>NC_136060.1:482743100-485603622 GCF_964261635.1 Lissotriton helveticus
GAGTATACCCTTCCACGCTTAGGGTGGACAAAATTATTTACAACAAGGGGTGGTGATGGACAGAGTCTCTGAATTAAGCAGAGTACTCTCACCCAGTCAAGAGATCAGGGCTGGATCCAACACCGTTTTTTAGCTCATTGCACCATCCCAGTTTCAGAACCTGGCTGTATGCAAATTAGTCTGTCCCTGGCCCAGTGCATCATGGGAACAGGGCAGACCAGACTACAAAAGCCAATTCTTACACTGGGAAGGAAACAAGCTTCCGGGGACCGGTTTCTGCCATTTCAGGCGTCTTCGGCCCGGCTTGCTTGAATCCTGATGGTGCAATGAGCAAGGGACTCACATCTGAGTATACCCTTCCACGCTTAGGGTGGACAAAATTATTTACAACAAGGGGTGGTGATGGACAGAGTTATGTTATGTTATGTTATGTGGTTTTTATTAGGCGCACAAATGCTCCAGCTAAGGAGCGTCTTGGCGCCCGACAAGGCAGCTACACAACACAACTAAATAAAACAGCACAGAACACACTAACTAAGGAAATAAAAATGTTTTCAAGGCACGACGAAAAGAGAGCAAATCGCTCATAGCGCGAATTGCCGGGGGTAAGGAGTTCCACAGAGCGGCGGCCCGCACTCGAAATGAGCGCCCACCGGCCCTGCTTCGCTTAAAGCGCGGTACCACGGCCAATTCGAGATCTGACGATCTTAAGGGTCGTGCCGGAATATAGTTGGCCATGAGGGTCGTAAGGATCATTGCCGGGGACCCCTTCAAGATCTTATGGGCGACGCAGAGTACCTTAAACTGAATCCGCTGCGCCACCGGGAGCCAGTGCAGTGCTCGAATGGTGCTTGAGGTGGGGCAGAATCTTGGAAGGCCCACCACCGCTCTTGCTGCTGCATTCTGGATCCGCTGCAGGCGCCCTATCTCAGCTACATTCAGACCGGCCAACAAAGAACTAGCATAATCCAATCTGGAGATGACGGTCGCTTGGATCATGAGTTGCCGGGTGGGGGCATCGAAGAACTTTAGCACAGGACGAAGCCCACGCAAGATGCCGAAGCAGCAAGCAGCCGTGCGTTTAGTGTGGCATGCAAACGTAAGGGAAGGGTCCAGCCAGACCCCGAGGTTTTTAAGCTCGGTGACTGGGATGGGAGCGGAACCCAGCTCCTCCGGCCACCATCTCTCTCCCCACAGTTCCGGTCGCCTACCAAATACCATCACCTCGGTCTTACTAGCGTTTAGCTGGAGACAGTTAAGCGTCATCCAACTAGCGACCGCCCTCAGTCCTTGTTGAAACCTAGGAGCGTCGACCTCCGCATCCCCGCTGATCGTGACCGCTAGCTGGGTGTCATCGGCATATGACACCATGGTCATACCCCATAATTTGACAACCTCAGCTAGCGGCCTTACGTACAGATTGAACAGCGTAGGACTCAGCGAGGAGCCTTGGGGGACGCCCAGGTTCAACGGGTGGAATTTTGACTGAAAGGGTGGGACGGTCACGCTAAAGGCCCGGTTTGATAAGAACGACCGGAACCAGTCGAGCGCAATGCCGGAGACACCAGCATCCTCTAAACGCTGCAGAAGGATAGGGTGCGAGACGGTGTCAAAGGCAGCGCTTAGATCTAATAGCACCAGCGCTGCCGTTTGTCCCGCGTCAAGCACGGAGCGGAGGTGCTCCACCATATAAAGCAGAGCCGTCTCCGTGCTGTGACCTGCCCTAAACCCATTCTGCGTAGCGTCGAGTATATCAGCTCGACGGAGATGTTCCGAGAGAGCGGCATTTACGTGTGCCTCCATCACCTTAGCCGGCCACGGCAAGAGTGAAATAGGCCGATAGCTCTCTGAATTAAGCAGAGTACTCTCACCCAGTCAAGAGATCAGGGCTAGATCCAACACCGTTTTTTAGCTCATTGCACCATCCCAGTTTCAGAACCTGGCTGTATGCAAATTAGTCTGTCCCTGGCCCAGTGCATCATGGGAACAGGGCAGACCAGACTACAAAAGCCAATTCTTACACTGGGAAGGAAACAAGCTTCCGGGGACCAGTTTCTGCCATTTCAGGCGTCTTCGGCCCGGCTTGCTTGAATCCTGATGGTGCAATGAGCAAGGGACTCACATCTGAGTATACCCTTCCACGCTTAGGGTGGACAAAATTATTTACAACAAGGGGTGGTGATGGACAGAGTCTCTGAATTAAGCAGAGTACTCTCACCCAGTCAAGAGATCAGGGCTAGATCCGAAGAGCCGAAGAGGCTGAAATGCCAGAAACCGGTCCCCGGTAGCTTGTCTCCTTTCTGGTGAAGAATTGGCTTGGTAGTTTGGTCTGCCCTGTTCCCATGACGCACTGGGCCAGGGACAGACTAATTTGCATATAGCCAGGTTCTGAGCTGGGATGGGGCATTGAGATGAATAACGGTGATGGATCAAGCTCTGATCTTTGGACTGGGTAAGAGTGGTCTGCTTAATTCAGACACTCTGTTCATCACCACCCCCTTTTCTGTATCGTTTTTGGCCACTATAGGTGTGGCAGGGTATACTCAGACATGAGTCCCTTTCTCACTGCTCCATCAGGATTCAAGCAAGCCGGGCCGAAGAGGCTGAAATGCCAGAAACCGGTCCCCGGTAGCTTGTCTCCTTTCTGGTGAAGAATTGGCTTGGTAGTTTGGTCTGCCCTGTTCCCATGATGCACTGGGCCAGGGACAGACTAATTTGCATATAGCCAGGTTCTGAGCTGGGATGGGGCAGTGAGATAAATAACGGTGATGGATCAAGCCCTGATCTTTGGACTGGGTAAGAGTGGTCTGCTTAATTCAGACACTCTGTTCATCACCACCCCCTTTTCTGTATCGTTTTTGGCCACTATAGGTGTGGCAGGGTATACTCAGACATGAGTCCCTTTCTCACTGCTCCATCAGGATTCAAGCAAGCCGGGCCGAAGAGGCTGAAATGCCAGAAACCGGTCCCCGGTAGCTTGTCTCCTTTCTGGTGAAGAATTGGCTTGGTAGTTTGGTCTGCCCTGTTCCCATGATGCACTGGGCCAGGGAAAGACTAATTTGCATATAGCCAGGTTCTGAGCTGGGATGGGGCAGTGAGATAAATAACGGTGATGGATCAAGCCCTGATCTTTGGACTGGGTAAGAGTGGTCTGCTTAATTCAGACACTCTGTTCATCACCACCCCCTTTTCTGTATCGTTTTTGGCCACTATAGGTGTGGCAGGGTATACTCAGACATGAGTCCCTTTCTCACTGCTCCATCAGGATTCAAGCAAGCCGGGCTGAAGAGGCTGAAATGCCAGAAACCGGTCCCCGGTAGCTTGTCTCCTTTCTGGTGAAGAATTGGCTTGGTAGTTTGGTCTGCCCTGTTCCCATGATGCACTGGGCCAGGGACAGACTAATTTGCATATAGCCAGGTTCTGAGCTGGGATGGGGCAGTGAGATAAATAACGGTGATGGATCAAGCCCTGATCTTTGGACTGGGTAAGAGTGGTCTGCTTAATTCAGACACTCTGTTCATCACCACCCCCTTTTCTGTATCGTTTTTGGCCACTATAGGTGTGGCAGGAAATACTCAGACATGAGTCCCTTTCTCACTGCTCCATCAGGATTCAAGCAAGCCGGGCCGAAGAGGCTGAAATGCCAGAAACCGGTCCCCGGTAGCTTGTCTCCTTTCTGGTGAAGAATTGGCTTGGTAGTTTGGTCTGCCCTGTTCCCATGATGCACTGGGCCAGGGACAGACTAATTTGCATATAGCCAGGTTCTGAGCTGGGATGGGGCAGTGAGATAAATAACGGTGATGGATCAAGCCCTGATCTTTGGACTGGGTAAGAGTGGTCTGCTTAATTCAGACACTCTGTTCATCACCACCCCCTTTTCTGTATCGCCATTCCATTCCATGTCATGCCGTTTCATGGTCTTTAGGCTCGAGCCATCTGATTAAAGCCCATTCTGACTCAGATATCACGGATCCTGCCTCTTATTTATTGAGCTATCTGTTTTAATTAATGCATAGAAAAATAGTACCGGTAATTAATTATTTATTTACCACAGTACAATAGATGCACAACCCCCACTGAAGTATGATTAGAAGCTATTTGTTTTTTCAGCATTATAATTTGCAACTTTGTAGTTTAAGTTTAGTTTTCAGTGCACTTTTTTTGTCAAGATGTTAACTAGATGATACCTCATGATTTGTGTTGAGCTATTTTCAAGCATTTCAGAGGGTTTTTAGACTAATGTCAGCAGCAGTAGACTGGGAGGGACAGGGAGAAGCTGTGAGCCAACACACACTCTGCCTATACATATTAGACTATTGAGAGTGAAGTTCCATGGTGAAGGTCAGACCATCCATATTCAGTGCTTAGGCCTATAGGGGTCACGTGCAGCGCCTTCTTATCGAAGTACGAGCCCTCGCCCCCAAAGGGGAAACAGCCTTTACAACCCAACCATTACATCGCACTACACTTACAATGCAGTCATTACATCGCAACATCCATTCCAAAGCATGTCACTACAACGCAGGCATTACAACGCATGACACTACATCGCATGACACTACATCGCATGTTACTACAACGCAGGCATTACAACGCATACCATTACAACGCATACCCTTGCAACGCATAGTACCCCTACACTATCCAATACTTACCCTACTGTTGCACCCCCAGGAGTTAGAATAGTAATTTTTACCCCTACACTATCCAACACTTACCCTACTGTTGCACCCCCTGGAGTTAGAATAGTAATTTCTACCCCTATACTATCCAATACTTAACTCAAATGCAATGTAATGATAAGCATTGTAATGGTATGCGTTGTAAAGATATAATGCAATGTAATGGAATGTGTTGTAAAGGTAGTTTTCTAAAAATGCGATGTAGTGTCATGCGTTGTAAAGGATGTTGCAATGTAAAAACTGTGTTGTAAAGGCATGAGTTGTAAATGTATGCGTTGTAATGTCATACATTCCCCCCAAAGATGTGGCAGCTTCATCACTGGGCCATCCTCCTTGGACGGGCTCTGCAATCCCCAAAGGGCCCCAAAAGGGAACTCTTTGCCGGAGAACCTTTAGTCTTGACCTAACATCTGTAGTATACCTAATGTCCTCCAAAGTGCATTTAATGTATGGTTGTGTTGTGATTAGAGAGGTGACTGGTCTAAGTAGTGGTGAATAAAATGAACTAAAGGCTCCCTACCAAAGTAATTTTCTCTCTGTGCCTCTGTTGAAGGTTAAGACATGATGAATATCCAGGATGATAATGCTCCTTATATTTCAAAATAACTGGTAAAGTGTATCTTGCCCTTTTTAAATCCTGACCTGGATCAATGAAAATTAATCAGAGCCTATAAACCTACCAATCAACTTATTGTTGGTATTCTATTTGTCGCATTGTCGTGCTCCCACCCAAGAGTGATCTGCAATCAGTGTTTGAAAACAGAAAACCTGTTTCTTCTGCCACTTACATTGCAGACTCAGATGTATAGTTCAGAAGCGCATATGACCCAATTACCAAAGTAATCTGCCCAATGATGAAGCTGCCTCCTTTTGGGGGGCGAGAGCTTGCGCCTCAATAAGATGACGCTTCTCATGACCTCTAGGCCTAGGAATATGGAACCGCAGACCATAAACACAGATCGGCACACTCAACGGTCTGCTAGTATCATGAATCATTCCTTCAGTGATACCATCAATGTTGTGATTTGAGATGACATCTCCGATGTCATCAATTATGTGACTTAAGACGTCATATGTGATGTTGTATGTAAGATCATAAGCTGTGCATGGTGTGGGTTAGTGGTGAATTTTGTTTTTAAAGTTTGTTTTGTAACCATGACTTTACTTCAACTATGTTTATTTCAATGTAAAAAAAATTTAAAACCTGCATTATCATCTTCTAATCAAAGCTAAACATAACTCCACTTTTGGATATGTTTTTAGTAAATTTCTGGGGCCGGATCCTGTGATCAATCCTCCTGCATGCAGCTGAAGGTTATGCACAATGGGTGTTAGTTGCAGGGCCCGGCTTTGGTTTTTTTGTTGTTTTTTTATACTTATATGAACATTTTGTTATTCATTTCTTTTATTACGTATGTTACATAGCAGTTTTTGGTTTTAGCTTATTAGATTTTGACAGTTCATAGTCATGTGATAATTTTCATGTGATAAGTCAGTAGTGTGGAAATCTTCCTCCTGTTCTGCTCCCAGAGAAAATTATTTTTTTTTGCATCTGATAGAATATATTGTAAATAGTTGTGTCAAACTCCTCTTCATTTCTGGTCAAAATTTCAGGAGGGGAAAAGGCTAGCCTCTATGGTGGTCATCCACAAGGAGAGTAAACCCCCTGAGGACTGCTCTTCATACCGACCAATATCACTCCTTAGTGCAGAGGTCAAAATCCTGGCTAAAGTTCGGCTTCCAGGTAACTAAAAGTGATTATGACATTGGTCCATCTGGATCAATTCGGCTTTATGTCCAACATAAGAATCTCCTTTAATCTGGGGCACCTCTATGGCGTGTTACGTCGGGTGAGTAACCTCCAGGAGAGTGCCCTGATGCTCACGCTCAATGTCAAATACTGTGGAGTGGGCCTAAATGTTTTAGATACCGGCCAGGTAGGATTTTGGCCCGCAGTTCTTGAAGGGAATACACCTCTTATACTCTAGCTCCTCGGCTCAAGTAAAGGATAATGGGGGACGGTTCCAGGATTTTGAACTTCAAGAGGCATGCAACATGAATGCCCTTTGTCGCCACTAATTTTTGCGCTAGTACTAGAGCCTCTCACGGCCTGGGCTAGACAGGGCCCGTTGGTGCGAGGCCTCCGATGGTCGGATGACTGGGAGAAAAAAACATTGTTGTATGCAGACGATGTGCTGCTCTATGTTGCGACCGGTATCTTACACTTGACAGACTGATGCAAATATTCTCTTATTTGGATGGTATTTAGGTTACACAATAAACTGGCATAAATCCTTAATTTATTCTCTGAAGGGTCCAGTACCGCGACCGCCCTGTGACTGTGAGGCAGTTATAGCCGCTGAGGGGTTCCGGTACCTCATACTACATGTTACAACTGACCCTGCCTTGTGTTTTGACAAAAATCTATTCCCCCATTGATCGGACTGAGAAGTGATATTTTTCATTGGAGGTCCCTACTACTGTCGCTCCATGATAGAGCAGCATTATTTAAGGTGATGTCCCTACCCGATTTTCTAAACATACTACATAACACACCATACGCGGTTCACAATTCATACTTCAAGTCAATTGAGTGTGAACTCCGAACACTGCTCTGGGATGGGGGTCAAGCCTGCATAGCAGTACATACACCCACGAGGTGTTGGTACGACGGAGCGATTGCCCTTCCCGACAGCTAGAAGTACTACTGGCTACCATAAATATCTGGGTCTTTCAACCATTAGATGAACCTGCATATCAAATAGACAGGCTGCTGATGCAACCGAGGGGACACGTGAGTGCTCTTTATGGCGTGCTCTGCAAATGCAGAGTCCAAAATCCAACGGCAGTGGTGATAGACCTCTGGCACACTGCTACAAGGGGGCTGGGCTGGAAAGGCAGAATAACACAAACAGGATACGGCAGAGTTGGGTTCCCTGGGTACATAACCAGTCTTTGACAAGTGGGATCTTATTGGCCCCTCCAAGTTTGGCAATTTAGGGGCTCAAGGGGATGCCATTCCCTTCCTGGGCCTACAATGAGATTACAAATTAGCTCCCTCAGAGACCTATCATTACCTGCAAATAAAGCACGCACTTTGAACGGTGCTGAGAAGGGAGCGAAACTCCCTGAGCCCTCGCCCCTGGAGGACAGATTGCTGGATGAGTATCTGCCATGTAAAGCCACATCCCTGACATATAAAAACTGATCTACAACATCCTTGATGCCCTGCTATATTTAAGGGAAAGGTGGACTCAGGACTTAGACGACCTTAAAGATGATGAGTGGATGGAGGCTTTATCATCCCCAAGAGAGGTGGCCATAAGGGTCGGGTTTCGCCTTGTCCAACTAAAAATACTACATCACTCCTATTATACACAACACACTGTTTTAGAAATGGGTAGGACAGGGGATGAGCATTGTAGGCTACGCTGTGGCCAAATGGGCACCTTTTACCATACTGTGTGGGAATGAGCGCTGACACAAGTTTTGGCCATCAACTGTAGGATGTATGGGTTCCCTATGCAGTAGCAATGTTTCCCTCTCTGCTAAATGGTGGCTACTCAATATTTGGGGCGAGTCAGATTTCAATTGAATGGAGTGAATATGCGTTCAACTGGGGCGGGGTATTGCCAAAAGAAACACAGCAGAACTCTGCGGAATAGGGCAGATGTCACAGCTGTTGGAATGGCAAAAAAGATATGGACTGGTGTATGCGGGCAGAGAAGGTGGTGTACGAGGGCCATGGAAGCCCCAGAATTGGATTCAAATTTGGGGACGTTGGAGTCAATATCAAGGTTTTGTCCATGATTCCTTTGCCCCGTCTGCTCTAGAACAAACTACTTCAGCAACTTTGAAATCAGATACATTTCTTGCCAGTGCTCCGGGGAGGACAAGGGAAACTGATCATAATAATGTATATCAAGTAGGTAAAGAGGACAGGGTTTTCGTGGACAGGAAGTAATGGCGGTCTGCTAATATTGACGTGGTAGTGTATGGATAGCAATAATATGTTATGGTGCTGACAGGAAGGGGGGGACCCTACAACCCCTTAATCAGTGTAGGAGAATCCAAACACCAGTACATATAGCAACAGTCCTGCACACTCATATAGTATAGCAATACATCCAGGTTGATGCAGTGTAAAAGCAAATGGAACCAATCCAACGTTGAAGTTCTTTGATTTCTTTATTTGGTCATCACACAAAAGGACACACAGTCAGCCGACATGTGTTTCATCAGAGAAACAGTGTTCTCCGACTCTTCAGGGCTCTATGGCTAAATTCCAGGTCAATACCATCCCCAAGCCAGTGATAATTCCAACCCGGTAGGGTATGCTAGTTCATGTTGAGGCGATCACCTCCCAAGGCTTGTAAGCTATTCAAAAGAAACTATAGATCAGGACGCCAGTACGGGTGAGTGCGCAGGAAAATTTCCCAATCGTAATTGTTACCTAAACCAAAGCACTGTATTTGCCCGGATCGGTCTTGCTACTGCATGTGTGAGTGCTCTCTGATTCTTTCTTAAGTCGAGATGCTGACGTTCAGGCATCTGAATTGCAATCCGGGGCAGTACATTCTTTTTAATAGGGCGCACTTTCCAAGTTTACACGTGACGCACCTGTTTTACGGTGCACCGGGCGCAAACAGTGAAAGTGTGCCCTATACATAATAGGCCCCTGGGGTACAACTTGCTCCGGGATAGGATCAGAGTCAGAACAGAAGATAAAATTAAGCCTCTGCCAGTAGTTGCAACCAGGTAGAGTCACTGAGATAGAGTCAGGTTGTAGTTTCATAGCGCAAAGCTGTCAGGATCTTTGTGGATCTTGCGGACAGAGTGGGAGTGAGTACTGGAGTCAGTTGTGGCCGGATAATGGGTCAAGAGACGGCAGATGGTGCCAGAGAGGAACCAACCAGTGGTAATCTGACTGGAGGACTCAGGGTTTTGTGGGGCCCGAAGGAGCGCCACAGTTAGCTGGAAGCACATTGAAAGCTTCACCACCTCTACTGAGCCATCTTTCTCATAATTTTTCAAGAGGGCTAAAAGGGGCTCACTCTTCTTCTTGACCTTTTCTGCCATTGTCAGAATGCTAACAGTGTAGTCTCTCTTGAAATATGACTTCAGCTAGTTTACGTGGAACATCCTGTGGGGTTCCCGAGGGCAACCTGTGATAACTGAGTCGTTTATATAAGAAATCTTCCTAACAATTTTGTAGGGAGCACACAATTTGACCTCCAAAGCTCGAGGGCAAATTGGTTTGAACACCATTACTTCCAGACCCTCTTGTCCTGGTACCATTAGTATTGCCTTATGGTTGTACCAATCCTTCATCAGCTCTTGGCTGGCCTGAAGGTTGTTCTACTATACCTTTTTCCCCCCTTGCTTTGTTCATCAGGTGAGCCATCTGCTTTCTGAGATCCAGAGCATAGTCCATAACATCAGGGCATGGGAACTCAGGGATGCCTTCCATGCTCTATCGGGCCACAGTGAGTTGACCATAGACAGGATGCCCAAACAGAAGCTTAAAGGCGACATCCACAACAGCTTCGACGCACCATCCACGCACCCTACCGTCGAACGAACGCCCCCCACCACCACCCTCCGCACCTGGACCACGGTGACCACCAAAGACACAGCCCGCATGATGAGCACCATCCACTCCGGATCTCCAACTGACCCCTGCCCCCACCACGTCTTCAACAAGGCCGAATCCACCATCGCACCCCAACTCCGGAACATCATCAACACCTCCTTCAACACGCCACCTTCCCGGAGAGCTGGAAGCATGCCGAGCTCAGCGCCCTACTGAAGAAACCAACAGCGGACCCCACCGACCTCAAGAACTTTCGCCCCATCTCGCTCCTCCCTTTTCCTGTCAAAGTCATCGAGAAGATCGCCAACAGACAGCTTGCCGCCTTCCTCGAGACGAACGGATCCCTCGACCCCTCGCAGTCCAGTTTCAGAGCCAACCACAGCACCGAGACCGCCCTCATCGCAGCCACCGACGACATCCGAGCCCTGCTCGACAACGGGGAAACAGCGGCACTCATCCTCCTGGACCTCTCTGCAGCGTTCGACACTGTCTGCCACCGTACCTTAGTTCAACGCCTAAACGACATCGGTATCCAAGAGAAGGCACTGGAGTGGATCACCTCGTTCCTCGCCAGAAGAACACAGAGAGTCCGCCTCCCCCCGTTTCGTTCCGAGGCCACCGAAGTCATCTGCGGCGTCCCGCAAGGATCATCACTCAGCCCCACCCTCTTCAATGTCTACATGAGACCTCTTGCAGCCATCGCACTCCAGCACAACCTCAACATCATCTCCTATGCCGACGACACACAGCTGATCCTCTCTCTCACTAGAGACCCTGACACCGCCAGAACTAGCCTACACGAAGGGATGAAAGACGTCGCCGAATGGATGAAGAACAGCCGCCTGAAACTGAACTCCGACAAGACGGAAGTCCTCATCCTGGGACCATCGCCCTCCGCCTGGGACGACTCCTGGTGGCCCCCCGCCCTGGGCACCACTCCCAAGCCAACAGACCACGCACGCAACCTGGGCTTCATCCTGGACTCCTCCCTCTCAATGACCAGACAAGTCAACGCCGTCTCCTTGTTGTAAATAGCTTTAATGTTTTTAGTCTTCTTTCTCTGTCTATCACTTAGAATTCCCATTATTCTCCAAAGGGTCTTGCGCAGGATAGATGAAGTTGGCCTCACCTTGCGGAAAGAGAAGTGTGCATTTCTGGTATCTGAAATCGAATATTTAGGTTTTTCTCTTTCAGCTGAAGGTGTTAAACCTAAAAGAAATTTGTTAGAGGCGATAGATCTTGCTCCGTCTCCTGTAGACAAGGACCAATTATGATCCTTCATGGGTTTAATTGAATTTTATTCCAAATTCGTGAAGGACTTTTCTAGTAAGACGGCTCCCTTAAGAAGCTTACTGAAGAAAGGGGTAAAGTTTTCGTGGACCAGTGAGCAGGAAGTTTGTTTTAAATCTATTAAGAGAGAGCTCTCTACTGCCAATTTCCTCACTCCTTTTGATACCAAGCGTTCGTCAATTTTAATGGTTGACGCTAGTGGAGTTGGTTTGGGTGCTGTACTTTTACAAAGGCATGGGAATGACGAAAAGACCATTGCATTTGCCTCCAGGCCATTGACTGCGTCAGAATCCAATTATTCTATTATTGAACGCAAGGCTCTAGCTGCTGTGTGGGGCACCTACTATTTCAGGACGTACTTGTGGGGCACCAGGTTTGTGTTGCGTTCTGACCACAAACCTTTAGTGAATATTCTGTCTCCCGGTGGCACTGGCAAGGGATCACCCAGATTGGCAAGGTTAGCTTCACGCTTACAAGACTTTCAGTTTGATGTACAATTTGTTCAGGGTTGGAAGAACATCCAGGCTGATTGCTTGTCTCGTTTACCTGGGAAATCCACTGATTGTGGGAGCTCTGTGGTGATACCCCGAGATGATTGTGCGATTGCCTTTACACAGGATGTTTTGTTTCTATGTGCAGAGTTATTTACACTCGATGAGTGGTCCAAGGGTATGGAAATAGATGTCACCTTAAGTCAAGTTGTGGATCTCATCATCAAGGGGTCAAGAAGGGAGAGTACTGTTGAACCCTCTGTCAGGCCTTACATTAGGGTTCTGGATGAATTGTCTGTGTCTGACAACAATGTGTTGATGCGTGGTGACAGATTTATTCCTCCTTCATCTCTTAGAAAAAAAATACTTGATTTAGCTCATGAGGGTCACTTGGGCCAAACTCTCACCCAACGAAGGGTTAAGGAGAATTTTTGGTGGCCTTCCATTGATGCTGATGCTGTGGACTGCGTGGTGCAATGTAGTTTTTGCAAAGAGGGAGAGAAACGCCTGAAGGTGATTGGCTCTCAGAGTAAGTGTAATATTTCTTTTGAGAACTGTCCTTGGCACACTGTGTCTTTGGACTTTATTGGACCCATGAATGAGTTGCCATTCAACCAACGCTTTGCCATTGTAATCATAGATTGTTTTTCTAAGTGGCTTACAGTTCGGTTTGTTAGAGACACTAATACTGATTCTACTATTACATTTTTGAAGTGTGTGTTCTTGGAGGAGGGTTTTCCCTCTGTGTTAATAACTGATAATGGAACACAGCTGATCTCAGGAAAGATGGTGTCTTTCTTGAAAGAGTGTGGGATTCGTCATCACCGAACCAGTTTATATAACCCACAGAGTAATGGTATGTGTGAGAGGGTCAACAGGTTGATTAAGGGGATCATACAGATGTCTGTTGAGTTCGGTTGTTTTTCTAACGATAAAGTTCAGGAACTTGTTTGGGCGTACCGTTCAACTCCCCACAAACAAGGGTGTAAATCCCCTTTTGAGTTGATGCGTGGTCGCCCTCCAGTAACTAAATTGACTCCTTCTTGGTTAAAAAACCTTGACAAAATTTCTCCGGTGAATCCTTCATTAGTTGCCACATCTGTGTCAATTGGTGTGGGAGATTTGGTCAAGGTAAAACCGGGGAGATTTTCTAAGGGTCTCTCGAAATTCAGGGGTCCTTTTTCAGTCAAACATGTTTCTTCTCACAGTGTTCTCCTTGACAATGGCGAGTGGTGGAATTTTAGGAGGGTAGCTTTGTATAAGAGGCTTTGTGAGCTTGATGTGAAAATTACTCTACCTTCTTCTACTCCTTCTAACAATGGTTACATGTTGTCTACTCATTGTGATGGGATTTCCGGTTCACAAACCGGTGAAAGGGGGGAGGTAGGTAGTGGTGATACTTCTTTTTCTTCGTTTGCTGTTAATGATGTGGCAGTCCCAATTTCTACACCTTCTTGCTCTGGTGATACTGTGTCATCCTCTACACCTTTGCTTTTCAATGAACCTGTTTCTTCAAATGAGACTGCTTCTAGGAATGTTAGATTTCGTCGCCCTCCTACCTATCTGAGTGATTATATCCAATAACTGTTTTCGTTTCCTTTATGGGTTTATGGGAGGGAATTTCTTTTGGGTTGAAGGGAGGGAGATATGTTGTAAATAGCTTTAATGTTTTTAGTCTTCTTTCTCTGTCTATCACTTAGAATTCCCAGTCTGTTCCTATGTTATGAATCCAGTTAAGAATCATAGGTGAGTCAGTTGATGCTTCGCCAGATGGTGTTAAGCTGTATAACCTGTGCTGTGATTAAATCTATTCCTGACAAGTCTCAACCTGCTTGGATCTACATTGATTTACTACACTCCTCATCGTGCTTCAACACCCTGCGTATGCTCCGCAAGATCTTCCGCTGGATCCCGACCGAAACCAGGAAGACTGTCACCCAGGCACTCGTCACCAGCCGACTGGACTACGGAAACGCCCTCTACGCCGGAACCACAGCCAAGCTACAGAAAAGACTCCAACGCATCCAGAACGCCTCCGCCCGACTCATCCTGGACATCCCCCGACGCAGCCACATCTCCGGCCACCTGAGGGACCTGCACTGGCTCCCCGTCAGCAAGAGGATCACGTTCAGGCTCCTCACCCACGCACACAAGTCTCTCCACGACCTGGGCCCCAAGTACCTCAACGACCGCCTGACCATCTACACGCCCACCCGTCAGCTACGTTCTACTAGCCTCGCCCTCGCTGCCGTACCACGCATCCGAAGAGCCAACGCCGGAGGCAGATCCTTCTCCTACCTGGCGGCCAAGACATGGAACTCCCTCCCCATCCACCTTCGGCTGACCCAGGACCATCTCGCCTTCAGGAGACAACTCAAGACCTGGCTGTTCGAGCAATGCCAGAACCCTTCCCCCAAGCACCTTGAGACCCTTCCGGGTGAGTAGTGCGCGATACAAATGGTATGATTGATTGAAGGCGTCTACCAGATTTGGCAGCCAGGGATCCTGCTTCCTCCTGAAGATCTCGGGAAGAGTTTCTATCATGCGCTTTAGGGTCTTGCTAAAGAGTCCCACCATCCCTTGCCTTTTGGATGGTATGCAGTGGAGAAGTGGTCATTTACACCAGCTTACTCCCGCATCACCTTCTTATATGAGGAGATGAAATGTGTCCACTGTTGGACAGATCAGCCTTGGAGAATCCGACCCTGGATAAGATTGCAGACAGGAACCTCCTCACTCCTGTGCAATCATGCTCCTCTGGGCTACTGCCTGTGGATACCTGGTGGCATGTTCCGCCACAACCAAACTATACGTGTAGCCTGAAGCAGAGGATGGATCTACTATGCCTATGCCCACCTTCTCAAATGGCACAATAACTATTGTTAGAGGTCCCAATGATGCCTTGGTTTGGCCTCACACATGTCACACTCTTACATTGGGCAGGTTCTGTGAATTCTCTTAGTCCAAACCTGGTTAAACAAATGTTCTAACCTGTCCTTGCTTGTCTTGTCCCAGGTACCCTGCTAATGCTACATAATGCACTCTTGACAAAGAAGGTTTTTGTGTGTTTGTAAAACTGCCAACCACTTGCTGGCTCAGGATTCGGCATCCATGGGTTCATTATACAGTAGCCTGTCATCCTAGACCACCCTGTGTTAGCAAATCACTTTGGCACCAACTTTATCTTGATTCACTTTGCGTAATTCCTTATAAGGGCAGTCAGGTAATAGTTTAGTGGCTTTGTGTGTGTTGATCTCAGCTGCCCTAGAAGGAAGGCTGCCTTTTAACTCACAACAATACTGAACCTGGGACTAGGGCCTATTTGTTGTCTAGGCTGCATTAGTGGAGTTAAACTGTACCCTCAAAGTAGAGTTAATAATCAAAAGGTTTCAGAAGATGAAGTTTGCATTGTAAGTGGTGAATTTAAATGCATATTAGAACATTGGAATGTTGGGAGCTCCATTGCAGACAATGGAGTGCTCCCTGCTTCTACGGGCCCGCAGAGCAACATTCAAATGTTCTACAAAGGCTTCTCGAAATTCGAGGGGATTTATATCCCCTCGAGCTTCGAGAACCCTTTGTTTAATTTGTTAGAACATTCTGTCCTCTAGTGGCAGAATGTTCTAATAGCCTTATAGCCCTTCGTAGCAGGGCTATACGGCTATTAAAGTCCCGCTGTTTCGTTAAAGTCCCTCGCCTTCGGCTCGGGCCTTTAACGATTCAGCGGGCCTTTAATAGCCGGTATAGCCCGCTACGGCGGGCTATAAGGCTATAGTAGGTACTTTCGATAATGGGCCAATATTTTGGTGCAACTTTAAGAAAGCCTAAGTACGCACGTCTTTACTTGATGAACCAAAAAGCTTTAAATCCAACAACGTATTAATTAGCAAGACAGAAAAGTAAGTAACATGAACTTGTCAGTGATTTGGGAATAACCTTAGCCTGACAAACAGGACGTGTAAGTGAAAGGAAATAAACATAGATGTGTTGTTCAACAAAGGTACTCTGTGTATAATGAGTATTGTGGTGCATAAGAAGAAATGAAAAGTGGAGAAAAGTGACTTCAAAGCCGGGAAGCTAAGCTGGGTATACATATTGTAATCATTACATGCCTCAAAATAGATGGGTTTTTCCAGGTTTCAGTATTACTAATTAGCATAACAATGACCTCACAGGAAGTTACCTCACAGGAATGACACCATATAACATTTGACACAGAGAACAATTTATATCTGTGTGGATTTTGACTCCTGAGGACATTTAAGGCATTTAGAGGAACAGGTCACCAGCCTCTTTGAACAGGCAAGCCTGTTACAGATACTCCCTGCCCTCACCACAAAGCTCCAGGGAATATGGTGGCCCATGTCAGACAATCCAAAGGATACAGTCTGTGTCTAGTTCATAAAGCAGTGAATTTTAACCAGCAGGTAATACTTAATACAGAAGCCAAAGGATTGCAGTGGAAGATGCTCCACGTGGATGAATGAATGAATGAATATTGGACTTGTAGAGCGCGAACTTAGCCCAAGGGCGTCAAGGCGCTGTAAGCGGAGCATAAGGGTGCAGACAGAAAAAAACATGCTTATACCGAGGGCTGTGAATAAAGCCAGGCCTTTAAGGCTTTACGGAAAAGAGAAAGAGACGCCTGGCTCGAGAGTTATTCCGGGAGGGAGTTCCACAGTTTAGCAGCAACAGTGGAAACAGCTCTACCTCCCCATTTGACCTTCTTAAATCTCGGTACAGTTATCAGATTCTTATCTGCAGACCGGAGCCACCTGCTAGGAACATAGCGATGGACAAATAGCCTTAATTGCTAAAATGATTTTGCCACACTTGCCACATAATCCATCCTTTGCCACAAATGTGGCCCTTCACCGAGGTATAAGTTCAAGGCCCTGACTACATGCCCCCGGCAGCCCTCTTGTGCTCGAGTACTCACCTCAACAACCCCGCTGTCACCAGCAAGGGTGGCAGCTCTCTGGTATCATTCGAAGGAGTTCTGTCCAACTGCTATCCTGTTGATAGTCACTGACTGTCCATGATGCAAAATGAATTCCTGGTATTCTGAGTTCCCTCATTGTAAAAATCTGTATTTGTAAAGCGCTAACTACTTACCCTTACGGGTCTCAAGGCGCTGGGGGCCGTCCTGAAAATTAAGAGAGCTATTGGCCAGAGTGACATGGTGCTGAGCTGAGCTGCCGCCAGAGCCGGGGATCGAACAGTGAATCCTGTGCTCCGAAGTCAGCTGCCCTGGCCGCTGCGCCACACCGCTCCACTCTTAGCCCATCTTAGTTGTCTCTCAGAGTTTTAGGTCAGGACCAGGTGCAGCTTCAACGTGATTGGCTGAGGTGCCAGATCCTGCAGCCCCATGGATTGTCCTCGGTTCACACACTTTATGCCCTGCTCACACATGGTGAGTATACACACCCATTACCAACCCAGAGAGCTCCAGAAATGCCAACGACATGCTGTTAACATACGCCTGACAGGCGGATCCATGTCAAATGTGACATGTTCAGTCAGGCCAGGCTTCAGCGCGTGCTCGCAGGAGCGGTGCCATCTTACAAGCAGAACTGCCAGTCTCAGACGCAACATGCTGTTGGCTAAAAAGCCAGGACTACCTGAAGGATTCACGTGTGACGTGGGACCGGCTGGCAGTGATGCTGACGCACAAAGAGCCCTTCATTTAGACTTGTGACAGGGGAGAAGATAAACAAACTTCTGGCTGTCTCCTCAGGGTAAAATCTAACCAAGGAGTGTCTTTTCATGTATATGCAGTCCCTGCAAAGTCAAGGCAGTCGTAGGAAAGTGACACAAGGTAATGCAGAGTGATGCTTTCCAGCTCGAAAGGCACTTTGCTCTGGAAGGGGCCCTTTTCTCAACGCTAAACGCACTTTGTGTCAATTTGCATCAAGGAAGCGTTACTGGGGCATTACTTGGGCAGATCAGTGGAAACACCCATAGGTTTTGACGCAAAGCACAATCAACTCAGACAGACAGACCAGGGTTTGTGTTAAAAAATAACACCTGCTTGAAAGAGACGTAAGAAGGAGACGTGTGTTCATTTCTCATTGTAAACCACGCATTGCGTGTGTATTGAAGTGTACAGCCTGCACCCAATGCATTCAACCCTTCTGAGTCTGCCTCGCATAGGAATACGAGCTGGAAAGGTTTGCTTTCAGTACAAATCCAATGCTAGACAGCGCACACTCACTTCTACACCATGATACGGGCTGTGCGTGGCGTAAGGCAGCAAAAGTGCAGAGGATCACAGCAGCCGTAGGCTAATCCTAGTACATATGGCTCTGTGCTGTGTTTTACTCTTTGCGCTTGTAAATGAGACACATGAAACTGCTAAGAGACAATGTACTACTACTAAAACTACTACCACTAAAAGAAGACTCAGAGATACCTTTACCTTTATAATTCCACCAGGGTTCTCTGGGCTCATGAATGATCTTTTCTGGTTCCCGAAACTTCGCATTCTCACATCTGGAAGAAAAGATTATACCTTTAACTAGACACTCAAAAATCACAGCTCTCAGAACATCACTGGTGAACAGGACACAACCCATCTTACGAACTGCACAGACCTCACAGACCTCAGGATCACAGAGGGAGGGAAACATCCTTTACGACGCAACTTTTACCACGCAGTGCCTTTACAACGCAGGTTTTTCAACGCAAGTCATTACAACAAATTGCGCTGGGGGCGCTCTAGGATAGGTAATAGTTTAATTTACTATCCAACACCTTCCCTACTATCCACGTGGAGTGGAGTTGGAATAGTAAATTAAACTATTCACTATCCAGCGCCCAACGCAAGTCGTTGTAACGACTTGCGTTGAAAAACCTGCGTTGTAAAAGCATGCGTGGTAAAAGCATGCGTTGTAACAACGTACATCCCAGAGGGAATATAGAGCCCCAGTCACAAAAGCACATCTCACACAGAAATAGACCTTTAAAATAGTTAGTTTGTTTACAAATCCGAATAGCTTACTCCAAGAGAACCCTTCCTCCTGGAGCCTCTGTAATAACATAGCAGACTACTTTGAAGAAAAAGTTTTGACACTCTTAAAATATTTCCCCTTTCCTTCTCCCTTCACCATAAATAAGGGAACCTCTGCAGGCACAGACACAGCTTGTATGAAAACTTTGCAGCCCATCACCTTGGAGGAATCACGTCTGGCGATCTTGTCCATCAAACCAAGCTCTCCTTTCGACCCCTGCCCCCCTACTCTACTACACGCCCTCATTGATATTGTAAATCCCATTTATTAATAATATAATAAACTCCTCGCTTCTCACAGCCATGATCCCAACAGAATGGAAACTTGCGGCAGTAAAACCTCTCCAAAAAAGACAACTGGCCGATCCTATGACCCTCTCTAACCTACGACCCATCTCGCTCTCACCTACCCTGTGTAAGCTAACTGAAAAATGTGTTAATAGCCAACTCACTACTTTTCTAGAGGGAACAAATGTATGGCACTCTAATCAATAAGGTTTTAGAGCCCAACACCCGACTGATATACAACGGAAACCCTAATGTTCTAGAGTGGATTCATAACTTTCTGCAAGATCGACGCCAAGTGATCACGCTAGGATAATACAACTAAGAAGAAAAAGCACTCATATCAGGGGTACCTCAGGGATCGAGCCTAAGCCCGACCCTTTTCAATGCATATATGTCCCCTCTGATCAAGCTAATATCGTCCTTCAAGATCAATACCATCTCATATGCGGATGATACGCAGCTTATCTTGGTCCTGGACAGTGACATGACTGAGGCAGAAGAAAATCTCAGACAATGCCTCACAGCAACCTTCGAATTGATGAATAACAACCATCTGAGTTGCAACTCGGAAAAAACAGAGATCCTGCCATTTGGCCAACAAAACACCTTCGTGCCTAAACTTTGGTGGCCAGAAAATTTCACCCCCTCTCCGAATACAACAAATGCAGCTAGGAACTTGGGAATAACATTTGACACTACCCTATCCTTTAAACAACAATCCCTGGCAGCTGCGGGCACATGTTTCCATATCATAAAAAGTCTAAAGAAATTCTTCGACGTGCTCCCCTACTCAGCCAGGCAAACTGTTGCTGTTGCCCTTATTACATCTAGGCTGGACTATTGTAACAGCCTCTATGCAGGAACCAACAGAGCAGTTATGCACAAGCTCCAGATGGTCCAGCATGCGGCTGCACGGCTGGTATTGAAGTGGCTCAGGAGATCATCAGCCTCAGAGGCATTAGACATCTTGCACTGGCTGCCAATTCACAAATGTGTTCTGTTTAAGGTCCTTATCATTACTTTCAAGGCCTTTCACTTACAAGGCCCCCAATACCTTCAAACTGGCTTTAAGCGCTACGTTCCCCCCCGTAGCGTAAGATCATCCAACGCAAATCTGCTGATCATTCCAACTTTCAGATTGGTGTCAAAGGGAGAAAAATCAATTGCGGAAATAGGCTCTAAGGCATGGAATAAACTTCCACCTCAGCTTTGCCAGATTGCATCTGAGTCTGTATTTAAGAAGGCACTTAAAACCTGGATGTATAGTGCACCAGACATACTTTGTAAAACTCTGATTTGAATGCCCTTTTTTCTATTAGTAGCAGTAAACCAGCTCTGTTTCCATCTCTGGTTTTCCGTAACAGCACCAAGATGCTCCTGTGAGTGATAGTTGCGCTATACAAGAACGCTTTTCCATTACATTACATTTACATTACATTACAGTACAGATATGACTCACTCAAATATTTATTTATGCAGGTGGACTTTAACTAGATTCACTTTCATATTATTTATTGATCGAATGTCTATAATTGTAATCTTAAAATTGTCAAAAAGCTATGCAAATTTAGATATGACATCTGTCATTCCTCTGCTGTTAAAGGAAAATCCCACATCTGCTAAATATACTTCCAAATATAAGGGAGTTTCTTTTAGAAGAGGTGCCGCATCCGGCAATATTGGGTAGAACCCTTCGAATCTCCAGGCCGTGGCTTCTTCGCAGTGCAAATCAGCAGACTGCTTACGTTTGGAAACATATTTAGCTTTCCAGACACAAGACTAATTGGTCTACCTCTTCAGGAGCAGTACTTATAGGAACCCTTTCCGGGTTGGAATTATCACCAGAACTAAGAGACTACTTGAAATTGACCTCTGCCCTGAAGAAGTTGCGAGGTAATCCCCTGTAACAGCGATGAAACATGTGTGGGCTAAAAAGGCTTAAAGATCTTGAATTAAAGACATCTGAAAATATAAAGACAAGCATCATTATGCTATTTAATCTAACTTTATGGATTCACTTTTGACCGTGTGCAAAGGATTTGTATGTATAGCATTAGTGGTCTGCTGGCCACAAACGTGGATATCTGGTGGTTTTTCCCTACCTTATGCACTGTGCCAGATTACCTGCCTTAACTGATTTGTACTTGTGATAGACCTTAGAGCGATATCTTTGCCTATTGCTGACCCCCGACTGTTTAACTATGGAATCAAGAGTATCTCCTCTCAGGCCTGGACACCTGTGATAGCTGCAGTGGCAGATTTTGAGTCACCGAAAGCCCAAGAAGGTAAATCAATTGTAGGCAGGTGTAGATGGGATTGAAATAAGTAATCACTCACAACAATTGATGTAACATAGGGAAAAAAACTAAAGCAACCTGAAGGAACTGTACTTGGAAGGAGCAGCTTGTGACAGCGTTGCTGATCCTGGGAGCAGAGGGTGATGTCAGCAGAGTGCACTCAACAGCACACCTAGCCTTGCACTCTCAAAGGGTTAATTATCTCCAAAAGCGAGGGCCCTGATCATGAAATATTGGGGAAGATTTTCTGAATTCAGTCTTTTATCTTGGAAGCATTCAGCTGAAAACAGCCTGCATGCATCCAATGTTCTCCTGAAATGGACCAATCTGGACCTTACAACTCCTATCGGGTATGAAGTGGCAAAGAATTCATACAGCCTCTGTGACCCGTCCCAGATACAAAGCCGTTGTAGGAGCATCGCGGGGTCTACAGTACCAGGGTGGCTCAGAGGATATTAAATTGAGCGTGACGCTGCATCCGTTGCCCACCACCGCTGTCCAATCAGATTGATCTGGTCAGCTGGGATTAAAGCTCACCTGAGCCAGATAATGGGAGTATTTACATAACAGAATTAAAAATAAAGAAATCAAAAGTGAGGAAATACAATTAAAAAACTGTTGAAGGCATGTAATCATTTGCTGTACAATTTAACCTTTCTTCTTCCCCTTTATAACTTTGCACATTTCCTATGTGCTGAAATTTGGCATCCGTCAATCTTTCCTTTTTCTATCAATAGCACCTGTACAGCTAGCTATTCTATTACCCGAACTCCTCTTATCTCCCTAACACAGTTTTAGAGAAGCTTTTTCCAGTTGTGTGCCAAATTATACCATGTAAACCACAAATTAGCATTCTATGTGCCTCACACACTCTTTATTATCAACTTAATCTGCCCAAACTCCTCTTTAGCAAGTGGCTGCTCTATGGCACTTTATTCTGATATGGCCGTCAAATTCTTCTTCCCTATTGCTTGACCCTAATATGGAGACTCCACCAGTAAAAGTTCTTGATGTATTGCTCAGAAGACAGGCTCAGCATCTTCAAGTAGCCCCAAAAGGTCTGTCCAACACATAAAACCGGCTCAACATCCACTTCCATCCTAATAATGTGGACCGTGGGAGTTACCTTGGATTTCCAGGCATCGTCCACCATTTGAATACTCGGTGACACGACTCACACTCAAGCGATGCCAGGTGCCAAACAGGGGCTTTGGAGTACAATGGCCTGTCTTTATGTTCCCTAAATCTTAAGCCACTCTCCCATCAGAGACAGCCATATGCTGCACAAACCATCCTGAAGACCAGAGACAGATACAATGTGTGGATACTGAGATATCGTTTGCTGATCCCATAAGACGTTATCCTTCAAAAACACTCATCGTGGAGAAGCTGCCACCAGTAGAAAATTCCTCTTGATGGTTGATACTTTGCTCGGTTCTCATTTAGCGGCTTTGTCAGAGGAAAGGCATCAAAATCTAGAACTGTCCCAAAATCAGTGGATCTGAGCGTAGCACTAAACAGTCAAGGCGCCGTTTTTTGTTAGAGTTTGTTCATTTCCAAAGTACGTAAGTCCGGAGTAAAAATAAAAAAATACCGCTTAAGTCCTGAGCTAGTGGCTTTCAGGCTGTAGAAACTCGCAAAATGGCAGAGGCCTCTGGTGGTTGGCAAGTGGTCCTCAGCCTTATGCTCTTGCCTTCTCTACACATGAAGATGAAACCATAGAGAGCAGCAGAGCAGTGGGATTGGCCACCATCTTGGCTAGCAGCCAGAAGGACCTCCTGGGGTCCAGTGAGCCCAAGGATCCCTGGTCTGGGTGAATCAGGCTACAGAGTTTTCCTGGACAGGGCAATGTGGACAATTCTAATGAGGCCTTTCTAAGGAATTGTTAACACAAGGTCACCGCTAACAAGCACATTCATGAATGCCAAGGCAGTCCCAGGCAGCAGATATGTGTTTGCTGTGAGACCTGACTGATTTAGGCCGTCCTTGATAATTCTGTATCAAAAAATTATTTATTAACATCTACCAAAAGAAATCTCAAAATCGTATATGTTTCAAATGTCACACTGTTATCTGCTGCATCAAGGGAGAAACTCAGGTATACATTAATTGAAAAAAATAAAAGTCAGATTTTGGCCTGTAGGCATGCGTGTGTCTCTGCCTCAGCAGCGGCAAACAAGAAAGATGACCACGAACTATCTGAAGTTAAATTCCAGTAAAACGGAGGTCCTCATTTTTGGCAACAATGCTAACTTTTGGACGCCAGATTGGTTGCCAGAAGAACTCGGGACTCTCCCTGAGCCAACTAGGAAAGCAAAAAACTTGGGGGTCATACTTGACAACAAACTTTCCTTCGGGGACCAGGTAAATGCGGTTGCCTCTGCTAGTTTCCATCTCCTTAGAATGATAAGGAAAATAATTTCCTTTTAACCAGCAGTCAAAGGATAGTGATAACCAATGTTCCCTCTAATTGTTTTCCTCTGTGTGCGCAGTGTAAGGTCTCTGTGCACTGAAGCCAAGGCTATGTGCGCCAGGAACCAGACCGCATGTGTGGGTACCTCACCAAATACCACTCCAAACTTTTGCTTAGCGGTAGTGTGTAGTGGTCAATTTTTAAAAACCCGGGCTGCTAAACTCTGTTACATCGTTTTAGACTACCTATAGATCCAATGAGATAAGACGAATGCCTCTATCATGGGTTTCTTCTACTGACGTTCTGCTTCGTCAACCCCCCAGCCAACGGAAGCACCAAGCTTACTTCTAGCCTGAAATTAATCCAACAGCCCTATTGCCACCCTCACTTGCAAAATCGTTTTGCACCCCTGTGTGGGATGTCGGACATAGAATGACTGAGTCCCACATCAGCTGATAGCCAAAAACTCAACAATTCATATCCGAACACCTGAAAGTAATGTCACACAAGGCAATCTGAAACCTTGGCAGCTATGAGTAAGTAAGTAATTTTTATTTGCATGGTTAATTAAAACCATTGCAGTACAACCATTAACATTACGTCTACACGCAAAAATGTTTCTCACTACAAGCAGAAAATTACATCTGCATATTTAAAATGGTATATATTCTGTATCAACTTTTCCAATTAGCAGCTGCTACGGCAGCTATGAAGCACAGGCCGTTGTTCTTCAGATTTGTTGCATTCCTTTTCCTAATAGTGAGCGGCTGATTGTGGCCCTTTGAGGTAGTATTCATGTTAATTGCAGCGCCCGTGTACGAAGCAGTTATGAATTTGGGGGTGGATTTTAATCACTTTACCATGAGCACATCAAATATACGTACTGGCCGCGAACACCTACTCCAGATTTAGGGACTGCGCTGAAACTACAATGGTCAATTGTGGGGGGCGGGGCGTACTAGAAACAGAAAAGTCATGTATCTTTGCAATTCCCTTGCCCCACAACTTCCATCACGTTATATTTCAAATGAACATCCAAATGTAAAAATTGCGTCGGATTAACTACGGCATTAAACATGGCTCTTCTCCCGTGTGCACATTGGCAGAGACAGAAGAACACAGTAAAAAGACCTCGGGGAAGGAAGGCGCTTTTCAGGGATCGTCATCTGCTAAGAAATGAGGGGCTGTTGCCAGTTTAATCCCGCCTATTCTCACAAATTTGCTGTTTTTTGATCGGTAGCAAATAGGTCATCATAATACAATAATAGTATCAGTTATACAGTTACAGCATTTTATTGCTACTTTTCATGTTGTGCTATTTGGCAAATGTCAACAACCCCATTGCAGGAAAGACATGTTTTGATACTTTGTTTTTTCCATAATTCCTTCGAGAAATGCAGAAAATTGACACGCCCTCCCTTTCCAC
Source organism: Lissotriton helveticus (assembly GCF_964261635.1). NCBI lineage: Eukaryota > Metazoa > Chordata > Amphibia > Caudata > Salamandridae > Lissotriton > Lissotriton helveticus. Next base: position 482,768,590 of record NC_136060.1, read on the forward strand.
TTAAATCTAGACTGTTTTAAATCTGTTCCATACACTTTGCATTTATTCTGCACAGGAGCTGTGACTAACATGAATATTAACATACTGTATATCATTTTTTGATTACTAGAAATAGGTTGAAGAATATAGATAATTTGTATGTATAATATTTAGAACTAATAACTAATACATTTTTATCTGTATATATATATATATATGTATATATATATATATATATATATATATATATATATATATATATATATATACATATATATATATATATATATTACCTACTGGCGGTCGCCAGTAGGTATATATAGTTAGGATTTTTTCTCTATGGGATTTTTGAAAATTCTATGTCTAATAAGTTTGGCGTTTGTGGACGGAATTGGCTGAAATTTTCAGGAAAATGGAACATTTTGTTTCTGAGCAGCCCCTGAAAATTTGGGGGGGGGTTCGTCAAGGGGGGGCCGAGAAAAAAGGGGGGTCCCAAAACGTGTTTTTAACATTGAGTTTTCCATAGGGCGGTTGGCCTCACTTTTAGCCCGAACGGCTGAGTGGATTTGCACGAAACTTGGCAAAATTGTAGGGACTGGTAGCCCGATGTGCCTTTGCTAGGTCTCAATATATGTGCTCCAGTGGATTTTGAGAAATTAACGTTCAAAAAAAGATATATATCTGCAACAGCGGACCAGGCAGCGCTCCGGTTCGCGGACTTTACGCGTTACGGAGCTTTGTGAAGCGAAGCTGATTGGTTCTCCGGCGTCTGTAAACATTCCAAACAGTCCGTAGCGGCCGCCATCTTGTCTCTCGGTAGGATCGAGAGACAAGAGGAGGCCAAAGCGAAGGGGCAAATGACCATAAGGGGGCATAGTAGATCCTCCCTGACCCTCTAGGTTTGATGTGGAGTTTTTAAAAGGGCCCCGCGGGGCAAAAAAAAAAATAATAATAATAATCGAACGGCTGAATGGATTTGCACGAAACTTGGCAAAATTGTAGGGACTGGTAGCCCGATGTGCCTTTGCTAGGTCTCAATATATGTGCTCCAGTGGATTTTGAGAAATTAACGTTCAAAAAAAGATATATATCTGTAACAGCGCTCCGCTTCGCGTACTTTTCGCGTAACGGAGCTTTGCGAAGCTGATTGGTTCTCCGGCGTCTGTAAACATTCCAAACAGTCCGTAGCGGCCGCCATCTTGTCTCTCGGTAGGATCGAGAGACAAGAGGAGGCCAAAGCGAAGGGGCAAATGACCATAAGGGGGCATAGTAGATCCTCCCTGACCCCCTAGGTTTGATGTGGAGGTTTTAAAAGGGCCCCGCAGGGCAAAAAAAATAATAATAATAATAATCGAACGGCTGAATGGATTTGCACGAAACTTGGCAAAATTGTAGGGACTGGTAGCTCGATGTGCCTTTGCTAGGTCTCAATATATGTGCTTCAGTGGATTTTGAGAAATTAACGTTCAAAAAAAGATATATATCTGTAACAGCGCTCCGCTTCGCGGAGATAAAATTATCTCTGTATTACCTAGCTGTTGCTAACACCAGTTAGCGACCGCTAGTAGGAGATAGCGACCATCTTGGGCCCCACTTTGCATGTCAGTGATATTTATCACTAATGACATGCAAAGTGGGCATGCCAAGATGTTAGCGACTGGAAACAGTCGCTAACATCGCTATCTCCTATTACCAACTTTTGGAGATATTCGCGCTAAGCGCGAATATCTCCAAAAGCTACCAACTGCCCTGAGCAGTTCTTAGCCATGTTATCCAATGGGAGGTGGATAACATGGCTAAGAGCATTAGCTCGGTAATGCATGAATATCGCTGAGTTTTCAGCGATATTAATGCATTGCGGTCGTTTTTTATGGCATTTGCGATAAACCTTGATAATAGCAAGGTTTATCTGCGATAATTTCTGACGATGCTTAGCGGTAAAAAATTCGTTGCTAAGCATCGTTAGGGATAAATATCGCTTAACTTTGGTAATATGCCCCAACGTCTGTTAACGTTCGATTCGAAGGAAATCAGGAAGTGTTGAAAAACATTGTCTGCGCCATCTTGCCTTTTTTCAAATGCCACACTTTTGTCGTGCACGGCAGTCATTTTAGATGCCTTGACCAGACCCCCTCTCTGCACGCTGTCGATCCTTAGCATGGCTCCCCACCCTCGCAAGCATCTCCCCCAGGCACTGGTCACCCTCGTTCTCTGTCTTATGCATGGGTAATAAACCTCCCTCCATCTGCGCTGCTCTTCCCTGAGAATCACACCCTGTGCCCGCCCGACACCTCCCTTTCGCCCTATTCACTACCGCACCCTCTGACACTCCTTTTCCTCTGTGTCCGATTGTCCAGGCCGGTCCTAGGCTATCAGCTAGCCCTGCAGATGTAGTTTATGGCCCCAGCTGTAAAGAATCACCCCTCTTCAAAGGAGTTATAGTAGATCAAGGCCCACACTCGATGAGATCCGTCACAGCACACGCGTTCCTACTATCTGAAAACCATCCTGTATTGTGATTGGGGAGGGGACCGAGCCTGAAGCGGAAGATTCCAGGGATGACTCTTTGTACATCAAAGTTTTTACAATTATGTGTCACATTAAAAATATATAGCACTCCAACAAAGTAGTAAGATTATAAAACTTTAATAACATAAATATATACAACAAAACAAAAACAGTAAAAACATTTAAACATTTTTAGGGAAAAACAACGAAGTAGCGGTCGGCTGTGCGAATAGTCCCAACGCAGCACAACGTCCAGATTTCTGGACGGCACCCAGGTGATGTTGCCTGGGTGCCGCACTGATTTCGGCATCCGGCGTGGGGCGTCGCGGGGGGTGGGTCATCAGTAGCAAACTGTTGTGCGAATAGTTCCAAGGCAGCAGAACGATGGCACCAAGGTGATGTCCAGTAAGTTGCCGCACTGGTTTTGGTATCCTACAATGCTGCTCCGAATAACGGCGTGGGGCGCCCCGGGGGTGGGGGGAGGCGGCGTGAACGGGCCTCTCCAGGTGGAGTCTCGTCTGTTGTAGTGGGGCGCCCCTTTACCGTTTCAGTTGCCATTCCGTCCGCTTTTGGTCCACTGTGTCAAAAGCCGCAATTCAGCTGAGTTGCGCCCACTCTTGCGGTGCAGCGATAGGCGGCTGCCACAGGACTCTCAAAATGGCGGCAGGCTTTTTTCTTTTTGGGCCTGGTCCACTGAAATGGCCCTGGGACACCTTGGAAATCGGACGCTTGTCTGCTAGGTCTTGGACCCCATTCTCGAAAGCGTCCCCTCCGCCTTGAGGATTCAACAAAAGTTTTGGGGGCCCCCGACTCCTGCAGGCTTCTGGTGGGGAGCGGCTGCCATGATTGCTCGCGGAATGACCACGACGGAGCCACGAGATGGTGGTGCTTTCATGGTGACGCCAGCTTCAGTGTGAAACATCCAGAAACAAGGTGGGGCTTTCATCGTTTGGGAAAAAAAAAAGTTTTCATCCAATGAAAAGTGTTATTTTTAGGTCATATGATCAAGCCTTCCATCATTAGGAAACCAAAAGTAAAATGAACCAATGAAAAGTTTTATAAACAAGTCACATGACCTGTTATGCGGCATAGGGTATAAAATGCGGAGAAAATACGTTGGCACGTGAGGCGGCGTCAGTAGCGGACCGATGTGCGAATATGCCGAAGGCAACACAACGCGCCAAGATCCGGATGGCACCGAGGTGGTGTCCAGCAAGTTGCAGCACTGGTGTGGCCATCCTACAATGCTGAAAGTCGGCGTGGGGCGCCCCGTTGGCCTGTGAGTTCGCGTCAGTAGCGGACCGATGTGCGAATAGGCCGAAGGCAGCACAACGCGCCAAGATCCGGATGGCACCGAGGTGGTGTCTAGTAAGTTGCCGCACTGGTGTGGCCATCCTACAATGTTGAAAGTCGGCGTGGGGCGCCCCGTTGGCCTGTGAGATGGCGTCAGTAGCGGACCGATGTGCGAATGGGGCCAAAGGCAGCGCAACAATATTTTCGGAATAGAAGACACCACAAGGCGCTGAGATGCCAAGATCCGGATGGCACCGAGGTGGTGTCTAGCAAGTTGTGGCACTGGTGTGGCCATCCTACAATGGTAAAAGTCGGCGTGGGGCGCCCTGTTGGCCTGTGAGATGGTGTCAGTAGCGGACCGATGTGCGAATGGGGCCAAAGGCAGCGCAACAATATTTTCTGACTAGAAGACACCACAAGGCGCTGAGATGCCAAGATCCGGATGGCACCGAGGTGATGTCTAGCAAGTTGCTGTACTGGTGTGGCCATCCTACAATGCTGAAACTCGGCGTGGGGCGCCCCATTAGCCTGTGAGATGGCGTCAGTAGCGGACCGATGTGCGAATGGGGCCAAAGGCAGCGCAACAATATTTTCTGAATAGAAGACACCACAAGGCGCTGAGATGCCAAGATCCGGATGGCACCGAGGTGGTGTCTAGTAAGGTGCACTGGTGTGGCCATCCTACAATGCTGAAAGTCGGCGTGGGGCGCCCCGTTGGCCTGTGAGATGGCGGCAGTAGCGGACCGATGTGCGAATGGGGCCAAAGGCAGCGCAACAATTTTTTTGGAATAGAAGACACCACAAGGCGCTGAGATTCGGTTAGCACCGAGGTGGTGTCTAGCAAGCTATGCAGCTGAGTTGCGTGCGCACTTGCGGCGAATAGGTCGAAGGCAGCACAACAATGTTTTCTGAATAGAAGACACCACAAGGCGCTGAGATTCGGTTACCACCGAGGTGGTGTCTAGCAAGTTGCTGCACTGGTGTGGCCATCCTACAATACTGCTCCGAATAACGGCGTGGGGTGCCCGAAGGGGGGGGGGGGAGGCGGCGTGAACGGGCCTTCCTAGGTGGAGGCTCGTCTGCTGTAGTGGGGCGCCCCTTTACCGTTTCAGTTGCCATTCAGCTGAGTTTCGGCCGCTCTTGATGCTACAGCGACAGGCGGCTGCAACAGGACTCTCAAAATGGCGGCCTGTTCTTTGGATTTGGGCCTGGTCCACTAAAATGGCCCTGGGACACCTTAGAACTCGGACGCTCGATTTTTTTTCCTTTCCTCTACATGCAAAAAAAGGTAAATGCCCGGTACGTTATACGCTTCATCTGCCACGATGTACTCTCCAGAGGAACCGAAAAAAAATATAGTTATGGTAACTATACCATGCATCGTCATATGGAGAGGTGGCACCAATTAATTATAGTGCTGCATAAAAGAGAGATTTGGAGGAGAACCCCCGACCTGCCAGTACATTCATCAAAGAAGTGGCACTGACAGCATCAGAGGCAAGGGAAACGGTCCCAAATATTTAGAAGAACTTTGGAAAGATTAAAATGACATGTTTAGATTGTGGCAAATTAATTTCATGTGGACAGATGAGTGTTACTCTATAAATACAGCATATGAACATCATCATAGTCGATGGTTGGTAGAGACATTTTGACTATATCCTGGACCTGCCCGTCCTCGCCCAAAATGGCGCCGGAATAAATGGGACTCGTAACTCCTTGTTGTGTACTGGTTGCAGAACCTTGAAATCACGAGATACGTATGCAGTTTTGAAGCACATGGCGGGCGGGGACGAGAATTGATTGAGTATTTCGACATCCCTATTGATATTAAGTTCTGATGTGTTATTGATTACTGTACTATTGAAAGTTCGAATTAACGTCACGCATGGTACTTGCCCGCAAATGTATATCTAGATAATTTTATTGTAACTGGCCATGTCGTATTTTAATTATAAAATGTACGTCCACCGATTCCGCAACTGTTAGACACCTTAGTTCTTGCAACCTAATGGCCCGCCCGTTACGTTCCTCTACAGTGTAAATGTCTACTCATCATATACGATTACAGTTTGCTCCGTGGCCGGCCCACGTGGTTATAGGCTCGTATTTGTATAATGAAATTTTCACAATAAAGGTTTTTAAAAGAAAACATGGTAGTAGTATATACATTGGTAAAGTTTTTAATAATAGTCACTGTTTTAGAATCATTAAAAGGCAAGTGAAATAAAGCAGACCAATTACATGAAAGGTAAAAGGTATAATACGCAGGAACGCAGTAAAGATAAATGGTCAAGGGCTGTTGTGTTTTCTACTCCTGCAACATAAAGTGATCGATAAGAATCTCATATTCAGGCGTATCGGCGACTAAGACAGCAGGTCGACCCTCTTTTGCTCAACGGCTCCGTTATGGGACGAAGAAACGCCCTTTTTCTCGAAAAAAGAATATATTTTACTTGCAGGACAGTTGTAAATTTTCCGGGAAAGTACATTAGCCTGGAACATTATAACATATTTAAGAAAAAATAATGTTCGGAAGTAATAAAAAGCGTAATTTTTAGGTCATATGACCAAGCCTTTCATCATTAGAATAAGAAAAGTAAAATGAACCAATGAAAAGTTTTATTAACAAGTCACATGACCTGTTATGCTTACGTTACGCGCTGCGCGTCGCGCTGCGGATGACTTCCGGATGCGCTAACGCGGCGCGTCATATGACGCATTACGCGACAACGCAGGTCCAGAATATAGTCAAAATGTCTCCACCAACCAGCGGTCGGAACACAACCCCTTTCAGCAGGCTAAATAGTTCTGTTAAATGACAACAGAAGGGACAGGCAACAAGAACCATCAGTCAAAGAGGGGAGGGCTAGTTCTTCTCTACCGGGTTACATTGGGGCGCTACCGGAACTGATCGAATTGGTAGTCTACAGTGTTTCTGGATGTTTCAGACTGAAGCTGGGGTTAGCATGAGAGCACCACCATTTCGTAGCTCCGTCGTGGCCATTCCGCGAGCAATCATGGCAGCCGCTCTTTATCGTTATTTTGGGCGGGGTGGGTGGCGGAGCCGAGCTGTATTGCAGCCATCATGGTGTGGAGTTCAGTTCATCTCACTAGTTTCGTATTTGTCATGAGGGGTTGTTCTTAATGTTTCTATTTTAGCGAGGTCAAAAAGAGATCCCATTAGTGGCCTACTGATTTTGCTCGATTCCTTTTGTTTTTTTACACGATTTTTCGTTATCTGCAAAGACTAAACAGAGTATTGCGACTCTGTGTTTGTTTGTAAATAGAGAATGAACCAAAGAGAACCAATTCTAAAACAGTAAATGCTTGGATAACAATCAATCAAATGGAGAGAGAAGCAGGCACGACGTATTACAACGGGGGCAAAGGTCTGCGTTAACTACCTTTCACTATCTGCAAAGAGAGAGTACTCCTAATAGAAATGAGGGGGGGGGCAGCATTCAAAGCAGATCAGTGTGCATAAACACGAAAATGTTTTTACTTACCACGTACTTGACATTCGACAGCTTATGATATTTGCTATTAAAAACCATTGAAATTCACTGAAAAAACCATAGGTTATAGACCATATATAGTTAGGAATTAGCATTTACAAAACCTTGAAAATTCACTGAAAAAACCATAGGTTATAGACCATATATAGTTAGGAATTAGCATTTACAAAACCTTGAAAATTCACTGAAAAAACCATAGGTTATAGACCATATATCGTTAGGAATTAGCATTTAAAAAACCTTATTTTACCCACACAAAACCATTGAAATTCCATATATAGTTAGTTGCACTAACTATATATCGTGCACCCGCAATCCACTGCTGATGATGTCACATATTACATCATTCATGACATGGTCAGTGACATCACTGATGACATGTTATGTTATGTTATGTTATGTTATGTGGTTTTTATTAGGCGCACAAATGCTCCAGCTAAGGAGCGTCTTGGCGCCCGACAAGGCAGCTACACAACACAACTAAATAAAACAGCACAGAACACACTAACTAAGGGAATAAAAATGTTTTCAAGGCACGACGAAAAGAGAGCAAATCGCTCATAGCGCGAATTGCCGGGGGTAAGGAGTTCCACAGAGCGGCGGCCCGCACTCGAAATGAGCGCCCACCGGCCCTGCTTCGCTTAAAGCGCGGTACCACGGCCAATTCGAGATCTGACGATCTTAAGGGTCGTGCCGGAATATAGTTGGCCATGAGGGTCGTAAGGATCATTGCCGGGGACCCCTTCAAGATCTTATGGGCGACGCAGAGTACCTTAAACTGAATCCGCTGCGCCACCGGGAGCCAGTGCAGTGCTCGAATGGTGCTAGAGGTGGGGCAGAATCTTGGAAGGCCCACCACCGCTCTTGCTGCTGCATTCTGGATCCGCTGCAGGCGCCCTATCTCAGCTACATTCAGACCGGCCAACAAAGAACTAGCATAATCCAATCTGGAGATGACGGTCGCTTGGATCATGAGTTGCCGGGTGGGGGCATCGAAGAACTTTAGCACAGGACGAAGCCCACGCAAAATGCCGAAGCAGCAAGCAGCCGTGCGTTTAGTGTGGCATGCAAACGTAAGGGAAGGGTCCAGCCAGACCCCGAGGTTTTTAAGCTCGGTGACTGGGATGGGAGCGGAACCCAGCTCCTCCGGCCACCATCTCTCTCCCCACAGTTCCGGTCGCCTACCAAATACCATCACCTCGGTCTTACTAGCGTTTAGCTGGAGACAATTAAGCGTCATCCATCTAGCGACCGCCCTCAGTCCTTGTTGAAACCTAGGAGCGTCGACCTCCGCATCCCCGCTGATCGTGACCGCTAGCTGGGTGTCATCGGCATATGACACCATGGTCATACCCCATAGTTTGACAACCTCAGCTAGCGGCCTTACGTACAGATTGAACAGCGTAGGACTCAGCGAGGAGCCTTGGGGGACGCCCAGGTTCAACGGGTGGAATTTTGACTGAAAGGGTGGGACGGTCACGCTAAAGGCCCGGTTTGATAAGAACGACCGGAACCAGTCGAGCGCAATGCCGGAGACACCAGCATCCTCTAAACGCTGCAGAAGGATAGGGTGCGAGACGGTGTCAAAGGCAGCGCTTAGATCTAATAGCACCAGCGCTGCCGTTTGTCCCGCGTCAAGCACGGAGCGGAGGTGCTCCACCATATAAAGCAGAGCCGTCTCCGTGCTGTGACCTGCCCTAAACCCATTCTGCGTAGCGTCGAGTATATCAGCTCGACGGAGATGTTCCGAGAGAGCGGCATTTACGTGTGCCTCCATCACCTTAGCCGGCCACGGCAAGAGTGAAATAGGCCGATAGCTCTCCGGCTTGCTTCCATCCAGGCTAGGTTTCTTCAGGATCGGACGTACCATGGCTCGCTTCCACTTAAGTGGAACAACGCCAGATGTCAGAGACGCATTGACCAAGGAACAAAGCGGAGAGATGTCATGTGCCGCCAGGTCCTTGAACACCTCAGGGCAAAGTGGATCCTCAGGGGACCCAGATTTCACTTTGCGAGCCAAAATGCCTAGGCTATCTAGATTTAACAAAGGTAGAGAACACAGCCCCTCAGATGGTGGAGGCTTAGATGATGTCATCACTGAGGGAACGACCACGGGGAAGGCTCGATAAATAGCATTCACCTTCTCCAGAAAAAACTCTGCCAACTTTTCACAGTGCTCCAGAGAGCTCTGGTGTGATGTTATAACTTTTTTGGCAGTGAGGTCTTTCAATACCTTAAAGATAGCCTTTGCAGGGTTCGAACTATTCCTGAATTGTGTCGCATAAAAAGCGGCACGGGTTCTACACACCACCCGATGGTACACCTTCACTGTAGCCTGATATAAGACTTTCTTAGAGCTGGAGTAGGCTTTGCGCCATGCCCGCTCTGCGCGCCTGCAAGACACCTTCAGGGCTCGTAGAGAGTCATCGTACCAAGGGCTGGCCTTGCCAGGACCAGTTTTACGGGTCACCAAGGGGATGAGGGTGTCCAAGGCCCTGGAGACCCAATCGGTGAACCTGTCGTACAACTGATCCGGAGGGCCTGAGACGTCAAGCGGGTCAGCTGATAAGAGATGAAAGAACTCATCTAGCTTAAGTTTGTTCCAGCGTCTTCTTGGAACAGAACACACCATTGGCTTAGATGGACTAGCCACGATAGGGCAGTGGAACTGTATCAAATAATGATCAGTCCACGCCAAAGGTGTGTAGCTGGTGACACAGACTTCCGTCAGATTGGTAAAAAACGGGTCAAGGGTGTGACCCCCTGAGTGTGTGGGCTGCGTCACCAACTGAGTAAGCTGTAACGCCTCAAGGTCGGCCAGGAAACTGGCGACTGAGGGGCTGCTGGAGTTGTTAAAGTGCAGATTTAGATCTCCAATGAGGGTGAAATTGGAGCACCCCGTAGCCAGATTACTAACAGCCTCGGGTAACGCTGCTCTGAAGGTTACTTCACTCCCCGGGGGCCGATAAATTACCAGTCCCGACAGGGTGAAGTTGGATGAGATAGCAACCTTAAACAAAGCGCTTTCGCACCCCGAGATCTTTTGCCCAAGCCATGTGGTAGGGTAACAGGACTTGACGGCAAGCGCAATACCCCCGCCTCTTGAGGTCCTATTCAAGGTGAATACCGAGTATTCCGGCGGGAAGGCCAGATTGACAATGGCCGTGTCAGCATCCTGCAGCCAGGTCTCTGTTACACAAAATAGGTCAGGCAACTCCCTGCCTAATAGATCATTGATGTCAAGATGGTGCTTGACAAGCGACCTAGCATTAAGATTCCAAATGCTAATACCTGGCACCGGGCTTAGAGGCACGCGCAGTATTTCCCTGCAGCTCCTGCTTACAGGGGCAGCCAGCGTAAAGCATCCGCAGCCACACGATAAGGGGCCGCTTAAGGGATCAACCCTTGGTGTCAGGCAAGGTGGTCGAGACCTCTCAATGGCAACCAGACTATCTCTGGTATAGCACCGCATGATGTAGAGTAGACCGACCAGGAGGGGGGCCAGGGTCCAGCCACGTCCAGCGCGTCCTGTCGCGGACGGGCGCAGACGGGCACGACTCCGGCATGCGACGGCGTCCCAGCTGCGCGTTCCCGCTGCGCGGGAGAGAGCGACTTTAAGTAGGCGCCGGAAATGGAGGGAGGAGCGCGTGGACGCTCCAAGATGGCGCCCGCCGAAAACAGCCTGGTCCCAAACAAAGATGGCGCTGGTCGCCGATCAGGAAACAACCCACCCACAGAACCCGGACCCACCGAAAACGGTGGTGGAGATTCCAATTAAGTGCAAGTAAGAGGGGGGGGGAGAGCCCAAGCAGCGCACAGTTAAAAATGCTACCAAAAAAAACGAAACAAAAACGAAGCAAAGACGCGCTAAATGCGTCAGCAAACAACAATTAAAATTTCAAGCGCTCACAGACCGCAGCGCGGTGATGTGCCACCTTGTCAGGCCGTCAGATACCTAAAAGTGCCTTAAGTAGGCGCCGGAAATGGAGGGAGGAGCGCGTGGACGCTCCAAGATGGCGCCCGCCGAAAACAGCCTGGTCCCAAACAAAGATGGCGCTGGTCGCCGATCAGGAAACAACCCACCCACAGAACCCGGACCCACCGAAAACGGTGGTGGAGATTCCAATTAAGTGCAAGTAAGAGGGGGGGGGAGAGCCCAAGCAGCGCACAGTTAAAAATGCTACCAAAAAAAACGAAACAAAAACGAAGCAAAGACGCGCTAAATGCGTCAGCAAACAACAATTAAAATTTCAAGCGCTCACAGACCGCAGCGCGGTGATGTGCCACCTTGTCAGGCCGACATCTCAAATGACATCACTGATGACATCACTGATGACATCTCATTTGACATCAATGACCACATCACTGATGATATCATTCATGTGACAATACAATGCATCTCCTCACATTTTAATATAACCTCTGTTTCACCCAGTGTTAAATACAGAGTATAATTTTTGGAACCATTGACACACCAATACTAGTTACTACATACGCACTCACTGATTCCTACGTCTACACACACCTTCACTCATTCACCCATACAATCATTCATACATACAATCACTCATCTTTACAACACTATCATATGCACTCATACACCTATACAGACACTCACAGTCTGCCACTCATCCATGGAGTTACTCACACACCTAGTCAGTCCTGTAAAGAATCAATGACACTTCCATTTTCTTGTCTATACAGTTAAACATAGAGCACCTTACATTTTCAAACATATACTAACACATACTTACCTTCTTATACAATCATTGATACAAGTACACATTGATCTGCACAGAGTCATACACCTCCCAGCCAGCCACACACACACTCAGTCTCCCATACAAATACTTGGGCAATCAATCAATAACCCATATAGTTACTCATATAGCTACTGATCAACACATGCAGCAGTTTATAGAACAACAGACATAATGAAGCACAAACTAAGACAGTTTAGTCACTAACCCATGCACTCAGTGAGACACATTTAATCACTCAGTCATACAGTCAGTCATGCACCTACTAAATCCTTCGTCCAGACACTTACACATCCACTCATTCTTCAATATGTAAGACATATTTAAACTTTACAGAAACAAAAAATCACTGGATGTTGTTATCAGTCATGTCATCAGTGATGTCATTTGAGATGTCATCAGTGATGTCATCAGTGATGTCACTGACCATGTCATGAATGATGTAATATGTGACATCATCAGCAGTGGATTGCGGGTGCGCGATATATAGTTAGTGCAACTAACTATATATGGAATTTCAATGGTTTTGTGTGGGTAAAATAAGGTTTTTTAAATGCTAATTCCTAACGATATATGGTCTATAACCTATGGTTTTTTCAGTGAATTTTCAAGGTTTTGTAAATGCTAATTCCTAACTATATATGGTCTATAACCTATGGTTTTTTCAGTGAATATATTTATATATATACTGACAAAGTTACTGCTAATTGGTTTGCCATTGAACTTTTTTTTTTAAGAAAAAGTAAATTTTTTATCTGAGAAGCATAGACTAGTTGCCATTTTCTCAGGTATGATGGACAAAAAGTAAATATATATTATACAAACTGCATCTTGCAAAAAAAAAATGTTACCTCAGTTTTCATTAGTTCTGTGGATAAACACCATGTACATTAATACGTTGTCAATAAATGTTATTGAAAACAATGTAACTGCTTGTTTTGAACAGGTTTGAATTATTTTTTCTCTTTATTTAATCATTTCTGAACTGTAGGTAGTATGTTTGTATTTAGCTGTTCTAATAGCACATTTTCATATAAAGAGATGGTCTAAAGAAGGTTCACTGAGGAACAGATTTTCAAATCGTGCAATTAAAAAAATGCCTTCTTCCAGGCTAGCTCAGTTTTACTCACTGGGTTGCAAATGCAAAAAATGCCTTCTTTCAGGCTAGCTCAGTTTTACCCACTGGGTTGCAAATGTAAACAAGCATTGGCATAGCCAATGGGTCTCGCTTTTGGGACCTTATAAGTATTTAGTTTTGCAGCGCAATATCCTTGGTGCAACAACATCAACTGTTGCATGGCTAAACACTTATAAGGTCCCAAAGGCGAGACCTATTGGCTATGCCAATGCGTGTTCTAATAGTGGGCGGCTGCGGGGCTGATTGCTGGCCTTTGAGGTAGTATTCATGTTAATTGCAGCACCCGCAAGCGCTGCAATTAACATGAATACTCTCTTAAAGGCCAGCAATCAGCATCGCAGCCACGCACTATTAAGAAAAGAAATACAGAGTCAACAAACACAACGTGTACTTTAAGAATCCTCTGAAAGTACACGTCGTGCTTTAGCTGTGCTGCATTTGTTTTCCTAATAGTGCGCGGCTGCAATGCTGATTGCGGCCTTTGAGATAGTATTCATGTTAATTGCAGCGCACACGGGCGCTGCAGTTAACATGAATACTATCTCAAAGGCTAACAATCAGTCCTGCAGCCGCCCACTATAAAAAAAAAAGAAATGCAGCAAGTGCAGGAGTCACTTGAAATTACCGATTTTTTAAAAGCGGCTGCGCAAACAGCCTCAGGATGTGCTTTGTGTGGTATGTGTGCGCTTAAAAAAAGGACACTGCGAAGTTGTGGTGACTTCGATGCGCGGGCGCGCACGCACCTTATAGGGAACAGTGGTGATACTATCTCTAAACCGGTCACGTGTGGACTACTGTAATAGCTAAATATCCAAAGGAAACACCTAAACAGGCTCCAACTCATGCAAAATGTGGCAGCCAGACAGCTGACCGGGACACCAAAGTTTGTTTCTGTCACAAAAGAAAGAAAACGGCGACACTGACTCCCAGTTAAACAACAAATTCAATTCGAATCCCTGTGTACGGTTTTTAAGGTCCCTAAAGGAATAGGCTTGGACCACCTGAAACTGCTTTTTCAATGGTACATCCCCAGAAGAGCCCTTCGCTCGTCCGGAGCCAAAGGGGTGGTTATACCCCCAGCTAAAAAAGCCAACTTAGGTGGTAGAAGGTTCGTTACATGTGCCGCAAGGGCATGGAATGACTTCCTTTCCATCTCAAGAACGCCATTGAGCTGATGGCATTTAGAAAAAGACTGAAAACCTGGCTTTTCCTACATAGGTCATCACCCACTTCGCTGATTGGAAGGTAGTAGCTAGCGCCAGGACACTCTAGTCTAGGGCAACCTTTGCTCTTAAGAAATTAAATTACCATAAGATAACATAAGAGATGGACATTTCTTTCAAGTTAATTTCAAAATAAAGACAGTGTACCAGAAACATTAAATGAATGCTATTTTAATAACAGACATTGGCTAAGCTAATAGCTCTGACAAGCTGGTGTGACGGTTACATTTAACAAACTAATTAGAAGCATATGCCAGAAAAATAAAATAACAGAAAACAAGTGGCAGCCATTAACCATTTGTAAGTTAAAAAAAGAAAAAACGTTACAAATGTCATATAATTTTAATAGTACAGTATGGGTGGTTCCAGAAGAAAGATTACTTAGCAAACGTGTACAAATCATTTTCAGGTTTAATGCACATCACAGAAAAATATGATCTTATTGTTGCAAAGAGAATGTATTATTGGATTTGAATTACTGTAATAAGAAGACTTTGATGAAACATTCCAGGGCAACTAAAATATTTAGAAACGCAAAAGAAGGAAATATAAATGCATTTCCAAAATAAAGCATTGGTCCACCAGCTAATTTTGAAATGTACTTCTTTTTCATGTAAATGCGTACATCTGCACTGCCACTCATAATGCAAGCTAGCCAATGGTAGAAGTGGGCGGACCATTTGCCCCAACCTGTACGTTGTGGTGGGTAGAAGCAACATGTGTTGGACAACTGAACAGGCCAATAGATGTAAAGGTCTAACCCAAAACCTCCTCAATATATGCAAATAGAGAAATGTATTTTTTGTTAATATTTTTTATTACAAGAGGCTGACAAGACAACTAAACTTGTCCTTATCTCCAGGACAGATCTACAGTTAATGAGCCTCTATACGGTGCTGATGAGCAAAATTGTCCTCATGTTCACAGAGTACAGAGGCAGAAACTTAGGCCTTAGAATTCAAAGTGCAAAGAAAATCCAACATGAGCATTACTGACCAGAAAGATGAAATCCTCCCCTGCCATCCCCCCCGAGTACAGCATCCTGCCCCATTCAATTGTCAGTAACAGAAAAGGTGAAACTATAAACTGTTTACCTGCTCAAGGTGCTTCTGAAATCCTGCAAGAGAGAAAGAGACCAGACCAACATCAGTTCAAGGCACTTATTGGTACATGCAGCAAGGTCTGAAGCTGGGCCTTCAATTGAACCTATGCATCCATTATGCATGCATATATGTACTCAGAAATCTCTACCAAATGTGTACACGTGAGACACAGGAAGGGAGGTCTACAGGTTCTATTTGGAAGCCCTTGGCCTGGTCCTGTGCACAAGATGAGCGGGAGCTATTTATTCAGGGGATGTTTGTTGGTGACGTTCCTGAAACTGGAGGTAAGAGACGTAGACATAAAAGTGGGGAACAAGGAGACAGGACTCCTTTAGACATATGATTAGTAACCTTGGCCGAAGTTCGCGGAGTTGAGCTACGCAGAACTCTGCGAAGTGAAAAAAAAACTCTGTGCACTACGCGGAGCTCTGAAAGCGGCGATGTACGGTAGAAAATTGCAGTTCGCTGTGATTGCACAGTGCCAGATGCTTGTGTGCCCTGTGCAATCATCGTGAATGGCACCATACACAGCTCAAGCGGGCGCTGCTTTCCTTTTCTGCCACTTGAGCAGATTTTCACTCGAGCCGCAGCTTTCTCAACGCGAACGGGCAGTTTCTCAAAGCAAGCAGTCGCGAGCATACGCGACCACCCGCTATTAGAAACCTGACCCCGACGCGTTGAGAAATCTCGCTGGGAGGTTGATTTTCCACGCTCGCGCTCGGCTAATTGATGTTGATGAACGCGAGCGAGGGAAAAAACTCAGCTGAGCCGAGTTTTTCGGAACTCCGCGAGCTCCACCCAACGCGGAGTGCAGAAAACTCCCCAAACTCCGCGAGCAAAGTGGAGTTCACCACCCAGGCCTAATGACTAGGTCCTTTTGCTGTGAGGAGCTGCTGATTAGTCTTCATGCAGTAAACAAATAAAGGTGTGGGGTCCTACTACTGACCAACCTGGACCTCAATAGTCGGGAAACAGAACCAAGTGGCTGATCAGGATAGTTAGAGACAGAGTACGTAGCTACACAGCCAATGAGTGCCGTGCAGCCAAGGGTTTAAATATTACCCAACAACTTAAGTATTTTTTGAAAAAAACTTTTTGTATTATTTCATAAGAAAAATGGCATCAAATAGACACTCCATCACAACAGTTAGTACAAAAACGTGAAAGAATATATACAAATATATACAAAAATGTCACAGTAAAGGCAACATACACTTAAAGAAATAATGAAAAAACATATAATCAAATTATTATGATGACACCAACTATTGTCTGCGATATGAATTCAAAAGCACATGGTTGCAAGTTGAACACTTTTTTACAGATCATTAAAGAAATAAAACCAGTCCTTTGGTAACAAAACCTGTGAACAGGGCGGAACTGAGATGGAATAGCCTGCCTGTCACACAACACCTGTGAATAGTGAATTGTAAGAAATTGCAGATAGGGCCCACGAGAGTGGTATGAATTTGTCCCTAGCTGCACCCTTAGTTCTTGACACAGGCTGGGGGTCAACGCGTTTCGAACCTTGTTTAGTCTAGGTTCTCCTCAGGACGGGGACTGGGTGAAGATGTACCTAAAAAGGAATTTAGGGAGGGTGTCAGCAGCTGTATAGAGAGTATATATTTCTGACAAGGTAGTGCTCAGACTAGCTACCCATGAATAAATAAGATTACCTTCTCAGCCAACACATTGGCTACGTGGAGAGAAGGGGAAGGACCACTGGAATTATTCTGCAAAGACAAGAGTGGAGGCTATCAATGTATGCGTGTCAAGAGGTACATCACGCATGGACGGGTTGAACAAATTAGCAAAATACCTGAATGTGGTGTCAAAGATGCCGAAATCAGGGGCGCCCAAGGCGATCTGTATTAATCAGCGAGGACTCACATTCTCTTTTCTGTGTATTTTTAGGATGGAGAAGGCTGGGGAGTAAAAGTACAGGGTTGACAAGTTCAAACTCCGAAGCGAAAAGGTTAGCGCTTCAAAAATTCAAGCAAGGGTTTGAAAGCAGAAACGTTTCCTACCTGCACAAGATGTGCGCTGTACGAAGGAAACGGGCCACAGTCTGTTTTGGAGCGTCTGGGCGGGAATCAATCTCTCGCTGTCAACTATGGACAAACAAAGTCCGTGAGATGATTGATATGAAGCACTGACTATGCCGCATTAGGAGTAGGAATTGAAAAAGGCGGCAGTTGACTTACTTCAAACCTTCTAAGATTGGAGTCCGCGGTTGTTAGTGTCTGCCGGTCGGGTCAGATTCGTAAGTCGGCGCCGCCCTACTGAAAGCTACTTAAAGGCACGGCAGCATTAGCGAGTGAATGTGGTGCAAAGGATCATGGTCCTTGCAGTCCATAGAGTTTAGGGGATTATCGATTATGAAAAATGCAGGGAACATGGTGATGTTTGCATGTCTGGATGACTCGGGTGTCAGAGTGTGTATAGGTTACCCACGTGTGATTGGCTAACTGTGGAAAAATAATCCAGCAACTCATTGCCCGTTCCAAACACGAAGGGATAAAGAAAAAATAAATAAATAAAAGGAAAAATACACTCTATGTGCATCATTTCTCTTAATATGACATAGCTCAAGCATTTCAAAAATTCGAAACAGTAATGGATAATGGCCCCTGTACACTATGGAGATTGTCATTCAGAAAGCAGGTGTTGCTCTACCCGTCTAGCCCCATGATAATTTCAGTGGGAAAAAGTGAAACACAAGATTGACAGCAAAACGAGTGAAAGCCATAGTTAGAGTAAGGTACAAAGACTGCAGCCACAGTCTCACAGCTCAAAGCAGGTCCATTCAAGTTGCACATACAGTACAAGAGCTATTCGGGAGGGTTAAGGTCCCAAGTTGGAAAGTTCAGACATTTCATTTAATCCTGTGTTGGAAGTGTCAAATTTTAAAATGAGATACGCTTCTTTTTGTGACAAGCATACATCTGGGTCACCACTGCCACCTCGGATCACTGCCAGAACGGTCCATCGCATGTCATTCACTGTGTGTTTCTGTTGTAGGAAATGGGCCACCAAGGGTGCCGTAAGAATCTTATTGTTTACACGGGACCTGTGTTGTATAATTCTCTGGCGCACCTCCTGCGTGGTCTTGCCGATGTACAGCTTTTTGCAGGGGCACTGGATGGCATACACCGTATACTTGGTCTTACAGTTGGTGTGTTCTTCGTGGCGCCAGAATTTGTTCCCATCAGTGAAAAGTGAGCCTTCCATTGTGATGTGGCAAACAGTGCACGTACCGCATTTGCGATGTCCCCTAACTGGTGTTGACCCGAAGATGGTACTCTGGGTGTCTTTTTTGGCCGGCGGCCTAGTAGAAGTGATCATCTGGCCTATACTCCGATTCTTCTTTAGGGCAAACAATGGTGTGCCAGCGTCTGGTAAGATTTCCTCAACTAGATGCCAGCTCTTTCTGATGATTTTTTGTAGTTCACTGGTATGGGGTCCAAAGGTGGAGACACACACAATCCTCTGAGTGGAGGTTCTCGATCTTTTCTCCAGGAGATGTTCCCTCGGAGTCCATCTCGCTCTCTTCATAGAGTGTTTAAGCAGTTTCTGCGGATAGCCTCTGTCCTGTAATTTGGCCGTGAGTGCTTGCCCATGGAGCTCAAATTGGTGTACTGAGGAGCAATTCCGCCTGACCCGAAGGTATTGCCCATACGGGAGATTATCCCGAAGGCTCCTCGGGTGGTAGCTCCTATAATGAAGAGCGTTGTTCTTATCCGTTTTCTTTTGGTATAATGAGCACGTAAGTTCTTCATTTCTGACCATAATCTCTACATCCAAGAAGGGCAAGATTTTGGTACTGTGGCTCAGACTGAATTTGATGTCCGGGCTCCTGTTGTTCAGCCATGTGTGGAACTCCTCCAGGAGCGCTTGAGAACCATTCCAAATGCACCAGACATCATCTATAAATCTGAGCCATTGCTCAATATGATCGTTATAGGGATTGTCATTATACACATACTTCTCCTCATATTGGCCCATATACAGGATAGCCATTTCGGACGCAAATGGACAGCCCATGGCAGAGCCCTTCACCTGTAGAAACATCTCGTCCTCAAATGTGAAGAAGTTCTTTCTAAGAGCCAATGTGGCGAAGGAAACAATCAGTTCGGTAGGGACTCTGTGAGGACGGGGTCTGCTTTCCAGGTAGAGTTCGATTACATCTAAGCCATCTTGTTGGGGTATCTGTGTATAAAGAGAGCAGACGTCCATGGTCACAAGTAATTGGGAAGATGAATCGAATTTGCGTCCCTCCACCTTGTTGATGAAGTCCATAGTATCCCTGAGGTATGATGGAACTTGAACCACCAAGGGTTTCAAAAAAATGTCTACAAATTGTGCAATGGGCTCCAACACCGAATCGCACCCAGACACGATAGGGCGTCCTGGAGGTGTTTTTGGGTCTTTATGTACTTTCGGCAGAAAATACAGATGGGGAGTTCTTGGGTGTTTTTTTACGAGATATTCAGATTCTCTGGGTCCTAGTATTCCAGACTCCCTAGCATTGTTGACAAGTTTCGTGACTTCATCCAGTATTTGTGCAGTGGGGTCTTGGTTGATCCGGCGATACCACTCCTGGTTATATACATGATTTCTCCCTACAGACCTGTAAAGATCCTTGGACCACAGGACTACTGCTCCTCCCTTGTCCGCTGGACGTATGATCGCTTCCTGTTGGTCCTTGAGTTGATGTATGGCCTCTTTCTGTTTTTTTGTGATGTTAGCTTGTACGAATGGGCGTTTTTTTTCAAGATTGTTCAGTGATGACATGACCGAACGTTCAAAAGCGAGGATATTCTTGGACATGTTGTGGTTGGAGGGGCAGAATGTGGATTTATTCCTCAAACCAGATGCTTCACATGATACCTGGTCCGGCGAGTCTCGAAAGAACCATCTGAGACGAATTTTGCGGTAGAATTCCATTACTTCCATTTTAATTCTTGTGAAGTCCATGGCGACTCCAGGAACAAAAGAAAGACCGAGTTCCAACACTTTCTTTTCGGCTGGTGATAAAACTTTGCCAGAGATGTTAATAATGGATGAAGGTTCTATGACTTGTAGTGCTGTAAATGGATCATTTGCGGTTCAACGGTACCAAAATTATGAGTTTACGACAATGTTGAAAACACGGGTTCAAATCGTCGCGGAACCTCAGACCCTCCTTTTGCCCTTGCATAGGCAATTACTCAGTCTATATCCGAGTCTATCTCGATGTTCATCAGGTCAGTGATATGCTGCTGTGTCATCATTCTTTCTCGTACCTTGTCTCCAAACACCGGTGGTTTTCTGAAACAGGTTGCGGCACAGAGGCTACACAAAGCAGGACCACATTGGATAATAAGGCAGCACGAGAACAGGAACACTAGAATAATACCTACGACCATCAGAACCTTCCATCCCCACGCTGACAGCAGAGTCCAAAGCCACTCCATTAAGGACCAGTTTCCTTTGTCTACGTGAATAGAGTCGGAAATTTTGTGTAGCTTAGAGATCGCTTCGTATACTGTCGGAGCATTATTGGGTATAAAAACACAGCAGCTCGATTGGATCATTCTACATACCCCACCTCGATCTGCAAGTATTACGTCTAGAACCATACGATTCTGCAACGTCATGAGACGATCCGCCTGAAGCTCAGCTGTTAAATTACTAAGGGCACCAGCAGTTTCTGTAATAGTAGATTCAACTACCCGTGTTAGCTGGCGTAGATTTCTACTATTGGCCATAGGCCCCCAGAACGGAATGAAACCTTTGAAGAAGTCTCCAGCTTCCTGACCAGCGGTATCTTCCTTGCTGAAAACACCTCTTGCTACTCTAGTCTTGTGATAATCTGGAGAGGCGGTGTATGTCGGAGGCAACAGTCGAGCAATATAACATGAACCTGAAAAGTCAGCAGGCAGCCATGTATATGCTCTATCCTGACAGATGAAGTAGGTACCCCTAGCAGTCAGAAAGGCAGGGGAAGAGTTAGACGGATACACGTAGGTCTCAACACATTCACTCTTCCCTAGCTGAGCTCTAGGATTTCTCCCATTTCCTCGCAAACAGACTTGACCTCGGTGAGGTACGACCCAAATTGGAGTGGAGCTCTTACGCTTGCTTTCACCCAAACTAATGCTATACTCCGTAGAATTCCAACTCAGATAAACTCGTAGTTCATCTCTAGGGATAGGTGGTGAGTTATTGACGTCTCTAACCATGTCAGTTACTCCCTTTATCAAGGCTTTATTAACAGATGTATACCTAGTGGAGCGAGGAGGGCGCGGGGGATAGGTTTCGAGAGCATAGACGAATATGGTTCGGAAGGCCCAACATGATCCATTATAGCTGAAAGGCAAGACCAGATAGGGAATGCCTTTATCCATAGTGTGGGGTATCAAACCACATACCCAGCAGTTTGTTGTGTTAACTACCAGTTGGTGTTGGTGCAAGAGCTGTACAAAAGTGTTGTTTATGAATTCAGAGCGTCGAGCTTGTTCGTGTTCAGGAAACGGATGAAAGGAATGGTAAGAAGAAATAGTAGAAGGCATAGGATCAAAGGGAGGCACTGTGGTTGCTACCGGTGTAAAAATTAAATGCACACCAAAGACGATTCCACCCACCAACGTTATTAAAACGATCAAAAACGTAATTGCACATTGCATCAAGAAACATTTGTTATGAAGAATCTTGTAAAGTCTATTTCTGCGGACATAAATTACATTCTCTCGATGCAGCCCAGGAAGCTCCATCTTCTACAACCGCTCGCGACCACTGATGATGTGTACGTAGTTGAAAATGCCTCTATCAGCCCTGGGAGTTCCCAGAACTAACAGAAAGGCCGACCTTGTGTCTGGCCCCCGCAGATTCAATTAGGCACACAGCCACGACCCTACGGCTACCCAGACGGCAAGGTAATTCAAAACAACATAACATGCATGTTAGCAAACTTCCTGGCTGGAGGTAATGTATCAAGATTCAAATATGTAAAATAGGCAGTTTCCTGCTTTATTTGTCCTTTGTGTGAGAACGTAGGTTATATCTCAATTTTCCTGTAGTTGTTTGATCCGGAAACAGTTTATCTTCAGCAGGGGCGGCAATGTTCAAATTCGCAGATGGCGAATGTTCTGTTGAGGCAGAGGACAAATGTCCAGAGTTCAAAAGAGTAGTTTCAGAAGGGGGGTCAGAGTTCGGTGAATCAGTGATCAGTTCTGCATCGCTGAACGGTATGTATTTTGGAATCGGTTCAACTTCGGAGGCACCAACCCCTTTCCTCACCCAATTATCATACGGGAGTGGTAAGGGCATACGCTTGGTGTGTGTCGCGTGGATCCAATTTTTTCTACCGGCCACTCGTACAGCAGTTCTTGTCGCCTAAAGCACCTGATATGGTCCAACGAATTTTGGTTGAAGATTTCTGGTTCGTCCAAAATTCTTCACAACGACGAAGTCTCCAGGTTTCAGCTGATGGCCTGGACTTTCCGGAGGTTTTGGCAATGCATCGAAAACCTGTTGATGAATAAGACTCAATTTAGCAGTCAAGTCAAAAAGATAATCGATTAACATTGGGTATTCCAGCTGCTTAAACTCCCTCGGTCTCGGTACTCCCCAAACATTTGCGGGTCGACCGAACACAATCTCATAAGGGCTAAGCCCTACTCGAGAATGTACAGTCGCTCTCGTGGATAGCAGGGCCAAAGGTAAGGCGTCTGGCCAGGACAAGCCCGTGGAGGCTTGTACCTTAGCCAGCTTCAGTTTGAGGGTGCCATTGTACCCTTCAACTAAACCTGCTGACTGGGGATGATTTGCACTGTGGAACTTTTGCTTTATGCCTAAGCCTGCACACACATTCTGCATGACTTTCCCTACGAACTCACTTCCATTATCTGACCATACAATCCGTGGCATACCAAACCTAGGGAAATATTCTTTGAGGAGAATTTTGGCAGTCGACAAAGCAGTATTGTCTTTAAGTGGATAAGCTTCAATCCATCTTGAAAAGGCACAGACTACCACTAGGACGTACTTGAGATTATTACATCGGTCCATGTGAATGAAGTCTAACTGAATCACTTCAAAGGGACAGGAAGGTGGAGCGAAATGACCAGCAGGTGTTGGGGTTCCCTTGCCAGGATTATGCATCAGGCATATCATGCAGTTTCTCACCACTCGCTCTGCACACTTACTAATTCCATAATTCTTCCAAACTGGGGCCAACATCTTACAAATCCCTTTCGAACTGATGTGCGCTGTTCCATGCGACTTTGTTTCTACCGCAAGCACATACGCATCAGGCAACATCCAACGCTGCTGTTCCGTCAAATCAATCCAACATCCATTCGAGTCCAACTTACCCGTATTCTCTTTCCATGCAAGCTTTTCCTCTTCAGTTGCTTCTTCTTGAATCATTCTCACACTTTCCATTGTGTCTTCACACATTCCTGAATCAGTAACCCACTTTGCAGACGTTGCAACATACATTCTACTCATCAGATTCCTAGCTGTCTGTTTCGCTGTCCCATCAGCCAAGGCATTTCCTCGACCAACATCATCCGTGATTGCTCGATGAGCACTGCACTTCACAATCGCAACTTCCATTGGTAAGGTTAGAGATTCCAGCAAGTCATTAACTAGTTGAC
The DNA here is from genome assembly GCF_964261635.1 of Lissotriton helveticus. Lineage (NCBI taxonomy): Eukaryota > Metazoa > Chordata > Amphibia > Caudata > Salamandridae > Lissotriton > Lissotriton helveticus. The sequence continues at coordinate 482,792,754 of NC_136060.1, forward strand.
CATGCTGTATTTTAGTCCCATGTGACGTAATAAAACCTCTTTCCTTCCACAATCGTCCAAAACTATGGGCTACGCCAAATGCGTACTGACTATCTGTGAACACATTCACTCTCTTTCCCTTAGCTAAAACACACGCTCTAGTCAACGCAATCAATTCTGCAGCTTGGGCAGAATTCTGACTCACTCTTGCAGTCTCCACAATTGTATTCAAAGTTGTTACTGCATAGGCAGCTGTCACATCACCATTCTCCAATTTAAAACACGACCCATCAACATACAACGTGCCATCTGGATCTGACAACGGAGTGTCTTTTAAATCAATTCGTCCTTTTGTCTCTTCCTCTGTTCTGAAACAACAATCATGTGGTTCGGAATCACTCGACTCTTGACTAGTCGGCAACAATGTTGCTGGATTCAATACATTGCATCTTTTGATCTGAATATGACTTGCAAGTAGTGTCAGCTCATAGCCTGATAATCTAGCACTGGTAAGGTGTTGTGTCTTTGTTCAGTTCATGAGTGTGTCCACAGCATGAGGAACCATGACCACCAGCATGTTGTTCATAACCAACCCAGCAGATTGTCGAATGGACGCTGCAGCTGCCGCTGTAGCTCTCAAACAACTAGGCAACGCTCTGGCTACCGGATCTAACGTTGATGAAAAATACGCACAAGGGCGTTGTTTATCACCAAATTGCTGTGTCAGAACACTCAACGCGCAACCTTCTCTCTCGTGGACATAGCGTGTAAATGGCTTACTGTAGTCAGGTGTACCCAACACAGGAGCTGAACATAGTGCATTTCGTAACTCAGAAAAGCTCTGCTGACATTCGTCAGACCATGGCACTGGATTTGGAACACCTTTCCCCGTCAAAGCCACCAACGGCTTTGCCAGGAGGGAAAAATTTGGGATCCATTGCCTACAGTATGAAGTAATACCCAAAAACGCACGCACTTCTCTCTGTGTGCTAGGAACATTCATCTGCGTAATTGCTTTTATTCTCTCTGGGGTCAACCTTCTTCCCTCTTTTGACAAGAGATGACCTAGGTAGGTCACTTCTTGGCAACAGTATTGCATTTTTGAAGGTGACACCTTATGATTTAATTTAGACAAATGATGCAATAAGGAAATTGTAGCTGCTTTGCAAGTTTCCTTGTCATCGGCAGCCACTAGAAGATCATCGACATATTGCACTAGGGCAGAACCAGGAGGAAGGACAAAGGAGTCTAACTGACTTTTTAATGCCTGACTGTAAATGGACGGGCTCTCACAATAGCCTTGTGGAGCACGTTTAAACCTGAAGCTTCGTCCTCCTAGAGAGAAGCCGAAAATATCTCTGCTTTCTTCGGCTATCGGAATGCTGAAAAAGGCATTCTTCAAGTCGATCACTGAGAACCATGTGGCTATGGCAGGGATCAGCGTTAGCAATGCCGTAATGTCTGGAACCACAGGAAACTGTGGAATCACAATTTTATTAACCTCTCTAAGATCGATTACAAATCTATATACTGGAGGCTTTGTTGGGTCAGTTCGTTTCAGAATAGGCAGTACAGGACTATTACAGACATTTCCTCGGGTTTCCTCTATTACATCTCTTTTTATCAAATCTTGCACTATTAATAGGAGCGCACGCTCACCTTCACTAGAAATTTTGTATTGTGGGATTCGTGGAAATTTAACGTTTGCTTTCAACGTCACTACATATGGCGGGATTTCCAAAAGGCCTACATCGTTAGGACCAGTCGCCCAAAGAGTATCGGGGAGAGAACGCAGCTCCAGTGGGAGCGCATCCATTGATAAGTACATCGGGGAGATGATTCTATTACCTAATGTAAGCTGTACTCCTGAAGGAGAACAGTACAATGTCGCATATAGGCGTTTTAACAAGTCTAAACCAAGCAGGTTTTCATTACAACCAGTCGTCAAAATCAAGGGTGCTTTTAATTGACGAGGCCCAACAGAAATAGACAAAGGACCAGAAACAGGGTTGTGAACGGGGGCGCCTGAAAAACCTACAGAAACATTTGTTAAGCCGGACAAGGGTGCGCCAGGGAGTTTCGCATGTATGATAGAACTTTTTGCTGCACCAGTATCCAACAGAAACGGTTCGACTACACCTGATGTGGCTACTGCGACATAAGGCCCACTCTGGTCTACTGGAACTGATACTACTCCCTCTCTTTGTCCATGGCTGTCCTAGTATTCATTTTGCTGAAATTCCTCACCAATTTCACAGTAATCTTCCATGTGATACTGTTGAGATCTAGCTGGCTGTGTAGACTGACCATTTCGTTGATCAAAATAATTAGAAGGGCGATCACTTGTTTGTGGAGGCATAGCACCTCGTCCTCGACCTCTAGAACCTTGCATAGAACCACCACGACCTCTCTGAGCTGTAGCAGCATTATTCTGTGCTAATACTGGACACTCATTCTTGTAATGACCTTCCTTTTTGCAATACGCACATTGATTCCATTGGTATTGCGGTCTCTGTGAACTATAGTCATTTCTCTGATATGACCCTTGCTGCGTATTCGTTTGATTCGTGCGAGGCGGATAAGCTTGTTGCAAAAGGACCTTAGTTTTTAAATCTTTCGTCTTTTTATCTGATTTTTCCTTCTCTTCTTTATCCCTATTTTCATAGTACTGGGCAGTGGCAAGTATCTGCGCAGTCGTAGAGACAGCCCACGCACTTTCAGAATTCTTTAACTTATTACTGAGCTCGGGTATCAGATTGTGCACAAATTTATCGACAAATAATCTCTGACCTCCTTCCGTGCTCATATCTTGACCACTGTGATCTACGAAAGTCTCTTCGAATCTGGTGAAAAAGTCGGAGACGCTTTCGTCTTTCTTCTGCCTGCATGCGGACAACTTGTCCCAGTTAACGCGCAACGCTGGCATCAGAGTTTTCATTAAGTCAATTATTCTACCGGGCAAATTAGCAATTAAAGGTTCAGGTTTAGATCCCCCAATTTGTTGGCCATCTGCCGCAATAATAGCTGCCCAGTCTCCACCCAGGGCCACTGGATGATTTTCTCTATGAATTTTAGCCCAAATTGGTTGCGGTACTACGTTACCGAATAGCATATCAATGTCTGCTAGATTCATCACACAAGCTTCAACCGTCTGAGCCAATTCCTTGTAATATCCAGCTGGATTTTTACGCGGATCTGGCAAGGCCTGTTTTAATGCTAACACTTCAGCTCGTTTCCACGGGATGTGTATCCACACTCTCTGAAATTGGGCTGGAGCGGCTGCAATACCAAGGTTTACATTAGCTTGCACAGCTTCACGCCAAATTGGTGGAACCTCTCTCATTGGATATTGACGATTTTGTTTCGTGTTACGTTTCTCTGAATCTCTTGGTGAGTGCCGGGAAGGGTCAAATCTAAAATCTAAAACTAATTCCATTGCTTCCTTTATCTCTCGACCAACTATCATACCTGCAGCAAATTTCTGCTGAACCTGAATCAATTCGTCTGGAACTTGTTCGGAATCGTTCTCTTCCCATTCTTCACGCAAAAGAGAACACATGACATCAAACACATAGCGTTGTGTCGGCTCGTTCCATTGCATAAATGTATCTAATATATCTTGTATACTATATCTTCCCACTTTCGAAACCCATCTAAAAGCAGTGGAATCCAATATTCCTTGTTCTTCGATACTAGGAAGCTGACTGCGTCTCTGAACAGATTCAGAGGCAGAACTCCTAATCAAAGTTTTGTAGAAAGGAGAGAGAATATTAGAGACAGAGTCAGTGATTCTCCGACGAACAGAAAGCGGAGTCGCATAGCTTGCGGAAGTCTGAAGTAGTGTAGTAGTTGGGACAAGAGAAACAGCACTAGTAGGAGTAGTAGGCAAGATACAGGTGTTAGCGGTACATGCACAGGCAGAGGAGCTGGCAACCCTGGAAGAGGGGGTGCCGTAGGAACATTGATAACCACGGGGGGTGCAGGAACTTGATTTAGGGGAACAGGAGCCGGTATACCAGGCTGTCCAGCAACTGGTAACACGACATTCAGCAGAGGTGGAGCTGTAGCACCCTGTGCATACGGTGGAGGTGACCTTAACAAATAAGACAGCAAAGGATCATTTTCCGGATCCTCCAATATCTTAGTTGTACTAGATGGCAAGGCAGGGTAGCACTTATCTATCGCTAAATTACGTTGTCTATCGGCTACCTCTATCGCTTTCTCAGATTCATTGAGTTGCAGCTGCTTGGCCGACTGTTCCAAAGTCAATTCCTGTTCTTTCTGTTCTTTCTTCAACCTTTTAATCTCTCTCTGTTTAGATTCTTTCCGCCAATAACGGAAAGAATCAAACATTGCCGGCCGGGCTTTCTTCTTAAACAACCTTCTTTCTAGATTATCGAGAACTCCAGGTTCGAAACTACCATGTAGTGGCCAACTAAAGACACCATCTTTCTCTGTATAGCGGATCCATACCTCGTTATAAGAGATAGGGCCCACACCAAATTTGCAATAAAGATCATAAAGAGGAGTTCCAATCGGAGGGACCGAACACGAGTCCTCCAACCGGGAATCGCTGTTGCAACCAAAACATGAAAACACAGAATTTTTCCGACTTACCATTTTTAGAAACCGGAACACAGAACAAACACAAATAACAGTGCGCACTCAAACTTAGGCCTACCAAAGAGAACAAAATGTATCGATACCTAGACTAAACCAAAAAGGTTATCGTAACCAGAACAACCAACGATAATCTCACAAAACCAAACCAAACCAAGGAACTAAAAATTATCTGGACCTTTACGAAGTAACAAAGCAACTCACAACCGCTTAATACTTAACTGAGGTACTGAAGACGTCACCAAGCAGAAACCCGTCACGTCTCGCTGTACTAAGGTCTGCACCTCGGGTCCAAGACAGGGCGACGGTCAAGGCAACGGACCACTGCAGCCGTCCGAACGGGAACCCTCGTGGAAGAGAACGTCAGGCCACTTTTGCGATATACCGGGATCGATGAAGTGGGGCGCCTCCCTCCGGAATCTTCACACGAAGTTTCTCGAACTCTTCAGGCTTTTGGACCGGAACCAAATGACGTCGCCCCATGTTGGGCGCAAATTGGAGTTCTGGACTTTTCGGTACCGTCCAGAGGTGTCAGGGACAACACCCGAAGACCCCTGAGTTCTACCTGTCTCGGTGCACACATAAACAGAAACACGGGCTTCTCGATGGTGGCGTCAAAGACCAAAGGTTTATTACTGCAGGGACACAGAAATCACAGAATCTACACACGGGCAGAGTCTAGGAGACTGTTCAATTTGTACAAAATGAGTTGCTCCTTAAATACTATATTTTCAGCTTGGGGCAAATTCTTTACATGCTAGTACGTTTCTAAACCTTTGTGTCTTAAACAATAAATATTTGGCGTTACACAAGAATCGTCCACAGTATCTGATGTCAAAATATTACGAACGAGGGGTTCCCACTGTTCCATCACAATCCCACGTCAACTTTTCGTTACCTCCCCCTAATAAAGGCCCAGAAGGAAAAGAGCCGAGCCAGGTGCAGAAGATAGGAAAGTAGGATAAGAGATGTTTGTGGGTCGTAAATGGGCAAGGCTACCAGCTTCGGTCGCTTTATCATGATCAGGCCAACGAACACGGAAACCAGTATAGCAGGACTGGCCTCAGGCTGGGGAGGCAGTTATTTGCCGAATCATGCGGCTTCAGCGTTACTGACCTAAGGTGCACGTGTCACTAGCAAGGTGAATCGCCGGCTAAAGCCTACGTGTCCTTAATTGAAATCAAATAATCAGAGGTCACTGTGTGTTCATTGGCTATGTGAGGGCAAAAAGACAAGATGGATGCCATGATCTGAAATGGATGCCCTCGGTGTATCGGAAATGTGTTTATAACAGGAGTGCTCTTACTCGTAACGTAGTGAAAACACCAGGATATACTAAATGGATCATTTGCGGTTCAACGGTACCAAAATTATGAGTTTACGACAATGTTGAAAACACGGGTTCAAATCGTCGCGGAACCTCACCAATATGAGGAGAAGTATGTGTATAATGACAATCCCTATAACGATTATATTGAGCAATGGCTCAGATTTATAGATGATGTCTGGTGCATTTGGAATGGTTCTCAAGCGCTCCTGGAGGAGTTCCATACATGGCTGAACAACAGGAGCCCGGACATCAAATTCAGTCTTAGCCACAGTACCAAAATCTTGCCCTTCTTGGATGTAGAGATTATGGTCAGAAATGAAGAACTTACGTGCTCATTATACCAAAAGAAAACGGATAAGAACAACGCTCTTCATTATAGGAGCTACCACCCGAGGAGCCTTCGGGATAATCTCCCGTATGGGCAATACCTTCGGGTCAGGCGGAATTGCTCCTCAGTACACCAATTTGAGCTCCATGGGCAAGCACTCACGGCCAAATTACAGGACAGAGGCTATCCGCAGAAACTGCTTAAACACTCTATGAAGAGAGCGAGATGGACTCTGAGGGAACATCTCCTGGAGAAAAGATCGAGAACCTCCACTCAGAGGATTGTGTGTGTCTCCACCTTTGGACCCCATACCAGTGAACTACAAAAAATCATCAGAAAGAGCTGGCATCTAGTTGAGGAAATCTTACCAGACGCTGGCACACCATTGTTTGCCCTAAAGAAGAATCGGAGTATAGGCCAGATGATCACTTCTACTAGGCCGCCGGCCAAAAAAGACACCCAGAGTACCATCTTCGGGTCAACACCAGTTAGGGGACATCGCAAATGCGGTACGTGCACTGTTTGCCACATCACAATGGAAGGCTCACTTTTCACTGATGGGAACAAATTCTGGCGCCACGAAGAACACACCAACTGTAAGACCAAGTATACTGTGTATGCCATCCAGTGCCCCTGCAAAAAGCTGTACATCGGCAAGACCACACAGGAGGTGCGCCAGAGAATTATACAACACAGGTCCCGTGTAAACAATAAGATTCTTACGGCACCCTTGGTGGCCCATTTCCTACAACAGAAACACACAGTGAATGACATGCGATGGACCGTTCTGGCAGTGATCCGAGGTGGCAGTGGTGACCCAGATGTACGCTTGTCACAAAAAGAAGCGTATCTCATTTTAAAATTTGACACTTCCAACACAGGATTAAATGAAATGTCTGAACTTTCCAACTTGGGACCTTAACCCTCCCGAATAGCTCTTGTACTGTATGTGCAACTTGAATGGACCTGCTTTGAGCTGTGAGACTGTGGCTGCAGTCTTTGTACCTTACTCTAACTATGGCTTTCACTCGTTTTGCTGTCATTCTTGTGTTTCACTTTTTCCCACTGAAATTATCATGGGGCTAGACGGGTAGAGCAACACCTGCTTTCTGAATGACAATCTCCATAGTGTACAGGGGCCATTATCCATTACTGTTTCGAATTTTTGAAATGCTTGAGCTATGTCATATTAAGAGAAATGATGCACATAGAGTGTATTTTTCCTTTTATTTATTTATTTTTTCTTTATCCCTTCGTGTTTGGAACGGGCAATGAGTTGCTGGATTATTTTTCCACAGTTAGCCAATCACACGTGGGTAACCTATACACACTCTGACACCCGAGTCATCCAGACATGCAAACATCACCATGTTCCCTGCATTTTTCATAATCGATAATCCCCTAAACTCTATGGACTGCAAGGACCATGATCCTTTGCACCACATTCACTCGCTAATGCTGCCGTGCCTTTAAGTAGCTTTCAGTAGGGCGGCGCCGACTTACGAATCTGACCCGACCGGCAGACACTAACAACCGCGGACTCCAATCTTAGAAGGTTTGAAGTAAGTCAACTGCCGCCTTTTTCAATTCCTACTCCTAATGCGGCATAGTCAGTGCTTCATATCAATCATCTCACGGACTTTGTTTGTCCATAGTTGACAGCGAGAGATTGATTCCCGCCCAGACGCTCCAAAACAGACTGTGGCCCGTTTCCTTCGTACAGCGCACATCTTGTGCAGGTAGGAAACGTTTCTGCTTTCAAACCCTTGCTTGAATTTTTGAAGCGCTAACCTTTTCGCTTCGGAGTTTGAACTTGTCAACCCTGTACTTTTACTCCCCAGCCTTCTCCATCCTAAAAATACACAGAAAAGAGAATGTGAGTCCTCGCTGATTAATACAGATCGCCTTGGGCGCCCCTGATTTCGGCATCTTTGACACCACATTCAGGTATTTTGCTAATTTGTTCAACCCGTCCATGCGTGATGTACCTCTTGACACGCATACATTGATAGCCTCCACTCTTGTCTTTGCAGAATAATTCCAGTGGTCCTTCCCCTTCTCTCCACGCAGCCAATGTGTTGGCTGAGAAGGTAATCTTATTTATTCATGGGTAGCTAGTCTGAGCACTACCTTGTCAGAAATATATACTCTCTATACAGCTGCTGACACCCTCCCTAAATTCCTTTTTAGGTACATCTTCACCCAGTCCCCGTCCTGAGGAGAACCTAGACTAAACAAGGTTCGAAACGCGTTGACCCCCAGCCTGTGTCAAGAACTAAGGGTGCAGATAGGGACAAATTCATACCACTCTCGTGGGCCCTATCTGCAATTTCTTACAATTCACTATTCACAGGTGTTGTGTGACAGGCAGGCTATTCCATCTCAGTTCCGCCCTGTTCACAGGTTTTGTTACCAAAGGACTGGTTTTATTTCTTTAATGATCTGTAAAAAAGTGTTCAACTTGCAACCATGTGCTTTTGAATTCATATCGCAGACAATAGTTAGTGTCATCATAATAATTTGATTATATGTTTTTTCATTATTTCTTTAAGTGTATGTTGCCTTTACTGTGACATTTTTGTATATATTTGTATATATTCTTTCACGTTTTTGTACTAACTGTTGTGATGGAGTGTCTATTTGATGCCATTTTTGTATATATTTGTATATATTCTTTCACGTTTTTGTACTAACTGTTGTGATGGAGTGTCTATTTGATGCCATTTTTCTTATGAAATAATACAAAAAGTTTTTTTCAAAAAATACTTAAGTTGTTGGGTAATATTTAAACCCTTGGCTGCACGGCACTCATTGGCTGTGTAGCTACGTACTCTGTCTCTAACTATCCTGATTAGTCTTCATGAGCAGTGCCCTTTGGAAGATGGTGGGGCTGAAGGTAGGACGTAAGGAACCAGATTACTCAAGGTTCGGAAAAATCACGCCTTCAATACTTCTGAATGCGTACGTAGATGTTTCAAGGACCTGTAGACGGGCACGACCTAGGCAACGCGGGCGGCTGACTTTAAAGCACAAGTGATGCTCAGTTACCGCCCCCTGCGAGGACCCATGCTGTAATACCACTTCATTTTGAAACATCTACTTACGCATTCAAAAGTACTGAAGGCGTGATTTTTCCGAACCGTGAGTAATCTGGTTCTTTATTGCATTGTGATGGCATTCCTTCCTGCACAAAAACCGTCCTGCCTGTATTGCAGGCACCCTTTCAGCATGACACAAGGGTGCCTGCCTTGGCTTTACGCTACACACAGTGGCTTGAGTGCTAGGACGCAGGAGAAGTGTGCCATATCTTAGTAGATATGACACATTTCTGCCCTGAAATCTCTCCATTGGCTGCCCATACAGGCCCGGATCCAATTTAAGGCGATGTGTATAGGCCACAAAGCCATGTGGCACGCGGGCCCACCTCTAACCTGCACCCTAATTACCCCTTACCAACCACCAAGAAATCTACGCTCCAGTGCCACCTTCTTGTCAGTAACTCTGAAAATTAAACGAGCTAGATGGGGGTGGGGGGGGCGTTCGGTCTCTTGGAACGCCGCCTCCTGTTGGAACTCCATGCCCCTCACCCAGATCTACTCAAGTTCCGCAAACGTTTGAAAACCTTCCTCTTCCAGTAACTTGCACAATCCGATGACTGCCCCATTCATCCGTCCTAAGCGCTACGAGGCCTCAGGGTAGAAGTGCGCTTTACAAAACTCAAAATCAATCAATCAATCATTTCTGCTCTCCATTTCATGTAGTGCAACGCAGCAAATTGCCTTGCTGCGTTGTGTGAAAAATTAGTAAATCTGCAAGTGTGCTGTTCATACATTTTTAACAAAACTGGTACAATACTCCAGCCTTGTTCCCAGATTACACGCTGAACAGCACAAACTTCACACATTGTGCTCCCCCACGAGATCCTCACCTGCAGGAAGCCCTCTGCTGACTGCCGACACTTCGCCTGGATCTCCTTGATCAGGGCATCGAGAGGTGATATTTGACCTGATAGTTTGGCCACCTTCGCGTTCTCGGACATGGTGACTTTCCTGTCCATCTCCGCCAGTCTCTTGAGCATGGCCTGCTCTTGTGCTTTCAGTAGCTGATAGAGTCGTTGAAATTCAGCCACAGTTCTCTGCCTCGCAACCACCAACTTGTTCTGTCAGGAGGAAGGATAAGTTAGTCGTCGATTCTGCTGGTCGATGAGCAAATATTTGAGAGACCCATACAAGACGAGCCGCTGTAATATATCAGAACAATACCAAATTGGTAAACTGTTTAAGTTCAATTATATTAATTGAGGAACCACTTTCAAATATGAAATTAAGTTTTGTTAACACAGTCAGATTTTGCAGTGGAGGCCTCCATTTAATCGCGGGGAGTTGAGCACAAGGTTGTCTCGTGCACAAGGTCGATTCGAATGTCTATTCGAATACAGTGAAGCAAAAAGTATGCAGTTCCTATGGGCGTAAGGGAGCTCTGGATTTGTACATAAGGGGGGTTCTCATTTTAGGAGCTAGGAACCTTACACACCCCCAAAGGGTGTCATGCTTCATCATCGAGCAGCTCCTTGTTGGGCTGCCGCTGCAATGCCCAATGGGCCCCACTGGGGGGCTCTTTGCTGGAGGTCTTTTCTTTTTGCAGATGTTAGTTGAGTGGAGTGGTGGGGCGTGTGGTAAAAGTGTCTAAGTAGAAGTAGAGGGAGGGTGTGCAAAAATAAAAAACAGGAATACCAAAGATTCTTTATTCACAACGTTCCTTAGTTATGATTTAAAAAACTAGAAAATCAAGGCAAGAGCAGGGTATGATGGACCTCTCAGGCCCTAGCTGGTATGTGTTAAAAGAAAAAAGGGTCAACGTGTTTCATGCATATTATAGTCCAAAGGATCACAGCATATCATCAGGACCGAATGATCCTTATCTACTCATGTAGGGATGGTAGATTTGTGCATGTGTATAATACCACACCCTAAAACAGTGTAATTTATAGTATAGTACACAGTACTACATTTCCACCTTATCCTTCCACACTACCAAGGCACCCCACTACCACTTCCAGCACTACGCTTTAACCACATGCTTGGCACTCTCACCTCCTGCACCACACTATACAACCTGACTGTATGGTACTACACCAACACAGTTATGTCAACGCAGCATTGTACACCCATTCCCCATTATTAAAAGCGTACCGCTGGAGGTGGTAGTGTGGTTCCTTGGTAGTGCAGAAGGGTAAGGTGAAAGGGTAGTTCAGTTATATAGTAGTGGAGTGGAGTGATCAGAGATGATAAGGCACTAGGGAGGGTTCCGTTAAGTTGCTGGGGGGAAATTAGTACGACTGCCACATTGCTTTTTGTGTAGCACCAAATCCAACTGTGAATGCCACACAAGACAGGCACTCTCTTAGGGGAATGCATAGACAATTCAACATCCAATCAGAAAGTGATGATGTTCTGGACCAATAAAAAACATGAAGACATTCACTGAGAAGCAAAGTCCTTCAAGGGCTCTTGTTGAGACATTAGTTGGTGTATGAGTTGGAACTCTCTCTAGACAGCCCTAATAAACACAGAGAAGCCATGTCCTTCTAGGGCTCTTGTTGAGACATTAGTTCAGGAGTGAGTTAGAAGTTTCCAGACAGCTCCAATAAGCAGCAGCCACAAAACACAGCCAACAACAACCATGCCGCCACATACACAGAGATGCACACAGACGCACACATGCCTACATTGACGTAGTAGTATCATCTCACCTTTATAGCTTTAAATTCCTCTTCCACTTTCTGCTTGGATGCCATGAATCCTTCCTTCTCTTTCATCAGAAGACGAAGCCAGCTCTGGAGTTCATCCTGCAGAGTGGAAAAGACATGGGGTGAAAGTTTGCACCTGCACAGTTAGGTGTGCTATCTGGAAAAAAGGAACACAAACAAAGGTGCCTATGCACTAGCACAGTGTTTCCCAAACTGTGGGTCGTGACCCATGGGTGGGTCGGCTGCCGATGTTTTGGTGGGTTATGAAAGTCCAAGCAATAAATAAAGATGCCTTTAAATTCTGTATTTATCTGTCACATTTGCTGCACTTCAAAGACAGCGGTCAAAAGTCAGGCCATGTCTCCTGACAAATTCCTGCTTATTTTCTTAACATGGGAATTGGAGTTTACAAACTACTGTCACTTTGCAGTCAGAGAAAGAAAAGTAAAGTGAATTATGTGACAATCTCACTGGGGTACAGGTGGTGTGAAGGGAAAGGCGGTACAATGTCATTTTTGTGACACAAGAAAATGTAAATACCTGTAAATAAACCGTACCCATTCAGCAGTCAGGAAGGCAAAAATGAAGCACATTTTTTTTTTGTCATTCTGAAGTGTGATGCAAACAAAGATTTTTATAGAATCAAAGCAAATCAAGACACTTTACCTTGGTGATAAACAAATGATAAATATTCACTCAAATCCAATTTCCACATCTTGTCATTTGTGTGCAATATAGTTTTATCAGTAAAAATGTATGTCTGTGCAAATTTAGTGGCCATTGCAATGGGAAATGTGCTCGGTCTGACGGTATGGTACTACACACTGCTTAGTTACATAAAATAATCTCACTCCTAATGTCCCTTAAAGGTAGTGTGAGTAATGAAAGTTTATCGTTCTAAAAATTGGGTTGTGGTTCTAAAACTTTTGGGAAGCACAGCACCAGCTAATACTTTGACTGTTATATGTACACACACGCATAGATCACAGACGCACTTTACATGGAAGAGAAGTGTAGAGAATGAGTTAAGAAGGGAACACCCACAGGAGAGCAGAGAAATGCTGTTTGTTACGAAAAGAGTACCATGTGACTACTCAGGACCAGAACTATACACACAATCTTAGTTTGGACAACCCAGTGCAGTACCCAGCTAAGCAGACAATACCATAAAGGGATCTGCAGAGCTTTTCAAAGCTGCCATCATACTGAAAACTATAAACTGAGCGTCTGTCTCTCACACTTCATCCACACACTGTACGCGCTGCATCACATACAATAACTACACCTTGGCGGTCCTCGCACATGATGTGGAAACACTTCCCGCATAGGATCAAAACAAAGACAACATCCTTCCAACAACACACCCTACACGTTATAGCGTGCTACCCATGTAGGCAAACAAGAAGACAGAGATGGCGGTGGACTGTCGTTCCTGCACCTCTATACCAGTTTCATCTTCTGAATTGATCCCATGCAACAAACCCTGACACCAACCGTCACTGTGCTCCAGATACTTAACAGATAATTAAATGGTGCGTGCAGGATGGAAAAATGTCCCGCAAATGACTGTAGAATTTTCAAAAAGTTCTTTATTAATCAGATTTGTAGATTGATTCAAAGACAAAGATTCAGCCAACGCGTGTCGTTCTCTATCGGAGAACTTCATCAGGGCTTTTCAAAGTAATCTCCCTTCTGAAGGAACAATAACATAGATTTGCATGCGTCGTGAAAAAATTCGCATTCAACATGCACTGAGCGGGAACCAAATGACTTAAGGTGTTCTTTGTGCAACAGAATTAAACAAGCATTTACAATGCAATAGGTCTCGCAGCATTAAAGTTTGAGTTATTGGCATTGTGTATAACAATGTGGTGCATAACATTTTAGCAAACTTTGAATTGGTGAGCAGTGAGAGTGTGTGCAAGAGTATGCTGTTTTTGAAAGCAGTGTGGTAGAGAATGCAGGAATTTGGGTGACCTGAGCAATGTGGATGATGCACCTCACGCACGGGGCTGCCGCAGTTATTATTCACACAGCTCTGATGGTGCACTTCACGTACGGGCTCACAGCTGTTATTATTCACACAGCTCTGATGATGCACCTTACGCACGGGGCTGACGCAAATAACAATAACAATAAAAAAACGATCGCTATTGTAAAAAAAAGGTCAAACCCATACCAGATATGCGACCCCAGGGCGAGAGAGCGGAATGAGCGGAAGCAGGAATAGACGTGCGCGTGCACTGCTGAAACCCGCCGTGGGGCTGGACTTCCGTTTCTTCTGGAAGCCCGCGCCCACGGAGTGCCCGGCCAGAGGAGCAGTGGTGACGCGGGGCTTCCATGCCCGAGGGAGAGCCCCGCGGTGGCGGCTGAAGTCCGGAGTGAGGTGAGTGGGGCTTAGTTGAAGTGGGGGGTGGCGGCGGGGGAGGGGGGTTTCTCTGTGCGCTGCTGTCTGTGTGTGCGCTCGTGTGTGTGTGTGTGCGCGCGCTCTTGTGTGTGTGCGGCGGGGGGGGGGTCTCTGTGCGTTCGTGTGTATGCGTGCGTGTATGTGCGCTAGTGTGTGCGTATGTGTATGTCTCTGCTTGTGTGCAAAGAAAATGAAAGCTGGCAACACTGTCGCTCTAACCGCGCACTCCCAGAGCCATCTGGACAGCAGTAAAAACGAAACTTAAACAAAGTGAAAGCACTGTCTATCTAAGCACGCATTGGGAGGGAACCATAAGCCGCTCAATGGAACGCGCGTTCGCGTGCGCGTGGCAACACTGTCGCTCTAACAGCGCACTCCCAGAGCCATCTGGACAGCAGTAAAAACGAAACTTAAACAAAGTAAAAGCACTGTCTCTCTAAGCACGCATTGGAAGGGAACCATAAGCTGCTCAATGGAACGTGCGTTCGCGTGCGTGTGGCCCGCTCAATTCCGACTTTTTCACATGCGCGTGGCCAGTCTTGTCTCCTGGAAAGCAGAGTCGCTGACAATAGGTCTCTGGCGAGACCGCGCTTCGCGTGGTTAACGCCACGAGACCTAAAAATGTTATTGTGCAGACAGCAACGTATCATACTGAGAAGCATCTCAGTGTGTTCGTATAAAGTTACGGGTCTAGAGCTCAAAAAGTACTCTACCACTCTTATTCCATCAGGATGGGAGATGCTTGTGTATGGGAAGGATACATCCAGAGTCATCAGGATGTAATCTTCCTCCCTGTTGATGCCATAAACCTTCTTTAAAAAATCCCCGGTGTCTTGAATATAAGATGACAAATTCCTGATTAAATCCTGAGGAAAGTAATCAAGGTATTTAGAAGTATTTTCGAACAGACTGCCTATTACCAAGATGATTGGACAGCCTGCTGGTTTGTTCAAATTTTTAGGTCTCGCCTGTCGATGCGCATGCGCATTGAGCTTGCGAGACTATTGCGGCTTAACCACTCTTTAACTAACTTGCAAGGAATCGTGGCGATTCCTTGCAGTGCCCGTGACTTTTAAGCTCAATGCGCATGTGCATTGAGCTTAAAAGCGCGTGCACATCAGTTCCCTCAGCCGCACTCCAGGCCCCTGCTGTTTTCACACCCTCTCCCCGCTCCGCCCCCTCCCCTGCCCGCCGTAAGCTTGTTTATCTACTTTCAAGCGCACGGCCGCTAGGCCGTGCCTCCCCTACTCTCCTCCCCCCTCCTCCTCCTACTCTCCTCCCCTGCCTGCCGTGTCGCACCTCTCCCCTCTCCCCGCTCCGCCCCCTCCCCTGCCCGCCGTGTCACAGATCATAGAAGCTTGTTACAATAAGACGTTTAAACATTTCTAAAGCGTGCATGCGAGTGAATGTAATCGCCTTTTGCATGCTAAATACGTTTGCTACAAGCTGATGTAAAGTGGCATCTCGCCGGCCCCAGAAATTGCTTTTACGCAAAGATAGTCACAAGTAGGCCCAGGCCGTGCACACGTCTTTATTTTTCAAAGTAATCAGTCTCCCTTAGCACTCCCGCCGTGATCTGCAATGAAGTGGCGTCTGACTGTCGGTAAACTGCCGTCTCGCTTTTGCCCGGTTTACTGCACCTCTTTCTCCAGAGGGCCACATTCCCCAATACAGGCTAGGCCGTGCCTCCCCTACTCTCCTCCCCCCTCCTCCTCCTACTCTCCTCCCCTGCCTGCCGTGTCGCACCTCTCCCCTCTCCCCGCTCCGCCCCCTCCCCTGCCCGCCGTGTCACAGATCATAGAAGCTTGTTACAATAAGACGTTTAAACATTTCTAAAGCGTGCATGCGAGTGAATGTAATCGCCTTTTGCATGCTAAATACGTTTGCTACAAGCTGATGTAAAGTGGCATCTCGCCGGCCCCAGAAATTGCTTTTACGCAAAGATAGTCACAAGTAGGCCCAGGCCGTGCACACGTCTTTATTTTTCAAAGTAATCAGTCTCCCTTAGCACTCCCGCCGTGACCTGCAATGAAGTGGCGTCTGACTGTCGGTAAACTGCCGTCTCGCTTTTGCCCGGTTTACTGCACCTCTTTCTCCAGAGGGCCACATTCCCCAATACAACAAAGACTTTTAGGCCTCCCGTGTCGTTTTTTGCACTCTACGTTTAAACAATTCAAGGGCGTGCATGCGGAGTGAATGTAATCGCTTTTTTCAATAAGAGGTGCATGCCAAATACGTTTGCTCCAAGCTGATGTAAAGTGGCATCTCGCCGGCCCCAGAAATTGCTTTTTACTTCAATGAAATCGGTAAAAAAATTCCTGAAACCCCTCTTTGTCGACAGGCGCCTAACACCCCTTGCGTTTTGCAACATGCTTTTCCAAATAGCAAATATGCGGACAGCACTCTTACATCAACAGGCTCCAACCTGTCTCACATCACCAGCCTCCAAACAATGCCACATCACCATGCTTCATGCACTATCATATCGCCTTACTCTAACCACTGTCCGCTTCCACACTTTTTCCACTTTCACATCACCAGGCTACAAGCACTCTGACATCACCAATATTAAATTAGTCTCACATTCACAGCGTCCACGCATTCTCACATTCCCTACTGCCAAAAAATACAAAAGAAAAATATGAAAAAAAACTTCAACTTTTAAGTACATCCCATTTTACGTGGAAAAGCATACCACTATAATGAAGCTGTAGCTTATGTACTTGCTACCCCCTTTACTTCTCATGCATTACATTTAAAACAACAACGCTTTAAAAGGAGCATTCACCAAAATAACTTTGCAGAAACATAGGGTTACTGCACCTCTTTCGAGAGGCGCACAACCCCCAATAAAAAAAACACTTTTTGCCCTCTCGTAGCACTCTCACATTACCAGCCTTCAAGCACTGTCACATACTCATGTTCCAAGCACTCTCAGTTCACCACCCTTTAAGCACTCTCACATCACCAAGCACCAAGTACTCTCACAATACTTTATTACATACAAAGAACAACTTTTTCAAAAATGCTGTATTAAACATTAAAATTTAATATACAAATTATACATTGTTTTGCATACTTATTTACTACAACAAATTAGCAACATCTAAAACAGCTGCCATTGCTAAACCCCTCACCCTCACTCACCCTCACTCACCCTCACTCACCCTCAACCCCTCACCCTCACTCACCCTCAACCCCTCACCCTCACTCACCCTCACCCTCACTCACCCTCACTCACCCTCACCCTCACTCACCCTCAACCCCTCACTCACCCTCACTCACCCTCACTCACCCTCACTCACCCTCACTCACCCTCACTCACTCTCACTCACCCTCACTCACCCTCACTCACCCTCACTCACCCTCAACCCCTCACCCTCACCCGCCCTCACCCTCACTCACCCTCACCCTCACTCACGCTCAACCCCTCACCCACCCTCACCCACCCTCACCCTCACCCTCACTCACCCTCAACCCCTCACCCTCACCCTCACTCACCCTCAACCCCTCACCCTCACTCACCCTCAACCCCTCACCCTCACTCACCCTCACTCACCCTCAACCCCTCACCCTCACTCACCCTCAACCCCTCACCCTCACTCACCCTCAACCCCTCACCCTCACTCACCCTCACTCACCCTCACTCACCCTCAACCCCTCACCCTCACTCACCCTCACTCACCCTCACCCACCCTCACCCTCACCCTCACTCACCCTCAACCCCTCACCCTCACTCACCCTCAACCCCTCACCCTCACCCTCACTCACCCTCAACCCCTCACCCTCAACCCCTCACTCACCCTCACTCTCACTCACCCTCACTCACCCTCACTCACCCTCAACCCCTCACCCTCAACCCCTCACTCACCCTCACTCTCACTCACCCTCACTCACCCTCAACCCCTCACCCTCAACCCCTCACCCTCACTCACCCTCACAACACATATTGTGTTACAATAGGTGTCACATTTGCGAAAGATAAAACTATCTAGAGATGTAGCATAACGACCAGAGCTGCCATATAAGTCACGTAAATACAAAACATGTTGCATTCCAAATGCTATAGGTGTCACATTCGCGAAAGTTATAACTATTGGCATTGTAAATGACAAAGCCATCAATTTAGCAATTTTAACAACGAAAAAATAAATAAATTATGTCATTTACAAGACCAATAACTACAACTTTTCTAATGCGAGACCTATTGCATTCCAACCCCACTCATCCACGCAACGCCACTCACACACGCAACGCCACTCACACACGCAACGCCACTCACACACGCAATGCCACTCACACACGCAACGCCACTCACACACGCAACGCCACTCACACACGCAACGCCACTCACACACGCAACACCACTCACACACGCAACACCACTCACACACGCCACTCATCCACGCAACGCCACTCATCCACGCAACGCCACTCATCCACACAACGCCACTCATCCACGCAACGCCACTCATCCATTTGCAAAACGAAAAATTTCAAACTCTTCTATTGCGAGACCTATTGCATTTTCAATGCTTGTTTACTTTTGGTATTAGGTACAGAATAGGTGTGGTGGGTGAATCTGCTTTGAGGAACAGAAATTCTGCTATATGTATAGCACATCAGAATGCAAAGTCCCAACTGTAAGCAAGCGTACATATCCATGACACATCAGGCTGCACAATCCCGACTGTAAGCACATCAATGGCACAGACTGCACACTCATTCCTGTGTGCATCGGTGCACATCAATGACACAAGAGACTGCACACTCCTGCCTGTGTGCATTGGTGTAAATCAATGACACAGACTGCACACTCCTGCTTGTGCGCATTGGTGCAAATCAATGACACAAGCAGACTGCACACTCCTGCCTGTGTGCATCTGTGCACATGAATGACAAACATACTGAACACTCCTGCCTGTGTGAATCGATGCAAATCAATGACACAGACTGCCTGTGTGCATTGGTGCAAATCAAGGAGACCGACTGCACACTCCTGCCTGTGTGCATCGGTGCAAATAAATGTCACAGACTGCACACTCCTGCCTGTGTGCATTGGTTCAAATCAATGACACAATCAGACTGCACACTCCTGCCTGTGTGCATCGGTGCACATCAATGGCACAGACTGCACACTCATTCGTGTGTGCATCGGTGCACATCAATGACACAAGAGACTGCACACTCCTGCCTGTGTGCATCGGTGCACATCAATGACAGGCTGCACACTCCTGCCTCTGTGCATCTTTGAAAATCAATGACAGACTGCACACTCCTGCCTGTGCGCATCGGTGCAAATCAATGACACATCAGACTGCACACGCCTGCCTGTGTGCATCGGGGCACATCAATGACAGACTGCACACTCCTGCGTGTGTGCATTGATGCAAATCAATGACACCGCCTGCACACTTGTGCCTGTGCGCATCAGTGCAAATCTATGACACATCAGACTGCACACACCTGCCTGTGCGCATCGGTGCAAATCAATGACACAGAGTGCACTCTCCTGCCTGTGCGCATCGTTGCAAATCAATGACACAGAGTGCACACTCCTGCCTGTGCGCATCGGTGTAATTCAATGACACAAGCAGACTGCACACTCCTGTCTGTGCGCATCGGTGCAAATCAATAACAGACTGCACACTCCTGCCGGTGTGCATAGGTACAAATCAATGCCACATCTGATAGTACATTTCTGCCTGTGTGCATCGGTGCACATTAATGACACAAGCAGATTGCACACTTCTGCCGGTGTGCATTGGTGCAAATGGATGCCATATCGGACTGCACATTCCTGAGTGTGTACATCGGTGCAAATCTACACCGCTACACGGACCGCACATCTGCGCCTGTGTACATTAGTGCGACATCGGACTGCACTGCACATTACTACCTGTGTGCATCAGTACTACTCGGTGCCACATCGGAAAGCACACTCCTGCCTGTGCGCATGGGTGCACATCGATGCTACGTCGGCTTGCACGTTCCTGTCCGTGTGCAGAAGGTGCTGGGGCACTGGCTTCGCAGCACTGCTCCCCAGCTGTGCTGTGTGCCGTGCACGGCGGAGGAGTGCCCCGGAGGGATCGTACCTCGTGCTCAGCTCCTTGTCGCTCGAGTCAATGTTTGCAGAAGGGGGCGCCTCCTTCGGAACATACTGTTCTGCCGCCCTGGGGCGGGCCTTGCATCACGCGGCTCCTTGCTGGCCGCCCGTCACAAGACGCGCCCTCGGCCGTTGAGTTAGCCGCAAACAGGGCTTGTTTTTCTGCTGCCTTATCTCGGGCTCCCGCATGGGAGTGTTTTCGTCCTGCGCAGGACACTGTACATATGTGGAATGTGGCACATGAGTAAAAAATACTATTATTATTCATTGGTGACAATCGGGGCCATGTCCTGTAAGCCTCAACATTGATTTCAAATATCATGTTAACTACGGACATCCAACAATAACAATTGTAAAGACAAAACCACAAGAATTACATAAAATGATGTAGTTCCAATGCAGCTGGAAGGTTAGGTGCAATGGTATACATTCTCTTCCACGCCCTCTTCCCTCGCTGTAAGCTTAATTTCACAGCATTTGCATTCTAAAAACTTTCCATAATGATGCCTTTTTCAGTCCACCTATAGCACCCACCGTTGCTAGTCTCCTATCATACTTGTAACGAAATATACAAGAATCACATCAAAAGAGAGAGAACACACTCAAAAGAACATTTCTTTTATACATGTATCTCTCATCTGGCTCCATCATACGTCCCAGTTGATAAAAGGAACAGCATTAAAATTGCCATGGGGTACTCTATGTTGTATTCTGAAATTTTACTTCATGGTCCCCGGCAAAATTAACAAGTAAGTCACTGTTACTCACGAGCCCAGCATTATTTTCTACGCAGCCTCACCGGAAGTCAGGCAAAGTCGCCTGTGACAGGGGCGGGGCTGCATCCGGACCGGAAGAGGAGGCAGGTGGAGTGAAAGCGTCTTGCGACGCCAGAAGGAGAGCGGAGTCCCTCAAAATTGACCTGGTAAGTTGAAAAGGGCTGGGGGGGGGGCTCGGTGCACTCGTGTGTGTGTGCTTGTGTGTGTATGCATGTGCGCGACGGCAGGGGAGAGGGGGGGGCACTCGTGTGTGTGCGCGCGTGTGTGTGTATGTGTGGGGGGGTGTGTCTCTGTATGTATGTGCGTGCGTGGGCGCTTGTGTGTGTGTCTGTGTGTATGCGCATGCGTGTGTGGTGTTTTGAGCTTCCCAGGAGACAGCGCCTGGCCACAGCGCGCGTTCGCGTGCGCGTGGCAGTTTCAAATCGCCTCCAAGGCGATGCGCGTGGCCAGGATTGTCTCCTGGAAAGCAGACACGGCAACAATAGGTTCTCGGCGAGAACGCGCTTCCGCGCGCTTAGTCGAGACCTAAAAAGTGGTCAGGGTCCCATTCTCAGAACAAGCATTTGCAATGCAATAGGTCTCGCATTTAGGCGAGTTTAAGCTATTGGTATTGTAAATGGCAATGCCTTTATTTTATGTTTTAAAATCCAAATAATTTACAAAAAGGCCTTGTCATTTACAATGCCAATAGCTCAAACGTGCGTAAATGCGAGACCTATTGCATTGCATTGCAAATGCTTGTTTTATTTGTGTGTTTTGACACAAAACAGACCCTAACCCCAGCCTCTTGACCTACTTCTATTTCAGATCGTTTTCAATAAGTAGCTCTTTGTTCTTTGTAGCAGACCTCTGTTCCCAGTGAAACAGAATGGTATTTGAGATTAATCTTGGGATCGCATTTGTGTCACCTTGGGTACATTCCCCACAGGCCACTTTTTCCTCAAAATGTGGACGCTTAGTTCTCGTAAAAGTAGTGGATACGACTTTCATCCAAGAGTGAGGTTTGATTAGGAACATAATCTGCAAAATAGTTTAATGGCATAAACTAGTGTAATAGTGTTGGAAAATACCAGAAGCAAAAATCGTTCCCATAGTAAAGTTAACTTTAACATTAAATGTAAATGTAAATGTAAATGTAGTTGAGCTTATATAGCGCACAGCTACCGGCAGTGGGTTTCCCGGCGCTTGCTTAGGGAACCCTTCCTGGTATTCCCCTGTGAGATAGCAGGGTATCCACAAGGTGAAAGTCAGGCATCCCGCCGCGAGGGGCCGTTGTGGAGATTAAGCAAGCTGTTGCCCAGAGTCGCAGAGTGTGAACCCGTGAGTCGAGGAGGCACCGGGGCGAGAATTATCGAGTCCGTGGAATTTTTAGCCCAAGACCCGCCGGGGCGGGGAATTGAACCCTGGTCCAGGACCGATCTCAGCTTCCGGGTCTGCCACCTCTAACCCCTGAGCCACACTTCTCCACAAATCAGTCTCCGTGTTTACACAGAATCAATTACACCTGGGCATATCCGAACGGGACTATTTAAATAAGAAGAAAATGAGTGTTTGGGTAGGTTCTACCATATTACCATTCGAAGCAAAGCAAATGGTAAGGGACATCGTTTCACAGACACTTCACCAGTCTTTCTGCTTTAATGTATGCCAGGAATTTCCTCCGTGAGGATAAACTGCCTTAATAGATCGAACATTTTGTAATGCTGGCTGTTAATTGGTATATAAATAGTAATTTAAATATCTGTTAATCCTAATAGAAAAGTATAGATTTTCTGTTACCCGTTAAGAGTTCACGCTGTGCTTCACATAAATCTTGTTTCAGATAAATGTGCCTACGTAAAAACAGACGATATTATGTTTGCAGTTCATACAAAACCTTTCAGACCATTCTTTCATTTCAAGTCGATTCTCTCGATACAGCTGTTGCACATGTTCTGATTGAGCATTTTTAGTTTATATGCAGTAAACTCACGGGAAAATTGTCTCCTTTGCTGGTTCTCAATTTCAAGTTATAAATGGTCATTAAGCCTACTTTATCTGACGTTGTAGCTGTAAACATGCTGTGCAGTATCGTACTTTGCACCAGACTGCAAACGTGTGTGTGTGTGTGTCACTGATGACTTTGTTCTTTGTGACGCCGACTTAGATGCTTGCAGAGATAGACCTAGCGCCACTCATCCCTCCACGCAGGCACACACAATGTGGAGAGAAGAGGAGTCCCGTGGCCTGTAGGTGGTAGGCAGTAAATGAGAATGTGGGGGGGATCAAAATAGGTGTCTCCGTTCAGGTCAACAATCAGCACTCTGTACAATATCAAATGTTTAGCAACGAGTTGCTACTCAAACAAAAAGACCTAAACGGAAATTAAGTACTTGTACGATTTCTCCTTTGTCAGCACACGGTAGTAGCACCACTTTCAACACCATAGGTGCAGACCAAACTTAGTCGGTGCAGTACCTGCCCTGCTAGCCTCACCATTGCAGACAATTTGTTGAGATTTTGTTTTTACTGGACTCTGGACTTTTTTTTTTTAATTATTGTTTTAAAAAAAGCCCCTGTAGGTTGGAGCCACTTTTTGACATGTTTCCTTCACAATGCATATACGCTCTGCTTTCTTTGTCCTACCTCGTCAAGAGATTGCATTCATTGGTCTGAACCTTCCGCTCTCTTTCAAATAGACTCTGATCTAGTACCAAAAGCAGATCTTCATTTAGCCCATCTTTTGGGACGACTTGAGGGTATTTAAATGAATTGAGCCTTGTACTCTACTTCACAACAGCCTCTTGTAATGGGGGTTTTGGTGCCTTCTTGATTGTGCTCCCTTCTTGCAGCTATGTGGGTTGTCCTTTTCCCTTGCTGTCTGAGTCGAATGCTTGCCATCCCATGTATTTTAATAACCTGTTAATTTCAGATTTGTGCCTGTGCACATTAAGACCCATTAAAGAGGCTCGATAAAAAGTCTTCTCTGCTCCTGAATTGAGCAAAGGCATAGAGAGGGTCACTATTTGGCCCCCATTGGGCATAAGGGTTTTACTTCCAATGCAGGGCACTTTTTAGTTTAACTTTTTTTAATTTAGCCTCTCTTTTTTTGCATATAATATGTTCCCTGACACGTTAGATTTCGTTTTATTTGACATTACACCCCCCCCCGCCCCCAAAAAGTGAATGTAGAAGTGTGGCTTCGTGAAATTGACACTCTTACAACAAAGAGCTCAACTGTGTAGCGTGCTACCTATCCCCTGATGCGATTCAGAGACTTTTAAGTGGCTGAAGCGTTGCCTTAATAGAACTGTGATGCTGTACAGGAATACATATGTTTCCTTACTATATACAGTGTGGACAGGCATGAAAGAGCCGTACACCCTTTGTGCGAGGCAGCAGTCCATCACTGTTGAAAAATTGGTACATCTCTTAAAGTGTAGAGCAATGAGGCAACCTGGGGTGGTAACTTTTCTGGAAAATGTAGCTACTGGTTTTTGTAACCTAGCATACCACTTGGCATGATTTTGGCATGTTGACTTTCAATTAATGATGACCGAGAATAAAGTCAGTTAATCTGTTCATTTGTTGGAAAGTAGGAACAACAGACAAGTGTTTCGCTCAGAAGAAGTGGCAGACAAGTGTTTTGCTCTGAACCACAGTATGCCCAAGAGTTTTGATTCAATGAGTGATGTTGTATCAGAAAGGTTTAAATCAGATGCTCAGTCTTGAATAATATTGTAAGACTTGCGCTATGATAGGTTTGTTCAGTATGCAGTTCTGGTTACTTGTCCTCTGACCCCCAGATCTGTCTTTTGTGGAACACGACATTCTATACTGCATGTAGAAAGCATCCTGCTAGAATAGGAAAGCTACTTGGGGCTTTAATTTCTGGCAGAGTAATAATTCGCACACATTTGGAACTTTTACACCAGCTGAATAAATTCACTCCTCTTTACATGCACGTTTTGTGAACTCGTTTGGCTTCGGATAGCCTCTAAAACGTTTGGTTCTCTCTTTAAAAAATGAGATTAGCATACACAGACTCTGGATAATGTCTACAGAAACAAACGAGAAAAGGAGGAAATTTGCGAAGGCTCCTCAGAAAATGAAATAATAAAAACTCACCGCCGCAGCCCGGCTTGAACAGGAAGCCAGGCAACCTGTGTTGGGACGTGGGCGGGGCCGCAAAAAGACAGGAAGCAGACGGGAGCCTACCCCGCGCTCCTGTGCTGAAGCGCTCCTGTGCCCGTCAGCCGGAAGATTTGCGTGTCAGCTAGCGGGGCTCCCGTGCTCGTGGAGAGCCCCGCCTGCTGCTGAGCATGACCCGCTGCCTGCCGAGGGAGAGAGGGACACACGAAAAGAACTCGGTGAGTGGGGTGTGAGGGGGGGGTATGTGTGCGCGCGCGCTTGTGTGTGTGCGAGTGTGTCTGTGTGTGTGTTTGTGCGCGTGTGTGCCTGTGTGTGAGCGTGTGTCTGTGTGTGTGTATGTATGCATGCATGCATGCGTGCGTGTGTAAAAAGAGCCGATGACTGGTGGGGGGGATGGAAAGTGAAAGTAACCAGCGCGCGTGTGTTTCAGTCTGTGTGGTGGCTGGCTGTGTGCGCACGCGTGGGCGGAGCCGACGTGAGCGTTCGCGCACCCAAATCCTGGAAAAAAGCTCGGAACACCATTTTGTCCCTCATTCCCCCGAGACCGGCAACTTTAAGTCTCCAGCTGGACGCATCCTTTCGGATGCAGTACCAGCGAGACCTAAAAAGGAGTCCAATAAGGTTCATCCAAAAGGTAGAATTGTAATAAGTCTTAATGTGAGAATAATTTATTTATTTATTACTGACATTTATAAAGCGCGAACGAATACCCGTAGGCGTTATTCATATAATAATCACGGTCCCATTCTCAGTGAAAGGCATCCAGTAAGGCTCCTTAGAGAGATAAGAAGTCTTGATAATCTGTATCAAATTAAGATAAATAAAGATTCTCAATAAAGAGCATCCAAAAAAGCTCTGCAGGCGATATAGGCGTGTGCTGAATCTGTGTAATAATCGCGCTGACACACACCGTAGTAGATGCTCCAGGCAGTGACTCTGGAGTGATAAAGGGAATTAACCCAAGGCCAAATTAGGGCCCCTGAGGGACCGCAATTCTGCGTGTATAATGCCCAATGGCATTATATGAATTATTGTCCTATTAAGACTTATTACAAATCTACCTTTTGGATGAACCTTATTGGACCCCTTTTTCTGAGAATTGGACACTGACCACTTTTTGAATTCTGTTCCACAAAGAACACCTTAAGTCATTTGGTTCCCGCTCAGTGCATGTTGAATGCCAATTTTTTCACGACGCACGCGCGAATCTATGTTATTGTTCCTTCAGAAGAGAGATTACCCTGAGAAGCCCTGACGAAGTGCTCCAAGAGAACGAAACGCGTTGGCTGAATCCTTGTCTTTGAATCAATCTACAAATCTGATTAATAAAGAACTTTTTGAAAATTCTACGGTCATTTGCTGGTCTTTTTTCCATCCTGCGCACACCATTTAATTACCATGTAGGCAACCACTTCAGTGTCACACATAGGGTTGGTAAGCATTACATAAATTCTGCAATCCAATACAGTACCATGAGTCAGACTCAGACAGCGGAGGCAGCAACGTATCCATACAGCAGGACAGGCCTTCTACCGGCACCAGCATAAGGACAGTTACCTTTCGGGCTCTACCTCTAAAAAGAACTGGCAGCACCCTCTCACTGTATCCAATTGAGTGGATGCTGCATGTGTGTGTTTAGTGTGTGTGCAGCTGAGTGAGTAAGGATGTGTGTGTGTCACGATTTGACTGTTGACACAGCAGATCCTATTTGGGATTTGCTTTATGGGGAGGTTGTACAAGATGGCTGATAAAGGTAGCCTGCACTTGTGGTCAGCTAGAATCCAGAGTGAGGGAGACAGGAGAGCAGTGAACACCCACCCCGTGCCCTGCCATTGTCTTCCCCGAGTTGTTTACCCATCAGGCTGTGTACACCTGGACTCTTGTTCTCTGTGTCACCCTACCGTTATGGGGAGAGCACTGTGTGATCTTGGGTCTCTGGGATCCTTACTTTACACTCAATGTCTGCTCCTTTATGGGGGGCGCACTGTGTGATCTGGTGCCTCTGGGCTCCTTACCTTGTACTCCATGGCTGCCTCTTCTATGGGGCGCACTGTGTGATCTGTGGCCTCTGGGCTCCTTACCTTGTACTCCATGGCTGCCTCTTCTATGGGGCGCACTGTGTGATCTCTGCGCTCCTTACCTTGTACTCCATGGCTGCCTCCTTTATGGGGATCGCACTGTGTGATCTATGGTCTCTGCCTGGGTCCCTTATCTTGTTCTCCATGGCTGCCTCCTCTATGGGGCGCACTGTGTGATCTGTGGCCTCTGTGCTCCTTACCTAGTGCTCCATGGCTGCCTCCTCTATGGGTCGCACTGTGTGATCTGGTGCCTCTGGGCTCCTTACCTTGTACTCCATGGCTGCCTCCTCTATGGGTCGCACTGTGTGATCTGGTGCCTCTGGGCTCCTTACCTTGTACTCCATGGCTGCCTACTCTATGGGACGCACTGTGTGATCTGGTGCCTCTGGGCTCCTTACCTTGTACTCCATGGCTGCCTACTCTATGGGACGCACTGTGTGATCTGGTGCCTCTGGGCTCCTTACCTTGTAGACAGTGGCTGCCTCCTCTATGGGTCGCACTGTGTGATCTGGTGCCTCTGTGCTCCTTACCTAGTGCTCCATGGCTGCCTCCTCTATGGGTCGCACTGTGTGATCTGGTGCCTCTGGGCTCCTTACCTTGTACTCCATGGCTGCCTCCTCTATGGGTCGCACTGTGTGATCTGGTGCCTCTGGGCTCCTTACCTTGTACTCCATGGCTGCCTCCTCTATGGGTCGCACTGTGTGATCTGGTGCCTCTGGGCTCCTTACCTTGTACTCCATGGCTGCCTCCTCTATGGGTCGCACTGTGTGATCTGGTGCCTCTGGGCTCCTTACCTTGTACTCCATGGCTGCCTCCTCTATGGGGCGCACTGTGTGATCTGTGGCCTCTGTGCTCCTTACCTAGTGCTCCATGGCTGCCTCCTCTATGGGGCGCACTGTGTGATCTGTGGCCTCTGTGCTCCTTACCTAGTGCTCCATGGCTGCCTCCTCTATGGGGCGCACTGTGTGATCTGGTGCCTCTGGGCTCCTTACCTTGTAGACAGTGGCTGCCTCCTCTATGGGTCGCACTGTGTGATCTGGTGCCTCTGGGCTCCTTACCTTGTACTCCATGG
Organism: Lissotriton helveticus; assembly: GCF_964261635.1. NCBI lineage: Eukaryota > Metazoa > Chordata > Amphibia > Caudata > Salamandridae > Lissotriton > Lissotriton helveticus. The sequence goes on from NC_136060.1 coordinate 482,821,330, forward strand.
CTGCCTCCTCTATGGGGCGCACTGTGTGATCTGTGGCCTCTGTGCTCCTTACCTAGTGCTCCATGGCTGCCTCCTCTATGGGTCGCACTGTGTGATCTGGTGCCTCTGGGCTCCTTACCTTGTACTCCATGGCTGCCTCCCCTATGGGGCGCACAGTGTGATCTGGTGCCTCTGGGTTTCTTACCTAGTGCTCCATGGCTGCCTCCTTTAAGGGGAGTGCACTGTGTGATCTGGTGCCTCTGGGCTCCTTACCTTGTACTCCATGGCTGCCTCCTTGATGGGGAGCGCAGTGTGTGATCTGTGGTCTCTGGACTCCCTGCAGATGACACAGATGAGCTTCTTGTCCTCCTGGCAGAAGAGTTTCAGCTTCTCCTCGTGCTCCGGGCACAGGCCCCCCTCCCCTGACCTCTCTGCCTGCAGGGAGAGCTGCTTCACCGACTCCACCATGCTCTGCAGCTGCCGGTTCGGCCTGAGCCTCCCCCGGGCAGAGGCCACTCTGCACTGGGGGCAGTGGAGGGCCTGGGCAGGCCCCGGGGGGCACGCGAGGATGCAGGCGCGGCAGAAGTTGTGCCCACACTCAGCTATGACCGGGTCCCTGTAAAAGTCCAGGCAGATGGGGCAGGAGGCGTCGGCCTTCAGGGTGTGCAGGGGGCTCGCGGCAGCCATGGTGCCTCTGGAGCCAGAAATGAAACCGAAACCGAAGGCTCACTTCACAGCAGGCGAGCTTCAGGAAGTGCACGAGAGCCGTGTGACGTAACCCTGGTGAATGCCAAGCACCGCCCAAGACAACACGTGTGAACCATGTGGAATGTGACTCCAGTGAACTGGAACTGTGGCAAATGAATACAGCAAGTTTATGATCGCCCTGGAAGCGAGGAGGCGACTGGACGGACAGGTATTACAGCGGTTCGAGAGCACGTTGTGAGAAGCATTCACAGTCAGCGCGAGAGGAGGGCTCTTTACTGACACAGGCAGCTACAGCATCGGGGTACTGACACCAATAACAGAAAACGATTTTTAAAGTGATACAAAATGAGTTGCCCAGAATCACAATATTTGTCAAAGTGTAAATATTTGTGTTTCAGCCAGGGCTTTAAAGGGGATGAAAAAGACTGTATGTGTGTGTGTGTGTGTGTGTGTAAGTGTGTCTGTGTGGCGTGGCCATTGTAATTAAGGGCGTGGCTTAGTTGCATAGGATAAATAAGCAGCAACTGTGGCTTGTATATAATATTGAAAAATTAATCTTCCACATAAAGCCCGGTGACACCACGAAAATGTTGCTGCTTCTGAGTTCCGAAAAGAGAAGAGAAATTCAGAGAGAAAATTACTCTTGTTAAAGGATTTCCCTTCCCCTATAACGCTCGAAAAAAAAACGGGCAGCCCGTGCCAGGGCACAAAAGAGCCCGATAGAGACGGCGTTTCGAGGCCTCCTTAAAAAAACTGCCAATGCTCAGACCCGGTGAGACCTGGCCCACTTAAAGCCCTTGCAATCTATCCAAAATGCGGCAGCTAGAGTTTTAACTCTCCATTCCCAAACACCATTCCGTTTCGCCAGCCATACGTCAGCTCCATTGGTTGCGTGTCAGAAGCCGCATAAAATTCAAGGCCCTTTGCATTACCTACAAAGCAATTCACAATTCTGGACCACGATTTCTCAGAAAGGCTTTCGCGATCTATACCCCCAACAGGCCTCTTCGTTCATCATGGACCTGCCTCCTACCAGTCCCACGCACCAGAACAGTCACCTAGGGAGACAGACGCTTCCTAGTGGCCACCGCGAGGCTCTGGAGCACCCTTTCCTTCCCCATCAAGACCAGCACCACACTTTTAATTTTCCGGAAACAATTGAAAACCTGGCTCTTTGACCAATGATCTCCTTTAGCATGATGTATGTCAACTGGATAATCCTATGCGCCGAGACACCTTCGGGTATTTGTGCGAAATACAAATCCAATAAACATAAACATAAACTGGTTTCAGCTGCAACTAATCCAAAAGACACATGCACGGTTGGATTGAGATTAGAAATCGGCCCGGGCATGCTAATACAAGCATTTGCAATGCAATAGGTCTCGCATTTGCGAGTGTTTGAGCTATTGGCATTGTAAATACCAATGCCTTTCATTTATGTATTTTAAAAAGCTGCAAGTGGTGCGTAAATACTCACTTTGTACTTACAGTCATTGCTTACGAGAAGCACAGCTGGCAGTAACTACGCCTCTTTTACTGCCAGCTGTGCTTTTCATAAGCAAGGACTATAAGTAAGAAATTTGCGTGTGTATGCACCGCTTGCAGCTTTTCAAAACACATAAATAAAAGGCATTGTCATTTACAATGCCAATAGCTCAAACTCTCGCAAATGTGAGACCTAGTGCATTGCAAACGCTTGTTTGTGTTTGTTGTCAACCGCTCCGGACATGACCAAATCAAAATACTATTATAACCTCATCTCTTCTTTTGAACTGCACCGCAAGCAGCCACCCTACATACATGATTCTTTACTCAATCGACCTTTCTGCCCTGTAACCCTGTTTGGTCTCATGGTTAATAAATACAATTAGTTATAAGACTTTGCTTTGTTTTTCTCTTCCACAACCACAACAAGATGAAAAATACATATCCTAAAACCTGCGCTCTCAGCCATCATAAACTGCATCTTCCACTGGTTAGTTTTATGCCTCATCCTAGGGAACTGTCCACATTCAAGGCACGTCTTTGCCTGAATGGCCTCAACTGAGACTGGGAACTCTTGAAGATGTTTTCATTACTAATAATTGGAAAGTTAAGAGATATTGTTAAAATCATCTAGTGGAACCCGAATGTAATTTTATTAGCAGTGCCACTGATAACATTAAAAATCAGGACAAGAAGTAGATATTACATAATGCCTATTGCACCCACATCCATATGTAGACATGTTTCGTCTACAACAAAGCCTAGATGGGTCTGTGGCCTTCTTCAGGAGCACAGATTCCTGCACTTACCTAACCCTTAGACCATGATTAAGGTGTAAAGGTGTGAAGGACAGTTTCATATATATAGTAAGGGTTAAGGTAATATCGTCACTAAAATGAATGATAATAGATCCGGTAATTCCCTAAGGAATTGGGAGATCAGGCCCCCATACATGGAGAGAAGAAGTACCTACCTGTAGTCAGGCATCCATAAAGTGTATCTACTAACATTATACATACTCATTGATTGTCCTATGACTATTGCTCATTCAGCATAAGTCAAAAGGACAGGCTGCCTTTCTATCTCATCCACACATCTCCTTGGCACACCTCCTCCTACTGTTGGTATAAACTTTAAGTCCTCTTCTGTAGATTAGGATCTCAAATGTGCACCTCATGATGTACAAACAGAGAAGACCCCTTCTTGTGTGTGAGCTGGGTCTTCACGTATCTTCCAAACATCACTTCAGCTGGAGAAGTCCTACAGAATCTGACACAACCATTGACATGTGGATCTCTGAAATTAAAATCCACGGAGAAAAGATTGTTTGCGAAAGGAATGACATGAAGTGTCATTGATGAAGCAAATGCTGTCCTACTCTGCTTAGCCATGGTGTCCACCTGATCGTTCACCATATGCACAAACCGTGCCACCATAAAGATGTGGTTTCCTTCATTTGTGTAAGAGTTTGTAGCAGAAAAAGCACTTTGCAACCTGCTGTAACTTGGGACTGTGGTGCTTCCTCAATAGTGTATTTGTCAAATTATTAAGCTCACACAGAGTATAGAGAAGCATTGTTAGAACAAAATAAATAGGAACATAAGGTGGGGGCAGTCCAGGTGTTTAGATGAGAACCCTCACTCACCCGAGGGTGACATGCTTCATCATTGGGTCCCTCCACACACTGGGACCGCATGGCACCCAGTGTGGGCTACAACTTCCCCACAGGAAAGGAGCAGGAGTGTTTTTAATTGCACGTCTCTATGTTAATCCCTCTAAGGTAAGAGTGAGGGGCAGAGTGCAACAGAAAAAGTCACTTAAATCTATCTCAATGAGGGCAAAACAACTTTATTCCCATGTCCTAATGGATAGAGGTTAAAATCATAGTGAGACAGGGTTATGGATATTCACTCTGTATACGGTCAACATGTTTCTGCCATATGTGACTTAGATGTTCCAGGCATTCTTCAGGACCATAATGTAGTGTCACTCTGCTACATAAACGTGTGAAAATAATAATGTCAAAATATCAAAAAAATATACTCAAGCCTAGATCTTGACCAACAGTGCACAGTGGCAACTAGTTGATGAGTGGGTCAGCTGCCACTACAAAGGAATCCTAGATATACACATATCAAACATATGCATTAATGTAACTTTTTAGAAAAACACCGATGTGCACCATCACCTTAACCAATCGTGTATATATATTCCCGAGGATTGTATATAAGGGCCTTACCCAAGGGCAATGTGTACGGTCCAACTCTACCTTCTACAGAGTCTTTTCACATGTAAAGCTCTCTAATAAGGTATAACAACATAAGTAAAGATAAAGATAAACACAACAAAAACACACATTTCTAAAAGTACTAAGCACAGTACTAAGGTGGACAAGTATTTAAATATTATCTCAAATAAATCAGTGAATAACATTATTAATGAGTATAGAGCTAAAAGTGGAGAACGGAGTGGAGGGACTACTTTGCGTGTTATTATGGTGATACGCCCATTGTTCGCTTCTAATACTCTGACTGTTTTCTAAGTGTATCCCTCATAATGCAACAATGTTTATTGGTCAATCAAACGTTTATGCACGAGCCAAGTAAGTGCTTTGTGGGGAATCATGTGAATGTGTGAATGTAGCTTTAAGGAATAAGCTGCATCACATTCAAAACAAAGCCCTGACACCCAAGGTATAGTTGTCTGGTATCAAAAACAACAGTTTGCGATATCAATTGAACAAAGTCTCTAGAGAGTAGTCACAACCCGGACTGCAGCCCCAAGGAACTTTAAATAGACCACTTTACACGTAGCCTCACCTTACATGTGAATTCGTGATAATTGGAGACTCTGGTAGGATTCATGGAGTCAGGCGCCTGTACTGGGCATCAATCATAGCGCATGCGAGAACGTGTTCAGGCTCTCTGGTAATTAAAGTCAGGGAAGAGAATTGCTACGATCGTTCCATCAATAAGGGGCATCGTTGCCCGCAGAAACATTTTAAAATTTGGAAGCGATGGGTGGACTATTGTGACCTGCAGTTGGAACTGTAGCAGGGCCCCTTGTCTCAGTATGATATTGTTTCTGTTGGTATAAGATGTCGATTCATTTTTTAAAAATTTTTTATTAAGCAGTTCCAGAATATACATATATGAAGAATAGAAAACAGTGATAAAATCAGCAAATGAATACATTACAAATTAATGATACAAGGCAGTTATATTATAAAACCCAGAGGAATCTTTTAAAAAGATACAGTACATTTGGATTTGTTTTAAAGATCAGAAGAAGGAGCAGCTAGATAAAAAAAAAAGAAATTGATGGTGAAAGAGAAATGAACAGCGAGCTTTAAAATATTTACAAACAGATCAATTCATTAAAGCTTATCCCCAATGCTGCTGACCAATATTCCTATTAATATCTTCTTATGGCCCCCTTACATTTCTAGTCCAAGCAGCTATAAGTGACCAGACCTTCTGGCCACGAGTTCTCGCCTGTCTACCCCTAGTGGAATAGATAGCTTTTTCTGGACTATAGATTCCCAGAAACCTGGCAAGTCACACGTGAAAGGTTGGAGGTTCCCTGTCTTTCCATCTTGCTGCCAGTGGTATCCTAGACCCAAGAAAGAGACACAATTCCTCCTCTACACTTAGCCCCAGTGTACTATCATAGCCAAGGATCAGCAGCGTGGACGATTGAGCTTCTCTGTGCCCAAATACTTCCTCCCAGTACCCTGATAACTCCTTTTTTAGCACAGTTTATTTATCACATTCATAAAACATATGAATCAGGGTAGCTGGCCTTAGCCCACATCTGGGGCAGTGATCATCTATCCTTTCCCCCCATGTAAACAATTTAGCCGGGGTAAAATGTAAATTAAAAATAGTTTTATATAATTGGGCTTTTAAGCTTGAGGATAGAAGTATTTTAGATGTTAAAGAGAGACTCATATAAATGTCAATGGCGGAGTTAGCAAGCTTCAATGCCCAAGATGATTCCATTTGTTCCAAATCATCAGGGGTCTTATCAAGAAGCAGGCTGTATAGGTCCCTAATTCTAGTAGATTTATTAGCTATGGTGTCTAAAAGTGGTATCCTATTAAGTATAATCCTAGGGGTCTTTAAGCTAAGGATATTTTTAATCTGAACAAATTTGAAATATTAACTATTAGGGATTTCAAAGACACTCTGTAACACTGAGCACATAGGATAAAATATATAGGTCTGTCAAGAGGTTATTATATTACTACTGATTACCTTAAACCTTTTATAGTAACTTGGCTCTACCTGTTTCAATAGGAGCCTTGGGGCTTTTTTTCCAATAGAAAGTTCATATATGGTGGGTATTTTTAAATCTAGCCTACTTCTGCTAGCATTCCCTATAATGAGCAGGGGGGCCATTTGATGGAGAAGGGCAGCCCAATAATACAAAGTGATGTTAGAAATTACTAGACCACCCCTGCCTTGTGGTAATGCTAGATATTTCAATTATCTCCTAATTTTCCCATATTGCCATACAAAATTTGAAAATAAAGATTCTAATACTTTCAAGATACTGTGTTCTACAACCAGTGGTATAGCCTGGAACAGGTACAATACTTTTGGAAGCATATCATTTTTAGAAAATTGCCCCTCCCAATAATAGATAACTGTAATCTGTTAAATCTCCTTAGGTCTTTCCCTCTATTTTTAACAGGAGTTCAAAATTGTATTTGCTAATTTCCTCTATTTTAGGGCTTATACAGACCCCCAAATAGATTGCCATGTCCGTTTTGCTTGGGTCATTATACTCGATATTGTCCGCACATAGAATAATAGTTTTCCCTTTATTCAATGCATAACCCGAGAACCGGCCAAAATGCTCATGAATTTTATTTATTTCTAAGATGGACTTAGCTGTGTTGCCACGCCATCGTCATAAGCCAACACTTTGGTCTCATAAGCCCCAGTAACAATTGACTTGATTTTCTGGCTCTGCAACAGTTTAACAACCAAGGGGTTGATGTATAGGGCAAATAAAATCGGAGAACAGGGACAGCCCTGTCTCGTCCCTCTAGATATATTAATAATGTCCGATTCCTTGCCCATAAGTAGCAATCGAGCCCTTGGTTGCAAATACATAGCTGTAATTGCTTTAATAAACTGGGGCCCAAATTTATTTATATCCAATATCCCCCATAAAAACTCCCAAGACACCCGATCAAAAGCTTTCTCACCGTCAAGGAGGATCATAGCCATCTGGCCCCGCGTCCGGGACATGATGTCAAAAAGCGGGATAACTCTGCGGGTATGATCGGTAGTACCCTTGCCCGGGATAAAACCATGTTGCCAAAGGGAGAACAGACGTTCAATGACCCTTCCGAGCCGGTTAGGCAAAATTTTGGAGTATAGTTTAGAGTCTGAGTTAATCACGGAGATTGGTCGATATGAAGATAGATTTTCGATAGATTTACCTTTCTTAGGAAATATGATTATGTTGGTCTCTTTCCAGGACTCTGGAGTGGTTCCACTAGATTGTACTCCATTAAACAGATCCAATAAAAGGGGTAGTATTAAGGTTCCTAATATCTTATTAATCTCTAAGGGGATTTTGTCAGGACCTGCAGCTTTCCCCGAGGCCAACTCAAGCAGGACTAGCTGAACTTCTACAATAGTAATTTCCCTTTCTAGTTCTTCTGTTATTGGGGCGTCCAGGCCTCCTCCTGGATCAATGCCTGCAGTCAGTTTTATTAAAGCTTCCCTAACTTCAGTCGTATCTTTCAAGATATTATCTTGGTATAGCTTTTGATAATACAGTTGAAACCCCTTAATGATATAATCCGGATCAGTAAATTCTTGTCCATCTATTTTAATAGTGGATATTGCATTATGGGAAATCTTCTGCCGAGTGCGTAGAGCTAACTGCTTGCCTGCCCTCTCTCCATTTTCATAAGAGCTCTTCTGATGTGATTGAAACACTTCGGCTGATCTCTGGGTTAGCCAACTATTTCATTCTGTTTTTAAAACCAATTTTCGGTGCAGAATATGGACCCCATCTTTTCCCTGTACTAATGCTAAAACATGTTCTTCCTCAGCTCTGGCCAATTCCTGTGAGAGTTGCTGGTTTTTATTTTCCTGGTCCTTTTTTGTTCTTGCCGTAAAGCTAATAGTTTCTCCTCTAAGAGTAGCTTTAAAGCAGTCCCAGACAGCCCTCCTAGCCGCGCTAAAGCGGTTCATATCAAAATATTTTTGTGTCCAGTCCCTAATATACTCCTTATAATCTTCATTCTCAAGGAGCTTTCGATCAAACATACATTTAGTGCGATGTCTAATAAAATTTGTTAAATCTATTACTAAAATTAAAGGGTTGTGATCCGATATTATTTTAGGGAGCTTCATAATTTCCATTTGTCATAGCAGATATCTTGTTCCGAGGAAATAGTCAATCCTAACATATTTATTGTGCGGGTAAGAAAAATATGTGTAACCAGGGTCGGATTGATTTTTTAAGTCCCAAATATCCACTGAGTCATGGCTATTTTTAAGATGACTTAGGGCCCTATATACTCTAGGTTTCCGACCGGAATATCTACTCTGCCTCTGGTTCCCAGGTTCAGCACCTAAGGAGATATTTAGGTCACCACAAACATTTAGGAACTTTGGCCAAGAGGCAAGCTCCATTTCAAGGTCCTCAAATATTTGGGGGTCATCTTGGTTTGACCCATAAACCGAGCATATAGTAATGCCTGATATAAGTTCTACTATGACCCACCTCCCCAAAGTGTCCGCAATTTTACGCTTGACTAACCCCAGTGATGTTTTGGCTAGGATAGCTACCCCACGAATATCAGAAGTTTGAGTTGTACAGACAAGAGTGTTATAGCCCACGGCCTTTAATAATTCTCTTTTCTCCCAAGGTATGTGTGTCTCTTGTATGCAGACTATATCCATAGACTTTAACCTTATTATTTCAGCAAAGCGAGCCCCCTTAGCCCTATCGTTCAAGCCCACCACGTTCCAGGAGCAAATCGTTATCTTCCCCACTGAAATCTACTACACAGCTCTGAGAATCCTTTTATCAACAGCCTAAAACACCCATATTCCTCCACCATGTACCTTACCTTCTGTCGACCATTAATCTCTCTTAACTGTTTCTTTATTTCAATACTAAATCCGGAAATGCTTTTTTTTGTGTGCTTTTTGTCCCCCCACCCTCCCAACACCTCCCGCCTCCCACTCCCAAAACGCACCCACCACCCCTGCTGAGGCATACAGATTCCAACTAGAGTCTGCTGATGATGAACGTGCGACACATTACCAAAGCTCTAATGCTGTGACATTCAACTTAATATTTAGTAAATGCTGAATTCCAACCTCACACTGGTTTTTCCCCCCATTTTTCTCTCTTTCTTTTCCCCCCACCTTAAACGTGTATTAGTTTTATTGAAAACAACAGTGTTTCTTTTTTTCCTTTTTCTATTTGTTTAATTTCCTTCCCTTTCTTGCCTACCCCTTGACTTCTTGCCCCCTTAGATACCTCTCAAACAAGCCGCAAAGTACCCACCAGCCCAAATAAAGGGAGCCCAAAGTATTCGACCCAACCTTAACGCATCGTATCCATTAAAAAGAAAATATTGGTAAGTCTGACCTTAGCCAGATAACCCATCCAGATATTCTTTAGCCTTTATTTCAGACAGGAAAAATTTGGTTTGCCCTCCCCAAATCACTTTAAGCCGAGCTGGATTTTTGAGGTAGGCCTGAGCTTTCTTATCTTGGAATGGCTTAACTGATGCAGCCTCCACCGCCTCTCGACAGTGGAGTGACAAAAATCTGGGCGTACAAAGTAGGAGATCTCATTTCTAGTTCTCTTTGACTCTGGTCTAGCCTTCTCAAAAACCGCCTGATGCAATAGGAAATTACTAAAATAGACCAAAATAGCACGGGAAACCCCCTAGCTTTTGCTGAATGTTTTAGAGGAAAGGGAACACAGTGAGCGCGTTGTATTTCTAGAGCCCAATTCCACCCAGTGAGTTCTGGAAAGGCGTCATGGAATAGATCCACCATGTAAGATCGGACATCCCCCCCTCTACCCCTTCAGGGACCCTCAGGACTCGTAGATTGTTCCTCCGCTAGCGATTCTCAAATTCCTCTAATTTCCATTTGACATCAACCAGCTGTGCCTCAGGGGAGTCTACTCGCTCTTGATTTGAAGCCATCTCAGATTCATTAGAAACAATCCAAGATTCTAAGTCTGTAAGTCGGTCTCCAAATGCGCTATATGTCTTAGTTAGCTCTCGCACAACCCCTTGTACCTTGAGCATGGCGGCTTGAGCCTTACGTCCATCCTGGCGTGTCTCTTTGTGGTGCATCGAGATGGCCTGGAGAAAGGTATCTAGAGTTGGGGCGGTTGAGCTTGAGTGTTCTGGGTGTTCCGGATATAAAGTGTGAGAGGGATTAGTAAGCTGATTTGTGGGGGTGTGGTCCCAAGCCAGATCCTTTAACCCCTGCTTTTTCTTTTTTTTCTTTAAGATAGTTGTTATTTTAGAGCCAGGATCGTCTCCCTGATCGCTGTAACTCTCGTCTGTCGTAGATGAGATGTCCTCGGACCACTCACCCCTATCAGAAAAGGAGAAGAAGTCACTGGGGTCTTTTTCAGGTTCCATGTTATCATTAGCGGTTTCACTATTTAGAGTAGCTTGGTCAGTTCCATGGTTAGTACCACTCTGTTGTATCTGTCGTGTTTGGGGCATCTGAGGTGGAGTAGAGATATTAACCCCCCCTGCCCCGACCATCTTGTCCAGTGTCCCCCCCAAGGTTGTTATTACCGGGGGGGATCTCATTCTGTATGTCTCCCACGGATCTCGTTAGGGTCTCCCCCCCCCCCGCATCCATCATTGTTAGAGTCACGAGCGGGGAAGAAGAACTGAGCGTACCTTGGTTAACAATTGGCCTGTCCCTCACACTCTGCTCCAGCTCCAAATGCTCCAAATTAGGAAGCTCCTCAATCAAAGCCTTGCTTCGCGCTTCTGGGACATCTAGCGCAGCCTGGGCTACACCCAGGCCCTCACCTTCGCTGATAGTTGCTGTGCTGGCATTCACAGCCTCTTTGGGCCCGACTTTATTCTTCCCTTCTTGTCCCAGAACTGCCTTCACCGCCGATCCCGGCAGCAGATCAGCCACAGTAGGACTGCCGGGCGCCCCTTCTGCACTGCCCGACCTCCACCATGTTTCGGCGTCTGAGTAGGTGATCCTACCGCCGCTGGGGCTGCAGCCTTCCCGCATAGGCATCTCGCAACTCGGAGATCCCTCGCAGTGCCAGTCTTCCTGCCCTGGCAGCCGCCGCCGCTGCAACCGCCTTAGTTCACAGGACTTCTCACACTCAGCGTTACCCGTGGACGGCAGGTAAGATCCCCACTGCTGGTTCGCCTCAGCTTTGGGAAATGCTCTCCCAAAGTACCTCAGGACCGCGAGGCCAATTATGGTTCCAACCAAATATAATTGATCCCTGACCGGCTTCGGCTCTTCATCACCGGCCCCCGCGTGCATTTCTTTTACCCTACCCTCAAGAGTTCTGGCCATTCTGTGCGCACAACAGTCTCACGCGACTGCCATCTTGCCTCTCGGACTGCTGACTTTCCTGAAGGACTTTTTTTTTTCCATAAGATGTGGATTTAGGTGTGATATAGTGACAATGCCTATGATGTGTCTGCATTTCTGAGTGAAATGCGAATTGAACAAAGATGTTAGTGCGACGGGGGCGTTGGTTATGTTTTGTTTTCTTCGTTGATCTGTTTCGGTTCATCTGTATTGCTTGCCATTTTTTCTTGATTATGTTTTTTGTAGAAGTCAAAGTCATGATGATGTAAACTTATTATGCAGAAGATTCTGGGGTTCAGAGCTCTGCTCCTTATGTGCTATTTGATAAATAAAATCTATTTAAAAAACAAATAAGGGGCATCGATTGCAGTACGTGAGTATAGATGCAGAGTAGAACCATGAGCGTGTTAATAGTCAAGATCGCGGCCCCTTAAAACGATAATTAGATAACCCCTTTTGTGTAACCTCACCTTATGTGTGAGGATCAAGGATCTGTGCAGACTCTGGCGGGAGTAAATGAACCGCAAGTCGGGCGCCTGTTATAATTTTATTTTATTTATTACGATTTTATATAATGTGAACATTACCCGAAGGTGCTTGAGCGCTTTACATAAGAACCAGTTGCGATACATAAGGACTTAGGATTACATGCGTAACATGAACGATACAAACAGAAAAAATTGCAAATGTACAAGTTGTAAAGTCACACAAGGGAGAGATACAGAAAAAAATGCAAATGTACAAGTAGTAAAGTCACTCATGGAAGAGATATAAATGGATAAACTCTAAGAGTCACATAGGAATGGTAGATAGTACAAAGGTCTACTGCATATACTAGTGATTAGAGTTATCTCTATATACACATATATATAAATAGCAGATTTCAAATCAGAAAAAGGAAGAAACATTTGGGGATCGTCAAGGGGGAAACGAGGGAACAGGGTAAAGATTCGTACAAGCTCCCGCGTCCCCATATCTGGGAAAAGTTCACAAACAGATAAACTCTAAAATCTCATAGGAAAGGTAGTTAGTACAAAGGTCTACTACATATACTAGTGGTTTGCATTATATATATGCAAATTATAAATTCACTCAGGAATACTTTTAACAGCGATTAGGCATGGACAAATCTATATTACATATTTATAGAGCAGGAAATGTTTGCCATTGTTCAGCCAGGTGTTCAGATGGTGTTGCACTCAAGGGTGGTGGTCTTGGGTCTGGAGGGATCCCAAAGTTGGAGATGGCCCTAGGGGTAAACGGCCGGATGGTGGTGGGGGAAGCAGCACACTGGCCGATCCCGAGGTCATGCTGGGCTCCATCCCATGGTAGACGTGTGTATCTCGAGCACACTGTGAACGGAGCTGCGGTCGCCGTTTCTCTCTCGATCTGCCGCCATGTTAGGGGCAGGCAGGTATACATTGGCCAAAATCAGTGGTTAGCAGTTAAAAATAAGATCCAATTTAGCCTATTTAATAGCAGATCACAGTAATCTTTAGTTTTAGCTGAAGTGACTGGCTTTCCGCATAGGGCTACACTTCTAGGGATCACGATCAGCCGCCATCTTAGGGTCAGTTAGGCATACAGGCAGATACACGCTGGCCGTAAATTAGCAAAGTCATCATCTCGTATTTTGAAGACTCGTTGGCAGCCTTACTTCTGTTAAGATTACGAAACCAAAGCTCCCGCTGCCCCTTGATCCCATCACGCCGAAGCAGGGCAACCCACCTCAGCAGGATGCAGCAGCGACAATTGTCGTGCATGCGCGAATGCGCTCAGGCTACCTGGGAAATTAAGTGAAGCAAAAGAATTACTATGACCGCACCAAAAAAAATTTACAGTCTGTTCTGCATGGTGTGAGGTGGCTGACAAATGCATCAGTGTTTCTCCTAGGATTTGTCTAGAAGAAAGAAAGGTGTACTCAATCTCCACTGTTCGGAAGGGTGAGCAGCCAAAGTATCGAAATTAAATTATCGACCTACAATATCGATGTTTTAATTTCGATGGTACAGAATATCGATGTCAATAATTTCGATGGACAGAATATCGACCCTATGGTAAGTAATATCGATGTAAGTAATATCAAAGTTAGTAATATCGATATCAAATATATCGATGTTACTAATATCGATATTTGTATTATTGTCATGTATTTTATTAATAATGTAATATGTATATGTGATATGTTTTTGTTAAGTGTACTACTAGTTTTAAAATATATGTATACAATTTTTATATGTTAATAGTGTTTTTTAAATTTAATTTTGTGCTTTAGTACCGTAGCGGGTTGTAGGTTTATAGGGGAATAGGGTGGGAAGTAATTTAATTATACTAAATTGATTATGCATTTTTAGGATTTATAAATACATTTTAAATAATTTTTGTGGTTAAGTTCTGTAGCAGGTTGTGGGTTTATAGGGGAATAGGGTGGGAAGTAATTTAAATGTATTTAAGTAATAATTTATTTTTATTAATTGGTATTGATAATTATAATATTGTTAATTAATTATTAATTGGTAATACATTTTTATTATTTGGTAATTAATTTGTATTATTTGGTAATTAGTTTTTATTAATTGATTAACTGATAATTATGTTAAGTGGATTATTTCATTATTGGAGTGTGTTGTGCGTTTATAGGGGAATAGTGTTGGAAGTAATAGATCATTTAGTAAGTAATTATTTAATTAATTGCTGGGTATTGATAATTAATTTATTGCACCTTAATTATTAATTGCTAATTATTTAAAATTATAATTTTTTGTTTATGAATATTAATTTATTGTTGTTTAAACAATAATTGGTAATTTATTTATTTATAAAGTTTTATATAGCGCGGACTAGATCCCGAAGGATATCAGAGAGCGCCTTACAGTTATAGGGAAAGGTAACAATCAGATCATGAATCAAACATGGGTAGTAAAATAAACATAAGATCAAATAGTTCACGCATAACAATTCCATTATATGTCCAGAGAGGACAAGGAGGGGGCTATATGATGTAGCATGGTGATTTAAGGGTAGTAGGTGAATAATCATAAACAGGAATAATAATCCTACTATAGTAAAATCTAAAACATGAATTATATGGGGCTTCTGCTAAGTATTGAATCAAGTGGTAAACAAGTAATAGAACATTTACAGACCTGGGCGAATGCGCGATGGGGAAGAAGATGTAACATAATGATTAGAGGGGAGCAAACACAATAATCATGTATAGGAAAATAAACTTTACCAAATAATCATATACAGGGATGAATCATAATATACAATGTCCGATGCCTTTCGGGCGGAAGATAAAGTACAAGAAGGGTATATATATTGCCCCTCCTTTTAAGGTAAGAACTTCTTCATGAGGAATTTTTTTGCTTCCAATTTACAAGCGGCCTTGGAAGACATCCTCCTAATTTCGGGTGGAAGAGAGTTCCAAATTTTTGGAGCAGATCCCGAGAAAGCTCGGTGGCAAGTTCTTTTTTTGCGGAAGATCCGTGGTTTCAGGAGGAGGGAATCGGCACTCCTTGACGATCTACCTCCGCCAGATAGTTCTAGTTTTTGTGCGAGGTAGATAGGGATTTGAAGTGGAGGGCTTTGTGCGAAAAGCAGGCAATGTTCAGTTGAATTCTAGCTTCGTAGGGTAGCCAATTTAGTGATTTTAAAACCAGAGAGATGTGTGTATTCCGCTTGGTACCCGTGATCAGTCTGGCCGCTGAGTTCAGAGAGGCCTTTAGGGGGGCCAAAGAGTATTTAGGGAGTCCACATAGCGTGGCACTGCCGGAGTCAAGTCTTCGTAGGACAAGCGCTTGGACCACTTGCTTGGAATCTGCTTGCGGTAGGAAAGGATTCGGATTCCTGAGTGTTCTTAGAAGGTGGTTAGTTCCCTTGCACACGTTGCTGATATGAGACTTCATATTCAGATGCTTGTCCAGAGTAATTCCTAGGGATTCCCCCCGGAATCGATGATGCCGGGGGCAGCAGTTGAAGGCGGGGGGAGCATTTGAAGGCGGTTAGTTGGTTCATCCAAAGGTCGATATTAGGAGTATATTTCGGAGGAGAAATGAGGATGAATTCTGTTTTGGAGGTGTATAACAGGAGGTGGTTCTTGGTCAACCAATTTTGGGTAGGCTGGAGGGTACAGTTGAGTGAAGTGATGTCCTCCGGGGAGCAGATTTTCAGATAGAGTTGGGTATCGTCTGCATACATATGGAACCTAATGTCCAAGGAATTTAGAACATTAGCTAATGGTTCCAGGAACAGATTGAAGAGAATGGGCGATAAGGAGGATCCTTGGGGAACCCCCATGCTGACAGGGGATGGCTGGGAGAGTGGGTGGTTCATTTTAACTCCTTGGGTTCTGTTTTGAAGGAAGGACACAAACCAATGCAGCACCTGACCTGAAGGCCCATCCTATGCCCCAGAATGAATAGGAGGTTGTCATGATTAACAATGTCAAATACGGAGAAGACGTCAAGTAGGATAAGGTGGCAGGATATTTCGATTAAGCATTGTTAAGATATCATCAATCACATGAGTGAGGGACGATTCAGTGCTTTATCCACTACGAAAGCCAGATTGATGTTGGTCCAGGAGGTGGTCATTTTCAATGTGTGCACATAGTTGTGATTGGACGCATTTCTCCAGGAGTTTGGCAAGGGTAGGTATACTGGAGATAGGTCAGAAGTTGTTAACATCTGTACTATCAGCTGTGGTTTTTTTTATGTAGGCGTTACCTGTGCCTCTTTGAGGCATTCTGGGATCATACCTTGTGACAAGGAAGCATTGACTATCTTTGTCCAGAAGGGGGTGATTTCGTCCTTAACTAGTTTGAAGATGTTAGGTGGTAAAGGGTCATTGAAGTGATTAGACAGGTTGATAATCCGCAGTACCTTTTTGATATCATTTTCATTAAGGGGGGTAAAGGTGTCCCAGGAAGCGTTTTTCTTGATACCCCAGCTAATTGGTGTTGTCTTGTCAGGAACAGCCAGTAGGAGTGCGGGTTCATTGGGTGGCAATAGTGCCTTCTTGGCTTCCAGATCAGTGTTGTTAAGCCTAGTTTTCTCTGTGAAAAAGGCAGCCAAATCCACACAAGAGGGAGGTATGATGTCTGAAGCTGAGTTGTTAGGGGCTACTACCGATTGTTGTTTAACCAGTTTGAATAGTTTCTTGGGTCGATTCGCCGCTTGGTTAAGTTGGGTTCTGAAGTACTTCGCCTTGGCTGTCTTGATTTGTTTGTTATATGCACTTCTTGCTGCTCTAAGGTTTTTTAGATTGTCAACTGAATTTTTGCAGGTAAATTTTTTTGTTGAAGAGGGCCATAGAATCCATGATATTGGAAATGGAAGAGTTGTAGAAATCGGTGAGAGCATAGACTTCAGATAAGTCCGAATGTGGAGAGAGGGCCTGATTACAGCGGGTTGCTAGTTCAGCTGTATTGAAATCTCTGAGATCCCTTTTCCAGATCTTTGGTTTGGTTTTTTGAGTCTTACTCCGGTGATCCTCTGAGTTAAAATGGAAGGAAATGATGTGATGGTTAGACCAAACACATGGTAAGATGGAGTCCACTGAGTTGGATTGACCTTTGGAGATGATGAGATCTAAGGTTTCCCCTTTGGTGTGAGTCGGCTGGTCACAATGTTGAATCAAATCGTGGTGGAGTAAGAAGGATTTTAGGCATGAGACTGCATGATCATTAGTGTTAGACCCATGAAGGTTAAAATCTCCCAGGTAGATGTGAGACTGGGCTGGTCTACATTGCCAGAGATGATTTCTAATAATTGTTCAATAAAGTGGAGATTGTCGCCTGGAGGAGGTAGAATGAGTGTAGTTTGCAAACCAGATGATTGTGAGATGAGATACTGAGACAAAGGGATTCGCATGTTACAGGCGAAGATGACTCTGAAAGGGAGACCACAAGTGTATTCCGGTGTATACAGGCAAGGCCACCACCCAGCTTCCTGTCTCTGTCAAGAAGAATTATGTCATGGGGGGGGACTAAGAGGTCGAGAATTGGAGTGGACGAACATTTGAGCCAAGTTTCTGTGAGGATAATGATGTCTATCTCATTCTGTTGAATGAGGTCAAAGATCTTGGAGTCGTGCTTGCTAGCAGACCTACTATTAAGTAGTATGCAATTGAGTGGAGCCACACTATGGGGGGGAGGGGTCTGTGAGATATTGACTTGCTTGAGGTTATCCTTATTTATGAATCTGCAGTTAAGGTAGGATTCTCTGTTAGGGTTAGAATGAATGGTATGGATTAATTCATTTGGGTTAGTGTTAAGGACCTCATTGGACGAGTAAGATTTGACCAGATTGTCAATTTCATTGGGTGTGAGGTCGGATGAGCTTCTTGGACGATAGGTTGCGTTAGGTAGAGGAACAGATTTGGAGGTGATAGGTGCCAAGGGATGGTCGTAGGGAGGTGTGCCAGTGGCTTTGGCAGGGGCTTTGGGCCTACTCGGACTAACGAGGAGGGGTCTTAACAAGGGGAGATATTCAAGTAAAAGAGTTTTCAACCCGTGGAGTTCGAGGGAGAGACGGTGTAGCTTAAGTGAGATATCTTCCAGGCGTGCCAACAAATCTGGGTGTTGGGTGAGGGGAGGAGGGTGAGTGTGGAGACCTAAAGAGGAGGGCGGGTGACTAAATGTGTTAGAGGGGCCCGAAGTGGTACCAGGGGATGCACTGGGAGAGGGTGTGTCCCTGAATATGGGCGGTGTTCCGGGGAGCATGGACCAGGAAGATGGTTGGGTGTGAAGAGCAGCGGAGGGTGATGGATGCTGATGAGTGTGAACGGGGCTAGTGGCAATAATGGGCGAGTCATGATGGTTTGGTTGGTCACTGAATGATAGTGGTGTGTCAGGCTGTATTGATAAGGAGGTAGGAAGTGGTGATAGGGTTAGTGGTCGTGAAGCAAGATTCAACAATGATTCGATCCCTTCTGCAGCCTGCAAGGGCAAGGGAAGGATGGTAGGAGAGGAAGGGTGTGAATCTGAGGGGGGAGTGGGAGCATTGAGTTGGGGTGACCTTGGACTGGTTAGCGTGGTATCAAGTTGCCCTGGGATTGAATAGTTAGCTACCACGCTTTTTATCTTCAGAAAGAGTTTGTTGAACTGCTTTAGGTTTCGATTAGAAGCTTGAATGAGAACAATCTCGTTGTTATAGATGGTAATGGTGAGTTCTATTTTGTGGATCGTGGAGGGAGTGATGGCGAGACTAAGACCATAGGGTATTTTCCTTATCTGAGTGCACTGGAAAAATGAAATGAGAGTTTTTCTCCATTGGGCCCTTTTAATCGTGAAGACGATTAGATCAGACATGGTGTTACCATTATACATACTGAAGTATGTATCTGTTATAAGAGTTTCATTTTTTTAATTAGATTATGTTTGAATTTTTTTGATGCATTCTTAGTGAGGTTAGTTGGATAGGTGATCTTAAAGGCACTGGCTCCAACCTTAGATAGCGAACCGAGCTGGCAGGGATGTACCTAGTCGCTACGGAATTGACAAGGGGGAATGAATGCAGTAAAATTACCAGTCAATAAAATTTGATAAAAGTTAATCAAAGACATACACCAGCCCTCATAACCGCATAGACAAGGGGGGGAATTGAATGCAATAAGGTTTCCAGTAGATGCAATAAAGGTTCTGCCGAAAAAAGAAAAAAAAACACCCCTTAGTGCTTAGTCACTAGACTTTTTGTAGTCCTTTTTCCAGTTTTCGATCTTTTTGTAGTCCCTTTTCTAGTTTTAACCCTATTTGTAGTCCTTTTCAAGATATAGAACTTTTTTGTAGTCCTTTTTCCAGTTTTAGTGACAAGACCTTCACCCATGTGGGGGTTTTGGTTTAGCGTTAGCCATTTTGCCATATATTTTGAATGAATATATTAATAAGTCATTTTTAATTGGTAATTAATGTTTAATAATTAATATTCTTTGGCATACAACATTATTTAATTGTTTAATATTTGTTAATTGGTAATTAATGTTTAATAACTAATATTCTTTGGCATACAACATTATTTAATTGTTTAATATTTGTTAATTGGTAATTACTGTTTAATAATTCTTATGTTTTTGTTATTACATGTTATATTAATATTTATTAATTGTTCATTAATATTAATTAATTATTATTTATTGGTATTTATTATTAATTTATTGTTAATTAATTATTCATTGGTAATTATATTTTTAATTATTTTTTGGTATTTGTAAATAGTTTAGAGTTATTTAATAATTAATTAATTAATCATTTTTAAATATTTTATGTATTTGTTTAAGTATGTTGTTTTTAACTTCTAAGCTATCCAACACTTCCCTAACTCTCTGGAGTTGGAATAGAAATTTTTACCCCTACGCTATCCAACACTTTCCGTACTGTTGCACTTTTTGGAGTGGGAATAGTAATTGTTACCCCCACGCTACCCAACACTTTCCCTACTGTTGTACTCTCTGGAGTTGGAATAGTAATTTTTACCCCTACACTATCCAACACTTTCCCTACTGTTGCACTCTCTGGAGTGGGAATAGTAATTTTTACCCCTACGCTATCCAACACTTTCCCTACTGTTACACTCTCTGGAGTTAGAATAGTAATTTTTACCCCTACGCCATCCAACATTTTCTCTACTGTTGCACTCTCTGGAGTTGGAATAGAATGTTGTACCTCTACACTATCCAACACTTCCCCAACTGCTGCACTCTCTGGAGTGAGAATAGTAGTTTTTACTTAACACATAAGAGGGGAGAGGGCCAAATAGTTCAACTCTACCACCCCGAGCCCCCATAGGTTCTCGAGTACACACACAAAAGAGGTGGAGAGCAAAAGACAAAACTTATAACAAAGCAGACAAACTCATCTGTTTGAAAAAACTGCCCTCACTCACATACCGAAGTATGTGACATGCTTCATCATAGGGCCTGCTTACAATACGCCCTGGTGTAGCCACACACAGGGCGGAGCATAAGGGAGGGGAAAAATAATACATTCCACACAACACAACGTAGTTTTTACCCCTACGCTATCCAACACTTTCCCTACTGTTGCACTTTCTGGAGTGGGAATAGTCATTTTTACCCCAACGCTATCCAACCCTATCCCTACTGTTCCACTATCTGAAGTTGGAATAGTAATTTTCAGCCTTACGCTATCCAACATTCTCCGTAGTGTTGTTTTTTTGGGAGTTGGCATAGTAGTTTTATTCCCTCTGCTATTTAATATTTTTTGTATTCTTTAGCTAATGTAGTATATAATGTAGTATATAATTCATTTAAAAAATAGTAAAAAATGTTTTTTGCCATAATTATTTAATTTATATTTATGTTATTGTTTTGTGTGTATTGATGTATTTGTAATTTTTTATATGATTTAATAATGTATAAGTTATTAAAATAATAGTTATTAAATCAGATTATTAATTATGTATATATATTATATATTATATGTATATGTTTAATTAATGTGTATTAGATTATATATCTTAGTTATTAATTTTAAACAGGATATATTTCTAACTATGTTTATTATATTTATAAGTAGTATTTAGTTTATTTTACATATTTTTATTAACTAAAAATAAAACTGTATTTTTATATCAATATTTTTTTCTTGATATTTTTGTACTTACCTTGTTGTAGATAGGATGTCGATATTCTTGACATCCATATTTTTGTTACGATATTTTTGTATGTCGATTTTTTGTCCTTCGATATTTAGTCAGTGATCCGTTCAGAAGCAGGTGATGTTGGTACAGACTGGTCTTGAGCTTCTCATGCAGAAAGGGAAACTAGTGACTGCAATAAAATACAAGAGTTGATACGTTTTACCAACAAACTGGCCACAATTATGGCTGTTAAATCCAAGCAAGCCTCAGAGCTGAAAAAAAACGTTGTTACATCAACTGAACTTGTTAAACTTAAGCGAGAAATAAGGAAAAACGACAGGAGCAAAAAAAGAACTGAGATGTCTTGCCAGGATTGGGATTTAATGCGTAAGCAGAAGAAAGAATATAAAAAGAAGACGTGGGAACAAAGACGACAGGAGGACAACTTTTGGGCTAAATTACTATATAGCGCGAAGAACATCAACTCAAGTGTATTCTGGGGAATAATAAACGGGCAGATTATTAATTATGTATATATATTATATATTATATGTATATGTTTAATTAATGTGTATTAGATTATATATCTTAGTTATTAATTTTAAACATTAGGATATATTTATAACTATGTTTATTATATTTCTATGTAGTATTTAGTTTATTTTACATATATTTGTATTAACTAAAAATAAAACGATATTTCTTATATCAATATTTTTTTCTTGATATTTTTGTACTTACCTTGTTGTAGAAAGGATGTTAATATTCTTGACATCCATATTTTTGTTACGATATTTTTTTATGTCGATTTTTTGTCCTTCGATATTTAGTCAGTGATCCGTTCAGAAGTAGGTGATGTTGGTACAGACTGGTCTTGAGCTTCTCTTTTTTTTTTTTTTTTTTTTAAACTATTTTTATTGTTTTGCATCGACGGGGTAAATTAAACACATTATACAACAAGATATAGACAATAAACAAAAAGCAAAGGCAATTACAAAAGAAAAAAAGATAAAAAGGAAAAACAATTTTATGACATAATTAGACCCCATATTCTGTCCACTTTTTGCTTAGCCTGTACACCCCTAGTATTTGCCAGAGCATATTCCATGTTATATATTTCTTTAACAAGGCTCCACCACTCAAAAACCTTTGGTGGATTTTGTTGAATCCATGCTCTAGCAATAGTCAATCGAGCACAGGCAACTAAAATATTCAATAAATCACAAAGTACAATATTTGCCCCTGAGGTACCTATAAATACATCTCTTAGTGAGAACGTAATAGGAATACCAAGTTTAGTAGAGATGATTTTAGTTACTTCATTCCAAAATTCGCCAAGATTTGGGCACCCAAAAAACATATGGATAATATCAGCTCCTTGCAAGTCACATTTAGGACAGTTTGTACGATCGCTGAAATTATTATTATTCGATGCCCATTTAAGAATCCGATCTGGTGTGTGATATAGATGACATATGGTTTTAAATAGCTGTAACTTAAGATTTGAGGATTGAACCGCAAGATTGAAACTGTTTAAAGAAGAAGTAATAAAATCTGGTGTTATTTCCATTGTAAGCTTATTAGTCCATTTTTCAGCCAGTTTATGTATATCATTGATATTATATCCAGAAAATAATGTATACCCTCTACTAATCATTGCTTTATCCTCTTCCTTATATATACAGTTCCATACTTCAGATTCTGCCAGACAAGTAAGTTCTATCTTCTTCAGAAGATAATCCCTAATTTGATAGTATTTAAATCTTGCCCCTTCTTGTAATTTATTGCAAACTTTCAATCTTTCAAACGAAAGTAATCCCCTATGATCATACAAATCTCCAAGTAAATTAATGCCAGAATTAGAAAATACACCGCCTATCATATCTTGAAATATTTCTGGAAGACCAGGGTTAGACCATAATGGAGTTTTATCATGAAACATAGATATCTTACTCTTGGTAAGAATGGAGCGCCAGATATAAGTGGTATCCCGTACCGTCTTGAACTTAACATGTTTGAAATAATTGGGGTCGTTCAGTCTATAAAAAAACATAGTTGCATCTGTTCCCAACAGAAATTTATGAAAATACAAACATTTATCAGGGATCAACAGGCTACGAAAACGAATTATAAAGGAGGACCAATAATAATATTTAATATCTGGAAGGCCCAATCCACCTTGATCATAAGGAGCTTTAAGGAGAGAAATAGCTCGTCGTGCTTTTTTATAGCCCCAAATAAAACTACTAATAATACCCTCTAATCTACTAAAATAAGAATTATTTACCCTTAAGGGAATAGAACGAAAAAGATAAAGGTATTTAGGTAATATTTTCATTTTAACTAAATTAATCCGGCCAATAATACTAAGTGGGAGCTTATGCCATTTCTTAAATACTACAGCAGTTTCCTTCAATAGTGGTTCATAATTTATTGCCACAATTTCATCTATATTTGACGAAATTTTTACCCCTAGGTAAGTTGCTACCGCACATATACCTATCATCGGTGATGGTAATTGATGATTCAGGCTAACTTGAGTCTTACTAGTATTCAAGCGATACCCGGATACTAAGCCATATTTCCCCGCTTCCACCAAGATGCCTGTCATAGTTTCAGGTATATTCGTAGAAAAAACAGCAATGTCATCCGCATATACTGTTATATCTAAAGAGTTCAAACCATTTACAAAAGGCTTAATCAAAGCTTGTTTTTGAAGAGCAATTAAAAAAGGTTCCATACCTAAAGCAAATAGTAAGGGTGAGAGAGGACATCCCTGTCGTGTCCCTCTTCCAATCATAAAAGTAGCAGAGTATTTGCCCATATAAGAAACTTTTCGCAGCGGCAAATCATATAGTGATTGGATCCATTTAAAAAATTGACCCTTTATGCCAAATGCTTGTAACACTGCCCAAATAAAATCCCACCCCACTCGATCAAATGCTTTTTCAGCATCTAGTAAAATCATACCGAGTGGGGCGGATTCAGTCTTTGCCAGGTCAAATGCAGAGATGGCCATATTGATATGCGCCATAGTATCTCTTTTGGATATAAACCCGTGCTGTTGAGGTGAAACCATATAGGACATTAATGGTGCCAGTCGAGTCGCCAATATTTTTGCATATATTTTTGCATCGCTATTAATAAGCGAAATTGGGCGATAGGAACCTCTTTCCTGAGGTGGTTTACCTTTCTTCAGAAAAAAGATAATTTGGGTGAGGTTCCAGGACTTTGGGGCTTGCTCTCCATTACCGATTGCATGAATAACTTTAATTAGCAATGGAATTAGCTCTTCCATACAGTTTTTATATAGCTCTAGAGGGATACAATCCTCCCCTACAGCTTTGCCATTTGCAAGTGAGTTAATTGCATTTCTAATTTCTATTGCTGTAATATCCATCCCTAGCTGATCAGATTGTTCCGTCTCCAGTGATTTAACTTTATTTATTATTATATAATTTTTAATATTGTCTTCCTCAACTACAGCTTCTGGTGTATAAAGCTCTTGATAGTAAGATGCAAATTGCTGTAATATTAGCTTAGGATCCTGAAAAATCTGATTATTATCCCCTTTAATCTCTTTAATAGCATTTTGAGCACGATCTTCAGCCACTCTATAAGCTAATATTTTGCCAATTTTTTCCCGTTTTCATATTGGTTAAGTTGGTATTTTTTTAATTTAATAATGCTTTTTTCCCTAAAGTTATTTTTCATCACTGCCTTTAGTTCGATTAATTTAAAATTTAAAGTCTCTAAATTTTCTGCCCCTGTTAGTAAGGTTTCAGAGAGTTGTTGTTCAAGATTGAGTATTTCGGCAATCAGTTGCTCATTTCAAGATTGAAGTTCTTTATTTTGTCGCCAGATATATTGCTGTGTAAATCCACGTATGCTAGCCTTGCATGCATCCCAGACTATTGAGGGCGAAGCTGAACAAATATTTATATCTATAAACTCCTTTATTTGATCCTTTACTTGCTTAATAAAATTAGCGTTTGTACATAAGTATCTAGGAAAAGAAAAAGAGCGGGGTGGTGGTCGCTTTGTAGCCATTTTAAAAGTCAAAATAATTGGATTATGGTCCGAGGTGACTCTTGGACATATAGTGATAGTGCTGGTTTCCAAAATAGAGTCTGTAACCCATATCATATCTATCCTTGAGCATAGTTTATGTGCTGCAGAGTAGTACGTATAGCCCGGCACCCTAGGATTTAAGCATCTCCACGCATCCTTAAGTAAATGAATTGCAGCTAGATCTCGAATTGCCGCCCTAGTTTTTTTCATTCTCTGAGATGAATTTTTTCTCATTGTATCTAAATTATAGTTCATAATACAATTAAAATCACCAAGTACAGTATATTCCCCATCCCATGACAGTAATTCTAGGTTCATCTGATCTATAACATATGGCTCGTCTTGATTTGATGCATACACCCCACATATAGTAAATTTGTGACCTTCCCATGTTATTTGTACTATTGCCCACCTACCAGCTCTATCAGTTAATGTCTTATTTATCTCAACTTTAAAGTGTCTATGCTTTAATATTGCCACCCCCGAATAGTAGCATTAAATTCCGTATTGACCATAGTGTCATAACCAAGTTGTTTTAGTAGTTTTCTATCTTTATAGGCTATGTGAGTTTCCGTAATAACCACAATCTGCGGATTATACATCCTAAGCTCTTCATATACTAGATTTCTTTTATTTCTAGTATTTAGGCCCCCCACATTCCATACTAAACATTTTAATATATGCATTGAAAAAAGTATATATCTCTATTCTTAACACATGCAAAAAAAATCATATCCATCTTGTTGTACCTCCAAGTAATATAGTCTTTTAACCCCATGATGCAATTTTTCCCCCAAAATGATCCCCCCCACCCAAACCTTACCAGGCCGCAGCCTGTCCCAACCCAGCCCCCCCCTACTTACAGGTCCCCCCAGTTGATCTGCTGCCGTTCTGTTGGCAGCTTTAGTGCGAAGCTAGCCGCCTCGAGGCCTGAGCATCCAAATAATCAATAGAACTTTTTTAAACACCATGTCTACTTTTGCCTAGATAAAAAGAGAAATTAAGAAATATAGAAAAGTTATTCAGTAACTGCTTTCTTTTCCATTTTCCACTCCGCCAATGCTCTTTCTATTTCATTTTCTTCCATGAAATAATATGTTCGACCATTTTTAAGCACTTTCAATTTGGCTGGTTCTTGTAAATAGGCCTGGCCACCTAGCTCCTTTATAGGGTCTATATATTGCTTCAATTTCCATCTTCGCTCCATAGAAAGTTTACTTAAATCTGATCTTACAAAAAAAGTAGTTGAATCAAGAGTGACTGGAGTATTTGGTCTTGCTTTTAGTGAAATAGCCTGGCGTAGCAGAAAGTTACCAATGTATATCAAAATTGGGCGAGGATATTTACTATTTTTATTTCTTTGAAAGAGAGGGAGTCGATGGGCACGCTGAATTTGTGAATCCCAATCCCAATCAGATAATTCAGGAAAAGCTTTCTGAAGCAAATGGACAATGTATGCCTTAGCGTCAGCTCCCTCGGCTCCTTCCACAATTCCAAATATGCGTAAATTCTGTCGACGTTGACGATTTTCCAAATCTTCAAGTTTGGCCTGCATTTGGTATAGCCGAGACTCATGTCTATTTACCGCTATTTCGGAACGGGTTGATTTTTCTTCCGTCAGCACAACTCTTTGCTGTAGCTCTTCCATCTCTTGAGAAATCGTGCCAAGTTTGCGTGACATTTCCTGTAGGGAGGATTGAGTCCTATTACTATCTTCCCTCATCTGTTGATAGTGAGATTGAGCCTTTTGTTTTTGCTCACTTAGTAGTTTCAGTATCATCTGAAATGAAGAGGACACCTCCCCTTGGGGTATCCAGTCTGTTGAGGATGCATTATTATGAGGCTCATTAGTTGAGTGTCGGTCATTGTTACTATGTGAATCATTAGCCTCAGTACTTATTGCTTCATTTGGTAATCCTATACTAGATGCTGTGCTGACGCTGTCTCAAATAATACTGCTATTTTTGAGGCAGGTACATTAGGATTCTCTGAAATCTTTTCATTATAAATAGAAGAAAGAGGGAATGAAGTTTCCCTTAGTGGATTTAACTCAATATTCCTTTCCGAAGCAGCAGTAGAGGCACAGGAAGGAGTAGTTGATATAATTTGTAACATCTGACTTTGAGTATCACCATCCGTTATCTCTACTGCTATCTCTACTGCTGAATCCTTATTAATAGTCAAATCCATCATAGTATTGGAATCATCAGTATCAGCTACAGTGTTGTTTAGCTCAGCTGGGCTGTTTCCAGATAAACGTAGTGCCATTGATTTCACTCCACCCTTAGACTGTACCCATTGTCTTATCGGGCTATTTTCCGCAATTGATTTCATGGTAACGGTTTTAGATTTATTTGTTACCTTTTTAAATTTGTTCTTAATTTTATCTCTCCCTTTCTTAACGCTGGTAATTTTATCTTTGATAGAAGGTGATGTTTTGTTATTTCCCATGTCACAGATATCATAATACTCCTCATCAGTTTCTACTCCATCCATATGTTCCAACTGCTCCAGACGTTCAAAATGCTCTGCTCCTATACTCCCCTTACAACCCCCTAGGTCAGAGCTTAATACCACTTCCTCTCTTGATGTCAGAGTAGTGCTAGACTGTGTAATTGATGTAACCTGTGTAATACTCGTGCTCAAATCATTCTCAGTCACAGTTTGTAAAGAGGTCTCATCAGGGGTAGTAATTCTTACAAAAGCATGAGTGGAAGTATTTATATCATTACCATCACCATGCTGCATTTCTTGATTATTTATAATATTACAGCCATTTTCAGGGCAGCTGTTTAATTGTGGAGTCAAACGACTACTTTGTATCCCTGAAAGCGATGAATCTGGAGCTGATGCAGAGGCAGGGTCACTTTTAGCATTAGCATTAATGTTAGCAATGTCAGGCATATGAGAGGTTAGTTTATCAATTATCTCAGTCGCATCATATTTCTCCATTCTCTCCTGCCTACCAGATTTTCCTGATGTGTTTCCTGGTAGAACCCCAACATGAACAGGAATAGCACCGCTGATAGTCGCTGTCACCTTAGTAGCTGTAGCTGTAGTTAGACGAGTACTCCGCCCCGGTTGTTTTGGTGCCATTTCCCTGCACTCCGCTGCTGCCTCGGAAGAAAATAGCAAAACAGAACGGCAGGTAACTTTGGAGCTAAGCCAGTCAATTGCACGCCGACCCATCACTGCCACCGGGAGAAAGCGCCGCTGCAACTGTGTGAGACGAAGAAACCCCTTCAGCCTGGTCTCAATCAGCTGTAATCTCAGCATCCGTTTCGTTTAGTCCGCAGCTTCTGGTTCCCAGACACCACCGCTCAAGCTGCACGCCGTGCACCGCCCTCAGGTTCCAGCTGACCTGTATTTTCGAGGTCGTAGCCAGCAGATCTCCGCTTGACCGGTACAGCAAGCCTCTCCTTCGCCGTCTTCGGCTCCAGCTGATCTGCGCTGTCAGCCCACACGCCGCTGTATCGTGCAAAACTTAACCACGGTAAAAGATTTTGGGTTTGGCTCTCTCAAATAGCTAAATCATCCACTTTCCCATTTTTCCCATTCGTTTCGCGGGAGTTAGACACGGCGCCTTTCAATCAGCTCTGCTCCGCTCTCGAGCAGCGTTCCTCCGCACGGCGGTGTCAATCCGCCATCTTGGACCCAATTGCACACAGATCGGAATACATCAGGATTCCATGCTAACTATTTTCCTGGTCTTGAGCTTCTCATGCAGAAAGTGAAACTGAGGTTCTGAAAAATCACGAATTCATTCGTACTCAGCCTCCATTTTGTGATTGCCGCCATTTTGTGTTGCCCTCACTCAGGCTGCACGGCGAACGCGATGTTCCTGTCGTTTCTGCCTTCACGTAACAGATAACTTCCCTGCTCGTGTTTACGAACAAGGGTCAGGGACTGGCCGAGTACACTAATTCCTGTCTGAGCTAATTAATCCTCGTCCGGCCTGTTTGTTAGTTCACACCATTCATTCCCTTTAGCTATCTTATCTGCTGTCCTTTGCTACACGTTTCATGCATTCTCCTCTTACTCGATTGTACTTCCACTACACACAGCTGTGTTTTCTCTGCTTGTAAGCTGGATTGTGAAGATTTGTTTCCAATTTGCTAAAGGGGTCGAGTGATAAACAAACCCGGGAACTTGAGTTGCTTAAGATTTAAAGCATTGTCTGTAACATTTGTATATGTCTCGGGCTATTGTAAGATTGCTTTTTTGCATTGTATTGTACCGTATATAAACCTGTGTGCCAAGGAGTTAAGTGACAGTCTCTTTTGAACCTCGTTGCACTGACGACTTCTAAGACCACTGTACTAGCTGCAGCTAATAAATTCTATCTTCTACGCCAGACGAAGGGTCCGTGTCTCTGTTTTAACAAGGCAGGTGAATCCCGGGGATTTCAGGCGTACCCTGCGTCACCGGGCCTTAAGGCTGCGGTTCTCCAACTGGCGCCCAACGCGGGGCAGTATCAGTGGTAGTCCGGAGGATGTGCACCACCTGAGCGACCCCTGCATGTCGAAAAAGTGGACCAAAGGTCTTTGACAGCGCGGCTACTCCTCTCCGACGGCTGCTGACGACTGCTGCCCTGACTGCTGCCCTGCCTTGGACCCTTCTGATGAAATTTGGTAGAGCGAGATGATAGACGGACCTTCGCTGGTGTAGGACGATTCTTAGTTAAGTATTTGGTGGGTCGCTCCCACAATCCTTTGTTTTGCTTTGTTTTAGGATTTTCTGTTATTGCAATACCAGAAACCAAGGGGTAAGTACGTTTGTCCTGTTTCCACGATTTTTACCCCTTATGGTTTGGGAATAGTCTAGAGAAATAAAAGATGCCTAGACTAAGTAAGTTTAAAAGATTTTGTTGCTTTGGTTGTACGAGGGATTCCCAGTTGGAAGAATCATGTCCGATTCCTCCGGTTGGAACTCCCACTTATGAGCTTTACTCGAAGCATGGTATTGGTCCCATTACATTTAACGAGACATGGGTCCGATACACGAAAAACAGCGGAGTTTTACGATGGCCCCAAAATGGTAGCTTTGATTCCGCTATATTAGCGAATTTAGAAACAATCTTATTCAGAAGAAAAGCCCGTCCGGCAATGTTTGACGCCTTTCGCCTGTGGCACAAGGAAGCCAAACAGAGAGAAATAAAACAAGCAAAAAGAGACAAGAAAGCGCAGAGCATGTCGATTGTAGAAGCTGCTCAACAGTTTAGAAATAATGAAGTAGACACCGCAAATGAGATAATGGAAAGACAGCAGCATATGGCAGTGGATAGGTGTTACCCGGTGTTGCCCACCTCCTCTTCAGATAAAAAGAAAGAATTGGAAGACGATCCTTTAATGTCTTGTTTATTAAATTCACCTCCACCTTATGTGCAAAATGCTAATGTACCTCTATTTCCTCCTCCTGTTGCTCAGCTAGCGATTGCTCAATTGCCGGTTATTCAGCAACAAGCTCATTCTGCCAATGCTCCTCTACTTGCTTCTGCTCCGCTCTTGCAGTCTGTAAATCAGCCCCTGCAACCCTCTGCTTCTGCTTCCCAGTCTCCAGCTCCTTCTACATCTACTATGTCTCCTGTATTCTTTAGGGACTCCCCTTCTTCACAGAGAAGAATAGCAGATGCTGTTTCAAACTTCTTTTCTCCCCTTCTTGGTTCTTTTAACTTGTCTCCTGCTTTTTCGCGACGTCAATCTCGTTGTCAGCTCCCTCTTTCAGACGAGAAAGTGGTTTTGGGTTCCCTTGCTCGCAATTGGATTGAGAATGGGTTAGAATATGGTGTCAAAGATATTATGCAATCTTTTCATCAATGGGCAGAACCGACGCAAAGATATGTTTTCAATGTTATGTGTCAAACTCTTCTTAAAGGTTGGGAAGATATGGAGTCCGACACGGTCCCTTCAGAATTATTAAAATTACAAGCTGATTTTGATAAAGGTTTTATTGTAGGACCAAAAGTCGAAGAGGCAGTAAATAGACTTATTGCGTTTCGAACAATGTTTTTGTCCCGGTCCCTTTTTGAGGCTGATCCCACTACTAAGTATGAAAGTAAGAATTATCCCATGCGTGAAGTTCCTCCAGTATGGAGAGACGCGGTGGTTGGTCCACCTCCTGTGGCTGATCACTTCCAGCGTATTTGGGTTCAAGAGCCATGGAAAAGATCGGAAGTATTGGCGCTTAAACAGACTCTTCCAGATCCCCGTAAAAACCCAGCTGGGTATTATAAAGAGTTGTCTCAAACAGTTGAGGCAAGTATCTTGAATTTGGCTGATATATATGTTGTTTGGTAATGTCGTTCCGCAAGCGATATGGGCACGGATTCGTAGACAGGATCATGCTGGCGCGTTAGGTGGTGATTGGGCTGCCATTCGAGCTGCAGATGGTAATCAAGTGGGTGGTGCAAAGCCTGAGGATTTGATCACGGCTTTGCCAGGCAGAATAATTGATTTAATGAAAACAATGATGCCTGCGGTACGAGTTAATTGGGATAAACTTGCTGCGTGTAGACAAAAGAAAGATGAAAGTTTTT
This sequence comes from Lissotriton helveticus, assembly GCF_964261635.1. Lineage (NCBI taxonomy): Eukaryota > Metazoa > Chordata > Amphibia > Caudata > Salamandridae > Lissotriton > Lissotriton helveticus. The sequence continues at coordinate 482,853,285 of NC_136060.1, forward strand.
CAGACTTTTTCACTCGTTTCGAAGAGACGTTTATTGATCATAGCGGTCAGGATCTAGGTATAGAGGGTGGCCAGCGATTGTTTGTCGATAAGTTTGTATATAACTTGCTCCCTGAACTATCAATAAATTGAAAAGTTCTGAAAGTGCTTGGGCTGTCTCTTCACCTGCTAAAATACTGGCAACTGCGCAGTATTATGAGAATAGAGATAAGGAGGAGAAAGAGAAGCAAGAAAATAAAAATAAGGATTTGAAGACAAAAGTTCTCTTACAGCAAGCTTACCCTCCACGCCCTGCGCAGACGCAGTTTTCTCAACCTCCGCAGTTTCAGAAAGTGTATCAAAAACCAGAATATTTTGTACCCCGCCCTTCATGGGGTCCTAATCAATGTGCATATTGTAGGGAAGAGGGACGTTACAAAAATAGTTGTCCAGTTTTATCGCAACGTAATAATGGAATGCCTGGTTCGCGAGGTCGTGGTAATTCTCAAACGGGATCTAGAGGTAGAGGACGAGGTGCATCCACTCAAGAGCAGCGTTCTTTTTCTTCATCTGCTACGAACTGCTTTGATCAGCAAGGAGTTCCGTCCGCACAGTACTACAATGATGATTATTGTGTCGAAAGGGCTGACGATTTCCAGATCGAATAGGACAGCCATGGACAAAGTGAGGGAGTTGTCCAGATTCCAGTAGATCAAGATGGGCCATATAGCACCATGAATACTATGGGTGTGTCAGAACCGTTTCTTTTGGATATTGGCGCAATGAGAAGTTCCATTATGCATTCTAAACTCCCTGGGGCACCTTTGTCTGGCTTGATAAATACGTCTGTAGGATTTTCTGGCGCTCCAGTCCGTAATCCGGTTTCATGTCCCCTACCTATTTCAATTGGTCCTTATGATTTGAACACTCCGCTTATTTTGACTACAGGGTGTGGTGAGAACTTGTTGGGTTTGGATTTGTTAAAAAGGCTACATGCACATTGTATTGCTCTCCTTCTGGTGTACATCTTACGTTGGGGAACAAATTAACGTCTTCCATGTATTTGTCTCAGGATAAGTTTCCACCTGAGTTAATTTCTCTTCCTGAAAGCCTTTGGGCTACAGGTCCGAACGATGTGGGTCGCCTGGCGATCCCGCCATACGTTGTCACTATCAAGGAGAATGCTAAAATGCCACGCATTCCCCAGTATCGTATTTCTAGCGATGGTGAGAGGGCACTTTTGGCTATTGTGGATGAGTTTATCCAGAAGGGTGTGGTTGAAGAAACGAGAGGTAATGTTTGTAATAGCCCCGTTCTTCCGATTCTTAAAAGAACAGATCCATCGCAACCTCCTGTTTATCGATTTATCATTGACCTAAGAGAGGTCAATAAAATAGTGGTGCCACAATTTCCTGTTGTTCCAGACATTACTGCTTTGTTGACAATGGTTCCGTCTTCGGCAGCTTGGTTCTCAGTGATTGACCTTAAAAATGCTTTCTTTAGCATTCCTATTGCTGAAGAAAGTAGGGATCTCTTCGGTTTCTCTCTCGGAGGACAAAGTTTTAGATTTAAGAGAGCTCCACAAGGCTATTGTGAGAGCCCTTCTATCTATAGCAAAGCTCTTAAATCACAACTTGATGTTTTTCCCTTGCCTCCAGGTGCAACGCTTATTCAGTATGTGGATGATTTGCTGGTGGCTGCTGATACGGAAGACGTATGTAAGAGTGTGACTGTTGCGTTGTTGCGTCATTTGCCTACGTTACATCACAAAGTGTCTCCCTCTAAGCTGCAATATGCCCGCCAAGAGGTTACCTATCTAGGTCATCTCTTGTTGAAGGAGGGAAGGCGCTTGACCCCAGAACGTATTCATGCTATTTCACAGATGTCTGTACCTACCGCTCAGAGAGAAGTGCGCGCCTTTTTGGGCATCACTTCCTATTGCAGACAATGGATTCCCAATTTTTCGTTGCTGGCATTAACATTAAAAGATACGCCCCATCCTCTCCCTTGGACAGATGAATGTCAGAAAAGTTTTGTTGACCTGCGAACTGCTTTATGTTCTGCTCCGGTGTTGGGTACCCCAGATTATAGCAAACCCTTTACACTATACGTACACGAGAGAGAGGGTTGTGCATTATCAGTTTTGACACAGTTATTTGGGGATAAGCAAAGGCCATGTGCCTATTTCTCTGCCACACTAGATCCAGTAGCTAAAGCTTTGCCTGGTTGCCTCAGAGCTACGGCAGCTGCGGCAATTTCCATTAGACAGTCTGCTGGATTGGTGTTGAATAACACACTTATTGTAATGGTTCCACATGCAGTGGATACTTTGTTGAACAGGACAAAAACGCAGCACCATACGAGTGCTCGTTTGTCTGGATACGAGTTGACACTTTTAGCGAGTCATGTACACATTAGGAGATGCAACACGTTGAATCCAGCCACATTGTTGCCACTTCCAGATGAGGGCGACGTTCAGGAAAAACATGATTGTTTTCTTAGAACGGAGGAAGAGACGAAAGGAAGGATTGATTTAAAGGACACTCCGCTCAAGGATCCAGATGGGATCCTATGGGTGGATGGTTCTTGCTTCAAGCTTCCAAATGGGGAAACTACTTCTGCTTACACTGTTACCACCTTATGCACGATCGTTGAAACAGCGCGTATCGGACATAGTTCAGCTCAAGCAGCCGAGTTGATTGCCTTAACTAGAGCATGTGTGCTATCAAAGGGAAAGAGAGTGAATGTGTATACAGACAGCCAGTATGCATTCGGCGTTGCACATAATTTCGGTAGGTTATGGAGGGAGAGAGGATTCTTTACCTCTCACGGGACAAAGATTCAGCATGGACAATTGGTGACTGACCTCCTTGAGTCACTTACGTTACCTGCACAGATAGCAATCATAAAGTGCAGTGCGCATAAGAAAGTTACAGATGATGTGGGTCGTGGAAACGCGTTTGCAGACGAGGTAGCAAGAACCACAGCTAGAGACACCACTAGTCGAATGTGTGTAGCTGGTCCTGCAAATTAGGTTAGGGACGTTGGAATGTGTGAAGACACGATCGAAAGTGTGAAACTGATACAGGGAGAGGCTACTGAGAATGAATTAAGAACGTGGAAAGAGAGTACCGGAATGTTAGACTCGGCTGGTTGCTGGACAGAGTTGTCTGAACATCAGCGATGGTTATTACCGGATGCTTACATATTGCCGGTCGTAACTATGGCTCATGGTCCAGCTCACATTAGCGCAAAAGGCATTTGTAAACTTTTGGCCCCAGTTTGGCAAAATGAGGGAATTCCAAAATGTGCGGAAAATGTGGTTAAGCATTGTATTGTTTGCATAATGCATAATCCAGGAAAGGGTACCCCAACTCCGGCAGGTCATTTCTCTCCCCCGTCATACCCTTTTGAAGTGTTGCAAATCGATTACATTCATATGGATCGATGCAACAATCTCAAGTATGTTCTGGTGGTGGTATGTGCCTTTTCCTGATGGATAGAGGCCTACCCCTTGAAGGATAACACTGCTTTGTCAACTGCTAAAGTATTACTTAAAGAGTTCTTCCCTAGATTTAGGTCGCCGCGCATTGGCTGGAGTGACAAAGGAAGTGAATTTGTGGGTCAAATTATGCAGAAGGTATGTTCTGGTCTTGGAATAAGACAGAAGTTCCATGCGGCAAACCACCCACAATCTGCAGGATTAGTCGAGTGTTATAACAGGACACTTAAGCTCAAATTAGCTAAGATTCAAGCTAGCACTGGCCTTTCTTGGCCAGATGCCTTACCTTTAGCTCTTTTGTCAACTAGAACTACTGTGCACTCTCGTATCGGACGCCCGGCTAATGTTTGGGGTGTCCCTCGTCCTAAAAAGTATTCAGATATACCATATCCACTGTTGATTGACTATTTGCACGATTTGACTACTAAAATGAGTGTTATTCGTCAACAGGTACAACGTGCTCTGCCGGAGGCTTCTACAGACCCAGGTCACACTATCCTGCCCGGTGACTGGGTCTGCGTGAAGAATTTTCAGCGGTCTAAGAATTTGGAGCCTCGATGGTCCACACCTCTGCAAGTCCTTCTCGTCACTCGCACTGCTGTGAAGGTGGTCGGTAAACGAAATTGGGTACATGGGGTGCACTGTAAAAAAGTGCCACTACCGTTGCCCTTTGACCATTGGATTCGCAGTGGTGTGAGAGAATCAGATACAGACTCGGTTCCTCGTTTTGTGCCATTCAGTGATGCTCAAATTTATGGAACTCAGTCGGAAAAAGCAGACGACGACATTTTGCAAGCAGCTGTGCCTGTCCATCGTCGAATAGACACTACTAATCCACAAGCTTTGTTTGAAGATCAGACTATGCCGAACAAGACACGTTACAATTTGAGGCCGAGAGCTAATCAGAAGACTTGAACACTTTGTACCTTTCAATTATCCATTCTTTTCTTGAAATCTTCCGAGACATTTTTTTTTTTGGGTCCCTTTTTGGCCCCCCCTTTTTGTGATAATTAGTCTTAGATGTGCCATCTGTCTCCGTCGCAGGGTCACGGTAGGAGACTCAGACTGTAACCTGGTTTGTTCTCTTAGTGAGTGGCTAGTGCCTCAGGATACAGAAATTTTAGCTGAGTGATTGAGAAAAAGTGCAGTGAGTGACATTTTTTTAGAAAAAGATGGATGGTACAATAACTATAGGAAGGGAAAATAGAAGACAGGAGATGAGATTAAAATATTGTAAATTATTGCGTAGTCGATTTGGCATAACATTGTGTGTTTTCATATGTTTGTGTATTTTATTAGCCTGCACAGGTTGGGTCGTACATATTTTGCAACTTAAGAATGTTATTAATTCCACGAATCCTTTGCCTTCTCGTCTTTCTATCCTTTCACACAAGATGCATTCATTACCCCCACATGAGCAAACCAGGAGAGCTGAATACAGGAACAATACATTTGTCCAGTTGTTGCACCAACACCAGTTGGCTATCAATATGACTGATTGTTGGGTATGTGGACTCATGCCACATAATACAAAGAAAGGGATGCCATATTTGGCACTTCCTTTTTCACATGAGGGTTCAGCCTGGGCTTATCTGACCATGTTCTCAGCAGCATATCATAACAGACTTAGAAGCCCCGTGAAAGCTTACGGACAAGGATTGGACTTTAGCCATAGCTCTTTAATTAAGGGTATAGTGGTTATGGCTAAGGTTGTGGAGAAGAGTAAGATCCCAATGGATGAGAAGAAAGCGTATGAAGGCTGGAATCTAACCCACTATGTCTCTAGTCTGGAAGGCAAGAATACAAAGGGTGAGTCTACTCCCATATGGACTATACCCCATCAAGGTAATCTTTGTCTCCAGATTAATAGTAAGAAAGTTGACACTAAGCAAAGGTGTTTGTAAACCTACGTCTTCTCATCCCTTGACTTTCCTCCATTGGTTCCGTCTCAAGGAACATATTTTGTCTGCGATGATAGGGCCTACACATGGCTTCCTTCTAACTTCTCTGGCACTTGTTATATAGCTTTTCTTCTTCCCCCTACATACACGGCTCCGTCAGACCACCATAGAGTGAGATATAGTCGAGGTGTCTTTGAAGCTAAAGATACAGCAGGACAAGAGGGAGGAGACTTTCTAAAAGGATTCCTCCCCTTTTGGGGTCCCATGGCTAACAGCAGAAATCTAAGGCAACTGACTCGAGTGGTTAAAACCACTATTAATGTTAATGCAGGTGCGATGAGTAACATTACAGCAGAGCTTCAAGCTGACCGTCTTATAACGTTGCAGAATCGGATTGCCCTAGATGTGATCTTGGCAGACCGAGGAGGCGTCTGTAAATTGATCGGATCTAGTTGCTGCATTTATGTTCCAGACAATGCACCGACAATATACCAGGCTATTTCTAAATTGCACTCTGTCTCCGAGTTCATTCACCAGGACGAAGGAGATTGGTCCTTTATGGGATAGTTTTGGGGAATATTGTCGACTTGGGGATGGAAGATCTTAACATTCCTTGGAGCAATCTTGGCCATCATATTCTCTTGTTGCCTGTGTATTCACTGTGGTCCAGCAGTATGTGGCCTGTTGGCTACCCTATGCGTTCCACACGCTACTGCTCAGAGGACAGAGAATGTTCGGATCATGATGCAGCAACAGCTTGAGGATTTTATGAACATCGATACTGGTTCCGATTCAGATTAGCATGAGTTGGCTTGTTATTTGCCTGAGTAATGGCAAAAGGAGGGTCTGAGGTTCTGAAAAATCACGAATTCGTTCGTACTCAGCCTCCATTTTGTGATCGCCGCCATTTTGTGTTGCCCTCACTCAGGCTGCACGGTGAACGCGATGTTTCTGAGTTTCTGCCTTCACGTAACAGATAACTTCCCTGCTCGTGTTTACGAACAAGTGTCAGGGACTGGCCGAGTACACTAATTCCTGTCTGAGCTAATTAATCCTCGTCCGGCCTGTTTGCTAGTTCACACCATTCATTCTCTTTAGCTATCTTATCTGCTGTCCTTCGCTACACGTTTCATGCATTCTCCTCTTACTCGATTGTCCTTCCACTACACACAGCTGTGTTTTCTCTGCTTGTAAATTGGATTGTGAAGATTCGTTTCCAATTTGCTAAAGGGGTCGAGTGATAAACAAACCCGGGAACTTGAGTTGCTTAAGATTTAAAGCATTGTCTGTAACATTTGTATATGTCTCATGCTCTTGTAAGATTGCTTTTTTGCATTGTATTGTACCGTATATAAACCTGTGTGCCACGGAGTTAAGTGGCAGTCTCTTTTGAACCTCGTTGCACTGACGACTTCTAAGACCACTGTACTAGCTGCAGCTAATGAATTCTATCTTCTACGCCAGACGAAGGGTCCGTGTCTCTGTTTTAACAAGGCAGGTGAATCCCGGGGATTTCAGGCGTACCCTGCGCCACCGGGCCTTAAGGCTGCGGTTCTCCAAAACTAGTGACTGCAATAAAATACAAGAGTGGACACGACCAACAAACTGTCCACAATTATGGCTGTCAAACCCAAACAAGCCTCAGAGCTGTCAAACCCAAAAAACCGTTGTTACATCAACTGAACTTGTTAAACTTAAGCGAGAAATAAGGAAAAACTTCAGGAGCCAAAAAAGAACTGAGATGTCTTGCCAGGATTGGGATTTAATGCGGAAGCAGAAGAAAGAATATAAAAAGAAGACGTGGGAACAAAGACGACAGGAGGACAACTTTTGGGCTAAATTACTATATAGCGCGAAGAACAACTCAAGTGTATTCTGAGGAATAATAAACGGGCTAAGGCAGCCCGTGAATCCAACTGTCTCAAGTGTACAAGAAAAAGATTGGGTCTCATTATTGGTGAACAGATTCACAGACATTGAATCGCCGAATCACCAAACACGGAAAGACAAGGGGCAAGTAATTACCAAGGAACAAGAGGAACAAACAGACTACGGGGCCTATTATGATGGCGGACGGACTTGCGTCCGTCCGGCGCCCCCGAGGTGAAGGGACCGTCCGCAGGGGCAGTGGCGGTCCCTCCGTTGGAATTAGGATGTGACCTCCACCCTGGCGGTCACATCCTGTATATTTAACATTGCGGCGGGTGCTGCTTGGAGCAGCACCCACCGCAAGGTTAAAAATGCATGCTTTGCATGTGCATGCACAAATAATAATAATAATAATAATCCACATTTGTAAAGCGCACAATCACCCGTAAGGGTCTCTAGGCGCTGGGGGCCGTTGGGAAGATTAAGCAAGCTATTGCCCAGAGTCACATGGTGCTGGGCTAACCTGCTGCCGGTGCCAGGGATCGAACCGTGATCCCCAGATTCCAGCGTCAGTCGCCCTGGCCGCGGCGCCACACCTCTCCCACAAAGCGCAGGCACCGCGCGGTTCCTGCCGCTTTGTGAATGCACATGCAGGGGGTTACCATAGGTACCCCCCATGTGCAACCCCCACGCCCCCTTCCCCAAAGGAAAGACCGTATGCCTTTCGGCATGGGACCGCGGGCATCATAATATAGCTGGCGGTGTCTCGCAGACACCGCCACCATATGTATGCACCATTTCCGCCGGTCACAAAGACGACCGGCGGAAAAGCTGCGGACGGTCTTGCCGTCCGCCGTGGACCCCCCAGCCATCCTAATGTGGCGGGGGGTCTTTTTAGTCACCGCAGCGGTGAATCCACATCCTCCGGGCCGGCGGTGGCTTCCGCCGGCCCGGAGGATGCGGATTCACCGCAATCCTAATCGGCCCCTACGTTAGGATTATCCCATGAAACATAAATATCAGACCAACTTGCTATCCACCAGATCTGCAAAACATAGATGCCACACAATGGAAAGAAACTTGTGGTTCTTGATCCACACTTGGAAACCAATGCTTTAGTGTTGAAGATGTAAAAAAAAGTGGTCTTGAAGGGCCTTGGAAATGGGGCCCCGGTCCGAATGGCATCCCCCTAATAATCTTCAAATAAGCCCTCGACTTCTGGAGTGGAAGACTAAAAAACCTATTTGATGAGGTTGAGAAAGAAAGACAAATTCCCTCAAGCTGGAATGGGGCAGTAATTACACCAATCTTCAAAGGAGGCACAGAACGTACGCATCCAACTATAAATTAATAGCACTTCTGGACGTGGACGCAAAGTTTTACGCCTCTCTATTACTGGAAGAACTGACGAACTGGTCTGACACTTTAAAATTGATACTCCTCAATCAAACAGGGTTCAGAAAAGGTTGTGGGACAATCACAAATAGCCTGTCGCTTTCGATGATTGCCGACAAATATATTCGGAGGAAACAACAGCTTCACCTCTGTTTTGTCAACTTAAAGGCGGCATTTGACAGTGTGGACAGTCACATCTTATGGGGAACACTGCGCAAGTGTAACATCCCGGAAAAAATACTCAGAGGAATACTGCTTCTATACTCTAACACATGGATGAGAGTAAAGCTAGGAGACGGCTCAAGGCTATCAAGAAAGGTTACAACCACCAAAGGGCTAAAACAAGGATGTGTTCTGGCCCGCATCTTTTTAACCTTTTCATGGCAGACCTGGCACCAAAACCTAACATGATTATATCTCATCCACCCAAATTAGGCTCCTTATCATTATCTCACTTATCACATGCGGACGATGTCGTACTGATGAGCCTACCTAAGATTGGCCTACAAAGATCACTAGTAGGAATGCTGGAATATCTAGCCGATAACAGGCTAGAGATAAACATCTCAAAAAGCAAAACACTGTTGATCAGTAGACAGCGGACGGCCACTCAGCAACTTCAACTAGAGGGCAAAAAACTAGAAGCCATATCTAATTATAAGAACCTGTGTTTTTACATTGACAACAGGAATAATCACCGGGAGCAAAAAGCCTACATGGCCCAGAGGACAAACGCCCTATCGTCTGATTTCAGGTCGCTAGCAAAAAAACGAAAGGGGCCATCATTTAAACCCCTTCTAGCAGTAGTAAAAGCCAAAATGCTACCAACACTATCATATGGTAGCCCTGAACTACACGGGAAAGATGCCTACTTGCTAAATAAATCTCAAGTTTTAATTTATAAAAGAGTCTTTCAAATCCATCAGACCGTATCTCCAGCGCAAGTAAGGCTAGAATTTGGAGTAACTAATGAAACACTGGGGAGAATGTATGCAACCATTAAACAATGGTATAGCCTGAAGCTAAACACAGCAGATCCGGAACTAAATAAGGTGTTTTGGGAGGAACTAGAGAACGATGAAAAGTCCCCATACAACCGTTACCTAAAAAAAGCCTTATCAGAATCCTGTACATGCAAGCTCTTCAAAACTAATTTGTCTTATTCAGCCTTCAAGCAAGCCATAAATAAGTCAGCGAAATTTCACTCTTTGCTAGTCGACAAAAACATCCTCAGTAAGAGAATACACGCCTGGATGGTAATTACCAACTGTAAGACACTTACCCCAGCGCCGTACTTAAATATCACATTTTCGGCCTACCGGAAGTTACAACTAATGGCCCAGCGCCTAGGCAAACTGCCGTCCATCACAGATCAGCCAACATGGGCACACAAAGGGCCGAAAGACTGCAGAGTAGTAAAGAGGACTTTGTTCATCTAGTCTGCATTTGTCCAAAACTATCAGAAGCACGAACCACCTTTCTAAAACATGCTATGAACTTCAGAGGCATAAGGACATGCAGATCCGCCATCATAGCAGGCCTGGACCCAACAAATACCCCACTGAACTGCCAATTAATAAAGTTCCTCTCGGCACATGCAAACATATTAAAAACAAATAAATAAATAAACTAATAATAACAAGAAATAAATAAACTATGATGGTCCCTGAGCATGGTACCTTAACATCAAGACTGACTGGTCCTTACCCAGAACTTGCATTTTTTTAAATAATTGAACAGTTGGCTAAGAACGTCTGTAGAAACATTCCCTCTTGTGCAGCAGACTAGGCATTAAATAAGCTTTGGTCTAATCACCTGTTAACGACGACCATCTGGAAACCGCAGCATATCACTAAGAGATTGACTAACTGACTGATGACATTTTATACAGAATTGAGAGCTGATAACGGTTAAACACAAGTTTTTTTTAAGTCGGGTTTTATGATTTATATAATAATAATATTTACTACAGTTCAATCATTTATTAGAAAATGTATTGTTGTGCTTTTAATTAACGTAAACAATAAACATTTCAACAACAAAAAAGACTGGTCTTGAGCTTCTCAATCATTACATTTGTATGCAGAGGTGCAAGACCGAGGGTGCAAGTGAGCAAACTACTGGCACAAACAGAATCTGGGGGGCCATGTCTCTGTCATACAGGCTCATACTACTTGACCAATCACCTGCCACAATTAATTTATTTTAAATAGGTGATACCCGATACTCCACCATGGGTTGCAACTGAATGTAGCATCTTAGAGAGTAAAAAAAATGAGGACATTCTCTACAAACACTGGCGCTCTAAGTCGAACACTGACAACTCAGTGGTGAACTGCATGCTACAGACATGGAATCGACGCATAGAGTTCTCAACAATGACCCATGGATGCACACATTGGCCTCTTAAAGGCACAAATCTGGAATAAGGTTCGAAGGCACAACTATACAAGGGAAACATGGAAGTCAACCAGAAAATCAGAGAGCTCACTTACTAGGAGATGGTTCCCTGAAGCCCTATCCCGACCTCATAATCAGCGACAGCGGAAGGGGCCTCCCTGCTGAGTCTTTCTTTACACATTGCATTTCGACAAAAGAAAGGCGCCATATTAACTCCAATTTATAAAAGGGGCGCAATCGATCAACCAGCTAGTTGTAGGATAATCGCTCTCTTAGATGGGTGGGTGCTCCTTTGGACGGGGCCGATTAACAGGCGGCATCTTTGTTGCGGGTCCAGAGGCTTTCCTCGCCGAACTCCCGCGCTCTGGAAGTGTATTTAAGCAGGTGCGCTCTCAGTAACAGGTAGATCTTATTACCTACTCGCGCGCATGCTTATCCTGACAGTAATTGTCTAGCTGCTAGTTTTTTAACCTTTTTAACCTTCACTCTGCACTGGGCACGATCACGCTGTCACACAGCATGCAGGCGCTTCTTTAAGCCTTGGGACAATTTAGGGGCAATATTTAGGCTTAGTTCTTACCCGCACTGTAATCGTTGACTCACCCGCACTTTGCGGGACCTAGGCCGATTGCTGGGCTGGTTGGTGGCGCTTCGCGGCGTTTGGCCGCCATCTTGGGTAGGTGCTCCTTTGGACGGGGCTGATTAACAGGCGCCATCTTTGTTGCGGGTCTAGAGGCTTTCCTCGCCGGACTCCCACGCTTTACGGTGTTAAAAGGGATGGGGGAACAAGCGCGCAGCGTGGGCGCGCAGCGGGCGCGTCGATGGTGCGCCGGAGGTGCGCCAGAGGTAAGCCCGCTTGCGCCCGTTCGCGCACCGGACGCTACCAGCGCCAGCCACGCTGCCTCTACTCGCCTGGTTTATTCCAGGGACGAGTTATGTCAGCTGGGCCATTGTCCTAGTATGGCCAGTCGACCTGGCTGTAATACCGTCTCTCCAGTGGTTCTTTCCTGCGGATTGCTTAATGTCCGCTCCCTATGTAAACACCATGCCCAGATTGCCCTTCTTATTGACTCTCAGAATCTGGATGTGCTCTTTTTAACTGAGACCTGGACAAGGGCAGATAGTGGAGTCGAACTCGGTTGGGCTTGTCCCCCGGGCTTTATGATCAGACATAATCCGCGGGCAAGCGGGAGAGGAGGTGGAGTTGGGTTCATCTTTAGAGAATCACTCGCCCTCTCTCTGCTCGAGGTCAAAGCGATCCAAGGCTATGAACTACTGGGTTTTTCTTTAAAGGGTCAGAGTTGAGTACTGGTTGCTGGCCTACTTTGCTACAGGCCTCCTGGTAATGCCTTGCTTGCCTCCCAGGAACTAATTGAACTTATTTATGACCTGTCCAACTCTCATGCAAGGTTTTTAGTCCTGGGTGACTTCAACTTTTGGCTTAATGGCCCCTCTGGTCTTCGCTGGTGTCGATCAGGGAGATTGTGACGCAATGCTGGACCGACCACGCTCTCATTCACTTCTCTATTTGCTAGCCAGATGGCTCTTTGAGTAGTAGCGGTCCTGGTAACACTAAGTTTAGTAGGCAGTGGTCGAGGCTCTTGAAGAGCCCCTGCCTTCCCTCTCTAATTCCGAGGGGATTTTCTCTGAGAAAGAACGCGGAGGAAAGCTACTCAGCCCTTTGTCAGCAGATTCTGGAGTCCCTTGACAAGGTAGCTCCGTTACGAAAGACGAAGGATAGACCTAAGAGGGCTACTCCCTGGTTCTCTAGTGATCTCCTTCAACAGAAACTACGCTGCAAACAGGCAGAGAGAGCCTGGAGAAAGCACTATCTTGTATGTCAAGAGAATTTCCCTTTAGGTAAAAATATTTAACGAACATCAACTTCTCAATAATGTAGAAGAACAACATATATTTAAGACAAAAACCACAGTTACAACCAAATGGAGACTAGAAAACTAAGAGCAATGCAAAGGTTAAAAAACATAAGATAACAGTGATTTCAAAATAAGCACAGTTTATTCATTATAAAAATATTGATAAAAATGCATAAAAACACAGTAAATTTGGGAACACAGAAAATATTACACAGGGGTGAATCTAAACGCAAATACTCCTACTCAAATTCATACACCTAACACCAGGAAATATACAAAAAGTCTTAAATCAAAGGTAAATGGTATTATTCCCTCCAATTCCCAAATTTACTGTGTTTTTATGCATTTTTATCAATATTTTTATAATGAATAAACTGTGCTTATTTTGAAATCACTGTTATCTTATGTTTTTTAACCTTTGCATTGCTCTTAGTTTTCTAGTCTCCATTTGGTTGTAACTGTGGTTTTTGTCTTAAATATATGTTGTTCTTCTACATTATTGAGAAGTTGATGTTCGTTAAATATTTTTACCTAAAGGGAAATTCTCTTGACATAAAGTCGTTTGTTGGTACCCTATCCCTTTAGGTTTGGGTCCCTCTCTCTTTTATTAGAGAAAGCACTATCTTGAACTGGACAAACTGGCCTATAAAAAGTCTCTTTTAGACTACAAGGCACAGATTAAGTGTGCTAAAGCTAAGTATCTGGAGGTCACACTGACCCAGCCAGTGAACAAATATCAGACCTTGTTTAAGATTGTTAATAATCTTTCTAATCCTGCCTGTGCCATGAATACCATCCCAGCCTCTCAGGTGCTTTGCGACTCTCTAGCTATCGCCTTTGAAGATAAAATCACGAATATCCAGAACGCCCGCCTCTCGGCCTCGTGTCAGTCTGACATGTCATCTTTTCTAGGACCCGTTTGGACGGCCGTTCTTGATGGCTCCGAGGAGGAACTGGCACAGTCTCAGCTGACCTGCTTCCCTCCCCCTTCCTATGAAGACTTCTGTCTGTTGGCGAACAGCGTGTCTTCTGGGTCCCCTTTGGATCCGTTACCTCATAGGTTCTGGAAGTTATGTCAGGAGGAATTGTTTTCCCCCTTTACTCCATCTGTTGCCAGTCCCTTACTACGGCTATGGTTCCGGACTGCTGGATGCTGGCAGTGGTTTCTCCCTTGCTTAAGAAGGCCACTTTGGACCCCCTGTGCCCGGCGAATTATCGTCCTATCTCGCTGTTGCCTTTCCCTGTAAAGATTCTGGAGAAACTGATCACAAGGGCTCTTTCCAGCTTTCTTGAAACCAATGCCTGCCTGGACGTGGCCCAATTTGGCTTCAGGCCGGCCCATGGCACGGAGTCTGCGCTGGTGACCGCTCTGGACGATCTGCGCTCGCGGGTCGACATGGAACGAGCAGCGTTTTTAGTGCTGCTCGACATGTCGGCCGCGTTCGACACGGTCAATCATGCTATGTTACTAAGCAGGCTTCGGAATATTGGGGTGACCGGCCTGGCCCTGGACTGGCTGACTTCTTATGTTTGTAATAGGCAGCAAGCGGTGGCTCTGCCACCTTTTCGGTCTGGTACTAGAAAGGTGGAACAGGGTGTTCCCCAAGGCTCGGCGATTAGCCCTATTTTATTTAACCTGTACCTCTGCCCACTGATTAGATTGATCAAGTCTTTCGGCATATCAGTCATTAATTATGCCGATGACACCCAACTCATCTTCTCCTTCGGGGGTAGTGATGCAGTTTCTAGGGAAACATTTCATCGCTGCATGACTTCCACGGTGGATTGGCTATGCCAAAATTCTCTTCAGTTTAATAAGTCAAAAACTGAGGTACTGCACTGTTCTTTGGATCGCACGCCTCGCCCCCTGCCTGAGGAGTTTTGGCCTACTTCCATTCTAGGCACAGTGGCCGCAGCAGAGTCTGCTCGTAATTTGGGTGTCACGTTTGGGCCAAGCCTTCAGCTGGACGCTTTTGTTAATAAAACCACTGCGACATGCATGTTGCTGCTTCGCACTCTGCGGAAAGTCCTCCCTTTACTTCCTCCTTTGGCAAGACCTGAAGTAGTGCGCAGTATCATTCTCAGTAGGCTCGACTACTGCAATGCGCTGCTTCTGGGAGCCCCTAACATTCTGATTATGAAGCTGCAGCGTGTTCAGAATATGGCAGCTAAGTTGGCTCTTTCTCGTCTACGCTCCGTTTCCTCTTCCCTTGCACTCTCGGACCTCCACTGGCTGCCGGTTCACCAGCGGATTTGTTTCAAGGCCTCTTACCTTGTCTTTAGAGCCCTTCACGGCTTGGGACCGGTGATGCTGCAGGACCTTTTCTCCTGGTACTCAGCTGCTAGAAATCTTAGATCTTCTTCTGCCTTTCTAGCGAGAGTCCCTAGGATTAAAAGGGTGAGGATGGACGGCCGCTCTTTCAGCTTTACTGCCGCTAAGCTTCGGAATTCTCTGCCTTTGTCATTACGGAGCAGGCAGGATCTGTCCTCCTTCAAAAAGGGCCTTAAATGCCACCTCTTTCCAAGGGTAATGTAATGTCCGCTATATGTGGGTAAAGTTAAGGTCAAAGCGCCAGGATACCCTCAGGGTGACAGCCGCGCTCAACAAGTATGTGTTACATTACATTACATTAGATATCAAGGGCAAATGTTTTGCAAAATCTCTGAACAACAGGCCAGAGGAATGGGCAAATGGGAAGGCCTTGATTTCTATTACCCAGTCCATTTTTAGACGCGGACATGGAACAAAGAAGAACCTAATTATCATTGGCTCTCTAATGCAAGCTGCCAATATCAAAGATGCTGAGTGGCTGTTCGTCGCATTGATCGATTTTACAACAGCATTTGATAAAGTGGACAGAGCAAGGTTCTGGCAGAAGCTGTCCAATTGGGGCATTTCAGGAAACCTACTCAGAGCACTCATATCCCTTTATACTAGAACTTGGGTCCAAGTGAAAACATCAGCCAGTAGAGTTATGACCCACAAGATATATACCACTACTGGGGTGAACCAAGGATGTATACTAGCCCCCCTCCTGGTCAACCTCTATGTAGGTAGAGGTGTGGCGCTGCGTCCAGGGTGACTGACTCCGGAATCTGGGGATCAGGGTTTGATCCCCGGCGGCAGATTATCCCAGCACCATGTGTCTCTGGGCAATAGCTTGCTTAATCTTCCCGACGGCCCCCAGCGCCTAGAAACCCTAACGGGTGATGGTTCGCACTTTACAAATGTGGATTATTATTATTATGTAGCAGATATAAATGACGCATTATTCTCAGGCCGAGCCTTTTCTCCCAAACTGGCTCCACCCACATTAATTGTCTCTAATATGCAGATGATATGTTGCTATTCTACTGCAGTAGGGCTTCAACGATCATTGCACAGAACTGCAAGGAAAATAAGTTAGCAATAACCCACGCTAAAACAAAAATTATGGTCTGTGGCACCAGGAGTAACAACACGTACAACAAACTAAAGTTTAAATTTACTATGAACGATGTACCCTGGGAGGTAGTTCCAAGCTTAAGGTATTCAGACAAATACTTTAATTAGCGAAGGAAACACGCAACCCATCTAGCATATTTTAAAAATATCTGCTTGTCTATGATCATGTTCTTCAAGAAACTGTCAAAACATGCATTGCCCAGACCTAACAGGCATTTGCAAAGTAATCGAAACCAAGTTTATCTCGACTCTTAGTTACTGATGCCATATTTTTAAAGACAGAGTTGACAAATGGCTGGATAAGGCACTCATAAGAATTTTTAGAAAGTTGTTTCTTCTGCCATTTGCCACTCCATTGTCCCGAATTTGGACTGAAGAAGCAAGCAGTAATGATGAGGCTAGATTCTTGAGCTACTTCACCAAGGTCTCGCTGGCCCCTGGTGGATCCCTCAGGGCATGATAATCGTGGTCTTCAGGAATAGAAATTTGTATGGAGCCCACAGTATACTCACACAAAAACTGCAGCACAAACTAATATCTAAGATGCTAGTCAAATATACAAAAGTAATATGATGAGAAGAAGACCGACAAGAACTAGGGCAAATGGCCCATGCAGACCTATCCATGTCTTTCTATCAGGACCAGGGAAAAATCTGATATTCATCCAACTCCATGAGCCCGGCCCTCAAAAAGACACTGCTAAGGATATGATGTGGTCTAATTCCATTAAAAGCTTACAAATTTGGACACTTAAAAGGTCTCACCAACCAACCACAATTGTTGACTGTGTGATTTCAAGCAGGAATCCCTGATGCATGTATTCTGCCTTTGCTCTGCTTAAAAAATGTAAGATGCTATTGGTTAAAACTGATATGCAGATGTACAACTTTCTGCCAGATGTATCAAATTTCTTCAGGAAATGTTCTTGGTCGTGAACCTGAGCGCCACAGGTTGCTGAAACACTGGGCTATCCATCAGACTTGTAGCCAATTTCCTGATTCATAGTCAACCGAAACATCTGACCAGGCCCTATGGAGTGGTGGTTTTAGGCCCCTCCACATCATATTGAGTATTTTAGTGATTTGGCAGGGTCCCATCGAACATCATGTTTTGACCAAATTGCTTTGGGCTCATCCACAAGTTGGCCAAGTGCTCTTTCTAGAAAGCAATCTGGGGTTTGCATGAGCCAGAATGGCTTGCCATAGCCCATAGGCCACCATCTATTGTATCACAACGCTCTTTACGGAGCCAATATTTGTTGCACTAATAAAGCTATTTGAGGATCTTACAAAGGTGTTTAGAGACCGTTAAGAAGAATTAACTACTACCACCTATTGCCACTGTATATTTCACTCTATGAACTGTGCTGGTCGTAAGCGTACAAAGTGGAACTGAGCTAGTTTCACGAGGGGTTATCCTCGTTTATTCTTTTGACAGGAGTGGGGAATAAATGGGATAATTATAACGCTTATTTGTCCAGTGCTCTCCATTGATGTTGCAATGAAGTCTATCCATTGACTTAAATATCAGGGTCCTTGGACAAACCAAGAGTGCGGCACTATAGGAGTGCGGCACGTGGAGTAGTTTGGCTCACTGGTTAGAGGCGGCAGACCCGGGAGCAGAAGTCGGCCCGGGACCAGGGTTCAATTCCCGACACGGCAGGGTCGTGGACCTGGGTCAGCGGACTCGATAATTCTCGCTTCGGTGCCTACTCTAATCAGGGGTTCCACTGGGCAACTCTGGGCATTAGCTTGCCTAATCTCCACAACGGCCCCATCAACGCTGGGGATGCCTGGCTCCACCTTGGGGACTCCCAGCAGGGACCATCCCACAGGGAAAGCCAGGACGGGTTCCCCAGCGTTATACAGCGCCAGGAAACCTACGGGTAGCAGTGCACTTTACAAGCTCAAATAAATTTACATTTACATAGACAGATTGTGAGGTTACCGAATTTTATCTTGATGTTATGTGCATGGTACCGGCTTAAATTGATGAATTATGACACCATGTTATTTTATGTTTTTATTATATGCAGGTATCTATTTATTGTTATGGTTTTAAATAACTTAAAACAATAAATATTTACCTAACATTGCATTACCTTACCCAACCTCATATTTGAATGTAACCTCGATCCAGGACAGCCCTGGCGGTGTCGTCAATTTACAGTTTAAGCTGCCCTGCCTGGTATCAGGCATTAGACTAATGCATTTCAGCGTGGTGGTCCGCATCACCGAACTAAAATGCAAAGTCACGCATAATAGCGCCTCCTCAGCTGTCAAGCCGGGGCATTAGCATCCATGCACCATATTGAGACTGAAACTAAGCTGGAGTGACAGAGCGCTGTGCACGCTGCTCCCGGCATGCTTGGGGGGGCTGGCTCAGAGTCCCCACTCTAGCTGCTA
This sequence comes from Lissotriton helveticus, assembly GCF_964261635.1. NCBI lineage: Eukaryota > Metazoa > Chordata > Amphibia > Caudata > Salamandridae > Lissotriton > Lissotriton helveticus. The sequence goes on from NC_136060.1 coordinate 482,872,057, forward strand.
ATCTGGTATAATGTAACAATATTCACCCGACAGCACCACATGGCTTTGATACATTTGTGACTCGCATCAGGAGTTAGTGCTCAATGGCTACTCCGAGACATCAGCCAGCCAGGTGAGGCCTGGTTAAAACATGAGTCTCACACTTTAATAGCCAAGGCGGGATGTTTTGTTGCTGCAGCACGGCTGCAGTTCATGAGAATAAAGTTGCAGGCTGCATTGGCAGTGCCGCTTGCACCGCACGTGCCTCAGTAAATTATCTAAAAATGCAGATAATCTGCAAGGGGACCCGACGACCCACCGGCAGCTGAGTGAGCCCCACGGACCGCTGAGGCCACTGGAGTGGTTCCTCAGCAGCACAGAGAGCACGCCACCAGTCCACTTGACTTCTATGGCGAGCTGCACTGAGACTCAGAATCATGCACGGCTATGGTGTTTGCCCCAGGAGTCGCTGCGGCCATGAGGTAGCCTGTTACCGAATTGCTCGCCGGCCACACGCGGTAAGTGAGTTCCTGGAGTGAGGTAAATCTCACTCTGCTTCTAATTAAATGGGCTTTAATTTAATAGCACTAGTAGTGCGTGGTCGTGCTGATCATCTTCTAACGGCCACGTGCCAGGCAATGATGTGTGATATTAATGTTCCAAGCAGGCATGTGAGAAAGTCGTCAAGGGATTTTTGAGAGCCTTTGTCTGGGTCTGTTGAAAACCTTACTTCCAGGCAAGAATTGCAGATATTTCCACTTTGTTCTTTCTGTTAGAAAGGTATGACTTTTCTGACAATTTATGTGGCACATTTCCTTATTTACCGTTAACAAATGGATCTGTCTTAGATAAGCTTTGCAGGAAAGAAGTTGGCCCTGATGCACAATATTTGCATGGTGTGTGAGCAGTCTCTCTTATATGGGATAAGTTGTGCTCAGAGCTTTGCCACCCACACACCTCAAATACATATATATATTTTTTAAGTTTGAGTTTATTAAAGAATAAAGAAAACAGAACATAAAATGAAGAAACAGATAAAATGATAAGCCATCGGGTTATACAATAATAAAGAGAATTATGGTATTACAAAGTATATATGAATATATAAGCAATGCAATCAAAGTGTGTATATAGAGAAAACAACGTAAGCATAGCAACATTGAAAAACTGACAAGATTATGCAATATATTCAAAACAATAATAAAAAGCATTCAATAAGTGATATTAAGAAAAGGCAATGGGAGAATCAAGGTGGTTTTCATACTTCAACAGATCTAACATTGGAGGTAATGACTGAGGGAGCAGATGAGGACAAATAATTTACCAAAGGGAGCCAAAGGAGATCTCTTTTGATTGCCAGGGAGATGGGGGAAAGATAATTAGTATCAAGCCGGTGATGAAAGCAAACCGCATTCCACCAAGCACGAAATGTAACGTTAGTAGCTTGTTTCCAATTAGACATAGTAAGGTGAAAAGCAATAGCTATCAAAAGATCTATGAGCATGTAGTGTTGATGGGATTGAGGGAGAGTAGGAGAGAAAGAACCTAGAAAAATGTGAGTAAGGGAGAAGTGGATCTGAAATTGAAAAATCTTTTGGATTTGGAGCCAAACCAGTTTCCAAAATTGGAGTATAGTAGGACAATCAAATAACATATGTTTCAAATCTACAGAGGGACAAGGGCATGAAGCAAGTAGAGGAGAAAGTCTGAGGAGAAAGTTGACAAAGTTAATGGGGTAAACAAAATTCGATTATAAATGAAATAAAGGGTTTGAGTAGTATTAGCAGCTCTAGAGGTTTTATATATTTTAGACCAAATCTTATCCCAAAATGGGACCGGCAAGTCTTGTGAAAGATCTCGTTCCCAAGCTAGTTCAATCTTAGACTTAGGTCTGTCTAGGGAGAGGTAAAAAGATTTATAAAAGAATGATGCAGGGGGAGAGGAATCTAATGCAGAGGAAATAGATTGATGAATGGTAGGGATGTCATTAGAATTTGGTAGGGACTGAAGGTATTGAGTAAGAATGGGGAGTAGCAAGTTATGTTGAGAACGAGAACTGGAAGGTAGAGAGAATTGAGATTGGAGATCCGAAAAGGAAAGAGGATGGTTGTGAGAAAGGAGTTGAGAAATCCATCGCAGGCCTTGGGTATTCCAAGTCTTCCAGAAAAAGGAGCGATTACGGAGCTTGAGTTGTTTATTATACCAAATAGGTTGAACATGTGTTGAAGAAAGAGAAGGATAGGAAGAAGACAAGAAAGGGAGAATGAGTTTACGGGAGTGAGAAATAATAGGATTACGGAGACAAGTCAGAGTAGACGTAAAAGATAGGATTTCACGGAAATCAAAGGGAGGAATGAAAAAGGATTCTATTTTCAGCCAAAGAGGAAGATAAAAAGGGAGATCAGTTGAGAGCCTGTTTCAAGGAAAAAGCACGATGGTAAGCTCTAAAATCAGGGAAACGGACTCCAGCATGGGATTTGTCCTTTCGTAAGGAAGCAAGAGCAATACGAGAACGTTTACAGTTCCATAAGAATTTTAGTAAGATAGAATCAATTTTCTTGAAGTAATAGTCAGGAATATGAATAGGAATCATGGAGATGGTATGTAGTATAAGAGGTGATAGCATCATTTTTATTGAGCTTAGGCGCCCCCACCAGGATTAGAAGAGAGGATTCCATCGAAAGAAGGCTGCATCCAATTTCTTAGATATACAATCAAAATTTATTTTAAGAGTGTCAGACAAAAGGGGAGCAAACCAAACGCCTAAATATTTAATCTTGGATGGTTGCCATGAAAAACCAGATTGGTCAAAGAGGTGCTTTTGACAGAGAGGGTTTAGGGGGAGAATTTCGCATTTGTCAGCGTTAGGTCGATAACCAGATATAGCTGAAAAGGAAGAGACTTGTTGAAGAAAAGAGGGAAGAGAAAAAAGAGGGTCTGAACAGTAGAAAAAAATGTCATCAGCATAAACCGAGAGTTTAACTTGTTGGGGACCATATTGGAAACCAGAAATGGTATTGTCCTGTCAAATTTTGGTAAGAAAAGGTTCCAGAGCCAGGACAAACAATAGAGGAGATAATGGACAGCATTGTCGAACGCCTCTTTGAAGATCAAAATAATCTGAAACCGTACTGTTAACAAAGATCGACGCTTGAGGACCAGAATATAGTAAGGAGATAATAGATATAAATTCGGGTGGAAATCCTGCCCATTTAAGAGCTTAGAACATGAAATCCCAACTAATCCTGTCAAAAGCTTTCTCAGCGTCTAGCAGCTAGAGGGAGGTCTAGAGAAGATGCCTTACTGAGAATGTCGAAAAAGACTCGTGAGTTATCCGAAGAAAGACGGCCCTTAACGAAACCAGATTGTTCAGGACCAATTAAGTCGGGTAAAAAAGGATCCATTCTAAGAGCCAAAATCTTGGCCAGAATTTTGTAATCGGTGTTGACCAAGCAAATGGGTCGGTAGATGTTTTCCATCCTTAGGAATTAAACATATTAAAGCTTGTTGAAACGAGTCACACGACAAACCCGCGTCAAGAAAAGATTGAAACAAAAGTAAAAGTTTTGGTAAAAGAAGAGAAGCGAAATGGCTATAGAATTCAATAATGGAGAAGTGTGGCTCACTGGTTAGAAGCGGCAGACCCTGAAGCAGAGGTCGGCCCGGGACCAGGGTTCAAGTCCCGACGCGGCAGGGTCTTGGATCAGTGTCCGCGGACTCCATAATTCTCGCCTAGGTGCCTAAGCTAACCATGGGTCCCACTCTGCAACTCTGGGCAATAGCTTGCTTAATCTCCACAACGGCCCTATCAGCGCCGGGGATGCCTGGCTTCACCTTGGGGGTGCCCAGGAGGGACCATCTCACAGGGAAAGCCAGGACGGGTTCCCCAGCGGTATACAGCGCCAGGACACTCCGAGATGGAGTAACAGTGCGCTTTACAAGTATACATTTTTTATTTTTTTTTTGTGAATCCGTCAGGACCAGGGGCTTTCCCATGACGTAACTTCGAGACAGCTTGGGAGATTTCTGCAAGCGAGATATCGTGTTCCAGAGCTCCAAAGTCCACATGGACAGCAGTAGGTTGGGGGATGGATTGAAAATAGGAAAGAAGATCAGCTGAAGTAGGAATGGTTTCCGGAGTATAAAGGGTTTTGTAAAATTTGCCAAATTCGTTTAGAATATCTTTGTCTTTGAACAAAGTGTCACCAGAAGAAGTCCGGATTGATTACATTTTCGTACTTTCTTTCCGTATCTTCAAGTAGTTGGCGAGCAATTTCCCCATTTTATTCTGACCGCCGTAATAACATGAATTACATTTTAATAAAAGATTGGAGGCGGCGTCAGTGGTAAATGTATTGAATGAGTTTTTGGCTTCAATGAGATCCTTGAGAGAGGATTCAGTATTAGAGGAATGGTAAGCGAGTTTAAGTTGAAGTTGGGGAAATTTGTAAAGCGCTCATATACCAGAAAGGTTTCATGGCGCTAATCAGACCGACAGCAGAACAGGGCGACAATTTAGGCCTCAAAAGATTTAGTAACAAGCCAGGTCTTCAGATCTTTTCGAAACTCCATGTAAGATTGGGAAGACCGGAGATAGTCAGGAAGAGAGTTCCAAAATCGAGGGGCCTGGAAAGAAAACCTCAGCCCTCCATGTTTTTTCCTGACAAAGGGAGGAACAACCAAAAGGTTCTTGGAGGAGGAACGTAAGTTTCTGGAAGGGATGTAGGTTCTAAGCCTAGATGCTACATAAAAAGGAGCTAAACCTGCTAGTGATTTAAAAATGAGTCACCCTCATTTAAATAAACATCAATGGGTGACCGGTAACCAGTGCAGTTGCCTCAGAAGTGGGAGAGCATGATGATATCTAGACCGACTATAAATCAGTCTAGCTGCCTGATTCTGAATGAGCTGTAATCGGCGTAGTTCATAGGCAGGGATACCGTACCGATATAGAGGGAATTAGCATAGTCAACCCGAGAGATTACAAGAGCAAGGAGAATGAATTTAAGAGCATCATTGGTAAAGAACCGGGCAACCTTTCGAATGGTACGGAGACACAGAAAACAGGATGAGGCGACCATACTAATCTTAGTGTACGAGTTCAAGTTGTTTAATTTTAGTAAGAAACTGAGCAGATTTAGCCTCCATAAGTTTTTTCTCCTGTGATACAAAGTTTATGATAAAACCTCTAGAAGTTGCTTTGAAAGAATCCCATATCATAACATAGGAGGTGTCGGGAGTTTGGTTTAGTAAAAAGAATTCAGTGGCGAAAGTAGGAAATTGTGTGCAAAAAGTGGGGTCGAGAAGTAAAGAATTATTGAATCTCCATCTGCCGGAGTGAGGGGAAAAGGGGATGAGATCAATATCAACAATAACAGGAGCGTGATCCGAAATTAAAATGAAGCCAATGTCAGAATGTATGGCATGTTGTGCTAAAGATTTGCTTAGAAAGATATAGTCAATGCGGGATTGTGAATGATGGGAAGGGGAGTAGAAACTGTATTCTCTAAGGTCAGGATTACATAATCTCCAAATATCTACTAATGCATTATGATGAACAGCGTTGGTGAATTGGGAATGCATTTTAGACGGTGAAAATTTTACCTTGGAGTGTCTGTCTGTCAAGGATAGGGTCATAAATTTGATTACAGTCACCACCCAAAATAATATAATCTCCAGTAAGTGTAGCCAATTTGTCAGAGATGGAAGGCCAAAAGGATTTGTCAACGCCAGTGGGAGCATAAACATTGAAAATAACAATAGGAATTTTATCTACAAGTAATCTAACAATTACCCAACTACCATTAGCATCGCATTCATGAGAAACTGTGGAAACATTTACCTTTTTATGAAACAAAATCACAACACCATTTTTCTTGCCCGCAGCAGGAGAAATAAATACATGCCCCACCCAACAACGTTTGAGTTTCAAAGCTTCTGATTCTGAGGGATGTGTAACGTTACAACGCAGGCTATTACAACGCCTGCCTTTACAACGCGGTTTTTACATCGCAAACCTTTACAACGCATAGCGCTTAGAGGTGCTGGATAGTCAAAAGTTTAATTTTCTATTCCAACTCCAGTCCCCGTGGACACTAGGGAAGGTGTTGGATAGAAAATTTAACTTATTCCCTACCCTAGAGCGCCCCCCAGCGCAATGCGTTGTAATAGTTTGCATTGTAATGACCGCGTTGTAATGGTAGTGCGTTGTAAAAGTTTCGTTGTAAAGGTCGTTCACTGATTCTGAGAGATGAGATTCTTGATGAAGGGCAACATCAGTTTTAATTCTGGCAAGATGGGATAACACCTGTTGCCTTTTAATTGGATTATTTAAACCTTTAACATTCCAAGTAGTAACCCGGAAGGTGAATCAAAGAAAAAGTATGCTTACTTAATATTGAAAAGAGAAAATGTAAACAACAAAGCAAGAATAAAGAAAATGAAACAGGAAGTAAAGTGAGAGAAGGAAGAGGACAGGGAAAAGAGGGGTAGAAGAAAAATAAAGATGAGAATAAAGGAGTAAAAGAGGAAGAATCATTGATGAAAGAAGTAAAGAAGAGAAAGGGATAAAGAACAAGAAGACAGTACAGGTCCAAAACAGATGACTGAAAAACATACTTACGAGAACAAACGAAAGACGGGGGTGACGGCGTCAAAAGACGATGGCGACAACAGCGAGAGCGGACACTAAACCTCCGCCATAAGAACTTCAAAAAATCACAAAGACAATGTGACACAATCGGGAGAGGAAGGGGAAGAGGACATCTGAAAAAAAAGAGAGAGAAAGTGTTATATAAAAAGAAGAAATATGAAGTCAGGACGTTACTGTACAAGGGGTAATGAGAAAGGGTAAAAGATAACAACAAATCAGAACAGGAACAACAAGAATGAGCAGAATCAACAAGACCAAATTGTTATAGAGTCCAATTAAACAATTCTGGAGGTGTCCATAACGTCTGCTCCATGATGACGAAGGAATTCTTGTAAAGCTACAGGATCTTCAAATGTGGTAGCCTTATCTTTGTAAGTAACTTTGAAAAGACACGGGTGAAGAAGACCGTATCTGGCATTGAGAGCTCTCAATTGGGGACGCATGTCTAGAAATTTCTTCCGACGGTCAGCGGTTGCCTTAGCTACATCTTGTGACAGGAAAAGACGATGACCTTCCCACATAATTTGCTTCTTGGCCTTGGCAGCTGAGAGAACTTGAAGAAGAAGATTTTATTTGTTTCACTTTCACCCCTGAGGCGGAAGCCGGGGGTTCTCTGCCTATCTTGTGCACTTATCTCGCTGTGATCTGCAACAGCGTGCTAGATATTTAAGCTGTCATTCATAGGAGCGTGTTAGAAATTCACGCTGAGATTAACAATAGCGTGTTTTTAAAGTTTGTAAATATCTTAAAATGCCCGTTTTAATAATCGCTCTCACCTTGGAGCGAGAGTAAAGTCGCCTTGAGGTCCCATACAGGCTCCTGTAACCCACAGTTCTCAGCGCTGTGTCACGCGCTGACACCTTACTTCACCCACCTCAGCAGCCATCTTGAGCGAGGTAAGGGTGGCGGTCTAGTCGTTCAAACCCTCCCGCCCTCCCAGCCTTCTTAAGGGGTGGAGAGTTCGTCAACTAGCAATTTTATTTGTTTCACTTTCACCCCTGAGGCGGAAGCCGGGGGTTCTCTGCCTATCTTGTGCACTTATCTCGCTGTGATCTGCAACAGCGTGCTAGATATTTAAGCTGTCATTCATAGGAGCGTGTTAGAAATTCACGCTGTGATTAACAATAGCGTGTTTTTAAAGTTTGTAAATATCTTAAAATGCCCGTTTTAATAATCGCGCTCACCTTGGAGCGAGAGTAAAGTCGCCTTGAGGTCCCATACAGGCTCCTGTAACCCACAGTTCTCAGCGCTGTGTCACGCGCTGACACCTTACTTCACCCACCTCAGCAGCCATCTTGAGCGAGGTAAGGGTGGCGGTCTAGTCGTTCAAACCCTCCCGCCCTCTTAAGGGGTGGAGAGTTCGTCAACTAGCAATTTTATTTGTTTCACTTTCACCCCTGAGGCGGAAGCCGGGGGTTCTCTGCCTATCTTGTGCACTTATCTCGCTGTGATCTGCAACAGCGTGCTAGATATTTAAGCTGTCATTCATAGGAGCGTGTTAGAAATTCACGCTGTGATTAACAATAGCGTGTTTTTAAAGTTTGTAAATATCTTAAAATGCCCGTTTTAATAATCGCGCTCACCTTGGAGCAAGAGTAAAGTCGCCTCGAGGTCCCATACAGGCTCCTGTAACCCACAGTTCTCAGCGCTGTATCACGCGCTGATACCTTACTTCACCCACCTCAGCAGCCATCTTGAGTGAGGTAAGGGTGGCGGTCTAGTCGTTCAAACCCTCCCGCCCTCCTCCCACTCCCTCATGTATAAGGGTAACAGCTTTTCCCGTCCGCGCAGCGGGCGCGCCGGCGGCGCGCCAAAGGCGCGCCAAAGGCAAGCCCGTCTGCGCCCGTCCGCGCGGGACCGGGCCGAGGGCCATACCCCCTGGCCGATTGCTTTATGCTGCAGACCTAGCTTACTCACAAACAACGCTGTTGGAACTCAGACCTCCGGCCAACGCGTCCTGTCTACGACGGGATCCATCTAACGGTAGACACGACCTTGGTGCAACCTGCCCACATTGCAGTTATTCCATCCCTCTACAAATAGCCACTGTGCACTCTAAACCCTTGATCATTACCAAAGAGCAATCATTTTTAATAGCACTTATCAACGCCCGCTCACTATGTAAACATAGCCAAGAAGTAGCCGACCTTATCACTGATAACAAACTTGACATTCTTTTTGTTACCGAAACCTGGACCAATGAGTCATCAGAGCCAGATTTAGTTACCGCGGTGCCCAGCGGTTATAAAGCCTATCGGCAGGATAGAGCTAGGAAAAAAGGAGGTGGTCTAGCTATTATAGCTAGAGACCGCCTTACCGTTACTACTACTCCCATTCCTTCTACCCATTGTGAGGCTCTACAGTTTAGAATAAAGCTCTGCTCACTATCCAGTTTTAAGGGAGTATTGATTTATCGCCCCCCTGGGACAAAAACTGGCTTCCTTGCCAACCTTAATACAATGATGGAAACGTTAGCTACAGAAAACACGCTAACGGTCTTAGGAGACTTTAACTTCCATTTAGACCAGGCGGATCAAACAGATACAGCCTTTCTTATAGCGGACATGGCAACCCTGGGGCTGAAACAATTAGTTGCCAAGGCCACGCATTTAGCGGGTCACACCTTAGACGCCATATTCTCCAATCTGGACGACCTCCAAATAACGGACATCCGCCCAATGCCGTGGACTGATCACTACGCCATTTTTGGTAAAATTACCACTAAGTCCCTGCAAAACAGGAATCCCGCCACAATAGCCCATGCTCCTTTTAAAGACTGGAAGAATATCAACCCAATTGAACTAAAAATACAGTTGGACAATACCAGTCCAGTAATCTCCATTGACCCTAACGTGGCCACACAATAATTCTACACATGGATTGCGCAGGCCACCGAGAATACCGTTCTCACTAAAACTGTGTCTAGGAATAGATCAAAACCAACTGCCCCATGGTATTCCAATGAGCTAAGACAACAAAAGCAAATTAATAGGAACTTGGAAAGATGCTGGAGAAAATCATATGATACAGCAAGCAAGAAAGTTTATAAAGATGCTCTAGGACTTTATAAAGATATGATCATTAAAGCAAAAAAGGTATATTATACCAACCAAATTGAGCATGCCAAAAACTCCAGTAAACGACTTTATGAAATCACCAAGACATTGGCAGGAAATGCCCCTGACATTATCCCCCCTCCTTCCCAAGCCCTCTGCGAAGACTTAGCAAAATTCTTTTTTACTAAGGTGGACGATATTTTTCAAGCCTTTACAACCAAATCATCTAGGATGAACGGCGCACCATCATGCCCACATCAGACTACCGTTTTCCCTAACTTTCAGAAATTGTCAGATGACCATATAACAAGCATAGTCTCTACAATTAAAACAGGCTCTGCATTGGACCCCTGCCCTCTATCAGTGCTACCACCAGTCTTGGATTCGATTATACCAACGCTGACTCAAGTCTGCAATTCCATCCTGTCCTCAGGGAACTACCCCAATTTACTAAAGAAAACTTTACTGAAACCCCTATTAAAAAAACCTGGCCTCGACAAAAAGGAACTCAAAAACTACAGGCCTATAGCGAGCTTACCGTTTCTGGCCAAACTGACCGAAAAGGTTATGAATGCCCAACTCTCAGACTACATCGAGAAACATCGATTGTTGGATGACTCGCAGTATGGCTTTAGGAGATTTCACGGGACAGAGACCGCCCTTATCAAGGCTGCCGACGACGTTAGAGCTATTAGGGATCAAGGTGGGACTGCTATCTTAGTCCTACTTGATCTGTCGGCAGCTTTCGACACGGTCGATCACAACACCTTGATCGATCGTGTCGGAAGGCTAGGCATCAGTCACTCGGCTAAAGATCTGCTTGCCTCTTTTGTGGCCGAGAGAACTCAAGCGGTCACCATCGGACCATTTCAGTCGGCTCAATTCACGCTGCCATGCGGTGTCCCCCAAGGCTCATCCCTTAGTCCGACACTATTTAATATCTATGTGTCGGACCTTGCAAATGTCATCAGAGCATACGGGATGAGCCTAACATCATATGCGGATGACACGCAGCTGGTTCTGGCCATTAAAGGGGATGGAAGACAGGTGGCCCACAATTTTAAAAACGGAATGACGGAAATAAGTGCATGGATGGCCACAAATTGTTTAAAACTCAATTCTGAGAAGACTGAGGTAGTCATCTTCGGTCCTCTTCTCCCAGAATGGCCATCATGCTGGTGGCCACCGGCCTTTGGATCACCCCCCATCCCAACGCAAAGGTCAGGAATCTGGGAGTCATTTTTGACAATGGGCTCAGCTTTATGGACCATGCAAATAAAGTTGCTACAACGGCTCATTACAAATTAAAAATGATAAGGAAGATTAGCCCTTTTCTCCCGGAAGTATTAATCAAAACACTGGTATGTTCCTTGGTCTTGTCCTCATTGGACTATTGCAACGGACTCTTTCTTGACGCTCAGGTCAGGGTCATAAACAAGCTTCAGTCCATTCAAAATGCGGCGGCACGCCTGCTCTCCGGGACTGCTAAATTTCACCCCATCGCAGAAACAATAAGGCGATATCATTGGCTCACCATTAAATGCATAGTCTACAAAACCCTTAATAACCAAGGACCTCATACCCTGAAGGATCAACTAAAACCTTATATTCCTCGTAGACACTTGCGATCCTCGGAGCAGCATCAATTAGTTGTTCCGCGATCAAACACGGTGTCATGGGGAGATCGCCGTTTTCTTGTGGCCGCTCCTAAGTTATGGAATGCACTTCCTCAATTTATTAAGATGAGTCCCTCTCTCCTTCAGTTTAGGAAACTGGTAAAGACATGGCTGTTCAACCAATGAAATTATTTGCACAACTAGGAAACAAATGAATGGTCTAGCGCCGAGACGCCTCAGGGCATTTGTCGCGCTCTATAAATGTCAAAATAAAATAAAATAAATAAATCTGTATATTGGAGAAACAGCATGATGACACCTCGAGGTTTGGTAGAAATCTTGGGACCAAGACGATGTGCTCTTTAAAAATTAATGGAAGAAAGAGCAGGTGAGTCCAAAATTTTTGGAAGAAAGGATTGGAAAAAAGCAGTAGGATTTGACCCCTCCGAAAGTTCAAGAAGACCATACAGGTGTAAGTTGTTTCTGCGATTTCTGTTTTCCAAATCCTCCGCCTGTCTTTTAAGTTGGAGTATGTCAGCCTCCATGGATGGGATACGAGAACAGGAAGTTTGAAGAGTCTCCGTCGATTGCTCTATAATCAGAACACGAGATTCCAAGGATGACCATTTGTCATGCATAGTTTGGAGGGTCTTGGTGGTCATTTCCATAAATGGCTTAAGGGCTCGTATCTCCTCCAAAATAAGGTCCATAGATGAGGAGGATGAAGCATTACCTGGTGAGGGAGGGTCTTTCTTGAGGCGCTTAGTTGACGCTGAGTTAGTTGGAAGTTTACTACCATTGTGAGTTTTAGGAATTGTCCCAGATGCCATTTCGGGTTTTGACGCTGTAGTTTCTTCCATGTCCTGTAATGTAGAATCGGAGTCTGAGCAGGCAGGTATTTTTGTAGTAGTAGAGAGTTTCAAAGTGCGAAGTTTCCCCATGAAGAAGCAAAGAAGGACTGATTAACCAGTGGGCAGGCCACCAAAAGTCATTCCGTGAGTTAGCAATTATTCAAAAATATAAAGAGGAAGAAATATGAAGCATGAGGGAAAAAGAAAATAGACAAAATGGCGGCAAGCCCAGTTGAGATATGATATTCAATGTATAAATAAGCGGAAGAACCATGGAGCAGTATACGACATTAAAACAATGCTCAAAGTAAAGAGATGATGTGGGAAAAATCATCTGCACAATGAAAAAGGACTGGTATATAGGTGAACTTCATCACGCCTCAGAACTCAAATCGCGCGAAATAAAGATTCAAAATGGCGGCCGGGACTAGGAGGTCCGATTCGCGGCAGAAATTGGGGTCAAACAGCAGCAAAAATGGAAAAACTTGAGGGCACCTGGCTCACCTCATCCTCAGAACTGCGGTGCGGCGTTTTATTGCAGAGAAACGCCGATTGTGCCGCTGGGAGATCGAGAACAACGGAGGTCAGCGCCGGAGCTTCACCGCTACGCCGCCATCTTAGGCAACGCCTAGCCACGCCCCCCTCTCAAATACATAATTGAGGAAGCAATCCGATTCCACCTGCTTATGAAAAGCAATGCATGCTGGGACTGAGGTCTGTGTGAGACAGCAGAGCTGCATGCCAACATTTGTTATTGTGGCTTGCCTCTGTATGTGCAGGGACTTCTCAGCACAGTATGATCAGCAAATGCAGAGGGAGCCACGTGGTCCACCCATGGAAGATCTATCCTGTTTTTGTTTGAGGGTGGACGGGGTCTTATGGAACATTAGACTCATTTGCAGGCATTATGGCCTCTCACATCCTGTTTTGTATAGCCGGGTCCCAGTGCCCCTCCATTTCTGGTGCTTTACAGCAGTTTTAAGATCTCCTTAGGGTTTCTTGTTGCTCAAATGAGCGTCATTTTTAATATTTATGTGTTTTCCTCATCTTCATTGCTTGATTTTGCTCGCGAGAAAGTGTTACTCATAGTCGTTGAATGTCACTCATAATTACACTGAAATTATGAAAATGTCACACATAAGCAATCTTAAAACCCTGGCAGCTTACACACTAGGAATATAGCACGACCACCAATAAGTTATTAGGTAGGAAAAATAGGAAACTTTAATGGAGTAATGTCAAACACACACAGTTTGCTGTTAGATCATCTCTACTTGACCCCTAAACAGTCATGCACCCAGATTTTCTGTCAAAATATAATACACTTTAGCTCATTGTTGGGGGACTGGGAGAATTGCTAGCTACAAATGATAAACTGCTACAGGAGCGAAGACTCAAGTACCAGGTATTGGTACCCCTGCACCTGCATTAAGGTGGCTTACTCCAGTACACTCAATGCCGGTGATGCAGGCAAACTGCTGTACTCCACTCTGTGTGGGAATGCAGCAATATTAGTCGGTACTGGAATGAGATATTTATGACATGATCAGTCTCAGAAGACATACTGGCACCTTCGAAATGTTTATCAATATAACCTGGTATGTCGGCGTGTATTACACCCACGAGCCACAGGCTCTGATGGCTAGATCCCTCACTAACGCGGACAAAATCCTGCATAGCTCAATACTGGAGAAAGCCCACTGTACCAACACATGAAGATTCAATTAAGGAATTAACAAGCAGTGCACTTTGTCAAATGGTAACAAATGGAATGATCAGATGGGCCTCTGTGAACTCAAGTTGGAAGCCTTTTAATATCAAATCACCATGACTTTGACCAATCCGCTCATGATACCCATTACTCTTGATCTATTGAGGATGTACGAATGAGTCCGTGTTTATTGGTCTTATACAAACCTCCCTCCAGGCCCTTGAGTGCTCCATCCATCTACACACTTGCAGTAGCCTTTTCATTGGCTGCTGTAGCACATATACACTCGCTCCAGATTCTTGCAGCTCTCACTTCCTTCAGGACCTTGCAGTTCTGCCTCCCACCAGGCTCCAGACCCAGCAGGCTTCTGTGGATGTACAGAGTCCCAGTCCCCACTCTCTCCAGGATCCTGCAGCTTTAACAGGCATGCTGCACTTGTTAATGTTGCATCACAGCACCAAGGAGCGAGCTCTAACCCCTCAAGGGATACCTTCTACACTTACTCTGACTCCAGCCTAGATGAATAAATGTGCAGCGTTCTATATGTGCCAGTGACACTGTAGTGGTCAGTGAATAATAGCTTTTGGGTGCTAGTCAAGGTAAGTACATGTTAATGCTAAGTTTCTCCATGTCCTACTTTTAAATACCATGCACCCGTCTTGTAGGGTACCAGGCCTACTTAGGGGTGACTTATTAGTATTTAAATGGGAGATTTAGCCTGTCAAAAGGGTTTACTTTGATGGGTTGACTTGTAGTTTATTCTCTGCTACAGTTTGGCTTCACTGGTAGGCCTGAAGCCATGTTTGCACTGCCACTGTAGTGGATGGCACAATAGGTGCTGCAGTACACTTGTGGCATTTAACTTCCAGTCCCTGGGTACATTTTGTGCCATATATTAGGGACTACTATGCAAGTTAAATATGACAATTAGGAATATGCCAATGTAACGATGTTTAAAGGTGGAGGACAGCCACTTTACTACTGGAAGCGATAAAGAGCACAGAATTCTAAAGCCAGGAAAAATATAGAGTTCAGAAAGAGGTGAAAAATCCAGGGTGATCAAGCAGAAATGGTGGATTTCCTACAGTGAAGCATTTCTGAAGCTGCAGAAATGCATAGATTGTTTCAAACTATGTTATTCTAGTCTCAGATGTGTGGCACTTGGCAAGACTCCATCAGCATGTGAGTGTTTTACAGATTACAAAGAAGGAAGATGCCAAGGTCAGCTAGGCAGAATCAGGATTAAAAATTGTACATAACATTAATCTGAATTGACCTTTAATATATTGGCCTCCTGGATATTGTCTGAATTTAGCAGACTTTATTGGACCATTCGTGGTAAACTCCTAAGATTTTTGTGTGTTGGGGAATTTTAATATCTGTCGGGTCACTATGAACAATAGTTGGAGTAAAGATTAATTTTGCCTCCTCAGGTAAAGTGCCGGTACCGCTTTCGAGGCCGATATCATGGTTATACCAAAAGAAGGGACAGACAGTTCTGACCCTATGAATTGCAATCATCTTTAAGTCCCACCTCTCATAAGACTTCTGCATACTTCGACCCATATCATTAATAAATATAGACGCTAAAATAATTCTATAATCCTGGCCACGCGGCTTGCATCCTTGATCACAAACTGGCCCATGCATCTCAGACGGTTTTTATCAAGGGATGATTAGTCGGCGAAAATATTTGCTTATTCTATCATATAGTTGCAAATTATTCTACCTCGTTCTCTACAGCAGCAGCTGGTGTAGCTCTGGATGCAGAGAAAGCCTTTGATAAGGTTTCCTGGCTGTATTTAGAAGCCACCTTATCCAAATATAACCTGAGGGACTTCTTTATCAAAGTGACCATGGCCTTGTATGCTAATCCATTGGCCAGAATTTAAATAAACTGTGCCTTGTCACCCCACTTTGCCTTACAACAAGGTACACGCCAGGATTGCTCGCTATCCCCCCCCTGTTATTTTTTCTGGCCATGGATCCCCTCCTATTGATGTTAAATTAATCCATAGAAATTGCAGACATCCCATTTGGCGATGTAGTCTACAAACCAGCCTGTTTGCAGACTACATATTATTATTTACTGAATCCTCAGACATAGCGATGCCAGCTATTGTGAATATTATCATTCAGTTGTCCTGTTTCTTTGGATACTCTTTGAACAAAGATAGTACTTAAGTTTTACCCTTAAATGTACACTGTCACCCCTCCTATTTTGGTAACTCTAACTTCCAGTGGAAGTACAACTTCATCAAGTGTCTGGGTATCTGTTTTTGCAATGACCTCTTGGAATCAGTAGCTCTGAATGAATTAAAAACGATTGAAAGAATTAGGTACAACTGGCTGCTTGGAGCCGTAAACATATTTCCTGGTGGGCAGGCTAGAATCTATAAAAATTATGGAGACCCCATTAGTTAACTTCTTGGTTTGCATATTCCACATTTGATTGTCTCAGAGTTTTACTAAATTATTGATGAAAGTACCTCTGATTTTCTTTGGTGTGTTACTGTTTTAAGTGATGCACTAATACTTTACACATTGCCTCTGAGTTAAGCATGACTTCTCTTTGCCAGTCCACCCAAAGGTGGAGCACAGGTTAGTTTGGGGTTTGCTTATGACTTCATCCTGAGAAGAATGCGATTGCCGTTTGAGAAGGGTTGCCCTTGCCTCAACCAGTAACCCGATTTCTTACAGCAACTTATTCTGAAAGGGACAGAATTTTATCAAAAAGTTATACAGATAGCCTTGCAGTTGAGAGGAAACTAAGCCAACTTCAGTTCCCTTATGCCATGCTATTCCCAACCAGATTGCAGGTCGTGGGACCCAAGGGCACGCTATTCTTCCAAACGCCACAAGAAGCCTGGGATTGGCTGGACACTATACAGGAACGGGGGCCAGGAGGCATCTCGCCCAGGCCACCTGCTGGTGAGGGAGACCCACATCATAGTCCGACAAGAGCTCCAACCCCGACGGAGGCGAGGGCCGAGCGCAGCAAGGTCATCAGAGCAGTTGTGGAGCTTAGCCAAATGGGATTTAGTGTTGGGTCCACGAGGAGTGATCGGGAAGTCGGGTGATCTAAGAACTCACCCACATTGAGCGCGGCGGAGGAATTGGAAATGGAGCTGCCTGCAGTGACACCTCATACTTCAGATGAGCTGGGTTGATCATGTGGTGTACGGACTAGAGACACAATTTGTCTAAGACCTGTATCCTTTATCAGGACGTTACACATGGGGACATGTGGTGAACGGAAGGGGAGGAGGATGTGGGTGTACATCATTTGAACTCCAGAGTTGGGGTGTTAGGGGGGGACCAATCACTTTGGTATGGAGGGAGCCCTGGGAGAGGGGGTTCCGGGGCTAGGCGGCAGCCACTGCACCCATGTATACAATATGTTGCAGAGTTTGGATGGGAAGGGGGTCACTTTTAACTGTCTAGGGGAAGGGGAATTGGGTAGTTTATTTGTTGGGGGGAAGTTCACAGGGGACCAGGCATGACCGTAGGGACCGGAACAATAGATCTGCTTCAATTCTGTTCCCATGGGATCCAGCATAGATTATAAATGCATCTCATTAAATGTACGGGGGATGCAATCCATGACCCAGACACACAAGTTGTATGCATTTCTGGTGTGTAGAGGGGCACATATTGCGTTATTACAGGAGATACATATCAATGCGAGAGAAGGAGCCGTCTTAAAACGACGTTGGCGGGGCAACTATTCTATACCGGCTGGTGTGGGTGCTGGCTGGAGTCCGATTCCAGTGTGCCAGGGAATTTATTGACCCGGAAGGGAGATATGCTGTGGTGGTGGGTAAGTTAGATGGAACAGATATCACGAGTGGGCGTATATACGCCCCAAATGTAGATCAGGCTTCATTTTTAGCAGAGCTTTCACGGTCGCTGGCACAGGTGCTGACAGATCCGGTACTACTGGGAGGGGACTATAATAGTGTTGAGAATGTGGCACTCGACCGGTCGCACCCTCTACTTCTTGATTCCCCTGCTCACAGAAAGGCGAGGGCACGCAGAGAATGGCAACAACACTGGGGATTGGTGGATTCTTGGAGGACAACACCCAGGGGACCAGGATTATTCTTTCTCCTCTCCCATGCATGAGCTGCATGTTCAATTAGATGCAGTGTTGTGCACGACTGAGGTACACAAATGTGTGCAGAACAGCGAGTATTTGGCATGTATGGTCTCGGGCCACAACCCCTTGTTGGTGTGTCTGAATTGATCTAGGGTTAGGGCGAGGATCCCCACTTAGCGGCTTCGGCCGGAGCATCTAGAGGATAAGGTTTACCAGGATGGTATTAGAACTGCCATTGAACAATTTGGTTGTCGTGTACAATCAGGCAGATCAGGAGGGGAAGCTTCTGGGAACCAATAGAGAGGCGCTGATTGTTCCCTTATTTAAACCAGGGAAACAGGTGTGGGACAAAATGGCCTATCGCCCCTGTCACTACTTAACCAGGATTACAAAATCCTGAGCAAGATACTGGCTACTCGCCTACTGCCATATATGACGGGCCTCATACACTGGGATCATGCCGGCTTTATACCATCACACAATACAGCAATGGATGTTCGGAGATTGCTCCGAGTGATGGACGCAAATTCTTATTGTAAAGAAGAGGCTACTATTCTGGCAATTGATATCGAAAAAGCTTTCGCTAGCCTAGAATGGCAATATTTATTTAGTGTGATGCGAGCCTTTGTGGTAGGACAGGAGTTTGTGGACTGGACTGCTCTATTATATAAGGACTCCACAACCAGGGTCCGGACTGGGAAATGTATATCGGACAGGTATATGGTAGAAAGGAGGACGAGACAAAGATGCTCTGTATCGCCCTTGCTGTTTGCAATGGCTATGGAACCGTTAGCGGCTAAGACCAGGTCTGGGAATTGGTACAGAGGGTTCATGGTCACGGGACGGGTCCACCACATAGGATTGTATGCAAATGATCCTATTTTGTTTCTCAGCAACACGACTACGGATCTTGAGGGAGCTAGGGGGCTCCTAGCGGCCCTAGAGAGAGTAGAGGGCCTCAAGGTTAACTGGAGCAGGTCCTGTCTATTCCCCGTCACGCAGAAAAAAACGACAGCACCATTGAGCGCGAAACACTTGTTTGCGTATGGCTGTGGAAAAACTAAAGACATTTTTATGGGGAAAAAACGTCGTAATTATTACAGATCATAAACCCCTAATATATATGGTGGATGGATGTGGTCGTGGCAATGGAAAAGCAAGTTCTAGACTAGTCAGGCTACTTTCAAAACTTCAGGAATTTAATTTTAAAATACGATTAAATTGTAGGGCAGATTGTTTATCCCGTCTGCCAGTTAATGAAAGTGAAGAAGATAGTTTCGATGACACAGAATGCGTGGTTGCACTTATTGATGCCACCGTCATGTGTGAAGGGTCAATAACTGAAAGTGAATGGTTAGAAAATCAAGAAAAAGATGTAATCATGAAACAAGTTTTTGAGAACATCACTACTAAATGGCCTCCAATGAGAAATGTAACAGCTGAAATGAAAAGTTTTCAACAAGTAAGTGACAAATTCACTATAGAGAATGGCTTTCTAAAAAGCTCATGACCCTTTTATACCACCATTAAAACTACGTAAAAAACATATATTTCTTGCACACAAAGGGCACCCTGGCAGTACTGCCACAAATAAAATTTTGCGATGTTAATATTGGTGGCCAGGAATAAACAACGATGTTAATAATTACATTATTGACCAATGCAAATAATGTTTAAAAGCTGATAAGCATTGGAAAGTTATCAAAAGTGAAATGCAACTTGTAGAAATTCCTGATGGACCGTGGGCAAAAGTTGCAATAGACTTCTCTGGACCTTTTAATCTTCTACAAAGCAATTGTAAATATGTGCTTGTATTAACTGATTACTACTCTAAATGGGTCCATTATGAGTTCATACAAAATATAAGAACAGATGTTGTAATTGATTTTTTTAAAAGAATATTTGCAACTGAGGGCCAACAGAAAATTCTAGTATCTGACAATGGTACACAACTAGTATCTAAAAAAATGACAGATTATCTGCAGAAACAAGGAATAAAACAGGAAAAAACTCCTCTTTATAGCCCTTCTTCTAATGGGCAGGTAGAAAGCTTGAATAGATTTTAAAAGGAAGGTGTTCAATTAGACATAGCATCCCATTTACCAGTACAAGAGTACATAAGAGAAAAAGTCAGCAGTTACAACACCCCCCCTAATTAAATAACTAAACACACACCTTTTTACTTAATGAGAGGAAGGAAATCCAACAGTGCATTAACACCTAAATTCAACGAGTGGTTTAGTAAGAACACAAAAACAGAAGTGATAAGTGATTATTTGAAGGAGGAAATTGTGGCTAAACAAAAACTTACTAAAATATATTGCGATATAAATAACAAACCAAAAGAAAAAAATGTCATGAAAGGGGATTGGGTCATTATAAAGAAACCTTTTAAAGTTCCGAAAGGTGAATCCACTTTCTCTGCTCCATATTGCATAAAAGATTATTTCTAAAGGCGCAGTATTCCTAGGTGAAAAAGGTTGGTGGAGCAAAAATGATATTGTTAAATTAAAAGAAGGTCAGGAAAAAATACTAATGAAAGAAAATACTAATGAAAGGAAAATCACAACAAAATGAAAATGTTAATGGCAGTATGATAGACTGTGAAAATTATTCCTCTAGGAGTTGTAGTTTTTATGATAGCAAAGGTACTTTTAATGCTGCTGAGAGTGAAGAACACACCTTTATACTCATTGAAAATAGTGACTGTACATTAAATGAAAACGACATTCGAACTAATGAAAATAAGGCTTTGCAGAAAGAATCCAATATTGTACCTGATACTGTAAAAGAGAATATTGAGTCTGTAAACGAAAAATGTAATGATAATTTTAACTTTAAACAAAATCAGACTACGTCAGAAAGAGCAGTCAGGATTCACAAACGTTATGATCATTTTGTATTGTTTTAGTTTGTTTTTCTTTTTTGTCCAAAAGGGAGATGTTGTACATCTCAATGTGGTTATATTTATGACATGTATTGATTCTATATTATATATTAGTATTTCTTCTTTCATGTAGATCTTTTCTTCCCTTTCTGTTATCCTTTTGGCTTACGTCACGATACGTCACTTGGAACCCTCACCGGGTATTTATGTGATGTCATGGAACGTTCATGCATTCTACTTGATTTCCATCAACTGTTCAGACCTGTTAACATTATCTTGTCAGTGGGCCTTTCAGCTATATATAATGTTAAAATAAATATTTATTTATTCATCTACCACTCGTCTTTCATCTTTTCGCAACAGGTGTGTCTGTGTAAATGACACTGTCCTTGAGCAGATGAGTGTACGTGTGAGTAAAAGAATGTACTTGACATTTGAGGCTTTAAACGGCCATGTGAGGCTTTATATGTTGTTTTGCTTCAGCATTTTGGGTATAATTAGCTGTGTGGTCTCTTGACATCAATGTCTGGGCATAGAACAACTATCTCAGATCACTTGAGGGTGTACATGACCATGTGACTGTTACAAAGAAGAAAGCTGCATAGACCAGGTGATGTAGATAAGTTCTCAGCTTTATTCACAGGCTCACTTCTTGGTTACAGGTATAAGATATTACAAGTAAGATCCTTTAAAGTGCCCCACCAGGAGCACGTTCTCCACTGCTCAGCCCATCCACAACAACTGATTCACTCTTCCAATCCAAACACAATCAACATTCTATCTGACCTCATCACTGGCTGAGCAGCAAAGGAGAGAACCTCTGTAGGGAGAGTGCATTAAGTAAAAGGTACATTACAACACATCTCCCCCTTTATAGTGATGGAAAATAATCAACATGTGTGAAGTTGATAAAACACACGTTCCAGCAAAGGAGGATGCAATAATAACAAAATTATACAGCACCCCCTTGCTATAATGATCATAACAACAAATGCATGAAAGTTGCCAAACATATGAATGAGGACAAAGGAGAATGAATGAGATAACTAAGATACTACATCCATCTCCCCTTCATAATGATCACAAACAACAAGAATGCAAGTTAAATAAAAACATCCTTCAAAATCAGTGGATACTTTCTACATAACTCACGCCCAAAACTGCGGGTACAATAATGAGTAGCCATATCACCATAAACTAAGGCACAAAACTGTGGCAGAACAGGGATCTCCAACCCTCAACTGCACAAACCAATGACAGAACAGGTCTACCCCAAAGAAATGGAATGCGACAAAGCCCAAACCAAGACAGGCTAATAAAACCCCCAAAACACTCTAAAAACCAATATGGGTATCCCTTAACCCAAAGCAAATATATAATGGGTGTGCTTAAACCCAAGCAAATCTATTTTGGGAGAAAAGAAAACATATTATGGGTCTGCTAAACCTAAAGCAAATACATTATGGGAATCTCCCAAACCCAACGTGCACAACCAAATTGCACAGTCCAAACAACTACTAGAGGCATTAAGCACATACAGGGTAACAGCAAAACCAAATAGGAGAAGTTACACAAGAGGTAAATGTGAGAAGTTGGCCTGGTATATGATGCTCACTAGTTCTAGTGATCACCTTGTACCATGCCAAGCAACCCTTATGATGATTGGTTGTAAGTCAACCTTATAGACCAGCTATCCTAGTAGCGTGGACAAAGCAGTCTTAGGCTAAACTCTGTAAAGGCATGTGAAGCAAGCTGTTTTACCATACACAATCCCCTTGAATACCAAATGAAAGGACACCACACAGATATATATTGAAAATATATATATATTTATTTACTACAAATATCCCCTATACTCTTTATGAGCACAGAAGCAAATGCGTTAAAACAAAACACAGTTTAAATATACAAAAGTTGCACAATATGGATGAGCCGAAGGGGCCACCTAAACCATATACTAAAATAGTGGTATAAGAACCACCAATCGGAAAGGAAATAGGCCTAGGGCCTGGGGAATCGCTGGAGCTGTTCAGGACTAACAGTGAAGAAGTCGGGAAAGGCCCGCGGGACTCGGGTGCAGCGCTTAAAGCACACGCTTGCACCAATGCAATATCAATGGTGCGTAAAAGTTATAAAGTTACTGTTTTAGGAACCTTCCGACTGACCTAGAAGGACAAAACTTTAGATCTAGGCACTAGAGGTGTGTACCAGTGTAGGAACACCGGCGTTGCTGAGTTACGTCACCCACAGGAAGCGGGTGCACAGGTGCCAAGTAGTGTCGGGTTTCGTCACGCAGGTCGATGGTGCCTAGAGATGGAGATGCTGCAGGCGGGTCATCGAGGAGAGTTCCGGTGGATCCAAGGATGGATCTGAAGATGTGAAGACCTGAAAGCAGAGGGGACAATGTTCAAAGTCACTAGCCAGTGACTACCGTGGAACCAGAATGGAACCAGGCGATGTTGGGTGCAAACAGGTGAAGAGGTGCAGCTTGTCTCCGCAGCCACGTGGACACAAAGAGGACGAGGACGTCCAGGAGTCGATCACGAGCTGTCCGACAAAGGCTCTAGCTGATGGCGGTGTCGGCAACTTGATTGGAGCAAACAGGCCTTGGCTAATGCAAGCCACGCAGGAAGTGAAGAAAGCTTGTTACTCGGACCAGCAAGGTCAGAGCGAGGGCTCCTTTTCAGGCGAGCTAGGGCCAGTCTGGAGCAACCAGACCAGCGGTGTTGTTTGTAAGTTTTGTCGCCAAGATGGCCGCTAGTCATGTGGCAAGTGGCCAGGATGGCGCGTCTAGTGGCAAAGTGCAAAAGGGCCCCATGCAGATCGTGGAGATGCTGGGGGGCTGATCTTCGGTGCAAATGCTGCTCGGTAGTGGGGCTTCTCAAACCCCAAAGCACAGCATTGAGGGGGCCTCGGGTGCTGCGCAGTCAGCTTCTTGGGGGTCTTTCAAGATGGCCGGTCCCACGTCTCTCAATGCCTCCACGGGTCTCTTCTTTTCAGGGACTGTGGTTTGGGCTGTGAGATGTCTGGGAATCCAGGTCTTGTTGGGCTCTGGGCTCGGGCTCGGACAGGAGGCGGCGGCAAAGCAGACGTCGAGTTGCTGGTTGGTGCCTGTATTCACAGGGTGGTCACTCCTTGGCCACAAGGGAGATTCTCTTCAGTCTTCTGTGCAGCAGAATGTCGAAGTCCAGTTTTCTTCTTAGTTTCAAGTCGAGTTCAGGATGATCTGAAGTCTTGGGACACAGCTCCTACTCTTATTCCAAATCTAGGGGCCGGATTACCTGCTAGGTCCCTCCTCTGGGTGGGACCAGGAAGGGGGGTGGTTACACCCCTTTTCCTTTGTCCATATCCGTGCCAAGACTGGGGCTGGGAAGCTCCAGCACCGGTTTGGACTGGCTTATGCACAGGGACACCTTGTGTGCCCCAGGCATGTCTCATTCTATTCAGCCCTGTCCTACCCAATACACAAAATCCTGTCTGGGGTGGTGCTAGCACCTCCCAAGGAAGGAAACCCTTTGTCCAAGCCTCCCTCGCTGGAAGGACTCCCAGCAGCAGGAGGTCAGACTTGTGTCTGTGGTGGCAGCATCCATTTTGTGATGCTGAGGCTCTAGTTTAACTTTAACCGGGGTTCAGGTTATGTACATGTCGTGTCCCTCTAGAAGGGTGGAATGCTACCCCCGTCACTAGAACTGGCGAGGGGGTAGTATTCCAATTCGTATGACACCTTACTCGACATGTTTTGATAAAGCCAAACCAAAGTTAGCAAATCACCGTGAGGATTATAATGCACTTAAGAGTATATGGTATGGCAGTATCATGGAACAGCTACAGGAAGTGGTTCCGAAAGCTGCAGACAGTCTCAGCTCATGCTAGAGCACCATCTCACATATTTCCAAGCCCTCTGCCTCCAGGATTGATGAGGCCTTCCATAGGAGTGGCTGATAGGAACATATGTGTCCATTTTAGGTTAGATATAGGCATACTATACCCATGTAAGGGGTGATTACACCGACTTACCCCAGCTGAGTGATCAGCCAGTTGTGTCAAATATGGAGGCCATGCCAGGGGTGGCATAATACATGCTGCAGCCCCTGGTAGGCCTTGGATACACCTATGCCCTGGGTACCTTGGGTACACTGTTACAGGGGCCAATAAGGTGAACCAGTTCCAATTCGTAATGCACCTAGTGTGCATTGGCATTAATTTAGAGAGAGAACAGCAGGCTGTGGGTCTGATTTAGCAGGCCCACAGCCACATTAAGTCATAAACCAGTGAGGCAAAAAGCAAAAATTTTGGGTGACCATAGGATAGCAGACCCTACTCTCCTACACAAAACTTCCCACGTGTGCACCCGTAACACACAGTCCGAAAAATACTCTATGTGCGTATCTATAACGCACAGTCCAATACATTCTCCAAAGATACTCTCAAAAAACAGCCTCATAATAAAAGAAAACAGTTTGCAAATTGAGGTACACAACACCACAACCAAATGAGAGAACAATACTCTCAAACTCTTGTCACCCACAACCAAGAAAAGTGTCAGGACTGGGGACACAACTTACTCCCCCTACTGCATACAGAAACAAAACTAGGAAAACAGTGTACTACCCCTTCTGCATACACCAATGCACCAACCAAAACTTGAAAAGAAACATCTACAGCACATAATGCAGGAGTACTGATACTACACAACACACTTCCCCTTTTTCTATACATAAACAACACTAGAGATAAAATATACTCCTAAAAGTGTACAAAAAACAGGACCATATACAACATTCACTCATCCAGAAGCGTTATCCTATCAACCAGTTAAAGACAAAAGAGTACAGTTTATAGGCATAGAAAAGAATGTTATCATATGCAACAACAGAGTACAGCTCCATAGGCATGAAAACAATAAATGTAATACAGTTTAAAAAAAATGCAATCCACAGAAAAGTTATACTAAAATGGCTGGTTGACAAGGAGTGAAAACCTTGAGGATTCATTTTTGTAGAGCTTCAGAAAATCCTGATGTTCAATTCTCCATCCCAAAGTGAAATAATCATTCCCTACCAAGCTGAGATATGGATGTGCCACAAAACCACTAGATGGCACTGTTGATCCGTTTCCAAAATATCCAATGTTGCTCCAACGAAGCTCCGAATGAGTTCTGCCATATCGCTGCTGCTGGAAAGATACCACAGACAGATTTGAGGAAACGAAGATGTCACAGAGAATAACGTAGTCACAGCGCATCCCCGCAGCAATCCAATCTAAAATGGTGGCACGTACGTAACGGCGCGTCGGGTGGTGCTCCGCATATTATCGCATGCAGGTTACGTAACCTACCTAGCGCACAGTCAAAAAATTGCTAACATTCGTGCCAAGAATTTTCAATTCTATTAAGGACACGGAGGCGAGGATTATGCTTCTCATTCTTTTACTGAAACTCACAGCAGCCAATGAAAATACGTATTTTTCATTAAATAACAGTAAACAAGCTACATATCCCATCATGACATGTATTTAGGCACGCCCCCTTAGTCCATAAGAGCTCCTTGCGTGCAGCCATCTTCCTCTTTCTTTGAGGCGAACAAGTCCAAAGCAACTTGAAACTTCATAACTCCTCCAACGTGGAAGAAATAACAAAACATCTCAGGATGCATTTCCTGGCAATCTTCTACGTTCAATCCGCTTTTTTGTCTGAACCTGAAATAAAGGAAATGAAACCGTAACCACCGAAAACAACTGGGTGGGCAAGCAGGTATACAAGTAACCATGCCGGGTGGGATAATCCTCGCCTCCGTGTCCTTAATAGAATTGAAAATTCTTGGCACGAATGTTAGCAAATTTTTGATTCTATTACAGGACCGGAGGCTTCAGATTATGCTAGTTTAACGCTTATTGAAAACAACAGAGGTAATATCCCCCACCGGCTTATAATAGTATGTCCTAAAAGTGGACTCCAAGGACCAATCTGCATTATGCATAATGTCCTGGATGCTGGAACCCAACATGAATGACTTTGAGGCCATAGCGCCTCTAACAGAATGAGCACCAAATATGGTAATGTCAAAATGCCAGCTTCTTTCATGATATAACGAAGCCATCTGGCAATGGTGGCAGCCGCCACAGCTTTAAAAGGTTTTTGCAAAGCAATTAACAATTGTGAACAGCCCTGAGGCCTAATGGCCTTTGTGCATTCCTCATACGTCTTTAAACATTGAACTACACACAACTTCTCATTATCATGAAATGCATTGTAATTAATATGACGTGACGTTGTCTTTGTGCGTCCTGTAATTGTAAAGGAAACTCCTTCCGGAGTAAATACTCTACCTGTTACGTTGAGAGCTCGTACGTCCGACGAACGCCTACATGCTGAGAGGCAAAGTAACATGGCAAACTTGGCCGATAGTTGCTTCCTAGTTAAAAGTGAATTGACTGGCCATTTGTTAAATAGTGCAAGAACTAAGGACACGTCCCACAATCCTGTGTATTTGGGTTTTGGGGGATTGGACACCCTAATGCCTTTGAGCAACTTGCAAACTACCGGATGCATGCCTACCGGCTTCCCGTCTACTTGTGCATGTCCCGCTGATATGGCGGACCGGAAATTATTCACTGATCTGTAAGCCAATCCGTTCGCTGCCTTATCCGATAAGAAGTTTAAACATGGGGAAGTTCTGCCCCACGGGATCCAGGTGTCGTTCCACACACCAATCCACCCAGTTCTTCCGGGCTGAGGAGTACCGTTTCCTTGTGGATGGCGCCCAAGCCTGCCTGATAAATTCGGAAGTCCTGCTCGAAACGCCTGGCAACTGCCACTGCTCCCTGAAAGCCTCCAAGCCATCAGCTGAAGTCTGCCTTCCATTATCAATGGATGCCGCTCCTGATGAGGGCCCTGCAATAGCAGATCCGACTCCGGAAGAAGTCTGGGGAGATCGCAACTCCATTGTAATAACTTGGGGAACCACGACTGGGACGTCCACCACGGCGTCACCATGACTATCTCCGCCCGTTGTCTGATCACCTGTGACATAACTCTGGGGATCAACATGAAGGGGGGAAAGGCATATTGAATTTCCTTCGACCAGTCCTGGAGAAAGGCATTGGTCGGCTTTGCTAAAGGGTCCGGTCTCCAACTGAAGAACTGAGGCATTTGATAAGTCAGTCTGGAGGCAAAGAGATCCGTCTGGAATGGACCCCAAATAGTCTGTAGCCATTGAAAGACTTCCGGGAGCAACTTCCAGTCGCTGTAGTCCCTGAGGTATCTCGAATTCCGATCTGCCACCTGATTGACTGGCCCGGCAGATATTCCACTATTATGGATATTTGGTTCACCAGGCAATAATGCCAAAAATCTTTTGCTATCCTTACAAGGAGCGATGACCTCGTGCCGCCCAACTTGTTGATGTACCTCACCGCTGACACGTTGTCCATGCAAAGGAGGATACAACAAGAGGTCTGCCTCGGGGACAACGTCCGAACGGCGAACGACCCTGCGAGTAGCTCCAAGCAATTTATATGTAGCGCAAGCTCCTGTGCAGACCATCTGCCGCCTGTAGAAATGTCTCCGCAGCGCGCCCCCCAGCCCCAGCGGCTGGCGTCGGACTCGATTATGACCTCCGGCTGGGAGCCGAATATTGCCCGGCCGTTCCAGGCGTCTACATGGCCTAGCCACCATTGCAGTTCAGTCCTTACTTCCTGCGAGAGAGGGACGACGTCCGAATATGACAGTCCCTTCTGCAGGTGCCTGATCTTTAGCTGTTGCAGGGCCCTGTAGTGAAGAGGGCCCGGGAATGTCGCTTGGACCGATGAGGCCAAAATTCCCACTACTCTGGCGATTGCTCTGAGGGTGACCATCTGATTGCTCAGCAACTTCCGGATCTCCTTTTTTAGATCCTTCAGTTTCTCCTTTGGAAGCCACAGTTGTGCCGCCATTCAATCCATCGTGAACCCAAGGAAATCTATTACCTGGGTGGGGACCATCAGAGATTTCTTTGAATTGATGACAAAACCCAACTTTTGAAGTAGCGTCGTCGTCCGCGCGAGGTGCTGCTGAAGGATCCTCTGATCATGCGCCATGATCAGGATGTCGTCCAGGTAGATTATGAGACGAATCCCCCTCTCTCTGAGATAAGCCACGACCGGCTTCATTATCTTGGTGAAACACCAAGGAGCTGAGGAGAGCCCGAAAGGCAGAGCCAAATATTCGTACCATTGTCCCTTCCACCTGAACTGGAGGTACCTGCGATGCGGTGGGAAGATTGGGACGGAGAGATAGGCGTCTTTGAGGTCCAATCGGATCATCCAGTCCCCTTCCTGCAGCAAGTCTGTCAAGAGATGGATGCCCTCCATCTTGAAGTGATTGTAAGTGATAAACTGATTGAAGTCCCTGAGATTCAGAACCAACCTGTGTCCGCCTCCCTTCTTCTGAACAATGAATATATTGCTGCAAAAGCCGTGAGGCCCCTGGTAGGCCGGTGCTATCGCGTGCTTTTGCAGCAACCCCTCGATCTCCTCTTCTATAAAACTGAGATCTAGTTGGGAAAAATGGAGACTTGCAGGAATACCTGATTGAACAGGACGAGAATAAAACTCCAAGTGAAAGCCCTGCACTGTTTGCAACACCCAGGAGTCCTGTGTAAGCTCTTGCCATTGTCGGAGGCAGTGTTGCGTCCGACCCCCCAAAGGAAAGAGAGAAAGATCTGCAACCCTCACCTGTGGTCTGCTGATTTCTGAAGTTTCCTCTATTGTTGTTCGACTGGAAATGATTCCTGTTGAACCTCCTGCGCGAGGGATAGAAGGTCCCTCCTCTGGTCGAATCGTAATTGTTCCTGCCCCGACCATAATCACCTCTCTGGGGGCCTTGGGGACCTCCACGGTCCGACGAACGATCCCCGCCTCGTCCGGCCGTGTTAAAAACACCTTGGCTTAGCGCTCTTTTGATGCCTGACTGCGCCTTGTCCAGCGCCGTGAAAGTCCCGATGTATTTTGATACGTCCTTGACGAACTTATCCCCGAAGAGCTGACCCGCTGCCAGTGGTCCCGGTTCTGCGTCTGCCAACTCTGTCAGATTGCCGTTCATTTTAATCAAGATGGATTTGCGCCGCTCTGAAGATATGGCGCAATTCGCGTTGCCGATAAGGCATATGGCCCGCTGTGTCCATCCTGCCAGCACATCGGGGTCCACTGGTGTCGATGACTCCTTGGCCGCTAGGGCCATTTCCAGGATTTTGGCCAAAGGGCCTACCGCGTCCAACATTTTGTCTTGGCAACCCCTCCAAGCCCGGTCTAGACCACGCTTGGGATCCTTTGAAAACTTTTTTAGAAAGGTCAAAAGACTAGCGTCGATCTCCGGCATTTCCGCCACCTTGTCTGGGAGATCTGGACGAGGGCACTCAGACCTGAGGCGATTACGCACCTCCCTCGGGAAACTCTTCCGAAGATTTTCATGAAGGTAAGCCGTGACCGCGGCCGGGGGCAACCAGCCTGAGGACCTGGGGTGCATTATATCCGAGGGGTCGAAAGTGAATGGGGTGTTTACAGGTACTACCCCAGCTGGTTGAAACGTGTTCGCTTTCTTTGGAGGAGGCTCCTCCGAGGTGTCTGTGTCTGTGTTCGTGTTAGTGGTGTTTGTGTCGGTATCCGTGTCCGGATAGGATTTGCGCTTGGATTTAGCCTTGCCCTCGGAATAAGAGTGGTCCACTGCCCCTCCGGCGGGCAACGTGGATAAGGCTTGCGCATGTGGCCACTTAGCAGAGTCAGCTACTGGCTGACTTGACGCAGATGCCTCTGCCTTCTTCTTTTGCTGCTTGTCGTAGCCGTGCCTCTTAGCGAAGCCCTCCAGTTGCATCCTGATAGGACGTAGGGCTGCAGCTAAGGCTTGCTGGACAGTTTGTGGGACTGTAGTCTCCATAGCCCTATTCACTGAGAACTGGACGGAGGCGTCCAATGCATTTACCAGGTTGTCCTCTAAGACAGCCTCCTGCTGTCCCTCATATGTCTCCTCCTCAGCATACTCCTCATAGTATTGCTCTCCTTCGGACATTTTTTAGAGGTGGCTTACTACTTCCACTCTAGGTAACTGCAGCACACTGTGGTGACAGAAGACCTTCACAAGCCACATGGAGGGTAGGGGGGGTGGTCAGCCCACTCTGCACACTAATGATTGATGTTGGACCCCCTCAGCAAAGCTGTAATCACTAGGGCCAGAGACCCAGGCCAATGTAATGTACCAAGAGTATGTGCTCACTCTATCAGAAAGGCCTCGATTTTACAACCTTTTCGGGCGATTTTGGGAGCAGAGCGACCACCGATGTCAAAACTATGCCAAACACTCGTGTAACTGTCAGTATGGAATTCGCGCTGTAGCGCGCTGCCCAAACGCGACTGAAAAGCTACTAGAATATAGCCCAAATTTCAGAGCGTTGGGGAGCGCGCTGCGGCCGTGAGCCACCCGGTCCTCAAAGCGACATTGGGCGATTAGGGAAGCCCTGCGCTTGCGCCATAGACGCGCCCACGTAGAACAAAGGGGAAGTATGCTCCCGGGTAAACAAAAGGCTCCGTGAGAAGAGACGGTGCCGGTCTGCTCCCGGTCAACGACCGGAATAAAACGCACGCTCAGTCGAGCCCGCGCCAGCCACAGAGGAATGTCTAAAACGGGGTGACAAAGCGATGCTATCACGCGCACCCCCACCAGTGCACTAAAACCTGTCACACTGCCCAATACTCGACAATAGGGTAAGTCTAGAGCGTATAAACGCTATATAAACATTAAAATACTTCAAACACTTAGAAAACAGATATTACACAACCATCCATGCCAAACAGCAGAGGGAGGAAACAAAGTGCACTTATCTCTTGCTGTGAGCAGCAAAGAAAGAGGAAGATGGCTGCACGCAAGGAGCTCTTATGGACTAAGGGGGCGTGCCTAAGTACATGTCATGATGGGATATGTAGTTTGTTTACTGTTATTTAATGAAAAATACGTATTTTCATTGGCTGCTGTGAGTTTCAGTAAAAGAATGAGAAGCATAATCTGAAGCCTCCGGTCCTGTAATAGAATCGTGAATGTCTCGAGGATCCATGGAGAGACAGGTTAGTGCGCGCGCTATCCACTTCAATTCAAAACGGTTAACCGTCACCGTAACAAAATTGATAAAGGTATTCAAAGTCACAGAGTGTGAAATCACCATAAAAGTACATTGAAATATGTCAGGCACTGCAAATCAAACACTTGAGTAGTTTTACTTTTCTTCCGACTTGGACAGAAAGTCAAATAGTCAATTATGCCTTCAATCAATCAATCAATCAGGTCATTTATAGAGCGCACTACTCACCCGTAGGGTCTCAAGGCGCTGGGTGGGGGGGGTGCCGTTACTGCTCGAACAGCCAGGTCTTGAGCTTCTTCCTGAAGGAGAGGTGGTCTTGGGTCAGGCGCAGGTCGGTCGGGAGTGAGTTCCAGGTCTTGGCGGCCAGGTAGGAGAAGGACCTTCCTCCTGTTGTCGCTCTTCGGATGCGGGGGACGGCGGCGAGGGCGTGGTTGGTTGATCTGAGGAGGCGCTTGGGAGTGTAGAAGTTGATCCGGTTGTTGAGGTAGCTCGGGCCTTGGTCGTGTAGGGCTTTGTGTGCGTGGGTGAGGAGACGGAAGGTGATTCTCTTGTTGACCGGGAGCCAGTGCAGATTTCTCAGGTGTCCGGAGATGTGGCTGCGTCGGGGGATGTCGAGGATGAGTCTGGCCGAGGCGTTCTGGATCCGCTGGAGTCTCTTCTGGAGCTTGGCGGTGGTTCCGGCGTAGAGGGCGTTGCCGTAGTCCAGTCGGCTGGTGACGAGGGCCTGGGTGACCGTCTGCCGCGTCTCGGTGGGGATCCACCGGAAGATCTTACGTAGCATGCGCAGGATGTTGAAGCAAGACGAGGAGACGGCGTTTACTTGTCTGGTCATGGAGAGGGAGGAGTCCAGGATGAAGCCCAGGTTGCGTGCGTGGTCCGTCGGTTTGGGTGCGGTGCCCAGGGCGGGGGGCCACCAGGAGTCGTCCCAGGCGGATGGCGAGGAGCCCAGGATGAGGACCTCCGTCTTGTCCGAGTTCAGTTTCAGGCGGCTGGTCGTCATCCATTCGGCTACATCTCTCATCCCTTCGTGCAGGTTGGCTCTGGCGGTGGCGGGGTCGTTGGTCAGGGAGAGGATCAGCTGGGTGTCGTCGGCGTAGGAGATTATGTTGAGGTTGTGTTGGCGTGCGATGGCCGCGAGGGGGCTCATGTAGACGTTGAAGAGGGTGGGGCTCAGTGAGGATCCTTAAGGGACGCCGCAGATGACTTTGGTGGCCTCTGACTTGTACGGTGGTAGTCGGACTCTCAAATCAACAGGCGCTACAACCCAACACTTGACTCTTTTTACTTTTTTTTTTCTTTCCTATTTGAACAGAGTCAAACAGTCGATATTTCTCTTTTCTAGATTAGCACAGAGAATCAAATATCGGACACGAACAGATTGCAGATCCGATACAGTGAGGCAGGCCAGAAATGAAAACCATATGCTCTTTTCTATTGAGTACTGGGGTTCAAATATTGACGTCGCTACCTTTCCTCTGTAGCAGCAGGGAGCACACTCTGAGCATTAAACACAGCAACCTCTCTCCAGACAGCTTGTAGTAAATTACAGCAGACCAATGTTGTTAAATAAAGTCAGTGAAACAGAAACTGGCACTGAAAGGAAAGGGCGACCGATGACAGGGTCACTGGTGGGGCATTTGGGGTGTCTAGTTTCTTCAAATCTGCAAGTTGTAATTCACTTACTTGAAGTTCCATTAGTTCCTATATTCTTCTAAATCCAAAAGTCCATTTCAGTAGCACGCAGTTTCTTTAAATCGTCGCCAGTGTTACAAAGAAGAAAGCTGCGTAGACCAGGTGATGTAGATAAGTTCTCAGCTTTATTCACAGGATCACTTCTTGGTTACAGGTATAAAATATTACAAGTAAGATCCTTTAAAGTGCCCCACCAGGAGCAGGCTTTCCACTGCTCAGCCCATCCACACCAACTGATTCACTCTTCCACCTTCGTGGCATTCGAGCATGTGGCCGGGCATATGAACCTTTACCTGTTGTCAAATGGTGCTTCCAGTCCAACCCTTGTGATATGATGGCTGTGCCTGGATATATGAAACATGTGAACGTGTTTAGTTCTATGTTTACATAGCACAGACGAACCTGTGATGTTCCAAGGCAGGAAACTAGAAAGTATGCCTGGGTGGCAATAAAAATAAACTTTTATCTTCTTTGGTAACTGGTTTTAGTTTCAAGAATCCTGCCCTCGCTGCAATATTTTACTTCAGTAGTTTCACTTTCCTTGGGTGAAGGATCTCGCAACATTATGTTAAGTGGTATGTAAGGTTGTGTAATGTTACTTCCACTGAAGTCTTTGTGGTCAGATAATATATGATTACACTTTTGCGAATGTTTGAAACTGCAGTTGACAGGATAGGTGTCACAGACAAGAGACGTCCGGAGGTCGATGAGGTGGCAACAGCCAAGGCAGTAAACCGTGAGATGTGGTTATGGGGCGGTGAGAGACAAGGTGTAGAATGTTGAGGAGAACAAAGAAAATCTCTTGACAAAATCATTTCTGTCAAGAAGGGGGCACTCTGATCTGCTAAAAAAACACACCCATTCTCATGTGATGGGGTTTTGTTGTAAAAAGACTTGCTTGGCTTACGGTACTCTGGGTTTCGACTCTGGTGTAGGCGGCATAAGCACGCTCTCCAATCGGTGGATCTGCGGAGAATATCTTAATCTGGCCACAGGTTCTGTGTTCTCTGAAGATCCATTACTGTGGCTTTCCCAACAATGGGAACAGACATTACCTCATAAATCCTTTGACATAGCCCTAACAAACAATTAAAGAGGACCTCATGGAATAGGGACAAACAGGTTTTCATCAAAAGCAGCCCTGCATGGATGACCATTAACTCCTATAAACAACCCGTCCGCAGTCATGCCTAACAGTCTTACTTAGAACCTTTTATAAACACAAATTGCTCCATGGTCACTTGGGTTTGTGTCAAGGAGACTGACTGCCTGCCTCAATGGCTCCCGAAACCTTTCACCTCCTAAGAGACTGACTGCCTGCCTCAATGGCTCCCGAAACCTTTCACCTCCAAAAGAGACTGACTGCCTGCCTCTATGGCTCCCGAAAACTGTTCACCTCTAAAGAGACTGACTGCCTGCCTCAATGGTTACCGAAACTGTTCACCTCTAAAGAGACTGCCTTTCTCAATGTCTTCCGAAACCATTCACCTCCAAAGAGACTGACTGCCTGCCTCAATGTCCCCCGAAAACTTTCACCTCCAAAGAGACTGACTACCTGCCTCTATGGCTTCTGAAACCGTTCACCTCCAAAGAGACTGAATGCCTGCCTCTATGGCTCCCGAAACCTTCCACCTCCAAAAAGACTGACTGCCTGCCTCTATGGCTCCTGAAAGCTTTCACCTCCAAAGAGACTGACTGCCTGCCTCAATGGCTCCCGAAACCTTTCACCTCCAAAGAGGCTGACTGCCTGCCTCTATGGCTCCCGAAAACTTTCACCTCCAAAGAGAATGACTGCCTGCCTTAATGGCTCCCGAAACATTTCACCTCCAAAGAGACTGACTGCCTGCCTCAAGGGCTCCCGAAAGATTTTACCTCTAAAGAGACTGACTGCCTGCCTCAATGGCTCCCTAAAACCTTTTACCTCCAGAGAGACTGAATGCCTGCCTCAATGTCCCCCGAAAACTTTCACCTCCAAAGAGACTGACTGCCTGCCTCTATGGCTTCTGAAACCGTTCACCTCCAAAGAGACTGAATGCCTGCCTCTATGGCTCCCGAAACCTTCCACCTCCAAAAAGACTGACTGCCTGCCTCTATGGCTCCTGAAAGCTTTCACCTCCAAAGAGACTGACTGCCTGCCTCAATGGCTCCCGAAACCTTTCACCTCCAAAGAGGCTGACTGCCTGCCTCTATGGCTCCCGAAACCTTTCACCTCCAAAGAGACTGACTGCCTGCCTTAATGGCTCCCGAAACATTTCACCTCCAAAGAGACTGACTGCCTGCCTCAAGGGCTCCCGAAAGATTTTACCTCTAAAGAGACTGACTGCCTGCCTCAATGGCTCCTAAAACCTTTTACCTCCAGAGAGACTGAATGCCTGCCTCAATGGCTCCCGAAACTGTTCACCTCCAAAGAGACTGACTGACTGCCTCAATGACTCCCAAAACCTTTCACCTCTAAGGAGACTGACTGCCTGCCTCTATGGCTCCCGAAACCTTTCACCTCCAAAGAGACTGACTGCCTGCCTCTATGGCTCCCGAAACCTTTCACCTCCAAAGAGACTGACTGCCTGCCTCAATGGTTCCCGAAACTGTTCACCTCTAAAGAGACTGACTGCCTTTCTCAATGTCTTCCAAAACCTTTCACCTTCAAAGAGACTGACTGCCTGCCTCAATGGCTCCCGAAACCTTTCACCTCTAAAGAGACTGACTGCCTGCCTGAATGGCTCCAAAACCTTTCACCTCCAACGAGACTGGCTGACTGCCTGAATGGCTTCCGAAGCATTTCACCTCCAAAGAGACTGACTGCCTGCCTCAATGGCTCCCAAAACCTTTCACCTCCAAAGAGACTAACTGCCTGCCCGAATGGCTCCCGAAACCTTTTACCTCCAAAGAGACTGACTGCCTTCCTCAATGGCTCCCAAAAACGTTTACCTCTAAAAAGACTGACTGCTAGCTCAATGTCTTCCGAAACCTTTTACCTCCAAAGAGACTGACTACCTGCTTCAATGGCTTCTGAAAGCTTTTACCTCTAAAGAGACTGACTGCCTGCCTCGATGACTCCCGAAACCTTGTACCTCCAAAGAGACTGACTGCCTGCCTCAATGGCTCCTGAAACCTTTCAGCTCCAAAGAGACTAACTGCCTGCCTCAATGGCTCCCGAAACCGTTCACCTCAAAAGAGACTGACGGCATTCCTCAATGGCTCCCAAAAACTTTACCTCTAAAGGGACTGACTGCCTGCCTCAATGTCTCCCAAAACCTTTTACCTCCAAAGAGATTGACCGCCTGTCTCAGTGTCTCCTAAAACCTTTCACCTCCAAAGAGACTGACTGCCTGCCTCGATGGCTTTTGAAACCGTTCACCTCCAAAGAGACTGAATGCCTGCCTCTATGGCTCCCGAAACCTTCCACCTCCAAAAAGACTGACGGCCTGCCTCTATGGCTCCCGAAAGCTTTAACCTCCGACGAGACTGACTGCCTGCCTCAATGGCTCCTGAAACCTTTCACCTCCAAAGAGACCAACTGCCTGCCTGAATGGCTCCGGAAACCTTTTACCTCCAAAGAGACTGACTGCCTGCCTGAATGGCTCAGAAACCTTTCACCTCCAAAGAGACTGACTGCCTGCTTCAATGGCTCCCGAAACCTTTCCTCCAAAGAGACCGACTGCCTTCCTCAATGGCACCCAAAACCTTTTACCTCTAAAGAGACTGAGTGCTAGCTCAATGTCTTCCGAAACCTTTCACCTCCAAAGAGACTGACTACCTGCTTCACTGGCTTCCGAAAGCTTTTACCTCTGAAGATACTGACGGCCTGCCTCAATGGCTCCCGAAACCTTTTACCTCCAAAGAGACTGACTGCCTGCCTCAATGTCCCCCGAAACCTTTCACCTCCAAAGAGACTGACTGCATGCCTCTATGGCTTCTGAAACCGTTCACCACCAAAGAGACTGAATGCCTGCCTCTATGGCTCCCGAAACCTTCCACCTCCAAAAAGACTGACTGCCTGCCTCTATGGCTCCTGAAAGCTTTCACCTCCAAAGAGACTGACTGCCTGCCTCAATGGCTCCTGAAACCTTTCACCTCCAAAGAGGCTGACTGCCTGCCTCAATGGCTCCCGAAAGCTTTTGCCTCTAAAGAGACTGACTGCCTGCCTCGATGGCTCCCTAAGACCTTTTACCTCCAGAGAGACGGACTGCCTGCCTCAATGTCTCCCGAAACCTGTCACCTGTAAGGAGACTGACTGCCTGCCTCAATGGCTCCCGAAACCTTTCACCTCCAAAGAGACTGACTGCCTGCCTCAATGGCTCCCGAAACCTTCCACCTCCCAAGAGACTGATGCCTGCCTCTATGGCTCCCGAAACCTTCCACCTCCCAAGAGACTGATGCCTGCCTCTATGGCTCCTGAAAGCTTTCACCTCCAAAGAGACTGACTGCCTGCCTCAAAGGCTCCCGAAACCTTTCACCTCCAAAGAGACTGACTGCCTCCCTCAATGGCTCCCTAAAATCTTTTACCTCCAGAGAGACTGAATGCCTGCCTCAATGGCTCCCGAAACTGTTCACCTCTAAAGAGACTGACTCCTTCCTTAATGGCTCCCAAAAACATTTACCTCTAAGCGACTGACTGTCTGCCTGCCTCAATGTCTTCCAAAACCTTTCACCTCCAAAGAGACTGACTGCCTGCCTCAATGGCTCCTAAAAACTCTCACCTCCAAAGAGACTGACTGCCTGCCTCAATGGCTTCCGAAACCGTTCACCTCTAAAGAGCCTGACAGCATTCCTCAATGGCTCCCAAACCCAACAACTTTTACCTCTAAAGGGACTGACTGCCTTCCTCAATGTCTCCCGAAACATGTTGCCTCCAAAGAGATTGACTGCCTGTCTCAGTATCTCCCAAAACCTTTCAACTCCAAAGAGACTGACTGCCTGCCTCAATGTTCCCCAAAACCTTTCACCTCCAAAGAGACTGTTTGCCTGCCTCTATGGCTCCCGAAACCGTTCACCTCCAAAGAGACTGACTGCCTGCCTCTATGGCTCCTGAAACCTTTCACCTCCAAAGAGACTGACTGCCTGTCTCTCTGGCTCCCGAAACCTTTCACCTACAAAGAGACTGACTACCTGCCTCAATGGCTCCTGAAACATTTCACCTCCAAAGAGACTGACCGCCTGCCTGCCTCAATG
Source organism: Lissotriton helveticus (assembly GCF_964261635.1). Taxonomy (NCBI): domain Eukaryota; kingdom Metazoa; phylum Chordata; class Amphibia; order Caudata; family Salamandridae; genus Lissotriton; species Lissotriton helveticus. The sequence goes on from NC_136060.1 coordinate 482,910,877, forward strand.
GCTCCCTAAAACCTTATCCCTCCAAAGAGACTGGCTGCCTGCCTCAATGGCCACCTCAACCTTTCACATCCAAGAGACTGACTGCCTGCTTCAATGGCTCCCGAAACCTTTCACCTCCAAAGAGACTGACTGCCTGCCTCAATGGCTCCCGAAACATTCCACTTCCAAAGAGACTGACTGCCTGTCTCTATTGCTCCCAAAAGCTTTCACCTCCAAAGAGACTGACTGCCTGCCTCAAAGGCTCCCGAAACCTTTCACCTCCAAAGAGACTGACTGCCTGCCTCAATGGCTCCCTAAAATCTTTTACCTCCAGAGGGACTGAATGCCTGCCTCAATGGCTCCTAAAAACTGTTCACCTCTAAAGAGACTGACTGCCTTCCTCAATGGCTCCCGAAACCTTTCACCTCCAAAGAGACTGACTGCCTGCCTCAATGGCCCCCTCAACCTTTCACATCCAAAGAGACTGACTGCCTGCTTCAATGGCTCCAGAAACCTTTCCTCATAAGAGACTGTCTGCCTCCCTCAATGGCTCCCAAAAACTTTTACCTCTAAAGAGACTGACAGCCTGCCTCAATGGCTCCCTAAAACCTTTTACCTCCAGAGAGACTGAATGCCTGCCTCAATGACTCCCAAAACCTTTCACCTCTAAAGAGACTGACTGCCTGCCTCTATGGCTCCCGAAACCTTTCACCTCCAAAGAGACTGAAAGCCTGCCTCTATGGCTCCCGAAACCTTTCACCTCCAAAGAGACTGACTGCCTGCCTCAATGGTTCCCGAAACTGTTCACCTCTAAAGAGACTGGCTGCCTGCCTCAATGGCTCCCGAAACCTTTCACCTCTATAGAGACTGACTGCCTGCCTGAATGGCTCCAAAACCTTTCACCTCCAAAGAGACTGGCTGACTGCCTGAATGGCTTCCGAAGCATTTCACCTCCAAAGAGACTGACTGCCTGCCTCAATGGCTCCCAAAACCTTTCACCTCCAAAGAGCCTGACTGCCTGCCTCAATGGCTCCCGAAACCTTTCACCTCTATAGAGACTGACTGCCTGCCTGAATGGCTCCAAAACCTTTCACCTCCAAAGAGACTGGCTGACTGCCTGAATGGCTTCCGAAGCATTTCACCTCCAAAGAGACTGACTGCCTGCCTCAATGGCTCCCAAAACCTTTCACCTCCAAAGAGACTAACTGCCTGCTCGAATGGCTCCCGAAACCTTTTACCTCCAAAGAGACTGACTGCCTTCCTCAATGGCTCCCAAAAACGTTTACCTCTAAAAAGACTGACTGCTAGCTCAATGTCTTCCGAAACCTTTTACCTCCAAAGAGACTGACTACCTGCTTCAATGGCTACTGAAAGCTTTTACCTGTAAGGAGACTGACTGCCTGCCTCAATGGCTCCCGAAACCTTTCACCTCCAAAGAGACTGACTGCCTGCCTCAATGGCTCCCGAAACCTTCCACCTCCCAAGAGACTGATGCCTGCCTCTATGGCTCCCGAAACCTTCCACCTGCCAAGAGACTGATGCCTGCCTCTATGGCTCCTGAAAGCTTTCACCTCCAAAGAGACTGACTGCCTGCCTCAAAGTCTCCCGAAACCTTTCACCTCCAAAGAGACTGACTGCCTCCCTCAATGGCTCCCTAAAATCTTTTACCTCCAGAGAGACTGAATGCCTGCCTCAATGGCTCCCGAAACTGTTCACCTCTAAAGAGACTGACTCCTTCCTTAATGGCTTCCAAAAACATTTACCTCTAAGCGACTGACTGTCTGCCTGCCTCAATGTCTTCCAAAACCTTTCACCTCCAAAGAGACTGACTGCCTGCCTCAATGGCTCCTAAAAACTCTCACCTCCAAAGAGACTGACTGCCTGCCTCAATGGCTTCCGAAACTGTTCACCTCTAAAGAGCCTGACAGCGTTCCTCAATGGCTCCCAAACCCAACAACTTTTACCTCTAAAGGGACTGACTGCCTTCCTCAATGTCTCCCGAAACATTTTGCCTCCAAAGAGATTGACTGCCTGTCTCAGTATCTCCCAAAACCTTTCAACTCCAAAGAGACTGACTGCCTGCCTCAATGTTCCCCAAAACCTTTCACCTCCAAAGAGACTGTTTGCCTGCCTCTATGGCTCCCGAAACCGTTCACCTCCAAAGAGACTGACTGCCTGCCTCTATGGCTCCTGAAACCTTTCACCTCCAAAGAGACTGACTGCCTGTCTCTCTGGCTCCCGAAACCTTTCACCTACAAAGAGACTGACTACCTGCCTCAATGGCTCCTGAAACATTTCACCTCCAAAGAGACTGACCGCCTGCCTGCCTCAATGGCTCCCTAAAACCTTATCCCTCCAAAGAGACTGGCTGCCTGCCTCAATGGCCACCTCAACCTTTCACATCCAAAGAGACTGACTGCCTGCTTCAATGGCTCCCGAAACCTTTCACCTCCAAAGAGACTGACTGCCTGCCTCAACGGCTCCCGAAACCTTTCACCTCCAAAGAGACTGACTGCCTGCCTCAATGGCTCCCTAAAATCTTTTACCTCCAGAGGGACTGAATGCCTGCCTCAATGGCTCCTAAAAACTGTTCACCTCTAAAGAGACTGACTGCCTTCCTCAATGGCTCCCGAAACCTTTCACCTCCAAAGAGACTGACTGCCTGCCTCAATGGCCCCCTCAACCTTTCACATCCAAAGAGACTGACTGCCTGCTTCAATGGCTCCAGAAACCTTTCCTCATAAGAGACTGTCTGCCTCCCTCAATGGCTACCAAAAACTTTTACCTCTAAAGAGACTGACAGCCTGCCTCAATGGCTCCCTAAAACCTTTTACCTCCAGAGAGACTGAATGCCTGCCTCAATGACTCCCGAAACCTTTCACCTCTAAAGAGACTGACTGCCTGCCTCTATGGCTCCCGAAACCTTTCACCTCCAAAGAGACTGAAAGCCTGCCTCTATGGCTCCCGAAACCTTTCACCTCCAAAGAGACTGACTGCCTGCCTCAATGGTTCCCGAAACTGTTCACCTCTAAAGAGACTGACTGCCTTTCTCAATGTCTTCCAAAACCTTTCACCTCCAAAGAGCCTGACTGCCTGCCTCAATGGCTCCCGAAACCTTTCACCTCTATAGAGTCTGACTGCCTGCCTGAATGGCTCCAAAACCTTTCACCTCCAAAGAGACTGGCTGACTGCCTGAATGGCTTCCGAAGCATTTCACCTCCAAAGAGACTGACTGCCTGCCTCAATGGCTCCCAAAACCTTTCACCTCCAAAGAGACTAACTGCCTGCTCGAATGGCTCCCGAAACCTTTTACCTCCAAAGAGACTGACTGCCTTCCTCAATGGCTCCCAAAAACGTTTACCTCTAAAAAGACTGACTGCTAGCTCAATGTCTTCCGAAACCTTTTATCTCCAAAGAGACTGACTACCTGCTTCAATGGCTACTGAAAGCTTTTACCTCTAAAGAGACTGACTGCCTGCCTCGATGGCTCCCGAAACCTTGAACCTCCAAAGAGACTGACTGCCTGCCTCAATGGCTCCTGAAACCTTTCAGCTCCAAAGAGACTAACTGCCTGCCTCAATGGCTCCCGAAACCGTTCACCTCAAAAGAGACTGACAGCATTCCTTAATGGCTCCCAAAAACTTTACCTCTAAAGGGACTGACTGCCTGCCTCAATGTCTCCCAAAACCTTTTACCTCCAAAGAGATTGACCGCCTGTCTCAGTGTCTACTAAAACCTTTCACCTCCAAAGAGACTGACTGCCTGCCTCTATGGCTTTTGAAACCGTTCACCTCCAAAGAGACTGAATGCCTGCCTCTATGGCTCCCGAAACCTTTCACCTCCAAAAAGACTGACGGCCTGCCTCTATGGCTCCCGAAAGCTTTAACCTCCAACGAGACTGACTGCCTGTCTCAATGGCTCCTGAAACCTTTCACCTCCAAAGAGACTAACTGCCTGCCCGAATGGCTCCGGAAACCTTTTACCTCCAAAGAGACCGCCTGCCTGCCTGAATGGCTCAGAACCCTTTCACCTCCAAAGAGAATGACTGCCTGCTTCAATGGCTCCCGAAACCTTTCCTCCAAAGAGACCGACTGCCTTCCTCAATGGCACCCAAAAACCTTTACCTCTAAAGAGACTGAGTGCTAGCTCAATGTCTTCCGAAACCTTTCACCTCCAAAGAGACTGACTACCTGCTTCAATGGCTTCCAAAGCTTTTACCTCTGAAGATACTGACTGCCTGCCTCAATGGCTCCCGAAACCGTTCACCTCAAAAGAGACTGACAGCATTCCTCAATGGCTCCCAAAAACGTTTACCTCTAAAGGGACTGACTGCCTGCCTCAATGTCTCCCGAAACATTTTACCTCCTAAGAGATTGACTGCCTGTCTCAGTGTCTCCTAAAACCTTTCACCTCCATAGAGACTGTCTGCCTGCCTCAATGTCCCCCGAAACCTTCCACCTCCAAAAAGACTGATTGCCTGCCTCTATGGCTCCTGAAAGCTTTCACCTCTAAAGAGACTGACTGCCTTCCTTAATGGCTCCTGAAACCTTTCAGCTCCAAAGAGACTGACTGCCTGCCTCAATGGCCCCCTCAACCTTTCACATCCAAAGAGACTGACTGCCTGCTTCAATGGCTCCAGAAACCTTTCCTCATAAGAGACTGACTGCCTGCCTCAATGGCTCCCTAAAACCTTTTACCTCCAGAGAGACTGAATGCCTGCCTCAATGGCTCCCTGAAACTGTTCACCTCCAAAGAGACTGACTGACTGCCTCAATGACTCCCGAAACCTTTCACCTCTAAAGAGACTGACTGCCTGCCTCTATGGCTCCCGAAACCTTTCACCTCCAAAGAGACTGACTGCCTGCCTCAATGGTTCCCGAAACTGTTCACCTCTAAAGAGACTGACTGCCTTTCTCAATGTCTTCCAAAACCTTTCACCTCCAAAGAGACTGACTGCCTGCCTCAATGGCTCCCGAAATCTTTCACCTCTAAAGAGACTGACTGCCTGCCTGAATGGCTCCAAAACCTTTCACCTCCAAAGAGACTGGCTGACTGCCTGAATGGCTTCCGAAGCATTTCACCTCCAAAGAGAATGACTGCCTGCCTCAATGGCTCCCAAATCCTTTCACCACCAAAGAGACTAACTGCCTGCCCGAATGGCTCCCGAAACCTTTTACCTCCAAAGAGACTGACTGCCTGCCTGAATGGCTTAGAAACCTTTCACCTCCAAAGAGAATGACTGCCTGCTTCAATGGCTCCCGAAATTTTTCGTCCAAAGAGACCGACTGCCTTCCTCAATGGCACCCAAAAACCTTTACCTCTAAAGAGACTGAGTGCTAGCTCAATGTCTTCCGAAACCTTTCACCTCCAAAGAGACTGACTACCTGCTTCAATGGCTTCCAAAGCTTTTACCTCTGAAGATACTGACTGCCTGCCTCAATGGCTCCCGAAACCTTTTACCTCCAAAGAGACTGACTGCCTGCCTCAATGGCTCCTGAAACCTTTCATATCCAAAGAGACTGACTGCCTGCCTCAATGGCTCCCGAAACCGTTCACCTCAAAAGAGACTGACAGCATTCCTCAATGGCTCCCAAAAACGTTTACCTCTAAAGGGACTGACTGCCTGCCTCAATGTCTCCCGAAACCTTTTACCTCCTAAGAGATTGACTGCCTGTCTCAGTGTCTCCTAAAACCTTTCACCTCCATAGAGACTGTCTGCCTGCCTCAATGTCCCCCGAAACCTTTCAACTCCAAAGAGACTGACTGCCTGCCTCTATGGCTTCTGAAACCGTTCACCTCCAAAGAGACTGAATGCCTGCCTCTATGGCTCCCGAAACCTTCCACCTCCAAAAAGACTGACTGCCTGCCTCTATGGCTCCTGAAAGCTTTCACCTCCAAAGAGACTGACTGCCTGCCTCAATGGCTCCCGAAACCTTTCACCTCCAAAGAGGCTGACTGCCTGCCTCAATGGCTCCCTAAAACCTTTTACCTCCAGAGAGACGGACTGCCTGCCTCAATGGCTCCCGAAACCTGTCACCTGTAAGGAGACTGACTGCTTGCCTCAATAGCTCCCGAAACCTTTCACCTCCAAAGAGACTGACTGCCTGCCTCAATGGCTCCCGAAACTTTCCACCTCCCAAGAGACTGATGCCTGCCTCTATGGCTCCCGAAAGCTTTCACCTCCAAAGAGACTGACTGCCTGCCTCAAAGGCTCCCGAAACCTTTCACCTCCAAAGAGACTGACTGCCTCCCTCAATGGCTCCCTAAAATCTTTTACCTCCAGAGAGACTGAATGCCTGCCTCAATGGCTCCTGAAACTGTTCACCTCTAAAGAGACTGACTCCTTCCTTAATGGCTCCTGAAAACTTTCACCTCCAAAGAGACTGACTGCCTGCCTCAATGGTTCCCGAAACCGTTCACCTCTAAAGAGCCTGACAGCGTTCGTCAATGGCTCCCAAACCCAACAACTTTTACCTCTAAAGGGACTGACTGCCTGCCTCAATGTCTCCCGAAACCTTTTGCCTCCATGGAGATTGACTGCCTGTCTCAGTATCTCCCAAAACCTTTCAACTCCAAAGAGACTGACTGCCTGCCTCAATGTTCCCCAAAACCTTTCACCTCCAAAGAGACTGATTGCCTGCCTCTATGGCTCCCGAAACCGTTCACCTCCAAAGAGACTGACTGCCTGCCTCTATGGCTCCCGAAACCTTTCACCTCCAAAGAGACTGACTGCCTGTCTCTGTGGCTCCCAAAACCTTTTACCTCCAAAGAGACTGACTGCCTGCCTCAATGGCCCCTGAAACCTTTCACCTCCAAAGAGACTGACCGCCTGCCTGCCTCAATGGCTCCCTAAAACCTTATCCCTCCAAAGAGACTGACTGCCTGCCTCAATGGCCACCTCAACCTTTCACATCCAAAGAGACTGACTGCCTGCTTCAATGGCTCCCGAAACCTTTCACCTCCAAAGAGACTGACTGCCTGCCTCAATGGCTCCCGAAACCTTCCACTTCCAAAGAGACTGACTGCCTGTCTCTATGGCTCCCGAAAGCTTTCACCTCCAAAGAGACTGACTGCCTGCCTCAAAGGCTCCCGAAACTTTTCACCTCCAAAGAGACTGACTGCCTGCCTCAATGGCTCCCTAAAATCTTTTACCTCCAGAGGGACTGAATGCCTGCCTCAATGGCTCCCGAAACTGTTCACCTCTAAAGAGACTGACTGCCTTCCTCAATGGCTCCCGAAACCTTTCACCTCCAAAGAGACTGACTGCCTGCCTCAATGGCCCCCTCAACCTTTCACATCCAAAGAGACTGACTGCCTGCTTCAATGGCTCCAGAAACCTTTCCTCATAAGAGACTGACTGCCTCCATCAATGGCTCCCAAAAACTTTTACCTCTAAAGAGACTGACTGCTAGCTCAATGTCTTCCAAAACATTTCACCTCCAAAGAGACTGACTGCCTGCCTCAATGGCTCGCGAAACCGTTCACCTCTAAAGAGCCTGACAGCGTTCCTCAATGGCTCTCAATCCCAACAACTTTTACCTCTAAAGGGACTGACTGCCTGCCTCAATGTCTCCCGAAACTTTTTACCTCCAAAGAGATTGACTGCCTGTCTTAGTATCTCCCAAAACCTTTCACCTCCAAAGAGACTGACTGCCTGCCTCTATGGCTCCCGAAACCGTTCTCCTCCAAAGAGACTGACTGCCTGCCTCTATGGCTTCCGAAACCTTTCACCTCCAAAGAGATTGACTGCCTGTCTCAGTGTCTCCTTAAACCTTTCACCTCCAAAGAGACTGACTGCCTGCCTCAATGTCCCCCGAAACCTTTCACCTCCAAAGAGACTGACTGCCTGCCTCTATGGCTTCTGAAACCGTTCACCTCCAAAGAGACTGAATGCCTGCCTCTATGGCTCCCGAAACCTTCCAACTCCAAAAAGACTGACTTCCTGCCTCTATGGCTCCCAAAATCTTTCACCTTCAAAGAGGCTGACTGTCTGCCTCAATGGCTCCCGAAACTTTTACCTCTGAAGAGACTGACTGCTTGCCTCAATGGCTCCCTTAAACCTTTTACCTTTTACCGAAACCGTTCTCCTCCAAAGAGACTGACTGCCTGCCTCTATGGCTTCCGAAACCATTCACCTCCAAAGAGATTGACTGCCTGTCTCAGTGTCTCCTTAAACCTTTCACCTCCAAAGAGACTGACTGCCGGCCTCAATGTCCCCCGAAACCTTTAACCTCCAAAGAGACTGACTGCCTGCCTCTATGGCTTCTGAAACCGTTCACCTCCAAAGAGACTGAATGCCTGCCTCTATGGCTCCCGAAACCTTCCAACTCCAAAAAGACTGACTTCCTGCCTCTATGGCTCCCAAAACGTTTCACCTTCAAAGAGGCTGACTGCCTGCCTCAATGGCTCCCAAAACTTTTACCTCTAAAGAGACTGACTGCTTGCCTCAATGGCTCCCTTAAACCTTTTACCTCCAGTGAGACGGACTGCCTGCCTCAATGGCTCCCGAAACCTTTCACCTCTAAAGAGACTGACTGCCTGCCTCAATGGCTCCCGAAACCTTTCACCTCCAAAGAGACTGACTGCCTGCCTCAATGGCTCCCTAAAATCTTTTACCTCCAGAGAGACTGAATGCCTGCCGCAATGGCTCCCGAAACTGTTCACTTCTAAAGAGACAAACTGCCTTCCTCAATGGCTCCCAATTTTTTTTACCTCTAAGAGACTGACTGCCTGCCTGCCTCAATGTCTTCCAAAACCTTTCACCTCTAAAGGGACTGACTGCCTGCCTCTATGGCTCCCGAACCCTTTCACCTCCAAAGAGACTAACTTCCTGCCTCAATGGCTCCTGAAATCTTTCACCTCCAAAGAGACTGACTGCCTCCCTCAATGGTTCCCAAAAACTTTTACCTCTAAAGAGACTGACTGCTAGCTCAATGGCTTCTGAAACCTTTGACCTCCAAAGAGACTGACCACCTGCTTCAATGGCTTCCCGAAAGCTTTTACCTCTAAAGAGACTGACTGCCTGCCTCTATGGCTCCCGAAACCTTTCACCTCTAAAGAGACTGACTGCCTGCCTCTATGGCTTCCAAAAACCTTTACCTCTAAAGGGACTGACTGCCTGCCTCAATGTCTCCTGAAACCTTTTACCTCCAAAGAGATTGACTGCCTGTCTCAATATCTCCCAAAAACTTTCACTTCCAAAGAGACTGACTGCCTGCCTCAATGTCCCCTGAAACCTTTCACCTCCAAAGAGACTGACTGCCTGCCTCTATGGCTTCTAAAACCGTTCACCTCCAAATAGACTGAATGCCTGCCTCTATGGCTCCAGAAACCTTCCACCTCCAAAAAGACTGACTGACTGCCTCTATGGCACCCAAAACCTTACACCTTCAAAGAGGCTGACTGCCTGCCTCAATGGCTCCCGAAAGCTTTTACCTCTAAAGAGACTGACTGCCTGCCTCAATGGCTCCCTTAAACCTTTTACCTCCAGTGAGACGGACTGCCTGCCTCAATGGCTCCCGAAACCTTTCACCTCTAAAGAGACTGACTGCCTGCCTCAATGGCTTCCTAAAATCTTTTACCTCCAGAGAGACTAAATGCCTGCCTCAATGGCTCCCGAAACTGTTCACCTCTAAAGAGACTGACTGCCTTCCTCAATGGCTCCCAAAAACTTTTACCTCTAAGAGACTGACTGCCTGCCTGCCTCAATGTCTTCCAAAACCTTTCACCTCTAAAGGGACTGACTGCCTGCCTCAATGGCTCCTGAACCCTTTCACCTCCAAAAAGACTGACTGCCTGCCTCAATGGCTCCCTAAAATCTTTTACCTCCAGAGAGACTGACTGCCTGCCTCAATGTTCCCCAAAACCTTTCACCTCCAAAGAGACTGACTGCCTGCCTCTATGGCTCCCGAAACCGTTCTCCTCCAAAGAGACTGACTGCCTGCCTCTATGGCTTCCGAAACCTTTCACATCCAAAGAGACTGACTGCCTGCCTCTGTGGCTCCCGAAACCTTTCACCTCCAAAGAGACTGACTGTCTGCCTCAAAGGCTCCCAAAACCATTCACCTCAAAAGAGACTGACAGCGTTCCTCAATGGCTCCCAAAAACTTTTACCTCTAAAGGGACTGACTGCCTGCCTCAATGTCTCCTGAAACCTTTTACCTCCAAAGAGATTGACTGCCTGTCTTCTTGTCTCCTTAAACCTTTCACCTCCAAAGAGACTGACAGCCTGCCTCAATGTCCCCCGAAACCTTTCACCTCCAAAGAGACTGACTGCCTGCCTCTATGGCTTCTGAAACCGTTCACCTCCAAAGAGACTGAATGCCTGCCTCTATGGCTCCCGAAACCTTCCACCTTAAAAAAGACTGACTGCCTGCCTCAAAGGCTCCCAAAACCTTTCACCTCCAAAGAGACTGACTTCCTGCCTCAATGGCTCCCTAAAATCTTTTACCTCCAGAGAGACTGAATGCCTGCCTCAATGGCTCCCGAAACTGTTCACCTCTAAAGAGACTGACTGCCTTCCTCATTGGCTCCCAAAACCTTTTACCTCTAAGAGACTGACTGCCTGCCTGCCTCAATGTCTTCCAAAACATTTCACCTCCAAAGAGACTGACTGCCTGCCTCAATGGCTCCTGAAACCTTTCACCTCCAAAGAGACTGACTGCCTGCCTCAATGGCTCCCGAAACTGTTCACCTCTAAAGAGCCTGACAGTGTTCCTCAATGGCTCCCAATCCCAACAACTTTTACTTCTATAGGGACTGACTGCCTGCCTTAATGTCTCCCGAAACCTTTTACCTCCAAAGAGATTGACTGCCTGTTTCAGTATCTCCCAAAACCTTTCAACTCCAAAGAGACTGACTGCCTGCCTCAATGTTCCCCGAAACCTTTCAACTCCAAAGAGACTGACCGCCTGCTTCTATGGCTTCCGAAACCTTTCACATCCAAAGAGACTGACTGCCTGCCTCTGTGGCTCCCGAAACCTTTCACCTCCAAAGAGACTGACTGCCTGCCTCAATGGCTCCCTAAAACCTTTTCCCTCCAAAGAGACTGACTGCCTGCCTCAATGGCCCCCTCAACCTTTCACATCCAAAGAGACTGACTGCCTGCTTCAATGGCTACAGAAACCTTTTCTCATAAGAGACTGACTGCCTCCCTCAATGGCTCGCAAAAACTTTTACCTCTAAAGAGACTGACTGCTAGCTCAATGTCTTCCGAAACCTTTCACCTCCAAAGAGACTGACTACCTGCTTCAATGGCTTCTGAAAGCTTTTACTTCTGAAGAGACTGACTGTCTGCCTCAAAGGCTCCCAAAACCATTCACCTCAAAAGAGACTGATAGCGTTCCTCAATGGCTCCCAAAAACTTTTACCTCTAAAGGGACTGACTGCCTGCCTCAATGTCTCCCGAAACCTTTTACCTCCAAAGAGATTGACTGCCTGTCTTCTTGTCTCCTTAAACCTTTCACCTCCAAAGAGACTGACTGCCTGCCTCAATGTCCCCCGAAACCTTTCACCTCCAAAGAGACTGACTGCCTGCCTCTATGGCTTCTGAAACCATTCACCTCCAAAGAGACTGAATGCCTGCCTCTATGGCTCCCGAAACCTTCCACCTCCAAAAAGACCGACTGCCTGCCTCTATGGCTCCCAAAACCTTTCACCTTCAAAGAGGCTGACTGCCTGCCTCAATGGCTCCTGAAAGCTTTTACCTCTAAAGAGACTGACTGCTCGCCTCAATGGCTCCCTTAAACCTTTTACCTCCAGTGAGACGGACTGCCTGCCTCAATGGCTCCCGAAACCTTTCAGCTCTAAAGAGACTGACTGCCTGCCTCAATGGCTCCCGAAACCTTTCACCTCCAAAGAGACTGACTGCCTGCCTCTATGGCTCCCGAAAGCTTTCACCTCCAAAGAGACTGACTGCCTGCCTCAATGGCTCCCTAAAATCTTTTACCTCCTGAGAGACTGAATGCCTGCCTCAATGGCTCCCGAAACTGTTCACCTCTAAAGAGACTGACTGCCTGCCTCTATGGCTCCCGAAAGCTTTCACCTCCAAAGAGACTGACTGCCTGCCTCAATGGCTCCCTAAAATCTTTTACCTCCAGAGAGACTGAATGCCTGCCTCAATGGCTCCCGAAACTGTTCACCTCTAAAGAGACTGACTGCCTTCCTCAATGGCTCCCAACATTTTTTACCTTTAAGAGACTGATTGCCTACCTGCCTCAATGTCTTCCAAAACCTTTCACCTCTAAAGGGACTGACTGCCTGCCTCTACGGCTCCTGAAACCTTTCACCTCCAAAGAGACTAACTGCCTGCCTCAATGGCTCCTGAAATCTTTCACCTCCAAAGAGACTGACTGCCTCCCTCAATGGCTCCCAAACACTTTTACCTCTAAAGAGACTGGCTGCTAGCTAAATGGCTTCTGAAACCTTTCACCTCCAAAGAGACTGACTACCTGCTTCAGTGGCTTCCCGAAAGCTTTTACCTCTAAAGAGACTGACTGCCTGCCTCAATGGCTTCCGAAACCTTTTACCTCCAAAGAGACTGACTGCCTGCCTCAATGGCTCCTGAAACCTTTCTTCTCCAAAGAGACTGACTGCCTGCCTCAATGGCTCCCGAAACCGTTCACCTCAAAAGAGACTGACAGCGTTGCTCAATGGCTCCCAAAAATGTTTACCTCCAAAGGGACTGACTGCCTGCCTCAATGTCTCCCGAAACCTTTTACCTCTAAAGAGATTGACTGCCTGTCTCAATGTCTCCCAAAACCTTTCACCTCCAAAGAGACTGACTGCCTGCCTCAATGTCCCCTGAAACCTTTCACCTCCAAAGAGATTGACTGCCTGCCTCTATGGCTTCTGAAACTGTTCATCTCCAAAGAGACTGAATGCCTGCCTCTAAGGCTCCCGAAACCTTCCACCTCCAAAAAGACTGCCTGCCTGCCTCTATGGCTCCTGAAAGCTTTCACCTCCAAAGAGACTGACTGCCTGCCTCAATGGCTCCTGAAACTTTTTACCTCCAAAGAGATTGACTGCCTGTCTCAGTGTCTCCTAAAACCTTTGACCTCCAAAGAGACTGACTGCCTGCCTCTATGGCTTCTGAAACTGTTCGCCTCCAAAGAGACTGAATGCCTGCCTCTATGGCTCCCGAAACTTTCCACCTCCAAAAAGACTGACTGCCTGCCTCTATGGCTCCCGAAAGCTTTCACCTCCAAAGAGACTGACTGCCTGCCTCAATGGCTCCCGAAACCTTTCACCTCTAAAGTGACTGACTGCCTGCTTCAATGGCTACAGAAACCTTTCCTCATAAGAGACTGACTGCCTCCCTCAATGGCACCCAAAAACTTTTACCTCTAAAGAGACTGACTGCTAGCTCAATGTCTTCCGAAACCTTTCACCTCCAAAGAGACTGACTACCTGCTTCAATGGCTTCTGAAAGCTTTTACTTCTGAAGAGACTGACTGTCTGCCTCAAAGGCTCCCAAAACCATTCACCTCAAAAGAGACTGATAGCGTTCCTCAATGGCTCCCAAAAACTTGTACCTCTAAAGGGACTGACTGCCTGCCTCAATGTCTCCCGAAACCTTTTACCTCTAAAGAGATTGACTGCCTGTCTTCTTGTCTCCTTAAACCTTTCACCTCCAAAGAGACTGACTGCCTGCCTCAATGTCCCCCGAAACCTTTCACCTCCAAAGAGAATGACTGCCTGCCTCTATGGCTCCCGAAAACTGTTCACCTCTAAAGAGACTGACTGCCTGCCTCAATGGTTACCGAAACTGTTCACCTCTAAAGAGACTGCCTTTCTCAATGTCTTCCGAAACCATTCACCTCCAAAGAGACTGACTGCCTGCCTCAATGTCCCCCGAAAACTTTCACCTCCAAAGAGACTGACTGCCTGCCTCTATGGCTTCTGAAACCGTTCACCTCCAAAGAGACTGAATGCCTGCCTCTATGGCTCCCGAAACCTTCCACCTCCAAAAAGACTGACTGCCTGCCTCTATGGCTCCTGAAAGCTTTCACCTCCAAAGAGACTGACTGCCTGCCTCAATGGCTCCCGAAACCTTTCACCTCCAAAGAGGCTGACTGCCTGCCTCTATGGCTCCCAAAAACTTTCACCTCCAAAGAGAATGACTGCATGCCTTAATGGCTCCCGAAACATTTCACCTCCAAAGAGACTGACTGCCTGCCTCAAGGGCTCCCGAAAGATTTTACCTCTAAAGAGACTGACTGCCTGCCTCAATGGCTCCCTAAAACCTTTTACCTCCAGAGAGACTGAATGCCTGCCTCAATGTCCCCCGAAAACTTTCACCTCCAAAGAGACTGACTGCCTGCCTCTATGGCTTCTGAAACCGTTCACCTCCAAAGAGACTGAATGCCTGCCTCTATGGCTCCCGAAACCTTCCACCTCCAAAAAGACTGACTGCCTGCCTCTATGGCTCCTGAAAGCTTTCACCTCCAAAGAGACTGACTGCCTGCCTCAATGGCTCCCGAAACCTTTCACCTCCAAAGAGGCTGACTGCCTGCCTCTATGGCTCCCGAAACCTTTCACCTCCAAAGAGACTGACTGCCTGCCTTAATGGCTCCCGAAACATTTCACCTCCAAAGAGACTGACTGCCTGCCTCAAGGGCTCCCGAAAGATTTTACCTCTAAAGAGACTGACTGCCTGCCTCAATGGCTCCCTAAAACCTTTTACCTCCAGAGAGACTGAATGCCTGCCTCAATGGCTCCCGAAACTGTTCACCTCCAAAGAGACTGACTGACTGCCTCAATGACTCCCAAAACCTTTCACCTCTAAGGAGACTGACTGCCTGCCTCTATGGCTCCCGAAACCTTTCACCTCCAAAGAGACTGACTGCCTGCCTCTATGGCTCCCGAAACCTTTCACCTCCAAAGAGACTGACTGTCTGCCTCAATGGTTCCCGAAACTGTTCACCTCTAAAGAGACTGACTACCTTTCTCAATGTCTTCCAAAACCTTTCACCTTCAAAGAGACTGACTGCCTGCCTCAATGGCTCCCGAAACCTTTCACCTCTAAAGAGACTGACTGCCTGCCTGAATGGCTCCAAAACCTTTCACCTCCAACGAGACTGGCTGACTGCCTGAATGGCTTCCGAAGCATTTCACCTCCAAAGAGACTGACTGCCTGCCTCAATGGCTCCCAAAACCTTTCACCTCAAAAGAGACTAACTGCCTGCCCGAATGGCTCCCGAAACCTTTTACCTCCAAAGAGACTGACTGCCTTCCTCAATGGCTCCCAAAAACGTTTACCTCTAAAAAGACTGACAGCTAGCTCAATGTCTTCCGAAACCTTTTACCTCCAAAGAGACTGACTACCTGCTTCAATGGCTTCTGAAAGCTTTTACCTCTAAAGAGACTGACTGCCTGCCTCGATGACTCCCGAAACCTTGTACCTCCAAAGAGACTGACTGCCTGCCTCAATGGCTCCTGAAACCTTTCAGCTCCAAAGAGACTAACTGCCTGCCTCAATGGCTCCCGAAACCGTTCACCTCAAAAGAAACTGACAGCATTCCTCAATGGCTCCCAAAAACTTTACCTCTAAAGGGACTGACTGCCTGCCTCAATGTCTCCCAAAACCTTTTACCTCCAAAGAGATTGACCGCCTGTCTCAGTGTCTCCTAAAACCTTTCACCTCCAAAGAGACTGACTGCCTGCCTCTATGGCTTTTGAAACCGTTCACCTCCAAAGAGACTGAATGCCTGCCTCTATGGCTCCCGAAACCTTCCACCTCCAAAAAGACTGACGGCCTGCCTCTATGGCTCCCAAAAGCTTTAACCTCCAACGAGACTGACTGCCTGCCTCAATGGCTCCTGAAACCTTTCACCTCCAAAGAGACTAACTGCCTGCCTGAATGGCTCCGGAAACCTTTTACCTCCAAAGAGACTGACTGCCTGCCTGAATGGCTCAGAAACCTTTCACCTCCAAAGAGACTGACTGCCTGCTTCAATGGCTCCCGAAACCTTTCCTCCAAAGAGACCGACTGCCTTCCTCAATGGCACCCAAAACCTTTTACCTCTAAAGAGACTGAGTGCTAGCTCAATGTCTTCCGAAACCTTTCACCTCCAAAGAGACTGACTACCTGCTTCACTGGCTTCCGAAAGCTTTTACCTCTGAAGATACTGACGGCCTGCCTCAATGGCTCCCGAAACCTTTTACCTCCAAAGAGACTGACTGTCTGCCTCAATGTCCCCCGAAACCTTTCACCTCCAAAGAGACTGACTGCATGCCTCTATGGCTTCTGAAACCTTTCACCACCAAAGAGAATGAATGCCTGCCTCTATGGCTCCCGAAACCTTCCACCTCCAAAAAGACTGACTGCCTGCCTCTATGGCTCCTGAAAGCTTTCACCTCCAAAGAGACTGACTGCCTGCCTCAATGGCTCCTGAAACTTTTCACCTCCAAAGAGGCTGACTGCCTGCCTCAATGGCTCCCGAAAGCTTTTGCCTCTAAAGAGACTGACTGCCTGCCTCGATGGCTCCCTAAGACCTTTTACCTCCAGAGAGACGGACTGCCTGCCTCAATGTCTCCCGAAACCTGTCACCTGTAAGGAGACTGACTGCCTGCCTCAATGGCTCCCGAAACCTTTCACCTCCAAAGAGACTGACTGCCTGCCTCAATGGCTCCCGAAACCTTCCACCTCCCAAGAGACTGATGCCTGCATCTATGGCTCCCGAAACCTTCCACCTCCCAAGAGACTGATGCCTGCCTCTATGGCTCCTGAAAGCTTTCACCTCCAAAGAGACTGACTGCCTGCCTCAAAGGCTCCCGAAACCTTTCACCTCCAAAGAGACTGACTGCCTCCCTCAATGGCTCCCTAAAATCTTTTACCTCCAGAGAGACTGAATGCCTGCCTCAATGGCTCCCGAAACTGTTCACCTCTAAAGAGACTGACTCCTTCCTTAATGGCTCCCAAAAACATTTACCTCTAAGCGACTGACTGTCTGCCTGCCTCAATGTCTTCCAAAACCTTTCACCTCCAAAGAGACTGACTGCCTGCCTCAATGGCTCCTAAAAACTCTCACCTCCAAAGAGACTGACTGCCTGCCTCAATGGCTTCCGAAACCGTTCACCTCTAAAGAGCCTGACAGCGTTCCTCAATGGCTCCCAAACCCAACAACTTTTACCTCTAAAGGGACTGACTGCCTTCCTCAATGTCTCCCGAAACATTTTGCCTCCAAAGAGATTGACTGCCTGTCTCAGTATCTCCCAAAACCTTTCAACTCCAAAGAGACTGACTGCCTGCCTCAATGTTCCCCAAAACCTTTCACCTCCAAAGAGACTGTTTGCCTGCCTCTATGGCTCCCGAAACCGTTCACCTCCAAAGAGACTGACTGCCTGCCTCTATGGCTCCTGAAACCTTTCACCTCCAAAGAGACTGACTGCCTGTCTCTCTGGCTCCCGAAACCTTTCACCTACAAAGAGACTGACTACCTGCCTCAATGGCTCCTGAAACATTTCACCTCCAAAGAGACTGACCGCCTGCCTGCCTCAATGGCTCCCTAAAACCTTATCCCTCCAAAGAGACTGGCTGCCTGCCTCAATGGCCACCTCAACCTTTCACATCCAAAGAGACTGACTGCCTGCTTCAATGGCTCCCGAAACCTTTCCTCCAAAGAGACTGACTGCCTCCCTCAATGGCTCCCTAAAAATTTTTACCTCCAGAGAGACTGAATGCCTGCCTCAATGGCTCCCGAAACTGTTCACCTCTAAAGAGACTGACTCCTTCCTTAATGGCTCCCAAAAACATTTACCTCTAAGCGACTGACTGTCTGCCTGCCTCAATGTCTTCCAAAACCTTTCACCTCCAAAGAGACTGACTGCCTGCCTCAATGGCTCCTAAAAACTCTCACCTCCAAAGAGACTGACTGCCTGCCTCAATGGCTTCCGAAACCGTTCACCTCTAAAGAGCCTGACAGCGTTCCTCAATGGCTCCCAAACCCAACAACTTTTACCTCTAAAGGGACTGACTGCCTTCCTCAATGTCTCCCGAAACATTTTGCCTCCAAAGAGATTGACTGCCTGTCTCAGTATCTCCCAAAACCTTTCAACTCCAAAGAGACTGACTGCCTGCCTCAATGTTCCCCTTAAACCTTTCACCTCCAAAGAGACTGTTTGCCTGCCTCTATGGCTCCCGAAACCGTTCACCTCCAAAGAGACTGACTGCCTGCCTCTATGGCTCCTGAAACCTTTCACCTCCAAAGAGACTGACTGCCTGTCTCTCTGGCTCCCGAAACCTTTCACCTACAAAGAGACTGACTACCTGCCTCAATGGCTCCTGAAACATTTCACCTCCAAAGAGACTGACCGCCTGCCTGCCTCAATGGCTCCCTAAAACCTTATCCCTCCAAAGAGACGGGCTGCCTGCCTCAATGGCCACCTCAACCTTTCACATCCAAAGAGACTGACTGCCTGCTTCAATGGCTCCCGAAACCTTTCACCTCCAAAGAGACTGACTGCCTGCCTCAATGGCTCCCGAAACCTTCCACTTCCAAAGAGACTGACTGCCTGTCTCTATGGCTCCCAAAAGCTTTCACCTCCAAAGAGACTGACTGCCTGCCTCAAAGGCTCCCGAAACCTTTCACCTCCAAAGAGACTGACTGCCTGCCTCAATGGCTCCCTAAAATCTTTTACCTCCAGAGGGACTGAATGCCTGCCTCAATGGCTCCTAAAAACTGTTCACCTCTAAAGAGACTGACTGCCTTCCTCAATGGCTCCCGAAACCTTTCACCTCCAAAGAGACTGACTGCCTGCCTCAATGGCCCCCTCAACCTTTCACATCCAAAGAGACTGACTGCCTGCTTCAATGGCTCCAGAAACCTTTCCTCATAAGAGACTGTCTGCCTCCCTCAATGGCTCCCAAAAACTTTTACCTCTAAAGAGACTGACAGCCTGCCTCAATGGCTCCCTAAAACCTTTTACCTCCAGAGAGACTGAATGCCTGCCTCAATGACTCCCGAAACCTTTCACCTCTAAAGAGACTGACTGCCTGCCTCTATGGCTCCCGAAACCTTTCACCTCCAAAGAGACTGAAAGCCTGCCTCTATGGCTCCCGAAACCTTTCACCTCCAAAGAGACTGACTGCCTGCCTCAATGGTTCCCGAAACTGTTCACCTCTAAAGAGACTGACTGCCTTTCTCAATGGCTTCCAAAACCTTTCACCTCCAAAGAGCCTGACTGCCTGCCTCAATGGCTCCCGAAACCTTTCACCTCTATAGAGACTGACTGCCTGCCTGAATGGCTCCAAAACCTTTCACCTCCAAAGAGACTGGCTGACTGCCTGAATGGCTTCCGAAGCATTTCACCTCCAAAGAGACGGACTGCCTGCCTCAATGGCTCCCAAAACCTTTCACCTCCAAAGAGACTAACTGCCTGCTCGAATGGCTCCCGAAACCTTTTACCTCCAAAGAGACTGACTGCCTTCCTCAATGGCTCCCAAAAACGTTTACCTCTAAAAAGACTGACTGCTAGCTCAATGTCTTCCGAAACCTTTTACCTCCAAAGAGACTGACTACCTGCTTCAATGGCTACTGAAAGCTTTTACCTGTAAGGAGACTGACTGCCTGCCTCAATGGCTCCCGAAACCTTTCACCTCCAAAGAGACTGACTGCCTGCCTCAATGGCTCCCGAAACCTTCCACCTCCCAAGAGACTGATGCCTGCCTCTATGGCTCCCGAAACCTTCCACCTCCCAAGAGACTGATGCCTGCCTCTATGGCTCCTGAAAGCTTTCACCTCCAAAGAGACTGACTGCCTGCCTCAAAGGCTCCCGAAACCTTTCACCTCCAAAGAGACTGACTGCCTCCCTCAATGGCTCCCTAAAATCTTTTACCTCCAGAGAGACTGAATGCCTGCCTCAATGGCTCCCGAAACTGTTCACCTCTAAAGAGACTGACTCCTTCCTTAATGGCTCCCAAAAACATTTACCTCTAAGCGACTGACTGTCTGCCTGCCTCAATGTCTTCCAAAACCTTTCACCTCCAAAGAGACTGACTGCCTGCCTCAATGGCTCCTAAAAACTCTCACCTCCAAAGAGACTGACTGCCTGCCTCAATGGCTTCCGAAACCGTTCACCTCTAAAGAGCCTGACAGCGTTCCTCAATGGCTCCCAAACCCAACAACTTTTACCTCTAAAGGGACTGACTGCCTTCCTCAATGTCTCCCGAAACATTTTTCCTCCAAAGAGATTGACTGCCTGTCTCAGTATCTCCCAAAACCTTTCAACTCCAAAGAGACTGACTGCCTGCCTCAATGTTCCCCAAAACCTTTCACCTCCAAAGAGACTGTTTGCCTGCCTCTATGGCTCCCGAAACCGTTCACCTCCAAAGAGACTGACTGCCTGCCTCTATGGCTCCTGAAACCTTTCACCTCCAAAGAGACTGACTGCCTGTCTCTCTGGCTCCCGAAACCTTTCACCTACAAAGAGACTGACTACCTGCCTCAATGGCTCCTGAAACATTTCACCTCCAAAGAGACTGACCGCCTGCCTGCCTCAATGGCTCCCTAAAACCTTATCCCTCCAAAGAGACTGGCTGCCTGCCTCAATGGCCACCTCAACCTTTCACATCCAAAGAGACTGACTGCCTGCTTCAATGGCTCCCGAAACCTTTCACCTCCAAAGAGACTGACTGCCTGCCTCAATGGCTCCCGAAACCTTCCACTTCCAAAGAGACTGACTGCCTGTCTCTATGGCTCCCAAAAGCTTTCACCTCCAAAGAGACTGACTGCCTGCCTCAAAGGCTCCCGAAACCTTTCACCTCCAAAGAGACTGACTGCCTGCCTCAATGGCTCCCTAAAATCTTTTACCTCCAGAGGGACTGAATGCCTGCCTCAATGGCTCCTAAAAACTGTTCACCTCTAAAGAGACTGACTGCCTTCCTCAATGGCTCCCGAAACCTTTCACCTCCAAAGAGACTGACTGCCTGCCTCAATGGCCCCCTCAACCTTTCACATCCAAAGAGACTGACTGCTTGCTTCAATGGCTCCAGAAACCTTTCCTCATAAGAGACTGTCTGCCTCCCTCAATGGCTCCCAAAAACGTTTACCTCTAAAGAGACTGACAGCCTGCCTCAATGGCTCCCTAAAACCTTTTACCTCCAGAGAGACTGAATGCCTGCCTCAATGACTCCCGAAACCTTTCACCTCTAAAGAGACTGACTGCCTGCCTCTATGGCTCCCGAAACCTTTCACCTCCAAAGAGACTGAAAGCCTGCCTCTATGGCTCCCGAAACCTTTCACCTCCAAAGAGACTGACTGCCTGCCTCAATGGTTCCCGAAACTGTTCACCTCTAAAGAGACTGACTGCCTTTCTCAATGTCTTCCAAAACCTTTCACCTCCAAAGAGCCTGACTGCCTGCCTCAATGGCTCCCGAAACCTTTCACCTCTATAGAGACTGACTGCCTGCCTGAATGGCTCCAAAACCTTTCACCTCCAAAGAGACTGGCTGACTGCCTGAATGGCTTCCGAAGCATTTCACCTCCAAAGAGACTGACTGCCTGCCTCAATGGCTCCCAAAACCTTTCACCTCCAAAGAGACTAACTGCCTGCTCGAATGGCTCCCGAAACCTTTTACCTCCAAAGAGACTGACTGCCTTCCTCAATGGCTCCCAAAAACGTTTACCTCTAAAAAGACTGACTGCTATCTCAATGTCTTCCGAAACCTTTTACCTCCAAAGAGACTGACTACCTGCTTCAATGGCTACTGAAAGCTTTTACCTCTAAAGAGACTGACTGCCTGCCTCGATGGCTCCCGAAACCTTGTACCTCCAAAGAGACTGACTGCCTGCCTCAATGGCTCCTGAAACCTTTCAGCTCCAAAGAGACTAACTGCCTGCCTCAATGGCTCCCGAAACCGTTCACCTCAAAAGAGACTGACAGCATTCCTTAATGGCTCCCAAAAACTTTACCTCTAAAGGGACTGACTGCCTGCCTCAATGTCTCCCAAAACCTTTTACCTCCAAAGAGATTGACCGCCTGTCTCAGTGTCTACTAAAACCTTTCACCTCCAAAGAGACTGACTGCCTGCCTCTATGGCTTTTGAAACCGTTCACCTCCAAAGAGACTGAATGCCTGCCTCTATGGCTCCCGAAACCTTTCACCTCCAAAAATACTGACGGCCTGCCTCTATGGCTCCCGAAAGCTTTAACCTCCAATGAGACTGACTGCCTGCCTCAATGGCTCCTGAAACCTTTCACCTCCAAAGAGACTAACTGCCTGCCCGAATGGCTCCGGAAACCTTTTACCTCCAAAGAGACTGCCTGCCTGCCTGAATGGCTCAGAACCCTTTCACCTCCAAAGAGAATGACTGCCTGCTTCAATGGCTCCCGAAACCTTTCCTCCAAAGAGACCGACTGCCTTCCTCAATGGCACCCAAAAACCTTTACCTCTAAAGAGACTGAGTGCTAGCTCAATGTCTTCCGAAACCTTTCACCTCCAAAGAGACTGACTACCTGCTTCAATGGCTTCCAAAGCTTTTACCTCTGAAGATACTGACTGCCTGCCTCAATGGCTCCCGAAACCGTTCACCTCAAAAGAGACTGACAGCATTCCTCAATGGCTCCCAAAAACGTTTACCTCTAAAGGGACTGACTGCCTGCCTCAATGTCTCCCGAAACATTTTACCTCCTAAGAGATTGACTGCCTGTCTCAGTGTCTCCTAAAACCTTTCACCTCCATAGAGACTGTCTGCCTGCCTCAATGTCCCCCGAAACCTTCCACCTCCAAAAAGACTGATTGCATGCCTCTATAGCTCCTGAAAGCTTTCACCTCTAAAGAGACTGACTGCCTTCCTCAATGGCTCCTGAAACCTTTCAGCTCCAAAGAGACTGACTGCCTGCCTCAATGGCCCCCTCAACCTTTCACATCCAAAGAGACTGACTGCCTGCTTCAATGGCTCCAGAAACCTTTCCTCATAAGAGACTGACTGCCTCCCTCAATGGCTCCCAAAAACTTTTACCTCTAAATAAACTGACTGCCTGCCTCAATGGCTCCCTAAAACCTTTTACCTCCAGAGAGACTGAATGCCTGCCTCAATGGCTCCCGAAACTGTTCACCTCCAAAGAGACTGACTGACTGCCTCAATGACTCCCGAAACCTTTCACCTCTAAAGAGACTGACTGCCTGCCTCTATGGCTCCCGAAACCTTTCACCTCCAAAGAGACTGACTGCCTGCCTCAATGGTTCCCGAAACTGTTCACCTCTAAAGAGACTGACTGCCTTTCTCAATGTCTTCCAAAACCTTTCACCTCCAAAGAGACTGACTGCCTGCCTCAATGGCTCCCGAAATCTTTCACCTCTAAAGAGATTGACTGCCTGCCTGAATGGCTCCAAAACCTTTCACCTCCAAAGAGACTGGCTGACTGCCTGAATGGCTTCCGAAGCATTTCACCTCCAAAGAGAATGACTGCCTGCCTCAATGGCTCCCAAATCCTTTCACCACCAAAGAGACTAACTGCCTGCCCGAATGGCTCCCGAAACCTTTTACCTCCAAAGAGACTGACTGCCTTCCTCAATCGCTCCCAAAAACGTTTACCTCTAAAAAGACTGACTGCTATCTCAATGTCTTCCGAAACCTTTTACCTCCAAAGAGACTGACTACCTGCTTCAATGGCTTCTGAAAGCTTTTACCTCTAAAGAGACTGACTGCCTGCCTCGATGGCTCCCGAAACCTTGTACCTCCAAAGAGACTGACTGCCTGCCTCAATGGCTCCTGAAACCTTTCAGCTCCAAAGAGACTAACTGCCTGCCTCAATGGCTCCCGAAACCGTTCACCTCAAAAGAGACTGACAGCATTCCTCAATGGCTCCCAAAAACTTTACCTCTAAAGGGACTGACTGCCTGCCTCAATGTCTCCCAAAACCTTTTACCTCCAAAGAGATTGACCGCCTGTCTCAGTGTCTCCTAAAACCTTTCACCTCCAAAGAGACTGACTGCCTGCCTCTATGGCTTTTGAACCCGTTCACCTCCAAAGAGACTGAATGCCTGCCTCCATGGCTCCCGAAACCTTTCACCTCCAAAAAGACTGACGGCCTGCCTCTATGGCTCCCGAAAGCTTTAACCTCCAACGAGACTGACTGCCTGCCTCAATGGCTCCTGAAACCTTTCACCTCCAAAGAGACTAACTGCCTGCCCGAATGGCTCCGGAAACCTTTTACCTCCAAAGAGACGGACTGCCTGCCTGAATGGCTCAGAAACCTTTCACCTCCAAAGAGAATGACTGCCTGCTTCAATGGCTCCCGAAGTTTTTCGTCCAAAGAGACCGACTGCCTTCCTCAATGGCACCCAAAAACCTTTACCTCTAAAGAGACTGAGTGCTAGCTCAATGTCTTCCGAAACCTTTCACCTCCAAAGAGACTGACTACCTGCTTCAATGGCTTCCAAAGCTTTTACCTCTGAAGATACTGACTGCCTGCCTCAATGGCTCCCGAAACCTTTTACCTCCAAAGAGACTGACTGCCTGCCTCAATGGCTCCTGAAACCTTTCATATCCAAAGAGACTGACTGCCTGCCTCAATGGCTCCCGAAACCGTTCACCTCAAAAGAGACTGACAGCATTCCTCAATGGCTCCCAAAAACGTTTACCTCTAAAGGGACTGACTGCCTGCCTCAATGTCTCCCGAAACCTTTTACCTCCTAAGAGATTGACTGCCTGTCTCAGTGTCTCCTAAAACCTTTCACCTCCATAGAGACTGTCTGCCTGCCTCAATGTCCCCCGAAACCTTTCAACTCCAAAGAGACTGACTGCCTGCCTCTATGGCTTCTGAAACCGTTCACCTCCAAAGAGACTGAATGCCTGCCTCTATGGCTCCCGAAACCTTCCACCTCCAAAAAGACTGACTGCCTGCCTCTATGGCTCCTGAAAGCTTTCACCTCCAAAGAGACGGACTGCCTGCCTCAATGGCTCCCGAAACCTGTCACCTGTAAGGAGACTGACTGCTTGCCTCAATAGCTCCCGAAACCTTTCACCTCCAAAGAGACTGACTGCCTGCCTCAATGGCTCCCGAAACTTTCCACCTCCCAAGAGACTGATGCCTGCCTCTATGGCTCCCGAAAGCTTTCACCTCCAAAGAGACTGACTGCCTGCCTCAAAGGCTCCCGAAACCTTTCACCTCCAAAGAGACTGACTGCCTCCCTCAATGGCTCCCTAAAATCTTTTACCTCCAGAGAGACTGAATGCCTGCCTCAATGGCTCCTGAAACTGTTCACCTCTAAAGAGACTGACTCCTTCCTTAATGGCTCCTGAAAACTTTCACCTCCAAAGAGACTGACTGCCTGCCTCAATGGTTCCCGAAACCGTTCACCTCTAAAGAGCCTGACAGCGTTCGTCAATGGCTCCCAAACCCAACAACTTTTACCTCTAAAGGGACTGACTGCCTGCCTCAATGTCTCCCGAAACCTTTTGCCTCCATGGAGATTGACTGCCTGTCTCAGTATCTCCCAAAACCTTTCAACTCCAAAGAGACTGACTGCCTGCCTCAATGTTCCCCAAAACCTTTCACCTCCAAAGAGACTGATTGCCTGCCTCTATGGCTCCCGAAACCGTTCACCTCCAAAGAGACTGACTGCCTGCCTCTATGGCTCCCGAAACCTTTCACCTCCAAAGAGACTGACTGCCTGTCTCTGTGGCTCCCAAAACCTTTCACCTACAAAGAGATTGACTGCCTGCCTCAATGGCTCCTGAAACCTTTCACCTCCAAAGAGACTGACCGCCTGCCTGCCTCAATGGCTCCCTAAAACCTTATCCCTCCAAAGAGACTGACTGCCTGCCTCAATGGCCACCTCAACCTTTCACATCCAAAGAGACTGACTGCCTGCTTCAATGGCTCCCGAAACCTTTCACCTCCAAAGAGACTGACTGCCTGCCTCAATGGCTCCCGAAACCTTCCACTTCCAAAGAGACTGACTGCCTGTCTCTATGGCTCCCGAAAGCTTTCACCTCCAAAGAGACTGACTGCCTGCCTCAAAGGCTCCCGAAACTTTTCACCTCCAAAGAGACTGACTGCCTGCCTCAATGGCTCCCTAAAATCTTTTACCTCCAGAGGGACTGAATGCCTGCCTCAATGGCTCCCGAAACTGTTCACCTCTAAAGAGACTGACTGCCTTCCTCAATGGCTCCCGAAACCTTTCACCTCCAAAGAGACTGACTGCCTGCCTCAATGGCCCCCTCAACCTTTCACATCCAAAGAGACTGACTGCCTGCTTCAATGGCTCCAGAAACCTTTCCTCATAAGAGACTGACTGCCTCCCTCAATGGCTCCCAAAAACTTTTACCTCTAAAGAGACTGACTGCTAGCTCAATGTCTTCCAAAACATTTCACCTCCAAAGAGACTGACTGCCTGCCTCAATGGCTCGCGAAACCGTTCACCTCTAAAGAGCCTGACAGCGTTCCTCAATGGCTCTCAATCCCAACAACTTTTACCTCTAAAGGGACTGACTGCCTGCCTCAATGTCTCCCGAAACTTTTTACCTCCAAAGAGATTGACTGCCTGTCTTAGTATCTCCCAAAACCTTTCACCTCCAAAGAGACTGACTGCCTGCCTCTATGGCTCCCGAAACCGTTCTCCTCCAAAGAGACTGACTGCCTGCCTCTATGGCTTCCGAAACCTTTCACCTCCAAAGAGATTGACTGCCTGTCGCAGTGTCTCCTTAAACCTTTCACCTCCAAAGAGACTGACTGCCTGCCTCAATGTCCCCCGAAACCTTTCACCTCCAAAGAGACTGACTGCCTGCCTCTATGGCTTCTGAAACCGTTCACCTCCAAAGAGACTGAATGCCTGCCTCTATGGCTCCCGAAACCTTCCAACTCCAAAAAGACTGACTTCCTGCCTCTATGGCTCCCAAAATCTTTCACCTTCAAAGAGGCTGACTGCCTGCCTCAATGGCTCCCGAAACTTTTACCTCTGAAGAGACTGACTGCTTGCCTCAATGGCTCCCTTAAACCTTTTACCGAAACCGTTCTCCTCCAAAGAGACTGACTGCCTGCCTCTATGGCTTCCGAAACCTTTCACCTCCAAAGAGATTGACTGTCTGTCTCAGTGTCTCCTTAAACCTTTCACCTCCAAAGAGACTGACTGCCGGCCTCAATGTCCCCCGAAACCTTTAACCTCCAAAGAGACTGACTGCCTGCCTCTATGGCTTCTGAAACCGTTCACCTCCAAAGAGACTGAATGCCTGCCTCTATGGCTCCCGAAACCTTCCAACTCCAAAAAGACTGACTTCCTGCCTCTATGGCTCCCAAAACCTTTCACCTTCAAAGAGGCTGACTGCCTGCCTCAATGGCTCCCAAAACTTTTACCTCTAAAGAGACTGACTGCTTGCCTCAATGGCTCCCTTAAACCTTTTACCTCCAGTGAGACGGACTGCCTGCCTCAATGGCTCCCGAAACCTTTCACCTCTAAAGAGACTGACTGCCTGCCTCAATGGCTCCCGAAACCTTTCACCTCCAAAGAGACTGACTGCCTGCCTCTATGGCTCCCGAAAGCTTTCACCTCCAAAGAGACTGACTGCCTGCCTCAATGGCTCCCTAAAATCTTTTACCTCCAGAGGGACTGAATGCCTGCCTCAATGGCTCCCGAAACTGTTCACCTCTAAAGAGACTGACTGCCTTCCTCAATGGCTCCCGAAACCTTTCACCTCCAAAGAGACTGACTGCCTGCCTCAATGGCCCCCTCAACCTTTCACATCCAAAGAGACTGACTGCCTGCTTCAATGGCTCCAGAAACCTTTCCTCATAAGAGACTGACTGCCTCCCTCAATGGCTCCCAAAAACTTTTACCTCTAAAGAGACTGACTGCTAGCTCAATGTCTTCCAAAACATTTCACCTCCAAAGAGACTGACTGCCTGCCTCAATGGCTCGCGAAACCGTTCACCTCTAAAGAGCCTGACAGCGTTCCTCAATGGCTCTCAATCCCAACAACTTTTACCTCTAAAGGGACTGACTGCCTGCCTCAATGTCTCCCGAAACTTTTTACCTCCAAAGAGATTGACTGCCTGTCTTAGTATCTCCCAAAACCTTTCACCTCCAAAGAGACTGACTGCCTGCCTCTATGGCTCCCGAAACCGTTCTCCTCCAAAGAGACTGACTGCCTGCCTCTATGGCTTCCGAAACCTTTCACCTCCAAAGAGATTGACTGCCTGTCGCAGTGTCTCCTTAAACCTTTCACCTCCAAAGAGACTGACTGCCTGCCTCAATGTCCCCCGAAACCTTTCACCTCCAAAGAGACTGACTGCCTGCCTCTATGGCTTCTGAAACCGTTCACCTCCAAAGAGACTGAATGCCTGCCTCTATGGCTCCCGAAACCTTCCAACTCCAAAAAGACTGACTTCCTGCCTCTATGGCTCCCAAAATCTTTCACCTTCAAAGAGGCTGACTGCCTGCCTCAATGGCTCCCGAAACTTTTACCTCTGAAGAGACTGACTGCTTGCCTCAATGGCTCCCTTAAACCTTTTACCGAAACCGTTCTCCTCCAAAGAGACTGACTGCCTGCCTCTATGGCTTCCGAAACCTTTCACCTCCAAAGAGATTGACTGTCTGTCTCAGTGTCTCCTTAAACCTTTCACCTCCAAAGAGACTGACTGCCGGCCTCAATGTCCCCCGAAACCTTTAACCTCCAAAGAGACTGACTGCCTGCCTCTATGGCTTCTGAAACCGTTCACCTCCAAAGAGACTGAATGCCTGCCTCTATGGCTCCCGAAACCTTCCAACTCCAAAAAGACTGACTTCCTGCCTCTATGGCTCCCAAAACCTTTCACCTTCAAAGAGGCTGACTGCCTGCCTCAATGGCTCCCAAAACTTTTACCTCTAAAGAGACTGACTGCTTGCCTCAATGGCTCCCTTAAACCTTTTACCTCCAGTGAGACGGACTGCCTGCCTCAATGGCTCCCGAAACCTTTCACCTCTAAAGAGACTGACTGCCTGCCTCAATGGCTCCCGAAACCTTTCACCTCCAAAGAGACTGACTGCCTGCCTCTATGGCTCCCGAAAGCTTTCACCTCCAAAGAGACTGACTGCCTGCCTCAATGGCTCCCTAAAATCTTTTACCTCCAGAGAGACTGAATGCCTGCCGCAATGGCTCCCGAAACTGTTCACTTCTAAAGAGACAAACTGCCTTCCTCAATGGCTCCCAATTTTTTTTACCTCTAAGAGACTGACTGCCTGCCTGCCTCAATGTCTTCCAAAACCTTTCACCTCTAAAGGGACTGACTGCCTGCCTCTATGGCTCCCGAACCCTTTCACCTCCAAAGAGACTAACTTCCTGCCTCAATGGCTCCTGAAATCTTTCACCTCCAAAGAGACTGACTGCCTTGTGGTAAATAAATAATTAATTACCGGATCTATTTTTGACTGGATACAATATAAACAGATAGCTCAATAAATAAGAGTCAAGATTCGAGGTAGCTGAAGTTGACAGGCTTTAATCAGGCATAAAGGACTGGAACAGAACAGCCTGTACGGGAATGGGATGGCAAGGCCCGGCAGCTGCCGGGGGCCGGATCTGGGAATGATGCGCATAACTTTTAATAACAGAACATCAGTATATATAGTTAAACAAAATACATTGCATTCAATACAGTAGGCGTAGCAGTAGGCGGAGTTTGTAGCAGTCGCGAAAGATAAGGCATAAAGTGGGTGTAACAAGAGGTGTGTACAGGGCGTATACATAGACATGTGATGTAAACGTAACAGAATATGTCATAAATGGGGCGGAAACATGGAGGGGGCTACCTGAGCAGCTGGGACCTCTAACCTAGTGGTGCGCGCAAATGGCAATGACGTGTTACCAGGAAGAACTGGGGGCTATGACTTCTGTGCTAGAAGAGGAGACTAAAGGTCTGGAGTGTCAGAGCGACATGTACCTAAAGCCTATCTAGTATCTGGTGTTTAGAGAACATGTTGATAGGATCCAAAAGTTATCAGGGCAAAGGCTAACAGACACTAAGACTGGTGCATGCATTATTCTACATGTAGTGCTTGTGTGAGGAATATTCTATGAATATTAATACAGTATTTCTCTTACATGGAGACATAAAGGCTAGACCATGACGGAAACTATTGAGGCGATTCAGTAGCTTAGGAATGCAGAGAAGGAGGGTTGGACTGATAACTAGAATCATAACATACTCTTGGCAGACTGGGAGGCAGAGCCAGGCCGAGCCGGGCACTGCGTGGCATGAAAGTAAGCTAAGGGTCAGGGATACAGGTGGGGGCTGTATCGCTCCTCGGAGAGGGTTCAGGAGACAGGAGCTGAATCTGAGTCCGGGCCCTTTTGAGGCCTAGAAACGGGGACAATTCAATGAATTAACGTGCACACTGTAAAATGTGGCCACGTAGGTTTACATAGGCCTGATATTCGTTGTTTTCACGAGGACTGGAAACTGACATACTAGAGGTGAACACAACTGTAATTGCGTCTTTAATCGATCAGAGGGAATACATGCATATCGATCATGCACATATAGCATAACATGGGGAACACGTAGGCACATATAACCTGGCAAAATTTACTTTTCCACATTCCCTCCTTGTGCCCTACGTTTCCATCAGGAAACATCAATATTCATGATACCATCTATCATTTCATATAGCATCATTTGCTCGTCTCGAATTGTCTTGGAACGGGACTTAGGACTAGGAATACAAGAGGTAGCGCACATGCCGCAAATCGCAGGGCCACATTGTATACAGAGGCAGCAACTGAATATGATCATTACTGCAATACCTAGGAATGACAATACCTTCCATCCCCAGGCAGATATGATACTCCAGAGCCAACCGGACCATGTCCAGGTGCCTGGATTCTGGTGTAACTGATGGGCAATTTTGTGAAGTCTGGTTATAGCTGAATAAACAGACGGCGCGTTATTAGGAATAAAAATGCAGCAACTAGATCCGATGACTCTACATGCTCCTCCTCTATCGGCCAGTATGACGTCAAGAACGAGACGATTTTGGAGCACGACAAATCTCATAGCAGATTGCTCTTCGGTTAAGTTACCTAGAGCGGAAGTAGTCTCATTCACTACTGCTTCAAGGGTTCTGGTTAACCTACGTATTAACTTACTATTCTGGATAGGTCCTATAAAGAAGAAGAAACCTTTATTGAAATCTGTATACTGTTCTAGAGTAGTTTCAGTTTGATCGATAATTGGGGACTCGATCTCCCTTCTATGTCTGACGTGTACTAGATGTGTGTTTCTATGATAATCAGATGGGGCTAGAAAAACTGGTGGCAGTAGGAAGGCAATATAACAGGTTCCATCCCAATCGAGGGGCAGACGAACATATGCGGTCTGACCACAAACAAAATAAGAATGACGTGAGGCTTTGAAAATAGATTTCCCACTGTCACTATACTCGACAGTAGTAGTACAATCACTATGTCCTACATGTGCGGAACCATTCTTTCGGACACATAATTCGCCTTTGACTGGTAGTACTGAAATAGCAGGCAAATCTGGAGTAGTATCAGACTGAACATTCAGGACCATAAAATTCGAAGAATAATTACCTAAATTATAAACTTCATTTTCTAGATCTAACCCTGTTCTATGGGGAAGACCTTGCTTGTCTGGAAAACATGTTCTATTCAGAAGGGACATATCATTTGAAGATGACGTTAACGTGGACCATGCTCCACACGAACCATTATGTGAAAACGGATAAGGAAAGAGTGGCAGAACTCCCTTCGGTGTCTGGAAAGGGGGGAGTCGACCACACACCCAACAATTAGTGGCATTGCTGGTCTGGTGTGAATAGTGTAACATTCGGATGAATGTATTATTACGCATAGCAAGACGATAGGATAGCTCGTGAGGAGGCAGATCACTAAATGTGTGCTCTACTGTAGCATTAGAAAACTTATTTACATGTGAACTTGGAAAACATGAATGCAATGCATAACTTGTGCAGGTAACCATCAAACTTAGAAACAATATAAAACTTAGAAAAACGATACATCGGATAGAGTTTTGACTAACTCTCTCACTATGGGGGTCTATCTCATACATGTCAGATACCTGTCTAACCGTTTCACCCGAGAGGGACTTAGACAATTAAACTGGCTGACTTATTTTACTAGACCGGAGCATTAACTTATACTCCTGTTGCGGAGTTTTCTCTAACAGAGGAACTTTCAGTTCGGGATTCAGATTAGTGTCTGGTTTCAGGCAGTCTTTAGAAATGGAACAGTCCTTTAAAAATGTCTTTTCTCGGAGTCCATGGAATTTCTTGATGTGGGACAGATGGACCCACCCCTTGCGGCCTTCCAACTTCACGGCCGTGCGGGTGGTCAGGAGAACAAGTCGCGGCTCCTTCCAACGAGGCTCCAGCGGACTTGAACGATCAAAGTTCCTTACAAGGACGAGGTCGCCTGGAATGACCTCATGCGGTTTCACTTCAGTATTGTCTGGAAATGCAGCGGCAACCTGCGAACGACAAGAGTGTAGGGCAGACATCAAGGAAGCTAGGTAATCTGTCAACATATTACTGGAAACATCTGTAATACTGCGGGGTCTAGGTGTACCCCACATGTTTGGGGGGCGGCCGAATATGACCTCATAAGGGGACAGACCTGATCTGGAATGTGCTACCATTCGCATAAAGAATAAAGC
Organism: Lissotriton helveticus; assembly: GCF_964261635.1. Lineage (NCBI taxonomy): Eukaryota > Metazoa > Chordata > Amphibia > Caudata > Salamandridae > Lissotriton > Lissotriton helveticus. The sequence continues at coordinate 482,943,471 of NC_136060.1, forward strand.
AACTGGCAGGGCAACTAGCCAGTCTACACCTTTCTCTTTACATGTCTTGGCAATACGGATTTTCAGGGTCTGATTATGTCTCTCTACGAGACCGGCTGCTTCAGGATGGCGCACACAATGGAACTTCCACTGGTACCCTAACAAAAGGGAAACATGTTTCATTAACTCAGATGAAAATGGCTGGCCGTTATCAGAATACACGACCCTAGGGAGTCCATAACGGGGAAAGAATTCACGAACCAACTGCCTGGCAGTGGTCGCGGCTGTGTAATCTGGGACTGGATATGCTTCTGTCCACCTGGACAAAGCGCATACAACTACGAGGACATACTTGAAACCTCGACATCGCTCCATCTGAATATAATCCATCTGGAGGACTTCAAAAGGGTGGTCAGGAGGTTGGAATCCACCTTGTTCCACCGGGACACTTTTACCTGGATTGAACTGGCAACATATCATACAAGTACGGACTTTCTGCTTGGCTGCAGCTCGTAAGTGCTTGTTGAACCAGAGGTTCTGTATACTGTCTAACATAGCTTTTTCTTCTAGATGTGCTGGACTATGTGCGGTATTAATAACGACTTGAACCATAGAGTCGGGGAGAAACCATGTGGCTTTTCCCTTCGTCACCCATCCCTGATCTGTCTGGACCCCTCCTTGTTCGGACCATTTCTTGATTTCTTCGGGAGTAGCATGTAACTGTATGTCTATGACATCTTGTGTAGGGTCCTTAACTGTCATACAAGTAGTCTGTTCTGGAGTGGATGTCTGTGTCGTGTTAACTGGAATGTCGGGAGTCTGAGCTGTAAGTTTGGCTGTTCGATCTGCTAGATCGTTACCTTGGGAGATGATGTCAGTGACTTTCGTATGTGCCTTGCACTTCATGATAGCGATAGCTGTCGGTAAATGTATTGCATCTAACAGAGCTTGAATGAGGAGACCATGCTGAATCTTGGTTCCATGAGAAGTCATGAAACCTCTCTCCTGCCAGAGCACTCCGAAGTCGTGTACAACTCCGAATGCGTAACGTGAATCTGTATATATGTTTACTTTCAGGTTCTTGGCACGTATGCATGCTTGGGTCAGAGCAACTAGCTCTGCTGCTTGAGCAGACAGGGTGTCAATACGATGTGTTTCTATAACTTCGGTGTCAGTAGTCACTGCATACGCGGCTACTAGTTCTCCTGTACTTGTTCTCATACATGAACCATCCACATAAAGTGTCAGGTCGGGATTAGGTAATGCAATGTCTGTCAGGTCTTGTCTTGGCTTTGTCATAGTGTTAACAACTTCCACACAGTCATGTGTGGCAGGATTTGAAGTAACTGACGGTAACGGTGTAGCAGGATTTAGAATGTTGCAGCGTCTGATTTCTATGTGTGGCTGGAACAGTGTCAGTTCATAACCTGTTAAACGTGCAATTGTCAAGTGCTGAGTCTGTGTTCGGTTTAAAAGAACTTCCACGGAGTGTGGAATTTGTACTGTCAGGGAGTGTCCTAATACTATGGAATCACTTTGTCTGATAGCTAGAGCTGTGGCTGCAACTGACTTGAGGCACGCAGGCAGAGCCTGGGCTACTGGATCTAATGTGCTCGAAAAATAAGCACAGGGCTTGTACTGTCCGGCTTGATCTTGTGTGAGGACAGATAATGCAGTACCATCACGTTCTGTGACAAAAAGTGTAAAAGGCTTACTGTAGTTCGGTGTTGCTAGAACAGGTGCTTGGCATAAGGCTTTCTTTAATTCATTAAAAACAAGTGTATGTTCCTGGGTCCAAGGGAGGACAGTCGATACGGCTGCCTCCTGTGTCGTTAACTGTATCAGTGGCTTGGCTAGAAATGCATATTGAGGAATCCATTGTCTGCAATAAGAAGTGAGGCCAATAAAAGCACGTACCTCCTTCTGTGTCTTGGGCTGTGGAAGACTCGCTATTAACTGGATACGGCCTGGTGTCAACTGCCTACCCCACTTGGACAGTAAGTGGCCTAAGTAGATCACTTGCTGGACACAGAACTGAAGCTTCGAAGGGGACACCTTGTGCCCCATCTCGGCTAGGAAATACAGAACTGTAAGTGACGCTCGCTCGCAGTCACGTTCAGAACGGGCTGTGATCAGTAGATCATCGACATACTGGAGCAGGGCAGTGTCAGTTGGCATGTGAATATTGTCTAGTTGTCTTTTAAGTGCTTGACTGTAAATGCTAGGACTTTCTGTGAAACCTTGAGGAGCTCGTGTGAATTTATAGCTCCTTCCATTTAAACAAAAACCGAAAAGGTACTGGCTGTCTGGATGAATGGGAACACTGAAAAATGCATTCTTGAGGTCTATGACAGTAAAAAAATGTAGCTTCAGAATCAATAGCTGTCAATAGAGATGAAATATCTGGGACTACTGGATACTGGGGTATGATACATTTATTAAGTTCTCGAAGGTCGATCACTAATCGATATACTGGAGGTGCATTTGGATCAGTACGTTTCATGACTGGAATGATAGGAGAATTACATACATTGGAGTCAGTTTCTACAACCACTCCTTGAGCAATAAGCTCATCAATAATTTTGGATAAGGCTGCTACAGCCTCAGGTGGCAATCTGTACTGTCTGATTCGCGGCAAGACTATACCTTGCTTGAGAGTCACACGATGGGGTGTGATTTGCATAAAACCTACATCAGTTGGACCTTGCGCCCATAAATGCTGCGGTACATTTGATAATCTTGGATCAAAATCACGTAATACATAGTGACCTTTAAAGTCTCTTAAAAACAATCGGATTCCTTCTGGGGAACAGCAAATAACTGCACCTAATTCTTTCAATGTTTTAATGCCTAACAAATTTTCTGGACATGATTTCGTAAGTAATAAATCAGTAGTTCGGGACAATGGACCAACTTCTAGAGAAACTGGTTTTGAAATCTCGTTCACAATAGGCTTTCCTGAAAATCCAAGGGAAACATTTTTAGAGCCTGAGAGCGGAGCCCCTGGAACCTCGTCATGACTGATAGTAGTCCTACTTGCCCCTGTATCAATCAGAAACTTTCTGTCTTTCCCTAATACTTGACTGTGTACATAGGGGCCCTCTTGATCTTCAGGTATCTCGATGAGAGGCAAGCCTACCTCCCTCTCTAGGCTGTTTCATGAATACTGTTGATACTCTGGATACTCTGTCTGGGCATACTGGTACATCTGCTGTGTAACATGCTGTGTTGCAGCGATAGGCTGCGGTGCTGGAACTGTCTGTTGTGCATTCTGTGGTGGCTGAGAAGTCTGTGAAACTTGTTCTTGTCTAGGCGGACGTGGTCTTTCTTTAGTTTTACCAGTAGCTATGTTGTGTTTCAGAACTGCACACTCGTTTATAAAATGACCTGGCTGTTTACAATAATTGCATGTCCCTTTAACGGGAGCTGCAGGATGACTGGCTTGATTCGGACCCCTCTTCTGACTGTCTTGTGGAACAGATTGTGCAACTAGTACTTTCATTTTCGTATCTTTCATACGTCTCCTTTCGTGTTCTTGCTCTTCCCTGATTCTATTCTGGTGATACTGGAGCATCTGAAGCATTTGTGACGGGGTACTAGCTTGCCAGGTACTTTCGACTTTCAAAACTCGATTTTTAACTTGTGGACTTGAATTCTCGACTAGTTTAGTAACAAAAAGATGAGGGTATGACTCGCTACCTGTCTTCAAACCACTGTTAATAATAAAACATTTTTCAAATCTAGAATAAAAATCACTAGTGTCTTCATCCTGTTTCTGTTTACATGCTGAGATTGCATCCCAATCTTCCTTTTTCGTGGATAATAATCTTGGCAAAACTTGAATTAATAACTCGGGCAATTCTTTACATTTGTCCCCAAGACCGGTACCTGGTACTCGTATTTTATCTTCAGCTTCTAGAGCTGTCCAATCAATCTTTTTCTCTCCCACCTCCCATTCTTTTTCCTTGAGTTTTTCATATACCCCTGCGGGCAACAGGACCTTTAACATTTTAATTATATCTGGATACGTGTATTCTCCCATACGGAGCATGTCTTTTAATTCTCGATGGAACCCTGCTGGATCTTTGTCGTGACAGGGAATTAATTTCTTCATCTGTAAGAGTTCCATCTTCGTGATAGGGGTGTAAACAAATACTCGTTGCATTTCCCCACCCGCTGTCCTAACTGGGTGTACTTCTCGTAACGGATGCTGTCTATCTATGTAGAATGGTTTACTTTCTGGAGGTGAGACGTGAACAAAATGCGGATTCAGAAACGTTCTATATTTGTGGCGCTGTTCTAGAATGACACTAATTAAACCTGTACCTAAACCTCTCCATCTATATTGGAGTAACTCGTTCAGAACATCATGTAACGGACCTGGATCAGAATGTTGTCCCTCATACAGTGTAATGAGGTGCTGGATCATATACATACCCACCAGTCGCTGCTCGGCTGGGGGCAGTTTCAGAAACATTTGTGCCACTATTTCGTCTGGAAAAGTGGTAGAATCAGTAGTCCATCGGACTGCTGATCGGGCTAGTTCTTGTTCATGCATGGTACTAAGTTCACTATAACCGATTCGTGATTTCAGGATGTGATCGGTAGCTTGAAATACTTGTTCAAGAGAACCTTGTTCTGGTGCTGGAGGAGGGAAAACTTTCTTGTGTTCTAGGCGTGAATGTCGGTCGGGAAGTCTAGTTTTACCTACATACGCTATTCTGGCGGTATTCTCGTCTTCTACTTCTTCAGTATCAGTGTTGTCTTCTTTCTCGCTTACTTGTGCTGCTTTGCGTTTCTCGTGTAACCTTATTATTTCCTTACGAATTTTCTTGTACATACTCTCTATACAACTTAGTGTCCTGTGTCTTCCCTCGGCTATATGATCACTCCACTTTGTCAGAACTCTCATTTCGGTCGGATCTTTAGTCGGATAATCTTGTTCCCTTATTAAACAATTAATTAGAAACTTTAATAGCATGAGCTGAGTCTCAGCTTTCCTTTGAGACATGGCTTCGCCAATACTTTCTGGATCTGTTCCTGTGCGGATGAAACGATATATTCTGTCTAGATCTTCTTTCATATTCGGTAGGGTGTCCAAATACTCGGTCACCCGTCTTACACGCAATGAATATATGACCATATTATCATCACCTGGGACTGGATCATAACGGCATTCGGTAAGAGCTCGTTTGATATCTGCAACGGACTGCTGTTTGGGCGTACGCTGTAACGCACGTTCATGTAACTCAAGTAGTGTCACACGTTTGTGTTGGGGCGGGGTACGAGGAGGATCTCTCCCCGCGGCTCCTAAACTAGAATCGTCAACGGGTACTATTCGTGCTGGGAGAGTGACTGATGTAGCGGGTACTTGTACTGTGGGCTGGACCGGGGGTACCGTAACAGGTGCTGTAACAGGTGCCCCGGTGGCTGGAGGAACAGGAATGACATTATTTACAGGAGCTGGCGGAACAGGATTTGCATATTCTGGGACTGTGTCGTCCAAATAGGACGAGAGAAAAATATCAGCTGCGGTCGGTTTGTGACGTAGCTTAATCGGAACTAATGGCGGCGGAAAATTACATGGTGCTTCCGGGGTTGCTTTCGGCAAGCCCTCGGCAAGAAGAGGATACATACCCTTAATGAGGGCATTCCTCTGTCTGTCTGACTGTTCGGCTTTAACTCGTTCACCTACTTCGATTAATTCCCTTTCTTGGGCTCTTTCTGAGGATTCTCTACTTAATTCTGATTTTCTGATTTCTTTTTCGGTTCTTTTATGAGATTCTTTGCGCCATAACTCGATGGCATCTTTCTGGGACTGTCTGGCTTTCTTTTTCCATAATGCTTCCTCTACTCGCATGATGCACTAGGCATCCCATGTACCCGATACGGGCCATCTATATTTCTCGTCTAGATCTTTAGTATACTCGACCCATAAGTCTAGATATAATATGGCACTTATGCCATGCTTATGATACATAAAATGACCTGGACTGTCCCTAGGCGGGACAGGAACTGCTTCCTCGAGCAGACCTTTTCTAGTTCTTAACTGACGTAACTTTGAGAACAGAGGCATGACTTAGACTGGAGTCTGGACACAATACAATACACGATAAACACAATAATAATAACTGAAACAAATCACTCATACCACGACATTGAAAACACATGAAATAACATTTAAAATAACAGTTCGGACAAAATATTACCTGAAATACTGAGAACAGAACACATGAATTTCTCGAGAACAGAACTTACTGGAACAGAAACTTACTAGAATGACTAGATGTACTGCTAAAACAGTACGAAACTTACCGGTCCCATAAAGAGACACGTCAGGACCCGCATCCACCTAGGTGGACACTTCGTGTTGGATCTGTGTACCCAAACCCACGGACCAGAGACAAATTAATTGACCCTGTCTAGATACTACCCCAGCAACGGTACTCACCGGTCAGCAAGAACGGAAGGCCTCGGACTGGACTGGACTGCTACGACGACGGACGGACGAACTTCGGACTTCAGTTACAGGTGGGCCTCCGGATACCTCGGACCTTGGACTCTCGGCTTGGGCTCTGGTCGGGACTCGCCGCGTTCCTCCACCGCCTCGTCTGGACGCTGGACCGCAACCTCCATCTCCTCCGTGGGCCTGAGGGATACTTGAAGCAGAAATATCTGCACGTGGCCGGTATGGTTCCGTCACGGCTGCAGAGGATCAGGGGGCCTGCGTGGCTTCTCCGGCGCGTGGGGAAAGGGCAAGTCCCTATTCGGGCGCCATTATGTGGTAAATAAATAATTAATTACCGGATCTATTTTTGACTGGATACAATATAAACAGATAGCTCAATAAATAAGAGTCAAGATTCGAGGTAGCTGAAGTTGACAGGCTTTAATCAGGCATAAAGGACTGGAACAGAACAGCCTGTATGGGAATGGGATGGCAAGGCCCGGCAGCTGCCGGGGGCCGGATCTGGGAATGATGCGCATAACTTTTAATAACAGAACATCAGTATATATAGTTAAACAAAATACATTGCATTCAATACAGTAGGCGTAGCAGTAGGCGGAGTTTGTAGCAGTCGCGAAAGATAAGGCATAAAGTGGGTGTAACAAGAGGTGTGTACAGGGCGTATACATAGACATGTGATGTAAACGTAACAGAATATGTCATAAATGGGGCGGAAACATGGAGGGGGCTACCTGAGCAGCTGGGACCTCTAACCTAGTGGTGCGCGCAAATGGCAATGACGTGTTACCAGGAAGAACTGTGGGCTATGACTTCTGTGCTAGAAGAGGAGACTAAAGGTCTGGAGTGTCAGAGCGACATGTACCTAAAGCCTATCTAGTATCTGGTGTTTAGAGAACATGTTGATAGGATCCAAAAGTTATCAGGGCAAAGGCTAACAGACACTAAGACTGGTGCATGCATTATTCTACATTTATTTATTTATTTTATTTTATGGAGTTTGTAGAGCGCGCAGCTACCCCCGAGGGGGTGTCCCGGCGCTAAAATCCAGGGGTACCCAAGTGAAAAAAGGGAAGAGAAAAAGAAAGAGATGAAGGGGAAACTAGAGTCCGGAGAAAAGCCAGGTTTTAAGTTTGGCTCGGAAGATGGTTTCAGAGGGACAAAACCTCAGTTCAAGCGGAAGGGAATTCCAGAGTCTGGCAGCAATGACACCAAAACCTCTGCCACCGGTTCTGGACAGTCTGAAACGGGGCGAGATTAGGAGGCGGAGGTCATTGGATCTCAGGGATCTGGTGGAGCGGGATATCGAGACCCGATTTTGCAGGTAAGTAGGACCGAGGTTGTTGACGGCTCGATAGGTAAGAGTGAGGACCTTAAACTGGATGCGGCTAGCCACAGGGAGCCAGTGGAGTTTCCTCCGGTATGCAGAGACAGATTGACGGTACGGGATATTACCGATCAGTCTGGCTGCAGCATTCTGGACGATCTGCAGCCGACCAATCAGGTACTGGGGGGCCCCTGCATAAAGGCTATTGGCATAGTCCAGGTGGGACGTAATAAGGGCCTGGGTAACTGTGCGGCGGGAATCCATGGGGAGGTACGGAAGGATCTTCTTTATCATGCGAAGTTTCATGAAGCATGCGGACGTAACTTTGTTGATCTGAATTTTACAAGACAAAGAGTCATCAAATTGGAAGCCAAGGTTCCGAGCCGAGTGAGCCGGGGATGGGGCAGGATCAAGAGCCGTAGGCCACCACCAAAAAGAGGGGATAGAGGTTTTCTGATTAAAGAACAGAACCTCTGTTTTGTCTGCGTTCAATCTAAGGTGGTTCGTAGTCATCCAGCCACTGATGTTAAGAAGGCATTGGCGGAAGTTGAGAAATGCGGAGTCAGAGTGGTCCCGAAAGGAAAACACCAGCTGTGTGTCGTCAGCGTAAGAGACCACCCTGACTCCGTAAGATTCCACCACGTCCGCCAAGGGGGCCAGATAGACGTTGAAGAACAGGGGGCTTAGGGCGGAGCCCTGCGGCACCCCACAAGACAGAGGTTTTTTCTCTGACTTAAAAGGGCGTAGCAGTACCCTTTGACTTCTGGATGAGAGGAAGGACTCGATCCAGCCGAGGGCAGTGCCACCGATGCCTATCTGCTTGAGACGATCCAGGAGGATAGGGTGCGAAACCGTGTCAAATGCCGCGGACAGGTCGAGGAGAACCAACATGGCCTCCTCGCCCCTGTCCACGCACTCCCGGATGGTCTCAGACACCTCCAGCAGGGCTGTCTCGGTACTGAATCCTGCTCTGAAACCGGATTGGGATCCATGAAGCAGAGAGTGGTCTTCTAGATAGTCCGTAAGTTGGAGCTGTACGGCTTTCTCCAGGACCTTGGCGGGTTTGGGAAGAAGGGAAATGGGGCGGTAGTTGGAGAAGACGGCGGGGTCTGCGTCTGCCTTTTTCAAAATGGGAATCACCAATGCCTCCTTCCAGGTGGTTGGGAAGAAGCCATGGTGAAGGGAGGCATTCCAGACGGAGAGGAAAGGGCAAGCCAGTGAGGGCGCCAATTCTCCCATGATTTTAGCGGGGATCGGATCGGAGGGGGCACCAGATTTACAGCCAATGAGTAGTCTGATAGCCTCGTCCTGGTTGAGTTTATTGAATGCAAGGAAGGATGGAGACTCAGGGGGACTGATAGGGGAAGATGGAGTGACAGACTCTGTGGGAAAGGAAACACAGAGTTTGTTAATTTTATCCAGAAAGAAATCTGAGAGTCCCTCGCAAAGAACCTGACAGGCGGTATTCTGGGGGGCCCTAGCCGGAGGGTTAATAAAGTCTTTGACGATGTTAAAGAGCGTTTTAGATGAATTTTTGGCTTTATTAATTTGAGCGGCAAAGTGGTCTTTCATTGCGCATTTTTTAAGTTTAAGAAATTGTTTTAGGGCCGTTCTGTAAAGGTGTTTGGCTTCAGGGTCGTAATTAAGTCTCCACTTGCGTTCTAGAGCCTTACATCTGCTTTTCTCCTCCCGAAGGGGGGTGGAGAACCAGGGAGCCGAGGGTCGCGACCTGGTGGAGGAAATGGTTATCTGGGGGGCAATAGAATCAATTGCTTTGATGAGAGTAGAGTTCAACCTGGAGACATTTTCATCAATGTCCGGGGAGAGGTGCTCCGACTGATAGTGGAATAGTGGATCCAGGGTAGCGCAAGTGACCTTATGCCACTTTCTTCCCAGTTCCTTCCTATGGGCCATTGGGGCAGATTTACGTCCTATAGTGAAAGAAAATGGGACGAGGTAGTGATCGGTCCAGGTCAGAGGGAGAGGCTGAAGGACAGTGATGAGCGGAAAGTTGGCGAATATGAGGTCCAGGGTGTGACCAGCCACATGAGTGGGACCTACAACCAGTTGTTTAAGATTGAGGCTATCCATGGTGTCCACCAGGTTGGTAGCCTTGCCGCAGAGCGGGTTGTCAATGTGGAGGTTAAAATCGCCCAGGACAATGAAATTTTGATGTTTAATAGACAGATCGGCCAATAAGTGGACCAGGGCAGTGAGGGAGGGGGCGGTGACGGGGGGGGGACAGTAAACTAGAGTGCCAGCAAGGATAGCTGACGCGGAGTCGGAGATTGAGAAGTACATAGCTTCGATTGTACCTATTTCAGTAAGTTTAGTGAAAGTCAGCTGGAAAGAGGATTTGAATATGACAGCTAGACCACCGCCAGACTTACCTCCGGCCCGATTCAGGCATTTGATGTCATAACCTGGGGGGGTAGCCAGATAAATATCCGGCGAGGAAGAGTCTGTGATCCAGGACTCAGTTAGGAAAAGAATATCCCATTCATCAGACGAGATGGACATCCAGATGTCATTGGCGTGACAGGGAAGGGATCGGCAATTGATCAGACCTGCTCGTAAGGTATACTGATTAGAGGGTGATGGCTGTGAAGGTGGGCACGGGGAGAGACGAGGTTGGCAGGGCGGGAGTGTAAAGTTGCATAGTGGGCAAAGATAATGAGCAGTTTCCAGGTGATTGGGGATGCAGCGAGGGCAGGTCGGGCATGGGCGCGTATTAAGTAGGTGTAGTTGGGTAGTAGTCCAGCAAATGCGGGTGGACTTAGAGGAAGAGGCAGGGGGACTGGCATGTAGTGCTTGTGTGAGGAATATTCTATGAATATTAATACAGTATTTCTCTTACATGGAGACATAAAGGCTAGACCATGACGGAAACTATTGATGCGATTCAGTAGCTTAGGAATGCAGAGAAGGAGGGTTGGACTGATAACTAGAATCATAACATACTCTTGGCAGACTGGGAGGCAGAGCCAGGCCGAGCCGGGCACTGCGTGGCATGAAAGTAAGCTAAGGGTCAGGGATACAGGTGGGGGCTGTATCGCTCCTCGGAGAGGGTTCAGGAGACAGGAGCTGAATCTGAGTCCGGGCCCTTTTGAGGCCTAGAAACGGGGACAATTCAATGAATTAACGTGCACACTGTAAAATGTGGCCACGTAGGTTTACATAGGCCTGATATTCGTTGTTTTCACGAGGACTGGAAACTGACATACTAGAGGTGAACACAACTGTAATTGCATCTTTAATCGATCAGAGGGAATACATGCATATCGATCATGCACATATAGCATAACATGGGGAACACGTAGGCACATATAACATGGCAAAATTTACTTTTCCACAGCCTCCCTCAATGGTTCCCAAAAACTTTTACCTCTAAAGAGACTGACTGCTAGCTCAATGGCTTCTGAAACCTTTGACCTCCAAAGAGACTGACCACCTGCTTCAATGGCTTCCCGAAAGCTTTTACCTCTAAAGAGACTGCCTGCCTGCCTCTATGGCTCCCGAAACCTTTCACCTCTAAAGAGACTGACTGCCTGCCTCTATGGCTCCCAAAAACCTTTACCTCTAAAGGGACTGACTGCCTGCCTCAATGTCTCCTGAAACCTTTTACCTCCAAAGAGATTGACTGCCTGTCTCAATATCTCCCAAAAACTTTCACTTCCAAAGAGACTGACTGCCTGCCTCAATGTCCCCTGAAACCTTTCACCTCCAAAGAGACTGACTGCCTGCCTCTATGGCTTCTAAAACCGTTCACCTCCAAAGAGACTGAATGCCTGCCTCTATGGCTCCAGAAACCTTCCACCTCCAAAAAGACTGACTGGCTGCCTCTATGGCACCCAAAACCTTACACCTTCAAAGAGGCTGACTGCCTGCCTCAATGGCCCCCGAAAGCTTTTACCTCTAAAGAGACTGACTGCCTGCCTCAATGGCTCCCTTAAACCTTTTACCTCCAGTGAGACGGACTGCCTGCCTCAATGGCTCCCGAAACCTTTCACCTCTAAAGAGACTGACTGCCTGCCTCAATGGCTTCCTAAAATCTTTTACCTCCAGAGAGACTAAATGCCTGCCTCAATGGCTCCCGAAACTGTTCACCTCTAAAGAGACTGACTGCCTTCCTGAATGGCTCCCAAAAACTTTTACCTCTAAGAGACTGACTGCCTGCCTGCCTCAATGTCTTCCAAAACCTTTCACCTCTAAAGGGACTGACTGCCTGCCTCAATGGCTCCTGAACCCTTTCACCTCCAAAAAGACTGACTGCCTGCCTCAATGGCTCCCTAAAATCTTTTACCTCCAGAGAGACTGACTGCCTGCCTCAATGTTCCCCAAAACCTTTCACCTCCAAAGAGACTGACTGCCTGCCTCTATGGCTCCCGAAACCGTTCTCCTCCAAAGAGACTGACTGCCTGCCTCTATGGCTTCCGCAACCTTTCACATCCAAAGAGACTGACTGCCTGCCTCTGTGGCTCCCGAAACCTTTCACCTCCAAAGAGACTGACTGTCTGCCTCAAAGGCTCCCAAAACCATTCACCTCAAAAGAGACTGACAGCGTTCCTCAATGGCTCCCAAAAACTTTTACCTCTAAAGGGACTGACTGCCTGCCTCAATGTCTCCCGGAACCTTTTACCTCCAAAGAGATTGACTGCCTGTCTTCTTGTCTCCTTAAACCTTTCACCTCCAAAGAGACTGACAGCCTGCCTCAATGTCCCCCGAAACCTTTCACCTCCAAAGAGACTGACTGCCTGCCTCTATGGCTTCTGAAACCGTTCACCTCCAAAGAGACTGAATGCCTGCCTCTATGGCTCCCGAAACCTTCCACCTTCAAAAAGACTGACTGCCTGCCTCAAAGGCTCCCAAAACCTTTCACCTCCAAAGAGACTGACTGCCTGCCTCAATGGCTCCCTAAAATCTTTTACCTCCAGAGAGACTGAATGCCTGCCTCAATGGCTCCCGAAACTGTTCACCTCTAAAGAGACTGACTGCCTTCCTCATTGGCTCCCAAAAACTTTTACCTCTAAGAGACTGACTGTCTGCCTGCCTCAATGTCTTCCAAAACATTTCACCTCCAAAGAGACTGACTGCCTGCCTCAATGGCTCCTGAAACCTTTCACCTCCAAAGAGACTGACTGCCTGCCTCAAAGGCTCCCGAAACTGTTCACCTCTAAAGAGCCTGACAGTGTTCCTCAATGGCTCCCAATCCCAACAACTTTTACTTCTATGGGGACTGACTGCCTGCCTTAATGTCTCCCGAAACCTTTTACCTCCAAAGAGATTGACTGCCTGTCTCAGTATCTCCAAAAACCTTTCAACTCCAAAGAGACTGACTGCCTGCCTCAATGTTCCCCGAAACCTTTCAACTCCAAAGAGACTGACCGCCTGCTTCTATGGCTTCCGAAACCTTTCACATCCAAAGAGACTGACTGCCTTCCTCAATGGCTCCCGAAAACTTTCACCTCCAAAGAGACTGACTGCCTGCTTCAATGGCTCCAGAAACCTTTCCTCATAAGAGACTGTCTGCCTCCCTCAATGGCTCCCAAAAACTTTTACCTCTAAAGAGACTGACAGCCTGCCTCAATGGCTCCCTAAAACCTTTTACCTCCAGAGAGACTGAATTCCTGCCTCAATGACTCCCGAAACCTTTCACCTCTAAAGAGACTGACTGCCTGCCTCTATGGCTCCCGAAACCTTTCACCTCCAAAGAGACTGAAAGCCTGCCTCTATGGCTCCCGAAACCTTTCACCTCCAAAGAGACTGACTGCCTGCCTCAATGGTTCCCGAAACTGTTCACCTCTAAAGAGACTGACTGCCTTTCTCAATGTCTTCCAAAACCTTTCACCTCCAAAGAGCCTGACTGCCTGCCTCAATGGCTCCCGAAACCTTTCACCTCTATAGAGACTGACTGCCTGCCTGAATGGCTCCAAAACCTTTCACCTCCAAAGAGACTGGCTGACTGCCTGAATGGCTTCCGAAGCATTTCACCTCCAAAGAGACTGACTGCCTGCCTCAATGGCTCCCAAAACCTTTCACCTCCAAAGAGACTAACTGCCTGCTCGAATGGCTCCCGAAACCTTTTACCTCCAAAGAGACTGACTGCCTGCCTCAATGTCTTCCAAAACATTTCACCTCCAAAGAGACTGACTGCCTGCCTCAATGGCTCCTGAAACCTTTCACCTCCAAAGAGACTGACTGCCTGCCTCAATGGCTCCCGAAACTGTTCACCTCTAAAGAGCCTGACAGTGTTCCTCAATGGCTCCCAATCCCAACAACTTTTACTTCTATAGGGACTGACTGCCTGCCTTAATGTCTCCCGAAACCTTTTACCTCCAAAGAGATTGACTGCCTGTCTCAGTATCTCCCAAAACCTTTCAACTCCAAAGAGACTGACTGCCTGCCTCAATGTTCCCCGAAACCTTTCAACTCCAAAGAGACTGACCGCCTGCTTCTATGGCTTCCGAAACCTTTCACATCCAAAGAGACTGACTGCCTTCCTCAATGGCTCCCGAAACCTTTCACCTCCAAAGAGACTGACTGCCTGCCTCAATGGCCCCCTCAACCTTTCACATCCAAAGAGACTGACTGCCTGCTTCAATGGCTCCAGAAACCTTTCCTCATAAGAGACTGTCTGCCTCCCTCAATGGCTCCCAAAAACTTTTACCTCTAAAGAGACTGACAGCCTGCCTCAATGGCTCCCTAAAACCTTTTACCTCCAGAGAGACTGAATTCCTGCCTCAATGACTCCCGAAACCTTTCACCTCTAAAGAGACTAACTGCCTGCCTCTATGGCTCCCGAAACCTTTCACCTCCAAAGAGACTGAAAGCCTGCCTCTATGGCTCCCGAAACCTTTCACCTCCAAAGAGACTGACTGCCTGCCTCAATGGTTCCCGAAACTGTTCACCTCTAAAGAGACTGACTGCCTTTCTCAATGTCTTCCAAAACCTTTCACCTCCAAAGAGCCTGACTGCCTGCCTCAATGGCTCCCGAAACCTTTCACCTCTATAGAGACTGACTGCCTGCCTGAATGGCTCCAAAGCCTTTCACCTCCAAAGAGACTGGCTGACTGCCTGAATGGCTTCCGAAGCATTTCACCGCCAAAGAGACTGACTGCCTGCCTCAATGGCTCCCAAAACCTTTCACCTCCAAAGAGACTAACTGCCTGCTCGAATGGCTCCCGAAACCTTTTACCTCCAAAGAGACTGACTGCCTTCCTCAATGGCTCCCAAAAACGTTTACCTCTAAAAAGACTGACTGCTAGCTCAATGTCTTCCGAAACCTTTTACCTCCAAAGAGACTGACTACCTGCTTCAATGGCTACTGAAAGCTTTTACCTCTAAAGAGACTGACTGCCTGCCTCGATGGCTCCCGAAACCTTGTACCTCCAAAGAGACTGACTGCCTGCCTCAATGGCTCCTGAAACCTTTCAGCTCCAAAGAGACTAACTGCCTGCCTCAATGGCTCCCGAAACCGTTCACCTCAAAAGAGACTGACAGCATTCCTTAATGGCTCCCAAAAACTTTACCTCTAAAGGGACTGACTGCCTGCCTCAATGTCTCCCAAAACCTTTTACCTCCAAAGAGATTGACCGCCTGTCTCAGTGTCTACTAAAACCTTTCACCTCCAAAGAGACTGACTGCCTGCCTCTATGGCTTTTGAAACCGTTCACCTCCAAAGAGACTGAATGCCTGCCTCTATGGCTCCCGAAACCTTTCACCTCCAAAAAGACTGACGGCCTGCCTCTATGGCTCCCGAAAGCTTTAACCTCCAACGAGACTGACTGCCTGCCTCAATGGCTCCTGAAACCTTTCACCTCCAAAGAGACTAACTGCCTGCCCGAATGGCTCCGGAAACCTTTTACCTCCAAAGAGACTGCCTGCCTGCCTGAATGGCTCAGAACCCTTTCACCTCCAAAGAGAATGACTGCCTGCTTCAATGGCTCCCGAAACCTTTCCTCCAAAGAGACCGACTGCCTTCCTCAATGGCACCCAAAAACCTTTACCTCTAAAGAGACTGAGTGCTAGCTCAATGTCTTCCGAAACCTTTCACCTCCAAAGAGACTGACTACCTGCTTCAATGGCTTCCAAAGCTTTTACCTCTGAAGATACTGACTGCCTGCCTCAATGGCTCCCGAAACCGTTCACCTCAAAAGAGACTGACAGCATTCCTCAATGGCTCCCAAAAACGTTTACCTCTAAAGGGACTGACTGCCTGCCTCAATGTCTCCCGAAACATTTTACCTCCTAAGAGATTGACTGCCTGTCTCAGTGTCTCCTAAAACCTTTCACCTCCATAGAGACTGTCTGCCTGCCTCAATGTCCCCCGAAACCTTCCACCTCCAAAAAGACTGATTGCCTGCCTCTATAGCTCCTGAAAGCTTTCACCTCTAAAGAGACTGACTGCCTTCCTCAATGGCTCCTGAAACCTTTCAGCTCCAAAGAGACTGACTGCCTGCCTCAATGGCCCCCTCAACCTTTCACATCCAAAGAGACTGACTGCCTGCTTCAATGGCTCCAGAAACCTTTCCTCATAAGAGACTGACTGCCTCGCTCAATGGCTCCCAAAAACTTTTACCTCTAAATAAACTGACTGCCTGCCTCAATGGCTCCCTAAAACCTTTTACCTCCAGAGAGACTGAATGCCTGCCTCAATGGCTCCCGAAACTGTTCACCTCCAAAGAGACTGACTGACTGCCTCAATGACTCCCGAAACCTTTCACCTCTAACGAGACTGACTGCCTGCCTCTATGGCTCCCGAAACCTTTCACCTCCAAAGAGACTGACTGCCTGCCTCAATGGTTCCCGAAACTGTTCACCTCTAAAGAGACTGACTGCCTTTCTCAATGTCTTCCAAAACCTTTCACCTCCAAAGAGACTGACTGCCTGCCTCAATGGCTCCCGAAATCTTTCACCTCTAAAGAGACTGACTGCCTGCCTGAATGGCTCCAAAACCTTTCACCTCCAAAGAGACTGGCTGACTGCCTGAATGGCTTCCGAAGCATTTCACCTCCAAAGAGAATGACGGCCTGCCTCAATGGCTCCCAAATCCTTTCACCACCAAAGAGACTAACTGCCTGCCCGAATGGCTCCCGAAACCTTTTACCTCCAAAGAGACTGACTGCCTTCCTCAATCGCTCCCAAAAACGTTTACCTCTAAAAAGACTGACTGCTATCTCAATGTCTTCCGAAACCTTTTACCTCCAAAGAGACTGACTACCTGCTTCAATGGTTTCTGAAAGCTTTTACCTCTAAAGAGACTGACTGCCTGCCTCGATGGCTCCCGAAACCTTGTACCTCCAAAGAGACTGACTGCCTGCCTCAATGGCTCCTGAAACCTTTCAGCTCCAAAGAGACTAACTGCCTGCCTCAATGGCTCCCGAAACCGTTCACCTCAAAAGAGACTGACAGCATTCCTCAATGGCTCCCAAAAACTTTACCTCTAAAGGGACTGACTGCCTGCCTCAATGTCTCCCAAAACCTTTTACCTCCAAAGAGATTGACCGCCTGTCTCAGTGTCTCCTAAAACCTTTCACCTCCAAAGAGACTGACTGCCTGCCTCTATGGCTTTTGAAACCGTTCACCTCCAAAGAGACTGAATGCCTGCCTCCATGGCTCCCGAAACCTTTCACCTCCAAAAAGACTGACGGCCTGCCTCTATGGCTCCCTAAAGCTTTAACCTCCAACGAGACTGACTGCCTGCCTCAATGGCTCCTGAAACCTTTCACCTCCAAAGAGACTAACTGCCTGCCCGAATGGCTCCGGAAACCTTTTACCTCCAAAGAGACTGACTGCCTGCCTGAATGGCTCAGAAACCTTTCACCTCCAAAGAGAATGACTGCCTGCTTCAATGGCTCCCGAAATTTTTCGTCCAAAGAGACCGACTGCCTTCCTCAATGGCACCCAAAAACCTTTACCTCTAAAGAGACTGAGTGCTAGCTCAATGTCTTCCGAAACCTTTCACCTCCAAAGAGACTGACTACCTGCTTCAATGGCTTCCAAAGCTTTTACCTCTGAAGATACTGACTGCCTGCCTCAATGGCTCCCGAAACCTTTTACCTCCAAAGAGACTGACTGCCTGCCTCAATGGCTCCTGAAACCTTTCATATCCAAAGAGACTGACTGCCTGCCTCAATGGCTCCCGAAACCGTTCACCTCAAAAGAGACTGACAGCATTCCTCAATGGCTCCCAAAAACGTTTACCTCTAAAGGGACTGACTGCCTGCCTCAATGTCTCCCGAAACCTTTTACCTCCTAAGAGATTGACTGCCTGTCTCAGTGTCTCCTAAAACCTTTCACCTCCATAGAGACTGTCTGCCTGCCTCAATGTCCCCCGAAACCTTTCAACTCCAAAGAGACTGACTGCCTGCCTCTATGGCTTCTGAAACCGTTCACCTCCAAAGAGACTGAATGCCTGCCTCTATGGCTCCCGAAACCTTCCACCTCCAAAAAGACTGACTGCCTGCCTCTATGGCTCCTGAAAGCTTTCACCTCCAAAGAGACTGACTGCCTGCCTCAATGGCTCCCGAAACCTTTCACCTCCAAAGAGGCTGACTGCCTGCCTCAATGGCTCCCTAAAACCTTTTACCTCCAGAGAGACGGACTGCCTGCCTCAATGGCTCCCGAAACCTGTCACCTGTAAGGAGACTGACTGCTTGCCTCAATAGCTCCCGAAACCTTTCACCTCCAAAGAGACTGACTGCCTGCCTCAATGGCTCCCGAAACTTTCCTCCTCCCAAGAGACTGATGCCTGCCTCTATGGCTCCCGAAAGCTTTCACCTCCAAAGAGACTGACTGCCTGCCTCAAAGGCTCCCGAAACCTTTCACCTCCAAAGAGACTGACTGCCTCGCTCAATGGCTCCCTAAAATCTTTTAACTCCAGAGAGACTGAATGCCTGCCTCAATGGCTCCTGAAACTGTTCACCTCTAAAGAGACTGACTCCTTCCTTAATGGCTCCTGAAAACTTTCACCTCCAAAGAGACTGACTGCCTGCCTCAATGGTTCCCGAAACCGTTCACCTCTAAAGAGCCTGACAGCGTTCGTCAATGGCTCCCAAACCCAACAACTTTTACCTCTAAAGGGACTGACTGCCTGCCTCAATGTCTCCCGAAACCTTTTGCCTCCATGGAGATTGACTGCCTGTCTCAGTATCTCCCAAAACCTTTCAACTCCAAAGAGACTGACTGCCTGCCTCAATATTCCCCAAAACCTTTCACCTCCAAAGAGACTGATTGCCTGCCTCTATGGCTCCCGAAACCGTTCACCTCCAAAGAGACTGACTGCCTGCCTCTATGGCTCCCGAAACCTTTCACCTCCAAAGAGACTGACTGCCTGTCTCTGTGGCTCCCAAAACCTTTCACCTACAAAGAGACTGACTGCCTGCCTCAATGGCTCCTGAAACCTTTCACCTCCAAAGAGACTGACCGCCTGCCTGCCTCAATGGCTCCCTAAAACCTTATCCCTCCAAAGAGACTGACTGCCTGCCTCAATGGCCACCTCAACCTTTCACATCCAAAGAGACTGACTGCCTGCTTCAATGGCTCCCGAAACCTTTCACCTCCAAAGAGACTGACTGCCTGCCTCAATGGCTCCCGAAACCTTCCACTTCCAAAGAGAATGACTGCCTGCTTCAATGGCTCCCGAAATTTTTCGTCCAAAGAGACCGACTGCCTTCCTCAATGGCACCCAAAAACCTTTACCTCTAAAGAGACTGAGTGCTAGCTCAATGTCTTCCGAAACCTTTCACCTCCAAAGAGACTGACTACCTGCTTCAATGGCTTCCAAAGCTTTTACCTCTGAAGATACTGACTGCCTGCCTCAATGGCTCCCGAAACCTTTTACCTCCAAAGAGACTGACTGCCTGCCTCAATGGCTCCTGAAACCTTTCATATCCAAAGAGACTGACTGCCTGCCTCAATGGCTCCCGAAACCGTTCACCTCAAAAGAGACTGACAGCATTCCTCAATGGCTCCCAAAAACGTTTACCTCTAAAGGGACTGACTGCCTGCCTCAATGTCTCCCGAAACCTTTTACCTCCTAAGAGATTGACTGCCTGTCTCAGTGTCTCCTAAAACCTTTCACCTCCATAGAGACGGTCTGCCTGCCTCAATGTCCCCCGAAACCTTTCAACTCCAAAGAGACTGACTGCCTGCCTCTATGGCTTCTGAAACCGTTCACCTCCAAAGAGACTGAATGCCTGCCTCTATGGCTCCCGAAACCTTCCACCTCCAAAAAGACTGACTGCCTGCCTCTATGGCTCCTGAAAGCTTTCACCTCCAAAGAGACTGACTGCCTGCCTCAATGGCTCCCGAAACCTTTCACCTCCAAAGAGGCTGACTGCCTGCCTCTATGGCTTCTGAAACCGTTCACCTCCAAAGAGACTGAATGCCTGCCTCTATGGCTCCCGAAACCTTCCACCTCCAAAAAGACTGACTGCCTGCCTCTATGGCTCCTGAAAGCTTTCACCTCCAAAGAGACTGACTGCCTGCCTCAATGGCTCCCTAAAACCTTTTACCTCCAGAGAGACGGACTGCCTGCCTCAATGGCTCCCGAAACCTGTCACCTGTAAGGAGACTGACTGCTTGCCTCAATAGCTCCCGAAACCTTTCACCTCCAAAGAGACTGACTGCCTGCCTCAATGGCTCCCGAAACTTTCCTCCTCCCAAGAGACTGATGCCTGCCTCTATGGCTCCCGAAAGCTTTCACCTCCAAAGAGACTGACTGCCTGCCTCAAAGGCTCCCGAAACCTTTCTCCTCCAAAGAGACTGACTGCCTCGCTCAATGGCTCCCTAAAATCTTTTAACTCCAGAGAGACTGAATGCCTGCCTCAATGGCTCCTGAAACTGTTCACCTCTAAAGAGACTGACTCCTTCCTTAATGGCTCCTGAAAACTTTCACCTCCAAAGAGACTGACTGCCTGCCTCAATGGTTCCCGAAACCGTTCACCTCTAAAGAGCCTGACAGCGTTCGTCAATGGCTCCCAAACCCAACAACTTTTACCTCTAAAGGGACTGACTGCCTGCCTCTATGGCTCCCGAAACCTTTCACCTCCAAAGAGACTGACTGCCTGTCTCTGTGGCTCCCAAAACCTTTCACCTACAAAGAGACTGACTGCCTGCCTCAATGGCTCCTGAAACCTTTCACCTCCAAAGAGACTGACCGCCTGCCTGCCTCAATGGCTCCCTAAAACCTTATCCCTCCAAAGAGACTGACTGCCTGCCTCAATGGCCACCTCAACCTTTCACATCCAAAGAGACTGACTGCCTGCTTCAATGGCTCCCGAAACCTTTCACCTCCAAAGAGACTGACTGCCTGCCTCAATGGCTCCCGAAACCTTCCACTTCCAAAGAGACTGACTGCCTGTCTCTATGGCTCCCGAAAGCTTTCACCTCCAAAGAGACTGACTGCCTGCCTCAAAGGCTCCCAAAACTTTTCACCTCCAAAGAGACTGACTGCCTGCCTCAATGGCTCCCTAAAATCTTTTACCTCCAGAGGGACTGAATGCCTGCCTCAATGGCTCCCGAAACTGTTCACCTCTAAAGAGACTGACTGCCTTCCTCAATGGCTCCCGAAACCTTTCACCTCCAAAGAGACTGACTGCCTGCTTCAATGGCTCCAGAAACCTTTCCTCATAAGAGACTGACTGCCTCCCTCAATGGCTCCCAAAAACTTTTACCTCTAAAGAGACTGACTGCTAGCTCAATGTCTTCCAAAACATTTCACCTCCAAAGAGACTGACTGCCTGCCTCAATGGCTCGCGAAACCGTTCACCTCTAAAGAGCCTGACAGCGTTCCTCAATGGCTCTCAATCCCAACAACTTTTACCTCTAAAGGGACTGACTGCCTGCCTCAATGTCTCCCGAAACTTTTTACCTCCAAAGAGATTGACTGCCTGTCTTAGTATCTCCCAAAACCTTTCACCTCCAAAGAGACTGACTGCCTGCCTCTATGGCTCCCGAAACCGTTCTCCTCCAAAGAGACTGACTGCCTGCCTCTATGGCTTCCGAAACCTTTCACCTCCAAAGTGATTGACTGCCTGTCTCAGTGTCTCCTTAAACCTTTCACCTCCAAAAAGACTGACTTCCTGCCTCTATGGCTCCCAAAATCTTTCACCTCCAAAGAGACTGACTGCCTGCCTCTATGGCTTCTGAAACCGTTCACCTCCAAAGAGACTGAATGCCTGCCTCTATGGCTCCCGAAACCTTCCAACTCCAAAAAGACTGACTTCCTGCCTCTATGGCTCCCAAAATCTTTCACCTTCAAAGAAGCTGACTGCCTGCCTCAATGGCTCCCGAAACTTTTACCTCTGAAGAGACTGACTGCTTGCCTCAATGGCTCCCTTAAACCTTTTACCTTTTACAGAAACCGTTCTCCTCCAAAGAGACTGACTGCCTGCCTCTATGGCTTCCGAAACCTTTCACCTCCAAAGAGATTGACTGCCTGTCTCAGTGTCTCCTTAAACCTTTCACCTCCAAAGAGACTGACTGCCGGCCTCAATGTCCCCCGAAACCTTTAACCTCCAAAGAGACTGACTGCCTGCCTCTATAGCTTCTGAAACCGTTCACCTCCAAAGAGACTGAATGCCTGCCTCTATGGCTCCCGAAACCTTCCAACTCCAAAAAGACTGACTTCCTGCCTCTATGGCTCCCAAAACCTTTCACCTTCAAAGAGGCTGACTGCCTGCCTCAATGGCTCCCAAAACTTTTACCTCTAAAGAGACTGACTGCTTGCCTCAATGGCTCCCTTAAACCTTTTACCTCCAGTGAGACGGACTGCCTGCCTCAATGGCTCCCGAAACCTTTCACCTCTAAAGAGACTGACTGCCTGCCTCAATGGCTCCCGAAACCTTTCACCTCCAAAGAGACTGACTGCCTGCCTCTATGGCTCCCGAAAGCTTTCACCTCCAAAGAGACTGACTGCCTGCCTCAATGGCTCCCTAAAATCTTTTACCTCCAGAGAGACTGAATGCCTGCCGCAATGGCTCCCGAAACTGTTCACTTCTAAAGAGACAAACTGCCTTCCTCAATGGCTCCCAATTTTTTTTACCTCTAAGAGACTGACTGCCTGCCTGCCTCAATGTCTTCCAAAACCTTTCACCTCTAAAGGGACTGACTGCCTGCCTCTATGGCTCCCGAACCCTTTCACCTCCAAAGAGACTAACTTCCTGCCTCAATGGCTCCTGAAATCTTTCACCTCCAAAGAGACTGACTGCCTCCCTCAATGGTTCCCAAAAACTTTTACCTCTAAAGAGACTGACTGCTAGCTCAATGGCTTCTGAAACCTTTGACCTCCAAAGAGACTGACCACCTGCTTCAATGGCTTCCCGAAAGCTTTTACCTCTAAAGAGACTGACTGCCTGCCTCTATGGCTCCCGAAACCTTTCACCTCTAAAGAGACTGACTGCCTGCCTCTATGGCTCCCAAAAACCTTTACCTCTAAAGGGACTGACTGCCTGCCTCAATGTCTCCTGAAACCTTTTACCTCCAAAGAGATTGACTGCCTGTCTCAATATCTCCCAAAAACTTTCACTTCCAAAGAGACTGACTGCCTGCCTCAATGTCCCCTGAAACCTTTCACCTCCAAAGAGACTGACTGCCTGCCTCTATGGCTCCTAAAACCGTTCACCTCCAAAGAGACTGAATGCCTGCCTCTATGGCTCCAGAAACCTTCCACCTCCAAAAAGACTGACTGACTGCCTCTATGGCACCCAAAACCTTACACCTTCAAAGAGGCTGACTGCCTGCCTCAATGGCTCCCGAAAGCTTTTACCTCTAAAGAGACTGACTGCCTGCCTCAATGGCTCCCTTAAACCTTTTACCTCCAGTGAGACGGACTGCCTGCCTCAATGGCTCCCGAAACCTTTCACCTCTAAAGAGACTGACTGCCTGCCTCAATGGCTTCCTAAAATCTTTTACCGCCAGAGAGACTAAATGCCTGCCTCAATGGCTCCCGAAACTGTTCACCTCTAAAGAGACTGACTGCCTTCCTCAATGGCTCCCAAAAACTTTTACCTCTAAGAGACTGACTGCCTGCCTGCCTCAATGTCTTCCAAAACCTTTCACCTCTAAAGGGACTGACTGCCTGCCTCAATGGCTCCTGAACCCTTTCACCTCCAAAAAGACTGACTGCCTGCCTCAATGGCTCCCTAAAATCTTTTACCTCCAGAGAGACTGACTGCCTGCCTCAATGTTCCCCAAAACCTTTCACCTCCAAAGAGACTGACTGCCTGCCTCTATGGCTCCCGAAACTGTTCTCCTCCAAAGAGACTGACTGCCTGCCTCTATGGCTTCCGAAACCTTTCACATCCAAAGAGACTGACTGCCTGCCTCTGTGGCTCCCGAAACCTTTCACCTCCAAAGAGACTGACTGTCTGCCTCAAAGGCTCCCAAAACCATTCACCTCAAAAGAGACTGACAGCGTTCCTCAATGGCTCCCAAAAACTTTTACCTCTAAAGGGACTGACTGCCTGCCTCAATGTCTCCCGAAAACTTTTACCTCCAAAGAGATTGACTGCCTGTCTTCTTGTCTCCTTAAACCTTTCACCTCCAAAGAGACTGACAGCCTGCCTCAATGTCCCCCGAAACCTTTCACCTCCAAAGAGACTGACTGCCTGCCTCTATGGCTTCTGAAACTGTTCACCTCCAAAGAGACTGAATGCCTGCCTCTATGGCTCCCGAAACCTTCCACCTTCAAAAAGACTGACTGCCTGCCTCAAAGGCTCCCAAAACCTTTCACCTCCAAAGAGACTGACTGCCTGCCTCAATGGCTCCCTAAAATCTTTTACCTCCAGAGAGACTGAATGCCTGCCTCAATGGCTCCCGAAACTGTTCACCTCTAAAGAGACTGACTGCCTTCCTCATTGGCTCCCAAAAACTTTTACCTCTAAGAGACTGACTGCCTGCCTGCCTCAATGTCTTCCAAAACATTTCACCTCCAAAGAGACTGACTGCCTGCCTCAATGGCTCCTGAAACCTTTCACCTCCAAAGAGACTGACTGCCTGCCTCAATGGCTCCCGAAACTGTTCACCTCTAAAGAGCCTGACAGTGTTCTTCAATGGCTCCCAATCCCAACAACTTTTACTTCTATAGGGACTGACTGCCTGCCTTAATGTCTCCCGAAACCTTTTACCTCTAAAGAGATTGACTGCCTGTCTCAGTATCTCCCAAAACCTTTCAACTCCAAAGAGACTGACTGCCTGCCTCAATGTTCCCCGAAACCTTTCATCTCCAAAGAGACTGACCGCCTGCTTCTATGGCTTCCGAAACCTTTCACATCCAAAGAGACTGACTGCCTGCCTCTGTGGCTCCCGAAACCTTTCACCTCCAAAGAGACTGACTGCCTGCCTCAATGGCTCCCTAAAACCTTTTCCCTCCAAAGTGACTGACTGCCTGCCTCAATGGCCCCCTCAACCTTTCACATCCAAAGAGACTGACTGCCTGCTTCAATGGCTACAGAAACCTTTCCTCATAAGAGACTGACTGCCTCCCTCAATGGCTCGCAAAAACTTTTACCTCTAAAGAGACTGACTGCTAGCTCAATGTCTTCCGAAACCTTTCACCTCCAAAGAGACTGACTACCTGCTTCAATGGCTTCTGAAAGCTTTTACTTCTGAAGAGACTGACTGTCTGCCTCAAAGGCTCCCAAAACCATTCACCTCAAAAGAGACTGATAGCGTTCCTCAATGGCTCCCAAAAACTTTTACCTCTAAAGGGACTGACTGCCTGCCTCAATGTCTCCCGAAACCTTTTACCTCCAAAGAGATTGACTGCCCGTCTTCTTGTCTCCTTAAACCTTTCACCTCCAAAGAGACTGACTGCCTGCCTCAATGTCCCCCGAAACCTTTCACCTCCAAAGAGACTGACTGCCTGCCTCTATGGCTTCTGAAACCATTCACCTCCAAAGAGACTGAATGCCTGCCTCTATGGCTCCCGAAACCTTCCACCTCCAAAAAGACCGACTGCCTGCCTCTATGGCTCCCAAAACCTTTCACCTTCAAAGAGGCTGACTGCCTGCCTCAATGGCTCCTGAAAGCTTTTACCTCTAAAGAGACTGACTGCTCGCCTCAATGGCTCCCTTAAACCTTTTACCTCCAGTGAGACGGACTGCCTGCCTCAATGGCTCCCGAAACCTTTCAGCTCTAAAGAGACTGACTGCCTGCCTCAATGGCTCCCGAAACCTTTCACCTCCAAAGAGACTGACTGCCTGCCTCTATGGCTCCCGAAAGCTTTCACCTCCAAAGAGACTGACTGCCTGCCTCAATGGCTCCCTAAAATCTTTTACCTCCTGAGAGACTGAATGCCTGCCTCAATGGCTCCCGAAACTGTTCACCTCTAAAGAGACTGACTGCCTGCCTCTATGGCTCCCGAAAGCTTTCACCTCCAAAGAGACTGACTGCCTGCCTCAATGGCTCCCTAAAATCTTTTACCTCCAGAGAGACTGAATGCCTGCCTCAATGGCTCCCGAAACTGTTCACCTCTAAAGAGACTGACTGCCTTCCTCAATGGCTCCCAACATTTTTTACCTTTAAGAGACTGACTGCCTACCTGCCTCAATGTCTTCCAAAACCTTTCACCTCTAAAGGGACTGACTGCCTGCCTCTACGGCTCCCGAAACCTTTCACCTCCAAAGAGACTAACTGCCTGCCTCAATGGCTCCTGAAATCTTTCACCTCCAAAGAGACTGACTGCCTCCCTCAATGGCTCCCAAACACTTTTACCTCTAAAGAGACTGACTGCTAGCTAAATGGCTTCTGAAACCTTTCACCTCCAAAGAGACTGACTACCTGCTTCAGTGGCTTCCCGAAAGCTTTTACCTCTAAAGAGACTGGCTGCCTGCCTCAATGGCTTCCGAAACCTTTTACCTCCAAAGAGACTGACTGCCTGCCTCAATGGCTCCTGAAACCTTTCATCTCCAAAGAGACTGACTGCCTGCCTCAATGGCTCCCGAAACCGTTCACCTCAAAAGAGACTGACAGCGTTGCTCAATGGCTTCCAAAAATGTTTACCTCCAAAGGGACTGACTGCCTGCCTCAATGTCTCCCGAAACCTTTTACCTCTAAAGAGATTGACTGCCTGTCTCAATGTCTCCCAAAACCTTTCACCTCCAAAGAGACTGACTGCCTGCCTCAATGTCCCCTGAAACCTTTCACCTCCAAAGAGACTGACTGCCTGCCTCTATGGCTTCTGAAACTGTTCATCTCCAAAGAGACTGAATGCCTGCCTTTAAGGCTCCCGAAACCTTCCACCTCCAAAAAGACTGCCTGCCTGCCTCTATGGCTCCCGAAAGCTTTCACCTCCAAAGAGACTGACTGCCTGCCTCAATGGCTCCCGAAAAATTTCACCTCTAAAGTGACTGACTGCCTGCTTCAATGGCTACAGAAACCTTTCCTCATAAGAGACTGACTGCCTCCCTCAATGGCTCCCAAAAACTTTTACCTCTAAAGAGACTGACTGCTAGCTCAATGTCTTCCGAAACCTTTCACCTCCAAAGAGACTGACTACCTGCTTCAATGGC
This sequence comes from Lissotriton helveticus, assembly GCF_964261635.1. Taxonomy (NCBI): domain Eukaryota; kingdom Metazoa; phylum Chordata; class Amphibia; order Caudata; family Salamandridae; genus Lissotriton; species Lissotriton helveticus. The sequence continues at coordinate 482,970,757 of NC_136060.1, forward strand.
TTCTGAAAGCTTTTACTTCTGAAGAGACTGACTGTCTGCCTCAAAGGCTCCCAAAACCATTCACCTCAAAAGAGACTGATAGCGTTCCTCAATGGCTCCCAAAAACTTTTACCTCTAAAGGGACTGACTGCCTGCCTCAATGTCTCCCGAAACCTTTTACCTCTAAAGAGATTGACTGCCTGTCTTCTTGTCTCCTTAAACCTTTCACCTCCAAAGAGACTGACTGCCTGCCTCAATGTCCCCCGAAACCTTTCACCTCCAAAGAGACTGACTGCCTGCCTCTATGGCTTCTGAAACCATTCACCTCCAAAGAGACTGAATGCCTGCCTCTATGGCTCCCGAAACCTTCCACCTCCAAAAAGACCGACTGCCTGCCTCTATGGCTCCCAAAACCTTTCACCTTCAATGAGGCTGACTGCCTGCCTCAATGGCTCCTGAAAGCTTTTACCTCTAAAGAGACTGACTGCTCGCCTCAATGGCTCCCTTAAACCTTTTACCTCCAGTGAGACGGACTGCCTGCCTCAATGGCTCCCGAAACCTTTCAGCTCTAAAGAGACTGACTGCCTGCCTCAATGGCTCCCGAAACCTTTCACCTCCAAAGAGACTGACTGCCTGCCTCTATGGCTCCGGAAAGCTTTCACCTCCAAAGAGACTGACTGCCTGCCTCAATGGCTCCCTAAAATCTTTTACCTCCTGAGAGACTGAATGCCTGCCTCAATGGCTCCCGAAACTGTTCACCTCTAAAGAGACTAACTGCCTGCCTCTATGGCTCCCGAAAGCTTTCACCTCCAAAGAGACTGACTGCCTGCCTCAATGGCTCCCTAAAATCTTTTACCTCCAGAGAGACTGAATGCCTGCCTCAATGGCTCCCGAAACTGTTCACCTCTAAAGAGACTGACTGCCTTCCTCAATTGCTCCCAACATTTTTTACCTTTAAGAGACTGACTGCCTGCCTGCCTCAATGTCTTCCAAAACCTTTCACCTCTAAAGGGACTGACTGCCTGCCTATACGGCTCCCGAAACCTTTCACCTCCAAAGAGACTAACTGCCTGCCTCAATGGCTCCTGAAATCTTTCACCTCCAAAGAGACTGACTGCCTCCCTCAATGGATCCCAAAAACTTTTACCTCTAAAGAGACTGACTGCTAGCTACATGGCTTCTGAAACCTTTCACCTCCAAAGAGACTGACTACCTGCTTCAATGGCTTCCCGAAAGCTTTTACCTCTAAAGAGACTGACTGCCTGCCTCAAAGGCTTCCGAAACCTTTTACCTCCAAAGAGACTGACTGCCTGCCTCAATGGCTCCTGAAACCTTTCATCTCCAAAGAGACTGACTGCCTGCCTCAATGGCTCCCGAAACCGTTCACCTCAAAAGAGACTGAATGCCTGCCTCAATGTCCCCTGAAACCTTTCACCTCCAAAGAGACTGACTGCCTGCCTCAATGTCTCCCGAAACCTTTTACCTCTAAAGAGATTGACTGCCTGTCTCAATGTCTCCCAAAACCTTTCACCTCCAAAGAGACTGACTGCCTGCCTCAATGTCCCCTGAAACCTTTCACCTCCAAAGAGACTGACTGCCTGCCTCTATGGCTTCTGAAACTGTTCATCTCCAAAGAGACTGAATGCCTGCCTCTAAGGCTCCCGAAACCTTCCACCTCCAAAAAGACTGCCTGCCTGCCTCTATGGCTCCTGAAAGCTTTCACCTCCAAAGAGACTGACTGCCTGCCTCAATGGCTCCTGAAACTTTTTACCTCCAAAGAGATTGACTGCCTGTCTCAGTGTCTCCTAAAACCTTTCACCTCCAAAGAGACTGACTGCCTGCCTCTATGGCTTCTGAAACTGTTCACCTCCAAAGAGACTGAATGCCTGCCTCTATGGCTCCCGAAATCTTCCACCTCCAAAAAGACTGACTGCCTGCCTCTATGGCTCCCGAAAGCTTTCACCTACAAAGAGACTGACTCCTGCCTCAATGGCTCCCGAAACCTTTCACCTCTAAAGTGACTAACTGCCTGCCCGAATGGCTCCGGAAACCTTTTACCTCCAAAGAGATTGACTGCCTGTCTTCTTGTCTCATTAAACCTTTCACCTCCAAAGAGACTGACAGCCTGCCTCAATGTCCCCCGAAACCTTTCACCTCCAAAGAGACTGACTGCCTGCCTCTATGGCTTCTAAAACCGTTCACCTCCAAAGAGACTGAATGCCTGCCTCTATGGCTCCCGAAACCTTCCACCTTCAAAAAGAGTGACTGCCTGCCTCAAAGGCTCCCAAAACCTTTCACCTCCAAAGAGACTGACTGCCTGCCTCAATGGCTCCCTAAAATCTTTTACCTCCAGAGAGACTGAATGCCTGCCTCAATGGCTCCCGAAACTGTTCACCTCTAAAGAGACTGACTGCCTTCCTCATTGGCTCCCAAAACCTTTTACCTCTAAGAGACTGCCTGCCTGCCTGCCTCAATGTCTTCCAAAACATTTCACCTCCAAAGAGACTGACTGCCTGCCTCAATGGCTCCTGAAACCTTTCACCTCCAAAGAGACTGACTGCCTGCCTCAATGGCTCCCGAAACCGTTCACCTCTAAAGAGCCTGACAGCGTTCCTCAATGGCTCCCAATCCCAACAACTTTTACCTCTATAGGGACTGACTGCCTGCCTTAATGTCTCCCGAAACCTTTTACCTCCAAAGAGATTGACTGCCTGTCTCAGTATCTCCCAAAACCTTTCAACTCCAAAGAGACTGACTGCCTGCCTCAATGTTCCCCAAAACCTTTCACCTCCAAAGAGACTGACTGCCTGCCTCTATGGCTCCCGAAACCGTTCTCCTCCAAAGAGACTGACTGCCTGCCTCTATGGCTTCCGAAACCTTTCACATCCAAAGAGACTGACTGCCTGCCTCTGTGGCTCCCGAAACCTTTCACCTCCAAAGAGACTGACTGCCTGCCTCAATTGCTCCCGAAACCTTTCAACTCCAAAGAGACTGACCGCCTGCCTGCCTCAATGGCTCCCTAAAACCTTTTCCCTCCAAAGAGACTGACTGCCTGCCTCAATGGCCCCCTCAATCTTTCACATCCAAAGAGACTGACTGCCTGCTTCAATGGCTACAGAAACTTTTCCTCATAAGAGACTGACTGCCTCCCTCAATGGCTCCCAAAAACTTTTACCTCTAAAGAGACTGACTGCTAGCTCAATGTCTTCCGAAACCTTTCACCTCCAAAGAGACTGACTACCTGCTTCAATGGCTTCTGAAAGCTTTTACTTCTGAAGAGACTGACTGTCTGCCTCAAAGGCTCCCAAAACCATTCACCTCAAAAGAGACTGATAGCGTTCCTCAATGGCTCCCAAAAACTTTTACCTCTAAAGGGACTGACTGCCTGCCTCAATGTCTCCCGAAACCTTTTACCTCCAAAGAGATTGACTGCCTGTCTTCTTGTCTCCTTAAACCTTTCACCTCCAAAGAGATTGACTGCCTGCCTCAATGTCCCCCGAAACCTTTCACCTCCAAAGAGACTGACTGCCTGCCTCTATGGCTTCTGAAACCATTCACCTCCAAAGAGACTGAATGCCTGCCTCTATGGCTCCCGAAACCTTCCACCTCCAAAAAGACCGACTGCCTGCCTCTATGGCTCCCAAAACCTTTCACCTTCAAAGAGGCTGACTGCCTGCCTCAATGGCTCCCGAAAGCTTTTACCTCTAAAGAGACTGACTGCTCGCCTCAATGGCTCCCTTAAACCATTTACCTCCAGTGAGAAGGACTGCCTGCCTCAATGGCTCCCGAAACCTTTCAGCTCTAAAGAGACTGACTGCCTGCCTCAATGGCTCCCGAAACCTTTCACCTCCAAAGAGACTGACTGCCTGCCTCTATGGCTCCCGAAAGCTTTCACCTGCAAAGAGACTGACTGCCTGCCTCAATGGCTCCCTAAAATCTTTTACCTCCTGAGAGACTGAATGCCTTCCTCAATGGCTCCCAACATTTTTTACCTTTAAGAGACTGACTGCCTGCCTGCCTCAATGTCTTCCAAAACCTTTCACCTCTAAAGGGACTGACTGCCTGCCTCTACGGCTCCCGAAACCTTTCACCTCCAAAGAGACTAACTGCCTGCCTCAATGGCTCCTGAAATCTTTCACCTCCAAAGAGACTGACTACCTGCTTCAATGGCTTCCCGAAAGCTTTTACCTCTAAAGAGACTGACTGCCTGCCTCAATGGCTTCCGAAACCTTTTACCTCCAAAGAGACTGACTGCCTGCCTCAATGGCTCCTGAAACCTTTCATCTCCAAAGAGACTGACTACCTGCCTCAATGGCTCCCCAAACCGTTCACCTCAAAAGAGACTGACAGCGTTGCTCAATGGCTCCCAAAAACGTTTACCTCCAAAGGGACTGACTGCCTGCCTCAATGTCTCCCGAAACCTTTTACCTCTAAAGAGATTGACTGCCTGTCTCAATGTCTCCCAAAACCTTTCACCTCCAAAGAGACTGACTGCCTGCCTCAATGTCCCCTGAAACCTTTCACCTCCAAAGAGACTGACTGCCTGCCTCTATGGCTTCTGAAACTGTTCATCTCCAAAGAGACTGAATGCCTGCCTCTAAGGCTCCCGAAACCTTCCACCTCCAAAAAGACTGACTGCCTGCCTCTGTGGCTCCCGAAAGCTTTCACCTCCAAAGAGACTGACTGCCTGCCTCAATGGCTCCCGAAACCTTTCACCTCTAAAGTGACTAACTGCCTGCCCGAATGGCTCCGGAAACCTTTTACCTCCAAAGAGACTGACTGCCTGCTTCAATGGCTCCCGAAACCTTTCCTCCAAAGAAACCGACCGCCTTCATCAATGGCACCCAAAAACTTTTACCTCTAAAGAAACTGAGTGCTAGCTCAATGTCTTCTGAAACCTTTCACCTCCAAAGAGACTGACTACCTGCTTCAATGGCTTCCGAAAGCTTTTACCTCTGAAGAGAGTGACTGCCTGCCTCAATGGCTCCTGAAACCTTTCATATCCAAAGAGACTGACTGCCTGCCTCAATGGCTCCCGAAACCGTTCACCTCAAAAGAGACTGACAGCATTCCTCAATGTCTCCCAAAACCTTTTACCTCCTAAGAGATTGACTGCCTGCCTCAATGGCTCCTGAAAGCTTTCACCTCCAAAGAGACTGACTGCCTGCCTTAATGGCTCCCGAAAGCTTTTACCTCCAAAGAGGCTGACTGCCTGCCTCAATGGCTCCCTTAAAACTTTTACCTCCAGTGAGACGGACTGACTGCCTCAATGGCTCCCGAAACCTTTCACCTCTAAAGAGACTGACTGCCTGCCTCAATGGCTATCTAAACTCTTTTACCTCCAGAGAGACTGAATGCCTTCCTCAATGGCTCCCAAAAACTTTTACCCCTAAGAGACTGACTGTCTGCCTGCCTCAATGCCTTCCAAAACCTTTCACCTCTAAAGGGACTGACTGCCTGCCTCAATGGCTCCTGAACCCTTTCACCTCCAAAGAGACTGACTGCCTGCCTCAATGGCTCCCGAAACCTTTCTCCTCCAAAGAGACTGACTGCCTGCCTGAATGGCTCCCTAAAACCTTTCACCTCCAAAGAGACTGACTGCCTGCCTCAATGGCTCCCGAAACTGTTCACCTCTAAAGAGACTGCCTGCCTTCCGCAATGTCTTCCGAAGTCTTTCTCCTCCAAAGAGACTGACTGCCTGCCTCAATGGCTCCCAAAACTGTTCACCTCTAAAGAGACTGAATGCCTTTCTCAATGTCTTCCAAAACCTTTAACCTCCAAAGAGACTGACTGCCTGCCTCAATGGCTCCCGAAACCTTTCACCTCCAAAGAGACTGACTGCCTGCCTGAATGGCTCCGAAACCTTTCACCTCCAAAGAGACTAACTGCCTGCCCGAATGGCTCCCGAAACCTTTTACCTCCAAAGAGACTGACTGCCTGCTTCAATGGCTCCCGAAACCTTTGCTCCAAAGAGAATGATTGCCTCCCTAAATGGCTCCCAAAAACTTTTACCTCTAAAGAGACTGACTGCTAGCTCAATGTCTTCCGAAACCACTCACCTCCAAAGAGACTGACTACCTGCTTCAATGGCTACCGAAAGCTTTTACCTCTAAAGAGACTGACTACCTGCCTCAATGGCTCCCGAATCCTTTTACCTCCAAAGAGACCGACTGCCTGCCTAAATGGCTCCTGAAACCTTTCATCTCCAAAGAGACTGACAGGCTGCCTCAATGGCTCCCTAAAACCTTTTACCTCCAGAGAGACTGACTGCCTGCCTCAATGGCTCCCCAAACGTTTCACCTCCAAAGAGACTGACTGCCTGCCTCAATGGCTCCCGAAACCTTCCACCTCCAAAGAGACTGACTGCCTGCCTCTATGGCTCCCGAAAGCTTTCACCTCCAAAGAGATTGACTGCCTGCCTCAATGGCTCCCGAAACCTTTCACCTCCAAAGAGACTGACTGCCTGCCTGAATGGCTCCCTAAAACCTTTTACCTCCAGAGAGACTATATGCCTGCCTCAATCGCTCCCGAAACTGTTCACCTCCAAAGAGACTGACTGCCTGCCTCAATGACTCCCGAAACCTTTCACCTCCAAAGAGACTGGCTGCCTGCCTCTATGGCTCCCGAAACCTTTCACCTTCAAAGAGACTGACTTCCTGCCTCTATGGCTCCCGAAACCTTTCACCTCCAAAGAGACTGACTGCCTGCCTCAATGGCTCCCGTAACTGTTCACCTCTAAAGAGACTGCCTGCCTTCCTCAATGTCTTCCGAAACCTTTCTCCTCCAAAGAGACTGACTGCCTGCCTCAATGGCTCCCGACACTGTTCACCTCTAAAGAGACTGACTGCCTTTCTCAATGTCTTCTGAAACCTTTCACCTCCAAAGAGACTGACTGCCTGCCTCAATGGCTCCCGAAACCTTTCACCTCCAAAGAGACTGACTGCCTGCCTGAATGGCTCCGAAACCTTTCACCTCCAAGAGACTAACTGCCTGCCCGAATGGCTCCCGAAACCTTTTACCTCCAAAGAGACTGACTGCCTGCTCAATGGCTCCGAAACCTTTCACCTTCAAAGACACTGACTGCCTGCTTCAATGGCTCCCGAAACCTTTCCTCCAAAGAGACTGACTGCCTGCCTCAATGGCTCCCGAAACCTTTCTCCTCCAAAGAGACTGACTGCCTGCCTGAATGGCTCCCTAAAACCTTTCACCTCCAAAGAGACTGACTGCCTGCCTCAATGGCTCCCGAAACTGTTCACCTCTAAAGAGACTGCCTGCCTTCCGCAATGTCTTCCGAAGTCTTTCTCCTCCAAAGAGACTGACTGCCTGCCTCAATGGCTCCCAAAACTGTTCACCTCTAAAGAGACTGAATGCCTTTCTCAATGTCTTCCAAAACCTTTAACCTCCAAAGAGACTGACTGCCTGCCTCAATGGCTCCCGAAACCTTTCACCTCCAAAGAGACTGACTGCCTGCCTGAATGGCTCCGAAACCTTTCACCTCCAAAGAGACTAACTGCCTGCCCGAATGGCTCCCGAAACCTTTTACCTCCAAAGAGACTGACTGCCTGCTTCAATGGCTCCCGAAACCTTTGCTCCAAAGAGAATGATTGCCTCCCTAAATGGCTCCCAAAAACTTTTACCTCTAAAGAGACTGACTGCTAGCTCAATGTCTTCCGAAACCACTCACCTCCAAAGAGACTGACTACCTGCTTCAATGGCTACCGAAAGCTTTTACCTCTAAAGAGACTGACTACCTGCCTCAATGGCTCCCGAATCCTTTTACCTCCAAAGAGACCGACTGCCTGCCTAAATGGCTCCTGAAACCTTTCATCTCCAAAGAGACTGACAGGCTGCCTCAATGGCTCCCTAAAACCTTTTACCTCCAGAGAGACTGACTGCCTGCCTCAATGGCTCCCCAAACGTTTCACCTCCAAAGAGACTGACTGCCTGCCTCAATGGCTCCCGAAACCTTCCACCTCCAAAGAGACTGACTGCCTGCCTCTATGGCTCCCGAAAGCTTTCACCTCCAAAGAGATTGACTGCCTGCCTCAATGGCTCCCGAAACCTTTCACCTCCAAAGAGACTGACTGCCTGCCTGAATGGCTCCCTAAAACCTTTTACCTCCAGAGAGACTATATGCCTGCCTCAATCGCTCCCGAAACTGTTCACCTCCAAAGAGACTGACTGCCTGCCTCAATGACTCCCGAAACCTTTCACCTCCAAAGAGACTGGCTGCCTGCCTCTATGGCTCCCGAAACCTTTCACCTCCAAAGAGACTGACTTCCTGCCTCTATGGCTCCCGAAACCTTTCACCTCCAAAGAGACTGACTGCCTGCCTCAATGGCTCCCGTAACTGTTCACCTCTAAAGAGACTGCCTGCCTTCCTCAATGTCTTCCGAAACCTTTCTCCTCCAAAGAGACTGACTGCCTGCCTCAATGGCTCCCGACACTGTTCACCTCTAAAGAGACTGACTGCCTTTCTCAATGTCTTCCGAAACCTTTCACCTCCAAAGAGACTGACTGCCTGCCTCAATGGCTCCCGAAACCTTTCACCTCCAAAGAGACTGACTGCCTGCCTGAATGGCTCCGAAACCTTTCACCTCCAAGAGACTAACTGCCTGCCCGAATGGCTCCCGAAACCTTTTACCTCCAAAGAGACTGACTGCCTGCTCAATGGCTCCGAAACCTTTCACCTTCAAAGACACTGACTGCCTGCTTCAATGGCTCCCGAAACCTTTCCTCCAAAGAGAATGACTGCCTCCCTCAATGGCTCCCAAATTTTTTTACCTCTAAAGAGACTGACTGCTAGCTCAATGTCTTCCGAAACCACTCACCTCCAAAGAGACTGACTGCCTGCATCAATGGCTCCCAAAACCTTTTTCCTCCAAAGAGATTGACTGCCTGCCTCAATGGCTCCTGAAACCTTTCACCTCCAAAGAGACTGACTGCCTGCCTCAATGTGCCCCTAAACCTTTCACCTCCAAAGAGACTGACTGCCTGCCTCAATGGGTTCCTAAAACCTTTTCCCTCCAAAGAGACTGACTGCCTGCCTTAATGGCTCCCGAAACCTTTGAAATCCAAAGAGACTGACTGCCTGCCTCAATGTGCCCCTAAACCTTTCACCTCCAAAGAGACTGACTGCCTGCCTCAATGGGTTCCTAAAACCTTTTCCCTCCAAAGAGACTGACTGCCTGCCTTAATGGCTCCCGAAACCTTTCAAATCCAAAGAGACTGACTGCCTGCCTCAATGGCTCTTGAAAGCTTTTACCTCTAAAGAGACTGATGCCTGCCTCAATGGCTCCCGAAACCTTTCACCTCCAAAAATACTGACTGCCTGCCTCTATTGCTCCCGAAACCTTTCACCTCCAAAGAGACTGACTGCCTGCCTCAATGGCTCCAGAAACCTTTCACCTTCAAAGAGACTGACAGCGTTCCTCAACGGCTCCCATAAACTTCTACCTCTAAAGGGACTGACAATTTGAATGCAAAAAGATTGTCCACTTGCTGCTTTTTGTTCTATGTACTGTGACTGGTGTGGTATCACATTCACAAATTTTTTGTTTGTTACACTGGTTTTGGCACAAAGTTGATTCTAGTGCTCTTTCACTTTTTGTTATATGGTTTGTTTCAATGTTCACTAATTGATGCGTATCCATGCTTGTCTGACTTATGTTATAAATTGGTTCAAAATTGTTTAAACAAAAGAATGACTTTGCAAATAAATACATAAAGTCTATATCAATTACGTTTATGGGCTCACGTTTGGTCAATTGCTTTATCAGCACACGAATACGACGGTTAGGACACATTCTTCTACTAGTCTAATATTAAGGCTCTGTCCTACCGATTAGGGCCAAACCCCTTCCTGCTGTTTCTAGTGGATGGGTATTCAGCACGCCCATCGCTTTTGATTTGCTCTTTCATGTGCCTTGCAAAAATCCTTTGTTGTCATTTGTTCGTAGCTCACATTTGTCCCTTCTTTTGCTGGCTAGGTCACGCCCTGGAGACTACCCCTGTTACATGCATTATTTTACAATGGGCCATATAGATTACTTTGTCACGTACTACTTGTTTGTTACTTTCTTGCTCTACGGCGCTCACTCCCTGCAGCCTTGCCGTAAAGCATGTCCGTGCCTCAGACAAGCTGGTTATTACCAGAAATCTGCGCGGTGTTACAGGTGGAGGGAAGTTTTATATCGTGGCTGATATTCCTTTCTGGTCACAATGCTCCCCAATCCTTAATCTTGTCCAGGGCGCCCAGTGCATCCCAGCTGCTGGGACAGGGGAAGCCTCAATCATTTCTACGCACTAGACTCGGATTAAATCAGCAACCAGATGCTGGTCCCCACCTTGTCTACCTCCTGCAAGTTCTTCATGGTTTGGGTTCTGGGTCTCTATAATGTCAGCCTCTGTTGCTGGCTGCCCCCGGTCCTAGCTTTTCCAGCTCCTCTAAGTCTTCTTGCTGCACCTGGATCACATTGCCTGCCATAGCTGTATATTCCTAGTCCTGGCTCCAACGGCTGATCCCTACGTTATTGTACTTTTTTCTTAGTGGATTCAGGAGCTGGAATAACTATGATAACACAAGAGTTATTCGAAGAGCTTTGGCCTGGTAAAATCTTGGAACATCCCTGATCGAGCAGGGATTTTTTGAAGATGTTTTAATTTTTAAGAACAGAAAACATTTTAGTAAAGTTTAGGTGGCTGTTAAAGGTCTGTGTATTTAGGATAATTTCACCAAACTTTGTTCTATAGTTTGCGAAAATCTGGTAGAGGGTTTGTGTGTCAAGTTTACCTCAGTGTTTTCTGATAAACTGGAAACCATTAAAGGGTTCCAACACAAGATCACAATAAAACAGGGAGCTATTACTGTGAAACACAAACTACACAGTGTCCCGTTCTCCATTATAAAGGATCTTGTGAAAGAATAAAACAAATTGTGTGACAATGGAATCATCAATCGTATTGAATCATATCTGTGGCAGTAAGCACTTGTGGTAGCAAGGAAAAGGAATGGTGAGCTGAGAGTTTGTGTAGATTTACACAGTCTTAATAAGGCTATTTAGATAGATTCACACCCTCTTCCTAAACTCTGATCTGCTTGCATTAATGGCTGGTGCAAAGTGGTTTTGTAAGTCAGATCTAGCCTCTGCGTACTACCAGGTAATGTATGTACCAGAATCTAGACATTATACTGCATTTGTATCTCCAATTGGTACATTCCAATATCGTAGGATGCCATTTGGATTTGTTTCGGCGGCATCTGTTTTCAGGAGAAAAGTGTATCAAGTATTCAGTTAAGTCAAAAGAGTTGTAGCGTTTCGGGACTATGTATTGATTTTTGCAGAATCAAAAGAAGAGCACCAAGCTATTCTTGATCATATGTTAACCAGAACCGGCTGCGTTCTATCAAGCCTTGACTGAACATCGCCCTCTTCTCCCTGTGGATTCCAGTCTTGCTCTTTCACAATTCAATAGTTGGATGGAGAAGGTGGTGGTTGATCTTACTCCGCAAGTGAGATCCAAAAGCCGGAACAGGCCTTTGTCCAATCCATGGTTCTCGCCAGAGCGTTACAGAAACAGCACTTTAAAAGGCTGGAAAGAAAATATAGGCTGGATTATAGCAAAGAGGCCAAACATGCTTTGAAATCAGACCAAAAATCATACTATGTTGCTATCGTATTAGCAGAACGCTGATACGATACTGATTGTATTGCCCGGCCGGGCAATAACGCTAAAGAACTGTTTAAAATTGTGAAAAAGTATGTGACCCCGAAAGCCATGAGCAACACCCATGCCTCTTCTCCCGATTGGTGTGAAGAGCTTTCTAATTTCTTTATTAATAAAGACAGGTCGCTTCAATTAGCTTTCGGCAACCAGGATGCCCAGGCCACTCCGGTGCCTCTGCCCAACTTATTTCTTCTCCTCCTAAAGTTACCTTTTCCACATTTGATGCTATATCGCTGACGGATTCTTTGGGTGCTCGATCCTCCCTTAAATCGGGTTTTCCAAATGAATCCTGTCCTGCCAAACTTATGGCCAGCACGGCTGTTGTCAAAGACCCGCTCCTAAATCAGCTGATCAACACTTCTCTGACATTGGCCTCTAATCCCACTAAGTGGAAACAGGCACTGCTTATCTCTCTTATCAAAAAGACGAGACTTGATCCAACCTCCCATCCAGTTATTGCCCTATCTCTCTGCTCCCTGCTATAGCTGAAGTATGCAAAAAAATTGTTAATAAGCAGTTGACTGCCTTCATTGAACAGCATGGCCTTCTGCATCCGGCTCAATCTGGCTTCAGGGCCTCGTACAGCACAGAGTCAGCTTTGGTAAAAATCACAGAAGCTATTCGTGAGACTGTGGCTGGTGGGGGCAGGGCAGCTCTGGTCCTGTTGGATCTCTGTGTCGCTTTCGATACTGTCCCCCATTCACTCCTGCTAGCCCATCTACAGAAATTAGGTCTCATGGGCGCCACCTGTGAGTGGCTGAAATCGTTTTTAGAAGGCAGAAGGCAATAAGTATGGACCCCCCCTTCACGTCCACCCCCAAAGCCCTTTTGACAGGGTTTCCGCAAGGGTTGGCTCGGAACCCACTTTTGTTCAATCGGTATATGACTCCTCTTATTCAGCCGGCAGAGGAACTGGGAGCTAAAGTTGTTGCTTATGCCGACGACACACAGCTCCTGTTCACTTGGGAAAAACAAGAGACATGCCCATGTTAAAACGTGTTTGGCTGCGGTGTTCAATTGGTTTGCGTGCGCTCAGCTGAAATGTAATGAAGATAAAACCGAGATTGTATTCTTTTGGGAGTTTCCCCCTAAGGTTTGGCATACTTTCTGGCCAGATGAGGCTCCAAGGCCCTCACCTTCAGGGCTCCCTGTAAAAAATCTCAGGATTTGGTTTGATGAAAAGCTTAGTTTCTGCAACCAAATCAATAAACTAACAGGTACCTGTTTCGGCATCCTCAACCTTCTCTGAACATTTCTGTTCCTTTTGCCCTTAGCAGCAAAAGAAACGGTCGTCCGAGCTCGTGTTACCTCCCGCATTGATTATACGAACGCACTTTACGTGGGCCTTCCCGCCTATCTAATAGACAGACCTCAGGTGGTGCAAAATGCCGCTGCCCATCTGCTTCTTGACCTTCCCAAACGTACCAGTGTCAGGCAACATCTGCGCAATCTGCACTGGCTACCGGCGAAGGCAAGGGTCTGGTAACAGTGCATGCTGCGCTCTTCGAGTATGGCCCCCTCTATCTCAGGAAACGCTTTCAGTTCTACTCCCCTAGCAGACATTGGCGTTCCTTCAACATGCTTATGGCAGCTATTCCTAGATTCCGCTTGAAAAGAAAGGGCGGTAGCTCCCTGGCCCATTTAGCAGCTAAGGCATGGAACACCTAGGCATATTACCTAGCAATAGCGATATTTATCGCTAAGCAGGGTTAGCGGGAATCATTTTATCGCCGAGCTCTGCCGATTTTTATAGCAGATAAACCTTGCTATTATCAAGGTTTATCTTAAAAGTGATAAAAATCGGCCGTAATGCATGAATATCGCTAAAAAGTCAGCGATGTTCATTCATTACCGAGCTAATGCTCTTAGCCATGTTATCCACCTTCCATTGGATAACATGGCTAAGAACTGCTCTGGGCAGGCGTTAGCTTTTGGAGATATTCGCGCTTAGCGCAAATATTTCCAAAAGTACGCCATTGTAGGTAATAGGAGAAAGGGATGTTAGCGACTGTTTCCAGTCGCTAACATCTTGGCACGGCCACTTTGCATGTCATTAGCGATAAATATTGCTGACATGCAAAGTGGGCCCCAAGATGGTCGCTATCTCCTACTAGCTGTCGCTAACTTGTGTTAGCGACAGCTAGGTAATAGGACAATAAAATTATCGCCGCTTTAGCGGGAAAAATTCCCGCTAAAGCAGCGATAAGGCACTTGGTAATATGCCCCATAAAGTCTTTATATTTATTGCGAAGGAATGGCTCACTGAGATTGCTTACTAGACTGTGTCAACTGTTTTGGAAGGTATCAGATGAGTTGTCATTGGATGATGGTCTACTTCTAAAGGGGGGAAAACCTGTACCTCCTGTTGGTTTGAGGTTCAAGCTCTTGAGGATGGCTCATATAGGACATCTGGGAGCCACCTTGACAAAAAGACGTCTCAGACCAACATTTTGGTGGCCCTCAATGGAAAGGGAAGTTGATTGCTTTGTGGAAAATTTTGCATTGTGCACTAGTACAGAGAAGGGTTTGATGGATAGGAAACCACTATTGCAGCCAACTGATTGCCCGCCTAGAGCTTGGGGAAAATATGTATGGATTTATTGGGTCTGTTTAATAGGTTTCCTAATCAATTTCAATTTGCGTTGGTTGCAATGGATTTGTATTCCAAATGGCCAGAAGTAAAATTTGTAGCAGAGCCTAATGTCAAACCAGTAATTTAATTTCTTGAAGAAATTCTCTTTCGTGATGGATATCCTCAGTTCCTTGTTTCTGATATTGGGGGGTAATTTTTCAATGAGGAAGTGGAACAATTCTGTAGGTCTGGTGATGTCAAACATTTGAAGATGTCACTGTACCATCCCCAAAGCAATGGTCAGGTGATGCGCATAAATCGGTTGCTAGTGAACTGTGTGCAGTGACCAATCACCAATAAGTGTGTTGTACTGAATGTTCAGACCATGCAGTGGTTTTACTGGTCCAGCCCACAATCGTCCACACAAGTTTCACCTTTAAAATTGTTGTGGGGTAGCAAGCCCGCCACCAAAATATGCCCAAGTTGGATAAGTAAGCGGGTAGAGTTTGGAAGGATTGTGATGTTAAGGTAAAACAAAAGGTGGCTGAAGCAAAAAACTAAAATAAAAATAATGTGGACAACAGGAACCATGTGAAGGATGTAAATTTTAAAGTGGGTGACAGGGTCCATATAAAAAACGGTGGATATCTGAGGAAGGGATATGAGAAATTCGTTGGACCATTTACGGTGGACAAAGTGTGCGGAAATGCAGTTAGAGTCAATGCCTCTCGTTCTTCCTCTACCCTTTTCTACACTCCCTTCTCCCTCTGAACTTTGACACTCCCCCATTGATCTCCATCCCCCCTACCCCTCCAGCTCATTCAATTACCCAATGTTATGTAACTCATGTTTTAATGCACATTGTCTTATTCTGTTGTAATTGTTTACCTATCATGTAAAGCGCTCTGATACCCCCGGGTCCAGTAGCGCTATATAAAACCTTGAAAATAAATAAATAAATAAATGTGGCATGAGTGGTCAAGGCGAAATCTAACCGGGATATCACTGGAAACAATGTAGAGACATAAGGTGCGCCTGGTGAAGGAAGGGTGGTTAAAACAAGGAATGAGGAACATAGAAACACTGAAAGCTAAATGTGTGTGTGCAAAATATTGAGATCAATAAATATCAATCCTAAAGTTCGTAGAAGTAGTCGTATCAGACATGTTTCCCTTAGGTTCAATGAAAAAAACGCCAAGATTGGCGGGAAACGCTGTGCACTGTGCTATAGCACAGTGCGCAGCGTTTCCCGCCAATCTTAGCGGTTTTTTCATTGAACACTTAGCAGCATTTGAGGAGCAGCAAGTGCTACGCTGCGGCACCTATATGATGAATATTTGAATACTTCTTTATTTCTCCGAGAAGACAGCATAGGGAGTGCGCTTCCATACTCCTTAGATTCCCTTAGGTTCAGGTCATTTCTTTGGGATCTTGATCGCTTCATTTGAATAATCTCTGGCCAGACTCTTTTGATATAACTCCATATTTTATTTCCATGCATATGATTATGTTTTCTGCTCAATGTTTGTTCTTATATTGGTGCGGTTTAAGTTTCTATGCAGTTTCTTTATGGCTGATTTAAGTATTTTATTATTTATCTTATCTTGTGTTTAGTCATTTGTTTTTTAAAGGGAAAAAGTAAATGTTGATTTCTAGGCTTGTGCCAATGATAGTGATCTAGGCTCGTTCCAATATTAGAATCTCTGCATGTAAGGCATGGAATGCTCGGCGAGCATTCCATGTCATTTGTAGTATTCAAGGCTATGCGTCGCTGCCGAATAAGTCTAGGCATGAGGCTACCACACTCAATGCAGGAGATCCTTCTCCCACCTCGCCGCCAAGGCCTGGAACACCCTCCCACTGAGCCTAAGACAGACCCAAGACCTGCTGACTTTCAGGAGAATACTAAAGACCTGGCTGTTCGATTAGTAGCAGCCCCCACCTCCCCCCAGCACCTTGAGACCCTCGCGGGCATGTAGTGCGCTTAACAAATGATTGATTGATTGACTGATTGATTGGAAACTGTACAAAGAGGGGCAAAAAGTAGCCTTTCTGGTGAAAACAAGAATGTAGTGAAAGTGCATACGGAGGGGGAGCATGGTGCTGACTTCTCAGTAAGATCAAGAGAGGGGAGTGGGTGGGGGTGCAAGTGAGAGGGAAGGGGGTCCTACTGGTGATCCACTGTATGAAGGCACAGCATGAGGACAGGACAGAGATATATATACACTAGAACCTTACAAGTGTTAGCCATCAAAAGCAGATGTGTAGAGAAGTTAGGTGCAGCACAGGCAGGGTAGGGATGCGCTGGGGAGACATAAGTCTGACAGGTTCAAAGATAATATCCGCCATGGGAGGTTGTGGGCCAAGTGGGAGACAACCTTAACATCACAGTCATTAGACCGCGATGCAATTACAACGCGGTCGTTATAACGACCACGTTGTTACCACGAAATGCCATTACTACGCAAGTCATTACATCGATTGCAGTAGATGGCGCGCTAACATAAGGAATAGTATGGTTTACTATTCCAACACCTTCCCTACTGTTGCGCAGGCTGGAGTTGGAATATATAATGAAACATTCCTAATTTTAGTGCGCCACCTACTGCAAGTCGATGTAATGACTTGCGTAGTAATGCCATTGTGTGGTAACAACGCGGTCGTTGTGACGGCACGCGATGTAATGACTCGCGTAGTAACAAGTCTTATTCGAAATCTGATAATCAAACGGGGTAGTGTTTTTATAGAGGAAAAATGACTTTTGGCTATTTTGGGTATATCAAGCGCTAGGAGGAAGGCTGAGGAGGGGTGTGCAGCTTTAGATGCAGATGGTACTCATCATGTACAAACTGGAGTCCAGTAGAGAAAGTTGTGATGTGCTATTGCCCACCAGGAGGAGTACAGTTTAATGCACGAGAAAAAACTTTCTCTGAGGTAGGAGAGAAAGAATGGCTATTGGTAAAACTTAGCACTGGGACGGAGTCGAAGGGGTCCAAAATATACATATGTTAGTACACTGAGAAAGTATTTTCAGTTTGTAAACTTAGAGAGTCTCCAAGTAATCCACAGCCTTATCACGATCTATTCAAAGCATGTGAATCTATGAAAGATCCAAAGATGAATCTACAACAGTGGAGGTGACTCCCTCTTTCAGGAAGAAGGACACTTACTCAAACATGGCATCTTCTCTTGACTAAGGAGGCATACCACTGGGAAAGGGAAACTCTCACAACTGAACAGACAACAGGCTTACCTCTGACTGGCACAACACTATCAATGGACCAGGCAGAGACTGGGGCAGGCATTGCAGCAGGAAGACACTGGGATCTGAGGCAGAAAACACCCAGGGGGATAACTGAAAGAGGGAAAGACTAGCACGGAAACAGGACAGCAAGACCCTGGTACCAGACACACTGGGACAGGCAGCGACTACCATGGGAAATAGGACAGGGAGACAGAGGCACACACCTTGGAGCAGGAAGACACTGGAACCTGAGGCAGAAAACCCCCAGTGTGATAAATGAAAGAAGGAGAGACTAGCATGGAAACAGGACAGCAAGACGCTGGTACCAGACACACTGGGACAGACAGCGACTACAATGGAAAATAGGACGGGGAGATACAGACACCGAGGAAGGGAGTGACCAGTTTGTACACAGGACAGCAAAACACTGGTACCCGATACACACTGGGGCAGACAGTGACTTGCATGGGTGCCATGACAGGGAGACACAAACACACAGCGGGACAGAGAGATATGAACATGTTCACCAGGTCAAAGAGAGTGAAGGATACGAGCGGCAGCGCTGCGAAGCAAGATGGCCGCCACCTGAGGAGTCCTATCTTATCGAGCAACGCTCAGACGAACAGGGACCTCTTCTAGGACTTCCCGCTTTTCATAGACGGATTCGGACATCGGAACACATGGGGGCTGCCTCCTGCAAGTATTAGACCTAACTGAGGTTTTTTTGACTCTCTATTTGCTCCCATTTTTTTCGGAGCTTTTGCTGCCGCCATTTTAAGTGTTTTTCCACTGGGCTGTTCAACTCCCTCAGCGCGATGTTGGTGTGCTGCTTTTGCCCTTTTGTCCCCACTTCCCGCTTATTAATGGCTTTATTATGATATTTTCTGAGGAGCAAACTGTTCTTTTATTTTCCACAGTCTCTTATGCTACAGTTTTGGAGAGTACAATATTGCTGAGCGAGGCACTTCGTACGTTGCTGTGGCGCAGGTTTTTCTTGCGCTATTGCTAGAATTTCAGCACTCTCCTTTACATCAGCTCTACAGATTACGCTAAATTTTTCCTATTTTTGCTCCTCACTTCTCTTGCAATTTTTTCTGTGGAGTTTCTCTGCCGTCCATTTTCTGGTACTGACGCATCACCATTTGGTCTTCTCTATACTGTTTACGAACATGGAACAATCACAGAAGTCGCAAGGTCGTTCAACTGGTGGTTCTAAATATACTAAGGCTGGTCCCGGTTAACGCCTTAAACAAGATCCGCCATCTCCCACTAAATCGCCCCTTCCAATCATGCTGGAAGATATTATGGAGGAACTGCATCACATTAGGCCTTTTATGTCGGATACTACGGCCTCCTTGCAGGGCATTGAAGACAAATGGTCAGGCCTTGACTCCAGACTTTCAGACGTTGAACAGAAGGTTAGTGATGTCCGAGACGTGGTAACTATTGTTGAAAATCTTACAAAAGAAGTCAATCAATTGAAGAAGACCACGGAGGATTTGGAAAATCCCAACAGGCGCAATCATTTACGCATTTATGGTATTCCTGAAAATTCTGAAGGCACTGACTTGATAACTTTCCTGAAACCTCAAGTCCTTCAGCTTGTTGGTCTCCCAAAGACCATGGACTTCAATATCCAGAGGGTGCATAGACTTGGGCCTCAGAATGCCTCCAACTCTTCCAAGCCACGTGGTATTATGGCTTATTTCCTCCTTTATTCAGACCGTATGGCAATTCTTAGTGCGGCAAAACAACATAAACAGCTCTTTTGGTCTGGTCACAGAACCTTCTTTAGTCAAGATGTCTCCAAGTCCACCGCCAGTCGTCGGAAGGAATTTCTTGATTTGAGACCTGCACTTCGATCTATGAACGCTCGCTATAGTCTAATCCATCCCTGTTTCTTCAAGGTTACCTACAAAGACAGAACTCTGAGTTTTGAGGATCCAGCCGACCTTCGCAAGTTTATCCATTCACACAGAGGAGTTTGAGTTTAAAACATTTATGGAGCGCACGTTCACCTGGCGGTTTCGTGGCGCTAGCGTACAGAACCCAGAGAACAAAGACATCAGGGGAGAGGCAGAACAAAACAATTACAGAGGAAAGGCTTGTGCAAAAAGAAAAGTTTTTAAAGCCTTTCGGGAGAGTGAGTATTGAGTAGAAGATCTAAGGTGGGCGGGGAGAGAGTTCCAAAACGTGGGGGCAAGTGTGGAAATTTCGTGCCCCCCCACTTTTTACACCTAAAGCAGGGAACTACCAACAGGTGTAGGGAGGATGAGCGCAGCTCCCTAACAGGGGCGTAAGCTTTAATTTCCGAAGAAATGAAAGCAGGGGCTGCGCCAACCCGTGCCTGAAAAGTGATACAGCCCATCTTGAACTGAGCTTGTTCTCGAATAGGGAGCCAGTACAAGGATTTAAGGAGAGGGGTGACATGGTGAGACTTGGCCAGATTATAAACCAGGCGAGCGGCCTGGTTTTGGACCAGCTGTAATCGCCGCAGACTGTAGGCGGGCATGCCACAATATAATGCATTGCCATAATCGAGGCGGAAGATTACCATCGCCAGGACTATGAGTTGTAAAGCAGAAAATGAAAAAAAAACGGGAGACTTTACGGATGGTGCGGAGTGAAAGAAAGGAAGAGGACACCACTAGACTGACCAGGGAGTGCAGAGTGAGTTGGTCGTTCAACTTAATCCCAAGGGTTTTCACAGAAGAGGAAGGAGAAGGGGAGGGACCCAGAGAGGGGGGCCAAAAAAGAGAGGTCCAGGGACTGGAGCAACCACCTGTCAGAACCAGCTCAGTTTTGTCAGGATTTGATTTCAAGTGGCTGTGTTTCATCCAGTCCCGGATAAAAATCATAACAGACTGGAACTTGAGCATGGAATCAGGGGATGGGGACAAATTAAAGATAAGCTGAAGGTCATCCGCGTAATTGTAGACGGAGACCTCCATTTGCTGAAGGGCAAAGATGAGAGGGGCGATATACAAGTTAAATAAAAGAGGGGAGAGGGAGGAACCCTGAGGGACCCCGCATTGTACCTTCTGGAAGTCCGCCGAAAAGTCTCCGAGGCGCACTGCCTGGGTGCGGTCCCTCAGGAAGGAGGACAGCCAGACTAAGGCCGAACCTCCAATCCCCGCCGCACTGACACGTGAGAGTAAGATGGAATGGTCAACCGTGTCAAAGGTGGCGGAGAGGTCAAGGAGGACCAGGGCCTGAGGATGGTTAGTGTCCATACCCTCCCTGAGGTTGTCGAGGACCGATAACACCACGGACTCCGTAGAGTGAACGGGGCGAAAACCAGCCTGGCGGGGGGCTAAACGCAATTCTCCTCCGCAAAGGTACTGAGCGCTCTGGTCACATGGCGCTCCAGCACCTTCCCCAGAAAAGGTAACAGGGAAATGGGGCGATAGTTGACAAGAGCGGAGGGGTCCGCGCCCGTCTTTTTAAGGATAGGGACAATGATGGCCGATTTAAGTGGTTGAATAACAATACCCTGAGACAGTGTGTGTTGAGAAAATTGAGAGGGGGCTGCACACAGACCGAGTAAATATGCTTGAGGATGTGGGGGGGGGCAGGTATCTAAAGGGAACCTGATTTGACCATAGGGAGGAGGGAGAGAAAAGACTCTTCCGTCAAGAGGGGGAACGAGTCAAGACGTGCTCCGACTGACGGACACTGGGGGTCAACACAGGAAAGAGGGGGAAGGGGGATGTTGGCTTTGATGTTGGAAATTTTATCCAGAAAATAAGTATTGAGGGAATCACATAGGTACTGGGAAGGGGAGGGTTTTAGGGTAACTCTATCGGAAAAGGCGAGATTGTGTACGATAGAGAAAATTTCTCTGGGCTGATTTTCAGCTGCCAGGATTTTTGAGGAAAAATAAGCAGTCTTAGCAGCCAAAATAGATTTTTTGTACTGAGAGAGGAGGGTAACATACTGGGTTTTGAGGTTAGCACAGTAATCTCGCCTCCAGGCCCGCTCAGCGTGGCGCACAGTTGATTTTATGGCCTTTAATTCCTCGTTAAACCAACGGTTCGCGTCGTTCGCACGCCTGGAGGAAACCCTCCTGAGGGGAGCGACCGAGTCGCAGCCTGTCAGGAGCTAGGAATTAATGGAGTCAGCTTGTGCGGAGGACGACAGACCGAGAAGATTAGGACTGGATGCAAGAAGAGTGGCAGACAGAGAGGCCACATCCACCTGGTTCCAAGAGCGCGCCCAGATGTTTTTAAGATGGGGGGGCTTGGTGACTGGACTAAGGTGAAGGGAAAAGGAAATCAAGAAGTGATCGGACCAGGTGCAAGGGGAGATGGACAAGGAAGCTACTGGACAGTTAAGGGACCAGACCTGATCAAGGATATGACCCTGGATGTGGGTGGGGGAATGGACTTGGGAGTCAAAATTGAGGGAGCGAAAAGTTTCCGAGAATTCTTTAGAAGTGGAACATTCGGCGGGGTCTGAAGTCCAAAAGTTGAAATCTCCTAATACCAAGATAGAGTTGTTGACCGCTAAAGTGGCCAGCAAATCTTGGAATTCAGAGAGAAAATGTTGAGAAGGTTTGGGCGGACGATACATAAGCAAGCAGGTGAGAGGAACTCTAAAAGACGGTGAACGGACAACTAAAAAGTCAGACAATCCAATAGGGGAGAAAGTTAAAGGCTGAAAGGAAAAGTCAGTGCGGGCAATCAATGCAACGCCGCCGCCAGACTTGCCAGAGGATCGGTCGGCGCGCAGAGCATAATATGAGGCAGGAAGGGCGGCCAAGAGGGAAGGGAGGGAATTGTCGCAGAACCAGGTCTCCGTGAGGAATAGGAGATCTGGCTTGTGCGAATCCAGTAAGATGAAAAGTTCGTGACAGTGCTTTACTGCTGACCTAGTATTAAGATAATAGATAGGTAGGGCAGCCGGCAGGGAAGAAACAGGGACATCGCAAGATGGACCAGGGGGGGGGAAGGAAAGGGGGGAATGGACGGGAGGTGAGGGGGTGGACAAGGACCTGTCAATCCCAACCTGCCGATGTGTGAAGTCACAGAGTCGGCCAAAGGCCACGGACCTTGAAGGTTGCAGAGCTGCGCAGAAGAGTATTGTGCAATCTGGGCATGGTGGGGTGCCCCTGGGCCCGGCCGGTCGTGGAGGGGCGCAGACGGGCTTTCCTTTGGCGCGCCTTCGGCACGCAAACGACGCGCCCGCTGCGCTCGTCCGCTCCGCTTCCAGAAGATGCACATAATTTATACGGAAAGGTGGACGGCAGGGGGCGTGTCCTCTCAGGAGGGGCGTGGCCTCTGGGCTGGGCGAAATGGCGGCAATGGAGTTTATACTTTATCCCGTGACAGCGCTAAGATCCGCTGCACGGGTGTATCAGGAGCGTAAGAGGTGCCCAGAAACAGAGCGCTGGGAGGATGTCAGGTACAGTTAAAATCACACAGACAACAGTGACACTCAAATTCTAAAATAAGCTTTTCGATCGTGCTCCCGGTTTCCGCCTCTGGAGGTTCAGGTACATTTAGGAGATGCTAGCGAACAGCGTCCTTTAGTAGTGGCGGCAGGGGGCGTGTCCTCTCAGGAGGGGCGTGGCCGGTGGGCTGGGCGAAATGGCGGCAATGGAATTTATACTTTATCCCGTGACAGCGCTAAGATCCGCTACACGGGTGTATCAGGAGCATAAGAGGTGCCCAGAAACAGAGCGCTGGGAGGATGTCAGGTACAGTTAAAATTACACAGACAACAGTGACACTCAAATTCTAAAATAAGCTTTTCAATCGTGCTCTCGGCTTCCGCCTCAGGAGGTTCTGAACTAATGGAACTTAGTAAGCCATGATAATATCTCATTATCCCCTAAGTTTGTCTTAATTTTTGTTTGTTTGTTCCCCACAATTGTTTAATGTTTCCTCATTATTCCCTTCTCTGTTTTCCAGGTATGTTTTCCCTGTCCTGATTAACGGTTGTCCCTCCATTCGTTGCCCTCCTATACGTTCTTCATGTGCTGTATTACTCCACGGCCCTGTTTCTCCCTATTGTATGGTAAGCTCCCATTATCCTTCCTTCTTTTTATTCCTATTTGTAACAAATTCACCACCCCTTGTATTTTATGTTCACGTGTGTATTTTCTCTTCCTTTTGTCCCACTTTATTCTTCTCCGGTTTCCTCTTTTGTGTGGCTGTTTTGCCTTTCGTCGCCCCCTCCTTCTTTAATGTCTTCTCCTTCAAATTGCTTCTTGACTAGAGTCTGCGGACTTTTGGTCATCTTCTTCTTGATATCCTTTCTAGTGGAGTACTATCCTCCACTGCCTTTTTTTCTCCTCTATTCCTTGCCTCTTTTTCATTCTCTTTCTTGGTCCGCTCTTGTCTTTCTCCAACTCACTATTTTTTGTCTCTCACTCTTTTTATTCTTTCATCATGTATCCTTCCATTTTTCAAAGCTTGGCTCCTTTTATAACTTCTGGCTTTTATTCCCCCTTCACCTTCTTTTTACTCGCTATTTGATTCTTCCTTCTCCTTCCATTTCTTCTTCTCCAATCTTTCTTAATCATTCATATTTATTTTTCTACTGTTCTTTCTTTAGCTTCATTTGTCTCTCTCTCTTTTTATTCTTTCATCATGTATCCTTCCATTTTTCAAAGCTTGGCTCCTTTTATAACTTCTGGCTTTTATTCCCCCTTCACCTTCTTTTTACTCGCTATTTGATTCTTCCTTCTCCTTCCATTTCTTCTTCTCCAATCTTTCTTAATCATTCATATTTATTTTTCTATTGTTCTTTCTTTAGCTTCATGTCATCTATTGTTTCTGCTCCTTTTTCACATACTCCCTTTTTTAATTCTCTATCTTTCTACATCCCTTTCTCATGAAAGGATTACGTATCATAACTTGGAATGTTAAGGGATTGCGAAATCCCATTAAAAGACAGCGGGTGTTATCGCACCTCGCCAGATTGAACTGTCAAATCGCAATGTTGCAAGAATCTCATCTTAAGACCCAAGATTTATCTATGTTATGCAAATATTGGGTCTGTGAGATCTTTTGTTCACCCGCTGTTGATAATAAGAATGGTGTGATTATTTTATTTCATAAATCTTTAATTGTTGTTTTACAGAATGAGTTTTCAGATACTAATGGTAGGTGGTTATATTTAGATGTTATAGTTAACACTCCCTCTTTCTCTCTATGTAACGTTTATGGCCCAAATGGTGTAGATACATCCTTCTGGAATGGTTTTTCCACCTTCCTTTCCTCACATTCTGCTGAACACTTACTCCTGGGTGGTGATTGTATCCAACTCATGGACCCTTTCCTTGATCGTAAATCTCAGACTAGATATGTCCCCAATAGGATGCAGAAAGGTTTTTATAAGACTATTACCAACAGGGGACTAATAGATACTTGGCGCATCTCTCACCCTGACACTTTAGAATTTTCCTTCTTTTCCCCTGTTCACCAATCACACTCCCGAATTGACTACTTCTTCCTTACACAGCCGGCTTTTCAATATATGAACAAGGTTGAGATTGGCTCCATACTCATATCTGATCATGCCCCTGTTATTCTCGATATAGATTATCCTTCTCCTCCTGCTTTAATAACTCCCTCCTTTTGGACTCTCAATTCTCCAAACAGTTCCTCTCTTTCGCCCAAGAATTTTTTCACCTTAACCTTTCCTCCGTCTCAGAATTTCATGTTCTCTGGGATGCTTTCAAAGCCTCCACCTGGGGTTTTATCATTGATTTTGTTTCTCGGAAGAAAAATAAATCTCTCTCCCATTCTTTATCGCTTCTTAAACAAATTAAAGCTCTGGAGCATAAGTATTTTACCACTTCTTCTCCTGATACCTTACCTCTCCTCATTCAAACCAAGATGCAATATAATAAACTCTCTTGGTTTTCGGCTAGCAATACTCTCCTTAAACTCAATGCCAAGATGTATGGTGGCTGCAACAAAGCCGGTAAATCCCTAGCGAATTATTTTAAGATTAAGAAACAAGAGTCTAAAATTGTAGCCATTAAAGATGACTCTGGAACTTTAAATTTTTCTGATTCCTCCATACTGGATTGCTTCTCTAAATATTATTCCTCTCTCTATACACCAGAGACTTCTCCACCTTCTGACCTTCTTGATTCTTTCTTTCAAAACATCCCTAAATCGCTCGATAATGTTCCTGACCGTAACTTCCTAGACGTACCCATCTCTGTTGCGGAACTCATTGAGGCGATGTCCCTATTGCCCAAAGACAAAACACCAGGGCCGGACGGCTTTACCGTTCGTTTCTTTTTACATTTTAAAACCCTTCTGACCCCTCATCTATTGTCATTGGTAAACTCCTTTTTGCTCGCTGGCATGTCCCAGCGTTCTTTTATGCAAGCAATGCTTTGTCTCATACCCAAAAAAGATAAAGATCCAACTTTGTGTAAAAATTATAGACCGGTCTCCTTAATTAACACTGATTGTAAAATGTATGCTAAGCTTCTCGCCCTTCAAATTAATAAGGTCATACCCGATTTAGTCAATATATACCAATCTGTCTTTATGAAAGGCCGTTCCATTACAGACAATTCACGTACCCTTTTTAACGCCATACACTCTCCTCTTGCAGCTATTACCCTTGATGCTGAAAAAGCTTTTGACAGGCTAAGCTGAAATTTTATTTTTGGATCTTTAAGATGGCACGGTTTTAGTCCCACTATTATTAAACTTATTAAACTATTATATTCTGCTCCGTCCACATCTGTTTGGGTTAATCATTGTCAATCACGTTATTTCCCTCTTCTTAGAGGTACTAGACAGGGTTGTCCTCTTTCCCCCCTTCTTTTCATTCTTGCCCTAGAGCAGAGGTCTTCAAACTTTTGTAGGTTGAGCCACCCCAGCTTATTTTTTTTAGATGTCGGGCCCCCCCCACCACCTGACAAAAATGTTTGGAATCTGGTACACTACATAATCGACCACCATATTCAGGGGTAATTACAATTAAATAAAACACATATCCATCCAAATGCCCTTCCCAAACACCTATGGATTGTTATTTAATGCACACCTCAGGAGTGTAATCTATCCTTTGGTAACATGAATCAATCACAAAGTAGATGAGAAAAAAGTGATTTGAACATACTAAATGAAAAAAATTTAATGAAAAAAGTGAAAAAAACTGAAGCTTAGACACACATCATTTCATGATGCACATAAACTAAATCCTTTGACCTCATCTTGATGCTACTCGACATGCTCGGTGTCAGTGAACCATCACCCGACATTAAAACCAAAAATATGCTGATACATCTCTGTGTTCAACAGGAAGAACATTATTACAACAACGTGTTTCTCACTCACAACTTAAATGTGCAATATATCTTGAACTGTATCCGCGCCCCATCTTGCCAAACACAGAAGTGCTAATGACCGATTAAATGACCATGAGCGTCCCCAGAGTATTTCAATCATCCCACGTGACAAAAAACCCTTAAACTAAACAAAATATGATATCTCATTACGTGCCCCTCCTCAAACCCAAAAAAATATAAACAGTGAAACATGCAAACATTTCTCCTCACCAAATGTTTAGTTTAAAAACATAAACATTGACAGAAACTAAATTGCTTTAAAATTCAAACTAATGATAAATTTGTCAATGTACAATGTGTCTGAATGTTACCAACTCAGTAAATGTCTACACTATCTTCATGAAATCGTTTGTTAATTGAAACTGCAGGGAAAGCCAGCTTATGTGCTCAATGCATCCAATTTTATCAGAGTAGTAAATCTCCATTGTTATATTTTCCTTTAACTGTTTCTTTCCCAAATGTTCATTTTCATCACAATTTTAACATAAGGGTGCAAACTAACCAAATGAACAGAAAGAGGTATATGTCAATTCTTCAGAAATTCCAAGGTGGCACGCGACAATTACAACGCATTTGAGAATCAAAAAAGTTTATAACACAGGCAATTAGGTTTGCATTCTGCAATTACTAAAGAATTGACATGCCCATACTAATGTAATTTAAAGAAACTTTGCCCCCTTTCTGTGAAGAACTAATGGTTCACGGACTGTTCATTCCGACAGCTGAAATGCTTCAGCTGCAGTGGGAGGCAGGGAGTCTCCTTTGCAAAGTGCTTTCACTGTTTTCTTTAACAATCAGAAAAATATGGGCACGTTGTGCCCCATCGATTAAGCAAGTAGGAAACAATGGGATATTAGGATGGATTTTACGCCCCCCCTGAGATGGTCTCGCGCCCCCGCAGGGGTCGCGCCCCACAGTTTGAAGAACTGTGCCCTAGAGCCCTTTTTGGAGACTGTTAGACGCTCTATACGCTATACGGGTTTTCAATTTCAAAATGTCGACATTAAATTTACCGCTCACGCCGATGACATCCTACTTTTTCTTTCTAACCCATCTGCTTCCTTACCAGAATTTTTTTCATTATTAAATAATTATTCTAATGTCTCGGGTTACAAATTGAATGTTGATAAATCTGAAATTTTACCCTTAAACAAATTTATCCTCCCCTCCATGTTTACTGACTCTGGTTTTGAATGGTCCTCTTCTCATATCAAATGTCTCGGTATCTTATACTGTAACAATCTTAAAGACCTTGTTAAGATTAATCTTGCTGAAATTTGTAAAAAAACTTCGGCCCTCATTGACGGCTGGACCCCTATTTTCCTCTCATGGTGGGGTAGATTGGCTACGATCAAAATGATGCTTCTTCGCATTATCAATTTTTATCTCTCTATGCTCCCTATTTCTCTCCCTAATACCTTTTTTCGTACCATTAATAGTATCCTTATAAAATTTCTATGGAATAACCTCAAATCTAGAATTGCTATTGCTCGGCTTCAACTCTCTAAAGATTTGGGTGGAGTTAATTTCCCTAATCTTAGCAGATACCATTCTGCCTTCACTCTGAAACAAGTTTGGACCTTTCTGTCTCACTCTACCTCTTCTTCTTGCACTGCATGGAGTTCCTTGAAACAAGCCCAATATTCCCCCTTTTCTCTTCTTTCAGCCATTCAGATTACTTTGCCTCCAAAACGCATGTCTTTCCCCACTCTTGCTCATTCTAAGACAATAGTTCTCTCTTCGTTTCGCACCCATCCCTCCTTCAACACTCGCTCCACGACTATTCCTATCTGGTATAAAAGACATTTGAAGATTAATAATCGCGCCTTATTTTGGAAGGAATGGATAGATAAAGGTATTTTTACTCCTCAGCAATTGATGAAAGATGGCACTTTCATGTCGTTTTCTGCTCTTCAGTCCCAATATAACATTTCCTCACATCACGCCTCTCAATATATTACACTTAAAGATGCTCTCACCTGCTACTATTCCCCTGTGAATTCTGATTCTATTTCCTCTTCTGACCACTTACCTCCTTCCTCTAGCCTTATTGACTTCTCCACTCAATTTAAGGCTGCCACCATTTACAAATTGTTATCCCACCCCCATGCCATTAGAGTTAAATCCCCTTTAGAATTATTATGGGAAAAAGACTTAAACCTTGATCTTCCTGTGCGTACTTGGGATCTTCTTTGGTCCAAGAATCATACTACCTCCCGTTCAGCCAGCCCAATGCAAACTTTATATTATTTTTATAATAGACTTTTTTTAACCCTTAGCGATCTCCACCGTTTTCATTTGCAAGATTCCCCTAAATGTTGGTCATGTTCTCATGTTACGGCAGACTTTCTACAAATGTTCTTTCATTGCCCTCTGATTAACACCTTTTGGACCACTATTTGCAGTAAATTTAATGATATCCTCCTTATAGATGTTCCATTCCACATTCACTATGTCTTTCTGGGCAGTCTCTCCCCAGTTTATGCTAATCATAAGGATGTAGGCCCATTTATAAATCTGTTCTTAGCTATTTCCTTTCAGATTATTACTGTTAATTGGAAGGATACTTCTAAAATCTCTTACCAAGCATGGTGGAACTTATTATGTCATCATCATAGAATGGACAGAGCATATGCAACCTCCACCTCCTTGTTGATTAAAAGAGATTTATTATGGTTACCTTTAACTAATTTTTTATCTAGAAAGCTGTCATAATCCTTATTGTTACTACTTTTGAATTGTTATCTTTTTTATAAAACTGTAAATGGTTTGCAATATTTTTCTTTCCCTAGTTTTCTTCCTCTTTTGGACCTTTCTTTCTCCTTCCCCCTCCTTTCCACCTTTTCCCCCCTTTTTCTCATCTTTTCTTCTTCTTTCCCTTTTCCCTCACATAAAATTTTTCTAAAATGCTTCTTTTACTAAGTACAGTTATATTTCATAGGATATTATGTCACTTCGCTTTGTTTTACATTCCATGTTCCTTTTCTAGGTGTAGGTGGTGTTCTATAGGCTTATTTTAAGTGGGAATGCATCCTAGCGCGGAGATGCACTGTTCTAGTGTATTCAGGCGCTTAATAAATGTTATTATTTTTATTATTATTATTATTCATGTTGTCAAATTTCCTATTATTGCTAATATTTTGTACTGATGTTTACATTGTTTTTTATTATCTCAATAAACCATTTTAAACTCAAAAAAGGGAGTGAAGGATGCTGTGAGAGGTGGTTGAGGTAGCAGGGTCAAGGTAGGAGGTAGCAGGGTCAAGGTAGGAGGTAGCAGGGTCAAGGTAGGAGGTAGCAGGGTCAAGGGAGGGCTAGACCAGAGCCCAAGCAGAGCCAGACCAGACCCGAGCAGAGCCGGATCAGAGGCGAGGCAAACCATTGCAGAGTCCTGTTTCTGGCTTGGACCCAAGAGACAAATCAAGACCAGAGTCATGACGCCATTTAGCGTCTTCATTTTGCAATAAATGTTATTTAGAAACACTAATTTCTTGAACATTTGTGTTTCAATGTAATTCTTTGTCTTACACCAGGGTATTAAGTGGCATCAGTTTGTTCTGTGCACTGTGTATACAGGCAGTATAGGTGTTATATGTGAAACAGCTGCCTATTAAACCACACAGAAGAAAGAGTCTTTTATACAGAGCACATCCTGAACGGAGTTCCTTTAGGCTGTTCTCAACTGCTCAAGGAAAACGAGGCACTGTGAGGGAAAAGACTTGCCGGGGATCACTCTGGCCAAGTGAAGACGCTGGGATTTGAGCGCAGTTTCCCTGTGAAACATTGTATAATTCATGCTCAGCTTCTGGGTGCACATCTAGAACATTGCATATAACGCCACACTTTGGGCGATATGTACAAGCAAGTGAAGGAGAGAGGCGTTAGCCGTCATAGCTTAACGCCTCTATCCTCCACTTCTGAAACGCAAGGCTGCACCATATTTACAATAATGTTGTGCAGCCTTGCGTTTCTCCCTGCAATGGCACTAAGTCTGGCAACTTAGCACCAAAGCAGGCACCCTGGCACCAGAGTGCAAGGGTGTCTGCATGCAGGGAAGGATTTGTTTATGTGTAGGAAGGTGCCCCTTCCTGCACACAAACAATCCTAAAATGTCATTCTGTCACTTTCATGCGTGCTGCTTCATGCAGCACACATGAGTCCCAAAATGGCATTTAAAAAAAAAAAGTTTGTTTATGTACAGGAAGGGACACCTTCCTTTACATAAACAAACAATGGCATTTTGCTTTTTCCATGTGTACTGCACAAGGCAGCACACATGGAAAACGCAAAAAACGAGGAGAAATAATGGATTTCTTCTTGTTTCGTCATTTAAGACCAGTTTTTCCATGGTCTTAATTTTGGTGCTGCCTCCAATGTACGCCACCCTTGTACATAGCGGGCAGCGTCAAAATGAATGGGTGTTGTGGTGGAATGCCCACTGGAACTTCCACTGTCCACCCCTTTCGCGCCTCGTACATAAGGTGCAGCTCTCATATGTACAAGCCCCTATCGCCACCACAACAACGATAGAAGTGACTTTGTGGTGGCGATAGGGGCTTGTACATATGCCTCTTAGTTTAGTTCTTTCATTTGTTAAATGCACTCTGGTCAACAAACACATCTATCACTTTAGATCTATCTAACACTAATTATGTATAAAGAAAAGTCCTTGTAGAGAAAAGTACAAAGTTAATGAAAGGGGGGAGGCAGCCGGCTTGTTTTATGCTAACAGGTGGTTTCCCAGATTCAACAAAAAGAGCTCTATTGTAGATGTGGCTGAACCCCTGATACTAAACAGATTATCAAAAGAAAGCGACCTCGGAGATGCCACGGAGGGGGGGGGGGGGAAGGGGGCTCAGGTCTTCAGGAGACGCCTGTAGGGGAGAGGATGGTGGAACACACTGATTTACTTCACTTACCAGTTTTTCTTATAGATTCAGGAATGAGGAGCTAGGGGGTGTTGGAAGAATCCTCACATTCAGTATTTGGTAGAATAACACATATATAAAAAGATAATTTATTATATAAATATTACATAGCCGTCAAAGAATAATTTATGGTAAAAAAATGCTATAAATATCAATCATCATTTCCTAAAGAGTCAAGGTGGTCCCCCGTGTCTTCCTGGTTCACCCCCTGGGCTGGCGGGGCTCGCGGCTCCAGACTCCGCTTTAGCATACATTACATTGATATTCTGATTGAAGTCCATGCTCTGCGCGCTGTTTTTGAAGGCAGTGCAGCACTTACCTGTAAAACGGAAAAAATATCCATAAATATATTATCATTTTCACTTGTACTGTACATATTACATTCATGATACCGTGAACACCGGGATAACTTTTGAGGTCACTTTTGCCAGCTTTAAGTTGCTTCTCATTCATTCATTCATTCTCAGCGGCATTGCATCTTCCACAGAGACATAGGGCCATATTTATGGGACATTCACGCAGCACAGCACAGCAAGCACAGCACAGCAAGCACAGCACAGCAAGCACAGCACAGCAAGTCACCTGGCTGCACTGAGTAAGAAGGAAAGGCCAGGACTGCGCCATTTTTAGAAGGATACGATGCATTCCTGTCCTTTTGTCTGACTGGCGCTAATGCGGGCGCCTTTGCACCATGGTGCAAGAGTGCCTGCGTTGTAAGGAGGATTATTTTTTGCAGAAAGTTGCACCTCCCAGCACAAAAAACAATCCCCGGAGGCTTTTTCCCCTCTTCATTCTGCAGCACACCTAGAAAGAGGAAAAAACATTGAGAAAAAGATATTTCTCCTGGTTACGCCTCACCTGGAGAGATGTAGGTTTTTAGTGCATTCCTGGGCAGTGGCGTAGCTAGGCCTTTTGCCGCCCGTGGCGGCCCCTGCGTTTGCCGACCTCAGCGGCCAAATGTAAGAGTGGCGGGGAGAGAGGGAGGTGGGGTGCTGGGGATTCTTGCGTGTGCCGCCCCCGTGACAGACGCAGGTAAAAGGCAGTTGGCAGACAGCTGCCCCCGAAACTTGTTCTGCCCGGGGTGGATCACCCTCACCCCCCCGCTGCGCCACTGTTCCTGGGTATACTGCTTCTTGAAAATCTAGGAGTGCATCAAAATCCATGGATGTTGTGTGGTAACACCCACGCAACGCCCTTGAAAACACATTCCTGGCGCAGAGTAATGCAATGCACTAGTATGCTAAGAGTAGAATTACTCTAGGTTTAAGAAGCCTGTGTCCATCAATTATGTGTCTTTTGCTGTCTCGCCCTAAGTGCGCCAGGTATTCCCAGACGTGGGTCCTGGGCTCACTGTGCCACTGGAATCAAGCTATCGTGGCTGAAGAGGGGTGAAACCCCGAAACCGGCCCCAGGATGCTTGTTTCCGGTCCAGGGAGGACCTAGCATGGCAGTTTGGGCTGGACTGTTCCCATGAGGCACAGGGTCAAGACTGATTTACATATGGCCGGGTCTATACTGGAGTGGCATGGTGAGCAAAAGAACAATAGATTTAACCCAGAACTCTTGACTGGGGGTGAATGTTTTGATTTGTTCTGCATTCCGTCCATCAATTGTGTGTCTTTTATTTATCCAATACAGCGCACTATTATACTTTCCCCATGCGCCGTTTGGGCAGTCTAGCACCAATGCAGGGACCCTTGCACCATGGTCTAACGGTGCCTCCGTTGCAGGCAGGATTTGTTTGTCCAGAAAGGGGCTCCTCCCTGCAGAAAAACAATCCAGAGAGGTTTTTCCTCTTTCTATGTGTGCCGCAGAACATGGAAAGAGGAAAAATGAGGAGAAATAAATAGTTCTCCTCGTTATGCATCAGCTGGGGAGGCATAAGATTTTGGCAAGTTCCCAGCCTTATAAATCCTTGTAAATCTAGGAATGTGAAAAAAAGGGGGGGCTGAACACCCACCGCAACGCCCTTGGAACACCTCCCTTGCGCAGAGTAAGACAGCGCAGCGATTTGTGCTGCGTTGTGTTACTCCAGATTTATGAGGCCGCTCAAAGCCACGCAAAGTAGGTTTGTGTGGCTTCATAAATCCCAGCTAAGGGTTTATATTTCGCAATAATACGCTAAATTGGAAATAAATATCTACAAAAAAGTCAATTTGTTGAGAGTTGCGAGCTATTTTACTTACACAAAACGACAGCGACCAGCAGCACCACGAAGGCTACGACAATTAGAACGGCGTATCCCCAGGACATGGCGTTCACGTGCGTGCATCGCAAGTTGAAGTCTAAGAGAAAGTCAAATATGCATTAAGAAGTTAGCATGAAGTTCATATCAACTGCAGAACACAATATGCTAGGGACATTTTTCTGCCAACACTTCAACAATACTAGGAACACTTGCCTCACTACAAGAGGCGTGACACATGCCCCTGAGGTGCAGGGGGGCCCCTAAACCATTAGGACCATCTAACCCAACAGGGGCCCCATTCAGCCCAGGGCCAATGAACATCTGTGAGATACAGGAGACATGCGGGCCCCTCTTCAGGTATGCAGACTTTGGCCTGCATGAATTGTGGCGACAGGCATATTGCCGCCTGCAATGCAGTTGTAGGTGACCAAATGGCTGTGGGCACAGCGGGGAGAGCAGGGGGACCCTAAAAAGAAAAAAATCACCCCATCAATCACCATGGGTAAACACTGGCACCGAGAGTGTCCCAGCGTATGTCCGCAGTGAAATTATCTCTTTACATCCTGTAGTGGGGCCTTTATATTGCGTTACCACACTGATCACTACTTACCTCATCGGAGCCATTACACGTAGGGGGCCAACCTTCTGCAAATCACTGCAACCTTCCTGAAAAGGAGCAGTGCAACTTAATCTACTAGAAGGTGTTCTACCACTTTATTTTATATGTCCTATCCAGAATAGGGACTACCAACATATCATGGAGGCCAGCAGACCTGGAGTTAAGAATAATACATCTCTAATTCTGTAGATATGCCTCCCTTGACGATATGTAGGGCGTCTACATTCTGGAGTGGATGTAAGGGCGGATCAATAATAACACATGACTTGCTGGTGCATCTTTACCCCTTGCTCATCAGGTAAGGAACCCCAGAGATGAGCCGGCTACGCTTGACCTCTCCCTGAGGTGTAGTTGGAATTATAGCAACTCTGGACAAAGGATCCAGAACAGGGCATGACCAGTCCATTTAGTGGGAGGGGGGCTCAACGTGAACATAAATCTGACATGCAAGGATTTAGCCAACACTTCTACCCTACACCAGACACTGCTGTGGTGAACTACACCCACCTGAGTGCTACTGCTGTGTAATAAACCCAAAGCACAAACTTAGATACTTCAGCCAAAAGAGCCGATACGTACTGGTCCCCTGTCCAGGTATTGGGATGCTGTATGCATTAAGAGAGCTCTGGCTTCAACAGAAATGAGACAGTAGAATTTCAGATAAAACTGTATGTATGTTTGAGGTACTTAACCTAGACAGAGGTAGAAGATTACAGTACAGGGTCAAAGGAAAGGATGCAGTCAGCAAGTGATTGAAGAGGTTGCTGGTTTGTAAACTCTTACTGCATTCTAATACGGTTTTCTTTAAAGAGATGTGTCTTAACTCTTTCCAAGACCTGAAGGATACAAATGTTGTTCCTGAATCTGGGTGTATAGATGGAAAAGTCCTGATACCTTGATACACCCAGCTAGTAACCCACACACATGCAGTCACATACAAATGAGAGAAACATCAGTCTTTTATGCACCCAAACCTTACTGAGCACACAAGCCGACAGAGCGAAACCAATCAGGGACATCCTACTCAGAGCCACTGTCCATAACTATAAGCAAAAGCTGGTCTTATATTATAAGGTAGGCTGCAGCTCAAGTCCATTTGAAACAGAAGCTTACAGTGGGTGAGACTCCACTGTTGAGGCTCATTCAGAGCAACAGTGCAAACAAAAGGCAGTCAAATAACAAAATCAACCAGGGGTTTTACTAGCCAGAAACATTCTCACAGAGGGCTGTAGTGTAGTTCCTATATTCCCAATAGGCTCTGCGCATTGGAATAATATATCCTATAGATTAGACGTAGGACTTCGGTCGACTAGGTCTCTATCGAATATACTAGACTTAATTGTGTGTGCCAGCTAGCTCAGAGGTCACTAGAAACTTTCTCGAATTCACAAGAAGGGATTAGTCTCTGACAACCGCATAAACATGACAACTTTGTTTCCCCAAGATGAAACGTATCTTCAGAGTCGTGTAAAGAATAGATAGAGATTTCACTCAGTCAATCGTGCATGCTTCGTTTCACTAGAGGTGCAGAGAAAGTAGAAAGACAGGTGTTTTCAATAAAAGGATTTATTGAACAGTCTTCTTTCTCAAGCATAAGAAATGAACTGCTACAGATAGGTGTCCAGGTCCAAAGGGACGGAGAGGCAAGATGGCCGCCGTAGCTCTGTAGAGAGAAGTCGCATTATCTCTCTCCTATCCTA
This sequence comes from Lissotriton helveticus, assembly GCF_964261635.1. Taxonomy (NCBI): domain Eukaryota; kingdom Metazoa; phylum Chordata; class Amphibia; order Caudata; family Salamandridae; genus Lissotriton; species Lissotriton helveticus. The sequence continues at coordinate 483,007,036 of NC_136060.1, forward strand.
GGATGTGGAAGGACTGGTGAATCCAGGGATGTGGGATCTGGTTAACCTGGTATACCGAGGCGCGGCAGAAGCACTTAACCCAGACTGGCTGAGTGGGCTCTCGACAAAGAAGGTGAAAGGCTGGCTTAGGTGTTGGAAAGTGTGATAAGCAGCGTGAAAGTACCCTTCAAGATGTCCCAAAGAGCCAAGGCGGACAGAGATAAACCAGCAACCGCAGGGCCGATTAAAGGCTCAGCCGCTGCAGTAAGAGAGGGGGCAGTTCCAAAAACTTTGTCCCTGAAAAAACAAACGGAACTTCCTAGTCGGTCTTCGAAGGGTGCATTAATCAAGAAGCCCGAAAAGCAGGAGAAAAAGTCTGAAGCGAGACCTGGGACCCGATCGGCTGTGATTAAACCGGCAAAAGAATTGTCAATGGACTTGAATGGAAAGTCTCCGCGTGCACAAACGGGGATCACAAAAGACCAGATGCGGCAGGCAACCTTACCGGAGTCTTTCGTCTCGAAAGCACCCCCAGCAGTCCTGCAGATAGAGCTTCAGCTGGTCGAGTCCCATCAGGACGAGATGACGATCGGGAAGGCAGTAGCACCGCTGACGGATTCAGGAGCCCGGAGAGGCAGAAGGGAGCTGAACGCGGAAGCTGAGTCAGTAGACCGCGAGGACACAAGCGTCGAAGGTTTGGTTGCTGGGCAACCACTGAGCACTGCAGGAACCGGCTTGCCGCGACCGGAGCAGAACGCAGAAGCCGCGGAGGTGAGCAAGGGGGCCGGAAAGAACATCGGCTACAATGACAATGCCACAGATCAGTTGGAAAAGCGCAATAACATGCAGATGTTAGACGCCCTACTATCGGTGGAGATAGGGCCCCATAGCAAACCTATGCAGGGTGATGGTCCGAGTTGGGGTAGCACTCAGAGCCTAACGGAGCAGCAAGGGTTACAGTCTGATCAGGACAATGGCAAAAACACCCAAAATACAGACAGAAATACGAGGGGAGGCTCCCCTGAATTCTTTTCAGTTTACGAGGGTTCAGATACTACAGATGTTAGTGAACAGGAATCTGAAGAGGAGGGGAGCTGCACTGAACAGTCTTCTGATTCAGATACAAGTAAGGGCTCCAGGGAATTAGAGACTAAAAAGAAAAAGAGAGTTGGTGGTAAACAAAGAAATGGAAGAGAATCAAGGAGTAGCACGAGCAAGAAATTATCATGGGACTATTCTGCTACCTCAGAGACCTATCAGGAGAGTGTGCAGGAAGAAGGGGAGAAGGATGGGTGGCAGAAACCTCAAAGCGTAACTCTTGAAATGCTGTTTGGGACTCTAAAACAGATGCAGACTGAGGCAAGAGTGGAAAGTCGAAGAGCAAAAAGAGACACAAAAAAACTTCAAGCTTCATTAAGAAGAGTAAGTAGAAAGCAGGAAGAGGTGGAGGGGAGAGTCTCGCAAGTTGAGGAAAGTACAAGCAGGGTGGAAGACGAGGTGACAGAATGGCAGACTTTCAAAGCGGATCAAGAGAAGGTGGTGGAAGACCTCCAATGGAAGCTAGAAAGTTTTGAAAATCGCCAAAGGAGAAACAATGTGAGACTTTTGGGACTGGAGGAAGGAAAGGAGGGGCAGGACCCCAGAGGATATGTGGTTAAGATCTTGAAAGAGGCTCTTCCAGAGTCAAAATGGCACTGGGATGTTGAAGTGCAAAGAGCCCATAGGTATCCGTTGTTCATTAAGAAAAACCGGGGGGGGGCATGAGAGTGAGCGTCCAAGAGCAATGCTGGTTTTCCTAGGTAATTTTTTAGCAAGACAGGAAATAATTGATAAGGCTAGGCCTGATTCAAGAAAGACAGTTGACGGTAATACTTTTTTTTCTAGGCCAGACTTCTGCCACGTTACCGTGGAAAGAAGGTGGAAGTTAAGACAGATGATAGGGCCTTTCCAAAAACAAGGAGCGGAAGCTTATCTGTTGTTCCCGTCAAGGTTGAAAGTAATCAGGAAAGGTTACACCAGAATGTTTACGTCTGAGGTAAAAGCAGCGGAATACTTAGCAGAAATCGCGGAACTTGATAAAGGAAAGGAGAGCAGAACTAGAACCATAACTCCACCGAGGTCCCCTGTAAGATCCTCACCAAAGACCCCGTAAGGTGGAAATATTAAGCAAATGTACTTAGCATTGTCGGACAGAGGTGAGAACAGGACAGGATAGGAGAGAGTAGCGATTCTGCAGACTACAGGGGCTACACATAGGCCAGGATTGGCCTATTTGCCTGTAGCAGGGGGGGGGGGGTTTCTTGAAGGGAGGGGGGTAAGGGGGGGTGAGGGGAGGGTGGTGGGGGGGGGAGACAAACATGTTGGTTTTGGGCACAAACATGGTGAAGGTAAAAGAGCTAAAAAAGATGCTTGGAGTAAGGTATGCAATGGAAGACTAAGAAAAAATATGGGGAAGAAAACAAGGAAAATCATTAAATGCTCCTGGTATAGGCGTATACAAGAAGTAGGAAAAACTATGAATTATAATGACCTGTAGAATAGTTTCAATAAACATTTGCGGTCTTAATGAGTTAAACAAGAGGTTAAAAACTGCTTCTTTGTTAAAATCGCTAAAACCTGATTTAGTGTGCCTTCAGGAAACACACATTGAGGGTACCAAGGCTTATTTATTGGATCAACTGGGCTTCAATGTTTTAGCAAAAACCAATCAGAATACAAAAACGAGAGGGGTGGTGATTCTGGGCAAGAGACAGGATACACTGGTTAAGAGGAAACTGGAGGATCAATGGGGCAGATGGGTTATGGCAGAACTAGTGTTTAGGGGAGAAACTTTCACGCTTGTTTCGGTCTATGGCTCTACTGGAGATGATCCAGACATTTTTCAATTTCTAGACACGGAACTCGCGCAATGGCCAGAGCCCATAATCTTATGTGGTGATCTGAATATTCATGATGCAGATAGTAGTTTTCTAGATCCTGATAGGAAATATATGGGGAGGAAAAGAAGAACTTACAGAGCTTTAGCAGATATGGCAAGGAATAACTCGTTAGAAGATCCATGGTTAAATTGCCATCCGAATCTGGACCGGAGTACTTTCTTCTCATATCCTCATCAAACACTGGTCCGGCTGGATTATTTTTTAATCACGAGATGTTTGATAGATAGTGCAAGGATAGTAAGAGAACCAAGGATCATATCAGATCACAGCCCGTTAGTATTAACTGCAGTACTTGGGCAAAGGAGAATTAAAGAACTGAGGCAATGGACTTTTGACAGAGCTCTCCTCCAGGATCAAACTTATAGGGAGAGAATGAGTGAATGGATTAAGGAATTTTGGGAGATTAATAGAGGTACTTCTACATCGGGGACTGTGTGGGATGCTTTTAAAGCCGGAATAGGAGGAGAAACTTTGAGTTATGTTATCAGTGCTCAAAGAAGGGAGAAGGAGAAAGCGGAGAGAGATAACAAACTAATTAGAGATGCAGAGGAAGAACTTATGAGAGCTATACACACACATTCTCCATTTGAACAGATATTATTGAAGATAGTCGCCCTCAAAGCAGAAGTTATGGATGGGATGGCAAAAAAGACCGTTGAGAAGTATGTAGTCAATAAAGAAAAGGCGTATGAACTTAGCGAAAGAGTTGGTCACATATTGGCAGTACGAGCTAGGCAAAGAGATGGGATGGCTGATATTAAAGAGATCAAAAACGGTCAGGGAGTCAAGGTTAAGGATGCTGAACAGATTAGAGAGGTTTTCAGACAGTTTTACACGGAGCTTTATATATCAGATGGGTATGAAAGAGAGGAGGACATAGGGGCATATTTGAGGGAGATAGAGCCTTCGGTACTGGCAGAGGCAGACAGAAAAGAGCTGGAAGAGAAATTTAAGGTGGATGAACTGGCTGAGGCTTTGAGGGAGTTGCCGTCCGGGAAGGCTGCTGGTCCGGACCAGATTCCAATAGAATTTTATAAAGTTTTCCAATCCTCCTTACTAGTAGAAATGTTTAATGTGATGTTGTTAGCACAAATGGGTGAGTCTGTTCCACAATCCTGGGGAGGCGCAGATATTATTGTTATTCCAAAAAAGGGCAAACCCGTAGACGTTCCGGGCTCCTATCGACCCATTACCTTAATGAACGCTGATGTTAAGGTGTTCTCCAAAATCTTGGCAAAAAGGCTATCTAGGATAATTGCATCCTTGGTTATTTCTTCCCAGCATGGATTTATTCCAGGTAAAGGAACAACCCAACACACTAGGCAAGTAATCACGGCATTTGATGTAGCAAGCATACTGGAAGACCCAATGGCAGCGGTGTTTCTCGATGCCGAAAAAGATTTCGATAGGGTCTCATGGAGATACTTATGGGATGCTTTGAGGTGGCACGGGATAGGACCAGGATTTATAAAGGCTCTGCAGACTTTATATATCAACCCGACGGCTAAGATAAGAGTCAATAGAGGTTATTCGGCAGCAGTTAATATCCAGAGAGGCACAAGGCAGGGCTGTCCCTCCTCTCCCCTGCTTTTCGCTCTATATCTTGACCCCTATATACGAAAGTTGGAAAGTAATCAGCAGATACCACCGTCCTTAATGATTGTAGACTTAAATCATTAGCTTATGCGGATGACGTCGCCATCCTGACCGCAGAACCTACAGTTGCCATTAGGGCAATTGAAGTTGAAGCTGAGAGGTTTGGTCAGTTTTCAGGATACAGTTTGAACATCACTAAAACCCAGATAGTTAAAAATCAATGGGTAATTTGTAATGATGCTAGAGTGACGGATATATTTACAACAAGGGGTGGTGATGGACAGAGTCTCTGAATTAAGCAGAATACTCTCACCCAGTCAAGAGATCAGGGCTAGATCCAACACCGTTTTTTAGCTCATTGCACCATCCCAGTTTCAGAACCTGGCTGTATGCAAATTAGTCTGTCCCTGGCCCAGTGCATCATGGGAATAGGGCAGACCAGACTACAAAAGCCAATTCTTACACTGGGAAGGAAACAAGCTTCCGGGGACCGGTTTCTGGCATTTCAGCCGTCTTCGGCCCGGCTTGCTTGAATCCTGATGGTGCAATGAGCAAGGGACTCACATCTGAGTATACCCTTCCACGCTTAGGGTGGACAAAAATATTTACAACAAGGGGTGGTGATGGACAGAGTCTCTGAATTAAGCAGAATACTCTCACCCAGTCAAGAGATCAGGGCTAGATCCAACACCGTTTTTTAGCTCATTGCACCATCCCAGTTTCAGAACCTGGCTGTATGCAAATTAGTCTGTCCCTGGCCCAGTGCATCATGGGAATAGGGCAGACCAGACTACAAAAGCCAATTCTTACACTGGGAAGGAAACAAGCTTCCGGGGACCGGTTTCTGGCATTTCAGCCGTCTTCGGCCCGGCTTGCTTGAATCCTGATGGTGCAATGAGCAAGGGACTCACATCTGAGTATACCCTTCCACGCTTAGGGTGGACAAAAATATTTACAACAAGGGGTGGTGATGGACAGAGTCTCTGAATTAAGCAGAATACTCTCACCCAGTCAAGAGATCAGGGCTAGATCCAACACCGTTTTTTAGCTCATTGCACCATCCCAGTTTCAGAACCTGGCTGTATGCAAATTAGTCTGTCCCTGGCCCAGTGCATCATGGGAATAGGGCAGACCAGACTACAAAAGCCAATTCTTACACTGGGAAGGAAACAAGCTTCCGGGGACCAGTTTCTGGCATTTCAGCCGTCTTCGGCCCGGCTTGCTTGAATCCTGATGGTGCAATGAGCAAGGGACTCACATCTGAGTATACCCTTCCACGCTTAGGGTGGACAAAAATATTTACAACAAGGGGTGGTGATGGACAGAGTCTCTGAATTAAGCAGAATACTCTCACCCAGTCAAGAGATCAGGGCTAGATCCAACACCGTTTTTTAGCTCATTGCACCATCCCAGTTTCAGAACCTGGCTGTATGCAAATTAGTCTGTCCCTGGCCCAGTGCATCATGGGAATAGGGCAGACCAGACTACAAAAGCCAATTCTTACACTGGGAAGGAAACAAGCTTCCGGGGACCGGTTTCTGGCATTTCAGCCGTCTTCGGCCCGGCTTGCTTGAATCCTGATGGTGCAATGAGCAAGGGACTCACATCTGAGTATACCCTTCCACGCTTAGGGTGGACAAAAATATTTACAACAAGGGGTGGTGATGGACAGAGTCTCTGAATTAAGCAGAATACTCTCACCCAGTCAAGAGATCAGGGCTAGATCCAACACCGTTTTTTAGCTCATTGCACCATCCCAGTTTCAGAACCTGGCTGTATGCAAATTAGTCTGTCCCTGGCCCAGTGCATCATGGGAATAGGGCAGACCAGACTACAAAAGCCAATTCTTACACTGGGAAGGAAACAAGCTTCCGGGGACCGGTTTCTGGCATTTCAGCCGTCTTCGGCCCGGCTTGCTTGAATCCTGATGGTGCAATGAGCAAGGGACTCACATCTGAGTATACCCTTCCACGCTTAGGGTGGACAAAAATATTTACAACAAGGGGTGGTGATGGACAGAGTCTCTGAATTAAGCAGAATACTCTCACCCAGTCAAGAGATCAGGGCTAGATCCAACACCGTTTTTTAGCTCATTGCACCATCCCAGTTTCAGAACCTGGCTGTATGCAAATTAGTCTGTCCCTGGCCCAGTGCATCATGGGAATAGGGCAGACCAGACTACAAAAGCCAATTCTTACACTGGGAAGGAAACAAGCTTCCGGGGACCGGTTTCTGGCATTTCAGCCGTCTTCGGCCCGGCTTGCTTGAATCCTGATGGTGCAATGAGCAAGGGACTCACATCTGAGTATACCCTTCCACGCTTAGGGTGGACAAAAATATTTACAACAAGGGGTGGTGATGGACAGAGTCTCTGAGACGGGTATGGCAACTTATCTAGGGGTGCAAATAACAGCAGAAATAGATAAGATTGTGGAAAAAAATATGGATCCCTTGATAGCACAAATGAAAAAAGATCTGGAAAAAATGAACAATCTACACATGACATTAGTTGGCTGTACAAACATCATTAAAATGATGATTTTACCCAAATTTTTGTATGTGTTCAGGGCGGTACCTTTGTTGTTTGAAGCCAGTTGGTTTAATGGTATGGAGGCTATATGCAACAGGTTTATATGGGCACACGGCAAGACCCGGAGGGCTTATAGGTACATGACACTCCCCAGAGAAAAAGGGGGATGGGGTGCACCAGATTTTCGCTTATATTATATGGCTACTGTTCTGCAATATATTCAAGGTTTTATTGGAGGCAATATTGATGATGTAAGAATGCATAAGATGTCTACAGAGATTTATGCTGTCGCACTGGGGGTAAATGCTCATAATTGTTTCTTAAAATGTATAGATTTCAGCTACTTTAAGAGAACTAAGTTTAAAACTGTTAAGGCGGCAGTCACAGTGTGGAATGCATTCTTAAAGAAAGTCAAGGTGGGGAGGTACAATAGGTATGTCTCATTAATTAACAATAGGTCACTCCCTGAGGAAATTTTTGCAGATCATACAATGACAGAGTGGGCTTTAAGGGGGATTACGCAAATAGGAGATCTATTTTCACAGGATGGTTTTAAGCAATTTTCAGAGTTAAGAGACGCATACGGCATACATAATAGGGGATTTTTTAAATATCTACAGGTTAGAAGTTTCCTTAAAAACAAAGTTGGAGGCCCAGCAGGTTTTAATAAAATAGAAATAATGGAGAAAATAAAGCTGATGGGGGATTGCTCTATCAAGTCCTTTTACGCAGCACTGGTGAAAGAAAAGCAAGATGATTTAGATAAATTCAGCAAGAAACGGGTGGACAAACTAGGGGTTGAAAGTAATTTGTTTTATGACTCTTTGAATTTAGGATGTACGATATTATGTGCTGCCCCGTTGCAGCATTATAAGACATTATATTTTCTGTACTTTACGCCTGCAATGATCGCAAAATGGGGGGGGATTACAGGAATTAACTGTCCCAGATGCAATGCGCTGGAAGCAGATAGTGTACATATTTTCGCAACATGTCCCCAATTACAAACATTGATTAAGGAGATTGAGGGGTTTTTGGCAAGATCACTGGGTATTGTGATGTCTCTCACACCAGCTTGTATCATGTTAGGTGTGACTGAAGGGGAGCAGGATCAATATGCTGAATTTCTGTTTGTAATAATGGCTGTTTATAGACTAACAATTGCTAGGGCTTGGCTAGATAAAAATCCCCCAAAAGTGCAATGCTGGCTGGCAAATACTCTGTATGCATACAATATAGAGGAAAAAATTTATGCACGAAAGGGGAGGAGTGGAAGACGACGGGGGAGAAGAATTTGGGAGCCACTATGCAAATGGAAAGAGGCGCAAAGAAGGAGCAACTAGGTGTAGGGTTGGGAAGATGTTGTTTCTACGGTTATTGTTTGTTTTTTCTTTTTAGTTTGAATGTATTATTGGTAGGGTAGTACTCAAGGATGGAGTTTAAACAATATAATGTATAAAGTATTGTAATGGATAAAATGTGATGCATGTAAAGCTCATAATACTTTGTTATGGTGAAGAAAAATAAAAAAATTATAAAAAAAAAAAAAAAGAAATGAACTGCTACAATCGTAAAACTGTTTGTAAAATATAATGCATACAGTATAAATAGTAGAATAAAATAATACTGTAAGAGCATTGTATGGTTCTTAAACCATATATTAATACATACAAGAATAACATAGGCTAAAAGTACTCAACTGGTGCTTCTAAAATACGCCTACCCCGGTGTACCTAACCTAAGCCTAGTACGAGGGAAGAAATAAGTGAGGTGTAGCATAAATGTAGTATTCTTTTGCCAAGAATCTGCCCAAGATTTTTCTAAGGGTCTAATCAGCTCTGTACCTTAGTTTAGAATGGAGAAGGTCAGTCTCGGGACTTGATTTCCCAACAACCCGCAAGGGTAGCTTGGAAACACTGGAGCTGGATTTTTTGGCAGGAGAAAAGACAGCGTCTCTCTCAGTGCGTCTGCTGGAGGGTCGGCTTCCTTCGGCACTTGCTGTAGCAGGGCATGTCGGGTAAGTAGATAGTCGAACTGCTTCAAACCACCGTGCGTTTGCTTGGGCGAGTGTGGGCATATTTTTATTTATACCTTGAAGGTGCCGAGTTTGACGTACATTTGGACATAATAACGTCATCAAAGAGTCTCAGTTCTTTGAAAACTCAACGAGTTCTTGGACAAATCAATATTCAGGCAAGGGGAAGTCCCCGGCTGCTGAAGCTGAGTTTTCCAAGAAATCGTTGTGGATTTTCGGAACTAGTGGAAGTAGCCCTGCCGTATTTGGACTGCATGAACTATGCCTAAATATGGTTATGATTTCTATGCCTATATAAGGATATGGTGATTTATACCTATATAAGGGCATGAATCCGGAAACTTACAATAGGGTCCTAAAATGATACATAACACCCACTCCACGTTATTATGTTCATCTAAATTCAAGCACTAAAACATATAATCTAGAGCAGTGTTTCCCAAACTGGGGTTCGCGGACTCCCAGGGATCCGTGACACATTCCCTGGGAGTCCGTAGGTAACAGTTTTAAAAGCACAGAAAAGTTACTGTATAATTAGCAGCTTTCCAGCAACAATAAAAGTGTCAAGATCATGCCAGTGATTAATGTACCTGCTGGAGAGTGAGGAGAGTTTTATTCAGTGACAGCTTTGACTTAACTAATGTAGCACAGAGGGTTAATGTGCCTACTGCAAAGAACGTGTAACATGCATTTTAAAAAGCAGTATTTTATGTGCATAGGTTCGTTTTACTGCTTTTGTCACAGAGATTCTTTCCTTACTGTGCACTTCACAAGTGACAATTGTAATGTAGCAGAGGGACCTATAAACTGTCATCAAAGAGCTGCTTGCAAACTGCATGGTACCAGTTAGTAACTTATGTTTTTCCCCAGTTATTCATTATCCTGATGCTGCTAAAAAGGTTTATTTGGGTGGAAATACATTTCTAATGTTAGTCAGTGCTAGCCACCATGTTATGTTCTGAATCCTGAGTTTGTGCTTTTACAGACAATGCACTCTTTAAACATTTTATACCCACACTGATTTACATGTATGATTCAATGTATCTATATATGTGTGATGTAAAGTGCTCTGGCATCCTACAATAGTATGAGAGATGCTATAAAACAAATAAAATGTATGTGACAGAGGGTCTATTACTTCAATATAAAATATTAAGGGCCAGATGTAGGATCTGTTTTTATATGTGCGAACGGGTTCGCGAACCCGTTTGTGCATGCAAAAACCTATTGGGCCATGTACATTGCCTATTTCGCGAGTCGCAATTTGTTTGCGACTCGCTAAATACGTTTTGCAACTTGATATTTGGAAGGGACATTTCCTTCCAAATAGCGAGTCTCAGAACCATGTACAAATGTTTTGCGGTCGCAAAACATTCGCAATTACCACCTACTTCAAGTAGATGGTAATGCATTTGCAAATGGGAAGGGGTCCTCAGGGGACTCCTTCCCCTTTGCAAATGCATGCAAAATTATTTTGTACGGGTCCAGGGACCTCTGCCTGCCCTTAGAAAATGAAACGCAAATGTTTAATTTCCTTTTTCTTTAAATGCATGGTAAATGGGCTGCATTTTCTTTTTAAAACTGCTTTATTTAAAAGCAGTCCCAAAGATGGTGGTCTCCTGAGCCCAGCAGATCACCATACCTGGGAGGGCTGGCATTCCCAATGGGCTGCAAATTGCGAGAGGCTCATTAATATTATTGAACCTCGCAATTTGCGACTCCATTGGGAATCCCAAACAGTGTTAAACACACTGTTGTACATTTCATTTAGCGACTCGCAATTTGCCACTTGCCATGTGTCGCCAATTGCGAGGCGCTAAATGAAATGGTCGTACATCTGGCCCCAAAATCCTTAGTACTTTGAGTATTTGTTTTGTATGCACACAGGTGTATTTTTTCGAATTACTGTTTTAATATTTGAAATTTAACTCATAAAAATTGATTGGGGGTCCCCGGCATCCAGTGGGGACTCAATGGGGGTTCTCAGGAGTCAAAAGTTTGGGAACCACTGATCTAGAGCATGTGTTTACAACCCCCAAAACTCATATAAAAATGCATTTGAAATGGTTGCACACGAAAAAGGAGTATTTTGTATAGTACACATTTAAGGGTAATGACTTCATTGTAAGCATATGATATGACATTAGCAATGCTAACTGAATGAATTACGAAAATTACATTTATGAAATGGCTCTTAGTTACAGATGAAAAAGGTCAAGACCACCCCATAGCAGAATATACAAACTGTTTTGGTTTGTGGATTAGGTTAATATTGTTTCTAGGAAGTGTTCAAGGAATTCTTGTTCTCTAAGAATAGTTCTACTTTAAGCAGATTACTCTTTGTGCCAAAGTTCATGTTGGTGTTTGGAAAAAGTCAAATAAATTTGTCGTAAAAATAGAGTTCCACACTTGGTAGCTTTTGTTTTAGAAAAAAAAAAGTGAAGGTCGCATTTCAGAGTTCGAAAGAACGCTGTGTGCTAATTTTAGAAGTTATTCTCGGTGTCAGGAGAAAACATTAAGTCATCAAGGCTGGCAAAGAAATCGTCTACCTCAGTAAAGTTCGACTACTTCATTAAGAAGGTCATTTGTCAGACTCCCCAGGATATAGCGGCATGGATTAGCAAATTTAGCGGCACAAAAATGGAAATTTAGCGGCAATTTTGTGGCATTTTATTTGGCCATTTTTCCTACAACAAACACAGATATCTTAGTTTTTTTAGTTATTTAACAACATGAAGCTATGTATATTTGGTTTATTTACAATGTAGACACTTTGTTTCCCTCGAAAAGCAAGACTTCCTCTCCAGCAGAACACAGAACGTCCGCCTTCAGCTCTGAAGCCACCAAGATCATCTGCGGCATACCCTAGGGCTCATTCCACAGCCCTACGCTGTTTAACATCTACATGGCACCCGTCGCCCGACTGCACGACCACAACATCATCTCCTACGTCGATGACACCCAGCTGATCCTCTCCCTCGCCAAGGACCCCCACACCGCCAAAACCAACCTACACGAAGTAATGAAGGCTGTCACTGAATGGATGAGGAACAGCCGACTGAAGCTGAACTGGGACAAGACGGAGGTCCTCATCCTCGGATCCACCCCATCGGCCTGGGACGACTCCTGGTAGCCGACCGCACTGGGAACAGCTCCAACACCCACCGACCACGCACGCAACCAGGGGGTCATCCTCGACTCATGGCGCCATATGGTGGGTGGTAGGATCTCTCCCCAAGCTCCACGAGGGGTGCAAGTGGCAGGAGAGGAGTGCCGCAGCGAGGCCCAGCCGTGGTGGAGATGGGGAAGCACGCGGATCCAGAGGAGCACCCGACGAGCATCCTGAGGCTCCAGGGTTTCCCTCACTGGTGCTGATATGGTGTTGTCTACCGGGGCGAAGGCACCTAAGAGCACTCCTCCAGGCCGGCGAACAATGGAATCTGCGGAGAATCTACAGGACCTATTCTGCTTTAGGCAAAGCAAGACATGTAGCATTTCATTTGTCCCAGGGCCGCTTCTGCAATGCAGGAGAATGCCGGTTATCAGATTTAATAAACAAAACTAAATTGATGTCAAAGAAAAAAGGTTGCAATGAGAAAAACCAGGACTGTAAAACCGCGCAGAAAAAACACTTCTGCACCTATTTACTGTTCCGTGGCATTCAGCTTCCACATCAACAAGGTATAGGCCTGGTCTAATGCAATTCTACCAGTAGCAATACAATAACATCCCATTGCAGCAATAATTAGGCATATTACTGAATTTCAATGCACAGCACCGAAATATGATAATTTAACCACTTGCCATTCCCCCACCCCCTCTCCTCATATACAATATCTTTGCAAACAGACGAACAAAACCACACCTCACTGAAAGTATTATAATATCTGGGTTTGGGGCACTATCTAGTCTTTCACAACACATACTCAGTGCCTTTCAGTGCCAGAGAGCATTTGACTCACAGCTGTACGGCTGTCACAAGTTTAGGCCTAACCCGGAAGCGAGACATAAGCCTGCTCCGTGGGGTGCACTTGATTCTCAAGAGGCGACACAGCGCTGTCTGGTTGCCCTTTCTCATGCAAGGAAATGGCCGCTTCCTGTGGTAGTGCCTTAGCATACGGTTTACAGGGAGAGACATAAAAAGAGGGGAAAACCTAGTAAATCTGATGTTAATGCGCACATTTCGGAACTACTAAAAGTGAGGCCTACAGGCTACGCCGAGGCCCAAAGGTGAGATGACAATCCTGGCCCTGAGGCCAGAGGCTGAGGCCGGAAAGTCTGAAGTCAGCCACAAGTTATGATGGGTGCAGCAGGTGCAGTGGAGCCTGCGCCTCACAGCGCGAGGGGACTGTTTCCCCAATGTATGGATTTCTTTTGCTACCTCAGGAAGGGACCTGTCACTGCATGGATTGAGGTATGTGGCTTCCTTCTGAGGTGTGTGGTGTGTCGTAGCAGGGACGGGGAGGTAGGAGTCGATTCTGCGGCCTTTTGGTGGAAAACTTTTAGAAACAAGCACGCCCCTGTCGCCCTGCTAGGTGAGAGATGTCCGGTGCCCCTGCTGAAAAACAAAATGACGCCCTAAAAATATAAATGAAAAGCTACTTTGGATGAAGGGATAGAAATGGTCCAGTTTGCCAGTGACCTCCATAAAAACAAGAGGCTGATGCGAAGAGGGGATCAGTAGCTGAAATGACGCCCTTTGAGTATCCTATTTTATTAGTAAAATGGTGAACAGGGAGCGCGTCGCACGCGTTTGTGATGCGACCGCTCAGATTGTGTAGTGCAGAATTCAGGAGAATATGCATGTGCCACACAGCTATTGGCTGAGCTTTAGAACTATGTATTTCTTAGCCACAGAGTAGCCATTCTGCGCACATGACTTTTATAGGACAACTCATTGATTTCATTAGACCTTCCGTCATTACCATGGTACTATAAACCCCTGCACTCTGCTTCAGGTCGGTGGCATTTTGATTGTATGGATGTGACGTCCCGTGGGTGATAGGGCACTGCGCGTGATGGTCTGATATGGATGCAGGGTGGTGACGGTCGTCAGACAAACATAGGGCCGTATTGCTGCATGCTCAACAACTAGTGTCAAAGACGAAAGAGATGAGCGTGGCTCTGCTCCTTAATCAGACCCCCCCAGGATATAGCGGCTTTTGTAAAAATGCCACGCGATTTCTACAAAAGTGCCGATTTCGCTAGCACTTTTGTAAAAATCGCGGCATTTTTACAAAAGTGCCGATTTCGCGGCAAACCGCAAAATCGCGAAATCCTGGAGGGTCTGATTTGTGCACAGATGCGAAGCATCGCCGTCAGCGTCAGCCGCATTAGCAATGTTCATATCAGATGGTACCTGTGTGCCTGTTGGTCAGCGTATCTCACCTCCAGTTGGATTTGCCGTGAGATCTCAATAATGCCGCCATCAAGATTGGTAGCCGTTGGGGGCAACACAACACATGAGCCGTTACCGGACCCAGTAAAGCGTCAGCATCCGTTGGCATAACCGATGGTAGTGTTAGACAGACATCTAACATGCATTCCTCTCCACAAAGCAGGCATCGTAGAACAGGTAAGATGCAATCTTGCCAGATTGGTCTGAATGACAGGAACCATGTGGTATTGAGATCTCTCAAACGAGCCAAGCCAAGGATCTGTGTTATTCTCTCACGATACCGCATAGCCTGGAGCGCATTTTCCATGCTGACTTGGGGATCGCTGGTGGCTGGATTTGCCATAACAGAGCAGGAGAACTACGAGTCCCAAAATGAGAGGCAGGCCGCCGAACACAGAGTGGACGAAGTTAGGAAAAATGCCCAGGACTGCTTCAAAGGGTGCTAACAGTCACGAAAAAATCATCTTAAATACATGTGCAATACCGCTGGTATCAGACCTCAAAGATACTCGTGATCTTCTGATACAAATAGCTGACAGAACTTTCGACCCCAACACGATGGTCCTAGTAGGTTTGGACGTCGAGTCATTGTACACAAGCCTGCCACAAGACGATACATTACAAATGCTGGAAGATTCACTCTTCCAAGAAGAATGGTTCCATCAGACTCCTCGACACTTTATTCTTGAATGCTGTCGCTTGGCATTAAAAGAAAATTATTTCAAATTTAATGATCAACCACAACAGCCTTTTTTAGGAAGAGGCCAAAATCCAATAAGAGGCAAAAAGAAAAACTTGACGTGGCAGGATCATCTTCCGAACGTACAGACCCGCAGCATGTCATCGGCTCAGACGGATTCGAACAAGAAAACTCACTGATAGTAAATCTCAGCGATGTTGTTCTAACGGTTGAACAATCAAAAGTCCTTAATAGAGGCCTTGGTTTTGTACCGACCCCTCCGATGGACCCTTTCAAACTTAAATGTGAACTGTCTGAATTCTGCAGGACCTTAAAACTCAAAGCTTTCTTTGATGGAACCACCCAAATCAAAGAAGGAGACACGACCCTAAGAAGAAAATCCAAATTCTCACCAGCAAGTAATACAGTTCCAGTAGAAATACTTACCTTCGAACAGGCGATTTTAAAAAGTATTGACAATTTAGACAAGAAAAAACCATTTCAAAATCTAAACAACAAGGAACAAAAAGCACTTGCGGAACTCAGAGATAATGACAATATTGTCATAAAACCAGCTGATAAGGGTGGAGGGGTTGTTATCATGACCAAAGAAGGGTACAACCAGCAATGCTTATTATTACTATCGGATGATAAGTTTTATAAGCAATTAGACTCAGATCCTACCGAGGGTCTTACCAACACCATCGCTATTATGATACATGAAGCAGAGGTACACGGATGGATTTCCAAAAAAGAAGCAGACTTCATGACACCAAGAGTAGCAAAAGTCCCCTACTTCTACTCGCTACCGAAGACCCATAAAAACAAGTTCCCGCCACCGGGACGCCCGATAGTTTCGGGTATTGGGTCCCTTTTGGAACCTCTTTCCAAATTTGCGGATGAATACTTAAAACCTCTTGTCCAAAAAACCCCGACATACCTCAAAGATACTCGTGATCTTCTGATACAAATAGCTGACAGAACTTTCGACCCCAACACGATGGTCCTAGTAGGTTTGGACGTCGAGTCATTGTACACAAGCCTGCCACAAGACGATACATTACAAATGCTGGAAGATTTACTCTTCCTAGAAGAATGGTTCCATCAGACTCCTCGACACTTTATTCTTGAATGCTGTCGCTTGGCATTAAAAGAAAATTATTTCAAATTTAATGATCAACTCTTCCTGCAGTGTCATGGAACTTCCATGGGGAGTGCCTTTGCTCCATCGGAAGCAGGACTGTATGTCAGCCAATTTGAACAGAAATTCGTCCTACACAACGACAACCCATTTGTTTCCAGTATATTATACTGGAAGCGCTATATCGACGACGTCCTACTGATTTGGGACACCAGTAAGAACCTCACAACGTTCATGGAATGGCTTAACACCCAAGACCAATGGCTGAAATTCGCCTGCACTGCCAGCAATCAATGTATTGATTTCTTGGATTTGACTATTTTCTGTGAGAATGGCAAATTAGAGACGAAAACGTACACAAAACCTACAGCCAAGAACAGTCTCCTATCATATCTGAGCTACCACCCTCGACCGTTAAGAGACAATCTCCCCTATAGTCAGTTCCTACGACACAAACGCAATTGCAGTAAGAATAATGACTATAAAAATCAAGCGACAATCCTTTGCAAAAAACTACAAGCAAGAGATTACACTCCTCGAGTAATATCCAAATGCAAAAAGAGAGCGTCCAATCAACCACGTGACTGTCTCCTCCAAAGCCATCCTAAAGAACCGATTAAGGATCTAGTTACCTGTGTCACCACTTTCTGCCCAGCCACCTATGAAGTCCAAAAACGAATAAGAAGACACTGGCAGATTATTACATCAGGGAGCTTGAATTGGCCAAAACCTAGGTTTGCTAACAGAAGGACCAAGAATCTTCAAGACACACTTGTCCACACACGCCCAAGAAAAAGATCCACAATAACCACCGTCCGAGATGCAACCATGACCCCAGTTACAGGTCACTATCCGTGTGGCACCTGTGGAGTGTGCAAATTCACAAAAACGACAAAAATGCTACAACTCACGAATGATTTTATCTGGTCCCAGAGACAACATACAAACTGTAATTCTACCCACGTAATATACTTGGTGACATGCCCCTGCAAAAAACAATACGTGGGTATGACATGCAGAAAGATTAAAATTCGGATCGGTGAACACAGGAGTAATGTGAGACTGAAGAAAAAGACAACAAAGCTCTGCACACATTTTGTTGAATCTGGCCATACTTGCGATGACCTCAGATGGACCGTCTTAGAAATGTTGCAGGATAAAGACAATAATGCGGAACAAAGACTGTTCGAAAAAGAACAAAGATGGGTCGACCGTCTTAAAACCCACACAATAGGGATGAATGAAAATATTCCATGGCACCAGTTCTATTAAATTCACGGATATCGCATAATTGTTATGATCGTAATACCTGACATTAAGATAACCTAGTAACTTCCTTTCAAAACCTCCATCTTGAAAGTACTTTCCACAACACCTAGAACCCTTTCTCTATGTCTACAGACGAGATCATATTGAGGCAGGAAGGACGCCCTCCGTTACCGGGGGCAGAGTCAGCACAAGGAGCTTGCGACTTCCACACGAGGGTAAGATCGGCGTTTTTGATGCCTGGTTGCCGTTTTTCTGCTACTCGATACACAACAGGTATTTATTCAGTACAAAACCATGTTTTCCGTCCTATATAGAAATACTATCCTCATGCGACTCTTTGCACCCTGAGGAAGAGAAACTCAGACAAAACTAAGGTACTTGATCTCTCTTCGTGTTTTGTGACGATAATACTGTTTTGTATGTGAGCCCTTAAAATAAATACCTACCCAGCTAGAGGGAGAGGCCACATACGATTTTGTATCATTCATCAATTATTTTTCTAAGCGCGTTTTCTGTAACAACTAGAGACCATGTAATTTAAATACAGAACAACGCATTCCCTATCAATTACCTGGGGTTTAAATACAGAACGACGCATTCCCTATCAATTACCTGGGGTTTCGACATACAAATATTAGAACGCTTCCCGCTATTCAGTCCGATGTTCACTTAAAGTTTAGACTTTAACTGCCTGTCTCTCCACTCCCTGTTTGTTTGCTCCTGTGTGCATAAAGTGACGCACCCCCTACAAGCACTCTCTGATTCTATTGATTGTTTGAGAAGATAGATAAATCTTGAATTCTGTCTATATACGTGCTACATGCAATTTTTACTGTTTACTGTTCACAATGCACAGTATGTCTCTCGATCCTTACTTTTCTTTCCTAAATGCAGGAAAACCCTTTTTTGAGAGTTCCACAAACTTACCTGAATACTGCACAAGTCGTGTGAGTACTATATCCCCCTGTTTTGTCCTGACGAAAGCTCCATAGACCCGGCTGGGCCCAGGTGAGCTGAAACATGTCGACCACATTTTGAAAATATTATAATCTGGTAACTCGATTATAAAATATACCTACTAGTTTTAATTACCAGTGCCTACCTTTTTAGAATAAAATTTGGTTTGGTAAGTCACTGCCTTTTAAATATCCCTCGTAACTGCCCTAGTTACTTTTGCTCAGCTGCTGTCCTAAAACCCCTGGACACTTCTACTCTTACCAGAGGTTGCCTCTGGTGAGGCAGGCATACAGCACGTCCTTTGACAACCCGATGACTATGCCATAACGCAAAAGAAGGGGCGGACAAAAAGATACACCGCAACGTTACACTCTAAGCGTTTATGAGGGTTGTCAAGAATAACCAATGGTTATGGTAGATACCAGTGTCCTTTCCAATTTGATTGCCTCAGTATTGATTCAGGGGAACTGAACGGACCAGAATTCCTCTTCCCTCCGCCTTGATTAATTATGTTAAAGATACGACCTAACATTTCTGCGAAATGTACTGGGCAGTTTGTTGATAATAATGCATGTATCGCTGCAGAAGTACTTGCAACTTGCAGATCATACGTCTCTCTGGACGAGGTCAGTGGCACAGTTTTTTACAAAAGAATGGCTTCCATTCTGCTTAAAGTATCAATTCGTATAGAAGAGATTTTCAGTGAAGGCCATAGTGGCGATTCCCCGTCTGTCTTGGTTTTAGGAAACAATACTTGCATACAACAAGTGACCCTGGCTGACACAGTAACGAGATAGCTTATTCCTGACATCATTCCACAACAGCTGTGATGATTTAACATAATGTAGCTACCATTGGAAAGCTGCCTGAATATTGGATCTATCACCGCTGTGGGCGAACCCTGCAGGTGGCAAGAAAGGTTATTGGAAGAACCTTTGCAGGCTCCGTGTAAATTAATACCTTGACACAGTAGTGTACCGCT
Source organism: Lissotriton helveticus (assembly GCF_964261635.1). Classification (NCBI taxonomy): domain Eukaryota; kingdom Metazoa; phylum Chordata; class Amphibia; order Caudata; family Salamandridae; genus Lissotriton; species Lissotriton helveticus. Next base: position 483,026,541 of record NC_136060.1, read on the forward strand.
TAGTGAGTTTTCACAATTTTTACCACTAAGAAATACTTCCTTTCCCCCACTCCAACATTTGTGTGTGTATGGTAAATCCCAGGTCGACTTAATGTATTCTTTACCCAACCTTTCATACAGGCCTGCTGGTATGTGTTTTAAGCAATACTGAAACTGGAAAGTCGTCACTGGTATCGTGATGGTGCCATGTATTATCCATTCAACTGATGGTTTCTCAAAAACGGTCAATGGTAATCTCTCCAGTTTTTCAATGCTCTGCACTTTATAGTCTGCTCCCCTCTGTGCCAACAAGATTTGTTTATCTGTAAGGTTAAATACAGTAAACAATGACGTAGTGTTGATTAGACACCAAGGCACATAGCCAGAACGAAGGTTTTGCAACGGCCAGCCTAATAGCATTATAGAACGTAATTGAGACTGGCCATGTTGTAGCCTTAGCAAGTCCTGTTCCATTATGTCTATGGCAGATGATACAATGCTGTCCAAAGAATATATTCTGGACGACAGAGTTGTTAACCCATTGTCAACTACAGAGAGTGATTTCTCTAAATTAATACGATCAATTTCTCGTATTCTTTCAGCTGTTTCCATTTGCGTGACTTTCCATGCTTCATTGTAAGCAGCGTATATACCGGCGAATATGAAACGTTTATGACGTGGATTACGAGGTCCAAGTAAGAATTCTCATAAATCAACGACATCTTTAAGCAAAGATAAGTGTTGTTTTATTTCTGTAAGTGTGGATTTTTGCAGCCATTCAAGGCATAGTTTTCCTACACTATAAGTTGTTATTATCCCTGGATATTGTCTTTGGATATATCTTGGATCTGGCCGATTACTGTGAACCCTTGTGTCTTGTTCAGGAATCTATCTTGACAGTTATTCGTGTCTGTGGGCCAGATTAACCATTTTTTCCATTCAGGATTTGTTCTGTTCTGTTGTAAAATATAATTTACGTCTACCTCCTCATCTGAAGTTAAATTACTATCAGGTGTGGGCCTAGGTATGGACGGTTTGTTTAAATCTTTTATCTTAGCAATGCCAAGACAAGATGTCTGTTAAACAGTGTCATTTAGGAACATCATTTGTTCTGGGATGATGCAGGCTCTGGACAATGCTTCTAAACCTTGTACCTGCCAGTCTTTTGTGCCCCAAACAGTTTTTGTCTCAATATTGTCTTTCCAAAAGTCAAAGCCTAAGGTGGACAATTGAGCATGAAAGGCAGTAGAATAAATTGGTTTAGTATTTGTCAACATGCTTTTCATGCCTGTCTTATTCACATTTTTAAAGTTAAAACTTTCTGGGTTTGTAACATTAAAACCTGTGAAATATAGAAATTTTCTAAGAAACGTTTTAGAATTACCCTTTGGAGGTGATGGACAATGTTCCCATTGATTATACTTTAAAACATTTCTAGGGTTTTTAGATTTATGCAAGTAATGATGGCCAAAATGATTAAAACAATACATTTCTTCATAATTTGATGAACCTTCTAAGTATTCATGTTTTGTAAATTTTGCTGACATTTTTAAGTCTGCCATCATGTTATTAACAGTCTCAAAGTCTCAATCATCAGAAAATGTGCTTGGTGAGACGAAATCACTCAAGAAAACCTTAAATTGATGGAGAATCTTTAGCAGCTCAGCAGGGTCATAAATGTCATAATCAGTTGTATCCCATGTTATTTCACCAGGTAGTGGGACCGCTGTGATGTTTACTGATGACAGGTCTCGTTGTTCACAATGAGATAATTTGTGTGGCTTCAGGAGCAAGTTGATGTTCTTACTTGCTGTGTCCATTTTAATGTGTTTTCCATCTATCAGCTTTCCCAAATTTAACACAAGAATGAGCCATAGCAGGAGATAAAGTACACCTAACACAATCCAAAGTTCAACCCAAGGTGAAACCAGATATGTATTTGTAAGCTCTTGACCAAGTTCCTTTACTTTTTCCTTGAAAGTTTTATTTGCTGGCGTAGTTTCAGGTTCACTGGGATCCTCAGAAAAGTTATCGAAGTTGATAAAGTAACCAGAGGCAGTTCTGTCAATTGTTGGTATTGCATCCGGATTCTTTGAAATCACTGGAGCTGTTTTTTCCTGTGACATGTTTGTATAGTCAGATGCTACATCATTGTTTACGGGAGTTTCTTGACTAACTGTTATTTGGTTTTGAAGAGGCACAAGTTCCATGGCTTTATTGCATAGTCCTTCTTTTCTCACTTTAGAATCTTCAAAGGTGATGAGTCTTTCAGTTTGAACCTCTTGGATAGTAGCAAGATTTGGTCGTCTGCTACATCTTGGGAGTCCACTGGGCCTACTACTTATTATTGGCCACATGGTGTGGTTTTACCGGGGCAATTGACACCGACCGGTTCTCCTTTTTTCCAGCAAGGGGCGGCAGTAGTACTGTTCTTGATCCGTGGATTGCTAGTACAGGTACTGGTTTTCTGTAAGAAGGCCCAAATTCCTTGTTGTCCACTATTTTCTCCCTGACCAGATCCCCAATTTTTGGAATCCGGACAGGTCTTGCTGAGACAGGTAGTTTTTCTTCAGTGGTGGTTGGCTTTTCGCTGGTATTGCTTAGACTTCTTCTTGTTTCATTTAAGTCCTGTAAAACAGCCAAACGATCTTTGATATCAAAGGGTTTTTGTTCCACCACTGAAGTGTGACGATCGAGGTCTTCAACCAACATTCTAGTACCAAAAAGGATTTCATATGGAGTGATTCCACCCAGAGAATTTCTTGGCAGGTTATTAAGTCTACGTTGGACATTTATTAGATGTTTGACCCACCCATCACCCGAACCTAATACCATAGCGGTTATAGATTGCTTTATGTTACGTTTTTTTCTCTCCACAACTGAATTTCCCTCAGGATGGAATGGACTCGAAAATCGCAATGCAACGCCCAAGCTGGCCATGGCCTCTTTGTAAGCCCTAGAGCTAAACGCAGGACCCTGGTCAGAATGTAGCGTGCCGATTGCGTATGTGCCGATAAAGACTCACACATCTTTTATAACAGTTCGGGCGTCAGCTGAGCGCTGAGGCCACATCCAAATTAATCTCGAGCATGAATCCACTGCGACCATGATATACTTATAGTTGCCATCCCTTTGTAAGAGACCACAATGGTCCAGGTAAACACACGCTAGTGGTTTATCTGAAATCAGAAGTGGTGTCTGCGCCAGGCGTTTCACTGTCGAAACTTTCATTTTCTGGCAGATTTCACATTCCAAAACATAGTTTCTGGTTTGTTTCCTCATGCACGGCCCCCAGTATCGCTGTTTTAATAATGACACTGTGGCGGAAACACCTGCATGTGCAGAGGCGAGCCCTTCATGTGCCGCTAAGATTAGTCCTAACCTGTGTTCCATGTTTGGTATTACTGTACCCCCACTCCAGGGATTCGAGCAAAAGGAACATTATTCGCATCAGTTATATATGAGTACTTGAGTGGAAAGCCCTTCGGTAGTGTTTTACCCCTGTCTTTTATTGAAGCAGTGACTGCTTGCATTATTTTACTGTCTATTTTCTTTTTTGATTGAGTAATTGCAGCTACGGAAGACATTTGCAAAGCTGCCTTTGCAGCTTCATCAGCCAATGAATTCCCATCAAAGTGAATGCCATCACGCTGATGACTCAGTGTATGGATCACGTGAGTCTTTTGTAGTTCCTTCTGTAAAAGAACTACTTGTTCCCAAAGCATTTTATGCTTGATTGTGCCACCTTTTGCGTCTTTAAAACCATTTTGAACACAGTTCTGAAGATATTCATTGTAAGACTGGACGCAGTAATACGAATCGCACACTATGAGTGTGGGGTATTCGCGATCGGTATTTTCCAGCACCATCTTGAAAGCTTGGAGTTCAGCTCGCTGAGCTGTACAGTCTCCTAGTGACTGAGTTTTTGTTACCATAGGTCTAAATTTACCATCGTGCCATCGACCTTTAACAATCGCACATGCAGCACTATAAGCTTGTTTACCCCCAATCGCGGGTTGTGCTGATCCATCTGTATTTATTATACAGCCGTAATGTTCGAGAGGTAGAATTTCAGTAGGCAGAGGACATTCTTGTTCGTATTGGAGAAATTCTTGTGTCTTCAAGTAAGGGTCAAAAACGTATTCAACGTCTGTTGCAGCAAGAGAATTAACCCATTGTATCCATCTCGGATGTAGCGCTTTTGCATTTGGAATGCTTGCCTTTGTCACTGCCTCTAAGGCAGGTACAGGTGTAACGACTTTTATGCGTTTACCCTGTGCGAGGGCGCTCTCCTTTGCTACAGCAGTCTGAACCGCTGTCAGAATTTTTTCTGTTGAAGTGAATTTCATTTCAGCTTGTGTGTACAAGTGTGATTTGTAAGCTATTGGTACCTTTTCACCTTCATTAAAGGTTAGGTATGTGAATCCGCATCTCCCTGGGATGATTCAGATTACAAGGTTGCGTACATTGTCGCGTGTTTGCAAGTGTGTTGTTGCCAACATGTCTGTTTGTACTGAACACAAAATTTATGTGTGTTTTTGAGTCCAATTAGTTGGTTTGAAATCAGGTTTGATTAGTTTGTAGAGAGGTTTAACCCTTTCTGCGTAATTCAGAATATAAGTTCTTCCGAAGTTTAGGAATCCTAGAATTGACTGAGTTTTTCAGCATTTTTGGAGTTTGGAGCATCGCACATTTTTCTAAAAAGTTTGCTGCCAGGCTTTTGCCTTCACTCGAAAGTTCGTATCCCAAGAACAGAATGTTGAGGTGGGCAATTCTTGATTTTTTAAAGTTGAATTTATATCGTTCTGAGGCGAACCCCAAGTATTATGGTGTTCACCCTGTTCAAGTGCCTGTCCAAATCATCATCTGTAAGGTAGATGTCATCGACATAAGATAATGCCTCATCATCATACATTTGTAGTAACTCTGTTACTCTGGCTGAAAATAATCCAGGACTATTCTTAAATCCCTGGGGGGGGGGACGGCAAATTTGACATTGTATCCCTATTATTGAGAAAGCGGTCAAGTACCTGCTTTCTGGTGCAATGTTTTGACAGAAGAAACCGTTTGAAATATCTAAAGTAGTTATATATTTCTTCCGAACTATATTATTCATTAGTGCTGCACTGTGTGAATTTTGTACTGCAAAAGTTTTGCAACAAGAGTTTAAATGTCTGTAATCCAAAACTAGATGATATGTTTCGTCTGGTTTGGAGACTGGAAACAAAGGATTGTTTATTGACGAGGTGCATGTTTCAATCACCCCTTGGTATTCAAGTTGATCTAAGATCTCCCTGACTTGTGTTTTAGCTTCCTGCTTCACTGGATACTGTCTTTGAGCAGTAGGTTGATTTTTCAACTGGATTTTATGGTGAGGAGAATCCTCATCCCATCCCACATGACTTTTATATAATGCTGGAGTCTGGGCTACAGCCCATTTTCTAGCATAGGTGTATTTTTTATGAATAGGAATATGATTAGAGAAGGCTGGCATAATGATCTCTTCGCCATGTGGGCACTCCCTGACAAATTCAGGTGGCCAGTCTTTTTCAGCTAGAAGGATGTCATAACCTTTAGATAATTTTTCTCAAAAGAGTGCTTTTATCTTCCTAGTTACATCCCCTTCTATTCGGAGTGTTACTTCATATAACTTATGGGGTACACTAACTCTGGTGTCTGCAGTTTCAACCTGAATGCATTCATTCAGATCCACTGTCTCCAGATGATCTTTCAGGATCCTGCGAGCTATGGTGACCTCTGCTGCGCTGTTCAGCATTGTCTGGGCCCACTCCCCGTTCTTGAGTTGTGTCCTCAAGATCCTCGGCATGTCTGATTTTAATACTTGCTACCTTCTTTTTGGAGAATTGAGTTTTCTTATTTTTTGGAACGTGCTGATCATCTTTGGACTTCATGCGTTCTTTTTGTTCTGATCGTCTTCTTTCGGATTTCTACAAGGAAGTCTGAAAGGTACGAGAGGATCGTGTATCAGTATCTTGATATCTATCAGGTTTTCTTATATTATCCCTATTTCTAAGGTTATATCTCTTTTCAGAGTGCTCCTTTTGAGGAGATCTACCTCTGGACTGAGAGCGCTTATCTTTAGGAAGAGACTGTCTACTATTTTCCCATTTCTTTTTAGGAGCAGTTCGATTGTTTTTGATAAAAAACTTTTTCAGGATTTTCTGTTAGTTCAGGCTTTACATGTTTCCCTCCCAAACTATCTCTTCCTAGTTCTTCATAGGATTTTTCAATAATTCTGGCAAGTTCATATGGTTGCTCAGTAGTATCAAGTTCTTTTAATTTCTGGCGGATTGCCACTGATGCTGCTTCACCTTTAATGTTAGCTAATAAGATAGCTGAGACCTGTTTGAAATCTTTCAGTAATTTCATACCTAGATTCAGGGCCGGTTCTGGACCCTATTCATTTTGAATCTGTCTCAGAACGTCTTGTATTACCGCCATAGATGGGACACCATGTGTTTTTGTGTAGATTGAAGCAAAGACTGTACCCCAAGTGTCACAGTCCTCTACGTGTGGTGCAATTCCCATTGGTAAACAGATTGTTAGAATCCTGTGTTTCTCATGAGGTGTACTATCGGGAAATACTCTCTCTATTTGAGTAATTTTCTGGGCTAATCAGAATAGAATTTGTTCCCTTTTTGCCGGCAACTTACCAATTACTGACTGTATAGTCTGTGGTGTGATTTTGTTTGTGTTCCCGTGATGAGGGGTGTGCTGTGGAATTCTTATAGCAGGTTGGACTGTTAAGGTCCGCATGACATATTGTACCAATTGTCTATGTATTTTAATTAATTGTTTTAGCTGAGCTAACAGTTCTACATCTGGCATTCTTTCAATGTTAGGATGTGGTGTGTAGCTGGCTAGTACCGGCCATGTAGCTCCTGGTCTACCAAGTGGACCGAGCCTGGTGATGTGATTTTGATGCTGTAGGGCGCCTTTAAACCAGAGCTGGTGCTCTTAGTAAGTTAGTGGAATTTCAACGTCCTCGAAAGGAACGTATTCCTCTGGATGTTCCTCCATCTTGTGTGTTGTTGGATTTGCTTGTGGAAAGACAATCCATGAATAGAATACCTCTGTCTGCCGATATTCATGTGCCTTTATGACAAATATAACCGTACCACCTCTCAGTGATAGGCCATTTTCTATAAGCTTTATAGCTGTGGCTTTTCTCACGTTTTCCGGGATGATTATAGCATTCGGGTCATTTTGTTGAAACCCTGTAACGTCTAAAACCGGTTGGGCTGCAGTTCTTGCAGCTCCACCGCTCTCTTCGTAGCTAAAGCACACAAGCACAATTTAACATGTAAATTACACGAAGAAGAGAAGATATTTTTGAATTTAGTACAGCAAAGGAGACAGGTCTTTCAAAGAAGGGCTTCTGAACCGAAACCTCAGATACCTCAATGGGCTCAGAAAGAAGAGATTTATGCAACTGGCAAGACTCATGCTACTATGTCCCTGGACTTTGAAAAGAAGGGAAAGATCTGCCTCCATAGATTAAAGACAGAATATAACCATGCTTGTATTGGTTCCAGTGAATGCAAATATAATTTCTTAGTAATTGGGGGATGGGGACTAAAAGGGGGAACTGATCCAGTATTTCCTGGAATCTATTATTTGTGTGGAGACAAAGCTTATTTCAGGCTGACTGACCATTGGTATGGGATTTGCTACTTTGGAATAGTTTTTCCAAAGGTGTATCATGTAAAAGGAATCACTGGAAGCAATGAAGATGATAAAGGACTAACACGCTTTAAGAGAGCTTGTTTTTCTGAAATATATTCAGTGCATTGATACCTTCAGTGGGAGTACTTCTGAAATCACTGAAAATTTGTACATTGTCTACAGTAGTTGATCCGTTATCAACTGACACTGCTGGTTGATTTCTGATGATCAATACCGAAATGGTTGCGATTAAAGCTATGGTTTTGCAAAATCGACTTGCCCTTGATATCTTATTTGCAAAAGAGGGTGGAGTCTGTCAAATGTTGAAGGTGCAACATTGTTGCACCTATATACCGTATAAAAGTGTCAAAGTTTAAGGATATATTAAAAATATTACAAAATTGGAGGAATATCTGAAACCACTGGAAGTTCATAGTGTATGGAAAAAGTTTACAAATAGTATTTGTACAACAGGTAGTTGGTTTTCTAACATAGGTAAAAGTATTATAGGTCAACTATTATTGCCAATAATATTGTTAATAATATTGATAACATTGTTAGTCTTAGCTATAATGATATGGTTCAAATGTTGTAAGAAAAGCAAGAAGTATGAAGTGAATGAAAAGGAAAAGAAGAGAAAATACGATAAAATAGAGTTGGAGGAAATAAAAGGAGACCTACACAAAAGAATGAGAGGATTACATCATGAAAATGAAAAAGAAAAGAATAAAAGGGTTGAAGAGGGAATTGAGATGTGCTAAAGTTGGCATCTGATTTGGTGATGAGAAATTAGTGAAATGTCATCAGAGAGGGGATTGATGGAGTGAGGTTTCGTATAAAGAACCTTGCTCGGAAACAAACTCCTCATTAACCCGTAATACAGTAATACACATGGCTGGTAAATGCTAATAAGCAAACACTGTTCGTACACTTTTAGTCTAAGAGAAGCTTGCCTATGTGTCTTACTGACAAGTAACCTGTGTGACACTAAAATGGCTGCTAAACGCGAGATTCTTGGGGGTAGTGGCTGGCCGAGCTGCAAAATGGGCACTTCCTAGCGAGCTCCGCCGGCCGGGAAGAAATCCTTAACGTTATACTGCACATGGTATGCCAAAGCGGTGCCAAGTAGTCTCCCTGGACTGGGGAACCTCCGGTGTTTATGGTGGCATTAATTTCATGAAAACCGCAGGTGACGTGCTGTGGACAAGAGTGGCTGGACTGCGAGGCGGCTGAAGCGCTGCAGCGCAGTGAAGGCAGGGGTCGGGCTAACTCGCAAATCGAGCCTGCGGCTGTGTAGGCCTACCTGGTCGGCGGTCGGATGTCGGCGGTCAGCGGTGATGGTGGCCGGAAGAGTGAGATACATCTGCGCCGACCCCCGCGATAACAAGCGGAGCCAAGGTACCGCCGGAGGCAAGTGGAGGACTGTATCCCACTATTTAAGCGAGGCGAGGAGAGCAGCTGGTGACCCCCACAAAGGCGACCTGAGTTGGCGGAGAGGATAGCACAACCGCCAGGCGATATTGATTACCTGCCCCCCCCACTCGGGCTGGGGCATCGGGACCCCGAGACGAGCAGTGACGGCGGACGGAGAGCGCCGCTCGTGGGGGTAGGGGCTGGCTGGTGCCTGAGCAAAGTGGGCGCGCTGATGCTGAATGTCGAAGGAGGGCAGGGTGTGTGGCGCACCGGCCCAGCAACGTGAGTGTTGCCTATACCGGAGGACTGCTGAAATACGGTGAGGAGCACAGCTGTGAACAGAGGGATACGGCGGGTTCCGCATCCTCCCAGGGCAGGTGTGACGCACCCGGGGACATTAGCTGGTCAGACTTGTTCCGAGGAGACAGCGCTGGAGTGAAGCGGCCGCCATTTCAAGAGACTGGTGCCTGTGCTCCTTCCATAGAGACTCTGTTGTGGTTGGCGCTTCACACAGGCCCCTAAATAACATGCTCACACAAGCTAAAGGAACATATGCTGGAAAATTGTTCACACCACATATCACTGTGCCAAATAAACTGAGATAAGGCTGCGTGCAGAGACTGTATTGGCCAGGAGTTATCCTTATGTTTAAGCTGGTACGAAGAACACTGATTCATCTCTGTGGGCTGGAATACTGGTTGTAGAGCTCTGTCTGAACTAGGAGTGTGATAAGGAGAGAGTCCTGACTATATGTGCGACCCGCTGTTCTCTGATGCTGTGCTGACCAGGCGGTTGCCTGACATCGGGCAGGGGCCTTGTCTCCACTGCTCGCGGGCAACCTAAGCGCCCTTAAAACTATGGGTATATGGTGTGGTGAATGCTGATTCTACCTGCACTGGAGCGCGGCACAGGAGGTTATCGTTGTTTGATCTAAGGTGCATTGTGTATGAGTTCTTCTGGGGGCCAGATAGAGTGACCTGGCAAATTCACAGTGGTGGTGCCCTTGCCTGTAAATCTGTGGGTGCACAGCAGATGCGCAGCTGAGAAAGTGGTGTGAAGTGCAGTGGTGAGGTGGTGTGAGCACTGTGCGCATTGCTGGCCGCTGGCGACATGGGCAAGACCGACGCTAAGCAACCAAAGATAACCTTTGAAAACAAGCGCTCAACCAGACACACTGACCATGACCCTGATGCGCAGGGCGACCCAGCCCAACACCCACAGTCGGAGGATCAAAGGAAAGATCGGCAGACATTAATGCTAGAAATGCGCTCCAGTCTGCGCAATATAGACACAAAGCTGGATAATTTGACACCGCAGCTAGACTCTGTAAGAAATCAGGTGACCACACACGAGACCAGGCTGGGCAGCTTGGAGAATAGGCCCACTGAATTCCATGAGTTCCAAACTGAAACAAAGGAACAACTATTGCATATGGATAAATTATTAAGTGTGATAAGGGCCAAGAATGATGATTTGGAGGCAAGGTCCAGAAGAAATAACCTCCGAATTACAGGTGTTCCAGAAACCACTGCTATTACTAAAATGGAGGTATTCGTGTCTGACCTTCTGGATGAGTTGTTTGACCCGCACCTGTCCCAGGTATTTGTGATTGAAAGGGCTCATAGATTTCTAGGCCCGAGGCCCCCTGTCGACGGAACACCACGTCCAATATTGGCCAAACTCCTAAACTACCAGTTCCAGAGACCTCATCCTACGCTTGGCAAGGGAAAAAGGACAAATCAACCACAAAGGAAACAACATATCCTTCTACCCGGATTTCACCCCGGCGTTGCAGGCAGCGCGCAGAAAATTTCTCCCAGCTAAGCGTATCCTCATGCAGGCGCAGATCCCTTATTCCCTGCTCTACCCTGCTAAACTAAAAGTCTTGCACGATGGGACTGCCCACTATTTTACAGATGCTAAATCTGCGCTGAAATTCGCTAAGCATGTAGGTGGTAGGAAGTCCAAAGATGCCAAAGCTGGGGAGGGATGCTCCAATGGCCGACTAAGTGACAATGATTGATAAGTTGCTAATCTGACGCCTAGCCTACTTGTAATATTTTAAAAATGTGATTTGCTGATTATTGTTTTTTTCTGGTGAAAGAAGGTCGAGCACACGTGGTTCATCGGGAACCAGTAACTGCACATTGCAGGAGGCGGATCCCCAGTAGTCCAGGGGCGCTAGTTGTAAATGATCCTTTATTTTTCACCAGATTCCGCGGTTTGCCTACCTGCATTACTCCCGGCCACCCGGTGAAAACAGGGGAGTCTGCCGGCTTCACCCCGCCCCATGGAAAATTGTGTTTGCAAGTTTTTAAAGTTGGAGCTGGTAAGGGTATGCTACACCCTGTTTGGGGAGTTGGAGTTGGTGGAGGCGGGGTTGGTTTGTTTGGTTTTATGCAAGTATGCTAATGTCGGTCGCTTTGCAGTTACACACTGGACTGTTTATCAGTTGCGGAGGGAGGGCATAAGAGTTAGCGGTGAACATATCTTGTGGGAAACGTGCTAACACATTGAACATCCTTACGTGGAACGTTAGGGGGTTGATCGATGGGAGGAAGGCCAGGCTAGTACATGCCTATCAAGCAAGACACCACATTGACATCTGCTTTATGCAGGAAACGCACCTCAAAGTGAAGCCATCGACTCGACTGCGCCACAGCAGATTGGGGAGGCGCACATTTGGCTATTTATTCCAACTACGCAAGGGGAGTGGCAATACTTATTTGAAAGTGGGTTGACTGGCGGGGGGACACTGCATATACTGATCCTAAAGGGAGATTTGTGATTATGAGTGGGAAGCTGGGCGATAGATCTATCATACTGGTAGCTGTGTATGGTCCAAATATTGATTCCCTGACTTTTTTCATGACATTTGGTCACACATGGCTGCCACACAATAATATGAGGAGGTGACTTCAACGCCGTACTGAGTGATGACTTCGACAGACATGGCTCAGCTCGTCCCTTACAAGATATAATAGCTGACGGAGACCTCTTGGATATCTGGAGGGTCCGCCTCCCCGGGCTCAGGGAGGGGACATGTATTTCCAGTCAACATGAGGCCTGGTCCCGTTTAGACTTTTGGTTGGTGTCGCGAGATGTCACCACTTGGACACTTGAAGTGACCCACCTGGCGCGCTCGCTGTTGGACCATGCCCCCTGTCTGCTTAGATTGTCCCTGCCGGGAAGCCCGCAGCGCGTTTTCACCTGGCGCCTACACCCACACGCACTACTTTACGAGGCCTTCAAAGAAGAGATCCGATCTGATGTTACTGAATATTTTGCTCTTAATTCTGGATCGGTTGACATGCATGCCTCGCTTTGGGAGGCATTCAAGGTAGTGATAAGAGGACAGTGTATAGCTCGGCAGGCTGGTGTGCTTAAAGCTATCAGGGGTACTATTGCTGACCTGGGAGGTCAGATATGGGAACTCAAAGGGCAATTTTACTCTAGGACAGACCCCGCTACGGCTGCACTACTGAAGGAGAAGTTGTTGGAGTTTGTGGAGGAATCGCAGAGAGAGGTAACATTTTTAGGCAAATATGTTAAAGCTAGGCGATATGGTGAGGGCGACAGGCTGGGCCGCACGCTTGCGGGTATGATCCGTCAGCCTAGATCCAATACCTTTGTGCACGAGATTAATAGGGCTAATGGAGACACCACTAGAGGCCAGTCAGAGGTTCTCAAAGAGTTCTACACATTCTATTCTTCCCTATACACAGCCACCCAGACTTCAAATGGGATGGTATGCAAGAATGTTTAGACTCTATTGCACTGGTGTGGTTTAACAATACACATAGAGTTTATATGGATCTCCCCATTACGGTGGAGGATGTGACACAGGTCATAAAAAGTTTACCATTAAATAAAGCCCCAGGACCCGATGGCCTGACGACCGCCTTTTACAAAGCGTACACGGAGGAATTGGCCCCTAGATTACTAGAAGTGTATGAAGAGGCATTGAAGGCGGAGATTCTTCCACCATCCATGAGGAAAGCAGTGATTATAACGTTGTTGAAACCTGACAAGGCAGAAACAGAGACTGACTCGTACAGGCCCCTCTCCTTGATCAATGTGGATGGAAAGATCTATGCTAAATTGCTTGCGAACAGACTCCAGCCGCTACTTCAGATGATTGCTCTCCCTGATCAGTCGGGGTTTATACCTGGAAGGTCAACTTCGGATAACTTGCGTACACTGTTTTCAGTGCTGCACTATCTCCACCCGAGTGTACAAGCCGTGGCCGTTTTTTTGACGCGATCAAAGCGTTTGACTCGCTTGAATTGCCATATCTGTTTACAGTACTGACACGCATGGGACTGCGCCCTGAATTCATAAATCGAATCCGGCTGTTATACACAATGCCGCTAGCCTGGATCAGAGTCAATGCTTTAATATCTGACCCTTTCCAGATATCGATGGGCACGAGGCAGGGTTGCCCTCTATCACCCCAACTCTTTGCTATTGCTACGGAACCCTTGGCTGCCAGGATTCGCCAGCACCACACAGCAAGAGGAATAGGTTTTAGAGCACGTAGCTTATTGATTTCGCTTTATGCAGACGATGTCACCCTGTACCTTTTAAGCCCCGAAGAAAATTTGGACCCGGTCCTTCGATAGTTTATCAGATTCAGAGGGCTGGCTGGCGTCTCCATTAACTGAGCGAAGTTGGTAATTTTTCCATTGACTGATGGTACCCCAGAGGTAGCATCGGAGTTTCCGCTGAGGTGGGAGGCAGAGGCAGCCAAGTATTTGGGGGTGTGGCTGAGCCGTAGTCTCCAGGAGATTTGGAACTTGAACTTTGGTAAGGCGTATACATGGTTGGAGGGGAAGGTAACAATTTGATCTAAACTGCCCCTATCCATTGCTGGGAAAGTGGCATTGACAAAAATGGTCATTCTGGCGAAATTCTTGTACCGGTTTGTAAAAGTGCCGATCCCCCTCACTCAACACTTCTTCTCACGTTTAAGAGCTCAATTGTTAGCCCTAGTGTGGGCAGATGGACAGGCCAGGGTTTCGTGGGACCTACTGACGCTTCCATTACGGCAGGGTGGTTTGGGAGCTCCAGATATGCAACTGTATGCCATGTGTGCCCAGGCCCAGTTCCTTCACTTTTGGGTGCACCAGACACCTTATCAACCTCATGTGGCAGTGGAAATTGACGCAGTGGCTCCGGTGCCACTGGAGGTGGCCCTATATCAGAAGGCCCCTCATCCAAGGGGAGATGTAGACATGGCAGGTACTCTGCGATGGGCATTGCAAGCGCTCCAAAAGAGAGCTAACATCCCGGTGTTATATGCACCTTCTATACCACTAGCACGAAATCTAGTGCTACCCTGCATAAAGGGGGGGGGGAAGCAAAGCCATGGTTGAAAATATGCCACTATACACTTTTGCTGACTTGTATCCAGATGGCGAGTTTAAGCCGCCCCCTGCTAGAACCGAGGATCGTGAAGTGTCATTTTCAGAGCTGTTTCTATACCATAAATTGAAAACTGCATGTAGTTCACTCTGGTCGGGTTTCCCTGTTGCCCCTCCAGCACTGTCAGCTTTAGAGCATGTCCTAACAACGTCTTCCTCACGTAAGCTAGTCACGCGCCTATATACCACCATGCAAAATACAGCCCTGGTTGTTCAGCCAAAGTCCCTACATCAATGGAATAGCGAACTTGATCCTCCAATGACAGAAGAGCAGTGGGATTTCTGCTGTAGGCAGCTGACCGAACTCTCCCCAAACAAATTTAAAATTTTTACATAAATATTACAAGACACCAGTCAGCCTCTGCCGCATGCGACTAAGGGAGGATGACAGGTGTTGGCGCTGTGGCTACACATCAGCATCCTTCTTGCATATAGCATGGGACTGCCGAGGTTGAGTGTTTTCTGGCAGGAGATATTTACAGCGGTTAACCAGATAGTTGGCAGGACAGATGCCCCTTCCCTGATGTTGGGTTTGCTTGGCTGCGTAAAGGATACACCACCTAAACAGCGCAAACTGCACGCACTCCTTTTACTGTACGCGAGACGGCAGGTAGCTACTCGCTGGGGGAGGAAGAGGGTACCGAAGTTCCAAGACTGGTTGTCTGATGTGACATACGGTCACACACATCTTGGAAAATTCTGGGACATGATGTCCCCATCTTCAAGACCACATGATATTTGAGAGACCTTATTGAGCTGGGCGCGCACAAGAGATGGAACTCCTGCATCCATCCATCCCGGGTGCAGTTACTCAATGATATGTTTCATTAATACACAGATCTGGTGTGCTATATGGTTGTAAGATTGCAATTGGGCAAATGTAGATGATTTATGCTCTGTCGTTCGCCTCTGATGTGTCACGTAATATATGGATTTGCCCACGGGATGATTAACGCTTGAATTAAGGTATATATGGTTTTACTGCTGCTTGATCTCCAAATGATTTTTTTCTTTTTTGTATGCACCATTCCTCTTGTGTACCTCTAATGCATTGGATTGTAACATTCTGTACATTGTGGAACGACAAAAAGGCTGGTTTGTGGTTAGAACTTCTGTTCCTCTTGTTTGTACTTAACGTTTGTATAAACTTCAATAAAAACAAATTAAAAAAACAACAACAAAAAACGCAGGATTCTTTATTGTGCATGCGTCTACTGCATCTACGTAGTATGACGTTCTGTCGCTTGGAGGGAAATTTTGCAGTTGAGCAGTTGCACTTAAAATGGCCACTTGAAACTCACATGATAATGCGCATGCTTTGCAGGAACTAATTCACGCAAATTCTACTAAGCTGCTAATGCAAAAGATTTTATATGTAAATGGGATTAGAGTAGAGATAGGTGGTATACAGTGAAATCATTTATTTTTGATTCTGACATATTTCTTTTTGACTTCTCTATTAGTTCGTATTTGGGCCTCAGACCGACAAAAACCCCACTGGTCACGTGCATGGTGCACATGTGCAATCACCACCGTCAGAAGCCATATCGAAGTACTTGAACCTCATCCAAGGACACACTTGCTACATATCCTAGGAAAGAAGAAGACCTCCTGAGAAATTGCCTGAAATTAAATAAATTGTATTCCTTTCATTGATAAAGACGTGAAATGTGGGTGGGACATAAAGCGTGAGAAAGTAAATTAAGGGGTGGGAACCGTAATCAATAAGACTAAAGAAAATGTATTAAACTTAGCATGGTGTGATGATCATTCTTTTTGCTTATCCAATCAGAAACGGGGGTTTTCGCAAATCTGAAACATTTGGGGAGGTACCTGTCACTGGGAGGGTATAATTGAGGTAGTTTAGTTAGTGGGGTTCTGGAGATGCAGAGATGCTGAGAGACTGAGATGCAGAGAGCGGACTCAAAACCCAGAACTTAGAACCAGAACCATACTTAGAGAACATCGCAGAAGAATGGAGGAGGGAATTAGGCAAAGACTTAGAGAACATCGCAGAAGAATCGAGGAGGAGGAGAGAGCCAGAGAGGGGTGCGACGCAGGCGTCGGATCTAGAAGAGGTCACCAGTCCTGGATCCTGTTCTGAACCTGTCTTGGGTCTTGGTTCCCTGACCTGTCCCATGGGACCCTATTCAGCTCCTAGGCCGAGGAGTTGTTTTTCACACCATTCTAGGTAAATATAATCCTGTGGGGTATGTCCTTATACTGCTGTCTCTGTTTTCTCCCTTTCCAGGTGCTGTCATCATTAGAATTGTCTAAAGATTTCTGATTTAACTGGTTCTTTCTTTGGAGAAAACGGTGTCTTAACTTGTATTCATGCTCTGGGTTCACAAAATAATTCTTATATAAACATTTAAAGTTTTCCAGAGTCTGTGGTCATTTAAAAATATTGTAATTATTATATTTCTCCTATATAGCTAACTACTTGGTTCACTGACCAGAAGAAAGGTTTGGTAAGGAATTATAAGGTAATTTTTTTTCACAGGTATATCTAAATTGACACCAGCGGTATTTACTAGCAATGTGTATGAATGTTTATGGGCCCAGGTGAGAATGTGTATTGCGAGTTTCTCTAGCTGGTAATCCGCTGAATCAATTGCATCTCATTGAAAAGGAAACAAAAACAAGTATAACAGATTCAGCACAAATATAGGGTATTTTTTTTAAACATTATGAAATAATATATAGTGCACAACAGGATGTGGATGTTTTAAGACTCGGGGGAGGGGGGCTTCTGAGAAAACTCTCTAAATTGCAGACTAGCAAAGCGCAAGCCTTGGTTGCTAATGTACGAGTTACTTACCTTCGGTTACAATGTACTGGTAGAGATGTTGTCTAGCCGCAGATTCCTTAACTTAGAATATCCCCAGGCATCAGACTAGTCCAGAAAACTTTGCAGCAGCACCTCTGCGCGCCGGGGGATGGAGCCACACGACCCCGCCCTGACATCGTCCATGGACGTGACGTCAACGAGGTCATATAAGTCCCTCCCGGCTCGCTGATGTCAGTTTTCTTCTGAGAAACTTGTCCGCGACACAACGCAGAGCCACCAACAAAACTGTGAATGTATGGGAACAGTGTGCGAATGATAAAAAAATACGTAAAAGAAAGAAGGCGGATGGTGCAAAACACCATCATAAAAGACAGTAGCAGACACTGTCTACATATACGAGAAGAAGAAAGGGCAGAGCAAAGCTCTGAGCAGAAACCCCGCAAAGCGAAGCATGGACCGTCTCCAAAGGCTGAGTAACAAGGGAAGAAATCGCAACAGGCAAGATAGATTGTTATTACCACGTAGAAGTGTGCCGACCAACAAGGACGGAACACAGGAAAAACAACAGTCTACTGCGAGAAGGTATGAAAAGAATGGTATTCCCCTATAGCAAGGGAAGGCCAAAACACAGACCTCAAAGAAGGTGACTATAGAGGAGACAAGGGTCCTGACTCAATGGAGACGGTGGGAGGGAGGGAAGGCAGCAGGAGAAGAAGAAGATTCTCCTGATGAAGGTGAATGAAAAGGCACGGTTTTATAGGAAAGAAGCCACCTGGAGGGAGGCAGCCCCTATGGCAATTCTGAAAGAGGTCACAACAATGTGAGCACCTTGAAAGAAGGCCAATGGCAACTGAAAGGAGGCAAAGTGGAGAAACCCACTTGGCAAAGTCCTCGCAGAACGGGGAGGATGGGTGGGAGTTAAAGAATCTGCGGCTAGACAACGTCTTTACCAGATCCATCATTATCGAAGGTAAGTAACTCGTACATCTGATAGAGACATCTAGCCTCAGATTCCTTAACTTAGAATAGATACCACAGCCATACCCCCAGGGGGATGTGGGTCTGCAACAGAACAACATAAGGTGCCCGAAGCACTGGCAATGGGGAAGGATGTGGCGGAACAGCCAGACAGCAACCCAAGTCGCTCAAAAGTGCAAAAGAAAAGACATCCAAAACTGCCAGAATTGCGCGACACCATACCCGTAAGAATATGAGATGCATAAACAGCAATAGCCATATTCCAGCCAATGGTTTATTAAAGGGACACCAACGAATGATAGCGGATTTCAAGAATAAATATAACCAGAGCCTATTAGGTCAGCCCACGCAAGGGAGGCCGGAAAGGCCACAGACAGGAAGCAAAGGGCAGAGGCAGGAACTGAGCAACATTGTAGAAGAGCTGGCGGGAACAAAGACACGACAAGTGCACACCTAGTCACCAAAAAGTGTGACTGGGGTGGATAGTAGTACTCTGAATCATGCTTGCAGCGAACCAAACTAAAACATGCACCGAGCAGACAGCCATGGTGAAAGCTAAAATGAGCATGGAACCGCCCACCCAGGGAGCTTGCAGGTCGAGGTGAGAACTCCCCCACGAAATACAAAGAAGCAGGGTGCAGCACCAGAACTGTGCCGCAGGCTCAGGAGACATAGAGAAGGGTGACGCCCAGTAGAAAAAACACATCCGAAGTGAGTGGCCCCAAAGGCACCAAAAGAGCCACTAGGAGCCGTGAATAGGAATATGCATAACTGTTGAGAAGAACCTCAGATCTCCAGACCACTTCCTCCGACTGTGAGGGGAAATCCCCCCGTATAGAAGAGTGGGACTATATAGAATAGGCCAAGAAGAAGCATCGTGAAGCAGTTGGACCATCCCAGGGAGTGGAACGCAATGAACCCTGGGTGCCGCAGATTCAGGTACAGACACCAAAGCGCACTTAGAGGTGCTAGAAAAGACACTGCTGTGCAGAACGAGGGCAAGCTCGAGTACAATCACTGACTTGCTCCTTGAAACACAGAGACGTAGGACCAGACTTCGCAGTAGCGAAGAGAGGTTGAGAGCAAGGGGGTGCGTGAGATACGACCACGCAACTACGGGTTCCATAGGAGGAACCCACCTAGTGCACCCGTGGCAGGAGGTAGCCGCATTTTGAAACGTGTTGAAATACAGTTTAAGAGAATGAGGCACATATGTAAGGCATGGCGTAAAGGAGACAGCGCCAAAGGCACAACACTGAGCACTGTGCAACGGCAACAACGTGCAACGGTAAGACAAGGGCGTCATTGGACACAGACAGCCCAAAGGTTCCTCCATGCCCGCATTACGCATAGCAGAGCTATACAATAGCATACAGGTACTCCATTTGGAGTATGTAACATCCCCAAGAACCATGGGGGAACACCTCTTAGGGCAAACCATAATCAGAGGACAGAACACAAATAATCTGTGGAACACTGCCACAGTAGGCTTACCGCCAGCCTAAAAACGCATGGTGCAACTAGTGGACGCCAATGCAACTAGTGGACGCCCAATAAATGGCCAACCAACCCAGATCATGGGAAATGGAAACCTTTAAGATACAGGCCTATGGGGGGCAACAAAATCCCGCAAGGAGGCGCTGAACAGCCGAATCGGCATTGGCATCAAACAAAAGGACCCCATCAAAGGGTAGGTCAACAAGGCTTTCCCGGGTATTCTCCGGAAAAACGCCATCTCGCAACCAGGCATGGGGCAGTAGGGCCACCGAAACAGCCATAGCATGGCCTAAGGAATCCGCAGTATTCAAGGTCGAATGGATTGTAAATTCCGCCAAATCACGGCCATCCTGGAGAAGAGGAATGAGGTCAACACAAGCACCTTTAGAAGAGGCCGATAGAAGAGACTCAGCAGAGTCCCAAAGGGCAGAAGTAGCCTTAGCCAAGACACACACTGTATTTAGTGATTGAAGAGCTGCGCTAGTGGAGATGAAAATGTAACAGCCTCACAACTTCAACCATCTGGACTCCCAGGAAGGAGGCAGCAACAGCTGAGGCAAGGAAGTAAAAGCAGGTTACAGGACAAACCCCTGAACGTCTGGACAGAAACGGCGTTGCCGAGCATTGAGGCGAAGCCAAACTCCCCAGGAAACATCTGGAGAGGAGTCAATAATCCTGCGTCGGTGCCGGCGCCTGGGTGACTTTAGCCAACGCCGACCCTGCCCCAGCTGGCGCAGACTCGGCCTCGTCCGGCGCCGACTAGACCTCAACCGCGATGAGTTCCACTTCTGAAGAAGAAGGGGACTGCACCTGAGCAGGGGAGGCAAGCCTACAACGCCGGACCTGCGCCAATCCCGCCTTGTCACAACAGGCTCCGACCCTGAAGTAAGAGCCGGGGAGGCAAGGCCTCAGCGCCGAACCAGCGCCGGCCCGGCCTCCGAGAAGGCAGTCGCCTGTCCTGAAGGCCGAGGTGGGCTCGGAGTCAAGCTGTGAGCACCAGCAACCACCTGTGAGGCCACAGGGTGCCCCACTAGGCTATACGGCAGGGGTGCCCTGGGTTGAACAGGGGGGACCCCACCAGGCCGCGCCCTGACAACGCCATATCTCCATCATCCCTAGAGGCAAGGGGCACGGTCGACCCCGGGGGCGAACTCGCAGGCGCATCTGGCGGAGACTCCGCACGTAGCGGAGGCTCTGAGGATGCCCCAGGGAGAGGAGGGGATGCAAGGGAGGCCTGCAGGACCACTGCATAGACCTCCATTTGGGTCCGAGTCGCCCCACGCCAGGATAAGGTGGATAAGGAAGGGGCGACTCCCGGTGGTGCACGTCCGGAGGATTCCAGGAACCAGTGCCCCCGCCAACAGAAGGAAGTGAGGTCGAGGACCTCGGCGACATGCGAGGTGAACGATGCACCTGGGAACCAGAGGGCGACCGACGCTGCAAATTGAACCCACTGCCAGAGGGGCCTGCCGCCGAGGAGGCCGACAGGTCTCCGACCGGGACAGAGGACCCGAAAGAAGCTTCATCCTGCGCTCCTGCAGCAACTTGGCTTGAGGTGTTGGTAGGTGTCGCAGTCAGTCGAGTCGTGGTGTTCACCCAGACACCACATACAGATATGGTGTGGGTCCATCCCGGACATTTGCTGTGAACAGGAGGTACAAGTTTTAAAGCCCGAAGGCATCGCACACTGTTCCAGCAAAGCGTCAGAAAAGGGCCTGAAAACAGGCCAGAGGAACCGCTTACTCCGGATCTGCGTTGTAGGCGGAAAAGAAGGAAACTGACGTCAGCACGCCAGGAAGGACTTATATGACCTCGCTGACGTCACGTCCGTGGACGACTTCAGGGCGGGGTCATGTGGTGCTGCCCCCCGGCGTGCAGAGGTGCTGCTGCAAAACATTTTCCGGATCCAGTCTGACGCCTGGAGATATTCTAAGTTAAGGAATCTACGGCTTGATGTCTCTATGAGATACCTCTCTTAAAGAAATCAAAGACATTGTGCAATCCTTGGCTAATGGAAAGGCTTGTGGATAAGAGGGCCTGCCAGCTGAACTATGAAAAATGTTGCCTCAGTATTAAATCCTGAGCTTGTAAAAGTAGCCAACCATATTTTAAAAGTGGTTGAAATCCCGGTTTCTTTTCGCACGGCAGTTGTGGTTAGCTTTTTCAAGTCAAATAAGGATAAGGAAGATTTTAATTCATACAAACCTATAAGCCTTTTAAATGTTGATTACAAAATTATAACTAAACTTTTAGCAAATTGAATGAGTTCTATACCCAAATCATTGTGGTTTTGTGCATTTGAGACAATTATTTTTCAATACAAATTTTCTGATTGAGGCTTTAGATTATTTCTCTCAAATTAAAAATATGGCTCAGGTTATGTTACTAGATGCCAAAAAGGTTTCCAATTTAGGGGGTGATTAGGAAATCCACCCTAGTGGAAACGGGACCGCCCGCCAGCAATGAGACGGTCCCGCCACCCAAATCATGATGCAACCGCCACCGTGGCGGTCGCATCAGGCATTCTCAACACTGCGGCGGGTGCTGCTGGCTGCAGCACCTGCCGCAATGGTGAAATGCCATGTTGTGCATTGCCATGCACAATGTGGCAGGAACTGCGTGGTGCCTGCCACCTTGTGCAGGGCAATGTAGGGGGGTACCTTAGGTACCCCTCAAGTGCAGCCTCCACTCCCCTGGGGGCCCACAACGGGGCCCCAAAGTAAATCCCCACCAGCCTTTTCCATGGCGGCGATGGCCTTGATTTCTACACATCCTAATATGGATGGTGGTGCCTGCTAGGCAACACCAGCATATTGTGGCACAAGTCCGCCCGGCCGGCAATCGGAAAAGGGGCGGACGCACTTTGCGTCCACCGCGATACCCCCCGCCATTGTAATATGGCAGGGGGGGGTAAATCTGGTTGCAATGGTGGGCGATCGCCCGCCATTCCTAATCAACCCCTTCATGTGTTGGGAAATCCTTTTTACTATCCTTGGTGAGTTTGGGTTCCCTTCTAAGTTTATTGCAATTATTTCTTGTTTTTATAAAGGAGCAGCTACACAAATAATCATCAATTCCAGTTCTTGTAAGGTTAACAGAGGGAAAAGACTGGGCTGTCCTCTGTCACCTATATTCCTTGCTCTTTTTACAGAGTCATTAGCTATAGCTGTTCATACTAATGTTAATATGGCACCACCATTGAAAGGGATCCTTAATATTAAACTTTATGCTGATGTTATAGCCTTGTTTCTTAAACACGCTTTAGAGAACCAAAAGAGAGTGTTTGAAATTCTCCAAGAATACCAATTATTGGGAGGCTATAAGATAAATAAATTAAAAACTGTGCTTTTACTATGAAATAGAGAACTAGCCACTTTATTAACTGAATTTCATTCTTAAGTCAACTCAATGCCCAAGAGATATCTAGGAATAAAGGTTTCAGAAAAAGATAACGATTTAAATTTTTGGAATTATGTTCCCTTAATAAGTAAAATTAAGGGGTTGCTTGCAAAATGGAACAATTTACCTCTTTCAATAATGGGCCATTGCTGCTCTGATTCGAAAGTCAATTTTACCTCTGTGCAATTTTGTTTTTGCAGCCATTTCTAATGCTGTAAGGAAAAACTTGTTTAAAGAGATGCAGGGTATTTTTTCAGCATTTTGTATGGGCTAACAAAATGCCTAGATTAGCAATGGATACATTATTGTGCATGCCAGTGAATGAAGGAGAGCTGGCCTTCCCTGACTTCAAAGAACATTACTTAGCAAATTTTGCACATACTACATATAGGTTTTTTAAATCCCCACACGCAAGTATGTTTGATCATTTTGTCTCTAGAATTCTTTTTTCAGAAAGAAATATAAAACTGTAGATTATTTACTTCAAAAATGGCGGTCTGAAGGAATTCCAAAATTTCAACACTGGTTGTCCAAACTATGTAGAATTAGGGAGTCTGAAAAAAGATATGCATTAAGATCAGGATCTTACAGAAAATGGGAGGCATTCAGTTAGGAGGCTTTACTGACCATATGTACATGTAAAATTATGAATGGTTTTTCATCAAGGTGGTGGGGGGTGGCTTTCCAGTGCTCTATTGTATGCATGTAAGTTTAATACAATAAATTGTTCCCACTTTTTTTATCCATTCAATTTTTAAAGTCGTTTTTAAAAGAATGTAATGATGTAAATACTTTTTTTTATATCTGATTATTGTTTCTGAAACGGTTGATCTCTTTCAATAAAAAGAATTTTGAAAAGAAAAAAATAATAAAGAGGCTAAAAGAAGCCTAGGAGCTGTTCTTAGAAAAATCCAGGCCCGGAATTGGATAAATATTCTAAATATATTAGGCTTAATGCATTGGAGGGAAGGTTCTAATCAGTACCATATTCAGTGCAATTCCAATGAAGGAAAGTCTCTTTTGGGTTTCATGATTTACAAGCCACTCCTTTACAATGTCAGAAGGTTACGGTCATGTGGAGTTCATCTATGACTGACTGCGTTGAGACAACCATCAACAGCTTGTTGAAGATAGGCAGCAACCACCGCCATTACTATGTGAGCACTATGTTGTGATTTCCTCCGTTCTTCATGCCTGGCCTCAGCGGGCCTTTTCATTTCATAAATCGGTCATTGTTTTATTTGTAACTAGTTTTGTACGGTCACATTCAACACGGTTAGGTAAAAAGGAGGACTCGTTATCATTAATTTAGGAGAGATTAGGATGAAGCTAGGTAACGTTACAGTTAATTTTGCACTGTGATTTGCCGAGCCTAGGTAACATTTTGCTCACCTCATGCTGTCAGATTTTTACTGTGTATTTCCATGTAAAAGAGGGCTCGTTTTAGAGTATTGCTTTTCTGATTCATAGAGAGCAGACTCACACGGATTTATTGCATTCTACTTGAGAGAGGCCTCAAGTCTCATACTACATCTATTAGGGGTGGAGTCTGGCCACAGACTGAAATGGCTGCCTATGTGTAGATCGCCGAGACTACGGGGAGAGGAATTTCCACACAGATGTCTGAATAGGTCCATGGAGCAAGAATGAAACCAACATGAATAGGACAACAGAGATGTAACTTATTTTCCACATGAGAAATTAAAGTTAAACCCAGTGTCATGTCGCCATGCCTGTCTTGGCTGTATCCCACGGTCAGGCATGGCAGGAACGGGAAGGGGAGGAATCGGACAATGCAGATACTTTCTCAGGGTCAGGTTTCATGCCCTCTTTTGAAAATATGTGTCTATAGAATTTGAGAGTCGATTTGTGGGATTCACATTTGTCTTGGTTAAATGTGAGATTGGCGTTGAGTAAGGCTTGACACACCTGGTCCAGCGCCTTGTCGTGGTCTTTCTAGGTCTCTCCGAATACCAAAATGTCATCACTGTAGTTGAATGTGTTTGGGATGTCCTGTATTACTTCCCGAATAGCCTCTTGAAAGATTTCGGTAGCTGACGAGAACCTAAAGTTGAGGCACTTATATCTGAAAAGTCCTTGATGTGTAGTGAATGTGGTGATGTATCTTGATTTCTCATGCAATTCAAGTTGGTGATATCCCTTGTTGAGGTCCAATTTTGAGAATACTGTTGCTCCATTCAGGCGTGTGATCATGTCGCTGATGTGGGGTCCTGGGTGCTGACCCTCTCGATGGCTGTATTCAGGGCTTGCATGTCCACACACAAGAGTACTTTATTATCCTGGCCCCTCTTGGGCACGACCACTACTGGTGATACCCATGGGGTGGGTCCTGTTGATCTTTCTATGGTGTCTGCCTTTATCAGGTCTTGGAGTTCGTCATCTACCGCTTGCTGTAAGTGCAAAAGGCACCTTCCTGTGATGTTGAGCTACTGGTGTCACTTTCTCGTTGATATGTAGTTTGACCTTGAAGTGAGCTAGCTTTCCTAAACCACTGAATAGTTTTGGGAACTTGTTGACAATGTCTGGTGAGTCGTCCACTTTGTATAGGATCTCAACTAACTTTAGTCGTTCTGCAGTTGGCAGACTGAGAAGACAGTCTGCTGCTTCAGGGCCTTCAATCACATGAATTTGCGCTTGAATTTTCCCATCCTTATATGTCAGCGTGGTACGTAATTGTCCCAGACATGGCAGTGGTACTCTTTGCATCCAGGTGTAGACTCGTACTGCAGCTGGTTCCAGCTTTGGTCTTGGATTCATGCTATGGTACTCGGTGGTGCAAATATAGTTGAGTGATGCATCTGTATCTAAAACAAACTTGGCGGAATGACTTCCCATTCGGATGTGCAGTCGTGGGTATTTCTTCAGTCTGTCCAGGTCTGCTACCATGCACACATATTCGTCACTGTCTTGTGCTATGAAAGTGAGAGAAGACGACTCTCTGGACGTCGACCGTCTGGATTAGTATGAGCTGTATGATTGAGTGCTAGACCTAGACGAGCTTGTTGAGTGATCCCTTTGTCCTTGTACAGCCCTCCCGTGGTGGCGTGACCCTGTGTTTTGCTTGGTCTGCCTCATTTCTGTACGAAGGGTTTGGCAGGCAGCTTCAAAATGATTGTCTTTCCCACATCGGTGGCATTGTTGACCAATGGCTAGACACTGACCTGTGTGAGGGTAGTCTTGACCACATTGGTAACACTGTGGTGGTTGTCTCCGAGAGTGACGATTCCTGGTCCCGCTGCAAGGAGACTTCGTGTGAGGTGACCTTGTAGGTTTTCCCGACTTGTGGCATTCCAAACGGTACCTTGGCTCTGTGTGAGATTGTACGCAGAGAGCTTGTTCTCTTTTCTCCGTCTTATTGGCTTCCATCTTTTTTGCGTGTTCCTCTGTTTGATCGTTGAGCCGAGTGAGCTCCTCTATCTCATCAAGGGAGTAGTGCTTCTTTAGTAGTCGACGGCGTAGTGATTCAGATTGGCATTCTTCAATAACGCGTAGGCGAAGTGCGTCTTCTGTGTTGAAGTTGTCAAACTCACAATAGCGGGCTAGGCGTTTGAGACGAGAGATGAAGTCGCCCATGGGCTCGTCTCGCTCCTGAGACGCAAGGTTGAAGGTGTAGCGCTCGTAGTCAAGTTCCGCTTGTGAAGAAACTTCTTGTTCAGGGCTTCTCACACGTCTCCGTAAGCCAATGCTGGGGGCAACTCTTTGATGATTTGTCCAACATCTTTGCCTATTAGATTTCGTAGGGCTATGAGTTGTTGATTGGGGTCATGGACTTGTGACCCTTTCATGAAGTCTTCAAAGTCTTCAAGCCAGCTTTTCCATTTGGGCCCACTACTGTTTCCCAAAGTCAGTGTCAATGGCTCGGGAGGACGCAGGTACGATACATACCCCCATGAGGACTGGTCTGGGCTGTGGGTCAGCTCGTGCAGGGCCGGGCACTGCCTGTTGCGAGGAGTCAGGGTCCGACATGGTGGACATGGGTGTGGCCCCAGCAAGCCTCCGTCATGTCTGTGGGTCTCGGTATGGCTTTCAGCTGGCTTCAGGGAGTATTTGTATAGGTTGCCTGACTCTAAGATGGCTGCTGTTTTGATGCTAAGCTTAACCAGTGTATTGTGCCTGACTCTAAGATGGCCGCTGTTGGGACACTTGCATGTTCTCTGCAGAGGTATCTTTATGCAGCTTACCCCAGGCTTTGTGGAGTTCTTTCAGTTGGCACTTCTGACATCAGTGATTTTCAGGCTGTCCACTCTATCTCGCGATCGTGGGTCGCCTCTGCATGCGGCGCTGCAGCTAGTACTCCTTCTGGCAGCACTTGAATGCTCCTCTCGTGACTCGCAGCAGCGGGTGCTTTTTTCCTGGTGTCCGATGGTTGCTGTGCACGTAGGGGGTCGAGGGGGGTGACTCCGCATCCCACCCTCATCGCCAGTTTTGTGTCCCCGGCCCAAACACAGACACGGGCTGCCAATTTCAATACTTTATTTCCTCGAGTCCTGGCGCAAACTGCGTCCGCGACTCCTCCCCTGAAGCCCGGTCTTTCCTTCAGCTGAACCTCACAACTCATTCTGTCAGAAAACAGTGAGCTGCTTAAGAGGCTTTCCTTGCTTTGAAACACGGGGGCTACTCTAGGGGGATTTAAAGCGCAAGAGTTTTCCTATCAGCAGAGTGTGCTGAGGTAAAATTAGAGCATCATTTCTGTAGCTGAGAGAGTCTGTGAAAAACGACCCACTCTGTCAGGAAAAAGCCTGATTCTAAAGAGCTAAGAGAAATTCCCTTTCTTGAAGTGGAAAGGCTGATGTGCGTTTTTGAATTGCTATTGTACTTCTCACAGGGCACAGTAGAAGCATATGATAACTTTCAATCTGAGGTATTTATTTCTCTTTGTTTGCAGCTTAGACTCTATCATGCAACATAGCAAATCCTATCAGCAGAGGGTGTAGAAGAAACCTGGCTAGGCAGGGGAAAGCTGTGTGACATTTCTGATCACGATTTAAAAACATGCAGTCATAATTTAAGTCTGTGAAAAAAATGTCTCATTCGGTCAGGAAACACAGCAGGGGAGAGCTGTGTGACACTTCTGATTGCTGAGTGACAGTTTTTCAGCAACCCCTGTTTTATAACAGGCAACCATAATTTGTCTAGGCGACTGTGAAAAAATGACTCATTCTGTCAGGAAACACAATCTGATTCTGAAGAGTTAAGGGAAATTCCCTTTCTTGAAGTGCAAAGGCTGCTGTGTGTTGTTGAATTACTATTGTACTTCTCACAGGGCAAGCATATGGGAACATTCACACCTGAGGTATTTCTCTTCATTTGACAGCTTAGACTCGGCTACACAATTAGGTAGACAAGAGAATTCCTATCAGCAAAGGGTGTAGAGCGAACTTAGATAAACAGGGGAAAGCTGTGTGACATTTCTGATAGACTGTTTTTAGCACTCCCTCTCTGGAAACATTCAGCCATAATTTGAGAATTCCAGAAGTCTGTCCATATCCAAATATGTATTTACGTTTATAGTGTTACTGATGAAGCAAAGCTTCGCATATTTTGCGACCTTGCTGTATTCAAGAACCTCGTTTATGTGTAACAAGGTAACAAGTGTACGTCTTACTAACATTTATATTACGTTTGAATAAGGATTACGAAGCTTGCACATGTGTTTTACTAAATAATTTACTCGAGTCATTTTAAAATGGCCGCCGCTTGTATTTAGTTACTGCGCATGCGTCAGTCACACTCACGTGTCCTGACGTGTCTGCAGAATTGGAGGGAAATTCATGCGCATGCGTAATACATAGCTTACACTGCTCGTGCAGTTTGCTCTTGTCGTCGTTTCTATGTAGCTAACATATAGATTGCATAAGTATATTTCTTGA
Organism: Lissotriton helveticus; assembly: GCF_964261635.1. Classification (NCBI taxonomy): domain Eukaryota; kingdom Metazoa; phylum Chordata; class Amphibia; order Caudata; family Salamandridae; genus Lissotriton; species Lissotriton helveticus. Next base: position 483,055,598 of record NC_136060.1, read on the forward strand.
TGATAAGTTAGAAGTACAAATCCTGTGATGTGTTTCCATGATGACATTATTATGTATTAATTTGTTTTCGCTTACTTTTCATGTACCGCGGGGAATGGGGGTCTGAGAGAGAGGAGAGCCATATTGGAGGTCCCTTCTGCGCCTGGGCAACTTTCTGCGGCACAGTGGACCTTGACTGATGGAACACAGCCAGTTGGCAGTGATGGGCAAGATGTTCCTGAGAAAGTCACCTCTGCCCCACGAGAACAGCGAATGTGGCTCCTTATATGTTACATTGTAATGTTGCGCTACTGTTTGCCGTGTAGTCTCTCATGGGAACCCCTATCTCGCTAGGCGGTACCAGAATATGTTAATGTGGCATACAAATACTCTATTATGATTGGTGTGTTACCCAAATCCTACCTTAGGACCAATCCAAATTGAGGGATTCTGACACTTTGCAACATTTGGGGGGTGGTACACTGCCCCAAACAGTATATCTACCCTGGGTTCACCTAGGGAATCGTCCGACTTGTCTGGTTTAGCTGACCTGTCACTGACCCATCGCACTCAATAGGTGACTGAAGATACAGAGAGCTGCGGAGCACTCTGTCCGAAATTGACCATAGACTAAGGTTTTACTGAACCTTAAAGTGCTGGCGAAGCACTTTGCTGGGAGTTCGTTGACCCAATCGGGGTCTTGATCGATAGCTGCAGAGAGGGTGGAGCGCAGGCGTTGCTTCCAAACTGCGGGTGCGGTCCTGTCCTGAGCGGTCCTGTCCTGACGGTTTGCTGTCCTGTCCCGAGGTCCTGTCCTGATTCCTAATCCGAGGGTATCCTGTCCTGTCCTGGGTGTCCATTCTGCACCTGCTGTCCTTTGAGGGGTATCCTTTCTTGAGGGTTTCCTGTCCTTAACTGACCCGTGGCCAGGGTTTGGTTTCCTCACCAGTCTAGGTAAATACTGTTTTGAATTCTTTAAACTCGCACCTTTCTATATTTCTACCTTTGCTTCAATAAAGTGATACCTTTGCATATGTTATTTTCCATGCTTTCCGCAAACCATTGAAAGTCATTTACAATTATCTCGTAAACGTGTTCCCATGTCATCTCACCTGTTAGAAATTATATTTTGCATTGCAGTTTGTCATTTTCTGATATGGTCTAGAACCTCCTTACCTAGACTGTTTAAAGGTCCCTTCACTTTAAGCTTAGCGTGTTACTCTTTATAGGCCCTCCTATAAGTTACCCATGCATAGTCTGTCCATGCTTAAACATTTCTGAGATTGTGTAGTATTTTTCTCATTTGCATTTCACAGCAGTATTTCGATGATTACCTTGCCTTTATTTCTCTATAGTTATATCATTTACATTATACTAGCTATTGAATGCCTTATTCTTGTATACCTTATGAATGAAAATAACGAACTTTAGATAAACATTTTAAAACTTCCAGTTGTCCGTGGTCATTTAAACAGTATCTTTGAGTGTTATTGGTTGGGTTTGTATTTTGTTGCCTTTCCTTTACAGCTAGCTCCCTGATTCATTGTGGTCATTAGGTACCCGTGTTGGTGGATGGTAAGTCGGGTGCACTGAGAAACAATAGTAGGGAACACACACAAATTGGTAGAGCTCGTGAAGTCACCTGATCAATGTATATGGTGATTTTTGAAAGTATATGGGCCCTGAAGCCGGAAACGGCGAAATTATTGGTCGGGTGGCCTCGCGCGCTCTATCAGTTTTTCTGGTAAGCAGAGGATGGTTAGGGACTAGTTGAAAGTAAGGCAGGGACTAGTTAGTCTAGTCAAGTCGGTAGCCACTAGTACATTGATGCTGCTATAAGAGCGGCCATTCCAGGGGATCTGATCAGTCTCTTGAAGTGTGTTGCCTTTGAATTCATGAACTGTTTTTTCATTATTATTCTTGTTCTTATATTGTTATATGTATTAATCCATGCGTTTGTCAACCGTTTAGTTTTGTGTTGTCCGAACTCCCCGGGGAATTGAAAGGGCAAGTGGTGAATAGAATCCATTGTCCTGAGGTCACAGGCTTGAGGAAAGTTAGGTGCAGGTTAGGATAACCGGGAAGCACTAACTAGGGTTTTTCTGAATACATGTGTGAATAAATGTCAGTAACGAGGTTCATTGGCAAAATTCCCATAGTGGCGTAACCTAGTAAGGGTCACATCGGAAGAGTAGCAGGTTCATCGGAGCTTGTGTGAAAGCAGAGGGGTCCGCTGGGAAACCTTAGACTCGGATATATCCCGAAAAGAAGTGGATGAGTTTAGGGGAATAACAGGTTCACCGATGCTAGAGTGAAGGGTAGGCGGAAGAGATCTGCCCGCAGCGCGTGAAAAGTAAATGGAAGTAGTTTACTTGCAGTAAATCAAAGCTATCCTGGCTAGACACTTGAGCACTGTGGCGAATGTGTATTTGTTGTAAAATAACCAAGCACTGAGCACTTTAGAAAGAAAGAAAGTTTCCGTTACCTTGTGAAGGGAGGGAGTCAGCCGCGAAGCGTCTATGACGTCACTCCGTGCCGCGCTGGGATTGGTAGAAACAGCGGGCGGGTAGCGGGGCTGGAATTGTAAAGGAGGGGTGAAGCGCCGAGGAGTGAGAACTGTCTCACGAAGGGGCCGCGCACCCATTGGCCGAAATTATTTGAACGCGCGCACCTCATTGGTTGCACGAAATTGCAAGACGCGTTCTGATTGGAGGTGATTTGTAAACAGAGTTAAGCGTAGAAATCGTATGTGGCACTCGTATTGTCCAGAGACTAGACCCGATCCAAGAAACCAAGGGTTCGAAAGGGATCAGTGGAAAGCTAATAGATACGATATCATGTACGGAGCTAAGAGAAAGATGTCCCTTGTAAGTAGGGTAAAGAATTATTTCAAAACGGACAAACCGATTAAGTCTAGAGAGGGCGTCACTATCCCGCCACCGAATACTCCTGCCTCATTCATGATGTTTGACCGAGGGTACAACACCTGTGTGTGGTTGGAGAATTGGGTAAAGTACACAAAAGATGACGGAGTATTGGCTTTTCCGTTAGACGGCACTTTCAATGGCAGAATTTTATTTAATTTGAGAACCCGCATGAATGAATTACATCCCAGACCGAGACTAACGCAGTATGAGGCATTAGAGGAATGGGAGATTGAGGCTTTTGAAAGAGAGAAACCCCGAATGGACAAAGGTCTGACCAAGTGGTACCCCAGGCTAAAACAGGAGTCCAGGGATAAAAGGATGAAGCAGTGGAGGCAGAGCATGATTGTTGAGGGTCTGTTTCCCATGATGCCGGCATGTCATAACCCTGCAGCGGGTGAGAAAAATACCGAAAAGTGTAAGCATTGGGGGGCCCCGGGGGAGTCAGATGATGAATTGATAGATGACATCTGTAACAGAAGTCCGCCACCTTATAATGAGGGGGCCCGTCCTTCCAGTGTAGGAGATGCTCCCCGTCGCCACTTCCTAAAGGAAGAAGACAGATCCCTAGGACTGTGAGGGGGTGGTCAGGTATTGCCCTATTTTGAGAAACCTGAACCGGCGGAAACAAGGGATATATATCCCAAAGTGCCCGCAAACCAAGAAGAAAAATATTCACGTACGAAAGTTTTCTTTCCCAGACCCCTGTATGAAAACGAAGAGAAACCATCGAGTTCAGGACTGCCTTTTGTTCAACCTCCATATGAGGAAGAGCGCAGGTCCTTTAACACCGGAACATTGTTCCCAAAACCAAATTATGGTGGGGGACCAAGTGAAACGCATCCTACTGCCCCGAGTTTTACTCCTCCATTGACCCCACAGATATTACATGACACGACTTTAAGAAGGATACTATGGAAAAGGAGCAAGAGGCTCTAGCTAGACAAAGGACAGAAATAATTCAGAAAATCTCCCAGTTAAATACCAGTCCTGAGGCGTTGACTATTCCAGTAACTATTGGACCAGTGGTTCCGTTATACGGCAATGGTCAGGGAAATCCGATTACTCCAGTTATGACCCCAGTCCTGGCACCCCCGAGACAGGAACCGATAATCATAGATGACCAGTCCAGTGAGTGTGAGTCTGAAGTTGCGTTCTTGGACTTGCCAAACAAACAGACCGGAAAGGGAATGCAGCAGAGGCATAACCCTTTTAATGCGAAAGAAATTAAATTAGAGTCAGCAACAGGTACTAGGAGTGTCTCTCTGGTAACTCCGGATGAAATTGAGAGTTGGAGTCGCGAATTAGAGAAACAGACTCCGCAAACGAAACCTTTAGACCTCTACAAGCTGAGGGTAGAAATAGAAGAATTAATGGCAGGAAATGTGGGGATCGATTGAATACCTACTCTGAAGAAGAATTGTCGTTTATGTGTAAAAGCCTTACAAGAAACACCAGAGTGCTCCACGAAAAACTGACAGACACCGCAACCAGTATGGGGGTAGATATTTCAAAATCCAAGCCCTTGCAGAAACCGTACAGAGCAGACTTCTCAGACAAAGATATAGAGCACCTGAATGTGGCAGGGAAAAAGTTGCAGATTAAAGAATTATTGGGGGTACTGCAAAAATGGGGAGATGTGGAAAGATGGAGAAGCAGGTGGGCGAGAAAGAAAGAAGAGGCTCGCTCCTGACAAGCGACTCCTGAGTTTGCTTTAAGGGAAGTAGAAAAACCTGAACAGTTATGCCCCATGCGCGAAGTACCCGGAGGGAAATATGTGCATGTCCCCTGGTCCAGACAGGATATTGTGTCCTTTACGAACGATTTTCCAAAATTACGAGAGAAACCAGTAGACTGGTACAGGCAGGTGGAAAGGTTCGTGAAAGTACAGAAGTGTCTGTGGAAAGACCTGGATGGGTTTTTCGACATTGTGGTTCCGGTAGATTTATGGACCCAGTGTAAAATAGCCATAGACTGGCCTAGTGAAGAGTACCCAAGAAATAAAGAAACAGGGGAGCCATCAAAGGATGTCATGCGAAAATATGAGCAGGTAATTCAGCATTTGAAAGAAAAAGTGCCCGCAAAGGAAACTGATTGGACCACGATAGATAGGACAACACAGGAAAGGGACGAGACAGTGCACTCCTTCTATGAGAGGTTATTGCAGGTGTTCAAAACATACAGTGGTATTGATAACATCGAGATGAAAGATATGACGCATTTTATTTACAGGTTTGTAAATGGTTTAAGACCCGAAATTTGTCAGTGGATAAAAGATAATAAAATCTGTTGGCACACCAAAAAGATGGATGAGGTCCTGCGGTACGCAAAGTACTGCGAGGACGAGATGGCAGAAAAGAAAAAGGCCCTTAAGGAGAAGGTAATGTGGGCTCAAGTGAAGCTCGCAGAACAGCAGGAAAAACAGTTGAGTAACATGGTTAAAAATGCTGAGAACAAAGGTCCTGGGGGTGGGGGTGGAGGAAAGCCCCGGACCAAATTTAGCAGGGAAGAGGCTATGAAGAAATTTCCCTGCCATCAGTGCGGCGAAATTGGACACTGGCGTAACGAGTGTCCCTATTTAATAGATGATAACGCCAAAACACCTGATTTAACTCCACAGACGCAGAAAGAAAGACCAAGAAAGACTCAACCACAGGTAAAAACAGTTCAGGTGCCTCGAGCACCAAAGCAGGTATACAGGGGAAAACAGGCAGAGGGTGATGAGATAGAGGTTTGGGAAAGCGGTGAGAACAGAAATACAGCAACTTCGCAGTATCTGCTAAATGATACCTTCCTTTGTAATGATCAGTACTGACGGGGCCTGAGAGGGGAGGACGAGGAGTGCGTACTTGGCGCTTCCTTGCCGGTAGACCAGTCTGGACCATACATTGAAGGAAAGGTTGACGGAAATGATGTCACCTTTCTGTTGGACACTGGCGCTACCCGTTCTACTGTAAGAACAGTGGACGTTCCAAACCTACCCCTCTCGGGAGAAAATATCCAAGTAGTGGGTGTATCTAATCAATTGATTAGTACTCCTGTTACCGAACCAATGGAGATTTCAATTGGAAATTTTAAACAAATGCATAGATTTGTCGTCTGTGACACCAGTCCAGTGAATCTACTGGGTCGTGATTTGCTGTGCAAAATGAACTGTACCATCTTTTGCACACCAAAAGGTGTTGAAATTCAGACCCCGGATGAAGATGGCATTTATAAATTATTGTTGCTCAGACCGGACTCAGAAATTAAACGATTGACCCTGCAGGACTTGCCCAAAGAACTCCAAGAAGCAGTAAAGCCAGATGTGTGGGACTTCACTGGAAAAGATGTAGGATTAATGAAGGATGTAGACCCCATACAGATAGCCATCAAGGACAATGCAGTATACCCTAACACCAAGCCCTACCGAATGAATGCTGAAGTGAAAGCCGGTGTTACACTGGAAATACAAAAATTACTAGAAGGAAACATCATACAGGAAGTGATGAGTAGCCCATGCAACTCACCGATTATGGGCATCAAGAAGCCTAGTGGCAAGTACAGGGTGGTGCAAGACCTGAGAAAGGTAAACAAAATTGTAGTTCCTTGCTGCCCTATTGTCCCGAACCCAGCAGTGATACTGTACCAGATTCCTTGGGATGCTGAGTGGTTCACTGTGATTGATTTGTGTCATGCATTCTTTTCGATACCCTTGCACCCTGACAGCAAATTTCTTTTCTCATTTGCCTTCGAAGGTCACGTGTATTGCTGGAACCGGGTCCCTCAAGGGTATACAGAGAGCCCCTCTATCTTTAATCAGATCTTGAAAAAATGTCTAGAGACTTTGATCTTACCTGGGAACTCTGTCCTAGTGCAGTACATAGACGACCTTCTACTGGCGTCTAAAAGTCATAGGGACTGTGTGGTTGACACCATTGCCCTATTAAATCATCTGTGTGAGAAAGGGCATAAAGTGGCCCCGGACAAACTACAGTTCTGTGCAAAATCAGTAAAATATCTAGGACACCAGATAGAAAAGGGGGTCAGAAAAGTCACATCAGAAAGAGTGAGAATAATTCAAAAGATGCAGTTTCCCCGTACTCAAAAAGAAATCAGAATGTTCCTGGGCGTACTAGGATACTGCAGGCAGTGGATTCTGGGATTTGCAGTCTTAGCCAGGCCTTTGATAAAAATGACCAAGAGAGGAATGCCAGATATTGTAGAATGGGACGATGAAAGCCTAATGGCCTTCACAAAACTGAAAAATTGTCTGTGTACAGCCCCTGCGTTGGGAATGCCAGATTATTCCAAAGAGTTTGCCCTATTCTGTGACACTCGCGATAATTGCGCATTGTCAGTCTTGACTCAAGAACATGGCACGACCAAAAGGCCTGTGGCCTATTTCTCTGCCACCTTGGACCCAGTAGCTGCTGGGTTACCAGGCTGTCTGAAAGCAGTAGCTGCTACCTGCGCAAGTTTGGAACAAAGTGAGTCCATTGTCATGGGACATCCTGTGACTGTGTATGTTTCACATGGAGTGGTAATTTTATTGACCAGAACCAAAACGCAGTATCTCACCCCTAGTCGGCTGACTAAATACGAGAGGATTCTTGTGGGTGCAGCAAATGTAAGCATTGTTAGGTGCGGTATCCTGAACCCTGCCACTTTACTCCCCGACCCCATGGATATGGAAGGTGGGGATGATGATGAACATGACTGCATTGATCTGACAGAGTTCAGCACCAAGCCACGCCCAGACATTAAAGAAACTCCATTGCCCGTGCATGACATGGAATTATTTGTGGATGGTTCCTGTCTAAGACATGAACTAGGAGGCCTGAGTGCTGCCTATGCAGTAGTCTCCTTAACAAAAATTGAAGAAGCAGGTTATCTATATAACATAAAGTCTGCACAAGTAGCCGAATTGATTGCTATGATAAAAGCTTGCCAAATTGGGAAAAACATACGCATAACAGTGTACACTGACAGTCAGTACTGTTATGGTGTTGTGCATGACTTTGGCCAATTGTGGCTACAGAGGGAATTCCTGACTTCCTCAGGTACCCCTATTCGAAATGGAAAAGTTGTTCATGACCTTTTAGAGGCCATCCAGTTACCAAAGGAACTGGCAGTGGTAAAGTGCGTTGCTCATAAGAAGAGCATGGACAAAGTATCACTGGGAAATGATTTTGCTGATCGAGTGGCCCAATGGTGCGCCAGAGATCACTATATCATTAATCCTAAACGAGGGGGGATCGGAGCCAGCTGCCAACTTCAAGTGTTTGAAGAAGTGCCTACATGGGATGAAGTGAGAGAGTGGCAGGAGTCGGCCCCTTGACAAGAAAGAGAGAAATGGAAGGAGGATGGGTGTAGACCGAGACGTGTGGATGGTGTCATCTTGGGCCCAACTGGTATGCCTGTACTACCCAGACACTTGCTTGGCACAATGGCAAGATTAATACACGAAGGATCACACATTGGTAGGGATGCCATGATTCTGGTATTTCAAAAGACTTGGTACAGTAAAAAGTTCAGGAAAGTAGCAAAATCCCTCTGCCAGAGGTGCCTGTCATGTCAACAGATGAACCCAGGCAAGAGGACAATGGTAGAGCTGAGCAAAATTGGGAGATCAGGGGGTCCCTTTATAAGGATACAGATTGATTTCATCACCATGCCACGTTGTGAGGGGAAACGATATGTCCTTGTCATTGTTTGCGTATTCTCAAAATGGGTTGAAGCTTACCCTACTTCCCAAAGTGACGCACTGACAGTAGCCAAGTGTTTACTAAAAGAACTGATACCTAGATTCGGGGTGCCATTCATTATTGAATCAGATAAGGGCGGACATTTTCAGAATGAAATAATGGCTGAACTCTGTAAGGCCTTTGGAATAAGACAGAAACTTCACTGTGCATATCATCCAGAGGCTTCTGGAATAGTGGAACAAATAAATGGAACTATCAAAAACAGACTAGCAAAGCTGTGCGATGCATCTGGCATGACCTGGGTGAAGGCCCTGCCCCTGGTCCTGATGGGACTGAGAAGTGTTCCTGACCGCAAGACAGGCCTAAGTCCCCATGAAATCATTATGCGAAGAGTGATGAGACAAGCATGGGTGCCAGGAAGCAAACTGTTGAGTATTACTGATGATTTGGTGCTTGAGTACTGCAGAAGATTGGGTGACCAAGTGCATTCTATCTCTCGCCAGATCGGAGACGACGGCATCCTCAATCCAACGACTCCTCTCCACAACTTGGTTCCAGGAGACTGGGTCAAAATAAAGAAGCACACTCGGTCAAGCTGTCTGGCACCAAGGTGGGGAAAGAAACGCCAAGTAATCCTGGTAACAACCACTGCAGTGAAGTGTGCAGGTGTTCCCCAGTGGATCCACGCCGGACACACCCAGAAGGTATTACCAGACAAGGAAGCTGAAGAAGAAGGGCATCCAGCAGAGGACTCTGCAGGAGCCAGACCAGAAGCAGCTGACAACGAACAGCCCAGCACCAGTCAAGCTGCAGGAACAGCAGACGTTGGCTCAGGAGTAGTTGACTACGAACTGCCAAGAATCCAGCCTGCTGAAGAGGTCCAGGAAACTGAGCCAGGAGTAGCTGATGACGAGCTGCCAAGCATATGGCCAGAAGAATGGATACCATTGATTGATCTGACCGAAGATCCCATTCGAACAAGAGAGCGACTTTGTGAAGGTAGAGAGTGGACTAGCCAGGAAAAGCAAGGCACAGGCGAAGAACCTCAGCCGCTTGAGATTCACATCAAAACTGAGGAAGGAGAAGGTCAGACAGGGACAGAACAGGTGTTCGATACACCTCCACTAACTCCTGATGTGGATAAGGGACAGCTTAGACATAGAGTAATAGTTCGAGCAGAAGAAAATCAAGAGATCGAAGTGCTTGAACAGGATCAGATAGGGTTAGAAGAACGGGTTCAGGAAACAGAAACAGAAACAGAGACAATCGAAAGCCAAAAACAAAATATTCCTGAACAAGGCCAGATTAGTAACCAGGCAGAAGAACTAGATGCTAGCCCTGGAACTAGCCAGATAGGGGAAGAAGAAGAAGAAAGTGAAGCAGAATTGCCACAAGTTAAAGAGAACAAGAGGATAAGAGAAGAAAGCGAAGTCCAAGTGCCAACTAAGAGACTCAAGAAAAGAAAGCACCTTGAGCCTAGGTTCGTAAAGAAATTGAGGCTAAGGATAAGGACGGTGGAAGAAAAACGTGCAGAAGCAAGGAGAAGTGCGCGGATAGCTGAGCAAGAGGAAAACTCTTCCAAAAGAAGGAGTGATCGAATAAAAAGACAAAACAAAAAGTACAAGTCTCCTGAATGGACCCTCGTTTTGGAAGAACTTGAAGATCTTGATATAACTGACGTAAGCGACGGAGAGCCCGTCCCTGAGTACTCTGCTGAAGAAGAAGACGAACCACCGTGAATTGGCACAAAGTAAGCTAGCTGTGTAAAGACACAAAGAGGGGTCGAGAAACTTCTTCTGAGCCGAAATGTCTGATTCAACTGTGAATGGTAGACCTAGTTGCAGTCGTTGCAAGACGTGCTGCAAGGTGTGTATATGTAGTATAGTAGTACTGATAGTTATCTGGATAGGACTAACAATCTTTATACCCTTTACTGTAAGTAAAGATACTAACACTGTCCCTACTGAAATTGTAAATACTGACAGTGAGGAGCTGACAACACAGAGTGTAGCAAGACATGAGAGAGCACTGAGACAAACAAAACAAGACTTAGAAGCATCAGATGAGGGAGGACTACATTATCATGGAATTAAGAACAGGACACACTTAAATGTTTTTGCAAACTTGTTAATACACTATGTAGAGACTATGGAAATTGAAGATTGCTATGTCTGCATGAAGCTACCTACCTCTGTAGCTGAAGGCGTGACATACCATCACTTGCCATTGACATATGGAATCTCCTGTAGCATTTTAGCTAGTTTATTTTACAAAAGAGGACCGTTACAATACTATTACTCTAACAATGACGTGATCTTTTCTGAGCTTCCTATACGTGGGAACCTGAATCCTGTACATACCAAAAGTGACACAATAAGATATATGGGAGACTACTTCCTGACTATAGGTAACATTGACATAGCGGACGCACACAGAGATAACTTGACTTGTTCTTTGCGTGAACAGGAAAAGATGTTCCTGAACATGGCAGAGAAAAGAAGAATTAAAATACAAAAGAAGGCTAATGACGAAAGTCAGAAAAGGCCAAAGTGGGCTGAGAACATGGAAGGCACCTCAAATGGTGGGGCGGGACCTGCTCTGTTGCTGAATTTTGAAAAGAAAGGAAAGTTATGTCTTCATCGCGAGAAGACTAGCTACTATAATAATGTTTTCATTGGTTCCAGTGAATGCGAACATAATTACAAGGTAATTGGAGGTTGGGGTTTCAAAAATGGGTCAGAGCCTGTGTTTCCTGGAATTTATTATATTTGTGGGGACAAGGCTTATTTCAAATTGCTGGATCACTGGTATGGAAGCTGCTATTTTGGCATTGTCTTCCCGAAAATATACCATGTGAATGGAAATGCTGGAAGCAGTGAAAATACTAATGGCTTAGTGCGTAGTAAAAGAGAAAGTATAGGTGAAATTATGGGTAGTATTTTCAGTGCACTGATACCTGGAGTGGGAGTGGTTCTGAACACACACAGAATTTGTAAATTGTCTACTATAGTGGATGTATTGTCTACTGAGACAGCTCATGGATTTCTGCTGGTCAACACCGAAATGGTTGCGATCAGATCAATGGTTTTGCAGAATCGACTTGCTCTTGATACCTTATTAGCAAAAGAGGGCGGAGTCTGCCGGATGTTGAAGGCGCAACATTGTTGCACTTATATTCCGGACAAAAGTGTACAGATCAAAAGATATGTGAAAAACATTACTAATTTGACAAAGGAACTCAAACCACTCGAGGTTGATAGTGCCTGGAAGAGACTGGTAGATGGTCTCTCAAACGTAGGTCATTAGCTTGCTAGCGTAGGTAAAAGCTTGTTGTTCAAAATACTGATGCCAATTGGAATTATTGGTCTTATCATATTATTCATTTTTATCTGTTGTAAATGCCGCAAGCACACCAGAAAACATCAAATGAATGCTAGAGGAGTGAATCGAAGTGTGGATGAGATCGAATTAGAGGAAGTGAATGATCAGATATACAAAAAGGTGAAGACTTCTCACCCTACAAAAACTGAAAGAGAAAAGTTGGAACGCTTGTTGGAAGAGATAGAGCTGTATAAAGTGTGAAAGAAAGTTGGCATCTGGTTCCATTTATTTTGTGATGATAGTAAATATCATCAAAGAGGGGATTGATGAAGCAAAGCTTCGCATATTTTGCGACCTTGCTGTATTCAAGAACCTCGTTTATGTGTAACAAGGTAACAAGTGTACGTCTTACTAACATTTATATTACGTTTGAATAAGGATTACGAAGCTTGCACATGTGTTTTACTAAATAATTTACTCGAGTCATTTTAAAATGGCCGCCGCTAGTATTTAGCTACTGCGCATGCGTCAGTCACACTCACGTGTCCTGACGTGTCTGCAGAATTGGAGGGAAATTCATGCGCATGCGTAATACATAGCTTACACTGCTCGTGCAGTTTGCTCTTGTCGTCGTTTCTATGTAGCTAACATATAGATTGCATAAGTATATTTCTTGATGATAAGTTAGAAGTACAAATCCTGTGATGTGTTTCCATGATGACATTATTATGTATTAATTTGTTTTCGCTTACTTTTCATGTACCGCGGGGAATGGGGGTCTGAGAGAGAGGAGAGCCATATTGGAGGTCCCTTCTGCGCCTGCGCAACTTTCTGCGGCACAGTGGACCTTGACTGATGGAACACAGCCAGTTGGCAGTGATGGGCAAGATGTTCCTGAGAAAGTCACCTCTGCCCCGCGAGAACAGCGAATGTGGCTCCTTATATGTTACATTGTAATGTTGCGCTACTGTTTGCTGTGTAGTCTCTCATGGGAACCCCTATCTCGCTAGGCGGTACCAGAATATGTTAATGTGGCATACAAATACTCTATTATGATTGGTGTGTTACCCAAATCCTACCTTAGGACCAATCCAAATTGAGGGATTCTGACACTTTGCAACATTTGGGGGGTGGTACACTGCCCCAAACAGTATATCTACCCTGGGTTCACCTAGGGAATCGTCCGACTTGTCTGGTTTAGCTGACCTGTCACTGACCCATCGCACTCAATAGGTGACTGAAGATACAGAGAGCTGCGGAGCACTCTGTCCGAAATTGACCATAGACTAAGGTTTTACTGAACCTTAAAGTGCTGGCGAAGCACTTTGCTGGGAGTTCGTTGACCCAATCGGGGTCTTGATCGATAGCTGCAGAGAGGGTGGAGCGCAGGCGTTGCTTCCAAACTGCGGGTGCGGTCCTGTCCTGAGCGGTCCTGTCCTGAGGGTTTGCTGTCCTGTCCCGAGGTCCTGTCCTGATTCCTAATCCGAGGGTATCCTGTCCTGTCCTGGGTGTCCATTCTGCACCTGCTGTCCTTTGAGGGGTATCCTTTCTTGAGGGTTTCCTGTCCTTAACTGACCCGTGGCCAGGGTTTGGTTTCCTCACCAGTCTAGGTAAATACTGTTTTGAATTCTTTAAACTCGCACCTTTCTATATTTCTACCTTTGCTTCAATAAAGTGATACCTTTGCATATGTTATTTTCCATGCTTTCCGCAAACCATTGAAAGTCATTTACAATTATCTCGTAAACGTGTTCCCATGTCATCTCACCTGTTAGAAATTATATTTTGCATTGCAGTTTGTCATTTTCTGATATGGTCTAGAACATGGGTACTCACAAACTTTCTCTCGGGGGCCAAATTTACAGTGTCGTTTGTGTCCGAGGGCCGCACCGGTGGGGGCGGGGTCAGTGGGGGAGGGGGCGGGCCTAGAGCAAAAAAAAAAACTGCGACCATGAGGTTGAACACAGGTCCCTGCAGCAGACGCCTTCGTCCACTGAGCTACCCGGCATACACACCTCTCTCTCTCTCTCTCTCTCTCTCTCTCTCTCTCTCTCTCTCTCTCTCTCTATCTCTCTCTAGCTCTCTCTCTCTCTCTCTAGCTCTCTCTCTGCCTCCTTCCCTCTAGCTCTCTCTCTCTGCCTCCCTCCCTCTCTCTGCCTCCCTCCCTCCTTCCCTCTCTCTGCCTCCCTCCCTCCTTCCCTCTCTCTGCCTCCCTCCCTCCTTCCCTCTCTCTCTGCCTCCCGGTCTCCCTCGGTCTCACTCACTCTGACTGTCTCACTCCCTCTCTCCCTCCCTCTTCCTCCCTCTTCCTTCCCTCTCCTTTCCTCTCCTTCCCTCCCTCACATTCACACCCTTCCCTTCCCCTCACTCCCCTTCCCTCACCCCCTTCCCTCACTCCCTTCCCTCACTCCCTCCCTCCCTTCCTCCCCTTCCCTCTCTCTCTCCCTGACTCCCTCCCTCACTCTCTTCCCTCACGTCTACTACATTGCTCCTAAAGCGTGGAAAGACCTGCCACTACACGTAAGAGCCTCCTCCTCGCTGCATTCCACAAGAAGACGAAGACGTGGCTTTCCGAATAGGTCCTAGATTTGGCTACATTCACACCTGCTCAGCACCAGGATACCCTTCTGGGTAATAGTGCGCTCTACAAATCTGCATAACATAAAGGGTGTGGTTCTTTTCCAATGACACCACATGGCTATTTTTTGCTTTATGTCGCAGGTAAGCCCATTTAAAGTGACACTTCATACTCACAATGTAAACAAGTGCTGGGCCTCTGCGCATCTCGCTGGGCGGCGAGCCCGAGATTTCCAGAGATACTGGTGGTAATTACATCCACACCGCCAATGTTTATAGCCCGAGACAAGAGCTCCTGCCCATCACATGCCATTCACCTCAAAGCGATCTGACAAGCCGGAGATCTCTTAAAACGCAAACGATATAAGATTGTATTAATTCCACTGAACTCCCCCTGCCCACCCCCAACAGTAGAAAAAGAATGTTTTTGATAAAAAGTGGTTTGTATTTTACGTTGCCCAGGGCGATGGGAGAGGCGCTCTTCCTAGCCCAGGGGCGACGGCGCTGTTTAAGCATCGAAAGATGCTGGGGCAGGACGACTGCGTGATCACAAAAGCAGCCAAACCGTAGCTTCTCTGATTTTTTTTCGCTGGAGTTTGCCATCCAGACTTCACATCACAAACGAAGGGGCCAAGTGTCAGCGTGTTATCTTGTTATCCAAATATTTCGACGTGGCAGCTCCAAAGGGGGCAGAGTTTTCATGCAGAATAACAAGGGAGTATTATTAAACGCCCAGACTATTAGTTAAAGGCAGTTTACACTTTCTTCGAATGTAAATGAACCATGTATATCTGCTCAGTGGAATAATGCACACGCTGCAAGGGCTTGTGGGCAGCCTGCAAACCACCGGTTCCAGTTCTGGCGCACCCCCTCGACCTTTCATCTCGCTGGGGCCAATAGGAAGTCGACAATCGATAGTATTACATAACACCAACTACCAATACAGCGCTTTGAGATTTTGCGGCTGAAGCGCTTTACAGGGAAACATACTAACAAACCTACTTTTGACTCATTAAAAGCAGAGAATGCGCCCTCGTTAATTTCTTTTGAATCTGTCCTGATGGCGAGCGGAGCGGGGCTGCGGGTTCTACCAGAAGGGCCATTAACGGCGAGCAAGAGCCCTGGGGTGGGAGGGGGTCTTGGCAGTAAATATTGGGCTTGGGCCCGTACCCTGCCTGTGTGCCCTCCCCCTCCCCCCTCCCGGGCTGTGACAGCTTCCAGGCGCGCGCACACAGCCGCACCCAAGCATTTCACAGGTCTTTAACAGGCCATTAGCATGTTAATGAGGATATTTTCACCTCTCAGCGCCCCTGCAGCCCCACTCTGACTACCGCGGAAATCGCCCGGCCCCCACAGGCAGCAGAGTCTCGATGTCAGCGCTGGTTGCAGACAGCCTTTAAAAAAATAAATAACCTCGGGTACGATGTCTGAAAGGTCCGCGGGCCGCCGGGAAAGGCTTGCCGGGCCGCCAGCGGCCCGCGGGCCGTACTATGAGTACCCCTGGTCTAGAACCTCCTTACCTAGACTGTTTAAAGGTCCCTTTACTTTAAGCTTAGCGTGTTACTCTTTATAGGCCCTCCTATAAGTTACCCATGCATAGTCTGTCCATGCTTAAACATTTCTGAGATTGTGTAGTATTTTTCTCATTTGCATTTCACAGCAGTATTTTGATGATTACCTTGTCTTTATTTCTCTATAGTTATATCATTTACATTATACTAGTTATTGAATGCCTTATTCTTGTATACCTTATGAATGGAAATAACGAACTTTAGATAAACATTTTAAAACTTCCAGTTGTCCGTGGTCATTTAAACAGTATCTTTGAGTGTTATTGGTTGGGTTTGTATTTTGTTGCCTTTCCTTTACAGCTAGCTCCCTGATTCATTGTGGTCATTAGGTACCCGTGTTGGTGGATGGTAAGTCGGGTGCACTGAGAAACAATAGTAGGGAACACACACAAATTGGTAGAGCTCGTGAAGTCACCTGATCAATGTATATGGTGATTTTTGAAAGTATATGGGCCCTGAAGCCGGAAACGGCGAAATTATTGGTCGGGTGGCCTCGCGCGCTCTATCATTACTACCTAACTGCTTTGTGAGGCGACTGCATATCATATTTGGTTACTAGGCAGTACTTATTTCTTGTTTTCTCTAACATTGAAGTATAACAGTATGGCCAGTGGAAAACCTAATAGAAAGCCTTTGTTTACACAAGTAGTAGGAAACACTTTACCTTCGGGCACTTCTGCTACTGCCCCACAAGATACTGCTTCTATGGACCTTATTTTAAAAGAGATCTCTGCTGTGGGACAATGATTAGGATCTGTGGATGTCAAAATCTCAGATCTCGCGACAGAAATGAAGTCAATAAGGATGGACCTAAACACTTTTCCTACCAAAGTGGAAACTTTAGATAAACGAACCACACTTTTGGAAGAAAGATTAGATAATGCAGAGTATTGGGGTTCAGATATCCGGCATTTAAAACAAAAAGTAATAGATTCAGAAGACAGGGCCTGAAGAAATGATGTTGCTTTTATAGAATTCGAGGAAAAATGGAAATGAATAATGATGTGAAGAGCTTGCTACTAAACTTTATACCATGGCTAGTGAACATATCTTTTGAGCATCCCCTTGAGTTGCAGCGAGCTCGCAGGATTCGGTCAACCACTTCACCTTCAAATCTTGAATCTAGACCTGGATCAATTATTGCGTGTCTCCTGCATCATGAACAGGTCCATCACTTACTAGCAGCAGCTCGTAAACATGGCCCATATGACTTGGAAGACCATAAAGCATTTATTGCTGCGGACTTCTCCACTGAAACCAATGACAAACGAAAAGCATTCGAGCAACTTAGACCAACACAGTGGAAATGTGATATTAAATATGGTCTTTTAGAACCTGCTACAATGTGGATCACAATGGATGGGTAATCAAGGGATTACACAGAGCCTGAGGATTTGGTATGCTTCAGGGACAGTTTAGAGGAGCAACATATGGACTTAACACCACCACCCCTGACCGAAACAACAATGAACAGTCAACTTCAATTGCAGAATGATTCTCAAAGCCACCGTACTGGTAGATTACACATTTGTACCTTTAAGAAACAGTCTGACAGAGAGTGGTCAGCAGTGTAGAAGTACTCAGACAGGAAAATACCAGACACAAATCGAGATCACCTCTGAAGTCATCTACTTCTTTTGATAAAGAATCTGATGATAAACCTTCCACTGTAGCTTCTTCCAGCTAGATGAGTATATATGCATGCTATGGATTAATATAATTTTATTACTGTTTTACTCCAGTTATACATCTGATGGATAAGATTCATTTCATTTTCTCCTACATTGTTGTTCAAAACACCATGTATAGCTCACACTGTATTTGTATATACAAATCTCCTACATGAACTTTATAACTTCATGGCTTGGTTCTTTTCATAATCTGTTTACCACAAGTGGTTTTCTCCCCTGCGGACTCGCACTGAGGTTTAGACCCACCGACGACAGATATACATGGTTTGAGAAAGATATACATTGTTTGATCTGTAGTGTTCTTTTCCTTTTGCAGCAGGTAGAAAGGTGTACTTACACCAATTAGAGTTTAGTATTAACAATATTTTTAAATCACATTTCCACATATTGGTTTCAGGTTAATGCACTTTGGCTCACAAACTCTGGCTTTCCAAGGATGCTGGAGAAGACAGAGTAGCCTTATCCTTAGATGCCAGAGAAGGCCTTTTAACGTATTGAATTGAACTATATGTTCCATACACTACATAGGTTGGGATTAGGCAACGAATATATCTCTACGGTCAAATGGTTATATGAGACACCATTCGCACAAGTGAATTGTGGGGGTTTCCTTTCAAAATCTTTTTTAGTGCAAAGAAGAACCCGCCAGGGTTGCCCTTTATCGCCCCTTTTATTCCTTCTTGCACTTGAACCGCTAGCTGCTGGAATAAGACAGTGTTCACAAATAGTAGGCATTCCTACACTAGCAAGGATCTCAAAAATACTGCTTTATGCAGATGACACATTGCTCACACTTACTGATCTGTCTACTTCACTCCCGACACTCATGTCCACCATTCCTCGCTTCTCGATCATATCTGGCTACAAAGTCAATTGGAATAAGAGTGAAGCTCTCCCACTGTCCAGGGGTACAACAAAAGCAGCTATTTTGGGCTATGACTTTCAATGGAAAGTGGACCGCCTGAAGTATCTAGGTATTTATATCAACACAGATTTAGAACGTATGATTCAGGGTAACTTAGATCCGCTTATTACCAAAACGAAGTGAGAGCATGAAAAATGGTCCCTTCTTAACCTGTCCTTTTGGGGGAGAGTGCAGGCAGTGAAAGTGAATATGGTGCTTTGTTTCACTTATGTTTTAGGTATGTTGCGTTATAACAGTTAAAATATCAATATTGTGAGATAGCGACAAAGGTATTAAAACTTTTATTTGGGGATC
Organism: Lissotriton helveticus; assembly: GCF_964261635.1. NCBI lineage: Eukaryota > Metazoa > Chordata > Amphibia > Caudata > Salamandridae > Lissotriton > Lissotriton helveticus. Next base: position 483,074,567 of record NC_136060.1, read on the forward strand.
TCTGAAACCTAGACTTAAAAACTCCAAATAGATTGTTCACAGGCGATTTAGGGGCCATAGTTTACCGTGCATTGAGCATTACTATGCAGCCCTCCATTTATCTCGGTTGGTTTATCTTTGGCTCAGAGAGGATGATCCCCCACTATGGGTTCTCATTGACAGACAATATTTTTAGGCAACTTCAGGTTTGCATAGGTTTTACACTCAGAAATCCCCTGCTTTACAAACACCCGACCCTATTATTCAATCAATGCTTAAGATGCTTAAGATTTTGGATACATGCCCACAAACTCCTTAAGAGCAACCCGAGACTACCTGGAATGGCCCCCATATGGTATAATAGGTAAACAATCAATTTCATGGGATATATGAGAGAGAGCAGGTATTCTAATGTTGGATCACTTACTCACTTTAGAAGGTGAGCTTAAAACTGTTGAAATGCTTCAGATAGAATTTCAACACCCTACCTCCCAAGAGGGGAAATACTTACAACTACAACAAGCCCTATTTCGTGTACTAGGACCATATCTGTGGATAGTTGAGGATTTCCCCAGTGTAATAATACTTAAACATATGGGGGAAATTCAAAGACGCAGTCTCTGAATTTTATAATATCATAGTGCATAAATTACACTCATGCCCATTACTAGTACAACTTCATGTCAAATGGCAAGGGTTAATTAACATAGCTTATTCCGATGAGGAAGGGGCGGGTGTTATTACGAACATGGATAAGACAATCAGAGAGTCCAGAATGAAATTTACTCTCAAAGTTCTTCTTAACTGGTACTGGTTACCACAAAAACTCAAGACAGCAGGTTTACTACACCAATCTACCTGTTGGAGGTGCCCACTGGAAGACTGCGATATGCTACACATTTTATTCCGATGTCCAATTCTGAAGGAATATTGGCCTTCCATAACTGCCTCTCTACACAGAGCTATACATGTGTTCATTCCTTTAACAGAAAAATTTGTTTTATTACATGATATTACTGATCTCCCAAATCTAACAAACCATACAAGACGAGCTATTGCATAATTTGTATATTAAGACAGTGGAGAACACCACAATGTCCTACACATGATGAATGGCTTATTGAAATGTATAAAATGGCATCATATGAAAAACACATTTATAGATTGCAGTGTTGGAATTTTCATCCAAATTTGGAACCCCTTTCTAGCTAATACATATTCTATTTCTGGTAATAATTCTGGTATTTCAGATTTTCCTTCGAATTAGGAACTACGATAAGGAAGCCCCTTCCTTTTTTATCTCCTTATTAATTCATTATCATCGTTATTTATATTCATGGTGTTGCTGTTATCATTATCATTCGGACTGTTGATGCTTTAGCCATTAACACTGTTATTTTAATTAGACGTACTGTTCACCCATTGGACATAGTTGAGTTAGTAGGGATATCTCCACTTGAAATGTTACATTTGTATGATATTATCTCCACTATCTTCCGATAATATATGGTTTACTATATATTGTATACTTGCTACATCATCTCTTCCCTTGTCCATCCTTCCTATTTCTTCTTTTCCAGGTTTTATGAGTATCTCAGATATTGTATCTTTTGAAATCTGTATGATGTTTTGGTGTTTAGAAATCTGAGAAGTTAACATTTCATAGTATTTTATTATGTTGCCATAATTTGATTTATTGTTTATTCTTTTTTTGTATGTATTGTTTATATACTGATATGTATTTCTCAATAAAAATATACAACAAAAGAAAGAAAATACTACATCTATTAACTTAATGCTAGTTCTTAACTTTTGCTACCTATTTTTGAGCCTTATGCTAATTCCCTGTAAATCATTTATTATTCATGATTTAAAACTACCCATATATTGCTTTCTGTTTATTTAACGTAGGTCTTTAATTAAACCTTCATGGTTTCTATGTTATACTGGTAACAATAAGGTTTGTTTAATTGATTCTGTTACTGGATTTGCTGACTAAAATCTAATCTACTTATGGTCACACTTCCTCGTGTGTTCTTGAGAATAACACAGCCCCTGATTGTGTGTGGGCTATTTATCTTTAGATCATCTCGGCAATCATTATTCCACTGAAAACAGAGTGAGCAAGCACTTTTCAATGGTGTCACAGCAGGATAAAATCCTCTTGTTTTGTCACTGATGTGATAAGAGGCCAGATGTACTAAACCTTTTAGTGTTCACAAAGAGTCCTATTCGTAGAATCGGGTCAGTTACGACTGCTAAAAAGCATTACTGCATGTACAGAGGCTCTATTTGCGATTCCGTAACATTACGGAATCGCATATAGTGTTTAGGGAGTCCCTTCCAATTACCGAATAGAAATGTTATGTGTGAATGGTTTGCAACCGGAATGCAGTTGCAAAACATTCTCATTTAACTGACTCCATGAAGGAGGTGGTAACCCGTTTGCAAAAAGGACCTCTTACCCTTTGAGAATGTTTGTTTGTAAACCTATATTTTAAGACCAGGCAGTGGCACCACAGACCACTGCCTACTCTTAAAAAATGAAAAGAAAACTTTTCATCTTTCTTTTTGAAATGCATCCCCTTTTCCTTTCAGAAAATGGGCTGCATTTTTTTTTTAAAGCAATCACGGACATTGTGGTCTGCTGATCCCAGCAGACCACCATCGTTGTGAATTTTCGCCATTCCCATTAGGCCACAAAGCGAGACATACCTCGTGAATTTTAATGAGGTAGGCCTATTTGCAACCCACTGGGAATCTCAAAATGTCTAAAACACACTTGAATATGGGTGCAATTTCTTTATTGCGAATCACAAAAATTTGCAATTTGGAAATCGCAAACGGACTTCTTTGTACATCTTTTTTGGACATCTGGCCCTTAGACTCCAGAGCTTATCCTAATGGCTTCCAATGGGAATTAGAAATACACAGCAATTACACTGCTTCGCAGCAGCTTGTATTTTGGCGCCTCCAGTGTGATTTGGTGTCAATCTTACTGTGGAAGCCCCCTCTCCCCCTTTGTAGGACACAGCTATCCAAGGGTGTCCATCTCCAGCACCAGCAGGTTGCACGATGATACCTAGGTTTTGTTAATAAGGGTCATCACAGAGCGGTCGCCTGTGCAGCGCCAGGCCAAGCCCACAAACAACTAAAGCTATAAATGCTTTCTAAAAAACAGGCTTAAAGATCACAAGACATTATTATCATCGGATAATTGAATTGTTGCACCTCACCGGGAGACGACAGATTGATGGTGGCGTTCCGCTGTCCCAACACGCCACACACCACGCTGCATTGGTAACAGCCACAGGCCACGTCTCGAGGTATGCTCAGTGTGTGATTGTCAGTTAGTAGATGGGATTCCGGCAAACTAGATCCATCTCTGGTCCAAGCAATAGAACTCCCACTGCCGGTGGAGTTGCAATAGAGAAGAACGCCATTTTCTGAGGGAAGGTGTGTAATGGAGACATTGCAGACAGGATCTGAAAACAAACAATAAATGGTTGATAAATGGGTATCCATTGTCAAATTCTCAAGTATAGTCTTCTTGTAAAAAAATGAATGTCTTTCTACTGATATTTATTCTTTACAATGGAAGTTTCAAATAAATAATCTAGACCTATAGAAGTCTAGCTTTCATCCCTAGTCGCACGATCTTCACACTTCCTAAATTGGTAGCAGAGCGACATAAGATATTTAAAATGACAACAGATTCCACTGATTGGATACTATTGTACTTAAACATCGTGTCCAAATTTGTAGGGATGTGATCAGTTTATTTATTGATTACGTTTTTTTGTATAGTGCAGAAATTATCCCAAAGGGAGTTGGATTACTTTACATACGACTTGTGAGGAAAGCATAAGCATTTGTTGAGAAATTTAGATTACATGAGCATAATAAAACAGCTTGCAAATGAAGATCTTTTTTGATAAACAAGATGTAGGGTCTAACACATATATCTTCTGTTCGCCCCTCGGAATGGAAAGTGGCTTGTATTACAGGGCATTTCTACACAGAGGTTGGAAGTAATAAAAAAAAAAAAATATATATATATATATATATATATATATATATTCACTGAAAAAACCATAGGTTATAGACCATATATAGTTAGGAATTAGCATTTAAAAAACCTTATTTTACTCACACAAAACCATTGAAATTCCATATATAGTTAGTTGCAGTAACTATATATCGCGCACCCGCAATCCACTGCTGATCATGTCACATATTACATCATTCATGACATGGTCAGTGACATCACTGATGACATCATCTAGTGTCTGTGTGTTTTTGTAAAGTTTAAATATGTTTTACATATTGAAGAATGAGTGGATGTATGGAAGACTGAGTGTGTGTGTGGCTGGCTGGGAGGTGTGTGACTGTGCATATCAATGTGTACTTGTATCAGTGATTGTATAAGAGAGTAAGTATGTGTTAGTTTATGTGTGAAAAGTATGGTGTTCTGTGTTTAACTGTATAGATGAGGAAATCGAAGTGTGATTGATTCTTCACAGGACTGACTAGGTGTATGAGTGCATATGATAGTGTTGTAATAATGAGTGACTGTATTTATGAGTGATTGTATGGGTGAATGAGTGAATGTGTGTGTAGACGTAGGAATCAGTGAGTGCGTATGTAGTAACTGGTATTGGTGTGTCATGATGTCATCACTGATGTCATTTGAGATGTCATCAGTGATGTCATCAGTGATGTCATTTGAGATGTCATCAGTGATGTCATCAGTGATGTCACTGACCATGTCATGAATGATGTAATATGTGACATGATCAGCAGTGGATTGCGGGTGCGCGATATATAGTTACTGCAACTAACTATATATGGAATTTCAATGGTTTTGTGTGAGTAAAATAAGGTTTTTTAAATGCTAATTCCTAACTATATATGGTCTATAACCTATGGTTTTTTCAGTGAATTTTCAAGGTTTTGTAAATGCTAATTCCTAACTATATATGGTCTATAACCTATGGTTTTTTCAGTGAATTTCATAGGTTTTTTAATAGCAAATCTTTATAAAAATAATACATTTTAAATCTAATTTTATATTTTATAATTTTTTTATTTTTTTTTAATATTATTTTTAGTGCGCTCCCGGGGCGCGGACAGGTGAACGCACGGGTAAGCGCAATCTGGCGGCGCGCCCCGAGGCGCGTACTAATGCGCGTCCCGGAAGCGCTATTGTCGAGAACGAAAACAACATCGTGACGTATCGCGTAGCCGCCACGCCTTGCGTCATAAGACACGTATCGCGTAGCCGCGAGATGCGTCTTATGACGCACCGCGTAAGCGCACCCGGAAGCGCATACGATCGCGCAACGTAAGCGCCCCGATGCGCTTACGATACACGCCCGGGACGCGCCCCGGGCGCGTAGCGTAAGCGCGTCAAACCATGTGACTTTAAAATAACACTTTTCATTGGTTCAGAACTTTTTTTTTTCCAAATTGTGTGAAACCCACCCATTTCTCTCACTATTGCTTTGTACTTGGAGAGAGCAAGAGCTGTTGTGTCTACTCTATCTCCTACTTTTCTGATCTCCAGCAATGGCTGCAAGAGAGTCATCCAGCAGTGATTCAGAGGGATTTTTGGATGAGGACCCTCCTCAGCAAAAGAAAAAAACCCATTTCATTTGGAAATTTTACGACATCCCAGAAGGACAGAAAAAAGTGAACGCTCCCAAAGTAACATGCAAAATATGTGGGAGTAGTTTATCCAGAGGCAATCCTCTGAAAAAATATAGTTTTGGCAATGCCAATTTGATCCGGCATGTCAAAAGAAGACACCCTAACAACTTTGCCAGGGAGAGTGTCAGAGAGCTGGCACGGAATGTACCAACAGATGGCGGCAGCACCTCCACTGGTGGAGCAACACCTTCGGGACCACCCCGTGGAAGAATGATCCCTAACATTCAGCCGGTGTTTGCGGGCATCAAATTTTTGTGCGCAGAGTGTGACGAACTGCTCTGCTATGGGGAGCAGAGTGTTGAACTGATTGCTCTAAAGAAACAGCAACACCGCTGCTCTTCCAGTCCCTAAATTTTCAATTTTTTTTGCTCCTGTTGAGCAGTTTTGCAATCCTTGTTTTTGTTTTTCCCTTGAAAAAAATACAAAAAAAATATAAAATTGTTTTAAAAAGTCTAAAAAAATATAAAACAAAAAAAACAAAAAAAAAATATATATAAAACAACAAAATGAAAAAAAAAGTTCTTTTCAGAACTACCTCCAATTTTTAAAAAGAAGCTTTATTTTTTTTAAAGTCTGTCATTTTTAATCTCCATGGTACGCTCCCCCGTACGCTCCCCGGTGCGCGTACCGGGCGCTCACCCCCGCGAAAATCGATTTTTTTTTTATTTATTTTTTTCACCCGCGGGAGCCTTTTATGGCCCCCACATGAAACCTAGGGGGTCAGGGGGTGTGTACCCTGCCCCCTCTTGCTCATTTCCCCCTTTGATTTTTGCCACCTCTTGTGTCTCAATCCTACCGAGACACAAGATGGCGGCCGCTGCGGACTGTTTCGAATGTTTATAGACACCCGAGAACCAATCAGCTTGCCGTGCGCAAGTCGCGTGGCGCGCCTGGAGCGCTCTCCCGTACGCGTATCCGGGAGCGCTCCAGGCGCGGATCTAGATATATATCTTTTTTTGAACGTTAATTTCTCAAAATCCACTGGAGCACATACATTGAGACCTACAAAAGGCACATCGGGCTACCAGTCCCTACAAATTTGCCAAGTTTCGTGCAAATCCATTCAGCCGTTCGGGCTAAAAATGAGGCTAACCGCCCTATGGAAAACTCAATGTTAAAAACACGTTTTGGGACCCCCCTTTTTTCTCGGCCCCCCCTGGACCAACTCCCCCCAAATTTCCAGTGGCTGCTCAGAAACAAAATGTTCCATTTTGCTGAAAATTTCAGCCAATTCCGTCCACAAACGCCAAAGTTATTAGACATAGAATTTTCAAAAATCCCATAGGGAAAAAATCCTAACTATATATACCTACTGGCGACCGCCAGTAGGTAATATATACACATATACATACATATACACACACAAAATATATAGATTTATTTTTTTTACTGAAAAAAACAACGGTTAAAGTAACCTATAATCAGGTGTAATATTAAGTTGTTTTTTTTAAACCTTAGACCTTCACTGAAAAAAACAAAGGTTAAAGTAACCTTATAGTTAAGTGAATTTGTCAGTGACAACATTAATGTTCTGAACTAAAAAAATAAAATTAAAAAAAAAGAAATTCACTGGTTATAGTTACCAGCACCAACTATAACTTGCGCCCCTGCGCACGGTTTATGACCTCACATATGACATCACTCATGACATGTTCTATGACATCATTTATGGTATCACTGATGACAACACTAATGATATCAGCCAATTAGTGTGTGTATTTGTTTTATAGTTTACATAGTGGTTCCACTTATTTAAATAAAGAGGAGTAGCCAAGGGCCAACATTTTGATGGGGAGGTGGGTGTGCGGGACCCCCTCCCTGGGCAGATTTTGTCCCCAGGGGCCCCATCCCCTGGTTTCCAGCAACATTATAAAGGGGAGGAGGGTGTCGGGGACTCCCTCGCCAGGCTGATTTCGGCCCCAGGGATCCCATCCTCTGGGGCCCGGAAACATATTTAGGGGGAGGGAGGGCGTGCGGCCCTCCTCTCCGGGCGAATTTCCGCCCAGGGAACCCATCTCCCAGGCCCCCCACAGTGACGCTGGAGGCCACGGGGGCCCAAAGCCCCTGGGACCCCAGCTGGGAATCTCACAGACCCAACTAACAAAATATATAATTATTTAGCTCCACGAAGATAGAGGTCAATGGCTTTTCTGATATTCTCCCATGATGTTCTGAAATCTGGAAGTTAGCAGCAAAGCCTGGTACCATAATATAATGGTCAGTGATACCTTATCATTGGTGCTGTGCCTATGTTGCATAGAGAGTTTTTACCAAAATTATGGACATCACCGTAATTACTACTTCTGCATTCATACTGGTCTGTGCCATCAAAAGGTTCAAAGATCTGCTATACCCTGGCCCTAGGTAGTCAAGAGTGAGTCGCTTCGGATGGGTACTTTGTTGTTCCACCAAAGGTGCTCGTTATCTAAAGTTACACTCTTCTGCAACCCACAGTCTAGAGCAACATCTGCATATCCATGAGAAGAGCCCAACCGCTGCCCCAGTTTAGGAAAGAGTTGAAGACACACCTCTTTAAAATACACCACACACCAATATATATCACATATAAAGCGTCCATAAACATCTCCCTTTCATATCACGCACCTACTTTTTGCAAGTCATTGACCCTGTAAAGCGCCCACCTGCCTTTAGGCACTAACGTCTGACTGTGCCCTACAAGTACATTGTAAACATAGGAAACTGTGGAATGTGGTTAGGTATAATTTTACACTATAGCCTGGTGTGAAATTATGTGCACGAGCAAACAGGATTATGCTCCTGGGGGCATGCCAATTCCAGTTGGCTCGTTACTTTAATTGTTCCCATTTATACTCTATCCACATTGTTATCTACCGCACTGTGCATACAGAGCAATCTGCACATTGGTGGCCAGTTGTGCCCAAACTTGGAAAAATGCAGGTATTTTGACTTTGTTATGTTATGTTATGTTATACTAGTTTTATAGAGCGCACAGCTACTAAAAGTATCCCGGCGCTGCTACCAAAGAAACCTACCACAGAACCGGCTGTAGACTGCATGTCAGGGGGGAAAAAAAGGCATCAGAACAACAGCGTTTTCAGTTTCTTCTTAAAGACTGCCGGGTCAGAAACCATCCTGAGGGCAAGAGGGAGCTCATTCCAGGCTAAGCCAGCTTTCACACTGAAACTTCAAATTTTTCCTTTTATCTCCAAATTGGCAGAGTAGAATATCACCAAAGTAAGGAAAGATACCCAGTGACCAATAAAGAAACGGGCAGACCAAAATCACTAAGCATACGCTGCAGATAGAACTGTTCATGCAGTTCAACTTGGAGAGACGGCTTACAAAAACTCTGTGGCTACGAAAATGATTGTTCTGCACTTCTACTAATATTTCAAGCTGCCAATATCTAACAAAACCACACCTACTTACCTCCAACACTACTCTAAGCTACTATCACAAATGAACTGCACATATCTGCAAAACACCGTGAGATGATACCAAAGCCAACGACAACCCTGGAGTCAAGTCCTTAAAGGCAGCTAAAGCAGCCAGGCCAGTGGCTAAAATGAGATGTCCCAACCCCTCCTTTCTTTATCTTGTGGGCAGTGCTGATAGGTCTTGCAAAATAGCCAACGCTGGCGGTGGGAAAACCAAAAGAAGTACCCAACAGGTCACATCCAGCTCTAAGACGAGGGGATTTGTCTAATACAAAGTAAATAGTAACTAAAACTTGAGCTGGGCGAGTGCCTGGTGAGTATGGAGAAGATGGTTGACCATGCGAATGGGAGACTGGGAAAAGGGGAACATGGGCGTATCCGGAGTCTGCGATGCAGGGTGCGTATAAGGCCTATAAGGATGGAGGATTATCAGGTAGACTGATAATTTCAGTCTCTTCAGTACATATGTGTATGTATATATTGGTAGTGTATTATATAAATGTTTTATTTCCACTTTCTCTTATTTTCTTTTCTCTTCTGGTGTTGGGTTCGCAAATACATTTCTTTCTCTTTTATTTCTATTAAATAGTTTCATACTCCTAACATGAGATATTTTCCTTATTATGAGGAGTGCGAAGTGACGCATTCTGTGTTAAAGAACCTTTATAAGAATATTTCTTTCTGCAACTTTCTAATGGACGTTTGTCCAATGTCCTGTTACAGTTGGCTGGTGATTCCCTTCCTGTGTGTTTGCACTTAACTAAAGTCATTTTAGGTTGAGCATTCAAGATCTCTCGAATATACTTCAGTATATACTTCTTATATACATAGAAAATGCCCATAGGCTTCCCATTTGCTGGCTCCCTTGTCACTCTCATATTCCTTCCCCCCCATGTGTCCATGGCATGCATTTGTCATGCCTCTTCCTGTGTTTAGCCATCCCCGAGAGCAAGGACTAAGTACAATATAAATACACAGGTCACCATTTTAACATCTGTTAAGGAACTCCTTTCTTCTTTCTTGAAAAGCAATTCACAGGATTCGTCCTGCTTTCACCCATTTGCACCGTTTTTTAAACATGTCTTTAAATCTTGTCATCTAGTCACCTTTTCTGTGCATTCAAAGAGCAAGTCAAGGGGGCGGTGGCTTGCGCGCAGCACGAGATGGATGACTAGTTGTGGAGCTCCTCTTCGCCGTCTCCCGACTTCAGACATTTCGAGAGAACTTGCCATGTTTCTTCGGCCCGAGGGCAGATTTAACTGACTTATGATGCGGTGAGCGTTTTGGCCGTTTTTCTGCCATTTTTTTCGCTTTTTGGGCTTTGTGCACGGCGTGACTCGGCTCTTTTCATGATGGCCGCCATTTTGCTTTTTATTTATTACCGCGCCTCAGAGCCTCACAATGCTCTTTCATAATTTTACCACCGCCTCATGAGATTTTATTGTTTTTCTTCTTCTGTGCACACCGAGGGAGTTACTTATTTTTTGTCACCTGCCACTGCAATGAATCTGCTTCGTATCTCTATCACTTTCTCACATTCCTTGTGAACTATCCCCTCAATGAGCAGCCACCATTTTGCGTTTCTTCTTTCTCAAGTTGAACAAATGCTGCAACCTAATTACCATATCTGTTGTAGGATTTGCCATTTCTCGACTTATTTGTGCTTCTTCATACCCCTTTGAATGAGGCTTTTTCGTCTCCATTAACTCTGGCACCTTAGTTCCAATAGTTCCGCACTCCATTTTAACAATATTCACCTGCTCCATTAAGAGTTTGGTCTCTTTTTACTGAACTCCACCACATTTTAATGGGGAGGGTGCGGAACATTAAACTTTCTGCCTCTATTAAATCTGCTGTGTGTTCAGACTCAGACTCTAACTTTAACGACGTGGAGGACCTACCTTCCCAGAAACCTAACCCTTCCTCTGGCACTATGCCTAAAACTCACATCTCAAGAAAATTACCAGCAACTTCTACCAAACGTCCGAAAAAGGACCCTCCTTCCCCAGGGGCTACTTCTTCTTCTGCTTCTATGGACTTAATCCTTAAAGACATTCGTGCCAATAAACCCTTCATGGAGGGGACTAACAAGACCCTACAATTTTTGCACGATAAATGGTCCTTCCTAGACTCGAGTGTACTCATTGTGGAACAAACAACTGAATCCCTTCAAGCCTCCTGCTCTCATATTTCTTCCATGGAGTCAGATATCTCTCTTCTTAAGAGACAGGCAGAGGATTTGGAAAACCGCAATCGCAGCAATAATCTAAGAAGTTATGGTCTTCCTGAACATATTGAAGGATCTAACCCAACTGCCTTTTTTCAGTCTTTTTGCCTAAAATTTTAGACTTACCTGCGTCCTCCTCTCTTAACATCCAAAGGGCACACAGAATTGGTCCTAAAATATCTGCAAAACCCAGTTGTGTTATTATGTTGCTTCTTCAGTGTACAGATCTCCTACAAGTTTTGTGAGCCGCCAAGTCAAAACGAACTAATTTTTGGGGCAGGTCACCATTGATTTCTCTCCCAGGATGTTGCTAAAGTTACAGGAGACCGCCAGAAGACGTTTCTTGATCTTCGACCTAACTGCGTACTATCAATGCCAGATTTGGACTTCTCCACCCTTGCCTCTTCAAGGTTACCTACAAGGACATGCCAACAACGTTTGACAATCTAGTGGCTCTACAAGAATTCCTTCGTCACCGTTGCAACAAAGTTATGGACACTTCAAGACCTTCTTAATTTATGTTGTTTGTCTCATGTTCGTAATTGTTCTTTTGCCTTGGTATTGCATTGGTTGTTGTTTTGTTCATGCCTCTGTATTATTTTAATATTTTGTTGTGTTCTGTTTTCTTACCTCGTATTTCCCTTACCCAGATTTTCATGTCTCCTTTTATTAATTTTTCTTTTCTTCCATATACAGGTCTTGTATTCTTTCAATTCTATTCCCTATTGACCCTCCTGTCCTGTTGGAGCCTTGATGTAGCTCATCAGGTGTTCGGTGGAGTTTCGTTGCTGTCGTGGTGTCTTCTGGCGTCGTCACTCCCCTTCTCGTTTTGTGTTTTTAGGTATGTTTTTCAGCCATCTTTTGTATGACTTGTAATGTCTCCTGTTCTTTATCTTTTTCTCTCTCCTTTCATTCTTTCTCTTTCCCTTATTATCTCTCTTCCTTCTTTTTTGCTCACTTATCCTTCTTTTCTTTTTCCTTCCCTTGTTCCTTTCTCTTCACTCAATTTTAGTAACTATTTTCCCTTCTTCTCCTCTATACTCTTTTATCATCTCTCACTTCTCTTCCTGTAAATCTGTTCACTCTCCTTTTTCATTCCGACACATTTCGGGTAACCACCTGGAACGTTAAAGGATTAAACAATCCTATCAAAAGGCAACATGTGTTATCTCACCTAGCCCACTTTCAAAACTGATATTGGCTTACTCCAGGAATCCCATATTCCTGAAAATGAAGGTTGAAAATGGAAGCGTTGCTGGGTGGGACATGTGTTTAACTCTCCTGCTATGGGTAAAAAGAATGGTGTTCTGATTCTATGTCATAAAAAGTTGCATGTTTCCATTGTCCATAACGAATGTGATGTTGAAGGTCGATGGGTGATTGTTAAACTTCTTGTAGATAAGATTCCATTAGCTATTTTTAATGTTTATGCCCCCACTGGGGGCATAAACTACTTTCTTAATATGATTATATTATTTTTGGTGGTGAATGCAATCAAATCTTCGATCCCTTTTAGATAGACATTCCAAGGTTAAGTTTGTTCCTTCCAAAATGCATTCACAGTTTACCTCTACTATCCATCATAAAGCTTTGGTAGACAATTGGAGATTGTGTCACTCTGCCCTTAGAGAATATAGTTTTTATACACCCTCCCATCACTCACAGCCCAGTATTAATTAAATTTTTCTCAGTGAACTCCTTGCCCAACACGCCATTCACTCAGAAATTGGCTCTATTCTCATCTCAGATTATGCCCCTGTCCTTGTAGATATTGATCTTATCCCTTTTTCTCCACACCCAGGAAGATGGCGATTCAATAATTCCTTACTCCTTGATCCTCTTTTTTGTCAGTAATTCAACTCCTTTGCTTCTGAATTCTTTGCTGTTAATCACATTCCAGACGCCCCTTTTGTTATGGTGTGGGATTCTTTGAAAGCTGCGGCCAGAAGTTTTATTATCAAGTTTGTCTCACAGAAGAAAAAATCCATGGAAGCTCAATCCTCTCAATTACTCACTAAAATTTAAAAACTTCAATAAACGTATTATCACTCTAACACTGAATCCTGTTTGAAAGACTTCATTGATGCAAAACTTACTTTTAACAGATTATCTACTGATGCTGCCTCTATTTTTTCATTGAAAAGTATGCGTGAAAAGAATGAGAAGGTTCTTCAAAGAATATTATTTTGGGAGAAGGAATTAGTTACAGCAATAATACATCAACGACCAATTGTAGACATAGAAACAAGGCTGGCAATTAGTAAATCTATTGCTTACGAACTCTTTGCAGAAAAATCTGCAAAACTGATGGCAAGCTATAGAACTCAGATATATGAGATAGGAGAAAACACTGGGAAAATCTTGGCAAAAAGAATCAGGCAAAAAGAAGTATTTAATGCCATCAATACAATTCAGGATGAAACAGGGCAAGTGTATAATAAACAAGAGGAAATCCTAGAAGTTTTTCGTAAGTTTTATCGTAAATTATATACACAAGAGGATGATAATTATTCATCTGATATATGTCTGAACTTTGCCATGGGAAATCTTCTCCCGATCCTTACTCACGATCAAAAATTTGTCTTAGATGCCGTTATTACATGGGAGGAAATCGAGAACGCCATAAACTCATTAGCAATGGGCAAAGCTACTGGTCCGGATCTTATTCCGTTAGAATTTTATAGGTCCTTTAGAAAACATATAAAAAATGAGATGTTGGCTATGTTCTTAGAGGCACAGAAAGGCTTATCTCCAGCATCTTGGGCTGAATCAATAATCATGACATTTTTAAAAAAAGATAAAGATCCATGCAATCCAGCCTCCTATAGGCCAATATCGTTGATCAATTCCGACAGCAAAGTCTATTCAAAAATACTGGCCACAAGACTGTCAAGAATTATTCCAACAATTGTATCTCGGTGGCAACATGGTTTTATACCCAATAGAGATACGGCGGATCACGTACGTAGGATTATAGCAATGATGGATTGGGCAGAAGCTTCTAATACAACAATAGGAATTACTCTGCTTGATGCTGAAAAAGCATTTGATAGAGTAGCATGGCCCTATCTCTGGGATGTCTTATCTATAAAAGGGTTTGGCCCAGGAATAATAAATGCATTTAAGGCATTATATAAAAACCCAGTCTCAGCAATAAAAATAGGACTTAATAAATCTGCATTATTTTCTATCCAAAGAGGAACACGCCAAGGGTGTCCATCCTCTCCTCTTCTCTTTGCTATATATATAGATATCTTTCTTAATCAGCTTAATCAGCTTAATCAGCTTAATAGGGATGAAAGCATAGTTCCATTACAGTTAGGAGGTACGACATATAGAGCCCTTGCCTATGCTGACGATTTGGTAGTAGTCACTAAAGACATTGAAAGAACGTTTCGGAGGATTGAAGAACTAGCAGGTATATTTGGATCTTTCTCTGGGTATAAATTAAATCTGTCTAAAACGCAAATTGTGTTTATAGGATCAAATCCACCTCCTATTATAAATATAGTTTCGGAAGCAGTCTACTTAGGGATTAGATTAACTACACCTATCTCACAGATACCTAGTATTAACTATACTCCAATTCTAAAAAAGGTTAACACGACTCTGGAAAGAATAAATCATTTACATTTATCCCTTCATGGTAGAAACAACGTTTTAAAGATGCTTATATTGCCTAAATTTCTTTACCTATTTAGAACAATACCCCTGGAATTTCCTTTAAACTTTTTCCAAAAAATTGAAAGAACTGCAATAAGATTTTTATGGGGCTATAAAGGTATTAGAAGAGCATATAAGAAGCTGATTATACCGAAAGATAGGGGGGGGTGGGCCGCACCACACTTTTTATTTTATTATTTAGCAGCCTCACTCCAATATATGTTTCCTTTAATCGTAGGTAAAAAGATCCCCATTAATTGGACACATTATCCAAATATTTATGAAATGGTAATAGGTACTGATGCAAATTATCATTTGTTAAAATTCATAGAGCCAAGCTACTATAAAAAAAACAAAATTTAAGATAGTGGCTGCAGCATATAAAGCCTGGAGAATTATTAAAAAACTGGTGGGAATTAGGAAAATCACTAGATATACGCCTCTAAACTCAAGCCAATCCTTTCCCACAATATTTAGGGACCAGGTGATGAAAAATTGGAATGATAAGGGGATTACCTTTCTCTCTGATTTGTATATTATTAATTCGGAAATATTACTTTCTTTTGATGAATTACAAAGTAACTTTAATATTCCTTCAAAGGATTATTTCAAATTTCTACAGATTAACAGCTACCTACATTCATCCTCCAACATAGAAAGACTGGATTTAAGCCCAATTCTACTTCTAGATAATTTAAATAATAAAAGAAGGATTGGGTTCTATTATAACACCTTAATGACTTATCTCGTGGATGACTTTAATAATCTGAGGGATAAATGGGAAGAGAAATTAGGTACAAAGGATGTATTTCTGGAAGAATCAATTAAAATGGCTTCCTCTATTTTATTTTCTGGGCGTAATCGTACTCAACATTATATGATTTTGTGTGATTTATACTATACACCGGCAAAAGTTTTGAAATGGGGGAGTATTACTGGAATTAAATGTAATCGGTGTAATTTAAGAGGGGCCGATACGTTACATATGTTTTATTCGTGTGTAAAATTAGACGGATTAATCTGTGATGTTAAGAAATTTATTGAATACATTCTTGGTAAAAATATAGCCATATCGCCTGAACTTATATTGTTCGGTGTTTCCAAAGATTCAAAAGATATTGATCAAAATAATCTATTATTTATTATGATGGCTGAATTTCGCGCATGTATATCTCAGGATTGGATCAGTCCAGAATCACCATCTTTTTCCGCATGGAGGGGTCGTCTCTTAGCTAGATATAAGCTTGAATCAGCAATATATGCCACCAAGGGGAAAAAAAGGAAACAACTTGGGTTAAAAATCTGGTCACCAATTCAGAAATGGACTGAGGAAGTAATGATATAGCGAATTTTATATATTGTGTACTTATGTATGTTCCAGTTCTTCTTTATTTTGTATTGGATTGTATTATGTTCCTTTTCTCTATACATTGTATAATTTCTAGTCGAATCTCTTTTCAAAAAGGAATTATGTCATAATCTGTGTAAACTTGCAACGCAAATATCAATAAAAAAAAAATAAATAAAAAAAAAAGAAAAGTAGTCCTATGGAGGTCAAAATAAGATGGGGAAATTGTTGGCCAATTAATTGAAAGTTAGAAAAGAGCGAACTAAAATAGATTCTTTACGAAGCTCTACTGGTGTCCCTCTATTTAAAGATAAGGATATTTTAAACAAATTTGCTCTTGAATTTAAGGAATCGCAAATTGCGATTCCTTAAATGCAATGTAAGTAGCACAAAAGAAAGTGCACTTTAGCCTTAAGGAATCGCTAATTACCACTAACTTCAAGTTGGTGGTAATTAGCGATTTCCTTTAAAAAAGGACTTTTTTGCTTTTTTTAAAGTGCCATGTGGCCCACATTCATTTCAGGGGTGCAACAGGGTGTCCTTTTGACACCCTGGCACCCTTGAAATAGCTCCCGCTATTTGCAATTCTTTAATAGCGATTTGTTATTAAGAAATATTAAGGAATTGCTAATATTTTAGCGATTCCTACCAACATTCAATTTTGCGAGTCCTTAATAGCGAATCGGTAAAATTCGCTATTAAGGACAAATTTGATTTTACCTACATCTGGCCCTTTGTTTCCTTCTATAAAAATCTTTACACTCCTGAAACTCTGCCTGACTCAGATGATCTTTCTTACTTTCAATCCATCCCTCCCCCTTCAACCAATCACACCGATTTCCGTCCTCTGGAATCCGATATTTCATTAGCAGAGATTTCTCATGTTGTCTCAAACCTACGTCATGGGAAAGCTCCAGGCCCAGATGGATTTACCATTGAATTTTATAACCATTTTGCACCACTTCTTTTACCACGTCTCTTACTCTCATTTCATTCCTTTCTTGATAACGGTTCTTTGCATGGAACTTTTCAGGAAGCTTTGATTTGCCTAATTCCTAAAGAGGATAAAGATCTTTCTCTATGGAAGAATTACTAACCTATTTCTCTGGTCAATACGGACTATAACATTTTTGCAAAGATTTTAGCTCTTCGTATGAACCCACTCCTACCCGATCTTATTGGCCCGGAACAATCAGGTTTCGTTAAGGGACGACTTGCCTCAGACAATTCACAAGTCTTTTTTAATGTTTTAAGTAAAGCTTCTTCTGTAGATCATCCCCTGGCTGCAATTTCCTTAGATGCTGAGAAAGCATTTGATAGAATTAGTTGGGATGTTCTGTTTTATGCTTTAAAATGGGCTGGCTTTCCTCCTAAATGTATTAATTTAATTTTTCTATTATATTCTGGCTCCCAAGCGTCACTTTTTGTTAATGGTATTACTTCTGATTATTTTTCATTGTGTAGGAGTTTCAGACAGGGCTGCCCTTAATCCCCTTTATTATTGGTTTTAGCTTTAGAACCCTTTTTGACCAAGATTCGACACGATGACAACATCACTGGCTTTCATTTTAGTCCTCATCAAGTTAAAGTTTATGCTGACAACATTCTTTTATATTGTTCTGACGCTGAATCTTCCCTTCCTCCCTTTCTTCAACAAGTGTCTTCCTTTTCTAAAATCTCTGGCTATTGACTTAATGTTGATAAGTGCGAAATTTTACCTTGAAATGCTTTTTGTCAAAAACACCTTTTTGTACATTCCGGTTTCTCATGGGAACCTCTCAAGATCAAATACTTGGGCCTTTGGTTCGCTCCTTCATTATCTGATACTCTCAAATTAAATTTTGATTGTATTATCAAAAAACTGAATGATGGGGGGCGTGGCTAGACCGGCGATGTGAGCAGACGCGCTCTTGCGGAGCTCCTGCCGCCGCTGGCCCTTTCATGTGCATTTAAGGTGGATCTAGGGGCGACCGGACCCCCCCTGTGACGCCCCTGTATGCTGGCTGACTGAGGCGGCGATTTTTTGGGACCATCGGCGGTACGGCAGTGACCGGGGAAACCCTGTGAGGCGAGTGACCGGCTTGGCGCGAACGCAGCCTACCTTCCGCCATCTTGGGCTGCTGCGGAGGCGGCTTGCTGCCGGGCCGGGAGACGCATCGGGTGCACCTACGGACTCCTGCCACGAGATCCGCAGTCCGAACCTACATTTGGGAGCTCTCGTCTCCCGCAGCGCCCCGGTGTTGAGGAGCTGTGCCGCGGAGGAGGGCTGGACGGCGCTCGGGCACAGGCAGTGCCCCCGGGCGCCTCTTGAAGCAGACGGCGCCCGCCATTTTCAGGATCCGCACAGTGGAGCACCGGTTCTGTGGCGGCCCGGCTGATCAGCGCGGCGGGTAGCGGTGAAGGTGAGCTGCTGCTCTTAGCGCTGCCCGGGGATGATCTCTCCCCCTGCTGGCCCTGCGGCCTCTTGAGGGACTGCGACATCGGCGACCTCCCCCCCCGTTTCTGCCGACGAGTGACTGGTGGAGGTAGAGCGCGGGGCCCTGGCGGTGTGGGGTGCCTGTCGATCTGCCGGAGTGGTGCACTGTGGATTTGGACTACTCCCCCAGCGTGGACCCCTGACTGTGGGGCTGGAGCAGAGGCCTCGTTCTGCGACGGTGTGATTGGCTGTGGGGTGCTGCTGCCAGGTGGGTCCTGCGGACGGAGTCTGGCCCCTCCTCAGGGCCTTGCTCCCACAAGCTATTTCAGACGGAGACTCCGACCCACGGCGACGCTCTGCGGCCTGAGACAACCTCCCCGGGCCTACAAGGACGATGACGCGCACGAACAGGGGCGCTAGGACGGATCAGCCGACGGCCCCCAAAGATAATCCTGTGACAGCCATGTGGGGCAAGACGGGGGCGTCGGCGGCTGGAGAGGGCCCATCCAGGGGATCGGTGGATTCCCCACCAGTGACGCAGGCGTTCATGGCCAGCTTTGTGTCCGAACTCAAGGCAGAGATTGGCTCCCTGAGAACAGAGGTGCAATCGTGCGTCACGGAACTCAAGCGGGAGGTCGTGGAGTTGGGAGATCGAGTGGCTAGTCTGGAACGGACTATGGACCGGCGCACGGAGGACCAGGAACACTTGTGGCAGCGCCTGTCGGCTCTGGAAGAGCAGAACATTGAACTCCAGATCAAGCAGGAGGATTTGGAAAACCGGGGCCGGCGCAACAACCTCCGTATTCGCGGCGTGCCACTCGGAGTGGAAGGGAAGGATGTACTGGAATATGTGGCGCAGCTACTTCATGAGGTGCGAGGTGACGAGGATGTGTCACCCCCCACTCTTGACCGTGCACATCGGGTGGCGGCCCCTGCTGGGAGGTCGGGCCTCCTCCCGGATATTCTCACGAGGGTGCATTTCTTTGTGGAGAAAGAAGAGATATGGAAATGCGCCAGGGACAAGCCGGACTTGCAATACCAGGGGCACAAGATCCAAATTTTTCAGGACCTGGCGCCCAACACCCTGAAGCGGCGGCGTGCTTTCCGCCCGGTGACGGAGAAGCTGCGAAACATGAACATTCCGTACCAATGGGGCCATCCATTTGCACTTATCTTCCAGTGGGAGGGGAGACGCAAAGCTCTGCGATCGTACGAGGAGGCGGCGAGACTTCTCAAAATCTCGGGATCTCCTCCAGAGAGCCCTTCTAAGCACTCATCCCGCAAGAGAACGCCATCTGGGCCGGACTGGTCCACGGTGCCGCGGAGACGGCGTACACCGCCTGCTGATGTGCCTACGAACAGCCAAGCTCGGCAGGACGTTATAGCCCACATTAGAGCTTTGGAGGAGGCAGACCCTGACCCTGAGGAGTGCTCCTCCACGGAGCGTCCCCCTGCGCCGGGATGATGGCGGGACATTTACTGCAATCAGCTCGAGGTACTGTTATCCTATGCTCCACCAGCGGGTCGGGGGTTGTCAGTTGGGGGGAGGGCCCGGGTGGGCTCCTGATCCCTCACTGCTGGGCCTGGGAGGGTGGGGGCTCCATACCTCCTAGTACTTTCTGTCAGCCATGTCCCTCTGGTGCTGCCCCCTGGGGAGTGACATCCCGATGGACATTCGAACCCGAGGGTGTAGGATGCCCTATTCTGGGGACAGCGAACTCTGGCCCTGTTGGCCACACCTTCTTGGTTCATACTTCCAGCCTCAACGGCTGTGGCCTGTTTGGTTTTTGTATCTGACTCTCTTTTTTCCCTTCTTTCTCTTTTCCTCCTTCTCTTTTCTTCTGTATGGGACCTGAGAGGGTAGGCGTGGGGGCAGGTGAGGTCGGGAAGGGTGGGATAACTGCCGGGGAGGTATGGGTGGTATGTGATGTGTTGAGGTTGGCGATAATTGCGAATCCTAGTATTCCTTGCCATGGCGAGTAAGGTGGATAGACCCCTTAAGATCTTGTCCCTTAACGTTAAGGGCCTTAATTCGCCCAATAAGCGCAGGCAGATCTGGCATTATATCTTGCGACATGACCCAGATATCGTTTTCTTGCAAGAGACCCATCTTCTCCAGGCAGACACTGGGCGCATGGCGCACCCCAGATACCCTCTCCAATACTGGGCGGTGGCAACCACGAAAACGGCGGGGTGGCGATTCTGTGCAAAGCTGGCATCAGACGAGGTACCGATAGGATCTTTCGAAGTGGTGATGGCCGTTTCCTCAAGGTGACTGTCGAGGCGGGAATTCGCCGCCTTACGCTATGCAATGTGTACGCCCCTAATCAGGCACAGGATAGTTTCCTTCGGGACATCTTGCGAGACCAGGTGCTCCGGGGTGGGCCCTCTGTTATCCTCGGGGGGGATTTTAATTTGGTGTGGTGCCCAAGGATGGACCGGAGTGAGGGCTCCTTTCATGGGGCGGGGGCGATGTCCCTGGCTCTTCGCAAACAGATAGAAGACCTAGGGTTATTTGATGCATGGCGATACTTCTCCCCGGATAAAAGAGAATACTCTTTTTATTCGAGCGCTCACCGTTCTTACTCCCGCATTGATCATGTCTTCCTGTCCCATGATTTGCTTAATGATGTGGTTGATGCTGGGATGTCGGACATATCCATATCGGACCATGCCCATGTGGAACTCCTCCTCAGGGATCCCCGGACTGGTCCCCCCAGAGAGCGGAAGTGGCATCTACCCCCGCACCTCCTTAGAGATGCGGCGTCTGTGGAAGACATCCGCGCGGCCATTACCTCCTATTTTGAGTTCAATGACCTCCCGGAGACGCCTTTTCAGGTGGTCTGGGACGCCATTAAGGCCACAATCCGGGGCCACATTACATCCCTCGCGATTGCAAGGGCACGAGAGGGCAGGGCGGTGGAGGATGGCTTGGTGAGGGATTTGCGGGAGGCGGTGACGCGAGATCAGGAGGGGTCCACCTTGAAGACGCGGCGACAACTGGCAAACATTCGGGGCCAGCTGCGGCTGTTGCGTGCTAATAGGGCCGAGTGATCCCTTTTGGCCCTGAAGCAACTACATTTCGATGGAGGGGACAAGGTGGGGAAACTATTGGTGAGGCGACTGAGGGTCAAAGCGGCCAGATCCCACATAGCGAACGTGAAGCTCCCCGATGGGTCTTGGGCGATGACGGCGGGGGACAAGCTAGGAGCGTTTCACGACTATTACACCTCATTATACACGGCGGACCCACCGGCACCCGACGTGTCGGAGGCCGTGTTAGAGCACTATAGCGGAACGCAGCTAGACACCCTCACGGCTGGGAGACTGGAGGAGCCGCTAACTCTGGAAGAGGTGACCTTGGCCATCAAGGAGCTGAACCTGGGCAAAGCGCCGGGACCTGATGGCTTGCCGCTCTCCTATCGAATATTCCAGACTCAGCTGACTCCGTACCTGCTCCGGCTGTTTGCCTCTTTTGATGGCGGTCAAGGCCCCTCCCCGGACATGGGGATGGCCGAAATAGCCCTGATCCCGAAACCTGGGAAAGACCCTGCGCTATGCTCGTCGTATCGCCCGATTGCGCTGCTTAATACCGACTTTAAAATATACACCAAGATGCTGGCCAAAAGATTGGATCCCCACATGCCTGACCTCGTGCACCCGGATCAGGTGGGCTTCATCCGTGGCCGCCAAGGAGCTGACAATGTGCGGAAAGTTGCTCATTTGGTGGGAAAGGCGTGCCATTGGCGTATCCCGGCATGCCTCCTCTCGTTGGACGCTGAGAAAGCGTTTGACCGGGTGGACTGGTCGTTTCTCCGAGCGGTCCTTTGTAAGATGGGACTCGGTCCACTGATGGTTGCTCGGATTATGGCACCTTATGCTGCGCCTAAGGCTAGGGTCTGTGTGAACGGAGGATTGACGGATCCAATTGACATCGCCCCTTTTGTTCGCCCTGGCGGTCGAACCCTTGGCGGATATGATTAGGCGTGACCCGGACATCCACGGCATTCCGTTGGGTGGACAGGTCCATAAAGTGGCGCTATACGCCTACGATCTCATCCTTACCCTCACGGAACCCCGACAGTCCCTGCCAGCACTCCATGCAGTGCTCAGCTCCTTTGAGGACGCTTCCGGCCTGAAAATTAACCATGATAAATCATGGGTACTTAACCTTACGATCCCCCCAGCTGACGTCCCCTTGCTGGAACAGTTGTGCCCCTATCGCTGGACTGCCCGTCATATTCGATATCTTGGCATATCCTTGACCCCCTCCCTGGAGGATTGGTCGGCACTTAATTGGGCAGCTTGCCGTAAATCCATTCTTGAGGACCTGAGACGCTGGAGGCCACTTAATCCCTGGTGGCTGGGACGGCTGAACGCTATTAAAATGTCTATTCTGCCCAAGCTCTTGTATTTGTTCCAATGCCTTCCCACACCTATCCCCCTACCGAGCATCCGAGCCCTGCAAAAGGACTGCACTAAGTTTATATGGGGAGGTAATTTCGTGGACTATTACTGGGCCGCCCACTTGCCGTTTGTGATTGAATGGGGCACTAGGAGGAGTGAGAAGGGGTGGCTCCATATGGACCGGGCGGTCACGGGCCGCACCGTCTGGAATCTGGCCTGGACTCATAAAGCGGGGCGGTCCCCTAGTGCGTATCTGGCGGTGCCCACGAAAACAGTTTTGAATGTGTGGGACAGGACAGCGGTACGGAGAGGTCTCACGACTTTCCCCTCACCGCATACTCCTATCGAGGATAACCCGTGGTTCCCCCCGGCTAACCATACTACTGCCTTTCGTAAATGGTCGCAGGGTGACTGTAGGGTCCTTACGGATCTCTTTGATGGGGGCACCCTCAAGACTTTCGCCCATTGTAGAGAGGAATTCCGACTCCCGCCGGAAGCTGAGCTACAATTTCTCCAATTGCGTCATTGGGCCTTGTCGGACGCGATATATCCAGGGGCCACTAGGACCTTTACCCAGTTTGAGCGTCTTGCACGCTCTTGCACCGACACAAAGGGCCTGATCTCTCGAATTTACCACATTTTGCAACACCCTCCAGCTCCCCCTTGCCAGCAGTATCAGCAAAAATGGAATGCGACGCTGGGTGAGGATATTCTACCGACGCAGTGGGCCCGCCTCTGGAGGGACATCCCCAAAGTATACCACAGCGTACCGCAGCAAGAAAACGCGTACAAAGTAATGACACAATGGTATTACACACCACAGCGCCTACACAGAATGTTCCCCTCTTCCTCTCCTGGGTGTTGGAGGTGCCAACATGTGCCTGGGGATTTCCTGCACATATGGTGAACCTGCCCTCTGATCGCCGTCTTCTGGAAAGAGGTACTGAGCCACATAAGGGGGGTTCTGGGGTTTCCCTTGCCTGATGCCGCCAGTACAGCGTTGCTGGGAATCAAACCTGCCAATTTGCTAGCCCTGACCCGTAATGAATGGAGTGTAGCGTTACAAATGCTGGGCACGGCCAAACAACTTATTGCCCTGTACTGGAAAAAGGCGGAGACTCCCCCTCTTGCCTCATGGTTTGGGAGACTCTGGCAGGTCATCACTATGGAACTGCTCTCAGCGAGACTACAGTCCCGCACTATACGCTTTGAGAAGGTTTGGCGGCCCCTAGTGATGTATCTGTGCAAAAGCGAACATGCTAGAAACATGCCCCCCAGGCTGCGAGCGCTGCGCTTAGTGGAGGATGCTGTGCTTCCCTTTACCCCCCGTAACGCCCTAGACTGATGGCCTGTTACCCCGCCACGGAGATGTGACTATGAGCCCTGATGACTGTTCCTGACTGTTACTCCTTGGGTCCTATCGCTCCCTCTAGCTTGTCTACCTCTTTCCCGCCTTTCCCTCTGCTCTCCCTGGACTCTGTCTCAACTTTCTCTGTTGTCTTCCTCTAGTCTCTGGATATGTGTTGGACCGCTTTGGTCTGTTGTTGGGCCTCGTTTGCCCCATTTGTTGTTGCCCAACCCTCTGGGCTGCATTCCAAGCATGGTGACAATTGGGCGGGACCGATTGCGGGTACTGTTCTCTTCATCTGGATGCCCGAGCTGTTTGCCAACAGGACATTGACTATGCGAATGAAAGAATTACGGGTCCTGCATACACCAGCAGCGGCCGGCCCCTTGAGGGTTGTAGGCTTAACGCCGTGTAAGTGTCACCTTTTCATGTGCGTTCCCCTACATGGGGGTTTAATAAAACAGATGTTGATAAATAAAAAAAAATAAAAAAACTGAATGATACCATTATGCGTTGGCACCCCCTTTTCCTATCTTGGTGGAGTCGTCTAGACTAAATTAAGATGATGCTCTCACCTCTTAAATTATATACTCTTTCTATGATTCCTATTCTTATTCCGGAGTATTATTTTAAACAAATTGATTCTATTCTTACATTTTTATGGAAAGGTAAAAGTTCTCGCGTAGCCCTATCCTCCTTGAAGAAGGATAAACTTAATGGGGGTCTTCGGTTTCCTTACTTCAAAACTTTTCATCGTGCTTTTTCACTAAAACAAGCTACTCGCTGGATCTCGACAGATCTCCCTTCTCTTCCTCCACTTTGGTTAAAAATAGAAAGTACGTCTATTGCTCACTTTAATTTTTGAGACATTTTAACTTTCACTTCTAACTTGGCTTCTCTCCGCTCATCCAGCATATCTCATTCCCTTAAACCTTTGCTCCCTATCCTATCCTTCTCCTATCCCTCCATCACCTCCACTCATCAACAACCTATTTGGCATAATAAATCTCTTCGGATTCGTAATCGTTCCATATACTGGAAATCATGGCATTCCAGAGGTCTGAGCTGGATCTCTCAACTCATTTCAGATGATCAACCCCTTAGCTTGTCTGCTCTCCAATCCCAATTTTCCTTACCCTCGTCCTCTCGATCACAATATAATCTTCTTCTGCCCTCGCAGTTGAGCTGCATTCGAGAGAGCCAGAGAGACGAGGAACGAGGCGCGCGGAGCAAACGAAGGGGTCGGCGTTCTTCGTTCTGAAGAGCGCTCCGCCTTGCTTCGTCTTCTCGCCCTTTTCACTCCCCAAGAGCAGCATCAAGGGTGGCATCAAGAGCACCGTGACTGCGTGATCGCGACAGGAGCCGCTAGAGTCACCGGCTCCGCAGGAGCGAGAGCCACACCACCGGTCCGTAGCAACGGTCAGAGCCTGGAGCTGACCCACTGCACAGCACCACATTGCATTACGCAGCTCCGTGCTATGCCGTGCTATCCCCGCCCTACCCCGGATTGCTCTCGGACTTGCCCTCACGAGGGGGCTGTGAGAGGGGGGAGCCGGAGCACTGCAACCAAGTGACAGGGCGGCATACTTGGTCTCCCCTTGCCCCTGCCCTGCCTTTCCCCGCGCCAGCTCCATTATCAATATGTAAACAACAAAAATGTCCCAACCCCAATTACTTCAAATCAGCTTGAATGGATGGAAAAATAAGTATTCATTTCAAACCAGGCAAATCTTTTATTGCCATTTACTTCATATTTTTTAAACAGTTTTTAAGTTATACTAGCAAAAACAAACACTGTACATTCAATATTCAAACACTATTTACAAACATCACACAAAATTATGAATAAATTGAGACAGCATCAAAGCAAGCTACAGAAAATGCAGAAAGTTACAAAAAATACATATAAACAACAACAAATGAATTCTCAAAAATGTGCGTGGAACTTGTGCCAAATAAATGGCAAATAGTACAAATCGCTGAACTAATAGTTCTAGTTGTTATTACAAATCAGAATATGTTCCATCAAACACAAAGCCGACGCGTTTCAAGGCCAGGACAAATGTCCCTGGTCTCTCATCAGGGCTTTAATTCTTTATATCTGTAGGGTATGAAGAAAAAAGACTAATTACTGGACTTGAACTAAATAGATTGCTTCTCCTAGTTTCTCCAGGGGTAATTACCGACTATACATACCGGGTTTGTGGTCATGTACCAAGGGCGTCGCGTTCTTTATCAATCTGAGACACCGAGGGCTTTATTTAGAGGAGGGGTACCTAATAACAACAAAAAGGAGCGCATATAACTATTGCGCCAAAACGAAACTTGCCAAGGTGAAAGCTAAAACAGATGAGACTGACCTTTACTGTGCCGTCTCCCGGCCAAACTTCAGATAGATTGTCACCATGTGCCGGTTGTTCTATATTAAAAAATATGTGGAAATTGAGTAAGTATTACTTCACACACCGCTGTTCGTCCCATTAAATGAACGAAAAACGGGCGCCTACCTGTCTTTGTTGCTTCACTGGCCCGAAAACTTTCAATGATAACTGCGCACGCCCGGACCTAACGGGATGCAAAAAGGAAACCGTTTCTAGTTAGCTTCTGGCCAACTTGTAGCCGTATTATTCACAGGTAATGCGCGGGGAGGGAGCCGCTTACCGTTTTGCTCCGTGCCTTCTCCAAACCCGTTAGACTTCACAATGATTCAAAGATGGCCGGCGGGCTCTTTGTGAATGGTTATACTACTTCCAGAACCAGTGCATTCTGGACTTAGTAGTTTTTTGAAAATAAACGAGCATGAAAATTACAGACACAATGTTTGAAAGTTGTGCAGGTGACGCATTGGTAGTCTTTTAACCGGCCAGCAAATGGTTGAATTTCTAAAACATAATAACTGGAGAAATAATCTGAATTAGAATGAGGGGAAAGTTCCCAGCTTGAGAACAGATTATACCAAGCTTAAAATGGAAGCTATGGAGTTTTGTCGGAAAGTAAGGCTCAAAGCCTTTTTTTCTAACACACCAACAATTGAGAATAATGAGCCGACAGGCTTGCGCAATAAGTCTAGCTTTACACCTTATAACAACATTCCCAAACAGGTCATAGCGTTTGAGCAGGTTCTGCTATCCTCTATCAGCAAACTAGAAAAGAACAGAAGATTTACTCATCAAAATATTAGCCTTCATCAACGTGAGGCAATCAGATCCCTCAAAGACGACCCGTCTATTGTCATAAAACAAGCAGATAAAGGCGGGGCGGTAGTCATCTGGCCCCGCCCTATGTATTTATCTGAAGGAGAGAAACACATTAGAAATACCACTTGGTACCATGCACTTCCAGAAGATCCGGTCAAGCAGATTCAGGGATTAATCTCCCAAGTCTTGGAACTTGGTAAACAAAGTGGCTTTTTGGGTACCAAAGAACATGACTATTTGCTTAAGAAATTCCCTAGGACCCCGGTTCTTTATCTTCTCCCGAAGATTCACAAGCGCCTGCATGACCCACCGGGTCGCCCGATAGTTTCGGGTGGCGACTCTTGCTTAGAACCAATTGCACGGTACGTGGATTTCTTTCTTAAACCTTTTATAAAAGAAGTAAGATCTTACCTCAGGGATACAACAGACTTCCTTCTTAAAGTGGAAGGTACTCCATTTGATGTACAATGCCAAATAATGGTAACCATGGACGTCACGTCCCTTTACACCCAGATCCCTCAGGAAGAGGCTCTGGAGGTGATGCAAATTTACCTTGATAAGAGACCAAGACCCCACCGGGTTCCCACGCCGTTTATTCTTGAATATGCGACAATAGCGTTGAAAAAGAACTATTTCACCTTTAATGGTGAATTCTTTATGCACTGCCATGGGGTGTCCTTATGCCCCCGAAATGGCAGTCCTCTATATGGCACAATATGAAGAAAAATTTGTGGAGTTGAATAATCCTTTTAAGGACCACATCAAACAGTGGTACAGGTACATTGATGACGTCTGGCTCCTGTGGCAGGGGAGCCAGACCGATTTAATGCTGTTCCACTCCTGGCTCAATTCCAGACATAGCGACATACAGTTTTCCATCGAACACAGTACCAACCGAATGACATTCTTGGATGTAGAACTCACGTGTGCCCAAGGACAACTGAACGTATCCCTTTTCAAAAAACCAACTGATAGGAATACTATTTTACATCATAACAGTGCCCATCCAAGAAATCTTAAAGCCAATTTGCCCTTTGGCCAACTGCTTCGAATTCGACGCAATTGTTCTGAAATGAACAATTACGATAAACATGGTCAGCATTTCTGCTCTGACATGCGCCAACGGGGGTATCCCAAAAAGCTTCTTAAGCATTCCTTTAAGAGAGCAAAATACACACCTCGAGAATGCTTATTGCAAGTTAAACAACGTCCCCCATTGGTTAGGCTTGTCTGTGTCACGACATTTTGCCCTGACACGCACAAACTCCGGCAGGCTGTACTTAAAAATTGGCACCTTCTGGAAGGACTAGAATGTCCTTTTCCGAAGCCCATTTTTGCATACAAAAAAAACCGAAGCATTGGCCAACAGCTGGTTCGAGCGGACATTGCTCTTCCAAAACCCAGAAGTGATTTGATGGCT
The DNA here is from genome assembly GCF_964261635.1 of Lissotriton helveticus. Lineage (NCBI taxonomy): Eukaryota > Metazoa > Chordata > Amphibia > Caudata > Salamandridae > Lissotriton > Lissotriton helveticus. Next base: position 483,103,700 of record NC_136060.1, read on the forward strand.
CAGTGGAAACTCAAACCGATTGAGGGTCACCACAAGTGCGGAAACTGTGTCGCTTGTTCCAACACGATTGAGGGTAAAGAATTCATTCACCAAGGCACCAAATGGTCGCATAAGGAATTTTCCAATTGTCGCACAAAAAATGTTGTATATGTGATACAGTGTTCTTGTTGAAAGATTTACGTCGGCAAGAGGAACCAACAGATCAACCATCAAATCAGTCAACATCGCTCTCGAATCAAAAAGAAAGTGACGGTGGCACCCATGGTGCAACACTTCCTAGAAAAGGGCCATACTGAGCAAGACTTCAGATGGTCCGTGCTGCATGTAGTTAATTCTAAAAAGAATCTCCAAGACATTGATCGTGTCTTGCTTCAAAAAGAAGCATACTTAATTTTGAAATTTAATAGTGCCCAGAGTGGATTAAACAACTTGTCTGAGATCACACGCCTGTAATAACAGCAATGTAATGAGTGACTTGGTTGTTTCATGTGGCACCCGTGGGTGGTCTAAGTGCCTGTTTCCTCACATTCTTTCGAATAAAATGACACCCTGAGGGTTGTGGGTACAACATATTCATTATTTTTAATTCAAATTTTCCCCTCATTCTAATTCAGATTATTTCTCCAGTTATTATGTTTTAGAAATTCAACCATGTGCTGGCCGGTTAAAAGAATACCAATGCGTCACCTGCACAACTTTCAAACATTGTGTCTGTAATTTTCATGCTCGTTTATTTTCAAAAAACTACTAAGTCCAGAATGCACTGGTTCTGGATGTAGTATAACCATTCACAAAGAGCCCGCCGGCCATCTTTGAATCATTGTGAAGTCTAACGGGTTTGGAGAAGGCACGGAGCAAAACGGTAAGCGGCTCCCTCCCCGCGCATTACCTGTGAATAATACGGCTACAAGTTGGCCAGAAGCTAACTAGAAACGGTTTCCTTTTTGGAACCCTTTAGGTCCGGGCGTGCGCAGTTATCATTGAAAGTTTTCGGGCCAGTGAAGCAACAAAGACAGGTAGGCGCCTGTTTTTCGTTCTTTTAATGGGACGAACAGCGGTGTGTGAAGTAATACTTACTCAATTCCACATATTTTTTAATATAGAACAACCGGCACATGGTGACAATCTATCTGAAGTTTGGCCGGGAGACGGCACAGTAAAGGTCAGTCACATCTGTTTTAGCTTTCACCTTGGCAAGTTTCGTTTTGGCGCAATAGTTATATGCGCTCCTTTTTGTTGTTATTAGGTACCCCTCCTCTAAATAAAGCCCTCGGTGTCTCAGATTCATAAAGAACGCGACGCCCTTGGTACATGACCACAAACCCGGTATGTATAGTCGGTAATTACCCCCGGAGAAACTAGGAGAAGCAATCTATTTAGTTCAAGTCCAGTAATTAGTCTTTTTTCTTCATACCCTACAGATATAAAGAATTAAAGCCCTGATGAGAGACCAGGGACATTTGTCCTGGCCTTGAAACGCGTCGGCTTTGTGTTTGATGGAACATATTCTGATTTGTAATAACAACTAGAACTATTAGTTCAGCGATTTGTACTATTTGCCATTTATTTGGCACAAGTTCCACGCACATTTCTGAGAATTCATTTGTTGTTGTTTATATGTATTTTTTGTAACTTTCTGCATTTTCTGTAGCTTGCTTTGATGCTGTCTCAATTTATTCATAATTTTGTGTGATGTTTGTAAATAGTGTTTGAATATTGAATGTACAGTGTTTGTTTTTTGCTAGTATAACTTAAAAACTGTTTAAAAAATATGAAGTAAATGGCAATAAAAGATTTGCCTGGTTTGGAATGAATACTTATTTTTCCATCCATTCAAGCTGATTTGAAGTAATTGGGGTTGGGACATTTTTGTTGTTTACATAAGTATAAGGTCTAGTCTCAATCCCTGACAAGGACCTAACTCCTTAGGGACACAGCTCCATTATCAAGGCGCAAGGAGTGAAGGGGCACGGCGCGGGAGCAACCTGAGACCGGACCGGATCGTGCAGAGTTCAACCAGCCAGCAATCAACAACTAGTAGCCAGCGACCCACAACCAGCAACCAGCCCGGCAGGTGAGGCAATCGCCATTTCCTCAGTCACCTCAACCATCCCACAGCCTGTTATATTTGTAAATAATTTTTTAACCACCAACTTGCCCACTAGCTGACACTCAAAGACTGCTCAAAATTTAAAGGGAAAAAAGGGGCCTCGATGCGAACAAGCAACATCGGCGGAGCTCGTGCCCCCCCCCAAACCCCCCCAGAGCTGAACGTGGGTCAGTGCCTTACCTTTACTCCCTTCCTTACCACACTCTAATTGGCTAGCCCAGAACTTTAGAACCCCATGAGTGCAACCATCGCCCTCGGCTGCCAAACAGCAAACAACAGCAAACAGCCGTAGTAGCTCCGTAGCAGCTTTCTTAACCTACAGCCATCTTAACCTATACGCCGCCCTAGTTGTCCTTTCTTCGCGGCAAGGCCATATCGCAGTGGCGGAAAAAGCCCCGGTCTTGAAGAAAAAGCTGTCCAGTAGCTGTAAGGCTAACTCCAGCAGGGCACCAGTAGGGTACTTGGCACTCGGCAATGGGGGGCAAAAGGAAGGGCCGCCAGCCAACGTCCCCGGAAAAAAGTCCCACGATTCAATCACCATCAGCAAGACTACTCGGATGACAAGTTGTAAATCGCTAACTGGCAGCCCAAACGAAAAATTACTAGAGGCTGACCAAAGAGGGTCGATTAGAAACTTTTTTTTTAAAAAAGGACCCCCCAAACAGTATCCTTGACACCACCCCGACCGCCACTCCAGGAATTCTAAGCCCGGTTCTAGACTGCAGCACAAACGAATACATCAGACGACTGCCCAACTCCATCGGCACCCCTAAAGCTGGGACGCCCCCTCATGAGGAACCCAGGACTGAGCAGGAAAAGGTTGATGTAGCCCACGATCAACTGCACCCCAATCTACCGACAGGTCAATTCAGGGTTGGCTCTCCCTTCCAGCCTACAGACGAGACGCAGGTCACTACAACCAGCAAGACCACAGATTCAGCACCTCTTAAAAGTGGTTCCATCAAAACGACAACAGTGCAAATTCATCAGTCTGAAGCCCTTGCCCCATCTTTTCAGACCTCGGGCACAATTACTTGCCAGTATGAACATGAATCCGAACATGAGCACAAGTCCCCTAACCTGATGGTCCCCAAACTAGACTCCCCTGACTCACTGTTGCCAGCTGCTGGGGAGCCTATAGGATCATTCCTCTACAATCTAGAACAAAAGATTGAAAGAACCCTCGACCTAACCCCAATCTCACTGTGGCCCCTAGAATCTCCACGGCCTCACACAATGAAAGCTGACTATTTTATCTGCAATAGTAGCACAGACACGATCACTGAGAATCCATCCCAGTTGGAGACAAACATCGCCACCAACAAAGCACTCCTGTGGCAATCAACTAAGATGGAACTACAGATAGACCCCCTACAGGCAATAGCCGGACGTTTGGCAGATATAAGCTGCAAGGTGGAGGCCCTGGCTAATAGGATCTCCCAACACGAGCTTTCCAATCAGGGGGCCTGCTCCTGCCGTTGCTCAGTCCTCATCGAGAAATGGGCTTCCCTGCCGGAGTTTCTAGCTGAAATTATGGAAATGGCGAAAGGGAGAACTGTGGCACCAACGATAACAAACAAAGAAGAGCGAGCAAAGCACAACAGTCATTACCCGAAGGAGACACAGCCATCTTGGGCCCCATCGGGGAAGGACATAGCCGACAAGGGCAAATTTGCGGAGCACACGTCCACCAAGTTAGATTCCAGCCCCTCACTATCCACAGCCCGACAAAACCCAAATCATAGGGTCAGCGAAGTCTCCGGAACAGTTAGGCAGGAAGATCTGTCAGGCATAGCAGACATACAGAATCCCCCCCTATCAAGAAGAGCAAAAATGAAGCTAAAAAAGCAAAGAAAAAAGCAAAGTTAAAAGTGAGACAGCCACAACTATTGAAGTCCAAACAACCACCTTTGAAAGAGGGAACAAAAGCAACCCAGCTTTATCCAATATTCACGGACAAAAACTGGGGAAAAAGGATTCCCCCCAGTCTCCTCCCCACAGGAAGAGCAACACAAACAAACAATAATATTAAGTACCTCGAGCGCAAAGGGTGATAACCTACTAGCAATACAAAGCATCCCTATGGCAAACCAGCCAGCGGCCGGAATAAGCCCTTCAGTCACAAAACGGCCCACAAAGTCATCTCCGGCCAAACCTGTGTTACCCGCGGCCAATCTTCAAATAGCTCCATTGAGTATTCACCCTCCTACCAGGTCCAACGATGATCAACACATCAGGCGGCAAGGAGGCCCTCCTCCAACCCCCCAAGGAAGTGACAGGTCAGCGACCACCCCAGCAGCAACAGCTACACAAATGGGAGCAGAGGCTCAACTCGAGAGTGCACCAGCAGTCGTTTATGAGGTGGTTCTGACTCCAAGATTTTGCAGCAAGGGAAATCACGACATCTTGAACCTCTACGTCTTTTTAAACATCTAGACACCCTGGACAAGACACAAACAGGGGATATAGAATGGGTGAAATTCGAGTCCTTGAAAGGCGACACCCATGGCGACTCAACCGTGGTGGGATTGAAGAATAAAGAAACACAACAAGCTATTGTGAAAAATTCCATCATACTCGCGGAGTGGGCTATCGAAGTTCAGACAATATTGCCTCCAAAATATCCACTTGTCCTGGCTCCTGACAGTGGGAGAACGGCCACTCGTTCGGTCCTGCAAGGGACAACCAGCTTGGGATCCTCAAACAGAAGCCAGACTGGTCAAAGGGTTACATCGGGAATTAGAATTGTATGTGAAACAACCAACGAGTCATACGTACCATCTCTCCTATCCCTGCGCAATAGGGAACCACAAGCTGGAGGACACATCATTCCTAACCGCCACAACTGTGTATCCCTCAGAGGGGATGCTAGGCTCGGAACCACTGTGAAAACACAACTTACCGTAATCTCCTGGAACATAGCAGGGATTAGCAAAATTGGTAACAACGAAAACTTAAAGCAGTTCCTGGAAAGTGGAGACATAATCTGTCTCCAAGAAACCTGGGCCTTGACCTCTACCCCTCTAGCAGGGTATTATGGATTCCATATACCAGCAACGAAAAGGAAAATTTTCGGTCGCCCCGCAGGCGGTTTGTCAATTTTCATAAAACATGAGTGTGCCCTTGTTGCTACTGCCATCAATGCGAACTCCTTTGGTCTACAAGCGCTTCAAATAAGAGGTTTGAGCTCCACTAAACATCCATTTCATTTGCTGGTACTAAATTGTTACATCAACCCAGCGCAGACCCTAATGAGAGATCAGTTGGAGGCACTGGCACAAAACCTGGAGGACTTGCTAAATAAATATAAAACACACCAGGTCGTTTTAGCTGGGACTTTAATTTAAAAGACCTAGACAAATTGGCAAGCCTTCCCCAGGGATCAGGAAGGGCAGCTCCTCTGCATGATCTTTTCCTCAGTTACAAATTAACATCAACTTATGAACTGAAAAAAACCCGTTCGGATGCCTGGCAACCTCAGCCCACTTTTCGAAACGTGTCCAGAATTGATTACATCATGATAAGCGGTGAATCGGCAGATAGAATGACTGACTTTGAAGTCGAGAATCGCCAGGAAAGCGATCACAGGCCACTAAGAGCAACATTCCAGCTGGTCATCCCCTCCGCAACCCCCTACCAATCCATTGGGGAGCCAAGCGGGGAGGAGAAACACAGTGTCCTGCGCAGGATCAAGTGGTCGGACATGACAGAAGGGAAACTACAAACATCGTTGGCCCAGGCACAGGAAGGGAGTCTGCTCACAGTGGAACCGCCCATAACAGGATGGGAGCAAATCATTGAGGATCTACAAAACAAGCTCGGGAACCCCACTCCAAAAAAAAAAACTAAATGAGCAACTCAGCAGAAGAAATAGCTGCCCCCAGGACCTACGAGAACTTAAAAAACTTCTACGTAAGGCTCTCGTAGCAAAAAAAAGAGGGGGCAGCCAAATAGTGGGGCCACCGATACCCGCATTACGGACCTCGATAAGGAAGAAGCAATGGGAAGTCAAAAAAGCCGACACGGAAAGTAAATGGCTTAAAGTTTTTATCCTTCTGAAACAAAAGAACTCTGCACGACTTTGGAAATACATCAACAAACTGAGCAACCGAGGACCAACGAGAGAAAACGGGGTGGCAGAAAAAGAGTGGACTCAATATGTGAAACAGCTATATGCAACAGTCTCCAGTAACGAAGTCCCTTCGTTGGTCAAGGCAGAGTCGACCGAGGAAGCCCCACAGACTAGTACATACCCAGAAGCCGTGACTTCGAGCCCAGCTAATATGCCAAGGGGTAACAGCTCCCCGGCCGACGCTGACGATACCTCATCAACCTGGACCAACATCCGACAGGTCATTAAAACCATCAAGCGCATGAGGAATGACGGCGCTCCGGGGCCCAATGGGATTCCAGCGCCGGCTTTCAAACAGGCACCTGAGTTCTGGGCTGCACTCTTAACTCCGCTCTTCAATTACACCTACTTGACCGCCGCAACCCCCGACTCCTGGAGGGGCTCTATACTATTTCCAATCTTCAAAAAAGGCGACCGTCTACAGCCGTCAAACTACAGGCTTATTGCCCTGCTCGATCTGGAGGCCAAGGCCTACGCACGCCTGCTACTCAACGACCTAGAAAAATGGGCAGAAGAGGAAAATATAATACCCACGTACCAGACTGGCTTTAGGTCTAAGGCATCTACTATGGATAACGTCCTGGCGGTATCATATCTCTCCGCCCAGGCAACCTCGAAGAATCATCCCCCACTATTCTGCTGCTTTGTAGACTATAGCACAGCGTTCGACAAAGTAGACAGAAAACGCCTATGGTGGAAATTAGGAAAGTGGGGGATACCACCGAAACTTCTTAAGGCAATCATGTCACTATACGAGGCTACCTGGGTGCGGGTGAAAACAAGCGCTCGGACAGTTTCCTCCAAAATAGCTACAGTAAATGGGCTGAAACAAGGGTGTGTCCTGGCTCCCATCCTTTTTAATTTATACACTACGGACCTGGGAGAGGCCCTAAAAGGTGCCAGCCTAGTAGCCCCCAGATTAGGAAGAGTGAGGCTAACGGTTCTACAGTACGCCGATGACACGGCTATAATGCATCACACGAAGATTGGCCTACAAAGAGCATTAACGGCCCTAAACAGTTTTAACATCGCCAACAGTTTAACAGTCAACCAAGGAAAAACAAAGGTTATTATCTTCGGGTCCTACCATCGGAAACGGCACGCACAGTGGCAGCTGGGAAATGCCCAAATACACTCGGTGGCCTCATATAACTACCTAGGAGTCTGGTTCTCGACACGGGCAAAAGCCAACGTACACCTAAATCAGCAGGCCTCGAAAGTCAACAACGTAACACATCTCTTAAGACAACTAAGTCAGAACCTGATCAGTCCATCTGCTAGTCCAATTCTGATAGCCCTAAAAGCAAAACTCCTTCCATCAATCTCTTATGGTCATCTTGCCTTCCCCGGGAAGCTGGACGCCCTTCTCAACTCTGCCCAAGCTAAGGCCTACAAGTCGGTGCTACACATACCCAGAACGGCAAGAAGAACCAGGCTGAGACTGGAACTTGGTCTAGCAAGGCCAGATGTCATCGGCCAAGGGGAGCTGATCCAGCTGTATCTAAGGATATTAAAGGCCCCGGCTAATTCTCTAAAACATCATTTGAGAACCATCTTTGAAGACTCAGCTTCGACATTGCACACCAGGCTGGGCAACGCAGTCAAAGTTTTGATGATAGCGGAAGAAAACCTCTCTCGGCAGGACATCCCACTGACTGTCTGGAAGAGAGTCATCAACAAACAAGTTATGTTATGTTATGTTACAGCTGCTTATATAGCGCAACGGCTGCCCCAGCGAAGGGGCGTCCCGGCGCTGGACCAGACAGGAGAGAGCGCAAAATACCACAAGCTTTAGGGTCAGCTTAGCAGAACAAGTGGGTCTTAATTGCCTTTCTAAAGGATAAAAGGTCATTTATGCTTCGAATCCACAGTGGTAGTGCGTTCCATAGTTTAGCAGCCATATATTGGAAGGAACGTCCGCCCGTGCGGGCGAGTCTGACACGAGGAATCGTGGCCAAGTTTTGTCCTTCTGATCTGAGGGGTCTATTGGGAGTGTAATGTGTTATAAGATGACATAACATGGGGGGTGAAGATTTTTTTAGGATCTTAAAGGCCAAGCACAGGGCCTTGAAATTGATTCTTTTTTCCACCGGTAGCCAGTGCAATTTTACCAGAGTGTTGGTTACGGACTCAAACCGGGGAAGCCCTGTTAGGGCACGTGCTGCCGCGTTTTGGACATGCTGCAGACGTTTTTTTTCCGCTTGATTGGCTCCCAAGAGTAAGGAATTGGCATAATCTATGCGAGAAAGGATTGTGGCTTGAATAATCAATTGACGTGTGGAGGGGTCAAACATTTTTAGTATAGGTCGCAGGTTACGCTGGATACCAAAACTAGTGGCAGCAATTTTTTTGGTGTGGCCGACAAAGCTCAAGGCTGAGTCGAACCACACCCCCAAGTTCTTTACCTCTGTTTTGGGGTCAGGGGGAGGGCCAAGAATCTCCGGCCACCATTCCTTTCCCCAGGCTTTGGTGTCTTTTCCTACTATTAGCACCTCCGTTTTGTCTGCATTAAGTTGTAAATAATTGGCCGTCAACCATTCAGTTACTGCAGCGAGGCCATGTTTAAAATTCAGCGCTCCTGCTCCGTTATCATCACTCAATGTCACCACCAGCTGAGTATCATCAGCATATGAGACGATGGACAGGTCCCACTCCTTGGCGACCTCAGCTAGTGGTTGGACATATAAATTAAAGAGTGTGGGGCTGAGCGCTGAACCCTGGGGTACTCCCTGCATTATGTTACTCTTTTTTGAAGGAATGGGGGGATAGCTACCTGAAAAGATCTGTCTGTCAGAAATGCTTTAAACCAGGCCAGGGCTGAGCTCTTCACCCCTGCTGCCTCCAGTCTGTACAGAAGCACCTCGTGTGAGACCGTATCATAGGCAGCGCTGAGGTCGAGCAGGATCAGTGCTGCCGTTTGACCGGAGTCTCTAATGGACCTAAGATGTTCTGTCACACTGAGAAGTGCCGTCGCTGTGCTATGGTCTGCACGGAAACCATGCTGGGAGGCGTCTAAGATGTTATTGGCATAGAGGTGTTCCGTTAAGATGGTGTTCACGTAAGAATCAGTAACCTTGGCTGGCCATGGTAGCTAGGATATAGGTCTGTAGTTTTCGGGTTTTGTCGGATCTAAATTAGGTTTTTTAATTATGGGATTTACCCACGCCTGTTTCCATTTAGTGGGAATTTCTGACGTCATCAGTGACGTATTAATAATGGTTCTCAAAGGTTCAAGCACTATAGCATCTGCTTTCCTGAAATGTTCGGGCTTTAGGGGGTCTAGAGGCGAACCTGATTTGACTTTTTGACAGAGCCTGTCAAAGACTTCCTGGTCTAATTCTGGGATGCTAGTAAGTTCAGATATAATTTCTATTTTTGTGCATCTCTTTCGAACTCGATTACAAAACCCTACGCCGCAGCCCCCAATTGGAACTGCTAAACAATTCCTATACTGTGGGAAAAGCACAACCTTATTTAAGCGAGGCCGTCACAACACAGGTTCGAAGTAAAATTCTATTTATGAGGCTGACCAAGCTTGGAATAGCAGACTTCAATCCCGCGTGGGCTTATAGAGGGGACTCCAAAATCTGCAGGCTGTGTACCTACACAAGGGAATCCTGGCTGCATCTTCTCTGCTGCTGTCCTCATCTCAACAATGAACGCCGACGATTTTTGCGTCCGATTTGCCTCAATCAGAGCATAACAACATGTTTGGAAGCATCGGCCTTGTGCCTGTCAACTACCAATATAATGACTTTAGCAAGATCGGCAAAATTTGTTCATCAAATCAGGCTAGCTTTAAAAGCCAATAATGGGAGCATTCTAACACTTGGAAAGCCCACTGCAAAGGCCATTGATCGAAGCTGAAGCGATCTCATTAGGTAGTATCATCGACAGTGCCATTTGCACGTCCCCCAAAGAACGAAACACCTGCGGCAAAAACTAACTCCAGGCATATAAGGCCGGGAAAAGCCCAGTTCAATGGGCCCTAGCAAGGGGCCGCATGACATTTTTATTGCATTTCTTTTAAACTGTTCTTAATCAGTACTGGACTATACACTTTTATAAGTAAAGAAGTTTACAAATTATTGTTCTATGTACTTTTACCTTTTACTGTAAAGATTTTAATTAATTGTACAGTTAAGACTTCAGGCCTTCGCTCGTCCGCTCGTCCAATATCTCCAATCCTTACCTACTATTAATGATCTCCCTTTCATGTATAAAAATGTATCCTCTATATTAGATAATTCTCCTTCAGCCTCTATCCTTCACAATTCTCTTCAATTTTCCTTGGATAGAATCAAAACTTAAGTTGAATTAGCATGGAAAAACGACTTTTCAAAGGTTTGGTCAATTCCTCTCTGGGAGAAATTATAGTCAGACATTCAGAAAAACCTCTAGGGCTGCTAATACCACTCAAACCCTTTTTTCCATATATCATCCTATATTATTTTCTCTGCTGCATCTAGCGACTGTTTCATCAGACACACCTTCTCCTGCCCTTGCCCTGCTGCTGACTTAAAACATATGTTGTTTGACTGTCCTCCAATTTATTAATTTTGGAAACTTGTTTGGTCCCAAACTCTAAAAAATTTCAACGTTCATATTCCCTTTTCCTCCACTCACATCGTCCTGGGTACTCTATCCCCCCTTTGGCTTCATCTTTATTACGTTTTAAGCTTCTAGATTTATTGTTAGCTATTGCATTTCACTTCATGCACAAGTTACTACTTGTGTAACGCTATATCTGTAAGATACATTAGTCAGTGATAGATTCCTTACCTTAGAATATCCCCAGGCATCAGCCTGGATCCGGAAAGTTTTGCTAGCAGTACCTCTGCACGTCAGTAGGTGGCATCGTGCAGCTTCCCGTCCGCCGCTGGCGTCGTAAGCGCCAAGATTATGTCACGGAGACTACTTCGGTGCCACCCATGCGCGCTGACGTCAGTTCTGTACACGACTTTCCGTGCCAGGAACGCAGAGCCATGCCAGAAACTGACCACTGGTGCTTAAGAAACCAGGGCCCTTAAAAAGGGATGTACCTAACCCTTTACAGAACGGGGAGTATGGGTGGGACGGTAAGGAATCTATCACTAACTAATGTCTCTTACAGATAGATCGTTACACAAGGAGTAACTTGTGCATCTGAAAGAGACACGTTAGTGATAGATTCCTTACCTTAGAATAGATACCCCAGCAATACCAACCCCGGTGGTGGGTCTGCGAACAAGATCACACCAGAAAGTCACAGAGAACAGAACAGCCAGAGAAGCCGTCTCACCGGACTTGGCTGTCAAGGCAATAATGCTTGGTAAAGGTATGCAGCGAGGACCACGTAGCTGCGTGACAGATATCCTGCAAAGGGACTCCCCGTCCCAGAGCAGTAGTGGCCGCTGTCGCCCGAGTAGAATGGGCACACAGCCACACAGGAGGCTCCTTCTTAGCCAAGAAGTAACAGGCCTTGATGCAGAGAATGACCCACCGAGAGATGGTTCCTTTGTGCACGGCCAGACCTTTCTTGGTGCCCATGTAGCCAAAAAAGAGTTGGTCATCCACCCGGAACTGTTCTGTGCGCTTCAGATAGAACGAGAGCGCACGTTTTGGGTCCAGACGGTGGAGCCTCTCATCCTCTTTTGAAGGATGCGGAGGAGGAAAGAAGGTGGGCCAAGTGATGGTCTGCCCGATGTGGAAGGGCGTGACAACCTTTGGCAAAAAAGAAGGACGGTTCTTAAAACCACCTTGTCCGGATGAACAGAAAGGAAAGGAGGTTTAGAATAAAGAGCCTGGAGCTCACTCACTCTTCTAGCAGAGGTGAGAGCAACCAGGAAAGAAGTCTTGAAGGTGAGAAGACGTAAAGGACAGTTGTGAAACAGCTCAAAGGGAGCGCACATCAGAAAGGACAAGACAAGGTTTAAGTCCGTTTGAGGCATGACGATCTGCATTGGAGGAAATGTGTGCGTAATGCCTTTCAGAAAACAGTTAACAACTGGGGACTTAAAAAGAGAAGGCTGATCTTGAAGCTGTAGAAAGGCAGAGATGGCCAAAAGGTAACCCTTAATAGTGCCCAAACCAGAGCCCTGCTGGGCCAAAGAAAGAAGGAACAGAAAGACTTCGGAAAGAGGCGCAGAGAGGGGATCCACAGACTTAGCTGTGCACCATGCCACAAACTTGTTCCACATGCAGGCGTATACCGTCTTAGTGGAGAAATGCCTGGCTGCCAGAAAAACAAGCAAGCAAGCTGGCTGAAGATGGCTGTAATGCCAGAAACCGGTCCTGGGAAGCTTGATTCCAGTCCAGGGAAGACATGGCTTGGCAGTTCGGGCTGGACTGTTCCCATGAGGCACAGGGTCAGACTGATTTGCATATGGCCATTTCTGAACTGGGGTGGCGGAGTGAGCTAAAGAACGGGGATGGATTAAACCCAGATCAGTTGACTGGGGGTGAGTGTTTGTATTGTCAACGCTCCGTCCATCACCACCTTTGGTTTTTCTTTGCCAGAAAAACATCACAGACTTCAGGAGGAAGATCAAAAGCTATCAACTGACGCCGCTCAATCTCCACGCATGGAGGTGGAGGCTGGACAGGTTCGGGTGGAGGACCGTCCCCTGCTGCTGCGACAGATGATCCTGCCGAAGAGGCAGTCAGATCGGGGGATCGATCGCCATGCTGAGTAGCTCGGGATACCAGTATCTTCGTGCCCAATCCGGAGCCACAAGGAGGACTTAAACCTGGTAGCGCCAAATCTTCAGCACTCTGGGCAGAAGTGGTATAGGCGGAAAGGCATACAACAGACCGCAGCTCCACTCGCGACGAAAAGCGTTGCTTAGCGAGCGTCGCCTTGGAAATTCCAACTCGCAGAACTGATGACATTGCACGTTCTTTGGTGGTGAATAGATCTAACCAAGGCTCTCCCCACTGCTGAAAAAGACCTTGCGCCACGCCAGAGTTCAGACGCCATTCGTGATTCATCGTGCACCGGCAGCTGAGTTCGTCAGCCCTGGCGTTCAGAGAACCTGCCAGGTGTTGAACCACCAAGCTAATGCCTTGATGTTCCAGCCATGTCCAGAGGCGTAGAGCCCCCTTACATAGGGTTCCAGAACTCCACCCACCCTGTTTGTTGCAATACCACATGGCGGTGGTGTTGTCCGTGAACACCTGCACCACACTTTCCCGGACAGAGTTAAGAAATGCTTTCAGTGCAAGTCGGATCGCCCGAAGCTCCAACAGGTTGATATGGAGCCAGGACTCCGTCAGAGACCAGAGGCCTCTGATCTCCGCCTCTCCCAGGTGGCCTCCCCATTCCAGAAGGGACGCATCCATCACTACTGTGTGCTCTGGATGGGGAAGGGAGAGGGCTCTGCCACCGACCCAATCGTGATTCATGAGCCACCACTTCAATTGGTGTGCAGTGCCCTCTGAGATCTGGACATGATCAGACAGGTTGCCCTGATGCTGCGTCCACTGGAACTTCAGGTCCCACTGCAGAGCCCGCATATGCCATCTGGCATGCTGAACTAGCAGGATGCAGGAGGCCATCAGGCCCAGGAGCCGGAGGGTCATCCTGACTGAAACCCAGAATAGAGGCTGAAAGATCGGAATCATAGCCTGAACATCCCGGACTCGCTGCTCGGGAGGATAAACCCGAAACTGTGTCGAATACAGACCGCTCCGATGAAAGGGAGCTTCAGAGAGGGACTCAGGTGCGACTTCGGCACGTTGATGGAGAACCCCAGTGAATGCAGGAGGTCAGCCGTAGTCTGAAGGTGGGTGATAACTGCCTGAAGCGAGCCTGCCTTCAACAACCAGTCATCGAAGTAGGGGGAAGACTGACACCCCTGACCTGCGCAGGTGAGCTGCGACCACCGCCATCACTTTCATGAATACCCGAGGGGCGCTGGCTCTAGCGCACTGTCATCCTTATCACCAAACAGGCAAGTGCAGTCAAAGGGCATGTCCATAAGCGAGCTCGGGACATCCGGAGAGAACCCTGTAGATCTTTACCGAGGGAGTCCACAGTGTCTAAGCCACAAAGGATGGCGAATTTAGCCGCATCCTTACCTTCGGCCACAGCCTGGGACAGCACCGTCTGGACGTCCTCCGGGCACTGAGGCAACACCTGAGCAACTGTATCCCACACTGCATGGGAATAGCTGGTCGAGGAGAACAACCGTTTGCCAAACTGCTCCAGCCTTTTAGAGTCCTTATCCAGCGGAGCCGTGGGAAAGGCACTCTGGGATGTCGAAGCCTGAATGATCAGACTCTCGGGCGTCGGATGAGTGGTCAGAAAGGCAGGGTCACCCGGCTCCGGACGATGACGCGTGGCAACGTTCTTATCCACAGGGGCCCCTGTGACCGGTCATGACCAAGTGCCCAACAAGACGTCAGTGAGGGCATCATTAAAGGACAACAGTGGCTCCGATGATGCCGTCACCGACTGGAGCAACTCAGTGAGGAGATTCGTCTTTAGGGCGACCGTAGGGAGATCAAAGTTAAGAACCTCAGCTGCCTGACGCCGCACCACTGTGTACGGGGCACCTTCCTCCATAGTAGGCGGGGGAGAGGCAAACCCCGGATCAGAGGAGACATCAAGGCCACCAGCCTCTTCCAAGTCATCCGCCCAATCCTGCTCAGTGTCACACTGACGAGCAGGAGGATCCTCGGACCCCTCCCAGTCATCCTCCATCTCCGCCGTGTGCAGTGCCGACAGCAGTGGCGGGGCAGCTGCATAGAAAACGGCGCCGGAAACGGCACCGGTCGTGGCCGGACCGCGCCGTGTCCCAATTTGGATCCCAAGCGGGGACAAAACCGTCCGGGAACCGGGGTAAAGGTGGGACCAATGGCATCCACTGTGGCGCCGCAGGTGGAGCTGAAGGTGGAGCTGGGGCCGGAGCCGGCAGCATGGGACCTCGTGGCGCCGTGGCTGGAGCCAGCGGTGCAGGATTCTTCGGCGCCGGTGGAGTCTGCGGCCCGGCAGGATCCTGACACGGGACCCGAAGGCGCACCGGCGGAAGCCCAAGGCCTAAACAGGCGGTCCATCGGTCCATGGCAGCAAGAAATTCTTGCATCTGTACGGGAGTCGCTGACGGACCAGAGTTAAGCAGGTAGGCTGCGGGACTCCCAGGCTCCAAAGGAGCTGCAGGGGCGGAGCCCCTGTCCCCCTTATCCGCATCCGGGTACAGACAGGGGGACGTCTGAGAGCGACAACTCTTCTTCGACTTCTTTTTGTGATGTCTCTTACCCGAATCCGAGGGTGAAGATTTGGAACCCGAGCGGTGGCCCCGCGAGCGTTCTCTAGAACGGCCCCAGGACCGTGAAAGGCGCTGGGACGAATGCCGAACTTCAATCAACTTCCGGTGCTGCTCCCTCGAGGCCTTTGGGGCCAAGGCCCAACAGTCCAGACAGGACAGAGTCATGGTCGTGCTCCAGGCAGTAGAGACGTAGTCAAAAAGTGACTATAGGTACGTGCTCTAACCGGATCTGCGCTTACTGGTGCGGAAAAAGAAAAAATGGACGTCAGCGCGCATGGGTGGCGCCTAAGTAGTCTCCATGACGTCATCTCGATGCTTACCACGCCAGGGGTGGACGCGGAGCCGCACGACGCCACCTACTGACGCACAGAGGTACTGCTAGCAAAACTTTCCGGATCCAGTCTGACGCCTGGGGATATTCTAAGGTAAGGAATATATCACTAATGTGTCTCTTTCAGATAACTTCCAACTGGAAACAAGAAGTTAAAGTCACTATTCGCTCTTGGTGGAAGGCAGTGTGTTTCCATCACCGCCTAGATACTAATTTTGTTGCCCCCATTTCCCTAGCTATCAAAAGGGACCTTTTATGGCTTCCTTTGACAACTTATTTATCCTTAACTGCCTCTTTGAATGCTGCTTCTAATAATGGATCAGATGATGTACGGAAACCACCTTAGTTTCTCCCTTTGCCTTCTCATTTTAGATGGTTAATTGTAATTTATTATTGATTATCTTGTTATTCTGGTTTTCTTATCTCCATTATTGTTATGCTTACAATGTTATTTATTATTATATAAATTGCTTGTTCTCTCCAATTGTTTTTTTCTCTAGACCATACATCTCCTTTCTCCTCCCTTCCCTTAAGATGCTTTCCCGTTTTTCGATCCAGTGTAATATGAATGTAACTGTTCATTTATATTTTTATATTTTATCCTTTATTATTTAAGGTTTTGTAATTTTTAGGTCTCGCCTGCGCAGTGCGCATGCGCTACATAGGAAAGAGACCTTTAGAAATCGCTCCAGGTCTGCAGGCAAAAACGTGCACGCGTTGCATTGCTTTAAATGGCAACGCGTGCACGTTTGGCGATTCCCTTGCGGGAGCGAGCAGAGCCATGTGTTAGTAATTATCCCGCACGCTCCCGCAAGGGAAACGCTGCCTGCTCTCTGCCGCACTCCCCCCACCCTCCTGGCCGGGCGTGCTGTTTTTTTTAACACGTTATACATGAACCGCCAATGCTTCATCTGTCGCCTTTCAACTGGATGCTTGGTTCGACCAAGTTTTACACTTTGTACGATCTTCTCTTACCTTGAACCCTTTTATCTGATGACTGACTGGCAGTAAGTAGAGCGTCTGTCTAGAGGCCACAGGGAGGAGGTCATGCTAACTTTCTCTTCTCTCCACAGCTGGCTGGCATCAACAAGAAGGTGGCCCGCACCATCGGCATCTCCGTGGATCCCCGTCGTCGTAACCGAAGTGCCGAATGCCTCCAGTGCAACGTGCAAATAGTAAAGGAGTACAGCTCCGAACTGATCATCTTCCCAAGGAATGCTTCGATTCCGAAGAAGGGAGACAGCTCGGTAAGAAGTGCCATTACACTTTCTCACGGCAAGGAATCCAGGATGTCGGCAAATTTGTTATAGGCACGCCCCCAAATGCAAAACCCGCAGAGCGTGAGCTTGAAGTCTCCGTCTCCTTTTAGAATGGCTGACTCTTCGACTCGCACTGCTCTTGTGTTTAAATGATTTATTCTCATACTATGAGGTATAGGAGAGGGAGGTCGGCTAGGGGAGGGCAGTGTCCTGTCTCTAGTCCCCCCACACACTTCTCGAGTGGCTAAATGTAGCCAGTATTGGCGACGCCGATAGGGCTGGCCTTGGCAAGCAAGAGCAATGCCACAAAGTTAAAACGACAAACAGAAAAAAACCCTGTCACCTAAATGTGGCAGTCGTGCTTACAATAAAAATTACCCATTACATTTAATTTAAAAGATAAGTGATTGCATGCAGGCAAGTGTATTTAGAAACTTTTATTGTAAAGTATCTCAGGCAAACGTGCAAAGCATTTTTGTTGGCATTTTTTACTATAATGTAAGCACAATGTAAATGCACGACTAAAAGGTTGATAATGCCAGTAGTCTGTCTTACAATTGAAGTGCCTTTTCATTTACTGGCGAGTTTAATTACCCAATATCTCTTCATATGAACATTCTTTCATACTCATACTCATGCATCAATGTATCCTCACAATTGTTACATTCGTCCGTCGATAATTAAACGCACACCAATTCAACAAGCTTCTGCAAGATAAATTAAAGAAAATAAAGTAAAAATGCTACAGTGTGAACTTGGTGGGTGTGTTTATATGCGAATAATACAAATACTTTTGAGAATAGTGATTAACACCTATACTTGTCCTAGATGTCTGAAGTTTCTAAGTGTGCTGGTTATCTTGGAATGGTGATACACTATAGGTGTACCCTTCAAGATGGTTGCTCTATTTAGAGTCCGATGCAGGGCACTTCAGCTTAAAAGAATTGCTTAGTAGGATTTTCTACAAAGCGGTCAGCCATTCAAAAAATAAATACAAATAGACCAGGCAAAAAAAATTACTAAAGTGACTGGCTAGCTCGGAAGCATATTTGCATGTGCAATGCTATCATGCAGGGCTGCTATAACGCTTACGATTGAAGTGGGCTGACCCATTCCTGAAGAGGGTTCAGCCGAAGTCTGTGTATGCACTTTATAAAACAAATTTCTGAAAGAGCCTGGCAAATAGCTAAAGCTTTCTGGACAGATTTAAAAACACTAATATACACCAATAAATGCTGTGCATAAAATTGCAAACCTGTATCAAATTATGGTTGGCAACTCCAGCTAACAAAGATTCTCAAATTCAAATCTTCTAACCTCAGGCTAGCAAACATAGAATCCGTAAGTACTATAGTAATTTGTCAGACCCCATATAATAAAGTCTCTGTACAGGTTTGACCCTTCAAGGATATGAGCTAGTCAGGCACATATACTTTCATTGCCCTCTTGTTATAACCAACGCTGGCCTACTGCATCTCTCACACAAATGGCAGTAAGGGTTGGGGAGCAGTTTCTGAAAATCTTCTGGGCCCTCACAAAATAAAATAAAGCAAAACACTGAATAAATAAAAATACATTTTTATAGAAAAAGGACACATTGTTCCCTACTTTTTTAAACTGATGCACAGTAATGGTTGAACTGGGTTGATTCAGTGGCCCATGCTGCAAGCTGTGTTGGGCAGAAACACGCAATGAATGACACTGCAAAAGACTGATAGATGTAAACCCCTATATATATTTTTGTATATATATGTATGTACCATTAAAGATTTTTTTGGGGAAAAACAAAAGGTCTTGGTTATTGCAGACCATAGCAAGCATTGGAAAAGCACAGGCCTCGCCTTTGCAAACTCCTATCTTTGTGTTTTGGCAATGGTGGACAACAAGAGAATTGATTTTTTGCTGATGCTATGGAGAAATAAGTGTGACACCTACGCCTGGCAATGGAAGAAATGGGCAGGCTCTAAGCCCTGTGTACATTTTTGGGATAGTCCACAAGTGGGCTTTCTCAACCGAACAGCTAAAGCTGTCTGGTAGAGAAACCTAACAAGCATTTGCATAGCCAATAGGTCTCGCCTTTGGGAACTTATAAGTGTTTAGCCATGCAACAGTTGATGTTGTTGCACCAATCATATTGTGCTGGATAACTAAACACTTTTAAGGTCCCAAAGGCGAGACCTATTGGCTATGCCAATGCTTGTTATCATATGGTTGTTTCTTTTTTTCTGTTATTTAATAAACTCAAACGTTTAAAAAAAAAAAAAGAGCAAGTCAAATGTCCGATCCTGTTTTCCAACACTAATTTTCTTTCTCTGACTTCAAAGTTAGAGGATTTCCTGTTTTGCTTCCACGTCCCCAAACCCCCTCCCCCTTGCTGCTTGAGCCCTTCCGGTGTTGCTTCTTATGGTACAGCTAACAAAGCAGGCTGTTTGAAATGGCTTCCTCCCGCTGCCTGCAAATGGACAAGCGCTTTCACTTTCACAAATGCTTTTAAGTTTACAGCAGGGCGGCCGCAGCCTTTTACAGATGAAGTTCTCTCAGCCAGCGCAAGAAGCGGGAGCTCACTTTCCTTTCTATGGTACAGCTAGTCCTATCACTGATGTGGAGTGAGAGATCTATGAAGGCTTTGGGAGCTCTATTTCAAAATTCAGAACTAAAGAATGATTTTATGCAGGCAATGCCGGAAATGGCTTCCACCCGCTGCCATCGCTTGAACAAGCATTTGCAATGCAATTGGTCTCGCATTCACACGATTTTGAGCTATTGGTATTGGAAATGGCAATGCCTTTTATTGACGTGTTGGTTTTTAAAACCTAAAAGGCATTGTTATTTACAATGCAAATAGGTGAAACTGGGATTACCTAGAAGGGTAAACCCAAAATAGTCACTGGGGCCTGGTATCAAAAAGTACATAGGAACAGTGGTCGCAGTGAGTTGTTTCATATACATGGAAATACATAGTACTTACTCAAGAAAAAAGAAACTGAAAAACGTATTTATGCTTAGTACAAAGTGCTATTTAATCACACTGGACTCAGAAACGGTTCATACATTTGCTATCACAATGTTAAGAACAGTGCCCCGGGAGGGGAGTGGGAAAGTCGGGGTGTGGTGATTTCGAGTGAGGATAAGGAAGTGCAAAGCCAGAAGTGTGATTCTTACAATATAATATTTACACAACAGGAAGGCTCACAAATCAGCCAAGTTATTCACATAGTATCCATAATTCCAGAAGCCATGATCAAAAAACCCCACTGATTTATCACTGTTGTTGTAACTGGCTAGGGTTCTCAAATGTCGACGTTTTGATCCCTATAGGATTGTAGGTGAGTCCCTTACGCCGGGGTCTTCCTCAGGACAGTGGTAGTGAGACGGGGAAAGATAGTAGATACTCTGGATAGGCCTCCGTTTGCCTGGGCGTGAAGGAGATGGGCGCGTGGGCTCCAGTGAAACGAGCGAGAGCAAAAAACACAAAAGGTCCAAATCCCTAGTGGTTTGTCAATAGGCCGGGCGTGTTTATCAACCCAGGCCAGGAAGCTTTCAAACAAGCCAGATGTCTCCACAATGGGCATGGAAGCTCCATATTTGTTAATCTCACTACAGCGTGGTGTCTCTCTCACGCACACACAGTTCGCATACAGTGTGACACAAAATAAATGTCAGTGGCTACCAATGGCACACAGACAGTGTTGTCAGTCAAACACACTATACATTGACACTCAGCGATGCTGCACACAAACACTTGTAACAAACAACAGGAGCGTAACCCATCAACCGCGTTGGGATTGGGGTCAGAAGTACTATAAACAACAGATATCCCAACTGGTATCATTCATAGGCAAATATTAGGGATATGCAAGCAACATTATCCACAAGGAAAAACAAGGAGCCTCTATTTAGTTATAGTATGTGCTCTTGGCATCATTTATAGAAACTATTTAAGGTAAATTGGTAAGGAAACAAGGTGGATAATACAGTTATACCAGCACTGCAGTACATAAATGAAAGTAATTGGATTAACCCAAGTGGCACAAGGTGCTCGTGGTTTGTGAGTGAAAACCAAGGTAGCAGCTCTGGTGACAGTGTGAGCAGCGTGAACGGCGCAGCGTGACTAGTGTAAAGATATACACAGTGAGTAGTTATCACAGTGCCGTTCCGATAGATTGAGCAGGTCCGGTTATATCACAATTCTATTTCATTGTTCATGAACCACTTTGTGAGGAGGCACCTATGATTGCGCTGGTGTGACAAACACTGACATACATACATACATACATACATACATACATACATACAAGAGTGCTGGAGATAAGCCAGTATCGCAGACATTGGTGAACCACACATCGCTACACCACTGTGCCACACAAAGCTCTTCCCTGTGACTGACGTGCACTGCGCTTGCATCCAGCGCCAGGCGGGGACAGTGGGGAGGACTAGGCACTTTAGCAGACCCAGGAGGCCTCATGCAGTCTGCCCTCCGCCCTGATGGATTAGACAGAACGCAATTAGCTTTCAGACACAGCCCCCTCTCCTTGCCCCCACAACTTTGTGTGCAGCTGGATGCAGGGGATTAAACACACAAGGCCCCCTCCAGGCACTGCCGTCTCTCGCCGCGTTCTGCCAGCCGCAAACCAAACAACCCTGTCCGGTTCGGCCGGACAAAAAGGAGAAAGGGCAGCAGCTACAAAAACCCATTTCCAATGGCAGGCCACCGTTTAGCATAAACGGTGACGCTAACCAATGGAAATGGGGCGGGGCTTCAAGCCCCTTTGTCACATCTGATCTTTTCCAAATCTCTCACCCAGCGAGCAGCGCTTTGCGCTGCAACGCCAGGCGTGACCTAAAACCCCGGGATCTGGGCAAAGCTTTCTTAAGGTTTTTTTGTACCAAGGTAGATAAATAACACGTGCAAATTCAATAGACTACTCCAGGAGAGCTGTTTTCCAGCTGTTTGGGGTTGTGGGAATTCTCCTCAGACAGGTCTCTGCAAAACAGCAGCCGGTTATAGTGTTTGAGATAAGTGCTAAACTCTTATCTACATATTGACTGGCAAGAAACCTCCACTTAACACAATAAAAGGGAAAAGAAACTATTTGTATAAAGTACAGAAGAATAAAAAAGTCTGACATTGAAAATAAAAGGGGGAGATTAGACATTACACCTGTTTCATTTATTGTTCATTGCCAAATTCACACCCTTTCTTACTGATTTTAGAGCACACTCCTTGCTGGAGGCCTTGCTGGAGACCATCTCGGGCTGCATTTTCTTACCACGCATAAGTAAAGACTGTGGATGCAAGGAAACCACACGTTCTTTCGGAAAGGGCGAGCTGCAGACCTCTGATATCACCAGCAACTGCTTGTATTTTCATTGTAGAGTCAGCAATGCACAAGATAATCACAAGGGAAACAACGCACACGTTCTTCGGCTTTTATACACACTCCTGCTTCTTCCCAGATGATTTGAAAATGCATTGCATAAAAAGGCCTTCTGCTTCATGGAACACTGGTCAAAGCGCTACCAAAATACAGAGCTTGCAAAGAGGCACTTTTTTTAAATCTTACTGTTTGTTACAGTTTACGTGACCTTGCTACTTGACGCAATGATCCACAGCCACACCATAACACACAATAGTCCTATAATTATTGTTTGGGTGTTTTTGTTAGAAAACTGAGCATTTCTTCCATAAGGACTGTATGCATTAATAAGGCAGACTGTTCAACCCAACTTGGAAGAATGGCCGCTAGGAGCAGGAGGTGATTAGAGAGGCAGGTTAAAGAACAGTAGATGCTTCAGCACTCAGGCTAATGTGCTGCACAGCTAATTGCATACAAGGTCCCAAAGCTGAGACCGATTGCATTGCAAATGCTTGTTACTTGTGCCAGCTTCCACTTCTTATGCCATTCCAATCAGTAAACACTGTTGACTCTATTGCTGATAAACCTGATAGGTACTACATAAAGCAACTTTGCTGTTATCCTCAAGAATAGATGAAGAAATGTGCCCCTAACAGAATCATCAATAAAATAGGCTGCATAATCAGTAAAAATAAAAGCATTCTCGAGACAGAGTACAAGTTAGGAAACCACTAAGGGTTAGAAAGAATGGAAATTCATTACAGAAGGTAAAAATATAGTCAGACAACACAGGGATTAAGCATGAGGCTCAGAGAAATGCGGCTGAGATTCCATGGCTCACTTGTAGATTGAGAACTTTGTATAATACAATACAGTGAGAAAGTGCCATCTTTCTTGCATGGTATACCCCCCCTTTTGCTGAATTGCTGATGTGCTTTGGCTGAATGTGCCCTGAGCTCCTGCCAATCAGGTACCCAGGACCTGTGTTCCTTCCCTAAACTGTATTGAAGCATAAACCAAATTGGCATCTCTGGCCACAGGTCAGCCCCTGGTAAATGGTACCCTAGGTACCTAGGGCACTGTGACCAGAGAAGACCCATAAAGGCTGCAGCACTGATTGTGCCACCCTTGGAAACCCTGTACCCTGACACCCACACACCGCCTTTGCAGGCTGAGTGTCTTGGTGCAAACCTAAACAGAGAGTCCACATGGCACACATCCCTGTGTGCCATGCCCACAAACAACACTGCCCTGGCATACCTCAGTCACCCCTCTAGCTGGGTGCACTATGCCAGTTGTGTGGGCACAGGTGCATGAGCCCTGTGCCCCTACAGTACCCAGGGCCATTCCTGGGTGCTGTTAGTGCAGTGATGCCATTAAGAGTGTATGGTGCTGGGAGGTCGTCATCACAAACTCCACAGCACCATAATGGCTACACTGAAGATTGAGAAGTTTGATATCAAACTTCTCAGCACATTAAACCCACACTGATGCCAGTGTGGGATTTAATGTAAAATGCACAAAAGAGGGCAACTTAGAGTTGCCCCCTGAACCTAACCTACAATCCACGTCTTGTCTGAGGGGCTGCCTAGGCTGCCACACAGCAGACATGTTGCTCTACCCCTGGGTAGAGAGCCATCCGCTCTCCTGGGCCTGCAACAGTGCACGTCCTGGGCGAGGTGCTAGGTCTCCTCCCCCAGGATGGGCAGGGGAAGCTTCAAAGGCATTCCGCCTTTGTAAGCTTCTCCAGGCCACTTGCTGTCCTCAGGATGTGTGTGCCAGCCTGAGCCAACTCCACCCCTCAGGTGGGTAGGGCGAGGTGAAGCACAACTCCAGGCTCCGGCCATCTTGAGGATGGGGAGCCCTGCCCAATCAGAGATAGGCTCCTGCCCCCCTCCCACAGGTGAAAAACAGGATAGGGGGTGTACGCACCCCAGGACAGTGACCCATTGGTCCCGGCCCTTTCCCGACCTGGAACGCCCCTAAATTTAGTATTTAGGGGCACCCTGAATCTTCCTTCCTCAGATCCAGATTTGAAAACAAGCAAGAATATCAAAAAACCAGAAGACCCGCCGTGCAGCTGCTAAGAAAAGGACAACACCTACTGACTTGGCCCCAGCCCTATCGACCCTCGAACCTGCTCCTGCTAAAACCCAGCACCTTCAGTGGCCATTAACCTCAAAAACCCAGGAGGACATGACTGCTTTGTGACTCTTCCAAGACTGGGACTCCCATGAGCAGTGGTTCTGCTAAAAAAGCAACACCCCTGGTGCCAGCCAGGAATGGCGAAGCCAGCACACTCTGCACCCTCTGAGCCCGGCCTGTGCCTGAGTGTGGACAAAGACCCTGAGGACGTCCTCCTGGTGATTGTGACCTGAAATCCAGTGCCCAAGGACCCTCCTCGACGACCCAGACGACGCCTGCAGCCTCATAACCAGGGACCCCTCCAACTGTGACCAGCTGAGGATAAGATTTTCCGACGCCAAAAGACACCCCTGCACCCGGCGCCCCACGGCCCTGAGGAAATAAAATTGGCAATTGTGCCCCATCGTTTCCCTTCTCCGCCTGTCTGCCGTTTTGATTCAGACAGCATCCATTTTTGCGTGTGTCATCCATTTTGTCTCCAAACCCACGAGCAAGACACCCTGCACTTGACCACACATTCTTGTGGCTTGGCCAATTCCGAGAACCAAAGAGGTAGTTCCTGTTTTAAGAGACAGTTCCTGTTCTTGACTCTAAGCCAGAAATAACCCCCCGGTTGAGAATGGGCCTTCAACTGAAAGAGCATTTCGACACTGAGGAAGGACCCTCAACTGAAGGGAGCACATTTCGAAACACTGCATGCACTCTCACGAGACACAAGAGACGCCCATACCTTGACACATCTTGTTTGTCACTTCCTTATTTTTCTTCTTCTTCTTCTTTCTGCCTATTGCCTGAACAGTATAAATACCCTGCTGTATGAATAAAACATCAGACCACTCCTGAACCCGCTTGGTGAAGGAGCTCTCCCTTAACTCGAGTTATTGAATAAACCCTTCTTTACTCGAATACCACGGACTCCTCTCTTTACTTAATTTAAAGTATTTTACTAATATAGAAATTCTAAGATAAGGTAATATTAAATTATTTACCACATTTCTGGTGCCTGAACAGGGACGTTCCCTCTCCCCCACGCGCCGGCGATGCCGGACCCGGTACTGCCTCCTCCTGACCTTCGACGGACTTCAAAGTGCACAGACGCGGGGAATTCCTGCTAACTCCCTCGAGACGAAGGGGGGGACCGTCTGCGGCCCGTCATCCACACGAGGTGGTGAGGAAGATTGCGGAACGTCCAGACCCAGAGCCCAACCCGTGAAGAAGACGAGTCCGAGGTCTTGTGAGCCCCGTTTCAGAAGCTGCGCGCATTTCAAGATCAACAGGCCTTCTAGTTTGCTTCTCGGTGAGTACTGCTGAAAGTATAAAGACTGACCCACAACTTTTGTGGGTACGGTAAAGATATACGTTTGTTGTTTCTCATTTCTATTTTTAATAGAAAGTCTGCCATCATGCCTATTTTTTCGAAAATACGTAAGATGGGAACTAGAAAAAGTATTCTCGAAAAGGAGATTCCCCTCCCTCCTCGGGATACTCCAGGACATTTCATGTATACAAAACATGGCATTGGTGCAATTGTTTATTGTGATTTATGGGTAGATTACACCAAAGATTTTGAATATAAATATAGGTGGCCCGAGACAGGGACTTTTGACATGGAATGTGTACTGAAACTAGAAGAACAGTTGTGGAAAAGAAAGGTCCGACAGTCACAAAGTGACGCGGTCGAACTATGGAGAAAAGAGGCCCATAGTAGGCAGGAGAAAGCATTGAACAAAGTCGAAAAGGGTAAGAGAATGTCAGAACAGGCCCGGAATGAACGATTACAAGAAATAGGACAAGAACTAGAAAATGTAAGAAATAATAGGGAACGACTAGCCGTTTCTACCGGTCTCTATCCTGTATTACCTAATACTTCCTCGCAGATGGAGACCGTCCCACCTAAGACACAACCTACTGCCCCATTTACAGAGGATACTTTCACCACTTTCCTCTCGGACACCCCGCCTCCATATGACACCCCAATAGTCCAGGCACCCCCACAACAGCCCTTGAATACCGAACAAGTCCAACCACGGCCTGGAAATAACGAAGGTGCAGAGGGACTAGCCACAGGGGACACGATTCCCGAGTGTCCCTATGATCCAGCCCCAAGTACCACTGGGGAGGCGGGCCGAATATCAAAAATACTTCACGACTCATGGATAGAGATCAAGGGTTTACCTACTATAGGCCCACTCCTTGAGGCAGCTTCTGAGTTTCTCCGTACTGGGGAAGACTCTAAGGCTGTTAACAGATTAACCAAAAGCAGACTTTACTCTATTAAGGTACACATGTATAGGTTCCTTATTTGTTGTTTTATTAAACACTTACAAGTGTGAGGAAAAGATGTACCCACGTCATTTTATGAGTTATTGGACTCAACTTCTGACCATACCGATGTAGGTTTGGTAAATGACGCACTTGATAGGTTCACCCGTAAGGTGACACGTACTTGGCAAAATGTACAGGCCGAGGAGGACGAGAACAAAGGTGAGGAAAACTCAACACCACCGGTTGTAAAGGCTCTACCAGTAAGACGCTCCATTTCCACGTCACGATCCCCACCCCTCCCATTCCTCCAGGGCCATCCAGAACGGTTGTCTCCAGATGACCTGTTCCAAGCCACGGTAGTAGCTTTAGATGACTCGCTAGACCAGGAACCTCCACTTACATCGGAGGAGAAGGAAATAGCCAGAACTGCGACCCTATGGGTCTCTCAATATAAGATATATGACAGTGATCTCATAGCCCAACTCTTTTTAGCATTACCACGCCCACATCAAAGATTAGCGAGTCTCTACATGGTACAGCATCTCATCACTCTCAATGACACCTTTTTAAAACATGATCCAAGACTAGAAGATTTTCTGTCTGACTGTGCTGATAACATATTCCTCTACAATGGCTCAGTTTTTCTCAACAGATTCATAGATTTTAGGCAGGAATACCAGAAAGCGGTTGAATATAGATTTTTCACTGATACTTGTGGATCGGTTAATAGCCTTCCTCAAACACACCACTTCCCCATGAGGGAGGTTCACCCCAGAGCCAACGCAGATGGCGCGTTACAACGCATTTTCATTTATGTACCCTTGACAAAACTTGAATTACTAAGGATGAAAGAGATGGTTCCCCCTCACTCAAAAGATCCAGCTGGATTTTTTAAGGAATTAGGAGATGTATTAATGATGGGAACATATACTCTTTCTGATATTACAGCAATTCTGAAATTATTGTTGCCCTCGGGTATATATGACAAACTACGAGAAAAAGATTGGGAGGTGGCAGGCGAACACATTAGATGGACTGAACTTTAGAATGACGAAAATACTAGGGTAGCAGGTCAAGGTATAGGAGCCAAACTCAAGGCACTTCCCGGCACTATTATGAAGGTGTTACCACAGTTACTAACAGTGAAAAAGGAGGACTGGGATGCCATTTCCTCCTGCAAACAGAAACATGGTGAAGACATAGGCGATTATTATACAAGACTTGAAAAATGTTTTGCGGTAAATAGCGGTCTTACACCGACAAGTGAAGCTTACCTGCATTTGTTTGTTTCCAAATTAGTAGACAACGCCTTGCCAGCTATAAAGGAAAGAGTACTGAAGGTAGAAAGTACTTGGCAAGCCCATACACCGCCACAGGTGTTACAAATGCTACAATACCATCAAAACCGCATTAGGGATGAAGACGAGAATGATAAGAAACGCATGAAAGACACAAAGATGAAAGCATTAGTAGCCCAGACTGCATCCCAGCGCCAACAGACACCAGGTAGCCAGACAAACGCGAAGAGTACTTGCAATTATTGCAAAAAGTCGGGACACTTCGTTAAAGACTGTCCTGTCTTAAAACACAATTTGGCCACTGGTAAGACACAGCCCCGTCCATATCAGCCAAAACAGAATGCCCCACAAGGCACTACAGCACCTTCAGTTCCACCGACAACACAAATGACCCAAATGTACATTGGAGACGATGGCTATGCAGAATACTACCCAGATTTTTCATGATGTTGCCCAGGGAGAGAAGATGACAAACTGCCCCTAATCCCCATCCCAGTAGATCAGAAAGGTCCATTTGTAGAGGTCCAGCTTCTTGGGGAGGTTAGAAAGTTTCTACTAGACACTGGGGCCAGTAAAACAACAATAAGCCATCAAGAGGTCCCAGAAGCTCCTCTCTCGGGTGCTAAAAGTATTTCTCTGGGTTTCTCCGGACAGCCTGTGACAAACGTCACATCAAAACCACTGCCCTTACTGGTTGGTCCCCTCACGACAACCACAGATCTTATATTGACAAAATCATGTCCAGAAAATTTACTTGGAATCAAGATATTGAAAGAATTAGGAGCTGTTATTGTTTGCTCACCTAAGGATGTTAGATTATTCCTACGAGATTTTAAAGGTCACTACACCAGTAGAGAATTAGACGAAAGTTTGAAAGATTTGCCACACACCCTTTGGGCCACTGATTCCACCACAGTAGGGTGTATGGAAATAACACCTAACAAGGTTACACTGAAGGAGGGAGCCCAACTGCCACGCATAAGACAATACAAAATTCCACCTCTTGCTGTACAAGCGTTAATGTTAATTATTCAGGATCTAATAATCTAAAGTCCGGTGTGGTTAAAGGAACGATTTCTAATATTTGTAATTTCCCAGTTTTAGCAGTTCATAAAAAAGTGGAACTGGGAACACCCCCTGTCTAGAGACTAGTGGTGGATTTGAGAGAACTTAATAAATGTGTCATTCCCCAACACCCTGTGGTCCCAGACATCTCCACGTTACTCACAGCCATAGATGCAGAAGCGACACACTTTACTGGCTTTACTGTAATTGATTTAAAAACCGCATTCTTCAGTATACCCATTCAGCCAGACAGCCAATACCTTTTCGGCTTCTCCCTACAAGGACGAAGTTTCCAATTTACAAGAGCTCCCCAAGGTTTCACCGAAAGCCCAAGTGTATATAGCCAAGCGTTAAAAAGACAATTGGATACTATTGAAATGCCCCCTGACACTGCATTGTTGCAGTATGTTGATGACATCCTCATTACGGCCAGATCTGACCCAGCCTGTGCTGAAACATCATTGCTGGTACTAAAATTCTTAGCTGAGAATGGCCATAAAGTTTCCCCTGGTAAGCTCCAATTCTGTTTGCAGCAAGTGGCATACTTAGGGCACTTGCTGTCAAAGGAGGATAGGCAGCTTACACAGGAACGCATCCAACTTATACAACAAATGCCACAGCCAACAACACAGAAACAAGTCCGAGCTTTTGTTGGCCTTACCTCATATTGTAGACAGTGGATCCCACAATTTGCCCTCATTGCAAAACCATTTGTGCAGCTGACAACACTTGAAGCTGGCGCTACCCCAAAATTACCCTGGACGGATGAACACACACAAGCTTTTCAGTCTCTTAAACAGGCTGTGTGTCAAGCCCCAGTGTTGGCAACACCTGATTACACCAAAGATTTTACCTTATTTGTAACAGAAAGCTCAGGTACAGCCCTGTCGGTCCTGACCCAACTTCAGGCAGACAGGCATAGACCATGTGGTTATTTTTCCAGTACATTAGATCCGGTGGCCCAAGCACTCCCTGCATGCCTCAAATCAGTGGCTGCCACAGCACAAGCCATTAGACAGAGTGACACTATCGTACTAGGACACCATCTGGTAGAC
This sequence comes from Lissotriton helveticus, assembly GCF_964261635.1. Lineage (NCBI taxonomy): Eukaryota > Metazoa > Chordata > Amphibia > Caudata > Salamandridae > Lissotriton > Lissotriton helveticus. The sequence continues at coordinate 483,133,965 of NC_136060.1, forward strand.
CAGGTTCCACATGCTGTTGAACTTCTCCTAAACAGAACGCAAACACAACATCTGACAATAGCCAGACTCACAGGATACGAGATGACACTTTTCCAGCCACACATTGAGATCCGATGATGCAACATTTTATACCCAGCAACACTGTTGCCACTTACCTCCCCTGCTGAACAACTTCACGATTGTATTGATACAATTGATTTAGTGACCAAACCCAGACCAGATTTACAAGATACACCCCTTTCTGAGGCAGAGATGACACTCTTTGTTGATGGGTCTTGCATGAGACTCCCCACTGGAGAATTGCCAGCAGCCTATGCCGTCACAAATGGTATAAACACTTTGGAAGCACACAAAATAGAGATACTGTCAGCACAAGCAGCCGAACTAGTAGCACTAACACGAGCATGTCACTTAGCAAAAGGAAAATCAGTTAACATCTACACTGACTCACAATACGCTTTCGGGGTTGTACACAATTTCGGCACCTTATGGAGGGAGAGGGGATTCCTCACATCACATGGGTCCAAAATACAACATGCTGCCCTCATCACTGCCCTCTTGGAAGCTAGCCAATTACCAACCAAAATAGCGGTGCTGAAATATAAGGCACACACAAAAGGAACAGATGAAATATCAAAAGGAAATGATTTCGCAGACAATGCTGCCAAAATGGCGGCGAACACAGAATTGAATACACTACACCGCCAATATGCAATACGAGACCCCTTTTCTGACATCCAGGATGTCCAAAGTCACACCACACCACAGGAACTGCTAGAATGGAAGGAAAAAGGAGGGGTCCTTACAGACCAGGGTTGGATGACACCTGAGAGAGCAGTATGGCTACTACCGGATGCTATGGTTCAGGTTATAGTAAACACCATACATGGACCAGCGCATCTGGGAGAAAAAGCAATGTTAGATAGCATTCAGAACATATGGCATAACAAACATTTGAGAGCTGCAGCCAAACAAAAAGTAAAAACATGCATCATTTGTAACCAGTACAACCCAGGTAAAGGCACAAAGGTGTAGCTGGGTGGATTCCAACCCCCTGACCATCCATTTGAAGCTCTCCAGATGGACTATATTCAGATGGAGAGATGTAGAGGTTACAAGTATGTACTGGTGATGGTGTGCGCGTTAACAAGGTGGACTGAAGCTTACCCCGTCCCTGACTATACCGCCACGACGACTGCTAAGGTTCTAGTAAGAGAGTACTTCCCCCGTTATGGGTTGCCAAGAGTCATATATTCAGACAATGGCCAGCCTTTCTCTTCCGAGCTGATGAAACATGTCTCCCTTCTGTTAGGATATACTTGGACATTTCATTGCGTGAGACACCCCCAGGCAGCAGGATTGGTAGAAAGACACAATCAAACCCTTAAAACTAAGTTAGCCAAAATTACAGCAGAGAAGGGCGTAGATTGGATGACTGCCTTACCAGTAGCCTTGTTCTATATGCGAATGGTACCACACTCCCGAATAGGATTAGCCCCATTCAAGATGGTCTTTGGCCGACCACCAAACATGTGGGGAGTTACTAGACCAAAATCTATTACTGATGTAGATAGCAGAATATTGACTGATTACCTGGCTTCCTTGATGTCTGCACTCCATTCTTGTCGTTCACAGGTGGCTGCAGCCTTCCCAGACAAAACCAACCCGGAAGAACACACCATCCGACCCGGGGATTGGGTCGCAGTCCGGAACTTCGACAGGACAGATCCCCTCCAGCCCAGGTGGAAGGAACCGAAGTTGGTCCTCCTAACTACGCGGACGGCGGTGAAGATCGAAGGCAGAAAGGGCTGGTTACATGCCAGTCATTGTAAAAAATACTTTGGAGAAATAGACTCTGTTGCCAGCGATATCGCCAAATCCAGTGACACTGTAACTGAACAGTCCTCATTGCCCTTGGAACAGATCCCACAACAGAAATACAAATCAAAGCTGAGGTCCGCCACCAGGATTCTGGCTGATTAAGCCCACGGACACAGGTCTCGTGGTGAAACGGTCAGAGCATGGGGGCAGACTCAGACACCCTGACTATGTGGAAAAAAGAGAAAATGAGACGCCTAAAGAAGAATGTTAAGAAGTTGCATAGCAGCCCTATCATATGTTTGATCATACTATTTTTCTTGATGACAATCATGACGTGTCTCGGTTGGGCCCTCCACATCGCTTTCCCGCCAGCACCACATTCCTCTCCTGCACCTAACAACACTCAAGAGCACACGTACCTCGATTTGCCCCCTCATGAGCAAGCCCATAGGCTAGCTCTCCGAAACAATACCTTTATACAGATGCTACACTATACGCATCAGGTCAGCAATATCCCAGATGGATATGTGGCCGCCTCCCACCACATCAAAAGAAAGGAGGGATGCCTCTCTTCTCATTCCCGGTTTCTTATAATGGAACTTGCGAGGCCTGGTTCGCCCTAATAACAGCCGACAGGACTACCCCCACCTCCTGCCCTGATGGAAATAAGTCATGCAAGAATGGGTGGCCTTGGGGGGACTTAAATAAGGTCCTTAATGCTGTCTGCTACCCGAATGAGGATGGAGATCCTCAGGCGACAGGTACGGTCCTAGAAAGCGAAGAGTACAAACAGGGGAACGTGAGCATGTCCTACAGGATATTAAATACCAAACCTAAAAAGAATGCTGGACCCCCTTCTATCTCGGTCTCAACAGTAAAAAGGGCACCTGTGCGTTCGGAAAAATGGCTCTGTCCCATTAGGACACAGTGACTGCCATACCACTGTGAGTTTTGAAGACAAGGGAAAATCATCATTTCTAGCATACTTATTTCATCTGTGGGCAAACAGCCTATGTGAGGCTGCCCTTTAACTGGGGGGGGGGACGTGCTATATAGCATTTCTGCTACCTCCTGTCTTTGTGGCCCCATCCACTTACCACCGCGACCTCCTAGTGCCCCATGTTAGACATAAGAGAATGATAGATATCTCCGGGATTGATCACACGGAAACTACATTAGACCAATATACAGACTTCAACAAAGGATTCTTTTTCTTTATCGGCCCTGTGCTGAACAGCAAGCTCATACGCAAGTTGACAAGGACCTTGGAGGCTGTTGTAAATCAGACGGCGTCTGCCCTGGGGAACTTGACTCAGGAACAGTCTGCCATAAGATTGGTTGCCCTCCAAAACCGCCTTGTCCTTGACGTCATCCTGGCTGATAGAGGCGGAGCCTGTAGAATTATCGGCTAAAGCTGCTGTATTTTAATCCCTGATAACTCTCCGTCTGTATATACGGCTATAACAAAATTACACAAATAGCCGCCAGCCTACATCAAGAACCTGGCACTTGGACATTGTCTGACTGGTTTTGGACAATAATATCATCCTGGGGATGGAGACTGCTGTCAGCAGCAGGCATAATATTCCTGGTAATAACTGGATGCTGCCTGTGCATCCAATGTGGCCCTGACCTGTGCGGGCTATGCGCTGCAAGCTGCATTCCTAAACCACGTATCCAGCAGAAAGAAAATGAAACAATTATGCTACAGGAATGCATAGATAATCTCATGCAAATTGAGATATAGATACAGGTACACTCTGGGGCAAGCAGGGAATGAGGAAATAAAATTGGCAATTGTGCTCCATCGTTTCCCTTCTCCGCCTGTCTGCCATTTTGATTCAGACAGCATCCATTTTTGCGTGTGTCATCCATTTTGTCTCCAAACCCAGGAGCAAGACACCCTGCACCTGGCCCCTCCGTTCATTGACCACACATTCTTGTGGCTCGGCCAATTCCGAGAACCAAAGAGGTAGTTCCTGTTTTAAGAGACAGTTCCTGTTCTTGACTCTAAGCCAGAAATAACCCCCCGGTTGAGAAAGGGCCTTCAACTGAAAGAGCATTTCGACACTGAGGAAGGACCCTCAACTGAAGGGAGCACATTTCGACACACTGCATGCACTCTCACGAGACACAAGAGACGCCCATACCTTGACACATCTTGTTTGAAATTACTGTTTGTCACTTCCTTATTTTTCTTCTTCTTCTTCTTCTTCTTCTTTCTGCCTATTGCCTGAACTGTATAAATACCCTGCTGTATGAATAAAACATCAGACCACTCCTGAACCCGCTTGGTGAAGGAGCTCTCCCTTAACTCGAGTTATTGAATAAACCCTTCTTTACTCGAATACCACGGACTCCTCTCTTTACTTAATTTAAAGTATTTTACTAATATAGAAATTCTAAGATAAGGTAATATTAAATTATTTACCACATTTCCCTGTGCCCAACTCTTGGGCAACTACCTATCCTCCAAGATCCCAACTTACCTCTCGAAATGGTGGTCGCACCTGAAGCATCTCCGTCCCTAAATCTGCAGCCTCTGTTCACCTTCCAGCTTTCCCATTGGATAACATAGAGCGCCCGAAGGCTCAAAAGCACCCTGCACCCAGCCGCCCAAGTGCCCCTGGGAGTGCATCCTCTGTCTTAATCTACTTCCCCATTTGCCCTGAGCAAGTGACCCGGTGCCCAGCTCCCACAGCTGCGTGGCCTGCTTGCCAGCAGCCACCAACTGCAGGCATCCTGCCGCCCATAGGCTAACATTGGGCCTAACTCTCTCTGCACCCGGCTGCCCCTGTGCCGCTGAGGGTGAAACAACTGTACCTACCTGACCCTGGAGACCCCTGAGTCTATGCCCAAAAGCTTAACTCTGCCAGTCGAGTACTTACCCAAAAGACGATAACTCACTTTTCTTCCCTAGGGTAACATTGACTGGTTTCACTTGAAAATTCTTCCAAGTGTGGAGTTTTGAAACTTTAAAATATTCATCTAAAATCAGCGGAACAACGAATTCTGATTTACTCACCTGTAATCAGGAGAGATCCCAGTGCTGGATCTTGGTGCCCGGCACTGACCCTGAAAAGTAATTCCAGCCGTACTTACCAGTAACTTGAATTTCCTTCCATAGTATAACATTTCCTACTTTTTGCTGAAAAAGTTTTTAAGTGTTGATTTTTGAAACTTACAAATATTAGTTAAAAATCGCTTGTATGACATAAACGAATTCTTTCAATTGTTTACAGGAGGTGCACCTGTGCTGGATCCAGGATCCAACACTGAGTAAGAAAAAGTAACGATTACACTACTTACCTGCTAAGTGAATTTCCTCCAATACGATAACATTGGTGATTCTATGTGAAAAAGTTTCTGTCAACTTTTAAAATACAATAATATTCCTTAAAAATCACTACTGTAACCAAAACTCTTTTACTTAACTGTTTACAGGAGATGTCCCAGGACTGAATCCAGGAGCCAGTCCTGTGGTTAGAAAAGTAATCCATAAACTAATTAATTGCATTTAACTAGAAATTCCCATTGAGCTCAATGTAATATTGTGTTTAAAATTGTGTTGCCTATTGCAACAACTGTATCTAGTGTATTCAAAAGTCCATTGCCTATTTGAATAGTATTTAACTAAAGTAACTCATTCTGAGAAAGTATATTTTGATACCTAATGTTGGTTCTAAAATAAAACAACTATATATTTTTATACAAACCATTGGCATAGAGTTCAGTTCTTGAGTGTGTGAGACCATTTGCTGACTGAGTGTGTACAACAAATGCTTTACACTGTCCTCTGGTACTGCCTTACTGCTCGACCAAGCTACCACTTTAGAGAGTAAGGTTATATCTAACTTTCGCCTCTGCCAAACCTCTGGGGACTGTGGACTCTGTGCACACTGTACCGTACTTTGGTCCAGTATATACAGAGCCACTTTCTTACAAATACACAATGGAAATCGCACTGTGAGCACAAGGTGGTGGAATTGTTTCACAGGTTTAGCATATCAGGAGACACAAACAAATGCACCATCATATACCATCCATCTTACTACACCCTTTGTGTTCTAATGTCATCAGATGAGGCAGGACAAACCAAGTTACACTCCAAGCTAGGCCTCTCCAATGAGCAGCTCGTGAGCTGCTGGTAGCGCTCCCGCTGCCTGTAAGTAGCTCTCCTGTGTGCAGCCCAAGTCTATGAAAATAGAACAATTTTTGAATGTACGCCACAAGTGTATATTTGCAGAACTCAAAGGCTGATGTTTGCCGAAAAGAAATCAGTTTCCAAAATATAATTTGAACCAGATTTTGAAGCATTCAATCATTTGGGAAGACATTAATAAAAAGACTACTTTTGAGCCACGGGCATTGCAGTGTTGAATGTTATATACGTACGACCCATCCACAGGTATTCAAATAGACAACGCTTTTTAGGTCGAGGGTACAGCGCTTGCGCTGTAGCTTAGCGACCTATTGTTTATGCTTCAGGAGTTTAACTCCACCCATTCTTGCCGATAGCTTTTTATTTGTTTAAGTTGGTGTCCTTTACAAAAATTGGCTTGCTAATGGACAATCTGTCGTCTTTGTCCCTCCTTCTCGTTTCCGGGTATCGCCATGCAGCACCGGCCAAGGGGCATATCATCAAGGGCCTTATCTCTGCTTTTTTGGCTTTAAAAGCCAGAAAAGCGGAGATAATGTTTCCGCCCTATCAACAATCGCATGTTAGCACCCTTTTTCCTTACTCCTCCCTTTGCATCTCTAATGAGATGCAAAATGGGCGTTTCATCCTAAAGTAACTGGAGAAATGTCGCTAACCGACATTTCTTCAATTATTAATGGGCACGCTAACAAGCATAGCGATAAGAAAAGTGGCGCAAACCGCAGTTATCGCTACTTTCCTTACGCCTGCTTTTAGCTTGACTTAGCCATGATATCCAGTGGATGGTGGATATCATGGTTACGTCTGCCCTGCCCTAACAACAACGTAGCGCCAAACGTTGTGCGATTATCGCTGGATTTCCAGTGATAATTGCACATTTGGCAGCTAACTCGGTTAATTTTATCACTCTGGAGATAGGCGATAAAAACAAGCGATAGCCGGCGATAATTATCCTAGCGCTAAGTGCGCTTAGCGATAATTATCGCCGGTTGTTGATAGGCCCCTACTTTTCTTCATCTTGTGTTGTCCTGCCTCAGCGCCACACATGGTCGATGTCCGCCTCGCTTTGCATTTGTAGAAATGGTATCTCTTCCTTGTTATTTTATGGACCTCGGCCGCGCTGTGTAACATGAGTAGCAGCGCCGTTACGGAGGATGCAGGAGCCAAACTGTGCTGAGTTCCTCCTCCGACTCATTATGTCCCGCTGCGTCCTTCCTGGGCTCGGGCTCTGCGGGAGAATTAATGCTTGAACTCAGGGCACAAGTCGTAAAAAAAGAAGTGGGGGGGCGCTGTAACCGGAAGTGATGTCACGACAGGAAATGACATCACGAAAGGTGCCGAGCTCCTCGTCCCAGAGAGGCCAAAGAGTGAAGTACAGCTTTTTTACAGGGGGGACGGTGTCACCCTGGTAAAATAAGTGGGGGGACGCCGTCCACCCGCGTGGTACCCCGACTGGAGCCCTGCTTGAACTCTACTGGCTCAAAGGAAAACGCATTACAGTCTAATGCAGTACATAGGAAACCAGGTTGGAATCACGGCCTCTGCTTAACATCCTGGTATTCTGGCCAAATTGGTTTTCTTTCCATGTACCTACCGAAAAAGGGGCACATGTGTATCATTGTTTCTTAAGTTGTAATTTAAGCCTTGGCGCCGCTACAACATATGGTGATCCTGGGCTATTTGCACTGTCTATTCCACATTCCTGTCGATAGTTCAGGAACTGTAAAACTAAAAGATGAGATCTCTTCCCCCAGAAAAGGCAGACAGCTTGTAACACTATGCAGGGATGCTTATCTTTGTATTACTTTGTTGTCAAACGCAGATGTTGTGAGCCATGTGAAGGCGCAGCAGAATTTGGCTTAATAAAATATTCTTTGTGGTAGCAACATTATTATGTCATTCAATATACATTCTTTCTCTCTTTTGTGCCGAAAACAAAATACTTTTTCAATTAGTACACACGCTGTAGTGATACTAAATTGGATGCTGTGTGTAAATTATACGAACACATACTTATTACCTTTAAACAAAACGTCGGAAAAATATCAGTGCTTTTTTTGGGCTGGTAGCTATAATATGTTTTAGTAACAAACGCTTTATTTATACTAAATAAGGATTAGCTAGCACGTAGTAGTTATATTATTTGTAAGCAATATGTCAACAGTATTTCCATATTTGTAGCAGGGCGCTACTTTTATGTTGTGGCCAAGTTACTCATGTTGTGGCCAAGTTATTTCTTTATTTACCAGAAGTAGGGGTTTGGGATGGACTCACATAACAGGAAGACATGCAATGGAAACATTGCTCCTGTGATATATTTGCAGCGCAGAGTAAAGCAGAGCACATCCCTGAATAATATTTTTTGCCACTGTGTATTATTCATCTAAATTAATTTGAGCACTACTACTTTATTTGAGGGTAATGTACTTCGTGTTTATGTAAAGTGCTTAAATTCCTTGGTGAGGTAACGCTACATAAATCCTCAATAAAGTAAACATTTACTGACTAAACCACATTATCAGGGCCTTCCATCTGGCTGGGGCCCAAGCGCTGAGTAATCCAGCTTTCCCCACACCACTAATATTTTTCTTGTACAATGTTCATATCAAACGGCAACATACAGGTAATAATTAAAACATTAAAGGGTCAGTTCCCAGTCTCTAAATGTTAGTTTAAACCATGCAAAAAAAATGTTGGTGGGGGCTCTGTTACATGCAGTTTGTTTTCAAATATGAACTTCATTTGAGGCACAGAGGCTTATTAAACAAGTAAATGATTGATTTGCGTTTGTACAGCTAATAACCCTTCCTTGACCACCTGGCACACTAGAAGTTGGCCTCAGTAGAAATCAAGCATTCAAACACCGACACCTCCCTTATACATTTAACAAGCATTAACAGAGCTAATAGGTCTCGCTTCTTTTGGGACCTGCTGCATAACTAAATACTTATAAGGTCCCAAAGGCGAGACCTATTGGCTTTGCCAATGCTTGTTGTCCTTATTGCTCGCAACCTTGGCTGATGGACCGAGGTGGATGGTTCTAGGAATCTTGACTAAGGTGATCAGTAATGTTGTTGTATCAACTTTATTTCAGCTAATACAGCCATAAAAGCAGGGAGTACAAAAAGAAAAACATTTGCAATAATTATCTAATAATAATAATAATAATAATAATAATCCACATTTGTAAAGCGCACAATCACCCGTAAGGGTCTCTAGGCGCTGGGGGCCGTCAGGAAGATTAAGCAAGCTATTGCCCAGAGTCACTTGGTGCTGGGCTAACCTGCCGCCGGAGCCGGGGATCGAACCCTGATCCCCAGAATCCAGCGTCAGTCGCCCTGGCCGCGGCGCCACACCTCTCCCCTATATTATAGCAGCAATTAGTAGCAGCAATTAGTCACAGTATCAGATTACAATAGGGGGGCAGTCAACAATTAATTCATAACAGGATTTTGCAATACCATATTAAAAACACGATCTCGTTCAATAATTTATATAAAACAAAGTTGTTTATACTAAAAGCCAGATTTAAAACCTTTAAAACACATTAAAACACATTAAGAGTATAAACCCAGTCCTATCTATGATGGATTATGTAGTATAGAAGAAGCTACGGTCCCCAATGTTACATTACAGCTTGTAACCAAGCCGTTTTCTAGTTAAATACACATTGAATAGAAACCTACTTATGCAAAACACTATCACGTTTTCTAGTTAAATACACATTGAATAGAAACCTACTTATGCAAAACACTATCAGTTGAGAGGAGTTAGACTTGATTATACGTTCTGCTTCTTTGTAGGATCTAACCCCCATGTTTTTACAGAGGGGTCTGATCCAACGGTCTCTGGGTAACTTATAGACCGGGCAAAAGAACATTAGATGGACATCATCTTCTTTTGCATTTTGTGAGCAGAGAGTACAAAAGCCACTATCATTTTTGCCCCCCCACCCACAAGTATTTGCATTCGTCTGGAGCACCCCATATCTGAATTGCAAATATAGTGTTTTCGCTGATGGTGGTCCTATCTCGTCCATAAAAGATTCAAATCCAGCATTGTCCTTTACATTCAGGAATTTCTGGGTTAGTGTACCAATGGATGAACTATGAAGTAGCTCACCATTCACATACGACCAAAAAGCAGACTTTAGAAGTTTTTTGCATGGGGGTGTCATATTTTGAGGCTCTTCCCAATAATGGGATAGCCTCAACCTGGTGCACCAAAGAGAAATATGTTTTAACCATGCAATTTTCTTGTACTCATCAATCTGAATAACTTCTAACAGGCCACTTTTGTAATTACTCAGCTCCAGAGTAATCCAAAGCCTTACCCAGTACAACAAGGGCCTTAGGATAGCATGATAATCTGTCCGTTTAAGGTCAATATCCAGAAACACTGGAACTAAAGGAGTTCTAGTTGGAATTTTTAACAACCTGCGTATGAAGTGATTCTCTTCCCGTTCAAAATTGCTTTTGCAACAATGCCCCCAAACCTCAGCACCATAAAGTGCCGCTGATTGGGCCTTTGCCTTAAATACTTCAAGTGCCGGCGTAACTGCTTTGGAATGACTTGCGCCGTGTACTTTTAGTATAGGCATCGAATTTTGTTTAAAGGACAGTCTACTTTTTACAAGATGCTCCTTCCAAGAAAGGGCACTGTCCAACATAATACCTAGGTAATTAAAACTCTCAACATACTCCAATTTTTGATTATTTAAGGTCAAATTCTTCCTGAAGGACTTTTGTGGGTTTATGGACATATATTTAGTTTTTGACGAATTTATTTCTAACCCCTTCTCGACACAGTATCCATAGAATTTATTTACGAGATTTTGGAGACCCTTTGGACTCTGGGAGATGAGGATTGTATCGTCGGCAAAAAGAAGTGCCGTAATTACCTCGTCTCCCAGCTTCGGGGAGTCGTGAACACAGTCTCTCAAATATGCAGGTATGTCATTAACATATAATGAGAAAAGTGTGGGCGCCAACACACAGCCTTGGCGTACGCCACGATTCACAGGTATGGGCTTTGATACTTCACCTCCCTTCCCCCATCTGACTTTGGCATAATTCCCTGTGTGTAGTCTAATGAGTTCTTGGAGTAACTCGCCGGGGACCCCCATATTTCTTAGTGTGGTCGACAGGAGATTACGTGGGACGAGGTCCAAGGCAGCCCTCAGATCTATAAACGCCACATACAGGCTGCCCTTTCTTATATTAATGTAGTTCCAGCAGATGCACGTGAATCTAAATACTTGATCCACCGTGCTGATTTTTTACCTAAACCCTGCTTGGTATTTGGTCAATGTCTGGGTCTCCTCAATCCAAATTAAAAGTCTATTTAAAATGTGTCTGGCAAAAACCTTCTGTAAAAGATCAATTAAACTAATTGGGCGAAAATTGCCCGGATCATAACGATCCCCTTTTTTTAAAAATGGTAACAATTTCTGCCCCTTTCCAGCTATCAGGGATCGGTGTACCAGCCACTATGGAATTACATAAAAAATTAATATAAGGGCCCCATACTTCCACGTCATGCTTTAGTAAGTCGCCGGGGATCTTATCAGGTCCTGGGGCTTTACCTGCTTTAATTGCCTGTAATGCCTGCATAGTCTCCTCTAAACTAAAACATAAAGGGACACTGCTCAATGCTAGGTTGCTCTCTTGAACTTGTGGGGGCAACTCTTCTTCACCATATGAATAGAGCTTAGTAAAATGGTCGCACCAAATGTTCTCGTCTAAGTAAATATCCTTTGGTGATCTACCCTTTCTATTCCCCTTCGATATTATGCTCCAAAAGGTTCTCTGATCTCTCAATTTAGCTGCAGTTAAGAGATCATCCCATAGTGCATCATCCCACGCTTTTTTTGCCTGAGACAGGGTTTTGTTATATGCATACCTACTTTCTCTTATGCAATATGTTTTTTTAGTTTTAACAGCCTGAATCAAGTGGGTCTTCGCTAAACGGCATTCTTTGTTGTACCAGGGATTAACTAGCTCTAAATGATTATCATTTAGGTTCTTATCCCTTTTGCAGATTTTACTCAAAAAGGGAGTTAAAGCATCTACCAGTTGATAATGTAAATCTAACACCATGAGTGCCTAATAAGGGCTTCTGGTAAGATGCAATGGTATCAGAAAAGGCATTATAAATATTTAGCATGGTAGAGTCCTTAGCCAGGATATAAGGCAATCTCAAGGCGCGTCTATTATTTGATACTTGCAGTTCCCCGGAAGAGTCATTCAATACGATCTCTTCAGCAGATTTAAATTTAAAAGGTTGGGGGTTTAACCATAGTTGAAGTGGTAAATGGTCGCTCTCTGTCCTGGTATCTATTTTAAAATCAATAGCTAGGTACCAGAGACTCAGAGAGACCAATATAAAATCTATGTGTGACTTAGAGTTACCTTTTGAAAAGGTTGGGGCTGCTGGTCTATCAGACTGAAAACAGCCATTGCATGCCCTTAAGTCATGCCCCACAGTCAGCTGTAAAATTTGTGTTGCTGCTACAGTGCATTTGGCTAACCCTATGGAATTCAAAATCGGGATATCATTTGCTATATCCTGATCCTCAAGTAGATTATCAAGGCCCAACATTGGTTCATATTTACAGTTGAAGTCCCCCCTACTACCACTAATGGATTTGGTCCTAATGTGTCTAGAAAGGAATCCAGTAGCTCTACTACCGTTGATTCCTTGTTATGTGGATGTGGTCTATTATATATGTTTATTAAATATACAGATTCCTTTTTTCTTGTCGCTATCTTAATTCCCAATAAATCCGGGGAAGGAATGGACAGTTGAGTTACTTCTATTTCTAAATTAACTCTTACCCAGATCACCAGCCCCCCTGACGCTCTCCCTCTTACTGACGGAATTGCATCACAATAAAAAGTTTTGTACCCAAGCCTGTGCGGGATATCTAAGGCCCAAGTCTCCTGGAGCAGAACAACATCATAATCTTCTATGTAGGTACACCAGTCCAAGTCCCGTAGATTTCTCGCTAACCCTGCTACATTCCATGATATTAATCTCACAGGTTTATTTCGTTTAGGGCTGAGTGGGACTGCATTCAACGATGTGTCTTGTGTAGATATACTATCTGGAGGGAAGGTTACAATACTTATTCCTTGCATTGGAATGTTACCATCAATAGTACCCTCAGACACAGTGCTACTGGTACAGCATAACCCTACATCTGTTGGGCTGCCATTATTTTCCCCAGCACATTTAGAAATCTGATTGCTCGCCACAACCTCAGCCAATAAAACAGGAACTAGTCTAGGGCTATCATTATTTATAGGAATAGACACCGCTATCTGTGATAGTTCAGGCTCTGAATTATTTATATATAACTTCCCCACATAAAAATTGGAGGACTCCCCCAAACCTTTACTACCAGCTGACGACAGTCAATCATTCTGATCCAAACTACTTAATGCATGATATTTGTTTTGTGTTGGGATCTCAAAGATTGGGCCCGTATTAGAATGCCCACTTCTTGAATTGTGCAAAGGTCACTTGGCTAAATGACTATAGAAGTATCCCAGAGGATGCACACCCACACTGTTCTCACACCTTTTCAACGATGCTGCTCTAAGTAGCACAGTCGCAACGTGTTGGGGATGTCTACAGTTAATAACAATACATTCGCCCCTACAAGTTTTCCTGGCATTACCAATCCAGGGTACCCGTCTCGTTGTTAGTATCTGGTCTGAATAATTTGTCGGGAACCCACAATTCTTATTCAGCCACGAAACGGTTTTGTACTTGAGCGATTCATGGGATTCCTGACTGGTATTAGGCTGCGTGGTATCTAAGGGTGGGACATTAGAGAGTAAGACAACATATGGTTCACAATCTGGTGGAAGGTTGATTGGGCGTACTTTCCTCGATTGAATTAGTGGGCCCACTGTCTTTGTTAGTACCACATTAGTCTGTATAGTCTGACCATCCGAACGGCCCATCTCGCCAAATTTAGCCGTGCTTACCCTCCCCGCCAGTGGTTTTTGCACAACATTATTAGGCAAAATGTCCCTTTCTCTTGGTTTCGGGCTCTCCTCTCTAGTTATTTTAGTTAAGAGACCACCCAATCTAGAAACTTCGGCTGTCAAAAGATCTATTTTCGTCATTAAAGGCTTAACAACAATTTCTAATTTATCCTCAAACATCTTAGCTATTTGCTCCAGAAGGTCAGAGTTCATGGTTGAGTCACTGATAATAGTCATTGTTCCCTTATGACCGATGGTACTCTTCTGTGCTATATCAGATTTTTTCTTATGATATGTTCCTCCCCGCTTAGACTGTGTTTTCCTACACTGTCTTACCGCTCTCTTAACTGGAGAGCACCGTACTGATACATCCATGGAGTCATCTTGTAAATCCTGGTCCATTATGTCCATTATGTCCTGATCTACGACTAATACTGTCGGAATCTCCATTGGAGGCATATCAGTAGGAACATCCAATTTAGGAGAAGAAACCACAGTTAGATCACTTCCAACACCAAGGGATGTAGTAAGTATCAAGGAAGGATCTTCCAAACCCAGTGATTTCCTTCTGTCATTATTGATCTTGCTCACCATTTTTACTAAGTAGTTATCCATGGTTGGTTTATTCTTAGCCATCATCGGTAATCGAACAAACCCCGAAGAAATTTAGCCAGTTGGACTGCAGTTTGTTGGGGGTTAGCGTAAGGTTGATAATAAGATACTAACCAAAGCTTTTAAAAGTACTTCCTGACTTAGTATAATACAATCATAATATGAAACTACAATGTTCAAAAATCATTATGTCTCAAAGAGCTTACTTCTCAGTAGGCACAACCAAGGGGGGTGGCCCAGCCCAGCCTCGTTCTGCCCCGGACTGCCACAGACTGTCGCGGGCTTCTCTCGGGGCTCCAGGCGCTCTTCCTGCTTTAAGCGCCTCCAGGCGCGTCGGTGGCGTGGGCGGAATGCGCGGCCCCCAAGGCTGCTGGGATATATAGTGCCGTTTCCCTCACGGCGTGACCGGGCCTTCTCTGGCCGCAGTACCGGTAGTGGCCGCCGTTGCCCTCACGGCTTGTGTTCCGGTCTCTTACTCTATCTCTTACTCTGTACTGTCAGTAATGTGAACTTGTATGATATGTAATTGATATAAAAAGACGGTAACTCCTAAACTTGCATGATATGGTCACTATTAAAATACTAATATTAGTTTCTGGAAATGATTTTTTTTTTGACGCAAGTAGCACTTCCTGCATAAAAAGTTGAAGACCCCTGTAACAATGACAGACTGATATTAGGAATAAACGTGTTGTAACAGGCAGGGAAAAAAACCTTGTACAGTCACTTGCTGAATGAATAAATGAATGAAAAAAGCATTTATAAAATGCGCGGCTACTCCGTAGAGTGTTGCGTCGCTGCTAGGTATACCTTACTACTACTACCTAGGGAACACTTCACTGCAGAATAGCCAGGTTTTGAGTTGCTGAAGGAAGGTTTCCAACGAGTTTACTAAGAACAACAGACCAACAAACATTTGAGGTATGCACATTATGCGGCCCGAAGAAACAGGAGGCTTAAAAATACAAGATGGAGGCGGACCTAGTTTAGGCCTTGTTTGGCCCATGCTAAGAAATCAGTTGTGTAACGTGCAACTTTTTCGTTTTTGGTAAAAAGCATTTAGGTTACTAAGCAGATAGTATTAAGAAATATCTTTAAAAACACTACTGTGAATTACTGTTTTTCTTATACTCTGCACTTGGCACATCAAATGCTACAACGGCCACAGTTCCCTACTTACCAACAACACGTAGATGGTAGTACCGAGTCGGCTGTTCATCACACTGTAATCTGTAGAAGCCAGCATCTTCGGACAGAGTATTCTGTAATAAGAAGGCGCCGCTGCACGTCGGTTTCACGCGGTCTCTGTAGTGGTCGAAGACTTGGTCCGGGCAGGTACGTCCATCTGAATAAACCACGTCCTTTCCTTGGGGAGCGGACTTGTCTTGGCCAAGAAAGCTCCATTCACAATAGTCTTTAAAAGGGCCAGCGCAAAAGGAAGTGCTCTCTCCCCTGGTTCCAAGCACTAGCTCTGCACCTGTGACATGAAGGAAAACAGAATACATGTATGAAGCTCTCACTGCAAGCCCAGAAATGCCCCGGTTACTTACCGGTAATCTTCATTACTCCGAGTATAGTCTTCCTCGCCACATGACTTACATAGTGAGCTTCAGCTCCACACCAGAACCCTCCAAAGCAAAAAGTTAGCCTCCCATGCCTCCCATCCCTCCCCAAGATGGCCGACCCATTACCACCTGACCCCTATAAGAGGCGGGCCGGCCCAACCCATCAGCCTGAAAACCACCAAGCACAAACATGAAGCCGACAGCCAGACAGGGAGGGAGGGATGGGAACTCATGTGGCGAGGAAGACTATACTCGGAGTAATGAAGATTACCGGTAAGTAACCGGGGCATTACCTCCTCGTTAGTCTTCCTCGCCACATGACTTACATAGTGAGCACATACCAAAGCCAAGCGGCTTCATGGAAACTCACAAGAAACCAACAGACCAGAAGGGGAGGACCACGAAAGAGGTCAAACCCAACAGACCAGAACGAGTGGAAGGACCACCCCGGAGAGAGGCAACCACGAGTAGGAGAACCAACCCGGGACCGAAGACACCGGGAAGGCCGAAAAACAAACCGGACCCCAGAGACACCAAGAGTCGCCAGGAAAACCGCCCCAACCGAAGGAAGGCAGAGAAAGGCACGGGACCGGACCGCACGGAGCCAAAAAAAGGCAACAGCAACCAGGGCCAGAACAGAAAGAGCAGGCCCGAACAACACACCAGGGCCGCACAACAGGCAGCACAAAGCGAGAGGGGAGAAAAAGTCCAAGAGAGGAACCGAACGAACAGAGGACAACCCTACCACAGCGACCCAACAAAAAAATCAACAGTGGAAAGAGGCAACCAGTCCGTCCAACACAGCAAAACCGCAAGGGCGACCACAACCCGCGAGAGAGCCGAACCAGAAAAACTGGGAAGCGGCACCAGAGCCATTCAACAGACAGGCACGAGCCGGAAGAATGGAAAAGGGTGCGGAAAAGAAACAGAAAGGGAACAACCCCCGCCACACAAAGGACCCCCGGAAGGGACCGCGACTCCAAGGAGAGAACCCAGGCAGGCACCAGGGAAAACGAACCCAGGAAGGAGCCGGAAACGACACCGAAGAGACCCGGAGGAGAACCAACCGGGCAAAGGCGAAAAACTGAAAACCCACAGGCCCGCCCACGGCCAGAAGGGAGAAGAAGAGGCAGAAAGAAGCCAACCGGCCAGGTACGGGAACACCCGCACAGGGACCAAGCAACCGGCCCAGGAAGAAACACAAGAAGGGAGCGAGCCCCCGAAGAGAGCACCCAGGCGGGCAAACAGACAGCCAGCCCACAACCAGGCCCAGCCCAGCGAGACAAAGAAGAACCGACAGGCATAGGAGTGCGGCAGCAACACACCAAAGGCGCGAAGAACAGAAGGGCAGGGAGAAGACGAGTCCGAGTCATGACAAAACACCCAGGGAGCCACCAGACCCAACAGGACCCGGGACCCCAAAACCAGGGGAAAGAAACGAGGACACACCCACACCGGAAGCGCAGGGCCCCGCCAGGAAATCCCAAAGCACCGCCGGAAACAAAAACAGTCAGCAGGCAAAGGGACCCCAGGAAGCGCAAAGCCGGGAGCCCAAACGAGAAGGCTGAAGAGCCAAAAACCGGAGAACCAAAGGAAGCAGACAGGGCCAGACGTACCCAGGAGACACCCGAACCAGGCACAAAAGAGGCCCGACCCACAAACCACCAAAGGAGAGGCGATGAGAACACGAGCACCCAGGGCCAGAAAAGCCACAGCCAAAAACGACCCAGGCAAGGACAGCACCCATGCGCCAAAGACAAAAGGGGCGAACCCCGCACACACCCCGGAGCACGAGGCAGGGGACAAACTCACCACAGGGACCAACAAGCCCAAGCAAGGCAGGGGAAAACCCCAGAGAAGCCAAGGAACGGCAAAATAGAAGCCAGATGGGAAAAACGACCACAGGGAAATCCACCGACCCAGTACAGACCGGGAACCCAAGCATGGCCAGAGGAAGGCACCACCAACACATGGGCAGGAGGAACCCAGCTCACCCAGGAGACAGAGCGGGAAGAGTCGGGGGAAAAAAAACCAAGGAAGGGCCAGAGGCACCGAGACCAACAGGAAGGGGAGGATCCGCAAGGATAGACAGGGGCGAGAAAACACCGCCAGTCCACAAGACCCAAACCACGACCAGAGAAAGGCCCCACCAAGGCAGACGACCCCAACCGGAAAAACCACGAACAGGACCCGGAGAGAAAGGATCAGCGAAACCGGCAAAAGCGACCCCGCAACAAAAAGGAAGAACACACGCCCCGCCAGAGGCAGGCGCCAAATACCATGCCCGACCAGGCAGGCACCACTCAAAAGGAAGCAAGCCACCAAAGGGCCATAGCCCCAAGGGCAACGAAGGCCCGGAAGAGAAGGAACGCAACAAAGACCCGACCCCCAGGGGGCAAGGAGAAGCATGGTGACAGCAGAAAGCCGACAGGAAAAAGGAGCAAGAGCCGCCCGCCGAGTCCCGACCAGACCAGGAGAGCTCCTCGGGAGCAGAAACAGTCAGCAAGAAAACACTGACGCAGCCCAGAGATGGACGGACAGACCCCAACAGCAGGAAGACCACCTCAGACAAGCCGTAGCCCACAGCCCCCGGAAAACCCCGGAGGACGGCCAACAAGGAACCAACCGGGACCGACCCCACACAAAAACAGCAGGGACAGGAGACCACAGGACAAAAGGACCACAGGCCGAAAGCCCAGAAGGTAACACATGATGTACGCCCAAGCCACAGCACCATGGACACAAGCCAAAGCAAGGAACCCTGCGAAAAAAGCAGAGAGAGCAACCCATCGGGAGACGCCGAGGTGACAAAGGAATGTCTCACGAAGAAGCGTGACAACCACCGGCAAACCAGAAACCCCAGAGCCCCAGGAGGCAGCCGAAGCGAACACGCCCCATGAGCACCCGCAGAACATGTGAACCACACACGAGGAAGAGGGCGCAAGGGGAGCCCGGCGAGCACTGGAGCAGGAGGAGGAGAAACCACCGCCAAGGACCATGGAGGAAAAAGTCCGAACCAAAAGCCAACCCGGAGACCACAGAAGCAGCCCGAGAAGAAGAACAGGAGCAACAGCCCCCGGAAACCCCAAAGGCCACACCAAGCAGGACCAGGAACATCTGCGGAGGGCACAGAATGTCCAAAAAAAACACAGCCCCACAAGAGGAACTGAGAACCACCATGACGACAGCACCAGGCAAACACAGGAGGAGACCCACCCAGGCACAAGCCCTGACCATGCCCAACGACTGAAAACAGACGAGAAGAGGAGCACAAAGACCCCAAACGGCCGGAACCGACCCCGACACCCGAGGGCAGGACAGAGCACAGAGACATGGAACGTGGAAAACCAGCCACCCAGTGACAACCTATACGCGTAAAACAAGAAGAAATACAACGGATGACAAGGAACCACCCGAGGATACGGCCCCAGCAAGGCAGGACACCAACCTTGGGCCGGAAGAGAAGGCGCCAACAAAGGCAAACCACTAGCAGAGCCAAAGCCCCCTCCAAGAGCGAGGCACAGCCACAGAAAATGAGCGCAGGAACCGGGAATGGAAATCAGTCACCCAGCGAATGCAAAACTAAACACTCGAACCCCGAAAAGCAATCATCGGGGGGGCACGGTCCAACGAGCCACAGCTCCCGTATATCAAAAAAACAATAACAGTATGAAAAAATACCCAACCAGGGAAACACCCACAGCATCAGCAGGATTCGAACCCCGGTCCGCGAGGGCTGACCCCACCAAAGGCACAAGACATACCTTCGAGCCATAGCTCCCTGGTCGAGACCCGAGAGCGACAGACAAACCACTCCAAAACAAGCAGCAGCAGGGCCCATGGTACACAGGCAAAGCCATCGAACCGGCGGCCAGAAGAGCGGGGTACCGCCACAGTAACGTGGAACATCAGCGTAAACACCGAAAGAAATATAAGAGAGACCCACAAAAAATAAAAATAAAAAAAACAATCCCTCCGCAAACTAAAATTATTAGAATGCCAAACCAGGGACCGAACCAGGGACCACTAGAACCGCAGTCCAACGCACTCCCAACTGAGCCAACCCGGCCCGCCTGCCGCACCACGTGAGCGAAGTCAGGGAACCGGACCCGCCCACCAACGGAGCCCCGGGGGAGGAGCAGAACGCCACAGCCTCCCAGGCAGGAAAACGCGGGAAGAAGGACCCCGACCGGACCGAACACAGCCGCGGAAGAGAGGACCGTCCAAGGACCACACCCGCCCGGACGGCAAAGGTGAGTCCGATAGAGAAACAGGCAGCCCGGACAGCACAGATCACAGGAAGCAGAGCCGACCCCGCGATCCGAACCTGGTCCCACAGCGCCTAAGACGGCAGCTCAGACCGACACACCACCTCCCACTGGAGCGCAGTAAAGCAGGAATCAGGCGGAGCGCCCACAATGTGGAACGGGCCGCCTCCCCCCCCCCCCGAATGGCAGGGACAAAACGGAGGAACGCCAACACACCCAAACCAAGCGGGGAAGCCGCAGAAAAATGCGCCCGATACATGGGAAGGAAGGGGACCCGGGAAAAGAACACAAGACAAACACGGGCCCCTGCAGATACCGGTGCCGTCAGTAACAAACAGTTACAGGCAGCGCGAGGCGAGGGGCCAGAAGGGCTCAGAAACAGCAGAGCCCCAGACCAACCCCCCCGCACCCCCTATTGACCCTTGGCTCGCTAAGGCAGAGCCTAACCGGCCCCAAAGAGACCGGAGGAAGGAAGGGGGGAAAGTCCAAAAAGCCCCAGAGTCCGCTAGAGCAGGACCACCGACCAAGGACCCATGCTCCTGCTACAGCAGGAACCACTTACCTGAAGACGCATCCGGAGAGTAATGACGCGCAGAACTAAAAAAAACAGGCTGATGGGTTGGGCCGGCCCGCCTCTTATAGGGGTCAGGTGGTAATGGGTCGGCCATCTTGGGGAGGGATGGGAGGCATGGGAGGCTAAATTTTTGCTTTGGAGGGTTCTGGTGTGGAGCTGAAGCTCACTATGTAAGTCATGTGGCGAGGAAGACTAACGAGGAGGTAATGCCTCTACATGGAATGAAGGTGTCACCAATAAACATTCAATTGTCACATGAACACACCAAACAATTGGAAATGACACACAGAAACCTTAGCAGGTAGGCACTGCCAGCATTGGAATGCTTGCACGGCGGGGCCTTCCTTGACAGTACGACAAGGGCGGGGCCTGGGGCGACAGTGTGAAGTTAAATGACATTACCCTGAGCTGCATTCCCTCTTCCCCCCTCCATTGCTGGCTGCTAGGACGTGCCGTGTGTTTTTTTCGATTTCCTTCATGGAAGTCAGTCAAGCAGCTCCCAGACCGAGTGCTAACTGGATGGCGTGTTATCCTCTGCAAATAAACACACCAAAGAGCGACTCTCAGAAAGTAGTTTATTTGAAGGGTTAGTTGTTATGACTAATAACGTAAAATGAAACGTTGGCCTGACGGCTAGGGCGTTGGACCTCGAATCTGGGGAACCGGGTTCGAGTCTCGGCAACGACGCTCAACATCCTGTGATTCTGGCCAAATCACTTAATCTCCCCGTGCCAAACAGAAAATTAATGTGTCCTCGGTAATGCAACTGGTGCTATGTCGAGACCTCCGATACCCGATTCGGGTCAAGTTCGCGCTGTATAAAAGAATCAGAGGCTTCGAGCCAGGAAATCTGTCTGCTGTGAAAGAGTTTGTATTAATATCCTACTGCTGGCTGATTACCATCACCAAACACTTGTAAACACACTCCCAGCACAGTTAACATGGTTCGACTGGTCAGCCATCACTTAAAGCCAGCTACTGATGCAGTGACATTAACTCTCTTTGCTGTTCATTGAATACAGCTTTCAAGTTTACCCAGAGCTGAAATAGACAAATGTAATACCCTCATAAGGGCCATATATAAGCAAGTAAGAACACTGCACGACTAGAAACGTGCAGAGGTGAAACCCCTCTTCAAGAAACCAACGGCCAACCCTACTGACCTGAAGAACTACTGGCCTATTTCTCTCCTCCCTTCTGCATGACTCCACAACGCGCCCTCGACTGGATCCGATCCTTCCTCTCCGGCAGAACCCAGAGGGTCAGACTCCCCCTCCCCTTCCTCTCTGACTCCACTGACATAGTCTGCGAGGTGCCCCAAGGATTTTCATTAATCCTGAAGCTCTTCAACATATACATGGCCCCCATCGCCTCCATCTTCAGACAGCATGGGCTCAGCATCGTATCCTACGCTGATGACACCCAACTCATCCTCTCCCTCACAAAGAACTCAGAAATCACCAGACTCAGCTTCCAAGAAGGAATGAGAAACATAGCAGCCTGGATAAAGGATAGCTGCCTAAAGCTCAACTCCGAGAAGACCGAGGTCCTCATCCTCGGACTCTGCACCTCCGCCGGGGACAACACCTGGTGGCCCTCCGCCCTCAGGAGCCCACCCACCCCGACAGACCACGCTCGGAGCCTCAGCAAAATCCTCGACTCCTCCCTCTCCATGAACCGCCAAATCAATGCAGTCTCCGCCACCAGCTTCAACTGCCTACAAATCCTCAGCAAGACCTTCAAATTGATCCCCCCTGACTGCAGAAAGACCGTCACCCACACACTCATCACCAGCAGACTTTACTACGGCACCGCCCTCTTCAAAACTCTTCTACGCAAGCTCCAAACCATCCAGAAAGCTGCCGCCAGGCTCGTCCTAGGGACACCGTGCCACGAACATATGATCCAACACCTGCGAAACCTCCACTGGCTCCCCATCGAGAAGAGGGTCACAGACAAACTCCTCACCCACGCCTACAAATCCCTCAACAACAGAGTAGGTTTCCACGAACCCAAGAGGAACCTCCGCTCTGCCGACCTCGCCCCGGCAGAGGTCCCCCGCATCCACAGAAGCAGAACGGGAGGGAGAGCTTTCTCCTACATCGCAGCCAAAACCTGGAACGAGCGCCCGTTCAACTTCAGACGTTCCCCAACCCTCCACACGTTCAGGAAAGACCTCAAGACCTGGCTCTTCGACGGACCCGGAGCGATCCCCTCCCCCATTGCCTTGAGACCCTCACGGGTGAGTAGCATGCTCTATAAACCACTGATTGATTGGACTGGACTTGGTTCTGTGACGGGCAGCATAATGTTTTTTAAATTTCACGGGGCCCACCTTATCATGAGGCATACTGCGCACACACCCAGAAACTGCATGGGTCCCTGCTGCAGTGTAACAGGTAGATAAATCGGAGAACAGCCATAACAACGCGGGGATTACCCCGCACTGCCATTACAACGAAAATCGTTACAACGTTCGCTGGAGGGCGCTGTTGGATAGGGAAGAGTTTAATTTTCTATCCAACACCTTCCCTACTGTCAACGTGGGCTGGAGTTGGAATAGAAAATTAAACTATTCCACGATCCAGCGCCCTCCAGCGAAAGTCGTTGTAACGACTTTCGTTGTAAACCCCGCGTTGTAATGGCATGCGGGGTAAAAGCCTGTGTTGTATTGACATACAACCCATGAATCAGAGTAGCTCTACCAATGACGAGACAAAATACATTATTAACCCGCCCCGTCCCTCCTTGGCGTGGAATCGTCAAGTGTCCTGAGTCGGACTCGGACTAATGTGAATTAGTCTCCTAACTTTTCACCCACCCCAGCATACTGCGCAGCCGCAGCGCTGCGCTAGTAAGTCAGCTGAAGAAGCAAGCAGCATGACGTGTAGTAGCAGGTCTATGAATCAGGTAACTAAAAGGCTGTAATAATGCTGCTTTTCCTTGAACCTGGTATTGTGGCATGTGGAAGATGGAGACGTGTGAGCTGAGCTGCTTGCTTTATAGTTCACTCACTGTTCACCATTTCAGTTCAGCAGGAGACATCACGTGTGAGGTGACGCAGCGGGTCACACACACAATAAATTGAGTAATGGGTATTTGTATCGCTGGTGGTGGTATTTCCGTATAGCTAGCAGGATGGCTCACGAGTTACTGTGCAGATGTACTAAGAAAATCAAAAAGGGGAGTGAAGAGGTGGTGCCGATGAGCACCGAGGTGGGCACGTCCTCCTCTTATCAGGGATTCTATTAATCAAAAGGGTCCACCTCGCATTGGGTGGGTGTATATCCAGATGTCAATGGAATACACCTTCTTTGTTAAAATACCCCTCACACACCAAAAGGGCCCTTGGTGTCATGCTTCATCATCGGGGTCTTCCCGTCCCGCTGCGGGGCGGGGCAGTGCTGCGACAAGCGACTACGCTGGAGCACCTTTAGATGGGGGTGCTATGTGTTGGGAGTGAGTGTCAGTGGGGTCAGGAGTGATATAAAGAGTGAGTTATTAAAAAATACCTGGCCTAGTGGTAAAAATGTTTTTTATTAAACACTGGCTGGTATTGTTAAAAGAAAAGTGAAGCGGAGAGATGGAGCAGATTAATGGGCTCTCTCTCCTGTGTGGGTCAACATGTTTCGAGGCGTGAAGCCTCTTCGTCAGGACCAATGTGACTGTGCAGATGTAAACATGAGTGAGCATTTTGGATTTTTTCAGGACTGGACTGGCCTACCCTCTTTCGCCCATTTTCCGTTATTGACTAAGTGGGGTTGATGTTGTAATCTCTCGTACTCCCTAGGAGGCTTTACCCGGGTCCTCACCCTTGCCCTTGTTTAACTATGTCCATCAGGTTAACTCGTAGCAAGGCCGGTAAGGGAGGCACATCAATTAGTGGTCCAATGGATGATTTCATCACTCGTACTAATCTTGCGATTGACGAGGAAATTTCCAAACTGCAGACTCGTATCTCTCTTGAGTTGGCTGCCGCTAGAAGATTATCGGAGGTAATTGCAGTTTCCCAAAAATCTTCACTGGGGCATATAGCTACTGCTGTTACCCCGGAGCGACCTGCCAATCTCAGTTCTTTAGTCTTGCAGGCAGAAGTCCACCAGGTTCCGATTTTACTACCCCCCTCCCCAGCCCTAGGGCCAGCTGTTGATGCAGGTGACTCGATCCTGCCTGTGTTGTCTCCCGTGAAGAATGCCAGTTTTAACTTTTCTACCCCGGTAATTCTAAAATCACTCACTGGCAAGCAGGATCCCAGCTCTAATTTCCCCGCCCCAGTAATTTTTAATTCATCTAGGATTAACACAAATCTGGGTAATTTACCCAAAAGGAAAAAATCCTCCCGGTATACTTATTACCGTAAGAAGGCAAGAGTTGCGGTGGCACAGAAACCGAAATTGCCCAGTGTACCACTACCCAATATAACAGAAGGGACTATCCCTAGGGATCAGCCATATCGAGAGGGGGTTTCTGAGGGGACAGATCCTGCTTCTACCACCACCACAGTACAGGAGGGGGGCTTACTTGTTGAGGGTCGGGAAGGGAAGGATGGGGAATTCATAGGTATAGTTTGGGAAACACTCAAGAAACTTCTTTCCCCACTTGCTCTCAGACTCTCATGCATTGAAAACAGCTTGCTGGAGATGGAGAAAAGCATTATTGCTTTGGCCACTCTTGGCTTGAGAAGTCTAGAAAACCAGGGCTTCGGGGTAGAGGACCCAACTCCACAAGCATTACATCTTCCTCCCCCTGTACCATCACCTGAACGCCCGGTTCCCAAGCCGCGAACCCTGGGTGTGAACCAAATTACTGCTACTTTTAAACCCGAGGTCCCCACCCGCCCTTTTCCCCGACCAACTCCAAAGCCTACTACAGGCCCTCCTGTCAAACCTCCCCCCAGTGAATCTCGTCAGCAATACTCTCAGGGCACTTCTGCTAAGAATAACTTTAGAGGGGGTTACATCGATCTTCCCCCAGAGGCCAATGACTATGTGGTTGTTCTGACGGGCGTTTCCCAGATTGAAAGCGGCCATTATGAGAACCACTGGTCTTTGAAGAACAAGACAATGCACTGGCTTAATGCGAACCGTCCAATCCCCAATGGTCGGAAGTGCAGAGTCCTGATGGTGCGTCGTGTCCCCTGGGTGGGTCCCACAAAGAAATCCGCGGTTGGGGACTGTATAGTGGTGACCTTCGAGGACCCACATACAGCACGTTACATTTGCTCTTGCCCCACTGGTGAAGGTTCCCGTGTCATACCTAGGCTTTTGCCTTTCTTCTATCCGCCACCTCCCAAAAAGTCACGGGAAGACGATTGGTCCCTGGTACAGCGCCACGCATGGAGGATTCATCCCTCCAATTACCAAGATCCTTTTGTGAGCTGGAATGGTCTATCTACCCAGAATAGGTTTGGTAGCCTTGAGGAGGTAGACTGACTTGCAAGGCAACCTACTGTTGATGTAGTGGCAACGGCTTCCTTACCCCAGATTGCAGGGCTTACTGATAGTCTCTCCGTAGTGTCTGATTATAGTCTCGGACATATGGAAAGTCAGTCAGTTTTGACTTTAGTATGTACCGATACAGTTGAGGATTGTACTGGTGGAAAAATCAGTACTTTAACAGGGGCACTGATTACTGATGAAGAGATCAAAATAGATGACCCATACCGAGAGAGAGTAGTTCCCCTTTGGTACCAGTGTCGCCTACTGCCGAATGTGATTCTTCTGGTAGTGGGCAAATTCCACAGCTGTTCTTTCTGTCATGGAATATTGCAGGGGTAGGCAAAAATCTGAAAGATCCAGAATGGGCAGATTATGTCGATTCCAGTGATTTCTGCCTACTACAAGAAACCTGGGCATTGGATATCCCACATAGGATGGGATACAAAACCTTCGGCATTGAGGCCATCCAGTCTGATAGGGGAAGGCCATCTGGGGGATTGATCATATGGCTTAAAATTACCCTAGCTATAAAGGTTGAACCCATAGATACAGGTACCCCTGATATTTTGGCTTTAAAAATTGCATCTGTAAAAGGGGGTGAATACTACATTGTTAATGTCTACAACAGACCTACAGGGCATTCCAAGGTCTCGCCCACTTTGGAAATCCTGGACTCTTTTTTTAAAAGGGTGGTGGGCGAAGTCCCTGTGATATTGGTAGGTGACTTGAATTGCAACTTCGAACCGATCCTCGGGATTACTGATGTTTTCCAAGATGAAGATCAAGCATATAATATTCCTCAGCTTGAAACTTCTAACTATGTCCCGTGTACCACCTTGGCGGTCCAACTACTGAGGCTAACAGTTGACCACGGTCTTAGAGCGTGCAATGGTCGCTTTCCTTCAGACCTAACCAAACAACCAACCTTTGGGAAATCAAAAAGCAGGCTAGATTTTATTTTTGTTTCACTAAATATTTGGCACTTTATGATTGATTTTAAAGTATCAACAAGGGCCGAGAGTGATCATTACCCTCTGGAACTTTATATTGACGTACACATGATCAGAGATATCCCCGCCCCTACGTCAAGTGAGATAGTTACTGATGATTTATGCGAACATGCACATATAATTAATAATAACAGACGTGCTCTAAAATGGCCGCACCTTTTAACTGAAGGTAAGACCTTAGCTGCTGTCTACTCACTGTTTGATAAGACTTTTGCACCTTTAGTAGGACAACCCTTGTTAACTGATAGCTGTGATCACTTTGTTGAGCTACAAAAGGTTTTCTTTAATGAACTAAGAATTTATATGTCCAAAATGCCAAGGAAGAAACAGCAAAATGCACGAGTGGGATGCCATGGGAAAATTTGGTATGATCATACATGTAAAATGGCCAAGAGGAAGCTTTTAAATGCTATTAAAAAGAAATCCCAAGATGATGTTAGACTCGCCAGGGATGAGTATAAGCATGTTCAAAAAGTTTCGAAAAAAACATGGGAAGAGTTAATTTGGGCTGACATGTTGATTGCTGCAAAACAAAATGATAATATTGGCTTCTGGAGGTTGGTTGCAAACGGGGGGCATGCAGGAAGACCTGTGAAGGACACGTTCATTGATGAAATGACATGGGTGACACATTTTATCAATCTGTATAAACAATATGACAGTGGTGATGAGGAGTTCCCATGTTCACTTCCACTACCTGTATGCCTTGATTTTACCCTGGACGAAACAAATAGGGCAATCAATGAATTAAAAAATAACAAAGCTCCCGGCCCAGATAAAATACCGGGTGACCTCTATAAACATGAATCTGAAGTCTGGGTCCCCTATATTAATCGTCTGTTTAATGCTCTGTCCGTAAGTTGCAAATTCCCTGATAGTTGGCGTGCAGCAGAAGTTGTCCCAATTTTCAAAAAGGGGAATAGATCCGTCCCCTCAAATTACAGACCTATTAGTTTAATGGACATTCTGCAAAAACTCTATGCCAAACACTTGCTATTTAGGATAAATGATTGGTTGGAGGAGTCAGCTATACTTTCCAAATTTCAGGCAGGCTTTAGGTCTAAGATCAGCACCATAGACCAGGTCTTTAGATTTTGTTGTCTGTATTGGAAGTATGTTCACATTAGGAAAGGTCATTTGTATGTAGCTTTCATTGACCTGAGAGCGGCATTTGACCTTGTTCCTCGCAACTTGCTCTGGAGATCTTTAAACAAAGCCGGCCTGCCAGGAAGCCTCTTGGTCCACATAATTGAGCTACACGCTAGAAATCATGCAAACATCAGATGGGGTCCGAATGGCGAACTGACGCGTGACATCCTGATTAAGCGTGGTGTCCGACAGGGATGCGTCCTGGCCCCCACCCTGTTTTCTATTTTTGTCAACGATGTTCCTGATTACCTTAATGCTTGTAGCAATGATTCACCTCAGCTTAATGGAGAAAGGGTGCCTGCGTTGCTCTTCGCGGATGATACCATCTTAATATCCCAAACCAAGAAGGGCCTCCAGGCACTCTTAAACTCTTTTAGTAGCTACTGTGTGACCAAAGGGCTAGAAATAAACGTTGATAAAACCAAATGTATGGCTTTGAATCCTAGTAGGCCGGACAGAGGGAACCTGATCTTGAACGGGGAAACTCTAGGTACTGTGGAGAACTTCACCTATTTGGGGGTAGTACTTGACTCTAAGTTAACATGGAAGGCCCAAATCGAAAAAAGTAAGGTGTCATATGCTCATAATGCCAAACCAATAATCTGTAGATTGAATGCTAGTACAAGTAAAAGTGTAACACCTGTACTTGAACTCTTTAAATTCAAAATTCAATCTGCCGCCCTATATGGGGCTGAGATATGGGGACCTTGGGCCAGGGAGAGTTTTCAAGGCCTGGATAATAAATTTATGAGAACAATTGTAAGGGTCCCAACTAGTACACCACTAATTCCCCTTCAGCTCGATTTGAATTTTAAACGAACCGACCATCTAACTACTATAAGACCGTTAATGTTCTGGATAAGGATTTGGTCCACCCCAGAATTGATAGACTACAGGAATGGTCTCCGAGAAGTAATGAACTTAGATTCTTTTAATTCCCTTCGGTGGTTCGGGCATATTAAAAAATGGCTCGTAATTCTGGGCTTGCATTCGTTCTGGGAAAACCCAGAGAACCTACCTTCCTTTGCTAAACCCATGGTAAAAAGAGCCTACTGGTCCTTTATGAATAATAGGCATGCTCATGAAAGCAGAATTGGTACTCTAACCCAAAACTTTTTGTCCTTCAAAAATTAACCTTGTTTTGAATCCTTCTTGGACGAAATAGAGCCCCCTGTTGCTAAGACTCTCTTCTTGAAATTTAGGTATGGGAATCTCATGCTGAATTCCAACCTAGAGCGTTGGTCAAAGAATAAACCGGACTGTCTGAATAGTATAAGTGAGAGATGTCCTATGTGTTCAGATTTGTGTAAGGAGAATGAGGTCCACATGTTGTTTATATGTAAAGCGTATCTGAAAGCTCGGAAAAGATGGCTTAAACCCATGTGTGTACTTTTAGGAACCAGATCCTGTTTAACAGCATACAGGATCTTAAAAACTAATACTGCTCAGTCTATCGTATTCAGCATTAGTAGGTTCCTCTACTCTGTGTACATCGCCCGAAAGAAATTGGGACAGATGCTTTAAGTTGGACTAATTCTAAAGATTGAACCTTGCTGCTAAATGAATGATGTTTTAAATTGATTGGTGAAAATTAATTCCGCATTCTATTTTAGAATTTGTTGTTTTAAATGAATTGATGCATGTATATTGTCACGATTTTTTGTTCCATGTATGTATATACGTGTGTCTTTTATGGCCATTCGGCCGAAATAAAGAAATAAATAAAGATATATATGTGACTAATCAGGGGTGCTATTGGCAGCACTATTGGCAGGATTGTAAATAATCTCCTGACAGACCTGAACATCTTACTCAAAACTTGACCTGTGTACATGAGTAAACAAAGCGAGTGCTGTAATCTGTCCCAAAGATGCTGGGAGGGCTCAGGCCGTTGGGCCGAAGATCACACAATTGGACGTCTGCAGTGTGGAGCGGAGACCTCATATACGAGCCCCTGCGCTGGCCCCCACCTTACTTTGCAGCAGGTACCCTCGCAGTGACTGCAGCTTAGTGTGAAGGGTGCCACGTGCTCACCAGGGCAGTTTTTTTATTTTCAGGAAATGGGCCTTCTTGTAAGAAGGCATTCAGTGGTGTGTTGATTTAAGCCCCT
Organism: Lissotriton helveticus; assembly: GCF_964261635.1. Taxonomy (NCBI): domain Eukaryota; kingdom Metazoa; phylum Chordata; class Amphibia; order Caudata; family Salamandridae; genus Lissotriton; species Lissotriton helveticus. The sequence goes on from NC_136060.1 coordinate 483,164,665, forward strand.
ATTAGCCTTCGGCACAGGCTCCGATGTGATTGGTTCATTGCATGCCCAGTGATGACAGCAGGGAGGTGTCCACCACGTTCACAAAATAAAGCATTTACCACATTAAAATCGCTACATGTCAAATCACAGTTTTTTTGTGCATGTACTATAGCAAAACAGCATTGTGCTTGGGGTTCGGGCATAGCAAGGAGACTGCTAGCAGAATCACGTGGGAACTCCAAATAATGTCTGACTTGCAATGACCACCTGCAAAGTGCTGCCACCGATTCCACACTTGTATGTCAAAGATAAAGCTGATTAATAGTTGTGTGCTGCTTATTCTCATAGTGAGCATGCAGAAATATGTCACTCTGCAGTTCGATCGACAGTTCAGACATACACTCGGTTTCTGAAGGGCCTCTGTTAATTTTAATTTCAGTCAGCCCAGCTGTAAAGAAATTGTGGAAAGCGGTCTACTTCATGGGTGCAGCATTATGCTGCAAGATGGCAGCGAAGTGTTCAGTCTGTCTCTTTCGTGAAGAGCTTGTAAGCCTGTCACAAAGAAAATTAATTCAGCCTGTCTTATTCATCTCCTTTCAGAACAAAATGCCACCCTTTGATGTCAGAAAACATGCCCAGTTGGTGGCTAAATTGGGGTGAAAATCGAAAACCTGGAATCACTACTGGCTTACCTGCTTAGCCAATTTGTGTGATCCTAGGCTGATCTTTCCTTTCATTGACTCACCCTTTTATTCATTGGTGTACACAAGGAGACAGCTAAAGCTGAGGACGTCTATCTTCCTGAGAAAGTCTCAGATCTGTGTCCTATTCATACCTCTCCGCACCTCTTCCAGACATCCCTGCAAAAGTTATTGCCCCCCCCCCCCTCCTTGGGAAGCTCAGACAGCTTCCCGGGCACACACAGCCGCACCCAAGTACTTCACAGGTCTTTAGAAGACCATGCACGCGTCAACGAGGCTTTGTTGTTTTTCACCCCTTCGTCTAAAGCCCTTGCAACTCCACTCTGCCTATCGCTAGAAGGGTCAGCCCCCAGCCCATTCCCCCCCGCCCCCCGAAATTTTTAGTAGTCCCACCCCCGAAAGTTGCGCCTCTGCTCCAACTCATCCCAAACCTTTCAAACTACCATGATCTCCCGAACATCCTTCTCTACTCTTCGCTCCTCCTATCTGCGCATGCTCGCTTACCATTCCCAATATTGTCTCCCTTCACCAATCGACCTGGATTAATGTGGCCTCGTTGAAAATACTGAAGTAAATGCGTGAAATCGGAGAGAATAAAGTTAACAGATGTACCACAAGTAATCCTACAAGGGAAAAGGAACCACGTTACCAATCTACTATCGATTACATATAGCTTTGGAATCCGGAGTAGCGTGCTACTCGCCGCGATGCGCTTCAACACCTCGTCAGCACTAGTAAGCGCTATATAAACAATTTACAACACACGCAAGCTTTAGTCGGCCTAATAGTTCTCTAATCATTTGTTTTAATCAATAGCGTCCCACCATTCGCGAATTCCCGGAACGATTTTAAAAGACAGCCATGGAAAGTCCCCTCTTAGTCTTAATACAGGCTCGGACTCGCCCTGGGGCCAGTAACGCGACTAGAAGCCGCTGCTAAGCAGCGCAGCGCAGCGCTACCTCTATTCAACAATGCGGAGTCTAAGCGGACCACAGACCTAACCGCGATCGGATCTGGCTTTTGTGGTCTGGGATGATGATCGTGATTACCCGAGTGATCGACCTCGGAAGCATGAACGGCTGATTCAAATGGGTCGGTGACACTCGGGGAAACTTCGCAGCATGTGTGAAACCCACCGAGCTCTCTCTTGCCTGTACCTTGTGGCGCCCCTCGGGAGGTGTCCCCTCGCCTGTCATCCGTGTAGCAGGGAGTGTAGACACAGCAGCAGAGCACCACCAGCAGCAGCCTGGCCATAGCGGAGAAATCACAAGTATCGCGTCAGGGCTCTCTCTCCATGCAGCGAAGAGACAGCCGGTACGGATTTATTTATATGCGTGAGATTCCCCGCCCACTTAGCTCCTGGAGGCGTGCTCACCCCTAGATACATCCTGGAGGCGTGCTCCCCCTAGATACATGGGTGAGATTCCCCGCCCACTTAGCCTTCCTGGAGGCGTGCTCACCCTAGAGAGGGGGGAGGCGTGGCCTCATTACTTGGCATTGAACTTCTCTTTTTTTGCAGAGTTTTATATAGCGCGAACTTGACGAACTTGATCGCTTTTACATAGCACTACACGAAGACACACATTCAGTTAGGTAAGGGGAGAGTAAGTGACAAGTCACAAGATGTTTTGCGTCGTTACCGAGACTCGAACCCAGATCCCCAGGTCCGAGGTCGAGCGCCCTAGCCCTTAGGCCAAATCCTCTCCGGCTTATGTGCCGAGCCACAGCAAGCACCTGTCCTGTGCACACTGTGCAGTGCCTGTACACTCACAAACTTTCTCTGGGGTGGGGCACAGGGGGCACATTTAGAGGGCCGCACTAGTAAGGGCGGGGTGGGGTGGGAGGGAGGCAGTGGCGGATCCTCCATGGGGGCGTTTGGGCGCTGCCCTACTGCTTTCTCGCCATACGAGAAGGCAGAAACAAATAGTAGAGAACTACCATTTGTTTCTGCCTTCTCGCAGGGCGAGAAAGCAGAAGTTCCTGCTTGAGAGAGTGGGAGGGGTTACTCGAGGGCAGGGGGGGAGTGGTTTTCTCCACTGTTGTTAATACGGTCTGTTTGGGCAGCCTGAGAGGCTGTGCAAACAATCTAAAATTTGCTAGCATTCGCAACAAGAATTTTCAATTCTATTAAGGACACGGAGGCGAGGATTATGCTTCTCAATCTTTACTGCATAAACACAGCAGCCAATGAAAATGTATATTTTCACAAAACATTAACAAAAAACTTCATTACCCATGAACACATATGAGTATAGGCACGCCCCCACAGTCCATAAGAACCCCTTGCGTGCTCCCATCATCCTCTTTCTTTGAGGCGAAACAAGTCCAACAAAACTTGAACAGTCACAATCCTCCAACGTGGAAGAACAGCTTCAGGTGTAACATCCTGACATCCGGAGTCGATCAATCCGACTTCTTATCAGATCCTGAAATAAAGGAAACAACACCACCGTAATTCTTGCATAAAAGGGTGGGTTAGCTTAATACATACAGTACATTAAGCCGGGTGGGATAATCCTCGCCTCCGTGTCCTTAATAGAATTGAAAATTCTTGTCGCGAATGCTAGCAAATTTTAGATTCTATTACAGGACCGGAGGCTTCAGATTATGCTAGTTTAACGCTGATTAAATACCACTGAAGTAATATCTCCCACCGGCTTATAATAAAACGTTTTAAACGTTGAATCAGAGGACCAATCTGCACAACGCATGATATCCTGGATACTAGATCCTAAACCATAAGACTTTGACGCCATCGCGCCTCTCACAGAATGAGCACCAAAAATGTTTGTATCAACACCTGCTTCCTTCATAATGAATCGAAGCTATCTAGCAATAGTGGCAGCCACCACCGGTTTAAAGGGCTTTTGAATAGCAATCAACAGTTGGGAACAGCCCTGAGGCCGCAAGGCCTTCGTACATGCCTCGTAAGTCTTTAAACATTGGACCACACATAGTTTTTCATTTTCAGGAAAAGCATTATAAGATATATGCCGAGACAATGTTTTAGTACGACCTGTAATATGAAAAGAAACCCCTTCCGGGGTAAACACTCTACCTGTTACGTCGAGCGCTCTGACATCCGAAGATCTTCTGCAAGATGACAAGCAAAGCAACATGGCTAGTTTAGCCGATAATTGCTTCCTGGACAGGAGAGAATTAACCGGCCATCTGTTGAGCAAAGAAATTACAACTGAGACATCCCACAAACCCGTATATTTAGGTTTGGGAGGGTTGGCCACCCTGATGCCCTTCAACAGCTTACACACAACCGGATGCATGCCCACTGGCCTACCGTTCACTTGGGCATGACCCGCCGAGATGGCCGAACGAAAGTTGTTGACAGAACGATATGCTAGACCAGCGGCCGCTTTCTCGGATAGAAAGTTCAGAATTTGGGATAACTCTGCCCCCACGGGATCCAGATGTTGTCCCACGCACCAATCCACCCAGTTCTTCCAGGCAGCGGAATATCGCTTCCTGGTGGAAGGTGCCCAAGCCTGTTTGATAAAGTCGGCAGTCTGGCCCGAAATTCCTGGCAACTGCCACTGTTCCCGGAAAGCCTCCATGCCATCAGGGTTAACCTGCCCTCCAACAGCAACGGGTGCTGTTCTTGACGAGGGCCCTGCAACAGCCACTTCAAATCCGGTAATAGCCGGGGGCGGTCGCAGCTCCACTGCAACAATTTGGGAAACCACGCCTGTGATGTCCACCACGGAGTCACCATGACAATTTCCGCCCCTTGCCTTATCACTTGAGTCATCACTCTGGGGATCAACAGAAAGGGAGGAAAGGCATAATGGGTCCCTTGCGACCAATCTTGCAGAAATGCATCCGTCGCTGTTGCCATCGGATCCAGTCTCCAACTGAAAAACCGGGGAAGTTGGTATGTCAACCTGGAGGCGAAAAGGTCCGTCTGAAACTGACCCCAAACCGCCTGTAACCAGAGGAAGACCTGGGGAAGCAGCTTCCAGTCGCTGTAATCCTGTAAGTGTCTGGAGTGCCAGTCCGCCACTTGATTGGCCTGTCCCGGGATGTACTCCGCTATGACCGATATCTGGTTCAGAAGGCAGTAATGCCAGAAATCCTTGGCTATCTGGACCAGAAGAGACGACCTCGTGCCGCCCAACTTGTTGATATACCTCACTGCGGACACATTGTCCAGACGCAGGAGGATACAACATGACGTCTGCTTCGGGGATAACGTGCGGACCGCGAACGAATCCGCCAGAAGTTCTAAGCAATTGATGTGAAGTTCCAGGTCCTGTGAGGACCACCTGCCTCCTGTGGAAACCTCTCCACAGCGCGTGCCCCAGCCCCATCTGCTGGCGTCTGACTCGATTACTACGTCCGGCCGCGACCCGAAGATCGCCCTGCCGTTCCAGGCATCCACGTGGCCTAGCCACCATTGGAGCTCGTTCCGAACCTCTTCCGTAAGCGGGACCGAGTCCGTATACGAGAGACCCCTTTGAAGATGCCTGATTTTCAGGCGTTGGAGGGCTCTGTAGTGTAAAGGACCTGGGAATATCGCCTGGATCGATGACGCTAGGACCCCTACAATCCTGGCTAGCGTCCTGAGCGTGACCAACTGACTGGCCAGCAATTTCGCGATCTCTTTCTTCAACTCCCTCAACTTCGCTTGTGGAAGACACAGTTGCGCCGTGAGGGAGTTGATCGTGAACCCCAGAAAATCTATCACTTGGGAAGGAATCACCACGGACTTCTTCAGGTTTATCACAAATCCTAGGCGTTGCAACAGTGAAGTAGTCATGGTCAGCTGTTGCTGCAAGACCGACCGGTCTTGCGCCATGATCAGGATGTCGTCGAGATAAATGATCAGTCGTACTCCTCTCTCTCTGCGGTAGGCTACCACTGGTTTCATGACCTTGGTGAAACACCAGGGAGCCGAGGAGAGACCGAAAGGAAGAGCCAAGTATTCGTACCAACGGCCGTTCCAAAGAAACTGCAGGAATCTGCGGTGCGGAGGAAAAATTGGAATAGAAAGATACGCATCTTTCAGATCCAACCGTACCATCCAGTCTCCTTCTTGTAACAAGTCTCCTAACATGTGAATACCCTCCATCTTGAAATGGTTGTATAACAGATACTGATTGAATTCTTTGAGGTTGAGCACTAATCTGTTGCCACCTCCTTTCTTTTGAACTATAAAGACATTGCTGGAGAAGCCGCGAGGGCTTCGCTGACACTGAGCGATCGCGCCCTTCCTCAGCAAGTCTGCCACCTCTGCGTCTATGAAACTGTGATCTAGTTGGGAAAAATGGAGAGGTGGCGGGGGTAACGCTTGCGCAGGAGGAGAATAGAATTCCAGCTGGAACCCTTGAATGGTCTGCAAAACCCAAGCATCCTGAGTTAACACCTGCCAGTGTAGGAGACAATGCTGTGTGCGACCCCCCAATGGAAGAAGAGACACATCTGTGACACTCACCGGAACTTTGGTGGGCCTTGAAACTCGCTCTGGTGTTTCCCGACTGGAAACGTCCTTTGTTGAAGCCTCTTCGAGACGGATAGAAGGTGCCGCCGCGGGTGGAGTCCCACTCGCCCCGGCCTCGTCCAAAATCACCTCTCTGGGAGCCTCTCTGGAACCCTCGGCCTGACGAGCGACCCCCGCCTCGCCCGGCCCTGTTGAAAACACCCTGCGTGAGTGCGCGCTTGATACCGCTCTGGGCCTTGTCCAATGCGGTGAAAGTACCAACATATTTGGTGACATCCTTAACGAAACGGTCTCCGAAGTGACAACCACCAGCCAGGGGACCCGGCTCCGCTTCCGCAAGTTCCGTCAAATTGCCGTCCATTCGTAGCAGCAAGGACTTGCGCCTCTCAGAAGAGACGGCGCAATTTGCGTTGCCTAGAAAGCAAATCGCGCGTTGAGTCCACTCAGCCAAGATGTCTGGGTCCACAGGTGTCGCCCCTTCCTTGGCCGCCAGGGCCATCTCTAAGATCTTGGCCAGGGGGCCAATAACATCAAGCATCTTGTCCTGACAGCCCCGCCAGGCCCTGTCTAGCCCTCTTTTGGGATCTTTTGAAAATTTCTTCAAAAAGGTCAGCATACTGGCGTCAATTTCCGGAGTGTCGGCGACATTGTCCGGTATATCTGGACGCGGGCACTCCGACCGCAGCCGGTTGCGCACTTCCCTTGTGAAACTCTTCCGGAGGTGATCGTGAATGTACTCGGAGACCTCCGCTGGCGGGACCCAGTCCGAAGACCGAGGGTGAATTATGTCGGAAGGATCAAAATGAAAGGCCCTGGGGGTCTTGTCCTCAGCCGTCTTGGGAGCCGGCTTGGCCTTCTTAGGGGGCGGAGGCTGCTCCTCCGAGGTATCAGTGTCTGTATTGGTATCAGTATTGGTGGTGGTGGTATCCGTGTCCACTACTATCTGGCGCTTACTCTTCGCCTTACCGCCAGATTGTGGCTGAGTTAGGGCGTACCGATCCGGCAAGGAAGCCATGGACTGAGCGTGCGGCCACAGGTGGCGGTCGTCCGAAACTGCTGTAGAGGTAGAGGGATTAGGCCGCTTTTGCTTCTTGTGCTTATCATAGCCGTGGCGCTTAGCAAAGCCTTCCAATTGTTTTCTAATGGGGCGCAGGGCCACTGCGAGTGCCTGTTGCACAGTCTGGGGGACTTTTGTCTCCATAGCTCTATTTACTGAAGCCTGGACCGAGGCATCCAATGCTTCCACAATATTATCTTCAAGGACAGCGTCCTGCTGTCCCTCAGATGTTTCCTCCCCTTCTGCCTGCTCCTCCTCAGGGCACTTAGCCCAATTTTCCATGGTGCTATAGAGCAAAGATAACACAAGGGGTTAAACCCTGGCAGAACTGGGGGTGGTGGGGGGGGTCAGCCCACTGCACACAAGTATGTAATAAAGTCAAAACGATACCCAAACCCCCTCAGCAAAGCTGTATTCTACAGGGCCAGAGACCCAGGTCCACACAATATATAGAGCGTGTGCTCACTCAGGACCTCGTAATTTGTACAACCAGAACTGGCGGTGTCACGAGAGGCAAGCCGGTGTGTGAAACGCGCAAAACGCGCGTCCCTGTAAGCCTTGGTAACGTGCCGAGGCGCGCCGCCCAAAACGCTACCAAAATCCACTGAAAACAAGCCCAAATGGTCAGCGTTTTTGGGCGCGCGCGTCGGCCGTGAGCCACCCGGCCTCTATGCAGGGCGTATCAGGGAGCTCCTGCGCGCCCTCAGGCTGCCGTTAACGGGCCCATCTGGTAAACGCGGCGGCCCCTCGCCGGTCAAAGACCGTCGTAATCGCGCTGACACGCGCGTGCTCCCCAGCGGAAGCTGCCCCAGTGATAAGACGGCCCAACAACAAGCGCGACGCGAGGTGAGAGGACCCCTCGCGAGTAATACACAATTATAGTAAAAATCAACACACACCAGATATGAACACCTATGTCCTCAAATAGGGAGCGGACTGAGCCGCAGAAACTCAATACAATCGCTTTAAACTCAAAACAATCGCAAATAATCTCCCAAAGCACCCCCAAACCGACAAGCAGAGTGAAGGGACAGGGAAGGTGCACTTAACTCTGGCTTGTGAGCAGCAAAGAAAGAGGATGATGGGAGCACGCAAGGGGTTCTTATGGACTGTGGGGGCGTGCCTATACTCATATGTGTTCATGGGTAATGAAGTTTTTTGTTAATGTTTTGTGAAAATATACATTTTCATTGGCTGCTGTGTTTATGCAGTAAAGATTGAGAAGCATAATCTGAAGCCTCCGGTCCTGTAATAGAATCAGTATTAACTGTATTAATAACAGCCGGCAAGCCGCTCCCCCATGCCCTCGAGTAACCCCTCCCACTCTCCCTATTCTCTGTATGTTGCAGCATACAGAGAAATGGCGTGGTGTTGGGGCAGCCGGCCGAACCACAGCGCTGTGCTGTGGTGGAGGGGAGGGAGGTTGCCTGGCTTCCTGCGTGACGACGAATTCAAGAACAGGACGGCGCGGGATTCAGGACGTCTGGAGTCGGAACTAACTTGAAGGAGGGAAGGTAAGGTAAGTTAAGTTTATTGACTTAAATGATTGCTCGCAGGTGCGTATCTTAAAAAAGAAAAGGTCACCGTGTGTCTGTTAACCAGAGATTACTGTTCGTGGGTTGCTGATCGCTGAAAATGTGCAACATGCTCGCCCAAAAAAACACAATCCATGTATTGCTTTAGCGTAAATATGTAGACAGCAAGTACCCCCTGATGAGGATAACGTTCCTGGGTCAGGGCAAATCATTTGTGGAAAGTAATACACCCAGGCAACACACAAACACTGTCAAAATTCAAGTGACAGAATAAATAATACATGATAAAGCACTCACTAAGTTAGCATAGAAAGTACAATTTAATAAATTTGATAAAAGGTGTCACAAAATCATTGACATAATTATTGATTAAAAAAACCATAATTTTTTTTTGTTTCAGTAGATATACAATGGATGCACGTTATTGGTTTATATAGTTATACAGTACAGTAGGGAGATGGTTTCTGTCTACGCGTTTCGACACGTTGAAAGTGTCTTCTTCAGGACACTACCATCTTGTTGCTAAAAAATAAATAAACAATGTTTGAAATTCCTGTGCTTGGCAGTGCACAATAGTTAATGCATTATGCTTGAACATAAAGGCCAGTGATTTGATACAATAACATGATATACTGCATAACATCAGTTCATTCTATGTTCGTTATCATAGAGAAGCTATTAACAGGTCAAGAAACAATTATAACAGTCCGTTCATTCTATATTCATTATCATAGTAAACTATTGACAGAACAAGATACAATTCAAACAGACAGTTACCATATTTCCATACAAAAACTTAATGAGAAAAGCAGAAGATTCTCAAAGGCCAAAGGAAAGAATGAAAATAGTGCATAGGTACTAAACAGAAAACAGGGGGACTGAAAAAGCTGGTGTGTCTCCAAGTACTAATTTGCTTACATATTTATTAAGTTGATCAAGAAATATATTTTTACCTATTTGATTGTACTCTAAATATCTACCCCAAGAAAGCTAAAGGGCAAATAACAAGGCTTTTATTTACCTATGTATAGGAGATGCTGTGGTTATGAGAGTTGTTATTTAGCTAACCAGAGATGTAAAATTGCAGTGCTTACCATTATTATATTTTCAAAAACCGGAAAAGAGGTTATTGATTTGAATCCGGTCAAGGTCTACAAAAAAGTCTTCTTTATCTGTAAATTCAAAGGGTCTTTATAAATTAGAAACTGAATGATGAAGTTATCATATGCAGACATATACATGCTGTTTCTTGAGCTTATATGTAAAAAATAATTTTGATATTCAGCATTTTAAGTTCCGTTCAAAAACGGGATAAATAAAGTTTCCCTTTACAACAATTATGATGTAAAAATCAACTATTTCAATTTAAATACCTGAGGTATAGCTCGTCTATGTTATAATTCCTTATGCTGATAAAATCTGGGTCAAAGTATCACGCGGTAGGTCAATGAAGTATAAAAGCGTCATCAAGTTCTGAAAGAATCCTGCAGTATATATTGTATAATTAGTTGCCCTATAATATATGGCAGGTATGCAAGCTACTTTAAAACACGTTCAGTTGTCATATACCTGAATCAGAAATAGCTGAAAAAGCCAATTGTCATCGTTGTGCGCATATCCGATATAAAGGGTCGGGAAATGTACTACAGCCGGGTTGAAACTCTGCTTGTTGTGCGTCTGCTGTTAAAAAACACGTATATTTTTATGCACATATTGCATGAGTGCTAACTAGCTTGCTTTAATAGCCTAAGTCTGTCTACAATACTATGATACAAACTGAAAACTACCTTTCTAAATACCAAAATAATGCACATATCCTCGCTAGTATGAACCAGAAAAGCGATAAATAGTTTTACCTGTAGGTGCGTATTAAACAGCTGTTTCTATTTAGTAGAGCAGAAATGGGTTGACAATTCAAGGCTCTCCGTACTGGATAGAAAGGGGTTAAAATGCCGGTAATCTAGGAAAAAAGGCGAGAGGTAGTTTTGAGTAGTGTTACGGGCTTCACTTTCATAGGCGTGCAAAGAAGGAGAACTCGTTTACCTAGAAACGCACGCGAAAAAGGCTTCTCCCTTTCACGGAACCGGGAATGATTAATCAAAATGGGATCTGTGACTCTCCGGTTACAATAAGAAGAAGTCAGATTACCGGATATCAAGAAAATAAAACAAGACATGATATTGAGCAGTGCTACAAGCTCATACATCAAAATGTTAAAGGTCAGTGTGAACAAAAAGGGGGAAGAACGGCCGTTACCTGTATTAAAAACCGCGTGGCTGACCAAATTAGCGAGGCGTCACGTCTAATACCTCTCGGAGACAAACAGGATTGATACAAGTGACATGATTCGCTTATATATCCCGCGTTGGAATAGGTGGCAGGATCTACCAGTTCCACCTTTTAAAGGTATATACTTAAGCTGCCTGAACGGAAGCAAAAAAACGTTTGATGATATTTAAAGGCTCCAAATACAACACTATAAGGAGCGTAAAAGGCCGGAGTGATCTATATTGAAATATGTATTCAAACAGTATACATGGAAGTCAATGATCTTGGTAATTGTTTCATTTTAGTTTGGCCTATGTTTTCCCATGTACCTAGATAGCCAAACATTAAAGGCACTTATTGCAATCGTAATAGACCGATGGTGTGGATGATCATTTCATTTTAAAATGGCCTCGAAAGCCACGGTAGAAGCCAGGAAAGGCTTCCTAGCCATGAGAGAAGCACTGCGAAAAAGGAACCTCAACTACTCTTTCACTGGGCCTGCCCGTTTTAAAGTCACAGACAACTGGAGATCAATTGTCTTCGAGGACCCAGAGGAACTCAGACGCTACATGAGAGGACCACCGACCGAGGAGATGGAAGTGAAAGGCCAAGGCCAAAGCGCCCCAAAAAGAAGTGCCTCACCAAGCAATGAAGGAAAATCGGACTGAACCTTTATAGACGGAAACAGACCCTAAGAATCTACCTCAAAACCAAGAACTTTGATCCACCTCAAGACTCCCAGCCTAAAACCTAGGAGACCAAGACAAACAACACTAAACCGACATCTACCTCATAGCTCGAGCGAAGAAACTCGAAAGGGCCAGGCGACAACAGCAAAAGACAACCTCTTAGCAGGAAGGAACGTCAACCCAAAGAGCGTGCACAGAACTTTGGAAAGTGGGAACGGACATTCGATGATCAATGAAGGAATACATCACCGATCTACCTCAGAGTCCACGAGACTCACACCCTAACATCCGACGAAGCACCAAATACAACAACACTAGTACAACAGAAGACATCTCATAGCTACCTCAACGCTGATAGAAAGAGACTCTAAAGAGGGCAGGCGTCAACAGTGACAGACAACTCCCACAAAGAGAAAGTTTGACGCCAACCCCAAGAACTTGCACAAGCATCAGAGACTCAGGAACGAGCGAACGCCGATCGCTGAAGGACTAAGGAATCAGCAACCTACCTCATGAAGATGCGGAGCAAAGGAACTTTGTTGTCGCACACCCACTATGCAAGTAAGGGGGGGGGTAGGAGAGGAGGGCACGGGAGGGGGAGGGGGGTGCGGGGAGAACACACATGGGCTGATACTACTCTTTTCTCTTTTCCTATCTTTCCAAATCTATCACCTATCCCTAGAGAGTGCACACTGGAACCCTAAACACAGTACTAAGACAGGCAGACGATCGAGAGATAACCAGACAAACCGCCAGTCTAGACAGAGTGAAAGATGACACATAACTCAGACCACAATCTAACGACTGACATCAAGATAGTGTCAATGAACGTCAAGGGGCTCAACCACCCAGTAAAGAGAAGGAAGGTCCTAGACCACCTGGCCAAGCTTAAAAGTGACATCTATGTCCTGCAGGAGACTAGACTAGAGGAGGGAGACATAGACCGCCTAAAGGCCAGTTGGATAGGTCAGGTAATAGGGTCACCTGCAAAGAACAAAAAAAACGGGGTCATAACAATACTTAGCAAAAGGTCGAAACTCACACTAGCTAAGTCAAAAAAGGACACAGAGGGCAGATTACTAGTCACCAGCCTGCTCAGAGGTGAGGAACCCATACATGTGGCAAACATCTACGGCCCCAACACCGAAGATAAGGCATTCTGGGAACAGACCGGCAAGGAACTGGGAACACTGCCACTAGGAGAGCTCCTAATAGTAGGCGGAGACATGAATCAGGTACTGGACCCAGCCTTAGACAGACACCCACAAAGACACAGCCAGACCACACAGAAAGGCAAGACACTACGGAACCTATGCACAAAACTAAGGCTCGGAGACCCATGGAGACTACAAAACCCAGACCAGAGAGAATACACCTTCTACTCGACTCCACACAACTCCTACAGTAGAATTGACTATATCCTCATGTCAGATACACACACGCACCTCATTGATCACTCAGAGATAGGTCCAAGGACCTTCTCAGACCATTCGCATATCTGCCTAACGCTGACAGGCAAACACAATGAACGCCCGACACGAAGATGGAGATTTGACGATGACCTACTCAAAAACACGAACAACAGTACTGAAATAGAGCTAGCCATAAAAGAATACCTCTCAAACAATGACAGCCCAGACATAGACAGGGAGATCCTGTGGGATGCACTGAAAGCCACGGTGCGGGGTACGATAATTAGTATCAAAGGGAGACAGAACAGGGAAAGAGGCAAAAAGATAACTGACCTAGAGCGGGAAATCAAGATACTAGAATCAGGACATATAGCCAATTTAGAGGACAGGAACATCCTCACGACCCTAACAAAGAAAAAATACGAACTGAACAAGATCCTTAGCGAGAGGGCAGGGACCTGGGTCAACAAATACAAACCAATAAACTTATGCTCTGCCAACAGAGCAGGGAAGGCTCTGGCATCTTACCTCAAAGGCAAGCAGAGACAACACACAATAGCAGCTCTCAAGGACAAGGCAAACAAATCACAGACGACGAACAAAGGGATACTCGACACCTTCAAAGACTTCTACTCGCAGCTGTACAAAGAAGACGACACACTAAGCGTAGATGGGGGCAAAGAACTGCTGGAACACATCACAACACCAGAATTGACGGAAACTCAAAGAGAGAGGCTTGACGCAGAAATAACAAGTGAAGAGATAGAAAGAGCAGCCAAAAGCTTAAAAGATAACAAGGCGCCAGGGCCAGACGGGTTCACAGCCAAGTTCTGCAAACACTTTATCACCACACTCAGACCAACGATGACATCAGTGTTCACAAGCTGTGTACACAAAGGGCGCATGACCCAATCGATGGCAGAAGCCAACATCATCGTAATCCCTAAGGAGGGCAAAGACACGCAGCACCCCAAAAATTACAGGCCAATCTCACTCATAAATGTGGATTGCAAAATATATGCCAAGATCCTAGCAACCAGACTTAACTCATACCTACCCTCCCTCATACACTGCTCTCAAGTGGGATACCTGAAGAACAGGATGTCCCACGACAACACAAGACTACTCTGCCACGTAATCAACCACGCAGCCAAAAGCAACAATGCGGCGGTCATGATCGCCCTTGATGCAGAAAAAGCTTTTGACAGAGTATCGTGGCCGTACCTAAACCAATGCATGCAAAAATTCGGCTTAGGCTACAACTATAGGAAGATGGTAATGGCCCTATATAACGAGCCCAAAGCCCGCGTAGTAGTGAACGGAGGCACGTCAGAGCTGCTAGATCTAAAACGAGGGACCAGACAGGGATGCCCGCTCTCACCAGCCCTTTTCTTACTGGCTATAGAACCCCTACTCAGCATGATACGAGCAAACCCAGACATAAAAGGGATACCCATAGAGGGAGAGACCTTCAAGCTAGCAGCGTACGCTGACGATGTCCTCATTGTAACAGAAGACCGAGACAGATCCATTGGAGCTCTAATGGACACTATAGATCAATACGCCCAGGTATCAGGATATAAGTTGAACAGAGAGAAATCAGAGTGCAAACCACTAAACATCCACACTAACAAGACAATGCTGGGGTCCTCTGGACTGACCTGGCAGAGGAAAGCCATCAAATACCTAGGCCTCCTTTTCGAAAGAGACCTGCTCACCACATTAGACCAGAACGAACAAGCTATCCTACACAAAATCAAGGAGAAGCTCGAGGGATGGTCACCCAAATTCACTACATGGTGGGGGAGGATAGAAACCATCAAAATGATGGTCAACCCAATGGTTAACTACATGCTCAACATGCTACCACTAACCAACACAGCAGACTTTCTCAAAAAGTTGGACAAGCTAATCAACACATTCCTATGGAGAGGAAAGAAACCCAGAATTAGCCTTCAAAAACTCAGACTGCCCAAAACACTAGGAGGTCTTAACTTAACAAATTTTCAACTATTTCAAACAGCCTCCATAGCAAAACAAGGCCTATACTGGCTAACTCCGAAGATCGACTACACCCCGGCCTGGCTGTCCCTAGAAAGGAGACTGTTAGGCGGGATGGAACCCGTAGCCTTGCTCACGGCAACGAAGCACCCTGCAATAAAACAAAACCCAATACTAAGAAACACAAGACTGGCCCTACTAAGAATAGATAAGCTTCTAGACACCAGCATCAGGCAAACCCAACTAGAATCCCTTTGGCACAACCCTAGAATATAATACAGGAACAGCACGCTAGACATGCACACATGGTACCGACACGGCATCACCACAGTAAGCCAGCTACAGCACAAGGGAACTAAAGCCACATTCGACACACTCAAAGAGCAACATAAGTTTGATAGCGCAGAGCTCTATAACTTCCTAAAAATAAGAGTGGCAATCACCAAAGCAGGCATAAACAAGCTCACTCCCTCAATACTACAATACGCCACTAGCCTAAACATAATAGGACACCAAGTGGCACACATGTACAAAGCCCTGTGCCCCAAGACTTCTAAACTAAACAACAAAATCACAGCCCATTGGGGGACTGTGGTGGGGAGGGAGCTCATTGACAAGGAGGGGGCCGACCTCTGGTCCTCCACATCAAGAAGGAAGGTGACAACAACACTAGATCAGACAAAATTCTGGCTGATACACAAGGCCTACTGGACCCCAGCTAGACTAGCCTCCATGGGTATTCGAGAAAACGACTCCTGCTGGAACTGCAATAAGCAGAAAGGAGACCTGGCACACCTCCTCTTCCACTGCACCAAGGTCAGGAAATTTTGGGACTCAGTAAACACACTAATAAACGTCGTTACAGGAGCCACTCTTGCACTTGACTTTCACCATCTGGCACTGGGGTACACCGATCCCTCCATAACTTCCGAAACAGACAGGGACCTGACTGACCTCCTGCTCACAGCGGCGGTCAAGACAGTACTGACCAATTGGAAAGACACAGCGAAATCCACCTTCAAAGCCTGGTTCAACTAGGTCATATTCCTGCGGGGAGCTGACACTATAATGACCAACCGCGTACAGAACTCAGGGAAGAAAAGCGAAATGTGGCTCTCGCTGGACAGCTACCTGTCCTCACACAAGCCACCCTGAACGTTAGGGGGACAACCGGGAAGGAAGGCCAGAGCCAGATAAGGCATCACTAAATAGACTATTTAGATCACCTACTCTGTAACAAACTGTGCCTTTTTACTCTCTTTAATCTCTATATCTCTACACCTCTCTCTCCGCGCCACCGGGGGAGCGAAAAGACAATCGGACAGTCTGCAAGGGGGAATGGGAATGCCGAAAGAAACGGAAAGAAGAAGCAAGAACGAAAATGGACAAATGGCTGCAAGTCACTGCCTAACCGCCCCCTCCCCCCTCTCCCCCCCCCCCGGGGCGCCTCTTCCTGGTCCTTTTCCCTTGTTTCCAGTTATCTCCCATGTATATCCTGTATATCCTCTGCACCATGTAAATATAATTTTTCAATAAAAATTTACTGAAATAAAAAAAAATGGCCTGTGTTTTTTCATGTCTTTAATTAATCAAACATCCGCGGCACATATATGTGCCATGATGGGAGGTATCAAATAGAAATAACTGAGAATGACGGGGGAAGCCTATAAGAGGCTATGTGTATACACAGAGGGGGGACCTTACTGAAGCTTCAAATGATGGCGTTTTCCCAGGGTAATTCATTGTTTAGTCCCTGGGTGAAAGTACCCAAAGAGAAAATCCAGAAAACTTCTTTTTTTTTCCGGATTTTATCACCACCATTATTATTAGGGGTGTGGATTTTCTCCAAAATACGCCATTTAATATCTGAGGGAGAGTGTTTGAATTCTGAGAAATGGCTAACAAGTGGGGCTGTGTGTTTGTGTGTCTTAATAGCCGACCTATGTTCTGTTAGTCGCGTCTTCATTGCTCGCGAGGTCTCTCCTACATAGCCCAAATTGCATGGGCATAAGATTAAGTATACTATATTGCGTGTGTTACATGTCCACAATTATGTAGCTTGAATATTGAATTGATTAAAGACAAGTGATTCTCCTGTGAGAATGCCGTCACACGACTGACATGAACCACATCGAGAGGTGCCTCTCACCTGATTCATCCCATCAATTGATTTTTGTATGAATGGGAGACTATTGGTTGGTGCAGTATAGCGCGATCGAACTATTAGATCTTTTAGATTTTTGTTTCGGCGATGTGCAAACATAGGTTTTCCTAACTTATTCTGTGTCGAATCCACATTTAAGAGGTGCCAATTGGCATTGATGACTTGTCTGACCGTCGCATCTAATGTGGAGTGCTTAGTTATACACACCAATTTTGGTTCTTGCTTTTCTTTTTGTGATTTCAGTAGAGCATCTCGGTCATAAAACCGTGCTCTTTTGTATGCCTCTCTTACAAGGCGGTGAGGATAGCCTCGTTCAAGGAATTTCTTTTTCATTAGAACTGATTGGGTGTCATAATCATGTAAGTTAGTACAGTTCCGTCTTACCCTGAGGAACTGGGAGAACGGAATACTATCCTTGTGGCTCCTCGGATGGTAACTGGAGAAATGGAGGAGGGTGTTCCTCGCCGTAGGCTTTGTGTATAGGTCCACCTCAAGCATGTTGGCGTTATGTCTGATAAAAATATCTAGGAACTCAATCTGTGATGAGTTGATATGGGCAGTAAAGTGAAGGTTGGTGTCAGCAAGATTGAGCCAGGTTAGGAATTCTTTTAGAGTCTGTTCCCCATCGGTCCAGACAAAGAAAATGTCATCAATATAACGGAACCAATGGGAAATAGACTCAAAGAAAGGGGCCATTTCGTTGAAAACATGTTTAGATTCAAACAGAGCCATATATATATTCGCTATTGATGGAGCCATGGCTGCCCTCATGCTCACACCCTTTGTTTGTTGAAACATATAATCGCCGAACTGAAAGACATTCTCCTTAAGGACTAGTGAGAGGCACTCATAAATAAATGGTTTAGAGCATGGTATGCAATACTCATCTATAAACCACATAGTCGCATCTATGGCTTCTGATTGGGGTATGTTGCTATATAAGGATTCAACATCTAAAGTGACTAGGAAGTCACTTTGTTGGTTGAAAGGCAGATGTTCCACTTTAGTTATTATCTCTCCTGTATCCTTGATGTAGGATGGTGTCAGGGGGATAAAAGGTCTCTCAAGATGTTGTCAAGGTACTTAGAAATGGCTTCAGTAGGGGTGCCTATTGTAGAAACAATAGGGGGATCTTGTTGATTTTTATGGATTTTTGGTAACCCATAGATGCAGGATACCTTCTTATCTGATTTATTTAGAAAGTCATATTCTTTTTTATTGATGATACCTGCATCTAAGGCTTTGATTGTAATTTTTTGAATAGATTTGATTACTCTCTCTGTGGGAATTATTGTAATCTTTTTATAAAAAGCAGTGTCATTAAGCATTTTAAGCATGTTAGTCTCATAATTCACAGAGTCCATAAGGACTATACCTCCTCCTTTGTCACTACTTTTAATAACGATTGACTTATTGTTTCTCAACTGATTAAGAGATGTGTGTTCTTCTTTAGTGATATTGTACCTGGGTTTAGGGACAAAACGAAGGGCTAGTTCCAATTTATTTATAACTACTTTCTCAAAGATAGCCATTTCAGGACCAACTTGGTCCAGTGAGGGTGTAAAGGTGGAAGGCAAGGCTACTATGCTGTCTACTCTATTATCTTGATTAATTTCGTCTCTGTTCATAAAAAACTTTTTTAATCTTATCTTTCTAAGAAAAGAATGAATATCCTGATGCAATTTGAAAAGGTCAAATTTGGAATGAGGAACACATGTTAGTCCCTTCGTTAGGAGGGACGTGTCCGCAGCATCCATTGTCTTTGATATTGTTTGCTGCGGGTCTCCAGATAATGATGAGGTTCCTGAGGATATTGGTGGCTCTGATAATGGCCTCTCGATTGGGGCTGAAATCTTACTCTTTGGCGTCCCCGCCTGGTACCGCGATGTCCTAAAAAAGGCTGGCCTGTATTTCTACAGCCATTCTGGGGGTTGAAAGGACCTTCCTCATGATAATTAAGATTGTATTTTTTTTTTTTTTTTTTTTGAAGACCTTTATTTGCATCATTAGGATAAACATGTGTGGGCCTACAACCAATCCGGCCGGCCACAAGTCAAAGACGATCAAGAATCAAAATAAGCGACACAAGGCCAGTTGGCAGGCAAGCAAACATAATTGAACAATGCTAGAAATGGGATAAGCGGCAATAACGGCCCAATATCAGGATCAATGAGGTCTATTTTATAATAAGGGGACAAGGCTCATGGCTGACTCACAAATACGGGAAAACCCAGAAACAGGAATACACCCATGCCAAAACGAGAGGAGGGGGGGGTGGGGGGGAGGAGGATGTAAGGGCACGAGTCGACCGTAGCACAAAACAAACGCAAAATATAGTGGAGAAGCATACAAGTGCTACCAAGATCTCATGTCCCCCACCCAATAACACGCTAACAGAGGCAAGGGGAGCGGATAAACTGTACGAACCGAACCCACTTCTCTCAATACGAGCCTGGGAAAAAGGGGGAGGGGGGGGAAAGGGGGGGGGAAGGGGAAAGGGGAAGGGAAAGGGGGAAAAAAAAATAGGGGGGAAACAAAGGGGAGGAAACCAAAAAGGGACAGAAAAGGGGGGAAAGGAAAGGAGAAAGAGCAAAGTAAAAGAAATATAAAAGGAGAAACACAATTGTGCAAGATGGGCGCCACCCCGGGCCAGGCAACCCGCGGCTAATAGTACAGAAGAAAGTGGAAGCTAGCGAAAAGAAGGGTATGGCAGTCGCGACGAAGCATCGAAACCGATAAAAGTGGCATAGCAACAGACCCCAACCCACTCATGCCTGAGAAGCGAGGACAGAAGCGGCACCGCTATAAAGGGATAGAAAAGGGCCATAGAACCAAAAGAAAACATCTGAAAGACCCCGCCCACCCGTCCCACCCCGCACCCCTGCAGAAGGCTACGGCCTACCCTCCAAACAGCGTGCCTGTCGCCCTAATCCGAAACCCGAAATATAGTGAAAAAAGAAAGTAGAGGAAGAAGACAAAAAGAGGAGGAGAGGAAATACGAAACAAAAATAAAATGTGAGGGAGGAGCCAGAGGATATGAGCAAACACATTCGGCTACGACCCTCCCCCGACCAACGAATGAATAAGTATCAAATCAATACTACACCTTCACATACAGCAAAAACCACAGGGAGGGGGAGGAGGAAGAGATTGTAACGTTTCACCGTGTCGGGAGTACAAACATCAGTGCAACGGGCAGGTAAACCAGCAAACTATCATGTCGTGCAACTCACCCCCAACCCTTCCTAACCACGAAACCAACCCAATAAAGGATAATGTGGAGCGGACCACCCAGCACAAAATAATCGTAATGTTGTCCAGAGTCACGGCAGTGATATAAATGTGGGAGAGCCTTCGTACGGAGGGAATACAAAAAGTCAATAAAGCAAGTCAATTGTAGCAGTAACGACAGGGCAAGCAAAGGCAAGCCGGAGTCCAGGTGCGCAATTCGACAATACAAAGGTACCCCTCCAGGACAAAAGTTCGAATCCAACAAAGCGGGAGCAAACAGCCGCCCACCATAAGTCCCAGGTACCCGGGAAGGAGCAGATCTCCGCGTCGTGTGGAAGTCCTCGAAATCCAGGCGGCGAGGAAGCAGAGGGTCAAAAGTCACCGGCCCATCAAGCGGCCGAAGAACAACAACAGCAACTCCTGGCGCAGCCGAAGGGGGCGAAGCAATGGCGGCATCAGGACGATAGGGGTGCATGAAAGAGCGGCGGCCCAAAATGGCGGCGAGCCGCATGGGGTCGGTAGAGGCACCGGGGGCCAAGACAGCGTACAATGACATCAAGGCGTCCAGGACATCTCCGGGCGTGGGCGCTCGAGTACACACCCAGGCCTCCGCACAATCCGGCCGGTAAGGAGCGTCGGTGCAGAGCGGAGCACCCCCCGCGTTGTCGGTAGCCATCTTGTGAGTTTCGCCGCCCCACACTCCACCGTGGGCCCCCAAACTGTTCCCAAATGTAGGACTTTACAGACCTCCGGAGGCTCCCAACAACGGCCTCACCGGCACAGGGTCCCCTCCGAACAGTGGCAGGCCCCACAGGCGAGAGCCAGGCGCGGGGTTCAGGGCCGCCGGACAGGACAAAGGCGAAGGGACCCCTTCACACGGTCAGCCCCCAACACATCTCGTTCCCCTCCAGCCGCACGGCCCAGTCATCGGGGCCGGTTCAGGATCTCCGGGGCACACGCACAACGGTTCCCACCAGTGGCTCACTCTCGCGGCCGGGGCCGCAATCTCTTCTCCGCCGGTCGGGTCCCGCAGGCGAGGTCCCGGTCTCGAGTGCCCGGAGGCCCCAATCTCACCGAGGGCACAGCTGCGGACCCACAGCACACAGGAACCTCCGGACCAGACGGTGAGTAAGAGTGGGTCTTTAAATTTCAAATTCTGTATTGAAGTATCGTCGCAGTGCAGGATATATTGCAGGATAGTCGAGGTTAGCCGGAGGGCCGACGGAGCCGAGCTAAAAGGCGGCCATTACGTCCTCGAGCTAGGCTCCTCCCTCGATAATTAAGATTGTTATCTCCATCAGAGTCAGGATCTGAAGAGTCCGATAACGTATTGATCTTTCGAAAGTTGTGATTGGGTTCTCCTTGATGTTGATCTATTTTATAGAAGGTATCCCCAAGATAAGGATACGTACACTCTAGGGTATAGAATCTCTTATCTTTCGTGAATTTTTCATTTTTCCTTTTAGTCAGATATTCTGAAAAGTACACAATATCCTTTTTGACTATTTCCAGTTGTTTTTCAGCCTCTTCTATTATGGATGATTTCTTTATTTTATCTTCTAGTTCTTCTATCTCTTTTTTTATAGCTGAGGCTAGTTCCTTGGATGTAGCTATAATTAGAATCATAAGATCACGGCTACACCGACTAGCTATCATGCTCCGTTTCTGTAGAAATAATTTAACATCTACAAAAAGGCCGGGAATATTTTTTACTCTCAATCCTAATGGGATGATACCCGCCTTTAAATAATTGAGCATGAATTCCCCATGGGCTTCTATCCTGATCAATTTTTTCTGTAGGTTCAAAAGTTTATCTATATCACTACTGTTTTGGGGATTTGTTGTTAAGCTATTACTAAAAGATGCGCTAGTACCTACTAATGTGGCGAAATCTTCGCCAGAGAACCCAAATGTTTGTAGTTGGGCCATATTATAATAATAGCGATGGAGCACCAGTATCTAGATGAAGACAAGATGGGAAAGATTAGAAAAAGATTTGCATAGGATAATATAGAATGAACATTATGATTTCGTGACACCTTTTATCACATTTATTAAATTGTACTTTCTGTGCTAACTTAGTGAGTGCTTTATCATTTATTATTTATTCTGTCACTTGAATTTTGCCAGTGTTTGTGTGTTTCCTGGGTGTATTACTTTCCACAAATTATTTGCCCTGACCCAGGAACGTTATCCTCATCAGGGGGTCATTGCTGTCTACATATTGCTACCCACGGTGCATCCGTGTGGGACCTGTTTGTTTCCTATATTTATTGTACCGCCCTATATAAGTTGACACTATATTTGTATACTGTTCATTCTATATCCCTTCTGAATCCTGAATTGCCATCGAGCAACCCAACCAGGAATGAGACACGATCGGTCCGGTCTCCTATGAAGAGGCTCCTTTGCCCTGGTTTGGCAAACAATCGAGCACCCTGCTCAGACAACTGAGCACCCCGCTCAAACGCCTTATGATACTGGGTACCGTCCCTTCCCTAAATAGACAGCGTTTGGACCAAAATTGGCCAAACAAATTGTCAAATATTTTCAAGACAAGCATATTATTTCTCTGTCCTGAAGATGATGCTAATTATTCCAGTCTAGGCATCGAAACGTCGTTGACATACTAGCGTCATATGTATAAGGAAAAGTAGAAAATGAATACAATGATGCTCTGAAATGTATTTTTGTCTGTTCACTGAATCACTAGTATACAGACCGCCTCGTTCGCTCTAACCTTATCCCCTTATTTTGTCTTGTCCCCTGTGGGTTACTGGTTGTACCCAATGTATAAAAAATTCCTGTGTTATTTTTGTAACTTACTTTAATTAAAAATCCTGTCCGGCTGGACAAAGGTCATACTTACTATTGAGCGTATGTCTATCAATTGTCAAGATCCCTGAACTACTAGGGACCACTGTTCTTCGAAATACGTTACTGCCCAAGGTCCCTAGTGCCATACCTTTGGGTTCCCTTGTTTTTTACAGAAAAAAAAACAAAAAAAAAAAACATTTACAATGCGGCACACCGTGGCGTATGGGTGGGCAGATGCGTGATGCATCCCCAGCGGAAATGCGGCGCATTGCTGGAGTTGCGTTGCAAGCGCCACGCAGCTCCACCAATGCTCTGGGGAGCCCTATCTTTGCAATGCTGCGTCAATCCTTACGCCTGCTTCAAGCAGGCGCAGAGTTTTGACGCAGCATGGCCATAAAAGTGACTGAGTGAAATCTTGTAGAATTCACTCAGCCACTTTTCGGAGGCGTTCCTGTGTCGGAACGCCCCCCCGTGCTGGAACACCCACATATGGCGCAGGGCTTTACAACATGACGCATCTCCCTAGATGCGTCACGTTGTAAATACCACGCAGCATGGCGCTGGCTTTGTGCCGCCACTGCGTCACAAAAGTGACGCAACGGCGGAGCAAATGTGCCGTATGGGGCTTGTAAATCTGCCCCTCAGTGCTTAGTGGCCCCACTCTCAGTGTGGTTTGCTGTTTGATCATCGCTGGCTCTCCTCCTTCCAGCCTGCTCTGTATGCAGCATGAGTGTTAATTTTGGAGCTGTCAGTTGCAGACAGTGTGTTGTAGTTCAGGTGCAGTAACTCGAAGTAGCCAGGAGGTGGCACTGAGCATGTGTACGGTAATTGGAAAACCCTCCTTACTGGGAGGCTTCTCAGCGTGCTTGGCTCTACCACTGTGGGGCAGTCTCTTGGGGGTGTATTGTGCCTTTCTCAGCAGGTGTGTGCATCTGTCCCTCAGTGCTTCTTTTCACCTCCTTTGCCATTACATCCGACTCTGGCACTGTCTGTGGGGGCACCAACATCCTTCTCCTCCTTTACTGGCTATGGCAGTGTAGGACCTCTCCGTGGTGAGACATCCAGGTCAGTGAGGCTCTGCAAGGCTCATCTACAATGGGCGGGAATGCAGACAGTTTGCGGAAAAGTTTGCCCAGTCAGACCCTCCACATTCATTCTTGCTTGCTGGAAGCAGCACGAAGGCTCACCACTAGGTGGCGCCGCTTTTACTGCCGTATGCCATGGCAGCTTTTGGCGGGTCGGGCCACAGTGCTGTCTTAATTGCTTACTGCAGTTACCTCGACAGCGCTACTGGCATGCAAACCCTATACTGTGTGTTCTGCCACCGCGGCCCGAAGTGGGTAGGTCGCCTTGCACAGTTGAGGGCCGATGTCGTTGCAGATAGATCCTAGGGCTGCAGTGGCGGTCACACTCAGGGGCACATCCACGCTCGTCACGCCTACAGGCGATGTTTCCGCCGTCAGCCTGGTGGACTGATCCCGCTGTATGCACCTGGGCACGTCCACCTTGCCCCGTGTAGGCTTCGTAGGGGTCTAGGAGGGTACTTGCTTCGGGGTAGTACGTCACCCCCTTGCCTCCCACAGACTAATCGTGCGCTGGTCCATGGCTTGAGGCGAGAGGCACCAGGCAACAAGTGCGGGATCACTTTAGCTGCAGCTAGCGTACATGCGGGTCAGAGCTCTTCATCTCCAATTGTTGCGTTGTGGGCCCTAGGCCCACATACGGTGGAAATAATAGACACCACCACAGTACTTGCAGTCACTAGCCATGGCCACAACCACGTGCACTCGGGCTCTTTTATTGGCAGGGCACGTAACTGGTGACACCTGTGTTGGATGGGTATGGGGTGAGTGTATCGGACAGCCCTCGAAGGAGTGGCTGGCGAAACACTAGACTTTGTCCAGCAGGACACAACAACAGGGGGACACAAGCACACAGCGGGACCGAGAGAGATGAACATGTTCACCAGGTCGGAGACAATGAAGGATTCCACTGGTTTTGCTTGGAGTGGTTCCAAAATCAAATACTTAGGTATGTGGTTCTCTAACTCCATCGCCTCTACTATTAAATTAAGTATGTCTGTGTTCCTGTGTCGGATTGACAAACTACTTTCCTCTTGGAACCCTCTTTTTCTTTCTTGGTGGGGTCGATTAGACTCTCAACCAAGAGGTGATTAGCCCTATTTTGATTTATGGTCTTTATGCTCCCTGTACATATTTCTGCTTGTCATTGTAAACGAATTGACTCTCGTCTCTCTAAATTTCTCTGGAAGAACAAAAGGGCCAGAATTTCTTTATCTTCTCTTTGTAAGACAAATTCTACTGGAGGTGTTGATTTTCCTGGCTTCCGCCTTTATCACAAATCAATTTGTCTTCGCCAGGCCTCAAAGTTGCTCCTTTCTGAATCCTCCCCTTTCACTCCCCTTTGGCTTTCCATTGAGCGCGCCTTATTATTGCCTTTCTCTTTCAAAGAAGTCCTCGCTTTTTCTGCCAAAACCTCTCACACTTCTCTCCCCTTGTTTAAACACACTTGTTCTTTATTAAGTTCTCTCATCTCTCCAAAGTCTATGTCCAGAGAATCCTTTTTAGATTTGCCTATTTGGCATAATTCCCTTATTGTTCTCAATAATAGAACCATATTCTGGAAAGCTTGGAGACTGAAGGGTATAATTTGGGTTAAACATCTTTTTGATAGCATATCTCCTTGTTCCTTTCCCCAATTTCAAGCCACATTTGATTGTCCCCGCTCCTTCCTACAGAAATTTTCCATTCTAATGACGGTCATCCTTGATATTTTTTACTCTCTTCATACCATCCTTCTTTTGGTACCCAGAGCTTCTCTAATTTATAAATATTTCTCAGCTCCCAATCCAGAACATGCTAAGACTAAATTGGAACTCTCGTGGGAATCTGACCTGGGATGCGAGTGGACCATTCCCTTTTGGGATAAACTTTGGTCCTGTTCTCTCAAAATCTCTCGCTTTGCCTCTCTCACTCAATCTATGTTCTTTCTATATCACAGACTTTATCTGACTCCTACTTCCTTGGCTCGCTTTTCTCTTTCTTCTGATACCAACTGCTGGACTTGTGGCTCCTCGAATGCTGATATTATGCATCTTCTCTTCCTTTGCTCTACAGTTTCTACTTTTTTGGAGAAAATATGGTCCTATATTTCTCTTTTATTTAATATTTCTATTCCCTACTCCATTTCTCTTCTTTTCTCTGGAGGTCGATCAGATTCTTTAGGTCTTTCCCCCCCATGAACATGGTCTCTTTGACCTCATGCTTGCTTTAGCTTTCCAATACATCACTCTTAACTGGAAACCACTCACAAAACCCTCTGTCCAACACTGGTGGAATAGTCTCTGCCACTTTCATCAGCTTGATATTGCTTTTGCCTCTTCCTGCAAACCAATGGTTAATAGAGATCTCTTTCGGTTACCTCTTACTACTTATTTAGACAATCTAGCGTTAATACATAATTCTCGTTAAATGCGGAAAATTTTAAACCTCCTTGAATGCTTATCTTCCCTGCTCTTTGATTTATTTTTTTATTGGTTTTGTATATATATCCTGATTTGTTAAGATTATCTCTCACATTCCTTTGTAATGTGCATTTACCTATTTGCCTCAATTTTCTATTCTTTATCCATTTATGAGATCTGCTTTTTTCCCTTCCTTCCTTCTTCCCTCCCTTCCCTTCGTCTCCCCCCTTAGTCCTGCATAATTTAAATAGCTTCCTCTTCTGTTTATAGTACCAGCCATTTATTGTTATATTTCCTTTTTAAGATGACTTTCTCTGTATTGCTGGTCTTCTGTAATTTTGTTATTTCTTCAAATAAAGCATTTAAACTTTAAAAAAAGACAATGAAGGATGCTGTGAGAGGTGGATGAGGCAACAGGGTCAAGGGAGAGCTAGACCAGAGCTGAGCTAGACCAGAGCTGAGCCAGATCAGAGCAGAGCCAGACCAGAGCCGGGCCAGACCAGAGCCGGGCCAGACCAGAGCCGGGCCAGACCAGAGCCGGGCCAGACCAGAGCCGGGCCAGACCAGAGCCGGGCCAGACCAGAGCCGAGCCAGACCAGAGCCGAGCCGAGCCAGAGCCGGGCCAGACCAGAGCCGAGCCAGACCAGAGCCGAGCCGAGCCAGACCAGAGCCAGACTAGAGCCAAGCCAGACCTGAATAGAGCCAAACCACAGCAGAACCATGTTTCTGACTTGGACCTAAGAGCCAATGCATGACCAGGGTCATGACGACATTTGGAGTGTTATTTGTGCAATAAATGTCATTTAGAACCGTATTTCTTGAGCATTTGTAATACATTCTACACCACCAGTGCATTAAGTGGCATCAGTTTATGTGCACTGTATATACAGGCCACATAGGCGTTAAATGTGGAACAACATTTCTTCCAATTAAACCACACAGAAGAGAGAGACGTTTATACAGAGCACATCCTGAACTAAGTTACTTTAGTCTGTGCTCAACTGCTCAAGGAAAATGAGGCACTGTGAAGGAAAAGACTTGCCGAGGATCACTCTGGCCTAGTGAAGACGCTCGGATTTAAGCCCAGTTTCCCTGTGGAACATTGTATAATTCAGGCTCAGCCTCTGGGTGCACATCTCCTACAATATCGCACGGAACAGCACTCTTTGTTTAGTTCTTTCATTTGTTTAATGCACTCTAGTCAACAAAAATAACTATCACCTTATATATAACTAACACTATTTATGTATAAAGAAAAGTCCTTGTAGAAAAAAGTAGAAAGTTGGGGAAGGCAGCCTGCCTATTTCATGCTAATTGGTGGTTTCTGAGATTCAACAAAAAGAGCCAGATTTTAGATGTGGCTGAACTCCTGTGACTGACATTAAACAGATTATCAAAACAAAGCGGCCTGAGACGGGGACGCTGCAGCGAAATGGCGGATCCTGCTTGAGCTCTCCTTTCCAGCGGATATCATATCCTACTGCGAGCCGTTTCCACATTGTCTTCGTCTCCCGAAGCGATTGACTTTGGCATCGGAAGATGCGGCGCACATTTTGACGGTGTCTTCGGCATTTCTCTGTGCTGGACGCCTGAATTGTTGCTTGTCACGACGCGGGCGGCCCCCATTTTAAGACGCCGCACTCGCATCTCTTCACACAGCGGTCATTTCAAAGGATCTTAAGATTTCTCATGGCTCCTATTAATTGCTCATGACTTGAACTAAATATTTATTCTTATGGCTTTCTGAAATATTTTTATGGCTTTCTGAAATATTTTTATGGCTAATGCTCTGCATCTCCTCAGAATTTTTGACCTCACATAGCCCGTCTCCTCAGGATAGATGTGGTTGGCTGTTGTTTTGACCTGCTGCGCACACTATTTTTGGCACTGTCTTTTTTCTATTATATTTTTTTGAGGAATTTCTCTAAAGAACGCTCTGGGATGACAATAATCTTCAGACTTCATCATTAATTACACGGTTAAAGGGGCTCACTACTGCAAATTGATTTCCTGCTCTCTTGCAGCGAGTTGGTTTTCCACGGACTTGAATTTTTAAATACAGTATAATTTGCCTCCACTGGCATCCCATCTCATGTTGTGGTTGTGTGCGGCCGCTATTTTATATCCGCTGAGCACACCATCTTCAGTACCACACAGACTTATACTTTTTTTTTGAAGTAGCTCTCATTGTGGATGGTTAAAGTTTCAACCTTATGTCTCTGATATCACCTATTCTTAACTTTTCTTTGATTGTTGGGTTGAGCACTAACATTAATGTTTTCCCTTGAGGAATTTTATTGGTACATTCTATGAGTTTTTACTTCACGTTTGCACTCATTTCAAATTCCAACTTCGCTGCATCAGTCTGCTGAATTCTTCTCAGAGCCCTATTGCTACCATTATGGCTAATGACTCACACTCTGCCAGGCCCTCTGTCACGGGCACAAAACTAAAGCGACAAAAAAATGAACCACCGTCTCCTATTGATTCTTCTGAGAACCCTATTCTGGACTCCATCCTGGAGGAAGTGCGGGGTCTCCAGCCTTTTATGTCAGCAACAAATGAAAAACAAATTGAGGAGAGATGGATTGTTATGGAGAGCAAAGTGCTGGATTTAGAACAACGTGTTGGCGTCCTACAGGATATCTCCACAAAGATTCCAATATTAGAGCAGGAAATTCATAAATTGAAAATCCACACATAGGATTTGGAAAATCATAATCCTCGTAATAACCTACGCCTTCCGGAAAATGTTGAGGGTTCCAACATGGTACTCTTTTTTTCAAAAATGTCTTCCAGAACTTCTTAATCTTCCATCTTCAAATACTCCCCTCAACATACAAAGAGCACATCACTTGGGTCGTCCTACCTCTAACCCCGCAAAACCACGTGGAATCATTATGCTATTCCTGGAGTTTACTGAATTGATGTCTGTTCTGAGAGCTGTTAAACTCAAACGTCGTCTTATTTGGTGTGGTCACAACATCTTCATCTCGCAAGACATCTCCAATGCAACCAACGCACGTCGAAAGGAGTTTCAAGCCCCGCATCCTCAGATGAGACATCTTAATATTCAATATGGAATACTTCACCCATGTCTCTGCAAGATTACTCATGATGGACGCTCACGGTCCTTCGATGATCCTGAGAAATTGAAACTTTTTCGTTACTCATTTTCTTCCTCTGGTATGGATACTAATGTCTGATTTTCCTGTTTTGCTCCTCTTTTTTATCTTTATATAAGCAGCTTATTAGCTCTACCTTTTTTAACTAATATGTTTTCCTTTTTTCTAGTATCTTCGACAAGTACTACCTTCACTTCTGTTTCATTCTTCTTATCTTCTCTTTCTCTTTTCTTTCTTTATCTATTACACTTGATTTCCCTCTTATGGGGGCTCTTGTTTTTCTAGATTCATATTTATCCTTATGAGATCCGCTTCGCTCTGCGTCACCATGCTCTCCCTGCATTGTTTTTTCTTTCTTTACAGGTCTGGCTGTTTTGCCCTGATCTGTTTGTTCACTTCCTTCTCTGTACTTTTTCATTTTTTCTTTCCCTTCTCTCGTCTTCTGTCCTATTCCTCTTTCCATGTTTCTCTATTCATTTTATGTTTATCGGTTCAAATTTCTCCTCTGTCTTTGTTTTCTTATTAATGTACTCTGGTATTGTGGGTATCTTTGTAGTATGTCCTATATGTAATTTTTTCTTGTGGTCTGTTTTTTCTTATAGTTATTTCCTTGAAGTGTATCGACTCCAACTGTGTTATACCCTCCTATCCCTCCATTATGTGTAACCTTGTTAAGTGGAACGTCCGTGGTCTTGGGAATCCAGTCAAAAGACAAAAGGTACTGTCTCATTTATCTAAACTCAATTCACAGATTGCCTTTCTTCAGGAAACTATTTGTACAGATGTGGAATCTCTTAAGTTGAAACGGCAATGGGTGGGTCAAGTTGTTTTTTCACCTGCTTCTAATAAAAAACGGGGTGTTGCGATATTATTCCATAAAGCTTTGGCAGTACAAATTTTATCTACACAAAATGATGACGATGGACGATGAGTAATGGCAAAGATTGTGATACAAAACAAAACAATAGTCTTATTGAATATTTATGGTCCTGTTAAACCTGATCCTAAATTTTGGAATGACATTAAAATTCTTTTATCCTCAATTGATTGCCCTAATATCATTGTTGCTGGTGATTTCAACCAATGGTTGGATCCTTTTTCTGATCGGCTATCTAAATGTAAATTTCAACCTGGCAAAACTCATAAAGCTTTTCAATCTGCCATTGCCTCTCGCTCCTTATATGATGTTTGAAAGACATGTAATCCTGATTTACGTGAATTTACTTTTTTTTCTAATGTGCATCACACTCGTTCTAGGATTGAATATATTTTGGTTAGTAAATCCTTACTTCCTTCACTCCAACGCTCTGAAATTGGGTCAATTTTTATTTCGGATAATGCCCCTGTTCATGCTGTTTTGGACCTTTCACTTACTTCCTCTCCATTTAGCCGATGGAAACGTAATACTTTTTTATTATTGGACACGATGTTTATCAAGGAAGCTACCACTTTCATTAATGAATTTTTTATTATCATTTATCCTATGGATACCTCTGTTCCTAATAATTGGGATGCTTTTAAAGCTGCATTTCGTGCCTTCACTATCTCCTATGTCTCGAAAAAGAAGAAATCCACCAAGAAGAAATACGACGATCAGCTACATAAACTTAAAGACTTGGAACATGTGTATTTCACCTCTCGATCACCCTCCTCCCTTCATGATTTGATCAAAGCAAAATCTGAGCTCAATAAATTAGCAACATCTGAAGCATGTAATATCTTGCTCAAAATTAAATCTAAATACCATTGAGGTCAGAATAAAGCAGGTAGGATGTTAGCTAACTACTTAAAAATCAAAACAGAGCGTAAAAATATTGGCCCTATCCCTGATGAATCTACTAACAAACTAGTCTCATCTGATGAGGCTATTGCCGAGGTATTTCACAAATATTATAAATCTCTTTATTCTGAGGATACTTTTTCCTCCTCTCCAAATTTAAACACATTTTTTTCAGGTCTCCCTTCCCCACCTTCTCTCCCTGAGGAATTCCTCGAACTAGAAAAAGACATCACTCTCCAAGAGGTAACTAATGCTATTAAATCTTTAAAAAAATCTAAAGCCCCAGGGCCCGATGGTCTTTCTGTAAATTTTACAATACCTTTAAGTCCATTTTTGTCCCTAAACTCCTCTCACTTTTTAATTCCTTTATTTCAGATGCTAAGGCATCTGGATCTTTTATGGATGCCCTAATTGTCATAATTCCCAAACCTGATAAAGATCATTCTTACTGTAAAAATGATCGGCCTATATCGTTAATCAATTAGGACTGTAAAATGTTTGCCAAAATTCTTGCTTCCAGACTCGAAACTATTACTCCTCTTTTGATCAAAACTGATCAAGTTGGGTTTGTGAAGGGTAGGCTGGCATCTGATAACGCTCGGATGTTTGCTAACATCATTTCATATGGAAAAAGATACAAATACCCCCTTGCAGCTCTGTCTTTAGATGCTGAAAAAGCATTTGACCGTATTAATTGGCAGTTCATGTTCCATACCCTCCAATGGTTTGGTTTTGGACCCTCTTTTATTTCGTATATTAAGCTCTTATATTCTTGTCCTCGAGCCAGTATTTTTGTTTAGTCATTTTTCCAATTTATTTTTTTCTTTCCAGAGGGACAGGACAAGGCTGTCCTCTTTCCCCTTTATTATTTATATTATGTCTTGAACCTTTTTTAGAACGTATTCGTACTAATTCTCAAATTGCTGGTTTTACGCATAACTCTGTAGAAACTAAACTATCTGCTTATGTAGATGATATATTGGTCTATATGTCTAACCCTGTTGAATCACATTTCATGAATGAAGTCTGATTATATTCTAGTACCTCTGGTTACAAACTTAACCTCTCAAAAACAGAAGTCTTACCCTTAAATTCTATATGCTATCAATTTATGCTCAGTGATTCTAATTTTGCTTGGTGCCCTTTAAAAATTAAATACCTCGGTATTTGGTTTTCATCATCCTTAAACGATACAATTAAGTTCACGTTTCATGCATTATTTGACAAAATTCAATCACTACTCCTTACCTGGTCACCCCTGTATCTTTCTTGGTGGGGCAGGTTAGACACCATTAAAATGATGATTGTGCCACATGTTTTATATACACTGTCTATGCTCCCTGTCAGGATTACAAATGTATATTTTTCACGAATTAATTCTATTTGTACAAAATTCTTGTGGAATAATAAACATCCAAGAATTGCCTTAAGCAAACTCATTCGACCTAAAGGAGAAGGTGGTGTGCGCTTCCCATACTTTACAGGTTATCCTTCAGCTTTTTTGCTGAGACAATCTTTCACACTAGCATATGATTTTATGGATATTCATATCCCAAGATGGATCCTTTTTGAACGTTCCTTCTTAAAAGACTTTTCTTTTCAGCATGTAGTCTTCATGTCAAACTAACTTTTTATCCTCTAATCCCGTTTTAAAATACTCCCAAACATTATTATACAAGACATTTTTTAAGGATTTTACCCCACTCCAGTGTTTTTTGTCCTCTACTGTATGGTATAATATAAAGGCAAATCTTTTTACTACAAGTATTGGAAAGAAAAGGGCATTATTTTTGTAAATCAGCTGCTTCACTATTATTCCGTTGTTCCCTTTCATACCTTGCAGATGAGTTATCAACTGCCTGACTCTTTTCTCCCTGAATATAATATTATTGTTAATGCCATACAATCTCACTTACCCACTTTTTCCCTTCCTCCTCACACACCGTCTACAACACCTACTACTCCTCTATACCCCTTATTTTCATTTCACAGACCTAAAGCTACTCTTATATATAAGTTACTGTTATCTGATGTTATTGAAAGACCTAAATCCCACATTGAGATTGCATGGGAAACTGATTTGTCCGTCTCTTTTCCTATTATAACCTGGGATAATGTGTGGTCAAAGTTATTGAAAGTCTCTGCTGCTGCTCGTATAACCCAATCTTTGTATTTTATTTACCATAGAGGTCTTATTACCCCAGTTAGTATTTGTAAATATTCACCAGGTTCTTCCCCATTATGTTGGTCATATTCCAATCAAACGGGTATGTTAAAACATCAACTTTATGATTGTTCTAATGTTTTATCCTTTTGGAAATCTGTTTGGAATACTTGCATGTCTATTTATTAATGTAATGTTACTTTAACACTACAGAATGTTTTTCTAGGTTCTTTGTCACCTGATGTGAATGTTGCATTTTCTGTTTCCATGTTATTTGACCTTTTTATTGCATTAGTTTTTAAAGTTATTTTATCATCTTGGAAAGATAACTCTAAAATATCTTTACTAACTTGGTGGAATTTTATCTGTGATGAACATAGGATTTCTACTGTTTCCTCCTCTTCTCTTTCTCACAAAATTAAATCTGATCTTCTTTGGCTCCCTTTTACTACATATCTTTCCTCTCACTCTTCTATGCATTAACTCTTCTTTCTCTCTATAATGTTTTCCTCATTCCTTTTTTACCCTTCCCTTCCTTTTCCTTTTTCTGTGTCTTTTCTTCTCTTTCTCTTTCTTTTCTTTTTTCTCTACTCTCTTCTGTTTCTTTTCTTTTCTTCTGATAAGGTTGTTCTTTCATCATATGTTTTTTTGCCTGATTGTTTTATTTTATTATACTGTATATATTTCATTATGGCTTCTACATCTTTTGTGTATTTAAAAACTTAATAAAAACTTCTTAAACACAAAAAAAAAACAAAGCAGCCTTGGAGATCCCACAGAGGGGGGAGGGGTGGCTCTGGGGCTCAGGTCTTCAGGTGATGCCTGGAGGGGAGAGGAGGATAGTGGGAAAATGTATTTACGTGGTCAGCTTTGAGTACCAGAAAAAGAGCAAACTGTTCGCTCAGCTGTCCAAGACTTTAAAAGGTGTCCTAGGGTGAGAAAGTGGCGGTGCCCGGGGTGCAGGTGCTGCAGGCTCTATTTGAGATCCGATCCCAAAGTCTGAGCCTGACACTGGGCTCGAGCCAGAGGCGAAATAAATGCAGATTTCACATACTAGTTTTTCTGAAAGATTCAGGAATGAGGGGCTAGGGGGGTTTGGAAGAATCCTCAAATTCAGTATTTGATAGAATAACACACACGCATTCATGGCACACAAATAAAACATAATTTATTTTATAAATATTATATAAAATATAGCCTTAAAAAATAAATTATGGTAAAAAAATGCTATAAATATCGATCATCTTTTCCTAAAAGGTCAAGGTGCTCCCTCCCCTGTGTCTTCCATGTTCACCCCGTGGGTAGGCGGGCCTTCCAGGCCCAGACAGGGCGCTTTAAGGTCCTCCCCGGAGTCTTCCTTGTTCACGCCCTGCCCTGGTGGGGCTTCTGGCTCCAGACAGGACGCTTTAGAATAGGCAGTGCAGCGCTTATCTGTAAAACAGAAAATATGTCCATAAATGTATTATCATTTTCACTTCTGATAACAGAAGTTGGGTAATAAATTAAAGTACTGTACATATTACATTCATGATACAGCATCCGCTGGGATAACTTCTGAGGTCACTTTTGTCAACTTTAAGTTGCTTCTCATTCATTCATTCATTCATTCTCAGCAGCATTGCATCTTCCACAGACACATAGGGGCATATTTATGGCCAAGTCACGCAGGACAGCACAGCAAGTCACCTGTGTGAGAAAGAAAGGGCAGGAATGTACATTATTGAGAAGGATATGATGCATTCCTGTCCTTTTGGCTGCCTGGCGCTAATGCAGGCACTCTTGCACCATGGTTGAAGGTTGCCTGTGTTGTAAGGAGGATTGTTTTTTGCCGAAAGGGGCACCTCCCAGCACAAAAAAAAATCTCCAGAGGCTTTTTCCCTTTTTCATTCTGCCGCACACATAGAAAGAAGAAAAAGAAGGATAAAAAGAGATTTCTCCGCGTTACACCTCACCTGGAGAGCTGCAGGTTTTTAGTGCATTCCTGGGCAGTGGCGTAGCTAGGACTTTTGCCGCCCATGGCGGCCCCTGTGTTTGCCGCCCTCAGCGGGCAAATGTAAGAGTGGGGGATGAGATGCTGGCATTTCTTGCGTGTGCCGCCCCAGCCACAGGGAAAAGGGAGGGGGCAGAACGCCACCCCCAAAACTCTTGCCACCCGGGGTGGACCATCCCTCCTTGCTACGCCACTGTTCCCAGGTCTACTGCTTCTCGTAAATCTGGGAGTGCATTAAAATCCAGGGATGTTGTGTGGGACACCCACGCAATGCCATGGAAGCGCCTTCCTGGTGCAGAGTAATGCAATGCAGTGGTTTGCTGTAGGTAGCATTACTCGAGATTCATGAAGCCTCTCAGGGTCACCCACGGTGGCCTTGTGTGGCTTCATAAATCACATTTTTGAGTTGTGTCACTCTTGCACCACATTGCGTGGCGCAAGAGACACAGAGGGGATTGTAATTAGGTCTCACAGTGACCACCTGGAGGCAGCTCTACCCTGAAAATGGTGCTATGAGAAACATCTTGGGCCTTCTTACCCGTAGCAAAAGACACACAATTGATGGATGGAATGCAGAACAAATCACAACATTCACCCCCAGTCACAGATCTGGGTTAAATGCATCATTCTTTTGCTCACCACGACACCCCAGTTTATACCTGGCCATATGCAAATCAGTCGTGACCCTGTGCTTCACGGAAACAGTCCAGCCCAAACTGCCAAGCCAGGTCCTCCCTGGACCAGAAACAAGCATCCTCGGACCGGTTTCGGGGCTTCACCCATCATCATTCAATATAGCTCCCTGGACTGGAAGCAAGCACCCTATAAGCCACCTTGATAATCTACAGAAAATCCTTTCCAGGATAAGTTGCAGGAATCAATGGATGATGGCCAGATTTTATCCGCTCTTCATTCTGGTTTTCGTACTAAGATAAGCCCCACTGAGCAAGTCTTTTGCTTTTCACTTATATCATAGAAATACCTTACTCTGTAATGATTATCTGTAGGTGGCTTTCATTGACCTAAGGCCTGGGTTCCATTTGGTCACCAGAAACAGACTACGGGAGGTTGGTGGATCATTGGGTGTACCATCCCAGGTATGAGACCCCCATCCTTTGGTCAGTCTAACTATGCTTACGCTAGATGGGGCAGGTCAGGAGAGTTAACTACTCTGATACCAATGCGTTGGGGGGGGGATCAGCCAGGGCTTTGACCCTATTTTTCCTCCGCATGAATAATGTGGTAGAGCATCCTAATAACTACATAAACAATTCTCCTAAACTTAACGGCAAAAGGTCCCAGCGCTTCTTTTGGCCAATGATACTTTCATCCAAAAATCCCCTCATCAAAGGAGGAGCTTCGCGCGCAACCGGGATGGTTGCGTGAGCACAGGGCTCCCGGACCTTCGCCACCTCCGGCACTTATCCTGACTATAATCCTGGTTCTGACGACGGATCATTGAAGATGCAACCCGGCTGATCTGCCAGCTGCTTCCAAAATTGATTTGGTCTAAGGGAACCGATTTTATGACAATCTGAACTTTCCTGGCCTGCTCCACAGATCTGCCCCGGGCTCGAGTTGATATCTGCCTGGGCGGTAATTGAACAACAGCGGTTGCCCCTGATCCGACTCTCGACCCTGGACGTGGCTTTAGGTTTCGTTTTTGGTCCAGATCCTTCTACGCCACGGATTTGACCCCGCTGCCTGGGGGACTGCTTTACTTCGTGGTCCTATTCTAGGGCCGGGACCGTACATCATCGCTTGGTGTGTGACGTGAGACACACTGTCCTTTGGATGAGCATCTGTGAGTAATTTTAACGTAGCCATTTTCACCAGATCTCAGGGTCCCCTTGGGGACATAGCTTCCAAGATGGCCGGCAAGCCCGAGGTTGAAAAGCGAAAGACCAAAACTGTTCACCGTGGGGGCTCCATACAATCTAATGTCATGGATCGATACACTTATCCTAAGGGATCCCCCGGTGGAACGGGCAAGCATACGGTGGACAAGGGAGATGATTCTACGGTGGACGACGACCTGACTCTGCACGATGTTATGGGCGCCATTGCGAGTATGAAGACCTCAATCGGGGTGCAGTATGAAACCCTGGCTCAAAAACTGGACACAGTGGCGATTGATGTCAACTTGATCAGGGCGGATTTAGCTAAAACGAATGAAAAAGTTAAATCCCTGGACTTGAAGACTACTAGCCACACGACGGATGTCTCCGACCTACAGACGGAGGTCCGTAATTTACGGTCCTCTAATGATTTCTTCTCCCACCGTCTGGAGGATTTTGAAAGTCGTGCTAGGCGGAACAACGTCCGTATAGTGGGTGTCCCTGAGAATTCCGACAATTTAAATGTTGACCTCATCGTGGAGGACCTCATCGTCAATCATCTCGCACCCAAAGGCCTGAGTAAATTCTTTGCGGTGGAGCGGGCGCACAGAGTGCCGGGTGGTAAACCTAAGCTGGGTGCTACCCCGCGGCCCATAATTGCCAGGATATTCAATGTCCGTGATCGGGACGCTATCCTGCAGGCGTCGCGATTGGGTGGCCCCACGAAATTTGAGAATAGGACGGTGAGTCTCTACCCAGACTTCACTCAGTTGGTGCAGAAACAGAGGATGGGGTTTCAGGGAGTGAAGAGACGATTGAGAGACAGGGACATGAAATATGCAATGCTATTTCCAGCCTGGCTACGTGTGGTACATGGAGATCGGACGTTCTTCTTTGATCACCTTAAGGCTGCAAGTGACTGGCTCGACTCGCTGCCCAGGCAGCAGGAACATCCTGAACACTCTGGTGGAGCCGGGGGTGGCCCGATGGAACAGGAATAGTAATGGGACTCGGTTCGCTGGACTTCATATAGACCTTTCAGCCGTGGTTTGCGGATCCTTTAATTCGCTTTAATTGAGCTGGTTTTCCAGGGGTGGCGGAGGACGTGGGTCTCTTCCTCCTCGGGGGTTTCTTTTCGTAGATTAGTTATTTGCTAGGGCGACAGGCACACTGCAAGTTGGGGGGGCCTTGGAGTCTAACGCAGGGGTGCAGGGTGGGGGGGTATTGTTTCTGGGGTAGACTGGGGGAGGAGGGGGGAAGTTGTTTCTGTTTGGTTCATTTCAAGGCACTATATTGATGGACTTTTGGACTTGGCTGTTGCGACTAATGTGGGGTGGATGCTGCGACCATGTTCGGGATGGGGGTAGGGGACTAAAATTGCTATGTTGGAATGTTAACGAGTTGGGGGACAGGATAAAACGTGGTGTGGTGTTACAACTCTTGAGACGTCTCTCCCCTGATATCGTTCTGTTGCAAGAGACACACTTGATAGGCAATACATGTCATGTTATGAATCGAAGGGGCTACCGTCTCTTTGCGCACTCCGGCTTCACCACTGGCTCTAGGGGGGCGGGTATCCTGGTCAGGGCCTCCCTCCCCCTCGAGATCGACGCAGTCATTCTTGAAGACAGGGGGCATTACTCCGCCATTACTGGACGGTGGGAGGGGAAAGTCATCTCTCTGCTCTCCGTTTATGTCCCACCTGGCCTTCAGGCTACGACCTTTGCTGATCTGGGGAGGGTGATACTGGGGCTCCCAGAAGGCATTCTTGTGGTGGGCGGCGATTTCAACTCAGTGGTCTCCGGGCATAGCGATCGCTACCCACCTAGGGATCTTGGGAGGTCCCAGTCTTGGCTGGGTGGCTTTCTTGACACTCTGGGATTGATAGACTGCTGGAGGCTGCTACACCCTGGACAATTGCAATACACCTTTCACTTTGGTGCACACGGTAGCCTCTCGAGACTAGACTATATCCTGATGCCCGCAACACAGTTGGTTAAAGAAATCAGACACTTGGCTAGGGGTATTTCAGATCACTCCCCCTTATGGCTTGTAATGGAAACTGTGCCGGGAACTGAGGTCCGGGAAGCCCCGATCAACCCTTGGTATCTCCGTAACCCTAAGATCCGAGCGGAACTGATCAAATCACTCGACCATTATTTTGTGGATAATGTGGGGTCTGTGTCATCGTCTGTCTCGCTATGGGAAGCCTATAAGACGCCCTATCGTTAATTAATAGCGCTAAGAAGCGTAAGTGCGAGGCAGTGGTCCGACTTGAAACTGAGATATCAGACATAGAAAGAGACCTGGAATCTGATGTTACTCAGGACAGGTTGCACCTTCTCAGCCTCAAACAAACTGACTATAGAGCATTGGTCACTGATGCCGCTAAGGTGATGAGTAGGGAGCAGCAAGGCCGTTTGTATGATGTGGGTGATAAGGCTGGAAAGTTGATTGCTTGGTTGGACAAGAGGGAGAGGGCTAGTCGTGTGGTTCCTTTGATTGAGAAGGCGGATGGTGTGAGAGTGACTGACCCAGTTGGGATTGTGGAGTGTTTTTCTGAGTATTTCCAAACCGTTTACTCCCCAGTATCGGATAGACCGGAACAGGACTCGCATCTGCTTCTTAGGGATATTGCTTTGCCCTGCTTGTCGGATCTGGATAGGGAGCTGATGGACGCGACACTCTCCGTCGAGGAGGTCGCTGCCGCGGTTCGCTCTGTGAGATCCGGGAAGGCCGAGGGTCCGAATGGACTTCCCATCGAACTTTATAAGCTACGTCCAGATAAAATAGCACCGCATCTTCGCTCTATGTTTTTATAACCGCTAGAAGCTGGTACCCTCCCTTATGATCAACGGCTTGCATCTATCGTTGTGATCCACAAGGAGGGTAAGCCACGGGATTGCTGCGCATCGTACAGGCCCATCTCGCTCTTGAACGCCGAGCCTAAGATCCTCGCAAAAGTGCTTGCGAATCGCTTGATAACTGTTGTCTGCGACCTGATCCATCCGGATCAGTCCAGGTTCATTCCGCACCGTAATACGGCACTTAACCTTCGGCGTCTACATGGCGCCCTTGCGAGAGCGAACTCGCTGCGTGAATCGGCCATTTTGGCCTCTTTGGACGCCACAATGGCGTTTGATACGCTGGAATGGCCATATCTTTGGGCTGCCCTCGCCAAGTTTGGTTTTGGCCCGGCTTTCATCAGTTGGGTGAAGTTACTATATCATGACCCCTTGGCTCAGGTGGTCGTTAATGGTCGTGTCTCTGGCTCGTTTTCTCTCGGGAGGGGTACTCGCCAGGGGTGCCCGTTGTCCCCGCTTCTTTTTGCCCTAGCTTTGGAACCCCTGGCAGCTTGGCTGAGGTGGGAACCGTCAATGAAGGGTATACGTTGGACCCCCGACTTCGAGGACAGAGTGTCGCTCTATGCTGACGACATCCTGCTATACCTCACGTCTCCTCGGAAGTCGCTAATAGTGCTATTCGATGTATTGACTTCCTTAGGTAAAAACTCTGGCCTTGTGATCAATTGCCGCGTGGGTGCCCAATACAGGTGGTACACGCGGGTTTCTAATAACCTGCTGCCCCCGCTTCGGCGCCTGAGGTCCGATGTTGAGGCATGGCGTAGACTTCCGTTGTCCCCGCTCGGACGGGCGGCTTTATTCAAGATGATGTCACTGCCCCGATTTCTCTATGCCCTCCAGAATACTTTTGATACCATCCCGGCCAGTTACTTCCGAGAGGTCGAAAGCTTGCAGAGACAACTGATATGGGGAGGGCGGTCCCGCATAGCCCTTGCCAAGTTAACACTTCCTTGGTATGACGGTGGAAACGCTCTCCCGGATATTAAGCGCTACTACTGGGCCTCCCAGCTGGGGGCGATTAACCACGGCATGTACGACCCCGCGTCGAATCCCACGTTCGAAATGGACAGATGGTTGCTGCCTGGTGGAGACTACAACAGGGTGCTTTACACGAAATCCGCTGGGAGGACGCTTACTGGCCCTACCAGGATAGCTCTGCAGGTATGGCATCGTGCCAACGATGCAATGGGATGGAAGGATAGACTCACACGCGCAACCCCCCTTTACGCTTCCGAGAGGCTAGGCTCCCTGTGGAAGATGAAAGGTTTTGATAGATGGGACGTTATTGGTATAGGCAGGGTGAACGATGTATGGACTAAGGATCGGGTTAAAACCTTTGAGGAATTGAGACTGGAGTATGACTTGAGTGACAAGGAGTTTTTTTAGATATGCTCAGATCCGACACGCGTTGATGGCGATTTTTCCTCCGGGCACTACTGTTCCGGAGGCTTCGCCGCTTGAGGATTGGGTGCTTGACGGACACGTTCCCGACAGTACAATTTCGCTTATTTACAAGAAGTTGATAAACAATAGGACCGACCTTATACAGCGCCTCAGGGAAGCTTGGATCGGTGATGGCTTGGAGTTAGATGACGAGGACTGGCAGTCGGCCATATCCTCGCCGAAAGAGGTTGCAATTCCGGCCCACCTCCGGTTTGTACAGCTTAAGATTCTTCATAGGATCTATGTTACCAGTCCACGATTGGTCAGTATGGGTTATGCTTCGGATGGGCTATGCAGGCGTGGTTGCGGCCTCTTGGGCACTTTTCTCCATATACTCTGGGAGTGCCCGGTGGTTGTTCGTTTCTGGAATCGAGTGCATGCAGTGATGGAAGAGGTCACGGGTGTTGCGTTGTTGCCTGAAGCTAGACGATGTTTGCTGAATGTTTGGGAACCCAATGACAATGATTTGGCCCAGACTCAGTGGGTGACCCTTGGCAATATGATCGCAAAGAGGGATATCGCCCAGTTGTGGGGCTCTCAGAGGCCGCCCACAGTCTTGGCCTGGAAGGAAAATATGGACTGGTGCATGTTCAGAGAGAAGACGGTGTATGTTGCACGTGGCAGGCCCCGCAGGTGGGGCAAGATTTGGGGTCGATGGAACTCCTACTGAGGAGACATCTGTACACCTCCCTTCACACACTTAGTGGCGGATCCTCCTTCCCCTTGACCCGACATTCCTCCTATTGTTTTGTATGCATTGTCTCTGGACTTGCTACATCCCTCTTTCCTCCCATCCTGTAATGTCAATGTTTGTATTATGATCTTATGCCTTTCCCTCCCGCAGGCCGCTCCGCCATTCGATTGCTTGTATTGCCTTGTTATTTTTTCTTGTTTATGTTGTTAAAAGTTTCAATAAAAAGAAATATTAAAAAAATAAAAAAAATAAAAAATCCCCTCATCCTCCAAAATTCCTTAAACAAGCTCAATGAATTTTGCAATCAGAGGTTTGGAAAAACATACAAAAGACAAAATGCATAGAATACAATGAGTAGGCGTAAACGCAACTGGGGCACACTTTTCTTGAATCCATACAAACATTTGATTATTTGGCCCCACGGGTGGCTTATTCACGATCATGGGAACCCCAAATCGAAAAGAGTAGCTTCTTAGTACATCATAGACGGGCCGTGATTCTGATAATGCATCAATCCTCAAAGTCCAGAGCAGTCTCTTCAGCCCTCTGACTGCACAAGTTCCAGGACCAATCTGCAGCTCTGAACTGTGCGTAAATATGAAAAGAGAATATTTTCTTAAATTGTCATTAAATCGCCCCCATAGCTCACCAAATCTGCCTTTGATTCTTGACAATGAGCTAAAAAGATTGACCATCTTGCCACCCTGCGACTTCTTCCCTATTGAGTATAGTTGCGGTCTTACCACAAACTGGAACCTTACAGAGCTGAATTACAAGAGGTTATGGGACTGGATACTAACTTGAATGGTAGAATGTTATACTTTGTGCAACAATTTTTTTATTCTTTTGCCCCCTTCACTCCAAACCTAGATGCAAATGGATATGTCCACTATGCTTGAATCTTGGTGTAAGAATCTATCAAGTTGTGTTTAGAATCTTTAGATGTGATATTGAAAGGGGTTTGTTGTATTTGGGTTGAGCAAATATCTGTTCTCTGATTGGATTTTCAGAAAGATTAGGGAAGTCTTATAGGATCAAACTAACGTTCTTGCAATGCACACATTAACTGTTTTAATTGGTGCTCTATCTTGCCTTGTGTACTGAATTGTATTTTAATCTGTTTGTATTACGGACTGGGCAAAATACAACACCTCGGGGGATGTGTATAGGTTTTATCTGAGCCTCAAATACAAATCTTGTATTGAGTTATGCTGTGTTCCTATGCGAATATGTATATGTAAATTCTGTAAATTATTGTAACTAGTTTATACAGGATGTATGACGTTATAACGCAGGCTATTACAACGCCTGCCTTTACAACGCGGTTTTTACATCGCA
Source organism: Lissotriton helveticus (assembly GCF_964261635.1). NCBI lineage: Eukaryota > Metazoa > Chordata > Amphibia > Caudata > Salamandridae > Lissotriton > Lissotriton helveticus. The sequence goes on from NC_136060.1 coordinate 483,208,691, forward strand.
ATCCATTACAACGCATAGCGCTTTGGGGTGCTGGGTAGTGAATAGTTTAATTTACTATTCCAACTCCAGTCCCCGTGGACACTAGGGAAGGTGTTGGATAGTAAATTAAATGTATTCCCTATCCTAGAGCGCCCCCCAGCGCAATGCGTTGTAATGGTTTGCGTTGTAATGACCGTGTTGTAATGGTAGTGCGTTGTAAAAGTTTTGTTGTAAAGGTTGTTCACCGTTTATACATAATGAATTGTATTTTTCTTTTGTGTTTTTTGGGTTTACAACCCAAAATGAACCTATTTTGATGATGAGGATGACTTCTGCTACAGAGGCTGCACCCTGAAAGGACTGATGGAGAAAGGTGAGCTGGAAGTCATTGCTGAAACATGACTCTGCCTTAAATGTCTCATCAAAAAAGGAATGTAATCTAATGTCATTCAAAAGTAATGGCTTGACTGCTTACCACTAATAGTCATTTTGCAGTTTCTTCTCTCAGTCCTTACCCGTGAGGCTGAGCCTAACCTTGGAGACAAGTACATTCTTTAAAAACCCAGAAAACATCCTCTGTCCCCTATGACAACATACCGAGCCTTCTGGCACGACCACTTCTTGTTTAGTCTGCCTCTATCCACAAACTGGTCACTTTTTAACTGCCAATCTTTACTTGTCTCTTGGAAGGTCTATGGGCCATATTATCAAGAAAGGGCGATACATTATCGCCGCATTTATCGGCAGGAAACTGCCGCTAAAGCGGCGATAATGGGATTGATAATATGCCCTTGTGTATTCCCATAGAAGCCCAGGTTCACACCAAAAGTCACACTAACGGAGCAGAACGCAACACAGCGTCCCCAAACCCAGCAGAATCAGTCCCCCCCCACCAAACAATAATGGGACATAAAGGTGTGAGGAGAACTCCAGGTAGCAGCCCTGCAGAACTCGGCCTTGGAAGTCCCTTGAAAATAAGCCCAGGAAGCAGCAACCCCCCGAGTCGATCTCCCTTGAACTGACCCAGGCACCAACACACCACAAGCCTCAAAAGCAACATCCAAAGCCCACCGCAGCCAAAGACTGAGGGTAGCCCCAGCTTCAGACACTGACCAGCCAGCCCAAAGGTCACAAAAAGGGATTCCACCTTACGAAAAGGCTCAGTATGCATGAAATAGATCTTCAGAGCCCTCCAAACATCCAAACAGTGCAGCCGCACCTCAACCTCTGAAAGAGGACCCGGACAGAAAACAGGCAAAACCAGATCCTCCGAGCAATGAAACGAGAAAGGGACTTTGGAAACAAAGGAAGGGTCAGGCCGCAGAACAACCCGATCAGGAAAAAAAACGTATAAAGGGACCAAACAAAGCAAGGAGCCCAACTCCCCAATCCGCCGAGCCGAGGCAATAGCTACAAGGAAAAGAACCTTGATTGTCCCCCCTAGCATCGGTAAATGGTAACCCCCAATGGTATGCAAGCAGCGGGAGCCCCCACAATAATCGGGCACCCACTGCACAAATCAAACACAAGATCCCACTAGGCTCAGACCGCTCAGCAGCCACAAAAAGGGAAAACACTGGCTCGAAATGAGACGAGCACTGAGCCCTTTAAACACACCTCTGTGAAGGAGCCAAACCGCCATGCCCCCGGCGCACAGAAAAGCCAGCCGCGCATAACACACCTCCCCTCCCTCCCCGGGTGTTCCCGCAAGAGCAAGGAACGAACCCGGAAGAGGAGAGGCCGCAGCAGAGAGTCACCATCCCACACCAGGCAGTCCGGACCCCCCAACCCCATGGTCCAGCTAAAGCAGGGACTCAAATGTACATGCAATATAATGACCTCAACAAGTACTTAGGGGTTTAAACGGCCGCTGAGCAGCCCGTTTCACACTTACCCAAAAGGAGGCACAGTTCCAGCACCCCCCACGACGAAGTCTGCCCGGAAGTGATTCAGCAGAAAAAACAAACAGGACTTGGATAGGCGGGTCACATGGTTATATGCCTCAGGGTATGGGTATGACCTGGAGGCAAGGGATGGGTTTTTAGTTGCTTGGGAGTTTCTGGTGGGAGGAACTATGCTCATGTAGTTAGGACTGGGACGGGGAGGGCTGACGAGGAGGTAATAAAGCCTGGTGGGGAACATGCAAAGTGCGCATGAACGTTTGGCCGGGCCAAGCCTGCCGGTTAGACATTCATGCATACTTTGGAGTGGGAAAACCACTCCTCCCCTGCCCCTGCTCTGGCCCACCCCTCCCTCCACATAGGAAGGGAAAAAGAAAATTATAATAACACCTTTCGTTAATATGATTTTATTTTTCCTCTGCACTGCTTTAAAGCAGTGGGGCGACGCTCCTCCGCCTTAGCGGTTGACAGCCCTGTAAAGGAGGACACCTGTGCGTAAACAATTAAATCGAATCACGTCTATGCTCTTCCAATTGTATCGCCATACCTTATTTCAGAAGAATGCGCATGCCTGCTGGGGTTGGGTTTCTTCGCTGCCTCTCCTGGTCTATCAGCCGAGGCGGAGTTTGGTAAAAATCTGACAGCGGTGCAGCTGAGAGTTGCCCAAGCTGTCATGTGACCCCCCCTGCTTTGTCTAAAGGCGGAGGGGGGAGGCGGTGTCCCTTGCCCCTCCTTGCATAAGGGCAAGGGGTGTGTTGGGAAAACAGTGGTCCCTGCCTTGGCAATGACAGGAAGTGCTTATTAGCCACTATGACCTTCCCCTGGCGTTGCCCAAGTGGGTTTAATTGATAAAAAAATAAGAATCCCAGGGGAAATGAAAGTCTTTAAAACTGAGACAGCAGCACCAGGGGCCGATGCCAGCCGCCCTGCCGCAGGTGTCCTCCGTAATGGTGCACCACACAGAAGACCCTGCCAGAGTTCTGGACAGGTGACCAGAGCTACATTTAAAGGGCACACCACAGTCCTAGAATGCAGCTGATCAGGGTCGCAGGAACACATTAGACGTTAGCACCCAATTCTGCACATATGGGGCAATCGAGTGTGACGCGCTGCAGTGGTTTGCGCAGCCCCTTCTAGAATACCGCAATATTGCACCCGTGAAATGGAAGGGGAGGCAGTCTGTGACACCACAAAAACTCCTGGGGACATCAAGGCACTTTAAAAATAGAGAACATTGCGTCCAACCTGGGGCAATGACTGAACCACTGTTCAGTTGTTTCTTTGGGGCTGCCATATGTGAATGTTGTAATCCAGAGGTACTAAATAAAGACCATGCATATAGGGATATATTTATGAAATCAGTTGCTGTGCTGCCCTGCATCACTGGGAAAAGGCAGGAATGTGCCTTATTTATCCAACACAGCACACTCTTATCCTTTCCCCATGCACCGTTTTGGCAGCCTAGCACCGATGCAGGGACCCTTGCACCATGGTCTAAGGGTGCCTCCGTTTTAGGCAGCATTGTTTTGAGTAGAAAGGGGCATCTTTCTGCAGAAAAACAATCCAGAGAGGTTTTTCCTCTTTCTATGTGTGCCGCAGAATGCAGCGCACATGGAAAGAGGAAAAATTTAGGAGAAATAAAGATTTTTCCTCGCTACGCATCACCTGGGGAAGCGTACGATTTTGGCAAATTCCGAGGCTTACGAGTCCTTCTAAATCTAGGAAAGTGTCAAAAACCATAGGAGCTGAACACCCACCGCAAAGCCCATGGAACGCCTTCCTTGCGCAGAGTAAAGCAGCACAGCAATTTGTGCTGCCTTGTGTTACCCCAGATTTGGAAAGCCATTCAAAGCCATGCAAAGTAGCTTTGTGTGGGTTCATAAATCTGACTTAGAAGCTTGCGTTACTCATCTACCACTTTGCATGTTGTAAACGTGGTGCACGCCTCTCATGAATACGGCCCTTAGTTTCTAACAGGCTGCACTACCCTATCTAAGAAAGGAGCTCTCAGAGTCAGTGCACCCGGGTGCATACTAGGATAATACGCCCTGCTCTTACAGCTGACCCTCTACTGGAGACAACATGTGGCATTTCACCCAACTACCTCCAAACCAGTGCAGGGCAGCACAGATGGTCCTGACAGACCAGTAACACTGCTGCTAATTGTCACCTGAACACGATGCGACAGAGCCCAGCCAAGGGTTTTTATTTTGCAATAATATGCTACATTGGCAATAAAATCTACAAAAAGTCAATTTGTTGAGACTTATTTTACTTACACAAAATGGCACCGACCAGCAGCACCCCGAAGGGTACAAAGACAATGGGCAGAGCGTATCCCCAGGACATGACTTTCACGTGCATGCAGCGCAAGTTGAAGCCTAAGAGAAAGTCAAATATGTATTAAGAAGTTAGAATGAAGTTCATATCAACTGTAGAACACAACATGCTAGGGAACGATTTCTGCCAACACTTCAACAGTACAAGGAACACTTGCCTCACTACCAGAGGCGTGACACAGGCCCATAAGGAGCAGGGGGGCCCTAAGCCATTAATGCCCCCTAACCCAACAGGGGCCCCATTCAACCCAGGGCCAATGAATATCTGTGCGACACAGGATACTCGCGAGCCCCTCTTCAGGTATGCAGACTTTGGCCTGTGTGAATTGGGCTGACGGATATATTTCCGCCTGCACTGCACTTGTAGGTGGGGAAATGGCTGTGGGCACAGTGGGGAGGGCAGCAGGCCCTTAAAAAGAAAAATAACCACATCAATTACCATGGGCAAACTCTTGCATTGAAAGTGTCATAATTTGTCCCGCGGTAAAATGACTGCAAATCCCCGCTCTGTACTCTGCAGGGGGGCCCTCGCTTTGCGTTAAGAGACTGGTCACTACTTACCTCATCGGAGCCATTACACATGGGGGGGCCAACCTCCTGGAAATCACTGCAACCTTCCGGAAAAGGAGCAGTGCAACTTAATCTACTAGAGGGTGTTCTACCACTTTCTTTTTTATGTCCTTTCCAAAATAGGGACTGCCAACATGTTGCAGATGCCAGCAGACCTGGAGTTTAGAATAATAAATCTTCACTGCTGTAGAGATGCCTCCCTTGAAGATATGTAGGTTGTCTACATTCTGCAGTGGATGTAAGGGCAGGTCAATAATAACACCACATTTTAACATATGACCTGCTGGTACGTCTTTAGCCCTTGCTCATCAGGTAATAACGAACCCCAGAGATGAGCTGGCTACACTTGTCCTCTGTCCTTGTAGCTGGAATTATAGCCATACTGGGCATGCCCAGTCCATTTAGGTGGGCTCAGCGTGAACATATATGTGACATGCAAGGATTGAGCCAGCGCATCTAACCTACACCAGACACTGTTGTGAAGAGCTACACCCACTTGAGTACTACTACTGTGGATTAAACCCGGAGGGTAGACTTAGATACTCCAGCCAAAGGATCGGACATGAACTGGTCCCCTGTTCAGGTAATGGTATGATGTATGCATTAAGAGTGCTCTGACTTTAATAGATTTGATACAAAAGGGGGTGATGATGGACGGAGCATCTGAACCAATCAAACACTCACACCCACTCAAAAGATCTGGGTTTGATCCATCACCGTTCTTTAGCCCACTCTGCCACCCCAGTTCAGACATGGCTACATGCCAATCAGTCTGACCCTGTGCCTCATGGGAACAGTCCAGCCCGAACTGCCAAGCCATGCCATCCCTGGACCGGAAACAAGCTTCCGAGGACCGGTTTCTGGCATTCCAGCCGTCTTCAGCCCGGCTTGCTTGAATCCAGTGGCAAAGTGAGCAAGCTACTCACGTCTGAGCATACCCTGCCACACTTATGGCGGCCAAAGCGGTACAAAAGGGGGTGATGATGGACGGAGCATCTGAACCAATCAAACACTCACACCCAGTCAAAAGATCTGGGTTTGATCCATCACCGTTCTTTAGCCCACTCTGCCACCCCAGTTCAGACATGGCTATATGCAAATCAGTCTGACCCTGTGCCTCATGGGAACAGTCCAGCCCGAACTGCCAAGCCATGCCTTCCCTGGACCGGAAGCAAGCAAACTGGTCCTTGGATGCTTGATTCCGGTCTGGGAAAGACATGGCTTGGTAATTCGGACTGGACTGTTCCCATGAGGCACAGGGTCAGAGCTGATTTGCATATAGCCAGTGTCTAACCCAGGGTGGTGTGGAGTGCAAAAAACGATGGATTTAGGCCCAGATCCTTGTACTGGGGTGAATGTATGAAATTGTTCTACATTCTGTCCATCAACTGTGTTTTTTGCAATTTAATAGAATTGAGGCACTAGAATTTCAGATAAAACTCTATGCATGTTTGAGGTACTTGTGTAGCACAAATGTAGACAAAGGTATAAGATTACAGTACAGGGTTGTTGGAAAACAAGGCAGTATCCGTGTGGCCTGCAAAAATAACATGTCTATATTTGTCCTTCACGGGGAACCAAACACCACATTGTAGTGCTTTACTCTCAGAGGGTAGTGTTGCAGAGCAGTCCAAGGCTTGCTCAAGGGAGGTAGTATAGTTCCCAGTGAAGGACAAATGTAGACATGTTATTTGAGCAGGCCTCACAGATACTGCCACGTTTTCCAACATTGGTGGCAGCGGTGGGATTATGTTGCTGGACATATCTGCTAGGGTGTCTGGCTGTACATGCTTAATCCTGTAATTATAATGGTGATGCCTTTTAGGGGCTTTAATTGCAATGCATTATCAATGTGATCAGATATGATAGGTACTGTCATTCTAAATGATGCCTAAACATGTATTCTTGCTATTGCCTTAAGTGATGAACTACCCAGATTGTTACCCACCGTGATTCAGGGGGTGGGGGGTGGGTATACTGTATGGTCAGTATAAGGTGCTCAGTCAGGGTAATGTGTCACTAGGGCAGGTGTTCCGGTATAAACGCTTGAGATAATGGGGTAGGTCGCCACTGGGATAATGCCAGTAGGCATGGCCCTCACTCCGGGGGGTTATGGTCAACTTACTGCATTTGGGGGCAAGATGATGTGCATACATGGGAGTGGTGGTACTAGACCCCCTCTGCGGGAGGGGTGGAAATGTTATGCAATGTCACAAAGTAATTCCAACAGCTTATGTATATTTGTATATATAGCCTCCACGTCTTAAATGTCCCCCCCTCAAACCCACCCACCGTTCATCACTTCGGCTGCCGTGCCGCCAACCTCAGTGACCGGTATGGGCAGCGAAAGCCAACTCAAACTAAACACATACAGTAACAAAAAATAAATACAAATCACTCTTTCATGCACAGCAAACCTTACTGGGCACACAAGCCAACAAAGTAAAAAAAAATGTTTTTAAACAATTAGAGAGCTCACAACTAATTTCCATAAATTTAAGTGTTATAAGGTAGGCAGCAACAGCTGCAGCTCTAGTCCATTTCAAGCAGAAGCTTACAGTGAGTGAGACTCCATTGTGAAGGCTCATTCAGAGCAGCAGTGAAAAAACATGCAGTTCAAAAACAACTAGGGGTTTTACAGATGAGAAACACTCTTACGGTGGGCCAGGTGTCATGTATTAGATTGGCAGAAGAGTAGCTTGGACCTGTAAACAAAGCAATAGAATTTAAGGCTGACGTCAGCTTCACAGGTGTATCCTTTTTTGGGAACAATCTACACAATTAAACACAATACCAAACTTTAAAATAAATTAATAAGAATAGTTAAAAGAAATAGCTCATTCGTCACTTTCTGATTTATGCAGTAATCACTACATGCTGCTACTACTGCAGACCCTCCCTTGTTCCTCCCAGCACACTTGTCGGGTAATTTCTGTAAGGAGCAAAGGGATAAGGAAAAGAGGCAGAAAACAGGGCTAGAACTGCAGGGGATGTCTTTGAAGTATTATTAAAACAATTGACTACCCCGGGCGAGACCCAGAGTGGGATTCACCTCACCATCAAGAGCGGATACAACATATGTTCTTTATCTGGGTGTTTCCCTGTCCCGTCTGAACAGGCTTCAGCGGGTCCTTAATGCTGCAGCTCAAGCACCGCTCATGCATCACAAGCGGACCGCTACGAGTCCGCTATGAGACAGCTACACTGGCTGCCGGTGAGGCAAAGAGTCCCCTTCCAAGCGCTCTGTTATTGCTACAAGGCTCTTTCCCCAAATGCCCCTCATTATCTTGGGTCGAGGGTGAAACCTTATGTACCATCTAGGAACCTAAGTTTAGCTGAAGCAAAAGGGGCCATCATTCCAAAATTAAAAAGCCAAAATACGAGGCTGCTCCTTCAGCCTTCTTGTGGCCAAAATCTGGAACTCTGCCTGTGGAAATCTGGCAAGCCCCATCCGAAATCTTTTTCAGGAAAAAAAACAAAAATAACTGGATTTTTGGATCAAACCAGTTTTTTCCCTTGGGCTAGGGAACTTTTTCTTCACCTGAGTCGGTATCCTAACGCTAGGACACTTCGTAAGGAGTAGCTGTGCGCTCGATAAATTGATTATTATTATAGCAAGGACAACATGTCTCTAAAGTGTCTGCTTAAATACTTACAAACTGTCAGAGAGTAGGCTGCTCCAAGAATTACAAATATATGCTGCAGCAGAGCGTTACCCCAAGGGATCACTGTAAAGAACAAGGAAAGAAGAAATGTATATTCAACTGTGTCACATCTCAGGTAATACAACACGATACAAGAACAAAAAACACCAGTACATGCTTTATATTGTTCACTTTAAATTCCTCTGGCTACACACTAGAACACTAAGGGCCATATTATCAAGAAAGGGCGATACATTATCGCCGCTTTTATCGGCAGGAAACTGCCGCTAAAGCGGCGATAATGGGTTTAATAGGCCCTTGTGAATTCCCATAGAAGCCCAGGTGCTGGTGTTAAACTGGGCTTCTATGGGAATTCACAAGGTTATATTATCAAGCCCATTATCGCCGCTTTAGCTGCAGTTTCCTGCTGATAAAAGCAGCGATAATGTATCGCCCTTTCTTGATAATATGGCCCTAAATTCCCAATCCGGAGACTGATGGTGACCCATATAGACCAAGGGTAATAAAACAAAACTTAGCATGCTGAGGCAAGCTGTGCATTGAATGTACATAGATGTGGAGTTTAGAATAGCAAACCCTAAACTTACATTCGCAATATTGTGGTAGACTATATAAAAACTAGAGAACGTCCAATCGGTTATGTTACATCCAAGAATTAAAAGACATCCTTAAAATAAGAATACGAAATAATCTTCAATAGAATAAAAATGCTTTGTTAGCCAGAAGGCCAAACGGGAATGGATTCATCTCAAGTGTGCAGGCAGACTGCTCAATCATTCAAAAGATCCAAGAAGTGTAGAATGGCGTAGCTCGGTCAAATCAAGGCAATACGGAGTAAGTGGGAGTAAGAACATCAGACTTCGAGTGACCCTTGAGTAAGGATCTTAACCTGGATTCCATTGGTCCCGTCCTTCCCAGTTCTTTGAGCCACGTTGTGAAGAAGGCATGGTGCACCATATCAAAAGCGGAGGGAGAGACAACCCAATTAATACTGCGGAATAACTCTTTCAGAATGCCTCTCAGTTCCTGTAGAATGCTACGGCTCGCCATGATCTGGCCGGTCGCCCAATGGCCAAGACAAGGCTGTACCCTCAAGATACTCGAAGAGCTGTTTTTCTACCAAGACTCGTGAGGGTAAGGACTTGTCTTGGCAATAATGGATGACAGTCTTGGTAAGAGCGTGAGAGAGTACTGGAGTAAAGACTGAAGAAAGGAACCCGGGCAGGGGTTACCGGAAGAGCCTGGTTCCACTTCCCCAACTATAGAATGCATTGCCTAAAGAATCAGCTGGAGTAAAGCCGGCCCACATGATGACTGCACGATGTAAGGTTGAGGTAAAGAAGACTGTGAGATTTTGATGGTAAAAGAAGTGGTAAAGAAATCAAGAGGTAGAAAAAAACGTTTTATGCACAAATAATGCCAGTTACCAGAGTGTTAAGTACTCTCCCTCACGAGGCTTGTGAGACAGTGGGTGAGACGAAGAAGAGACGTCATAGCCAGGAAGCCCTACCAATATCAGACCTGGGCAATGCATCAAAATATCAAAGACCTCTTAAAAGTTACTTATGCTGGTCTTTGGGTAGGAGGCTGAGCACAAGACTCCCCGTCAGAAGCTATCAAGGGTCAGATACAAAGATCTAAAATCAATTAAAAAAAATAGGAGTATTTAAAACAAGAGCTGTAAATAAAATCATCAAATAATGTTAATTTTGTAAATTATCAGGTTTTTTTAAAGTCATGACTGTTATTATTAACAATTCTAAGATGGTGCAAGTACCTTGATTTTGGAATTGACAGGTTTCTAAAAGTTTGACAATCGCAGTTCAAGATGCATCCATCAATCACTTTGGGACATGGGCTAGCCACCACTTGTGCGGTGGAAGGGACTAAAGAATGAAAATAGAACCAGGGCTGGCAGGTGGGGGGAGGGAGTGGTATATGTGACACGTCAAAGCCGCTGCAGCACCTGCTCAGGTAGATCTTACAAAGAAAATATCCAGATTCCGTCAAAATGCATTTGTCACTGTGAAGCAGCATGGGATGAACCCAAGACTAACTCTGAGAAGTCAGCAGGTGGAAGGATAGACAACTGCAAAACCAAAATTTAAAAAAAAATACAGATCTTCGTGAGATCCAAGCCAAGGGGCATATTACCAACAAATAGCAATATTTATCGCTAAGAAGGGTTAGCGGCAATATTTTTATCGCCGTGAATCACCGGTTTTTATCGCTGAGATAACTTGCTATTAGCAAGGTTTATCTCAAAAGCGATAAAAATCCAGGCGATAGCAGCGAAATGCGTGAATATCGCTGAGAATACAGCGATATTCACGCATTAGCGATGAAATGCTCTTAGCCATGTTATCCACCTCCCATTGGATAACATGGCTAAGACCTGGTGTTAGTATTTGGAGATATTCGCACTTAGTGTGAATATTTCCATCACTACGCCTGCCTTGCTAATAGGCGATAGCGACGTTAGCGACTGCTGTCAGTCGCTAACGGGTTGGGTACGCCCACTTTGCATGTCATTAGCGATAAATATCGCTGACATGCAAAGCGGGCCCCAAACCGCTCGCTATCGCCTACAAGCTGTCGCTAACTGCTGTTAGCGACAGCTTGTTAATAGGTCAATGGAATTATCGCCGCTTAGCGGCCGAAAACGGCAGCTAACGCGGCGATATTCGCCTATCGCCCTCCTTGGTAATATGTTCCCAAGTTCGCTAAACTGAATATTTGATGAACTACCACAGTAAATAGGTTTGTTGTCTGTAGATCCTATAAATTAGGCAGCGCCCTTCATGAAAAGTTCTCACCAGACTGAAAGGGATAGGTTTAGCATAGGCTTGAATAAAATTACTATAATTACATAATGTGTGAATTGTTTTGATGTTGCAACCAGTAAATACACTAAATTAGTTAAATTAACGTTGCAACCGTGAAATGATGCACAATTTTATTTCGCAAGAGAATGATTCGAGCACAAAATGTCTCACAAGAGCAGCAACTGCCTTAAGGAAGGTATTTTCTCTTAAAAACAGTTCTAGAAGTTCCATTGGCAGAATGTCTTGTGTCTTTTCATCACGAAATATTTGCTCAAGTTTAATTTTCCCAGACGGCGGCACCACATTCATTTCACAAAATGACACATAATTTCCTTGAAATTATTTCTACAATTTTATATAGAATCAACTTGCGCCAAGGACATCAGAGCTTTTTACATGAAAACCAGAAGTTAGTGGGTTTTTTTTAAGGCACGGGAAGGTTAAGTGAGTTGCCCAGAATCACAGGATGGTGAGCTGATGCTGGGATTCGAACCTCTAACACGCTCCAAAGCAGCTCTAGCCATTGGGCCACATACTTAAACACACCCCTAGTTTAGAGCAGACGGTGTCCCAGCTTTTAGGAAGGTCGACTGCCGGTCTCCAAAACTGGGACATGAAGTTCTCCTCAAGTTCTTCTAAGGAACTAATCTTGTTCTCCTTGTTTACTTCAAAGGTAATACCTAGGGTGGCTTAGGCCAAAAACGAAGGATGACTTGCTGATTCCACCGCCAACATGGGACGGATGTTCCATTGTGGGTGGCGTGGGTACTTTTGTTGCCTTCTGTAGCTTTGTTATGTTATGTTATAAAGAGCTTGTAGCGCGCACAAATACTCTGGAGTGTCCTGGCGCGGAGGCTTTGCTTCCTCAATCGTAACCTGTCCCATTTGTCAAACTCAGCAACATCTCCCTTGGGTGGGTATGCAAGAGTCTCTTTTTCCCTACAGCTCAGGGCGCGTTCCCATGCCGCCCCAGCAGGCCAGGTGAAAGGCTGGCTGTGGTGACTAGACCCAGTCCTGGAATTAATCGGGTGGCCACGGGGTGTGGGGGAGGGGACACATGCGCTCCCCTTGACACACACATACACACACACAGACATGCGTTATTATCCCATCCATACACCCGGGCTTGTGGTTAGTTTTTTGTAATAAAGTCACACAAAAAGGGTCCCACACCAACTTAGAAAAATAGAGGTATTTAAAAAAAAAAAAAATAGGACCAAAATTACCCAAATCGAATTAATAAAACCGGAGATGTGCAGGTTTAAAGATTTCAGTAAAAGTAGCACCCAAAAACTTTACATCAGTTCTGATGTGGACAAAAATGGGCTTGGCAGCAGCACCTTAAGGCCCACTTCCAAGGGTGAAGGCCTAGAGTGACACCACTTGGGAAGGGTTCAAGGTTGTTAGAAGCCTTTTATGTCCCTGAGGCTTCTGATCAGAAGGCCAGCCAACTAGCCCTTGGAGTCACTCTGGGGTCCTAGGTCCAGAAATGCAGGTCCAGTCCTTCTCACCCAAGCAAGAGGGCAGAAGATCAGCACAGCAAGGCAGCAGTCCAGCAAGGCAGTAGTCCAGCAGGGCCGCAAAACAGCAGAGTGGCAGTCCTTTCAGCAGTACAGCAGTCCTTCTTCCTGGAACAGTATCCACATGCTCATAAGTGTACTGAAGAGTTAGTGTCCGAGGCCCAGTATTTATACATAGTTGAGCCTTTAAAGTGGGGAGAATCATCTAGGGGCATGCCTTTGAAGTGCACAGGTGACCTGCCTTCCTGGCTCCAGACTAACTACAGGGGGCATGCCGTCCTTTGTGTGGAGGCAGGGCACCGCCTATTCAAGTGTCAGTAGGTCTGTGCCTAGCTCCTACCTCCCATCTGCTAATGATGGCTCATCCAGGAACACCTTAGCTCTCTATTGTGTGTGACTGACTAGGAGGAATACACAAACCCTAACTGGTAACTACACCAAGGTATTACCTTCCAACCAAGGTCAGCCCTTTCGAAGCATCTGTCGGCCCCTCCGCCTGCTGCTTCCGACTGCCGCACATTATAATGTGGCGGTCGGACCGCAGCACCAGATGTCGGACGGACCGTCACGGATGTCCATCAGACATCAAAATCCGGCTCTTAATGTTGAACAGTAAATTATTAAATGTCAGTTTATTCTTTAGTTAATAAAAGCTATAAAAATTTGCTTACATACATTAAATTACAATATCCGTCCAAATACAAAAATGACAAAAAAGCCATATTTTACTGTCCCATTAAAATTAGTTCTAAAAGCACAGGATCCACTCCATAGAGAAATGGAGAATTTGAGTTTGTTTAAGTGAAACCTGGTAGTTGAAAGTGCATCAGTAAAAGCAAGGGTTTAAACCGAATGCTGTGTTTAAAGTGTGTAGTGCAAAAGATTGGCATAATTTGCAGAGAGCTGCAAGCCGGAGGACATTTTCGGCCTCATAGGCATGGAGTAATGCAAGGCAGCGCAAAGCGCTGTGTTGCCTTACTCTGCGTTAAGGAGGTGTTCCGTGGGTGTTGTGGTGGGTTTTTCCAAGCAACACCCATGGGGTTTGAGGCATTCCCAGATTGTCACAACTGTGCACCTCCCCAGGGGAAGGTGTCACGAGGAGAAATAACTTTGTGCCAACAATGCAGATACCCTTGCACCATGGTTCGATGGTGCCTGTGTTGGCGCTAGGCACATGGTGCAATGATGCCTGCGTTGGTGCTAGGCACATGGTACAAGGGTGCCTGCGTTGGTGCTAGGCACATGGTGCAAGGGTGCCTGCGTTGGTGCTAGGCACATGCTGCAAGGGTGCCTGCGTTGGTGCTAGGCACATGGTGCAAGGGTGCATGTGTTGGTGCTAGGCACATGGTGCAAGGGTGCCTGCATTGGTGCTAGGCACATGGTTCAATGGTGCCTGCGTTGGTGCTAGGCACATGGTGCAAGGGTGCCTGCGTTGGTGCTAGGCACATGGTGCAAGGGTGCCTGCGTTGGTGCTAGGCACATGGTGCAAGGGTGCCTGCGTTGGTGCTAGGCACATGGTGCAAGGGTGCCTGCGTTGGTGCTAGGCACATGGTGCAAGGGTGCCTGCATTGGTGCTAGGCACATGGTGCAAGGGTGCCTGCATTGGTGCTAGGCACATGGTGCAAGGGTGCCTGCATAGGTGCTAGGCACATGGTGCCAGGGTGCCTGTGTCGGTGCTAGGCACATGGTGCAAGGGTGCCTGCGGGCACATGGTTCAATGGTGCCTGCGTTGGTGCTAGGCACATGGTGCAAGGGTGCCTATGTTGGTGCTAGGCACATGGTGCAAGGGTGCCTGCGTTGGTGCTAGGCACATGGTGCAAGGGTGCCTGCGTCGGTGCTAGGCACATGGTGCAAGGGTGCCTGCGTCGGTGCTAGGTACATGGTGCAAGGGTGCCTGCATTGGTGCTAGGCACATGGTGCAAGGGTGCCTGCGTGAGTGCTAGGCACATGGTGCAAGGGTGCCTGCATTGGTGATAGGCACATGGTGCAAGGGTGCCTGCATTGGTGCTAGGCACATGCTGCAAGGGTGCCTGCGTTGGTGCTAGGCACATGGTGCAAGGGTGCATGTGTTGGTGCTAGGCACATGGTGCAAGGGTGCCTGCATTGGTGCTAGGCACATGGTTCAATGATGCCTGCGTTGGTGCTAGGCACATGGTGCAAGGGTGCCTGCGTTGGTGCTAGGCACATGGTGCAAGGGTGCCTGTGTTGGTGCTAGGCACATGGTGCAAGGGTGCCTGCGTTGGTGCTAGGCACATGGTGCAAGGGTGCCTGCGTTGGTGCTAGGCACATGGTGCAAGGGTGCCTGCGTTGGTGCTAGGCACATGGTGCAAGGGTGCCTGCATTGGTGCTAGGCACATGGTGCAAGGGTGCCTGCATTGGTGCTAGGCACATGGTGCAAGGGTGCCTGCATTGGTGCTAGGCACATGGTGCAAGGGTGCCTGCGTCAGTGCTAGGCACATGGTGCAAGGGTGCCTGCATTGGTGATAGGCACATGGTGCAAGGGTGCCTGCATTGGTGCTAGGCACATGGTGCAAGGGTGCCTGCATTGGTGCTAGGCACATGGTGCAAGGGTGCCTGCGTTGGTGCTAGGCACATGGTGCAAGGGTGCCTGCATTGGTGATAGGCACATGGTGCAAGGGTGCCTGCATTGGTGATAGGCACATGGTGCAAGGGTGCCTGCATTGGTGCTAGGCACATGGTGCAAGGGTGCCTGCGTTGGCGCTAGGCACATGGTGCAATGATGCCTGCGTTGGTGCTAGGCACATGGTGCAAGGGTGCCTGCGTTGGTGATAGGCACATGGTGCAATGGTGCCTGCGTTGTTGCTAGGCACATGGTGCAAGGGTGCCTGCATTGGTGCTAGGCACATGGTGCAAGGGTGCCTGCGTTGGTGCTAGGCACATGGTGCAAGGGTGCCTGCGTTGGTGCTAGGCACATGGTGCAAGGGTGCCTGCGTTGGTGCTAGGCACATGGTGCAAGGGTGCCTGCGTTGGTGCTAGGCACATGGTGCAAGGGTGCCTGCATTGGTGCTAGGCACATGGTGCAAGGGTGCCTGCTTTGGTGCTAGGCACATGGTGCAAGGGTGCCTGCTTTGGTGCTAGGCACATGGTGCAAGGGTGCCTGCGTCGGTGCTAGGCACATGGTGCAAGGGTGCCTGCATTGGTGATAGGCACATGGTGCAAAGGTGCCTGCATTGGTGATAGGCACATGGTGCAAAGGTGCCTGCATTGGGGCTAGGCACATGGTTCAATGGTGCCTGCGTTGTTGCTAGGCACATGGTGCAAGGGTGCCTGCATTGGTGCTAGGCACATGGTGCAAGGGTGCCTGCGTTGGTGCTAGGCACATGGTGCAAGGGTGCCTGCGTTGGTGCTAGGCACATGGTGCAAGGGTGCCTGCGTTGGTGCTAGGCACATGGTGCAAGGGTGCCTGCTTTGGTGCTAGGTAGCAATTTGTGGACCGGCACAAAGGAAAGGAATGCACTGTATTTCATTAATACGGCGCATTCATGCCCTTTCCTTTTGACACAGGGCAGTGCAGCTAGAAGTCTTGCGGCGCTGCCCTGTTCCACAAAATTGTAAACGACGCCCTTAGCTTGTAGTGATGCCAGCCTATTTCACTCACGGTAGACCGTCCCTATGCACCCCTGAGTATGGGGGGGATAAGCAGTGAAGGAAAAGTGTGTCATGTGGTGCATAAAGTTGTTTTACTAAGAGCTATTGCCACAATATTGTAACTATGAACAACAGGATTATGGAGAAAAATAATTTCCCAGGTCGCCCCCGCCCCCCAGTTATACAGACAGAAGTGCTTCGTACAAACAAAAAGCTGATTTGCTTGAAAGCTAGTTTGGAAGTGTAACTACAGAAGAGCAGCGGGGGTGCACAATCTAGCCCCCACCAAAGTAAGGGTGGTCGCAGGTATTTTACACTGTTAAATGTTCAAATGTTGAGTATTGTGTTGTGCTGCTGATTACCCCTCTCTAGCATCCATTGCCACAGTTAGACCAAGAAACCCTTATAGCACCATTATCACATTTCAGGATTTCCGCGTGCAGTAGTCCGTTATAAGTTCTAGGGTAAAGGTATTGGACTGGGGCTCAGTGATTCAGAGTCGACGTTGAACTCTGGCTTCCAGGATGTATTTCCCGCACGTCTATAAATGTCTTACATCGGTTTGGGTTAAGCATACAATATGGCTGCCAGGCATGTGCAAGTCGCCTGAGTCAAGTAGATTGGCTTCAACAAGGACCTCCTAGTGTCATAGAGTGTGGGACAACAGGACAGGAGGTGTAATCAAGATTCACACTTAAAACGGCATCACCTGCACGCCACTTGCTTCCCAGCTGGGCCCGGGTTGAAACCGCCCAATGGTAAACCAAGCCGACACTTGTACAGGATATCTCTGCACGTCCATGATAGATATGGTTGTGGCTTCCCTACCAAATATGAATTGAAAAGGAGTCTAGAGGCAGTAATCGTATATGCTTACCTTAAAGCATACTCTTAAAGATTCTTAAAGACCCGTACTTTTGGAGTCAATTCCCCTACTATATGGAGCGAGTGGACCAAAGGGATCCATTGTGCCCATGACTTTGTAAGGAATGTGGTCAACGAGTTGTATTGGCACTTTAAAAATAAATAAAATAAAAAATATATTTCTGCACTATCAGCCACATTACCAGTCTCGATGTGGTTTCCTGTGTGACTTGGGAGCCAGCGCTAACACGACAATCTCCCAGTTTGTAATGGACGTGTCCTTTCCACCACATCGGTGTCACATTGTCCACTTTCCATGTTCTCCTAACCAGGGTTTCAACGATGGGGGCAGGCTTGACTTCCTATCCTCCATATGTTCCATTCAGGAGGAGAAGGATAAGACATTTCTTAGAAAATCAGGAAAACCATGTCCCTTGGGATAATTATTAGCTGGAAATCTTACAAGCCATCCACACTACTGCAAGGATTGGAGCTCTAACGGTACAAGCCGCTTGTAATACAGGCCCAAATTAAATTAGCAATTTGATTTTTGCAGAACTTTTCTAGTTCATTCCAAAGAGGTCACTCAATGAGAAAGACTAGTGAATATAAGGATACATTAATTTGCATTATAGCTCAAACAGTACATGAGACCGCCTCTAGTTGCCTGAAATCTTTGGCATATGGAGAAAAGTGACTTGCTCTGGCCAACACGACCTAGTGAAGCGGAGAAGTCTTTTGGGTGCAATGTCAGAAGTTTTACCACTAGACCCCATATTCTTCTTTTGCTGAGGGGAAGAGGCAGCTATCAAAGTAGGATTGAGAATACAATTCTTATTCACCTGGCACATGGTGTTAGTTATAGGGAGCCCACCGCACTTGCACGTGTTTTTATATTTCTGAAGATCCCAGGATTGAATCTCAGCCACAGCGAAACCAACACCGACTGTACTAGGTTCCCACAGGTGCATGCATTTGCTTTAATAAGTAAGAACAAATCATCATTTTCAAGCAAGGTAGACAAAAATTTAATGAAATGCAACACGTACAAAGTAAGAAGTGAATCGTGCAGAAATGTATCTCTTGCATACTCACCACTGCAAACATTTCGCAGTTTCTTCCGTCGTCTTACTAGAATGAAACAAAATAGAACAATTACAATCCTCTGAAGTTCTTGCATGTGCAATGGCTCATAAGTATTTCACCCACTCCTTAGTGTGAGATGTGTAAAACCTCACCAACAATGGACTCGACCATTCGATATCCTTGACTCAGGATTAAGTATACATTTATAGCATAGCTCATAACAAATAAGTGCTTCAGCCTGTTTTCCAAAAACAAGTGAAGTACATCATGAAAGAATAAAAGAAGCTGTCGCTGCAGAACATGGAGGACCATGGTAGCTATGCCTGTCAGCTGCCCCCTGACCTGATTAGGGTGAAGGCACAAGTGCTTCAGTTAGCACCACAGTTGAACGTAAGGCACCAGCGTCCCCTTGTGTATAACGGTTACACGCACACTGATTTAACCCGTTGGCTGCGTCGAACGTTCAGCTCCAGTGCTGAACGTTCGAAAAACAGGTGGGGCAGCGTCGGCCAACGGATGTGCGCAGCTCTACCAAGGTAGTGCACGCGACTACCGTTGGCCGATGGCAGCAGCCAACGGGTTAAATATCTAACTCGGCACTAGCTTCTTCCCCTGTGCACCGCGACCTCGCTGTGGCGCTTCTAGAGTTTAATTGTACGGGAACGTTTGACTCACGCATGAGTTACAGATCAGTTCGACTGTGGTTACCCTAGCACACAGTGAGCACTTAACCAGTTCTGCACTGCTTAGACGAGGAGACTGTGGTTAACTTTAATCACAAACCGCGCTTCTCAAACCAATGTTAGCAATCCTTAGACTATCTGATTGCTCGACCCGCGATGACACTCACGCTCGTTCCCTGCGCCTAGGTAACCACACACCATTCTATTTTGCAGCCAATCATTTGCAGTCCGGGTCCCTCCAAATTTGTTCGCCTGGCACCACATAGAGGCACATGCAGCCAGAACCCCATCTGGTTTGCACCAGGTGAGTTATCCACCGCAGTCCCAAGTTTTACATCGCTTACACAAGCGATCCACGCGCCTGACATCGATGGGTCCTTTTAATCCGTAGGCTGGCACCGCATCCTCTCCACCCCCGCACCATGTCCTGATGAAGACCCTTAGTGACTACCGAAGGGAGCACATTATGGGTTGAAACGTTGACGACAAAATAGGGCTCAGATCTACCAAGGCTCTGCGGACCGAAAGGAGCACTAGTAGCTACCAGGGCCATTGGTTATGTGTCTGGTCACCAACATCTTTGTCCTTTCCCTTGTACATAAATCCTGAACCACCTTGTATATACTGCACAACTGTTGATCACTAAGCACATATGTCACATGATCACTTTGTATATTTCACCCATTGTAAACAGCCCTTAAACTACCGAAGAAGTGAACACACATGAATGATTTAATTCTGATAAAAAGGACAGTGTATACGCACATACTGCTTTATTGTGATAATTTCTGAAACGTACATCTGTGTTCAGGCATGTGTGTTATTCATGCCCTACTATTGTTTGGGATATGCGACATTCAGTAAGCTGTTAAGTAACCTATGATTCATAAAGGGGGTGGTGATGGACAGAGTATCTGAATTAAGCAGAACACTCCTACCCAGTCAAAAGATCAGGGCTTGATCCATCACCGTTTTTTAGCTCACTGCACCATCCCAGCTCAGAACCTGGCTACATGCAAATTAGTCTGACCCTGGCCCAATTATTTTGGCCACCATGAGTGTGGAAGGGTATGCTCAGACATGAGTCCCTTGCTCACTGCACCATCAGGATTCAAGCAAGCCGGGCCGAAGACGGCTCTAATGCCAGAAACCGGTCCCCGGAAACTTGTTTCCTTTCCAATGAAGAATTGGCTTGGTAGTTTGGTCTGCCCTGTTCCCATGATGCACTGGGCCAGGGACAGACTAATTTGCATATAGCCAGGTTCTGAACTGGGATGGTGCAGTAAGCTAAAAAACGGTGATGGATCAAGCCCTGATCTGTTGACTGGGTAGGAGTGTTCTGATTAACTCAGATACTCTGTCCATCACCACCCCCTTTTTGAAATTATTTTGCCCACCATGAGTGTGGAAGGGTATGCTCAGACATGAGTCCCTTCCTCACTGCACCATCAGGATTCAAGCAAGCCGGGCCGAAGACGGCTGTAATGCCAGAAACCGGTCCCCGGAAGCTTGTTTCCTTTCCAGTGAAGAATTGGCTTGGTAGTTTGGTCTGCCCTGTTCCCATGATGCACTGGGCCAGGGACAGACTAATTTGCATATAGCCAGGTTCTGAACTGGGATGGTGCAGTGAGCTAAAAAACGGTGATGGATCAAGCCCTGATCTGTTGACTGGGTAGGAGTGTTCTGATTAACTCAGATACTCTGTCCATCACCACCCCCTTTTTGAAATTGTTAAGTAACCTATGAGCACCCAACAGAACCATTTTTGTCTACAACTGTATACCCAGGTTGAGGGACACAAGGTCACCACGCTTCGTTATTTGATTAGGGTGAAGGGGTATGTATGATCTGCCCTGGTCCTCCGAGCTCCCCAACATGCTACTGGCCACGGCGGCTCATGAAGGCTCGCAGATGGCACAGTCGTCCATGCTCCCTAACATGCTGCTGGCCACTGTAGACCTTGACGGCTCGCGGATTGGTGGTGGCACGGAACAAATTCATACTCATTAGAAGTGCCTCTGGAAATCAAGGCAGTGAGAACTACTGTTCCCAGTTATCTCAGTACCAATGGGTGCAGTAATTTCTAGGTCAGGTATTATTGCATCATTATTCGTTTTCTCTTATGGAAAGGGGTATAACCTCAAAGGAAAAGTTACTTACCTTTGATTCAAAATACTTATGGTGGATAATCTACTTTCATTTTCCAGACACCCACCAGGCACCAGACTGGATCGAGAAACTGCAAATAATCCTCCTGCGCCAGCATGTAGTGCCATGGCTCTATCCACACTCAAACACCTCCCAGGATGTGACATCACAGACCCACAAATGGCACCACTTGGAGCACTGACATCTTTTCTGACACTTTTTTCCCACACCCTAGTGGCATATGCGAGAGACTGCAAATGGATGCAGTGTCCAAAAGCTAACTTGATATCATGTTGATATCCGTTGCAAGACTGCTCTTCCGAACAGGGAGGCGGGTGAGTTCGTGAAGAATCTACAGGTAGAGTATCCCCAAGAAAAATCGTTGCCAGAAGGTAAGCAACTTTTTCTTCTGATGGATACTTCTTCCTGCAGGTTACCCACCAATAGAATCAATACCAAAGTAGTTAACCTGGAGGCAGGCCTGAGTAGTCGTGTAAACTAAAATATCTTGCTACGTACAAGCCAAAACACACTACATTTGCATACACAGACAAGGCAGTAGTCAAGCATGGATCCTAACTAGGCCATACTACAGGCCATTAATGCCTAACTCAACAATGCGTCAAGCTAGTCTCAGACTCGAACAACCGGTGTAATGCTCCAGCAAGCCACCCGGACAAAAGAGGATAAGGAATTTTGTAAGTTGAACTGAATGCAGTGACAAGCTTTGGCAACAGCAGGGTGTTAACAAGATAGTCATGTACCAGTAAAACCTGCAGGCTCGGGCCAGTAGCTATCTTTAAAGTTGCAGAGCTCCATCTTCAAAACTCCGATATCAAAGAGAAAAAGGTGATCAAACCCTTTTAGGCACAATATCTAATTATACAATACTTTACAGTTATAAGCTTAATGCTTACAAATGTGAGATTGTTCCGCTTAATAAATGGTGTTTTAAAAATGATTTTTTATCCTCAGAATTTCTATGGAATTCAACAAAATTAAATATTTAAAACTCTTGTTCACTACTTCTATTAAAGATACTGTCTCAATCAATGCTACTGCCCTAGTTTCAACCCTAACTACCCTCACAACACGTTGGAATACCATCTATTAAGATGGTATTAGTTCCTACAATCCTCTGTTATCTACAGTTCCAATCCAAATCCCCTCTTTCGCATTTAAAAAGATATATTCTATTTTAATGTTTTTTTTATTATGGATTAATAAGTAACTTCAAACATCTCTCAAGAAGCTTCAATATAATAAGCAAACAGGAGGTGTGAACTTCCCAAATTTCCAAGCTTACCAGCAACCTTCTTGTCAAATCACTCAATCCATTATTACAATGGTCATTCTACAGATGAACAACCCTTATGGACCTACTTAAAATTAGTGTTCATCCAACCATTTTTTTTCTCAGAATTTTTGTCTTTTACACATGGGCCATAATATTTTTTGCAATTCCGATCCTCAAAAATACTTAAACTATTACAGCTCGTCTTTATTTTAAATCTCTCTATTCTAGATCAGTTTCTTCAGTCTTCTAACTGGGACAATGTACATATCACAATTAATATTAAGCCCATATTTTGGAAATCTTGGCGGGAGAACGGTTTGTTATGGGTTAATCAATTAATATATAATCATTCCGCCATCACTGTCTCAGTCCCAAAAGTTTCCTAATTCATATAAATTCAAATACCAACTTTAAGTTTAGCAATCTCCGAAGCGTATTCTTCCTAATGTACTACTATTGCCTCAATATCCAATCCTTCACCTATACATGCTTTGTTACTATCATCTCCTTCTGCTGCTAAACCATACTCTCAGCTTATTTCCTTATCTCAACCCAGACAAAAGACACCACTGCAGTTACTATGGGAAGTAGACTTACAAACATCTTTTTCAATTCCTTTATGTATTATATATGGCTAACGATCTACAAAACCTCTCATGCTGCTAATGCTACTCAAACATTGTTTTTCATCTACAATCGATTAATGATTACACCGAATGATCTGCATAAATTTAATACTAACATTTCATCAACTTTTTGGACATGTCACCTCTCCAATTCTGGCTTTAAGTCTGATCACAAAGTAATCATATTTTTCATACACATATCCATATTTTCTGTATCACATCTCTATTTAGGTAGTCTCGCAGACGCCTGGAATAATTGTGATTTTAATGTACAGACTGTAGACTTATTATTTGCTGTTGCCTCTCAGCCAATCACTAAGGATTTGAAAAATGCTATTAATATCTCCTATCAAGCATGGTCATATGGCATTTGCTACAATCAACAATTGGATAGAAACTATGTCACCCTAATTTCCCTAGGAGTTAAAAGAGCTTCTTTGGTCACCGGTAACACCGTTTTTGCCCTCCTCCACTCAATGGTTAGTTTGCATCATCCTCTTACTGAAGACGTTTCAAAACCTCCTTAGCATTTCCAATTTTATTTTACTAGATGCATTTTTTCATTGTAATCATACATTTTCACTTACATTTTTGCGCTACCTTTATTTCATTTTTATTGTATTGTTATTTACGCTGAGAAATGTTTATTCTGTATTTTCCCCTTTTTCCTGATTCCTTTCCATAGATTTCATATAAAGTTATATAATTTTTGTGGGATATTTTCAGCAAATTTAACTATATAATTGTTTCATTATACTATAAAAATAATTAATATTTTGTTTGTCTATTTTCAATAAACCTTATTTTATAGTAAAAAAAAAAAAAGAATGCTGTGCTAGTACTTTCAGGTTAATGAGAGACCAAAAAATAGGGGATAAGAATAATGCACATAAAGCTCAGAATTGTAAACAGTATTTATTCATTAAAGCCTCATGTTTTTCTTTCTTTGTGGAAGAATGCCTTTTTGTAATTTTTGTTTTGAATTCACAAATTGTGTTGATGGTTTATAAAATGGAGGAAGAGAGGATGGCAAGGGAGTGGACATGGCAGGTTAGAAGGGATGCAGGGTGGAAGTAGAACAAGGCTCGAGTGAACAGGGCGTGAGAAGGAACAGGGAGAAGAGAGAACGGACAATGGGCTGAGTGTTTGGGGGTGAGTGTGAGGATGCGCTGAGAGCATGGATGGGGACAGATTCTATATAGGGGGATAGATGGGCTGGCACAAGAGAGTTGATCAGTGGTGCCAGGGAGAGGCACCATGAAGGTCTAAGAGTCAGTACTATGGTGGCCATCAGAAATGGGGGCTCCACCATCCCCGGCCACCTCTATTCGCAACTTAGGAGTGAAATGGATGCGAATCTCGACTTCTCGGCTCAAATACAACAGGTCTCTGTGACCAGTTTCAGCAAATTAAAAAATCTCCGGAAAGTCTTGCATTTTTTACCAGAAGACTGTCGCAAAACAATAGTACATGCCATAGTAACATCTAGGCTAGACTATGCCAATGCTCTGTATCTTGGCCCCCTATATGCAATCCACAGCCTTCAGATGATTCAAAATGCGGCTGCGAGACTGGTTTGCCGTATACCATTCCGACACCATGTCTCTCCGCATTTACATAAACTCCACTGGCTGCCAGTGGAGAAAAGAATCATATTCAAGGCTATGACAATGGCCTATCGGGCTTTGAACAGAAACTGCCAGAGTTATCTGAAGGAAAGATTATGCCCCTACAAGCAAAACCGGGTGTTGCGCTCAAACCCTCTTAACTTGCTACAGACCCCACTTTTGAGAAATCCCAGCTAGGTGGGAGAGGATTCACGGTCAGAACGTCCGCTTTGTGGAATGCCCTACCAGTTTCCTTACGAAATGCCAAGTCAGAATCCTGCTTTAAAAAGACCCTGAAGACGTGGATCTTCAGGGCAGCTGTAATGATGGATCAATAAGCGTACTACTCATTTGACGCTTCTCACCTGTTGTTTCTAGCGCCGGGACACCCCTGTGTTGGGTGTAGCTGTCGCGCTTAATAAATCTCAGTATTAAGAGCAAGTTGGGTTTGGTCAATATCCTATGGTTCCCAGAATTCCTCTAAGCACACTGAATACAATTTTCTATAAAAGGTTATACAAACTTGTAGTTTTTTGTAGTACGTACATTGATGTTGCTATTGTCCATGCTCTTATTGTTTAATTTGCACTCATCAGAAAATTATGGCTTCTAAAACATTTAGAAGCCATACAGTTTTTAACCTGAAAAACAAAATCTCTGGCTCGCTGCAAGGTCCCACATAATATGGGAACATTATAAACAAACACCTAAAATTAAAATCCTACCTTCCGCTTTGAAGAATTTCATTCTGTTTATGATGAACAGCCCAATTTCGACAAGCAGACTTAGGGCCAACACAGTGCCAACAGGAGTCAAATCAATGCTCTTCCAGTCTGTAAATGAAAGTACAGAGTTAAACAAAGGCAGATCTTGTTAAACTAAGTTAACCAGTATACAATACATCACTTAGTAGCACTGGGTTTGGCTCATATACAGTGTAGTCATACCCCACTAACTACTATGTTGTGCCCTTCATCAGGGAAGTTGCATGTAACACAAAGTAGAGGCAGCTTTGGGACCAGAAGACAAGCCGAGGACTGAGTAGGTCATAGACCTGTAGTCGGGCACGTACACTAACTACAGAGGTTAAGTAGATGGTGGTAATGGACACAATGCCAAAATCTTCACATTACAATGTGGTGTTTTTTTAAGTACCGCCTGTCTACGACATGAGGTGGCAGAGATCAATAAAATGTCAGCAGAAGAATACAAAATGAACAACAAGTGCTGGTTGCTGTAGGAAAGACTTCCTACAGCTTGTTGAGTTCCAACAAGACAGAGAGCAGAAAGTTTGGCTGTGGTCTAACACAGTGAGAAAGAGCTCAGGCATGATGTGCAGATCAAGAGGTGGCATCCACTTCACTAAGCTAGATTTGTGGCTTCAGGTTTCAGTCACGCTGAGGATACCAGATCGATTTCATGGTGGGGTATGGGTCATCCCACTCATCATTACACATACACATACTGCTACCTCAGCGCAGCACAATCTCTGAATCAGGCAGTAGGTTTGTCACTGTCATGGTTAATAAGAGCGGCCTGTGTGGGGGAAGGGCCGATACCTTCCAAGAAAGTCTAGAAATCACAATTAATATTTAATTCCTGAATCAGCCTTCTCTCAAGAGCCAGCTAGATTTAAACATCTAGGGGCTCATTACGATGTAGGGCGGATCACCACTGCCCGCATGGCGGTGGCGATCCGCCCTACATTTATCTCCGCCCGCCACCTATTTCCCCCCGCTATATTAGTATGGCGGGGGGGATCCCGGCGGACAGAAAAAACGTCTGCCGGATTTCCGCCAGTCGACAAGTCAATAAGTCGACCGGGAGGAAAAGGGGATAGATATGGTGGCGGTGTCTGCTAGACACCGCCATCCATATTAGCACCGGTGTGGGAAGCAGCCTTTATGTGGCGGCGATGCCACCACGGAAAGGCATGCAGATTTTGATGTTGGGGGCCCGTTGCAGGCCCCCAAGTCATTGGGGGGTGGGGGATGCACATGGGGGTACATATGGGTACATATGGTACCCCCCTACATTGTCATGGACAAGGTGCCTGTCACCTTGTGCATGACAATGCACACAATGCTGGGAATAGAGGATGCCACCGCCATGGTGGCATCCTAATTGCAGGTGCGGGACTGACGCACCACTGACGGTCGGTCCCAGCACTGCTAGGGTGGCGGGAGGACGGATGTCCACCCACCATCCTAATCGGCCCCTTTGTTTTCACCATGACAGATTCTGACAATCTCACCCTACCTGAATCTGCAACTCTGGATAGCTCTGAGACTTGTTTTGGCTCTCTGACACGTAACTACTCTAATTATCAGCCAGCACACCTGCTGTGGCTCTGAGCAGCCTGTGCAAGCTCTCCTTTCTAGTTCAGCCTTTTGGCTTTAAACACTTTACTCAGAA
This sequence comes from Lissotriton helveticus, assembly GCF_964261635.1. Classification (NCBI taxonomy): domain Eukaryota; kingdom Metazoa; phylum Chordata; class Amphibia; order Caudata; family Salamandridae; genus Lissotriton; species Lissotriton helveticus. The sequence goes on from NC_136060.1 coordinate 483,235,825, forward strand.
GGGAGTTTATTGGACCCACTGACTTACATCTGGCTAATAATTACTCCAAGCTTAAGAATAGTCTGACCCAGGCTTCCTTCTGTACCACGTGTGCAGAACAAAGAAACCAATTAAAACTGACATAAGTACATAAATAAAGTGTACGAAAGCATTCCACATGTGGCGCATGTACTGGAAGCGAGAGTAGAAGTGTGCAGCCACTCAGGCTAGTCAGAAGAGCCGGGGATACACCACACCGCAAACTTGCAGTGGTCAGAAGGTGCTTCAGATCATCCACCTCTTCCCAGAGACACCCTATCCTACTCATGCTGTCGGCATGCATTGCCAGTCCAGTAACTGCTGTATATTAGGCAGGGACCAACATGGATGGCAAACTAGATAGGAGGGGGATGGTGTCTGGAACAGTGCAGTTTAAACGACAGTTACAAAGAAAATGTTAGAATTGGGCGTCTCTGGTTGGCGCAAGTATGCACTTGTGACAAGCAGGGACCCTCTCCTCTAAGTCAGGGCGAAGGATGACCCCTTAGAATTACCCTTGCTCACCCTCTAGGTGCGTGGCGTGAGCAGCCAAGGCTATTCTTCAGGCGTTATTCAGTTAAGCATTTGTAATCACACACACAGTAAAATGTACCAATCCCCCCACAAATGGACACCAGGCTGTGAATATATAAAAATACGCTTCTTTATGTAAAAATATATATATATGAGCAGTTCAGACTTATTACAAGACCAATAACGTTTTTGTGGGGCCACAGGTTGTAAAATAGGCAAGCTTCTTAGGTTACAGTTCAAATGTATCTTCTGTCTTGTTCATCTCACTTGAAACTGCTTTTCTCTCAAGTTCAATAGTTCTCTTAGTCTCTGTGGGCCTTAACAAGGTTTCTCCTCAGGTCACTAGATCTCTGAGGGCACTCTGGGGGTATCTTCACGCCTTTCCCCTTCTCTTATGACTGCCCAGGACTTCCTCAATACTTCCGTCCCGCTGTGACTCAAGATACGGGCCCGACCTGCCCAAGCTCACGCTTCCCGCGTGAGGCGCGTTCGGCACTGTCGGGTCTGGTAACTCGTACGGGTCCCACCGGCTGTGCGGGACTCGCACTGGGGGGAGCACAGGTCTTGGAACTGCCAAGGGGGGGCCAGAGGGCACAGAGCGGCGCGAGACTCTGTCAGGACGGCTCGCGCTGCTGCTCTCAGACACACAGAGCGGCGCTCACGAGGGGGGGGGGCGCTGCAGTGTTAGGAGAGCGGCTCGCACCGCGGTGGATATTTACAGTACCTTGGTGTGTTGGCAATCAGAAGCGGGGAAATAAGGCATTGCGGGCCCCGAGCCCGATGACGAGACGTTTCTTCACTCTAAGTCCCGGGGAAGCAGGGACGGCCCGCACTCTTCTAGTGCGCGGCGGGGGCACCTTCGGACTCTTAGGTGGCGGCGGCTTCAGGAGGCAGGTGCGGCCCGGCTCCGGCAGTACTGCACGTACTAGGAGCACTTTAGGGGGCGGCACGGCCTCTCCTCAGGGCAAAGGGCGAAGCGGGGCGGCCGGGTACGCTGTAGACGTACGGCGGCTGCCCGAGGCGTAGATCACCCTCAGTCTAGGAATTCCGGCGGGAGGGGCAAGAGGGAGCACACAACGCGCTCCAGTAGCAGGCGGCAACAGGGGAGCAGGCGGCCCGGTCCACGGGGAAGAGAGCGACTCTGAACAGAGCGAGGCTCTCACAGGACACGGGCGGCCAGGCTCCTGGGTGTCACGGTCTCAGCTCCAGCAGGGAAGCACACGGCTAGGTAAAAGCGAGCGAAGGCACAATGAACCCACTGGTCCTGGGGTTCAGTTCAGGGGCAAGCTCAATCAAGCCCTTGGAGAATGTTTCAAAGCACAAATCAGCAAAGTCTTTTTGAAGTCTTCTTCCGCTCCTTCCTCAGCAAGGCAAGCAGCAGGCCAGTCCTTCCAGCGTTTTCTTCTCCTTCTATTCGGGCAGAGGTTCTTTGTGGGAAACAGGATTCTGATTTACAAGGAGCAGGGCTCCTACTTTTATACAGAGTTTTCTTTGTTCTCACAGGCCAGGGGGGCCTTTGCATAACTGCCTTCAGTCTCTGAGCACTTGTTGGGTGTACTTCTGGCTTCTGCTTTCAGTGTGAGGGCAGTAATTGCAAACACAACAGTGATGGACAGAATGTGGATCAATGTCACACATTCACCCCAGTCCAAAGATCTGGGCCCAAATCCATCGTTTTTCCACTCCACACCACCCTGGGTTAGACAATGGCGATATGCAAATCAGCGCTGACCCTGTGCCCCATTGGAACAGTCCAGTCCGAACTACAAAAGCCATGTCCTTCCCAGAACGGAAACAAGCATCCGAGGACCGGCCCGGTTTCGAGGTAACACCTCTCATCAGCCCGGCTAGCTTGATTCCAGTGGTGTGGAGTGCCTGGGACTCAGGTCTGAGCATCCCCAGTACACTTAGAGCGGTAATTGCAAACACAACAGTGATGGACAGAATGTGGATCAATGTCACACATTCACCCCAGTCCAAAGATCTGGGCCCAAATCCATCGTTTTTCCACTCCACACCACCCTGGGTTAGACAATGGCGATATGCAAATCAGCGCTGACCCTGTGCCCCATGGGAACAGTCCAGTCCGAACTACAAAAGCCATGTCCTTCCCAGGGGGCACCCTTCTCTTCCTCTGTGGACACCACCTGTGCAGCCTCTAACCTTAACTTGCTCACAGGTGTGTCCCAACAGACACTCGTCAAATCACAGTGGCCACTGACAGTAGTCAGGGCTGAGACCCAGGCCTCATGCCTCTCAGGGCTCCCAAACCTCTGTGGCCTCAGAGAGCGGGGGGCAGTAGCCCCAGGTGCTTGGCACCCTTTGTCCACTCTCCCTCCTGTCAGGTCAGGTATGTCATCCTGGCACTGACCCACCAGCTCCAGGCCTGTACCTGGCGGCTGGACCAAAGACTGGGGTGGGCTCTCCCACACCCGGTCCTCCTCTTCCTCGGGGCTCTGTACCCTCCCACCTGGAGTGGTACCCCCTTCCAGAATTGTCAGGGCACCTGTGGCAGGTGACCTGCACAATTCGCCCACCAGTTCAGGGGTGCTATCCTGCAACTGGGGCACCAGGTCAGGGGGGGGACACCCTGCACCTGGCCCTCTATCCTAGGGTCTAAACCCTCAAACTGCACCGGGGTCAGAGGCAAGGACTCCCTCCCTCTGTACCCCCTTCCAGAGTACTGCCCACTCCCCACTGGAGTGGTACACCTAGAAGTGACATGGGTCAGGACACTGATTACAGTGGTCCCACCATCCAGGTCAGACAACACCTGAACCTGGCCCAACCCTGCAGTTGAACAATTGCCTGGCGCACCAGGACTTCCTGGGGAGCACACATGCCTCCCCTGAGGGTAACACATACTTCCTGTGTTGTGCGACAGTCTGCCTGGCGCAGATCTCCATTCCCCTGTCCATCTGACAGTGCGCGAAGATCCCCCAGGACAGAAGTGGTGTCACCCTGGTCACTTCCTGGGGACGCAGCCCTGCTGGCTGGCCCCTGACCCACTGGTTCTTCCACTGGGGACTCTTTCCCCCTCTCGCCCCTCTACACTTAGTACACTTAGAGCGGTAATTGCAAACACAACAGTGATGGACAGAATGTGGATCAATGTCACACATTCACCCCAGTCCAAAGATCTGGGCCCAAATCCATCGTTTTTCCACTCCACACCACCCTGGGTTAGACAATGGCGATATGCAAATCAGCGCTGACCCTGTGCCCCATGGGAACAGTCCAGTCCGAACTACAAAAGCCATGTCCTTCCCAGAACGGAAACAAGCATCCGAGGACCGGCCCGGTTTCGAGGTAACACCTCTCATCAGCCCGGCTAGCTTGATTCCAGTGGTGTGGAGTGCCTGGGACTCACGTCTGAGCATCCCCAGTACACTTAGAGCGCAAAAAGGAGTTGAAAATTTCTTTAATAATAATCACTGAACTATAGAACTGATGAGTCTTGATATCTCCTTCTAACTGTGATTTTGTCCATTATTGTTCCTTATACTTCAATTCATTTATGGTCATTTAGGCGAGTAATTGTGACTTGCCCTTTGGAACAAGTGGTAATAGATATATATGTTATGTTGTGTACAGTGATTGTATTGTTTATGTAGTAATGTTTTCTGTTTTTTGGTAAATATCATTGTCAAAATGCTGTTTATATATAGTATACATGTTGTGTTTTTACTCTGACATAAAATCAAAGATTGTTTTGTAAAAGTACTTGAAGAAAAGGTAAATAAATATACCAAACATATCTAATTAGGATTGATGTGTTGCTTATCAGTAAGAGCTTACAAGTAAGGTAGGGTGGCATTTTTTGTGTGAAATAACTTTCTAAAAGTAGCATTTGCAAACACAGTATATTAAAATAAACTTTACTAAAAGAAGTATTTTATTATTCTGAGTTCAGGCATACTAAACATTATTTTCTACCATGTTCCCTGAGCCTGCTGGGATTATAGAGTGTAATAATTCCTGCAGCCCATCTGGCCTAAAGGGAACAGGTAGCCTTACAATAGTGAAAAACGAATTTGGCTGTAATTCACTATTAGGACATGCCACACTCATCAGAGCATGTCCCACCTTACACTTACAATGCACCCTGCCCTTGGGCCTACCATAGGGGTGACTAATATGAAGCAAAGGGAAGGTTTAGAGGCTGGCAAGTGTGTGCACTTGCCCAGCCAGCATGACAGTACCAGACTGCACGCTGGTTCTGCAATGGCAGACTATAGACACATTTTAAAAGGCTGCTTCTGTGGGTGGAGCAACCAGCGCTGCAGGCCCACTAGCAGTATTGGCATTTACAAGCCCTGGCACTCCTGGTGCACTTTACTGGGGACTGACAGTAAATCCAATGAACCAATCAGGAATATCAATCACAGTTACACTTTGCATTGGGAGAGCATATGCACTTTAGCACTGGTCAGCAGTGGTAAAGTGCCCAGAGTCATTAAACCAACAAAAACAGGTCAGAGAGAATATTGGAGGAAGGCAAACATTTCAGGGATGACCCTGCCAAGAGGGCCAAGTCCAACACAAAGAAACTCCAGGTCCTTGCCAGAGGAGAAGGAGAAGAGTGCTTCGACCTCCTGCCACCACCACCAACCATCAATGCTACTGTATCAATACTTGGCAATCTCCTTCGCTTCAAGGTCAAATTGACCAATTTAAAATCTACTAGTGCTGCCATGTTTTATGACACAATGGTCTAACTGGACATGTAAGACAGGTCGACAACAAAATCTTCATGGTGCGCAGAGGTTTGAAGAACATCAAAAGAACATCTAAAGCTAGTGTTGTCTTTGAAGATCTGATCCTCTGCCCCATTACGCCAATGTGGCTGGGACACCATGAGTTACTAATCACTATTGCCACTGGCAGACAATGACAATAAATTAACTGGTTAGACGAACTGCTCATGTTCCATTACACAGTCAAAAATGCAGAGAAGTCTCCACATGTGGGGGGCGGAGCTAGCTGGTGTCTGAAATGGCAGCCTGATCCCGAAGCTCCTCCGCCCAGACTAACGTTCCTTCAAGTATCCTGCTCGTTGCTGCATATTTTTTTGCCAAACAGCGACGCCGTAGTGTGTGCTCCTTCTGGGCTCCCGAATCCCGAATCCTGTGACTTAGCCCGAGTTTGATCCCTGCGGGACCGAGATCGAGCGACCTGCCCTGAGACGCGCGGCGGGCCCACTGATCCGCGGTCTCGAGTTTCGCGCTACCCGCAACGGAGATCCAGGCCTCTCCCACCGAGGCCCCTGAAGACTCCGCGGTGTGGCTCAAAGCGGCGCACTTTGTTTCTTTGAATATAACTTTTAAAGGTGTCAAGAGGTGAACTGTGGACCATTGTCACTGACTATGGTTTTAGGAAGGCCTTCCCTCGTGAAAACTTTGTCAAGAAATTTCACCACGTTGACCGCATCAGGTTGGGTTAAGAATTTGACCTCTGGCCACTTGGAGAAGTGATCAATGAGGACAACCACGTAAACTTGTTCTCCATTGTCCACAACCGGTCCCATGATGTCTATCCCTACTCTCTCCCACGGCATGGATGGACAGGGAATAGGTTGCAATGGCGGTCTAAGGGTCACTTGTGTTTTGTCAGAGTTTAAACATGAGGGACAGTCCCTAACAACCCTTTCAACCTCCAGGCTTACCCCTGGCCACCAGTAACTATTCTTAACCCTGTTCTTGGTTTTTGCTATTCCTAAATGCCCCTCGTGGCAAATGTTCAGCATACTTCTTCTTAGTGTCGTGGGTGGTACTACTTTCCCCCCCTTAACAACAACCCATCTTCAATAGATAGTTTGTCTCTTTCTTCCCAGAAGGGTTTTATCTTCTCTGTTAAGATACTCTTAGAACCCCAACCGTTTTTTACCATTTCTACTACCTCACATAAAGTCTTGTCATTGTCCTGTTCAACACTCCACTCTTCGAGTGAAATTCCCTCTAGCTCTTCCTTTATGCTTGCAACACTCTCTTCACCATTATCAGTACACATTTCACGTCCTGGCAATGGATTGCGACTTAAAAAGCCTGCCAAAACATTCCTTACCCCAGGTACGTATTCCACAACATAGTTGTATTCCAGCGATTTCATGGACAATATCGCCAACCTAGGTGACCCATCTTCAATAGATAGTTTGCCGCTCGCAGCCTTGGGAGTGTGACAGAGATGCTGTGGTGAATTTTGAACGCGGGGGAAGCTAGAACTTTGCCGTGTGCTGCCTGGATTACCTGGACTGCAAGGGGCGGTCGAGAAGCTTGTTTGGGCTGTGAGGGCGGGACTGCGAGTCCCAGCAGGAGTAGCGCTCCGGTCACCAGCGCACCTGCGACTCTTCCCGCCCTCCCCCCTCCTATCTATTTAACCCCACCTCTCCACGCGCACGCGGGACGCGCGCGGGCCGAAGCTCGGGGCGAAGCCCGGGCAAAGGGCGGGCCCTCCAAGGTCCTCAGAGGCACGAAGAGACTGGACTGGGCACAACCCCCTGGCCGACAGCTATTCCTGGTGATTGGTAACAGAGTCCATTTTGCTTGATTTCTACCAGCTTCCATTCCTTGCTAAATGTCATCTCTCCTGTCAAGCTCTGACTCCGCTATGCCAGACAAGCAAGGGGGGTTGCTAAATAGGACTCTGGATAATTATTTAATAAAGCCTGCTGCCGATATCCCCAAAGGAACTACGTTAGAAGAGCGACGAGCTGAACGCCGCCGTTCTATAGAAGGCATGAAGATCAGGCCAGTGACCGTCCCATCCTTACCTGTTATTTCGACTGATGAGGGCAGCCAGAATGTTAATGACAGTGTACTTTTGTTGGAAAGCCAGGCAATTGTATTGGAAGATCCTATGCTTACACACAACACTTGCCCTACACCGACTACGAATGGCTCCCTGTCTGTTAATCATACTAGTACTCCTAACATAACGAAGCCACCGATTGCCCCTGTTCCTATTCAAGGCCAAATAACACGACATAGGGTCATTAAAATATTGCCCACGCTTAGATCTTATGGTCCACCCCCGAACAAAAAAACGGCGGAAAAGGAGGGATTTACAACAACCAAAGTTGAGCCATTCTGATTTTGGGAAAAAAACTAAGACTTCTGCTGAAAATGCTCAGGCTTTAATAGCCACAACAGAAGGAATTAATACTCTATCTCCACTTCTACCGAATATACTGATAGACAAGGAGGCCAGCCCAGTTACTAGTATGGTGGATAATGTGCCCCAAGCAGTGCAGGAACCTGTTACACTGCGCAGTATAGAGAGTCTAATCAGAAGCTATTCAGTATCAATTTTAGAAAGACTGAACAAAGTAGAAGATAGATTAGGGAAAATCGAACGGGAATTGGGAAGCAAGGGAGATGCTATTAAGTCAGTTGCAAGTATTGTTTCACAAACCTCCACATTGCCAATTCAACCTACTACAACTGCCCCAACCTTTGTTCCTAATATGAATCCATCTTCCTCGAAGCACCCTGAAAATAAGATTACTAAACAACACAACCCACCTTCCAAGCCGCCACAAGATAAACCCAACCAGATCCCGGCTATTCTAGCCAGTAACACACACGAGGGCATGGCGAGTTTATCATTGGGGAGAACAACAAGGGAGGTGGATGGTACTAGGCAAAACTGGGGGAGACCTAAACGGGTTCCACTCCCAGAACTTCCGCCGGAGGCAGTACCCTTTGTTGTAGTTCTTACAGGGGTGCCCGTCCTGGAACCAAATAAGCAGGAGGGTTTCGCACAACTGAAGAACAAAATTATGCATTGGCTGAGTACATTTAGGCCAATCATAAACAACATCAGTGGCGACATTATTCATGTTCGCCGTCTTCAGTGGTTGGGGGGCAGACCCAAGGACATCGAGGGTGATGTGGTGGTAGTAAATTTCAGGGACCCAAATGCTGTCCAATTTATATTAAACTGGCCATCAGGCAATAGTAACAACCGTATAATCCCCAGACCATTAACATACTTTTATCCAAGGTCAGTGGTGTTTCCAACTCAGCACCAACCACCTAATTTTATAACATCACAAACCCATCTGAATACTTACCCCTCGATTGCACAGAGTGCCAGGAACCCCCAATATGTGCCCTATCCTATGTTAACCCCAGACCCTATGGGTGGAATTATGTACCAGCTAGAACCAATAATGCATATAATAGGAGATTGGATCACCTAAAACCATTCACACCTCTGGAAACCACAAATAGATTTGATATATTTAGTGGCCTAGATGATTGTGATTGATGTTTTTTGAGTTTGGGGGGTGAGGAAAGTGTAATACACACTCCTAGTGCAAATGGGGTTGCCAATGAAATTGAAGTGTCGGGGAATACTGGATTTTCATCTTTGCTCAATCTGGTTGCGAGGGATGAAATTATTCAGGGGGAGGGCCGTAGAATGTTAATAACTGGGGAAGTACCCTTGGTGACCCAATCTGAGATCCCAGTTAGAACAAGGGAGCCATTTAAACTAGCCCCGGAGATCCCAGCTAGAACAAGAGAGTCTGTAAAGTTAGTCTCATGGAATATAGCTGGAGTCGCAAAAAACTTAAGGGACCCAGATTGGGCAAGTTTTATTGATGTCTTTGACTTCTGTTTGCTACAGGAAACTTGGGCAGTAGTTATACCTATATATAGACTCGGATATAAGTCCTTCGGAATTGGTGCCATTCCATCTAGAAGTGGAAGGCCTTCGGGTGGATTATTAATTTGGGTGAAAGTAAATTTAAGGGTTCAAATTGAGGTGTTGGATACAAGTTCTCTCGACATATTAGCTTTAAAAATAACTACACATAGGGGGCGTGGCCAGCAGCCGGAGATGGCGGCTGCTTAGGAGGAGAGCTCCGTGAGTGAAGCGGCCTCCTAGTCGATCCGAGCACTAATCCGTGTAATTTATTGCCCAGGCGGGACGGCGCCGAAGCCCAGGACCGGGCGGCGACATCCTAGCTTACCGGGACGTTCACCCGTGATCGGGATCGCCAGATTCAGACGATACTTTGGTGGGCCTGTAGTCTGCGAACAGACCGGGGACTATACTGAGCGGCGGGGCGGACAGGAAGTTGGTAGCTCCAGGCAGAGGGGAACCGGAAGCGCCCGCTCGGGCCGGGCGGAGACACAGAGGAACCCACTGAGCATTTACGGACCGCCGGCATTCACCGGCACGGAGCGCACCCCCGGAGACCCCAGCGGGAGGCAGAGGTGAGGAGGAGAGGGATCCGGCCGGCCTGCCGGGTCAGACGGAGGAGGGCGGGGCAGAGATCCCGGGGAGACGAGCCGCCGTCTTGGAGGCCGTGGTCAACCCTGCCTGGGTTGCGGCGGCCCTCCCTCGCGGCGGAGTTGGGCCGGGAGTGCTTTGCCGCCACCGGCCACTGCATGACGGACACCGGGGGGTCCTCCATTGCCCTGTGACCAATAACGCTGCCACTGATCCGGGCGGTCAACAAGACACTTTTTCACCCCTGCCAGCCCTGATTCGGAGGGCGGGCGATCACCCCCGTAGATCGAACTTGCTAGCCTCCGGCTGCTCCCTTGCGGATACCACAGGCCCTAAGATCGCAACGAGAGTCCCAGTTGCGTGGTTCGGAGGCCGCGGAGCTGTGGCGCAACGTTCGGCACTGCAGTGAGGGGTTTCCACATTACCAAGGAGTCCGTTCACAAACCCGCCCCACGGCCGAAGCAGACAACTACCTTTTACTAACCCCGCTGTGGGCTGCGAGGGGGGGCCCTATACGGCGTGGTGCCGCTGGATGCTGTGCGGATTGGGGTGTGCCCACAAAGACCAGGTGAATACTTCTACTACGCTCTGTGACCACCCAAGGAGTGACCTGGGCCAGAAGGCGCCGGGTGTGGCTAAACGCGTGAGGCAGCGCTGACCCGGAGAAGAGTGACACCGACAACATCCGCGTTAGGGGACCACAACTGTCGAGATGGCTGGAAGGGGCCCGAAGTCTGGGACATCGCAATCCCGCCTGGATCGCTTTGCTTATGAGAAGCCCGTCTCCTCTTCCCCGGACGCCAAAACACAACAAGGCACATCAACGGACGCGGCGGGGGCTAAGAAGGCGACCCTGGACGATGTCATGCAGGCCCTCGCGCAAGTACAGGCCACCGTGGGATCGATCTCGGCCGAAATCACGCTAATAAGAGCGGACTTCCATAAGATGTCGGAGAAAGTGAATAATATGGAAGTGGTGACCAAGTCTTTGGTGGACGATGTGTCAGAGCTGCAGATTGGTATGGAGCGCGTCCTGAAGGAAAATAAGGAACTACGGGACAAGCTCGATGACCAGGAAGGGCGCTCAAGACGGAACAACATCCGTATAATAGGTGTGCCGGAGTCGGAAGACACGAGGGCGATGGACCTATACGTAGAGGACTTAATCAAGCAGAAACTACAGCCTAAGGGGCTCTCCGCCTTCTTCACAGTGGAAAGAGCACACAGGGTCCCTGGTGGACGCAGGCAAACGGGAGCTAACCCCAGGCCGATCATAGCAAGACTCTTTAATTTCAGAGATCGTGATGCCATCCTGCAGGCAGCGAGACTTTCACCCCCTCTTAAGATCCAGAACTCTACTTTGGCCTTCTTTCCGGACTACACAGCAGAGGTCGCAAGGAGAAGGAGAACCTTTTTCGAAGTGAAGAAGGAGCTGAGAGCTAGGGAAATTTCGTACTCAATGCTTTTTCCGGCTCGACTTCGAATTGTGGCAGACAACAAGACATGGTTTTTCGACTCCCCGGAGATGGCGCAGGAGTGGCTGGAGGGTTGGAGACAGGTGGACCCTCCGCGTCGCTCTAACCGGCAGCATAAACATCGTACCACAGGATCCCGACAGAGCTCACAATCCGCCGGGGAAGGAGCGGAGGCTCCCCCCCCTTTGACTGATCTTCAGGAAGACGAGGCTGAGGAAGAACAGTGATTCGTGAATCTTCTATGGCTGAACTGGCAGAACTGCTGACAGACAATGCCGCCCTGGACACTGGGCTGAGGGCCTCCGCGGCTGAGGAGGGGGGCCGCTGATACCGGAGAGTCCTTCACCCCAGCGAGCAAGTACTATGTTTTGGGTTGGGATCAGGCACTCTGCTAAGTTGGGGGGGCGGGCAGTTTTGAGTCCGTTGAGCAGGGGGGCAGGGAGGGGGGGAGTTGGGGGTAGGATGTGTTTCTGGTTTTTGAATACTACAAAGGGTCAGGGACTATACCATATGTTGCGAATGCATAAAGTAATGGTGTTGCAGAGTAGAATGCGTGTTCACTTCACATGCTGTCTCGTGCGATGCGGCAGTCGGCCGACTTACCGCTTGTTCTGCTATGATGGGGGGGGACTCTAACTTGGGGCGGGCACCGTCACTGTGTTTGATGTCATGGAATGTAAGGGGCCTAGGAGACAAAATAAAACGTGGGTTGGTCTTACAGAGCATTAGGAGATTGAACCCAGCCTTGGTCCTGCTGCAGGAAACTCACCTAACTGGCACGGCGACTCGGGCCCTGGATAGGAAGGGCTATAGTATGATTGTCCACTCTGAGTTTACTAAAGGGTCCCGGGGTACTGGGATATTGATGCACCGCTCCTCCAGGTTTATAGTGCGCTCAGTTAAAGTAGACACGCAAGGACGCTTTGCGGCGATTCATGGGCAGTGGGACGGGAAGCCGCTTAATGTGGTCTCAGTCTACATTCCACCAGCGCTGCACGCTATTGCTCTCCCGGAATTAGGTAACTTCTTGCTAAACCTTCCGGAGGGTGACCTGATAGTGGGAGGTGATTTTAATGCGGTGGCCAACCACTCCCACGACCGCTCCCCTGTGCGCACACCTACACATAGGCCGTCCAAACTGTTTGACTTCATGGAAGCGCAGGGCTTAGTGGACATATGGAGACAGTTTCACCCAGAGGATCACCAATACACATACTATTCAGCAGTCCACGGTAGCCTGTCGAGGATAGACTACTTCCTTACACTGGAAGGGGGCCTTCTCAATGTCACCGACACTAACATTAAACCACGAGGGGTTTCTGACCACTCCCCGCTGACACTGACCCTATCCAGCCAGGTGCGCACTCACAGACGCACCTTTCCTATTTACCCGGGGTTCCTTAAGGAGCCTATGATAGCCAAGGCTTTGAAAGCCGGTACGAGATCTTACCTCACGGATAATGAAGGATCGGTGTCCTCCCATATAACCTTGTGGGAAGCCTATAAAACGGTTCTCCGCGGGCAGGCGATCTCGGCTATTACACAGCACAAACGCACACAAAACCTGGAGTTATCAGAATTAGAGGAACAGCTCGACAGGGCGACGGTGGATCATGAGAGTAACCCGAATGAGGACACATATCACACGCTCCGGTTGTGTCAACAGAGACACACCGACCTGTTACGACATAAAGTGGTGGGAGGTATGGTGGCGATTACAAATAGGATATACGACATAGGGGATAAGGCAGGTAAACTCTTGGCCTGGCTGGAGAAGAAACGTGGAGGACAAAGGGCCATACTGCAATTGAAAGACTCGAGCGGGGTGCTGCACACCAATCCAGTGCGAATAGTGGAGCTCCTAGCAGACCACTTCAGTATAGTTTACTCCCCTGACACGCATGTCACGCGGGAGATGGTAGAAGGGTCACTCCTAGGGGTGCAGACACGTACTCTCTCCCAGGACGCGAGGGATGAACTTGATTCGGATCTGACGTCCGCAGAGATACAGGCAGCCATTGCGGCGCTGCACCCTGGGAAAGCAATGGGCCCGAATGGGGTGCCGATTGAATGGTACAAGATCATGTCTGAGACTCTCTCCACTCCCTTGCTCGAAATGTACGAGGAAAGCCGGGAGCGGGGGATGTTACCCCCGACCAGCGCATTGCCACGATAGTAGCAATACCGAAACCCGGCAAACCCCCTGAGGAGTGCGGATCGTACCGCCCCATCTCTCTCCTTAACGCCGAAAATAAAATCTTGGCGAAACTATTGGCCACTAGATTACTGTCCCATCTGCCGCGCCTCATTCATCCGGACCAGTCGGGCTTTATGCCACACCGCAGCACAGCGCTGAATTTGCGGAGACTGCACGGAGTGCTGGCGCGTGCCCCACGATTGACTGAACCAGCAGCAGTGCTGTCCTTGGATGCCAAGATGGCGTTTGACATGGTGGAATGGAGCTATCTTTTTGCGGTCCTGGAGCATATGGGGGTTGGCCCCAGCTTCATCTCGTGGGTCAGGTTGTTGTACACTGAACCCGTGGCGAGGGTTACGGCCAATGGTTGTATTTCAAGGGAGTTCCCATTGGCGAGAGGCACGAGACAGGGGTGCCCGCTCTCACCGTTACTATTTGCTTTAGTATTGGAACCCCTGGCCACGATTCTCAGATCCACCCAGCTGCTGAGGGGAATACAGTGGGGCGAGGGCTGGGAAGATAGGGTCTCCCTGTATGCAGATGACATGCTCATCTACCTCATGGACCTCGAGACTGGTATTTCGGTCCTGTTAGCCCTGTGTGAAAAACATGGTGCGGCGTCGGGATATAAACTAAATTGGTCCAAGTCCATACTGTTTATGATAAGGGGCGACCCCCCAGTCCTGCCTCTCGACTGCCAGTTGGTCGTTGAACCCCGTACCTTCAGGTATTTGGGAATTCAGATCTCTAGGGAATCGGACACTTTTTTAGAATTGAATCTTATGCCCCAACTGACCAGATTGAAGGCGGATGTGCGCCACTGGAAGACCCTCCCCCTGACACTGCTGGGTAGAGCGGCACTTTTTAAAATGCTGGCATTGCCTCGCTTCCTATATGTTCTAGAGAACACACCGGCGGTGGTCCCTTTGTCATTCTTCCGTCAAGTATCGGCTCAACTATCTGCTTTGCTTTGGGGTGGCAAGCCGGCTCGAGTGTCACAACTGAAATTGATTAGGGACTGGTACAGCGGGGGAATAGCACTCCCAAGCCTTGAACTGTACTACTGGGCGTCGCACCTTAAGGTCATCAACCACTGGATCCATGGTGCACACGACGACCCGGCATATGTTGCGGATAGACGGCAATTGGGCATGGCCACTCTTCTGGCCCCGCTCTATAACAAAGGTGTGGTGGGGAGGCTGGAGGGGCCTACGAAGCACACTGTGTCTATATGGCATAGGGCTCAGAGGCGGCTTGGTTGGGAGGGGGTGATTACCAGACTCACACCGCTATGGGACTCCAGGGCCCTTGGTAACCTACGCAGCAGTAAGGGGTTTGATAGATGGGATGCCATTGGGATTTCCACGGTTGGCGATCTGTGGTCGGGGGGTGCAGTGCTCTCCTTTGAAACCCTGAGGGAACAGTATGAACTTGGTGTGACTGAAACGTACCGATATGTTCAAGTTAGACACGCACTCATGTCGGTATTAGAAATAGGGACGACGGTTCCGGAATCGGCTCCATTGGAGGATCGGCTGCTCACAGACTATATGGAGACTGGTGCCACCTCCCTCACCTACCGTAAACTGTTAAACAATCTTCCGGATCCGTTGGTACACCTGAGAGACAAATGGATGGAGGAGATTGGGGACTTGGATGACACAGAATGGAACGCTGCATTGGCGTCGCCCAGGGAGGCGGGAATATCCACAAGGTTTAGATTGGTCCAACTTAAAATACTACATAGAGTCTACTACACCCGAACAACACTACACAAAATACACAGGGCGGACCACCCTTATTGTTTGAGGAATTGTGGGGAGGAGGGCACGCTGTTCCATACTTTGTGGGATTGTCCTGATTTACACCTTTATTGGAGACGCATTACACGTACGATCAGCCAGACCCTACAGACCTCGTTCGCACCTGACCCTAGGGTATGCTTATTGCATGTATGGGGCCCGACTGATTTGTCACCGCATGGGAAGCGTTGGGTGATCATTGGTTTGATGCTGGCGAAGCACGATATTGCACAGAACTGGGGAGCGCCTACTACTCCGACATTGTCACAGTGGTGTAGGAACATGGACATGATTATGGTGACGGAGAGGGCGATATACAAACAGAGACTCAATCCGCGCAAATGGAACAAAATATGGACACCGTGGAACACATATAGGGGGGACATATGTGAGCCTTTGCCTGAGGATGAGGGGGAGACAGCTCTGAGGAGGATGAGGAGTTGGGGTGAGGGGGGGCGTAGAGGGGGGCAGTGAGGGCTTTGGAATGTGTGCACCGTAGGTACTGAGCGTGTAGACAGACTTGTTTTTGGGCAGCAACTATGGTTAAAGTTTGTGATGCTTCTATTCACGCAACTACTGTTATTGATTGCTGATGTGGACCGTTTATCTTGACCCTTATAAGTGGTATGTTCAAAGTTGGGGAGAAAATGAAAATTTGAAAAGTTGCATAACTGATTGAGTGCAGCTGAATGTTGACGCTGCGTTGAAAAGTGTTTCTTTGCTATGTGTCGTATGTGATGGCAACAATAAAAAACAAATTTTCAACAAAAAAAAAATAACTACACATGAAGGGAATTTTTTTTTCCTGATAAATGTCTACAATAGACCAACACCCTCATCAAGAGAATCACCAACATTATCCAAATTATATTATTTCTTAAGCACATTAGATGGCAGGGAGGACCATGTCATTTTGGCAGGTGATTTTAATTGTAATTACGAACCTATTTTGGGTCTTTGTGATATTTTTGAAGAGGAAGATCAAGCTAACAAAATACCTGCCTTGGAGAATGCGAAACCTGTAAAATGTTCAGTTTTGGCCCTCCAAATAACAAAAATATGCACAGAGTTTTGCCTCAGGGCTTGTAATGGACGGTTTCCGTCTGATAGCTTGAAAAGACCAACCTTCAGCAGGAGCAATTGCAGAAGTAATTTGGATTTTGTGATGGCTTCTATACCCATTTGGTCGAATATTCTAGACTTTGAAGTAATGGACAGGCTAGAGAGTGACCACTTTCCTTTAAGTCTATCAATGGAAGCCTCTCTGTTCGAAGGAGCAATTTCCTCTCCCTTAGTGGATGGTAGTAATGTCGATAATGTTGACAATACTGAGATTCATATTAATAACAACAGGCGAGCACTCAAATGGCCATTTATACTAGACCATGGCGAGATTCTGGCAGAAATATACACTCTCTTTGCAGAGACCTTTGGTTCATACATAGGTCTTACAATAGAGGAGGTAAATCCAATTGATTTTATGTCACTACACAAAAAATTTTGTAAGGAATTAAACATTTTAGTTACTAAAATGCCCAAGAAGATCCAACAAAGTACACAGAATGTGTCCCATAGCAAACCCTGGTATGGCAGAACCTGTAGAGATTCTAAAAGGGCTCTTTTATTAGCAATCAAAACTAAGTCCCCTCTGGACATAAAAACAGCAAGGAATAACTATAAGATAGCACAAAAGGCTTCCAAAATAGCCTGGGAGGAAGAAAAATGGGCTGCTATGTTGCTGGCTGCTAAAACAAGTGATAACGTAGGCTTCTGGAGGCTGGTAGCTAACGGAAACCACATAGGGAGAGTGGCCAAAGACATCTACCTGGATGAGCAAACATGGACTAACCACTTTACCAGCCTTTACAAAGGATATGATGATGCTCACATGGATCTGGATATTCCATGCTACGAACACCCAACAGAATGCCTGGGTTTCACCTTAGGCGAAACCGAGTTGGCAATTAGTCAAATAAAGTCTGGCAAAGCACCAGGCCTAGACAAGATCCCAGGGGATTTATACAAGCACGATCTAAAAGTATGGGCACCATACATTAACCTCTTGTGCAATAAGTTATCCCTTACGTTAGATTTTCCAGAAAGTTGGAGGGGAGCTGAAATTGTTTTAATCTTTAAAAAAGGGGATAGGATGGATCCCTCCAATTATCGGCCAATCAGCCTGATGGATATCCTCCAGAAAATGTATTCACGACACATTTTAGTCCGTGTCAGTAATTGGATGGAGGGAAATTCAGTTTTAACCAAATTCCAAGCTGGTTTCCGATGTAAAGTAAGCACAATCAATCAGATTTTTAGATTCTGCTGCCTCTATTGGAAATACGTTGTAATCAAAAAGGGCCATTTATATGTTGCTTTCGTTGATTTGAGGGCAGCATTTGATTTAGTGCCACGTAACCTTTTATGGAAGGTTCTGAGTGTAGTAGGGTTGCCTACTAGTTTACTAGTTCAGATAAAAGAGCTACACGAAGGGAATTTTGCGAAAATTCGATGGGGTCCAAGTGGGGAACTAACCCAAAAAATCCCTATCGAGCGTGGAGTGCGCCAAGGTTATGTACTGGCCCCCACGCTCTTTTCCCTTTACGTGAATGACATCCCGTCACACCTAGAAAGATGCAAAAACGACTCTCCAAAACTGAATGGAGAAAGGGTAACATCTCTTCTATTTGCCGACGACACTATTCTGATTTCCCAAACAAAGAAAGGACTCCAGGCACTACTGAATTCTTTTAGTGAATACTGTAGTAAAAAAGGACTGGAGATAAATGGGAAAAAGACTAAATGTATGGCCCTAATTCCAACTAAAACCGATAAAGGCTGTTTTTTATTGGAAGGAGTAAGACTAGAATCGGTCCCCCAATTCACATACCTAGGGGTCACATTAGATTCCAAATTTACATGGAGAGCGCAAATGGAAAAAAGCAAAGTGGCATTCGCTCAGAATGCAAAGCCAATCCTTAGGGAGCAAAGTCTGAGTACCAGCAAAGCTGTGTCTCCCGCGATTGAACTTTTCAAATTTAAGGTACAACCAGCAGTGCTATATGGCGCAGAAGTATGGGGACCAGGGTCTAAGGATACTTTTAGTGTCCTGGACAATAAATTTATGAGAAGCCTCGCAAGGGTACCAAGAGGAACTCCTCTAGTTCCCCTTCAATTAGACCTAAACATCAAAAGAACCGATCACTATGCTATAATCCGGCCACTGATGCTATGGGTTAGACTATGGCGGGTGCCAGAATTACACGACTACAGGGACGGGCTAAAAGAAATCATGATGTTAGATACTTTAAAAACTATCCCATGGTTAAAGAACGTTAAAAACTGGTCGAACAAAATAGGCCTAAAACATTTTTGGGAGAACCCTGAGCAATTACCGCCCAACTCGAAATTAATTCTAAAAAGGGCCTTCTGGAGCTATATTGGTAATATGACAGCAAGTGCCTCAACCACTGGGACCATAGTATCAAATTTTCTCAGCTTTAAGGATGTACCATTATTTGAGACTTTTATGGATGAGATAGAGCCCCCTCTTGCCAAAACGTTATTCCTAAAACTAAGGTATGGGAATCTTCTTCTAAAAACAACTTTGGCACGTTGGGCAAAGAGACCTAACACACCATACCTAGAGACTGATGAAATTTGCACTATGTGCGAATGTCACCAGATTGAAAATGTGTCCCATATTCTTTTCTTTTGTCCTGCGTACGTATTGGCCAGGAAAAGATGGATAAAACCAATATGCCTATTGTTGGGCGTGAGATCATGTTCTCAGGCCTTGAGAATCCTTACAACTAACACAAACCAAACAATAATATTTAGTGTTAGAAGATTCTTACATTCCATCTTTTTCCTAAGGAAAAGAAAGGGTCAACAGTTGTAAACAAAGCTTATGTATTAAAATAGGAATAACATAGCAATCATTGTGGGGGGTTTTTTTCTTATTTTTTCCATTTCTAGTATCTTATTGATGTTTGTGCTTTAATTTACTTTTATTATGAATTGTATTTTTGCCGATGGTTTTTCATGCCAAATGTTGTCTTTTAATGTAATGAATGTGCAGTGACTCTTTTATGGCAACTATGCCAAAATAAAGACATTTTGAATTGAATTGAATTGATAGTTTGTCTCTTACTTCCCAGAAGTGTTTTATCTTCTCTGTTAAGATACTCTTAGAACCCCAACCGTTTTTTACCATTTCTACTACCTCACATAAAGTCTTGTCATTGTCCTGTTCAACACTCCACTCTTCGAGTGAAATTCCCTCTAGCTCTTCCTTTATGCTTGCGACACTCTCTTCACCATTATCAGTACACATTTCAAGTCCTGGCAATGGATTGAGACTTGAAAAGTCTGCCACAACATTCCTTACCCCAGGTACGTATTCCACAACATAGTTGTATTCCAGCAATTTCGTGGACATTCTCGCCAACCTAGGTGACGCATTGTACAACCCTTTAGTAGTAAATACTTTTGTCAAAGGTTTGTGGTCGCTGCGAAGAATAACCTTGCCACCCCAGACAAACTGTCTAAAGTGTTCCAGCGCCCATATGCACGCCAATGCCTCCCGTTTGATGACCGAAAACTTTTCTTCACTCGGGGTCAAGGAGCGTGAGGCAAAGGCAATTGTACTCTCCTTTCCATTTACATCTCTCTGGGAGAGTACAGCTCCTAAACCTTTGCGGCTAGCGTCCGTTGTTATTACATTCTGAAGTCTGGGATCAAAACCTTGTAATGGAGCAGTTGAACATAGAGCCTTCTTCAGCTCTGCGAAAGTACTCTGACACTCGTCACTCCAAATGTACTTGTTCCTTTCCTTTATCAGTTGCCTCAGTGGGTAGGTCTTGTGTGAAAAGTTCTTTATGAACTTCGCGTAGAATTCAATTAATCCTAAGAAGGACCTCAGTTCCTCTCTGTTTTTTGGTTCAGGTGCATCATTGATGGCTTCCAACAGTTCCTTTTTGGGACTTGTACCTTCTCCTGATATTTCATGCCCCAGATAATTCACCTTGCGACATGCGAACTTGCATTTCTCGTGCTCCACCGTCAATCCCTTTGCAGCCAGTGTTTCCAGAACTTGATGTACCTTATTGTCGTGTTCTTTACGAGTCTTTCCCATGATGAGGATATCGTCCTGGAACATTAGCAAATCTGGATGTTCTGCAAAGATGTTCTGCATCAGTCTTTGAAACATGGCAGCGGCTGATGCCAGGCCAAAAGGAACTCCGTTGAAGCGATAGCACCCAAAAGGCATCACGAAAGTGGTCAGATTCTTACTCTCTCTGTGGAGAGGTACCTGGTGATAGGCGGCCTTCAAATCTATTGTCGAGAACCACCTCACACCTTTTGTTCTAGCTAGCATTTCGTTGATTCTTGGCAACGGATACTGTTCTACTACTATGTTTCTGTTTAGGTCACGTAGGTCGATGCACAATCTTAAACTGCCATTAGCCCGTTTCGCTACGACTAAAGGTGCAACCCATTCAGATGCTTCCACCTGTTCAATAACGCCCTCCATGAGCAGTTTGTCAAGTTGTTCCTTCACTTCTTCCTTTACTGAAAAGGGCAAGTTGCGTACTTTGTGCATCACAGGTACAGCATCCTTCTTCAAAACAATTTTGTGTGCATATCCTTTTAGTGCCCCTATCTTTCCATTGAAGACTCCTGGGAATTTTTCCAGTAAGACTTTACTGTAACTCTCAATGTCATCCACTATTAGAACTGGATCCGCTTTGGTGGGGTCAAGTTTTATTCCTAGATCCCCTTGGTCCATCCAGCCCAAAACAGATGGTCCTACTGCTGACACATAGAGTTTGTAAACCGCTTCTCTTCCCTTGAAGGCAAATTTCAATCTCCTAAATCCGCAGACTTCTATGGGGTCATTATTGAATGTCTTAATTTTGATGTCTGCTTTGTCTAGATGTTTACCTAAGTGCAGTTCAAACTTCTCTTTCCGCACCTCATTGTTAACAATTGTATACGGAGATCCGGAGTACGCTACAGTGCTGATTTCAATTCCTCCTATTGTCATCTCACATACTGGCTTTCTGGTTCTTGTACCCTTTTCGTTTACTACGCTCTTCACGCATTCATCCTCGATACTAAGTGTAAACAGATTTTCTTCTTCGTCCTCAGTTGTCTCTTGACTGTCCGGTTCCTCACATTCTACCATTTTTATTTTGCTCGCACCCCGTCTGTAGCATACTTTTTGGAAGTGTCCAATAAGTCCATAATTCGTGCACTTTGCACCATGTGCTGGGCATCTTCTATCATCTGCCATGTGATTTGTGCTCCCACATCTGTAACATCGCGGTCTGTCACTGTATTGTGCTCTTCCTCGCACTGGTTTATAGCTGCTGAAAGTCTGGCCTCTCTTGCTGTTTTTCTTAACATCAGTCACTTTATTTACTATTCCACCTTCGTTCTTTTCACCGTTTTCTGCAATTACTGCCTTGGCGCACCTCCCTGTTAGTTTCGCTTTCTTTGCGATGTCTATTATGTTCTGTAGGGGATATTCTCCCTTTGCCCACAAGTTATCCTGGATGTTGCTGTTGGAACCCTGCATTACAATTTGATCCCTTAATAATTCATCGTGCAAGTCTCCAAAACGGCAGTTTATTGCTAAGTTTTTTAATGCCGCAACATAGTCATCAATCGACTCCTCTTTGCCTTGTTTTCTATGGAAACATTTGTACCTGTCTACCCCCACACATACAGTTGGTTTGTCGTAGGTGTTTAGATCATCAATGGCATTCTCGAACACGTCCTTTTCTCCTTCTCTCCTAGTCTTTTTATTAATACTCTTGAACACTTTAATTCCTCCTGCTCCCAGACTGTGTAGTAGTATTTTTATACTTTTTCTCTGCTTTGAATTCATCATCATTCTCAAAGTTAGAGATGTAGTTTAAGAAATATTCCCTCCATTCCTCCCATTTTACTTCAGGTTCACCTTTTCCTGGGAGGAACGCTTGAGGTGGTGTCAAGTTCCATAAATACCCTGATGCCATGAGTTTTCTTTCTTATATATTACTTTACACACACTGGCAATGCCCCTGTATTTTCCTTCCTTTTCCTAAAGTAAATTTCGTTTTAGTCCTGCAGGTGGCAGTGTTGTATTGTTATTTCCTTTATTTGTAGTCTGTTTAGTATTTAAATCGTAATATAAGCAGTGGTAATGCCTCTTATATCCTCTAAGTTATTTTTACTATGCTAGTTGTGTTTCTTTTATTGTTCTGACTCCTTCTTGCTTTGCCGGTAGTGATCCCTCCTTTCAATGCGTTTATTTTTGCCTTTAAAATTTCCAGTCAGCTTGAGGCGCACTGCTGAGGAGACGCGCGCTCAGCTGTTATCTGTCAGTTCTCCGATGTTCTCTACGCGGCAACCGGCAATGTCTCTCCCAGGCTCACTAGCGAAATAGCACTTTTTTTTTTTTTTTTTTAAACCTTTATTGGCATCAAAAGGATATACAAGTCTAGGCCTACAGCAAAATAGCACTTTTGACCCAATATTTTCCCTTAAATGTTTCCACAGACGCTCTATCTTTCAAAGTGATGCTTAATATCACTTTCGCTCAGTCTCACATTTCTTTTTTTTCCTGCTGTCATGCTTTTTTCGTCAATACTTGCATTTTTTCATACTGCTCGTTTTCTTAAATTCTTTTTATATATCATTTAACTCAAATTATCCTTTCATTTCTCTTGGTTCACGTTTCACTCACGATTTTTTTTCTTCTCATTAAGTTTATCTTCGTGGGTTCTGGTGTTGTTGTCCTCGTCGCCAACTTTGTAAGGAAGTTCAGCCTTCACATGTAGTAGATTAACTTCTTTATTTCAGTACACCAACACACGCGCTCCGGGGAGCGGAGCGCTCGACCTGCCAAGCCTGCCACCAGCTGTCATCTGTCAACATTCCAGAGACAGCTGGTGACGTAGGCACAGGGCGTACGGTGTCCTGGGAGGGACACTTGTAATCACAACAAAAGGGGTTTCCACCCAGCTCTCTTCACCTATTGGTCTGTTGTGTCATGTATATTTTGCATCTGCCAACTACAGCATGGAGGGGTGGGGGCTCCGCCCACTTCAGCCACTGGATACCGTCACTCGGAGAGACTGCATCTTGCTCTTTCACTTGGCGCACATTAGCACACAAGGTAGTTCTCTCCAGTGCCAGTGCTTTTATTTTTACTTTTTTATGCTTTGTGTTTAGAGATTGAAGTATAAGCAGGATGCATTCTACCAGCTCCCACCAGCATAGGACACATTCCAGCTTACTCCGTTCCTGCCTCCTGCTAATGATGTTGTAAATTCCTTTTAGAGGTGCCTTTTTATCGGACTGCTGCTATTTTACAACTCACCAAATTGTGCCCATGTGAAACTGTACTATGTGACGCTGTCATTTACTTTTTTAGTATGTGTTTAATGAGGTGCATTTCTAATCGCACTCCTGTATGTCATGCTGGTGTGTATTTTAATTGCCGATTAGACTTATATTTGTAGGCCAAATGTCATGATTGTGTAACTTTCTAGATTGCTTTCAGCACTCTTCTATGATGTACTTATATAGACATTCAGCTTTTAAATGACTAATTTTAGCTCTGATTATATTCCAATTATAAATATATATATATTCACAAAAAAGAACATAGGTTTCAGGGACGTTATAGTTAGTTGGACATTTCACTTGTACAAAACCAGAGAAATTCGTCCGTTATAGTTAGTTGGGCTAACTATAACTTGCGCCCCCGCCATGCACTGCTGATGACGTTACATATTACATAATTCATGACATGGTCAGTGACATCACTGATGACATCTCAAATGACATCACTGATGACATCATCCAGTGGCTGTGTGTTTCTGTAAAGTATAAATGTTTTTATTATATATATATATATATATATATATATTCACTGAAAAAACCATATGTTTCAGGCCTTATATAGTTAGGAATTAGCATTAAAAAAACGTTTGAATATATAAACGTTATCCGCTAATGGAATTAGCATTTAAAAAACCTTGCGAATTCAATGAAAAAACCATAGGTTTCAGGCCTTATATAGTTAGGAATTAGCATTAAAAAAAACTTGCAAATTCACTGAAAAAACCATAGGTTTCAGGCCTTATATAGTTAGGAATTAGCATATAAAAAACCTTTGAAATTCAATGAAAAAACCATAGGTTTCAGGCCTTATATAGTTAGGAATTAGCATTTAAAAAACCTTTGAAATTCACTCAATAAACTATAAGTTTTAGGGGTGTTATAGTTAGCTGGACATTTCACTCATACAAAACCATTTAATTGCTCCTATATAGTTAGTTGGACGAACTATATTTCGCGCACCCGCAATCCACTGCTGATGATGTCACACGCACCCGCAATCCACTGCTGATGATGTCACATATTACATCATTCATGACATGGTCAGTGACATCACTGATGACATCTCAAATGACATCACTGATGACATCATCCACGTGACAATCACATACACCTTTTCATACACTAGTAAAATCTTTCATCACTCTTTGTAAAATACAGAGTATCATATTTGAATCCATTGACACAGCAATACAAGTATCTAAAAACCCACTCAGTGATTCCTAGATGTATACACACATCTAATCACTTACCTGTAGATTACCTATTTCGGTTGGTGCGCGGATTCAAACCGCCATATTAGTGAAGTCGTGAAGGATGCGCCTTTCAGCCAGCCGCTTACACTTACAGGGAACGAACGACAACGCTACATGTCCCAGGTCTTCACTGTAGTAATCTGCTGATCACAGGTCTTGTTGTCAGCATGCCACAGCCACTCCCTCACGGCTGGTTTACACCCACACCACACCCATACAGCACAAACGTCACAGGACATGTCAGTCAGCCCAGCACGTGCTGGTGGCTATTTCCATTTTCTCCCATGATTTGAGGTCCACTGAGTTAGTGCCACCAGAGATAAGCGGGTATGCAGCCTGTGATGATGCTTAGGCCTCGATACACCATCCTGGCAATCAAGACCCAATTTGAATTGTGAGCTCAGCTGGACTGCCTGTACGCCACACAGAGATGACTCCTCGGCACGATGCAGCAGAATGCGCTGGGGGCCTGTGCCGCATAATCCAGCGCTGGCTGAGGAGGTAGCTCCGGCGATACACCATCCTGGCCATCAAGACCCGATTTGAATTGTGAGCTCAGCTCGTCCGCGTGTAAGCCACACGGACATAACTCTTCGGCACGGTGCAGCAGGTTGAGCTGGGGGCCTGTGCTCTGGAATCCAGCGACGGCGGAGGATGTTGTTCCGGCATGTGGTGGGCCCTCTTGGAGACACGCCTGTGGCGGCAGGGGAGCATTGAGGTCATTGAGGGTTAGGCAGTTATTGCTGGGCGGCGGACTGGTCTGGAGACTAGGGCTAGGATGCTTGCAAGGATTTAGGAATCATGCACACTGCCTGAGACGTTTGCGGCAACATTAGTGTACAGGCTCCGGTGGTCCAGTTTTGCCTGCACAGATGTAGGAATCATGCAGACTGCCTGAGATGTTTGCGACGACAGTAGTGATTAGTGTACAGGCTCCAGTGGTCCAGTTTTGTCTGCACATAGTTAGAATGTGTGTGGTTTCTGTTGCAGTGGTTGTGTACAGGGGCGACAGTGGACACAAGCAGTACATGTGTGCAGTCAATTGCCCCCAACACGTGCAGGAAGCCTGCAATGGCGTGGTAACCTTGCTTGGTCTCCAGCTGTTCCTGGGCAGTGTGCGTGAAATGAAGATGCAGATGTATCAAGCTGAAATGATAAATACTGCATAATGAGACTGTAACAGAAGTTTGTGTGGGTGCAACGTTCCTTTTCTTTCTGACGAAGGTTAGGACCACAGAAACCTCTGTTACGGTAATTTTGTGCAGGATTGATCTTACCTGTAAGCATTCCGGTTTGTCCAAGTGCAATACATTGTGCCATATTATGTTTGTGACCATCCTAACGCTTGACCATTCTCACCATTTACCATTTATCCAACAGGTTTCTGAATGTGGAGCATGCAAATTTCCAGGACGTTCTGCAGTTATTTGGATCCATAAGTTGCCCTTTTGATATTCCCGTTGGGTATGTCACTCGTTGTTTGATGTTTTTGTGTTGTTAATTTATGTTTTTGTAATAAAGTTCTGTTTTTCCACTACTGTTGACTACTAGACTTTATGACCTGGCGCACCTCCATTTCAGTGACTACAATCTTGGATCTGGAGCACAGAGGCCTCAAGCAACGGCTGGGGTTAGTTGTGCTGGAATACTATGAATTGGGACGAGCGGGGGTGCGGGTACAGGGGCCCTACGTTGCTTTTGTGGACATGCATCCAAGACGGGTGAGGAAGTTTAATAGTGCTGCCTGTGAGACTCCTCCGACTCTGGCAGTTGTTTGTTAGAAGGTACCAGAGGGCAACAGGTGCAGCACAGCCAGCAGCTTTGTCTGCGCAAGTATGTTGATTGTCCACTGTGTTAGTACCGTCAGCCTGTGGGCAATGTGGCAGTGTGCACCAACTTGAGAATGGGGCGATAATTCTTTCGCCACTTTTGCTCCGCTAAAGTCCCGATTACTCGGCCATAAGTCCCCACTGTTGGGTTATAGGGTGACTCTAAAACGAGTCCTTGTGTTTATTAGGACTTTGGTGTAGCTACATGTGAATCACTGAAAAAGATGAAAAAACAAGAAAAGTGGTCAGGGTACAAACACCCTGACCCCCTAGGCCTTTTTCTTCTTTTTTTCTTTTTTAAAAGCAGTTGGGTGCGTGAATCCAGACAAGAAAATCACACAAAACGATGGGGCATATTCTCTAGGACTTATGGCCGAGTTGTATGAAGGAGGCTAGTCACCCATGAAAACGAATGCACACAATAGCAAGTGTAGCGGTGATGTGCTGGACAGACCTCACTATGCAGAGCACAGACATCTCCATGTGTACATATACTGCTGGTGCTTGTAGCGTTGTGGACAGTGCACGCAACCTGTTAACTCGCGCAGTGGGGAAGATCTCGGTCATGTAGCTGTTTACCCCCCCGTGAGCGGAAGCGGAGTGGGCTGGTCCAACATACGCTACTCCAGCGTAGGAGTGTGAATAAATAGGCTGGGGCTCTGGCACGGTTGAATTCTGTGAAGGCCAACGCATCTGCCAGAGTGGCGGCCCTCACTCTACCACGAGGCCGTCGCCGTGACTGCTGGCCTCCTCGACACAGGCTCCCTGCCAACCCAGCGACACAGTGCCGCAGAGTTATATCTGTACAGACTACTGCCTTCGAACTACACTGCGGACAGCAGGGCTCACAATTCAGATAGAGTCGCGATTGCAGATGATGCAGTCCAGTAGGCAACAGACATTGCTCCCAGTGCGGCCCGCCCGGACCACACATCATTGCTGGCTGTGCACACGCTGACTGCTTCAGGTACCACGAACTCTGTGCAGTTCAAGTCAACGCCACGTGGCTGTGGGCCCTTGCTGACCGCTGCCTCCAACCTACACTGCGGTCAGCAGGACTCACAATTAAAATTGAGTCTTGATTCATTAATTGCAGAGTCCAGTAGGCAACAGACATTGCTCCCAGTGCGGGCCACATATCATCGCTGGCTGTGCACACGCTGAGTGCTTCACGCCAAGTGCCTGTGGGCCCTTCCTTACTGCTGCCTCCGGCCTACACTGCAGTCAGCAGGGCTCACAATTCAAATTCAATCTTGATTCATTCCACAGTCCAGTAGGCAACTAACTATAATGTAATCCATGTACAAAAGGGAAGTGTTAGAACTGGGGGTCTCTAGTTGGCAGAGGTAGGTACCACTGTCCAAATAGGGACCCTTGCTTCTAGTCAGGGCAAGGAGATAACCCTCTGAGATAACCCTTGCTCACCCTCTAGGTAGCTTGGCACGAGCAGTCTAGGCTAACCAGAGGCAATGTGTAAAGTATTTGTACCCAACACTCACAGTAACACAGTGAAAACCCCACAAACTGACTCTACAACAGTTTAGAAAAATAAAGGTATTTAATCTAAACTACACAAGACCAAAACGACAAAAATCCAACATACACAGTTCAAGAATATGGTTTCAAAAGAGTTCTTAAGGTTTGCGATAAAGTTCTTCAGGTTGCGATAAAATAAACCACAGGTGCGTGAAAAGTTCACAGTTGCGTCATGTTTACTCACAGTACCTTTTAGTTGGGACAAAGTTCCAAAAGCAGAAGCTGGTGTGGTGGAGAACAAGCGATGCGTTGCTCCTGAGACCCTGGGGAGGCGATGCGACAGCCCCGCTGCAGCAGTGGGCGTGTTGCGCCGAATCCGGTCTGTATGGGGAGGAAGGCCACTTGTATGTATTCCGGTGCGGAGGTTCCGTAGGAAGTTTGTTCTCGCAAAGGCACGATGCGACGATCTTTGGAGTTGCGACGATCTCCGGGGCGACGATGCGCGGACCAGCAGTGATCTTCTCTCTCGCAGCTCCTCAACACGATGGTTTCTGCGACGACACTCGCAGCGACGTGATGCGGTCCGCACGCAAGCGGTGCGGCGATCTCACCCAGCGACGACAGGCCCTGCGACGACACTCGCAGCGATGTTAGACTTTCCCGCACCGGTCTGGTGCGTCCCGCAAACGAAGGATGCAATGTCTCTGACAATCTTGGCCTTCGTAGCAGCGGGAATCTTCTCGCACTGTCGGGGATGCGCTCCGCAAGCGAGCGATGTGACACTTTTCAATTGCAAAAGTCTCTCAAGCTTAGTTTCAAGCTTCCCAGCACAGGTACAACTTCCAGAGGCCCCACAACTGGATCAAGCACTCTAGGAAGGACAGAACTCTCTCAGCAGAGTTCAGGGAAGCTGGGGGGTGAAGTCCTTTTGTTCCTGGGACTTCAGAACAGGCAGCCAGCTCTTCTCAGGCCCTTGGAGATTCCTTAAAGCAAGGGGACACAGCACAAAGCAAAGTCCTTCCCCTCTCCTTGGCAGCAAAGCAACAGATCAGTCCAGCAGAGCAACAGCAGGACAGTCTTCCTTCTTCAGATTCAGCTTTCTCCTTGGCAGAGGTTCCTTCTTGATTTCAGGATTATCTAATCTTCTGTTGTCAGGGGTCCTATACTTATACCCCTAAAAGTCTTTGTTCTCTTTGTGCAAGTGGGCCCTGAGCCCGGTCTGAACCAGTTCTGGGGGTTGCCTGAGTACTTTGTTTTTCTGGCTTCTTCTTTCCTTTCAGAGTGAGGGGCAGGGTCGTCAGCCGCCTAGCAGGAGGTGGAGCCAGCATTGTGGAAGGCAGGCACAGCCCTATTCAGGACCAGGTGCTAACTCCTCCCACCACTCCAGTTGGAAATGCAGTCATTCAGCCTAGGGCTGACTCAGCCAGCCTCCTGGGGAATCCCCAGCCCCTGTCACTCTCAAACCAGACATTCAATACACAAACAGGCCAAGGCACACAGAAAGGTCAGACAAGAGAACAGCAACTTTCTAAAAGTGCTGTTCTCAAACACAGGATTTAAAAACAACCTTTCCTAAAAGATGTGTTATTAAATTCTGAGTTCAGGGATACTAGATACTTATGTCCTATCTTGTTCCTATGGGAAGAAATACTGGAAGCCACTGTAGCCAGCATCCCCCATGTTAATCTATGGAGCAAGATAGCCTTTCAGTAGTGAAAAACGAAAATGGCTGTAATTCACTACCAGAACATGTTACCTGCACCAGTACATGCTCTACCTTTCACATACACTGCACCCTGCCCAGGGGGGTACTTTGGGCCTTCCATAGGGGTGACTAATGTGCATGAAAAGTGAAGGGTTAGGCCTGGTCAGTGGAGACAGTGACCAGGAGGACATGGCAGTTTCTAAACTGCATGCAGGCACTGCAATGGCAGGCCTGAGACACCATTTTAGGGCTACTCATGTGGGTGGCACAATCAGTGCTGCAGGCCCACTAGTAGCATCTGTCATCACCAGCCCTGGCACACCCAGTGCACTTTACTAGGGACTTCATGGTGATACAAATATGCCAATCATGTACATCCAATCAGAATAACAATTTACATAGGGAGCACTTACACTCTGGCACTGATCAGCAGTGGCAGAGTGTCCAAAGCATCTAAACCAGCAAAAACGAAATCCAGCACAGCATAAAAAATACAGGAGGTAGAGGCAAAAAGATAGGGTTAAACCACGCCAAAGATGCCAGGTCCAACAGGAAGATGCACCAACATCAAAATCAATGTCCTCCAAGCGTATCCAAACAATATCCTTTTATTATCCTTCCTTCAAGATCTAGTTTTATATCAGTTATAGCTTGAATACATTGACAAAATTCATCTTGCAAGTCCAAAGGAACACTGAATGGCAGTCTACACTATGGACAGCAGAGCTCACAATTCAAATTGAGTTTTGATTTGTTCATTGCAGAGTGAACTGTACTCTATGTCCTCGGATTTTGTCAAGAGGAAGTAAAGCATTCCTCGATGTCGGTTCTGACTACTGCCTTCGAGCTACACTGTGGACAGCAGGGCTCACAATTCAGATCGAGTCGCGATTGCAGATGACACAGTGCAATAGGCAAGAGACATTGCTCCCAGTGCGGCCCACCCGCCCGCACCAAGCATCATCACTGACTGCACACACGCTGAATGCTTCTGATGCCCTTACCTCAGTGCACCACAAGTCATGGACCCTTTACGATAGAATCTTTTGTGTGTTATTTCACATCAGGTGCCCCTACCTTAGTGCAGCACAAATCATGGACCCTTTATGATTGAATCTCTGTGTCTGATCCGATGATCAATGTTGTAGTTGTTGCCAGCACCAACCATTCCCCGAGGGCTGGCTTACACTCACCCCACACGCATCCAGCACAGACATCACTGGACATGTGACCTTGGATATAAAAAGGGGCCAAGCGTGCCCGTACTCAGTTCCACGATCTATCTAACTGTCTGTGTGTTCATTATGTATGCAAGATGCTGCCCCTGGGGCCTACCATATTACATTGTGCTATGGACAGCGCACATAACTATGTTACCTCTGGCAGTAGGGAAGACTTTGGTTATGTAACTTTTTCTGGGTCATTGTATAAGTACATGGGTAGAGACTGGATCATTAGAGTACTGCAAAGAGAGTGTATGGTAAATGTATAAGTATTTGGGATTGGCGGAGTGATTGGATAAGTACATATGTTGGCGGAGCCTAACCCCGAGCACAACTTGGCTCTAATTGGCTGCCCGCCATGTGCCAAAAACTGAAATTTGGGCTTTGCATTGACCTGTATTGCTACAGCTGCAACACTCCACTGAATGTGCAATAAACATTCATATCCACACAGATGTGTCATCTCCACGTTCTTTCATAGAGGGTCCATAACTTGTGGGGCACAGACTTGTGGCACCAGATGCACTGCGGCCGCCACAGGCACACCGACACGGGACGGTGACTTTCGGTGCACTGAGGTAGGGGCACCGTAAGTGCTGAGCGGGTGTGCAGCCTACGATGGTGCCCCATCCCGGCGGTCCAGACAGCTCGGATTTTGTGTGCCCTGCTGGACCGCAGTGTAGGCCTGAACCATCGGACAGCAGGGTCCTACGGCCATGTGGCGTGGCCTCGCTGATCACAAAGTTAGTGGCACCGCAAGGGCTTAGCGGGTCTGCAGCCTGCAATGATGTCGGGTGCACTGGTATGTCCTCTTCCATGCCGAAATAAATACCCATGACCAAATGTGAGACCTGGTGGCCTGGGAAACGGGGCTGCATGATGTGGAGGGTGCCCTGTCCGTGGGTCCCGGGCTTGGGGCTCACAGCGGCATGTGGTGGGCCCTCTTTTCTACACGCAGGTAGTGGGAGGTGAGCAGTGAGGTTTGGGTGCGCAGGGTCGGGCAGACACCTCTGGGCAGTGGGAGTGGATGGGGTGCAGCAGCCTGGGTGCTCAGGGGCGGGCAGACACCTCTGGGCAGAGGGAGTGGATGGTGTGCAGCAGCCAGGGTGCGCAGGGGCGAGCAGACACCTCTGAGCGGTGGGAGTGGTTGGGGTACAGCAGCCTGGGTGCACAGGAGCAGGCAGACACCTCTGGGCTGCGGAAGTGGATGGGTGCAGCAGGCTGGGTGTGCAGGGGCGGGCACAAACCTCTGGGCGGCGGGAGAGGATGGGGTGCAGCAGCCTTGGTGCGCAGCTGCGGGACAGCGATGAAGGCGTGTGCAGTTGTATGTACTCTGCCATTACTGATTTTATACTATGTTTCAGTTGAGTGAGCGAGGCCCCCCAGCATAATTAATTAAAGCCTCTGGGAGTTTGTACAAACACTGACGAAGGAAGTTCTCCGAAACGCGTCTGTTTAATAAAACTGCTGCTGTAACTGAAGCCCTGCGAGTGGCGTTTTTCTTTTTCACGGACAGAAAAGATTTGGAGCAAGGATATTTTGCGGCGCATCACTGCAATCTCGCCACCCTTCCCCCGAGTGCCCCGCTTTTGATGCAGTTGGAATCAGGATATATATATCCATACTAATATAATAAAGAGAGAGCCCAAACCTTTGAGGCGGGTAATCTCAGTAACCACAGCACCAATCACAACACCCAATACAGCGTTGGAAAGGGCAGTTGCAGCAGAAGGACATACCCCCACATGCATCAACCTATTTAGGAAGTGCAAACGGTGCGAATCGGTAAATTCGGCCGTTTGCACTTCCTAAATACGTTTTTGGGATGCATGAAACAATTCGCTATTTTTTGCATTTCTTAAAAATGCAAATGCAATTAAGGAATCGCATTTGTGCGATTCCTTAAATGCAATGCATCAATTTGTAAAAAATAGCGAATTTTGAAATTGGAAGTGCAAATTAACACGAGGTTGACCCTCGTGTTAATTTGCGAAAAATTTAAAAAAAGCAACAAAATGCATTTTTTAAACTTGCATGTTACAGACACACATGTCCTTAGGACATCTGTGTGTGAAACATGCACTTGAAAATACATTTCAGGGGTGCAGGGGGGGTCCTTTGGACCCCCCTCTGCACCCTTGCAATGCATCAACAAATTGCGAGTGCAAAAAAAAAAAATGCAAAACGGCATTGATTCCTATGGGCCTCTAGGCCCATAGGAATCAATGTGATGCCATTCCTTAATTGCGATTCGCAATTAAGGAATCGCAATTTCCGAAAATTAAGAAATCCTAAAAACTTTTAGGATTTCTTGATGCATAGGATTTTGCATTTCCTAAATAGCGATTCCTTAATTTTTGCTATTTAAGAAATGCAAAATCCTAGATTGATGCATGTGGGGGATAGGCTATGCAGACGGCCACCATATAAATTTTTTTAAAATTGTTTTTATTAACTTTTCAAGAAACAGTGGTGTTCATCACAATCATACAGTGCAAGACATACAATTGTACCGTAGGACACCATACACATTTAAAAGGTAAAAGAACCGTGCCAGCAAAGTAGTCCCTTGTGGGCGTGTCTGCGTTGTGCTGTGGGCGTGGGCTGGGGGCGTGACTAACGCTGTGGGCGTGTGGTACGGCCATCACATCGTGGGCTGAGGGCGTGTGCTGGGGGGCGTGGCAAACGCTGGGGGCGTGACAAACGCTGGGGGCGTGTGTCCGCCCTTCATGCCATGTGAGTCGTACATACAAGCACCAATTACGTTGCTGTGCAGCATCAAGGGGCATGCTGGGGGCGTGAGAAACGCTGGGGGCGTGTGCTACGTTCCGCCCTTCATGCCATTTGGGTCGTACATTAATCAGAAGATTGTCTGCTGTGGCCGCGTGCTGGGGGCATGACAAACGCGTTCAGCTGGAGGTCTGGTAAGTAACATTACTGCAGCCTCTCCTGCGCGCTGTTACTGAACTCTCTCATTCAACGAAATTAGACGCG
The DNA here is from genome assembly GCF_964261635.1 of Lissotriton helveticus. Lineage (NCBI taxonomy): Eukaryota > Metazoa > Chordata > Amphibia > Caudata > Salamandridae > Lissotriton > Lissotriton helveticus. Next base: position 483,269,962 of record NC_136060.1, read on the forward strand.
CCTGCTACCATCAACCAGGGCTCTAGCCGGGCACAGGCGGCGGATCAGAACATTAATTACATGCGCCTGATAACATCAACCAGGGCTGCAGCTGCGCCTCAAGCAAATTTGAACTCTTCACAGATCATAAGCCTCTTACCCAACTGTTAACTGGCAATGGTCTTGGAAAAACCTCATCGAGGTTAGTTAGACTTCTTTCTAAACTTCAAGAGTTTCATTTTGTGATAAAACATATATCTGGCGGGAAAAATTTCAGGGCCGATTGCCTTTTCTCGCATGTCCTTGCATGATTCTTCCGCAAATGAGAGTTAAGAAGACACAGAATGTGTCATTGCTACTCTTGATGCTATTCATTCATTCTCTAGCATCACTGAAGAATCCTGGTTAAGAGCACAAGAAAAGGATGAGAATCTCAAACTGGTTTCGTACTATATTGTTAAAGGTTGGCCAGAAATTAGGAAGCTGTCTAATGAGTTGAAAGCATTTGCCATGGTTGCTTCTGAATTATCCCTCGTTAATGATATGGTCATGAGACATGATTTGTTTGTTCCACCTTTTGATGTCAGGAATGACATCATCAAATTTGCCCATCAAGGCCATTTAGGGATTTCCAAAACTTCTCAACTCATTAAGACTTACTATTGGTAGCCATCCTTGGAGTCTCAAGTGAAATTTCTCATTGACTCTTGTCCTGAATGTTTATTGTCAGACAAGAAATGGAAGCTTATCAATACCCCTTTACATCCAGTTTCTTTTCCCAAAAAACCTTGGGACAAAGCTGGCTTAGATTTCTCTGGACCCTATGACTTATTACCTCATGACATTAGATATATAATTTTGCTGGTTGATTACCACTCTAAATGGATTTATCACATGCTTTGCGATGCCCCCACTTCTAATGCTATGACGTTTTAAAAAATATTTTTTTCTGTAGAAGGATTTCCTTCTGTTTTAGTTTCAGATAATGGCACTCATTTCATTTCTCAAAAATTTACTTCATTTCTAACTGATTGTGATGTGAAACACTTTAAAGTTGCCCTTTATTTCCCTACCTGTAATGGCCTGGTGGAGAGAGCTAATAGACTAGTGAAAGATGCCATTCAAACTGCTACTTCCTCTCAACACGATGTTCAAGATTTTTTAGAATTAAAACTTTGGTCTTACAATATATGTCCTCATTGCACTACAGGTGTCTCTCCGTTTTCTCTTTTGAGAGGCAGAACTCCTCATACCAATTTGTTTCCGAATTGGTTAGGTAAGAAGCAGGTCAATGACCACAATTCTGACAAAGAAGTGGCGTCTAGAGTTTCTAACCAACAGTCTTACATGAAATCTATTCATGATGCTGGAAACGCTTCAATTCCATATCACTCAAGGTTGGTAATTGGGTTCTCATTAAGAATCCTAAAGAAATTCTTAAGGGATCTTCAAGATTTTCTCCACCTGTTCAAGTCACTGGTGTCAGTAAAGGGTCAGCTCTTCTTGGTAAAAAGGGCTGGTGGAGTCAAAGATCGCTTGTTTTGCTTTCGGACTCTCAAGCTAATCCTTGATTAGTCTCTACAGACGTGATTTAGATGATTCTGATTGGATTAATTTTTTTCATAATACTGTTCCTAATTATGAAAAGGTTTCTCCTGTTCGTGATTTACATTCTAGTCATGAAAGTGTTTCGGACACCATGTCTGTTGCAGAAAATGATGATGCTTTAGTTTCTTTAACTGATTTGAAAACTCGATGCAGAAAGTTGCCATCAAAATTTAATGACTTTGTGATGTCTTAAAACATGGCTTTTTTTTTTTTGTTATCAGGGGGAAGATGTTGTAATATATCTCCTATGTTATCATCCTCGTGCTGGAGACATGGCACGAGGATGTTCTCTTGCGATGTGAGTTATTTGTATGTGGTTCCACGATCTGTTGCTGAACGCAGCGTGCCAGGATTCCATCAACGTTAGTCAGTTGTTGTAGATCCTGGTACGCGGCGTGAGCATCAAGTCGTGGGTGCAGCATTGATTGAAAATAAAGAACTTCATTTTACATTTATTGGTTCCTGGGTAATTACTACAATCACCTAGGAAACACTCACATTCTAGAGTAAATTAAAGGGACAAGTACCAATGCAGTTTACAGAGTACTACACTGTTATCCAAAAGCTTTTGATTGTACTAGAATTATGTATGTAACAGTTAGTTATAGGGATTTTCAGCCAGATTTCACCTATTAGTCTGTTATGTCATTCACATGATTTCCACCCACTCCAACATGCATCATGAAGATATGAGTCAGCCCTCTTCAGCCATTGGCTGACTTCACTGTGAATGATGGCATGCAGTCCTTTTACAAGGAGTACGTACACACACAAAGTAGTTCTCTTCTGCGCCAGGGACTACAATAATAATGTGTGCTCTTTGCAGACCAAAAATTATTTTGCCTTCAACTATTGTTTTAGACTGATGAGGGCCCACCAGCTTACCCAAAAAAAAGCAACAATGTTTAGCAAAAACCTCTGCAGCAAAAATCAAGAATTGCTACAAGATACAAAGGCGTTTTGTACAATAAATGTGTGTGTGTGCGTGTGTGTGTGTGTCTGCTGTGTGTGTATGAGTGTGTGTGTCTGGCTGTGTGTGTGCGTGTGTGTGTGCGTGTGTGTGCGTGCGTCTGTGTGTGTGATGCAAAAATAGATTTCTATCTGCTTCAGAAATTATTGCATTATTTTATTAATCTGGCTTTTTATGTTTAATCTTTCATTTATTGTTACTTCAGTGGTGTCACTACCTGAATGCCATTGTCTCAAAGGTTGTGGCAACACCCGCTTTAACATCACAAAGGCCAAAATGGAAGGTGATGTCACCTCCTGTGATGTCATCAGCGGCTGAACGTTTAGATGGTGTCTCTTCCGCGCTACCCCGGGCATTTTGGTGAATCGACGTCAATGGCCAAAAGGCTGGCGGCCAGCGCTAGACCTCTTTGCTTTGCCAATGCTTTTTGAAGGTTTCTTTTTGAACATTGCTTCAAGAGATTAAACTCTTTTTACATACTGTCTTGTAGCGTGCAGTAGAAATCTGTGGCTGGAACAAGCAATATTATGTAATGAAAGGAACAAATGCCTGAATGCATCTCTGTCTCCGGTATACACCAGAGCTGACCAATCACAGCAGGCTTCGGGTACCTTGGGTCAGAATTCTAAGTATAAGAAAAAGGGACATTTATAGAAAAATAGACATATCTGAACTTACCTCGCCGAGATTCTTGAGTCCAATAACACAAACTACTGAGGAACATAACAACCCAATGCCAGAGTTTCAGAGCAATTTGCACTGCAAAGAAGCAAACACATTATTTCAGAATGGGCACTTACTAGAAACAAACAACTCGAAAAATGGGAAAGATAGCAGTAAGGGATTATTAAAGCCGCACTACCTAGCTATACAACGTTTCCAAAATTGCACAAAGTCACTGTTGCCCACCTCCCTGGTCCACTGCCATAAGACCACACCGCTATAATATACAGCAAAAAGCACAGAGAGGCAACATAAGTGTTTTAAGATGCACAAATGCAAAACAAGGGAATCAATCCAGACTCTTCAGTGATGTTATATCTGATCCTTTAATGGATACTCCAACCACACATGACGTAAGGCGATGAGATAATGTAGCCAAATTGCAGCCAACATGTTTCGCCCTGAATAGGGCTTCCTCAGGGCTGCAAGCATAACATAGGTACAATCATATAATCAATTGGTAACAAGATATACACACATCATAGACATCAACATAAACGATTTTTGCAACATGCCATGATTCGCATTGTTACCAACAGTGGAATTCCTGTCTCCATGTAATATTTTTTAACTGTGATTTTTGAGTATGCCATTTGGTTCTGTACTGTAACATACTCCAACCTAGATGCAATACTCAAATTTGTCTATAGGTGACAAGAGCCGGAAAGAAAAAAAAGAACGTTCACAGACACCCAGTGAAATCTTGAAAGAATTCAACGGAAAAGCCCAACAAGGAAACCAGTGTCATGCAAGCACCTCAGTTCGAACCATCTAATAAAGATCAGAAATTAACACACACAAATTAGGTGTTAATGTACAAGAGGTAAAAAAGATGGATACAAACATGCATACGGATGTTGTGCACTGTTAGAAATGGGATCTCCGGCTGACTAGGGCTTGCGCCAAAACCAGTCAGAGACCACCATTCCTACATCAGGGCAAGGGAGTTACACGTCAAGATAACCCCTGCTCACCCCCTTGGTAACCTGACACAAGCAGTAAGGCTAAACTCGGAGGCAATGTGAGTTAAGTGTTTGAGCACGCACCCCCAGCAACAACACCCAAGGCACACCACAAAGGAAACTCCACACAAGGTTATATGTAAAAATAGCCTTTGTATTGTACAAAACACATTAGATAATAAATACACACTTTACAATGTGCCATAGGCACGGGCAGAATTTACTGGGGATAAGGTACATGGGTCAGGGCCACGGGCACCACTGTCAAGAATAAACACTTTTAGAACTAGCACTTGGTAGAATTAGCACTTTGTAAGGATAACCCTTAGCACATAGAACAATTGTAGAACCAAATAGAAAATAAAGCACACAACCAGTAACTACTGGTAACAAGTAAGTACCACCTACGCAACCCTAACCATCTTAGGAGAATATTACGCAGGGAACCTGGATCTCACTAGTAACACCTGTACTAGGAAGAACAACCACCTAAGCATCACAATACATGTAGGGGTATAAGCATGAACACATTACACATGATGCATCACAACATTCAGAGGTGTAGGGAAGAAAACACATGATGCATAAACATACATTCAGCGGTGTAGGAAAAAGCACATGACGCATAAAAACACATTCAGAGGTGCAGCAAAGAACAATTGCACAGAAATCACATAAGGTATAACTTCAAACTGTCCCCAGACCAACTGACTTCTCTGGGGCTAGGACGGCCTGTGTCCCAATGTCAGGGCAGGCTGCGCAGAGCAGCCAAAGGAAGATTGTGCACAACTTAAACGCAGCAGCTGCCCACTAAGTGCTGGGCAGCTGGGGATCTCCTCTGGGCTCTCTGAAGGAATACTGGGGCCCAAGAACCACGTGGAATCCTCCTGGGCTCAGGCAAGGAAAATGCCCCCGGGAGCCTCGTGTGGGCTCTGAACACGCTGTGGCCCCTTTGAGCCTCGTGGGCTCTGCAACAAATATGGCCCCCTTAGAGCCTCTCAGGCTTGGAAACCATGGCCCCTTCGTTGGAGTCCCTCTCTGGGGGACTCGGAAAATGCAAATGCCCCCTGAGCCTCGCAGGCTCGAAGAAAGAATGCCTGCTGCGTCGGAGTCCCGCTCGGGGGACTCGGAAAGGGAAAATGCCCCCCTGGGCCAAGTGGGCTCAGACAAATGCTACTGTGGTGGAGTCGCCCCACCTGGGGACTCGGAGAATAAGGTTGCGGGGTAACAGGGGAGCGGCCCACTGACAACCGGGGCGGCTCTACCCTTGCAGACACTGCCCCCAAGACAACGCTATCACCACTGAGGGGGGTGGGGGGGCGGGCACCGGCAATGTGCCCCGACGCCCCCCTCTCCTTAAAGCAGCACCGGGGCCTTTTAACAACTAAGGGACTCACCGGGGCTCTGCAGGTCTCCACTCGCCTCCCGGTCTCCTCTCCTTGTTGATGCTTCACTCGCGGGGCTTCCTTCTTCCGTCTTTCGTTTTAGAAGCCCCGCCTCTCAGCACACCACCTCGCCTGCCTTCCTGGTCGCACTCCTGGGTTGCTAGGGGACGCCCAACCGTGCGGCCAATCACAGCACTGCGTTCCCCTGACGACTGCGGGGAAATGGCCCTCTCAGCTCTCGAACCGCTGGCGCTGATTTCAACACGGGGCACAGATCCTGGGCAAAGCGAGGGATGGGCCCCCTCGGAAATTTAACTATGAAAAAGCGGCAAACCTGCAGGGTGGGCTCCTGCGAGGGTAACAAGAAAGTGCTCCCAAGCACTTAGTGGCCAAATAAAGCGCTCCCAGGCGCTAGTGCAAAATAAAGCGCTCTCAAGGGCTAGGGCAAAGTTCAGTAAACAAAAGTCCAGCAAAAGTCTTTTAGGAGGTGGGGGGCAAGGCTGGGCCTGCTCACAGGGTCCTCCTAGGCAGGGAGGCAATCCCCAGTGGCGGTCCTCCTGGCGCCCAGCAGCAGCCTCCCCTCAGGAAAAAGATCCAGGAAGAGAACATTTTGTAAGGGGACACAGCCCCTTTTTATACAGTAAAAACCTTTGTCTGGGTGCAGGGTGGAGGAGAAACCAGTCGCGGCTGGTTTTGGAGCACTTTGTTTTCCTCGGCCACCCTTTCCATTCACTAGGCAGGCTAGGGTCATTAGACGCACCACAGGGGGCGGAGCCAGCATTGTGTGGGGAAATCCCAGCCCTATTCAGGTCCCAGGTGTACTCCTCCCTCACATTAGCATGCTAATCTCAACACTCACCACCGGGGCAGACCCATCATGACTCATGGAGCCTGGCACACCAGCCAGCTCCAGCCAATCACAAGCCAGATACAAACTACACAAACATGCCAACTTCTAGAAGTGGCACTTCCACACTAGACAAAAGCACGCCGCATACATCATTGCGCAGCATTTAAGCACACAAGTCCGCACATACCAAACTAGAGCTTGCACTCCCCACACATCAGGAACTAACATGGACACATCCATTCCCCATGCATTCCTATGGGAGGGCAGGCCAATCTTACCACATCTACTCAGAGTGTGCACGCACTTTCCACTGGGACACAGTGAAAGTGCGCAGAAGCCAAAAATCACTAGCACTGGGTCACCACACAAAGCAAAAAGTTTAGGAGTGAACCTGCCAGAAGGGCCAAGTCCAACACAACCCCCTTCCAGCTAAAACGCAGGGCAGACCAATCACCACCGTAATGGGCTTCCTTGCTTTGGGCGATAGAACACGGACGCGGGCCCGCAACTGCAGGGACACCCTCCTATTCTACGCCACGGTGAACCCATGGGGTTCCTTCTAGAAACACTATCTGGAACAACTGGGCTACCCCACTGGTACTCCCAATCTGTCCGCGGCCAGGACCAGGCCCTAGGCCACCCAGGTGCCACCGGTTCTTGCCAATTCGCAGAGTGGGGGGTAGGAACCCCTGGCACATAGTAGCCACTTTCCACTTTTCCTGTCTGTAAGACAGGGCTAGACTGCCACTGGTTCTCCGGCCTAGGGTCTACACCCTCAGGCGGACCAGGAGTCTCATGGGAGGCTCTCCTCCCCATACCTCTCCGTCTATGGTTCCTCCTCCTTTTGCGAGGGGTACCCTTATAACGCCATTCTCCCAACCTAGGGTTTAACCCCTCAGGTTGTACCGGGGTCAGAGGCGGGCTCTCCCACCCTCTGCACCCCCTTCCAGAGTTTTGCACCCTCCCAACTGGAGTGGTACCCCTGGAAGAAGCACTGGTCAGGACGCTGGTTACAGACGACCCACCCTTCAGGTCAGACGGATCCTGAACCTGACCTTCCAACCTCTGGTCTAGACCCTCTGGAGGAATAGCTGTCTGGCACTCCAGGACTTCTGGGGATTTACACACCATCCCCCTGAGGCTGACACATGACTCATATGTCGAGTGACTGTCTGTGTGGTGCAGATCTCCCGACTCCTGTCCATCTGGCACAACCCGGGTCCCCCCAAGAAGATCTAGCTCAACTGGCTAGTCCCTGGTCCACTGGTTCTTCCACTGGGGAACACATCCCCCATTCACACCTCACTTCGGACTCCTGTGCCCTCCCAACTGGAGTAGCACTGCTGGACATTGGAACTCCTGGAGCTCTAGTTACAGATGCTCCAGGTTCCCTAGACACTAGGAGATCCTCCTCAAATGGACTAACAGGACAGCCTAGGTCCTCAACCTGGTGTTCCCTCAAGAAACCACCCAGGTTCTGAGATAGGGCTTCGGGCATCTGGGGACTCTCAGCCACCCACTGACTCCTGCTCCACTGAGCCAGGTAGTAAGCCTCTCCACTCCTCTCACTATACTGGGACCTAGCTGGGCTGCTCTGAGCCTCTTCCACCATGCTGGGCTGGAAGATACCTGAACCACTACTTTCGGAATCACTCACCAATGACTCCTCAGACCCTCTAGCACTCTCTAAGCGGTCTGCTTCCCTTGCAAGGAGCTCTGAATTAGTAGACCCATATTCCAACAGGTGCTGGCGCAACCCTGGCGAACAACTGAGCAGGTGCTCTTTGAGAATCATTCCAACCAATACGTCAAAATTATCTTCCGTGCGAACTCGTACCCAATCAACCAATGTCCCATAACATTCATCCTCAAACTCTTCCCAAGACTGGTGAGACAGTTTCTTACTGCCACTGAATTTCAACCTATACTCCTCTTCTGGGGGAACAGGTACCATACTCTGGAAATTGGAAATGGGACTTCCTGCACTGGGCTCTATATAGCTGCCACCACTGGACTCAACACTCCCTGGGGAATCCAGAAAATTAAAACTGCGCTCAGGGGACAATCTACCCTCCTGAGCTAATCTCTCTCTGGAAAAGGCCCTCTCAGCCTCCGCCATCCTTTCCTGCACACCCTGCTGCGCTACTTCCGTGGCATGCTCTAACCTGAGCTACTCCAAAGCCAGCTGGTGCTCCCTTGCTTCCCTCCTATCTACCCACTCCTCTGGGGACAGGGACCGGGACCGGGAAAGGGATGAGGTACTGCCTCTGCTACTGGACCCAGCAAGGGACTGCCTATCTATGGGGTCTTCGCTATCTGCTGGCGCCCATGCACTTCTTCCTCTTCTTCAGACTCTTCAGGGCTCCCCACAGACCCACCACCCTCATGGTGTGAGGCCCGGGACCTCTCTTTCTCACTGTGCTCACGTTCCCAGTCATCCTTCTGCCATTGAATTAGGTTATCCCTAAGCTTGGACTGGGTGTCTGATTCATTCACTGTGATGTCTCTCTCCTCACAAAACTGTACCAACTCATGCATACTGTACCTAAACAGACCACAGAGGTTAAAAGAAGTTTCCATCTTGGCAGGATGCTCACAGACACGTGCAACACAGGGGACTTAACTGTCTGAGCTGAAGCAAGAGTACACAATTCACAAGGTTTTCAGCAAGCTCCCTATCCCAGAGCACTCACACTCACTAGTCTAGTGCCACACACCATTCATCCACACACAACCCCCCCCCCCACTCGGACTGGTAAGGCAGTTTCTACCACCCCTGATTTCTCAACCTGACCACACGTGACACAGGTACCAAACTGTTGGAGCCGGGCGGGGAACAAATGTACTGGACACTATTACGCTGCTACCACTGGATCCCACCCTCTGGTGAATCCAGAAAATTCAAACTGCACTTAGGGGATAGAAAACCACCCAGAGCTAGTGACACCTAACTCACAGTGCACAAGAAACACATTTCCCAAGAAATGACATTCAGAACAATTCAGAAACAATAATCCCCAAAATGTGATTTATCTAAACTGCAGAGTTTTGTGGTGCGGCCAGCTGCCACTGCGGTACAGCAGAAACACAAATCCGGATCCCTTCCGCTGCCTACCAATGTTAGAAATGGGATCTCCGGCTGACTAGGGCTTGCGCCAAAACCAGTCAGAGACCACCATTCCTACATCAGGGCAAGGGAGTTGCACGCCAAGATAAACCCTGCTCACCCCCTTGGTAACGTGACACGAGCAGTAAGGCTAAACTCGGAGGCAATGTTAGTTAAGTGTTTGCGCACGCACCCCCAGCAACAACACCCAAGGCCCACCACAAAGGAAACTCCACACAAGGTTATATGTAACAATAGCCTTTGTATTGTACAAAACACATTAGATAATAAATACACACTTTACAATGTGCCATAGGCACGGGCAGAATTTACAGGGGATAAGGTACATGGGTCAGGGCCACGGGCACCACTGTCAAGAATAAACACTTTTAGAACTAGCACTTGGTAGAATTAGCACTTTGTAGGGATAACCCTTAGCACATAGAACAATTGTAGAACCAAATAGAAAATAAAGCACACAACCAGTAACTACTGGTAACAGGTAAGTACTACCTACGCAACCCTAACCACCTTAGGAGAATATTACGCAGGGAACCTGGACCTCACTAGTAACACCTGTACTAGGAAGAACAACCACCTAAGCATCGCAATACATGTAGGGGTATAAGCATGAACACATTACACATGATGCATCACAACATTCAGAGGTGTAGGGAAGAAAACACATGATGCATAAACATACATTCAGCGGAGTAGGAAAAAGCACATGACGCATAAAACACATTCAGAGGTGCAGCAAAGAACAATTGCACAGAAATCACATAAGGTATAACTTCAAACTGTCCCCAGGCCAACTGACCTCTCTGGGGCTAGGACGCCCTGTGTCCCAATGTCAGGGCAGGCTGCGCAGAGCAGCCAAAGGAAGATTGCGCACAACCTAAACGCAGCAGCTGCCCACTAAGTGCTGGGCAGCTGGGGATCTCCTCTGGGCTCTCTGAAGGAATACTGGGGCCCAAGAAGCACGTGGAAGCCTCCTGGGCTCTGGCAAGGAAAATGCCCCCGGGAGCCTCGTGTGGGCTCTGAACACGCTGTGGCCCCTTTGAGGCTCGTGGGCTCTGCAACAAATATGGCCCCCTTGAAGCCTCTCAGGCTCGGAAACCATGGCCCCTTCGTTGGAGTCCCTCTCTGGGGGACTCGGAATATGCAAATGCCCCCTGAGCCTCGCAGGCTCGAAGAAAGAATGCCTGCTGCGTCGGAGTCCCGCTCGGGGGACGCTGAAAGGGAAAATGCCCCCCCGGGCCAAGTGGGCTCAGACAAATGCTCCCGTGGTGGAGTCGCCCCACCTGGGGACTCGGAGAATAAGGTTGTGGGGTAACAGGGGAGCGGCTCACTGACAACTGGGGTGGCTCTACCTTTGCAGACACTGCCCCCAAGACAACGCTATCACCACTGTGGGGGGGGGAGGGGCACCAGCACTGTGCCCCGACGCCCCCCTCTCCTTAAAGCTGCACCGGGGCCTTTTAACAACTAAGGGACTCACCGGGGCTCTGCAGGTCTCCACTCGCCTCCCAGTCTCCTCTCCTCGTTGATGCTTCACTCGCAGGGCTTCCTTCTTCCGTCTTTCGTTTTGGGAGCCCTGCCTCTCAGCACACCACCTCGCCTGCCTTCCTGGTCGCACTCCTAGGTTGCTAGGGGACGCCCAATGCTGCGGCCAATCACAGCGCGGTGTTCCCCTGACGACTGCGGGGAAATGGCCCTCTCAGCTCCCAGGCTGCTGGCGGTGATTTCAACACGGGGCACAGATGCGGGGCAAAGCGAGGGGTGGGCACCCTCGGAAATTTAACTATGAAAAAGTGGCAAACCTGCAGGGTGGGCTCCTGCGAGGGTAGCAAGAAAGCGCTCCCAAGCGCTTAGTGGCCAAATAAAGCGCTCCCAGGCGCTAGTGCAAAATAATGCGCTCTCAAGCGCTAGGGCAAAGTTTCAGTAAACAAAAGTCCAGTAAAAGTCTTTTAGGATGTGGGGGGCAAGGCTGGGCCTGCCAGGGGCCAGCTCACAGGGTCCTCCTAGGCAGGGAGGCAATCCCTAGTGGCAGTCCTCCTGGCGCCCAGCAGCAGCCCCCCCCCCTCAGGAAAAAGATCCAGGAAGAGAACATTTTATAAGGGGACACAGCCCCTTTTTATACAGTAAAAACCTTTGTCTGGGTGCAGGGTGGGGGAGAAACCAGTTGCAGCTTTCCTCAGCCACCCTTTCCATTCACTAGGCAGGCTAGGGTCATTAGACGCACCACAGCGGGCAGAGCCAGCATTGTGTGGGGAAAGCCCAGCCCTATTCAGGTCCCAGGTCGTTTTGAACTTCTAGAAGTGGCACTTCCACACTAGACACAAGCACACTGCATACATCATTGCGTAGCATTTACGCACACGAGTCCGCACATACCAAACTCGAGCTTGCACTCCCCACACATCAGGAACTAACATGGACACATCCATTCCCCATGCATTCCTATGGGAGGGCAGGCCAATCTTACCACACCTACTCAGAGTGTGCACGCACTTTCCACTGGGACACAGTGAAAGCGCGCAGAAGCCAAAAATCACTAGCACTGGGTCACCGCACAAAGCAAAAAGTTTAGGGGTGAACCTGCCAGAAGGGCCAAGTCCAACATGCACCCACTTGTGTCCACCAATTAAATCAGAAACCACAACTCGGATTAATCCTCACCAGTAGTCAAAGTACTCCAATCTAGAAGGTTATCGGGAATGTACCCAGATTGTTATATTGTCCAAATTTACTACAAGAAAGAATTCAGACATATTATCAGTGATATGGCCTAAATCTATACAGTAACTTCGCAATCAATTCTTATCCTTGAGGAAGCATCACTATACATTACCTTCAAATTAATGAAGTTTCCTTCCACAAATGAAATCACTCCCAGCCACTCGCTTTGGTTTCTACCCAAATTTTCATAAAATCCGCAATTGCTACAATAAAACACACCCAGTATCATTATTGCGCCCTAATTCAGTAAAGAGGCTCAACTGGCAATAACTTATTATGGGAACGGGCACTATCATTACCTCAAAACGATGAAGTTAAATTCCAGAATACACGGTCAAATCCTGTTCATGGCCTTATATTCAAATAGACTGTCAAGTGCTCATTATGATAGGAGAGGCATCTATGGCTGTAAAAAAGTAAGTATAAGGTAACGCCATAAAAATTTAGCTGATTGTCAACTGTTACCATAACCTGCATGTCAAAATGGTCGAAACAATTACACCAGTATGCTCACATTACATCATCCCAACTATTTCAAGACATATCCCCAACCATTTAGGACAGACCATCATACCATGACAATATTCCTAATTAATTTATTATTTTCTATGCTTTAACTGCACACGTACCAATCTATGTCCATTTTGCAAGTACGCCCACTGGGCATCATCATGAAAGCCCCATTTCCTGTAAAAGGACTTCGTAAGGAAAAGTAAAGAAACAACAAACTAAAATAAAATAAAATGAAATAAGCCCGCCATAACTAAAGGGTTCTCATACCCATTTCTAGTTAGCCAGCATACTCATATAAGCCAGAACCAGTACAACATGGCCTCGCCTGAGCTAAATACCTCACTGTGTCGTTCAGTATGCTAGCGCAATTATCTTTACTCCCGCTGCCAGCAGCAATACGTATTGCGGGCATTCACTCACTTTTTCCATTACGTTAGAAGTCATTCCATAAACACTCCTCGGAGGACGCAGTATCTTTCAACCCACCGCCAAACTGAAAGATTAAGGAAAAACGTCACGAATCACATGGCTCTTTAAGCCAACCATGTGGTTCTTCGTCACTACGTATTCAGGTCATGTGCTTGACCCGGACGGTAATTCCACTCTGCAAACTTTATTCGCATTCAATAACATACGGCAATTCGTTATATCACGCAACTTTATTGTAGTTTCATGTGACCAACATCACAAGTACTAATGTCATCTAGCGCATCACATATAAAGATAGTATTTGTCAAAACATAATGCCAAGACCGCCTCAACTGAAACTCCTTAAGATACTAATTGAACATGAAAGAATAAGTTTTTTCAATTCAAACGTTTTATTCATTACTCATGATTCATTTCACGCACAGTTCCGTATCCGCCTATACTAATTCCGCATTTCACCATACTGCCTCATATAAACTACACATATCGCCGTCTCTACCGTTACTATGCCTGTTCTTTATTCAAGACATTGAAGCATCCCCATCTTACGGGGCATCCAAACACATCTAAAGTTAGCTCGTACACAACAGAATTACGTACACAGTATTCCTTTAGGGTGTAGTATTCCGATAGCCTATACTCCCTTTCTGCCAGAGACGCATGCCCAGATACTCTATTTAGCGGGTTCTAGGTCATTTTATTCCAAGGTTTTCACAAAGAAAAAAGTAAAAAGTAAGTAAGACCACCCTTGTGTGAGTCCTAAAGGGAATATTCCCAAGTATTAAAAAATCTGGTTGTGGTTATACCAATAAATTCTTCAATTCCACAACTTTCGTGATAACAGAAACAGGATTGTGATTACACATCACAACATACGTGACAATAAACTTAATACTGTTACGTATTTAGCCCTTAACACTAAAACACCATATTCGGTGTAAATATTAAAACAGAATTAGGTCCTGATTTACTTTTGATCATCTCTTAATCGACATGATAGTTTGAAAGCAAAACATATGTACAACAAATAATGAAGGAGGAAAAAGGGGGAAATAGCTCCTAACTCATATTCCAACTCATAAATTTAACAGACCGGTTTGGGAATGTTACTTAATCTAACAGAAGGGTAAGCAGATCATCCTCAATAACAAATAGACTCCAGTGAACATACACAAGTACATGGTTAGTATAAACAGATTACAGTCTACCTAGATTTTCACAATACTTGTATGGCATTTTTGAGTCATATTAGTACGAGGCACTCATAACAGCAGATAATGCATGTCTTTGTCCGAGTTTAACCCAGATGTCACTGCCCTTAATTTACATATCCAAAGTGCCTCCAGCTGTCTCAGGCGTAATTTTCTGTTTTCCCCCCTCCTATCAGGAGGGACATGATTAATCGCATGAAACATAAAGTTGATTTTTGGGATGCCAGAGTTACAGATATGGGCCCCTAGGGCATTGGTATTGTCATTCCTTGAACAGGCTATTCGACGTTCTTGGATACGCACGCACAATTGCCTCATTGTGCTGCCAACATATTTTTTAACAGTTGCACACAATTACATAAATCACATATTTGGATTGACAATTCGTCAATCCATAAATTGTTTTACCTCATGTGTATATCTGCTATTGTATGTAAAGCACAAGGTTTTATTCATGACCATGTGGCACACATTGCAATTTCCACAGATAAAAAAGCCCCTTGAACGTCCAAGCCATGTACCCACGGCAATGGGTCTTATTGTTGTATAGCTTGGACATAATGCATCCCTCAAGGTTCCAGATCTTTTATAAGTGATTGTAGGTTTATCACACAGCAGGGAACCTACACCTGGAGCTCCTTTAAGAATTTTCCAATGTCTGTGTAATATTTTTAAAAGATCTTGATTCAGCTGTGAATGTGTAGTGATGAATGCCAAGCATTCTTTGTTAGGGACTGCCTTATTGTTTTTTACTTTGAGTGTGTCTGTTCTCTTGACACGTCTGACCTGTCTTAATGCTTGGTTAAGATCTTGATCCCTATAGCCCCTATTTTTAAGGCGTTTCAGGGATCCTTTCGCTTGTTTTTCAAATTGTATGTCATCACTACAGTTTCTACGAACCCGGATCATTTCTCCAAAAGGTATGGCATGTTTGTTACTGGCTGAAAGGGCACTATCAAAATGCAACTTAATATTCACAGCAGTTTCTTTTCTGTACATAGTGCTTTGCAGTTTCCCAAGCTCAACATATAATTCCAAGTCCAATAATTGAATTTTGGTTTTTGACCTATTTAAGGTGAAACGTACATTGAATGGATTTTTACTCAAATATTCAAAATATTTTAATAGGTTGATTTCTGGACCTGTCCAGATCATAAAAACATCTATGTAACGCCCCCAAAAAAGGACATCCTTTGTCCACGTTCCTGCATGATGAGACCAAACATAGATTTTCTCGAACCATCCCATAAATAAATTTGCATAGGAAGGCGTACATTTTGATCCCATCGCTGTACCCTGCTGTTGATGGTACCAGTCTGGATTAAATAGAAATACATTGTTACTTAAAATTAAGTCAATAACTTCTAAAATCATGCCATTGTGTTCCAAGAAACTTGCTCTTCTGGTCGATAAGAAGTGGTCCATTGACATCTGACCAAACTCCTTCTTAAAGCATGTATAGAGAGACTCCACATCCATGGTCACCAACCACATTGTGTCATCCCACTGTACATCATCTATCTTATTCAGTATATCCATTGTATCCTGAATATAGGATGGAAGGTTAACCACCAAAGGTTTGAGGAATGAGTCCACAAACTCGGACAGATGCTCCATTAGAAATCCGTTCCAGATATTATTGGGCAACCTAGAGGAAACTTTTCCTTTTTATGTACCTTCACCAGGAGATACAGACAGGCAAACCTAGGATGTGAAATCTCAAGGTATTGGTATTCGGATTCTGATAAGAGCCCTGTTTCTTTCCAATGCGCTAGACGCATATTAATCATCATCATCGCTTCAAAATAAGGGTTAGCCCCCACCTTCCTATCACAATCTTCATTACTGAGTTGTCTGATAGCCTCTTGTTCATAATCGGATCTATTCATAAGGACAACGTTCCCTCCCTTTTCAGCCTCACGGATGACAAGGGAGGGATTGCTCCTAAGACCATATAGAACTCTACGTTCAGCAGCAGTTACATTTTCCATATTCCACCTACTTCTACCTTCCACTGATTTGTCCTTCAATCTATGCAGATCATCAGTTACTAGTTTATGAAACACGTCAATGCTGGTTAAGTGTGGTCCTTGTAGTGTAAATTTACTTTTGGGGCGTAAGCCACTATCTAAGGTGAGATCTTGATGTATGTCTAACTCCTTGGCAATACCCTTTAATGCAGTTCCCATATCTCCTTCTAATGACAACAACAGAGAAACTTGTTTTAGATGTTCAACTGACACATCCAGAACATCAGCCATACCTGCAGCTATTGAAGGCATCTGTGATTGGTTTAAATGAAAATGACATTTTAACCAACAACAACCGCTTTTAGATCAACTGGAGTTTTTGTTTAATTTGTCCTTTTCTTTGTACTTCACAAGTCTCCACACAACACAATTCAGGCAGATTTTTTGAGGATGATGTAAGTGACTGGTGCATGGTTCACTTTATTTTACTATAACATTTAAGAAACTTGCCAATGTGGCGATCAAAGCAGAGTACAATGCAAGGTACACAAATAACTGAATATGTATTCTATTTTGCGGCATTTTCTACGTACAAAGTTTATTGATTGATAATATAATTTCAACATCATAATGTGGCAATATCAAAAAAAATCATAAAAATAGAACAATTGATATTAATAAATAAGTACAACACCAAGAATTCAATAGATAGACAATAGTACATAAAAAAGAATACAATTAGCTAAATACCTAGTCAAAAATCTCCACATACAACAATTCTCTAAGATTTAGCTAACAGTTTTTGCCTAATAGACTGTGCAGCTTAAAAGAATTTTGATAAAGTCGTAGAATCGCTTTAACACATCCTAAGGGCTTCAGGCCCTGTACAGGCATAACGGGACAATCCACCTGCTTCTGGGTTTAGCGTATTTTGAGCTGAACAACAAATATACCTCTCTCTCGTCCAGGAGAATACAAGAAAAGCATTGCAAATGCCTGGGCTTAACAGAAACCCACGTTGCAGTATTAGCAGCAATTGGAAGGGTCCCATATAGTGCAAAAACAATGAACGGGCACACCAGACAAATATAGTTAAAAAATTCCCCTGCTTTAGGCTCAGATTTATGCAAAAAAAAAGCGTCTTATAAGGCTGCTCATGCAGATAGAAAATTTAGATTTTTCACAGCCAATTGGGCAGAAAATCTGGATTTTATTGAAGGTTTTGATGAAGTACAGTACATCCATTTAGAGTGGAGTATGGCTGCCGCTAGGAGCACCAGTACCATTATCAGGAGATCAGCAAAAAATTGCCACAGTACTATACCTCATGAAGATCGCAACCATGGTAACAGGCCAGTGAACAGCACTGGATTACCCCACAGAACAAGGAGAAAAAACAGGAAGCATTCTGTGGACTGGAAGCAGAGGGGAGCACAGGAACTAAGGGCCAGATGTACGACCAGTTTTGGGGTTTGCGACCAGTTTGTACACGCAAAAACCTACATGGCCTTGAACAAACACTATTTTGCGAGATGCAAAAAATTGAGACTCGCAAAATAGTGTTTTGCAACTCGCTATTAAGAAGAGGCATTCCCTTCCTAATAGCGAGTCTCTAGCCGTGTATGAATGTTTTGCGAACGCAATTGCGGTCGCAAAACACTCGCAATTTACCGCCCTCTTCAAGAGGGTAGTAATGGAAGTGCAAATGGGAAGGGATCCACAGGGGACCCCTTCCCCTTTGTGACTGGCTCTAAAAATATTTTTTAAGGGCAGGTAGTGGTCCCAGGGACCACTACCTGCCCTTAAAAATATTTACGAAAACATTTCATTGTTTTTTTTTTTTTAATGCATTCTGTTTTCCTTGAAGAACGGTGATGGATCAAACCCAGATCTTTTGACTGGGTGTGAGTGTTTGATTGGTTCAGACGCTCCGTCCATCACCACCCCCTTTTGTACCGCTTTTGGCCGCCATAAGTGTGGCAGGGTATGCTCAGACGTGAGTCCCTTGATCACATTGCCACTGGATTCAAGCAAGCCGGGCTGAAGACGGCGCGAATGCCAGAAACCGGTCCTCGGTAGCTTGTTTCCGGTCCAGGGAAGGCATGGCTTGGCAGTTCGGGCTGGACTGTTCCCATGAGGCACAGGGTCAGACTGATTTGCATATAGCCATATCTGAACTGGGGTGGCAGAGTGGGCTAAAGAACGGTGATGGATCAAACCCAGATCTTTTGACTGGGTGTGAGTGTTTGATTGGTTCAGATGCTCCGTCCATCACCACCCCCTTTTGTACCGCTTTTGGCTGCCATAAGTGTGGCAGGGTATTCTTAGACGTGAGTCCCTTGCTCACTTTGCCACTGGATTCAAGCAAACCGGGCTGAAGACGGCTGGAATGCCAGAAACCGGTCCTCGGAAGCTTGTTTCCGGTCCAGGGAAGGCATGGCTTGGCAGTTCGGGCTGGACTGTTCCCATGAGGCAGAGGGTCAGACTGATTTGCATATAGCCATGTCTGAACTGGGGTGGCAGAGTGGGCTAAAGAACGGTGATGGATCAAACCCAGATCTTTTGACTGGGTGTGAGTGTTTGATTGGTTCAGATGCTCCGTCCATCACCACCCCCTTTTGTACCGCTTTTGGCCGCCATAAGTGTAGCAGGGTATGCTCAGACGTGAGTCCCTTGCTCACTTAGCCACTGGATTCAAGCAAGCCGGGCTGAAGACGGCGCGAATGCCAGAAACCGGTCCTCGGAAGCTTGTTTCCGGTCCAGGGAAGGCATGGCTTGGCAGTTCGGGCTGGACTGTTCCCATGAGGCACAGGGTCAGACTGATTTGCATATAGCCATGTCTGAACTGGGGTAGCAGAGTGGGCTAAAGAACAGTGATGGATCAAACCCAGATCTTTTGACTGGGTGTGAGTGTTTGATTGGTTCAGATGCTCCGTCCATCACCACCCCCTTTTGCACCACCCCCTTTTGTACCGAATAAGACCAGGAGCATGTCAAGAAATAAAGAGCAGGAACAGAACAAGGACCCAAGAGGAGGATTGTCCAGACTAGAAGCAGCGCCGAGAAGCACAAGCATGGAGAGCAGCCCCACAATAGAACAAACGCTTCTTTAGTATGCATTCATTCAGCACGCAAGTCATTCTAAGGATATGCTTTAGGGGGGGCGCATTGGTGGAATGGTGTTGGATTAAAAGTCCAACCAACACCTTCCCTACTGTTTCGCAGACTGGAGTTGGAATAGTAAATTAACCTATCCCAAAATCCAGTGTTCCCCTATGGCAAGTTGTTATATCAACTTGCGTGCATAACAAATGCATACTAAAGACGCGTCGTTCTAATAATGGCGCTGTGAAGGCACAGGGTGATTCCGGCTTGCGGAATACCATCATACATTCAGCGAAGCCTTCCACATAATCCATAACAGGTAATGATTAGAGGATAGGACATCGGAAAGAAAAAATTGACAAGGAAGAACAGAAGTCAGGGAATAGTGGCAAACTGAAAGTTACATGAAGAATCCCATTGGGAAGACCATAATGGAAAATGAATGGTACAAACTAATGAACTTAAACGTTTAAAATGAGAGGCCCGCCCATGGTAGTAGAAAAATTCAACTTAATAAAACTCAACAGCAAGTGGTGCAATTCACAGCACACGTGCTTCAAGGAACTGCGATAGTCAAAGATCCAAAGGGTAAACCTCAACGTTACATCTTGAAATGGAGGACCATGGCATTTTACTTTTAAGAAACCATTTGCATCTCAAGCTCCCATTTGTAGTGAGGCAGGCAAGATGTCCTAGCATAAGTTACAACTCTGGCTCGCACTCTACCTAGCTAATTCCCTTTGCCAGTAAAGTGCTGTAGTACAAGTGGCAGAAGAGCTTGAGGTGATTGGAGGAGGCTTCAGCAGCTGAGGCGGTGCAGGTTGTGGACAGGTGTGGACTGGTCTAATGCTCCGGTTGCTAGTAGAATTAACGCTGTTAGAACGTGTTATGGACCGGAATCAATTGAACCATCTGTCACAACACTACATTTCCCTTGTGCGTTTGTAGGGCCTGGCTACAGACAGTTTTAACTGGGTGGCAAGGGCCTGATGTCACCACTAAACACAGCATAAAACTGCAAACAACAGCACAACAGACAGTACCCAACATACACTACAGCATGCAATATACAGAAAGAGGATCAAGAGGATTTTTGCTCTTCTCAAATAGTTCCTTTTATTTGACATGCTTTGCATGTGTTTTCTACTGTTTCTATTTATCAGTGCACTGTGAACCTCAGTGCATTAAAGGACATCAACAAGCATCCTTAAAATGCGACCAGCGACGGTGGCATGCTGTTGAATACTGAAAGAAAACCCACTGCTGAAGTATGGAGCTCAGGAGTGTGGTGAGTGGCCTAAGGGGGTAATTAGGTTAGGGCCTGGGTACAGTAACGGTATATATGGGTAACATACAATAAGGGGACACAACACACCAGCATTATGTAGTGGCGACAACCACGAGCGGTTGGCACTCTATTTATAATCTCCAGTCCGCGCCCGGCCGGGAGGGTGAAACTGCAACAATGTCATGCGATGGCCGGATGGCTCACTACATCCCTCATAACCTTTAATAAGAAAGCATGAAAACATAAAAACTTAACATAATCACAAAGTCCACTTTACAGCTTAGCACACATAATCTCTCAGCCTCTGCCTGGGTCGAGGGTTGTCTCTCAGCCGATATGGATGTCCATGCTGTGGCCTCATATCACCCTCAGTTCCAGTGCCTTCAGCTTCCTCCTCTTGTTCTTCTACCCCCTCCATCAACGCTCTTTCCTTTTCCTCCATTGGCATTAACCTCACTCCCATACCTCCAGTCTCCATCCTTGACTCCTCCTGCGACTGTCTCCTTTCTTCCATTTCTCTTTCTCTTGCCTGGGTCCAGACTTTCCTAAACCATGATACGTTTCTTGTCACTTGCCGCTGGCCCCTTCTGGCCGTGATCATCATTCCTTTGACCCCCCACAACTGTCCAGATGTCCCTTTCAAACAGGGTGTTTAATTTTGACCCTTGATGGCGGTTCTTTACTACTACTTGGTCTCCTATTGCCAGATTCCCCTTTTGTGTTCTCCTGCGACGGTTGGTCCTTTGGTTGTTTCTTCTTTTCTTGGCTTGGGCCACCTCAACATCCACTGTTCCTGGCGCCCACTGATTACTCTCTGGCACCACATCCCTCACCGCTCTTCTCATCATGAGCTCGCTGGGGAGCACCCGGTAGTACTATGAGGAGTCTGGCTGTACGCTCTTAGGAATTGGCGTAGACACGCTTTTATCTCCACCTGCTGATCCACGCCAATTCTCAGTCTCTTATTGAAGATCTGCATAAAGCGTTCCACTTCCCCATTCGCCTGCGGCCATTGAGGGGTCACTTTTCTGTGCCTTATGTTACGGTGGTGCAGAAACTCTCAGAATTCGTATCCCTAAAAGGGCGCCCCATTGTCTGTCAGGATCTCCTGTGGCAGCCCTAACATCGTAAATGTTTTTTCGAGAGCTGGCTTGATATTCTCTAACACAGTCGACGGTACCACCTCCACCACTGGGAACTTTGAATACTGATCCATCAGTACTAGCGTGGCGCGGCCATATGGGAACTTGCCAAAATCCATACTGATTGCTGTCCATGGCCCTGTATTAGCCTCCTCAGTTATGATGGGGTGCAAGGGCGGTGCGCTTCCAGTTATGAGACATGAATGACATACCCGTACTATGTCCTCAATCAGTCTGTCCACTCCTGGGAACCAGACTTTGGTCCTGATTCTGGCTTTTGTTTTCGCTATTCCCTGGTAACCCTGGTGCGCTAGCTCAGCCATCCTTCTCCACAGTTTCCTGGGTACCATGAATAGTGGTCCTCTCAGTACCAGCCCTTCTTCATTCTCACTCAGCTAGTCCCTGCACCGCCACAAGCAAGTTCTTGTATCTCTTTCTCCATCTGTCATTCTCCCCACTCCGTCCACGAAGTTCTTCCAGTTGTGACCTCTGAGGGCCTCCTTGACATCCACCAGGCAGTCATCCCCCTTGGTGGCATCCACCAGCTCTTCCATCAACAGGGCCTTGGGGCACGCAAGTTCAGTGATGAGTCTTATGAAGCTTTCTGCTCCACCATCGATCTCTGTCGGTGTGTGAGGATCAGCAGCCACTGGGTGCCTCGACAAGTAATCAGCCGGTTTGTTAACTTCTGGTCGATATTGCACTTCAAAGTTGTATTGCTGAAGCTGCACCCCCCACCGCTCAATCCTCAGGAGCCTATTCCTCGCATCCCCTCCAAAGAGGGTCACTAATCGTTTGTGGTTGGTTATGACTCGGAACCTGTGTCCACATAGGTAGATGTGGAAACGCTGGCACGCCCATCTGATTGCAAGTGCCTCACTTTCCACTTGAGCATACTGAGTCTCTACAGCTGCCAGTGCTTTGCTGGCATATGCAATGGGCACCCAATCCCACTGATCGGTTTGTTGGAGGAGCACGGCTCCTAACCCCACCAGGCTGGCATTGACTATGAGTTCTGTGGGACTGCCGGGCTTGAAGTATGCCACTGTTGCTCCTTTCAAGAGGGCCCTTTACACACCCTGGTACTTCTGTGCCGCCATGCTAGTCCAGACCCACTTAGTGTCTTTCTTTGTCAGTTCCCTCAGTGGTTCTGCCAGCGTTGTTAGATGCAGGATAAATCGGCCACAATAAATCGCCAGCCCCAGGAAGCTCCTCGTTTCCGTTGGGTTCTGAGGAATGGCCGCCGCTCTGATTGCCTCTACTTTTGCCGGATCCACCTGAAGTTCATCTTTCGAGAACTTGTATCTGAAGAACTCTACTTCCGTGGAGGAGAACTTGTACTTATGTAGCCGTGTCAGTGTTGCCCGCAGCCTCTCGTGGTGTTCTTCCAGGGTCTGCGGGTATATCAGCACGTTGTCACTGATGTTGATTACCCCAACCAGCCATGACAGCGCTTCTCGAATTGCATCCTGGAAGACTTCAGCTGCCGAACGACACTCCAAAGTTTAGAGATCTGAACCTGCACAGCCCCACGTGGGTAGAAAATGTGGTGATGTACCGGCTGGCTTCATCCAACACCAGCTGGTAATAGCCGGAGTTAAGGTCCACCTTCGAGAACCATCTCACCCTGTTGATTGTTGATGTCGGCCACTATCTCATCGATCGTGGGTGTGATGTGTCTTTCCCTTTTGATGGCCTTATTAGGGAGACGCATGTCCACACACAATCTGATCGCTCCTGGCTGTTTCGGTTTAGGAGCTATGATGCCCATGGAGTCAGCTCTGACACCTTTTCAATAAATCCTGCCTTCTCGAGTTAGTCTAACTCAGCTTCAACCAGAGTACGCAGATGAAATTGAACCCTCGGGTGTCGCAGAGCCACTGGTCGAACCGCCTTGTCGATATGTAGCTTCACCTTCACCCCTTTGAGGCACCCCAAACCTTGAAACAGCGACGGAAATTCCGACATAATGCTAGCAGCGTGTGACTGGTAAATTTGGCGCACAAAAATTACCAGCCTCAAGTCCTCTGCCAAATGGCAACCGATCAGGGTACCAGCACTGTCTTTAGTCACATGGAATTTGGTCTGCGCAGTGATCTCTCCATTATTATTATTATTATTATTTATTTAACTTGTAACGCGCAAAAGCTACCCGCAGTGGGTTTCCCGGCGCTAGGGATAGACTCAAGAAGAAAGAAGTATCAGGTAATATCGAGCAGACCAGGACAACGGGCAGATCACTCAAAAAGCAAGGTCTTAAGTCCCTTCCGGAACCGCAGCAAGTTATTCTCCAATTTTAGAGCAACTGGTAAAGCGTTCCAGAGCTTGGGCCCTAGATGAGCGAAAGACCGCCCGCCCATTTTGGCAAGTTTGAATCTTGGGATAACAAAGTCTCCATTCCCAGAAGATCTAAGGGTTCGATGAGTCCTGTATGGTTGAACTAAGTTCTGTAGGTTTTTAGGGGCTGTGCCCTGCCTAATCTTGAACAGATAACATAAGGCTTTAAATTTAATCCGGCTTGAGATTTTAAGCCAGTGTAAGTCACGCAGAGCAGAAGATGCTGAAGTTCTCCTAGGGACCTTCCGAAGCAGGCGGGCAGCCGCATTGTGGACTACCTGAAGAATCTTAATGGTTGCAGCATCAAATCCCAAATAGATTTTGGGATTTTAAGATGAAAAAGCAGATCGCTGCAACCTTTGTAGCCTGCTGCCTCATAGATAACTTGTCGTCAACAAGGAAACCAAGGTTGCGAACCACTGTGGCTGGTTGTGGAAGTGGTCCCATATTACTGGGCCAATGTTGGGGGCCCCATAGATTTTTATTCTTGCCCAATATCACCACCTCTGTCTTCTCCCCGTTTAATTTCAGACAGTTCTTCTGAAATTAGTTCTTCTTCATGCTTCACTTCCACCACAATCACCCCTTGCAGTGGGATGGGAGAGGGAGTGTACCCTCCATACGTGAAAATTCTCGCCTTGGTGGGCATCAAAGGCGGTCGAAGTTCAAGTTGATCATACTGGGTGGCATCCAACACATTCACTGAGGCCCCTGTGTCGATCAGTGCCATCACTTGGTTATCACCAATTACGATTTGGCACATTGGCGGTGGCCGCTTCTTCCTGTTGTTCCTGCCTGTAAATGAGACCACCCACACTTCATCATCATCATCCATGGCCTGGAACCGTTGGCACAGGGCATCCAGCTCCTCTGCCTCCCCAGTCGCTCTGCTGACTCTTTCGGGCCTCTTCCCCCGAACGCTTGCGCTCGCTGTAATTTTTGCACCCATGCATACTTTTGCAAAGTGCCCGGTCTTCCCGTACTTCATGGACTCCTTTCCATTCGCCAGACAACCTCTCTGTGGGTGGTTCTCGAACAGACAGTTGCTGCATGCTCGCTTTCCTTGTTGTGTACTTGGGTAATCTCTGAACACGTGGGCACCACATTTCGATCCCCTTCAAGCTGCACAGCCAAAAACGAATCCAATGAATCAAATTCATGAACCTCTTAATTTTTTCAATTTTCTCCAACGTATTTCATCTATTTTACTCTTTAATTGTCATCAATTCATTTTACTCATTTCTATTGCCATTCTTTCCTGTTTAAAAAGACCCAGGAATGCCAGTTGTTTCCACATGTCACGTTTTATTGGTAACCCAATGCATTTCGGGAAGATTCCCTTCTTCAGGGGTATGCCTACAATACAAAAAAATGAATCAACTAATGTTTGCATATCGTAGTTAAAATACATAAAACATGCTCTACGCAATACATATACTGCCCTATTATTTGCTTTTTGTGCACTTGTGTATTACATTCCTGTGTGGCCAATATTATTTTCATGGGTAAACATCCCCCTTATCTTTGTTAATTTAATGCCCATGTTTACTCAACCAACTCGCCCTTTCTTAATCTAAACATCAGATGCTAACCAGGAAATTTGTCGTGCATCTTTGAATAAAACAGCATAATATTCAATTTTCCATACTGACTCTGAATTTAGCCAGCTTACCGTGACATGAATAAATCTGTCTCTAAATGAACCTCTCGTCAACAGCTCCATTTCCATTTCATAATGTTAACATCCATTCCGCGGTGCACGCCGCTGAAATTCTTCCAGAGATCGTAGGTTTAACTGTTGCCGGTTTCTCCTTCCCTGTTTCAATTAAACTTCCCTCAGGTGCACGATCACGTGCTATCCAGGCACACGCTGTGCTAACACCCAAACTCCTACCGAGCTTGTGAGGTCATTCTGCTGCTACCAATGTGATAAACTACAATACCCATAACGCATCAACTCTACATTCGCCCAAATGTGTACTGACACTTCACTACGATGCTGATGTTCTGCATCGTAAAAGTATACATCTTTGAAAGTGAAAAGCTTGTTAACCAAGAATTAACAATGCGTATTAAGGAAATTACAAGTGCACAAAAAGCAAATAGGGCAGTATATGTATTGTGTAGAGCAAATGGCTGAATGGGGGTATCGCCGCCAGGGTGGGGTGTGAGTGATGTTGTGCTTCTCCGTCACCAGCAGCACCTGCCCCATCTCCTGCCTGCACAGACTTCTTGTTCTCTGTATCCTTCTTCCTGTGGTATTCCTTTTGCTTGTACCTGGCGCACCCAGCCCAGCCTTTCCTGCACTCCTCTTCACCCTGATCAGCCTTCCTACCTCTGCCACTGGTCAACAAGCGCTGTGAATGTGTATAGTCCTTACAGGAGGTATCCTCTTTTACTTGCACTGCCCTATGTCCAACTGTGTTTCCTCCAGTTGCCCCTGAGAGCAATTCGCGCACAGCAGTGGTCCGGCTACTATATATTCATCCTTTTTCCACGTGTGCACTCTGCCGCGCATTGCCTGTGTCTGCCCCAGCCGACCTTGGAAGCAACTCCTCAGCGCCAACGTCCGCCATGCCTTCCTCTTCCCAGCCTTGCCATACACGCAGCGGCCGCTTCTCCCTACCGCCTTCTCTCAGCGGCCTCCGCCGGTGTGAGGATCGATCAGCAGCACTGACCCCCGCGACCTCCTCGCCTTGCTTGCTGCACTCCCAGAGGTCGCAGCTTCACTCCGTGCTCCCCACTCAACAGGCAACACGGTCCTAACACCAATGCAGCTCGCCACCAGCTCCGCCACGGCAGCCCAGCACGTCGCGGATTCAGCTACCGCCTCATCACCAATGTGGTGAGTGGCCTAAGGAGGTAATTACGTTAGGGCCAGGGTACAGTAGCGGCATTTACGGGGGGCATATAATAAGGGGACAAGTCACACCAGTATTATGTAGTGGCGACGACCACGAGCGATTGGCGCTTTCTTTATCTATAACCTCCTTTCCGCGCCCGGCGGGGGAGGGGTGAAACTGCAACAATTTCATGTAGTGGCCGGATGGCTCACTACAAGGAGGACCTCAGGGTCTTTATTGCCTTTCTCATTGATTTTTCATGGTCGGATTTAAACGTGCCCCCTGCCTTCATCTGCTGGCCATCCTGTGTAACGCATTGGCTTTCTGTCGCCTCTGCCAGATTAACGTGAACCCTTCTCTAAAGATGATATACAAGTAGTTTTAGGTTAACGTTTGAAACAAGAGGCTGCATCCTCACACAGATTTTACAAGGCCAGCTGCGCCGCAAGCGGTCAAGCAAGAGGAGGGGGGGTGAAGGAGAGGGGAAAAACATGCAGCCAACAAGCAGCAGGCTTGCAAAAGAAAGTCTCACACAAAGGCGGATGAACACATGGTATGGGAACGGAAAAGAGCCCCTTTTAAGATATATGAAATACAATAGATTTCACAAGCACTTTGGCAAGGCCTAGCCCAATACATGCTTTTTTTATACATAGGCCAAGCACTTTTCTTTTTGAGAGGGGACTGCAATTTAATGACGCCAGTGAGTTTTTCTCATAAGTCACGTAATTCACTGGTAGCCCAAAATACGCACCCAATAAAGTAACGGCCTCAAAGCAACCAGGTTAGTGTAGGGTTATCGAGGTCCAATGTTAGTGGTACCAAGGGAGTTCCCCTCCCTAAACCAGTTAGGGCTCTGATGAAGTTGCTTTCGTTGTACCCAAGGTGCACAAATTACAATGGCCCCATAATTTCAGCACCGTACAGTGCCGCACACCTTGCTTGCATCTTATAGATGTCTGTTTCTGGAAGGATAGGAAACCAAGAAGCCTTCTTTGCAATCCTGAGAATTGCCCCAGCTCTATAATTTGAGCTTTTGGAGATCTGTGAAGCCCAGGAACTGAAATCTGCCAAGTGCATCCCTGAAAAGTCAAATTCTCTGACCCTTTCCAATACTTCCCTACATAAATGTACAGTGCCTTTCACACCTTTTCTTCCTAGAATAAGTAATCTGCTTAGATTTAATATTCAAAATTGCAAACAATCTCATACTGTAACCAACCAAATGTAAAACTACATGGAGATTTGTCTTTACAATGAAACCCATATGTTGCTTGTTACAACCTGGGAGGATTACAGCGTTCTAGGCTAAAAACATGCATACCTGGGGTGACGTAATCGTCTGGATGGTAGTGATAGCACTGCTATGTGATGAAGGACAATATTGAAAAGGAGGATATTTTGTGGTGTTTGACCAAACCTCAATCCAGAGACACACAAAGAGAGGAAACATAACATTACTTTCTTACAAACACTGCGCATTTAAGTCCCAACAACCTCCTGGGAAGCATACAAAGCCTCTATAAGAGGCACAGTTATTTAATAGCTGAAGCATGAACAAAGCCAACAAACAGATCTAGAACCTAAAGCACACAAAGCCGAAGTCAACCTTGGAAATGAAAACAGCAAAGAAAATGCACAGATGCTTAAGCTGCCATAGTTGAACAGCAACAACATGGCTGGCATCATAAAGTAGACTTTTTGATCCAGGGACTAAAACAGGTAAATGATTACACTGATTGAGCTGCAGACAGTAGGCGTCCACACATCTCAGCCGCATTCAAGACTGCAATAAAAGAATTGTCACTCTTACCATACAGAAGAGTGTTTTATAAATGTTATATACCCTAAGACTAACTGTTCCACAGGAAAACCTGTTTGCATAGCTATCACAGAAGTTAATGACTCTTACCATGCAGATGCCCTTTTGACATACCTCAGTAAGCCACACCTGTCCAAACCTAACATCATCCACACTCTAAACAGATTTGAGAGAATGATCCAGGGAAAGACTTGATTATTCCTCCTTTGTCTGAAAGAAAATGAAATGTCAACATCTATTCTAGCAAGTATACAAAAAAACACATGATGTTCCAAATCCCTTGGCATTCAGATTGGGAACAACGAAGGATTAGTCCAGCTAGAAATTCCACAACACACGCTTGAGCTCATAGAATACGATTTACTCCACTGGTCTACACTCCCAGTCTCTACACAAAGAGGAATTTACCTTATTGAAAAAATAATGCTTCCCAAAATGATATATACACTTCAAAATGGCCCTATAAAGCAGCCCACCTGCTGGTTATAAACAATTGGATATACCGTTCCACTATGGGCATGGCATATACAACTGAACTCCACAATATATCCCACACACACTACATAGGAGGAGTCAAACACCCTAGACAAATTACCCCTGCAACCAAGGTGGTGCTAGCTTCATGGAAAGCCGCAGCTACCCAAAGGTCTAGCCATTATGGTAGGTTAACCAGTTCCCACGGGTATCGGCATTAAACGGCTTCAAGGGTGGCCTCACGTCAGCATCGAGACACTAAGGAACGCAACGGTAAGCAAAGTATTGAAATCATTTGAGAAGTTACAAGAGGAATTCACTCTAGAGAAGTCCCAGTTCTTCTGATACTTGCAATTAAGACATGCCATGACAACACACCGGACCAACAGAGCAAATTCTCGACTTCAGGTCCATTGAAGTCAAACTATGTCCCAAATGCCCCCGTGGGCTCGAATATCCTCCCTATACAGATCTCTCATTACAAATACCCCAGGAACCTTCGATAAACAAATACTGGCATGGGAGACAGACCTAGCCTACTTGAAAATGAAGAGTGGGCGTTCCCACTAATGGCATAGAGAAAAATTAACCTCTAGTTATCGCTTGATACAACTCAAATGTACGTCTTCTATGGCAGATGTAGCGCTGTAAGTCTCCGACCCCAACTTGCTTCAGGTGCCAAACAGAGGAAGGAGAAGATTTCAGACACACAAAAAAAATCATTGAGCTGGGCTTAGTGATTAATAAAGGAGACTTAGCTCCAAACTAAAGAAACCCAGCAGCCTCCGGTGCTTCGAAATGGCTAGCTGGCCTAGTTCATGCTGTGCCACGGAGAGGCCTGTATACAACACCAGAGGATGTCCGCAAGTAACGATCTGAGGAAGAGGGTAGCAATGCAGAGGGTGGTGGGATCTTCTTAAATGAAGAACCTGACAGTACCCGGGACACTTGGGAAATGTTGCAGGTGTTGTCCTGGGTGGGACTTAGGTGTTGCTACAATATTGATTTTGTAAACAATACACTTGTATGGGATTGAGAAGATAACGGTATTCTGACAAAATATAGAAAATAAAATATTGAGAGGCACAAATATCAAGTTGTGAATATCGTGATGTACGAATATTGTGGACAAGAATATAGATTTTAAGGTTAGTAATATCATTGTTAAAAATATCAAAGTTGTTAATATTGATGTTAACAATATCTATGTTGTAAATATCATTTACAAAAATATAGTTTTGAATATTTTCGTTCTTTAATAATTTTTTTGTATTTTAGTATATATTTAAATTGTATATGTCATAAGTTGTTTGTGTAATATTGTTAATGTGTTTTAATATACTTGGTTACATTTGTAGCTATTTTTAATTTTAATTGATTTGTGTAATGTTATTTGTGGTGCCGTAGCGGGTTGTAAGGTTCCTAGGGGTATAGGGTGGGAAGTAAATTAATTATAATTAATATGTAATATTTATGTATTAGTTATTTAATTGCTAATTAATTATGTTAATTGTGTCATTATTTTTTTATTACATTTTTTAGGTGCAGGTTGGGGGGATAGTAGGGGTATAAGGTGGGAAGTAAATTTTTTATAATTATTACTAATTATTTAATTGATAATTATGTAAATTGTGCAATAATTTCTTTAAAAAATCATTTTGGTGAATGTTGCTGTAGTCAGCAGGACCGTCATTGGGTAAATGAGGAAGTCATGTATAGGTTAAAACCCCAGCCTTTCTCAAACGCGCAATTTTAGTTTCTGAAGCAGCGGAATGCTGTTACAGGTACACAGCTTTTTACTCTCCATCCTTCAATCACTCAATCTCTTGTTCATTAAGATTTACAAGCAAAGGTAATTACATGATGGGGGAAGAGCTCTTAAGAGAGCATTCATCCAGCAATACAGACAGGTAAACACCAGCTTCTGCCAAAGACTTACTGTAAAGATAATTACAGAGATTTTATTGACTGGAAAGTTTTTTTCCCCAAAGCCACTGATTTTCTCCTCATTAAGTTGAGTAAATACTGTGCAGATAAAATAATTTGCAATGTGAATCCTATTTCACAAACTGGTCTCCACAATGAGTCTTTGTGCATTGGAAAAAAACTAGGCACAATCATACTACTTACCACAAAGCCAAGATATCCCTGTGCGTTTCTTAACTTCCTACACATATTTTAAGGGGACTAGAAGCTAACATCACTGTATGGCATCTCAGTTTATGCTGCATTGTGCACATATAAACTTAACGAGGTAACCAGGCTGACCAAATCTGTTCCTTCACAATGTACACATCAGTGGAGCACGGTTGAGAGCGCATGTGTGAACTGCAACTCTGTGCAAGAAGTGCAGGCCCTAGCACTGTGCACCAGGGGCACACTCTCCTTGCCAGTGTGCCTCCCATCACTAGAGGGGTGAAGGTCCTGTTGTATTTCTTCAGCCACAGGACTCTCAGAAGAGAAGCGGCCCGTACTGCTACATCTGGTGGAGGAGGACATTGTCAACTTGTCACGCAACCTCATAGAAGCTGACCAGCCTCTCACTTAACAAACTTGGTGAACGCCCAGAATGAACCAGTAGAACCAATGGCAAATCCGGATCACAGCAGTTCCGAATTTAACAAGCCTGCTAGAATCCAGAAGAGTGCAGCGTTTGACATGGTCTCACATCCCATCCTCCTGAGGAGCCAGCACAAGGTCATCATCGAAGGACTTGCTCTCTGCTGGATCTGCTCCGTCTTAACTGATAAAACACATGTTGTCAGCCTGATACTCTATTCCTCGGAAGGCTGCAAACTCATCTGCAGAGTGCCTCAAAGCGCATTGCTAAGCCCCACCCTCTTCCAATGGATACATAATCCCTCTGGCCAATGTCATCTGTGCACACAACATCAACATCCTCTCCGCTCGCCTGCAGAAAACGAGCAACTCATACTCTCCCTCTCAGACACTATTCGAACTCAAGAAACCATTTCATCTTTCGCATGACCGAAGTCAATAACTGGAAGAAAGTCAACTGTTTCAAGCTCAACTTGGACAAGGCAGAAGTAGTGATCTTCAGGAACACCTCACCATGTGTCTCCAAGTGGTGGCCGGCTGACCTCTCACCTACTCCCACACCCAGAATCCATGCAGGAACCTCGGAAAAGTTATCAACAACAAATTGGACATGACCGCACAAGTCAATGGCGTCACTGCATCCTGCTTAAACACACTGAAGATGCTGCGAAAGATCTTCACATGGCTCCCGAGCAACACTAGAAAAACTGTCAATCATGTCCTAGTCACAAGCAAGTTGGACTGTTGGAACACCCCCTACGCTGAGATCACCAAGCAATTCACTAGAAGACAGCAAACCGTCCAGAACTTGGCAGCAAGACTCATCCTCAACCTCCCACAAAGAACTCACATCACACCACACCTCAGGGAGCTCCACTGGATCCCGATACAAAAACACATTAATTTCTAACTCCTCACACACACATTACAGGCACTACACCACTCAGGCTCCACCTACATAAACAGTCACATCTCCTTCTACCAATCACCCAGATAGATCCGCAAGACTTGTACTCGCACACATGGCACGCATACACAAAACTAGATCTGGACGGGCATTCTCTTAAATCACTCCTAAAGCAAGGAACATCCACCCACTCCACATCAGACCTTCCTCATCTCTTCATGAATTTCACAAGAACCTGAAGCTGGCTTTTCAATGAATCAACATACCATAGGCAGGGCTAGGAGCACACTCCTGCCCGGTGCCAGGTGTCTCTTGCGGGAGATAGTGTGCTTTACAAATACACATAACATAACAGTTGGGTATTACCACTGCTTCCAAATATAGTATTGTGATTATTTGATATTGTTGTTAAAGATTTGAAGGAAGGTAGTGCCCACAAGTGCAAGCATCTGCTTTGTTTGGTCATCTGGGGATTTGGAGCAGGATGGTTCTGTCATGGTGGACGTTACTGGTTCAATAAATGACATAGAAAACTTGCAAACGAGGCTTTCAGCTAGAAACAGACATCACCATGCGCTGCCACTGCTTGTGATGTGCTGTGCACCGACTACCTGCTGGCATTGCACGTCAAAGGCTAAGAGGATAATGGGCAAACAAAGAGAGCACGGTCAGTGGTGGTTACACCCACCCAACCACCGACACCCTCCAAACACTGAATGTAACTGCACACACAGCAATGCCACTGCAACCTTCCCTCATGTGCACTGGTCATGCACAACACAGGCAGGGTCACTGCAAGATTCCCTAACACACAATGAACAGGGAGTGGCTGGCCAACTGCAATATAAACCCTGCCTGAAACGGAGACCAGGTACAGGAGTGGGAGCCGCAGTGTGGACTTTACTTACACACATAACGTACAGCCTGAACAACAGCAATACAAGCTTCCCTCACAGACAGAATAGTTGTAGCATGGACAGCAGAAAGCCAAGCCTGCAGCTTGTGGTTATGGTGGAAATATACAGAAGGTAAGAGCAGGGGTTAATAGAGCTTGCATGCCCAATTCAAATGTTTCTTTCTGATTCCCGCCATTGGTGCAACTTTCCTCCTCTGACCCTTCTTTTGGGAACAATGGGTTTTATATCTAAGGGTGTATGGAATATCCCTCAGATTAACTCTTAACATATCCGCATAACATTTTGGTTTGAAACCTTCACTGTATACCCTTCAATGTCTAGAGGGCTGATGAAACAAAGAAAAGCAGTACAGAGAAGAAATCAAGTGAATAATGGAAATTAGAACCTGGGAAACAGATCAAACATATTCTATGGCAGCCCAAGCCTCTTGCAAAGGTGGCAAACTGGGACTGTGGGTGGGGAAAAGACTGGTCCCCCTGCATTGACATTTAGATCACAGGGGAAAAGTTGGCTTTACCGAGGGGAAACTATTGCATAAAGCTCAAGAGGCCAGCACTAAGCCCCTGTTATAGTTATGTAACTTTCAGATGTTTTAATCATGCAGGCCTTTTCTTTTTGGGTCGGAATGGTAGATGAAGTCTGAAGAGAAAAGTAATACATATCAAATAATACAATAGAGGACAGAAAATCACACAAAAAACATGATACAATGTATGTTTATAAGGGATGAAACCGCTGCGATTATTAGTAGGGCACAGAAAACCATTACACCTCTGCCTGCTTGGTCTATGGAAGAATCTTTATTCATTATTCATGCAGAGAAGGTCAAAGTACAGGCAGGGCCAGAAGTCCTGCTGCAAACTCACCAGCAGCACAGTAAGTCGCTCCCTGCGTCCTCGAGGTGGTCTCAGAATTGATTGTGTTTTGCTGCACCTCCATGGGATCCCCAGATACTGCCTTAGCCTTCCCCAAGATCTTCCCTACAGCTGGAAAAGAAAGTTGTCACCTTATTCACAATGTCACCATGCACAAGCAGTTCATGGAGAACTGTCGCAGATTAATTAATTGAAAAACACAATCTATTGCAGGGCTAGAGGGATGTTTACAGACCAAGCCTAAGTATTATCCCCCGTAGGAATCAACAAACAACTACAAACTTAGGGGTCTAAATAAGGATTCAATCGTAATCCTCTGTTCGTCATCACCCTATCAAGAGTACAAGGGTACGAACACCATAATAATACTACCAAACCAGATCACAGGATGTGAAGAACCGGTAACGTGAGTCACCCCTGGTGTAGGATTCCCATCAACAGTCTTGTAATGATCAATATTATCATTTGGAAGTCCTTATCG
The DNA here is from genome assembly GCF_964261635.1 of Lissotriton helveticus. Taxonomy (NCBI): domain Eukaryota; kingdom Metazoa; phylum Chordata; class Amphibia; order Caudata; family Salamandridae; genus Lissotriton; species Lissotriton helveticus. The sequence continues at coordinate 483,305,160 of NC_136060.1, forward strand.
GGTATTATGTCTCTAGATCATTGAGACCGGCATACCCCGATAACCAGATGCGGGGTAGCGACCCACAATCACTTGGTACTACCACATGGTGTTGATGTGATGGGAAGTGCAGTGTAAGCAAAAAAAGTAAGTGGTGATCTTAAAAAAGGATAGGGAACTCAACCCAAAAAACTTTTAATAATTGTTGGCCCCTTCCTTAATAAAAACCAGAACAGTATAATATCGTCATCGCAGTCCAAACAAATAGCTGCGAGGAGGTCACGTTACCGGTTCTTCACATCCTGTGATCTGGTTTGGTAGTATTATTATGGTGTTCGTACCCTTGTACTCTTGATAGGGTGATGACGAACAGAGGATTACGATTGAATCCTTATTTAGACCCCTAAGTTTGTAGTTGTTTGCAGATTAATTAATACCTGCACATCATAAAGTACAGAAAAAAATACTCACTGATTTGTAAATCAACAACAACAGGATCACAAGTTGGTAGGAAACAATGTACTTACCTGTAACAAAAGGTTAGCAGTTAGTAGCTATGCTATTATACATAGAAGTCTGCAATCCCTGCATAAAAGCCAATCTCGGACTTCCTTATTACAGCTACTTGATAAATCTCTTGTCTCCTGTAAAAAAGAAATGATGTAGTTGCTCAACATTAATACGGTATGATACTTTATTTGCAACTTCATGGTGCCTGCTGTGAGGGCTGGCAGTCAAGTTGAAAAGCATAATTATGGCTGCAGTCAAATCAATAGAAACAAGAACTCGCTTTTCCTCCTTTTTGTTTCTCTATTTTGCTTTAAATGAACAATGAACTGCAGAAAAGAAATATTTATGCTAACAAGTGCATTTTCTGCAAGGTCTAAGACAGTACAGAAAACTAAATCCAGGAATAAACGAGCAGTGTACTATCTGGCCATGTGAACCTACTGGTTTCAGCCATTTGTCTTGGGGTGTCCACCTGTCAGAACCTACTGGAAGAAACTAATAAGCCTCATTGAAGAGATCATACGAAAACAAGGCCCGGAGGCGGACTATCTAGGCTGCACCTCACATTCTAATTCATGAACAGTTCGATGCCCGGTGCACAAATTCTACGTCACTTGCTGCCATTTAGTGCCACTGTTTGACAGATCCCAGAATTGTTGTATATAGGAAGGTGCACCAGGAAAAGAAGTCCAATCTTGAATATTTTACAATAAGAATCCTTTATTTGTCAATCTTCAAATACGTAAAAAGCAATCCAGCAAACACGTTTCATTCCAAAACGACTTCTTGAACTTCATCAAGGCTTTATTTGATATAAGGCCAACATCTAGTATTAACGCCAATATTCCAGCACTCATAAAAACGTAACATGATCTCATGAATATGGTGCCCTAGAATCTGGAGTGGGACAAGTGGAAAAGGGTGGGCCACAGGGCTGGACTGGAAACCCAAAGCAGACCTGGCAAATTTTATAAGACCAGCCCCAGTATGGTACAGAGCAAGCAAGGGCAGCAAGCGAGCCTAACCACTACAACGGCGGTGTGGTTGGGTTCTTCCCCCATGAAAATGTGAGCTGAAAATGTGAGCTGAAAATGTGAGCTAAAAAAATTGTGCATATTACAACACATTTTTCATTATATATTGAAATGTATTAGCTGTTAAAGCACAGGAAATGATGACCTTACTGTGCACCAGGATACAACAATCTTTGTTGGGGTCCTTCAATGATTGGAACAAAACAAGTAAATAGGCCCAACGTGGCTAACTGTGGGCATATCCCTTTACAGGATGAAGTCCCTCACTCACCAAAGGTGACATGCTTCATCATTTGGGATTCTCCTCCTAGAGGAAAAACCTAGTTCCTCTGGGGGCTACAACCCCCTCTCTGAGAGGGATAAGCTCAGGGATGTTTTGAATATAGTAATGGATGTTCTAAATCCACAAATGAAGAGCTAACGGTATGAGTATAACCCCTCTTAATCATCCCTACTTGGGCATCCGTACCCATTTGGACGTGAACTGGTCACTGTGGCACCGGCCATTGGACTCTCAGGCCTTGTCAGAATCCACCAATGTACCCATGAAACCTTCCAGACAGCTATCATCCACAGGTGTGTTGTTTATGTCTTGATGATGACATCGAGTCATGAAGGTCAAAACGCCGCCGACTCGCACAAGCTACACTTGAACTATGAATTATGACATCATTTTTCTAAAACTCTCTCATAAATTTATTGATTCATGTATAATTTCAATTGACCAGCCTCTGGTGGTTCTGGTACACACCAGCCTGGCACCACGAGACATGTTTCTGGAACCCTGGGGTGGGAGCCTATTCTCCCTGAGCCAGAACAAAGAACTTGAATCGTTACTTAAGCATCATATCATTGAGCATTTTAATTGTCAAATACCATCGGTTTCTCCCATTATGGTAGAGCCCAAAAAGGGACAATGAAGGAGTGGTACACAACTGAGGAATGAACTGGTCTTATTGGATGGGTTAGGTATGAGAGGGAATAAACTGGTGCCCTCCCTGTGGTTTGAGGAAGAGATTGCTAGATAATGCCCATGTGAGTCACATGGACCCGTTCCTGATTCAGTCAGGTAATGCTGACTGATTCATCGGAATCGGGCTTTGTGGAAATTCCTTTCTATACCTTACCCAGAGTTTGGATTGTTGCTCCCGCCTCTGCCGACACATTCTTGTGGGAGTAGACTACTGGCGATATCCACCTGGATCCCTCAAATGCACGAAGGGTATCTTTTTAGAATCCCCACATTGTTATTGTAACTCCACCCTCCAGGGGTTACCTTCTTACCAGCAGTCTGTGGGTTGGAACCCCTCTTAATCATCCCTACTTGGGCATCCGTACCCATTTGGACGTGAACTGGTCACTGTGGCACCGGCCATTGGACTCTCAGGCCTTGTCAGAATCCACCAATGTACCCATGAAACCTTCCAGACAGCTATCATCCACAGGTGTGTTGTTTATGTCTTTATGATGACCTCGAGTCATGAAGGTCAAAACGCCGTCGACTCGCACAAGCTACACTTGGACTATGAATTATGACATCGTTTTTCTAAAACTCTCTCATAAATTTATTGATTCATGTATAATTTCATTTGAATTTTGGTCCAGTATACTGTAGCATTTTTTTCACTTGTATCACTTGCACTGTTGGCTGTTGAGTACAAAGTGTTCACGTCCACATTTAGTGCACAACTTAAAAAGCATGGTTGATTCTGCATTTTGATCTGTTAAATTTCATTTGCATCTTTTTACTGATATCATAAATGCATCTAACCATGTTCTTGGGACTAAGTGTTGTTATTCAATTTATGCTGCATAATTAAGTTATTCTTTAAATTATTTCCTCTCATTGATTCCCGTTGAGACATTGTTGCATGTTGCTCATATGAGTCGCATGGGCATTTCCAAGACCAAAGAAACGGTCAGGGAAGGATGTGTATGCCCTGGATTAAACTTGATGAATGACAGTGCAGTGATAAATTGTGTCTAGTGAATGCAAAGTGATAAGGTGTTGACATTTAGGGTCCAGCCCATGGTTATGACGCGACCTACATCCGGGCAGTGGGTGGATATAGAGTTCGATATTCTTGGTCTTATTAAGATAACATGGTCTGACAAGTTGTATGCATGAATATGTATTCTTGTTGGCCAGAAGTAAAGATTGTGAAGTTCATGGAATCTCGTGATGTGATACAGTTTCTAGAAGAACAGTTGAAAGGGATGGTTTTCCTTCTGCAACTCAAGGAGTGCAACTTACTTCAGGAGCGATGGAGGAGTTCTTTATTGTAAGGCATATAAAGCATGAGAAAACAGCATTGCATCATCCAGAAACCAATGCCATGATTGAGCGCTTTAACAAAGTGTTGAAAGAAACCATATGGCATTCTTTGATGTGCCATGCTGATTGGATGGTTGAGCTAAAAAACAAAAAAGTAAGGGAGTATTGTAGGAAAGCGGGTTTCAGTTGCAGTAACCACCCCACTTTTTGCCAGACTACTGATGCACTTTTACTTGATGTGCCCTGGGTCCCTGACAATCAGGTTCCCATGGCCTGTGTTTTTTCCCCAAACCTAACCCAATTGGCATCCCTGGCAACAGGTCAGCCCCTGGTAAATGGGACCACAGGTACCCGGGACTCTGTGACCAGAGAAGGCCTCTAAGGGCTGCAGCACCTATTGTGCCACCCTTAGAGGCCCTGTACCTTTACACACACATACTGCCTTTGCAGGTTGCGTGTTATGGTGCAGAACAAAACAAAGAGTCGACATGGCACATATCCCTTGGTGCCATGCTTACAACCCACTGTTCTGGCATACATCAGTCACCCCTCTAGCTGTGTGCCCTATACCAGTGGTGAGGGTACAGATGCATAAGCCCTGTACCCCTGCAGTGTTGAAGTCCATTCTTAGACATTGTAAGTGCAGTGCTTCCATTAAGAATATATGGTGCTGGGAGCTTGTCATTATGAACTCCACAGCACCATAATGGCTACAATGAAAACTGAGAAGTTTGGTATCAAACTTCTCAGCACATTAAACCCACACTGATGCCAGTGTGTGATTTAATGAAAAATGCACACAGAGAGCATCTTAGAGATGCCCCCTGCAAAACGACCAGCCTCTGGTGGTTCTGGTACACACCAGCCTGGCACCACGAGACCTGTTTCTGGACCCCTAGGGTGGGAGCCTATTGTCCCTGAGCCCAGAAAAAAAGCCTTTCCTGGGCGGAGGTGTTCACACCTCCCCCAGGACAGGAAGATCCATCTGTGGCAGGGGAGCTTCAAAGGCCTGGCAGCCTTTGTAATGCGACCCCGAGCCTCTCCTGCTATCAGGAGCAGACCCCATTCCGGTCTCCCCTCCTTTTCGGAGGGAAGACTGGCGGGAAAAACTAGCCAGCCCAGAAGGTGTGCCCACGTCTGCCAACTCGACCCCTTAGGTGAGGGAGGCGAGGTGGAGCCCACTCTTCAGTGCCCGCCATCTTGCAGATGGCAGGCAGTCCCCAATTCGGTTTAGGGATTGTGTTCACTCCCCCACGTGGGGTGAGCACTCCAAGGGTCACCCTAAGGTCAGTAGCCCATTGGCTACTGACATAGAGACCCCTAAAACGCCCCCTAAATACAGTATATACGGGTCAGCCCTGAACCAAGAAAGCAGACAAGAACCCACAACAAGAACAGAAGAATGAAGGACCGAACAACTGTGCAGCAGCTAATAAGAGGAAGACACCCACTGACTTGGACCCAGCACTACCGGCCTGTGTCCCCCTGGAACCTGCTCCTGAGAAAACTCTGTGTGTCCTGCAGCCAGCAACCTCGAAAACCCCGGAGGACCTGCCTGCCTTCAACTCCAAAGACTGTGCCTCCCGTGAACACCAGATTTGTTCATCTGCAACCTCTGACTCCGTCTGGAAACCGCGGATCCGCCCCACTCTGCACCCGCCTTCCACGGCCCGAGCTCAAGTGGGCAAACACCATGAGAAGGTCTCTCAGGCGATCCTGACCCAACAACCGGCAACCCCTGACCTGCCTCAAGCCTCCAGCAGACTCCTGCAGCCTAAATCCAGAAGGTCCCCCCAACCGCAACCAGGAGCGTGTAGGAAGATCCAATACCAAAAGGCAGCCCTGCGCCCAACGCCCCACAGCCTTGGTGGCTAAACCAATGGTGTCTGACCAAACCCTAACTTCCCAACTAACCTCTCAAAGTGGTGGTCGCACCCATTAGACCTTCATGCCCGAGCCTGCGGTGCTTTTGCAAACCAGAGATTCTCCACAGCAAACAACAGGGAGCCTGACGTTGAAACAACACCCAGCCGCCCCAGTGCAACTCAGGGTGCACCTTTGGTGCTATTTTATTACCCCATTCACCCTGAGTTAGACACTAGGAGCTTTGCTCCCACAACCAAGTGGCCTGCCCGTCACCAGCCACCAACCAAAGGCCCCCTATACCTCCTTGGATAACATTGGGCCTCAGCACTCTGCACCCTGTCGCCCTAGTGCTGCTGAGGGTGTAACGAGAGTGCATCCTTGACCCTGGGGGACCCCGGAGTCCACCCCCAGAACCACAACTCCCACTACCAAATACTTACCTCAAAACCAATAACACTATTTTCCTCCATAGGATAACATTGAATGTTTTTCTGTGAAAAGTTCTAAGTGTGGAGATTGAGAAACTAAAAAAATTCTTTAAAATTGCAAAACGATTTTACTTACCCGTTACAGAAAATATCCCAGAGTAGTATCTAGTAGTATCTCTGTGTAAGCCTAGTAATCTCAAAGGTTACTTACCTGCTATTGTACTAAAAAGCCTATTGAAGTATATGTACTGCATTTACTAAGTATTGCATTTGCTCTGCATCCATACTATAAATCAAACCAAAGTACAATTGCAATTGCAATTCAAACTGAGTTACAATCTGTATATTTACTGCAATGTAATTATCACTTACCTGTGTGTACCAGGCTTGCTTGGTTCTCGAAAATAAAATAACTAAAAAAAATTTTATACAAAAACAATTGGTCTGAAGTTCAGTCTTTGAGTGTGTGAATTCATTTTCTGACTGTGTGCAACACATGCTTAATACTGTCCTCTGATACTGCCTTACTGCTCAACCACACTACCACAAATAGAGAGTGAGGTGCTATTTAACTTTACCTCTGCCTACCTTTGGGGTTCCACTGGACTCTGCGCACACTATACCTCACTTTGGTATAGTATATACAGAGCTAGCTTCCCACAAGTATACATTGATGCCAAAGTCAATTCCCCTTCTCGGCTGTTGACAAGAAGAACTGCCAATAGTGTAATGCGTTTCCGTATGGTTAAATGAGAAGCGTGAAAGTGGACAGTGGAGTTGGTGATGCGGAACAGTGAAGAGAGAGAGAAAGAGAGAGAGAGAGAGAGAGAGAGAGAGAGAGAGGGAGAGAAAGAGAGAAAATGTTGAAAAGGAAAGTGTATTATGATTGTGTGACGAACTGCTACCATCTTCCCCCCTATCCTCGGATAATGCAACAGAGACCGTTCCCCCTTACCTGTCTCCCTATCCTCTCCTCTGTCCACAGAATGTGGCGCTGAAGAACAGGGACTTTCCCATTAAGGGAAACATGCTTGGTGAAGCTTTTCCGGATCATGTGACATGGTCAGATGACCCGGTCACGTACAAAGCACTCATATGAATGTCAGCAGCCCTACATGCCAAGAACAGATGCATACTGGTAAGTAGCATTTTCCGTTCGAGGCATGTGGGCTGCTGAATTCATATCTTTGCATAGACTGTATAGCAGTACCTTCTCTAGCGGTGGACGCCTGTGCCAGCTGCAGCAGTTTGAAAAAGAGTTTTGAGGACAGCTTGGCCTACAGCAGCTTGCTGCTTTGCTTGCACATCTACACAATAGTGTTTGGTGAAAGTGTGTATTGTAGTCCACGTGGCTGCCTTACAGATGTCTTCTAGTGGAATGTTTCCCAGGAAAGCCATGTAAGCACCCATTTTGCGCGTGGAATGTGCTCTTGGGGTACTGTTAGAGTGCGTTTAGCTTTGTGGTAGCATATTTGAATGCATTTAACTATCCATTTAGCTATTCCTGATTTAGAGATGGGGTTACCTTTATGTTGTGGTGAGAAAGCAACAAACAGTTGCTTTGTCTTTCTGAATGGTTTATTTCTGTCAATGTAATATAACAGAGCTCTTCTTACATCTAGTGTGTGTAAGGCTCTTTCAGCTACTGACTGCGGGTTTTGGAGGAAAACGGGCAGTTCAATGGACTGATTGATATGGAAAGTGGAAATGACCTTTGGCATGAACTTAGGGTTAGTACGTAGTACCACCTTATTTGCATGTATTTGCATGTAAGGTTCCTGAATAGTTAAAGCCTGTAACTCACTTACTCGTCTGAGTGAAGTGATGGCAATTAAAAAAGCCACCTTCCATGTTAGAAATTGCAGTTCACATGAGTGTAGTGGTTCAAAAGGAGGTCCCATAAGTCTGGTAAGTACTATATTTAAGTTCCAGACCGGTGAAGGTGGATGTTTGGGAGGGATTATCCGTTTGAGCCCTTCCATGAAAGCCTTGATTGCTGGAACTCTGAACAGAGACAGGTGTTGTCTGTTCTGGAGGTAAGCTGCTATAGCTGCAAGATGAAGTCTTATTGAAGAGTATGCTAGAGTGCATCTTTGAAGATGCAACAGGTAACAGATACTGTTTTGTATTGAAGCGTCTAATGGATTGATTTGGTTATTGTTGCAATAAATTACAAATCTCTTCCATTTGGCTGCATAGCATGCTATAGTGGTTGGGGCATCTTGCCTCTTTGATAATGTTCATGCAATCAGGAGGCAAATTGAGATATCCAAATTCTAAGACTTCAGGAGCCAGATCGCTAGGTTCAGTTGATTGGGATCTGGGTGCCTGATTTCTCCATGTTTCTGAGTTAGGAGATGTGGCGATAGACGCAGTCTTTGGTGTAGAACCACGGAGAGTTCTAGGAATGTTGTGTACCATGGTTGTCTGGCCCATGTTGGAGCAACCAGGATCAGTGTCAGAGACTGCTGACGTAGTTTGGGTGCTACTAGTGGAATCAGTGGGGCTGGTGGAAAAGCGTACGCAAATCTGCCTGACCAGTTCATCCATATTGCATTGCCCTGTGACAACGGATGTGGGAACCTGGCGGCAAAGTACTGGCATTTGGAGTTTTCGTTTGTGGCAAACAGATCTATTTCTGGATGCCCCCATTCTTGGAAGATTGGTTGGAGAACTTGAGGATGAATCTCCCATTCGTGTATCTGTTGGCTGTGTCTGCTTAAAAGATCCGCTATTTGATTGTCTTTCCTTGGCAGGTGTTGTGCTAGGAGAAAGATGTTCTTTGGAATTGCCCACCTCCATATGCTCTGCACTAAATGAGAAAGCTGTAGAGAGTAAGTCCCTCCCTTTTTTTGGATGTAATACATGGCTGTCATGTTGTCCGTCTGAATCAACACCGCTTTGTTGTATATGTGGTTTTGGAACGCTTTCAGTGCCAGAAAAACTGCTAGCAACTCTAAGTGGTTGATATGTAGTGTCTTTTGCTTGGCTGTCCAGAGTCCTTGGACTGTGTATTGATGTAGGTGGGCTCCCCATCCTGTCAGTGATGCGTCCGCTGTCAATACTACTTGTGGAGTTGGCTCTTGGAACAGTCGCCCCTTGGAAAGGTTTTGTGGATTCCACCACTGCAGAGTTGTATGCGCGACTGTCTACCAACACTAGGTCTTTTAGTTGTCCTTGAGCCTGGTTCCACTGCATTGCTAGGCATTCTTGTAATGGGCGCATTTGAAGTCTGGCATGGGGGACAATGAATATGCAGGAGGCCATCATGCCTATGAGTTGCATGAACACTCGAGCTGGTAGGGAGTGTTGTGGCTGAAACTTTTGGATTAGTGTCTGCATGTTGGCTATCCTGACTGGATTGGGATATGCCTTTGCTACTGATGTATCTATTGTAGCTCCCAGATATTGTTGTATGTGGGAGGGTTGCAGATGAGATTTTGGGTAATTTATTGAGAAACCCAGACTGTGCAGCAGCTGGAGGGTTTGAGATGTATGACTTGCACATTGGATGTCTGACTTGGCTTTTATGAGCTAATCGTCGAGATAGGGAAACACGTGGATGTGTTGCCACCTGAGGTGTGCTGCCACTACAGCTAGGCACTTGGTGAACACCCTTGGAGCTGTAGTTACTCCAAAGGGGAGAACTTTGAATTGATAGTGTTGCTCTTGTATTGTGAACATAAGATATTTCCTGTGAGCTGGGTGTATAGGAATGTGGTAGTATGCTTCTTTGAGGTCTAATGTGGCAAGGAAGTCGCCCTGCTGAAGCAGTGGGAGAACTTGTTGTAAGGTTATCATATGGAAGTGCTCTGATAGTATGTATTGGTTCAGAGGTCTGAGGTCCAAAATGGGTCTGAGCGACCCGTCCTTTTTGGGAATTAGGAAGTATAGAGAATATACTCCTGTTCCTTGGTGTTGAAAAGGGACTGGCTCTATGGCGCCCTTTTGTTGCATGGATTGGACCTCTTGGTGTAACAGTGTTATGTGCTCTTTGGACATAGGACGGTGTTTGGGTGGTATGTTGGGTGGAGTAGAAGTGAGTTCCAGGCAATAACCAAACTGGATAATTTGTCTCACCCACCTGTCTGTGGTAATTGCATTCTAGACAGGTAGGAACTGATTGATTCTGCCTCCGACAGGTGTTGTGTGTTCTGGAGGGAGTGTGGTGAAGTCACTGTTTGGTGGCAGTGGAGGCTCTGGTGTTATTGCCTCCACATCCTCTGCCCTTATTATTGTTTCCTCTGTAACCTCCTCTATTGGAGCCTTTGTTAAAAGTGCTCTGGGTATTTGACTTGAAGGTGGAGGAGCTTTGCGAAGTGCTGCCCCTTCCTGCACCTCTATAGGAGGAGCGACGGAAGGAGGCCCGGTGTTGTTGGAACTGAAGCGCCCCCATTGATTTGGCAGTTTCAGTGTCTTTTTTTCATTTGATCTAAAATGGTGTCAACTGCAGGGCCAAACAGAAAGTCTTGGTTTACTGGCTGATTTAGGATGGTGGATTGCACCTCGTTCTTAAATCCAGATATGCGTAACCATGCGTGTCTGCGCAGTAGAATGCTGGTGTTGATAGACCTGGCCGAAGTATCGGCTGCGTCTAGCGCGCATTTAATGGAGGCGTTTGTTATGAATTTGCCTTCCTGAATGAGGTCGTTGGCCTGCGCCTTAAAGGGTTCTGGTAGGTGTTGCATTAGAGTCTCGAGTTGGTCGTAGTGTGCTCTATCATATCTCGCTAATAGAGCTTGTGTATTAGCGATTCTCCAAGAATTAGCAGCTTGTGAAGCTACTCTTTTCCCTGATGCTTCTAAAATTTTAGATTCTTTATCAGGAGGGGGAGGGTCTCCTGTTGTTTGCGAATTGGCTCGTTTACGAGCGTTTGCAACGACTAAAGAATCTAAGGGCAACTGTTGTTTTATATAAGTAGGGTCTGCTGGTGCTGCCTTATATTTTTTCTCTATTCTTGGATTGAGCACTCGTGCCCTAGCAAGATCTTTAAAGATATCTGGCGCGTGCTTGAGGACCCCTTTAAGCATTGGAAGAGTTCTGATATTTTTCTCAGAAGTGGGGAAGGTGTCGAACAAGAAATCTTCCTCTGTAGGGTCAGTGTGCATATCTACCTTGGGATATTTAGCTGCCCTATCTATAAGCTGATTAAACATGATTGTGTCGTCTGTAGCTGACGGTTTTGTTGGGTATGGGGAAGTATCTGGGATGGGCTGTTGCTCGTCATCATCTTGGTCATCCCATGTGTTATCTTGTTGACCAGGATCCCCAGTGTCATCATAATTGTATCGAGGATCTTCCCCCATGTCCTCTCCCTCATTGTGATCAGAGTGTGTGGGAGAGTAAGGAACGAAAGGCATATCAGGCAGAAAAGGAGGAGGAGTGAAAGGCCTTGAGGGAGATGTGCCAAAGTCTTTTTTCTTTGGAGGAACTGGAGGAGTGTCTTGTGGTAAAGGCCTCTTCTTTCGGTGGTAGACTATCACGTGTCCTGTATCTGGATCGATATATAATTTAGCTTGCTCCTCGGACACTGGATGTGGGTGGAGTAGTTCTTCCTCGACAGTCCGTGGCTTTGGCGTCGAGGGTTTAGGTTTATGAACCTTTTTTTGAGTCTGTGGCTCGGTGCTTTTTGGTGTTGGAGCTTTTTTGGGCTCGACAGCTGATTTAGGTTCGATAACCTTTCTTGGTTCGACTCGTTCTTTGGCTTTAGAGTCTTTCTTTGGATCGGCGGCCTTTTTAGGCACGGCAACTTGTTTTGGATCGACCGGGGCTTTTGGTTCGGTACGTTTTTTGTCTGAAGCCTGGTGTTTCTTTGGGTCGATTGTCTTTTTTGTGTGTTCGGCAGCCTTTTTAGGTTCGTCTGTATCAGTTGGATTGATGACTTTTTTCGGTTGGACGATTTTCTTCGGTTCCGATGGTTTTTTGGGCTCGACGATTGTATTTGGTGCTAAGCCTTTTGGTGCCGAGTGTTTTTGCGGTGTGATACTCTTCGGTGCCGAGGGTTTCGGTGCCGATGGTTTGTCGGCGTCGACAGCTTCCTTAGGCTGTACACCTTTTGGATCGACGACCTTACTTTTTGGGTCGATGATCTTCGGTCGGGCCACCTCTTTTGGTTGTGCGCCCTTCGGGTCTACCAGTTTTTTAGGTTCGATGACCTTTGGCTGGAGAACTCTTTTTGGCTCGATGACTCTCTTCGGGCCTGGGCTACCTGAAGGCGTTTGTTTGTGCGTCGGAGCCGGGCCGAGAGGTGGGGTCTCCGAAGGAATGTCTCGATCTTGGCTAAGGCCTTTCGGCGATTCTTCGACCGGAGTCTTCTTTGTTGGGCTGAGTGGAGTGGGGGGCTGGGTACTCACAGATTATTTTGCCCCGGGTCATCGGAGTCCGATTGGTCCTCAACGGTGACGATCTCGAGATCGGAGTCGGCAGCTTCGGGAAGCTCTTGGTCGCCCTCGAAGATATTCTCCGGTTCCGGTGCCGACTTCTGCATCTCTCGCCTGGCAGCCCGTCGATTCCGGATAGTTTTCTTGGATCGAAATTGGGCACATGCCGGGCAATCCTCTTCTTTGTGTTCAGGTGACAAACCCTTGTTGCATACTGTGTGTTTGTCAGTATGTGGGAACTTTGAGTGGCATTGTGGGCACCTTTTAAAAGGGGTCCTTTCCATCGACGGAAGTCGCACGTGGCGTCGATAAGGCCCAACGGCCCGCGTCGACGACCGGATCAAGATGAAAATCTGGATGGAGTCGAGGGGTACAGAGCGAAAACAATACCGTCGAGTTCGAAGGCCTTTTGGCCTTATGGAGTAGTTGGAGTGTAGGAAATAACATCCGAACCCAATGGCGGAAAAAAACAATCTAAGGATGGAGTGGATGCCCATGCGCACTATGGTCCAAGGGATGAGTCATCTATCTCGGAATACTTCGAAGACTCTTCCAAAACAACAAAGTGCAATCATCCGGACCCAACATTAGGTGGCGATCTATGCAAAGATATGAATTCAGCAGCCCACATGCCTCAAACAAACTATTATGTGTTGAAGGCAAGGAATGGGACATGCTCCTTCCCCTGGCCTTATATGTCATCAGAAGACAAACCCAAACCAGCCTAGTATGTTCCCGTTTCAAGCTCTTTTAAGGCCGAGAACCCTGCAGCCTACTAGAGATAACAAAAGAGGTGTGGGAGCAAGAGAAAGAAGAGGAAACAAAATCCTTTCTTGACATCACCCGAAGCCTGCGTACCAGACTACATAAACTCAGAGAATTTGCAGATGCCAATCTAGAGCAGCCCAAAGAAAGCAACAAGTTTTCTATGATAAGGGAAAGAAGTGGAGACATCTAAAGGTAGGGGAATGGGTCCTGGTCCTTATGCCTTCTGCCCTGGCAAAGGTGAAATCGGAATGGCAGGGCCCTTACAAAGTTGTGGACAAAGTAGGGTTAACCTCATATCGCATGCAACTCACACCACGACGCACACAACTATACCATATCAACCCTCTAAAAAAATGGTTAGGTCCCCTCCCCAAAGACCTACATACCGTTGTCCCTTTACCGAACCCCCCTTCCACCCTAAAGCAGCTGGTTATTAAACATGAGCTCGCACCAGTTTAGGAGAAATCCCTAACGGACACCCTACACCCTTTTGCTCCCCTGTTTTCTGACCTCCCCGGGCGCACCTATATGGCAGAACATTCTATCGACACCCAGCCAGGAAAAACAATAAAACAAAAACCTGTTGTATCCCTGCCGCCCGGAAGGGAGGCAATAAAACAGGAGGTGGAAAACATGCTCGCCTTGGGTGTGATAAAACCCTCACAAAGCGATTGGTCCTCACTGATTGTATTAGTACTAAAACCAGACGGTTCCGTCCAGTTTTGTATTAACTTCAGGGCGGTGAATGCAATCTCCAAGTGTGACTCCTATCCTCTTCCATGTGTAGATGAGCTGATTGAGATGATGGGTGAGGCTCAGTACATTACGACACTCGAACTTACGAAGGCATATTGGCAGGTGCCCCTTAAACCACAGGACCAAGAAAAGACAGCCTTTTCTACCCCGACCGGCTTATACGAGTTTACCGTATTACCTTTTGGTTTACACGAAGCATCTGCCACGTTTCAAAGGCTTATGAATAGGGCTCCCGGTTTTCCGTTTTTACGGATTTATACATGTAAATACAGACGGAAAACTATATTTCCTTTGTCTGTATTTACATTTAAAAACGGCAAAATACTAACAAATTTTGCCGCGCTGAAGTGCACAAGACATTGTACATCACGTGTGATGCCATACTGAAAATGAGCCCAATGCTTCAATGCCGTCTTTCACAGAGCGCCGCCCAGCAGCGCACCAGATCTCACACCAGCCTGTCAGAGAGCTACAGGCTCTGCGAACTTAGTGACACCGCAGCTGAGTGCTCTGCGCTGAAAGTATTAATAAAAGTAGAAGTTGGACTGGCACTACAGCTGCTCATCTGACTGGACCCAAAACGAGTTGATGCAGACTAATGCGCTTGTCACTGAACACTCCAGTGAGGTCAGCACAGACCGACTCTGACTGCAATGTGAGACTGCAGTATTCAACTGTTAAACAGGGCACGCACAGGCAGCTGAAGATGTATAATCATCATGACCCGAGGGCACTGAAAAAGCTATTTCTTTGAAAAGCTGTGAATACCTCACTCCACCAGGCACTTACTCTTTTGCGAGGCAAGTGGCGATTCGGTAAGGCTGCCTCGTGGCCTCAATGACTGAATCACCTGCGGCAACGCCTGGAGTGATTCTGAGGGCGGCTCAGCTGCAGAGTGGACGACGGTGTGTTCTGGGCTGCTGAGTGTGGAGGAGCCACTTTGGCGGTCTGTGCACTCTGCTGGGCCACAGTGGGGTGATGTGTCAGGTCCGGTCACAGGATCATTTAAAATGATTACTAACCCACGGTGCGAGCAGGGCTAAGCTGCGTTGCAACTGCCAGCAGCCAAAAGTAAAACTAACTTTATTGAACTGCCGCCCGCTCGGCTAGTGCCGTGGGCGGCAGGACGTCCCACCAATTAAAGTGTGTATCATAAAAGGCAGCTCATTTCGTTTCGGTGATTAGGCCACAGAGCACAGGGAGTCCTGTAGACACTGCCCGCAGTCTGATAAGAAGAGGTGAAAAAAACGAACAAAGACTCGTTAACTAGTGAATGGCCTTTTTTAAAGACCTGTTAAGTACTCGTCAGGTGCGGCTGGCAGCCCAAAAACTGTGTTTGTACCCAGGAAGACCACAGGGCTGACACACAGGACGGGGAGGGAGGGTGGGGGAATGGGTTTCGCCCACTGGGTGGGAGAGATGGCCCACTGTGCAACCGAGGAACCTGTACAATCCAAGTTATGACGTCTGATCACTTGGAAACTAGCCAACCTAATTTGAGAGCTTGGCATGGATGTTTTGACTGGTTTGTGAAACAATGCAGGGGAGACAACTACCTACAGAATCAAGCAATCGATTGAAATTCCTCAAAATGGATTCCCTCATACTTGCAAGCAGTGCCCTCACATAACCAAGCGCATATGTGCATTGTCAATTAATATAATAAATGTGGAAAAATACTAGCTGTAGCTTCGTCTTTGGCTTGTGGCAAAAATAAAAGTGGATAAATACAGAAAAAATGCCCAAAAAATAAATATGGATAAATACAGACGGAAATAGCAAAAAAATAAATACCATAAAACCGGGAGCCCTAATTATGAACAAGGTTTTATCATCTCACCAGGCAGGCTTCCAAAAGATCAGGTATCTAGGGTATCTCCTGTGGAACGGGCTCATAGAGCCACAAGAAGAAAAAGTAAAAGCCATTATAGAGGCCCCTTTTCCCACCACACAGAAGGAAGTCAGGGCATTTTTGGGGCTTCTTGGTTACTATTGACGATTCATTCCCCCATATTCTGAGCTAGCCACACCTCTTACCGACCTGTTACAAAAGGGGGTCAAGACAAAAGATCTAGTATACCCACCTCCTGAGGCACTGAGGGCTTTTCACCAGCTAAAGGCAGCCATCACTTCCAGTCCCGTGCTACGGTCCCCCGACTTCTCAAAGCCTTTTTTACTCCATACAGATGCTTCTGAACACGGGGTGGGGGCGTTCTCGTCACAGCTTTCCCCTGACAGGGTTGAACACCCTATCCTGTTCATAAGTCGTAATGTCTTGCGCTTAAAAGGGATATAGACAAATTGAGGTACTATCTGGAGGGCTCCCACTTAATCCTATACACTGACCATGCCCCACTTCTCTGAATGAGCCGTAATAAGTGGAATAACCCACGGATTCTGCGTTGGTTTCTTTCTCTGCAGCCCTTCTCCTTTGAAGTTTGCCACCGCAAAGGCTCTGACAACGGAAATGCGGACTTCCTTTTCCGTGTTCCGCTGTTCCCCGACCACGAACAGACTGGGGTAGAAGAGTGTGACGAACTGCTACCATCTTATCCCCTATCCTCGGATAATGCAACCTTTCCCCCTTACCTGTCTCCCTATCCTCTTTGCTATCCGCAGAATGTGGCACTGAAGAACAGGGACTGTCCCTTAAAGGGAAACCTGCTTGGTGAAGCTTTTCCAGATCACTTGACATGGTCAGATGACCCGGTCACGTTCAAAGCGGAAGACAAAGCACTCAGCTGGCGTTCGCATGGAGGAGCCCGACTGTGGAAGGAGCCGTGGAGACAACAGGAGAGCTTCCAGACCTTCTTCATGGGCCCCGGACTCGAGTGCAGAGAGGAGACGACGTCGAGGCAAGAGCACCAGGACACCGGCCGTGTGGACGACCCAGAATGGGAGCCGGACACTCTCCAGTACCGCGAGAAGGCCAGCCACGTCCCTGGAGGTGCATGGCTCCACAAGGGAGGTTGGAAGCTATCTTGGGAAGGCGGACTAGTGTAAACAAAGACCGGGCGGGTGGAGGGAGCTGAATTTCGTGCCCCGCTCGCACTGTACCGTGTACTCACGCGCTGTATCTCCAGTCTTGAGCGCTGTAGTGCAGGCACTTAAGAGAGCACTGATGGCGGTATTAGGTGGCATCTCCCCTCCCTCCCTGTTCCTTGGCACAATATTGTATAACAGGAATCCATTCCTTATGGGGCGAATTTCTTTCTTTCATTTATGGGTAACCGCCTGACCTCCTACTGAGATCCTCGCCTGACAAGCCCAAGAAAAAGGGAAAGGACTAAACCACCGAAACTCCCCCTCCCCCTCTGATCGAAGAGAGGAAGAAGATGGTGCCTATCCCTCCGTGACCCCAAGAGAACCCTTTTCTTTTGCCAATTGTTATGTTTTGTTCGGACAAACCATCCTGACATCATTTGTTAATTTGAATAAACCCTGCATCTATTCACTCCAGTGTCCGTCCTTGCTTCTCCAAGCGCCACAGATGGTAGGAAATCAGTTAAGCAAACTAATGTGCAAGTGGGGGATTGGGTAAAGATTAAATCTCCCAGAAAAGATGGGAATCCTTCAACAACGCAATCAAGACAAGTGATCGTAGGATCTGGAATCTTGGCTGGGTGGCCAGGCAGTACTCTGTGCATCTCAAATTGAATGAGCAGATTCCAGATTCTCAGTTTAAACATGTGAGGAGGAGTCAACGTGTGAGGTCGAAATTATCATATTTGAATGCCTATGTCTAATTAGTTGTTTTTCTGTATTCAAAGACCTTTTGAAGATGTAATAGTTTACATTTTCATTTTCTTGTACATATTTTCAAAGTCATGTTATTTTGGGAAATGTTTTAGGTTGTATGGAGAAAGGTGGTGTGGCATTCTGGAATCATTATGTGTAGCATAGTGATAAGATGTTAGGATGCAGTCTTTCTGAAGGAGTGCAGATTGTTGGAGCCTGTTTGTGGGTGGGGTCCTTATAATTCCACATTTCTAAAGCGTAAACTTATCACCCCTAATGGTATTGAGGTGCTAGAGGTCATCGGGGAGATTAAGTGAGCTATTGCCCAGAGTCACTAAGCTGAGCTGAGCTCCTGCTGCTAAGCTGAGCTCCTGCCGGGGATTGAACTGTGAGCCCCGTGCTCCGCAGTCAGACGCTATGGCCGCTCCGCCACAGCTCTCCCACTTATGATATCCCACCTACTACAGAACACTTTTGTCAACAACTTAGACCTTCCGGAGTTTCTTCACATTCAATACAAGGACTGATTTTCAAGGATGGTGCTTTAGTCCAGCACGTATAATTTCTGCTCTCCATCCATAGGCAGCAAAAGCCAACACCTATATTGTTGGTGCATTGATTGGTCTCTGGTTTAATCAACTTCGGTGGAAAACTACTATGGTCAGACCATGCGTCAATCGAATTTTTTATTCAGGTCCCAAGGAAGACACATAGCCCTATCCCTCACACCTATCATTCCCGCAGACAATGGAAGAGAGCTATCCCAGAGGGGTTCCAAGCTTCTTTTGTAGGGCCTCAGGCCACAGCATTAGACAACGTAGAGGATGCCCTCGCCAAATACAATCTGGCTGTTTCCAGCACCATTGACCAACTAGCACCACTGAAATCACTCCCCAACACATCCAAGCGCCCTCAGACTGCTTGGTACTCCCCTCAACTTCGAGCACAGAAACAACTTTGTAGGAAGCACGAAAAACGATGGCGTCTCACCCATGATGAGAAAGACAGAGGCCTGTTTTTGGCCACTCTGTCCGATTACCATGGGAAAATTAAGGCGGCACGCAAAGCCCACATAACACTTCAATTGGATCAGGTTCATAACGA
Source organism: Lissotriton helveticus (assembly GCF_964261635.1). Classification (NCBI taxonomy): domain Eukaryota; kingdom Metazoa; phylum Chordata; class Amphibia; order Caudata; family Salamandridae; genus Lissotriton; species Lissotriton helveticus. The sequence goes on from NC_136060.1 coordinate 483,323,998, forward strand.
CCCCAAAGTTTTATATCGCATTCTCCAGTCTTTTACTAACCCCAAGGCTTGCGAGAACCCAGTAGCTCCTACACAAACACTGTGCAATGACATCGCAACCTACTTTACACAGAAAGTAGAGCTCATTTATGATAAAATAGTTCTGTCAGGGAGTCAATCCTTAAATATCACACCTCCTGCTCAGCCTGCACAGACAACCGCCCAGCTACTTGGAAGCTTCCCCCGGTTACCCAGGTAGAGGTAGAAACACTGATTCGTACTGTCAAATCAGGCTCCCCCTTGATACCATACCAAGCCAGGATCACCACCTCTCTTACCTGTCAGCTGTCCTCCCCTATAGAGTGTCTTCTCAATCTCTCCCTGAGAGAGGGTTCCTTTAGAATGGAAAGCAGCACAGGTCATGCCTACCCGTAAGAACATCAAGGCCCCGCTGACTGAGCTCTCTAATCTCTGTCCCATCTCCCTCCTCCCTTTCCTGAGCAAGTTACCGGAGAAGCATATAAACAAACATCTCTCCAACCATGTTGAGTTGACTGGTAGTTTAGATCATTCCCAGTCAGGCCTTCGGCCTAAATACAGCACAGAATCAGTCCTACAAGCGGTCACAGATAATATCAGGATGACCCTAGATAGGGGCCAATCTACGCTTCTGGTGCTGCTGGACTTATCCGCCGCGTTCGACACTGTTTCACATCAGATACTGCTCATGAGATTGAAGGAGATCAGACTTAGAGACTCTGCTCTTCAGTGGTTGATGAGCTTTCTATCCTCCCGCTCACAGACCGTCAATCTTAGCCCGTATCATTCAGCGCCTATAGAACTGACCAAGGGAGTAACTCAGGGCTCTTGTCTGAGCCCGATTTTGTTTAATATCTATGTGGCTCCCTTGGCCAATCTGCTAAGGATGTGTGAGTTTATTCCCATCTCCTACGCTGATGATACACAGCTGCTCTTTCCGTTCGAAAAATTCACTCCATCAGTTCAGGTGGCCTTTTCCTCAGGCATGAGAACTTATCTGACAATGGATGAGGAGCAACTTCCTCCAGTGCATTGTGGGGAAGACAGAGATTATGCTCTTCGGAGAGGCCCCATTATTATGGACTCCTAAATAGTGGCCAGCTGATCTGGGTACCCCACCTGCTCCGAAAACTTGTGTTAAAAATCTAGGTGTTCGTCTCAATCAGGAACTTACTTTGAAGGAACACGCTGCTCAGACAGCTGGCTCCTATTTCCACATGCTGGGCTTGTTGCGCCGAATCTTCCCACTGCGCCCTGACTCAACCCGGAAGACACTGACCCAGGCACTTATTTTAAGCCGTCTGGACTACTGAAATGGTCTGTTGGTCTCCCCCAACGAGTCTGCTCTCAGCCAACTGCAGTGCGTCCAGAACACTGCGGCCGCCTGATCCTTAATGCCCCTTCCAGGACTGCCTCTCGCCCCCTGCTCTATCAGCTCCACTGGCTCCCTATACGGGAGCGGGTGAAGTTTAAGGTCTGCTGCATCATACATAAGGCCCGTCTAAACTTGGTTCCACCTATATCGCTGATAAATTCATTCCTTATACGCCCCTGACGTCTCTCCGCTCGGGATCCAAGTCCTTACTTGAGGTTCCCAGAATAAGGAAGGCCAGATTGGGCAGGAAGTCCCTGTCCTATCTAGGCCCCCGTTATTGGAACAAGCTTCCACAGTACTTGAGACAATGTTCGGACCACTTTTAATACAGGAAACAGCTCAAGACTACTCTCTTTTGTTTCTGATTTTCAGCAGATAGTCCTCCGTACGCTGCCCGTCCAAGTGCAGAGATACCCCTTCGGGGGTCGATTCTGGCGAATGTATGACATAATATCGACCACAAAAATATCGCAATACAAAAATATCGCAACAAAAATATCGAGGACAATAATATCGGGATCCTATCTTCATAAAGGTAAGTACAAAAATATCGAAAAAATAATATCGTAGTACAAAAATATCGAAATTAAAAATATCGTTTTTTTTAAATGTATTAATAATAATGTAAAAATAATGTTAAAATACATATAATTTAACAAATATTAATAAAAACATTAAAACATAATAAAAAAATTTAAAGTAATATATACATTTAAAATAAATTAAAATTTTTATAATTTAATGTAATTTTATTTTTTTTAATTTCATTTAATTGATTTAAATTAAATTTAAATTTATTTTATTTTTACCCTTTACGCCTGTACCCCAAAAACCCCAAACTGACCCTGAACCCTAAAAATACCCCTGTACCCCAAAAACCCCAAACTGACCCTGAACCCTAAAAATACCCCTTTACCCAAAAACTGAAAACTGACCCTGAACCCTAAAAATACCCCTTTACCCAAGAACTGAAAACTGACCCTGAACCCTAAAAATACCCCTTTACCCAAAAACTGAAAACTGACCCTGAACCCTAAAAATACCCCTTTACCCAAAAACTGAAAACTGACCCTGAACCCTAAAAATACCCCTTTACCCAAAAACTGAAAACTGACCCTGAACCCTAAAAATACCCCTTTACCCAAAAACTGAAAACTGACCCTGAACCCCAAAAATACCCCTTTACCCAAGAACTGAAAACTGACCCTGAACCCTAAAAATACCCCTTTACCCAAAAACTGAAAACTGACCCTGAACCCTAAAAATACCCCTTTACCCAAGAACTGAAAACTGACCCTGAACCCCAAAAATACCCCTTTACCCAAGAACTAAAAACTGACCCTGAACCCTAGAAATACTCCTTTACCCAAAATTAATTAACATTATTTAATTACCAATTAATTATTAATTAACAATAACAATAAAGTAAATATATTAGCACATTAGCTATAATTAATTTAATTTACTAATTAATATTAATTTTTCCCAAATAATTAATTAACAATAAAAAAATATTATATATATTAAAAAATCAATCTAATTAATGTAATTAACTAATTAATATTAATTAATTACCAATTAATTATTATTTAAAAATATTTACAAACATATATTAATTAATTAACTAATTAATATTAATTAATTACCAATTAATTATTAAATAAAAATATGTACAAATTTATATTAATTAACTAATTAATATTAATTAATTACCAATGAATTATTATTTAAAAATATTTACAAACATATATTAATTAATTAACTAATTAATGTTAATTAATTACCAATTAATTATTAATTAAAAATATTTACAAACATATATTAATTAATTAATTATTATTAAATTACTTCCCACCCTATTCCCCTATAAACCCACAACCCGCTCTAATACTAAAACGCAAAATGTTAACAAAATTACTAATTTTCAAACATACATTTCTAAACATATTTAGTAAACATATAAACAACAAAATAAAATACATAACACTAAACAACAAAATTTCGATATTACTAACATACATACCTTAATCTCGATATTCTGTCTGTCGATATTATGGCACATCGATATTCTATACCATCGATATTAAAACATCGATGTTATTGTATATCGATATATTAATTTCGATATTTTGTCTGACTACCATTCTGGCGCTATACAAATAAATGAATAAATAAATATTCCGTTGCGTAAGTGTCAGCTTGGAATCTTTTGGACTTGTGTGCTCATTTCTTCTCACTACTCGTCTTCTCATCTCTATATATCCCTTCATTTACCATGCACACCTTGCTCCTAAGTCTTGTGCGCCACTTTCCTTCCCATGCAACCAGGAGGCTATCTGAACAACTAACTGGCCCGACTGGCAAAGAAAAATCCTATATCTAGGACCACACGGGAAGTCCTAGACGTGCACCAGGTACATATTCTGCAGTTGCAAACCCACCTATTCGATGATAGTGTAACTGAACTATGCTTTTCATGTTTTCCTCTATTGAATAATATTGTTTTAGATGGTGTTGTCCCCTATATATACCTCTAAAATTGTGTGTGACCCTTTTCATTACCCACCCTGGAACATTAATGAATATTTCCTGGACGAGAAACGTAATGGGAATTCCAGTATGACTGTATTTTATGTGCATCCCTGTGAGCGATACATATGACTCGAGCAAGAAAACTGACCTCTCTGCCTTCCTGTTTTCCTCTGGTGCCTCCCCACTTGGCAGTCTTTGTACAGATTTTTTTTTATTTAAGTATGCGAATGCTGTGTCAGATTTATTTCCTTAATTGATGTATAACTGCTTTTTCTTCTTCCCTATAAATCTTTATACACCAACCTATGAATTATTATAACGGATTATCCACTGCCTACCTATGTATATCATTATAATAGCAAGGACACCTTATCAGTTCCCTTCTCTTTATTTCAGACTTATTGTGCCTTTCTGTGCATTTTCCTTTGCCTTTGTTGTATATTGAAAATTAATAAAGATATTTTGAAGAAAAAAGAAACTTCATGGGAGTTCCCAAAGTCTTTGGGTTCTCATCCCTCTCATTTCCTACCCTTTCTCCATCCCCTTGCTACACATACTCAAGAGGACAAGTCCATCAGGCCCTCTGCTCCATTGGACCAAGTGGATCACACTTCACAGTCTAGATTCTGTGATTATAAATGTCCAGTTCCCTTTCACTTTGAAGGTCCTCATACATGCACACAAACAACAAGCCCCACAGTTTCAGCCACACCTGTGAGTACATTCAAACAACACTAAACTTACTGAGAATGCACTGCACCCCAAAGGCAGCAGCGTAGACGCCTTCCACGGCGAGGATCTCAATCATCAGAGGGCAGTAGATCAATGAAGAAGCGTCTGCAAGAAGAAGAACAACAGTTTCAAATGTCTGAAGTAAATGAACCTAAACAAGCTAAAAAATAAAAAAAATAAAAAGAGTTCTTTTTGAGAACTAACTTCACTGGTCAAAATAGAGCTTTATTTCTATGACAGTATGTAAAACTTTTTTTGTTCAGCAGTTGTACTCTCTACGCATGCGCGCCTCAATAGCAGGAGTCATAACGTCCTTCGGATGTGGTTTGATAGTGTTAGGTGTGAACTGGGGCTCTAACAGTCCTTCCTGTCTTCAGATCTACTTGCAGATTGTGGAGCTTAATTTTTTTAGATTTCACAGTTCACCAGCTACATTAAGGAAGAGGTGTGGCGCCGCGGCCAGGGCGACTGACTCGGGAATCTGGGGATCACGGTTCGATCCCCGGCACCGGCGGCAGATTAGCCCAGCACCATGTGACTCTGGGCAATAGCTTGCTTAATCTTCCCGACGGCCCCCAGCGCCTACAGACCCTAACGGGTGATTGTGCGCTTTACAAATGTGGATATTATTATTATTATTATTATTATTATTATTATTATTATTATTATTATCCCAACTGTACTAATTCATATGAGGAATGCATAATGGCTGTTGTAGTTCACTTATACTAGCATTTTATTTTAAAGGAGCAGCTAATTTTACTCCACCCAGAGCTCAAAGGACAGTAGCAGAGCTGGTTTGTAAGAACCAAGGGACAAGTTTCACATTTCTGAAAAAACTATAAGATAAAGGAAAACATAGTATGAAATTTCAAACTAGCACACGGAAGACTAATAGCACAAAGTGATTGAAAAGTAAACAGTGTTCTCCACGGGATATCTGGGCTAAAAGTTTTAGTATAGTATTCTTGGCCTCTAAAATAAAGCTCTGCTGCTAGCCCCGTCAGCCTTGGGGTGGTTATCCCCACAATCCTTTTGCCTACTCTCCTCCTATTTTTGCTGAATTTGTTTTGTTGCCCTTAGGACTCTGCACCGGATTGTCACATTTAATTTACTTATACGTCCCTAATAAAGTGTTATGCCATATACTAGGAGCCAGTAAATTAAATGTTACAAGTGGGTCTTCAGTAGTTATTGTGCCATCCACTTAGAAGCCCTTCCAAATATGTCCCAGGCCCAGCCATTGCAGCCTGTGTGTAGTTTAAAAAACTGCCAATTCGACTTGGCAAAATAACCCCTTCGCCATGACTTAAACTCCTTTTTAAAAACATATACATTCCCATAGGACAGACCCTAAATAGCCCACATGGCAGGGTGCGTTGTATTTAAAGAGCTGGGCATGTACTTTTAATTCTTACATGTCCTGGTAGTGGGAGAACTGACAAATTCATGTTTCACTACTGTGAGGCCTGCTTTTCCCATAGGATAACATTTGGTTATCCTATTATATTTAATAAGTGATAGCTTTTGTTTGGAAACAGGTAGAAATATCATGTTTGATGTCAAAGAAATTGTAATTTAAAAGCCTCTTTAATGGTAATGTTGGATTTTAAGTCAAAATTTTGGAAATGTCACTTTTAAAAAGTTGACATTTTCTTGTCCTAACCATTTGGCACCTGCAGCTAGTTTCCTGGGTCACATGACTAGGTGTAGTTGGCCTCTGTGTACTTCCCCAGACAGCCACACAGTAGAGGGACTGGGTGTTAGCAGGATGGACCATCTCTGGCAGGATGGGGAGTGATGAGCAGAGCACAGCCTCACTTGCACTTCAAAGACCCTGTCCCAGCACACACACAAAGAATGTCATACTAGCCTTTTGTGACTCCAGACCCCGTGGAACCTGGGAAGGGAGGCAGTAAATTCCAGACACATCAGTGGGGTCATACTCCAGATGCTTCTCCCAATTCAAAGCTGGCATCAGGTATAAACATACTGACCCTCAGACCCACTCTTCAGATTACTTTGGACCTTCAGAAGGGCTTGGAGGACTGCTGTACTGACTTGGGTCTGCTGTGTACTTCAGAACACTGCCCTGCTGCACCAAGAGACTGTCTTGCTACTTGCAGCCTGCCTTTCTGCTTGTGCCCATGACTACCAGAGTGTTGCCAAAGGCTAGGTGGCTGTTTTCCAGATCAGAACCGCAGGGATATAAAAGGCTCCAAACATCTTGAACTCACACCTGGACAAGCCTGAGTGAGTCCTGACCCTCCGAGTGGTGCCCCTCCAATCCTGTACCCCTGGGAGAGATGCAAAAGTTGCCCAGATAGCCCAAACTCAAAACTTGAGACTTAGAAAATGGCCTTCCAAATTGTGCTCTGAGAACCAACAGGAGACTGGGACCTACTTTTTTTGTCGATCCGCCCAAGGTGCATCACCAGCCGGCCAGACCCATCAGCAGCTCCTGCTACATTCTCCAAAGCATTAAGTCCTGTTTAGCGGGCCCTCTTAAGTAGGATATCCAGCCTCCTGGAGCCCTACGTTGGACACAGCCTGCAGACTCGTCCCACTAGAGATTTTTGATTTCCAAAAATAGAGACCAAGTCTGAATGTACAAATTTTCACCGCACATTTGTCCAGCAGCTACCTGACTACACCTCCTTGTACACCGCAGGCTGCCTTGCCCCACATTACCTACTCCGGTATTTTACTCTGACATTTCTTCTAAGTCTGAAGGTAAGCAGAGACCAGGCCCAATCCAATTTTCTGTATCCGAACCACGCCTCATCAGGGTCTGCCATAACTTTTCACTTTGCCCCAGTCTCGCGTGACTAGATGTCCATGATTGGCGCTGTGATCTTTCAGGTGTTAGATTTAACTAATAATTCATAACTCTGGTTCTACCACTTGGAGTTTTGTAGTTTAGGTGTCAAATAATGTATTAGATTTTACTCTTTTTTTCTAAATTAGTGTGGGATGTTTTTTGTTCTTCTGTGTTTTCACTTTATTACTGTTAGAGGCAATGTGTAAAGTATTTATGCAGCACTCAAAGCTAAATCTGACTGCTTTTGTGCCAAGCTACCAGAGGGTTAGGCAAAGGGTAATTTAGTGATTTTTTGTGGTACAACCTGGCAAGGATTGTAGCTGTTGCTTGAGAAGGGCTCACATCCCCCTCAATCAATAACTCAAATTCTCACATCTGCCCTTTGGTCTGATTGGCATGTTATTGCCGTAAAGATATTCACCACTATCCAAATGCTAGATTTGTCATATTGAGTGATGCCATTCCACTTTCAAGGTGGTGTCCTACTTTCCAACTACAGTGAGGTGTTTTTCCTGGAGATAATGAAGCTCTTCCTTTTTAAACCCCAAGTGTATGCAGGAGATCCTGTTATAGGGAATGAGCATGTGTACAGGATTAGTCCCCTCGAGCCACAGGGTGTGGATCCACAGCAGACATCTGCAACTGAGAACATGGAATCCCACTATTGCATGTAGCTGATGCTGTTTGGGCAAAATAAGACAAGGGGGAAGAACGTTAAAAGGCGTAATTGTTGGCCAATCTCTGTAGACCCCCCTTTCCTCTATCCCTTTCCGACCCTAATCCAGTTGAGCCTAGATGTACTTACCTTCGATAGCACTCTTTCTGGTGGATATTCTATCTACCCACAGATTTGTAATTCTCCCAAGGCACCAGACAGGATCGAGAAAGCGTTCGGCAGCGATGCTCCTGCATGCTGCAAAGTGGGACCGTCTGGTTCTGCAGCGACTGCATACCACCCCAGAAGTAACTGAGTAACTATAAGTGCCACTCCTGCATCCTGGTGTCATTTACTTGCTGGTCTCTTTCTATGCCTCCAGATGCGGAGCGTGAACAATTTGTAGTACCAGTGTGCAGATTTCTAACATGGGAACATTTTAGATGTTAAAGAGGGGCCACTCCACAGAATGGGGAGGTCGATGGGCAGTGACGAATCCACGGTTAGATAGAGTATCCACCAGAAAAAGTGCTATCAAAAGCAAGTAACTTATTCTTTCGATGGATACATCTAACTGCATATTCCATACCTAAGAATAGATACCAAAGCAGTACCGCTTCAAGGTGTAATCTGTGGTGTAGACTCAGACCATGAAGACCTGCGTTGGAACTGTCAGCCTTACTCCTCCTGTTTTTGCTGATCTAGTTTTTGTTAGGACTCTAGCACTGGTTAGCAGTGGTAAAGTGCATAAAGTGCATGCGATCTCTCCTCTAAACATGTTGACGTTTTCTTACATCCAATTGGCACATTTAATTTACTTATAAGTCCCTAGTAAAGTAGTACTGCATGCACCAAGGGCCTGTAAATTATATGCTACTGGTCTGCCACCAATTTTAGTATCTGTAAAACATGTTTAAGGCCTGCCATTGCAGGCTGTGTGTGCGGTTTTAAATTGCCATTTCGACCCCAGGCAAAAAAAACATTTTGCAAGGCCTAAACCTTCCCTTTTAATACATATGCCACCCTATGGTAGGGCCTATACAGCCCAGAGGGCAGAATCCAGTGTAGTTAGAAAGTTGGCCATGTACTTTAACTTTTACATGTCTAAGTAGTGAAAAACTCTTAAAATTGTTTTTCCACTACTGCCTGGCCTGCCCCTCCCATAAGATATTATTGGGTCAACGTATTACATTTAATAAGTGATAACTTTCAATTGAAAGCAGGTAGGAAAATCAAGTTAGGTGTCTGGGCATACCCTTCCCACTTAGGGTGAAAAGTGCTACGGAAACAAATGATGGGCAGAATGCTGAATGAATCATACATTCACCCTCAGTCCAAACGATGGATTTAACCCAGATCTCTGCTCACCGTGCCACCCCAGTTTGGTCCATCTACAGGGAATAGACCTAGTGTTCCTGGCTCAATGTTCCTGACCCAGAAACACTGTCCAGGGTCAGACCATGCCAGTGCTGATGGTCTCTGCCCATTCTTCCAATCTGATGAATAAAACTCGCTGGAGGTTGGGTAGTTGTTATCCCCCTTTCAGCTGGGTGTCTCAGAAGGGGGGTGGGGGGTAAGTTAGACTTGTCATCCTGAGGGTGGGCATTACCCAAACCTTTTGCCTTCACTCCTCCATTTTTGCTGATCTCCTTTTTGTTGGCCTTAGGACTCTGTGCACTTTACCGCTGCTAATCAGTGCTAAAGTGCATGGCTCTCTCCTTTAAGCATGATCAAATTGGCTTACACACAAATAGCACATTTAATTGACTTATAAGTCCCCAGTCAACTGGTACAACATATGCCTACGGCCTGTTAATTAAATGCTACTTATTGTGCCACCCACTTAAGCAGCCTTTTAAACATGCCTCAGGCCTGCCATTGCACCATGATTGTGCAGCCTTAAACTGCCATTCTCACCTGGCAAAAATAAACCTTTTGCCAGGTCTACCCCTTACTTTTTAATGCATATAAGTCACCACTAGGGTAGGCCAAACACAGCCTAGAGGGAAGGGTGTAGTGCATTTAAAAAGTTGAATATGTACTTTTATCTTTTACATGTCCTAGCAGTGACCAACTCTTACATTCGTTTTCACTGCTGCTAGCACTTCCTCTCCCATAGAATAACACTGGGTTGACTTATTAAATATAATAAGTTGTAACTTTCAATTGGGAACAGGTAGGAATGTATAGTTTGGTTTCTAAAGAATTTAAAACCCTCTTAAATGGTAAAGTCGGATTTTTATGTCACAAGTCTGAAAATGGCCCTTTTAGAAAGTTGATATTTTCTTGTTCCAACCATTTGATGCCTAATGCCTGTATCCTGGGGCACATTACTAAGTGCAGCTGGCAGTCGGTCTTTGTGTATTGCCTTTCTGTATCGCTCTCAGACAGTGAGACATAGGGGGAATAGGTGTTGGCAGAATGGGGCATCTTTACTTGATGAGGGGAGGAGCTGTCATGTACCACACTTGCACATTACAAAGGCTCTGCCCAGCACACTCACAAAGGAATTTGATACTAGTTTTTTGTGATGCTACACAAGTTGGGGCCAGGACAGGGAAGCAGGAAATTCCAAACACCTTTGGGGTTGGAAACCTACAGAACCATCCAATAGTTTAAAGTGGCCACTTCCCTGGCCTCCTTATCAGAGCCTCATGGACAGAAAAGGCTCCAACCCACCTGAACCCAGCACCTGGACTCTACTTGCTGTCAGTCTTACCTTCCAACTGGTGCCACCCCAGCCCTGTACCCTTGGAGGTGGGTCTGAAGGTGCCCTGCTAGCCCATCTGTGGTCCTGTATTTGGAACTGATGCATCTCCTCATAGCTGCTTTGGAACCACCGATGTGTGAAGCATCCCCGATACATGAACTTGTATCGCTGCGCGTAGCTTCCTCAGAACCACCGCTGCACGACATCTTTGACTCAGGACTTTGCATTGCAAACCCTTTATCAATGGCATCCACGACGACGATGCAGGCCTCCACATCACAGCCCATCAGCTTCTTCTGAACCACTAATGCACGATGCATCTTTGATGCAGGCTTTTGCATCAAAGCCCATCGTCGGCAATGATACATGACTGCGCATCACAGCCTTGCAGCTTCCTCTGAACCGACGCTGCGTGACGCAGGATCTCGCAAAGCTCTGTTAACCATGATTTAAGATACCTTTTTCAGTGGGCCTACCTTGGTCCCTGTATTCGGCCCCTGCTCGATCTTGGTTGGCCTGAACTTGTGACTTTGTCCCGGTCTGGCGTGACCAGATGGCCAGAGTTGGTGGCCACTCCCTTAATCAGAAGAAGGCGCAGATAGTTATGAATAGGACATCTGATTTGGACGATCCTCCGGTGACGCAGGCAGCCACTTATATTACCCCCGAACTGGGGCAATTGGTCAAGAGAAATATAGCCCTAGTTATTCAAAATCAAAGAAGGACTTTGACAGAATGCATAACCTTCATCTATCCATTGTAGGCCGGTGTAATATTATTAAGATGGTCTTCCTACCCAAAGTGCTTTACCTTTATAGGACTATACCCTTAGAATTTGGAAACCAATGGTTTAATGCACTAGAAAATATACTGAATATGTTTATCTGGGCTCAAGGGAGGACAAGGAGAGCACTGAGATACATGACACTGTCAAGAGAGAGGGGAGGTTGGACAGTGCCGGATCTCTGAATGTATTATTAGGCCGCTGCTCTACAATATATGCGGGGATTAATGGGGGGCAATGTAGAAGACCGTTGGAGCAGAGCAGGGTAACCAGATATGTATGAGCTATTTTTGGGAGACTTGGCTCTGAGTTGCTTGTTTAAGTATAGTAAACCACTCAGCTATTGCCACTTTTAAAAGGAAAACTGGACAGCTTTTTTGAAATCTGACATTCCCGGAAATCTTTCAAGATAATATAATGGCTAGGTGGGAGGGGCTGGGAATCCGAAAGATAGGCGATCTTTTGGGGCCGGATGGAATTCAGCCATTTAAAGATGTACAAGCTAAATTTGGAGTTGACAAAAGAGACTTTTTCAAATATCTGCCAATACGTAGCTTCTTAGTCTGAAGAAATTCCAAATGTCAACACTGGTGGTCCAAATTATGTAGAATCAGGGAATCTGAAAAGAGATATGCGATAAGATCAGGATCTTACAAAAAATATTTCAAGCTCTGGGAGGCATTCGTTTAGGGGGGGTTTAATTTTTGTATCAAGTTGGGGGAGTGGCTTTCTAGTGCTCTACTGTATGCAAGTAGGTTTAATACAAGATATTGTTCCACCTTTTTTATCCATCGAATTTCTAGTTGTTTTTAAAAGACTGTAATGATGTAATTACTACTTTTTGTTTAAATTTGATCACTGATTATGAAAAGGTTAAACTTTCTCAATAAAAAATTATTTTATAAAAAAATCAAAAGAGGCTAATAGAAGCCTCAGAGCTGTTCTTAGTGAAACCCAGGCTCGGTATTGGGCTAATATTCTAAATGTCCCGGACTCACGGCAATGGAGGGAAGGTCCTGAACAGTACCATCTTCAGGACCATTCCAATGAAAAAAAGTCTCTGTGAAGGTAGACTTTGGCTTGTTGACCATGAACCCCAACCATGTCAGAAGGTTACCGGTCATGTGGAGGTCATCTATGACTGACTGCGTTGAGACCAACGTCAACAGCTAGTTGAAGAGAGGCAGCGACCACTGCCATCACTATGTGAGCACCTCAAAAGCGATTAAATGGCCGAAGGGAGCACTGCAAACTAAAAATGCTCCTGTCCTGCTTTGAACCTCAGGTAATATCGGTGGGACTGCTGGAAGGGTACCTGAGAATACTTGTGCTGCTGGTTCAAGGACATCATCCAGTCGCTCCAATGCATAGCAGACAGAATCTGGGCCAGCATGAGCATTCAGAATTTGCCCTTCTGCAGGAAGGCATCTGGAGAATGAAGGTCTAAGATGGGCTGAAGGGCAATAGTAAGTAGCAAAAGTAGCAACTCCCCCCTATTTCTGAGTCCAGAACCCCTTGAGGGCTCCTTTGGAAAGTAAAATTAGTACCTCTTGTAACAGAATGGACAGGGGTTCCTCTGAGGATCACTCTGATGTTGTGGGGCAGGGGGAGATTCGGCAGAGTAGAAAGGGAGGGTAGGGTATAACCATGCTGACCGATTTGAAGGACCCATCAGCCAGATGTGATTGACTGCCACCACTGGAGACAGTGCTGGATCTTACCACCCACAGGGTAGTTGTGTACCACTAATGGTAAGCAAAAGCGGCTTGGTGGGTGGAAGTTGCTGCAGTGGAAGGGGACTGGGAGGACTGGTGCCCTTGGTGGCCTGTAAGTTGCCTGCCAGATCCACGTCCCCGAACTTAAAGGGACTGGGGTGATGGCAGCAGAAGCTGGGGAGCCTGCCGTTGCCTGTACACCAGGCCGCTAGAGAAGTCCTAAACTAGCACTGGGTCCCCCACTCCCACCATCGGTACCGGCGTCATAGAGGGAGGACCAATGCAGGTCTTGGAGCCAGGGTGTAGAAATGTACCAGAGTGTACATGTATTTTACAGTGGAGAACAGATATGCCCCGCCAAACCCAGCAGTACAGATAGGAAGGTTGTAGCCCCCGGACTCTAGTTTCAGTGGGCACCAATGAGTGGTTAGCAGACACAAAATGCCACTCTCACGGTATCCCTGTAACACAACACCTGAACAAATGTTCTACAAATGCATGCATTGGAGATGGGGGAGGGGAGTGGGCATTAGCTCCAGTAATGGAGGACAGCACATATTTTGCAGGGATAAACAGCAGTCCATTCTTCTCTCTAGGGAAATGGATAGAGAGGCTTGCACCCTTGGGCATCAAATGAGCTACAACTAACTCAGTGTCCTCAAAACCTGGTCTGAGGGAGCAGCAGCTACCTTCAACTTGAAGTGGGGGTACGTTTTAGAATATAAGCATAGTCATGCCACACAGATAGTGGACATGCAGATTATGGAGTATCTGATGGACATATACATGGGGCAGGCTAGAAAGTATAAAATAGGAATTAGGTTGCATAGATTTCTCCGCAACTGAGTATGACTAATCACCAGATTTTTTTTAAATGGTGGACACGATGGGCCGGTCCTTCATCTTGACACATGGAGAGTATTAGGATGCACTACTTTCATTCCAGAATGGAATCTGCATACAGAGCACTGACAGTCACGCTGCCGCATATCTTTGATGTCATGGTCATCATATACACTTTATTCGGCTAATATAGTCATAACAGGTGCCACAATACAACATACAGTTTAAAAATACAGAGAATACTAAAGGTGCAGCCATAAGAACAATACACAGCACAATAAAAGCCTGCTAAAACATACAGTGGAAGCAGTGCCACTCTGTAGCAAATACCTCTTAATTCATAACTGAGTGAAGAATTACATATAGATGAAATGTACATTTCTGTATGCATACAGGGCCCCCAGAGGGTCCTCAAAAAGTGGGTAGAGTCACATTCCAGCCCCATAGCCCATTTTAGATTATATCGCCAATTTTTTCAAGGACTCCTGTATTGCAGTTAAAAATCTTCCTATTGCACATAAAACATTTAAAAATCTCATATTTATTTAAAAATCTCATTTATCAACAGACTAAGAGCTTGAGCCCTATAAATAATTTTATAAGTAAAAAAAAAAGTTTACAAGATTTCTGTTCTAGAAACCACAAACAGTCCCGCAAGATATGTGGGCCACTGCATTTTACCTGTAACCCACATGTACACAGAGCCCGTTCATTTCTCATTGCTGTTTTTATCTACCTGTCTGCATTACATTGGTTCAGGCCAACTCTGAGTTTCAATACAGCATTTCTAAGCTTAGGATTTGCCATGGTCTCAATGTAGGGGAAGACCTGTTTTGGTTCTAGAGAAAGCTCAATACACATCTTACCTAGCTTATGTCTAACCTGAGATGACCAAATAAGTTTGCTTTCCTCTTTTTTATCTTTTTTCAAAGGTGTGATATTTTGGTGGTCCTTTCTCTACTCAATCTCTACCAGAATCTCTACTCTCTGCCTGGATCATAGTTGACAGTGGAAGAGCAAGGAGCTGTTTCACACATTTAACCTCCTCTAAATTCCAATCCAATTGATCACCTAAAGATAGAACCTCTACTCCGTACAGGAATTGTGGGCGGACCATTGCATTGCAAACTGATAGAATTGGCCGCAGAGAAGGGCCTCCATATTTCCGTTTTAATTGTTTTAATTGTTTTAGGATCAATACTAAGGAAAGAGGCTTTGCTTTTAATGATTGTATGTGGTCCCTACAATTTAGTTTGCTATCGAACTACATACCCAAATATTTATATTTGTCCACCACCTCAACTCTGACCTCTCCCAATTGCCAGTTAAAGGAACCCTTTCTTTTCCCCAGCACCCTTAGTTTAGTCTTTTCTAAATTAACCGTAAGGCATTTCTTAAACAAGAATCATAAAAAATGTCCAGTTTTTTTGCAAACCCAGCTCTGTCATGTGCATTATCACTAGATCGTCAGCGTATAGCAGTATGTGCCCCCACCTTAGGGCTTAACCCACCAGCCTTACATAATGTATTTGGTAAGTCAGAAAGAGAATAACAGTGTGGCCCTGGACACAACCCTGGAATAATCCATTCTTTATCTGGCACAAATTCCGAAAGTGCATTTCCTGAATTAGTGAGAGTACCGTTTTATCGATTCCAAGCAGCACCAACATATTCCACAATAGTCTACGATCTACCAAATCAAAGGCAGCTCAGAAATTGACAAAACAGCAGAACAATCTTCCTCGAAATTCAACTGCCTTTTTTGCTATTGCCCATAAACTAAGACAATTGTTGAGTGGCCCTCTTTGAAGCCGCCTTACTCTATCGGTATCAAGTTATTCTGTTCTCTCAAGGCCTTTAATACGCCTAACAATATCTAAGAGAATACTTTCTCCCCCACATCCAGCAAACTTAAAAGGCTATAATTCTGGGGCTGTGTGGCGTCCTCCTTTTTAGGTTTCGCCTCACGATACGCTGCGCAGCAGCGTTCGCGCAGGGCGAAAACTTTTGTTTACCAGTATGGACAAAAGTCCCACCTCTCTGTTCCATTGGCTAGCTCCATAAATGGAGGCTAGCCATTGGAAGAGAAGAGAGAGGCGTCTGTCATTCTGCGAGGCGATTCGTGGGCGTTCCGTACATTTTTTCCCTCTCCGCCCCCTTTTAAAACGTCATGCGGTGTTTTTTTTTTTTTTATGTTTGTTTTGGTCATTTCTTCGAAGATGGCGGCCGGGCAGTAGCTTACTGGAGAAGCTCCGCCATGCCGTCTTGAACCAGCGTGTGCCAGTTCCCGCCCCCCTCCCGCTGTCCGTGTGGCCGTTCCTGCCCCCCTCCCGCTGTTCTTGTGACCGTTCCCGCCCTCCCCCCTCCCGCTGTCCGTGTGCACGTTCCCGCCCCCCTCCCGCTGTCACGGCACCTCGGCTTGTTTTATCATGGTTGTGCAAATTACTGCTGTTTAAAGCTCTTCATGCTGCTGCTTTTTCAGGTTACACTACTGCCCACCACGGCCTGGCAGCGAGAAAGCATCGGTGTGTTTGAGCAGGTGATGGGGCAGAGACTCAGAATGTTTGTGCACCTAATTAACAATTTTTTTTGTCTTTTCAACCTATGATCCTACTGCAGATTTTGCCAGGTGTTAACTTGTGCAGTCAAAATGGGCGATAAAGTCACGACTGCAGTGAGCACTGCTGCAACACTCTGAATACCTGATACAAAGAAAATTGACGTTGGCTCCTGGTATTCCGGCTCAATTCAAGAAAGATTTCTTGCCGCCGGTCTTAACAACCTGAAGTTTAGGCAGCAACTGAAGGCTTTGAGAGTGCAGTCGTTTTTTCACAGGATGTGACGCCACGGGGCAGGGCAGTGCTGTAATACTAAACGAGTGTCGCTATGACAATCTGTAAACAGTCTCTGGGCCGGAGGTGTGACCCGTGCTGCCTCGTTCATTCACCCGGTGACCCGGAGGCGCAGGGACAGATAGTGACCCCCGGGAGCGGCCATTGGAGATCAACGGGGGGTGCGGGCACTTGCCGGCCGCGACATGAATGTTGTAACCGGCCAGGTGTGTATGCTGCTATGCGATCTGGGCTTTTTTAATGTCCTAAATGCTGATGGTGTGTTCATGCAATTGCTGTGGTTTTTGGCACAGTTTGAACTGGTTCCAGCCGATGTTTCATTCTTTTCGCTGAAGTCGGACTTGTGCCTCGTCTGTGTGCGCAATAAACTGAGTCGAGCTGAACCGGGGGCTTCTGTCCAAGATGTGACTTGTTCTCAATTTGGGCTGAATACAAATACTAGTGAGACTGTAACTATAATCAGTATCGTTGGAGGGCAAAGGTCAGCGTCTTCAGTGTTAGCAGTTTTAGTTATTTTTTTTTATTGATTTTTAACAAACCTTGAAATTAGCATACGCACGAACCTAAACATCTTTTCCGACACATCCCGTGATATTGTAGTGGGATTTCTTTCAACGTTCTTTCCGGTCTTGAGAAGAAAAGTTGGACGTAGAAATGGTTCATTTGTGACATCTGATCAAATCCAACAAAAGCGAATTCATCAGATCTCAGATGCGTGCGGTAGCCCCTGCTTTTATAAATTAAACAGGAAATATCACGGTTTTTCACATTGCTCCCTTACCCTGCACCCTGGGGACCCGTTGAGTTCGTATTGTTTGTACATTGATGTTACAATGTTAAATATACATCGTAAAATAAGTAAATCCAATAATAATAGGTATTCTTAAGTTGGTTTATTAGACATAGTTGGTAGTAAGGAAGGCCCCACCGGGAACAGCATCCAGCTGCTCAGCTCCACTCATTCAAACTGACCACACATTCAAACCAAGTATACAAGAACATTCTAATGACATCACACACACAGGCTGAGCCGCAGGGAAAGAGATGACCAGAATATAACACATCTCCCTCTTTTAAAACAATGAACATAAAACAAAGCAAGAGAAAATAAATACAGTATGCCCTGACGATGACAAAGTCAGGATTTCAAATAAGCAGTCAATACAAATAAATGAATGACTACAAATAAAAATTTAAAAATAACAATATAGCATAATATAGGAATTCTTGCACAAAACATGAAAAGAGGTATAATATCACCTCGCAGGGGTACATAACTTCCCAACACGCTACCCGAAACACACTTAAAATAAAACACACAGCACAAGTTGCATTACTCCTAGTGCATGGGGTACATGACACCCCAACTTAATGTACTCAAATTACAACACTCCGCACGAGGTACATGACTCCCCAGCGGCTCTCTGTATAACTGAACACCTCTAACTGAATAGAGCACTTACGTGGTTCAACAATATAAAAGATGAATGAACAGAGAATGAACAGAACTGAGGACTCTGCAGCCCCATATAATTTAACCTGAAATAGATGGAGCACCTCAATCAATGAGCACCTATGTGGCTCCGCAAAAGATACACACTAAAAATCCAAAACTGGAAAACTAATCTTCAGAAAATTCACACTGGAATTGAACACCTCAAAATTTTGAGCACTAAAAGTGGTTCAATACAATAGAAGAAACATGTAACCCCTGCACAACTTCTCACAGAAAATGTGAACTCCTCTATTAGAATAGAGCACTAAGAAAAGTGGTTCATCAAAAACATACAGCAAAATAAATCTCAACACCTACCAATAGTAGTTCCAAAACATATAGCAGAATCACACGCTCCTACTAAGAATCACTAGAAATAATTTAAATTGAGCATCCCAACTCAAATAACGCACTCCTATGGCTCAACCAATTAAAGCCAATACTACAAAGAATGAACTCCTCAAATAATTTGAGCACAAATGTGGTTCATTACCATAAAATAAAAATCTAGCACTTCCACGACTTTGCATAGTAAAATATGACCACTAAAAATCATCACTTAAAGAAATCAAATGAGCACCAGAAAAAAAGTTTCAGTACATAAGTAGCTCAATTCAGTAAACGTAAATTAATCTATTAAATTGACAGTAAAGGAGCACATTAACAAAGATCTCAGCATATAAACAGTTCATGTAGTAACAGTAAATCAAATCAGTCTCTCTGAACATAACATGTAAACAAGCGTAAACATATCATCACAAATACACGTGATTAGCAAATAATTCAAAACAAGAAACCAAAACAATAAAAGTAGTCACCGTTGCCACGTTAAACAGCTCCACTTCTCCAGCAAGGCAGGTAAATGACATTCACAGAATTCAATCCACAGTGTCTAAAATCGCATGGATAATATTTTCATGTAGTCTTGCTATGATGAAAAATAGACACTAGATGGCGCAAATGGAACAGAATTGAAAAATACAGTACGTAATGTTGGAAGTTTCTGATGAAAACAGCTCCGGTGAGCGATCTGTGGCAGTCTCAAAATCCATCTCGGTGAAAATGTCAAATAAAACAGTACCTTTCACATGAAGAACGCTTGGAAAATCAGTTCGATGAAGCTGAGGAGACAGGAGCACAATGAAGGAAAGACTCGGTCAGTCATGCGTAATCTCGACGCTCCATGACGCCGACGTGACAGTCAACAATGCGTAAACTTAACCCTTCGTGACGCTGAGGTGACCTGAGGAGAGGTGCGGTGTGTTCATAGATGTCTACGCGCTCCACAGAATCACCAATATCGTGGTGACATTCTTTTGCGTCATCACTCAACACACAGCTGGCAAAGAAGCAAGTCCTCAGCTGAACAAAACGACCGTTGGAGAAGACGGTGAGCAAAACACAGTATCTTACATACGGCAACAGAGTGCAGGGTCAAAACTTTCACTAAGCCAGTAGTCAGCACTCGATGTTGGCCCCCGATTACAGCAATAAATCTTTCAATCTCTCCAACTTCTTTAAAGTTGCCGCCTCACACAAACTGCTGAAAGGTTTCCAGGCATACCAGCCACGCAATGTTTCACACTGAGGCTCGGTCTAACTCTGAAATACCGACGTCCTCGATAATAAATCAGCAAGTTTAAAACAAATAGAGCACACAAAGTCCAACGCTCGAAACATACCTTTAAAAAGGATGTCTTCAGTAGGCTGTCAGATGTAACATGTCACCGGTGGGGCATCAAAAGCGTTGCTAGTCTTCTTAAAGTTTTTTTTTTTACAGTTAATGTGTAATTATCTTTGTAGTTCCATGTTTCAAGTTCCAAATGTAGTTCCTGCACACGTAGTTCTTTCTCCCTCGTCGCCATTGTTACAATGTTAAATATACATTGTAAAATAAGTAAATCCAATAATAATAGGTATTCTTAAGTTGGTTTATTAGACATAGTTGGTAGTAAGGAAGGCCCCACCGGGAGCAGCATCCAGCTGCTCAGCTCCACTCATTCAAACTGACCACACATTCAAACCATGCATACACGAACATTCTAATGACATCACACACACAGGCTGAGCAGCAGGGAAAGAGATGACCAGAATATAACAATTGGCCAACGAAGTAAGATGTGCGTTATATCCTGCTGGAAATATAATAATAAACCCGTCTCGTGCCCACGCAGAGAAATACAAAGTTCAAGAATTACCGATGGTGGAAACTCCGCATCAGTCGTATATTAGCCAGACGCAGGCGAAGAACGGAATGAAAGAAGGGTGCAAAATGATAACTGGGAAGGGATGGAAGGGCAAACACTCCTGTAGGAAGGAGGCAGCAGGGGGTGAGTTGATTAAACAAATTCTGGAATGGTCGAGCAAGTTGATCTTTCTTATGTCTGTATTATTTGAGCCTTACACCTGCGTTTCCTGGACTAATTCAGAGCTTTTTCAATGAGTAACTGTCTTTCCCTCAGTCTGGCTTGCTGTGGGTCACGCAGATATGGTTTAGAAGCTGCTCTGTGCCTGCCCTGCTTTGGGTCATTATTTAGCAGCAAGTTGCAGTTGAATTTGAATTTGAAATTTTAGCAATTTGTAGAGCGCACATTCACTAGGCAGTTTCTTGGCGCTATAGGATTTAGGAACTGGGGGGGATATCGGGGGCTATAGGCTAAAAGCTTGCTGGAACAGAAAAGTCTTAAGGGCTTTACGAAGCTCTGTGTAGGAGGGGGAGGATCTGAGAGGGGGGGGAGGGAATTCCAGAAGGTAGGTGCAAGTACCAAAAATTTCTGGCCGCCGGATCGTTTTTTCTTGAACCGGGGGATAACTAACAAGGATTTGGTAGAGGAAGGTAAGTCTCTGGCAGGACTATAGTTGGTGATGGCAGAATTGATGAAGGCGGGGGCAGTGCCCGCCCGGGCTTGGAAAGTAAGGCAGCCAAGTTTGAAAAGGGCTCTTTGTTTAATTGGAAGCCAATGAAGGGCCGAGAGAAGGGGGGAAGAGTGATGATATTTCGATAGGCCATGCACCAGGCGAGCTGCCTGGTTCTGCACCAGCTGGAGGCGTTGAAGTGCATAGCCTGGAGCACCATTATAAATGATGTTCCCGTAGTCGATCTTAGATAAGACCATGGCCATTACAATCAGTTTAAGTGCAGAGGGAGAGAAAAACCGGGATACTTTCCTAATAATACGTATAGTAAAAAAACAGGAAGAGACAACAGAACTGATATGGGAGTGAAGTGTCAAGTGATGATTGAGTGTGATAACAAGGGTCTTAACAGAGTGAGAGGGGGTGGGAGGAAGACCAAAGGAAGAGGGCCAAAAGGAGGGCGACCAGGGATTGCCACTGCCTCCAGTCAGAATCAACTCTGTTTTATCCGGGTTGAGTTTAAGGTGGTTTGCATTCATCCAATCCCGGATAAACAGCAAGACGGACTGGAAGCTGGAAGTGGCTAGTGAAGGGGAGGAGAAATTAAAAATGAGTTGGAGGTTGTCAGCATAGTTATAAACTGTGACCTCCATTTGTTGAAGTGCAAAAATAAGAGGAAAAATGTAAAGGTTAAATAAAAGGGGGGAAAGAGAAGAGCCCTGGGGGACGCCACATTGCACCCTGCTAGGTGGGGCCGAAAATTCAGCAAGGTGAACCGCTTGAGTGCGGCCTTCCAAGAAGGAACCTATCCAGGTTAGAACCTGTTCCCCTATGCCCGCCGCCTTGACACGGGACAGAAGGATGGAATGGTCTACCGTGTCAAAAGCAGCGGACAGATCGAGAAGGACCAGGGCCTGGGGGATGTTGGCATCGAGTCCCTCCCTGAGTTGGTCCATGACTGAAATGACCACCTTCTCCGTGGAGTGTCGGGGGCGGAAGCCCGCCTGGCAGGGTGAAAGGTGGTTACTGTTCTCTATAAAGGAGCTGAGCACCTGGGTGACGTGGGACTCTGCTACCTTTCCCAAATAAGGGAGAAGGGATATAGGGCGGTAATTTGCCGGGGAAGAGGGGTCAGCCCCTGTTTTTTTTTTAGAATAGGGAGGATTATGGCGGTCTTAAAGGAAGCCGGAACGAAGCCAGTTCTTTGTCATTCAGGGCATCTATTGGGTGGTGGATTGCATTTGTTTAAAGGTTGTTCATATTTGCAATATAATTTATGTAAATATTTACATCTAAATAAATAAGGTACAATTTCCCCCCGTATGTGGGAATTCCAGGCTTGCACTTGTTTTCTTTTTGATTTAAACGTCCTATTTTTAGTTAACCAGATTGTTCAAAAGTATTTCAGTAGAAGGGGTCTATGTCATGGCCAGCAGTGGGAGAAGTGATCTGAACGACTTGATACTTTGCACCAGTATGTGATATGCACTATTTCTGTGTTAGCACATTTCCCATTAGATGCTAAAGTGTTCTCACTCTGGTGTCCCTTTACCATTTCTCCCGGGTGTACCATTTATTCTCTCCTCATGCACCCTATCCACCTTTCTGGAAGCGGCTGTGGCAGCTTAATGTCCGTCATCATTTTCCTACTGCCACTGCTCCTGCTCCCTTTGCCGTCACTCCCAGAGCAAGGTGAGACTTTTCATTAAAAATTGGTCAAAAGGCCAGGGGGATCTCTGAAAGCTGCCTACAATATAGCACTGCAGTAGTCTAACCTTAAAATAAACGTGCACAACTGAATTCCATGTAGTGAATTTATGTATCTCATGCAGTGTAGCAAGTTCTCAGTGCTAAGCGTTTCAGCTGTCAATGTCTGAAATGTCATTATTTTTAGCTTCCTGTAATTTTGCCATTTAATATGGTTACAGGAGGGAGCACTAGCTTCTTGGAGTTTCTTGTTGCTCAAATGGCTGTAATTTCTGATATTTTGAAGTTTCCCTCGTCCTCATTGCATGATTTTTGTTCGTGAGAAAGTGTCACTCATAGTCGCTGAAATGTCACTCATAAATTCGCTAAAATTATGAAAATGTCACACATGGCAATCTGAAACGTTGGCAGCTATGCGTGACCCCCTCCCGCTGTCCGTGTCATTATTTTTAGCTTCCTGTAATTTTGCCATTTAATATGAGGTTACAGGAGGGAGCACTAGCTTCTTGGAGTTTCTTGTTGCTCAAATGGCTGTAATTTCTGATATTTTAAAGTTTCCCTCGTCTTCATTGCATGATTTTTGTTCGTGAGTAATTTCTGTCTGCTGAGCTCATCCGTAGGGTACAATAGGTCTCACATTTGCGAGAGATTAACCTAATGGCAATGTAAATGACAATGCCATTTATTTATCTGTTTTCAAAACCAACACATAAATACAAATTTTGTCATTTAAAATGCCAATAGCTCTAACTTTTCCAAAGGCGAAACCATTGCATTGTAAATGCTTGTTATATATTGGTCTAACTATTGCCCCTTTCCAGGAAAATTGCGGAAGTTAAAATATTTCGGAAGGTGACATTTCAAAAGCTTGCCCACCAATCCATGTTATTTTTTTGTATAATTGCAGGTAAGTTATGTGGCCCTGCTGCTTTTGTTAGTTTTAGAGATTGGATCTTTTCTTTTATATTTTGGAAAGAGAAATACGGCTCTATTTCTTTCACATCTTTTTTTTCCAGAGTCTCATCTGTGAGAAGTTGGCCTGGCATATGCTGTCCACTATTCTAGTCGGAACCTTGCATCAGTCCAAACGACCCTTATTGATGGTAGGTTTAAAGACAACCTATGTAAAAAGCTATCCTAGTGGTAGCTGTGGAGAGCAGCCTTCAGGCTAAGTCTTGAAGGAATGTAAATCAGCTTGTTTTTCCAGTCTATAATCTTAGGAATGACCACACCAGGTATATATATAAAATATATGTGTTTATTTTAAACACATCCCTCTAGTCTCTTTATGAGGTTAGAGGCAAAAGTACATTCAGTAAACTTATTTAGCACACAGTAAATTAGCACAATATACGTTGAGCCCTAGGGGCGTACCAAACCATATATTAAGAAAGTGGTATAAGGACCACGACTGACAGAGACAAGGCCTAGAGCCTTTAGAACCGCTAGGGCCACCAGGAACCACCCAAGGTAGTGACACAGGGGTCCCACGGGGGACACGTGCAGCGTCTAAACACAGCCGCGAATCACCATTAACTTCTATGGGGAAAGTCGCGGTTGGAATTTTAAAGGTGTAGGACACTTAGAAGAGGACTTGGAGCAAACCCCTTTAGAACTAGGAGGTTCTAGAGTCAACACCCAAAGGAGCACTGGAGTACTCGAGTTACCTCCCACAGGGAAGCCGGGTGCATAGGTGTCTTTTCGTGTTGGGTTTCGTAGTCGATTTTAATGGAGAGCTGCTGCAAAGTTCTGCTGGCGTCCAAGTGAAAAGTGTCCGGGTGGATCCAAGGGTGGATCAGAGATGTGAAGAACCTGAAAACAGAGGGGACAGAGTCTGGGTCACTTTCTCGGTGACCAGGAAGGCGATGAAAAGATGCCCACCGATGTCGGGTGATTTCAGGTGAAGAAGGTGAAGCTTGACTCTTCAGCTACGAGGACCTGAGGCGTCGAGGATGACCAGGAGCTGGAATAGAGCTGTCTCATGAAGGATGTCGAGTGATGCAGTGTCGGTTTCCGAATTGGACCCAACAAGCCTTGGCAACAGCAACCCACGCAGACAGCAAAGCTTGGCTTCGGTGCAGACCAGCAAGGTCTGTGGACTCACCTCTTAGTAGGGAGTCAGGGCACGTCTGGAGCAACCAGGGAAGCCCAAAGGAAAGAGAATTACCTTCGTGGGGACCCACCAGTCTGCGGACCAGGGATTGCGAAGGGGCCTCGAGCAGAAATGCTAGAAGCGGGCTCACGGAACACTCGTGGAGTGTAGGCCCACAATGCACAACTTGTGGGCCTACAACTCGGGAAGTCGATGCACTAGCAAATGTGCACGGTGTCCAGGAGTTTCGGTCCCACGTCACTCGTGAGGGCTGCGGGTCTCAGCTTTGCTGGGCTCTCGTGTGGGCCTCTGAGAAGTCTGGAAGTCCATGTCATGAGTCGCAAATACTTCAGGGTCCGGCGGGAGCCTCGGAAATGCAGACCGGCAAGATGCTTCTTGGTGCCTGTTTGAACAGGGGAGTCACTCCTTGACCCCAATGGAGATTCTACCGTCTTCTAATCGGGTAGAATGTCGAAGTTCCAGGATATATGTTGCAGAGTTTCGTCCAGGTGTAATCTGAAGTCCTAAGGACTGGGGTCCCATACTTATAAGTTAGGAGGTTGGACATACTCTGGGGCAGGGGCGTAGCTAGAGCTTGTGGCGCCCGGGGCTGCCCCTCAGATTGCCGTCCCTTGGGGGGGGGGGGGGTGCTGGTGAAAAAGGACGGTGAGCACTTGAAAGATGTCCAAGTCTCCGAGAGACACGTAGTTTTGCTGATAACAGTTACCTCGATCATGCAAGTTACATGCACATACATGTCACGGTCAACAGCTAGACAGTTGAATACACCGGTGACTGGCAGTACAAAAGAGAACACACAGACTGCATGATCTATCTGGGGACTCAGAAAAACCACATGTGACATCCATCAGAGAACTGTGTGAACAATTACCCCTCAGCACAATGCAAACATGCCCATACATGACACTGTTCAGGGATCCATCATCTACAGCTGACATTAAATGACCATACATCATAGTCCCCCCATTAAAGCAGTAGGGACCTGCACAAACGTGATGTGCTCTGGGGACCCCAAACCAACTTTCCAGTGTCGAAACCTGTGATTCTTTACCTTTCAAAAACAGCAAATTAATTATTATCACAGGGACTGACTCACTGTGTGCCCTTAGAACTAAACACAGCACAAAGGGGTCAGTCAACTCCACCTTGCCAACACAGACTGGATACACAGCCCACTCTGGTTGCCAATTTCTTTGTGGCAGGGTTTTAAAAAAAATGTAAAATTAGTTGAGGCCCAGATTTTGCATTGGGATTGCGCCACTGTTTTTTAGCACAACCCCAAAGCAAAATCCAGTTTGTTAAATCTCATAATGGGCTTACATACACTCATGATATACCTAATAAAAACAATGTGTGTGTAATTACACCCATTTCAGAATCAGCAATGAGACACTCTAAAAGGACTAAAACTGGTGCAAATGTCTGTGGGGGCGGACTCATGATTACAATAAAATTATGAAAATATCACACCTAGCAATCTGAAAGCTTGGCAGCTATGCACTTTGAGGTTGCTCTTTACCAACTGACGTTGGAACTACTCAAAACAACAATGTATGCAGTAGAGCGCTTCCTACTGTGTATCATCTGTGAGTAACATGCGTGTGTTATGCGTGGCATTCTAATGTACAATTCGTCGCACTTTGAGTGACTCTTCATTGAGAGTAGAACAAGCATTTACATCATGGAAACTAGATGTCCTTTTTAAATTGTGGCGGTCTTTTGTGCAATATAATGCTCTAGAAACAACAGTAAAACATTTGTAGGGCTGTCCATCTTTGTAACTAAATTCTGGAGCTACTGAGCGCACTATGCGACCCGCCGCATACATTGAATCTAAAGTGTCTCCACAGTGTGTGTAATTAATCAATGTCATCAATGCTGCACGCCGCGCTCGCTCCTCTCCGATACAACTTAACGCACCTGGCACTGCAGCTCTAGGCTAGCCTCTTTGTAAATAAATAAAAAACTAAAACTAAGCGAACCATGCTACCAACCCATCGATTTCCATTACTATGTTGACCACTGCACTGCCACATAACACTAGCGCACATCCTCAGTCACCATCATACCATAATCCTCACTCGCATAATACTACTTCACAGCAAAAGACTACCACCAACCATCACCACTCTGCTACCCACCAACAACACACTAACGCCCCATTGGACCGCCTTAAAATATCTCTGCATCACTTTACCACTATATCATCTCAATACTCTCCCACACCACCACGCTGGCAACCCCACCTCAGCCCTAGACACTCCCCAATCAACACACAACCACCTCAGCACTACCACGTTAGCACCTTCCAGTACCACAACACTATTCACTACCACCCAATGCAAATCACAAGTAAGCCAAGCATTACATTTCTCCAACAATATAATCCAACCACATTACAGCATGGCACAGTCGCAAAATAAATGCCCTGCTAACCCCGACTGCAGTAAAACTGGTCTAACAATACCACCTTCCTCTATTCCACCACAGCGCTATCACCAATACCATAGCAATACCACCTGAGAGACCCACATTACCATCTGTCACTACCAAACTACGATTCCCCATCACTTCACAACATAATCCCTTTCTATTACCTTGTCATATCACAAGCAGCAGCACCCCCTCACATTACAACCACTTCACCTCTGACAACCACACTATCCCTGTTACACTGCCACCTGACTCCCAGCTCAGAGTACCACACACCTACCCCACCACTCCACTAACTTCCAGGAAAGTCCACCACTGAGCCCCAGCATCACACTGCCACCCGGTGAAGTAACAGTCCAATGCTGCACAACTAAGCTCGCACAACATTAATGCATCCCTCACCCTTACAACACCACCACTACAACCAGCAAACCAGGTCTTGCTTCTGCCGAAGCGACGTGGAAGCCACCAGTCTCCCACCTCAACAGGACTTGGCAAAACCAAGCAGTGGCTGGTACTCAAGGCAACATGGCTTGCACACGCATGCAATAGGGTCACTATCATTTTAATTTCGTTTTTCCTTGCAGGTTGTCTAAGGGGAATTTTGCAGGAACATGGCTTTTAGAAGTGCATAGATCCAAAATCTAACGGCAAAACGAGTCTGGGTGCTTGTTGGAACAGGTAAGTAAGAGTGTAACTTGGTGCCGTCGTGCACGGTGCAATGATTGTAATTGGACGGACAGTTCTTTATTCTTTCTCTCTCTCACCAGCTCACCTTGAATTATTTTATAGTTGCGTGCCGCAGCCACAGACAGTAAAGCAGCAGGCTGCAGGCAAGAAGAATGGTCTCCACGCACTCCGACTCCTCGACACGACGAGGGGCGAGCGTAGGTGGCGGTGAGCGTGTAACGCATCACATTGCTACGGTGCGGCGAGGGCTGGCCAAAAATGTCCTTACAGGGACGTCATTGGTTGCGCTCGCCAGCGCCGCGCACGCTACCACTGGATTGACGGCCCTGGGAGGACAAGTGTGAGCGAGGTTGGGAAGGGGGGGGGCAACAACGGCCATCACAGATTGGTGATGAGTTGATTTTCGAACCGATTTCAAGTTACAGTATTTATTTATAACTTTATGCCATGCAATGCAATCCCTAGAAATAAGAAAGTGTCTGTGCTAACTTCAGATGGCTGGGTAACGGAAAGTGATGATGTGTAAAGCACCCTACAGTCACAGAGGCCGCCACGGCCGCAACAGGCCTCGGCCTCCAGTCCAGACAGTCAGTGCCGGCCCACGCGCCTGCCTCAAAAAAGGTGCCGCCTCAAAAAAGGTGCCGCCACCCCCCCCACCCCCGCACCCACTCCTAGCTACGCCACTGCTCTGGGGACCCACCTATGGGAGGGTCTGGGGAGAGGGGTGGTTACACCCCTTTCCCTATGTCCAGGTTCACGCCAGAGCAGGGGCTGAGTGCCCCTGCAATCGGTTTGAACTGGGGTATGCACAGGGTATGGACAGGGACACAGAGTGTCTGAAAAGTATTCTCTGAATGCACCCACCCAGCCCCAATACACTAAAGCCTGTCTCGGAGGTGGTTACACCTCCCTGTGACAGGAAACCTATTGTGCAGGCCTACCCTGCTGGAGTTTCGTCCAGCAGCAGGAGGTCAGACCTGTGTCTGTGGCATCCATTTTGTGATGCCAGGGCTCTTTTAAAACTATTATCGGTCAGACCAGTGTGTACATGTCTCTCCCTCTAGAAGGGTAGAATTCTACCCCTTCCGCCAGGACTGGCGGGGAGTAGGATTCCAAAGTGTTTGACACCAAACACGACATGTTTCCATGCAGTCATTCCAAAGTTAGCATTTACCTCGAGGTTATAATGCACTTAAGAGTATATGGTCTGGCTGCATCACAGAACAGCCTCAGAGGATAGGCTCTGAAAGCTGCAGATGGGACCAGCTCATACATGGCCACCCTCTCACACAAAACCAAGCACTCTGCCTTTAGGATTGGTAAGGTCTGACATAGCAGCGACTTATAGGTTTACTAGCAGCCCGTCCCGACGTTGTCCGGGAGCAACAGGCTTACCCGACCCCCGCCCGCCCCGACATTGTCCAGCAGCCCGTCTCCCGCCTGCCCCGACCCCCGCCTGCCCCGACATGGGTCCCCTTACCTCAGCCGCCGCTCCTCCCGCCTGTCTGCTGCTGATATAGTGCTTTAAATATGTCTGTTCTTGTTTGCAGAGGTGTACAGCTGACCAATCCGTTCTACAGGGTGTACATTGGCTGGGAAAGCTTACATCATTGCTAATCTTTTTGGCCTAGAGGTGTGTTAATGATTGGTGTTTCACCATACAAACACGGGATCATTCTCTTTTCTCCTGCAGCCCGGGCCCCCGCCCAGCCCGTCCCCCGCCTGCCCTGACATGGGTCCCCTTACCTCAGCCGCTGCTCCTCCCGCCTGTCTGCTGCTCGCAACGCCGCAGGCTTGTCCGCTGCTCCCTTACCTCAGCCGCCGCTCCTCCAGCCTGTCCGCTGCTGGCACCGCCGCTGGCCTGTCCGCTGCTCCTCACGTCACCACTCCTCCCCCGCGGCATGTTCGCCGCTCCTCCCCGCGCTCCTGGATGCCGCTCCTCCCCGCGCTCCTGACGTGAGCACGCACGTCGCAGCCGGCGCTACTTCGGAGGGACTACTTTTTTTTTTACTGTACATTTTTTTAAATAACGTTATTTTTTTTTATTTATATAGCCTATAACCATCTACACACCCTGACGATTCCAACGGTGTATCGGGTGTGTGGATTGGCGCTGTGGTTCCCGAGTTTACCCGCCTCAAAGGCTGAAAGTTCTTCCTATATTATAGTAGTATAGATATGTGTCAGTGATTTAAAGGTAGATATAGGTAACCTATATCTTAGTAAGGGGTGCATGCACCACCTTACCCAGGCTGCAGTAGCAGACTTGTTGTGCCATTGTGGAATGCTTCCCAGGGGTGGCATAATACATGCTTCAGCCCCTGGTAGGCCTCTGGGGTACCTATGCCCTTGGTACCTAAGGTACCATATACTAGGAACTCACAAGGGTAACCCAGTAACCAATCTGGAGTGTACCTAATGTTCATGCAATCATTTTAGAGCGGGAGCAGCTAGGCTGGGGTCCTGAATAGCTGGGCCCCAGCCAGACGAAAGTCGAAAAACAGTGAAACACCAGCAAAAAATGGGGGTAACCATAGTAAGCAGATCCTACTCTCCTACACCTCACTCATCATTTTTCTCACTTTTTTGGTTGAATGGTGATGCACTATTTTTTGGAGTAGTTTGGTGATCCAGCATGCTCTGTATAACTAAAAAGATAGATGTGTACACTAATATACATATATTTTATGGATTCATTTAGCTTGGTTCCATTGCCCATGTCCTGAGGAGGCCATGAAGAATTCAAAGGCTGAAACGCGTACACGTCGACAATTGATTGAGGAGTCCTTATAAAAACAAAAAGTGGGATTTAAACAGTTTGTGGCAAAATAGAGCAAGGGCAAAAGAGGCTCCTTTCCCTATGTGCTCAAAAGACTACCTCTGAGTGCATCACTCAGAATTAATGAGTGAACATTGGTAATATAAATATCAGTTGGGTATTGGCAACGTAAAGTTGAGTTCACAATTGTTGTTGTGTTGTTTATAAATGTATTTTGGTATGTCCTTGTGCTTTTGAATGTTATATATGATTTTTGTTCACAAAGATCGGTCCCTTGTCATATGTGTGCTTTGAAGTAATTTGGATAATATATTTGTATAGGATTGAAAACTGATGAAAGGGTAATTAAATGTTCCCTATGATAAAATAAAAAACAAGATATTAATTCTTCCGTACCTATCTTTTTTGCATGTGATAGTGTTCTATACCCAGGTATAGGAGGGTAATTTGGGTAAACCCCTTGTGTACTGGTATAACAAAAACTCAAAACAGCAGGTTTTGCTACACCAATCTACCTGTTGGAGGTGCCCACAGGAGGACTGCGATATGCTACACATTTTATTCCGATGTTCAATTTTGAAGGAATATTAGTCTTCCATAACTGCCTCTCTACACAGTGCCTATGTCTATTTCTTTAACGGAAAAATGAGTTCGATTACATGATGTTATTGATCTACCAAATCTAACAAACCATACAAGACGAGCTATTGCACAATTTGTATATTAAGACATTGGAGAACACCACAATGTCCTACACAAGATGAATGACTAGATTGCCGGACAATGTTGGAATTGTCATCCAAATGTGGAACCCCTTTCTAGCTAATACATATATTTCTGATAATAATTTTGGTATTTCAGATGTTCCTTCTAATTAGGAATTACAATAAGGGAGTCCCTTTCTTTTTCATCTCTTTATTGATTCATTATCATCGTTATTTATATTCATGCTGTTGCTGTTATCATTAGGACTGTTGATGCATTAGCTGTTAACCCCTTCGATGCTTGTGACGGAACGGTTCCATCATGAGCGCCGGTTGGGCTGTGCTAATGACGGAACCGTTCCGTCACGGCCCCGCCTGTTTTTTAGAACCTTCAGCACAGCGCGAAAATTCGCGCCGCGCTGAATGTGTTAACCAGAGGGAGCAAGCACTTTTCCATGGTGTCACAGCAGGAGAAATTCCTCTTGTTTTATCACTGATGTGATGTAAAAACAGTGCACAAACAGATAACAGGCCAGATGTACAAAACTTTAGCGTCCGCAAACAGTCCAATTAGCAGAATCAGGCCGTTTACGACTGCTAGAAAGCATTACTGCATGTACAGAGGCTCTATTTGCGATTCGGTAACCTGTTACCGAATCACAAATAGTGTTTATGGCATCCTTTCCAATTACCGAATAGAAATGGTATGTGTGAATGTTTTTCAACCGGAATGCAGTCGCAAAACATTCACATTTAACCGACTCCATCAAGGAGGTGGTAACCAGTTTGCAAAGACACAGGGGTCCCCAAAGGACCCCTTACCCTTTGAGAATGTTTGTTTGTAAACCTAATTTTTAAGACCAGGCAGTGGTACCACAGACCACTGCCTACTCTTAAAAAATGAAAAGAAAACTTTTCATGTTTCTTACTGAAATGCATCCCCTTTTCCTTTCAGGAAATGGGCTGCATTTTTTAATGCTTTTTTAAAGCACATTTCCAATAGGCCACAAAGAAAGACCTACCTCATGAATTTTAATGAGGTAGGCCTATTTGCAACCCACTGGGAATCTCAAAATGTGCCTAAGACACACTTGTACATTTGTACATGGGTGTTTGCAATTTCTTTATTGCGAATCCCAAATATTTGCAATTTTGGAAATCGCAAACTGACTTTTTTGTACATCTTTTTTGTACATCTGGCCCTCAGACTCCAGAGCTTATCCTAATGGCTTCCAATGGGAATTAGAAATACACAGCAATTACACTGCTTCGCCGCAGCTTGTGTTTTGGCGCCTCCAATGTGATTTGGTGTCAATCTTACTGTGGAAGCCCCCTCTACCCCTTTGTAGGACAACGGTATCCAATGGTGAAAAGCTCCAGCACCAGCATGTTGCACGCAGATACCTAGGCTTTGTTAATAAGGGTCATCACAGAGCGGTCACCTGTGCAGCGCTAGGCCAAGCCCACAAACAACATAGGGCCAGATGTAGGTAAATACTATTTACCTATTCTTAAATACCGAATTATACCGATTCGGTATTTAAGAATAGGTAAATAGTATGTAGGTCATTTTTCGGTAAATTATATCGAATCTGTAAAATTCGGTATTTACCGAATCGGTATTTACCGATTCGCTAATTGGCATTCATTCCTATGGGCCTTGAGGCCCATAGGAATGAATGTCAATTACCGAATCGGTAAATACTGATTCGGTAAAAGGGGGAAAACATTGAAGGGTGGCAGGGTGTCACTTTGACACCCTGTTGCACCCCTTAGGACATGTATGTCTGCAACATGGCACTGAAGCAATTTGCATAAAATTGCTTTTTTCGTTATTTACCACCAACTATAACGAATCCTAACATGGGATAAGCACTCATTTAAGTGCTCCCTACATTAGGAATTTGGTAATTTACCGAATCGGTATTTAAGAAATCTGTAATTTACCGATTCCTTAAATTAAAGATTCGGTAAATTACGGAATCCTTATTTTCGGCCCCTACATCAGAAAAGCCTATTACCGGTCGGTAACGGACGAAATTCGTTAATTTCGGCCGTTACCGACCGGTAATAGCCTTCCTACATCTGGCACTAAAGCTATAAATGCTTTCTAAAAAACCGACTTAAAGATCACAAGACATTATTATCATCGGATAATTGAATTGTTGCACCTCACCGGGAGACGTCAGATTGATGGTGGCGTTCAACTGTCCCAACACGCCACACACCACGCTGCATTGGTAACAGCCACAGGCCACGCCTCGAGGTATGCTCAGTGTGTGATTCTCAGTTAGTAGATGGGATTCCGGCAAACTAGATCCATCTCTGGTCCAAGCAATTGCACCCCCACTGCCGGTGGAGTTGCAACAGAGAAGAACGCCATTCTCCGAGTGAAGGCGTACAAAGGACACATTGCAGACAGGATCTGAAAACAAACAATGAATGGATGATAAATGGGTATCCATAGTAAAATGCTTAAGTATAGTCTTCTTGCAAAAAAATAAATGTCTTTCTACTCGAATTTTCTTCTTTGCAATGGAAGTTTCAAATAAATAATCAAGACCTATAGAAGTCTAGCTTTCATCCCTAGTCGCAAGATCTTCACCCTTCCTAAATTAGTAGCAGAGCGACATAAGATATTCAAAATGACAACAGAATTCCACTGATTGGATACTATTGTACTTAAACACCCTGTCCAGATTTGTAGGGATGTGATCAGTTTATTTATGGATTCCGTTTTTTTGTATAGTGCAGAAATTATCCCAAAGGGAGTTGCATTACTTTACATATGACTTGTGAAGAAAGCATTAGCATTTGTCTGTCAAGAAATTTAGATTACATGGGCATTATAAAACAGCTTCATGACATGCAAATGAAGATCTTTTTTGATAAACAAGACTAGGCCAGGGTCTAATATATACACATATATCACATAGACATAGATTTTACATTTTTTTTACTGAAAAAAACACAATGGTTAAAGTCAAATGTGATAACAGAGTTCTGTTTTTTGAATTTTTTTTAAACCTTAGGCATTCACTGAAAAAAACGAAGGTTAAAGTAACGTTATAGTTAGGTGAATTTGTCAGTGACAACATTAATGTTTTGAACAAAAAAATATATATATGGAAATTCACTGGTTATAGTTACCAGCACGAGCTATAACTTGCACCCCTGCACACTGTTTATGACCTCACATATGACATCATCCGTGACATGTTCTATGACATCATTTATGGCATCACTGATGACATCAGCCAATAAGTTTGTGTATTTGTTTTATAGTTGACATAGTGATGGGTAACTATCATATTACTTTTCTAACTAATTTTCGACAGCCTGTGTCCAGCTAATGGGTGTAAGTTTTTACAAATCACATGTGCTCTTAATGCATAATTGGTGTGTAGATGTACTGAATATGTCCAAGTATGACTATTTCTACTTAACATAGAAGATTGTGTGCATCGGGCACTACCCTATGTACATGTGCTTGTTTTTCTTCCGAAGATGTGTTATCTGTAAAGTTTTCACCACAGTGTGAAGGCTGCGGGTAGTATGATGTTTAGCACCTTAAGACCTTGATTTTTGTAAGTGTAGAATCACTCTTTGGACAAGTTTTGTGTGCACATAGTTTTAAAGTAGGAATTTTTTAATACTCTGTGGTGTATTTCTCATTAGAGGTTCACTGTATGCAAACAGTGTGGCACAGTGTGGTTCTATTCATATCCACTTCATTTCTCAATGTAGGTTCAGTGACTGTCAGGGTTTTGATACAGGTAAAGAGTATCCGTAGTAGGGCATTAGTTATGTAACAGGGCTTGAGTATTTAGAGAAAGTTGTTTGTTCCTGTTCAGTTGTATACAGATTGAACACCGTCTGCAGGATAGGCTACACTTTTATCGGTGGTTCGTGGTTACCTTGAATTCTGCTACGTATGGTACAGGGACAATGTTGCAAATAACAAAAGCGTGTTAACCTATGAGGTTGTATGAATGATAACAGTAAAGACGCTTCATATTATTCTAAGCTATTTTGCATTTACTTCCATAGATCTTATGGTATTTTCATTTAAAGAGCAATGTGTACAAAAGAAGCTTGGATGATGTCATCAGAAATATCAATGATGTCATACGAGATTTCATCAGTGATGTCATAAATGATGTCATAGAACTTGTCGTGAGTAATGCCATATGTGAGGTCAAAGCAGTGCATGGTGGGTGTGCAAGTTATAGTTAGCGGTGCTAGCTATAACTATTGAATTTCTGTGGATTTTACTTCAAAATGTTCATGTTTAAACTGACATTCACCCAAATATAATGTTACTTTAACCTTTGGTTTTTCAGTGAAGTTTAAAAAAAAAAAAAAAAAAAAAAAAAAAAAGATTTATCACACCTGACTATAAAGTTACTTTATAAAGTTCTACTTTTTTTTAACGTAAAGTAATATTTCATTACAATATGTAAATCCAACCCTGAAGGCGGAGGGGGATAACCGCAGGGTCTGGCATTGCAACCAGGCCCTGTAGCCAACCCCAACTTGCAGACAACCCCACGCTGCACACAGTAGATAAAGCCACAGGGCCTCACCCTGGAGACCCCATCCACCAGGCTCTTTCTTTTTCTTTTTCCTGTTTTTAAAGGGGATGGGGCCGCGCTGCAGTTATCAGCCCCAGAGACCCCATTCCCTGGGGTCACTTATTTAAATATAGGGGAGCTGTGTAGCCAGGGGCCCAGCCACATTTTGATGGGGAGGTGGGTGTGCGGGACCGCTTCCCTGGGCAGATTTTATCCCAGGGACCCTATCCCCTGGTGTCAAGCAACATTATGAAGGGGAGGAGGGTGTCCGGCACTCCCTCGCCGGGATGATTTCGACCCCAAGAACCCCATCCCCTGTGACCCGGAAACATTTTTAGGGGAAGGGAGGGATTCGGCCCTCCTCTCGGGCCAATTTCCGCCTGTGGAACCCATCTCCCAGGCACACCATAGTGACGCTGGGGGCCACGGGGGAGCCCCCGTGCCTCTAGAACCCCAGCCGGCACTCTTGCAGACCAAACTGACAAAATATGCAATTATTTATCTCAACAAAGAGAGCTGTCAATGACTCAACTTTTTTGATATTCTCCCATGATGTTCTGAAATCTGGAAGTTAGCAGCAGATGTTTTTTGCAAAGCCTGGTACCATAATGTAATAGTCAGTGATGCCTTATCATTGTGGTTGTGCCAATATTGCATACAGAGTTTTTACCACAATTATGAACATCACCGCAATTACCACTTCTGCATACTTACATACTGGTCTATACCATCAAAAGGTTCAAAGATTTGCTATACCCCGGCCCTAGGTAGTCAAGAGTGGGTCGCTTTGGATGGGCACTTTGTTGTTCCATCAAAGGTGCTCCTTATCTAAAGTTACACTCTTCTGAAACCCAGTCTAGAGCAACATCTGCATATCCATGAGAAGAGCCCAACCGCTGCCCCAGTTTCAGAAAGAGTTGAAGACACACCTCTTTAAAATACACCACACACCAATACATATCACATAAAAAGCGTCCATAAACATCTCCCGTTCCCATCACGCGCTGACTTTATGCTGGTCATTGACCCTGTGAAGCGCTCACCTGCCTTTTGGCACTAAGGTCTGGCTGTGCACCACATGTACGTTGTTTGTCCGTTGCTAACACAGTAAATGGTGGAACGTGGGTTTGGTATAATTTTACACTATAGCCTGGTGTGAAATTGTGTGCACGCAGAAACGTGATTATGCTCCTGGGGGCATGACAACTCCAGTCGGCTGTTTTCTTTATTGTTCTCATTTATCTTCTGTCCACATCGTTATTGTTATAATTGATTTATGTATTTACTTGCTCTAGCTGTGTCTTCCCTGTTGCTCAGCTAGTATGAGTGTTAGAATGCCTGATGACCTCATGGAATGTTTGGGTGCCTGGCTTGAGCGTAGATTGTCAATTGATGGCAGGCAGGCTGAGCGACAGGGAGGCTACTCCTGGTGGGGTTTTATTCCATCTACCTTACTTCCTCTAATGAACTTAACCTGGAACTAAGCGTGAATAAACGTATCCTGTTTTGTATACCTGGCTCAAGGATCTTCTATTTACAACAGTTATGTACCGCACTGCGCATACAGAGCGATCTGCACATTGGTGGCCAGCTGTTCCCAAACTTGGAAAACTGCAGGTTCTTTGAGTTTTACATTGAAACTTCACATTTTGCCTTTTATCTCCAAAATGTCAGAGTGGATTATCACCAAAGTATGGCAAGATACTCAGTGACCAATAAAGAAAGGGGCAGACCAAAATCAGTAAGCATACACGGCAGATAGAACTGTTCATGCAGTTCATCTTAGGGAGATTGTTTGAGAGCAATCTACGGCAAAAAAAATGACTGTCCTCCATTTCCACTAATATTTCAAGCTGTCAATATCTAACAAAATCACGCCTACTTACCCCCAACAATACTCCAAGCTACTATCACAAAGGAACTGCACATATCTGCAAAACACCGTGAGATGATACCAAAGCCAACGACAGCCCTGGAGTCAATTGCTTAAAGTCAGCTAAAGGTGCCAGGCCGATGGCTAAAATGGGATGTCCCAACCCCTCCTTTCTTTATCTTGTGGGCAGTGTCAATAGGTGGTCTTGCAAAATAACCAACGCTGGCGGTGGGAAAACCAAAAGCAGTACCCAACAGGTCACATCCAGCTCTAAGACGATGGGATTTGCAGAACACAAAGTAAATAGTAACGGTTTTAATTTTCCCTTGTCCGCAAAGGCGGTTGCTCTTTCCAAGTGCAGACCGCCCGACTGTGGAAATGCCTACCTCTGTCACTTAGGTGCATGACCTACTCATTTTCAGAAAAAGACTGAACACCTGGTTATTTCAGCAACAGCTGTAAGCCTCCCTCATTATCTGCATAGCTCAGTAGAGTAGTTTACAAATACCAATTTAACATAACATAACAATTTAACATACTTTGAGCTGGGTGAGTGCCTGGTGAGAATGGAGAAGATGGTTGACTGTGTGAAAGGGAGACTGGGAAAAGGGGAACATGGAAGTATCCGGAGTCTGCGATGTAGGGTGTATATAAATCCTATAAGGATTGAGGATTGTCAGGTGGACTGTGGTATTTTCATTCTCTCCAGTATATATGTGTATGTGTCCATTGGTAGGGCATCTCTTTTTTTTTTTTGCTTTCATTTCTCTTCTTGCGTCGGGTTCGCAAATACATTTCTTTATCTTATTTCTCTTGTTAGAACTCTGGGTCTCTAGTTGGCAATAGTATTCACCTTTGTCCAAATAGGGACCCTTGCGTCTAAGTCAGGGAAAGGGGATTACACTACTGGAGAACCCCTGCTCACCCGCCTGGGTAGCTTGGCTCAAACAGACAGGCTTATCTCCTAGGCAGTGTATTAAGCATTGGTGAACACACAGTAACACAGTGAAAACACTACAAACGAACACCACACCGGGATGAATAAAAATAAGTATTCTTTATATAGGCTTATCACAAGACCATAAACAAAAAAAATCCAGGATACTGTATTTCGAAGCAATACATTACGATGGTAGCAGTACTCCAAAAATAGACTCTTCAATTCAAATATTCTCTAGCAACAGATAACCTCAATGGGAGTTATCACCATAACAAAGCAAAAGTGTCCTCAAGGTATGGCACAGACTGCGAGGTGCGCAGTGCTGGGCCCGGAGTCAAAACTAGACCCCACAGAACAGTACCTGAAGAAAGTAAACAGAGGCCGTTCACGGCGTCACGGAGATGCGATGTCGTTGGCGCGTTGCAGCGTTGGTTCCTTGCTTCGGGGGAAAGCGATGCGTCGTTTATTTATTTTTATTTATGACCCTAGGGTATCAGAGCACTTTACAAGGGAACATAGCAGTGTACAATAGGCAAGGAATCACAAAAGTTTAGTGGAAACGTATGAAATAGTTTACATATAATTAACTCCAGATAAGGCCACCGATTTCTTGAAGAGGTAGGTCAGTATTCCGAAGGGAGGCGCTCGTCCGTATTTGGTCACGGTCTGTGTATTGGTGAAGGACTGAGAATCTGCAGGAGGCAGCATTTAGGAGAGGAATTTACCCATAAGGAAGGTTTTGGCCTCCTTTTTGAAGCGTGCCAGAGAAGGGATTCTTCTGATGGCGGGCGGGAGAGAGTTCCATATTCTTGGAGCGGATCCAGAGAAAGCCCGGTTATCAGTTTTTTTTTTCTGGAACCATGGATGCTTGTGCAGGCAGGGGAGGCATCGGTCCTGACTGGAGAGGATGTGAAGTTGCGGCGGCGCCAGCACCACAGTTCCTTACGATGTCGCTAGGTCTATGGATTCTTGGTCACCCTTGTCGATGATCGGCTCCGTAGAGATGTCGGCCTCTGAGTCGTTACGGCGCAGCAGGCGCCGGTCTACGGTTCAAGTCGGAGCAGCACTCACGACAGCGATGCAGATGGAGGCAACGTTCACTGGCTCTTGGAGTTGCAATGTTCTTCCGTAGCAACTGAAACAGCAAGTTCCAGCAGCATGCAAATAGAAGGGGTGAAGTCTTTTGTAGCCCTGAGACTTCGGACAGGGGTCAAGCTCGATTCAAGCCCTTGGAGTAATATTCTACAGGAGGATGAAGTTCCTTTTAAATGGTTCCTTCTCCTCTCCTTGGCAATGAAGACACCGTTGCAGGCCAACCCACTACAGCACACTGGCAGAGGGGCAGTACAACTCCGGCAGCTTCCTTCGGTGCTCCTCCTCGGCAGAGGGTCGTCTTGTTGTTCCAGAAGTGATCTAAATTGTTGGGGACTGGGCCCCTATAGTTACACTCAGAAATTATTTGTCTTTTGAAGGCAGAGGTTCCTGTACCTAGTCTAAATTAGTTCTGGGTGCATTCTCCCAGTGCACAACTTCTTCCTTTGTCAGAGTAGGCCAGGGTCATCAGACGCACCACAGGAGGTGGAG
Source organism: Lissotriton helveticus (assembly GCF_964261635.1). Lineage (NCBI taxonomy): Eukaryota > Metazoa > Chordata > Amphibia > Caudata > Salamandridae > Lissotriton > Lissotriton helveticus. Next base: position 483,364,783 of record NC_136060.1, read on the forward strand.
CCAGCATTGTGGAAGGCAGGCACAGCTCTATTCAGGCCCAGGTGCTACTCCTCCCACCACTTCTCAGGTAGATCGGACTATTCAGCCTAGCGCAAAACCAGACATACAATACACACTCTAGCAGAGGCAGGCTGGATAGTTAAGAAAATACCAACTTTCTAAAAGTGGTATTTTAAAACACAGAATGTTAAAACCAACTTCACTAACAGATGCATTTTATAATTCTGAATTCAGGCATACTAAACTTTAATCTCTACCTAGTTCCCTGAGTTAGTTAGGATTATAAGATGTTATAATCAAACTGCCCATTCTGGCCTATGGGAACAAGTAACCTTGCAATAGTGAAAAACGAAATAGGTTGTAATTCACCATCAGGTCATGCCACACACACCAGGGCATGACCTACCTTTTACATACAATACACTCTGCCATAGGCCTACCGTAGGGGTGGCTGATATGTAGAAACGGGAAGGTTCAAGGACTGGCAAGTGGATGCACTCACCGAGTCGACATGGCAGTCCCAGACTGCGTACGGTGCTCTGCAGTGGCAGGCTAGAGTAACACTTTACGGACGGCTTCGGTGAGTGGCACAATGGGTGCTGCAAGTCCACCAGCAGCATTTAAGTTACAGGCCCTGGGCACACGCGGTGCACAGTACGAGGGTCCGACAGTATTCCAAATAAGTCAATCATGGAGTCATAAATCAAAGCATCAATTTAACACAGGGAGCACTTGCACAGTGGCACTGAATAGCAGTGGCACAGTGCCCAAAGCATCTAAACCAGCAAAACATCAAAAACAGAGGAGGCAATCAGAAAACATGGAAGGGAGACTCACGCCAATGGTACCAGGTTTAACATCTCTTAAATAGTTTCACACTCCTATCATGTGATATTTTTCTTGTTATGAGGAGGGCGAAGTGAAGCATGCTGGGCTAAAGAACCTTTTAAAAGAATATTCAATTCTGCAACTTTCCAAGGGAAGTTTGTCCAAAGTCTTGTTGTAACAGTTGGCTTGTGATTCCCTTGCTGTGTATTGGCATTTAAATAAAGTCCTTTTTACTTGTGTCAGCTGCCACTTCTTATGCCATTCCAATAAGTAAACACTGTTGACTATTGTTGATAATCTGATAGGTACTACATGAAGCATCTTTGCAAGATTGGGGTGTTATCCTCAAGAATAGAGGAAGAAATGAGCCCCTAACAGAATCCTCAATAAAATAGGTGGCGTAATCAGTAAAAAAAGCCGTCTTGAGACAGAGTACAAGTTAGGAAACCACTAAGGGTTATAATGAATGGGAATTCACTACAGAAGGTAAAAATATAGTTAGACAACGCGGGAATTAAGCATGAGGCTCAGAGAAATGCGACTGAAGATTCCAGATCAGGAGACAGAAACCAACGCAACATCATACACTATACATCTTTCTACACCCTTTGTGTTTTAAAGTCATCCGATGTGGCAGGACAAACCAAGTTACACTCTAAGCCAGGCCTCTCCAACGAGCAGCTTGATCCCTAAAAGTATGCTCTCCTGTCTCAGCCCAAGTCTATGAAAATAGAACAATTTGCTTGTAGAATTATTGTATGTACACCACAAGTGCATATTTTCAGAACTCAAAGCCTGATGTTTATCGAAAAAATTCAGAGTTTCCAAAATATATTTGAAGCAGATTTTGAAGCATTAAATCATTTGGGAAGACATTACTAAAAGGACTACTTTTGTGCCACGGGCATTGCATGTAGAGGTATTCCAAATTGACAACGCTTTTTGTCCTTACCGCTCGCAACCTTGGCTGATGCACCAAGGTGATTGGTTCTAGGAATCTTGAATAAGGTAATAAGTAATGTGAACTTGTATGATATGTAATTGATAAAAAGACGATAACTCCTAAACTTGCACGATATGGTCTATAATAATAATAATAATAATAATAATAATAATAAATAAAATACGTTTATTGTTCAGTTAATTAAAACCACAACAATAGCAACATTAAAACAAATATCCATAACAAGCATTTGCAATGCAATAGATTTTGCATTTCGGAGTGTTTGAGCTATTGGCGTTGTAAATAACAATGCCTTTTTAGTTATGTGTTTTGAAAACCTGCAAGCGGTGTGTAAACACGCAGTTTGTACTTATAGTCCTTGCCTAGGAGAACCATGGCTGGAAGTAATTGAGCTCTTCTACTGCCAGCATTGCTTCTGGTAAGCAAGGACTATAAATACAAACTGTGTGTTTACGCACCGCTTGCAGGTTTTCACAAAAATAAATAAAAGATAGTCATTTACAATGCCAATAGCTCAAACACTCGAAAAGGAGATACCTATTGCCTTGCAAATGCTTGTTCTTCGCTTACTACTTTCTGTAGTCCCGCATTTGTAATGGATAACACAAAATTACAACTATCAGAATAGAAAGCAAAACAGGACAGGATGGGTTGTCGCTCACACACGCACTCTGGAACACACCCGTGCGGGCACACACACACTCACCCACCCACCACATGGGCAAGCAACCCAGGAAACATCTTCTTGCATCCTGTGGGGGCGGCGAGCCCTGCTCTGCCACAGGCACAAAGCGTGAGAACTCGCCTTCGTCTGCCGAGGTATCTTTCCAAGGGGGGTGGGTGTCCTCTCCCAGCTCCCACGAGGCGCAGCTGTCCTGCCAGGAGAGCGAAGTCTAACAGCGGTGGCTGGGAGCATCGAGAACTGCCGCTCGACCGGGCAATCTCTTCTCTAGCTGCACCCTACAAAGTATATTTTTATCGTGCCCTTGAAAATTATGAGGATCGGTAAGAGCAAAGACTCTCTAAACTGCGAAAATGGAAGACATTTGCGTAAATGAGATGGTGACATTCAAGAGAGGAGCAGAAAGGCGAGCAGCACTCAGTCCGGCTCAGCATTCATAGCAGGAAACTCCCAGATCCACGCAGCCCTCGTGGTCACAGAGATATGTCAGAGGTGCCACCCACTTCCATGCAGCTCTTGTCAGTGCTTAATTTGAACCAGTGGTGGCCGGTGGGCGCCACCAGCACTCATTTTTGCGGACCGGCATGTTTTTTTCTGCATCAACATTTTAGCAGAGGGAAAAAAAAAAACCTGAAAGATGGAGGAAGAGAATGACGGAAACACCGTCACAAAGGAAGAAAGTAAGGAACCGCATGAGTGAAGGGGAAGAGTGTGCCTGATAATGTATTGAAGAGGCATGAGGGGGATTGAAGACAGATAAAATGGCACCGGCCTCGGGGCTCTGAGCAGAGACCTGGGCATCAGCACTCATTCGTTTACAAGTTAAGCACTGAGGGCCAGATGTAGGTAGGCGTTTACCGGGTGGTAACGGCCGAAAACCGGTAAAATCGGCCGTTACCGAGGAAATGAGATGTAGGAGGCCATTAATTACCGATTTTTGAAATTCCGAGTCGGAAACATACCGACTCGGTAAGAATGACCCGGTAAAATTACCGTGTCGGAATATACCGTATACATAAATACCGAGTTGGTATTCTCCGACTTGGTAAATCAGAAACGGTAAAAATTAGCCTTGGAGATGTAGGTAAGCACAAAAATACCGATTCTGCCGAAAAACGGTATTTTTCAGTCGGTATTTACCATGCATTGAAAGCAGGTGGTAACCAAGGGAGGGCTATAAAAAAAGTCCCAAAATGCACCTCAGGACCCATGATGGCGGCTTTTTACATCATAGCAAGACGGCAGAGACTACAGGCAGCAGGACAGAGAGAATGGCTAAGGGAGGAACAAGTGTACAGGCAGAGGATAACACTGTTCCAACTGACAGAGCCTGAAATACTGCAGAGGTACAGGCTACACCCAGACACCATCAAGCAATTGATCAGGGACCTACACCCTCTCCTGGACCACCCAACACCCAGGGCCCATGCCATCCCACCTCATGTCCAGGTGCTATGTGGCTTACACCTGCTGGCCTCAGGGAGCTACCAGAGTGTGATAGCTGTAGTGGGTGGCGTGTCCCAGGGCTGCCTGTCCCGCTTCTTCAGGAGGTTTCTTGACGCCATGATGCAGAGGATGGGGCATTATATTAAATTCCCTGTTACACCGGCAGAATTAGCCAAAACCAAGATTGACTTTTATCAACTGGCACACTTCCCTCACGTGATCGGCTGCATCGATGGCACCCACGTCCCACTCTGTCCACCTGCAGCCACAGAGCACATATACAGGAATCGCAAATCGACGCACTCCATCAACGTCCAGGTCATATGTAATGCAGGTAACCTCATCACTGACATCGTAGCCAAGTTCCCCGGAAGTACCCATGATTCATACATCTTTCAGAATAGTGGAATATACACACGCCTACTTGCCGGAGAATTTGGAAATGGATACCTGCTAGGTAAATCACATTGACACACCCTGACACTCACATTAGATCTACGTCTCATGTACTTGCAATTAATGTCTATCTTTCTCCCTCTAGGCGACAGTGCATATGCCCTGCGGTCCTTTGTGCTCACTCCCTACCTCAACCCATCCACCAGGAGTGAAAGGCGATACAACGTGGCTCACAGATCCACACGAAACGTAGTTGAGCGCACATTTGGACTCCTAAAGACAGGTTTCGCTGCCTCCACAAGAGTGGAGGTGCACGGCAGTACACCCCAATCATCTGCTGCAAAATAATAGCGACCTGTGCAATGTTGCATAATCTCGCCACCAAGCAAGGCACTGAGGTGGAGCTCACATATCATGAGGACATTGATGACGACCCAGAGGTGGCAGAGCCCCAAGCTACAGTGGCAGCAGCAGCTACAGATGGGAGACTGAGACGGGCAGAGGTTACACAACAATATTTCTGAGTGAGTAAAGAGACACAGGCATGAATGTAACTTTGTGGAAGTAGTTTAATATTCACTACGCCACAGCATTGTTAGCTCACATTGGGCTCACTAATACAAACACTCCATGAGTGTGATGTCACGGTTAACACCACCGTGACTACAGCCTTGGGTGGAGTGCAAAGTCATTGTTTGTGGCCACGGGCCACAGGGCGGGGCTGCTGTGGCTGTGAATCAATGTCCTCACGCTGGCCTGTCACACTTCCCCCACGCCTGCCACTCCTCCGTAACTCATGCACAGGAGTGCTTGCACCACTCCTGCTGGTGGACCCCTCGCTTTCGGCAGCACAAGTGTCGCCTCCAGTGCCAGTCTGATGCGCGAGCACCAGCTCCATTGCAGAGGTCATCCTGGCCATGCCTTCACTTAAATTGTTGCAGCACTGCACTATGGCATCCTGCATCGTGACTGACCGTCTGCACAGCACAGTGGTAGCAGTTGCAAACCTGTTCAGGGCCTTGGTTTGCTGGCGCACATCCACACGGGCCTTGCGTCTCTCCAAATGGTCCCTGTCCAATTTGTCACACAGGACAGTCATGCACTGTGTTATATCTGATATTCCTGACGCCATGGATTGCATGCTCTCTGCCATTTCCCCTATGCCCTTGCCTACTGCTTCCAGTTTATTATTTGTTGTGCGTGCGTGCCTCTGAACCCCCATCATTGCTTTTGCCTGCAGGCGCTGCACCTTCACCATGGTGGCCTCCCGTCCGCAGAAGACACCTTGGACTTGCCGCACATCCTCTACCTCCCGTGGCCGTCGCCCTCGGACACTGGCCCGCGTGACTCTGGGACTGGGCTGCTGCTCGGTGTTGCCTCTGTCCTGTGTGTCACCCTCCACCTCGTCCTCCTCCGATGATGTTTGCAGTATTCTGCGAGGGGGCACATCATGGCTCCTGACTCTTCCCAGCACTGGGGATGGTGATGTGGGGGTGGGTGATAGTTCTGCCGCTCCTGTGTCCTGACTACCGAATAGGAGAGGGGATTGTGGATTTTCTGCAGTTGCCTCCTCAGGTATCGGGGCTGCCTGCTCTTGGTCCTGCCCTCCGTGAGATGTGCTAGGTCCGGCTCCTTCCCTCCTCTTCTCTCTGACCTCAGCTGTGCTGCGCTTTGACTCTCCTGTGGACAGACATGGACATTGTGTCAGTAATGTTGTTCACCTGTGTCATGAGATAAAATACACTTCTATAGCACTTTTGCCTGTCTCTCATTTGCCTATGCTACTTGTCTGTTGCTCCCCTTGCTGCAATGCACGCTGACTGCTCTGAGGTATCTACACATGACTACATTTCACAGGATGCATTGCAGGACATTAGTTAAACCTGTTGTGGAGTCTGATTTGTCCTGTGAGGGGAATAGGTAAAAGGGTAAATGATAATGTTCTTGCATCTTACCTGGTTTCTTTGCTCCTCTTGCTGAGCTGTCTGCGTCTCCAATTCCGTGAATACATTCCTTCTCAAGGGTGGATGCGACCATCTCCTCGATGTCGGTGAGTCTGGGGGCTCTGTTTCTTCCTCCTCCTGTAGCAGCACTTTCCTTGCGGTGGGCAGCAAGCTTTTTTTTGGTGATTATGCGGATGTCATACCACCGTTTTTTTAGGTCTTCTAGGTCACGGTGGGTGACACCAATGGCATTTACCTTGCCTTGTATGTCCAACCAGGTGCTGCGTTTGATTGATTCAGCAACATGCAGAGTTTGCTTTCCAAAAATGTTGCCATAATGTCTGACAACCTCCGAAATCAGCACCTGCAGTTCCTCCTGGCTGAACTTCTGCTTCCTTTTGCGCTCTGCAGCATCTCTCTGTGCCTCCTGGCTCTCCATCTTGCTGTGTATTTTGTCTCAGGTAAGGCTGCTCCACACTCTGTCCTCCTGCTCTCCTGACTGTTTGTTTCTGCACCTGCATGGGCGTGGCCTGTCCCAGGTACTGGGGTGTGGTGGTTGGATCTGATTGGTTAGTTCCCCTGTGGCTTGGAATTTGGGTGTGGTTGAAGTACCTGATTGGTTCACAGGCACACATGTTTGTCAGTTTCAAATTCTTCGGCGGATAGTTCCGACACGGTAAATACCGGGTCGGTTTTTACCTACTCGGTATTTTCCGGGTCGGGAGTTGCCATTCATTTCTATGGGCCGTGGCACCGGTGGATCGGTTTGGGTTTTTCCGTCTCGGATTTTACCGTGTAGGTATATTCCGAGTCGGTAAATACCGTTTCCGATTACCGACAGGTTCCGAGTCGGTATTTGTTACCGGCATTCTTACCTACATCTCATTTTCCTACTCGGTAATACCTAAGAGGTCGGTAAATATAATTTACCTACATCTGGCCCTGAGTCCCTTACGGCGACAGAGTGAAGTCTGATGCACCCAGATCCACGCAACCCTTGTGACCGCAGGGTTCAGTCAGAGCCGTGCACACTCAGCACTTTAAATCAAATTTCCTGATGATTCTCTGTCACTTCCAAAGGCGATTGAACTCGAGCTCTCTAAGATGCACTTCTCCTGCTACTTTTCCTTTTGCTTTTCATTCTGCCATTGTACCAACAGAGGATGGAAAGTGAAAGTGCATGATGCGCGTGTGAGCGCGCGGTGGGAGCGTGTGAAGCAGAGGAGACACCATGCGTGCGCACATCGCCTGTCCGTGCACGCACATGGTTTGTATCCCTTCGATCACCAAAGCCACAACAATAGAGTCTCGCCAAGCGAAGCAGCTGCGCTGCATTCGCTAGGCGAGACCTAAAACAATGAGGTGTATCACTTTTTTGTGTTGTCTAAAGATAAAACTATTTCTTATCATGATATTTACACTTCTTCCTGTGTAATGTAAACAAAACATTTGATAAAATTACCTAATATTAAAAACAATATCTCAAGTGTTACATCAAACAACCATTTTACCAGGCCGCTAGCCTTGTTTTGAATGTTCCTTTTACTAGATTTTGAGACTAATCAAGGGGCTGCTCAGGAGCATTTTGATATATCAGTTCCTCAAGAGTAAGTGGTCCACTTCGCATAGTCTCCAGTGTTACATCTTATAACCATTTAACCTTGCCACTAGTCTTTATTTGATATTTCCTCACGTTTAATTAGGAGTTTGGTCAAACAACAGTAAACAATCTCTATTTAAATACTAATATTAGTTTCTGGCAATGATTTTTTTTTTACGCAAGTCGCACTTCCTACATAAAAAGTTGAAGACCCTTGTAACAATGACAGACTGATATTAGGAATAAATTTATTGTAGCAGGCAGGGGAAAAAGCACTGTACAGTCACTTGCTGAATGAATGAATGAATGAATGGCAAAAGGATTTATAAAGCGTGCGGCTTCTCCGTAGAGTGTTGCGGCGCTGGTAGGTATCTTCCTAGTACTACCTAGGGAACACTTCATTGCAGAATAGCCAGGTTTGAGTTGCTGAAAGAAGGTTTCCAACGAGATTATTAAAAACAACAGATTAACAAAGCATTTGAGGTATGCTCATTATGCGACCCGAAGAAACAGGAGGCTTAAAAATACAAGATGGAGGCGGGCCTAGTTTATGCCTTGTTTGGCCCATGCTAAGAAATCAGTTGTGTAATGTGCAACTTTTTCGTTTTTGGTAAAAAGCATTCATGTCGCTAAACAGATTATTAATTTCATCAGAAATATCTGCAAAAACACTACTGTGAATTACTGTTTTTCTTATACTCTGTACTCAGCACATCAAATGCTACAACAGCCACATTTCCCTACTTACCAACAACACGTAGATGGTAGTAACGAGTCGGCTGTTCATCACACTGTAATCTGTAGAAGCCAGCATCTCCGGACAGAACATGCTGTAATAAGAAGGCGCCGCTGCACGTGGGTTTCACGCGGCCTCTGTAGTGGTCGAAGACTTGGTCCGGGCAGGTACGTCCATCTGAATAAATCACATCCTTTCCTTGTGGAGCGGACTTGTCTTGGCCAAGAAAGCTCCATTCACAATAGTCTTTAAAAGGGCCAGCGGGAAAGGAAGCGCTCTCTCCCCTGGTTCCAAGCACTACTTCTGCGCCTGTAACACGAGGAAAAACAGATACATGTTTGTAGCTCTCACTGCAAGCCCAGAAATGCTTCTACATGTAATAAAAGTGTCACCCATAAACATTCAATTGTCACATGAACACACCAAACAATTGGAGGATACGACACACAGAAACCTCGGCAGGCAGGTAGGCACTGTCTTCAGTGGAATGCTTTCAGGGCGGGGCCTTGACAGTACACAACGGCGAGGCCTGGGGAGATAGTGAAAAGTAAATGACGCAACACTGCCCTAAGGTACACTTCCGTTTCCCTCCCGGCTCCACTTCCGGCTGCTAGGCCGGGCGGTGTTGGTTCACACAGCGGGTGTTTGGTTGCATAATAGGTTGGCACGGTGCCCGCTCTCTGCATTACTAGACGCATTTCTCGATTTCCTTCTAGAAGTCAGTCAAGCAGCCAGCGCCTAGACACAGTGGGCCCGATTCACAGAACTAACTTAAGACAAAATCCTAAACTTACTACCATTTTGGTATTCACAGAAGGCACTTACTCATTTCGGTATTCACAGAAGTTAGGACTCCTAACTTTACTACTCCTAAACTGAGGAAAATCCTAACTTTAACCCCTTCCATGCGGCCGCGATTCTGCGCCTGTGCGGCAGTTTTATTGAGTGGGCGGGTTCATGACGAACCCCAGCTGTCATCAGCACAAGAGCACCGTAGTGCATGACGGCTGGGGTTCGTCATCAGCATGTAAGGGGTTTAGACTTTCGGTATTCACAGAAGGCATTCAGGAGTCCTAAAGTTAGGAGTCCTAACTTCTGTGAATACCAAAATAAGTAAGTGCCTTCTGTGAATAACGAAATGAGTAAGTGCCGTAAGTGCTTTCTGTGAATGCCAAAATGGTAGTAAGTTTAGCATTTTGTCTCAAGTTAGTTCTGTGAATCGGGCGCAGTGTTAACTGGATGACGTGCTATCCTCTGCAAACAAACACACTGAAGTGCGACTCTCAGATACGGAAATGAACAAAGCTGTTAATTTGAAGGGTTAGTCGTTATGACAGATAAATCAAAATGAAACCTAACTCGAGAAGAAACAGAGGCTTCGAAGTTCGAGCCAGGCTTACACGTGGAAATCTGCCCTGCGGTGAAAGAGTTTGCATTCAAATATTTCTGCTCTCTGATTACCGTCATCAAATACTTGTAAACACACTCCCAGCACAGTTAACATGGTTCGACTGATCAGTCATCACTGATATCCAGCTACTGGTGCAGTAAGACATTAGCTCTCTTTCCTGTTTCCTAGAAAACAGCTTTCAAGTTTCCCCAGAGCTGAAATAAACAAAGGTATTACCCTCATAAGGCTTGTTTATTGTGCCGCCACACTTGTTCTATGGCCACATATAAGCATGTAAGAGCACTGCAACAGTTTTAAGGCAGTTTCTTGAGCATTACAATAAAAACAAGCACTGGCAAAGCCAATGGGTCTCGTCTATGCAAAAGCTATTGGCTTTGCCGATGTGTTTTAGCAATGCTGAACACCAGCGTGGCTGCTGTTCGGCACAGCTAAAAGTTAGTGCCGTGGAGGAGAGTGGCGTGGTGTGCCTCAGAGTGGAATGGTGAAGAGTAGACTGTCGTAGAGAGGAGTGGCACGGAGTGTCGTGAATTGGAGTGGCATAGAATGGTAGTGCGTACAGTAGAGTGGACTGGTGTAGAGCACATTGGCGAAGAGTGTTGCAGAGTAAAATGGTGTAGAGTGCAGTGGCGTAGAGGGCAGCAGCACAGAACTCTGCAGTGCACAATGCAGGGTCGTAGAATGCAGTGGCGTAGATGAGTGTTGCATAGCACAGTGCCAGGGTGCAGAGTAGAGTAGAGTGGTGCAGAGTGGCCCAGAGATCAGTGGCATAAAGTGGTGCAAATTGTGGTTGCATGTTTGAAGGCTGCTATGTGTGCCATACTCTGGTTCCACTCTTGTTCTTATGTCCTACGCATGCAAAGCGTGAGTTTTGAAATATTAAGAGTACCTACTACAATAACCAACTCTTTTGGCACACTGTGTGTAGAGACGTTCTAAGGCAAGGGCAAAGTTGGCCCCAGCCTTTCAGGAAAGGGGGTGGTGATGAACAGAGTGTCTGAATTAAGCAGACCACTCTTACCCAGTCCAAAGATCAGGGCTTGATCCATCACCGTTATTTAGCTCACTGCCCCATCCCAGCTCAGAACCTGGCTATAGACCACTCTTACCCAGTCCAAAGATCAGGGCTTCATGGGAAGAGGGCAGACCAAACTACCAAGCCAATTCTTCACCAGAAAGGAGACAAGCTACCGGGGAAGCGTGGAAGGGTATACTCAGATGTGAGTCCCTTGCTCATTGCACCATCAGGATTCAAGCAAGCCGGGCCGACGACGCCTGAAATGGCAGAAACCGGTCCCCGGAAGCTTGTTTCCTTCCCAGTACAAGAATTGGCTTGGTAGTTTGGTTTGCCCTGTTCCCATCATGCACTGGGACAGGAACAGACTAATTTGCATATAGCCAAGTTCTGAGCTGGGATGGTGCAGTGAGCTAAAAAACGGTGATGGATCAAGCCCTGATCTTTGGACTGGGTAAGAGTGGTCTGCTTAATTCAGGCACTCTGTTCATCACCACCCGCTTTTCTGAATCACCAGCCTTTCAGGGGCCCCAATAGAGCCAGCTCTGTTCTGCAGAGTGTTGCATTACCTTGAATAATTCTTAAACACACTATTTTAAATTCTGTTTAGCTTTAATTTAATTTTAATGTGGGTGATGTGTTAAAGTCTATTATAGACATTTTACAGAGAAATGTTGAGTTTATGTTTGATGCAACATCCATAAAAAATTAATTGATTTTTTTTTATTTTTGATCATAACAGGTCGCAGAATATGAGAAATGAGACGGTGTCACAGGGATTATTTGCAGTGATATTAGTAAGCGGCTGCTGCTGTGTTACAATATTGAAAACACAGGTCACTATCCCTGAATATTAGATGTAAACACATTTAGAATTTGGAGCAGTGTGCGTGTGCACCGTCACTGACCTGGCCAAAGAGGGCGCCAAAGAGCTGAAAGTGGATCACCAATCCAAAGCTGTTCTGAACAGGGGCCCCCAAAATACCTTCAGCTGAAGGCACCCAAAGTCCTTAAGGTCGCCCCGGATTGTGGGCAAAGGGTAGGCGTAGTTTCGCTGGTCACCAGATGTTATGTATGTTATGTAGTGAATAACGGCCTCCAGGAAATAGGGACTGAAAAGGATTTATTCTACAGATGGAGCCCACAACTAGAATTTGAGGATAGCCAATCAGCAGATATATATATACATATTTACATACACACACACACACACACATTCTACAACCGTGAAAGTCAAGTGAATAAAGAAACTAACTATATGCCAAATACAATTTAGAAATCCCACTACAAACCGGTTGTAGTTTTCACTCATAAATGGTATGACTAATAAAGATCATTTTTTTCATCATTTTTGCTGTGATCATCTTCATATCATGTCAAATCAGAGCCCAGGCTTCAAGTGTTCTCTTGCTTAGACGAGCGGAGTTTGGGAAGCAGACAGCTCGAGCGGCCTTATTACACTCAGGTGAGGCTGGGGGGGGGGGGGTTGAAATCAACAGGAATGTCACATTATTTGGATGTATATATGAAAAAAGCATGCATACATGTGTGTGAACATACATGTATATGTCTGACAATGTAAATCTTATATATATACACACACAGGTTTATACACAAATATTACGAAGTATAAATGTGTGTATGTGTAGATGTGTGGGTATGTGTATAAATGCATTTTTAGTTAAGAAAAAAAAAGTTCCACTTTTCCCTTCACTGACTCAGGCGCGCAACGCCCAATGGGCTCGAAGGGGTTCATACACAGATTCGGAATCCGGGGGAGCGTGCTACTTACCGCGATGCGCTTCAACACCTCTTCAGCCCTAGTAAGCGCTATACAACCAATTTACAACACACACTTCAGTCGGCCTTTCAGTACACTTACATTTTTTTTAAATCAAGGAGCCATTTTAGAGCGTCCCAACTTTCGCGAACTCCCGGAACGCTTTTAAAAGACAGCCTTGGGAAGTCCCCTCTTAGTCTTAATACTGGGCTGTGACTCGCCCTGGGGTCAGTAACGCGGCTAGAAGCCGCTGCTAAGCAGGAAACGCTACCCGCCTACCTCTATTCAACAATGCGAAGTCTAAGCGGACCACAGATCTAACCGCAATCGGATCTGGCTTCTGTGGTCTGGGGCCCAAGCCTCGAGATTACCTGAGTGATCGACCTCGGAAGCATGAACGGGTGATTCAAAGGGGTGACACTCGGGTAAACTTCGCAGCATGTATGAAACCCACCGAGCTCTCTCTTGCCTGTACCTTGTGGCGCTCCTCTGGAGGTGTCCCCTCGCCTGTCATCCGTGTAGCAGGGAGTGTAGAGACAGCAGCACGCCAGCAGCAGCAGCACCAGTGGCCCAGCCATAGATAGCGCTTCGGAGGACAGATCACAAGTATAGCGCACAGAGCTCGGTTTGTAGGCGCTCTTTACTCCAAGCGCTTCGCTTCGCCCTGTCCATGCAGCGCGCACCTACAGTCTGCGCCGGAGATACCGCGGGCATGTCTTTTTTATCTGTGGGCGGGACAGTTGGGGCTGGCAGGGGGGCATCACCCACGCCACTGCCCCGCCCACGGCTACTTAAAGCGCCTCTGGCGTGCAGCGGAAGTTCTATTATGGACTCAGTGGTAGAAGTGGGCGGGAACGGAAGGGCACGGCGTGCCCCTACTTCTAAAAATTATTTCAGTCCGTTCCCCTACTTCTTACTTGCAAAAAAGCATCCCGGACGGCCAGAATAGTCCTACTAGTGGAAGAGGTGTGGCGCAGGTGTGGCGCCGCGGCCAGGGCGACTGACGCTGGAATCTGGGTTCGATCCCCGGCTCCGGCGGCAGGTCAGTCCAGCACAACGTGACTCTGGGCAATAGCTTGCTTAATCTTCCCGACGGCCCCCAGCGCCTAGAGACCCTAATGGCGCTTTACAAATGTGGATTATTATTATTACTTAAACACAATAACTTTTTTCATTCAGATTCCAGGGGTGCTCGCACTTCTCTGTGAACTCCAGAGGCTGCAGCAGCCCCTCCCTGAGCTCACACAGACCGAGGGCAGGCCCATTGTCATTCCGATTGAGGTTGATTACCCCCTTTCGAATGACAATGCGCCGCCCTCTGCCTTTAGCATATCAAGTGCCATTGAGATTAGAGTTGGTGATTACAGAGGAGCTTTCCCCAGACAGAGTACGCGGGGAAATTGACACCTTTTGTAATTTGTTAATGTTGTACACAGAGTGAATTGCGCAGGAGCAGTGACTGGACAGAAGAGGCGACAGGAACGACAGGAAAGGAGAGGTACTGGGGCAGGAGAGGTGACCGGGCAGGAGAAGTGACAGGGCAGGAGAGTTGACGTGTCAGGAGCAGTGACGGGACAGGAGAGGTGACAGGAAAGGAGAGGTGACGGGGGCAGGAGAAGTGAAGGGGCAGGAGCGGTGATTAGGCATAGGCAGGAGCTTTAACCATCAGGAGCAGTGAACGGATAGGGGCAGTGAACAGAGAGAGTAGTGAACGGAACAGGAGAAGTGATCGGGCAGGAGTGCTGACTGGACTGGAGCAGTGAGCAAGCAGGAGCAGTGAACGGGCTGGAGCAGTGAACGGGCAGGAGCGGTGACGGGGCAGGAAAAGTGACGGGGCAGGAAAAGTGACGGGGTAGGAAAAGTGACGGGGTAGGAAATGTGACGAGGCAGGAAAAGTGACGGGTCAGGAGCAGTGACGGGGAAGGAGAGGCAACAGGAAAGGAGAGGTGACTGGGCAGGAGAGGTCACTGGACAGGAGAGGTGACGGTGCAGGAGAGATGACAGGGCAGGAGAGGTGACGGGGCAGGAGAGGTGACGGGGCAGGAGAGGTGACAGGGCAGGAGAGGGGCACGGCAGGAGAGGTGACGGGGCAGGAGAGGTGATAGGACAGGAGAGGTGACGGGCACGAGAGGTGACGGGCAGGAGAGGTGACGGGGCAGGAGACGTGATGGGGCAGGAGAAGTGACGAAGCAGTAGAAGTAATGGGGCAGGAGCTGTGATTAGGCATGAGCAGGAGTGGTAACCGGGCAGGAGCAGTGAATGGGGCAGGAGCAGTGAACCGGGCAGGAGCAGTGAACCGGGCAGAAGTGACGGTGCAGGAAAAGTGACGGTGCAGGAGAAGTGACGGGACAGGAGAAGGAGAAGTGACGGGACAGGAGAAGTGACTGGAACAGGAGAAGTGACAAGCCAGGAGAAGTGACGGGACAGGGGAAGTGACGGGATAGGAGAAGGAGAAGTGACGGGACAGGAGAAGTGACAGGGACAGGAGAAGTGACTGGGAAGGAGAGGCAACAGGGCAGGAGAGGCCACCAGGCAGGAGAAGTGACCGGGCAGAAGAAGTGACGGGCAGGTGACGTGACGGGCAGGTGACGTGACGGGCAGGCGACATGACAGGGCAGGAGAGGAGAGGTGAGGTGACCGGGCAGGAGAAGTGACGGGCAGGCGACGTGACGGGGCAGGAAAGGTGACGGGGCAGGAAAGGTGACGGGGCAGGAGTGGTGATGGGGCAGGAGAGGTGACGGGGCAGGAGAGGTGACGGGGCAGGAAAGGTGACGGGGCAGGAGTGGTGATGGGGCAGGAGAGGTGACGGGGCAGGAGAGGTGACGGGGCAGAAGCAGTGATTAGGCATGAGCAGGAGCAGTGACCGGGCAGGAGCGGTGAACGGACAGGAGCGGTGAACGGGGCAGGAGCGATGAACGGGGCAGGAGCGGTGAACGGGGCAGGAGCGGTGAATGGGGCAGGAGAGGTGAATGGGGCAGGAGAGGTGAACGGGGCAGGAGCGGTTAACGGGGCAGGAGCGGTGAATGGGGCAGGAGCGGTTAACGGGGCAGGAGCGGTGAATGGGGCAAGAGAGGTGAACGGGGCAGGAGCGGTGAACGGGGCAGAAGAAGTGACGGGCAGGAGAAGTGACGGGCCAGGAGAAGGGAGGGGGCAGGGGAATTGACGAAGCAGGAGTGTTGATTGAGCATGAGCAGGAGTACTGACTGGACAGGAGCAGTGAAAGGGCAGGAGCAGGCGTTTCCCAGGGTGACTTGAAGGGTAGGGGGCCAGTTTAGTTTGGGGGGGACCGGTTTTGTATAAGTGCAGGAGTTTTAAAAACACTGCAAAGTTCTTTGTATATTCAGCAGGTTTCGGTCAACAATACAAGTGCCAAGATAACTTTGGTGATCAGTGTACCTGCTGGAGAGAGATGGGAGCATATTTTGTCTAGTGGCTGTTTTACTCATCTAAGGTAGTGCAGAGGGGTAATATGCCTGCTGCAAAGAACATGTACCATGCACATCAAAGAGCAATATGTTATGTGCATAGTTCAGTGGGTACTGCTTTGTGTACACTTCCCGAATGAAAGGACACTTGAATACATATGGCCTGGCAGTTCGGGCTGGACTGTTCCCATTGTGCGTAGAATCTAGACTGATTTGTATATGGCTGGGTCCAAACTGGTATGGCATGGTGAACAAAAAACGATGGATTTAAGCCCAGATCTCTAAACTGGGGTGAATGTATGACATTGTTCTGCACTCTGCCCATCAATTGTTCTTTTTGCATTTGTCACCCCGAGTGGGACAGGTATGCTCAGACAATAGTCCTGTGCTCTCCATGCCACTGGAGTCAAGCTATCCTGGCTGATGAGGGCTGAAAGCCCGAAACCGGTCCTACGATGCTTGTTTTCAGTCTAGGGAGGACCTGGCTTGGCAGTTCGGGCTGGACTGTCCCATTAGGCGCAGGGTCAAGACTAATTTGCATATGGCTGGGTCCAAACTGGAATGGCATGGTGAGCATAGAAACAATGGATTTAGGCCCAGATCTCTGTACTGGGGCGAATGTATGATATTGTTCTGCATTCTGTCCACCAGTTGTTCTTTTTGCTATCTTATGATTGAGCAGCTAGCTGGCCGACAGGATTATGAAGGAGCCTTTGTGGGTTTCTGTGAGTCTAGATTCTCCTGAAGAGTCCCTTTCTCTTCTGAGCCCTGCTTAACACATTTGTACAGGAGGAGCCCTGTATTCATGACCTCAATGTTTGAGACAAAAAATAATCATGGATTTCTGAACAATGAGAGTAAAAGCATTAAGGTAACATGTTGTTCCTGCTTATATTTCAAACGCTTTACATAAACCTGTATTCCCTATGAGTGTTTGCTTTTTCCTGAATTAAACCTCAAATAAACATGTTTATCTATTGTTTTAATTAAATAACGTTATAAGCTGTACTAAAAATTGGTATGTTTTGCTATTTCTAGCCACACCCCTGACTCCGCCCACTGATTCAATCTTTGGTTATTCCCGCCCCCTGATTCTCCACCCACAGTTCCCCTACTTTTTTTTCTCCACTTCGACCACTGATTATGGTTCATGAATGATCAGGAGGTGGCCTGGCGGTCCTGGAGGCGGCGCTGCAGCTCACCCAGCCCCACACCTTGCCCAGATGTTAACCCTAGAAGGAAGGGGGCGTGGATTCATGACTTGGCATTGAACCCCTGGCTTGTGATGCGCGTGCGCGTGCCAGACACAGCAACCACCTGCCCGGGCACTCACAAACTTTCTCTGGGGTGGGGGAGAGGGGGCCACATTTAGAGGGCCGCACCAGTGAGGGCGGGGTGGGGGCGGGGGGGGGGCGGAGGGAAGGGAGGATGCCAGTGGGAAGGGGGCTAGAGAAGGAACAAAAATCACTACGGTTTCAAAATATTTATTTTTATTTATTTATTTTTAATGAGATTTTTTATATAGCGCGAACATTACTCGAAGGTGACAGAAGAACCAGTTGCGTTACATAAGGACTTTGGATTTCACGAGTTACATAAGAGATACAAACAGAAAACAATTACAAATGTATAAGTTATAAAGTCACTCAAGGAAGAGATACAAAGAGAAAAATTCAAAATCACATAGGAATGGTAATAAATACAAAGGTCTACTACATATACTAGTGGTTAGAGTTCTACATATATACATATACAAATAGTAAATTCACTCACGATTACATATTAACAGCGATTAGGCTTGGACAATTATATGTAACATTTTTACATATATATATTTATGAGTTACAGAAGCATAGGGAAAAAGCCGGCTAGGGGAGAGAAATTCAGGGGAAAGAGGAAAGGAAAAGGGGGTAGAAAGAGAGTGAGGGAGGGAAGAGGTAGGTGAGGGGGTCACGAGTGATGGGATCAGGGGCATCAGCGTTATTCACAAACGTGGAGAAGATAGACGATCCAAAGGTCGCCCAGCTACAGACCAGCTGACCGGAAGTATGGACTAAGGTCCCTAAGATGGCGGATAGGACAAGAGTGTCTTTAGGAGATGGTCCCAAAATGGCGGGGTACATATGAGTCCTAGTCCAAAAGTTGCACTCAGGGGTGACAGTGGTGGGCGCCATGTTTAAGGATTCTCTCCGCTCCCCTGGCTTCCCACGGGTATTGCTGGTAACCCTGGCTTCCCCTTCACTCACCGCCTCCGGGCTCCCACAGAACGGCGTGAAGTGCCTCCGAAACACCCCTCGCCGCCAAAGCGGCTCCCGAGGGCCTCCTGCGCCATTGCCAATAGTCACTCTCTCTAGACATTACTAGACAATGCTGTATTTCCAAAGCAGATGTAACTACAAGGAGCACATTTTAATATATTTTTTTATCAGACAATAGCAATCTTAAGAGGGATCGCACGGCAATTTTGAATAACAAGATATTCAGCAGAGGACCATTGCAGCACCGGGGTCAGAGTCTAAAAAATAGGTACGTTAAAGACAGAAACACTATGAACTTACTTTACATTTCATGTCAGCAATTCATTTTCTGGAATCTGGTACCAAGTCTGAAAGGGCAAGCCTTAAGAGCTGATCCTGACGGACGTCAGGTGCTCTTTTTTTTTTTTCAATCAAGAGATTTGTTTCTGTCTCAGGTGGAAAGGGTGGTTTCCCTCTTCGGGATTCCGGTTTTGGGATCAGCCAAAAGAAATCAATATTGATGCCATCTCAGAATTTCAGTTTCTGGCTTTTATGGTGGATTCTGTGAAATTCACTCTATTCCTACTGTACAAGGAGATCAAATTCATCAAAAGGAGATTCAGAGAGGTCTCAAGGTTAAAAGCGTTTCACTAAAAAGGTCAGCTGGCAATGTGGGTCTGTTGTCTGCATCCAATCAGGCAATCTTCTAAGCTCCATTGCATTATCGAGCACTGCAGAGGTTGGAGGTTCTCTGGTGGAGCAAAGGCCTTCATTACACAGCATCCATTTGCAGTTCCATAGAGGCTCAGAAAGTGTTGGGGTGGTGGCTGTCCCAGATGGAGACATGGAGTGCAAGACCCATTTTTGGCCTGGCCCCAGATATCATATTTTAGTCAAACACCACCAGAGTGGACAGGGCATCTGGTGCTAGCAGATGGTCAGAGGAGGAAAGTGGTCCCTAAAGAAACTTAGTATCTAAACTGCTTTGAGCTTCTTGTAGGTTCTTGCACAGTAAAAAGTCTCATTTAGCATCAATCACATTGTGGTGTAGGCTGCATAGTTCTTGCTGTTAGAAACTTAAATTGGAGGTGTCTGGTCCAAGGATTTAGCAGATCTAGCAAAATAATTCGGGCATGTCAGCCTCGACAAAGCATTTTTCTCCAAGCAGAATACATTCTAGATCTTTCCCATGTTGTAGTGATTGGGGTTCCGGATTAATTCTGGACAGGAACGACTGGTCACTTATTTATTTTATTTATTTATTCTAAGTTTTATATAGCTCAAACATGACCCCTGAGTATCAGAGCGCCTAACAATGACATACCAGCAAATAAAGATTACGACAAAAGAGCAATAACCACAAACGGATCATGGGGACACAGTGAAGATAGTAATAAACAAGGCCAATGCAATATACTTGGATTTGACAATATTACTTTGAATATGTAATAGGTAACTAGTTAAACAAGTGTACAATAAGTGATACATCTCAGCTAGTAAGTACTTACTGTAATGCACCAAATCAGGAACAAAGCTGTTATGATGGAGCTAAAGGGAGAGAGCAGAGGCCTAACTAATGGAAAATGGCAGGGATTGACTGGGTGGCAACCTGGGGTAGGAGATGAAGGGGATTGAGTTCAGTCGTCAGATAAGGGAAGAATTTGCTCATAAGGAAGATCTTAGCTTCCTTCTTGAAGGTAGAAGTAGAGCTTAGTCTTCTGATGTGAGAAGGAAGCGAGTTCCAGATTCTAGGGGCAGCTCCAGAGAAGGCTCTGTTATAGGTTTTCTTCTTCTGAAATAAGGGTGCTTTCAGAACTTGATCCCTGGTGCTCTAATAAGGTCTGCCTCCCCCTGATTTATTGATTCTTTTAGCAAGATACGTCAGTGTTTTGTGGTGGAGAGCTTTGTGAGTAATTCAAGCCGGTTTAAGTTGAATTCTGGCTTTGAATGGCAGCCAATACAAAGCCTTCAGATGAGGAGAGATGTGGTCAAATATTTTTGATCCTGTCAAGAGTTTTGTTGCAGTGTTAAGATGCTTTTTTAGAGGAGCAGTGGAGATCTTGAATAATCCTGAAAGGGTAGTACAACCATACTCGATTTTAGAGATGACTAAGGACTGGTTTCAGTTTCCTGAGAGAGCTCAAGTGAAAGTGGGCACTTTTGGCCATTTAGTAGATGTGAGTTTGCATGTTTAAGTTTACCAAGAGATTTAGAGGAGAAACCCAAGACAGGAGTACAGTTTAGAGCAGTGATTGGCTTGGTCCATTCCTTAACATCAGTAGAGCTTTTGGGCACAGATATCAAAACAAATTCTTTTTTTTGCAAATTGAGTTTAACATAATTGCAAGTTAGCCAATGTAAAGTCAGCTTTAGGGCATTATCCATTGGCTTGATCTCCTCCAGAGATGAGATCTTCATATAGATCTGGGTATCATCCGCATACAAGTGGTAGGAGGTGTTAGAATGCTGGAGAGTTTCAGTGAGGGGTTCGACATGAAGGTTAAACAGTGAAATGGAGAGAGTAGAGCCTTGCGGAACACCAATCGAGATAGAGGAAGGCAAACAAAACAAAAGTCTTTGGGTTCTGTTCTGTAAGAAGGATATAAAACAGTCAAGAACTGTACCGGATAACCCCGTCCTGTTTTTGAGTCTGGCTAACAATACTTCATGGTTTACAGTGTCAAATGCAGAAGACAAATAGGAAGAACTAGCGGGCAGGTTTTGTTTTGATCAAGTACCAATAGAGAGTCGTACACTCTATGAAGAATTGCAGATTCGGTATTGTGACCAAGTCTAAACGCAGATTGGCAACCATCGAGCAGATTGAATTTCTGGATGTGTTGGCTTAACCTGTTGTTGCACACATCTTTCTAGTACTTTGGCTAAAGGAGAAATGTTGGTCAATGGCCTAAAATTATTAGGGTCTGCAGGACTTCACCAGTCTTGAGGCAGTCTGGTAAGGAACTTTGAGATAAGGAAGCATTAATTATGTTGGTCCAACTGGGGACGATACATTGGTGGTGTAACAGAAGACACTTGGATGGAAGGGGATCATTGTAGTGATTATAAGAATTAATGGACAATATGGTTCTAGCAATGTCATTGTGGTCATATAGCTTGAAATCCGACTATTGTGCTTTGTTTTTGGACTTTGGCAATAGAGTGTGTAGTGGTTCGGGATGAAGAATATGTGAGTAGGAGAGTGCATCAGCAGCTGTCAAGAGTTCAATTTCCAGGGAGTTGGCTCTTTATGAGAAAAAGGAGAATTCCTCTTGTTAATTTGGGCTATAGCTGATTCATGTGAGGTTTCAGCAAGCCTGTTCGATTGGTGTTTCATCAGCTCAAATAGTTTAAGCAGTCTATTTTTGGCATTGTCAAGTTCAGTACTAAGGAAGTCTTTTTTGATCTGAGAATGCTTTTTTTGTAGGCGTTTCTGGTCTTTCTTATAATCTGAAAAATGGGAGGATGTGGGGTGATGTCTCCATTTCCTTTCAGCAAGTCTGAGGTTTCTCCTTTCTTCATTTAGAGACCCATTGAACCATGCATTTTTATCTTTATCGTGAATTCTTTTAAGTTTTAGAGGAGTAGCCGAGCTGATTATGTTAGACATTGTAGAGTTATAGTGATTAGTGAGATAGTTCACATTAGTCCGGTGGGTGAAGCTCTCTCTCTCACAGTGTGCCATTAGATTTACATTGTATACATTTTTGAGTGGTTGCCAGGTTTTTTCTTCTTTATGAATTGTATTTGAAAGGTCACTCATTTTCAGAATTTACTACCAAACATCTGCTTTTCAACCACCAATGACAAAATCAAAACTGTTGACTTCTTCTGTGAAGTACCTGAATCCAGCATCTCCTTTAGCCCTGGCCAGGGGAAACATCCATTCGTACGCAGACATTTGTTCGTGTACCATTACTACGCATGTGTTAGTACGCATGCGATGTAACAACGTGTTGCCTTTAGTACGTGTGCTGTTACATTGCATGCGTTGTCACAGCGCATGCGTAGGGGGCGGGTGCCACTTTTGGAGGTCGTAATGGTGGCCATTTGCCCCCAGGGTCTGCTGCTGCTGCTTTTCTGTGTGCCAGCGAGGACGTAGGAAGCCCACGATGGAGGAAGCCGGAGGAAGCAGGAAGGGGGAGAAGATTGGAACCACCCGTGATAAGAGGTAAGTGGGGCTGTGTAGGGGCTGTGTAGGGTCGTGCAGGGTTGTGTACTTGTGTAGGGTTGTACTATTTTAGGGTGGTGTTGTGCAGGGTAGTGTTTGGGAGTAGGGACGGTTGTGTAGGTGTAGTATAGAGTAGTTATTTGGGTGTAGGGTAGTGTAGGGGGTCGTGAAGGGTAGTGTTTGGGAGTAGGGAACGGACTGGGGGTAGGGGCAGGGTCGTGCTGGGGTAGTGTTTTAGGGTTTAGGGTAGTGTTGTGGGGTTACTGTAGTGTAGGGCAGTTTTTTAGGGTTTAGGATAGTGTCGGGATGTCGTGCAGGGTAGTGTTTCAGTGTAGGGACAGGACTGGGGGTAGGGGCAGGGTCGTGCTGGGGTTAGTGTTTTAGGGTTTAGGGTAGTGTCGGAAGTTAGTGTAGTGTAGGGTTGTGGTTTAAGGTAGTGTTGTGGGGGTAGTGTAGGGTAGTGTTTTAGGGTTTAGGGTAGTGTTGTGGGGTTAGTGTAGTGTAGTGTTTTAGGGTTTAGGGTAGTGTAGTGTTTTAGGGTTTAGGGTAGTGTTGTGGGGTTAGTGTAGTGTATGGTTTTAGGGTTTAAGGGTTTAGGGTAGTGTTGTGGGGTTATTGTAGCGTAGGGTTTAGGGTAGTGTCGGGGGTTGTGCAGGGTAGTGTTTGGGAGTAGGGACAGGACTGGGGCTAGGGGCAGGGTCGTGCTGGGGGTAGTGTTTTAGGGTTTAGTTTAGTGTTGTAGTGTTAGTGTAGTGTAGTTTACTGTTTTAGTGTTTAGTATAGTGTCGGGGGGTTGTGATGGGTAGTGAATGAGTGTAGGGAGCGGAGTAGGGGAATGAGTATGTTAGTGCAGGGGGTAGCGATTTAGGGTTTAGGGTAGTGTAGTGGTGTTTCAGTAGTGTAGGGTAGTGTAGTGTTTTAGTGTTTTAGATGTGTAGGGTAGTGTATTTTCTATAGTGTTGTGTATTACACTTTAAAAAAAAAAAATGACATGTTAATCTGCAGACCGTTTTTATTACTAGGCAAGTTTTACTTCGCATACATTAACACTTTCAATGTAATGGTATGCGAAGTTAAAACTTGCGTAGTAACGGTTATTGATAAGTAATAACCGCGTAGTAATAGCATGCGAAGTAACGGCATGCGAAATAACATCTCATATTCCTGGCCAGATGGATTATGGCTGAAGCTGGCATTGATGTTCCTTTCTTTGGAGCCCTCTCGGCAAGAGTTTAGGAAGTCTTCCAAGGCGACGGGGTGATTTACTCAGGAGTGGAGGACACCGGTAACAGCGGGAGGGGAGGCGTGAGGGAATGGGATGGGTAAGTGGACGGGATAGGGAAAGTAAAATAAAAATATAAATAAAACCACTTACCTTGCGCGTTTGCGATGCGGCGAACACATGTGTAGTGTTGGGCCCTAGGCCCACATGGTGTGAGGAATGATACACACGGACACCAGTTAGGGATAGCAGATCTGGCCACGAGCACGTGCGCTCTGGCTCTTTTATTGACAGCGTCACCTGACCCAGTGACGTCTGTGGTGGGTGGGTGTTTAGTGTAGGATTACATAGGAAACAACTAGACTGTGTCCTAGCAGGACACTACAACATGGTAAGTGTTTTTTTATTTTTTTTATTTTACTTTCCCTATCCTGTCGTCTGTCCGCTTCCCCCCAACTGCCTGGCCGCCCCACCGCTGTTACCTGTGCCAGCCGCACCTGGCTTTTCTTCTTCACCCTGACGAATGTAACCATCTTCCAAACTCTAAATCAAGCCGTACATCGCTCACGTGCCTGGAGATTTGGATTCACTTACAATGACGGAAGTGAAACTGATCTCTCCCTCCATCTCACTCATGTTTCATTATTGTGTTTTCTCTCCTAGTTTGAGGTTGCAATGCGCCTCACCGCTGGAGGAACGCCAATTCTCTTTCCTGGGGACTTACTGAAGTGTTCATGTTAATGAAACTTGTTGAGCGCACAAATACCCGAAGGTGTCTCGGCGCTATCAATGCAGTAAGCCCAGAACGGGGATCAGTTCTGAAATAGCCATGTTTTTTACTTCTTCCTGAAATGGTGAGGGAGGCAGCCCCTCTGAGGTCAACAGGTAACGTGTTCCGCAGTTTTGCGGCGCCGTACGATAAACTAAGGCCACCCGTCCCCAGCCTGTAGATCGTATTCTTGGCGCTTTCATCAGTCTCGCGCCTGTAGACCGCATCTGTCTGGACGGTTGGTACCAGGCAAAAAGATTTCTAAGCGAAAGAGGTCCTGTGTTGTTTAAAGCCGTATATGCTAAACAAATAAATGTAAATTTAATTCGCCGTGCCATCGGGAGCCAGTGGGGTCTACGGATCTCATTGGAGATTGAGTCACACTTAGGAATATTCCCAACAGCTGTATTTTGAAATGTGTTCATCTAAATGTTGCCTCAATTTTCGAGGCTGGTCGCAAGAAGGTGATTTGTTGTTTCTCAAAGACTTGGTTATAGTTGACTTTAATTTCACAAAGAGGAGGAGGTTTTGCTGTCAGGCAGGGGTTCTTGTTTGCATTGCAGGGGGTTGAATGGTGGCCCTACTGTAACCCCACAGAGCTACTGGACTGCAGACCTCAGTGGCTGTAAATCATATTTTTTCTTTCCATCCATGTTTACTGTAAAAGACAACATTTTCTTTCCTGCTGGAGATTACAGTAAATATGATTGGTCATAATCTTCGCCTCTGTGTCTTTGATAAAATCCAAACTTCCTGTTGCGCAAGTGTGGGAGATTTCATTACAAGATCAGAAGCTAGCATTATGCATTAAATCTTTTAATGACAACTCCAACAGCAGCTCCTTTAAAGAATACGTATCACCTTAACAACCATTCCAGAATTAGAACTAAACATATTAAATAATCCGGCGGCATTATTTTATCTTTAAACAAAGTGTGCTCAAAATACACTAGATAAACATCTGACTGAATATTTAACACATTCATAGTTAGTTGCATCGGTTATGCCAAGTGGCACCCTTCTCCAGCTGTGAACCTACCTGGCAGGATGACAGACACACAGCTCATAGGCTTGAACATTTCTGACTCAAACAGAGTGATGTACAGCAAGTCAAGAGTGTGAGTCCAGGCGGGCAAAGATGCTCACCTTATGGAGGGCCAAAGCGACATCTGGAATCTGCAGCGATGGATGAAACAAAACAAATTGATAAACTTGGATTTTCCGTAGAAGCTGCTGCCAATAATGCAGGTAAACAAGGAAGGAGGAATAGTTCAGAAGTGTATGTGGAAGTTGTGCGGCAACTCCAGTGGCAGCTGCAGTAGTGCTGAGGCAAGTAGAGGAGACGGTTAAAAAAAAAAAGGAAAAGAAAAAAATATATATATCACATACCGGCCGGCCGTCGCCTCTCCTCCTCCATCCTCTTCTGTCAACTGGAAGCATACAGGCTCCCAAACTTCTCTAGCCAATCACGACGCTGCTATCAGCGGCATGACCGTAGCGTCGTGATTGGTCCCAGGGGCCCGGTTCGGCGATCAGACGGGGAGCGGGAGCCTGTGCATGTTCCCCACCCAGGCTGTGCAATACAGCCGGATGGAGAAGATGCTAAGTGCGCATGACTGATTGGTCAGCCTAAGAAAGCCGACCAAACAGTCATGCGCACTTAGGTGCACCAATCACTCCGCCCCCTGGTGGCTATGATGACAGCCAATCCCTGACGCACCCCAAAACTGGCTTCAGCACGGGAAAATAATCTGATAATAACATTGAGTTATCATCATTTTATTTTTTATTTTTTGCACTGTTGAAAAGCAGTGGGGCAAAGCTCCATCGCCTTAGTGGAGGAGCCGCTGCTGGGCAACTCCCTGCTCCTCCAATCTGCTCTTTTCCTCGTGTGCTTCTCCACTTGACTTGCTGCCTCTTGTGTGCTGCTGCGCGCTCTCGCTTGCTTCTCCCCACCTGCTCCTCTCACCAGTACCTCTCTTACTCCTGCACTCCTGCAGTCCATTATTTTTATTTTAAGGTAAAAAAGCCATTAGGGGAAGGAAGATTGCTTGATATGCCCAGAATCACACAATGTTAAGTCAAGCGCCAAGAGTGGCATTTGGACCTGGGTCCCAAGGTTCCCACGGAGGCAACTCTAGCCACTGGGCCACATCTCCCCTCTCTTCTTGCATAAACTGACTGAAGGCCAGCTCTAGGTCTGTCTCCTCTTCAGCAGATAGCGTCCGGTCTTTTAGCAGCTATGTGCCGGGGGATCCTACAGTATAAGTTAGTCTGTGTGTGGGGGGGAGGGGGGCATATGGGGGGGCACAGTGCTTTTCAGTGCTCCTGCCACATCTGAAAAGTATCATCATCCGAGCACGGAATTTACACCGTCATGAAAAATCAAGCATTTATCTCGGCCACAGATTGTAGGATCATACCTCTCTTTGTGGTCTCATCAACCTTCATGACCCTTAGGAAGCTATTGATTCTTCCCCCCCCTGCCCCCCACAGCTCCCATTTCAGCCCATTCACTCAATCCATGAATAATTTGAAATTGAAGGCTAGAAATTAAGTTAGATTGACTTGTGGGAGCAGTGGAAGTGCATCAAACAGAATATAGTATGGATGATGGGTGGTCACGATTTAGTCTACAAACTCCAACCTTCCTATAAAAGTTTTAATTTTGTCATATTTGTTTGTGAATTAAATAGAATATTTCATCATTTGTATATTTGTTTTATGAATACTGTATTGTTTTGTAGTTCAAATCATCAAAAATACTTAAGCTGAATCCTCGGCTTCAAATCAATCAATCAATCAATCAATCAATCAGGGGCGGAGCTTGCCTGGCTTCAAGATGGTCACAAAAGTACTAACGGCCCAACCGCTAATCCTAAAAAATCCTGACCCCCACAGCGCACTATAAGAATACTGACGACCGCCCGTAAAGCTGAACAGCCACTAACCGACAGATGTGTGTGGTAAATAAATAATTAATTACCGGTACTATTTTTCTATACATTAAATAAAACAGATAGCTCAATAAATAAGAGGCAGGATCCGGGGAATCTGAGTTTAACAGGCTTTAATCAGGCATAAGGGAAGGGACAGGATCGGAACAGCCTGAAATAGAATGACACGAGTGGCAGCTGCAACGTCTCATTAACAGTACATAGTATATATAGGAAAACATTATAATTGCATTGAATACAGTAGGCGTAACAAGTGACAAACGTAAGATAAGGATACATGGGCGTAAAAAGAAGGCGTGTACAAAGACATGTGATGAGAACGTCACAGTAGTGTCATAAAGTGGGTGGATACATGGAGGGGGCTACCTGGGCAGCTGGAACCTTTAACCTAGTGGTGCGCGCAAACGGACAATGACGTGTAACTAAGGAGAACTGGGGGCTCTGACTTCTGCACTAGAAGAGGAGACTAAAGTCTGAGATGTCAGGACGACATGTACCTATAGCATATCTAGTATCTGGTGTTTGGAGTACATGTTGATAGAATCTAAAAGTTATCAGGGCAAAAGCTACTTGACACTAAGACTGGTGCATGCATATATTCTACATGTATTGCGTGTGCTATGAATCTTCTATGGATATTAATTCAGTAATTCTCTTACATGGAGACAGAAAGACTAGACTATAGCTGAAGCTGTTTATGCGGTTCGTTAGCTTAGGAATGTGAAGACGGAGAGCTGAACTGATAACTAGAGGCATAACATATTCTTGGCAGACAGGCAGGCAGAGCCAGGCCGGGCACCGCGCTGCGCGGCAGGAAGTAAGTGAAGGGTCAGGGATGCAGGTGGGGGCTGCATCGCTCCTCGGAGTGAATTCAGGAGACTGGAGCTAGAATCTGGTGTTCAGGCCCTTTGAGGCCTAGAAACGGGGACAATTCGATGAATATAACGTGTATAATGTAAAACGTTGGCAACATAGGCCTAATACTCGTTGCTTTCACGAGGACTGGAAACTGGCATACTAACGTTGGACACAACTATAATTGCGTCTTTAATCGATCATAGGGGGATATATGCATATCGATCATGCACATATAACATAGGATGGGGAACACGTAGGCACATATAACAAGGCAAAATTCAATTTTCCTCATTCCCTCCTTGTGCCCTACGTTTCCATCAGGAAACATCAATGTTCATGATACCATCTATCATTTCATAGAGCATCATTTGCTTGTCTCGAATTGTCTTGGAACGGGACTTTGGACTTGGAATACAAGAGGTGGCGCACAAGCCGCAAATCGCAGGGCCACATTGTAAACATAAACAACAACTGAATATGACCATTACTACTATACCCAGGAATGACAATACTTTCCATCCCCAGGCAGATATTATACTCCAGAGCCAACCTGACCATGTCCAGGTGCCTGGATTCTGGTGTAACTGATGGGCTATTTTATGAAGTCTGGTTATAGCTGAATAAACAGACGGTGCGTTATTAGGAATGAAAATGCAGCAACTAGATCCGATGACTCTACAAGCTCCTCCCCTATCGGCCAGTATGACGTCAAGGACGAGACGATTTTGGAGCACGACAAATCTCATAGCAGATTGCTCTTCAGTTAAGTTATCTAGAGCTGAAGTAGTCTCATTCACTACTGCTTCAAGGGTTCTGGTTAGCCTACGTATTAACTTACTATTCTGGACAGGACCTATGAAGAAAAAGAAACCTTTATTGAAGTCTTGATATTGTTCTAAGGCAGTTTCAGTTTGATCGACAATTGGGGACTCGGTCTCCCTTCTATGTCTAACGTGTACTAGATGTGTATTTCTGTGATAATCGGATGGGGCTAGGAAAACGGGTGTCAGTAGGAAGGCAATGTAACATGTTCCATCCCAATCTAGGGGCAGACGAACATATGCGGTCTGACCACATACAAAATAAGAATGACGTGAGGCTTTGAAAGTAGATTTCCCACTGTCACTATACTCGACCATAGTAATACAATCACTATGTCCTACATGTACTGTACCATTCTTTCTGACACATAATTCGCCTTTCACTGGTAGAACTGTAATAGCAGGCAAATCTGGAGTAGTCTCGGACTGAACATTCAAAACCATGAAATTCGAGGAATAATTACCTAGATCATATACTTCATTTTCTAGATCTAACCCTGTTCTATGGGAAAGACCTTCCTTGTCTGGGAAACATGTTCTATTCAGAAGGGACATATCATTTGAGGATGACGTTAACGTGGACCATGCTCCACACGAACCATTGTGTGAAAACGGATAAGGAAAGAGTGGCAGGACTCCCTTCGGTGTCTGGAAAGGGGGGAGTCGACCACACACCCAACAATTAGTGGCATTGCTGGTCTGGTGCGAATAGTGTAACATACGGATAAAAGTATTGTTGCGCATGGCAAGACGATAGGATAACTCGTGAGGAGGCAGTTCACTAAATGTGTGCTCTACTGTAACATTAGAAAACATATGTACATGTGAATCAATAGGAGGAAAATATATATATAAAACATAACTTATGCCTGTAATCGTAAAACTCAGAAATAACAAAAGTAATAGAGTAATAATACATCGACTTCGAAGATTCTTTTGATAACGTATTCTCTTAGAGTTTCGACTAACTCTCTCACTATGTGGGTCTATCTCATACATGTCAGGAACCTGTCTAACCGTTTCACCCGAGAGGGACTTAGACAATTAAACTGGCTGACTTACTAGACCTTAACTTTTCTTTATACTCCTGCTGCGGAGTTTTCTCTAACAGGGGAAGTTTAGATTCATTGTCTGGGCAGTCCTTGAGAACGGGGCAGTCCTTGAGAAAAGTTTTTGGGCGAAGTCCATGGAATCGCTTCACATGACTGGAGTGCAACCACCCCTTACGACCTTCGACCTTGATTGCCGTCCTTGTTGTTAGCAGAACGAGTCTTGGTTCCTTCCAGCGGGGCTCCAGCGGACTTGATCGATCAAAATTTCTAACCAAAACTAGGTCGCCTGGTATGACCTCGTGCGGTTTCACTTGGGTGTTGTCTGGAAAAGCAGCGGCGACCTGTGAACGACAAGAGAGTAGTGCAGACATCAAGGAAGCCAGGTAATCTGTCAGCATATTACTGTCAACATCTGTAATTGTATGTGGTCTAGGTGTACCCCACATGTTTGGGGGACGACCGAAAACTACCTCATAAGGAGACAGACCTGAACGGGAGTGAGCGACCATTCTCATATAAAAAAGGGCGACTGGCAGTGCTACCATCCAATCTACGCCTTTCTCTGCGCATACTTTGGCAATGCGGATTTTCAGGGTCTGATTATGTCTCTCGACGAGACCAGCTGCTTCAGGATGTCGTACACAATGGAACTTCCACTGGTACCCTAACAGAAGGGATACTTGTTTCATGAGTTCGGAGGAGAATGGCTGGCCGTTATCTGAATACACGACCCTAGGTAAACCATAGCGGGGGAAAAACTCACGAACCAACTGCCTGGCAGTGGTCGCGACAGTGTAATCTGGAACTGGATATGCTTCTGTCCATCTGGACAAAGCGCATACAACTACGAGGACATACTTGAAACCTCGACATCGATCCATCTGAATATAATCCATCTGGAGGACTTCAAAAGGGTGGTCAGGAGGATGGAATCCACCTTGTTCCACCGGAACACCTTTACCTGGATTGAACTGACAACAGATCATGCAGGTACGCACTTTCTGCTTGGCTGCTGCTCATAAATGCTTGTTAAACCAAAGGTTCTGAATACTGTCTAACATGGCTTTTTCTCCCAAGTGTGCTGGACTATGTGCGGTGTTAATAATGACTTGAACCATAGAGTCGGGGAGAAACCAAGTGGCTTTTCCCTTCGTCAACCATCCCTGATCTGTCTGGACCCCTCCTTGTTCAGACCATTTCTTTATTTCGTCTGGGGTAGCATGTAACTGTATATCTAGTACGTCTTGTGTAGGGTCCTTAACTGTCATACAAGTCGTCTGTACTGGAACGTCTGTCTGTGTCTTGTTAACTGGAATGTCTGGAGTCTGAGCTGTAAGCTTGGCTGTTCGATCTGCCAGGTCGTTACCCTGGGAAATGATGTCAGTGACTTTCGTATGTGCCTTGCACTTCATGATAGCGATAGCTGTCGGTAAATGTATTGCATCTAACAGAGCTTGAATGAGGGGGCCATGCTGAATCTTGGTTCCATGAGAAGTCATAAAACCTCTTTCTTGCCAGAGTACTCCAAAGTCGTGTACGACTCCGAATGCATAACGTGAATCTGTGTATATATTTACTTTCATGTTCTTAGCTCGTATGCAGGCTTGGGTCAGAGCGACGAGCTCTGCTGCTTGAGCAGA
Source organism: Lissotriton helveticus (assembly GCF_964261635.1). Classification (NCBI taxonomy): domain Eukaryota; kingdom Metazoa; phylum Chordata; class Amphibia; order Caudata; family Salamandridae; genus Lissotriton; species Lissotriton helveticus. The sequence goes on from NC_136060.1 coordinate 483,396,733, forward strand.
CAGGGTGTCAATACGATGTGTTTCTATAACTTCAGTGTCAGTAGTCACTGCATACGCGGCTACTAGTTCTCCTGTACTTGTCCTCATACATGAACCATCCACATAAAGTGTCAGGTCGGGATTAGGTAATGCAATGTCTGTCAAGTCTTGTCTTGGCTTTGTCATGGTGTTAACAACTTCCACGCAGTCATGTGTGGCAGGATTCGAAGTAACTGAGGGTAACAGTGTAGCAGGATTTAAAATGTTGCAGCGTCTGATTTCTATGTGTGGCTGAAACAATGTCAGTTCATATCCTGTTAAACGTGCAATTGTCAAGTGCTGTGTCTGTGTTCGGTTTAAAAGAACTTCCACGGAGTGTGGAACTTGTACTGTCAGGGAGTGTCCTAACACTATGGAATCACTTTGTCTGATAGCTAGAGCTGTGGCTGCAACAGACTTGAGGCACGCAGGCAGAGCCTGGGCCACCGGATCTAATGTGCTAGAGAAATAAGCACAAGGCTTGTATTGTCCTGCTTGATCTTGTGTGAGAACAGATAATGCAGTACCATCACGTTCAGTGACAAAAAGTGTAAAAGGCTTACTGTAGTTTGGTGTCGCTAGTACAGGTGCTTGGCATAAAGCTTTCTTTAACTCATTGAAAACAAGTGTATGTTCCTGGGTCCAAGGGAGGACAGTCGATGTGGCTGCCTCCTGCGTCGTTAACTGTATCAGTGGCTTAGCTAGATATGCGTACTGAGGAATCCATTGTCTGCAGTAGGAAGTGAGGCCGATAAAAGCTCGTACCTCCTTCTGTGTCTTGGGCTGTGGAAGATGTGCTATTAACTGGATACGGTCTGGTGTCAACTGCCTACCCCACTTGGACAGTAAGTGTCCAAGGTAGACCACTTGCTGGACACAGAATTGCAGTTTCGAAGGGGACACCTTGTGCCCCATCTCGGCTAGAAAATACAAGACTGTAAGTGACGCACGTTCGCAGTCACGTTCAGAACGGGCTGTGATCAATAGATCATCGACATACTGGAGCAGAGCAGTATCAGTTGGCATGTGAATATTGTCTAGTTGTCTTTTAAGTGCTTGACTGTAAATGCTAGGACTTTCTGTGAAACCTTGAGGAGCTCGTGTGAATTTATAGCTTCTTCCATTTAAACAGAATCCGAAAAGAAACTGGCTGTCCGTATGAATGGGGACACTAAAGAATGCGTTCTTGAGATCAATAACAGTAAAGAACGTGGCTTCGGAATCAATGGCAGTCAATAGGGAAGAAATATCTGGGACCACAGGGTACTGGGGTATGATACATTTATTAAGTTCTCGAAGGTCAATCACTAATCGATAAACTGGAGGTGCATTGGGATCAGTACGTTTCAGAATCGGAATGATAGGAGAATTACATACATTGGAGTCAGTTTCTACAACCACTCCTTGAACAATAAGCTCGTCAATAATTTTCGATAAGGCTGCTACAGCCTCAGGTGGCAATTTGTACTGTCGGATTCGTGGTAATACAACACCTTGCTTCAGAGTGACACGATAGGGTGTAATGTGCATACAACCTACATCAGTTGGACCTTGCGCCCATAATTGCTGTGGTACATTCAATAATCTTGGATCAAAATCACGTAACACATAATGACCTTTAAAGTCTCTTAAAAACAATCTCACTCCTTCTGGGGAGCAGCAAATGACTGCTCCTAATTCTTTCAGGGTCTTAATACCTAATAAGTTCTCTGGACATGATTTCGTGAGTAACAAGTCTGTAGTTCGGGACAATGGACCAACTTCTAGGGTAACTGGTTTCGATATTTCATTAACAATAGGCTTTCCTGAAAATCCAAGGGAAACATTTCTTGAGCCTGAGAGTGGAGCCCCTGGAACCTCGTCATGACTGATGGTAGTCCTACTTGCCCCTGTATCAATCAGAAACTTTCTGTCTTTCCCTAATACTTGACTGTGTACATAGGGACCCTCTTGATCTACAGGAATCTCGATGAGAGGCAAGCCAACCTCCCTCTCTAGGCTGTTTCATGAATACGGCTGATAATCTGGATACTCTGACTGGGCATACTGGTACATCTGCTGGGTAACGTGTTGTGTGGCAGCTATAGGCTGCGGTACTGTAACTGTCTGTTGTGCGTTCTGCGGTGGCTGGGAAGTCTGTGAAACTTGTTCTTGTCTAGGCGGACGTGGTCTCTCTTTCGTTTTACCAGTAGCTATGTTGTGTTTCAGAACTGCACATTTGTTTATATAATGACCTGGCTGTTTACAGTAATTGCAGGTCCCTTTAACGGGAGCTGCAGTATGACTAGCTTGATTCGGACCCCTCTTCTGACTGTCTTGTGGAACAGACTGTGCAACTAGTACTTTCATTTTCGTGTCTTTCATACGTCTCCTTTCATGTTACTGCTCCTCCCTGATTCTGTTCTGGTGGTACTGTAGCATCTGGAGCATTTGTGACGGAGTATTAGCTTGCCAGGTACTTTCGACTTTCAGTACTCGATTTTTAACTTGTGGTAAAGAATTCTCAACTAGTTTGGTAACAAAAAGATGTGGATACGATTCACTACTTGTTTTCAGACCACTATTAATAATGAAACATTTCTCAAATCTAGAATAAAAATCACTAGTGTCTTCGTCTTGTTTCTGTTTACAGGCTGAGATGGCATCCCAGTCTTCCTTTTTCGTGGCTAGTAATCTTGGCAAGACTTGTAGTAACAATTCAGGCAAAGCTTTAGCTTTATCCCCAAGACCGGTACCTGGAACTCGTGTATTATCTTCAGTCTCTAATGCGGTCCAATCTATCTTTTTCTCTCCCACCTCCCATTCTTTTTCTTTAAGTTTTTCATATATGCCCGCAGGCAACAGGACCTTTAACATTTTAATGATATCAGGATACGTGTATTCTCCCATACGGAGCATATCCTTTAATTCACGATGGAACCCTGCTGGATCTTTATCGTGACAGGGTATTAACTTTTTCATTTCTAAGAGTTCTATTTTCGTGATAGGGGTGTAAACAAATACTCGTTCTAGATCACCCCCCTCTCCCTTAACTGGATGTACTTCTCGCAACGGATTCTGTCTGTCTATGTAGAATGATTTTCTTTCTGGGGGTGGAACAGGAACAAAATGTGGATTCAGGAACGTTCTGTATTTGTGGCGCTGTTCTAGAATGACACTAATTAAATCAGTACCTAGACCTTTCCATCTGTTTAGGAGTAACTTGTTCAGTACATCATACAAAGGACCTGGATCAGAATGCTGATCCTCATACAGTGTGATGAGGTGCTGGATCATATACATACCCACCAGACGCTGCTCGGCTGGGGGCAGTTTCAGAAACGTTTGGGCCACTATCTCATCTGGAAACGTGGCAGAATCACTAGTCCATCGAACGGCGGATCGGGCTAGTTCTTGTTCATGCATGGTACTAAGTTCACTATAACCTATTCGTAGTTTCAGAATTTTATCAGTAACCTGGAATACTTGTTCTAGAGAACACTGTTCTGGTACGGGAGGAGGAAAAACTTTCTTGTAATCTAGACGTGAATGTCGGTCGGAAAATCTAGTTCTACCTACATACGCTATTCTGTCGGGATTCTCGCTGTCTACCTCTTCACTTGAAGAGTCATTCTCTTTCTCGGTTTCTCTTTTTGCTTCCTCCTTCTGGTGTATACTTATAATTTCCTTACGAATTTTCCTGTACATACTTTCTATACTACCTTGTGTCTTGTGTTTTCCCTCGGCTATATTGTCACTCCACCTAGTCAGGGCTTTCATCTCGTCTTTGTCTTTATCAGGATAGTCCTGTTCTCTTATTAAACAGTTAATCAAGAACTGTAAAATCATACTTTGAATCTCGGCTTTTCTGTGTGCCATAGCTTCGTGAATACTTCCTGGATTCTCCCCTGTACGGATAAAATGATATATTCTGTCTAGATGTTCTTTCATGTCAGGCAGGGAGGCCAAAAAGTTGGCAACCCGTCTTAAACGTACTGAATATAACATCATGTGATCTTCGCCTGGAACTGAATCATATATGCAGTCAGTAAGGTGTCGCTTGAGGTCTGCGTATGTAGTCATTTTTGGCGTACGCTGTAACGCTGCGTCTCTCAGCGTCATTCGTTTTACTTGAGGCGGGGTGGTAGGAGCACCTCCCCCCGCTGCTCCTGAACTGGAATCGTCAGTTAATACTGAACGTGCTGGTAAAGTAACTGGCAAAACATGCGGTGTGGACTGGTCCGGGGGTACTGGCACATTAACGGGATCCCCAGGACCAGTGGCTGGAGGAACAGGAATTACATTATTAACAGGGTGCTGAGGGTGAGCAGGCGGAATAGGATTTGCATATTCTGGGACTGTATCGTCCAAATAGGATGAAAGAAAAATTTCAGCTGCAGTCGGTTTATGACGTAGCTTAATCGGGACCAATGGTGGCGGTAAATTACAGGGTGCTTCCGGGGTTGCCTTCGGCAAGCCCTCGGCGAGAAGAGGATACATACCTTTAATAAGGGCATTTCTCTGTCTGTCTGACTGTTCTGCTCTAACTCGTTCACCTTCTTCTAGAAGTTCCCTTTCTTGGGCTTTTTCTGAGGATTCCCTACTTAATTCTGCTTTTCTGAATTCTTTTTCGGTTCTTCTGTGAGATTCTTTGCGCCATAACTCGATGGCATCTTTCTGAGACTGTCTGGCTTTCTTTTTCCATAATGCTTCTTCTACTCGCATGATGCACTCGGCATCCCATGTACCGGATACAGGCCATCTATATTTCTCTTCAAGATCCTTCGTGTAATCCGCCCATAAGTCTAGATATAATATGGCATCTAAGCCATGCTTGTGATACATAAAGTGTCCAGGACTGTCCCTAGGAGGGACAGGAACTGCTTCTTCGAGTAACCCTTTTCTGGTTTTTATCTGACGTAATTTTGAAAACAGAGGCCTTTTGGAGTCGTACTTGGGCTAAACACAATACACAATAATCACAGTAATGAAATGGCAAACAAATCACTCATACCACGACATAGAAATACATTAATAACAGTTCGAACAGAATACTACCTGATACACTGAAAACATAACACTTGAATTTCTCGAGAACGGACTTACTAGAATTACTGGATGCACCGCTAAAACAGTACAGAACATACCGGTCTCGTAAAGAGACACGTCATACCGTATCCACCTAGGTGAATACTTCGGACTGGATCTGTGTACCCAAACCCATCGGACCAGGGACAAACTAATGAACCTGTCTAGATACTTCCCCCGCAACGGTACTCACCGGGAAGCAGAAACTGAAGGCCTCGGACTGGACTGGACTGCTACGACGTCTGGTTCGAACTTCGGACTTCAGAAACAGGTGGGCCTCCGGATACCTCGGACCTTGCTCTCTCGGCTTGGGCTCTGGTCGGGACGAACCGCATTCCTCACCGCCTCGTCTGGATGCCGGACCGCAGTCTCCGTCTCCTCCGTGGGCCTGAGGGAGACTTGAAGCAGAAATATCTGCCGGTGCGCAGTAGAGTTCCGTCACGGCTGTAGAAGGGTCAGGGGGCCTGCGTTACATCGCCGGCGCGTGGGGAAGGTGCTAGTTCCTGTTCGGGCGCCATTATGTGGTAAATAAATAATTAATTACCGGTACTATTTTTCTATACATTAAATAAAACAGATAGCTCAATAAATAAGAGGCAGGATCCGGGGAATCTGAGTTTAACAGGCTTTAATCAGGCATAAGGGAAGGGACAGGATCGGAACAGCCTGAAATAGAATGACACGAGTGGCAGCTGCAACGTCTCATTAACAGTACATAGTATATATAGGAAAACATTATAATTGCATTGAATACAGTAGGCGTAACAAGTGACAAACGTAAGATAAGGATACATGGGCGTAAAAAGAAGGCGTGTACAAAGACATGTGATGAGAACGTCACAGTAGTGTCATAAAGTGGGTGGATACATGGAGGGGGCTACCTGGGCAGCTGGAACCTTTAACCTAGTGGTGCGCGCAAACGGACAATGACGTGTAACTAAGGAGAACTGGGGGCTCTGACTTCTGCACTAGAAGAGGAGACTAAAGTCTGAGATGTCAGGACGACATGTACCTATAGCATATCTAGTATCTGGTGTTTGGAGTACATGTTGATAGAATCTAAAAGTTATCAGGGCAAAAGCTACTTGACACTAAGACTGGTGCATGCATATATTCTACATGTATTGCGTGTGCTATGAATCTTCTATGGATATTAATTCAGTAATTCTCTTACATGGAGACAGAAAGACTAGACTATAGCTGAAGCTGTTTATGCGGTTCGTTAGCTTAGGAATGTGAAGACGGAGAGCTGAACTGATAACTAGAGGCATAACATATTCTTGGCAGACAGGCAGGCAGAGCCAGGCCGGGCACCGCGCTGCGCGGCAGGAAGTAAGTGAAGGGTCAGGGATGCAGGTGGGGGCTGCATCGCTCCTCGGAGTGAATTCAGGAGACTGGAGCTAGAATCTGGTGTTCAGGCCCTTTGAGGCCTAGAAACGGGGACAATTCGATGAATATAACGTGCATAATGTAAAACGTTGGCAACATAGGCCTAATACTCGTTGCTTTTACGAGGACTGGAAACTGGCATACTAACGTTGGACACAACTATAATTGCGTCTTTAATCGATCATAGGGGGATATATGCATATCGATCATGCACATATAACATAGGATGGGGAACACGTAGGCACATATAACAAGGCAAAATTCAATTTTCCTCACGTGAGTAGAACATCCAGCGGTCACCATGGAGTGTCTATCAAGCGGGCGCGGCCTAAGGACGAGGCTGCAGCTACGCACTGAGAGAGGAGCGAGGCTGTTTAATAACAAGCATTGGAAATGCAATAGGTCTCGCCTTTGTTTAAGTTGAAGCCATTTGCATTGCTAATGGTATTGTATTATAGCTATGTATTATTGAGTGTTTGTATGTGATATGTTGTGATTTTATGTTGTTAGAATTGTATTTGTTAGGTATGTGTTTTGATTTGCAGTGGCCTTTGGGACCTTATAAGTGTTTAGCAATGCACTTTCCAGCATAAGTAAATAAATAAATACATACATACAAAATATACGCTGGATCTGACCTCGTGTAATGTAATAGGTGCTTGTGCAAAACACTCCAATGCTTTTACCAGACCTTTATTCCGCTTCAAAAGGCACAGAGAAAACGCGAAGAACGCCTCAGCGCAGCGCCGCTCCCACAAGGAGGCCGTCCACCGACCCCACTTTGAAATCAAAACTGCGCAGAATGAAGTGTTTTGGCAAAAAATAAACTCAGGTCTAAAGACTTGAGAGAGGTGTTTTTCGGGAAGACGGTAACTTGTTTGTGGTTGAAGGGGACATGGGGGGCAGTGTCGGTCACCCTGGGAGCACTTCCAGGAAATGCCCAGCTGGCGAAAGCTGTATATCCCACCTATTGCAAAATCCAGTTGTTAAATTCCACCCAAAAATTCAGCACACGTTTCAACCACCGGTGACCCAGGGCGGAGATATTTAGTGGTAATAGTGATTTGAAAAGAGCGCGCGAGGCCACCCGACCAATAGTTTTCGCCGTTTCCGGCTTCAGGGCCCATATACTTTCAAATCACCATATACATCGATCAGGTGACTTCACGAGCTCTACCAATTTGTGTGTGTGTGTTCCCTACTATTATTTCTCAGTGCACCCGACTTACCATCCACCGATGCGAGTACCTAATGACCACAATGAATCAGGGAGCTAGCTGTAAAAAGAAAGGCAGCAAAATACAAACCCAACCAATAACATTCAAAATACTGTTGAAATGACCACGGACAACTGGAAGGTTTAAAAATGTTTATCTAAAGTTCATTTGCTTCGTGTATAAGGTACAGTAAAATAAGGCAATCAATAACCAAGATAACGTAAATGATATAGCTGTAAAGAAACAATGACAGAGTAATCATTGAAATACTGATATAAAGTATAACGAGAAGATACTTATGCTAATCAGAATTATTTGAGCAGGGGCAGACTATGTAGGTATAACTACAGGAGGGCCTATAAAGAGTAACACGCTTCACTTAAGGTGAACGGGCCTTTGAACAATCTAGGCAATGAGGTTCTAGACCATATCAGAAAATGACAAACTGCAATGCAAAATATAATTTCTAACAAGTGTGAAGACATAGGAACAAACTTATGTGAAAAATACAAATGACTTTCAATATTTGCGGAAAGACATGGAAAAATCACATATGCAATGGTGAACTTTATTAAAGCAAAAGTTAGAAATTCAGAAGGTGCAAGATTTTAAGAGGTTCAGAGCAATATTTACCTAGAAAGGTGTGGAAACCAAACCCTGGCCACGGGTCAGTTAAGGACAGGAAACCCTCAAGGAAGGATACCCTTCAAAGGACAGCAGGTGCAGAATGGACACCCCGGGTAGGACAGGATACCCTCGGGTAAGGAATCAGGACAGGACCTCAGGACAGGACAGCAAACCCTCAGGACAGGACCTCTCAGGACAGGACCGGAACCCACAGTTCGGAAGCAACGCCTGCGCTCCACCCGCTCTGCAGCTATCGATCAAGACCCCGATTGGGTCAGCGAACTCCCAGCAAAGTGCTTCGCCAGCACTTTAAGGTTCAGTAGAACCTCAGTCTATGGTCAAAATTCGGACAGAGTGCTCCGCAGCGCTCTGTATCTTCAGTCACCTATTGAGTACGATGGGTCAGTGACAGGTCAGCTAAACCAGACAAGTCGGACGGTTCCCTAGGGGAACCCAGGGTAGATATACAGTTTGGAGACAGTGTACCACCCCCCAATGTTGCAAAGTGTCAAAATCCCTCAATTTCGATTGGTCCTAAGGTAGGATTTGGGTAACACACCAATCACAATTCAACAATTCAAGCCAGTATTTGCATGTTTGGGCACCGCCTAGTAAGATTGGGGTTCCCATGAGAAGCTACACGGCAAACAGTAGCACAACATTACAATGTAACATATAAGGAGCCACATTCGCTGTTCTCGCAGGGCAGAGGTGACTTTCTCAGGAGCATCTCGCCCATCGCTGCCAACTGGCTATGTTCCATCAGTCAAGGTCTACTGTGCTGCCGAAAGTGGCGCAGGCGCAGAAGGGACCTCCAATATGGCTCTCCTCTCACTCAGACCCCCATTCCCCGCGATACATGAAAAGTAAGCGAAAACAAATTAATACATAATAATGTCATCATGAAAACACATCACAGGGTTTGTACTTTCTACTTATCATCATAAAATATTCTTATGCGGTTTAAATGTTAGCTACATTGATACGGGCACAAGAGTAGTGGCACGAGCAGTACCACATGATGAGCACAGCTATGAATTACGCATGCGCATAAATTTCCCTCCACTTCTGCAGACGCGTCAGGACACGTGAGTGTGGCTGACGCATGCGCAGTAACTAAAATACAAGCGGCGGCCATGTTAAAGTACACGGGGTAAGTGTATTAGAAATACACGTAGGCAAGCTTCATAAACTTTGCCTAAACAAAAATAAACGTTAGTAAAACATACTTATGTTACCTTATTACACATAAACGAGGTTCTTGACTTCGGCAAGCCGCAAAATATGCGAAGCTTTGCTTCATCAATCCCCTCTTTGATGATATTTACTATCATCACAAAAAATGGAACCAGATGCCAACTTTCTTTCACACCTTATAAAGTTCTATTTCTTCCAGCAATCGTTCTAACTTTTCTCTCTCAGTTTTAGTAGGGTGAGAAGTCTTCACCTTTTTGTATATCTGATCATTTACTTCCTCCAACTCAATCTCATCCACACTCCGTTTCAACCCTCTTGCATTTACCTCGTGTTTCTTGGTGCGCTTACGGCATTTACAACAGATAAAAATGAGAAATATAATAAGACCTATAATACCAATTGGCATCAGTATCTTGAACAACAAGCTTTTACCTACACTAGCAAGCCAATGACCTACATTTGAGAGACCATCTACCAGTCTCTTCCAGGCACTATCAACCTCGAGTGGTTTGAGTTCCTTTGTCAAATTAGTAATGTTTTTCACATATCTTTTGATCTGTACACTTTTATCCGGAATATAAGTGCAACAATGTTGCGCCTTCAACATCCGGCAGACTCCGCCCTCTTTCGCTAATAAGGTGTCAAGAGCAAGTCGATTCTGCAAAACCATTGATCTGATCGCAACCATTTCGGTATTGACCAGCAGAAATCCATGAGCTGTTTCAGTGGTGTGTATCACTTACAACGCAACTTTTACGTCGTAATGCTGTTACAACGCAGCTATTACAACGCAGGATCCATTACAACGCATGGCATTACAACGCATGGCATTACATCGCAGATGCTATTACAACGCATACCATTACATCGTAAGTATTGGTAAGTATATAATTTATTTTAATTTTATTTAATATTATATAAATGATTTAATTAATATTAATTATAAATAAAAATAAATAAAAATATTTATTTATGTTTTTAAATATTATAAATTAAATTTATTAATGTAAGTAATTTTTTAAATAAATATGTGTATAGGAGTATATGTATTGGTGTACTGAGGTTTTAGGGCAGGGTTTGGGTTTTGGGGTACAGGGGTGTTTTTAGGTTTCAGGTTTGGGTTTTGGGGTACAGGGGTGTTTTTAGGTTTCAGGGTAGGGTTTGGGTTTTGGGATACAGGGGTTTTTTTAGGTTTCAGGGTAGGGTTTGGGTTTTGGGGTACAGGGGTGTTTTTAGGTTTCAGGGCAGGGTTTGGGTTTTGGGGTACAGGGGTGTTTTTAGGTTTCAGGGTAGGGTTTGGGTTTTGGGATACAGGGGTGTTTTTAGGTTTCAGGGTAGGGTTTGGGTTTTGGGGTACAGGGGTGTTTTTAGGTTTCAGGGCAGGGTTTGGGTTTTGGGGTACAGGGGTGTTTTTAGGTTTCAGGGTAGGGTTTGGGTTTTGGGGTACAGGGGTGTTTTTAGGTTTCAGGGCAGGGTTTGGGTTTTGGGGTACAGGGGTGTTTTTAGGTTTCAGGGTAGGGTTTGGGTTTTGGGGTACAGGGGTGTTTTTAGGTTTCAGGGCAGGGTTTGGGTTTTGGGGTACAGGGGTGTTTTTAGGTTTCAGGGCAGGGTTTGGGTTTTGGGGTACAGGGGTGTTTTTAAGTTTCAGGGCAGGGTTTGGGTTTTGGGGTACAGGGGTGTTTTTAGGTTTCAGGGCAGGGTTTGGGTTTTGGGGTACAGGGGTGTTTTTAAGTTAAATATAATTAATTATATTATATTAATTACATTTCTTAATTAAAATAATTAAATTAAATACATTATTTTAAATAATTTATTTTAATTACAATCAAAAAAATATTTAAAATAAAATAATTTAATTATATTAATTAAATAAAATTAATTACAATTTTTATTAAAATTAATTTAAATAAATAGATTTAAAATTATAAAATAAAAATAATTACTATTTTAAAAAGTATTTTAATTAAAATAATTTAATTAAATTAAAATAATTAGATTTTTTTAAAAAAAGTATACTTACCTATACTTACGATGTAATGCCATGCGTTGTAATAGCATCTGCGATGTAATGCCATGCGTTGTAATGCCATGCGTTGTAATGGATCCTGCGTTGTAAAAATTGCGATGTAACGGTCTGCGTTGTAAAATAACGCGTTGTAACATCATAGATCCGTTTCAGTAGACAGCACATCCACTATAGTAGACAATTTGCAAATTCTGTGAGTGTTCAGAACCACTCCCACTCCAGGTATCAGTGCACTGAAAATACTACCCATAATTTCACCTATACTTTCTCTTTTATTACGCACTAAGCCATTAGTATCTTCATTGCTTCCAGATTTTCCATTCACATGGTATATTTTCGGGAAGACAATGCCAAAATAGCAGCTTCCATACCAGTGATCCGGCAATTTGAAATAAGCCTTGTCCCCACAAATATAATAAATTCCAGGAAACACAGGCTCTGACCCATTTTTGAAACCCCAACCTCCAATTACCTTGTAATTATGTTCGCATTCACTGGAACCAATGAAAACATTATTATAATAGCTAGTCTTCTCGCGGTGAAGACATAGCTTGCCTTTCTTTTCAAAATCCAGCAACAGAGCAGGTCCCGCCCCACCATTTGAGGTGCCTTCCATGTTCTCTGCCCACTTTGGCTTTTTCTGACTTTCGTCATTAGCCTTCTTTTGTATTTTAATTCTTCTTTTCTCTGCCATGTTCAGGAACATCTTTTCCTGTTCACGCAAAGAACAAGTCAAGTTATCTCTGTGTGCATCAGCTATGTCAATGTTACCTATAGTCAAGAAGTAGTCTCCCATATATCTTATGGTGTTGCTTTTGGTATGTACAGGATTCAAGTTCCCACGTATAGGAAGTTCAGAAAAGATTACATCATTATTAGAGTAATAGTACTGTAACGGTCCTCTTTTGTAAAATAAACTAGCTAAAATGCTACAGGAGATTCCATATGTTAATGGCAAGTGATGGTATGTCACGCCTTCAGCCACAGAAGTAGGTAGCTTCATGCAGACATAGCAATCTTCAATTTCCATAGTCTCTACATAGTGTATTAACAAGTTTGCAAAAACATTTAAGTGTGTCCTGTTCTTAATTCCATGATAATGTAGTCCTCCCTCATCTGATGCTTCTAAGTCTCGTTTTGTTTGCCTCAGTGCTCTCTCATGTCTTGCTACACTCTGGGTTGTCAACTCCTCACTGTCTGTATTTACAATTTCAGTAGGGACAATGTTAATATCTTTACTTACAGTGAAGGGTATAAAGATTGTTAGTCCTATCCAAATTACTATCAGTACTACTATACTACATATACACACCTTGCAGCACGTCTTGAAACGACTGCAACTAGATCTACCATTCACAGTTGAATCAGACATTTCGGCTCAGAAGAAGTTTCTTGACCCCTCTTTGTGTCTTTACACAGCTAGCTTACTTTGTGCAAATTCACGGTGGTTCGTCTTCTTCTTCAGCAGAGTACTCAGGGACGGGCTCTCCGTCGCTTACGTCAGTTATATCAAGATCTTCAAGTTCATCCAAAACGAGTGTCCATTCAGGAGACTTGTACTTCTTGTTTTGTCTTTTTATTCGTTCACTCCTTCTTTTGGAAGAGTTTTCTTCTTGCTCTGCTATCCGTGCACTTCTCCTTGCTTCTGCACGTTTTTCTTCCACCGTCTTTATCCTTAGCCTTAGTCTCTTTACGAACCTAGGCTCAAGGTTGTTTCTTTTCTTTAGTCTCTTAGTGGGTACTTGGACTTCACCTTCTTCTCTTATCCTCTTGTTCTCTTTAGCTTGTGGCAATTCTGCTTCACTTTCTTCTTCTTCTTCTCTTATCTCGCTAGTTCCAGGGCTAGCATCAAATTCTTCTGCCTGGTTACTAATCTGGCCTTGTTCAGGAATATTTTGTTTTTGGCTTTCGATTGTCTCTGTTTCTGTTTCTGTTTCTGTTTCCTGAACCCGTTCTTCTAACCCTATCTGATCCTGGTCAAGCACTTCGATCTCTTGATTTTCTTCTGCTCGAACTATTATTCTATTTCTAAGCTGTCCCTTATCCACATCAGGAGTTAGTGGAGGTGTATCGAACACCTGTTCTGTCCCTGTCTGACCTTCTCCTTCCTCAGTTTTGATGTGAATCTCAGGCGGCTGAGGTTCTTCGCCTGTGCCTTGCTTTTCCTGACTAGTCCACTCTCTACCTTCACTAAGTCGCTCTCTTGTTCTGATAGGATCTTCGGTCAGATCAATCATCGGTATCCATTCTTCTGGCCATATGCTTGGCAGCTCGTCATCAGCTACTCCTGGCTCAGCTTCCTGGACCTCTTCAGCAGGCTGGATTCTTGGCAGTTCGTAGTCAACTACTCCTGGGCCAACGTCTGCTGTTCCTGCAGCCTGACTGGTGCTGGGCTGCTCGTTGTCAGCTGCTTCTGGTCTGGCTCCTGCAGAGTCCTCTGCTGGATGCCCTTCTTCTTCAAATCCCTTGTCTGGCAATACCTTCTGGGTGTGGCCAGCGTGGATCCACTGGGGAACACCTGCGACCTTCACTGCAGTGGTTGTTACCAGGATTACTTGGCGTTTCTTTCCCCACCTTGGTGCCAGACAGCTTGATCGAGTGTGCTTCTTTATTTTGACCCAATCTCCTGGAACCAAGCTGTGGAGAGGAGTCGTTGGATTGAGGATGCCGTCGTCTCCAATCTGGCGAGAGATAGAACGCACTTGGTCACCCAATCTTCTGCAGTATTCAAGCACCAAATCATCAGTAATACTCAACAGTTTGCTTCCTGGCACCCATGCTTGTCTCATCACTCTTCCCATAATGATTTCATGGGGACTTAGGCCTGTCTTGCGGTCAGGAACACTTCTCAGTCCCATCAGGACCAGGGGCAGAGCCTTCACCCAGGTCATGCCAGTTGCATCAGTCAGCTTTGCTAGTCTGTTTTTGATAGTTCCATTTACTTGTTCCACTATTCCAGAAGCCTCTGGATGATATGCACAGTGTAGTTTTTGCCTTATTCCAAAGGCCTTACAGAGTTCAGCCAATATTTCATTCTGGAAATGTCCACCCTTATCTGATTCAATAATGAATGGCACCCCGAATCTAGGTATCAGCTCTTTTAGTAAACACTTCGCTACTGTCAGTGCGTCACTTTGGGGAGTAGGGTAAGCTTCTACCCATTTTGAAAATACGCAAACATTGACAAGGACATATCGCTTCCCTTCACAACGGGGCATGGTGATGAAATCAATCTGTATCCTTACAAAGGGACCCCCTGATCTCCCAATTTTGCTCAGCTCAACCATTGTCCTCTTGCCTGGGTTCATCTGTTGACATGACAGGCACCTCTGGCAGAGGGACTCTGCTACTTTCCTGAACTTCTTACTATACCAAGTCTGTTGAAATACCAGAATCATGGCATCCCTACCAATGTGTGACCCTTCGTGTATTAATCTTGCCATTGTGCCAAGCAAGTGTCGGGGTAATACAGGCATACCAGTTGGGCCCAAGATGACACCATCCACACGTCTCGGTCTACACCCATCCTCCTTCCATTTCTCTCTTTCTTGCCAAGGAGCCGACTCCTGCCATTCTCTCACTTCATCCCAAGTAGGCACTTCCTCAAACACCTGAAGTTGGCAGCTGGTTCCTGGCCCCCCTCGTTTTGGATTTACGATATACCGATCTCTGGCGCACCATTGGGCCACTCGATCAGCATAATCGTTTCCCAGTGATACTTTGTCCATGCTCTTCTTATGAGCACCGCATTTTACCACTGCCAGTTCCTTGGGTAACTGGATGGCCTCTAAAAGGTCATGCACAACCTTTGCATTCCGAATGGGAGTACCTGAGGAAGTCAGGAATTCCCTCTGTAGCCACAATTGGCCAAAGTCATGCACAACTCCATAACAGTACTGACTGTCAGTATACACTGTTATGCGTATGTTCTTCCCAATTTTGCAAGCTTTTATCATAGCAATCAATTCGGCTACCTGTGCAGACTTGATGTTATATAGGTAACCTGCTTCTTCAATTTTTGTTAAAGAGACTACTGCATAAGCAGCACTCAGGCCTCCTAGTTCATGTCTTAGACAGGAGCCATCTACAAACAGCTCTTTATCATGCTCAGGCAATGGCGTTTCTTTTATGTCTGGGCGGGGTTTTGTGCTGAACTCTGTCAGATCAATGCAATCATGTTCATCATCATCCCCACCTTCCATTTCCAGGGAGTCGGGGAGTAAAGTGGCAGGATTCAGAATACCGCACCTGACAATGCTTACATTTGCTGCACCCACAAGAATCCTCTCGTATTTAGTCAGCCGACTAGGGGTGAGATACTGCGTTTTAGTTCTGGTCAATAGAATTACCACTCCATGTGAAACATACACAGTCACAGGATGTCCCATGACTATGGACTCACTCTGTTCCAAACTTGCACAGGTAGCAGCTACTGCTTTCAGACAGCCTGGTAACCCAGCAGCTACTGGGTCCAAGGTGGCAGAGAAATAGGCCACAGGCCTTCTGGTCGTGCCATGTTCTTGAGTCAGGACTGACAATGCGCAATTATCGCGAGTGTCACAGAATAGGGCAAACTCTTTGGAATAATCTGGCATTCCCAGCGCAGGGGCTGTACACAGACAGTTTTTCAGTCTTGTGAAAGCCATTAGGCTTTCATCGTCCCATTCTACAATGTCTGGCATTCCTCTCGTGGTCATTTTTATCAAAGGCCTGGCTAAGACTGCAAATCCCAGAATCCACTGCCTGCAGTATCCTAGTACACCCATGAACATTCTGACGTCTTTTTGAGTACGGGGCAACTGCATCTTTTGAATTATTCTCACTCTTTCTGATGTAACTTTTCTGACACCCTTTTCTATCTGGTGTCCTAGATATTTCACTGATTTTGCACAGAACTGTAGTTTGTCAGGGGCCACTTTATGCCCTTTCTCACATAGATGATTTAGTAGGGCAATGGTGTCAACTACACAGTCCCTATGACTTTGCCAATAGAAGGTCGTCTATGTACTGCACTAAGACAGAGTTCCCAGGTAAGATCAAGGTCTCTAGACATTTTTTCAAGATCTGATTAAAGATAGAAGGGCTCTCTGTATACCCCTGAGGGACCCGGTTCCAGCAATACACGTGACCTTCGAAGGCAAATGAGAAAAGAAATTTGCTGTCGAGGTGCAGGGGTATCGAAAAGAATGCATGACACAAATCAATCACAGTGAACCACTCAGCATCCCAAGGAATCTGGTACAATATCCCTGCTGGGTTCGGGACAATAGGGCAGCAAGGAACTACAATTTTGTTTACCTTTCTCAGGTCTTGCACTACCCTATACTTGCCACTAGGCTTCTTGATGCCCATAATCGGTGAGTTGCATGGGCTGCTCATCACTTCCTGTATGATGTTTCCTTCTAATAATTTTTGTATTTCCAGAGTGACACCTGCCTTCACTTCAGCATTCATTCGGTAGGGCTTAGTGTTAGGATATACTGCATTGTCCTTGATGGCTATCTGTATGGGGTCCACATCTTTCATTAATCCCACATCTTTTCCAGTAAAATCCCACACCTCTGGCTTTACCGCTTCCTGGAGTTCTTGGGGCAAATCCTGCAGGGTCAATCTTTTAATTTCTGAGTCAGGTCTAAGTAACAATAGTTTATAAATGCCATCTTCATCCGGGGTCTGTATTTCAACACCTTTTGGTGTGCAAAAGATGGTACAGTTCATTTTGCACAGCAAATCACGACCCAGTAGATTCACTGGACTGGTGTCACAGACGACAAACCTATGCATTTGTTTAAAATTTCCAATTGAAATCTCCATTGGTTCGGTAACAGGAGTACTAATCAATTGATTAGATACACCCACTACTTGGATGTTTTCTCCCGAGAGGGGTAGGTTTGGAACGTCCACTGTTCTTACAGTAGAACGGGTAGCGCCAGTGTCCAATAGAAAGGTGACATCATTTCCGTCGACCTTTCCTTCAATGTATGGTCCAGACTGGTCTACCGGCAAGGAAGCGCCAAGTACGCACTCCTCGTCCTCCCCTCTCAGGCCCCGTCAGTACTGATCATTACAAAGGAAGGTATCATTTAGCAGATACTGCGAAGTTGCTGTATTTCTGTTCTCACCGCTTTCCCAAACCTCTATCTCCTCACCCTCTCCCTGTTTTCCCCTGTATACTTGCTTTGGCGCACGAGGCACCTGAACTGTTTTTACCTGAGGTTGAGTCTTTCTTGGTCTTTCTTTCTGCGTCTGTGGAGTTAAATCAGGTGTTTTTGCATTATCATCTATTAATTGGGGACACTCGTTTCGCCAGTGTCCAATTTCGCCGCACTGATGGCAGGGAAATTTCTTCATAGCCTCTTCCCTGCTAAATTTGGGCCGGGGCTTTCCTCCACCCCCTCCCCCAGGACTTTTGTTCTCAGCATTTTTAACCATGTTACTTAATTGTTTTTCCTGCTGTTCTGCGAGCTTTACTTGAGCCCACATCACCTTTTCCTTAAGGGCCTTTTTCTTTTCTGCCATCTCGTCCTCGCAGTACTTAGCGTACCGCAGGACCTCATCCATTTTCTTGGTATGCCAACAGATTTTATTATCCTTTATCCACTGACAAATTTCAGGTCTTAACCCATTTACAAACCTGTAAATAAAGTGCGTCATGTCCTTCAAATCGATGTTATCAATACCACTGTATGTTTTAAATACCTGCAATAACCTCTCATAGAAGGAGTGCACTGTCTCGTCCCTTTCCTGTGTTGTTCTATCTATTTTTGTCCAATCAGTTTCCTTTGCGGGCACCTTTTCTTTCAAATGCTGAATTACCTGCTCATATTTTCGCATGACATCCTTTGATGGCTCCCCTGTTTCCTTATTTCTTGGGTACTCCTCACTGGGCCAGTCTATGGCTATTTTACACTGGGTCCATAAATCTACCGGAACCACAATGTCGAAAAACCCATCCAGGTCTTTCCACAGGCATTTCTGCACCTTCACGAACCTTTCCACCTGCCTGTACCAGTCTACTGGTTTCTCTCGTAATTTTGGAAAATCGTTCGTAAAGGACACAATATCCTGTCTAGACCAGGGGACATGCACATATTTCCCTCCAGGTACTTCGCGCATGGGGCACAACTGTTCAGGTTTCTCCACCTCCCTTAAAGCAAATTCAGGAGTCACTTGTCGGGAGCGAGCCTCTTCCCTCTTTTTCGCCCACCTGCTTCTCCATCTTTCCACATCTCCCCATTTCTGTAGTACTCCCAATAATTCTTTAATCTGCAGCTTTTTCCCTGTCACATTCAAGTGCTCTATATCTTTGTCTGAGAAGTCTGCTCTGTACGGTTTCTGTAAGGGCTTGGATTTTGAGATATCCACCCCCATACTAACTGCTGTTTCGGTCAGTTTTTCGTGGAGCACTCTGGTGTTCCTTGTAAAGCTTTTACATATAAACGACAATTCTTCTTCAGAGTAGGTATTCAATCGATCCAACCCCACATTTCCTGCCATTAATTCTTCTATTTCTACCCTCAGTTTGTAGAGGTCTAAAGGTTTCGTTTGCGGAGTCTGTTTCTCTAATTCACGACTCCAACTCTCAATTTCATCTGGAGTTACCAGAGAGACATTCCTAGTGCCTGTTGCTGATTCTAATTTAATCTCTTTCGCATTAAAAGGGTTATGCCTCTGCTGCATTCCCTTTCCGGTCGGTTTGTTTGGCAAGTCCAAGAACGCAACTTCAGATTCGCACTCACTGGACTGATCATCTATGATTATCGGTTCCTGTCTCCGGGGTGCCATGACTGGGGTCATAACTGGAGTAATCGGATTTCCCTGACCATTTCCATATAACGGGACTACTGGTCCAATAGTTACTGGAATAGTCAATGCCTCAGGACTGGTATTTAACTGGGAGATTTTCTGAATTATTTCTGTCCTTTGTCTAGCTAGAGCCTCTTGCTCCTTTTCCACTAGTATCCTTCTTAAAGTCGTATCATGTAATATCTGTGGGGTCAAGGGAGGAGTAAAACTCGGGGCAGTAGGATGCGTTTCACTTGGTCCCCCACCATAATTTGGTTTCGGGAATAAAGTTCCAGTGTTAAAGGACCTGCGTTCTTCCTCATATGGAGGTTGAACAAAAGGCAGTCCTGAATTCGATGGTTTCTCTTCCTTTTCATACAGGGGTCTGGGAAAGAAAACTTTCGTACGTGAATATTTTTCTTCCTGGCTTGCGGGCACTTTGGGATATATATCCCTTGTTTCCGCCGGTTCAGGTTTTTCAGAATAGGGCAATACTTGACCACCCCCTCCCAGTCCTAGGGATCTGTCTTCTTCCTTGAGGAAGTGGCGTCGGGGAGCATCTCCTACACTGGAAGGTCGGGTTCCCTCGTTATAAGGTGGCGGACTTCTAGTACAGATGTCATCTATCAATTCATCATCTGACTCCCCAAGGGCCCCCCAATGTTTACACTTTTCGGTACTTTTCTCACCCGCTGCAGAATTATGACATGCCGGCATCATGGGAAACAGACCCTCAACAATCATGCTCTGCCTCCACTGTTTCATCCTTTTATCCCTGGACTCCTGTTTCAGCCTGGGGTACCACTTGGTCAAACCCTTGTCCATTCGGGGTCTTTCTCTTTCAAAAGCCTCAATTTCCCATTCCTCTAATGCCTCATACTGCGTTAGTCTTGGTCTGGGATGCAGTTCATTCATTCGAGTTCTTAAATTAAATAAGATCCTACCATTGAAAGTACCATCTAACGGAAAAGCCAATACTCCGTCATCTTTTGTGTACTTCACCCAATTCTCCAACCACACACAGGTATTGTACCCTCGGTCAAACATCATGAATGAGGCAGGAGTATTGGGTGGTGGGACAAGAACACCTTCTCTAGATTTAATTGGTTTGTCCGTTTTAAAATAATTTTTCACCTTACTTACAAGGGACAATTTTCTCTTTGTTCCGTACATAATATCGTATCTATTAGTTTTCCACTGATCCCTTTCAAACCCTAGGTGCCTTGGATCAGGTCGAGTTCCTGTAGTCTGCGAGTGCCACATACGACTTCTACGCTAAACTTTGTTTACAAACTACCTCCAATCAGAACGCGCTTCAGAAATCTGTGCAACCAATGGGTGCGCGACTCTAAATAATCTCCGCCAATGGGTGCGCGGCCCCTTCGTGAGACAGTTCCCACGCTCTGGCGCTCACCCCTCCTTTACAATCTCAGCTCCGCTACCCGCCCGCTGCTTCTACCAATCCCAGCGCGGCACAGAGTGACGTCAGAGGCGCTTCGCGACTGACTCCCTCCCTTCACAAGGTAACGGAAACTCTTTCTTTTAAAGTGCTCAGTGCTTGGTTATTTTACAACAAATACACATTCGCCACAGTGCTCAAGTGTCTAGACAGAGAAAGAATTATTTTACTGCAAGTAAACTACTTCCATTTACTTTTCACTCGCTGCGAGTAGATCTCTTCCGCCTACCCTTCACTTTAGCATCGGTGAACCTGTTATTCCCCTAAACTCATCCACTTCTTTCCGGGATATATTCCGAGTTTAGGGTTTCCCAGCGGACCCCTCTGCTTTCACGCTAGCTCCGAGGAACCTGCTACTTTTCCGATGTGACCCTTACTAGGTTACGCCACTATGGGAATTTTGCCAATGAACCTCGTTACTGACATTTATTCACACATGTATTCAGAAAACCCTAGTTAGTGCTTCCCGGTTATCTTAACCTGCACCTAACTTTCCTCGAGCCTGTGACCTCAGGACAATGGATTCTATTCACCACTTGCCCTTTCAATTCCCCGGGGAGTTCGGACAACAAGAAACAATACGGTTTACAAATGCATGGATTAGTACATATAACAATATAAGAACAAGAATAATAACAATACAGCAATTCATGAATTTCAAAACAGCGTATTCACAAGAGAATGATCAGGTCTCTTAGAACAGCCGCTCTTCTAGCAGCATCAATATATTAGCAGCTTCCGACTCAACTAGTCCAACTAATCCCTGCCTTACTCTCAACTAGTCCCTAACCATACCTCTGCTTACCAGTAAAACTGGCAGAGCGCGCGAGGCCACCCGACCAATAGTTTTCGCCGTTTCCGGCTTCAGGGCCCATATACTTTCAAATCACCATATACATCGATCAGGTGACTTCACGAGCTCTACCAATTTGTGTGTGTGTGTTCCCTACTATTATTTCTCAGTGCACCCGACTTACCATCCACCGATGCGAGTACCTAATGACCACAATGAATCAGGGAGCTAGCTGTAAAAAGAAAGGCAGCAAAATACAAACCCAACCAATAACATTCAAAATACTGTTGAAATGACCACGGACAACTGGAAGGTTTAAAAATGTTTATCTAAAGTTCATTTGCTTCGTGTATAAGGTACAGTAAAATAAGGCAATCAATAACCAAGATAACGTAAATGATATAGCTGTAAAGAAACAATGACAGAGTAATCATTGAAATACTGATATAAAGTATAACGAGAAGATACTTATGCTAATCAGAATTATTTGAGCAGGGGCAGACTATGTAGGTATAACTACAGGAGGGCCTATAAAGAGTAACACGCTTCACTTAAGGTGAACGGGCCTTTGAACAATCTAGGCAATGAGGTTCTAGACCATATCAGAAAATGACAAACTGCAATGCAAAATATAATTTCTAACAAGTGTGAAGACATAGGAACAAACTTATGTGAAAAATACAAATGACTTTCAATATTTGCGGAAAGACATGGAAAAATCACATATGCAATGGTGAACTTTATTAAAGCAAAAGTTAGAAATTCAGAAGGTGCAAGATTTTAAGAGGTTCAGAGCAATATTTACCTAGAAAGGTGTGGAAACCAAACCCTGGCCACGGGTCAGTTAAGGACAGGAAACCCTCAAGGAAGGATACCCTTCAAAGGACAGCAGGTGCAGAATGGACACCCCGGGTAGGACAGGATACCCTCGGGTAAGGAATCAGGACAGGACCTCAGGACAGGACAGCAAACCCTCAGGACAGGACCTCTCAGGACAGGACCGGAACCCACAGTTCGGAAGCAACGCCTGCGCTCCACCCGCTCTGCAGCTATCGATCAAGACCCCGATTGGGTCAGCGAACTCCCAGCAAAGTGCTTCGCCAGCACTTTAAGGTTCAGTAGAACCTCAGTCTATGGTCAAAATTCGGACAGAGTGCTCCGCAGCGCTCTGTATCTTCAGTCACCTATTGAGTACGATGGGTCAGTGACAGGTCAGCTAAACCAGACAAGTCGGACGGTTCCCTAGGGGAACCCAGGGTAGATATACAGTTTGGAGACAGTGTACCACCCCCCAATGTTGCAAAGTGTCAAAATCCCTCAATTTCGATTGGTCCTAAGGTAGGATTTGGGTAACACACCAATCACAATTCAACAATTCAAGCCAGTATTTGCATGTTTGGACACCGCCTAGTAAGATTGGGGTTCCCATGAGAAGCTACACGGCAAACAGTAGCACAACATTACAATGTAACATATAAGGAGCCACATTCGCTGTTCTCGCAGGGCAGAGGTGACTTTCTCAGGAGCATCTCGCCCATCGCTGCCAACTGGCTATGTTCCATCAGTCAAGGTCTACTGTGCTGCCGAAAGTGGCGCAGGCGCAGAAGGGACCTCCAATATGGCTCTCCTCTCACTCAGACCCCCATTCCCCGCAATACATGAAAAGTAAGCGAAAACAAATTAATACATAATAATGTCATCATGAAAACACATCACAGGGTTTGTACTTTCTACTTATCATCATAAAATATTCTTATGCGGTTTAAATGTTAGCTACATTGATACGGGCACAAGGGTAGTGGCACGAGCAGTACCACATGATGAGCACAGCTATGAATTACGCATGCGCATAAATTTCCCTCCACTTCTGCAGACGCGTCAGGACACGTGAGTGTGGCTGACGCATGCGCAGTAACTAAAATACAAGCGGCGGCCATGTTAAAGTACACGGGGTAAGTGTATTAGAAATACACGTAGGCAAGCTTCATAAACTTTGCCTAAACAAAAATAAACGTTAGTAAAACATACTTATGTTACCTTATTACACATAAACGAGGTTCTTGACTTCGGCAAGCCGCAAAATATGCGAAGCTTTGCTTCATCAATAGGTGGTTAGTTCTTCCTTTAGATAATCCAGCCTTCAAATTCCACTGAACTTTGGTAATATCTGCACCAACCCAAAATGCAGTAAGTATTCTTGGGCAGGACAGGGGCCAAAACGGACCTTCGCCAAGTACCGACTGAGGGCAGAGGAAAACACTGACACGGGTGAATGAAGGGGTATCGGTAGGGGAGGGTTGAGGGCAGAGTTAAGGGCTGACGTCACAGGGCAGGGCTGGGGCAGCACCATGGCAGACTGAGACTGGGGAATAGGCAGGACTGCGACAGTAAGGGGCATATTAACAAGGGCTTTATCTCCGCTTTTTTGGCTTTAAACGCCAAAAAAGCAGAGATAAAACTAGCGCCCGATCACCAACAGGGTGCTAACACGCAAATTTGCATGTTAGCACCCTTTTACTCTACGCTTCCCCTTGCATCTCTAATGAGATGCAAATGGGGCGTTCCAGAGTAAAATAATAGGAAAAATGTCGCTAAAAGCGACATTTCTCCTATTATCAACGATATCGCTAACCCTGTTAGCGATAAACAAAGCAGTGCTAACCACGGTTAACGCTGCTTTTTTACGTCTGGTATTTTTCTGACTTAGCCATGATATCCTATGCAAGGTGGATATCATGGCTAAGTATGTCTTGCCCTATCAGCAAGCTTTCGCCAAACCTCGTGGGATTATCGCTGTATTTCCAGCGATAATCGCACAATTGGCAGCTTGCGCTCTGAATTTTATCGCTTTGGAGATAAGCGTTGCTGATAGCACGCTATCTCCGCGATAAAATTCAGAGTTGGCCTGCGATAATTATTCTCGCGCTGAGTGCGCTTAGCGATAATTATCGCCTGTCCTTGTTAATATGCCCTTTAATGATTGGGACAGTTAGGTACTAGGACAGGGTGATGGGGTTGAATGAATGGCATATCGCAGGACTGGAGTTGATGGAAGGATGGGAGAGAGCGCATGAATGGGACAGAAATACTTGCAAGGCGCAAGGGTGGTGTGCGGGTTGCGTTAGCCGCAGACCGCAGATCCGACTTAGAGGGACGCACGTCTTGGGCAGGTTCGGGTCAGAGTGTGCGGCAGGGACAGGTTTAAGTAGTCCCGTCTGACTGCCCTAAAGCCTGCCCAGAGGCCGAGACATAAAAAGATTTCTTTGTTTGATTTACTAAGTGTTTGCATGTGTGTGACACCTTTGTGTTTTATGTCCCTTTAAAGTGTGTTTTATGGCGCTCTGTGTTTGCTGTCTGAGCTTCATGAAACCTTTAAATACATTAAAATAAAGACATATAAGCTGAGTATTCTTTCCAGGAATAGAAGAGCGTGCCGAGCAGGAATAGTGCTCTGGGACCCTCGGACCTGAAATGTCATTTGATGCCACAGACCGGAGCTCGAGTCGTGGTACCACGGGTGTGGATGGCGTCCCCCCACTTATTTTACCGGCTGGACGCCGTCCCCCCTGCCAAACAGCTGGACTTCACTCTTTGGCCTCTCTGGGACGAGATCGGAGCGCACCATTCGTGACGTCACTTCCTGTCGTGACGTCACTTCCGGTGACAGCGTCCCCCCACTTCTCTTTTTAGGACTCGTGCCCTGCCCCAGACCAGAGCTCAGTGGGGGCGGGGAGTCTCAAACCTCAGCCATGGTGACCATGTGGCGAACCTGGATGATAAATCAAGGTGCAAACTGTTGTGCTAACACCTCCTGCCTGCGTGGGGGGACTGGTCCTGTTTGCTGCCACCTGCCATGCTGTGAAGGGTGACTAATGCAGACATCCACCGCCCACGTGCACGCAGGCTCGGTGAGAGCTGTGAGCTCCCTGATGCACAGCTGTTGTGCACAGCTGGGTCCTAACTGGGCCCGTGCTTCCTTTGCATTTGACTATTGCGAGAAGAACACTGGGGCATATTTACAAGGACAGCGTTAAAATTATCGCTGCTTTAGCGGCAGGAAACTGCCGCTAAAGCAGCTATAATGGGCTTGATAATAGGCTCTTGAGAATTCCAGAGAATTCCAATAGAAGCCCAGGTTTACACCAGAACATGGACTTCTATTGGAATTCTCTGGAATTCTCAGGAGCCTAATATTAAAGCGGCGATAACTTTAACGCCGTCCTTGTCAATATGCCCCACTGTCGTTCGGGCAGTCGCCGGTGGTGGAGGGATGCGGGGGCCAGAGGGCGTGGTAGGTGGGCTTACCTGAAAAAATTAAAACCCACAGAGAATTGTAGGGACGGGACGTCTGCAACTTTGATAAAACTGGCACAGAGTCAGTCGCGTATCATATAAGTGAAAACAGTGGCGTAATAGGACCGCGTGGTGCGGGGGGGGGCGAGCTCCAGGGGACCCACACAGCATAGTACACTGAGTCCGGAAAAGGGCCTCTCTTTGTAGTTTGCAGGGGGGTCCCTCAAGTTTCGTTACGCCATTGGGTGGAAAAAAATGACTTTGCAGCAGCCTAGGGCCTAGTAAAGCCCAGAAGAGCAGGCTTTAAGTGGGATGGAAAAACTGGGGTGGACTCTCAAAGGGGCGTGGCCAATGTAATTAGGGGTGTGGCTTTAAAACACTCACCCTAAAAATCTGTGTTTAGCATAGTGTGCCGCCCCACATGTATTTTGCTGTTTCTGTCATTGCATCCAGATTCCAGATATGTGATAGAAGTAACACCATACCTACATCAAGTAAGGACTATTGGCTTTGTCAATGGTTATTAGTTGCATAAGATAAATAAGCTGCAACTATGGCTTGTTACATATATTATTGAAAAAGCTTCCACTTAAAGCCCTGGTGACACCACAACAATGTTGCTGGTCTTGCGTTTCAGAAAGAGAAGGGAAATCCAGAAAGAAAATTACTTTTTAAAGGATTTCCCTTCCCCCACAAGGCTCACCTGGCATGACGTCATGTGAGCCTTGTGAGAAGTGAGCAGTGTGAGCAGCACACATCGATGTGCAGCAGTACGGACCGCCTGTGCCAGGGCACAAAACAGAGCCTGATAGAGATCCGTTTCGAGGCCCCCTTTAAAAAACTGCCGGTAAAATGTAAATGTAAATGTAAATGTATTTGACTTATATAGCGCACGTATCACCCGTAGGTCTCAAGGCGCTTGCTTAGGGAACCCGTCCTGGTATTCCCCTGTGAGATACCCCGGCAGGGTATCCACAAGGTGAAAGCCAGGCATCCCTCCGCGAGGGGCCGTAGTGGAGATTAAGCAAGCTATTGCCCAGAGTCGCAGAGTGTGACCCCGTGAGTCGAGGAGGCACCGGAGCGAGAATTGTCGAGTCCGTGGACTTTTTGAGCCCGAGACCCGCTGAGCCGGGGAATCGAACCCTGGTCCACGGCCGATCTCAGCTTCCGGGTCTGCCGCCTCTAACCACTGAGTGCTCAGAACCGGTAAGACCCGGCCCACTTAAAGCTCTGCAGAAGAGAGTGCAGGATTGGTTGCTTAGAAGGCATTGTGTAATGAGTGGATTTGCTAAATACCACGCTTAATTTGCAAACCAAAGAAACACATAAATGCAGTGTCCAAGTTCTTTCTTACGAGCCAACCGCTGCTGCAGCGGAGTCATATGCTGGGGTGTCTGAATGGTGCCAGCCTGCTTCGTTCATATTGCGCCTTGATCTTCCAGCATCCTACACATCGTATCTCTTTGTCTCATTACAGTTTCTTTTTTCATCCATCCTTGTTCACCTTTGCATTGTCTTTCTTTCTTTCTTTCTCATTCCATAGCTTTCTCTCTTTTCTGCCTTTCTCTATCTTGCCGTGAGTCAAAACCTGATGACGAAATATAAGTCCTGGTCCCAACGCATTCACCCCGCCTGTGCCGCACAGATGCTGGTTTATCTGGGTGACATACCTCAGAGGCGCAGACAGCACTGCACTGCAAAACTCACCCTGGAAACCACCATCTAGGGGGATGTGGAAGTCACTGGATACTTTCCTTGATTCATATGACCCACCCTGAAGTCACCGGGGCTCCCATACGCGCAGCAGCTACCCCACATGCTAGCACCACCCCAGACTAGGCTCAGAGCGAAGCATCACTTCTTGTACCTTATCTCTCTCTCATCCCTTTTCTCTACTATACTATTCCATTCTTTCCCTAATTCACCCCTAAAAGGACAACACAGAGGGCTCCAGATGGACAGGCTCAAAGAAGCACCACGCAATGTTTGTAAAACCAACTAAGATCTCCATGTAATGCTTGCAAAACCAGGTAATGTCCACCTGGAACTTTTAATGGCCAAATGTATGTACCTTTTCTGTGAAAACCTAATAAAATATTTTGAAATAAAAAAAAGAAAGTGTGTAGGAGCCATACTGGTGTGAAGGTGGACCATCAGTGGTGTAGCTAGGCCTTTAGGCCCCCAGGGGCGGCCCCTGCGTTTGCCTCTCGCTGCGGGCAAATCTGAGGGGGCGACCACAGGTATGAGAGGGGGCACCGATCGCCGCCCTCAAATTCGTGCCTCCTGGGGCGGACTTTTCCCCCCTTGCTACCCTTGCCAGTGGCTGAGGTGGATACTCATAGTGCAAGAGCAAAGGCAGGACCGTTGGCTGTGGACCTCACCTGCACCTACTTAATTTTAGGGCCACAGCTGTAGGAGATGAACGCAGATGACACTACAAGATGTAGCCCTACTACATCAGCCGCCCTTTGTTGATGACAAAACGAAAGGCAAACACATTGCAAATGGGAAACAAAAACATCTCTCTGCCCATGATGCCCCATTTTCAAAGATGAATACTAAATCAGGCTCCAACCGTAGCGAGTTCAAAGGCTAGTTGCACAGGGCGTTGCTGCAGTCCTTGCAGTACAGCGTCATGTGTTCAACGTGAGTTTCACTGTGTGCTTCTCCCATGAAGGACTGGTGGTGGCACACGCAATTGTTTACAAAAAAACAAATGCGGAAAGCTAATAATGAACCTACTGTGTCACACCCACGGTCGGTAAGAGATCTAATCCCGGTGGGCGTGGCTAAAAGGAGACAGGGTGGCATCAATGAGGGACTGACATGCCTTCGAGGCAATCATTGCACTGCCTTTGGCATAATTTGTGACGCCAAAGGACGCACATGAATCAAAGCTGAAGGGGGAGATGGGACATGGCTTCGGCATCCGTATTGATTCCAAGAAGCTTCTGCATGGCAGCGCAGCGCATGCGCTGCTTTCGCCAGGCCAAGACCTAAAAAGAGGAGAGAAAAACAACGACGGGCCAGAGACTCCAAACGCCAACCCGAGAGTAGGTGTACGGAGACCCCCCGGGACTCCCATAGCCTTGCAGGGATCGAGAAAGCTGCAGAGGGCAGTAACGTTGTAAAGTGTAAAACGCACCACTATCTCCGTGCACATGATAAGAAACGAACAGGCAGAGAGAGAACTGAACTACAGGAAGCAAGCACAGAAGGAGCTGGAGGGAGACTGCATTATAGGTGGGAAAAGTGGGAGAACAAGGTAAAACCCAGCAGATGGCAAGGTAGGAAGATCACACGGGCAGCAGCACTGGATTTTCTGCAGAACAGAGACCCACAACGTAGGTGCAAGTTAATGAGAGGAATTGCACCTTCCTTGAGGAGGACTTGCAAATACTTAGAGAGACTGTTTAGGGCGCAATTGGGGCTCTGAGCCTACGAGAATCCGATCCCTCAAGATTAAACTGGGTAAAAGGAAGAGAACCACCCCCCCCCCTCTTTCCGTGTTAAAAGGACGACAAGAAGACACATTGGGGACAGACACAGCAGGCAGCTGGGTCCTCCCGACTGCAACTGTTACAACAACTTCAAACCTGAGGCACAGACGTCTTACACAGATCGGTGTCAAGAACATTGGAGTGCCCAAAGGAGCACTTGACACACTCAGCAGCAGCCGGCATGGCTCGCGGTAGGCGGGCGGGTAGGTTGCAAAGGATGGTGGTGTGGGCGGTCGCGCATTTTTTTTTCTTTTTTTAAAACCATTAAAAATAATAATGCAGCGTAGTGACTGCTAGGCACCCAGGCTCCCCTGACCTATCACAACGATGCAATGCAGCGTTATGATTGTTTTTGAGCGTCCTGGTTGGACGATGAACCAGCGAATGAGAGCCTGGGCTTGTTCTCCATGCAGGCTGTAATGCAGCCTGCATGGAGAACTGGAAAAGTGCACATGACTGGTTTGGGCGGCCCGAGGGGGCAGACCAAACAGTCATTCGCACTTAGGAGTGGGCAACCACTATTCCCCTGCCCTGCTCTGAGAGCAGAGCAGCCGCACCCACCCACCTGCCCTCAAAGCAGCAGGAGGCATAAAATGGTAATAACTCAATGTTATTATCATTTTATGCTTCTTCTTCGCACTGCTTCAAAACGGTAGGGCGACGCTCCTCCACCATAGAGGAGGAGCCGCCACTGGCCATGCTACCCTCTGCCTGCGTACTAACTAGTCTGCAGCATACAGCCAACAAGTTGTGAAGCACAATGGGAAAGAAGGGCAAAATCCAACCTAAACTCCAATTCGAGGCACGCAAACCTACCAAGTCAAGAGAGACGGACTTAAACACTGCTGACTTGGACTCAGAAATGACAGTCCCGCCTACCGATGCCAAACTGAAACAGACCCTGACAACAATGCAACCCAGCCTCATGAAAATAGACCGGAAGATAGATGCTTTAACATTCAGAATGGACAGAATGACTGAAAGGCTTGATAAGCACATGGAGAGGCTAGACACACTGGAGAGAAGAAAGTCGGTTGCCGAAGATGTTGTTACGGAACACAAAAAGATTGACAAAACGTTCCAAACCCTTTGGGCGAAGACCGAAGACTTAGAGGCATGCTCCAGAAGAAACAATTTACATATTGTGGGAGTAGAGGAATCGACCAAGATAGAGAACATGGAACTTTTCGTGGAACAACTACTAACCACCATTTTGGGCAGAGACGTATTCTCTGATATTTTTGTGGTTGAAAAAGCACACCGCTCTTTGGTGCCCAGACCAGCCACGATAATTAAGGAGACGTGCTATAATGGGACAGGGGCTACCCTGCCCATTATAGCACCCCTCCTTAACTATTGTGATAGGGATGCTGCATTACATAAGGCACACAAGACTCTGCCATATGCAGATATGTAATTGGCAATATACCTGGACTTTACACACCAGGTGCAAGGGGGGCAAAGGCTGTTCGTCCCTGCCAAATGGAAACTTTGCAAACTCAAGCTTGAAAATAACATGTTGTACCCAGTGCAATTATGAGTTATGGCTGAAGGAGGGGCACACTATTCCACGGATACGAAGCGAGTACTCCACTTCCTCAAAACAAGAGGGGGAGCTAGGAGCGGACGCAGTTCCCCACGCAACAACCCTACAGAAGACTGGGACAACCTAGACCAAGAGGAAGAGTAACAGACTCCGCGAACGCCTGAAGCTCTAAGACAGAAAGCATGAAAAGAGTGAGGACCCCCATGGGACTAAGCACTGTAGGACAGAGGAGTCCCTGTTAGAGGGGGTTTACATCATCTTCTTAATTCTTCCTGCGAAAGGGCTCGCTGCAGCAGCCCAAATGGTGGTGAAAAGAGGAAGAGAATCCAGCATGTGCCTTAAACGCAAAAGCAAAGGGGAGGCTGTACTTAATATGTAATTGGGTACCTCGACGACACCCCAGAAACAAGTATGATATCGGGGGATACTGAGACCCTTCCCTTGAACAGCGTGACTGAAATGGTTAATTATTTGACAGACTTTCCAACAAGGGAAAGACTGAAGAAGCAATGAGGCAGAGATAAAGGGAATGCATGCTATAGGTATTACATTTGCTCTCTATGGGCCCGATTCACAGAACCAACTTAAGACAAAATCCTAAACTTACTACTTTTGGTATTCACAGAAGGCATTTAGTAGTAGTAAAGTTAGGATTTAGTCTTAAGTTCGACTTAAGACCGATTTAATACAGACTTAAGACAGATTTAGGACAGACTTAAGACAGACTTAAAACAATCTTAAGACAGACTTAAGACAAAATCCTAACTTTACTACTACTAAATGCCTTCTGTAAATACCAAAAGTAGTAAGTTTAGGATTTTATCTTAAGTTAGTTCTGTGAATCGGGCCCTATGAGTTAACTAAACATGCTCTGGTTGAAATTAAAGGTTATGTCACCCTTGCGGTCGCAGGGTCGAACAACCGGAGATTTACTAAGCCACTAACAACCACCCCTATGTGATAAATTAGAGTGTTTTTTAGTTGGGGGGACACTGGGAAGGAATGGGTTGGGAGATGTTTATGCTATGCACAGTTGGGAGATATATAGTGTGGGAGGTTTGGGCTCTGGGGAATGTTGAGTCCTTGTTAATGTTCAGGAAAACAAATGTAAATGTAAATGTATTGCGACTTATATAGCGCACGTATCACCCGAAGGCATCAAGGCGCTTGCTTAGGGAACCCGTCCTGGTATTCCCCTGTGAGATACCCCGGCAGGGTATCCACAAGGTGAAAGCCAGGCATCCCGCCGCGAGGGGCCGTAGTGGAGATTAAGCAAGCTATTGCCCAGAGTCGCAGAGTGTGACCCCGTGAGTCGAGTAGGCACCGGAGCGAGAATTGTCGAGTCCGTGGAATTTTTGAGCCCGAGTCCCGCCGAGGCAGGGAATCGAACCCTGGTCCACAGCCGATCTCAGCTTCCGGGTCTGCCGCCTCTAACCACTGAGCCACGCTTCTCCACTGAGAC
Organism: Lissotriton helveticus; assembly: GCF_964261635.1. Taxonomy (NCBI): domain Eukaryota; kingdom Metazoa; phylum Chordata; class Amphibia; order Caudata; family Salamandridae; genus Lissotriton; species Lissotriton helveticus. The sequence continues at coordinate 483,429,112 of NC_136060.1, forward strand.
ACGCTGCACGATTGAACATGACAGAGCTATGAATAGTATGAAAGGGTTATCAGGGACGTAAACCAGGAAGCTGGAGACCACCATACAGCGTCTCATATACGATTCCTAACTTGGAATGTGCGAGGACTTAATGACCACAAGAAAGACCTCAAAGGGGTGTCTTACCTCAAATGCCACAAAGTAGACCTAGCCACATTACAGGAAACACATTTAGCACCTAACAGAGCAATGCAGGGACATTGTTATGCAGCATATTACTCCTCACAGGTGTGCGGAGGTCTACTAAGGTTAGACAATAGATGAGGGGTACAACTTACGGGTGTGCGCATAGACCCAGGGGGCATATTTGCAGTAGCTATTTGCCGGAAAGATGACCTGGAGATGGTACTGGAGGGGATATATGGACCAGATTATGATGACCCACAATCTTACCATTCCCTAAGCGATCGTTGACTGCAGTGAGGGGATTTCCCCAAATCTAGGGAGGGGATTTCAACTGCGTATTAAGCCCAGATCTAGATCGCTCTAGAGGCCCACACCACCGCCCTTCCTTAGCGGCTAAGGAAATCTTAGAAATAGCGGACAGTACAAGCCTTGTTGCTATATGGAGACACAACAGCCCAGATATTGCGGGGTACACACATTCCTCCTCGGTTCACGACATCCACACCCGTATTGACTACTGTCGGCCACTCCCTCGTACAGACTCCGATCACTCTCCAGAAATCTTAGACATAGCAACACACAGGAGGCGTATGGCACTGTTCTTTTGGAGATTCCCTCCATATTCCCTGGAGGATCACATCTTTAAGGTGGAAATGGCCGAGGCAATAGAAGAATTCTTCATTTCTAATGGGTCAGTGTCCAGCTTTGCTACGATCTGGGAAACCTTTAAGGTGTATATCAGGGGGTTTATTCTCACTAAACTTGCAGTGGTCCTAAAGTCACTAAGGAATAGATTAACACATCTAGATATTGATATAGCAGATTTTGAATCAAAACACAGACACACAGGATATACTGTATTGCTGGATATACTGTATTGCTGGAAGAATACCACGACACAGCAAAGGATGAGGTTAAACTCTTAAGTAAATACTCATTGGCGAGGACATATGGGGAGGGGGAATGCCCGGGAGCCACACTTGCGGTGTTGCTGCACCCAAACAGGGAGAAAACAGTCATCTTGGGTATACGAGATGAAGAGGGGGAACTGCTTTGTGATACAGGTCATATTGCAGACAGATTCCGGTGCTACTATGCTGAACTATATCACACACGCGTCCTGCCTGGTGAAGCAGCTATAACAGATTATTTAGAACAAATGAAGATGACATGGCTTGCGAATGAGCATAGGGAACACCTGATGGCACCTCTACTCCCCTCTGAGAAAAGGGTAGCATTAGCCAGCATGTAAGCCAGAAAAGCACCAGGCATTGATGGCTTAACAGCAGTCTTCTACAAGGCCTTTCAGGATCTCCTAATCCTCTATTTAGTCATGCTATATGAAGAAATGGTGGAGACAGGTATAATGTCTTCCTCGTTGAGGGAAGCCCTGATAGTAACACATTTCAAACCAGGCAAGAGCTCTGATAGTTGCGCCACTGTCCTCATTAAACGTGAACATTAAAATATATGCTAAAGTATTGGCGAACAGGTTAGCACCCCTACTACCCAGAGTAGTGCGGCCTGAACAAGCTGGTTTTGTACCAGGACGCAGCTTAATATACAACGTGATGCCCACCGTGCTATTTCTTGATGCAGAAAAAGCATTTGATTTGGTTGAATGGGCCTTTTTGAAGGCAGTTCTCCGCAGAATTGGAGTGGGGGGATATATTCCTGAAGCTAATAGAAGTTCTGTATGATAGACCAACAGCTAGAATCAGAGTGAAAAATATAGTGACAGTAACGATTGAGATCTCAAGAGGCATTAGGCAAGGATGCCCCCATCACCATTATTGTTCTATGGTGTTGGAACCCCAAGCTAGCACCTCATGAGCGTATCATGGGTATAGAGGCATACACTTCCACGGCTATAATCTTATAATATCAGCAAATGCTGATGACACATTGTTATATATTCATGATCCCAAGAGAAACTTATCACCTGCGCTATGGGAGGTGGTGAGATTTGGAGGCCTGTCAGGCCTCCATATTAGGGATAAATCCATCATTTTCCCACTCACCCCTGCTACAGCGCAGATTACACAGGAGTTCCCCCGACGCTAGACAACAGAACCAGTTTGGTATTTAGGTATATAGATACACACACGTTGCAGGTCATAAGAGACAACTATGGGGAAGCGATACACAAACTAGGAAAGGATATTGAACGATGGATCAAACTACCGATGTCCCTAGCTGGACGATTAGCGATCATGAAGATAGTGGTGCTCCCCAGATTTCTATTCTTATTTGAAAATATTCCAATATTGCTCCCACGCTCATTCTTCCACACATTAAGATCAATGCTACTTAGATTAGCTGGGGCCGGAAAGCATCCCAGGGTTCAATGGAAGATACTAGTCCTGCCATATGACATGGGGAGGGCTAAATGCCCCTGACCCAGAACTATATTATAGGGCAGTGCAAAGCACCTGCGCATATTTCTGGCTCCATGCTCCACATGACCTACCACACTTACACATTGAACGAGAGACGCTGCACTTCCACGTACACTTCCCCGCACATTGTTTTGTAATCCAGCGCGGCGCCATGGGGTTCATGACTCAGTAAAAACCAAAGTTCACTCTTGGAGGCAATTATTTGAGAATCATGCCGGCTCCATACTACACTCCTGACACATCACAATAGAATGGTACTCGTGGTTCCCGCTGAGCCAGGAGAAAAGTGTAGTGCAGACAATTTGCGCCTTGGGGTTCTCCAAAATGGGAGAATAATTCCAAGAAGTGGTTGTGAGACAGTGGGAATCCATTCAAGATACCAAAGAGATGCAGAGATCCCTAGTACGCTTTCAATACTTTAGGGTACGACTCACACTGCCGGGTCTTCTGGGGGAGGAAATGCAGAAACCCCTGAATCACCATCACTAACTGCCATGATACAGGCAAGCTCCCCCTCTGGATTGGTAGAGCGGTTTTATGCACTAGCACAGGGGGCTCGTGGATTTGCGGTCATGAAGGCGCACCGTATTCGGGGCAGAGGGTTTGAAACACAAGGAGACGCCACTGTTACAAATATGAGTCAGAAATTGGGGAATTATTAATCTCCTTGTGAGATCTCCCAAATTCGGCAGGACTGGAGTTGCTTTGAAATTTTAGCTCACCGGGATAACGGAAAACGATATTAACTTTTACTATTGGATTTTGCAAGACACATGTGCAACAGAGGTTTATACTGAAATACCCTGTGGATATTCTTACTACGGGATAACCCGAGAGGAAATTGAGACCATTAATTTCATTTACTTACACACTATCAGCGATTTGGATTCCTCTGAAACCGGAACTGGTTTTAGGAGATTTGGTTGGGGATCAAGTAGAAGTTCAGCAGCCCTGAGGAAGTCGCAAGGGGAATATCCCGCTGTGACGAAACGCGTTGGCGTATGGCTAAAAAGAATTAAAGAATGCAAAGAAAAAAGAACAAGAATTCCAGCATCTTTCTTCTATAAATAATTATTTATGACTCTAGATTTAATTGTGTTGTTGTGTGCCTTGGAAATGGTAAAAGTGCATCTAGAGTGGCAGAGGGATCTAAATAGAAACTTGGATGACAAGTGCTGGAGACACTATTGTTCAGTGACCAAGACAGTGTCGCTAAATGGGCGACACAGATTTATACATTTTAAATATTTTAACAGAGTACATAACACCCTGGAATGGCTTTTTAGATATGGATTGCGAGAATCAGCGGAATGCCCCAGACGTAGAGAACACATTGCTGACTTTATACATGTCACGTGGCATTTCCCCAAAACAGCTGCATTCTGGGAAGAAGTATTCAGAGAACGAGAGATTATCATTGGCTCCACTGTGGCAAAAGACCCAATGCTTGCTCTGCTGGGATATGACAGGGAATGGATATAGCAAATAAGAAGTTAGTATCCATTGGACTATTACTGGCCAAGCATCGGACAGCAATGCGCTAGGCAAGAGGTCCAACCCCTATGATAACGGAGTGGGACGAGAGATATGGTATTCTGCAACACGCAATCTGATATATACAATAAGGTATTATCGCCTCAAATTCGGCCTAAAAACGTTTGGGGGCCATATCAGATTTGTAGATCAACAGAAACGAGGATTTGAGACAAAGAGAGATTGCACCTATCCTTAGTGATACAATTTCTGTATGGACGCACAAGGTGCTAGGGACCAGAGATCCAATTCCCTTAAATCTCCTAAGATACAAAATATCTCACAATATCATAAGCCATATAAAGGTCCAGGACACTTAATTTCAAGTCACGGGCGCCACGGCATTTTTCCTCCTGACGGACGATTGAAAGTGACCATTAAATAATTTAGAGGACACTTATGACCGAAACTGAGTTGACCGTTTACTGCCCGTACCTCATAATAGAGGACAGACTAACACTCTACTCCTCACAAGATATATTAGATTTAAGTACATACTGATCTTTAAAAAAGAGAAAACCTTTTAAGCTAAGGAATGCAGTCAATATTTGTAGACAATGTGTTTTTTGTCCTGAAGAAGTCTGAGAGGACGAAACACATTGGCTACGGTCTTTGTTTCATGATGAATAAAAGAAGTTAGCAATAAAGAACTTAAAGAAACAACTCTGCTGAACTACCGATTCTGTTGTCTTTTAAAATATGAACTACAAATGTTGGAATATGATCTATTACTTGTGTAAAAATCTGAATTGAAATTAAGTGTGCTGGACCTCTATGTGGTTATGATATTGTGGGCCATATCAGATGTACCTTGTGGGGAGAAAGGCAGGGGAGGCGAAATGGAAACTGGAAGATATCACATGCCCGATACCCACTGAGGGAAGATAAGCGGAGCAAAACACGGCAACAACTGACAGATTGGAGATAGAAAACCACAGGGAGTGTAATCGGACACCAGTCATAATACCAATACAAGATACAGAATGGAGTCCCACCAGCGGGAAAGAAGTGGACTGAAGGGAGCCATTTTAAATAGTAAAGAATAACAGCCCCTATAATTGTATGCCATTGTGCTAGATGTATACATCAGAATATCTGAAAGCAGTGTATAATATCAGAGCCAAAGTCATGTGATAACAGCATACCTTTATTGATTTGTTGTGTTTTGTCAAAGATAAAAAAAATAAAAATAAAAATCAATCAGTTAATCAATCAAACAATCATTCAAACAGGATTTGAAAGCGCGACACTGTCACCAGTAGTAGTATCTCTGCCTTCAGTAATGACTCTACGGGAGTCCTTGGATTCAAATAATATTTCAGTGGGGGTCCCTCGGTGACAGTATTGATAAAGAGGGGTCCTCAGAAGTCAAAAAGTTGAGAACCACTGGCTTACGCCATCTAGTAATTCCGTATCACGGATAAGCACATATGAGGTCATAGATGACAGTGTGAGGCTGAGGCTCACTGTTATTTTGACACTCTTGATGGAGTTCCTTGGTACCCCCCTCTGCATCTCATGATGTCAAGTCTGGTTCAGCAGGCAGAGGCACTCCCATGGGGACAAGCCAGGTACCAGCCATTAGGAGTCCTCTGTGTCATGGTTGGATGGTTGACAAGGAGGATTTTCATTTTCATTTCTGGCCGTGTTTGTAAATGCAGCTGTCAGCAGGGCCTATTTTACCCCAATTTTTTACGTTTCATGCATAAGTGGTCTTTGGCCTCCTGCTATTGGTTGTTGTGGTATCATTCTGCCTCCTATGGAATAATGCAAATCATGAGGGCCTCTTTTACATCTCAAAAGTAGACTAATCCATCACACTTTAATTTCTTTATCTAATAGATATGTTGCACACAGAAAGCAGTAGTACCTTTTTAAGCATACACCTAATCAAAAGTGAAGCCTGAGTTATTGTCTTTGTCAATGCTTGTTGAACTAGCAAGTCACCAGTGAATCTGTTAAACATATGGAGATATTGAGTGGCAGTTGCAATCATCATGCCCCATGTCTCTGGCTCAACATGAATGGAAGTTGCTTAGAAATTAGGTACAACCCGCCTCCAGTATGTCAGACCTTCACCAGTACCAGACCAGCTGGTTCCGTGTCCACAAAATAAGCATTTTTCCTTTCTTATGGTTAGACGAGCATCATTGGGGTTGGAGAGCTGTGGTGTGGGGTGGTTCCTGCCAGGGGTTGTGCCAGCAGCAAGTTTCTCATGGCACAGGCGGTCGCAGTGCTCCAGTTCTCCATTAGGACCCGGAAGAAGCCCAGCCCTAAGTCAATGATTGCAAGTGTTTCTTTAAGAGGATGCACAACCCTTCCCACCTCCCTGGAAAGGTGGCCCATTCTTCTCCTTCATACCCATGGCAGGCAGTGGTAGTCTGCATGGTCTCCAGGCCGGGGGTCGCTGCAGGGCCGGTCCTAGAACTTCTGGGGCCCCGGGCGAAAGGAAAGATGTGAGGCCCCTTGAATTTGCATGTAACATCCAATCGCGGCCGGCCTGATGCGCGAGTGGGGGGTCACGTAGGTGTTCGCACGCGGGGCGTAATTTAAAAATAAAATAAACTTACCTTCCCAGGTCTCGCGTCGTCTCTGCTCCTGACCTGCTCTCCTGCAACAGGAACAGAACAGGAAGCCTCCCTCCCCTAACCCAATCTCAAGGCTGCAATGGCAGCATTGTGATTGGTCGGTACTCAGACCAGCCAGGCCAGCCAGGCGTACCTGCCAGCCAAGCCATTCTTACAGCCTTGGGGGCCTGAAATAGTTCAAATAATCGCGCTTGCAGTAGTTTGATGGTTAGTAGCTGTGTTGTTACTAAAATTGGCAGCGTGGCGAGGGCAATGTGTGGTGCAAGCTGCAGTGACCGCCTGATGAGAGCCCTGGCACTTATGTTGTTCCAAATTAAGCACTCACTGCTCTGCTCTTTGAAAATATTCTGCCAGCTATAAATAAACTACTGCAGACCACTGCTGGCTGGGTGTGTTTATTTTTGTCTCTTTTATTGAAAGGCTGTGTCGTGCCCCGACAGTGTGGGCGACTGACAGTAGGGCGTTAGGACCCTGTGGGTCCTCAGGGAGAGTGACCAGGTCACCGGACATCAGATCCGGTGAGGGGACAGGAAGAGGACGGACAATGACCAGGACAGGGACGAGGACGGACGTGCTGACGAGCGGCTGTACAAGATGCTAATAAAGCCAATACCCGACTAACCTGCGTCCTGTGTTTGGTGTACTTCCCGGCGAACAGCATGAACACGACAGGCTGCATGCTACATCGTGTGTTTTTGGTGAAAGGACAGGCCCCGTACCAAGGAGCGATATACTCGCTTAATACATACATGCAGATGGTATTGTCAGACTTCTCTCTTTTTAAATTACGGACAAAAAGCCTCCGGCAAAGCTCATTTATGCAGATCAGATAACTGGTCTGGGACCACAGGCTCCTAACCCATGACTCAGCAAGAACCACAAGGGACATAATACTTAAATATGACTGCAAAATAAGGGTCTTTGGAAGTTCAAAAATTAACAGAGAGGTGAAGTTGGTCTCTCACTTGCAGTGCCAGATGTCATGCAAGGCGGACACACTGTGGGTCAAAGGTTACACAGGAGGATGAGTATGCCATGATAATTCTCACTGCGCAATTGTTATGGATGATTTCAGCTCCAAAGGTGGACAGTGCTATCACTGGCTCTCTGTGCAACTAATATGCTTAACTAGACTTAGTTGGCAGGCATCAATCAGATACTTAGAGCTCTATAGTTGCCTCAAACATGTGCATTCTGGGACCTGTAGTTTTACTTCCCTTCTGCGGCGCTCGGAGTGCCAAAAGGAAACAAGCATCCACAATGCAATAGGTCTCCCATTTGCGCGAATTTAAGCTATTAGCATTGTAAATGACTATGCCTTTTATTTATGTTTAAAAAACCAAAATATAAATAAAAAGGCATCAATAGCTCAAACTCGCTTAAATGCGAGTCCTACTGCATTGCAAATGCTTGCTTTACATGGTGCACCAAGATTGAACATTTAATATTAAATCAATCCCAAAAACCATTCAGTCCTTTTGCTGTTCAAGGACAATCGAAAAACGAATTATTTATATGAAAATGGGCAGTGGAAGAAGCTGATGAGGCCTCTCGAGTTCACAGCAGCAGAGCAAGCCTCAACATAAATGAGGAAAAAAAACGGCCCACTTAAGCCTCAGGGACTGGGCCTCTCGCACCAGCCGAATAACTCCCTTCCCAATCCAACCCTGGCACTGCATAATTACTACAAGACCCAGGGAAGGGGGCCCCCACACCTGAACCTTGCAGCTTGATCCAGTGCTTCAAGGCCCAGGGAGGGGGCCCCTTCCCCTGGGCCATGAAACCTTAAGGACACACTTCACACAACACACAGTTTATACACAAAGAAAGGTCAAAAATAAGTTGATCTGGCTGCCCCCTCCACCCATCACCCACCTCCTCTTACCTGTGTCTGCCTTCCCCTGGAAACAAAGGGCCTAGAATGGCTGATACTTAACTGAGGCGCTGCCTGCCTCTGACACTGAGCCAAGATAATTGCTGGCCCAGCTGGTGTGCTGTCCCCCATTCAGTTTGTACCTTCCCCCACCCCTGCACCCCGGGAATGTCACCACGCCAGCAAGTTCATGGTGTAAAATGATCAGCTGGGGCGGGGGGCCTCGCAAGAATAGGTTGGCTAATGTGAAAGTGTGGCCTTTCACACTGATGTGGGGACCCCCTAATCTTTGGCAGAGCGCGAGGCCCTGGGCCGCTGCCCACACTGCCCATGCCTAGCGCAGGCCCTGGGTCGCTGCCTCCACTGTGCAAAGGGATGAACTCTTCTCTGGTGCCAGAAGACCACTTGCAGTTGGTGGCTCAGCTCATGTTGAAGGGCACATTTCAACCAGGCTCGTGATGCAGGACTAGTACGACTAGAATGCTGCCCTCATTGATTGCCTGGCTGTTCGGGAGCTCCTGGTCATGAAGCAGGATTGTTCACGGGCTCTGTAGGACAAGCGCACAGGTTCTCCAGATGGGTTGAATGTGTTGGCGCGATCCCACCTGGTGTGCTTTGTGAACTGACTGAAGCCTTCTAAGCGGTGTATGCAAGTGGCCTCCATCCATGTGGCTGCAGAGCAGGTGAATGGGGCAGTGATCCCTCTAGGACAGTGATCCTAGAAGGAGAAGAGAAGTCTTTATTTACTTATTTATTTATTTATTGTGTTTTATAGAGCGCGAACTTGACCCTTGAGGGTATCAGAGCGCTTTACATGGTATACAGTGCTACAAATAAGAAAAGTTTAAAGTGCAGAAATATACAAGATCAACATGTAAGGTTACAATCACGAAGAAAGTTTGTAATCGCGCAGGACCCTTAAGTTCTCGGTGTAAGTAGTTGGGGATCTGGGAAAGCGATAGTCTTGGATTAGTCAGGCAATGCAGTGGTTGCGAGTATGCCTTAGACGAGGAATTTACTCATGAGAAAGGTTTTGGCCTCGTTTTTGAAACGTGCTAGAGAAGGGATTCTTCTGATGGCAGGTGGGAGAGATTTCCAAAATCTTGGTGCTGCTCCGGTGAACGCCCTGTTGTAGGTTCTATTTTTCGGAAAAGAGGCGGGTTGGAGTAGGAGGTTTCTAGCGGACCCGGAGTTCCTGCTTCCTCTAGATATCACTAGTTTCTGAGCCAGATAGGCGGGGGAGTTTGTGTATAGGGCCTTGTGTTGAATGCATGCAAGTTTCAGCTGAATTCTGGCCTCTGGAGGGAGCCAGTTCAGTGCTTTCATGTGTGGCGAGATGTGGTCGAACTTCCTGGTGCCTGTAAGTAGCCTGGCAGCCGCATTGAGGCAGGCTTTTAAGGGCGCTTGGTAGATCTTGGGCAGTCCAGTGAGGGTGGAACAGCCATATTCCAGTCTGGAGATGACTAGTGCTTGAACTGCCATTTTTAGGTCAGGAGCATAAATGAAAGGTTTCAGCTTCCAGAGGTAGCTTAAGTGGAATCTGGCTGCTTTAGCCATTGAGTCAATGTGGTCTCGCATGTTCAGGTTGCAGTCGAGGATTATGCCCAGGGATTTGGCAGAGTCCACAATGGTTGGTGGGCAGTTCTCTGTACTAAAAGTGACACTTATCTATGATCTAACCTTGTCAATAGGTACGTGTGTGGAACGTGGCGTACGAGCATGCTGTAATGTCCACCTGACCCCAGGGAGATGCCCATCCGCAATCATGGAATTAGTACAGTGGGCAGTTGTACTGTGAAAAGCAAGGTCTACTGGAGGGCACATTTAGTCCAGAAAATATCAAGGTGGAATTGTCCATACTGCAGAACATAAAACCTGTGCCTGTCGACAGGCAGAGTTGAGGTTGTTTTCAGGACAGGGTACAATGACCTGCAGATTTATGTGAACTACAAGGACTTCAGTGTGGTGACATAATCGTCTTTCCTAAGGATGGTTGTGCTGCTGGCTATTTTATTGTGTCTAGGCTCCAACCAAAAGTCTCTGACAATGGACCAACGATGGAGGGATGGGAAACCACCAGGGTGTGGCAGCAGGACAGAGAATAGGTGGGGATGGGGGATGGAGGGGTGGGAGGAGGGGGTGTTTGGTACATGCGACATGTCCTCCCATTGTGTGCATATAGACAAAGGCATTAAAATAGTTTATCTATCTGAACTCAAGGTCACAGGTTTGAATCCCGGCAGGTCCACTCTGCCTATCATCCTTCGGAAGTCCATAAAAAAAGTAACATTGAGTTGGGTAACAATAAAACATCTTGTATTTTAGCACTAGACACCCACAGGGGAGCATGGGCTTAAGAAATACAAGTTATTTTATGGAAAGAGGAACTTGTCCAATCAAAACATGGGGTGAAACCGGAATGTTTCAATGCTGGGATAAACACAGTAAAGGAAAGTGAGTTATGTGACCCCAGTGAAGTGACCATAACCAACATGTGATAGAATGCAAAGCCACCTTGCTTTACTTTTTTCATAAGTATGTAAATAGTACTAATTTTTGTTGTGTTACGTGAGTGTATGCTTTTACTAAGAATTTTGTATTCATAAATAAATATCACCCACTTCAGCTGAAGTGAGGGTTAACTCATTTCCCGGCTACTTTTCTTTAGTTAACCCCTTGCATGCGTTGGATGGCCCCTGGCTGTCCGACGCCGCGGTGTGCGTGTGCGTCGGCCAGCTGGGAGCCGTCCGATCTGCGCATGCGTGGAATTTTGCCGCACCACGGCAAAATTCCAGTCGTGCCCAAGGGATTAAAGAACTAAAGCAACACTAAAATGTGCTAATTAATTTGAACATATTAATTTCATCACACTTATTTTAGGCCTGCGATAAAGTCGTTGCAAAAAGTCATATATTTGCAAAAGTGAAAAATCTTTATTTAAAAAGAGTTCCTTGTGAACGATTGTGCTGGAGCTGATTAGCTATTACCCAGTTCACAGGGACATATGGGTTGCTCTTGTGTTTTGATATATTGACAATTTAAAGTCAACCTAAGAACATCCTCATATTGTGAGGCAGAAGCTGGGCAAAGAAGTGGCAGAGGGAAGGATGGCAGGCCCTTTTAATTACTGATTCCCCCACTAGGGCTAATACCTAAAAAAGCAGTGGGGGAGTTTTGCATGATTCATCATCTTTCATGGCCTCACGGCTTGTCAGTGAATTACTTTAACACCATCGCCGCGGGGCTAATCCCCCCGCGGCGCTGGGGGGTGGGGGCCCCGCAAGCGGTGCCGCGGTGCTGATGACGAGCTCAGCTCATCATGGCCACTACCGCTCAATAGAATGCCCAGCACAGCGGGGAAATTATCCCCGACTGGGCGTTTCGCGCAGGCCATGACGAGCTCAGCTCGTCACCAGCACACGGCCACCGTGCTGCATGACGAGCTGAGCTCGTCATCAGCACCCAAGGTGTTATAGCAAGAGATGATGCTGCAGTGTAGTTTGCATCATTGGATGTAGCCTTTGCTTTGATCAGAGATTGTGGGCCCAGGAGCCGAGTTGGCTAAATGTGCTATCAAGTAAGCCTTTCATTTGCTGCCAGCTCATTCTTTGAACTTTTCTCTGTTAGGTATTCAGTTTGACAATCATTTGTACGTGGATAAAGTTCTGCCGATGTGCTGCGCCATTTCCTGCAAGCTGTTCGAGGCATTTAGTACATTTCTGCAATGGTGCTTTGTTTAGAGAACAAGTCATGAATCTTTCACTCATTATCTGGATGATTGTTTGTTTGTAGGAGCAGCAGGTATAGTGGAGTAGCGTGGCTCAGTGGTTAGAGGCGGCAGACCCGGAAGCTGAGATCGACCGTGGACCAGGGTTCGATTCCCCGCCTCGGCGGGTCTCGGGCTCAAAATTCCACAGACTCGACAATTCTCGCTCTGGTGCCTACTCAACTCACGGGGTCACACTCTGCGACTCTGGGCAATAGCTTGCTTAATCTCCACTACGGCCCCTCGCGGTGGGATGCCTGGCTTTCACCTTGTGGACACCCTGCTGGGGTTTCTCACAGGGGAATACCAGGACGGGTTCCCTAAGCAAGCGCCGGGATGCTCACGGGCAGCTGTGCGCTTTACAAGTCCAACACACATTTACATTACCCACGATTGTGAGAGAGCACTCCATCAGTTTGAAAGTATGGCACGAGTTAGGAGTGCCTTTGGCTCCTGAAAAAGAGGAAGGGCCCACTTACTGCATGTCTGGTTTTTCTGGGCATTGAAGTGGATATGGTTAAAATGGAAGCAAGATTGCCTGCTGTGAAAGTTCAGGAAATTGTTAATTTGTTTGAAGCGTCAAAGTTGGCTCCCAAGTTACGATTGAAGCAAATTCAGTGCCTGCTGGGGCATTTCAGTTTTGCTTGTCGTGTGGTGAGGGCAGGTAGGACTTTCTGTAGACTGCTAGGTTTTGCTGTGTATGGAGCCAAGTTGCCATACCACAGGATCAGAATTTCAGGGAAGATTTTGAAGTATGGTTAATGTTTTTGAAAGTGTTGAAGGGTGTCACCATGTGATCTTTGGAGTTGGATTTTGTTTGGATGCTGCAGATTTTCTCATATGCAGCTGACTCTAATGGTTTTCGTCTATTCTGGAAAGGAAGATGGTGTGTCAAGCAATGGTCTACAAAATGGGTCATTGTACAGAGGAGCATCGCCTTTTTTGAATTGTTCTTGCTGTTGGTGGCCTCATCTGTGTGGGGTTCATAGTTGGCCATTAAAACTGTCACCTTTAACATTGACAATAAGACTGTTGGACAAAAACCCAAATATAAACACCTTTTAAAGCTGTTATAGAGAGTTATGATAGGTTGCTTGATGTAAAATAATGTTTTCAGAGCCAAACATGTCCCAGGTGCGAACAATAACATTGCAGACGCATTGTCCCGTTGGCAGTGGCAGAGATTTCATGGCTTGGTGTCCGGAGCAGGTGTGCAGAAAACACAGGTGCCACAAGAGGTATGGAAGCTAGCGGAATGAGAATGATAGAGTTGGAGGAGAAATCTCTGCCAATGCGTACTAAGACAGCTTATAGAAGAGCTTGGGAAGAATTTCTGGGGATGGGTGCATCCCGTAGGACTCAAAATGAACAAGGAGTATGGCTGCACAGAGATTACGTGCTCCGTTTCATTTACTACAATTGCTGGTTTGAGTTTCTATGGTAATTTTTTCTGGAGCTATGAGCCTTCAGCTAGCGAGATGGAAAGATGTACGTTACAAGGTTGGGCCACAGAAAAGAAAAGAGGTCAGTTTATTAGGGATCCAGTTTCAATGAAAATGTTGCTTCATATGGTAAGGAGCCTTCATTTCATAAGTTTCTCTGCTTTTGATCAGTTGCTATTTAGGTTATGCATTTGTTGGTTATTTTTTGGTGCCTTTAGCATATTGGAATTATTGGATAGAGGCCATTTAGGCAGTCCGAAAGTTGAGGATGTATTTGCCTCAGGCGAAACAATTTAGATTTATCAGACAGGTAAAGGTACTAAAGTAACACTTTATAAAATTAATGACATACTATGTCCAGTGATTTCTTGGCAGGATTTCTGGGCAGCAGGGGGAGCAAAATCAGGACTTGTTTTCAAACACCTAAACGGTGCACGTTCCCTAGTCTCACAGGTGCTTGGGGTGATGAGAAAAGTTCTTTGTCACATTGGAGAAGATCCTTTCTGTTCTGGTACTCATTCTTTTAGAATTGGTGCTGCTTCTGAAGCAGCAAGACTGGGGTTTTCCCTCAGTGATGTTCAAAGATTACAACTGTGGTCCCCTGATTATTGCTTGTGATACATTAGGCCACAGCTTTCTAAACTTTTCATGTTGGTGACACGCCTTTTAGATAATCTTCATCTTGTGACACGGTAAGGCGAACGAGCGCAGCGAGTAAGGCCTAACCCTCTGCCTGGACCATCTTGAGGCTAAGAGGAAGAGAGCTGAAACCCTGAAACATTCAGTACATTCCCACCTTTCTATTCTTTGTGAGACTAACACTGTACAGCCATATCTATCTCTGCCCATGTCAAACTATGATCGCTTTCTTTTAACTCGTTTTAGATTTTGTATGTTTTTTAGATTGGTGTCCTTCCCTAGCATGAACTCATGGAAGCGTATGTTGCCCACTTGTCCATGTGATGGTACGTCAAATCAATCAGATATCCATATCCTCTTTTTCTGCAGACTTTATGGTGCCCCTCGCAGAAAAATTATCGTCCCTTTTTTAAAAGAAATTAATTTAACCAGATGCCGCCCAGCTTTTTTAGAAGTACAGAGAATGGATACGGTTTTAACTGTAACTGTGGTTTTAAATTTTTTAAAGAGTGTTTTTAAATCACGAAAACAAATGATAACTGAAATGGTTTAAATTTTACCTCGCTGGATAACTGTCTATTTGATCTCCCTTTCTGCACTAACAATTATGAGCTGTAATTATTGTAATTTGTTTGTATGTCTGTTACTTTTATGGTTATTTGTTTTTAACCGAATAAAGTTCTTTGAAACTGGTTTCAGTCAGAATATACCCACATGTTTTACTCTTACATTTGGGTGAAAATGACTCCGTTCAGTTATCAGGGTTGGGTTTGATTAAAGATATGAAGAAGGATTTAGAAACTGGGTCATTCCTTGGCTGGGATGAAGATGACATTCACTGCTTTGGTTCTCAGAAGATTCTGGTGTGGTGCTGAAAATGTACTGCAGTCAAGAGTGCTAGACGCAAAGTCAACAAGGAAATGCATTGTTTTTGTAGCATTAAGAATATAGGTTGGTTAGAACACACTGACATTAAGAAAGAAGATTTTCAGTTTTTTGGACAGGATGAAGTTCACCTGTTATTTGTAGGTAATGAGCTGTATTTACTCAGTGTTAGGGAAACGTTGGCCTTAACCTTGGCTACTCAAAGGTAGTGTTAGCATGTTTTTAGACTGTTCTGGTGACAGGCTGTTTTTTCTCTAGCACCGGTTATTTCGGGGTTAGCTGTTTTGGCGACAAATCCTAATTATCCCCCCCTTTTTTCCCTACTGGTGGGGTGTGCTTTTTTTCTGTCTGAAATTTGGGGGGGACAGGGAAAATGCTTTTTCATGTTTTTTTCCTGGTGGCAGAAATTGAGGAGCTCGAGACAGGCCAGAAGGGTTGGGTGCATTGCAGAGTAGGTTTGGGCAGAGGGAGCACAGGAAAGCGATGGCTGAGGCATGTATGAAAGTCAGTGGATGAAAGAAAGGGGATGGTGAGGATTGAATGTTGTAAGAATGTTTTGGGGATTTTATTGTTCGGGAGGCTTAAGGGTGGGGGGTGTTAGGATATGTTATTGTATTAGTGAGGTGATGAATTATAATTGTAAAATGTTCAATGAGTTTCTGAACTGCATACCTGTCCTAATAAAGTGGCCTTTTTCTCACACTGGACCTGGTTTATTGCCATCTTGCGTGATGACAATCTCTGACACTGTTAGAAATGTACAGAAAGTATTGCACTTCACCTTCAGAACTCTATATAACCTGTCTTCGTAGCCAATAACATAACTGACAAACGCGTTTTAAAATATACCATTTGCCATTCTTATGAAATTATTGGGCATCCTTTTGTCATTCCTGCTGCGATCGGTACTACGTATGTGACATGGGCGGAGCACGTCTTGTATATAACACGTAAGGCAGGACAGGAAGCTGCTTGGCATTCTAGTTGTTTCTTTCCTCTGCAAGTTTCAGTTTGGGGAACACGCTATGCGCACATGCATGTTTGATTTGTACTACAGAACACGTTTCTGAATTTGGCATCTTGAATTCAGTTAAAGATGCTTTTGCCTCTGACTAAAAATATCCAATGAACAGAAAAGACATTGGTGTCGATTCCGATCCGGTAAAATGCGCTCCGAATGGTCGTACGGAGAGTTTTTTCCCCGTACGAATCGTATCCGTAGACGTCCCGTACGTACGATGAAGTACGATCCGTACTAGGTGCCGAACTCCGTACGAGTCGTACAGGACTCCGTATGACTCAAATCTCCATACGAATCTCACTCGGAACCCGCTGTATGCGACATCGCGGCACGTTTTTACGACCCAGCAAGTACGATTTGTGTTGGGTACGTGCCGTACGACCCTTTTCCTACGGGAGCCGAAAACAGTCGTAAACGCAGAGTTCGTGCCGAGTACGGCACGTACCCCCCATGATCGCAGGGGTACACGGCGTACCCCTGTGGTCATGCGGGGTACGTGCCATACACCCAGCGTACATGGGGTACGCACCGTACCCCATGTACAGTGGGTGTACGGCACGTACCCCATGTACGCTGGGTGTACGGCACGTACCCCGCATGACCACAGGGGTACACCGCGTACCCCTGCGATCATGGGGGGTACGCGCCGTACGGTGTGTAGGTGATCGTGCGCTTTTCCGTACGAATCGACGTGTACCGTACAAATCGCGTACGGGTCGGCCGATCGGGATCGGAATCGTCCGGTCGTACGGCGTCTGTACGAGTCGTACGGAAACGGCTCCGGATACGATTCGTACGCCGGATTATTTTACCGGATCGGAATCGACCCCATTGTGATGAAATGCTGTGATCCCAACAAACTGATATGTCACACATATGACTTCTATTACTGTTACCTACATTCTCCAACTGTTCTAAGGCTCTCATTTTTTTTCTTACTTGGTTATATGACTACTCCTGAACAGGCATGCAGGAATGCTTAATTTGTGCTTATAGTTTTCTTTCATTCCACTCATTCTTGTGCCTTTATTTGAGACAAGAACAGTAAAACATAAGGTATGTGATAATCTAGGAGTGATAGAGCAAGATTTCGCATATTACGCGACTTGCTTGAGTCATGAACCTCGAATCTGTTATAACCCGGTAATCCAAATTGTTCGTTTTACTAATTTCATTTATTTTTGGATGTGCGTGTGTCTTAGAGATGCTTGCCTATGTGTTTTATTAAAACAATTAACTCTCGTCCTTAACATGGCCGCTGCTTTGGAATTTGCTTCTGCGCATGCGTTAGTCACACTCACGTGACATGACGTAGTTGGAGTTCTGGTGGGAAAAGGTGTGCATGCGTAATAGCCACAAGATGGCTGCTTATGTATTAACGTGGTGAAGCTTGCGAAGATGCTCTCGTGTTATTGTGTATTGCATTAATCTATAATCGCATAGTATATTTTTATAAAGTGAAATATAAAGTACGAACACATGAGATGTAGTACATTCATTTATTTCTATGTTTTAATTTGTTTTCGCTTACTTTTCATGTACCGCGATAACTGGGGGATCTGAATGAGACGAGAACCATCTTGAAGGTCCCTGTTGCGCATGACCAGTATGCGGCTGGTGGCATTGACCAAGTGCCAACTGAAGGTCCCTGTAAAGACGTGCCTGGGAAGATGCACCTTCACCCAGCCGGAGAAACAGAATTTGTACTACATTTGCAACAATTGTATATTCTGCTATTGTATTCTGTAGAATAGGTCATGGGAACCCCAAATCTGCTAGGCGGTACCATAAGATGTAAATTAGGTCTTGCAGAAGTCTGTTCTGATTGGTGTGTTAACCTCTCCTACTTTGGGACCAATCGAAATTGGGGATTCTGACACTTTGCAACATTGGGGGTGGTACACTGACGCGAAAACAGTATATCTAGCCTAGGCTCAGCTAGAGAAATTGTCCGACTTGTCCGAATAGCTGACCTGTCACTGACCCATCGCACTCAATAGGTGACTGAATACAGAGGTGCTGCGGAGCACTCTGTCCGAATTTGACCATAGACTCAAAGGTTTTACTAAACCTTAAGTGCTGGCGGAGCACTTTGCTGGGAAGTCCGCTAACCCAATCGGGGTTCTGACTGATAACTGCAGAGAGGGTGGAGCGCAGGCGTAGCTTCCGAACTGCGGGTGCTGGTCGTATCCTGGTGGTCCTGTCCTGATCCTAATCTGGTTTTCTTGTCCTGTCCTGGGGTGTCCATTCTGCACCTGCTGTCCCATTGATGACTGTCCTTCCTTGGGGTTTATCCTGTCCTTAACTGACCCGTGGCCAGGGTTGGTTTCCACACCAGTCTAGGTAATTATAAGAGCGAAACTCTATACTGCACTTTCTATTTTTCTGTCTTTGCTTCAATAAAGACATACCTTTGCATACGTTAAAATTTTCCATGCTTTTCGCAATCTACTATATGAAGAATAAAGCACATATTTTCCTTAGCATGTTCCTATGTTTCCCTACCTTTTAGAATACAAATCTATCCATACTGTTTATGAATTTAGATGTGTTTTACAATTTTCTCCTAAATACTGAATTGAAGTAATAATGTTAGAACTATAGCGTGTTCCACTTTTCTACCCTTCCTATAGATGTATAGGTTTCCCTAGAGTCTTACTCATGAAATATGTCCCAATGGTAAAATTCTAATACGTGCATAATAATTCCTAGCATGAAGTATACACCCTTGAATTTCATTTTCGTTATTTCCTGTTCCCCTCATTATAGATTCTTAGATGGTTGCCTGTATATTCTTCCTATATGGTTATGTGCTCTTCGTTATTCTGATTATAGATTGCCTTATTGCTATAAATTGTATGATCTCAGAGTCTGAAATCTAAGATAAACTTTTAAAACTTCTCAGTTGTCCGTGGTCATTTTAATGAATATTTAAACATATGAAAGTTGGTATTTGCATTTTGCCTGCCTTCCTTTTACAGCTAGCTCCTTGATCCATTGTGGTCATAGGTACCCATAACAGTGGATGGTAAGTCGGGTACACTAGAATACAATAGGAAGGAATCAGGGTTACTGGTAGTAGAATTGTAAGGTCATCTGATTAATGTATATATTGAAATGAAATTTATGGGCCCGAAAGATATATGGTGAAATTATTTGGTCGGGTGACCTACGATCTCTATCAGTAATTTTTTGGTAGCAGAGGTAATGGTTAAGGACTAGTTAAAGTTAGGTAGGACTAGTTAAGCTAGATAGGTTGGATGCTGCTAAAGTTTTATGATAACATTTTATTTTTGCTGCTACGGAAGTAAAACAATTTGCATGAATTGATCACTCACGTAAAATGTTTGCTTTGAAAAAATTATGAAATGTTTTAAATTGTTTTTCTTATTATTGTACTGATATATGCATTAACACGTTTGTAAGTTAAGCGTTATATGTTTGTTGGGAATCCCCGGGGAATTGAATAGCGAGTGGTGAAGAGAATCCACTTGCTGTGAGGTCACTGGCTCCAGGAAAGTTGGTGCAGGTTAGGCAGAACTGGAAGCACTAACTAGGGTTTTTTTCTGAATGCATGTTTGAATAGATGTTAGCTACGAGATCATTGGCAAAACTTCTAGCGCGATACAACCTATTAAGGGTCACATCGGAAGGAGTAGCAGGTTCGTCGGAGCTTGGGTGATAGCAAAGGGGTACGCGGGTGAAACTTTAGACTTAGAATATATCCCAGAAAGTGGATGAGTCTAGGGAAGTAACAGGTTCCCTAATGCTTGAGTGAAGGGTAGGCAGAAGAGATCTAGCCGTAGCGTGTGAAAAGTAAATGGAAGTAGTTTACTTGCAGTGAAACAAATTCTTTCCTGTCTAGACACTTGAGTACAGTGGCGAATGTGTAGTCGTTGTTAAATAACCAAGCACAAGCACTTTAGAGAGAAATTTAGTTGCCGTTACCTTGTGAAGGAGGGAGTCAGTCGCGAAGCTGCTCTGACGTCACTCCGTGCCGCGCTGGGATTGGTAGACGCAGCGGGTGTGTAACGGAGCTGAAATTGTAAAGGAGGGGTGAGTGCCGAAGCGTGAGAACTGTCTCGCGAAAAGGCCGCGCACCCATTGGTCGAGACTATTTGAATTCGTGCATTTCATTGGTCGCACGGAAAATAAGAGACGCATTTAGATTGGGAGTGATTTTGTAAACAAAGGTCGCTTGAAGGAAATTATATGTGGCATCCGTACAGACCGCATACTAGACCAGATCCAAGACATTTAGGGTTTGAAAACGATCAGTGGAAAGGTCATAACACTAGCATTATGTACGGAAATAAGAGAAAATTATCCCTTGTAAACAAGGTAAAGAATTATTTCAAAAAGGACAAACCAATTAGGACTCGAGAAGGTGTTGTCATTCCGCCACCTAATACTCCCGCATCATTCATGATGTTTGATAAAGGGTACCACTCATGTGTATGGTTGGAAAACTGGGCGGAATACACAAAAGATGACGGAGTATTGGCTTTTCCGTTAGAAGGTACATTTAACGGCAGGATTCTATTTAATTTGAGAACCCGAATGAATGATTTACATCCCAGACCTAGATTAACGCAGTATGAAGCACTAGAGGAATGGGAAATCGAGGCTTTTGAGAGAGATAAGCCCCGAATGGATAAAGGGTTAACAAAATTTTATCCAAAATTGAAACAAGAGACCCGAGACAAAAAGATGAAACAGTGGAGACAGAATATGATTGTAGAGGGACTGTTTCCAATGATGCCAGCGGGTGTCCTCACTGGGGGGAAAAGAAAACAGAAAAATGCAAACACTGGGTACCCATTGGGGAATCGGATGATGAATTATTAGATGACATGTTTATGAGAAGTCTGCCTCCTTATAATGAAGGACACCGACCTTCTAGTGAAGGGGATAATTCTCGAAGACCTCCGCCCCAGGAAGAGGCCAGATCCGCAAGTGTAGGAGGGGGTTGTCATATACCTCCCTATACTGAAAGCCTAGGACCCATAGATGCTAGAGATACTTATCCAAGGACACCCCCTAGTGGAGAGGCGAGATATTCACGCGAAAGAGACTTTTGCTCTAGACTTCCCTACGAAGGTGAGGAAAGACCATCAAGTTCAGGAATGCCGTTCTTAAACCCTCCATATGAGGAAGAACCAAGATCCCTAAGCACAGGAACCTTGTACCAAAAACCTAATTATGGTGAGGGACCAAGAGAGACACATCCCACTGCCCCGAGTTATGCTCCGACTTTGACCCCACAGGTATTACATGACAATTCAGTCGAAAGGATATTGGAGGACAGGGAACGAGAGGCTCTAGCCAAACAGAGAGCTGAAATAATTCAGAAAATCTCCCAGTTAAATGCAAGTCCTGAGTCTTTAACAATCCCGGTTACTATTGGATCAGTGGTTCCATTGTATGGGGACCGACAGGGGAGTCCAAAAACTCCAGTTATTACCCCAGTTGTAGCACAGCCGAGACCAGAACCCTTAATTGTAGATGGTCTAACAAGTGAATGTGAGTCTGAAGTTTCGCTAATGGATCTGCCCATTAGGGAAACAGGAAAAAGGATACAGAAAAGACATAATCCTTTCAATACGAGAGAGATTCAAATGGAATCAGCTTCAGGTACTAAGAGCGTAACGGTAGTGACTCCTGAAGAAATTGAAAGATGGAGTCGAGAATTAGAAAAACAAACTCTTCAGTCGAAACCTTTAGACCTCTACATACTGAGAGTAGAAATAGAAGAATTATTGGCCGGAAATGTAGGATTAGATAGACTAAATACCTACTCAGAAGAAGAGCTGTTGTTTATCTGCAAAAGCCTTACTCGAAATACCAGAGTACTCCATGAAAAACTAACTGACACTGCAGCTAGTATGGGAATAGATATCTCGAAATCGAAACCGTTGCAGAAACCGTATAGAGCAGATTTCTCAGACAAAGATCTTGAAAACCTGAATGTGTCAGGGAAAAAGGCACAGGTCAAAGAATTATTGACAGTATTGCAGACATGGGGAGATGTGGACAGATGGAAAGCCAGGTGGGCCAAAAAGAAAGATGAGGCTAGATCAAAACAAGTGACTCCTGAATTCGTACTAAAAGAAGCTAACAAACCAGAACAGTTATATCCTATGCGCGAAGTGCCAGGTGGAAAATACGTGCATGTCCCCTGGTCCAGACAGGATATTGTGTCCTTTACAAATGACTTTCCAAAATTACGGGAGAAACCTGTGGATTGGTACAGGCAGATGGAAAGGTTTGTAAAGGTACAGAAATGCCTGTGGAAAGACTTGGATGGGTTCTTTGATATAGTGGTCCCTGTAGATTTATGGACCGAGTGTAAGATCGCCATAGCTTGGCCTAGTGAAGAATACCCGAGGGATGCTAACACAGGAGCACCCTCTGATGAAGTAATGAGGAAATATGATCAGGTAATTCAACACCTGAAGCAAAAGGTGCCTGCAAAGGAAACTGATAGGACCAAGATAGATAGAACCACGCAGGAAAGGGATGAGACTGTACACTCCTTTTATGAACGGTTGTTGCAGGTGTTCAAAACCTACAGTGGTATAGATAACATCGAGATGAAGGACATGACCCACTTCATTTACAGGTTTGTAAACGGTTTAAGACCTGAAATTTGCCAGTGGATTAAAGACAATAAGATTTGTTGGCAGTCTAAGAAAATGGATGAGGTCCTCCGGTACGCAAAGTACTGTGAGGACGAGATGGCAGATAAACGAAAGGCTTTAAAGGAGAAAGTAATGTGGGCTCAAGTAAAGTTAGCCGAACAGCAGGAAAAACAATTGAGTAAAATGAATAAGAATACCCAAATTCAAGGCTCTGGGGGTGGAGGGAAGCCCAAAGTAAAAATGAGCAGAGAAGAAGCTAAAAAGAAATTTCCCTGTCACCAGTGTGGAGAAATCGGGCACTGGAGAGACGAGTGTCCATATTTACAGCATGATAATGCCCAAACCCCTGATTTAATTCCACAGACGCAGAATGAAAAACCAAGAAAGACTCAGCATCAGGTAAAAGCAAGTCAATTGCCCCGAGCGCCAAAACAAAATTACAAGGGAAAATCACCGCAGGGTGACGACATAGAAATCTGGGGAGGAAATGAGAATAGAAATGCAGCAACTTCGCAGTTTTTGTTGAATGACACTTTTCTCTGTGACGACCAGTACTGACAGGGCCTGAGAGGGGAGGACGAGGAGTGCGTACTTGGCGCCTCCTTGCCGGTGGACCAGTCAGGGCCATACATTGAAGGAAAGGTTGATGGAAATGATGTCACCTTTCTATTGGATACTGGTGCTACCCGTTCTACTGTGAGAACAGCGGGCGTTCCAAACCTACCCCTCTCGGGAGAAGCAATCCAAGTAGTGGGCGTATCTAATCAATTGATTAGTACCCCCGTTACCGAGCCTATGGAGATTACAATAGGGAATTTCAAAGAAATGCACAGATTTGTCGTTTGTGATACCAGTCCAGTAAACTTACTGGGACGCGATTTGTTGTGCAAAATGAACTGTACCATCTTTTGCTCACCAAAAGGCGTCGAAATTCAAACCCCAGACGAGGATGGCATCTATAAATTAATGTTAATCAGACCTGACTCAGAAATTAAACGAATGACTATACAAGACTTACCTGAAGAACTCCAACAGACAGTGAAACCAGAAGTATGGGACTTTACTGGAAAGGATGTAGGATTAATGGCAAATGTAGATCCCATACAAATAACCATGAGAGAGAATGCAGTTTACCCCAATACCAAGCCGTACAAAATGAGTGCAGAAGTGAGAGCGGGAGTTGCCATTGAAATACAGAAGTTGCTAGAAGCCAACATCATACAAGAAGTAATAAGTAGCCCATGTAACTCTCCCATCATTGGAATCAAGAAACCTAGTGGCAAGTACAGAGTAGTGCAGGACCTGAGAAAGGTAAACAAAATTGTGGTTCCTTGCTGTCCTATTGTCCCGAACCCAGCAGTGATCCTGTATCAGATTCCCTGGGATGCTGAGTGGTTCACTGTGATAGACCTATGTCACGCATTCTTTTCGATCCCATTGCATCCAGATAGCAAATTTATTTTCTCATTTGCTTTCAACAGTCACGTGTATGTTTGGAATCGGGTCCCCCAGGGGTACACAGAAAGCCCCTCTATCTTTAATCAGATTCTGAAAAAATGCCTTGAATCGTTAGTATTACCTGGAAAGTCTGTTTTGGTGCAATATATTGATGACCTCTTGGTGGCGTCTAAAAGTCATAGAGATTGTGTGATTGACACCATTGCCTTGCTGAATCACCTAGGTGAAAAGGAACATAAAGTGGCCTCTGAAAAACTGCAGTTCTGTTCAAAGTCAGTGAAATATCTGGGGCACCAGATAGAAAAAGGCATCAGAAAAGTCACCTCCGAGAGAGTCAGAATAATTCAAAAGATGCAGTTACCCCGTACTCAGAAAGAGATCAGAATGTTCCTTGGGGTTGTAGGTTACTGCAGGCAATGGATTGTGGGATTCGCAGTCCTGGCAAGGCCTTTGATAAATATGACAAAGAAAGGAGCAAAGGACCCAGTGGAATGGGATGATGAAAGCTTAACAGCATTCACTAAATTACGAGATTGTCTGTGTACAGCCCCTGCTTTGGGAATGCCTGACTATTCTAAAGATTTTGCCCTGTTCTGTGACACACGAGACAATTGTGCACTGTCAGTCCTAACTCAGGAGCATGGTCTGACTAGACGTCCAGTGGCATATTTTTCTGCCACTTTGGATCCCGTGGCTGCTGGATTACCCGGATGTCTGAAGGCAGTAGCTGCAACTTGCACGAGTTTAGAGCAAAGTGAATCCCTTGTAATGGGACATCCTGTAACTGTGTATGTCCCTCATGCAGTTGTGATTTTGTTAACCCGAACTAAGACTCAGTATCTCACCCCTAGTCGGTTGACTAAATACGAGAGGATTCTCGTGGGAGCTGCAAATGTAGTCATTGCTCGATGTAATATTCTGAATCCAGCCACCTTACTCCCTGACTCAATGATTGTAGAAGATAAAGGAGAGAACGAGCATGACTGCATTGACCTGACCGAATTCAGTACTAAACCACGCCCAGACATTAAGGAAACACCTTTGCCTGTAAATGATGAGGAGTTCTTTGTGGATGGTTCATGTATGAGACACAAACTTGTAGGCCTAAGCGCTGCTTATGCTGTAGTCACTCTAAACAGCATTAAAGAGGCCTCCTGTTTATTTGGGGTGAAGTCTGCACAAGTAGCCGAATTGATTGCATTGATAAGAACCTGCAAAATTGGGAAAGACAAGAGAATAACAGTGTATACTGATAGCCAGTACTGTTATGGGGTTGTGCATGACTTCGGCCAATTGTGGCTACAACGAGAGTTCCTGACTTCTTCAGGTACTCCCATTCGAAATGGGAGGGTGGTACAGGATTTACTGGAGGCAATCCAATTACCAAAAGAATTGGCAGTGGTCAAATGTGCTGCTCATAAAA
The DNA here is from genome assembly GCF_964261635.1 of Lissotriton helveticus. NCBI lineage: Eukaryota > Metazoa > Chordata > Amphibia > Caudata > Salamandridae > Lissotriton > Lissotriton helveticus. The sequence continues at coordinate 483,454,945 of NC_136060.1, forward strand.
AGGGCCTTGACCCTGTATCTTTGGGAAATAATTTTGCTGATGAGGTGGCCAGACATTGTGCAAAAAGCCGCATGTCTGTAAATATTACATTGGGTGGAACTGGAAACAGCTGCCAACTTATGGTGTTTGAAGAAGTGCCTACCTGGGAGGAGGTGAGAGATTGGCAGCATGCTGTGCCATCAGAGGAGAAAGAGAAGTGGAGAAAACTTGGTTGTCGACCAAGAAGTGAGGATGGTGTCATTGTGGGCCCAAATGGTATGCCTGTGTTGCCTAGACATCTGCTTGCTTCTATGGCCAGACTGATACATGGAAACTCACACACTGGTAGGGACGCCATGGTTCTGGTTTTCCAACAAACATGGTACAATCCGAAGTTCAGGAAAGTAGCAGAATCACTCTGCCAGAGGTGCTTGACATGTCAGCAGTTCAACGCTGGGAAAAGAACAGTAGTTGAACTGGGGAAAATTGGAAAATCAGGGGGTCCCTTTGTGAGAATACAAATTGACTTCATCACCATGCCACGTTGTGAGGGAAAAAGATATGTCCTTGTCATTGTCTGCCTGTTTTCAAAGTGGGTGGAAGCCTACCCAGCCAAACAGAGTGACGCCATAACAGTAGCCAAATTGTTATTAAAGGAATTGATACCTAGGTTCGGGGTTCCAGTCACTATTGAATCAGATAGAGGCGGACATTTTCAGAATGAGGTAATCAATCAATCAGCTCTGCAAAGCATTCGGGATCACACAAAAGCTACACTGTGCATATCGTCCAGAGGCTGCTGGAGTAGTAGAGCAAATAAATGGCACTATAAAATCGAGATTAGCAAAGATGTGTAATTCTACTGGCATGAACTGGATAAATGCCTTGGCTCTTGTTCTGATGGGACTCAGGAGCATTCCAGACCGAAAAACAGGCCTGAGCCCCCATGAAATCCTGATGGGAAGAGTGATGAGACAAGCATGGGTACCAGGATACAAACTGTTAAACATTTCTGATGATTTGGTACTTGAGTACTGCAAGCAACTAGGTGACCAAGTGCGTTCTATCTCTCGCCAGATTGGGGAAGACGCCGTCGCCACGAATTGGTCCCTGGTGACTGGGTCAGAATCAAGAAACATACTCGTTCAAGTTGCCTTGCACCGAGGTGGGGAGAAAAACGCCAAATAATACTGGTGACCACGACAGCGGTGAAGTGTGCAGGAGTTTCCAAGTGGATCCATGCCAGCCATACACAGAAAGTGATTCCAGACGAGGAAAAAGGCGCTGAAGGTTGTCCAGCTGAGGGGTCTGCAGACGTTGGTCCTGAAGTAGCTGATGACGAACAACCGAGCACCAGTCAGGATGATTGGATACCCATAATCGACCTAACTAAAGACCCAATCAGAACAAGAGAGTGAACCTACGAAGATAGAGAGTGGAATAGAGAGGAGGAGATAGGCACAGGCGAAGAGCCTCAGATCATTGAGATTCACGTCAAGTCTGAGGAAGGAGAAGGTCAGACAGGAACAGAACAGGTGATCGATACACCTCCACAAACTCCTGAAACTGAAAAGGGACAGACTAGAACTAGTCCAAAAGTTCGAGCAGAAGAAAATCAAGAGATCGAAGTGCTTGAACAGGATCAGATAGGATTAGAAGAACGTGTTCAGGACTCAGAAATAGAGACATTTGAAAGCCAAAACCAAAATTCTCCTGAACCAGGCCAGCTTAGTAACCAGGCGGAAGAAAAAGATACAAGACCTGGGACTAGTCAGACAGGAAGGGAAGAGACAGAAGTAGAAGTGCCACAAACAAACAAAAATAAAAGAGCATTAGAAGAAAGCCAAATCACAGTGCCAGCTAAAAGACTCAAGAAAAAGAAAAATATTGAACCAGGATATATTAAGAAACTGAGACTGAGAATAAAAACAGTAGAAGAAAAGCTTGCAGAAAGAAGGAAAAGTTCCCGTATTTCAGAGCAAGCTGGAGAAAGCTCCAAAAGAAGGAGTGATTGAATAAAAAGACTGAACGAGAAATACCAAGATCCTGAATGGACATACCTAATTCTGGAAGAGTTTGAGGATCTTGATATAACTGACGAAAGTGACGAAGAACAGATTGCTGATCTGTCTGCCGAAGAAGACGAACTCACCTGAAGTTACGCAGAGTAAGCTACCTGTGTAAAGTTACAAAGAGGGGTTGAGAAACTTCTTCTGAACGAAAATGTCTGATTCAAACGTGAATGGAAGGCCTAAACGCAATTGTTGCAAAACATGCTGCAAAGTATGTATATGTAGTATAGCTATAGTGGTAATAATATGGATAGGATTAACAATTTTCATTCCTTTTATGGTAAGCAAAAATACTAATATTGACCCTACACAGACTGTGACTACTGACACTGAAGAACTGACAACACGAAGTGTAGAAAGACGTGAAAAAGCACTCAGACAAACAAAACTAGACTTAGAAGCATCAGATGAGGAAGGACTACATTATCACGGAGTTAAGAACCAGACTCATTTAAATGTTTTCGCAAACCTGCTAGTGCATTATGTAGAAACTATGGAGATAGAAGACTGCTATGTCTGCATGAAGCTACCAACTTCTGTAGCTGAAGGTGTGACTTATCATCACCTGCCCCTGACTTATGGAATTTCCTGTAGTATTTTAGCAAGCTTATTTTACAAAAGAGGACCGTTACAGTACTACTACTCTAACGCAGACGTAATATTTTCTGAACTTCCTATACGTGGAAATCTAAATCCTGTACATACCAAAAGTGACGTTACACGTTATATGGGAGAATACTTTCTGACTATAGGTACCATAGACTTAAATGAAGCGCACAGAGACAACTTGACCTGTTCATTACATGAACAAGAGAAAATATTTCTAAATATGGCAGAGAAAAGAAGGGAGAGTTTCCAAAGAAAGGCAAATGACAAAAGACAGAAAACTCCTAAATGGGCTGAAAACATAGAAGCACCTCAAATGGTGGGGCTGGTCCTGCTTTGTTGCTGGATTTCGAAAGGAAAGGGAAACTCTGTCTTCACCGCGAAAGGACTAGTTATTATAATAACATTTTCATTGGTTCCAGTCAATGTGAACACAATTACAAGGTAATTGGAGGTTGGGGTTTCAAAAATGGGTCAGAACCTGTGTTTCCCGGAATTTATTATATATGTGGAAACAAGGCTTATTTCAAATTACCGGATCACTGGTATGGAAGCTGCTACTTTGGCATTGTCTTTCCGAGAATATACCATGTGAATGAGATTGCTGGAATCAATGAAAACACTAATGGCTTAGTGCGTAGTAAAAGAGAAAGCGTAGGTGAAATAATGGGTAGTATTTTTAGTGCACTGATACCTGGAGTGGGAGTGGTTCTGAACACACACAGAATTTGCAAATTATCCACAATAGTGGATGTGCTGTCTACTGACACAGCTCATGGATTTCTATTGGTCAATACCGAAATGGTTGCGATCAGATCAATGGTTTTGCAGAACAGACTTGCGCTTGATACCTTATTAGCAAAAGAGGGCGGAGTCTGCCGGATGCTGAAAGCGCAACATTGTTGCACTTACATACCGGACAAAAGTGTACAGATCAAAAAGTATGTGAAAAACATTACTAATTTGGAAAAGGAACTCAAACCACTGGAGGTTGATAGTGCCTGGAAGAGACTTACTGATGGTCTCTCCAATGTAGGTCATTGGTTTGCTTACTTAGGTAAAGGTTTATTGTTTAAGGTACTGATGCCAATTGGAGTGATAGGCTTCATCATACTCCTCATATTTGTCTGTTGTAAATGTCGCAAACACACAAAGAAATACACTATGAATAAAAGAGGTGTGAAACGGAGTGTGGATGAGCTTGAATTAGAAGACTTAAATAATAAGATTTACAAAAAGGTGAAAAATTCTCACCCTGATAAAGATGTGAAGGAGAAATTGAATCGAATGTTGGAAGAGATGGAAATGCATAAAATTTAAAAGTTGGCATCTGGTTCCATTTTTTGCTTGTGATGATAGTAAATATCATCAAAGAGGGGATTGATAGAGCAAGATTTCGCATATTACGCGACTTGCTTGAGTCATGAACCTCGAATCTGTTATAACCCGGTAATCCAAATTGTTCGTTTTACTAATTTCATTTATTTTTGGATGTGCGTGTGTCTTAGAGACGCTTGCCTATGTGTTTTATTAAAACAATTAACTCTCGTCCTTAACATGGCCGCTGCTTTGGAATTTGCTTCTGCGCATGCGTTAGTCACACTCACGTGACATGACGTAGTTGGAGTTCTGGTGGGAAAAGGTGCGCATGCGTAATAGCCACAAGATGGCTGCTTATGTATTAACGTGGTGAGGCTTGCGAAGATGCTCTCGTGTTATTGTGTATTGCATTAATCTATAATCGCATAGTATATTTTTATAAAGTGAAATATAAAGTACCAACACATGAGATGTAGTACATTCATTTATTTCTATGTTTTAATTTGTTTTCGCTTACTTTTCATGTACCGCGATAACTGGGGGGTCTGAATGAGACGAGAACCATCTTGAAGGTCCCTGTTGCGCATGACCAGTATGCGGCTGGTGGCATTGACCAAGTGCCAACTGAAGGTCCCTGCCAAGACGTGCCTGGGAAGATGCACCTTCACCCAGCCGGAGAAACAGAATTTGTACTGCATTTGCAACAATTGTATATTCTGCTATTGTATTCTGTAGAATAGGTCATGGGAACCCCAAATCTGCTAGGCGGTACCAAAAGATGTAAATTAGGTCTTGCAGAAGTCTGTTCTGATTGGTGTGTTAACCTATCCTACTTTGGGACCAATCGAAATTGGGGATTCTGACACTTTGCAACATTGGGGGGTGGTACACTGACCCGAAAACAGTATATCTAGCCTAGGCTCAGCTAGAGAAATTGTCCGACTTGTCCGAATAGCTGACCTGTCACTGACCCATCGCACTCAATAGGTGACTGAATACAGAGGTGCTGCGGAGCACTCTGTCCGAATTTGACCATAGACTCAAAGGTTTTACTAAACCTTAAGTGCTGGCGGAGCACTTTGCTGGGAAGTTCGCTAACCCAATCGGGGTTCTGACTGATAACTGCAGAGAGGATGGAGCGCAGGCGTTGCTTCCGAACTGCGGGTGCTGGTCGTATCCTGGTGGTCCTGTCCTGATCCTAATCTGGTTTTCCTGTCCTGTCCTGGGGTGTCCATTCTGCACCTGCTGTCCCATTGATGACTGTCCTTCCTTGGGGTTTATCCTGTCCTTAACTGACCCGTGGCCAGGGTTGGTTTCCACACCAGTCTAGGTAATTATAAGAGCGAAACTCTATACTGCACTTTCTATTTTTCTGTCTTTGCTTCAATAAAGACATACCTTTGCATACGTTAAAATTTTCCATGCTTTTCGCAATCTACTATATGAAGAATAAAGCACATATTTTCCTTAGCATGTTCCTATGTTTCCCTACCTTTTAGAATACAAATCTCTCCATACTGTTTATGAATTTAGATGTGTTTTACAATTTTCTCCTAAATACTGAATTGAAGTAATAATGTTAGAACTATAGCGTGTTCCACTTTTCTACCCTTCCTATAGATGTATAGGTTTCCCTAGAGTCTTACTCATGAAATATGTCCCAATGGTAAAATTCTAATACGTGCATAATAATTCCTAGCATGAAGTATACACCCTTGAATTTCATTTTCGTTATTTCCTGTTCCACTCATTATAGATTCTTAGATGGTTGCCTGTATATTCTTCCTATATGGTTATGTGCTCTTCGTTATTCTGATTATAGATTGCCTTATTGCTATAAATTGTATGATCTCAGAGTCTGAAATCTAAGATAAACTTTTAAAACTTCTCAGTTGTCCGTGGTCATTTTAATGAATATTTAAACATATGAAAGTTGGTATTTGCATTTTGCCTGCCTTCCTTTTACAGCTAGCTCCTTGATCCATTGTGGTCATAGGTACCCATAACAGTGGATGGTAAGTCGGGTACACTAGAATACAATAGGAAGGAATCAGGGTTACTGGTAGTAGAATTGTAAGGTCATCTGATTAATGTATATATTGAAATGAAATTTATGGGCCCGTGTTGGACCCGGCCTCGTGGCATGGTTCATCTCTGTCCCTCCACACCCTGTGAGCGTAGGCCTGTACCCCGAGTCCCCTGCGCAGCCTCCCCGTTAGTGTAGCCTGCACCCCGAGCCTGGTCGACCTACTCCAGTTAAGCCTAGAGCCAAGAGAACCTCGACCAGGCCTGCCTTTCCCGCTCCACGTCCGGCTCCGAGCGCCTAACCTTGCATGCCCCACAAGGCCCGGGCGCCATCTTCCCTTCCCGACATCCCTGTCTCCCTGGGCCTAGCGTGACCCCGGCCCCAGCGAAACCCAGACTCCAAAGGCGCGCCAGTCCCAGATGGGGGGTAAGGGCTCCCCGAGTGAGATAAGCCAGGGAGTTTTGATGGCACCTCCGGCCTCCCCTGAGAGACTGGTATCTGTCACACCTTTGGCCCTCCCCTGTGGGCCAGTTTCGATCACCCCTCTGGCCTCCCCGAGGGCTGGCTCCAGACCCGCTGGGCGTCTGGGAATGCCCGGACGCATCTTTCAAAGGGATCAAAGAGCCGACCACCGGACCCCGCCAACGACCAGCCCCCCGGGCAGGAGACCTCTGCCTGCGAGGGTCCGGAGATCAAAGAGCAAAAGGACTATAACTGGGCCCGCCTGACAACTAGCGGGCAGTTGTATCTTGGACCTGAAACCTGCTGACCTGGTCGCGGCTGACCCTAAGAAGAACTCATCTTGAACCTCTGAGCCCTGCTGACGCTGTCGCGGCTCCCTCTTCGCCTCAAGGAACTGAACCACCTGAGCCCTGCTGACGCTGTCGCGGCTCGAGCTGAACTCGTAACCATCGGAGCCCTGCTGACGCTGTCGCGGCTCGACCTATAAGACCACCGGAGCCCTGCTGACGCTGTCGCGGCTCGTCCTCTCTAGGACCTCGGAGCCCTGCTGACGCGGTCGCGGCTCAAGCTTGAACCTGCAACCATCCGAGCCCTGCTGACGCTGTCGCGGCTCCTCCCGAACTTCTGCAGATCGAGCCCTGCTGACCTTGTCGCGGCTCGAGGAGTACTCTGGTCCGGCTGGACCATCGAGACCACCATCACGACCGAGCCGACCCGACAGAGGTGAAGCAGTCGGTACGACCATCATCCCGTACCCCCCGGCTCGAGGATTGAGAGCTGTGCGCAGGGTACGCCTCGTACTGACCCAGAGACTAAAAGACTGTCCCGCTTCCCCCTTACCGAATCCTCAAAGACTTTGTGGTCCCTCGATCACTGTGTATATAAGAGTGCTTTCTTCATTTAATACTTATATAAAGAACTTGTTACTAGAATCCAACGGTGTGGTGTCTGTTCATAGTGTGGTGTGAGCTCAGTGTGTACGATCCTAGACCCGAAGTCCTCCCCGGTGAAGGACCTTACAATCAAGACTCGGCAAGTTCTGTGGAAGAGGTGGGTCTTGGGGTGACGGGGTGAGCATAACCTGGCCCTCTGAGATCGCCCCTTCTAACATTGGTGGTAGCGGTGGGATAAGAACCTACGTCTAGGGATCGTACAGTACTGACACACTACCCAAACGAATTAACAACCATGAGCCTCACAATCGACGAGACCACCTTCCAGATGGAGCTTCTGAAAGACTATTCGCACCGAGAGCTCAAACAATTCTGCAAAGATCTCCATATCCCGACAACGGGATTAAACACCAAAGAAGACCTTCAACAAGCTCTAACAGCCTAGGTGGAGACCGGAGCCCAACCTCCAGCACCGACAGAAGCCGATGGAGGGGGAGCACCCCTGATCGAAACCCACGCCCCAGAGCAAGAAAGAGCAGAGTCCCCGACGCGGACTCACAGCACCGAGAGAGGTCTGTCTCGAGAAGAGATGACCGACCGAGAACGCAACCGAACCCACGAGCTAGAACTAGCCCGTTTGAAAATGGAAGGAGAACTCAAGCTGGCCGAGAAGAAGCTAGCCATCGAGCAGCTGCGGCTGCAAGGAGAACTGGAGGAGAAGAAACTCCAGAGAGAACACGAAGGGAAGAGACTCCAGCTGGAGCATGAGCGCAGCATGATGGAAATCGAACTAAAAGCCCGGAATGAAGACAACCGAACAGCGGCGACCCGAGAGTCCGTTCCCCCGGTGGAACCCAAGGTCCACATCCCCAAGGATGTGGTCAAAGAATATTATAAAAACGATGACATCCAGCAATGGTTCAAGGCCTACGAGGTCGCCATGACCTCACACCGAGTTCCGCAGAAAGATTGGGGAGCCGGGTTGTGGGGTCGATTCCTGAGCGAGGGGAGGGATACTCTACTCGACCTACCGTCTGCCGAGCAGACCTCCTACAGCCACATGAAGGAGGCCCTCCTCACAAGGTACGGGCTCACTCCAGAAATGTACCGCCAACGCTTCCGAGAATGCAAGAAGATCCCCGGCACCACATGGGTGGAATATGTCAATTTCTACAGCCGGGCCCTGGAAGGGTGGATCAAGGGCAGCAAAGTATCCACCTTCGAGGGGCTCATCGACCTCATTGCGTATGAACATTTGTCCCTGAATTGCTTTGTGGAACTCCGACAGCACCTCCTGGACAGCAAGTTGGCCGACCCCCGGAAGCTGGCCGTCGAGGCCGATCGCTGGGTGAGCACCAGAGTACCCCAGGGGAGACTCTGGCCGAAACGAACAAGGACCATCACGCCCGAGGGGAGGAGGGGGTCAGAATATACAGAGGGGATCCCAGGTAGGGTCCCCGCGCAGTCCCCCCAGAAACCAGTCCGGCACCTCGCCTCCCACAGCGCACGCAGGGTTCCCCCCAGCTAAGCCAGGGCCCCGAGTCAGCCAAGCCTGCTTCCATTGCCAGCAACCAGGGCACTATGCCAATGACCCCCGATGCCCTTTGTTCAAGAAGCCCGCCGCTACAGGGCCCCCAGTGCGCCACATTACCTCAGTAGCCCTAGAAGAGGAAGGGGAAGAAGAGTTCGAGGGAGCTGATCCCGCAGCTATGATGTTAGTCTCCCTGGGTGATAGGGAGATGGTCCCAGGAACCCCCCTGCCCGACAACACAGAGAAATACCGACAGCAGGTGACTGTCAATGGCCACCACATAGGGGCGCTCCGAGACACTGGGGCCAGTATCACCGCCGTCAAACGGCACCTAGTCACCGAAGCCCAGATGGTTCCCCACATCTCCTGCAGGGTGATCGCAGCTGATAACTCCGTCCGCACCTGCCGGATAGCTCAAGTCCCGTTCGAATGGGGGGGCGTCTCCGGAGAGTTACGAGTGGCGGTCCGCTCAGACATGCCCGTGGATTGCCTGCTCGGCAACGATCTGGAGAGCTCCCCATGGCAGCGGGTTGAGAAAAGGACCCACTTGGAGATGGTGGGCCTGCCCGAATGGGCCTGTGTGAGCTCCCGGTCGATGACCGCCCGAGAAGCCACACCCGAAGGGGCGACCCTAGAGACAGCACCGGCTACCCCCGAGGACCCTGAGGTCCCTGAATCCTTTGAGACCCCCGACGCAGGGCCCCTCGGCCCCGGCGTCGAACCGACCCCGAGCTTGGACGACCTTCCCGAGCTGGCCCAGTGGCGCCAGGAAGGAGGGCCGTCCCGGGAAGAATTCTGCCTGGAGCAGACCTCCTGTCCATCCTTGGTTGGGCCGCGGCAGCAGGCCGCCGCCCAGGCCGCCGGTGACCAGTCCGGCTCCCACTTTGTCTATTGGGAAAACGGCCTCCTGTACAGCGAACAAAAGTCTGCCGAGCTAGGGTCAGCCCGAGTGCTGGTGGTACCCCTACGCTTCCGCGGCTTTCTCCTGAATGAGGCCCACAATGTGCCCCTGGCGGGACACTTGGGCCAAGACAAAACATATCACCGGCTAGTCACCCACTTCTACTGGCCGGGCATGCGCTCCGATGTGGAGGTCCATTGTAAGTCCTGCCCCACGTGTCAGTCCAGCGGAAAGAGCGGAGGGAAGCGCAAGGCCCCTCTCCAACCCTTCCCCGTGGTCAGTACCCCCTTTGAGAGGGTGGGGATCGACATTGTGGGCCCCCTCGACCCCCGGACCTCCTTGGGTCACCGCTTTATCCTTGTCTTGGTGGACCATGCCACCCGATACCCCGAAGCCATTACCCTCCGAACGGTGACCGCCCCCGTAGTGGGGCGGGCCCTCATGGCCATCTTCTCCCGGGTGGGATTCCCCCGAGAAGTCGTCAGCGACCGAGGGACCAACTTCATCTCCAAGTACATGAAATCCCTTTGGCAGCAATGTGGGGTGACGTACAAATTTACCTCCCCATATCACCCCCAGGGTAACGGTCTGGTGGAGCGATTCAACCGGACCCTCAAGGGGATGATCATGGGTCTCGAAGAGCCCCTGAGGCGTAAGTGGGACGTCCTCCTTCCCTGTCTCCTCTTCGCATACCGCGAAGTCCCCCAGAAGTCCCTGGGGTTCAGCCCCTTCGAGCTCCTCTACGGGCACCCCGTCAGGGGACCCCTCACCCTGGTCAAGGAAGGGTGGGAGACGGCGGCCCCAGAGCCCCCTCCCGATGTGTTTCGATACATTCTGGCCCTCCGGAACCAGACGAGGAAGTTCAGAGAACTGGCCGAGGCCAACCTCGAAGCTAGTCAAGAAGAAATGAAACGGTGGTACGACCAGAATGCCACTCTGGTCGAGTTTCAGCCCGGACAACTGGTCTGGGTGATGGCCCCCGTGGAGCCCTGTGCCCTGCAAGACAAGTGGACAGGGCCCTTCAAGGTAATGGAGCGCAAGAGTCAGGTGACCTACCTCATCGACGTAGAGTCCCCCAGGAACCCCTTGCGGGTCCTTCACATGAACCGCCTCAAGCCCCACTTCGCCCGGTCCGAGTTGAGCCTGCTCCTCGCCACGGACGATGGAGAAGAAGAAGAAACGGAGCCTCTCCCCGATCTCCTGTGCGTGAAAGAAAAAGATGGCTCCGTAGAGGGGGTGAGTCTCTCCTCCTCCCTCTCTCCCGAGCAGCGCGAGGACTGTCGCCAGTTGTTGGGACAGTTCTCGGACCTCTTCTCCCTCACCCCCGGCGTTACCAGCTGGTGCGTCCACGACGTGGACACCGAGGACAGCCCACCGGTACGACACAGAGCCTACCGCGTCCCTGATCGAGTCCGGGCCTGTATCAAGGCCGAGGTATCAAAGATGCTAGCTCTCGGGGTGGTCGAAGCCTCTGACAGCCCATGGGCTAGCCCCGTGGTCCTGGTTCCGAAGGCAGCCGCCCCCGGTGCTGTCCCCGAGCTGAGGTTCTCCGTTGACTACCGCGGGCTCAACGCAGTCACCAGAACGGATGCGCATCCCATCCCCCGAGCCGACGAGCTTATTGATCGCCTCGGGGCTGCTCGCTTCCTTAGCACGTTCGACCTGACCAGTGGCTACTGGCAGATCGCCCTCACCGAGGGAGCCAAGGAAAGATCCGCGTTTTCCACCCCGGATGGTCACTACCATTTTCGGGTGATGCCCTTCGGGATGAAAAACGCCCCCGCCACCTTCCAGAGGCTGGGGAACCAGGTACTGGCGGGGTTGGAGGCGTTCAGCGCTGCGTATCTGGACGATATCGCAGTGTACAGTTCCCACTGGCCCGAGCACCTCCAGCACCTCTGGGCGGTGCTGACGGCCCTGAGAAGGGCCGGTCCCACCATTAAGGCAAGCAAGTGCCAGATCGGACAAGGGTCCGTAGTCTACCTCGGGCACCAGGTCGGAAGCGGCCTCGTAGCCCCCCTCCAGCCCAAGATCGATGCAATCGTGGCCTGGGAGGCCCCCACGACCCAGACGGAAGTGCGGGCATTCCTAGGGCTCACGGGGTACTACCGAAGGTTCATCAAGGGGTACGGCAGCATCGTAGCCCCCCTTACGGAGTTGACCTCCAAAAACCAGCCGAAGAAAATCAGCTGGACCCCCACCTGCCAAGAGGCGTTCGAAACCCTGAAAGACGCAATGTGTACGGCCCCAGTCCTACAGGCCCCCGACTACTCCCGAGAGTTTGTAGTCCAGACCGACGCGTCCGAGCATGGCATCGGAGCAGTTCTATCCCAGATGGACGAGAGCAGCCTAGACCAACCAGTGGCACTCATTAGCCGGAGGCTACTCCCTCGAGAACAAAGGTGGAGCACCATCGAGCGGGAGGCCTTCGCGGTGGTTTGGGCCCTGAAGAAGCTGAGGCCCTACCTGTTCGGTACTCACTTCCGGGTCCATACCGACCACCGACCTCTCCGGTGGCTAATGCAGATGAGAGGGGAGAATCCCAAATTGCTGCGCTGGTCCATCTCCCTCCAGGGGATTGACTTCACTGTTGAGCACCGGCCTGGTTCTGACCACGCCAACGCCGACGGCCTGTCCCGATTCTTCCGCCTAAGCGAAGAGAACTCCCAAGAGGATGGGTAGTTCTCCCCGCCTTCAGCTGGGGGGGACGCGTGTTGGACCCGGCCTCGTGGCATGGTTCATCTCTGTCCCTCCACACCCTGTGAGCGTAGGCCTGTACCCCAAGTCCCCTGCGCAGCCTACCCGTTAGTGTAGCCTGCACCCCAAGCCTGGTCGACCTACTCCAGTTAAGCCTAGAGCCCCCTAGAACCTCGACCAGGCCTGCCTTTCCCGCTCCACGTCCGGCTCCGAGCGCCTAACCTTGCATGCCCCACAAGGCCCGGGCGCCATCTTCCCTTCCCGACATCCCTATCTCCCTGGGCCTAGCGTGACCCCGGCCCCAGCGAAACCCAGACTCCAAAGGCGCGCCAGTCCCGGATGGGGGATAAGGGCTCCCCGAGTGAGATAAGCCAGGGAGTTTCGATGGCACCTCCGGCCTCCCCTGAGAGACTGGTATCTGTCACACCTTTGGCCCTCCCCTGTAGGCCAGTTTCGATCACCCCTCTGGCCTCCCCGAGGGCTGGCTCCAGACCCGCTGGGCGTCTGGGAATGCCCGGACCCATCTTTCAAAGGGATCAAAGAGCCGACCGCCGGACCCCGCCAACGACCAGCCCCCCAGGCAGGAGACCTCTGCCTGCGAGGGTCCGGAGATCAAAGAGCAAAAGGACTATAACTGGGCCCGCCCGACAACTAGCGGGCAGTTGTATCTTGGACCTGAAACCTGCTGACCTGGTCGCGGCTGACCCTAAGAAGAACTCATCTTGAACCTCTGAGCCCTGCTGACGCTGTCGCGGCTCCCTCTTCGCCTCAAGGAACTGAACCACCTGAGCCCTGCTGACGCTGTCGCGGCTCGAGCTGAACTCGTAACCATCGGAGCCCTGCTGACGCTGTCGCGGCTCGACCTCTAAGACCACCGGAGCCCTGCTGACGCTGTCGCGGCTCGTCCTCTCTAGGACCTCGGAGCCCTGCTGACGCGGTCGCGGCTCAAGCTTGAACCTGCAACCATCCGAGCCCTGCTGACGCTGTCGCGGCTCCTCCCGAACTTCTCCAGATCGAGCCCTGCTGACCTCGTCGCGGCTCGAGGAGTACTCTGGTCCGGCTGGACCATCGAGACCACCATCACGACCGAGCCGACCCGACAGAGGTGAAGCAGTCGGTACGACCATCATCCCGTACCCCCCGGCTCGAGGATTGAGAGCTGTGCGCAGGGTACGCCTCGTACTGACCCAGAGACTAAAAGACTGTCCCGCTTCCCCCTTCCCGAATCCTCAAAGACTTTGTGGTCCCTCGATCACTGTGTATATAAGAGTGATTTCTTCATTTAATACTTATATAAAGAACTTGTTACTAGAATCCAACGGTGTGGTGTCTATTCATAGTGTGGTGTGAGCTCAGTGTGTACGATCCTAGACCCGAAGTCCTCCCCGGTTGAAGGACCTTACAATCAAGACTCTGCAAGTTCTGTGGAAGAGGTGGGTCTTGGGGTGACCGGGTGAGCATAACCTGGCCCTCTGAGATCGCCCCTTCTAACAGCCCGAAAGATATATGGTGAAATTATTTGGTCGGGTGACCTACGATCTCTATCAGGAGCAGTAACGTTTCATGATCCCACTGGTAAAAACCTCTACTACATATACACTCTTTCTTTCCTTAGATATATATATACCAGTATTAGCTGTCATTGTACCTACTTAGAAACGGAAGAGGGGAACTGCGCAGGTATTTGGTTTATTTCATTTTTACGAGTTATTTAGAAACTCACGGTTTAGGGTATGTTTCTGAAACATTCTTTATTTTCCTTCTGTGAAGGATGAGACTTACACTGCCCAGGTAGGCACTTGCACTACAGCACAGTCTACGAGTGGCGTCTGGCTTAGAAGCTCTCCTTCCCTTCCTGTGTGCATTTTACAAGTAATTGCAAATGGGACTAAATACACAGAGGGGGTGGGGCTGAGTCCAGAGCGGCTGACTTGATTATAATCTTGTGCTTTGCCTGATCACTGTTGCCTATTCTGGGGCAGATTTACAAGCTCCTTGGGCCACTTTTACTTCACTTTTCCCATGTTAAAAGTGATGCAAAAGTGGCACAAGGGGCTTGTAAATCTGCCCCTCAGGGTCTATGTTTTGAGCACTGTACTGGAGTGTGATGAATGTTTATGGGGCAGACGGTATATAACGCTACTTTTCCTGAGTCTATCACTCCAGCCCAAACCAGCAGACCTTGGGGCAAGATTGTTGTTACACCAGCTTGTTGAACATTGACATAGAACTAATGCTCTAGGCCAAGAAATCACTGAATTTTATGTGGATTCTGGGCTGCATGACAACATGGAAAGTAAGGTAGGACTTTATTCCAGGCAAGTACAGGAGCGGCCATCTTAGAATGGTGTCCCTTCACTGTATTGGCAAGCCGTTACACAGATCTCCCATCGAATCTTTCTTTCTCTTACAGTTGCACTAATCACCTTCTAGTCTCCTTTTAATTTTACTTTTAATTGCGGCCAGATGATGGTCCCACGATCTTGATGAACATTGAAATAGGACTAATGCTCTAGCCCAAGAAATCACAGAAAATAAAGGAAGACTCTGGGCCATTTGACTCTACATCGAAAGCAAGGTAGGACTTTATTATAGTTATGTACGGGAGCGGCCATCTTAGAATGGTGTCTTTACACTGTATTGGCAAGCCGTTACATAGATCTCCCATTGAATCTTCCTATGTCTCACTGTTGCACTAATCACTATCTAGTTACCTTCTAATTTTAATTTACTATAAGGACGAATAGAATCAGCCTGAAGGCTAGACGTCTGCTACTTCAAGACCTAGTCTGACCTTATAAATAATTAAGCTACATGAATAGTGCCCACAATTAGCCCTTGACAACCGCCTCCCAGCTTTTATCTCTCTCTGTGGTCTCCCTCGCCACCTTGGCTCCAAATATCAAAAGGCCCAACAAAAACCTGCTGTCACAGGTCGGTCACAACGCTTTTAAGATTGTATACCCCCCAATCCATCGAAAAACGCTGCTAAGAACTTCAAACATAATCTACTCAAAAGGCACCCGGAATTGCTTGTCTCGGATGCATACTTTTGTACAACTGAAGGCATCGTCGTTAATGACCTACACTTCTTCAGTAACGGAAGAGCCCAATGGTGAGGAGCCTTTATGCCCATGCTCCAATAAGGAAAACACCTCACGGTTTTAGATTATTCATTATAGATGTGTTTAGGAAATCGCTAAGAGGAAATCCAGATTTCTACTGGGTAGAAAATATATTTTGCGATTCCCTATCTACCTTTGTACATATGGAACAGCAATTTAGCATTTCTTAATGGAACGAAATTCCGATTCAGTTCATTAAGAAATGCTAAATCCTTACGTACATATGGCCCCATATTCTTATAATTTGTGGATTTCAGGAACACGTACTCCTGCAGGAAAATCTTATGATAATATTTCGTTAAGTGGCCGTCTTTCGCCTTCATTTGATCTGCAGTGCAGTACTTTTGGCTTTAAAATTTGTAGTTTTATTTTATTTATTTTCAAAAGTTTTATATAGCGCTGGCTACACCCGGAGGTATCAGAGCGCTTTACATGAGCATCAGATCATAGTTACAGGTTACATCATTACAAAGGTTACATAGTTCTTAGAGCATGGCTACATAGTTACTTGTAAGGTCGAGATAAACAATAAGCACAAAAACGTAAGGGGAAAAGCAGGCAAGGTGAGAGATTCAGGGGGGGGTTGGAGCAGGGGAAGTAGTCAGATAATGAAGGCGGGAAAGAGGAGGGTAGGGTGAGAGACACTGCATGAGAAGAGGAGGGGTTACTTGAGGACAAACGTCTATAGCTTTATATATGTCCTGGATTCTGTGAGTGGCCTTTTCTCTTCTCAGTGTCATCTTCTTTAAAGAGACTCAATAAAATTCCTACCTATAGGGTTTTTCCTTGGTAGCATTCTCCACATCACAGGATTTAGAGAGGGGTCCTTCTCAATAAGATGTTGCAACAGCCATAAGGCCTCTATCACTCATGCTCAAATAAACAGAATATTCCAGATTCATTGTGCGTGTACGGTGGTAATACACCTATGTGTTTTCCTTAAATCTGCTGTACAGAGGAGTATAGTACAGCCTGCAGAGCAAAAGGAGAGGCAAAGGGAAAACACACCGAAATGTGGATGTGAAAATGTGAGTAAAAACACTGATAAACAGCAAGATGGATGTTTTCATCATCAGAGAAGTAACTCCCAGGGCAGGGAAAGTCCGAGGCGTGAGAAGAGTGAGCTAGCATTCCAACAGCTGCTCCTTTATTTGTGGTTATTGTTGTGGGTGATCAGCAGGCGCATAGCGCCACGCCTGTCACCAGAACGGAAGCGCTACAAACCTCGAGGTGGCGTGAGCGCCGCGGGTCCGGGGGTTTCCACCCCAGATGATGTTGCAATCTTGACACTGAAAGTCTGCAGAACTGTGCAGCCTGCGTGCCCTCCTGCCAGTGACGTCAGAGCTCCGAGCCCTGCAGTAGGCGCTGTGGGCGCAGGGGGCGCTGCTGCCCCGTCCATGCCCACAGGAGAGCGCCTACAGCGCAGGAAGGCGGAAGCGAGGCGCTGCAGCCGGAGCCGGGGTGCACGGGAAGAGGAGGGGCGCAGCGGGTGGTCGCCCCGCAGCATGGTGACGTCCAGGCTCGCCCCTGCAGCGCTCACCCTCAAACAGGTACTGTCTGTCTGTCTGGCTGGGACTGCGGGCCTCTGCGAGCACGGAGGCCACGAGGCGCTGCTAGAAGTAGCAGCTGCTACCCCTGGTACACCCTCTGCTACCCCCTTGCACACCCCCAGCTGCTCCTGGCACACCCTCTGCTACACCTCTACCAACCCCCTGCTAACCCCTCTACTACCCCCTGCTAACCCCTCTACTACCCCCTGCTACACCTCACACCCCTGGCAACCGCCTGCTACACCCTCTACACCCTCTACGCTACCCCCTCTGCTACCCCCTCTGCTACCCCCTCTGCTACACCCCCGGCTACACCCCCGGCTACCCCCCCCCGCTACCCCCCCCCCGCTACCCCCCCCCGCTACCCCCTCCGCTACCCCCTCCGCTACACCCTCTGCTACACCCTGGCACACCCCCTGCAGCCCCTGGCACACCCCCTGCTACCCCTTGGACACCCTCTGCTACTCCTTGGACACCCTCTGCTACCCCTTGGACACCCTCTGCTACCCCTTGGACACCCTCTGCTACCCTTTAGCTACCCCTGGCTCTGCCAGCTCCGGGTATCCCCTTTTTAGGAGTCACTAAGGCAAGAACAACAGAGGGGGCTCCAGGCTGCAGTAAACAGGCCAGCAGCCATCTTGGTATTTTGGGGCCTCCATGTTACTAAAGGTTCTGCTGTTTAGTGTGTATGCGCGTTGTAATACATGAAGACACCACACGAGGAACATGACAATCACCCAAGATACGCCCATGTGTGATGAGCTGTGAGGCCTGTTTTTTAATGTAAAGTCCACATTTGTAAAGCGGACTTGTAATCTTTAACTGTGCATCACATAATCTGCCGCCAGACTGCATACCTGCCAAATCACACAGTGCCACCGTGTGACACACGAAATCGGCTCCCATCACCCGGGTAAGGAGCTGATATCACACGGTGGCAGAGAAAACGAGCAGAAAACCTCTGTAAATAGTGGTTTTCCAGATCATTTTATGAGGCTTTGAACTGCCCACATCCATTGAGGGTTGAAAAAACACCAGGGCAAAGCACCGGCAAGTTTTTTTTGGTGGGGTGGGGTGGGGTGGGGGGGCATAGGGTGGTAGGGTTTGGTGGTGGTGGGGGGGGGGGTTCAAAAGTGCCTCCTAGCTACTTTTTTGGCACAAAGTCACCCCCCCCCTCCTCGGCCCTGCCCCCTGCTCACACAAAGAGATTGTTCTTCAAGTTGGTAGGGTTGGGACTGGTATTGTGCTGCTTCTTTGCACTTTGTTATTGCGTCCAGATATATAACACAATAAGTGACATGCACCCAAACTGGTAAACGTCGTTTACACCGCACGACCTTTACCACGCTGCCATTACAATGCAAGTCGTTACTACGACTTGCGCTTGATGGCGCTGTTGGTTAAGGAATATTGTAATTTTATATTCAAACACCTTCCCTACTGTTACGTGGACTGGTGTTGGAATATAAAATTATAATATTCCTCAATCCGCGCCCTCCAACGCAAGTCGTAACGACTTGCGTTGTAATAACCCCGTTGTTAAGTACCATACATCCCCTAAACCAAGCTAAGACTATTGTCTTTGTCGGTGGTTATTAGCTGTTTAAGATACATGATCGTATTGAAATCGTCTTTATGTAGCGCTTACTATCCTTGACGAGGCGTCAAAATATTTTTAAAAAAATGATATTGAAAATGTTCCAATTTTGAAATTATGAGACTGTGAATTAAACATTACTGAGGTCTATGTAAGGCTACTGGTCTTCGGAGTCTCAATCACTCCTGTACACGTCCCTTCACACCCAGGGCTCGAGTCGGGGTACCACGCGGGTGGACGGCGTCCCCCCACTTATTTTACCGGGAGCTCGATAACTGGAGCAAATGGAGCCACACATTCACTATTTGGCCTCTCTGGGGCAAGATCGGAGCTCATTCAGAACGCTGCTCACACGCTGGATTCTCTGATGCAATCGCATCTAAGGGGTGAGCAAGGGGAGGCAATGAGTCTGATGGTGCAAGCCACCTTTCGTGACGTCGCTTCCTGTTGTGACATCAGCGCCCCCCCACTTCTTTTTTTTAGGACTTGTGCCCTGTTCACACCACATTCCTCTGCAGTCGACGGTAGTCACTACTGCCCTTTTATTCTCCACCTCTGTCTGAAATCCTCCATCTGCATATCTCACACCTCCTCTCTCTCGTCTTCACACCTGTCCCCCGTATATATCTCCTCACATCCCCTTTACTTCATCACACGCTAATTGCACCCTCTCACCTCTAAGCACTACATGTTCTGTGACTTCCTCCTTGTCCGTATTATCACCACTGTTTATCCTCTTCACAACCACAGAATCACACTGGCAAAAGGCACACATGACCATTTCTCTGTGCGCACTTCAGAGATGGCAAGGATTGCGTGAACTTGTGTTTTTTACATTTTTATTTTAAAACTTTTTATTGAGATTTTGTATAAGCCGGATAAATAAACCACACTAAATGCACTGAGTTGGAATATTGTGAGACTGCATAATATTTAAACTTGCAGGGATTGCAACCTCAATGTTTTCTGAGAGAATCAGTGTGTTTTTGGCAAAGGCAGTAGTTTTTTGGGTGGCTGAACTAAACTTAATAGCTTTTATGTTGGCAGAATTGTTGAGAAGTGTCAATAAGGGATCATTGGCTAACAGGAACAGTAAAGGAGAAAGTGGCAACCTTATCTGGTTCCCTGGTGGAGCGGGAAGAGATCGAGAAGAAGCCATTGATTTTAACTCTGGCTAGAGGGGCGTCTTACAGAATTATAACTATGTTAATGAAAAAAGAATCTAGATTGTAAGATTTAAGAACCGCTTCTAAATGTGGACAAGATACTTTATCAAAGGCCTTCTCGGCGTCAAGGGCGATGGCGGCTGTTGGTGTGGGGATGGTTTTGGCCTTTTCAATAACATGGCAGACGGCGTGTGTACTGTCGCCAGAAAGTTGTCTTTCAGAAGGCCTGATTGGGCTTAATGAACCAATCTAACGGTAATCAGCTCCAGGCATTTAGCTATGATTTTTGCATATTTTTTAGCTCCCAAGTTAATGAAAGAAATTGGGTATTTTTTTTTACATCTGTGTGATTCTTGCCCTCCTATGCTAGTCTCTGCAGTAAAATAGACTTTACCATTTAGTGCAGAATAGCTCAGAGCGGCTTCAAATGAGGATAAAATGTTAATCCGCATTTGTAAAGCGCGAACTACTCACCCTTACTGGTCTCAAGGCGCTGGGGGCCGTCGTGGAAATTAAGTGAGCTATTGCCCAGAGTCACATGGTGCTGGGCTGAGCTGCGGCTGGAGCCAGGGATCGAACCATGAACCCTGTGCTCCGAAGTCAGCCACCCTGGCCGCTGCGCCACACCTCTCCAGAGTGTGTCAATCATACTTTTGTAGAAGACCTTGGGTAAACCATCTGGTCCAGGCGCCTTTTCAGTCGGTATGGGTCTAAATTCTGTGGAAATCTCCTCTCTCATATTGGGTCTATCGAGAGGTTCCCCATCAGAGAAGGAAACCGCATTAGGAGGCAGGTTATCGATTTAAGCAGGTCAAGCCCTCGTCTTTGAGGAACAAGCGCTAGCTTTGGGTTTAGAGATGTCCAGAATTGTGGGGTCTCTGCGTTTGAGACCATAGATATTTACAAGATAGAGATCGCGTTCACCATGCGTTAATCTAGTTATGGGCCAGCAACCTTCTTTGTCTCGTTCAGACGAGAAGATTGATAGGCCAGACATTTTAGAATTGAGATTGATGACCACATTTTTCTTTAGCGGGCTATGCCTTCTACCCAGCCGGATCTCATTGAGACAGCATCTTTATTGGTGATTTTGGTTTCCTGCAACATATTACTTACCCCTTAAGCTGGTTACTATATTCGCACAACCAGGAGTAGTGGGTTGGAGTGAGTGTGAGGAACGTTATGTGGCAAAAAGTATGATTTTAACTGGACGAGAGCCCATTATTGAAGGGATCTATTAATTGTGTGGGAACTCAGCCAATCTAAAACTCCCCTTAACTGGAGGAGGAGCTGATGCTTAGCTTGGTGTTTATAATTTACGCACCAATTTCAAATTACAATAATTCCCGATCCTCCATTCACAGTGTTGTTGACTTTCTATCCACACTGCCATAACTCTAACTCGCCACTCCACCATACACACAGTTCTCACAAATGATGTCAGTTGAGATGTCATCTGTGTTGCTATGAATGTTAAAATTTCACATGGTACAACTGATGGAATATGAAAGGGAATAAGCAGTGTATCCTAGAGGTGAGAGTTATAGTAATTTGAAGGTGGTGCGTAAATTATAAATTAAAGGTTTAACTATAACCTTAGAATCCTTAACGTTTGTGTAGTTTAAGATTGGTTTGCATAGAAAAAAGAAAGTTATAGTATTTAGACGGTGATGTGTAAATTAGAAGTTTAAAGTATAACTATAACTTTAGAATTTCTATTGTTTTTAAAGTTTAAGTTTTGGTTTGTATTGGAAGAACAAATAAAGTTATACTAATTTGAAGTTGGGGCTAAAATTCAAAATTTAAGATAAAACTATACATTTCTAATGTTTGTGTAGTTTAACGTTATAGTTAGTTATAGAGAAAAAACCTTAACTAACATTAAAAACATAAAATAGAAATAAAAAAAAAAAGCAAAGGTTAAAGGGACATTATAGTTAGGTAAAAATGACAGTCAATCTGGCATTTGAACTTTAAAAAATGGTGAAATTCGCCAGCTATATTTCAGTGACCTATAATTTACCCCACCATGCATTTAGTTGTCTAAACTTCCGTATGGAAATTGCATGGGGGGGAAGGCATTTGGAGACCTCAGTTTTTCCTCGGCCCCCGCTTGACGAATCTCCCCAAACCTTTCCAGTACGTAGCTCATCTGGATGAACATTTTGTTACATTTTCCATGAAGATTCGTCAAACGGCGCCAACGTTTTATTAGGCTTGGTAAAATAATAATAAACCAGTCCCATAATAGTGAGTACCTGTACTGTGGGACCCTTTCACAGGGTGCAGGCGTGCCGTTCCAGAGAATCTGAGCTCTGATGGAACACTGCATTTCGATGATGCGGGAGCTCACACGGGCAGTGGTAGATCGTGCTTAGTTGACCTCAAGAACGGACTCGAATGGGTACATATGGTTCATCGGAAAAATTTGACATTTTCCGATCAGGGGCACTAAATTCAAGCATTGCTTGGTGAATAATTGGGTGGTAATCATCTACACCTCCTACTAACATTGCACACTGCACAGAGTGAATGACTCATTGACTCACTGCGGTCACCTACCCTGAGCCTGTTTTGTAACTTTTACTGGAACCTTAAGCCAGACTCAAAGCCCTGAGTAGCAGGTGTGAGAGCCCTGTTATCTAGTGTACAGTGCCACCATTTTCTGCTCCTGAATCTCTATTTAGGCAAGGTTTTATCTAAGTCTACACGGCTATCAGCAAGGTCACACCATGTCTCAAAGTATATCTGTTGGACTTGGCCCTGTTTGGCAAGTTCACCCCTAAACTTTTTGCCTCTTCTGTGACCTGGTGTTGGTGGCTTTAGGCCTCTGAGCACCTTAGCACTGTGGTCCAGTGTAAAGTTCATGCGCTCTCGGTGTTACATTGGTGAGATTGGCCTCCCATAGGAATGCATTGGGGATTCCCTGATCAGTGTGTGTCAGTGGTAATTCCTGTTATGAGAGGAGCAGTGTGGTCTAGTCTGGTACGGTTGGAATTGTAATATTAAATGCTGCGCAATGGTGTGCGCAGATTTAGTATGACTATTTGAGAAATGCCACTTTTAGAAGTTGGCATTTCTGTGTGCTATGCGTCTGCCTGCCTGATGTGAATTGCATGTTTGACTTTTGAGTGACAGGGGCTGGTGAGGTGTGTGTGGCTCCTGGAGGGGCAGGGTGAGTCAGCGCTAGGCTAAATGGGACATCTGCATTTGGAGTAGGTGGGAGGAGAAGTCCCTGGGCCCTGAATAGGATGGTGCCTGCCCTAGTGAATGCTGGCTCTGCCCCCCCTGTGGTGTGTTTAATGACGAGACCCCACCTAACAATGGGGAAGAGGAGCCCTGTCAACAGAGTGCTCCAAATCCCCCTGAACCAGTTGCATCTGGTTCCCCCAAAGCCCTGTGTTGGCGCAAACAAAGAGAAAATACCGGGGCTGTGACCCCATGAAAAGGTGCTGCACCTGACTTGGGGGCGTGCTGCTGCTGAGGCCCAGGAGGAACCGCCATAAGGGCTTACCTCCCTACTGGAGGGCCCTGCGTGCTGGCGTCCCTGGGCCCAGCTATGCCCCTGGACCTAGGGGAACATTTTGCGTGGGCTTGTTCTTCAGGACCTTCAGGACTTTTGGTTGAGGAGCTGTGACATCCTGCGCCCTGAGAGCGCTACGTCTTGATGTTACCCAGAAGAGGAGTGCATGGGTTTTTGCAGCGCTGAGCTGCTTGTGCTAATGGAGGGAATCCCGGTGTTAGGGATTCCCCCTAGATGCCTAAAGCGGCGGGTGCCCACCCGCTTATTTGGTATTTAAATAGTGGGTGCCCACCCCACATGGCCGCTTTTTGTTTATTTCTGATGCGGGTGCCCACCCCGCGTTGCTTGCCTTAGCAGGAGCACACCCCGCGTTCTACATTTGAAAATCACCACGCGGCCCGAGCCGCTAAAGAAATCTTCTCCGGGTCACAGCTCAGTGCGACCCGGAAGTCAGTCGTTGCCTTTGCCTGGTTGTGGGCGGGGCCTCGTGATGGCCGGAAGCAGGGAGTCCTGAGCCACGCAGGCTCCACATCCAAGCCCAGGGGGCCCGGGTGAAGTGAGGAAAGCCGCCAATTGCAGCGCGGGGCTCCCGTGAATGAAGCCCGCGTGCAGGAGAAATGCTGGTGTTGGTCGGCGGGGCTCTCGTAGCGAAGAGAGAACCCTGCATATTGCTGAGCCAGCGAGGGAGGCGACCGGGAGAGAAAGGAAAGCGGCGCCTGCCTGAGCAGGGCTTCCGTGTGTGGTGAGAACCCTGCGTGTTCCCAAAAGGAGACGGAGACCCGGAAGAAGGAAGGAGCCCATGTTCAGGCTTGCAGGAGGACGTGAGCCTACCCCACCTCTGCGAGCTCCAGGCAGATTTCCCGGTCCCAGGAGAGGTACCGGGTGAAGAGCAGAGTGACCATTAGCCAGAGGAGCAGAGTCCTCCCCCGAGAGCCCCGGTGAATGGTGGGACCCCTTTGGGATTTGCCTGCACGGAGCCCCAAGGAAATGGGACTGGGGGCCATTTGATTTGCAAAGTCATGGAGTTGGGCTTGGGGGCACTTTTATCTGTAACCAGGAGAAAGGGAGTGTGTCAGGCACATTGTCAGTGCCCCCCCCCCTCCCCCCCCCCCCCCCGGGTCGTCCTAGGGCACAGAGGTGCCCGTGCTTCTGTTTTCTTCACAGCTGCACCACACCAGCGCGGGCAGCTGCAACGTTTTGGGCAAATTGTTTTCAGAGTCCCAGAGGGGGTCCTGAGGCCACGTTAGTGTCAGTGCTTCCCTTTTGGTTTCTCAGTTGCGCCGCCGTAGTGGGCAACTGCAACCTTGGTCTACATGTTGTTTAGAGAATCCCAGTGGGGACCCGGAGGGCACAGTGGGTGCCAGTACCCACATCTTTGCCTGCACAGCTGCACCTCAATTACCGGCAGCTACCATGTTTAGGCCTGCGCAATTGCACACTTTTGGGATTCTGCTGCATTGCGGCCAGCTTTGGCAGTTTGGGACAGAGGGCATTTGAACACCAGCGAACGGCCAGTTGGCCTAGTAGTCCGTTGTAGGTTGGTAGGGCGCAGGGCCCTACTGTGATTTATGTATGATGTGCCAAATGTGATTTATGCACCCTGATTTATGATGTTTAGGCTCATGAGGTTATTGCATAGTGTATTTGTACTGGTGAGGCCTAATGCGTATTGTGTTTATTCTTAGGAGGGTGTCTAACGCTAATGTGATTTATTGCCTAATGTCATGTTATGATAGTTTAGGATGGTGTCTTATGCATAATGTATTATATGCCATGTGATAATGCTTTGTTCAATATTGTACCAGTAGTTACTGGTTGTGTTTTGCATTTACTTACCTGCAGCTTGATGGTTCTGACCGTGGCCCGATTGGCCCAGTCCTGTATATAGTCCCCTGTGAATATTGCCTGTGCCAGTTGGCACAGTGTAAATGTGTGCTTATGTTTCTAATGTGTTTATGAG
Organism: Lissotriton helveticus; assembly: GCF_964261635.1. Lineage (NCBI taxonomy): Eukaryota > Metazoa > Chordata > Amphibia > Caudata > Salamandridae > Lissotriton > Lissotriton helveticus. The sequence continues at coordinate 483,480,353 of NC_136060.1, forward strand.
AATACAAAGGCTATTTTTTTATATAACCTTGTGTGGAGTTTCTTTTGTGGAGTGCCTACTGTGTTGCTGCTGTGTGTGTGTGTTGCGCAAACGCTTTACACATTGCCTCTGGGATAAGCCTGACTGCTCGTGCCAAGCTACCAAGGGGGTGAGCAAGGGTTATCTTCAGTGTGTAACTCCCTTGCCCTGACTAGAGTGGTGAGTTCAGCCTGGCTTTGGCGCAATCCTCAGCTAACCAGAAATCCCATTTCTAACAATATCCAGCTATGGACAACGGTGACTGTCAGTGAAAGAGTAGAATATAAACTTTTGTAAATTCTTAAGAGCTAAATGCAATTTCTCAGAAATAAGGTCATGAGAAGGTGGTGCACATGTATCGTACATCTGCGTATGTATTGTAATTGCATTTATGTAGCGCTTAATACCTCTGATGAGGCATCAAAATGCTTTTTCGTCAAGTAGCATGCTAATTTGTAGCCCATAAAGGATTAGTCGTGAATTTATATAATGAAATATGAAAGTAATTTGAGTGGTGGGTATGTTAATCTGTTTTTGGTTTGAGAAGGATATTGGAGGTATAGAAGAGGGAAAAGGTTTGCATTTATATTGCGCTTGCTACCCCTGATGAGGTGTTGAAGTGCTTTTTCGGTGAATAGCACGCTTCTCCGGAACCCATAAAGGATTAGTGGTACATTAGTATAGTGAAATATGAAAGTAATTTGAGTGCTGTTTTTGGATTGAGAAGCACGGTGGAGGGATAGTAGAGGGAAAATGGTTGCATTTATATAAAGGTTGTATTTATATAGCGCTTGCTCCCCCGATTAGGTGTTGAAGCGTTTTTCAGTGAGCAGCACGGTACTCTGGAACCCAAACGGGATTAGTAAGAATTAGTATAGGGAAATGTGCAATTAATTTGAGTGGTGGATATGTTAGTCTGTTATTTGGATTGAAAAGGAATGGTGAAGGGATAAAAGATGGAAGAGTCTAGAAATGTTTATGTAGAGTTTATAGCCGTAGGAAGGGGTTTTGGAAGAGAAAAGGGGAGGCGGAGGGGGAAGAGTCAGATGCAAGGGTTCAGAAAGGCTTGTTTGGGAGATCTAAATAGTAAAAGAGGTGTGAGATGATGCAAGGAGGGGTAGAGAAGGAGAGAGTCAAGAAAGGGTTATTTTGGGGATCATAGTAGTGGTATGGGGTTTGGGATGAATGAGAGAGTAGAGGTAGAGGATATATTGATAGAGGTACCTGGTGAGAAAAAGGGTAGTGCATTGGAAAGAGTAGTAAAATGAGGTTTGAGATGAGTCAGAGAGTTGCATATAACGTCTGATCTGTTAAGACGGCCATAACATTGAAGTGAAACTGTGGCAACATCAAAGAGGCGAGTACTTTGTAGGGTTTGTTATGGAAATGTAGGGGAGACGGGGGTTGAAAAGGCAGAAAGAACTTAGTGATTGATTCATAGTGACAAATTCCACTTAAGTATTAAACCTCAAATGAACACCCAAAGACAATAAACTTGTTGCTTGCCCGGCCAAAACGAAACAAAATGCGACAAGGGACTCTGCATTTCAGTTGTTTAAGTTTCTATGAGGGGGAAGAGGCCCAACAAACTACCCAAGGTAAGAAAGGAGAACGTTCAAAGCAGGTAGTCTTTGAGGAATAATGACTGAAACAATAACGATGCGCAGTGTAAGCAGAGACGGATCAGAGGAATGGAACCACACAAAGCACGGTCACTTACCAACCACCGCTTCTTCCTCATTGGAACGCGGTAACATACAGTATTATCTGGTTTTCGGAGATTACTAGGCTTCTGCAGCCAAAACCATGAGGGTAGAATGGCTAAAAGACAGCACAAGTACATTTTTATTTATTTATTTTATTTATTTGAGTTTTATATAGCGCTGGCTAGACCCGGGGGTATCCGAGCGCTTTACATACGGATCCACAAACTTACAAAATTACATCAGTTACAAGTTACATCAGTTACAAGAAAACATTTCAAGAGCGTCGGAAGACAGAATAAAAGGAGCTTAGAAGGGTAAGGGGGTGGGGTAAAGAAATAGGAGGGAGAAAGGACGGATAGAGAGACGAAGGAGAGTCTGCCCAACGTCCGGCTGGGTAGGTGACGGCCGTGGGGGAAGTCCACAGCCCATCTCCTCTATAGCTATCAGGTAGCTCCACCGGGCATCGGTCAAGCGGCTAGGTCTCAATGAGAAAACAATTAGAGATCAAAGAGGAGGGATAAATGGAGCACACAGAGGAAAGTGAGTGGAGTAAAGGGGTAGGAGGGAGAGTACTACGGAGAGACGAAGTAATGTCTGCCCAATGTCTGGCTAGGTAGGTGACGGCCGAGGGGGTAGTCCACAGCCCATCTCCTCTATAGCTATCAAGTAGCTCCACCAGGCATCGTCCAAAAAGCAGAAGATACGTTGACTGATGCTTTAAGAGTCACCTAAATATACTTGTGCCTGTATGTGTAGAACATTAACCCATTGCCGAAAGGATCTTGTTATTTGGATAAAGTTAGATTTCAACTCCTTTTTACTCACTAGATGTTTGCTGAACAGTACAAATGGCTTGGTGTTTAACAGCTTTTGTGACGAGTGAGTGTAATTCAGAATTGATTTCTGTGTAAATACATGGGTACACCTTGATAAATTGGGTGAAATTAACAATAGTTTATATAAATAATACTAAAGTACGTCTATATTAGGTGGTCTGAGGCAAAAACTCCCCTCGCAAGTGACTGAAGTGGTGAAGTCAATAATCTGGCTTGTAGATTATCCGGAAGCAGTTGGGAGTGGCCTTGATCGATAGAGCGAGGAGCAGGGTGCGGTGGTGGCGGTGAGCGATGAGGTCCCAGACAGCCGCACGGGATAGCAGCACCAGCCAAGGATAACCGACCCGAATGGCGGGTTCACGGTAACCTCAGCGGGGTGCCTGCTCTCGACCTCGCAGCCGCGCTGTGCTTGTGGGTTGCATACCATCCTCAACGCCCCCATGGCTACTCCTTCCTCCACCGTCCGCTCTCTCTTTCAAGTTGTATCGGAGCATTGATAAAAAGGAGGCAGAGCGGTAGGTGGCTCTTTGGTCCCCAGTGAAGCCAATTGGGGCAATACAGTGACCGCATGTAGGCAGGCTGCAGTCCTCTTGAAAGTGGTGCGTAATCAGTCGTCAATAGGCCAGTGCGGCTTGCACAACGTCCAGGGGCCGGCAGGCCCAAACGCTTGCCTCTGCCACTGCATTACTGCCTCCCTGTAACTTTAATTAACCTTAATCTACAACAAAAATCATTTAAAACAAGACCTGCCTATATCGATCATCTGGTGTCCTCGTGCCCCCTGTGACGTGACTCGTGGCATAAGGTGCATACAGGTAGGTAGCTCTTGTGCAGGAAGGATAAAAGCCTTATTAAGTGTCCCGGGGTGGCTGGGGATCCGAGGGGTTGGCTGACCTCCTCAGGGGGAACCTGCTCGGTGGCGGAAGGTGAGGCGGAGACCCGAAATAAGGTTCTTAAAGAAGGCTTTATTTTAGTATACGTCTTTCGGTTCCTGCTGGTGATGCGTTCTCTGGCGAACGCTGCTGGGTCGAAAGTAGGCTGTCGAAGCGGGTCCAGGATGGCTCTTGCTTCTGTACTCACAGTCGACCCCTCGTGCTCCGCATAGGAGGAAAGAAGACAGGAAAAGTATCAGGGCTGGATTCCCCGTTGATATCAAAGGGACCGGGAGTGAGGGAAACCACTGACAGGTGAAAACAACACGCTCTTTAGAAGGGGGGGGGAGTGCTCGTGAGAGGGAGGGGTCGGGGTGGCTTCTACCCTCATGGCACGTCACTCGGTGCTTGTAGGGACGTGACCGCCCATCCACCCTGCCATACGCCCCCGTACCTGCTGTAGCCACGTTCCTCCCTTGGGACCGTGGCGGGGCGGGTCGCCTAACCGTTGGCCTCCTGGCTTCTTCGGCACCTCTGTTCTCCTGGGCTGCTCGTCCTCTTCTTCCTCCGTACTGCTCCGATTTCTCCTCTCCTCTCCTGGGCTTGCCGCTAGGGAAACGCCGTCCGTCGCTTCCTGGATCCGGGGTTCTTTTGACCTCGCCGCGTCACACCCTGGGGGCGTGGTCTCGCTTCTCTGGTCCGTCTCCTTAAAGGGGTAGATGTCCTCCTTGTCCGCGGTCGGCCACCAATAGTCCGGGTCGCCTCCTCGCCAGTCGGCTTCTGCTTCTGGGTCCATGAGCTGAGGAGAAGAAACGGAGGTATGTGAAAATGCGGGGCCGGACCACCAGTCGGTGGCCGGGCCCCCGTCCATGGTCCCCCGGGAACCCGCCCCGTCACACATCTCCACCCCTGGACTCTCCCGATCGGGGAGAGGAAAGACACGGGAAAGGAAGTCCGCGTTCCCGTTCTCTTTCCCTTTCTTGTGCACCACTGTAAATGAAAAGGGCTGCAGAGAAAGGAACTATCGGAGAACCCTGGGATTGTGTCCACTATTCTGGTGCATCCACCTCAATGGGGCATGGTCGGTATGGAGAATGAATGGCTGTCCCTCCAGGTAATAACGCAGCTTCTCTACCGCCCACTTGATGGCCAAGCCCTCCCGTTCTATGGTGGAATACCGGGCCTCTCTAGGAAAGAGTTTCCTACTTATGTATAACAGGGGATGCTCTGGGCCTGTTTGGGATAGGACCGCCCCCACCCTGGACGCGTCAGTGGCTAGTATGAAAGGTTTGGAGAAGTTGGGGGACGCCAGCACAGGGGCCGTGGTCATCGAGACCTTCAGGTGTTTGAAGGCCTCGAGGGCATCCTGGGAGGGTTGTTGCAATTCCCGGGGCCTTACGTCATTCCTCAACAGATCTGTAAGGGGAGAGGCAACTGCTGCAAAGTTAGGGATAAATCGCCTGTAGTACCCTATTAACCCTAAAAAGGCCCTTAGTTCTTTTTTTGTGGAGGGAAACGGCACTGCAGCAATGGCTCTCACCTTCTCGGTTTGTGGGGCTATGTGTCCCTCCCCCAGCACATACCCCAGGTAGTTCACTTTCGAAAACGCAGCCCGTGACTTCTTGGCGTTGATGTGCAGGCCCGCCCGCCGGAGAGCGTTCAGGATGGTCTTTAGGTGTATTAGGTGTTCGGCCCAACTCCCACTGAAGATGACGATGTCATCAAGATATGCCGAACTAAAGGAGAGAAAAGGTCGTAACACATGGTTCATGAGGCGTTGGAAGGTGGCCGGTGCCCCATGAAGTCCAAAAGGAAGGACGGTGAACTCGTAGAGGCCGTCATCCGTCATGAAGGCTGTTTTCTTTCGGTCTTCCTCACGAAGAGGCACCTGCCAATACCCCTTCGTGAGGTCAAGGGTGGTGATGTACTGCGCCTCGCCGATCTTTTCTATCAGTTCGTCCACCCTAGGTATCGGGAACGTGTCAAAGGTGGAGACAGCGTTCAGTGCGCGGAAGTCCATGCAGAACCTTTTTGACCCGTCGGGTTTCGGGATCAGCACGATCAGGGACGACCATTCGCTGTTCGAGGGTCTGATTACCCCCAGGTCTAACATCTCCCTGACCTTCTGCACGACAGCCCGACGAGCCGCAGGGATCCGGTATGGCCTCTGTTTCACCACTGTACCCTCGGGAGTGTTGATGCGGTGTTCCACTAGACGAGTGTGTCCGGGTAGATCGGAGAAGATGGAGGCATACGGTTGTAAGACGCCTCGCAGTGCCTCCTCCTCAATAGGGGACAGGTCGAGGCTCACCACGAGCTTTCGTACGGTGGAAGGGGCTTCTGGTCTTGGAGAGGCGCTGTTGACGCTGCGAGGGGAGGGACCAACCATTCCTTCAGAAGGTTGATGTGGTAGCTTTGGGTTTTACGTGCTGACATGCGTAACCGGTAGGTGGTGTCCCCAATTGTATCCACGACTTGATATGGCCCCTGCCATTCGTTCTTGTTTTTGCCGCCTACTGAAGGGAGTAGTACCAGGGCCCACTTCCCTATGGAGAGGCGCCGCAGCCGCTTTCCTTGGTCATAACGTTTCTTCTGCGCCGCTTGTTTCCCTTCCAAGTTGGAGTAGGCCAGGTTCCTCAACTTGCCCAGTTTCCCTTTTAATTGTTGGGTATAGTCCAATACTGTTTTCTGGTCGTATATCTCCTCGTTTTCCCATAGGTCTTTTGTGATGTCTAACAGCGAGCGGGGCATGCGTCCGTACAAGAGCTCAAACGACGAGCACCCCAGGCTGCTTTGTTTTTGCGCTCGCAGTACGTACAGGGCCAAGGGCAACAATCGATCCCATTCCGGGCCCTCGGATGTCAGCATCTTCTTGAGGACGGCCTTCAGAGACTGGTTGTACCTCTCCACCAAGCCGTCGGTCTGGGGATGGTACACCGAGGTTCTCAAGTGTTTGATGTTCAATGTCTTGCAGATTTCTTTCATCAGTCTGGACGTAAACGGTGTCCCTTGGTCCGTCAACACCTCCTTAGGGAACCCGACTCTGGCAAACAGCTCCACAAACCGGTCGGAGATGGCCGCGGTGGTGGGGGCCCTCAAAGGAAACGCCTCGATGAACCGGGTGGCGTAGTCCACTAAAACCAGCGCATATACATGTCCTTTGGTGGTTCTGGGCAAGGGGCCGATCAGATCCATCCCTACTCGCTCAAAAGGGACACCTATGATGGGTAAGGGGTACAAAGGGGCTGCACTCGGGCGATGCGTGTTCCTTCGTTGGCAGACTTCACACCGGGCACAGTACTCCTGTACCTCTTTATAAATGCCCGGCCAGAAGAAACTCCTCAGGATGACATCCGTGGTTTTTTCTTTTCCTGCGTGGCCGGCAGTGAGGTGGGTATGCGCATAGAAAAGTACCTGCTCCCTAAAGGCCTTTGGCACCACCAGTTGAAGCAGGCTGTCTTTCAAGGCTAGCCGGTATAAGAGCCCGTTATTCATGAGAAACGTCGGGTAAACCATGGTTTGCACTCCCTGTTGGGCGTGTGCTGTTTCCCAGGCGTTGAACAGGGTTCTGTCCTCTGTCTGTGCGAACCTGAAGCTCTGGTCCGTAACCCACGGCTCCGGTGTGATATAGGCAGGCCGTGGACGGTTGCTGTTCTGGGAGGGTTTATGCAGCATGTCCCTAAACATGGTAAGGAATTCGGGATTATCAACACCCAAAATGACGTCTTCGGGTAAGGTGTCCACCACCCCAACCCGAATGGTACACGGCCCTCTAGTTTTGTGCTTCAGGGTGACTGAGGCCAACGGGTAGGACTTCACGTCCCCATGGACGCATCTGATGTGTACTAAGGTCCTAGGCACGTACTGGGTTGGGAACACATAGCGTTTCTGCACTACTGACTGGCGACAGCCTGAATCAAGGAGTACCCTAACTTGATAGCCATTCATCCCCATACTTACATAAAAGGATGCACCCATTTCCGCAGAATATAGGACAGTCCGGGGCAGATACCCGACTTCCATGGGTTCTTCGGGGGTCGTTTCCCTCGGCCACATCCGCGCGATGTGCCCCCAGCCCCCACACTCGTAGCATTGAGGACCTCGCCCCATGGGTGATACCATTCCCGGAGGTTTGGGGCGTGGTGGTTCCAGGAGGGGTTTGGGTTTTCGTTCCGACTTGAGGGGTATGGGATGCTTCGAGGTCTTCTCACAGTCCCATGGGAGCGCCTTCGGTTGCGCTCTCGCGAAATTCGCCGCCATCTCGATAGCCTGCTCAATCCCTAATCCTGAATGCTGTCTTAACCACCGTTGACTGGCATAGGGGAGGGCTTCCATGAACTGTTCCAAATAGACCTTTTTAAGTATCTCTTCTTTGGAGCAGGATTCTGGGGTCAGCCATTTGTCAGCCATCATTTTGAGTCTGAAATATAACGTTTTCGGGTTCTGTCCAGGGATGCCTCTCTCCTTCCGGAACCTGACTCTGTAGGCTTCTTGATCTAGGCCCAAGTGATCCAGGATCACTCCCTTAATGGTGGCATAAGGGGTGTTGCCCAAGGGGTTGGCCGCTTGATAGGCAGATTGGGCCTCTCCGGTGAGCAACGGGGCGAGGAAGAAAGGCGACTTCTCTTCGGGCCAGCCTAGGGCTCTGGCGGCTCTCTCGAAGTTCATCAGGAAGGCGTCAGGGTCTTCCCCGGGGAGGTATTTCTGGAGTGCAATGCCTGATGGATTAGGGGTATGCACACGAAGGTCCCCTAGGGGGGTTGCTGCAGCGGACGGCATCGTTTTCAAGCTTTCAATTTGGGCAGTGAAGGTGGCTTTGAAGAGCTCCCGGTCTGCCTGTGCCGACGAGAGTTGCCGTTCCACGGCCCACTCCAGCTTCTCCTGCCCTTTAATCATGTGATGAATCAGGGCGTCCATCTCGGGGGTGCAGACGGACTGATCTTCTGATCCCACTTCTGACACCAGTTGTCCCGGGGTGGCTGGGGATCCGAGGGGTTGGCTGACCTCCTCAGGGGGAACCTGCTCGGTGGTGGAAGGAGAGGCGGAGACCCGAAATAAGGTTCTTAAAGAAGGCTTTATTTTAGTATACGTCTTTCGGTTCCTGCTGGTGATGCGTTCTCTGGCGAACGCTGCTGGGTCGAAAGTAGGCTGTCGAAGCGGGTCCAGGATGGCTCTTGCTTCTGTACTCCCAGTCGACCCCTCGTGCTCCGCATAGGAGGAAAGAAGACAGGAAAAGTATCAGGGCTGGATTCCCCGTTGATATCAAAGGGACCGGGAGTGAGGGAAACCACTGACAGGTGAAAACAACACGCTCTTTAGAAGGGAGGGGAGTGCTCGTGAGAGGGAGGGGTCGGGGTGGCTTCTACCCTCGTGGCACGTCACTCGGTGCTTGTAGGGACGTGACCGCCCATCCACCCTGCCATACGCCCCCGTACCTGCTGTAGCCACTTTCCTCCCGTGGGACCGTGGCGGGGCGGGTCGCCTAACCGTTGGCCTCCTGGCTTCTTCGGCACCTCTGTTCTCCTGGGCTGCTCGTCCTCTTCTTCCTCCGTACTGCTCCGATTTCTCCTCTCCTCTCCTGGGCTTGCCGCTAGGGAAACACCGTCCGTCGCTTCCTGGATCCGGGGTTCTTTTGACCTCGCCGCGTCACACCCTGGGGGCGTGGTCTCGCTTCTCTGGTCCGTCTCCTTAAAGGGGTAGATGTCCTCTTTGTCCGCGGTCGGCCACCAATAGTCCGGGTCGCCTCCTCGCCAGTCGGCTTCTGCTTCTGGGTCCATGGGCTGAGGAGAAGAAACGGAGGTATGTGAAAATGCGGGGCCGGACCACCAGTCGGTGGCCGGGCCACCGCCCATGGTCCCCAGGGAACCCGCCCCGTCACATTAAGTTAATTAAGCTGTACTATTTTTGACACCCTCGGGCAATGCACGCTTTATAAAACTAATTCATTCATTCATTCATGCCATCCGTCCCAGCAGACAAACTGCTTCAAGCCCTTTGGCTGCCCCATCACCCGCCGGTGTGCTCGTGCCTCCTCTGATCCAGGCATGGTGCCTCAAGTGGAGCCTGCATAGGCTGCCAACTGCTGATGACCTTTTGAAACCATTGTTTGGTGGGCCTCAGGTCGGGTCAAGGGGCAATCGGGATGTAGGTATATTTACCGATTAAATCAGCTATAGTGACATAATTTTAGTGCCAAAAGCTTTGGACACAAGATCTGTACCAGGTTGGTGTGGCTACAGCGTTAGTGGCCATTGCATTGAAGTCGAGCAGAGGGGGTAGCGGAGAGGTCTGGCTAGGCCCAGGAGCAGTTTGCAAGCCCCTCGTGCGCTCCCCCGCCCACGTTTATTCCACACGGTTCATCATGGACCTGTATGAGATACAGGTGTTTGTAGATATGTTTTGAAAATACACTGTTGTCTCGCTTGCGTCGCTAAGGAACATGAGGTCTGGGCGCCCATGTGGGACCTTACAGTCACAGAAAAAATGGAAGATCATGAGAAAAGGTCAAGGTAATGCTCAGCTGATGAAGAGGGGGGCCCTCCAGATCCTTAAGTCATTTTAGCTGCAATGCCAACGCTGGGTGCTGGTCCAAGTGCCTCTTTTCCGCCAGCCAAAAATAATAACAGTGCTGCCAATCAGGCCTTGCAGTCCTATATGATGGAATTTTTTAAACGATCGGATAAAGTTAATCATGAGGAAAAAGTGTCTACCGCTGCATCAGCTCCAGTAGCTCTATGCCCATCATCAGCTGATTGTGGTGGCTCGTCCCACCATGGTGCCGCTTTGGGTGTTTGTCTGACACAGTCTATCAACGGCAAACGCTCAAATATCCCTCCATTGGTTAGTTCCAAATAAGGATCTATGCGGAGTCTAAGTGTTGTGCCCTCATCTTATTCAGCAACAGTGGCACCCGTTCAACAAACTTGTCCAACCATGGTAGTTTGTGCTGTCCAGGGCAGATCAAAACTCCATTTCAGTCTCAATAATAGTGACAATTCTGTAATATGTCTGGATGATAGTCAACCAATGTAATCATTTAACCATTTATATGTTTGGATGATAGCCAACAAAACCAAAAGGCCTCTAAGAAGCTGAAGCTTAAGATATCACCTCCGAAGTTAACAAGCAACGTTAAGCAACATCAAACCTCGAGCCCAGAGAGCTTATCAATCATACATATAAAAAAAACAAAATGGACGCCTTCAGTCCAATATCTAGTAAGTTGCAAGCACTTCAATTTAAAACCAACGTTCATACCACAAAAAAATATTTTTCATAATGTGATAGCAAAAGACCAATTCCCCACAAAGTTAGATCAAATGGATAGTTCACTAAACTCCGCTGTTCTATCCTTTTTGGATAAATATGATGTACTTAACCTTGAAGAAGTTAGTTCCCCCAAAGACCAACTCTCCTCTGATGTAGGAGTTCGGGGGAATTTATTAGGTACAATAGTTGCTATATAATCTGATTTAAACTTCCAATCTGACAAATTAAATATCCAGGTGGAGTTATTAAATACACTTGCCTTATATGTTGCCGGGATACCAAACTTCTCAATCTAGATAGTTTGCTCGTAAAAGCGCAATCTTCTGTAAACAATTAACAAATAAATTGCACGTGCACATATACTAGATAATGTCTCATAACTTCCAACTATAGTAGTTTCCTTAGTTGATGAGGTATAAAAATTGGCTCCACAACCAAGGTCTGAGTTACCTACACCATCCTTACCAGACACCAGCTTGGGAATAGTCGAGGGCTGTGATAATGGAAACCCAGTGCCCCAAACACTTCAACCTGTTACTTTTGAATATGCTCAAAATAAATAATCAGTTGATGTGCCATCACATTGAAGACAAGAATCAACTGAGAAGACTGAACAAACCTTGGGGTCAGATGATTTCGACAGTGAAAGTATCCAACTTTTAAATACTTCAGATCCCCCCATGGTTCCGACTTGCATCCTCCTCCAACAAAAAGCTAGGAAAAGGGTACACAAGGCCCGGAACAAACCAAGAAGGCACCAGAAAGTTTGATTGCAAAGAAGCCTATGGATTGTTTTCCCACTTTAAATTAAGCGGTCAGCCCCAACAACAGTGGGCGCCACCATCAGTGGGTACATGCGTGTCCACCCTCGAGCTTAGCCATTTAGACCAGCTTAAATCTCAACTAGGTCCTCAGTTAATGGAACTTTGAGTATAGGATAGTCTACTAGTGAATATCACCCAATGTAAGAATCCAGAGGCATGCATGATATATTGAACCGGGAAACACTATTAAAGCTTACATCTTCTATCCCTGAACTGTCCTTTATCACACCAGTGGATCTTCTGTCTGTACAATATAAACATGTCTCACCAAACTCTGCACATGAATATACGATTACTAATTGGTACAACAATGAAATTGCAAACAAAATATTTGCCCGCTGCTCATTTTTTTTTATATAACGGGGCATTGAGGTTAAGAAATCTTCCCCCTCAAAATATACTTCCGTGCTGGGATTGGTAATTCCAAATCCAAAGGATATTTTGCATAATACAAGATATGCAACCACTAAGAAACTAGCTCCTCTTCTTCGAGGAGCGAATAGAGGTCTTAACAATCCAATAAATGCCATAGGCCTCTCAATCACAAATTTTTCTGGAGTTCGCACCAGCGAATTACTCACTAAAAATAAAGTGACATTGGGAGATTGGGCTTGGCTTCTGGCTACTCTTACTAATAAAACATCTGGCGGTGGGGACTGAAGCTTGAATAATATCAACAAGGAAAATACGCAAATTAGACTCTGATCTTGGAATGTTCATGGTCTGGCTCGATTGTTGACTGACCCAGATCGATATCCTTTTTAAAAACCTTTGAAATCTTAGAGTTTCAGGAAACGTGGAAAGAGCACGGTACTCCATTGATCGGTTACAAGGACTTCGACCTCATAGCCCGGCGTTCAACTATTCGCTCCAAGGGCGGCCGCTCTGTTTACATTGCAACAGAATTGAGCGATCAAGCAGAAGCTAATGACCTCCAGCTGCCATGGTTACAAGGTGTGTTTTTACTGTTTGCTTTCCAGTTAGTAATATTGAAGATTTAGTTAAGTAGGAGAAGAATCATTATTATGACCCAACTGTTTACTCTGTGGGACACTGTTAAAACGTTGGCACTTCCCACAGGTTTAATCATCTCCGGTGATTTAAATATACATCTTGTCTTGCCCAGATCATCAGTTAAGTCAAGTAAGGCTGCAGCCAAGTATTGTTGAGATAACCTTCAGTAGCTAGGCCTAATAATGCTCAATGAATTCTTTCCAGCTAAATTGAGAGATATACCAACATTCAAAAACTCCAAATATGGTTCAATCATTGACGACAATCTTGTAGCAGAAGGATTGGGCCCAAAAATGACTGACTATAAAGTAATTCCAAGGGCTAAAAGCGATCATAACCCTCAGTCACTATTGCACATCTGCAAGTATGTTGTTTGAAAAGGCAATGTGCTCGATCAGCCAGTCCTTTTGGCTTATAGTCTGACAATGCTGGTCTGGCTCCCGGATAAACAGTCCGAAATATTGGAATTTGCTGATTTATTAGCAGTTGCAGTCCAGGCACGTCAAGTGGCGTAAGTATGGTGGATAAGGGGAAAATTATTTCCACAACATTGGTGGAAACATTTACTGCAAAAAATCAAAGTTCGACTGCTAACAATTGTTAGACCCCTAAGCTGTTCCACCTAAAAAGGCTAAAACAGGGCCTTCAGGGCTGCCTTCAGTCAACGCCATTGGTCAATCTAGCTCTCCCTTAACCCCTTCACTGCGGGGTGTTTCCCCCCCCCTCTGTGCAGGGGGGTAGAGGGACCGCGCGCGCCGCCACCGTGCTTGTGACGAGCTCAGCTCGTCATGAGGCACAGCGGAGCTGCACTCATGACGATCTGAGCTCGTCACGACCACACCCGTTTTCGAACGTTCAGCACAGTGGAGAAATGATCCCCACGTGCGAATGTTCCAGCGGCTGTGACCAGCTCAGCTCGTCATGAGTGCAGCTCAACCGTGCCTCATGACGAGCTCGTCATGAGCACTCAACGGGTTTAAAGGTGAGGTCATTAAGAAGGACCCAACAAGAAGTTTGGAAGGTGAAGGTACAGTACCAAGAGGTGCTATTAAGTGCCACCAAGCCTAACAATTCTAAAGCTTTTTGGGGAGTAATCAATGAATTGGGAAAAAAAGAGGTAATAGAGCCCACAATGTCAACATAACTGAGAATGTATGGGTGGAGTTCACCATTAATCTGTATTAACCCAACCCAATTGACCCAGCAAGGAACGAACCCCTTGTGAAGAATAATATGACGCCAGAAATAAGTTGCCATAGTCAACCTTCGTCTATATATAAGTCTGAACCGCTGAGCAAAAAAAGAAATTACCACTTTGCTTCACTAGATCAGATCAAATGGGGCCCCCGGCCCAAATGGTCTTTACAATGCTATATTTCGAGCCAATTCTGGTCTGTGAGCAGAAGTCGTGACTCCCCTGTACAATGAAGTTCTAGGGGACAGGAGTTGGCCTAAGGACAAGGGCGGTCAACCTCGAATCTGGGGAACTGGGTTCGAGTCTCGGCAATGACTCTGACCATCCTGTGTTTCTGGGCAAATCACTTAATCTCCCCGCGCCCAACAAAAATGAATGTGTCCTCATGTGATGCTACTGGTGCTAAGTAAAGCGCTCTGATACCCGGTTCGCGCTATATAAAACTCAGTTAAAAAAAAACAACAACATTCCAGAGCCCTGGTAAGGAAGCCTCCTGCAACCAATCTACAAGAGTGACTCAGTAGATAACCCTTCAAACAATTGGTTAATCGCTTTAACTGATGTTGAGGCAATGGATTTTGCTTCCTTTTTACTGGTCGGCTTGACAGAATGGGCAACAACACAGGAGCTAATTCCAATTAACCTTTTGGGATTTCAAAAAGGCCAATCTGCTATCACTTATTTACTGGCATTCACCCTGTAGGCAGAGTGAGCTGTTGTAAAACAATACAATGTATATATCTGTTTTATAGATTTAAAAGCTGCATTTGATTCTGTTCCATAAGCTACACTGGGGGATTCCCCAAAACCTTTGGGAATCTTTCATACTGTTGTACTCCAATAGATTTGTACAAATTAAATTCGAGGATGACTTAAGTTAAAACATTAAAACTTGTCATGGCCTTAAACAAGGTGGTGTATTGGCCCCGTGTCTTTTTAATATTTTTATGTTAAATCTGTTTCACCATCTAGAAGCCAATAATGCTCACCCTCCTAAACTCGCCAATTTCCATAAAAAATATCTTCAGTATTCCAATTATCTAATTTAGCCAAATCCCTGTAGGATTAAAGTGGATAATCGCTGCTTTTGATGAATAAATTGCAGCAAATCGTTTGGAACTGAATATAAAAAAAATAAAGGTAATGGCAATAGGTTAATCGACTTCTAAATATCGAACCTGGCAAGCTAGAGGAAGGCCAATTGAGATTGTGAGGTCATATAAATATTTGGGCATCCTATTTAATAATAAAGTCTAGTTTAAAAGCCATTTTAATGTACGGAGAGCGAAAACTTAATCTGTGATATTCACTTTTAAGTCATTACGAGATTCTGTAAAATTCCAATTGTATGAACATATTCTCAAAGTTATCGCAGCCAAGTTGCTCCTGACTATTTCCGATGGCTCCCCTGTCATTAAGGAAAAGAATGGCAATCTATTGGACGTATTGATAATAAAGGCCTACAAGTCTGTTTTTAAAATTTCAAAAGCTAATGGACAAGCTGAAATACGTCAGGAATTTGGACTCCGAAGACAAACTATAGTGAGCCAGGGGTTGTTCTTGAAATGTATGCATTCTTCTTTTTTATCAGAAGTTAGGTGTCGATTAGGATGGTGGACCCCCGAGGTGGATGGACCGTCCGCAGGGGCAGCGGCGGCCCCTCCATAGGAATTAGGATGTGACGCCACATCCTGTATATTTAACATTGCGGTGGTTGCTGCTTAAAGCAGCACCCGCCGCAAAGTAAAAAATGCATGCTTTGCATGTGCATGCACAAAGCGGCAGGCACCGCGCGGTGCCTGCCGCTTTCTGCATGCACATGCAGGGGGGTACCATAGGTACCCCCATGTGCACCCCCCTGCCCCCAACACACTGGGGGCCCGCAAGGGGCCACCAAAAGCAAAGGTCCACATGCTTTTCCACGGCGGAAAAACCGCTGCGGAAAAGCATGCCTCCGCACACATCATAATATGCAGACACCGCCACCATATTGTGGTCCACACCCCGCGGATCAGCGGCGGACGGACCTGCCGTCCGCCGCTGATCCCTCTGCCATCATAATCTGGCGGTGGGTGTTTTCAAGGACCGTGGCGGTGAATCCGCATCCTCCGGGCCGGCGGTGGCTTCCACCGGCCCGGAGGATGCAGATTCACCACCATCATAATCGACCCCTTAGTTCTTTAACATATAATTGCTGGTAAGAAATTATCCATTCTGAACATGCTGGGGCCTGGAGATCTTACCTGTCCGGGTGCTTCCAAAGCTTCGATCTACAGTCGGGGTTCCCTGATATGAATAAGCCATGTTTTAAACAGTTCCTAAATAGAAGGATAAAAGTGAATTTGTTCCCTGCTGATAAGGAGGCATTAGCTGCAAAAAAGTACGCCTGGACAGTGGTTCTCACCAAAGACTGGAAATTCAGCCTTATTTGATGTCCAATTTTCCATCACATATGAGCGATTACGTTTCTAAAATTGCGACTGGGCAGATATCCCACTAAGAGTGTTACTCCAAAATGGATCCGGCAGTGGGCATCTGGAGACAGTGCAATGTATGGGCTTATGCAAGAAACTTCATTACATATGGCATGCATCTGCCCAAACTTGCTCACTGGACATCGCATACTGTTAAAGCATGTGGAAACCATGTTTCGATGCTGGGGTGAGATCTCTCCTCCAGGCCCTCATATTATGCTTATCAGGTGCGTCAATTATATTGACTTGCCTGTTGATAAAGTTTTTTGACCATGGCAGAAAGAATGTTAGTATTTTACCATAAGCACCAGTCATTGCTGCTGCTTCTCCAATGTACATAATGTTTACAAGCAAGATATTGGTCGAAGACAATTTCAGCTTTATGTTTATCTTGATGAATGATGCATGAATTGGCTCCAACAGACTTGAATAATTTCCATATGGGACCTTGATGAATTGGTTAAATCACAGATACATTTCTGTGTGACACTTTGACTTAAGAGTTTTTTTCAACGATTTATGATTTTTATGTATATAATGTGCCTGCCACTTTATATAGCTCTTTGTGGACGCCTAGAAACGCAGCTTTATTTTTTATTGTGATGAAATCTATATGTATTGGTATTAATTGGACTTGCGAGTAATTTCATGTGGCACTTTGATGCATCGCTAACTTTGAGGAACATTTATGCATATAATGTCTATAAGCACTTGACACTTTGATGTAACCTGTATGGTTTTTATGGCTCGGGCCTACGCCTCCACGAAGTGGGGGGCGGAGCTTCCGAGCTCTTATGTATTAAAAAAAAAAAAAGAATTCTGAAAGGGGTCTGGGCTGGCACATTCCTTACTGCGCGCAGCCGTTTTTATGGCATCTGCCTAGTAATTCGTTTTCGCTGTGCTGTCTATTTAGTAGCCTTGACGTGATAGGCTATATGTAATTTACGGGCGCCATCTTGGGCATATTGTCGGCGGTTTCGCGCACGGCAGACTTATTAATCTTAATTAGGAGCTGTCAGAGTGCCCGTGTAATGCAATCCAGATGGTGCGAGCGCGTTCACCATTGCATTGCATGTATCATGCGCGCGTTTAATATTTACCTTTCGCGCACGGCAGTCCATTCATTTTAATTAGGAGCTGTCAGAGTGCCGCGTTCACTCATTAGTGTGAATTAAGGGGCGCTAAACACATTTGATAGTAACCTCGCGCCGGCCCACCGAGCTGCACGTTACCCCCCAGCAAGAAGGCACTTTTAGGAGTACAGCTGCGGCCCAAGACCACACAGCGCGCCGCCGAGGCAATGCAGACCCCAGATGAATGCGCACGTGATGCTAACTCTGCACACCGTGGGTGTTTGTCGGCAGCAGGACAGAACGAAGTATCACACACTATCACCGCGCAGGGCTGTGCACACTCAAAGGCGGTGAACCAGCGACTCCCCCCCCTCGCACAAGAGCCTCAGAGGCGTCTCCACCACGGGGTAGGAGCGGTCTGCAGCAGCCCCGGGGACGCTGGGAGCCAAGGGGCACAGACTAGTGCTCAGTCAACCACCACTCACTCCCGAGAGACGCATTACTGTTTCTTTCAGGACGTGTATTCCGCCCCCCCCCCTCTCCTGCGAATAAAACCGATGTCTGCAAAATCTAAACCCGACATTTCTATTTTTAGGACATACATATATATCTCCCAGTGGCGAGCTGCCTCATTGTCAACTTAAAAGCGAGTTTTCCAAATGAGAACCAGCTCGGAACTCAGAGCCGGGGTGTTTTTAAGTGATACTGTCCGTAATATGTGTGCTTTACCTAGCGCCAATATACGGCGCTAATCTGCGCCAGAGCGCTATAATTTGAACCCGTCAAGCAGTAATGTGCTGGAAGATACAGGAAACACGAAACTTTACAGCGCTTACATGCAGCAGAAATGTCGGTATGCGCTGTATAAAATAGAATCTCTTATAATACAGTTCGCGCGTTTCATTCCGAGGCTCCTCCGAGGGCAGTTCCGCGAAACACGTGTTTGCAGCAAACAATCGGTTCGTGAGGATTGTGTGAGGGACAATATTGCGGATTACACAGATTTCTACAACATGCCAAAGGAGAAGGGAAAGGGCGCGTGAACTGAGGCGCTAGCTTTTCCTCACTTTTCACTCTTCATCAAAGACGGCAAGATACGTTCTCCAAAGCAAATGAGCTTGTCAAAAACACACCTACCTAGCAATTAACAATTTGAAGAGAGCAGTGTCAGATAAAGGTTCCTCCCTGTCCTGGCTGCGCTTAAATCGGGAGCGCCTCGCGCTGGAAGATGCAGCCCTGGGCGCTGTATGTCTTCTGCTTCCCCCTTGGTGGGGCGCTGGAGGGGGCAGGACATAAGGGCCTGGGAGCAGATTGCTTTTTCAAAAGCAGATGTGTGTGGCGGCGATGTGAGACCACCTTACCCGGCAGCCCCGGGAGGAGGGCAACGCCAACTGACCTGACCGAGGGTCTTTTATCTCGTATACCAGGATAAATGACCGGAAGAAAAAGATGTCCCTGGAGACAAGGAGGAATGAGGACAACATTCGGGGACACCTCAGAGAGGAGAGTTTGTGGAGGAAAACACAAACATGTCGCTGGTCACTTGCTGATAAAACTTTCTGTTTCTGAAATGTTTCTGTTTTGAAGCACTAAGTAATGAGTTTGAGGCAGAGCGACAGTAATTGGTCAGATGGAGTGGTTGCCATTAAATAGGTCCAGCAAATACCGTGTTCTAAAGTCTGCAGCCAGACCCATAATTGGCTAATTGCTATTAATGAGTCTTCGGTGACACAAGCATGTTTATTTAACACATGGAGTCGGGTGCGAAGCTCTGCGGGGTACTGAAAGTACAAACACAGCAGAAGTGCATGTGAGGAGATGGGTGGCGCACATGCATGGAAGGGCATTTAAAAGGTAAACTTGAGAACTTTGCAAAAGATACTCAGATGAATTATACCTTCTTTCTGCAACTCATACAACCATGGCATTATCCATATATATCTACCAGGCTAGTAGTGAGTAGAGTAGTGAGTAGTGAGTAGAGTAGTGAGTAGTGAGTGTAGAGTAGTGAGTATAGTGAGTAGAGTAGTGAGTAGTGAGTGTAGTAGTGAGTAGAGTAGAGTAGTGAGTGCAGAGTAGTGAGTATAGTGAGTAGAGTAGTGAGTAGAGTAGTGAGTAGTGAGTGCAGAGTAGTGAGTAGAGTAGTGAGTAGGACATCACAGGCAGCAGCTGTGCAAGCTTCTTACACTCACAAGGAGACCACAGGCAGCTGAGTTGCAAGCTTCTCCCACTCACAAGAAGGACATCACAAACAGCAGCGGTGCAAGCTTCTCACACTCACAAGAAGGACATCACAAACAGCAGCGGTGCAAGCTTGTCACACTCACAAGAACGACATCACAGGCAGCAGCTGTGCAAGCTTCTTACACTCACAAGGAGACCACAGGCAGCTGAGGTGCAAGCTTCTCCCACTCACAAGAAGGACATCACAGGCAGCAGCAGTGCAAGCTTCTTACACTCACAAGGAGACCACAGGCAGCAGCGGTGCAAGCTTCTCACACTCACAAGAAGGACATCACAGGCAGCAGCTGTGCAAGCTTCTTACACTCACAAGGAGACCACAGGCAGCTGAGGTGCAAGCTTCTCCCACTCACAAGAAGGACATCACAGGCAGCAGCAGTGCAAGCTTCTTACACTCACAAGGAGACCACAGGCAGCAGAGGTGCAAGCTTCTCACACTCACAAGAAGGACATCACAAGCAGCAGCGGTGCAAGCTTCTCACACTCACAAGAACGACATCACAGGCAGCAGCAGTGCAAGCTTCTTACACTCACAAGGAGACCACAGGCAGCAGAGGTGCAAGCTTCTCACACTCGCAAGAAGGACATCACAAGCAGCAGTGGTGCAAGTTTCCCTTACACACTCACAGCAAGTACTGTGCCAAGGCAGCAGCAGCAACAGAGCAAGAGTCCCTTACAAAGAACAGGAACAGCACAGAGATGCACAATGCAATCTTCTCATACTCACAGGCAGCAGCGGTGCAAGCTTCTCACACTCACAAGAAGGACATCACAGGCAGCATCTGTGCAAGCTTCTTACACTCACAAGGAGACCACAGGCAGCTGAGGTGCAAGCTTCTCCCACTCACAAGAAGGACATCACAAGCAGCAGTGGTGCAAGCTTCTCACACTCACAAGAACGACATCACAGGCAGCAGCAGTGCAAGCTTCTTACACTCACAAGGAGACCACAGGCAGCAGAGGTGCAAGCTTCTCACACTCACAAGAAGGACATCACAGGCAGTAACGGTGCAATATTCTCACACTCACAAGGAGATCACTGGCAGTACACACCACATGAACACACTCCATAACACATAGCAACAATACATTGGCATTTACAATGCCATTAGTTCAAACTCAAATAAATCCGAGCCCAATTGCATTTCTAATGCTTGTTTGTATGGGCTACAACAAGTGTAGCTTTATTTTTAACTTTGATTAATTTTATGTGTTTTAGCTCTAAATCGAATAGTCGAGTGATACCACAACGTTGTATGGTTCATATAGGAACATTATATGTTTAATGTTGGAAAACGTATTGTAATGTATCTCTTTGTGATGATTTTAAATATTCAGACAATACATTTATTTGATTTCATAATAAGGTAAGGGCATGGGACAGCAGGGATTTTGTTGACTGTGATACTGGTCTTTTAAAGTGTCTTTGTGGATTGAGGGATGTGGGTTCATGTGCCCATAAATTGAAAGAACAACATCTGGAACTTCCACAAGGGCAAACAATGGCCTCCTGGTTCGGAAACCGCTGCTCCCTGCAGGATTCCAATACTTGTGATCTGAGAGACTTGATTTTAGAAACTGAAGTAGGACTAAAAAGGCAGCATTATCGAATAAACTCAAGGGCAATTATGAATTGAAAGATGTTTATGAAGACGCTGTTTTAGAGGTTTTGTTAGTGTCAAAACCTGCACCTCTTATTTTTAACAAAGGGTTGGATATTTTGAGCCCTGTTCTGTAATGTCTGCTGGTGGAATATAATATTGAAGTACATTTAAAAATAAATAAATTCTTGGTACTCACCGTGCCCACAACCCTGAGATATTAAATAAACAGTTGGTACTCACTGTGCCCACAACCCTGAGATATTAATTCAATCAATCAATCAAAGCATTTGTAAAGCACGCTACTCACCCGGAGGGTCTCAAGGCGCTTGGGGAGGGGGGGGTCCGCTACTGCTCGAACAGCCAGGTCTTGAGCTGCTTCCTGAAGGCGAGGTGGTCCTGGGTCAGGCGGAGGTGGGTCGGGAGGGAGTTCCAGGTCTTGGCGGCGAGGTAGGAGAAGGACCTTCCCCCTGTGGTGGCTCTTCGGATGCAGGGGACGGCGGCGAGGGCGTGGCCTGTCGATCGAAGCTGGCGTTTGGGAGCGTAGAAGTTGAGGCGGCTGTTGAGGTATCCTGGGCCTTGGTTGTGCAGGGCTTTGTGTGCGTGGGTGAGGAGACGGAAGGTGATTCTCTTGTTGACTGGGAGCCAGTGCAGGTCTCTCAGATGTCTGGAGATGTGGTTGCGACGGGGGATGTCCAGGATGAGTCGTGCTGAGGCGTTCTGGATCCGCTGGAGTCTCTTCTGGAGTTTGGCGGTGGTTCCGGCGTAGAGGGAGTTGCCGTAGTCCAGTCGGCTGGTGACGAGGGCCTGGGTGACCGTCTTCCTGGTCTCGGTGGGGATCCACCGGAAGATCTTGCGTAGCATGCGTAGGATGTTGAAGCACGACGAGGAGACGGAGTTGACTTGTCTGGTCATGGATAGGGAGGAGTCCAGGATGAAGCCCAGGTTGCGTGCGTGGTCCGTTGGTTTGGGTGCGCTGCCTAGTGCGGGGGGCCACCAGAAGTCGTCCCAGGTGGAGGGTGAGGATCCCAGGATGAGGACTTCCGTCTTGTCCGAGTTCAGTTTCAGACGGCTGTTCTTCATCCATTCGGCTACCTCTTTCATCCCTTCGTGTAGGTTGGCTCTGGCGAGGATCAGCTGGGTGTCGTCGGCGTAGGAGATGATGTTGAGGTTGTGCTGGCGTGCGATGGCTGCGAGGGGACTCATGTAGACGTTGAAGAGGGTTGGGCTGAGTGAGGAGCCTTGAGGAACGCCGCCGATGACTTCGGTGGCTTCTGATCTGAACGGGGGGAGGCGGACTCTCTGTGTCCTTCCGGAGAGGAAGGAGATGGTCCACTCCAGTGCCTTCTCCTGGATTCCGACGTTGCTGAGGCGCTGTACTAGGGTACGGTGGCAGACAGTGTCGAAGGCCTCGGAGAGGTCTAGGAGGATGAGGGCCGCTGTTTCTCTGTTGTCGAGCAGAGCTCGGATGTCATCGGTGGCTGCGATCAGGGCGGTCTCGGTGCTGTGGTTGGCCCGGAAGCCAGACTGCGAGAGGTCGAGGAAGGCGGCCAGCTGCTTGTTGACGGTCTTCTCGATGACTTTAGCGGGGAACGGGAGCAGAGAGATGGGTTGGTAGTTCTTGAGGTCGGTGGGGTGGGCTGATGGCTTCTTTAGTAGGGCGCTGAGTTCGGCGTGCTTCCAGTTCTCCGGGAAGGTAGCGGTGTTGAAGGAGGTGGTGATGATGTCCCGCAGGTGGGGTGCGATGACAGAGTCGGCCTTGTTGAAGACGTGGTGAGGGCAAGGGTCGGTCGGAGATCCGGAGTGGATGGAGTTCATCGTGCGGACGGTGTCTTCGGTGCTGATCGGGGTCCAGGCGCGGAGGGTGGTGGTGGGGGGCGGTGGTTCGGTCGTGACGTGCGTCGATTGAGTGCTGAAGCTGTTGTGTATGTCTGCGATCTTGTTGTGGAAGTAGGAGGCGAGGGAGTTGCAGAGGTCTTGCGAAGGGGTGATGTCGTTGTTTCCGGCGTTGGGGTTAGAGAGCTCTTTAACGATGTTGAAGAGTTCCTTGCTGTTGTGTGCGTTGTTGTCCAGTCGTTCCTTGAATGCAGTTTTCTTGGTGGTGTGGATCAGTTGGTGGTGTTTTCGGGTGGCGAGCTTGAGGGCAGTCAAGTTGTCCTGTGTTGGGTCTCTGCGCCAGGCTTTCTCAAGGGCTCTGCAGTTCTTCTTCGAGTTCTTGAGTTCGTCGGTGAACCATGGGGCTTTCTTGGAACCCACTGTGCCCACAACCCTGAGATATTTGCATGATATCTCCAGCTGCTATTAAACAGAGTAAATTAAATATGATAATTTAAGCAGTAGGGTTTCTGACGTTGTGCTGAATAGAGTTAGTCTACACAATCTTGTTTACTGCGCGCGAGCAGAATTGACAAAGTTTATGTATTGAGAAAAAGTCTTGAGATACTATATTACTTTGGCATGGTGGGTAGGTGGTCACGAGAAGTGAGTTAGTGACGGTGGATCGAAAAACACTTTAAAGGTAAAGGATTTAGAATTAAATCTGTGTTTCATAAGTTGAGCAAGATAATCAAATTTGACTCAGATGCATTGTCTAGTGGGCACTTAAATGACCGTGTCTTTCGGTTGCACCTTGTCATGTGGTCAGTGACAGGAAGTGATGTAAGCAGGGTGTTGTTGCAGTTCATACATTATCATTGCTGGACGAGGCGCTATGGCAGTGGGAAGGGAAATGACGCCGGGTAGCTGATGGGCTGGTTATCTGTGTGGTTTTAACTTTCTTGTGTTTCTTTCTGCACTGTAACAACAAAAAGAGAGATTTGATAACGTGAGGTTTGTTATTGTTGGCATTGGCGCTCATGAACTAGTTTGAGGTTTTTGCCCTTCTGTTCAGAGTGATTACAGGGTGAACCGAATCCCACTCCTTTTGAAATTACGCGGGTCCAGTACCCTCCACTTCCTACCCAGGCGAAATTGCTCCTGCAGCTTTGTGCTATGAGTAATGAGTGTGTGCAAAAAAACATTTACACATCTTATTCTGAACTGTATGTGGGAAAAGACATCCAGTAACGTGCTTAGTTTGTAAAAAAATAAAAAAGTCACCTCTGACTGCAGCTTACAGTTGAAGTTTTATAGTTTTTTAAAAAGATATATTAATATAGTTTAATGCTCCACTATTGAACGTTGCTTGAAAATACGCACACTGTGCCCCCGACATAGTAGTATGTGCCAGTGTTTACAAATAAGAGCTGGTGCTCAGCACCGGAAAACACCGGCACAAATTAAGCACTGCATGTGGCACTTATATGAGGGTGTTTTTTCATTTGTTGTAACCGGACAACTTTGAATAAGGCTCTTCATGGAAGTTTTGAACATCATGGCCCCTTCAGGGGTCCGGCCTACTTGAGTTGAGGGATAAATGTTGGTGTCTCTCCAGAGCTTCACATCTTCTAGGCGTGCACTCAACTCACCAGATCATCTTATACAAGATACCTCAATGTGTGGATAGATTTGACGAGCTGCAAGGTTGTTGTTTACCTTTGAGAAGAGTGTCACCCTCCACCTGTACCCAGGGTATCTCTGACGTCACCCCAGCATTCTTTCCTTTGAGTACCCCTCAACTCCCCTTGAACAGCTGCGCCGGCCCATATTCTATGCAGGTGATGGCTGGTGACCTACACCCCAGCCAGTGACCAGTCGCACCGCCCCCACCTCCACTGATTCCCACCAAGGGCACACAGACAGTGGCAGTGTGCATTACTGTGCATGAGATACGAACGGTTTACTCACCGGAGTCGTTTCTACAAGTGTTCAGTCTCTGGTGGCTCAGTGGACTAATGCGTCCACTGTAGGGCCCTGTGTTCCTTCTCATTGTCCCTGGTTCAAATCCCAAGTAGGGTGACCAACCATCCGTAAATTTCACGGACAGTCCGTAATTTTGGCCGTCTGTCCGTTGTCCGTGAAGGATTCTTTAACGGACGCCATTTGTCCGTAATTTTAACCAGGCACAGCTTCCACCCACCTCCCTTCTGGACACCGATGCTGTTCCAAAGCTCAGATACCCCGAAGCATTGGAGAGGCACAGCGGGATGGCAACCATCACACCTTCAGCCCTTGACTTTGTAGTGTAGTTCCTATTATCCCAATAGGCTCTGCGCATTGGAATAATATCTTCAATAGTATAGACCTAGGGCAGACGTTAACTAGGTCTTCTATTGTCGATATTAGACTTAAAGTTTTGGTTTTGCCAGCTAGCTCAGAGTTCACTAGAAACTTTCTCGAATAGACAAGGAGGAGTTTAACTTCCCTGGATAGACAAGAAGGGATTTAGTTTCTGACAACCATAGAACATGACAACTTTGCTCTCCCCCAATCAAGAGTGTATCTCTAGAGTCGTGTGAAAACAAAAGACAACTTATTTTACTCAGTCAGTACGTGCATTCTTAGTTTCACCAGTTTGTAGAGAAAAGGAAGAGACGGGCGTGTTCAATAAAAGATGTTATTTATTGATCAGTCTCTTTTCTCGTACAAGAGAAATGAATCGATATTATTGCGATACTTATGGTTAAGTAAAGTGCATACAATAAAAGCAGAAGTATAAAATAATACTGCAGAAGCATTGATATGGTTTCTAAGCCATATGATAGTTAAAATTGATAAAATAGATACATACATATATACATTTGACTAACCGTACTCAACTGGTGCTTCTAACCACGCCTACCCCAGTGTACCTGACCTAAGCCTAATACGTGGGCGGGAGTAGATAAGTAGCAGTTCAAGTTAAGTTTGTTTTGCCAAGTGACTGACTCAAGAATTCTCTGCAAGGGGTTGTTCAGTTCTGTACCTGAGATCTAGAATGGTTGAGGGCTGGTATCTCTCGTCTCTGGTCTTGATATTCCAGCTGCCTGCGAGGGCTGCTTGGAAGCGCCGGAGCTGGATTTCTCGGCAGGAGAAAAGCAGCTTCTCGTTCTCAGCGCGTCAGGAAGGCGGGGCAGTGCGTGTGGGCTTCGCTCTCTGCTGGGCTCCTCAGCGCGTCTCGCTGCTCCGATCTCGTCACCACCGCGTGTGTTTGCTTAAGGCAATGTCGGTAATATTTATACCTGTAAGGTGTCGAGATTGACGTAAGGATGGACATGGATGCGTCAATAAGGATGTCATACGAACGGGCTTGTTCGCACATTCTTTTGCTGAAGTTCTCGGTGAAATCAAAACAATGGCCGCAGGGATTTTCCCATGTTGTCATAGGTTTGATTTGTTTTGAGAACTCCGTATGCCTTATCAGGGGCTGGAGGAATAGTGCTTGTCTAATTAGATGGCATGCGTTATTACCTAATCAGATAACACGTTTCTGTGCCGTGGTGTGGCTTAATCAGATAACGGTTTTTTGCACCGTGGGTCGGCTGCTAGTTAAGTATTAACCAGAACAGGGCCGGGAATAGGGGAATCGATACAGAACCTATAGGAATACATCACAACTTCAGCCCTTGATGAGCTGTTAATAGGTGCTTGAAGGTGACAGAGGGGGGCGGCAGCTTCAGGAGCAGGGGCATCTATTCAGATGCAAACAGCCCTGAATGCATCATGTCTCTGCAATTTAGAGGGGGCTCACACATTCCATTTCTACCCAGGGCCCCAAACATCCTAGACTCGGCCAGATTACACCAAGGCAGCATGTGTTTCTCTCTCGTCACAGAGCTTAATTACTGTCACTAAATTGTAAGCAAACCTCGGTTCTTCAAACATGCAGTCTATAATGTAATAAAATTAAGAAATGGCACAATCGCACCCACACTGATTAACAAAGAATGGAGGACAATCAGTTAAACCAGTTCTCTTAGAGTATCTCCTGCAAGTACTGTACATCACAGTGGGGGGTGGCATTTTGGACAGAGAACCTGTCATCTCGTTGTCTAGTGCAGGAGGGGGCGCGTAGCCCTAGATGATACTAGAACACTGCATGCCCACCCCTGTGCCCACCCTGGTGGATCCTGTTCCCCCTCCTGTGATGGCTCCTGTCCCCCCTCCCCTCTGCCTGTAATGGCTTCTGTTCCCCCCCCCCCCTGTGAATGCTTCTGTCCCCCCACTGTGGTGGATCCTGTCCCCCTCCCCTGCCTGTGATGGCTCCTTTCCCCCCTGTGGTGGATCCTGTCTCCGCCCTGGGTGGCTTCTGTCCCAGTCCTGGAATGGCTCCTGCAGCGAGGGTGAAGTTCCTGATGGGTCTCTTCTCAAAAGGGCTCAGCTCAAATTAATATGGAAAGGTGGGCGAGTAAGTAAGTGAAGGGATGGGTTGATGGCTGGATGAATTAGTGAAAGGGTGAATGGATGAATGGATGAATGAAAGATTGAATAAATGGATAATGAGAGGATTGATGGATTGATGAGTGAGGAGAAGGATGGATGAGAGAAAATGTAAATAGCTGGGTATGGGTGGAAGGGTAGCTGGATGATGGATGACGAGAACGATGGATGAGTGGAAGGCTGGATGGATGAGTGGAAGGCTGGATGGATGAGTGGAAGGCTGGATGGATGAGGGGAAGGCTGGATGGATGAGGGGAAGGCTGGATGGATGAGGGGAAGGATGGATGGATGGAGGGGAAGGATGGATGGATGAGGGGAAGGAAGGATGGATGGATGAGGGGAAGGAAGGATGGATGGATGAGGGGAAGGATGGATGAGGGGAATGATGGATGGATGAGGGGATGGATGGAGGGGAAGGATGGATGGATAGATAGGTGAGGGGAAGGATGGATGATGGAAGAAAGGAAGGATGGATAAGGGGGAAGGATGGATGGATGAGGGGAAGGATGGATGGATGAGGGGATGGATGGATGAGGGGAAGGATGGATGGATGAGGGGAAGGATGGATGGATGAGGGGAAGGATGGATGGATGAGGGGACGGATGGATGGATGAATGAGGGGATGGATGGATGGATGAAAGGAAAGAAAGATGAGGGGAAGGATGGTTGGATGAGGGGAAGGATGGATGGATGGAGGGGAAGGATGGATGGATGGAGGGGAAGGATGGATGGATGGAGGGGAAGGATGGATGGATGAGGGGAAGGAAGGATGGATGGATGAGGGGAAGGATGGATGAGGGGAATGATGGATGGATGAGGGGATGGATGGAGGGGAAGGATGAATGGATAGATGGGTGAGGGGAAGGATGGATGAAAGGATGGATAAGGGGAAGGATGGATGGATGAGGGGAAGGATGGATGGATGAGGGGAAGGATGGATGAGGGGAAGGATGGATGGATAAGGGGCTGGATGGAGGGGATGGATGGATGGATGGGTGGGTGGGTGGATGGATAGATGATGAGGGGAAGGATGGATGGATGGATGATGAGGGGAAGGATGGATGGATGATGAGGGGAAGGATGGATGGATGAATGGATGATGAGGGGGTGGGTGAAAGGATGGATGATGAGGGGAAGGGTGGATGGATGGATGATAAGGGGGTGGGTGAAAGGATGGATGATGAGGGAAGGATGGATGGATGATGAGGGGGTGGGTGAAAGGGATGGATGGATGATGAGAGGAAGGATGGATGGATGGATGATGAGGGGGTGGGTGAAAGGATGGATGGATGGAGAGTGGGTGAAAGGATGGATGATGAGGGGAAGGATGGATGGATGATGAGGGGATGGATGATGAGGGGGTGGGTGAAAGGATGGATGCATGGATGGATGGATGATGAGAGGGTGGGTGAAAGGATGGATGATGAGGGGATGGATGGATGGATGATGAGGGGGAGGATGGATGGATGATGAGGGGAAGGATGGATGACGAGGGAGTGGGTGAAAGGATGGATGGATGATGAGGGGAAGGATGGATGGATGATGAGGGGGTGGGTGAAAGGATGGATGGATGGATGATTAGGGGGTGGGTGAAAGGATGGATGGATGATGAGGGGGTGGGTGAAAGGATGGATGGATGATGAGGGGGTGGGTGAAAGGATGGATGATGAGGGGAAGGATGGATGGATGATGAGGGGGTGGGTGAAAGGATGGATGATGAGGGGAAGGATGGATGGATGGATGAGGGGAAGGAAGGATGGATGGATGAGGGGAAGGATGGATGAGGGGAATGATGGATGGATGAGGGGATGGATGGATGAGGGGAAGGATGGATGAGGGGAATGATGGATGGATGAGGGGATGGATGGATGGATGAGGAGGAGATGGATGATGAGGGGGTGGGTGAAAGGATGGATGGATGATGAGGGGGTGGGTGAAAGGATGGATGATGAGGGGAAGGATGGATGGATGGATGAGGGGAAGGAAGGATGGATGGATGAGGGGAAGGATGGATGAGGGGAATGATGGATGGATGAGGGGATGGATGGATGAGGGGAAGGATGGATGAGGGGAATGATGGATGGATGAGGGGATGGATGGATGGATGAGGAGGAGATGGATGATGAGGGGGTGGGTGAAAGGATGGATGGATGGATGATTAGGGGGTGGGTGAAAGGATGGATGGATGATGAGGGGAAGGATGGATGGATGATGAGGGGGTGGGTGGATGGATGGATGATGAGGGGAAGGATGGATGGATGATGAGGGGGTGGGTGAAAGGATGGATGATGAGGGAATGGATGGATGGATGATGAGGGGAAGGATGGATGGATGATGAGGGGGTGGGTGAAAGGATGGATGATGAGGGGAAGGATGGATGGATGATGAGGGGAAGGATGGATGGATGATGAGGGGATGGATGGATGATTAGGGGGTGGGTGAAAGGATCGGATGGATGATGAGGGGAAGGATGGATGGATGATGAGGGGAAGGATGGATGGATGATGAGGGGAAGGATGGATGGATGGATGATGAGTGGGTGGGTGAAAGGATGGATGAGTGGGTGGATGGATGAGTGGGTGGGTGGATGGTGGGTGGGTGAAAGGATGGATGAGTGGATTGGATGGTGGGTGAAAGGATGGATGAGTGGGTGGGCGGGTGGGTGGATGGTTGGGTGGATGATGGGTGGGTGGATGAGTGAAATGATGGATGGATTGATAAGTGCAAGGGTGAATGAATGTACATATGAGTGAAAGGGTGGATGTAAGGATGGATGAGTGAGTGAAAGGGAGGGTAGATGGACAAAAGGATGAATAGATGTGTGAAGGAGTAAAATGATAGATGGATGAGTGATAGGGTCAATGGATGGATTCATGAGTGGATGAGTAGATGGATGGATTGGTGGGTGGGTGGATGGATGGATGGAAGGAAGGATGGCTAAGTGAAAGGGTCGATGGAGAGAGAAAGGGAGGATGGATGGATGACTAAAAGAGTGAATGGGTGGAAGGATTAGTAAGTGAAAGGATGGCTGGATTGGTGAAAAGGTAAATGGCTGGATGGATGAGTGAATGGATGGATGGGATGAAGAGTGGATGGATAAGTGTACAGATGGATAGGGTGAAAGGGTGGATGGATGGATAATGGATGGATGAGTGAAAGGATGGATGAGGGGATGGATAAAGGGATGGATGAGTGAAATGATAGATGGAAGGATACATGATGGATAGGTTTGCAAATGGTTGAATATGTTTGGAAATGGCTGGGCTTAATTATATACTATTGCGCGACCTCTGATGTGTCTGTAAAACCTACCTATTGTCCTGAAGGTTTGTCCTGAATTTTGACCTCCTGTCCTGAATTTGTGTCCTGAATTTTGACCCTTTGTCCTGAATTTTTACACTCACCGTCCTGAATTTGCACCAATGCCAGTTGATCACCCTAATCCCGGGGGCCCACTCAGCTTCTCATCCTTCTCAGGTCGATAAAATAAGTACATTCGAGTTAGTTAACATTAAACACCTGTCATTCAGCGCCAATATATCCTTCCTAGTGAACGAGCGCTTTACAAATACTACACGTCCTGTTATGCTTTGTGCAGTAATTCTTCGGTTGAAAGTGAGACTGACTCAGTGAAAATATTAACCACGAGGGTCTCCTGTTTGTTTGAGAAACTCGTGACAAAGTCTTTGCAGTGTGTTCTTCCACCTGCAGCAGATTTTCTTGCGTTTTTACATTCTAAAGCATTTAAATATTCTATCATCCCTTGTAAAAATAAATTGCCCATCCAACAACACCTTTACATTTAAAGTAATGACCAGGTTTAAAAGATCAGCGATTTAACTAAATGTTACTGGAGTAACATAAGATAATACATATGGCGTGGTGTTTATACAGTCACGAGACATCTCTGGGTTGCACAGGCGTTGCAAGCATGCGAGGTATGCACAGACATGCAGGGAGTGGTGACAAGAGAGAGTTTGCTGTTTCCGGTGGCACGCAGTGCCAAGAAGTTTTGAGCACTTTTCAGCTTTTGTGCCGCACAGTAACGAAGAGGAGTTAAAGGGCAGAGGGGGGGCTATTACAGAGGGCAGAGAGGCATCTTTGCAGGCCTCTGAGCCTGCTGGCCAGGGGGCACGCGTTGTTTCCAGAGAGGGGACGGCCACACGGACTCCACGTGCGTAACTTCACTAAGGGTCTTAAATACGAGGTGTGATGTGATGATGTGAGTTCAAGAACTTTGCGGGCATCTGATTAGACGCCACTTGGTTATCTAGATTTTCGGAAGCCATAAAGGCGTATTCAATACAGGCCAGGCAGGAAGTTACAACCGCAACTAAAGAACTGTGAGACGGTCTGATATATGCAGATTTTAGGCAGGGCCACTGTAATTATGCGGCAGAGGAGGGAGGGACAAATTATACTGCAGGGTTGCGTAAATTATGCGGCTAGAAAAGCCAATTTATACGGCATAATGCTGCACATTTTTTTTATTGTATTCCAATATTATTTTGTCATCTTTACACTTGTTAACACTGTCCGGGCTTCGGTTGCCCCTCATTTGCTCCAGTTTAACACTCGGATATAACAATAAGCAACAGAAGGGTGACCAGCCAAGCTTTGCAAAGGGCCTTACACTTCGTAGCAACACGTGTCACCGCGCTTTTATCTACTTTTAAACGGTTTGAGTTAGAAAAATGTTAAAATCTGCAAATTATGCAGCAGATGGTGGATTATGTGGCAAATGCGGCAAATTTATAATTATGTAAAAATGATGCGGCTACATAATTGCATATTTCGAGTGGCCCTGTTCTTAGGCCAGTTTCATGCATTTTATTTAAGCTTAACTTTAAGCCTCTTTTTTATGCTTGCCATGTGATCATCTTTCTTAGCTGCTGTGTGTTTGTGCGCAGTTTATTGTAAAATGTTTTGTCTTGCGTTATGTTAAGGGAGGTATGTGTGTTATATCCTGCTGCGAGGGGGGTCTAGAATGGAGGGGACGCTGAGGTCATGGGTGGGGAAGTGGGGCTGAAAGAAGCACCAATGGGCAGTAGAGTGGCTGTGGCAGATCTGACTTTGTTACGATAGTTATTTCAATAAATAAACTCCAGTTACCCACATGCTGCTTTCATTTTCAGAGCCTCTCCCTTGGAAGGGAGTTTCCAAGAATGCAGTCTCTTGTCACGAGACCTGCAAAGGCAGGATGCTACACCCACACTACCCCACAGTAAAAGTGACACCGGAGACCTCAGAGGATGTAAAGTGCTGTTGGCTTAAAATTCGGGACTGTCTGAAACTGTTGTACTTGACATTAATACTAATCAATGAGAATAATGTACCCACATCGGTAGGGAATATTAGGAACAAAGTCCACCCAGTTCTATGACCCTGGTAAAGCATGAACCTTCAAAGGTTTATTAAGGGACCCTCACCCATGACTACTGCGTTGCACGCATCATCATCGCAGCCCTCCCTCACAATAATGGTACATCTGGGTGGGCTCAGTCCAGTTCAGGGAGCTCTTGACATTGTAGGGATCGGATTGTCTAAAACTATCCAGTGTATTCATTAAATGTTAGAATTTATTTTAGGTTAATGGTAAGATTAAAAACAGTGGTACTGGTATAGTACCTGGGAAGATGCTTTGGCACATTCATCATTGGTCTACATGTTTCGGCTACCCTCTATAGGTCTGTGGGCCTTCGTCAGGACTGAAGAATTCCCGTAAACAATATTTTCTGGAATCCTGTAATGATTCCAGATTGGTGCACCATTTAGAAGAACAGGCAACATGCCACACTCATGGACGCTCACATGTGTCTGCTTTCCACAGGACTATAGAGTCTCACACAAACGTCGTGTTTGTGCAGTGCATTCAAGGCTACAGAGTCCCACATGACTATAGAGTCTGACACAAGCGCAATGTTTGCGTAGTGCAGTCAGGACTATAGAGTCTCCATGTGACTATAGACTCACACAGAAGTGCAGTGTTTGTGCACCACAGTAAGGACTTCAGAGTCTCCACGTGACTATAGAGTTTCATATAAGAGCAGAGTTTGTGCAGTCAGGTTAAAAGAGTCTCCGCGTGACTATAGAATCTCACAGAAGAGTGACGTGGCAATAGAGTCTGACACACGTGCAGTGATTGTGCAGTGCATTAAGGGTGATAGTCTCCACATGGCCATAGTGTTGGTGGAGCAGAGCAACAGGTACATTTGAAAAGGTGTACTTCGTTTGAATAAGTTGAAGGTGGGGGTTGTGTGAGCAGGTGGATGGTACAGCCTCAGCTGCAGATGTTCTACTGGAGCCAGAAGGGCTGGGGCGAACATGTGCTTTAGAAGCCAATGGTGTTTGCAATTCTTTGGTCCAAGACTGAATCTTCTTCTGGATCCAGATGGGCTGGGGTGACTGCAGGGCACACACAGATCTGTTGGGAGCTGCACAATCACGTGGCTGGTCTGGGGTTCAAACCCACATGACCAACTAGTGAACATCAGCCTAACTTCTCATGCAGGGTGTCTGGGGCCCCTCGTGAGTGGGCGGGGACATTGGGTGGACGCAGACATGGAATGGAGGTCACCTGGAGGGGTCGAGTGGCCGGATGTGTAGATCTGGAGTGAGCTTGGGTGGCATAAGGAAAGTATATTCACATTTTAAATTCAGTCACTTTCTCATTCATGCATTTATAGAAAGAATTAATTAAAGAACAATAACTCTTGGAGAATATTATTGTTTCTTTAATTGATTATTAGCACCCTGTCTCGGAGTGGAGGGGTCACTCCAAGGTTTCTTTTACATATTTATAGAAATAAAATATTGCAAAATGTTAGATTTATTTTTGCAACTACGTGTTTGGATAAAATCAAGGAGATTTCCTCTATCTAGTGGTGCTAATATCACCCCCACTGCCTCCCATGACAGAACCCGCGTGCACATGCCGGACCCCGCACCCCGTAACAAGCAGCTCTCTTCGCAGTCTTCCAATTGTGATCATATGAGGCCGTTTACAGCTTTCTGTTTTTTCTAATTCACATCAAAATCACAGGAAAAACAGGACACGCACCAAACTGTACAAGTACACACCTCACCCCGCACATCTTCATTAAGGCCAGCAACTCACTCTAAACATCTGCCAGATAACCATTACCAACTAAAACACTGACCGCGACAGGACCTGGGGTGATGCAGGGCCCCAGCAAGGACTGACAACTTTTTCAAACGGATGGTTTAATTTGATCCAAAATCAGCCGACACGTGTTTCATCGTGTTGAAGTGGAGTCAACACGACTCTTCAGGGCTGATGAAATAAAGTATGTGAAAAATAACCATCAAGTATGATATCACCAGGGAGGTAACGACAACACAAGGCGCAACATACAAATTAAAAGTACAAAATTGTGCTTTATTATTAAGTATATGTACTCAGGATAAAACCATTGGGGTTCAAATATATAATCAATTTATACACTTGACCTATTCTAATTAAAAAACAACACTAATTGACAAACAAAATAAAAATATCAATGACACAATTAATAAATTCATAAGACAGTGGCAAACAATAACAATCTTCGACGCGCGTTTCGGCGTTTGAACAAGAACGCCTTCTTCAGGAGCCACAATTAAAATCTGAAAAACATATATAAGGAGGATTAAAATCACCATTGGGGGAGAGGCATTTGCCTCTCTACATAGTTTTAATACATAAACATATTACCATTGGGAGAGAAGTACTAGCCTCTCTACATACTTTTCATACATAAACATATAACAATATTGTGAACCGCCTTGCATATCAGTGAAGTTCCCTGCTTAGTAGCCAAACTGTAGCGCTACATAAGTTACAACAATTATATTATAATATTTGAGCAGTAGTGTAGTTGCATCCTACCCAGGTCCTACAAGATACTCAGACCTGGACTCATTACTGTTACCTTCTCAACATTTACCAAAATTCCGGAGAATCTTATTTCAGACCGAGTTATATCGTGACACTATTTTTTTATAAATATAAAAAACAGCAAACTGGTAATTATAGAAAGGACAGTCTAATTTATCATTCCTTTTGGTATCTATTCCTTGAGATTATACTGACTCAAAGTACCGCTGCATATTGTTGATGCCTCCCATTATTTGGTTCATATGAACTGGTAGCTATATTTTAGATTAATCGGGAATATTTTCTTGTATTACACTTGATTCTAGCTACATTGTCCTTACCAGGAGATCGCGAGTTTTGACTTGTTTCCAAGTGATGGCTGGAACATAGGGGGACACTCTGTTTCTAAACGGGAGGGCAGTTGATGGACCCCAGTCCGTATCGATATATCCTACCAATCCAGCTAAAGTACTAAACAACAACAAAGTGGATAAATATTTTCTGTCTCTCGTATTAAATAGGATTTATTTTTACACATGTTATACAGGTCTTACCTAGTATTAGTTAGCAAAATGTATTGCGGTCGCCCTGAATGGAGGCATCCAATCTTTAAAAGTGCTGAGAATCACAAAAGATAAAAGAGGAAAACCGAACTCATTACCTCACCACAGATGGACATAAAGCAACAACTACTGTGTCATTGTATGATGGGTACAGAATCTTACCTACAGAGTGTAACCCAAGAGGGTTGCTATTTTCAAAGCAGACGGCTCTTCATCGGTATAGCGCTCGTTACTTTGGGTAATTTCTTTTTTTAAAATAATAAAAACTGTGGGTATAAGATAGCAGCAAACCCACCGTCAGTATTAAGATTCCACAACAGTGTCAACAAATTGCACGACACCATTTTCAAAACTGATAACTGCCCGACACCATTTTCAAAACTGATAACTGCCCGTGAATACACCCTTCATGTCCCCCAGCTGCAGGGACGCTATCAGTGGGCGTGGAGTCTGCGGGAATCAATACTACCGCAGCAACCTAGGGCTTCTCTATTTTAAGGTTGGAGAGCGCTCTTTACTCTACTATTCGCATCAACCGACCGAAAAAATAAAATCACGGGTATGGGGCATCTGCTGGGAAAGCGATAAATGAGATTCACCGGATCGGTATACAAGCTGACTGCCTTAAACACACACTTAATTTTGATAAAGAAAAGGCGCCAGGACTTACCAGCAGATGGTAAGAGGGGTTGATGGTATTAAAAGTCACAAGAGACCACAGTCGGTTGATCTGTTCCCTTGACGATATCTTTTGGACAAGAGGGAAAAATACAGAACTCAAATTACGGCAAAAAACACTGAAGTGTCTTTTCTTCCTAAGAAATACAATAAATCAGCCGTTCGCTTACCGAGAATAAGTAGGAATATAACGTTCACATCAACCCGCGGGCGTTCCCAACGATGGATTCCTGGCGTCCCGCGGCCGTTGGAAAAGATAATCGGTTCGCGGACACACCTACCTATGCTTAAATAGGCATGATGTAATTGTCCCTCGATGTGGTTGGTTGGCCGAAAAAGCACTCCTACATCACGAGTGCTCTCGGTTGCAGGAGTATAGAAGGTGGACTATGCGAGCCATATATCCGGGTCACTTAGCTAGATGTAGAAAAAGGACTAAATAGTACACGTGCCCTGGAAACGGTATGATGTGTGCTATGAGTACTCTCGGTTAAGGGAACATGGAAGTAGGACTCCGTGAATCCTATAGCCAAATCGCTCAACTGGATACAAAAAAGGGACTACATAGCGTGGATGCACTGCAACTCGCATAATATGCGCTACTATGTTGCAATCTATGTATACAAAACCACGTTTTAAAGGATATAGATTATTGGGCATAACACAAACTAATAGTTAACAATAACCTTACCATTATTGTCAGGAGATCGCCGATATCACAACAAACATGGGAAACTATCGTTACAGTGAAACATATTTCAATATGGTCCATCTAATAATCAAAATTTATGGGATGCTCAAAAAATGTGCATCTCAAGTGGAATGCAAAAGAAGACTATATACAATTAAGAAAAAAATAAAAATAAAAAATAGAGGTTTCAGTTATAACGGACTCCAACGGATGGAAGTAAATTTTGCAACTATTTTGCCAATGATGTCATACCTGCCCCTAGGGGCAGATGGCATTCTCCCACGGGATTTCATTATTTAATCCTTTTTTGTGTGTGTCCAAAACGAAAATCCAAAAAACTTCACGTTTTTTCCTAATAGCGCACCCTCCTTTACTGTCTGGAGTTTTAATTTTTTCTAGGATGCGCCAATGTACGTCCTCTGGTTTATGATTTAAATCCAGAAAATGTTTCACTAGTGGTGCGTTCAGTTTCTGCGTTTTGATTGCTGATCTATGTTCAGTGAGACGTGTTTGGATGGATCTACACGTCTCACCTACATATCCCATACCACATGGGCAGCAGATGAAATAGACCACATTCGTGGTTTTGCAATTCCACAGATCGTAGGCCTTAGAGGTGTAACCATTATGGGTGAATGATTCACCACCCAAAATGGTCTTACAGCATTTACAAGAGGAGCAAGGGACTGTACCCCGTACTGGTAAATTGGTCAATAATGATCTTTGGGTTTGCTCGCCATTCTGTCTAGAATTAAATTTTGAATGGACTATTTTATCTTTTAAGTTCCTATTTCTCCTATGTGCAAATAGGGGTTTGATTAAGGCAGAAGTGGAAGAAGGGTTGCAGTTCAAGATGTGCCAATTGGCATTGATAATTTGCCTAATCCGTTCGTTCATAGTTGAATGGGTAGTGACACACACAATGCGATCATTAGCTTGCTTATCTTTAGGGATGAGTAATGCATCGCGATCGAAAAATCTTGCACGTTTATATGAATTCCGTATTAATCTATGCGGATATCCACGCTCACAGAATTTTTTTCGCATAATTGCTGCTTGTTTGTCATAATCTTGTAAATTTGTGCAATTCCTGCGCACCCTCAAGAATTGCGAAAAGGGGATGCTCTCTCTTTGACATTTCGGATGAAAACTGCTGAAGTGCAATAAAGTGTTTCGTGCTGTTTTCTTCACGAACAGATCCACCTCCAATTTGTTCACATTTACACGAATGAGAAGGTCTAAAAACTCAACTTGGTTCTCATTATATTGAGCAGTGAATTTAAGATTGTCGTCTGTTAAGTTGATCCACTCCAAGAACTCAAGGAGCGTCTCTTTCCCATTGGTCCAGATAAAAAAGATGTCATCGATATATCTGGACCAATGGGAAATTGACTCAAAGAATGGTGCTACCTCATTGTCTATGAAGCGTTCTTCGAATCTGGACATGTATATATTTGCTATCGATGGGGCAACCGACGCACCCATACTGACACCTCTCAATTGGCGGAAAACATTTTCACCAAATTCAAAAAAATTGTCTGTCAGGACAATGAATAAACAGTCTATTAGAAAGTTTTTTGGGCATGTGATATTATGTTTGTCTATGAACCAATCTGTAGCTTTAATTGCTTCATCAATAGGAATGTTGCTATACAGGGATTCTATATCAAGGGTTACAAGTATATCCCTTCCTTGAATGATATCTAGATTTTCAACTAAGTTAATCATGTGGCAAGTATCCTTAACATACGATTTGATTTCTGGAATATGGGGACGAAGAAAATGATCTACAAATTTCGATAGAGGTTCTGTTGGAGTCCCCAAAGTAGACACAATGGGTCTATATGGGGGATCTTTCGGATTCTTATGAATCTTAGGTAGACCATAAATACAAGCAGTTTTAAACTTGTGTGTGTTTAAAAATTCATGGTCCTTGACACTGATGTCTCCGTCAGATAATGCACCATTAGTCAAGATAGTAATTTTTTTAATAGTGGTATTAATAGGGTTGTTTTTAATCTGTAGGTATGTGGTACTGTCACTCAACATTTTCTTCATGTTATGTTCATAGTCATTAGAATTAAGAACCACAATGCCTCCGCCCTTATCGGCACTTTTGATTGTTAGTTCTTTATTATCAGAAAGGTCTTTAAGGGCACGAAATTCATGTAAGGTGAGATTATATTTAGGTTGAGGTATATATTTTAATGTCTTTTCCAATTTTTTCATTACAACCAGCTCAAAAGCTGCGACTTCAGGCCCCACTTGATCTAGTCCGGGCGTAAATGTAGAGGGAAGGGAGATTGCAGTCTGTCCAGGTATAGAAATATCTGAGTCATCTTCTTTATTAAGAAAGAATTTTTTCAATCTAATTTTTCTAAAAAGAGCAATTATATCTTTATGTAGCTCAAAGATATTCACAAAAGAGTGGGGAACAAAAGATAATCCCTTTGATAGCAGGGCTTCACTATAACCATCTAACTTATTTGAGGACAGATTGAAAATGGGGATTACATCCCCTGTCCCCAATATTGCCTGTTGCGGGTTTCTCTGATGAACTGTGGTTCCTGTTGTGGATGTTGTTGGTGTTGAATTTGTTGGTGTGTAGATTGTTGTAAGTGTTGATTCATTTGGAAATGCCCCCGAGTTTGTCCTTGGTTCTGAAATCTTACCCTGGGGCGACCCCGTCGAGGCCCCCTGTTCGATAAAAAAGGGCGTCTTTGGGGTCTGGAGTTGGAATATGTATTAAAACCACCATCTGATTCATAGTAGGCATTGCTAGTACCTTCTCCTTCTGAATCTGAGGAGTCGGTGAAATTATTAATTCTTTGTGGTGCATTTCTGGACTCGTCAGTATAATGATTCTGTTGGTAGAAATCTTTATTCAAGAAGGGGTATGCCACTTCTTCTGAATAGAATCTTTTCTCTCTGTTTAGTTTATCTGTTTTACGCTTATTAAGGTAATTACTAAACGACTCTAAATCCTTATTATATTCTTCAAATTCCCTAACACGATGACAATAATTACTTAATATTTTTATTTATTTTACATTTTCCTATAGCGCTGCATTTTATAGAGCCATTGAACTTTCTACCACAAGATTTCACTGTAATCTTTTACTTTATTAAGGACGCTGACACTGGCCACTATGTAGAGTCAATATAAACAAGGGTTCTTATTTATATGGCTTGTGACTGAAAAGGGCTAGAGAGCACAGAAACAGAGACCTAATTAAGGCAGGTGTGACAAACTTTGAAGCTCGGACTTTCAATGGTTCTGGTCAAGGTACAAATACGAAGCATGTGCCATAGAGAGATGTTACTGTTTGTTAACTATAGAAATTGCCCCTGAAGTGCCACCGAGATCTACATTTTTCCCCATTGTCAAAGATTTTCATGTCTTCTGGAACATAACTTTCGGCCTCTGCCGTTGGTAAGAGAGGATAGCTCTCTCTCCTACGAACACTTTGTTCCAGCACCACTGGCTTGGGCGCCTTTGTGTGACGTTTCCATGCTTCCTGGTTTGAGTACTTGTGTGTGACATTTCCATGCTTCCTGCTTTGAGTACTTGTGTGTGACATTTCCATGCTTCCTGGGATTACAACTGACTTATAGAAGTGCCAGTTGAGGATTTGGGTGGAACCAATAGAGTAAGTGGGTGGAGCCAGTGGAGGGAGTGGGTGGAGCCCAGGGAAAGTAGGTGTGGCCTCCGACAAACATTTGAGCACCTGCACTTCATATTTTACAAATTAAGCACTGCTCATCGCATCAAAACAAGCAAGTTGTCAGTCCTTGAATGCAGCTCTTAGGGTTTGGAGAAATTTCAGATGTTGGCGCTCTACCTGTAGTATACGTTACACCTGTAGGAAAACAAAATCTAAAAAGTGGTGCGTAAAGAGCGAACGGAATCACCCTAAAACTGTCCCAAGACAATCAAAAGATTACCATAAACAGTACACAGCAGAGCTCTCGCAACCACAAAACAGTGTAAATAAAGACAATGTAACAATAAGGTAACAGAAAGCAGCAGATCTCAGAATTCGTGTTCTTTTTCAAACGGATGGTTTAATTTGATCCAAAATCAGCCGACACGTGTTTCATCGTGTTGAAGTGGAGTCAACACGACTCTTCAGGGCTGATGAAATAAAGTAAACATATGTATAGTACATTTCACTATAATACTTCTGGTACACTTGTCAGTAATACAGACGTGCACGGAAGTGAGGGTGACGAATCTTTACGTGCCTACCGACCAGATTCGCTGTGGGCTCACACGAAGATGTTATTACGTATGATGGAAATTATTCTTGACAATAACTACTTTATCTTTGACCGTAAATGGTTTAAACAGACAAAGGGGGTAGCTATGGGTTCGAAATTTTCCCCTTCCTTTGCCAATCTATTTATGGGGGCCCTTGAATCAGATCTCATTTGGGGCCCTAAAGGTGTAAGCTATATCGACTCCATTTTGTTTTGGGGACGTTATATTGACGACTGCTTTCTGCTTTGGTCTGGCACTACAGATTCTTTGAATACTTTCTTCAAACATCTGAACAACAACACATGGGGCATACAATTTACCATGCAGTTTAGCAGCCAAAAGATGGAATTTCTAGACTTGGAATTCTACATAAGAGATGACAAACTTCACAGTAAACTATACAGGAAACCCACTTCCTGCAACTCTATTCTCCACGCTTGCAGCTCTCACCCTACACACCAAATACAGGCTATACCTTATGGTGAATACTTGAGAGCGAAACGAAACTGTAGTGATCCTAGAGAATTTGACAGCTGTCTAACCAATATGAAAAACAGATTTCTGAATAGAGGTTATCCCCTCAAAACTCTGAATTCCGCAGAGAAAAGGGTTCGTCGCGCCTCAAGACCAGATTGTCTAAAGAAACGTGCCTCCAGAGATTCCTCCACCCATAAAATTAGACTCATTACTGAGTTCAATGCACTACATCATGCAGTCTCCAAGAGTTTCAATAAACATTGGAGATTGCTAACTGAAGACTCAACATTAAAAGAGTGGCTACCAGAAAGACCAGCCATTACATACAGGAAGGGTTGTACACTTAAGAACAAACTCAGTCCTACGGTCCCACATAACACCTCAGCCGTAGATTGGCTTACCACACATGGATTAGGTTTCTTTAAATGTGGCTTCTGTTCATTGTGTATTTGGGGCAAACATGGGACAAAAACTTTTAAAGGTCATGATGGGGTCGAATACACTATCAGACACAATATCACATGCTTAACGAGATACGTTGTATACATTATTGAATGCCATTGTGGCAAGATATACGTGGGTAGTACCATCAGGCCCCTTAAAGAAAGGTTAGCGGAACATATGCGGGCTATTCAAAAAAGAGATCCCAAGTACCCGGTTGCACTGCACATTGTGGCATGTCAACCACTTGAGGATGAGGTGAAGGTACGTTTCTTTGGTATTGATGTAATCCCCCCAAATATTAGGGGGGGCAACAGAGAACTTGTTCTGAGGCGTAGGGAAGCAACGTGGATCATGCGTTTGCAATGCGTGGAACACGGGCTGAACTATGACCCAGAGCTTCAATTCTTTTTAGGAGACTGATGTCCCTTGCTTCAATGAAATGTTGCATATGAATCACTAAACTGTAATGTGCCAATATATTTATGATGGATATATATTCGTTTAAACTGAAATGATAACTGCATGTACGAATCCATTTATAAATTGACCTTATGGTTTGTCAGGTGCTGAGTACCACGATGTTAACTTCCACTCATGACTGATGAAATCAATAGAAAGAAATTGCCATCATGAATTGTAATTGATAAATTTACATTCAGAGTTTAGGAATGCATACATACAGATTTTTATGTCACCAATCACTATGCAACTTCACCTTTCACTTATGGGTGCTTAAAACGAGGCTCACCATCAGGACGCAACTATTGACACCTATTTCTTATCACACACGATCTTCACGTGATCACCCAATTCACGTTCTCAATTTTACTAATGGGTAACTTTTTCATGAGACGTAGTTTTTGTCGTGAACTAAGCCCCTTATGGAATTTTCAAAAAATTTTTACTCAATCATCTCGACCTGATTCGTTATTTCTCCTTTTGTTCTCTTTGTTATTTAATTCTTGCTACATAGGAGATTTTGCCAATAGATCTGTAATTGATCTTTGTTACACTTTGATCTCATCATATACGAGAGCCTTGAGACGAGCACCCAAAATTTCTAACAGTTAATTTTCTCGCCTTTAACTGACAGTGTCTTCTTACCCAATGGCACCTTATATTGTGTATTTTTAATTTTGTTACCGCCAAGGAGGTGACTCATAGCGAACCTTTATCTACATCCAAGATGGCGTTTACGTTTTGGACGTGGCACTCAGACTGACACGCTCCAGTCTCTGACCGACTTAGCCTATATCATTACCTTCCCTTTTCCGGTCACGTGTCCGTCCATGGAACACGGCGACCGGGAACCTACTGAGGAGGGATATCGGCTGAAGGTAAGGACACAATCTTTTGTGTACTTGCGTTTTTTCATTACCTGGCTCTAAGTGTGGAAATATTCTCACTATCGTTTTCCCCTTTGTGTCCTTTCATTTTAGTTCATTTACCTACAGAGAGTATTACCCAGAACTCAACTTCTTAGCACTTGACCAGTCGGATCCCCTCCCGGTACTGCTAAACACCTACACGTGTTTAGGTATGTACCCTCTGACCTATAGATATATTTAACTGCTACGACAATTCTTAGAATGTTGACCACTACTCGGTTTGTCTTACTAGGTCATCGTCGCAACTTTATTCATTTTGCGATCTTTTCTTTTCATGCAGTCTCTTTTGGAAATAACGAGCAACATTGTAAAACTCACCGCCACAGCGTTGTGAACGTTTTTCTGCTAACCCGATACCAGGGTTCTCTGTACTCTTTACATATTGACATATCCGTCAATATCTACTTAGGGTAAGCCATGGCCAACACTGGGTTATCGCACCCTATGACA
Source organism: Lissotriton helveticus (assembly GCF_964261635.1). Classification (NCBI taxonomy): domain Eukaryota; kingdom Metazoa; phylum Chordata; class Amphibia; order Caudata; family Salamandridae; genus Lissotriton; species Lissotriton helveticus. The sequence continues at coordinate 483,524,601 of NC_136060.1, forward strand.
CATACCGCTTGCCTCTCATTGAATTTTCTCCCTTCCCTACTTTTTCAAAAAACTTGAAAAACCTTTTTTCCTTTTGTGTACATTTAGATACACCAACCACCTCGTACGTTTTTTCATATCTACCCATACAAACCTGGGGTTACCAGGTAGGCGAATATTGATAACAGTGAGATTTTCACGAATTGCATGTTTTTAGTCTGCACATAGACCCGTTTTTGAGTTCGTGCATGACACACATACCTAGTGCTCAATAGAATGTAATAATGGACACTTTTACACCCTGAACCTTCACTAACGCGGTTCCCTCGTGAGCGAGAGACTGATAGTCACGTAATTCTGGTTTCTGTCAACAGTAAATGAACTGTTGGAATGGTTTTTATGGTTCACTGCAACCCTCGCACTTTACAACCATCACTGTGTTGCAAGTGTGGATGTGCATGGTACGCAAATCACTAGACGACCACTAGGCACGTAAAGATTCGTCACCCTCACTTCCGTGCACGTCTGTATTACTGACAAGTGTACCAGAAGTATTATAGTGAAATGTACTATACATATGTTTACTTTATTTCATCAGCCCTGAAGAGTCGTGTTGACTCCACTTCAACACGATGAAACACGTGTCGGCTGATTTTGGATCAAATTAAACCATCCGTTTGAAAAAGAACACGAATTCTGAGATCTGCTGCTTTCTGTTACCTTATTGTTACATTGTCTTTATTTACACTGTTTTGTGGTTGCGAGAGCTCTGCTGTGTACTGTTTATGGTAATCTTTTGATTGTCTTGGGACAGTTTTAGGGTGATTCCGTTCGCTCTTTACGCACCACTTTTTAGATTTTGTTTTCCTACAGGTGTAACGTATACTACAGGTAGAGCGCCAACATCTGAAATTTCTCCAAACCCTAAGAGCTGCATTCAAGGACTGACAACTTGCTTGTTTTGATGCGATGAGCAGTGCTTAATTTGTAAAATATGAAGTGCAGGTGCTCAAATGTTTGTCGGAGGCCACACCTACTTTCCCTGGGCTCCACCCACTCCCTCCACTGGCTCCACCCACTTACTCTATTGGTTCCACCCAAATCCTCAACTGGCACTTCTATAAGTCAGTTGTAATCCCAGGAAGCATGGAAATGTCACACACAAGTACTCAAAGCAGGAAGCATGGAAATGTCACACACAAGTACTCAAACCAGGAAGCATGGAAACGTCACACAAAGGCGCCCAAGCCAGTGGTGCTGGAACAAAGTGTTCGTAGGAGAGAGAGCTATCCTCTCTTACCAACGGCAGAGGCCGAAAGTTATGTTCCAGAAGACATGAAAATCTTTGACAATGGGGAAAAATGTAGATCTCGGTGGCACTTCAGGGGCAATTTCTATAGTTAACAAACAGTAACATCTCTCTATGGCACATGCTTCGTATTTGTACCTTGACCAGAACCATTGAAAGTCCGAGCTTCAAAGTTTGTCACACCTGCCTTAATTAGGTCTCTGTTTCTGTGCTCTCTAGCCCTTTTCAGTCACAAGCCATATAAATAAGAACCCTTGTTTATATTGACTCTACATAGTGGCCAGTGTCAGCGTCCTTAATAAAGTAAAAGATTACAGTGAAATCTTGTGGTAGAAAGTTCAATGGCTCTATAAAATGCAGCGCTATAGGAAAATGTAAAATAAATAAAAATATTAAGTAATTATTGTCATCGTGTTAGGGAATTTTCAGAGGAACACTTTGCCAAGCCTAGAATGAACCTGAGCAAAATGTATACTTTTGATGCAGTTGGGGCATAATTCTGTTGTCCTCTCTGTCTCGTGGTTACATTCTCTAGACTGAGATTGCATATTAAATGCATTGACATTTACTGACATTTTCAATAATCGATCATCTATTGGTAGCTAAGAATTATAAATTAAGATGCTGCCTTCAACAAACAGCATTTTCTACTAACCCACTTCAACTCAGCCTTGTATGCTCAAAATATACATTTTTTGTGCAAATTAAATGCTCCTTATACCAACGTTTGAATTTAAATACAATAAAACATTAAAATCTTCTCTTTTCTTCCAGCCACATGTAAAATGTAGACAGTGTTTCTTGGTCTGGTCATCATAGCACTGAAAAATAGTAAATTACATCCATGACACAATATTTGTGTCCATTAAAGAGGCTCTTTTTAACTTCTGAAGGCCACACGAGGAATGTGTGCCAGATTCAGGTTGTTGAGCAGCTGGGGGAGGGGGAAGACACTCTGAGAGGGCTCTCATGGTTATTAAAAGTTTTTTAGCAGCAGAAAGGGGAGAGTACGGTCGAGCCTACATTAAGACTGAACTTGGAGCGTTTTCCAATCTTGATTAAGGTATTTCCATAGTAGACACATACATACTGCAGCTCTGCCAGCCTCCGCCATAAATAAAAGAGTTAGGGCCTTATTTGCAAGCCGCTTGCGCCACTTTTGCATCCTTTTTAACATGGGAAAAGTGACGTACGGGTGGCGCAAGGGGCTTGTAAATAGGCCCCTTAGTTGGAAAAATACATCCGCACGACTCACTCAGGAAAGCCAGTGGCACGGAGAGCTTGTTTAATCGAATGCTCAGATGGCGCACGGTCTTCATTAGCCCCTGGCCAGGACTAGGAGGCGGGAAGCCGCTACACCACGCTGCAGGGCCGGCTTTAGCACTGGTGGCGCCCTGTGCGACAATGTATGTTGGCACCCCCCCAATGACCACCTCTGCCACGGATTCCCTCGCTACCACCAGCTAATAGTGCCCCTCAAATCTCCATAGCCAGTCTCTCAGATTCATTGAGTTTTATAGCGCCACTCATAGCAGTGTGAGGTGTCAGAGCACTTTACATCATACACACATTTAACAGAGACAATGACACAAGTAAATAAGTGTATAGGAAAGATAAGACCGAGGATTACAAGATTTAGGAGTCACATGTCATCCATACTGGTAGGCAGGATAGTTTAAGAGTTTTAGCTCTAGAAAAGCACAAATTCAGAATTTAAAACATAACACTAATTGTTAGGGGTTCTATTAATTATAATGATAATTTATTTCTACCCAAATTAATCATTTTTGCAAGATTGAGTGAAGGAAAGACCGGGCAAATAAAACATGTTGGTCTAATATAAACCTTGAAGTTTGCATTCATACCTTTGAGGACAGTTAGTAGCTCATTGCTCTATATTTAACTTAAGTTATAAACTGCAAGTAACAAAAAGATCTCTCTGACAATAGTAGTAAACCATTGAGCTTTTAACATTATATGCACTATGTGATCTGCATGGCACAAGTTTTTAGCAGCAGGCACATTAACTCTCTGAGCTACCTTACAAGGAGTCATATTCCAACTAGACAAAAATTCTTCTCTCTCCAGGAAGAACATTAATCATCTGAGTAATCTTGACATTTTTATTGATGTCTGAAAATTGCTGGAGGCTAGGAACTTGGCAGCAAGTGGTTTTCGAGCCATGGTAACCGTCACAACACTACACTCAACAAAAAAATGAGCATGGCATGACTACTTATTACTTATAGTTACTGGTGGTGGTTGGCCGGGGCACTGCCTCTTTATGTCTCGCCTACGCAGCGCGCCTGCGCTGCATAGGAGAGAAACCTACTGTCATCGGTACAGCTTTGGGGGCAAAAACGTGCACGTCTGGCGATTTCCTTGCGGGAGCGCGCAGCGCCATATGGTCGGACGCTCCCGCAAGGGAATAGTGCAGGCCCCCCTCCCCTGCTGCGTGAGGCGTGCCCTTGTTGTACCTGGTAGCAGTGTAACTCCCTCATTATTTATAAGGCAGCTGGCGCGCGCTTGTTGTACCTGGTAGCAGTCTAACTCCCCTCATTATTTATAAGGCAGCTGATTACCACCTTCACCATCACTAAAATAACAATATTTACTGTCTATCAATGACATAAGATGTTGCCCAGAAATCTATGTATTAAAATGTTGTCATATGTATCAACTTCTACTAAGTAATGTGAACCACTACAAAGCAAGATACAAGTAGTAGTTCTCTTACCATGTACCCTAATCGTGCAGCGCACTGAAGGAGTGTTTCCCCAGTATTTTTGTTTACAATCAATCTGCGAGCCTCGGGTGGGGCAAGGTGGGTGTTTGAGTCTGGAGAACCAAAGGCGCTAACCGGCCCTCGCTTGCAAGGTGTGCCAACATCCTGAGTCTTCTTGGGAGTTGGGGATTTCACTGCCACAGTTTTGGGTGACGATCCCCGCCGCCTCCGCTTAACCTATATTAGAAGAGACAAAAAAAAGATACTTGACACGGAATAATGAAAATGGTATGAGTGCTTGCTAAGGTACAAGAAAAAACTTTTTCAAGGGGGAAGAAGTCTTGAATATTTGACTCAACAGGATGTTATATTTAGGTTTCTTCCACTGTTTATGTTAAAGCTGTTAAATCAGGTTAAAGAATCCACACCAATTACCACAACAAGACATTTCTAGACCCAGTATCAATGTGCTGACAGTGCATTGATAGTACACAACATATGCGGGTGCAGGCAAAGCCGAGGTTTCGTGCCAGAGCTGGGGAAAAGCAGGAAACGATGTGTCGGTCCTGTACGAGAGGGAGGGAGGTCCCTACACAGTGCTGCCGCTATCTCTGTTCAATTCGGAGCTGGAGGGTACTTGGAGAGCTCGGAGAGAAAACGCTTTGATTCTTATTCAGCCAAGACCCCACCCCTCCCTGCAATTCAAAGCATCTGCAATGCAAATTAAAGTTCTGCTTCCATCAATATCTCTACTGGTCCTTCAGATCACCTTTTCATGGGCAGCACACTGCACCTAATGCAAACAAGCATTGGCATAGTTAATAGGTCTTTCTTTTGGGAACTTGTAAGTAAGTATAATACTTCACGTTTACATTTACTTCGTATTTAGGATGCAGTAAATGTAAACGTGAAGTCTTACACTTCTGTTTTTTTTTTTTTACTTACAAGGTCCCAAAGGCGAGACCTATTGGCTATGCCAATGCTTGTTTAACTGATAGGCCTGGTCTGCAGGTGCTGGTGCTGCTGCCTGCCCTCAGCGTCATCCACTGTTGACTCGTGTGCCGGGGCGTGCCATTCTAAAAAGAAATCTGCGCACGCTGCTGCCTACCCTCGTCAAACCAAATCTAGGCCAATCAGTGTCCTCCTATCCTCCTATCGGCAACACTGAAATAAGGGCCGGCGGCGGCGCCTAAGGCAGATTTGCAATGCGCATGCGATAACGATATTGGCAGTTAATAATTATGATAGGACCAGTCTGGGTTTATTCATATCATATGAATCTTGGCTCTGGAAGCAGCCGCAACACTCTTTACCGGGATTCATCATTAGGGAGATAAAAAGAACGGTCTCTGCACGGAGTCAGTAACTGAGTGAGGTAATTGTATGCTCAATGCCATATGACATACAGACGCATGTAGACCCGGCTATCATAAACAAGTGCCAGTGCTAAGCACCGGAAAGCACCAGCACAAATTAAGCACTGCCACTGAGTTTTCTGCAGATTGGAATTACCGCACTGGCCCCTGGCACACATTTGATGTCAGAGGCGCGCCTGAGTAACCAATGAGACAAGTCTTGGAGTCTGATGCCTGGAAGTAGATGAAATATCTCTGCTGTTGGAGGGGTGGGGGCTGCAGGCTGCAGAACTACTCTATCCACTAGGGGTGGGCGGAATTTGCGTAGTCGCGCTTCGAAAAGCTCTGCAAAACTGTAAAAAATCTCTGCTAGCACGCAAAAGTTCTGCGAACACGCAGATTTGCTTGTTCTGCCCATTCGCGATGCTTTTTTCCTGTTCGCGAACGCTGTTTGCGTACTCAGGGAGAAATATCTTGTGAACACGCATTTTGAAAGTGGAAACAAGCAAAACATTCCGCAGAATGCTGAATTTTTGGCAATTCTGCATTCTTTGCGGAACGCAAAATTACACAAATTCCATGAGCAGAGCGGAATTTACTGCCCAGGCCTACTATTCAACCTCTGCTTTTCAGGCTACAATAGACAGGCCACTGGAATTATGCCACAGGAGAGGGCCTAATTATGCCACAGGGTTGAGAAAAGTATGCGGCAAGAAAAGGCACAATTATGCAGCATAATGCGTCGCATTTTGTGATAGTATAATTTTATTATTTTGTACTTTTTACACTTACTAACACTGTCTGGGCATTGGTTGCACATCATTAGTTCCAATTTGATACCCAAATGTAGCAATAAACAAAGGAAAAGTGACCAGTCAACCACTCTGGAAGGCCTTCCTCTCTGAGCAACGTGTCACTGCGCTTTTAGTAACAATTGAACTATTTGAGTTGAAAAGAATTGTTTTTGTTAAAATCTGCACATTATGCTGCAGGCGGTGGATTATGTGGCAAAGGTGGTAAATCGATATGTGAAAAACTTAGCCGGCAGAGAATTGCATAATAGACATTAGATGTTCTATGCGCAGGTGACGTTGGTCAGAGGGTTCATGTATGCTTTTAGGGGGTGGGCTGAGAGATGAACCTTAGGCACTCCTCAAATGAGTTTGCAGTCATTCGATGAGTAAGGTGCCAAACTGACAGCTTATATTCTGTCAGCTAAGGAACAGATTCAGCAGCGTATGGATCCTTGGATGTCAATTTCATCCAGGTGCCTGATGTGAATGGGGATGGGGTGTGTGACCGTGTCAAATGCTGCAGAGAGGTCAAAGAAAATGAGGGCCGCCAAGGCCCTCTGTTAAGGATCATGCTGATGTCGGCTGTGTTGGCAGTGAGTGCTGTTTCTGTACCATGGTTGGGACTGAATCCGGACTGCATGGCGCCGAGGAGCTGGTGGGTGCTCATGTGGATACAAGAGTGCATCTCCCACCCAAAACATCATAGAGCAGAGCCCAAAATGCAAGACATTGTAATGTCAGTTGAGGTTTCCAAGGTGGCACTGGAACACAAAATGGACATGATAGCCATTGACTTAAATCTCCTGAAGGCAGACTTGCAAAAAATTTCAGGTTGGGTGAGAAAGGTGAAATGCAGGTCTACCTGTGCAGCTGCAGAACCAGCTTGCAGTCACTCTCCCTGAAAGTGACCGCAGTCGAAGATGTCAAAGGCCGCTCGAAACAAAGTAATATGCACATTGTAGGAGTCTCAGAGGGAGCAGAAGGACCAAGTCTCAATCTATTTGTGGAACAATTAACCCTAAAGATCCCCAAAGGTCTCTTGACTCTCGTTTCAGTGGAAAGAGCACATCGTTCAATTGTGGCACTCCAAAACCTTCCATCCTACCTGTCCTGATAGACACTAACGTGCAGGCGGCACACCTGCAGGGGGTGGATGAAGCCTAGCTAGCACTTTTCCCCAATCTCATACCAGCTTTTCAACAACAGAGACTAACATTTTTTAAATGTAAAGAAAGAATTATGGAAAACTGTCATTAAATACGTGACGTTATATCCAGTGTGTCTGCGAGTGGTGGTGAAGGGCAAATCTTGGCATTTTTTGTCACTACAGTATGTCTGGGCTTGGAGGAAGGTGCCATAACAGGACATGGTTAAAATCGAAATGGCGAAAATATTTAAAAAATAGAAGGACAGAAATATTAACGAAACAAAGACGGACGGAAGGAAGTGATGGGACCACATTTGAGAAGGAAGTGACTCAGCAAACTTGGCATGAGCAAGCTGAATGAGAAGCAGGAGGACAAGAGATTATGGCAATGGCCAAGCTGACTAAGTTAGCAGAATTAAGAAAGAGGCAAGACGTATAGCTATATCTGGAACACAATCCAAAACAGAGGAGGATAAAATAGGTGAAAGCCTCAGGGAGTGAAAAGAAGATAAGAGAGGACTTGAAGTCTAATGTACAGTGGGAAAAGACAGTTATTAAAGTCTCAGATGTATAACTATGTAAAGAGATGCTGAAGGGAGGAGGTAGACCTACACATAGCCTAAAAATTGAATTTGCTTTTTAGATCTTTGCGAGACGGTATTATCAGCATACACTAGGTTTAGAGATAGCCCATTGGTTGGCTGCATGATCACACTCATATGGTAGCATTTTATTGGTTAACTTCATTTGGCTTTACTTCCCCTTCTTATGTTTGTCCCCTTAGAGCATGGATGCATTACTTTTCTCGTTCCACTACACTTTTCAGGCAATACTTTTTTTCTTTGTTTATTTATTTATTTATTTATTTCAAAGGTTTTATATAGCGCTACTGGACCCAAGAGTATCAGAGCACTTTACAAGGATGGTGAACATAATGAGGTAACATTAACAATCAAGCGAAAAAGAGTTCCAGTATGATAATGCATTCAACAGGGCTAAGGGGGCAAAGAAACAGAGAGATAAAATGAAGTGGAAAATGAATATTAAAAGTTAGGAGAGAGAGGGGGTGAAGAGAGTGGGAGTAAGAAAATGAAGGGATTGAGGGGGGTGGGAAGAGGAGTGGACAAGGGAAGAGAAAGGAGTGAACATGTTCAGAGTCAGTAACATTAGGTACCCCAATACTTGTTGAGAAGAAGCACTTTGAGTTCCTTTTTGAAGAGAGGGTAAGAGGGGTTGCAGTGAAGATCCGTAGGGAGAGAGTTCCAAATTGTAGGAGCGTTACCAGAGAGCGCACGGGATTGGGTCTTTTGACATTTGAGTCTGGGTGGGATCAAGACAAGGGAGTTTGTGCTCCCCAGGGACCTGGAGAAAACTGCTTTGTGTAGTTTTGTTGCAAGGTAAGAAGGGGTGTTTTGGTGAAGAGCTTTGTGAGTGATGCAGGCAATCTTGTAGGTGGATCTTCCTTCTATTGGGAGCCAATTGAGATTTTTGAGGACGGGGGAGATGTGATCAAATTTTTTACAATCAGAGATGAGTCTTGCAGCTAGATTGAGGACAGATTTAATCGGTGCAAGATGGATTTTAGGGGTGCCAGCCAAAGTGGCATTGCCATAGTCAATCCTGGAAAGGACAAGCGATTGGACAACAAGTTTGAAATCGTCTGCTGGAATAATTGGTTTAAGTTTCTTGAGGTGGAGAAGGATGTTGCACTCCACAAGAGTGTGTGTGCTTTCCAGCTGTGTCCCTAGTGTGATTCTCTTCTCCTCTGTTCTCTCTCAACCGTGTGATTCTCACCCACCCACCTCCGTGATACACTTGCCCCTGTGTGCTCCCCAGCGTGCATTGCTCTCTCTCGCCTGTGTGCGTCTACCCCCTCTCAGCTCGATGTTCCTTTATCCCTCCCTGTGTCCCCATGTTGCTTCCCACACCATCCATGTCTCTTCAGCCCCCATATGCCCCTTGTTACTTCTGCACCCACCCAGCCATGATTCTTTATCGCCACCTCCATCCAAATAAAATGTTTTTCACATTGTTTTCTTTTTATTTGCCAGTCCCAGTTGGATCAGTAAATTGAAAGAACAAAATGTTTTCCAGGTCATTCTATAGGCTCATACATACATTGTGCATATGCTTACGAAAGGATATGATAGCCATTTTTTTAGGTTTCAGGCTGTGCTTGAGAAATTTATTGTTTTTAATATAAACCTAAAAGGACTTACATCCCGCCTCGTCTCTCTCTCTCTCTCTCCTGGCTCCTCATTGGTTCCTGTGTGTGCCCCTTACCTTTCCTCCATTTCTATTATCTTTACATATTTTCCTGCATTTACCAATGCTTGTTCCTCATCTGTTATCAGTTTCCCGCCGCCGAAATACTGTTAATATCCGCTTTGATGGAACTATATTTTCTTAAAGTTTTTTGCTTTTTACTATTGCAGCATATTTATAAAACAATTTATCACCCGGAGAGATTAAGTGTTTTGCATAGAATCACCGGATGTTGTACTGCGCCGCCGGGACTCCAACTGGGATTCCCAGCTCTTGAGTCAGCAGCTCTGGCCACTGCACCACATCCTCTCCACTCCTGTTTTATCTGTCAGGGAGCTCTTTATTAACTATGTAGGCGAAAGGATGCATTGCCAAGGCTTGTCTTATTTAGCCATGTTTCACTGCATTAGGGATGCTGTACAAGATAGATAAAACCACTGATAAAACCAAGAGTTTGCTATGGTACAACAGGCAGTTCAGGAATAGAGGAAGCAGATCGTTTCAAACCTGCATCACAAGATTGTAAGGATGGGTGAGGCTGGGACGGAGTTTCCAACACAGATAGAAATTCTACAGGTTGCAAGTGGCGAGTACAAACATGCACATACAAATATGTAGCCATGAAGAGAGAGAGGGACAGAAGGATTGGAGAGCAAAGGAGGAAGTCTAAAGGTGTTAGCCTGCAAGGAAACTGGTGGGGCACCAAAATTAAAAGAATTGTGACGCAAATACTATTAATAGTATCAAATAATGGTCTCGCCTGGTAACAACTAAGCAATTAAATCAAGATAACTTAATTATAAAAAAGAACATAGGGCACCAGGAAATAATGCAAATATATTTTCAAAGAATTTGACCCCAACATTTTGAAAGCAGCATCGACACTACTTAGGAATTGTGTATTAAGTGCGTGGTGAACACCTAGTTCTCGTGAAGAGACAATAACCAGTACAAGTGAAACACGTGGAAGTGAAACAAGTAAGCCGGCGAACGGAAAATACTATTGTACTTGAATATTTCTATGTTCATTGGTATTTTTTAACAAAATCATGTCATTCATTACAATCCGTAAGCGTGTTGACGTATGTCGACGGTGTTTCTACATTCACCATGTGTGTAGTACACAATTTTTAAGTAGTGTTGATGCTACTTCCAAAAATTGTTACCCGGTGAGACATTGTTTGATACTATAATCCACCCTGGTCTCAACTGGGTTTACGGGTCTCTCCTGTTGTTTGTATTATACAAATGCTATTAAGGAACAAACTAGATATTGTGTTGCTTCAGTAACCCACATGGTGGCACCCAATGTCACTTCATTGGGAAGAGCACTATTTCATCCAGAGCAGTGGTTCTTAATCTGTGGTCCAAAGACCCCTGGGTGTCCATGAGGCCTTCACAAGGGGTCTGCAACTCATTTAAGAAATTAAATAATATTAAAATGAAACAGGCACAATACAAAAAGTTCACAAGAAAGCAAAACAAGCATTTGCAATGCAATAGGTCTCGCATTTACGTGAGTTTTAGCTATTGGCATTGTAAATGACAATAACTTTTATTTATGTTTTGGTTTTTAAAATGTAAATAAAAGGCATTGTCCTTTACAATGCCAATATCTTAAACATACGCTAGGCTCGACCTAAACATTGTAAATATACAGCAAGCACTTATTTAATGGTTAATTGCAGTTAGAGAAAGGAACTAACTAGGTCTTTAACTTTAGGAACACCATTTTTGAAGACTGCAAACGTGTAAAAATACGATACTCTTTTCCAAATTCAAAAACTGTATTTCATTGACCTGTAGAACCATTTCACCGTAGTAAATCAAATTATAGCAGTGTATTCAGATGTATTTTTTTTAAATTGTTGTTTTTCAAACATGAATTTAGAAACGTTCATGCGTACCCACCCCCACACACACACACACCCCCCCTCCTCCCCTGACAACAATGCCATTAGTGATTACTTTCTAAGCACAGGAGATGGTTTGAGTTCCTCTTCTATGTGAAAATGAAGAAAAATTAAGGAAATTGAAATGAAACAATTGCCCAGGGTCACACAATTTGGTCAAGATGAGAAGCCGGGATTCATCCCAGGTTTTCTGGTTTCACATTGCGTGCTTGAGTTCATCCACCAGATATACATGCTTTGCTTCCCCTACATCCACTTTACAACCCCGCTGGCATCAGTGAGGCCCTCGGTCACACCACAGACCAAACTTTGAGCAGCAGGCTTTACCTTTAAAGATTGCTTCGCCAAAAAAAAGACAATGTGGAAACAGCTCTCCCTCTTAAAAAAAATGTGAATTCAATGTAATAACTGTTGTGCTTCGGAGCTTGATAAAGAACTACAGCAGGAATCAAACACACATTAAGATCAAGTTTAATGTTTAAGGAATACACCCTGCACAAGTTACTTACTCACTAAAAGCCGTGTAAACATGTCGTTTCTTAGATTCACCTGTCTATTTCAAAATGTTGTCACTTTCAGCCATTTCCGAGCTTATTTGCCAATTGAAATGTGGGAAATATACACGTGGTGTCTAAAAAATATAACAACAATAAATTATTATCAGGGCATAAAACCACTAATTGCGATGTAATTTCATTGTGATTTACATATGATAATTAGTGCCTCCCACTATTTTCAGTAATACGTGTGCTCTGTGCAAACATTAAATATAAACAAACTAAAACCTTCAACAGAGCCGCAGTTGTACAACAACGTGCATAAAGTATCCGAACATTAAACTCGAAAAGGGCGCCCACATTCCGAAAACGCTACTGGATCGCACAAAGACGCTATACACACGCACGTAGAAACATAAAACGAATGTTTCCTATCGTAAATCTTGGAATGCTGGCACTCACCTCCCTCCGTTGTGAACCATGTGCACAAAGTGCTGTGCTTTATCTCAAGCTGTAAAACGCCCTGGCGAGGCCCCTTTCTATCTGTGCTTCGTGGAGCTACTTTAAGACACCGAATACTTCGTCACCCTGCAGGCTCGCTCCGGTGTGTTGTGACAGAGTGACAAGTGCAAACAAATGCAGAAAGTTGGCTCTTCTCTGTCCCCCCTCCTTCCTCCCTTCCCGAGAGGCCCTGTGCATGCCTTTAGAGGCTTCTCACAATTTTCATGACAGCCTCTCTAACTGGAAAGGCTGTGGGAGGAAAACAAACAGATGCCAGGGTGCTCTAAATATAATCCAGAGAATACAGAGCATGTCATATTGCTGCGCGGTATGGCTTACTCAGCAGTCTTAAGGCTTTCTCATAATAACGTTTTATTTGCAACAAACTGACCAATATCCTAGGAAAACATAGTTAAGGTAGCACATCCCACACCGGCGGACCAGGGAACAGCAAAGCAAGCTTCCTTCAAATTGCCACTTCGCTTAGAACTCTGAACTAGAAGCGGCCCCGGGGTGTGAGGACCGCCCCAGTGAGCGCGGCCACTAAAACTAGAAAAAAACAAGCATGCAAGTGGTGCACGCGCGCCACAGCGAGCGATCTGTGTTCAATTATTGCGCCCGTGTCTGGGCACGATAATTGAAAACAGATGTGGCCGGTGCGGGTAACCAACACCAATAGGCAAAGGCGGGGCATGCACCCGCCTGTGCCCAATTGCGTGCTGTCTTTATTTGAAAGACGCAGGCAAAGCCTGGGAAGAAGAAAAAAACACACGCACAAGCGTGTGGTGAGCTTGGGACGATTTCTGAAGCCTCTTACTAAAAGTCGAGCAAGCAGCGCTGCTCTAGACTCAACGTAAAAAGGGCCCAAATCTATAAAACAAAAATTGGCTGTACCAAACCTGAATGTCTGATTAAACACTCCTGCCACTTTGAGCTCTACCGTGGTCGGCGCCTGCCCCGGGCCCTATCACTCCCTTTATTGCCGGTATGCTGCGCCTGGCGTGCCTGGGTGTGGGCGGGAGGGCCCCTAGGTGTAGAGATGGAGAGACAAAATAAAACAGCAGCCCTTTTCTTGGTGGTTTTTCTTGTGACATATTTGTCTCTCATACGTGCCAACATTTTGGATCAGGGAATGGGGATATTTTGAAAATGGAATGCATTTTCCCAATTGACTTATATTGAAGTAGAGGCAATTTCAGACCATCAATTGTCTTCAAACGTATTGGCAACTTTAAAGACGATCGTGCGCCGGATGCCAAAATTGTCCGACTCAACGTGTAAATTTACTGCTAGTGCCCGTCAGACTGTTAGGTCAACAAGAAGGCATGCAGGCGACGAACGTCTGCACACGTCCTTAGGCGAAGTCAGCCGGCTGCCTCAACTTAGTTCCAATGCCTGTTCAACTTCTGACTCAATCAGAAGGGAGCGGGCTGCATAACGTCTGCACACATGCTTTCGCGAACTCCGTGGGGTCAAAGACCTTTGACCCCACGGAGTTCGCGAAAGGATGCATGCCTTCTTGTTGACCTAACAGTCGGACGGGCACTGGCAGTAAATTTACACGTTGAGTCGGACAATTTTGGCATCCGGCGCACGATCGTCTTTAAAGTTGCCAATACGTTTGAAGACAATTGATGACTCTGATTTCCCGAGCATAATGCTGTGTCGGTCAAATTGTTAAACCATTGGACCTGAGGCGTTCCAATTTTTAATAGGAGGATTTTGTCGCAGTCAGACCGTCTTTTTGCCTCATCAATGCTTAAAACGTTTTGGGCCCTTTCGATGTCCTGAGGCTTAGCGACCCAAAGGTTTCCACTTTTTAGACGTGACCACGACAACCAGCGTGACTGGTCTCTCCCTGTACAGAGCCCAGCTGGGCCGTACCACATGAATTGCCCCACCCTTCCCTCCCCCCTGTGACGTCCTGATGAAGACCCCGTGAAAGGACTTTATTAGGCCTACTATTAGGGGTCGAAACGTCGACTTGTTTCCTCGTTGTTGAAAATCCGGCACACCCACGATTGTTCTAATAATCAACTGTGACTGATGAATTTTCTTACATGAATTCCTTGAATTTTGCCTGTATGATGGCCTTTGTTATATAATTGTATGTGATTTACATTTGAATTTGGTATTATCCCTCCTTTTTGATACTGTGTTATTCTTCTTTACTCTGAACACTCCCTTGAGCACTACCTTCCCTTCCTTTTTCCCCTCGGGGCTTAACTATTGATGAATTATTGTGATTTAACCTTTGCCAATCGGCAAATCACAGTATATTGGTAATAAATCAAATTACCAATTGAAAACCATTCTTTGTGAATCTGTGTTTGAGTTATATTGAAAACTGTTTAGTGTATGTTGTCCACAATACACTTTTCTCTGCAAGAGAGCAGCGTCTGGATTGGCTGCAGTGCAGAGCGCGGTTACCAGTCTAGTCTCTAGTGTAGCACTAGCAGGCCTTCTTCCAGAGTTTCTATATACATGGTACCGTGTGGGTGGGAGACTCCGCCCAACTTAGCAATGGGCAATTATTTTATTGGCTTATTGTTAAGCCATGCAGTGATTGGTCATTTCTACCATTGCTGGGCAAATCAGCCACCTGTCTGTCTCTCCTCTCCGCAAGTAGAGCGAGACAGACGCACAGGCACACGGGTCCATCACGACACATCGATTAACAAAATCCAGCATTTGGTTCCAGACATTTACATCTGAAAAGTAAAAGTAAATGTGTAAACATTTTAGAGTGCAGAAAAGATGTAAACCTTTCTTTTGAATAGTATCTGGAAACCTATTGCTATGGTATCTTTTCTCCTTTGAGCCCGGAAATATGCAGTTACTTTTCGCTGTAACCACATTTCACCTGCTGTGTTAATTAAATGGCATCAGAGAACGGAAACAGCCTCTTCTGCCTGGTTAAAGGGAGTGTCAGACAATGTGTCGACTGAGCACGTGTTTTGTGATGCACCATGTAAGGACCAGGATGTGGTCCATCCATTTCCTTCCTCTGGGGACCAAAACATGTTTCGTCATAGGTGTAGCTGTGCATTAAGGCCTGGCTGTAGGCCTGCGACTCAGGGAGATTAAAAAGTGTTGGTCAAACATAGGTCTTCGGGTCAGGAAACGCCAGACTTCAGGGAGCTATACCAAAGGGTATGATGGACGGAGCGTTGGAGCAAATCAAACACTCGCCCCCAGTCAACTGATCTGGGTTTAATCCATCACCATTCTTTAGCTGACTCCACCACCCCAGTTCAGACATGGCAATATGCAAATCAGTCTGACCCTGTGCCTCATGGGAACAGTCCAACCCGAACTGCCAAGCCATGTCTTCTCTGGACTGGAAACAAGCATCCTGGGACCGGTTTTGAGTTCATAACCCTCATCAGCCAGGATAGCTTGACTCCAGTGCCAAAGTGAGCAAGGGACCCACGTCTGAGCATACCCTGCCAACTTAGGGCGAACAAAGCGATACCAAAGGGGATACCAAAGGGTTCAGGGAGCTGTCGGCATCTCTACCCAGCAGTATCTGAGAAATGGAAAGGATGCAAACCTGGCAGCTCGTAGCCACTGGTTTCTGAGCTGAGCCTGGCCCGGTTGAGCTCTTCTCAGGCTTGAGGAGTCTTGTGGGGGGCGAGGTGATGGCAGGATGTGTTGTGGGACATCCTACTGCTGTCCCAGCAACCTGGGATAGGTTCAACCTTCCCTGTGCAACCAGGTCACCTGCACAGGCTCTCTTCCCTCTGATCTCCTACCAGGAAAGTAGCCTGGGCAGTGGGCACATCCCCTATGAGTAACCCTCACAGCCACCAGCAGGGTGCAACATCCTAGGGCTGGCTTTAAGCTAGCGACTGGGCGACTGCAGGCTGTAACATGGTGAAACCCCACTGAGTTGCCCTGCCGTCAATAGCTGCTTTATTGATTGCTCTTGTTAAAATATTTTTTTTAAAAGCATAACCTCTACCAAAGACCATGGACTCTTGCCAGGTCATAGCAAATAGCGCTGCGCATAGAAGTGTTTCGCATTTCACGCAGCGCTAAGCTCAGAATGTGTAAGTTAAAGTACTTACCTGAGCACAGGAGGCTGGCGGGCCTTGGGTGAAAGCAGTCTCTTTTGCCCCACGTGCCCGGACAGTGCTCTGGCCTCTCAGCCTTGTCGCCACAGATCAGGCCCCCCCAGCACCGCGGGTAGGCCCCCTCATGAGTGATGCAGGTGTGAGACAAAAACCACGACCAGCCACACTTCAGGCCCTTGCAGACCAGGTTGGAGGTCGTGTTATCCAAGTTCAGGTTGCAGACGGTGCCCCAATCACCGCTGTACCGAACCCCCATTCTCCCATCACATCTGCTGTAGCCGCCCCTCCAGTCGGAAGGCCAATGAGGCTGCAAGGAAACATGCCACCGTCACAGGAAGTACACCACCTTCTGTCATCAGCTCCAGAGCTTTAAGTGGGATGAAGAAACTAAGGGGTCTCTCAAGGGGCGTGGCCAATGTAATTAAGGGCGTGGCTTAAAAACACATAAGCTAAAAATCTGTGCTTAGCATAGTGTGCCGCCCGACTTGTTTTTGGTTGTTTCTGTCATTTAATTCAGATATACGATACAAGTAACATCATATCTACAACAAGTCAGGGATATAAACTTTTCCAATGGTTGTTAGTTGCATAAGATAAATAAATAGCAACTATTGCTTGTATATGATATTGAAAAAGCTTCCACCACGACAATGTTGGAAATCCAGAGAGAAAATGACTGTTTAAAGGATTTCCTTCCCCTACAATGCTCACCTGGCATGACGTCATGCCGTAACTTCTCCACTAGTGAGAAGTGAGCAGTGAGAGCACGCGCACATCGATGTGACTGTTGTCACTGCAGTCTGTAAAAAAAAGGCCTGCCTGTGCCAGGGCACAAAACAGAGCACGAAAGAGACCCATTTCGAGGCCCCGTTTAAAAAACTGGCGGTGCTCAGCAACCATGAGACCCGGCCCACTTAAGCCCTGATCCGCTCCCACTACAACCACTAGCCTTGATTGATGCCTGGAGATCATGTCTGCTCACCTGCGATCCCTGAACCCTCTGTAGAGTCGCTACGCAGTGCCTTCCTCGCGTGGGAAAGTTGTCTTCTGCCTCAGGTTACAGCCTCCGCACCTATCTCGGAGTTGGACAGTTTACATTTGGTGTCATTTGCGAGCCTTCACCGCTATTACATTCCTTTTTGAAGCAAGAGTGAGTACCGTTTGCATCTCTCAGTACATATTGTAGGTAGGTACCAATTCAGTTTAAGCCAATAGGAAGTATGATAATGCTAGAGTATGAGAGGCTGGACACATTGGTTACATTGCAGTGTTTACACTGCAATACCTTTACAACGCGGGTATTGCAACGCAAGTCATTACAATGACTTGCACTGGAGGGCGCTCTATACTAAGGAATAGTGTGATTTACTATTCCAACACCTTCCCTACTGTACATAGACTGGAGTTGGAATAGTAAATCTTACTATTCCTAAGTCCAGCGCCCTGCAGCGCAAGTCGTTGTAACGACTTGCGTTGTAATGCCTGCATTGTTAGGTATTCTAACATCATATATTCGTGAGAGACGGGCCTTGCTGAGCATCTGCTGTATCAACAAATTGGCTATCACGTTCCCAGTTAGAGTAAGCATCAGCGTGGTAGTAAGAGGCGGAATAGGCAAGAAAAGGAGTTAGTAGAAGTGTAGGACTAACTAGAAGTGTGATTTGGGGTAAATAGGAGTGAGTAGGTGCAAGTTTGTGTAAGTATGAGTAAGTAGACGTTACTGCAGGACTGAGTTGGAGTAAATAGAGACTTGAAATATGATTAGGCGTAAGTAGGATTAAGTGCAGGGTTAAGGGTAGAAGTAAGAGTGATGAAGGAAAGAATGAATGGTAATGAGGGAGAAGATGAAAGGTGTTAAGACCGTTTTGAGAACGTCCCTGTGGACTTGATTGCACCTTGCACTGATTTGACACCCACTCGCGATACTGTACACGACAAACCAATATCTTCTGTAAAATCGAAGGCTATCCTTACCACATGCAGCGTGCTCTCTGGGATAGGTAGTCCGAATATTGGAAGAGCATCTGGCGCACAAGAAATCACCCAACAGTCTCCCACTCTGAGGCCTGAGAAGTTGCAAGTCAAAACATTTAAGGAGGAGAATCTCAAATCCAGTCAATAGAAGAACAGAGCCTCCCGGAACCTCAAGTGCTGGTAGCAAATGAAGCAACCGCTGATCATACCCCGTGGCATCAAGAGATCATCTCCGTGTTAGCGATTATACCGGTCGTTCAAACAATACTGGGCAGAAGCTGCTGTGGATCCTGGAATTTAAATCGAGAGGTCTCCAAGACGTTTGAAATCGTTCAAGCATCCTAAAGTTGATTAAAGCCCTGCAAGGCATGGAACATGTCAAGTCCAGTGATACTTCAAGAGTTAAGTTCATGCTGGCTAGAGGGCGTCAGCACACGGATCCTACATTGGTTACCTTTTCATCCACGGTGCTTCCGGCCCAGATCATGGAAAAGAGAAAGCACTTAAAAGCCTGGGGTATTGAAGTAATCAATTTCCAAGGGGATCGCTACCCCCATGTGCTCCTACTAGGGCCATCACTAAACGAGCACCCATTGATTGACTAGTCCCTATTAAGGGGTGCAAGTGGAGGGCCCTTCCTCTTGGCTCAGCATAAAAACAACTTGGACTCTACAAAGGTGCTAGTTAAATGACCAAACATGCAGATTCAGGCCTGCAGTGAAGTTGGTTACAGATAACGAGCATCAAAATCCTTGGGGTTGGCTACCGGGAGCCCTATCTCGGTCTGGGAGTAAGCATGATTGGGTGGAGGGCGGACCACCAGTAACGGACCAAGGTGGCCATTCAGTTTCCTCTTGGAGCATTAGTGGCTTACAGACAAAAGCCATGGACCCAGTGTTCACAGGATTTCTGGGCTCTTGTGACATGCTAATGCTTCAAGAGACTTGGGCGGAAATCAGCATCCCCCTTAATGGATATAAAGAGTATATAAAACCAGCAGAAAAAATTTGCGCCTATGGAAGAGCGAAAGGTGGCCGGACAATATGTCTTACACTGTCTCGTACAAGGCATTTTGCTACATTTCAGGGTGCAAAGAGGCCACCCATTGCTTACATGTGGTTGTTTGCTTCTTGTCTGTGCGTTTCTTTCCTGTTTGTGTTTGTCTCTCCCATGGAGAGTGGACGCATTACTTGTGTCCTGCCACTGCTCAGATTTCAGGTACTACCCTTTTCTTTTGGCTTAAGCCGTCTACAAGAATGCATGTGTTTTTCTGCTTTATTCCTTGTGTACTTTCCCCTCCACATTCCTCCCCTAGCCCCTCCCACCCACTCTCTATTGTTCGTCTGCTTGCCTCAGCCCCTCCCACACACTCTCCATTGTTCGTCTGCTTGCCTCAACCCCTCCCACACGCTCTCCATTGTTCGTCTGCTTGCACAGGCCCCTCTCACCCACTCTCCATTGTTCGTCTGCTTGCCTCAGCCCCTCCCACACACTCCATTGTTCGTCTGCTTGCCTCAGCCCCTCCCACACACTCCATTGTTCGTCTGCTTGCCTCAACCCCTCCCACAAGCTCTCCATTGTTCGTCTGCTTGCCCAGGCCCCTCCCACCCACTCTCCATTGTTCGTCTGCTTGCCTCAGCCCCTCCCACACACTCCATTGTTCGTCTGCTTGCCTCAGCCCCTCCCACACACTCCATTGTTCGTCTGCTTGCCTCAACCCCTCCCACAAGCTCTCCATTGTTCGACTGCTTGCCTCAACCCCTCCCACAAGCTCTCCATTGTTCGTCTGCTTGCCCAGGCCCCTCCCACCCACTCTCCATTGTTCGTCTGCTTGCCTCAGCCCCTCCCACACACTCCATTGTTCGTCTGCTTGCCTCAGCCCCTCCCACACACTCCATTGTTCGTCTGCTTGCCTCAGCCCCTCCCACACACTCCATTGTTCGTCTGCTTGCCTCAGCCCCTCCCACACACTCCATTGTTCGTCTGCTTGCCTCAACCCCTCCCACAAGCTCTCCATTGTTCGTCTGCTTGCCTCAGCCCCTCCCACAAGCTCTCCATTGTTCGTCTGCTTGCCTCAACCCCTCCCACAAGCTCTCCATTGTCCATCTGCTTTCCCTAGCCCTCCCACCCACTCGCTTGTCAGTCTGCTCCCCTATCCCTCTCCTCGGAACTCTCCTGCCCACCAACGCCCTTTTCTCTCACCTTCCCTCCCTCCGTGTTGCCTCTGGGGAGAACACCGCTACCAATAACAAAAAAAGAACTGTGATGCTACCTGCATCATAGCGCCCGCCTTTTTTAAATTAGACTCCAAGGTGTGATTTATACCTTGTTCTTGCTTCCTCCTGAGCCCGCCTGAGATTGACCGAGGCTGGGCTGGGCTGCGCCATATCACCAACATCTCATTCTGGTAGTGGACCCTCTCTTACACGCATCTTAAAGGTACTGTGTCATAACAAACCGTATCCTCGTTTCTAGGGTCTGGCCAGTATGAGTAGGCTAAGCCCGGAAATGGGTGGGTGGTCGTGGGGACATTGGACTCTTTTTTTACTAAGGGCTGAGTCGGTACTTATGCACCAAATTGAATTAACGGAGCGGAGACTATCCCTTGAACCTGTAATAAATATTGATAATAGATCTGAGCCTATGGCCCTAGCTCCTGTTGCCCTGCTTCTTGTCTAACCTTGGAAGTCCCTGCACCCCAAAATAACAGTTTCCACACAACAGTTCAAGGCCCTGAAATTCTGGAAACTCACACAATACGGAATAGTGCTGACACTTCAGGGTCATTGAGTAAGCCAAATGTGGTTACCCGGGGCCAGAAAGCTAAATCCAAAACCAATCATGTGAATATTTCTGCGCCACACCCAAAGGAAAGGCCAAGCCATGGGTAAACAACATCTTCCAATACCCAAGCTTCGCAAGAACAAATCTATCGACATAGAGCTCATTCATGAGCCAAATTTTGACAATGCTGAGACTGTCTCGGGGGTCGATTTCCATAGAGGCTGACTTTTGGAAAAAGATCGAAACTATGGTAGCAGTCCTTCTAGATCCTTTGATTCAAAGGCTTTCGGCTATTGAAACTAGAATGTTGGTCATTGAAAGACCTATGACAAATAATAACCAAAAATATGGCTGAATGGACTTGGGGGGAGAGTGATGTTCTCAATAGGAAAATGGATACCAATATACCTACTATTACTATGGATACCCGGAATAGACAGTCACGCATAAAGGGGAAGGAGCTGTCACAGCATAGAGTGGAAGATCCTTTACAGGTAAATGATCCGGCCCTCACCCATGCCCGGGTAGTAAATGTCCTAAGTGGTAATTATCGAGGGGATGAGAGACATCACATCCCAAGTTTAATCTGAGGCAAATTAAAAACCATTGAGGGTGCTCACACAAACCTCCATTTACCTCCTGAAGCTACCCCGTACTCTGTCATATTATCTAATATTCCTCCACTGTCGCCCGGCTCTTTTGAGCACTGGTCCTCCTTGAAGAACAAGTCATTGCAGTTTTTGAGAGAGAAGACTGGTATGGATGACTTATTGTTCACTGAATTTAAAATGGTACGACTGTTTGGGTGGGTTGGGGAATCCTCCAAGAAATTTCCAGGGGACTGTATTGTTTTATCTTTTAGATCCCCGGGCTTATTTAAAACTATTTTGGAAAGGTTTAACACATAGCCTTTGCCCGCTAAGGGAAATCTCCATTCTACCATTGGGCTTTTTAGGTCGAGGTAATATCCGGTCTGCCGAAGGCAGAACCGGAAGTACAGAGATCTTATGTTTTGGAGTAGGGCAGTTTAAACCCGCCTCTCTGCTCCGTTCGCTTCCATTGGCTGGCTTCCTAAACGGAGGCCAGCCATTGGAAGAGAAGGGAGTCACTCCAAACAAGCCCCGTCTCTTTCAGATTCGGGGGCGTAAGTTTTGCTGTTCTTTAGCTCGTGACGTCGTCCGTCACTCAGGACAGCAAAACCACGCCCCGAATCCGAAAATTGTGGTCCCTTGCGGCCGCCATTTTGCTGCTCGAGCAGCGTCTAACGAGGACATGAGGTAAGCCTCTGCCCCCCTGTTTGTGGCGTTCTTCGTGCCTTTTTCCTGCCCCCCCTGTTTGTGCCGTTGTTTATTGCCTCTAACTCCCTGTTTGTGCACTCCTTCCCTCCGCCCGCTACATGGCACAGATTTCCCGATTGCGGAGACTGTTTAACTTAAGTGCTGCTCGTTATGCTTTGTTTCTCGGTTTCATTCTTACAAGAACCCCCTCCTTTCCCCCCTCTCTCTATGTATTTGGTTCTCTTTCTCGCTCGCGCTCTCTTTCCTCCTCGCCAACCCACCCTCAAAGTATGCCTGCATTTGCCTCCCCCCTCTACATTGCCCACGTGCTCTGCCCTTGAGATTTGTTTCCGGTAAATCCTGCCTCGTTTGGTGCATTCCTGGAAGGATGCTGCGACCGGTCCTCGATCGTGTTGCACACAGAGCTGCCCGTCATACAATAACACACGAGCCCCTGCGGCCACACACCTACCTAACGCCGGGGAACCCCACCCTCGGGCAATAAACGGGCCTGTTCACCGCATGACGTCACCAGCCTGGTGCTCACTGTGACGTCATCTGAGCATAAACTTCCAATAAAAACAACTGGACTCATTGGGTTAAAACTATGTGTGTTGCAGAATTGGAGCGACTGCGTCATCACCAAGAAAGAGGATTTCAGAATCAACAGGTGTGGAGCTTTAACTCCTTCACAACGAGGTTCTCAATATTGGAATTATGAGTCCGGCAGCACCTTCCGCAAGGAGGGTTCCTTAACTCACAACTGGCGGCCTTATAACTCCATTAACGAGTAGGAGCCCGCGGCCATCCCACCACAGGAGTCTGTCGAGCATTAGGGCCACCAAACAGTGAGGACCCGGGAATAGCGCCGCTATCACGCGAACAGTAAGTCCAGCATTTAGCCACAGTGACATCACGCTGAACAGTAGTGCAGCCTCCATGACACCGAGAACGAGGAGTCCACCATTATGACTAATATGAGGGTAAAAATGAGAAATACATCATTACAACTAATGTGACGTCAACAATGATTACAGTCATTCTAAAGTCACCAATCAGGAGGCAAATATTGCAGCCACTATGATGTCAACGAGGCGGAGCCCAGAAACAAGGGGCCAGTCCTATGACACCATAAGCCGGGTAGGAGGGCGGGGTCCTGGGTCGGAACGGTGGTCCTATGACACCATAAGCCGGGGGCAGCAATTACCCAAGGGCATCAAGGGGAGGATGCATAGTCTGCCGAGAGACCTGCTACCCCTCCCTCCGGCGGCTCTCGGGGGCACAGAGCCTCTATGACAGAGGCTGTCTGTAGGGGGGGGGCGTCTTGAAGGCCTTCACTCTTGCAATTCCGCCGCCGGGTCAGATGTCCGCATGCAGATGGTCTCCGAGAGCAGCCAGCCGCCCAGGGCTCAGGTAACAGGCACTCTGCAGAGCGCTCCGGCCTCGAATTCCGCTCCACACGGAGGCCTTTCAAATAAACATCACCTGCCTATAAAAGAAAGAACCGCGTGCCAGCCAGCATGCCTCTTGATTCCGGGCCTTCAGGGCAATGGTCGCTCTTTTAAGTTCAAAATATTCACATCGGAATGATAGTACTAATAATAACATTTAGCAGAATTAAAGTGTTCTGGTATTAGTCTTTCTCGGCATCGTTACCAGCTAAAGAATGTTATGCGAAATAATTAGGCTCACGCTGGTACTACATTTATCTGTGCAAAACGTTGCAGTTGGCATCCTTATCTCCTTTCTTCTACCTCCGCAAGATGCTTTCTCGTCCTCCTTCCTTGCCTGTTTCTCCAATGTTTGCCTCTGTTTCTCTGCCTGTCCTGCTCACGATTCTCTTATTTCCCTTCCATTCGCTTTCTCGCATTTGTTGTTTTTATTGTTGTCTGCTATTTGGCTTTTTCCTCTGCCTTTGTGACCGTCTTTCTCGCTCTATATCTATCACTTGGCTGTCTCTCGCTGTCACTCTGCTGCTCGCCTCTTTCTTTGTGCATCGCCTGTCTCTCCCCCTCATAAAGTTGGTATTAAAAATAGATTTGTAGGCCAGCCAGCAGGCTTGCAGTCACAGCCTTTGGTTTATGATGCAATTAGACTGAAAATTGTCGTTTTCGTGTTTTAGACATTATCTGCCACGAAACAGCCATACTAAAGGGGGTAAGGTTGGTGACAGGGTTAGAGTTTAACATATTTGTCTCGAAACAGCAGAAGCTTGGGTTTTTTAGTTACTAGTATTGTAGTTTACCTTCCATCGTGCAGTTAGTGGTGCATTTCTTTCTACTGGTCACTCTAGTCACCTGGCCTGGGTGAAAGGGCTGTACATGCTTTTCTCCTGGGGAAGAGACTGGGCTCACTCTTGCATTATGCCTTACTTGTGTTGGGAACCGAAGCCACCTGTGCCTGTTCCCCCACCCTTCTTGCTCCACTCTCTCTGAGACCCAGCGCTCTGAAGTGCTGGCTCCTATTCAGTGTGCTCGTTTTCTTGCCTTCTGCCCCCTGATTGCACTCGTTTTTCTTGCCTTTGCTCCCCTGATTGTGCCGTTTTTCTTGCCTTTGCTCCCCTGATTGTGCCGTTTTTCTTGCCTCTGCCCCCCAGATTGTGCCATTTTTCTTGCCTTCTGTCCCCTGATTGTGCCGTTTTTCTTGCCTCTGCTCCCCTGATTGTGCCATTTTTCTTTCCTCTGCCCCCCTGATTGTGCCATTTTTCTTGCCTCTGCTCTGTCTGTGTGTGTGTGTGTGGCTCTGTCTGTGTGTGTGGCTCTGTCTGTGTGTGTGTGGCTCTGTCTGTGTGTGTGAGGCTCTGTCTGTGTGTGTGAGGCTCTGTCTGTGTGTGTGAGGCTCTGTCTGTGTGTGTGTGGCTCTGTCTGTGTGTGTGTGGCTCTGTCTGTGTGTGTGTGGCTCTGTCTGTCTGTGTGTGGTGTGGCTCTGTCTGTTTGTCTGTGTGTGGTGTGGCTCTGTCTGTGTGTGGCTCTGTCTGTCTGTGTGTGTGGCTCTGTCTGTCTGTCTGTGTGGCTCTGTCTGTCTGTGTGGCTCTGTCTGTCTGTGTGTGTGGCTCTGTCTGTCTGTGTGTGTGGCTCTGTCTGTCTGTGTGTGTGGCTCTGTCTGTCTGTGTGTGGCTCTGTCTGTCTGTGTGTGTGGCTCTGTCTGTCTGTGTGTGTGGCTCTGTCTGTCTGTGTGTGGCTCTGTCTGTCTGTGTATGTGGCTCTGTCTGTCTGTGTATGTGGCTCTGTCTGTCTGTGTATGTGGCTCTGTCTGTCTGTGTGTGTGGCTCTGTCTGTGGCTCTGTCTGTCTGTGTTTGTGGCTCTGTCTGTGTGTGTGTCTCTGTCTGTGTGTGTGGCTCTGTCTGTCTGTCTGTGTGGCTCTGTCTGTCTGTGTGTGGCTCTGTCTGTCTGTGTGTGTGGCTCTGTCTGTCTGTCTGTGTGTGGCTCTGTCTGTCTGTGTGTGTGGCTCTGTCTGTGTGTGTGGCTCTGTCTGTCTGTGTGTGTGGCTCTGTCTGTCTGTGTATGTGGCTCTGTCTGTCTGTGTGTGTGGCTCTGTCTGTCTGTGTGTGTGGCTCTGTCTGTCTGTGTGTGTGGCTCTGTCTGTCTGTGTGTGTGTCTCTGTCTGTCTGTGTATGTGGCTCTGTCTGTCTGTGTGTGTGTCTCTGTCTGTGTGTGTGGCTCTGTCTGTCTGTCTGTGTGGCTCTGTCTGTCTGTGTGTGGCTCTGTCTGTCTGTGTGTGTGGCTCTGTCTGTCTGTCTGTGTGTGGCTCTGTCTGTCTGTGTGTGTGGCTCTGTCTGTGTGTGTGGCTCTGTCTGTCTGTGTGTGTGGCTCTGTCTGTCTGTGTATGTGGCTCTGTCTGTCTGTGTGTGTGGCTCTGTCTGTCTGTGTGTGTGGCTCTGTCTGTCTGTGTGTGTGGCTCTGTCTGTCTGTGTGTGTGTCTCTGTCTGTCTGTGTGTGTGGCTCTGTCTGTCTGTGTGTGGTGTGGCTCTGTCTGTTTGTCTGTGTGTGGTGTGGCTCTGTCTGTGTGTGTGGCTCTGTCTGTGTGTGTGGCTCTGTCTGTCTGTGTGTGTGGCTCTGTCTGTCTGTCTGTGTGTGTGGCTCTGTCTGTCTGTGTGTGTGGCTCTGTGTGTCTGTGTGTGTGGCTCTGTCTGTCTGTGTGTGTGGCTCTGTCTGTGTGTGGCTCTGTCTGTGTGTGTGGCTCTGTCTGTCTGTGTGTGTGTGGCTCGCTCTGTTTGGCTCGCTGTGTGTGGGGCTCTGTGTGTGGGGCTCTGTGTGTGGGGCTCTGTGTGTGGGGCTCTGTGTGTGGGGCTCTGTGTGTGGGGCTCTGTGTGTGGGGCTCTGTCTGTGTGTGTGGCTCTGTCTGTCTGTGTAGCTTTTTTTGTAGGTGGCTCAATGTGTGGGTAGGTGGCTGTGTGTGTGGGTGGCTCTGTGTGTGGGTGGCTCTATGTGAATGACTGTGTGGGTGGCTCTGTCTGTGTGTGTGTGGCTCTGTCTGTGTGTGTGTGGCTCTGTCTGTGTGTGTGTGGCCCTGTCTGTGTGTGTGAGGCTCTGTCTGTGTGTGTGTGGCTCTGTCTGTCTGTGTGTGTGGCTCTGTCTGTCTGTCTGTGTGGCTCTGTCTGTGTGTGTGGCTCTGTCTGTCTGTGTGTGTGGCTCTGTCTGTGTGTGTGGCTCTGTCTGTGTGTGTGGCTCTGTCTGTCTGTGTGTGTGGCTCTGTCTGTCTGTGTGTGTGGCTCTGTCTGTCTGTGTGTGGCTCTGTCTGTCTGTGTGTGGCTCTGTCTGTCTGTGTGTGTGGCTCTGTCTGTCTGTGTGTGGCTCTGTCTGTCTGTGTGTGTGGCTCTGTCTGTGTGTGTGGCTCTGTCTGTGTGTGTGGCTCTGTCTGTCTGTGTGGCTCTGTCTGTGTATGTGGCTCTGTCTGTCTGTGTATGTGGCTCTGTCTGTGTGTGTGGCTCTGTCTGTCTGTGTTTGTGGCTCTGTCTGTCTGTGTGTGTGGCTCTGTCTGTCTGTGTGTGTGGCTCTGTCTGTCTGTCTGTGTGGCTCTGTCTGTCTGTCTGTGTGGCTCTGTCTGTCTGTGTGTGTGGCTCTGTCTGTCTGTGTGTGTGGCTCTGTCTGTCTGTGTGTGTGGCTCTGTCTGTCTGTGTGTGTGGCTCTGTCTGTCTGTGTGTGTGGCTCTGTCTGTCTGTCTGTGTGTGGCTCTGTCTGTCTGTGTGTGTGGCTCTGTCTGTCTGTCTGTGTATGTGGCTCTGTCTGTGTGTGTGGCTCTGTCTGTGTGTGTGTGGCTCTGTCTGTGTGTGTGTGGCTCTGTCTGTCTGTGTGTGTGGCTCTGTCTGTCTGTGTGTGTGGCTCTGTCTGTGTGTGTGGCTCTGTCTGTCTGTGTGTGTGGCTCTGTCTGTCTGTCTGTCTGTGTGTGTGGCTCTGTCTGTCTGTCTGTGTGTGTGGCTCTGTCTGTCTGTCTGTGTGTGTGGCTCTGTCTGTCTGTCTGTCTGTGTGTGTGGCTCTGTCTGTCTGTGTGTGGCTCTGTCTGTGTGTGTGGCTCTGTCTGTCTGTGTGTGTGTGGCTCGCTCTGTTTGGCTCGCTCTGTGTGTGGGGCTCTGTGTGTGGGGCTCTGTGTGTGGGGCTCTGTGTGTGGGGCTCTGCGTGTGGGGCTCTGCGTGTGGGGCTCTGTCTGTGTGTGTGGCTCTGTCTGTCTGTGTAGCTTTTTTTGTAGGTGGCTCAATGTGTGGGTAGGTGGCTGTGTGTGTGGGTGGCTCTGTGTGTGTGTGGGTGGCTCTATGTGAATGACTGTGTGGGTGGCTCTGTATGTGTGTGTGTGTGCGTGGCTCTGTCTGTGTGTGCGCGTGGCTCTGTCTGTGTGTGCGCGTGGCTCTGTCTGTGTGTGCGCGTGGCTCTGTCTGTGTGTGCGCGTGGCTCTGTCTGTGTGTGTGCGCGTGGCTCTGTCTGTGTGTGTGCGCGTGGCTCTGTCTGTGTGTGTGCGCGTGGCTCTGTCTGTGTGTGTGCACGGCTCTGTCTGTGTATGTGTGTGTGTGTGTGCACGGCTCTGTCTGTGTGTGTGTGTGGCTCTGTCTGTGTGTGTGGCTCTGTCTGTCTGTGTGTGTGTGTGGCTCGCTCTGTTTGGCTCGCTCTGTTTGGCTCGCTCTGTGTGGGGCTCTGTGTGTGGGGCTCTGTGTGTGGGGCTCTGTGTGTGGGGCTCTGTGTGTGGGGCTCTGTGTGTGGGGCTCTGTGTGTGGGGCTCTGTGTGTGGGGCTCTGTGTGTGGGGCTCTGTGTGTGGGGCTCTGTGTGTGGGGCTCTGTGTGTGGGGCTCTGTGTGTGGGGCTCTGTGTGTGGGGCTCTGTGTGTGGGGCTCTGTGTGTGGGGCTCTGTGTGTGGGGCTCTGTGTGTGGGGCTCTGTGTGTGGGGCTCTGTGTGTGGGGCTCTGTCTGTGTGTGGGGCTCTGTCTGTGTGTGGGGCTCTGTCTGTGTGTGGGGCTCTGTCTGTGTGTGGGGCTCTGTCTGTGTGTGTGGCTCTGTCTGTCTGTGTAGCTTTTTTTGTAGGTGGCTCTATGTGTGGGTAGGTGGCTGTGTGTGTGGGTGGCTCTGTGTGTGTGTGGGTGGCTCTATGTGAATGACTGTGTGGGTGGCTCTGTATGTGTGTGTGTGTGCGTGGCTCTGTCTGTGTGTGCGCGTGGCTCTGTCTGTGTGTGCGCGTGACTCTGTCTGTGTGTGCGCGTGGCTCTGTCTGTGTGTGCGCGTGGCTCTGTCTGTGTGTGCGCGTGGCTCTGTCTGTGTGTGCGCGTGGCTCTGTCTGTGTGTGTGCTCGTGGCTCTGTGTGTGTGTGCGCGTGGCTCTGTGTGTGTGTGTGCGTGGCTCTGTCTGTGTGTGCACGGCTCTGTCTGTGTGTGTGTGTGCACGGCTCTGTGTGTGTGTGTGTGCACGGCTCTGTCTGTGTGTGTGTGTGTGTGTGTGTGTGTGGCTCCGTGTCCACAAATACTCTCTACTACTCTCTAATGCTCACCTATTGCCATTGTAAATGACAATACCATTTATTTATGTTTAAAAAAATTGAAAAAAAAGTCATGAGCAATGCCAATAGCTCTACCTTTAATAATGCCGAGACCATTGCATTGTAAATGCTTGTTCTACCAGCCACCGAGAGATCTGGGGCCTGACATAGAAAGGTGTGGGCGGAATCCAATATTTAGATCAGCCCTGAAAGGGAACAATTCACAGTAGGATCCCCCTACATCATTGTGAGCTGGTACGACTGACCCTGGCTCCGTGATGTTATGTTAACAAGAATACAAGTATCTAATATTAGCGTCGATTCGACCCTGCCCTGCCGAAATTGCCAATAAGATTTAATGGCGATGAAACATGTCGGCTGAAAAGAAGTGGTTTGCATGTATGCAACCGGTTTTAAATACCTGAGTAAGGACACGAGAGAAGAAAAAAGTTGGTAATCGGTGTCGCTTACTTCAGTTTTTATTATTCTGGGTCCTGTCTTGTTTGATAGTCGCATAAAAACACATAAGGGTGTGTGTTACTTTGAATCTTTTTTGTTTTTTTTGGGACACTTATAAGTTATAGCAAAATGGTTGCCGATGATGACAAAAGTGAGCATAGCTGGTGAGTACCAATCAGCAAGCCCCACTGGTGGTGCGCACGTGAGGTACCATTTTGCTTTTTTCACAATTTTTGTTACGAACACATATATGGGTGTGTTATTGGATATACATACTCGAGTGCCCTTTGTAAATATTGATTGGGTATAGCTGTCATTGGACAAAGAGACATTTTTATATAAATAAAGGCAAATAAAGTGGAATTACACTACCTTGTAAAGATTAAGGCGTGTTTAAAAAAGGAAAGAAAGAATTCCATATTCCAAAATAGAGATTTGATAAGCCTGAGGGAACAGGTCTATTGTATGTATTGATGTTTTGAGAGGAGGGCGACCTGCTCCTGAAATTCCCTCTATAGCTCCGTATTGATAGGATAGAAAGGGTGAGACCCAGACAAACTAATCAATATCCTATGTACCTCCATGGTATCACTCAAACCGGTATGAGCCGTTGAGTGGCCTCGGTGATATAGACTGACTGGTATAAAATATGAGTGGGCTGGAGAAACTGGAAATCACAAACAGCAACCCAAAGATAGTTCCTGATCCCCCTAATGGTTTGGTGGTCTGCTTTCATGTAATTGACCTAGTAGATATTTCTCATCCATCACAATCAGCCTTAGTAGGGGGTGAGAGGCACAATGGGGACTCAAGTACCTTGCTAGCCATACCGGCCAACGCTGTTTTTGGTGGTGGGGAGGCAGATATACCTGCTCAAAACGCACATGCACTAAGAATGGTCTCATGAATTTTAGACGAGGCCTGGCTATCATATATTAAGATGTTTGACATTATCTGTCTCCAAGAAACATGGCGCAGGGATGAGGTGGTTATTAATGGGTTTTGTTCATCTAGTGTCCAGGCAATTCCGTCTGTTGAAGGGAGGGAAATGGGTGGCTTAGTGACCCAGATCTCTGTAAAATTTGGATCAATAAAGACAGAGAATACTGTGGACTCACCTTGGTTTCAGATTATTTTAATCTCAAACCTAACTGATGTCCCAATATTGCTGATCAACTGGTATTATAATATCTTTGACCATAATGAATGTGGGGTCATTAATAGTCTAAATGAGTAGCTCAATAAGGCAGTGGCTAAATGTTTACCTGTATGCATAATTTGCCAATGGGATTTTAACTGTACTTTGTCAGTATAGTACGCACATGGTTTGTGTGGTGCTAGACACCAAAAATCAATCTCTCTCCCATTATAAACACACTGTGCAGGGTGAAGCCCTAAATGATATTTTTGTAATTAATAATTTATGTTTTGTTGATACTCTGGTCGGTACTCCACTTAAACAGTTTACAACATTTCGGGGGGGAAGGTTAGGGTAAATACTATAGATTTTATACTGATTTCTAGGAAATATTCCCACTTGGTGAATAACTTTGTGGTCTCAATCCCTCCAGTGATCATAACCCTCTGGTTGCCAGCTCGCAAATAAAGGCATTGAAGGGCATTAGTGAGGATTACCCTTTGAATTACAATCCTCACCAGGGGTTGAGATTAAAATGGAGTAAAATAAACCCTGTTAAACTTGAAGAGACCATTGTGCGATCTAACATGGACAAGGTCATGACATGTTTATCTGGCGCTTCTAGCCCGGAGCTGGTAATGCAGAGCTTCGAAGAGATCTGTGAAGACGCGGCTATTAATCGGACTAGCTCTGTGAAGAAAAAAGAACCACCGGACACAAAATGGTTTAATGCTGCATGCTCTAAGGCCCAAAAAGACCTTAAAAAAGCCTTGCAAATGGTCCCCCATGCTGTAGATTTAATTAGGAAAGCAAGACAAACTTACAAACACGTTATTGGGCAGAGAAAGGATGCGTTAAGAAGACTCGCATGGGAAGATTTGGGGAAAGCTAGTGCCCTGATGGATTCTAGAAGTTTCTGGGAAGTGATAAATCGCCTCTTTTTTCAAATGAGACTAGGAATATGGAATCGTTAATAACAGGGGATGCCTGGATAGCTCATTTTTCTAAGATATCTAATCCCAAAAGGGTCTCATTGCAAGACCAAGACATATCGGTTAATCTTGTTACTGCGAAACAACTTAGCTTATCCAATTCTATTGGTGAGGTTGAAGACGCATTGTTGAAGGGTATTTCTGCAAAGGCCCCAGGGCCAGATGGTGTCCCTTTGGACATGTTTAAAGGCAATCCACTCTTATGGGCACCGTTACTGGCTAATGTTTTTAAATCATTAATAGTAGGCCGCATTCCTGTCTCATCGAAAGAGGAGGTGGTGGTCCTGATATACGAAAATGGCAGCAGGAACGATCCTGTTTGCTAAAGGCCCATCTCCTTAATTGATGTGGCGTGTTAAGTCTTGGGGAGGGTAATTCTTGCCCGTCTTGAGTCGTGAGCTAATGACTCTGGCCTTATATGAGTTTGAGTTTGAGTTTAAAAGTTTTTATATAGCGCTCTTTCACCAGCGGTTTCATGGCGCTGTAACTAGCAATTCTCCACAGGGGAAAATGGAGGGAGGACAGGTGACCGGAAACTAAATAAAGGTTTTGCTGAAAAAATAAGTTTTAAGTTTCTTTCGAAACTGGGAATATGAAGTTGGGGATCTGAGCTCTAAGGGTAATGAATTCCAGAGGGCTGGGGCAAGGGTCGCAAATTTTGAACCCCCCCACTTTTTCCGGCGAAACCGGGGAACTGTCAACAGAAATTGAGACGAGGATCGAAGCTCCCTAGCTGGAAGGTAAGGGATAATCGCCGAAGAAATGAAAGCAGGGGACGTGCCCAGTCGAGCCTGGTAGGTGATGGTCGCAAGCTTGAACTGGACACGTTCCCGGACCGGAAGCCAATGTAAGGTTTTCAGGAGGGGAGTGACATGTGAGGATTTAGGAAGGTTAAAGACCAACCGAGCCGCCTGGTTTTGAATCATCTGCAACTGCCTAAGACTATATGCAGGTATACCTGCATATAGGGCGTTGCCGTAATCCAGGCGGGAAATGATCATCGCAAGGACAATCCACTTCAAAGCCTCGAAGGTGAAAAATCGAGAGACCTTGCGGATGGTAGGGAGGGAAAAAAAGGAAGAGGAAACCACAGAACTAACCTGGGAGTGAAGGGTAAGGTGAGGGTTAAGTTTGATGCCTAGAGTCTTGACAGAGGTAGAGGGGACCGGAGGGAGACCAAGGGAAGGGGGCCAAAAAAGTGAAGACCAGGGACTGGAGCAACCACCCGTCAACACCAACTCGGTCTTATCGGGGTTGAGTTTGAGGAGGTTGAAATCCATCCAGTCCCGGATAAAAATCATAATAGACTGGAAATTAGAAATAGAAGCAGAAGAAGAAGATAGATTGAACACAAGTTGGAGGTTATATCCCATTCACAATACGGTTTTAGAAAAGGAATGGGCACAAACGAACAATGGCTTAACCCCTTCACTGCGGGGCTGTTTCCCCCGCTGTGCTGGTGGGCGGGGGGCGTGCACAGCGCCCCGGTGCTCATGACGAGGTCAGCTCGTCATGAGCCACGGCGCTGACCATGCCCGTTCCAATGGAACGCTCAGCACAGCACGGGAATCAGCCCAGCATGCGAGTGTTCCATGTAACGGGCGCGGTAGCTCGTCATGCGCACCGGAGCGCCGTGACTCATGACGAGCTGACCTCGTCATGAGCACAGGAGTGGTTAATCTCTCCTTTGTCGTGGGTAAGTACATGAAGGCCAAGAGAGGATCAATCCACTTGGCCTTTATGGACTTATCCAGTGCATTTGACACAGTTAATAGGGGGAAGCTGTGGTTACTTATGGAAAGGTTGGGCTTCGAGGAGGCACTTATCACCCTTTTACGTAGGATGCATTCATCTACCTCTGTTTCTATACGTTACGGACCAGGAGGTGAAAAAACCAGGCCTATCGCGTCCATAGAGGGTGTATGCCAGGGATGTATTTTGGCCCCATTTGTATTCCTTTTATACACAAACGGGGTGGAGAAATTCCTAATGGAACAGCAATTGGACTACCCGACTATAGAAGGGAAGCCGGTTCCCCTGTTGTCATATGCTGACGTCACTGTACTGATGACTTTGACAGCTAACAGTCTTCAAAAAGCCCTGATCGCGTTTACTGATTTTATGACGGCATTGGATCTCAAAGTCAATTTTAGCAAGTCCTTTATTATGGTTTGTGGCCCTAAAAACACAAAAACGAGGAAATTTGTGGTTAAGGGAAGAACCATTGAAAAGGTACCCTCTTTTACATATTTAGGGAATGTTTTAAATAATAAATTGAATTGGGACCACTCAGTTGTAACCAGGGCCCAACAGACCAGTAGAATCATAGAGGGCTTGTTTCGCTTTGGGTGCAAACTGGGACATAAGCCAGTGGCAGAAATTTCAATCTTCTATAAATCAACTTATGGGGCAGGAGTATGGGGAAGCCAAAAAACCAGTCAGTTACAAATTTTGGAAAACAAGTTTATAAAAAGATTGTTGATGGTTCCCGTCTTTTCTCCCACAGAATTCTGTCATTTTGAACTAGGAATGGACTATGTTGAAGATAGAGTTAAAATTGCCCCCTTGATTCTATGGGGAAAGTGTGGTCGTCGGACGAATGATCATTTACCAGAGCGATTATAAGGGATTGCTTAAATTTAGAAAATGTATCGCCCATTCCCTGGCTTTGCTATGTTAAAAATTCCTTTAATAAGATCGGACTGGGAAATTATTATAATAACCCGGATGGTATACAATCTAATATAAAATTAACCATCAAAAATGCTTACTACAGTGAGCTAAGAAGATCTAATCTGGAAGATGAGACCTCAAATCATGGGCTGCTAAACCATTAGCAATTTTATCTATCTTTTAGTATCCATACACAATCTCGCTTCCTCCTGACCAGGTTTCGTCTCTGCACACTGCACTTATTTGTGGCTTTCTCCATTCAGGTGAGCTGGTGGGAGAAACTGACTCCTTGCCCCTGTAATAATTTAGCTGAACAAAGCACAATGCACTTTATGCTGTTTTGCACTTTATATAAAGATACAAGGGCACACTTTATGAGGCCCATCCTGAGGTAAATGTCCCCCTGCTCATACCAGGATGGTTTTAATCACTTACAATCTTTGTCCAATCCCGTCATTTGTTGGGCTGTGTTAAATTTTATTAGAACTGCCTTATTAATCCGGAAAAGGTATGATAAGGAAATAGAGAAAAAGGGCTGTAAGCAATCATAGGGTATCATTTTTATCATGACATCCTTGGACTGATATAGAATATGGATTTTATGGATAATCATGTTTTGAAATTTTATATGTTGTTTGGATATTTATTTATTTATTTATAAAGTTTTATATATATTTAATATGTCTAAAATGCTATATGGAAAGTTTTAAGATCTGTTTTATCATTTTATCTATGTACTTTTATGATTCTTATGAATCGAATAAAGTTTTTCAAACTAAACAAGAGTGAAAGTATGAATGGATAAAAGAATGAATGGATGTATAAGTGCATACTGTTATCCTTCAGTGCTCCGGTTCACTGATTATTACCTAGATCTTACAAGTGTGAATACCTAGCCTCATAAGGTCTTGTACCGAAACCCACAAAAAACCTGAAAGCCTTCGCTTTTCTTTTTCAGATGTCAGTTCTGTTTCGCTAATTGATTAAAGTCACTTCAGCTCCTTTGAAGTTATGAAAGTTTACGATCATAACAAATTAACCACAATTTCACATGAAACTTGCTCAGGTTTCAGTCTAAACATGGTGAGAAAAAGTAAGTCGGATCCTTTGAGGCTCACTAGGGTTTCTACAACTCATGGAGGTTGGGGGGGGGAGGAGAGAGACTAGACAGAAAAGCAACCATTCAGAGAAACTACTGGAAACCTTGCTGCTGCATCAGAAGTCAGACCGCTGGGGGCAATCCACTGAGGTGACGGGGAGTTTGCTCAGCGGGTTGATGCATTCTGTAGCCTGCCTTCAAGTTCCACCCACCTTGTAGCCTGCCTTCCACCCCTCCACAAAAGGCTGGGTAGGCTTCTTGGCGCTAATCCAGCCATTGCTTCTCCTTGGAAAGCCTCAGCATCGTGGCAATGGCCATGTAGGGCTCCGAGTCCACCCTATTGTTAGAGGATCAACATGCGGCCCCCTCAGCTCATTTTACAGGTGTGGACATGTGTGTGCTGTTGTGTTGTCTGTGCTTCTGGTGAAACAGTTTGGAGCAAACCCAGAG
Source organism: Lissotriton helveticus (assembly GCF_964261635.1). NCBI lineage: Eukaryota > Metazoa > Chordata > Amphibia > Caudata > Salamandridae > Lissotriton > Lissotriton helveticus. The sequence continues at coordinate 483,560,966 of NC_136060.1, forward strand.
CTTTACTTTTGATTTTGCTCTAACAAAGGTGGGACCGACCTCAGGGAACAAGAGCTGTTTGTTTATGTTTGGAATGAGGTAGTGAACATTGTGGATTGATGGATGAATGAATGAATGAATGAATGGAGTGTGAACATGAGTGGTTTATGGATGTATGGATGGTCTTTAGGGTTGAAGCCGACCACAGCGAACAAGAGCAGTTTGTGTATGAATAAAGGAATGGATGGATGAATGGATAGATGGATGGATGGATAGATGTGATCCAGCGCCCCTATAGATATTCTGTCTCAGCAACCAGATACTCACCATTAATCATAATTCCCTCACAAGGCCCATTAACCAACGAGACAGATTTTGGGCAGCTGAATCATGTGACCTAATTAAACAGAACCTTATTCAAAAACTATTTTCACTTTTATATACAAAACCATGGTTTGCGCATAAAAACATATTAATTAAGTCACTAATGTAAATGGATCAACTAGTGGTAACTAGACCATAAATAACAAGGCCAGCTTGTTGTTCAAAAGTCTTATTTTATTAATTTCATTTCAGTAAGTGCATTTTATTGAGTTCTTTATTTGCAATTTCAGCAACTTTTATTTGAGGATTAGCACATTAGAATGACAATTCAAAGTATATCAATTAGCATGAATTAAGCAAATAAACAGTTTCCATCACCTAAGTTCCCTAACTAAAACTCACTTAGCCTAAAGAAATAGTCATTAACCCTATTGATCCTTACGTGCTCCAAAAGGTCCTTCAGCACGGCGCGCCTTTCAGGATACGGAAAGCGAGAGACGCCCTCCCTCCAAAGGGGTCAGTTTTTATACCTTTTCTGACTAGCTAAAGTATCTTTATCACACATTCTTTCTGAAAATCCGAGCTTCTAATTGGCTGAGCCATGTCAGTCCACCATTAGGTCATATTTTTCTGACCAAGTCCGGGGCCTCATCATAGCCCTTATTGTTCTTAGTTTCTCCATCCTTTTGCTTCCTCAAAAAGATACATTCTCCGTGCACAAACTTCTCACTTCCTAATCTTGGCAGGACATACTGCATCCTGTCCTTGGAAATGTCACCAAGAACACATTCGACTCGACCATGATTGCTTCTGCGTTAAACGTTTGTCAGTTCAGCAAAATTCTCTTTCGTCTGCGCATGAGTGAAGGCTTCACTCTGGTCAAGTTTCATACTCTGCAGCACTGCCAGCCATTTTCTTAGGCCCTTTCGCCAAAACTAATGTATAAACAAACACAAGACATCAATTAATGAAAGAATAAGAATTTGTTCTGTTACCCACCCTCCTTTGCTAATTATTAACCCAATAAATGTTACCTAGCTGAAGCAAAGAAAGCAGCAAATAGGATTCTTTCTCAAACGTGTGCCACATAAAGACGAAAAGACATAACATAAGCACACACAAATGAGCACATGCCATTAATTAAACAGCCGCAAATATTAAATATATTATATATTATATATATATAAATATATTATATTTAGTATTAAATTACCCCCCCTCTCATTGCGAGCTTAGCGCTTCTGATGCCAAGTGAGAACCGCCTCGTGCTGAAAGCTGGATGTTCTAGTAAAAGGTGACCACAGAAGGTTACCTGTTGGCATGGTAGCACAGCTGTGGTTAGAGACACTAATCTATAGCATGAACAAAAAAGGATACAGCTTACAAAGTACTACACAAGTTCGATGTATATGCCCAAATTTAGTTAACATCGGTACGTGCAAAGTAGGGTGAGGAGTAGGCGTGGAACTGTCGAAGAAAAGATGTGAGTAAACTATAGTAGAGGACAGCATTGAAAAGGAGAGAGACCTCCAGTTGTCGTGTATCCCAAAGGATGAGGAATGGAGCGTTGAGAGAAGTGCCTTCTTGAGAAGGGTTGTGGCCTCACAAAGACATTACTTCATGTAAGACCAGTGCAGTCGAAAATAGCTGATGAGTTTTTGCCTCAATACGAAGACTCTCTGGAGCATAGATTAGAACATTGTAATATTTAGAGCTCTATTGAAGCCAATCAAGGGGAACGAGTTATTAATATAATACCAGTAAAGGACCGCTGTGGTCTTCATGACACCCTGATGTAATCCCCCTCCTCTAATTTACTACAGATAGATGGCATTTTTTAGGGGTGGGAGGGATGTGGAGAGATTCATCAATAGCCACAAGAGGATGCTTCTTCCTCCTCCCCTCAGCTTCCGCTGTCACTGTTCTACAAGCTGGAACCATGGAGGTGGATTCTCCATAGCATCTGATTGACCCTCAGGTTTGTCAAACTATGAGTGGAGCAGTGGGGTAGAGCCAAAGGAAAGGGGGTGTCTATAGCGGTGTCTCCTTCTCTTCTTCAGCTGTCTGCGAACAAACCGCAATAGCTGTTGCAGCTGCACGCCGGCATGAACAGCTGCACGCTGACATGAACAGCTGCACGCCGCCATGCACAGCTGTATGCCTGCGTGCACAGCTGTAGCTGCCTGCTAGCTTGCATATTTTCAGCTGCACGCCAGCACACACTGTTGCAGCTGCACGCCGGCATACACCGCTGCATAGCGTGCACAGCTGAAACTGCACGCCAGGCATGCACAGCCACAGCTGCACGCCAGCATGCACAGCAACAGCTGCACTCAGGCATACACAGCCGCAGTAGAAGCTGTCATACACTGGCAGTGGCTTCCACAATAGGTAGGAGCGTCTCAGTAGTTTCTAAACCAGTTGTATCTCCCGGGGTTCTTTTATTCCCATTTGGTCAATGCACATCTGGATGGTAGCATTATTTAATAGTCTCACAGTCTGTCGCAGAGGTCATTTCTATTGGCCTTCGCCTTTGGTTTGGGCCAGTAACACTTTACCAGGTCTTTCATGACCGGTGTGGTTGGATAAAAGACTATAGCATGGAACTGCAAAGTTTAATAAAGACAGAATAGCGGTCATTGTCATTAATCCTAACTAGGCTTAAGACGGACTGCCACCCAAGGAACCATTTTTTTAATGCATACTCCTTGTAAAAAGACACCAATAATTTCTGCTCACTTTTACTGAGTACTTTGGCCTAACCTTACAAGGGAGATAAACATGGCTTTTATAAGCGTGATTTGTGTTACGGTGATGCAGGCGAACCTGCTGTGCCCATAGAGTTTCTGCTAATTAGATGCTCTAAATGATGATTTGAAATTTATTAACTATTATACGTTGAAATTAAATAACGGTAAGATTTTTCTGTAGTACTACTGCTCACATTTAAATACAAGTTGCAAACTTCGACAGGCGGGCACAAGCTGTCTTTCAAGGGGCAAAGGAGAGGCTGCCTGTTGCGTTGGGTAGGGTAGAATACTCCTGGGAATGAGGTGGGCGGAGGGGGCAGTGTGGATCGTGTCTTATGGCGGTACTCACTGGTGACCAGTATCAATGACTTTCTTTTGCAGTTTCTAAGGCGGCAACAGGTCCTTGGCTTGTACAGAAAGATCTTACAGACTGCCCGCCAGATACCCAATGAAGTCGACCGCCAATACGTGAAGGAGTGGGCCCGGGAGGAGTTCAAACGCAACAAGGACGCCACTGATGAGGTAGGGAGAAGAATGAGATAAATGTGACAGGACTATAGGTAGAGAGTGAGAGTCTGTCATCGCAGAGAAGCGGAGGGCAAGACAATCCTGGGACGAAGTTGAGATTGAGTCGATGCTGGGAAGAAGTTGGGGTTGAGTCGATGCTGAGAAGAAGTTGAGGTTGAGTAAATGCTGGGAAGAAGTTGAGATCGAGTCGACAGTGGGAAGAAGTTGAGGTTGAGTCAATGCTGAGAAGAAGTTGGCGTTGAGTCGTTGCTGGGAAGAAGTTGAGATTGAGTCGATGCTGGGAAGAAGTTGGGGTTGAGTCGATGCTGGGAAGAAGTTGGGGTTGAGTCGATGCTGAGAAGAAGTTGAGATCAAGTCGACAGTGGGAAGAAGTTGAGGTTGAGTCAATGCTGAGAAGAAGTTGAGATTGAGTCGACGCTGGGAAGTTCGTAAAAGTTAGTGAATGCGAGAACAAGGTGAGAGCACATGGATGCTTTGCTGAAGGTGACATTACGGTGATGGGCAGTACTGCAGAGGGTTAGTGAGGGGCAGGCGGGCATAGGGGAGTTAACGATAGGGGTTGGTGAACGCCCACGATGGCCAGTGTGGGCCTAGGTTCTATGAGGGTTATAGTTATATTTTATATATATATTATAGTTATAGTGTTGAGAGGGATTACTGAAAGAAGGCAACGGTGAACATTAGTAGTGGCCCTTGTTGAGGATGCTCTCTGAAGTACAGATGGTGTTGGAGGTAGAAGACAGAGGGCGCTGGCAAACTTCATATTGGACCGTGTTGTGGCGTGTCGTTGAGTGAGAGTTGGTCTTTGTTCAATCATAGATGGCTCTGATGAACGTCGAGATGGGAAGTCTTGTGGTGTGTCATTGAGTAAGAGATGGCGGGTTAGTCATAGACGGCTATGATGAACGTCGAGATGGCCAGTGTTGTGGGAGTCCGTGCGGGAGAGATGGTGTTGAGGAGGCATTGGGATGGATTGCATTCATGAGGAAGCCAGCATGGGGTAAAATGTTTGTATTATTCGGATTCTCACGGGGTAAGGACAGATGAGGCGACAGTATGATTAAATTCTAAGGGTATGACAAAGCGTTTTGATAAAGCAACCACACGTTAATCGCTGACACACTTCCTGTTTTCAGTTGTACAAGTTATGTAATGAGGAATAGTTCCCCTAATCGTCCTGCTGAGTGTTGTCATTCAAAGCATCAGTTCATGTAGTTTGTGTCGTATTTTCAGCAAAGCATTTTTGTACTATTTTCAGTACTCCGTGTTCTAAAGAAACTGTCTTAAACTTCCTATGGCATACAATAAGCCAAAGCACATTGCATATTAGTGAAACAGCATTTGTGTTTCCGTATTTCAATTTACAGTCCAATTCCAGTGTAAAGTTATTTTGTGAATAGAGTGGTGTTTGACGACCCAGTGGTCGTTAGTCAAGTGATGATCAAGTGTGGACCAAAAATACACACTAGTAATGCTAGTAACGTGTTAACATATGCACAAGTCACTTCATAACAGTAAATCCTACATTGTATCCAGACATAAGGATATTTATCCTCATTACGACTCACCTCGGGAGGCCAAAGGGTTTACAGTTTACCCAGGTTTACATGGTTTTGTAAATCTGGGGCAGCGTCAAAATTCATGGGTGTTGCATGGAAACACCCACTGCAACGCCAATGGAACGCCTCCCGGGCACAGTGTGAGGCAACGCATCGATGTTCACTGCGTTGCTTTACTCTTGATGTACGAGGCCGTTCAAAGCCATACAGCGTGACTTTGCCGGTCTTCATAAATCTGATTGAGATAAGCCCACAGAGACTAGTTTAGCATTTTTGGAAAGAGCAAAACACCAGCCCAAATCCATCTGGTGACGGAGCAAGTGGCTGTGACCAAAAAGTTAAAGAAACTGTTCCTACAAATATAGATTGGACTCCGAGCTTGTGGGAGCTGCAGGAGATGGAGAAATGAACTTTCTGCATTTGAAGGGAGGTGGGGGGGAACAGCCTTTACAACGAGGGCATTACCACGCGCTGCCATTACTACGCTGCTTTTACAACGCAAGTTTCAACGACTTGCGCTGGAGGGCGCTGTTGGACAAGGAATAGTTTAATTTTCTCTTCCAACACCTTCCCTACTGTAACGTGGGCTAGAGTTGGAATAGAAAATTAAACTATTCCACTATCCAGCGCTTACAGCGCAAGTCGTTGTAATGACTTGCGTTGTAAAAACAGTGTTGTAATTTCACGCGTGGTAATAGCCCGCGTTGTACTGTCATACAACCTTCTTATTAGAATGGGACGGGTGGTAGATATTTGGCCATGGACTAAAAGGGAGCTGATATGTGCCGAGGTCCTAAAGATTTTGGAATAGTATCTCATGAAGGTTCTCATTGGTAGGACCCCGGAGCAGCCAGGGAGGACCAAACCATCTGTTGGGTCTCTGAATAGGGGTGCCTGGGCGAGTCCAATTGTTCCTCTTTGTGTTTGATCCATCTGTATAAAAACTTCAATAAAAAAAGATAGATATATATATATATATTTATATATATATATATATATATATATATATATATATATATATATATATATATATATATATATATATATATATATATATATTCAGGCACATGAAAAAACACAACCCTACGCGTTTCGAAGCCTAGACTTCTTGCTCACGGGTAACATTGTTGTGGGCGGCCATTCAATTTAAAGTGATACAATGTAAACAGACTTCCGTGCACGTGATCAGAAAGTGAAATAGACAAGTTACTACATTTTAGCAAAAATGTCCACGTTTGCATGTATAAACATTTGAAGACTCACAGTATTAATCTAAGCCTCGGGATTTAACACAAAACAATCAACCGTGTATTGATTGAAATATAAACAAAATTAATAAGCAAATGCAGCCCAAGTGGGCAAAGTTCATATTATTGCTCTAATTTTTAAAGAGCCATATTTGTTAACAGTTCGATGGTGTGTAGCCCATGTGGGCACAAGCAATCCCGTTGCTGCATGAGTCCTCAGTAGAATCTGTGAATCAAAGGACAAAAGATGCACTCAATTTTTTTCTTTTTTCAAGTCTACTGATCAACATGTGATTAAAAACTTTAAAATCCAAAAAGAATGAAAATTACTTTGCAGGTAGACAGACAACAAACTGTGTATACTCTAAGTTTGTAAATGGACAGCTAGCTCTTCACCCATATTATGCCCTGCGGGGTGTGTGGTGTTATATCGGATGATGTACCGGGATTCCAACTTACGCAATTCCAACAACCTATTGCCCCCCCTCTCCTTATTTTCCACACAATCAATCACAAAGAATTTCAGTAGGTTTGGGTCCTGGTTGTGTACGGTAGAGAAATGCCTTGCCACCGGATACTGTGGATTTGCATTTTTTATTGCTCTCAGGTGTTCAAGTGCTCTAAGCTTAGCTTTTTTTGGTCGTCATGCCAATGTAAAATTTATCACACGGGCACTGCAGTGCGTACACTGCATACTCAGTATTGCAGCCTAAAAATTTAGTAATTTTGTGTTCTGCTTGACTGCTACAAATCTTGAGGCTCTTACATTTGTGGCTATTTTTATAAGCCTTGCACCTGGTGCATGGAAAAAATCCAACAGTTTGTTTGGTTTTAGATGGTTTTTTTACTAAGGCATTACTCAATGTGTCCTTAAGCGATTGCGCTTTCCTGAAGGACACTGCGGGATTCTCACTGAGTACCTCTCTCAAGTCCTGGTCCAATTTAAGAATGTCCCAATATTTGCTGAGACTTTTCTTAAGTGCCTAAGATCGACAATCATAAGTAGTGATAAATCTGATTTGCTCAGAGTTCTCACGTATTTTGGGAACCAACAGATCTTTCCTATGCATTTGTTCAACCTTATTTTCAGCTTGTTTTATCACTGTGTTGCTGAAACCCCTCTCCAGGAACCTTTGACACATGACAGATTTTTCCTTCTCAAAACCAGCCTGTGTACTGCAGTTACGTTTGGCCCTGATAAGTTCCCCAAAGGGGAGGGGGGGCAATAGGTTGTTGGAATTGCGTAAGTTGGAATCCCGGTACATCATCCGATATAACACCACACACCCCGCAGGGCATAATATGGGTGAAGAGCTAGCTGTCCATTTACAAACTTAGAGTATACACAGTTTGTTGTCTGTCTACCTGCAAAGTAATTTTCATTCTTTTTGGATTTTAAAGTTTTTAATCACATGTTGATCAGTAGACTTGAAAAAAGAAAAAAATTGAGTGCATCTTTTGTCCTTTTGATTCACAGATTCTACTGAGGACTCATGCAGCAACGGGATTGCTTGTGCCCACATGGGCTACACACCATCGAACTGTTAACAAATATGGCTCTTTAAAAATTAGAGCAATAATATGAACTTTGCCCACTTGGGCTGCATTTGCTTATTAATTTTGTTTATATTTCAATCAATACACGGTTGATTGTTTTGTGTTAAATCCCGAGGCTTAGATTAATACTGTGAGTCTTCAAATGTTTATACATGCAAACGTGGACATTTTTGCTAAAATGTAGTAACTTGTCTATTTCACTTTCTGATCACGTGCACGGAAGTCTGTTTACATTGTATCACTTTAAATTGAATGGCCGCCCACAACAATGTTACCCGTGAGCAAGAAGTCTAGGCTTCGAAACGCGTAGGGTTGTGTTTTTTCGTGTGCCTGAATAAATACAGCACAGTTCATTATTTGGGCCCCGGCTCTGGTTTTTTCCTTTATCACGGATTTATTTAACCAGGTGTGTGTGGAATTTGGACGGGGTTGGCGATCCCGCCGGGAGCCTGCTGCGTGAAGTGGCTTGAGCACGCCGAATCTTGTGTGTCTCATATACATATATATATATAAACCTAAAGAGAGAGATGAGCTTTTGCTGTCTATGGTTATGAGGGAGGAGGCAGAGACTTTGTACCTTAGGGAACTAAGTTTGAGTCCCGGCTCGGCTCAATATCCTCTGATTCTGGGCAAATCACTAATTTATGTGTGTCCATAAATGTTTGTAATGTAATCTGGTGCTCATGTAATACGTGTTAATGCTCTCTGGCGAAGTTGTTGCTGTGTAAAACTGTATTTTAAAAAAGCATATGCCTCAGGGTGTGTTTCTGTTTGTTGCACCCTCAGCAGGTGTTGTGTTTTTCCACATCATTGCATTGGCTTTTCAATAATCAACAAACGGTGGTGGTGGTTTAAATGGTAGCACATCACTCTTTGTGTATAATGGGGATTGGTATACAGTATGGGTGCCCGTCGAGGTTAAGAATTTACACCCCACTACCTCAGCTGTCAACCCATTGTGGTTCAACTGTGTCATAATATAGAAATAAACCTGTTCAGTAATTCATTCATGGAAAGTTATCCTATTCTACTTAGCTCAGAGATCCCACCTTGCTTCCTGTACCCACTGTGTGCTGGTTACAATGGGACCTTTCTTCCCTGGCTCATTTCTTTAACCCCTTCGATGCTGATGACGAGCTCAGCTCGTCATCAGTTACGGCGCTCGTACGCTGATGACGAGCTGATCTCGTCATGTAACGCGGCTTTTCGCAAAACGCAGCGCACAGCGGGAAAACCGCTAGCGCGCATGCGGTTAACAGATTGAAGTGTTCTTTATCACCCTGTCTCAATGCACCCTTCTCACCGATGCTCCTGTTTTCCAGGTGGTGATCCGAATGATGGTCACGCAAGGGACCATGCAGCTGCAAGAGCTGGAGAGATCCCTGCAGTTGGCCCAGTCGTAGCCATGTGAGGATGAAGGAGAGGTCTGGACTCCTCTCGGCCAATTGTTGATGAGGAGTGAGACCAGTGACTCTTCGGCTACAGCTGCAGGATCTGCCAAAGATGGAGAGAGACAATACTAGACATCTTGACGTGTGTCGCAGGAAGCGTCTGTGTCCTTCCATACTGACCGAGGATGCTCAGTGGACAGTTGAAAAGTTTTAAGTTCAACAACATAATTTAATTTAAGTTTAATAAATTGATAACATTCTGCTCAACACATATTCTGTTCTATTCTGTGAATCTTATAAAGCGCACAGCTACCCGAAGGCCTCCCAGCACCAGGAGGAACAATAAAATACAGAGTGGTTAGTGTGGTCTCCGAAGATATCTTTTATGAGTTGTCATCAGTATCTCAGGGAACAGTCAGTGTGCCCTGTGTCCAGGAGAGATGGGGCTTTAAATCTACTGTTGACCATCTCCAAGAGAGGCCCCATTGGTAAAGCCACTCTCTTCAATGGGACATTGTGGACTCAAAGTCTTGGAATCTTCCACCCAAAATGTGTTTGAGCCTCCACCCATGAGCATTATTATGGTCTGAAAATATATTTAAAATGCTCCAGCAAGGACATCCTGCCAGTTTTTTTAGTTTACCGGAGCCCAAATGTGCTCAAAAAGGCTTGGAGACGCTGTACAGGTGGTGAAGCCAAAACTGAGATTAACCTGTAGTAAACATTATCTGGATAAAGAAACACTGTCCATCTGAGAGGACAACGTGACCAATTTGAAATTTACATTGTTGAAATAAATGTTATTTTTTGCGCACAAGCCTCGTGACGTTGATGCATTTTCCCGTGAAATGGCCGCACCCAGAGTCCCGCCTCCGGACGTTTGCTCTACGCAGAATGAGGGACCGTCCTTTAGGAAACTGGTCTTACACAGGCCATACTATACTGACAATGACAGGCTGTATCATATCATACTATCCAATAAAGTCACCCTCACTTCCCTTTACCCTGAACCCTCAAGTCACCCTCACTTCCCTTTACTAGTACCCACCGACCCCTAAAGTCACCCTCACTTACCTTTATCTACCCCGAACCCTCAAGTCACCCTCACTTCCCTTTACTAGTACCCACCGACCCCTAAAGTCACCCTCACTTCCCTTTACTAGTACTCATGACCCCTAAAGTCACCCTCACCTCCCTTTACTAGTACCCACCGACCCCTAAAGTCACCCTCACCTCCCTTTATCTACCCTGAACCCTCAAGTCACCCCCACTTTCCTTTACTAGTACCCACAGACCCTAAAGACACCCTCACCTCCCTTTACTAGTACCCACCGACCCCTAAAGTCACCCTCACTTCCCTTTACTAGTACCCACCGACCCATAAAGTCACCCTCACTTCCCTTCACTAGTACCCACCGACCCCTAAAGTCACCCTCACCTCCCTTTACTAGTACCCACCGAACCCTAAAGTCACCCTCACCTCCCTTTACTAGTACCCATCGACCCTTAAAGTCACCCTCCCTTCCCTTTACTAGTACCCACCGACCCCTAAAGTCACCCTTACCTCCCTTTACTAGTACCCACTGACCCCTAAAGTCACCCTCACCTCCCTTTACTAGTACCCACCGACCCCTAAAGTCACCCTCACTTCCCTTTACTAGTACCCACCGACCCCTAAAGTAACCCTCACCTCCCTTTACTAGTACCCACCGATCCCTAAAGTCACCCTCACCTCCCTTTACTAGTACCCACCGACCCCTAAAGTCACCCTTACCTGCCTTTACTAGTACCCACCGACCCCTAAAGTCACCCTCACCTCCCTTTATCTACCCCGAACCCTCAAGTCACCCTCACCTTTACCTGTACCTATCTCGAGCCCTCAAGTCACCCTCACTTCCCTTCCCTAGTACCCACCGACCCCTAAAGTCACCCTTACCTCCCTTTACTAGTACCCACCGACCCCTAAAGTCACCCTCACTTCCCTTCACTAGTACCCACCGACCCCTAAAGTCACCCTCACCTCCCTTTACTAGTACCCACCGATCCCTAAAGTCACCCTCACCTCCCTTTACTAGTACCCATCGACCCTTAAAGTCACCCTCCCTTCCCTTTACTAGTACCCACCGACCCCTAAAGTCACCCTTACCTCCCTTTACTAGTACCCACTGACCCCTAAAGTCACGCTCACCTCCCTTTACTAGTACCCACCGACCCCTAAAGTCACCCTCACTTCCCTTTACTAGTACCCACCGACCCCTAAAGTCACCCTCACCTCCCTTTACTAGTACCCACCGATCCCTAAAGTCACCCTCACCTCCCTTTACTAGTACCCACCGACCCCTAAAGTCACCCTTACCTGCCTTTATTAATACCCACTGACCCCTAAAGTCACCCTCACCTCCCTTTATCTACCCCGAACCCTCAAGTCACCCTCACCTTTACCTGTACCTATCTCGAGCCCTCTATCCACCTCTTAACCCTCGAGCCATCTTCCCCTCCCTTTGCCTCCACACCCCCTGAGCCCCCAAGTCACCTTCACTTCCCTTTATATATACCCACCCGAGCCTTGAAGTCATCCTCTCCTCCCTTTAGCTCTACCTCCCCCTGAACCCTCAAGCCACCAGTAGAACACTACAGTGCCGCCATGATGTTCCCGTCTCTCCATACCTCTACACTGGCGAGCCGCCACTCCCCACATGTGCCCTCACACTCTCCTGGGCGTTTGCAATCAAATCATCTGCCTCAGTGGACACTCAAGCCCATTGCACCAACAGTGCCTCATTTTTTTGACGCACTGGCGGCGCAATGGGCTTACCCATATTTACAAGGCCACATAGTGTCACCCTACAAGACCTTTCATGACCTTGTACATATGGGTCCCTTTCACGCATAACTCTGCATGGAAGTGTTGTTCCACAGGTGTTGCTTTGGCTGTTCACACGCAACACCCATGGAATCTGAAGCATTCCCAGATTTACAACATTTTGTAACCCTGGGAATGCGTCAGAATCCTGCGCCTCCCCAGAGAAGGGGTAGGAGTGGTGCCATGAGGAGAAATACTTTTATTTTTCCTCATTCTTTCCTCCTCTTTCTATGTGTGCTGAGAAAGAGGAACATTTAATCAATTATTGTTTTGTGCAAGAAGGTTTTCCTTCCTGCACAAAAACAATAATCCCCACTAAACAGGCACCATTGCAACATGACGCTGGGTGTCTGTGCTGGCGCACAGCTGTTGTTTGTGCGTCGGCACCAGGGGAGAAGGACAGGAATGCGCTGTATCTTGTAGATATGGTGCATTGCTGCCTTTATATATTGCTGCACGGCTGTGCAGCAGGAAGGCTTGCTGTGCTGCCGTGGTTCAAAAAATATTAAATGAGGCCCTTAGCCTGGAGGTGAGAGTTCAAGGGGACATGATCAGTCCCAGCGAGAAGCGACCAACGAGATGGTTAATGGAGATGGATTAGAAAAGCTCATACTTCTCGGAGTAAAATCCACATTTGCCATTCCTTCCGAGAACTAGACTGGGTTTAGGCTGAATCGGGTGGGAAATGGGTAGCGGTCAGGCTCCGGTGACGACATGTCCTAAGGCTCATGATGAGATATAGACGGTACCCTGTTGGACCCACCTTCCTCTCTCTATTCCGTTTGACTCTTTCCCGGTTTTCTCTTTCTATACCCTCTTCTTCTGCCCCTGTGCAACGGCCCAAGCCTACCCTGTGCTGTGAGTGGCTGCAGCAGTGGCGACCGGCATAGTACGCTGGTGGCGGAGCAGGGGCAAATGGTTGCGTGGGGGGTGCGCAATGCAATTAAAAAAGAAAAACGTACCTTGCCGTTGGGTCCCGCGACTCTACTCCTGCTCTCCTCGTCGGACTCAAGGAACAGAAAGCACATCCAGGCTCCCCTGACCAATCACAATGTTGCAATGCAGCATTGTGATTGGGCTGAGCGCCGTGTTTCGACGCTCAGCCAGGGAATGAGGCTTCGGCCTGTTCTCCACGCAGGCTGTAATGCAGCCTGCATGGAGAACAGGGAAAGTGCGTGTGACAGTTTTGGGTGACCCGAGAGGGCCGGCCAAACAGTCATGTGCACTTAGGAGGGGGCACACCACTCCTCCCCTCCTCTGAAAGCAGAGCAGCCCCCACCACCCGCCCGCCCACAAAGCAGCAGGGAAACCAGTACTGACGGAAACATCAAATGATCCTAACTTCAGGTTATCATTTTATGTTTTCTTTTCTTTGCACTGCTTAAAAGCAGTGGGGCGCCGCTACTCTGCCATAGCGGAGGAGCCGCCACTGGGCTGCACGTCGATACCCTCGCCTCCCCAGGGCTCCTCTGGGGGGTCTTGGAGTCCTGAGCTGTGAGGGGAGACCTCAGGTAGGCACTTCGGCTGCTCTACCTCCCTCGCCACCCCCTCACAGTACCCTCCTGTAGAGGAATAGAGAGGTTAAGGGCGGACGAGAAGACCCTTTGGGTGGGGTGGCGGAGTGGGGGGGGACCTGGGGAAAGGAGGACGCCCCCTTGAGAGAAGGTAAGAGAGCTACACATGCCCGACTCCTGCCCAGGTGTAACGAGAGAGAGGGGGAGAGAGGGCAAGAGAGAGAGAGAGAGAGCAGACCGGGAGAGATAGAGTCAGAGAGAGGGAGGGATCGAGAACATCAGAAGTGCTATAATATCCCTGAATGATTATAAGGAACGACAAACTCTCTGTAATAGAAAGTAATTTCAACCCCTGGCATGCTTCGGATGGCCCCGGATCGTCATACGTCAAGGTGGTCGTGTGCGGAGGACGGCCGGGGGCCGTCCAAATCCCCCCCACTAATTAAATCACACGCACAGCGTGAAAATGTGCGCAGCATGCAAGGGGTTAAAGGCTGCGTAAATGATCAAGCGTGAAAAAATAGCGCCATGGCTTCTAAGAGCTGTGTCGCACACTATTCTTAAACAAGGGCAGTATCGGCTTAACGCATGGGCACGCTGGGCAGTTGCCCGGGGGCCCATGAGCATAGGGGCCCCATGCAGATGCGAATTTAACACTCATTTTCCGTTATACATTTTTATACCTGTGAGTGGTTGAGTGGGCAGGGCCCAGTGCACTGCTTGGCCCGGGGGCCTATAATGCTGTTACGACCGCCTTGAACAAGGGCCCAGATTTCTAAGGAGTTGCGTTATCCTTGCATCACGGAAGTTGATGCAAGACATTAAGTGATATCTACTAAGCCACATAAGGGACGATTAGTGCCGCATTGTGTGACTTTGTAAAGAAATGTAACGCAACGCAGCCGCTTGCACTGCGTTGCATTACATTTTGTAGCGTTGGGTGTTCCACGGGTGGAGCAGGAGCATTCCTGTGCACCCACCCACGGAATTGACACAGTCCCAGATTCACTAAAAATCGGAAGCATGGGATTGCGCCAAAGCGGTGAACCTTCCGAGGATGGCGTTGCGATAAATATTTGTATTTCTCTTCATTATTCCCCTTTTCTACGCGTGATGCATTCTGCATCACATCTAGAAAGTGGAAGTTGCCTCTTAAGATTATTATTGTGCTGGAAGGCTTTCCTTGCTGCAGAAATACAATCCCACCCATAACACAGGCACTCTGGTGGTGTGGCTTACTGGTTAGAGGCGGCAGACCCGGGAGCAGAAGTCGGCCTGGACCAGGGTTCGATTCCCGACGCGGCAGGGTCGCGGACCAGGGTCTCGCCTCGGTGCCTACTCTAACCAGGGGTCCCACTCGGCAACTCTGGGCATTAGCTTGCCTAATCTCCACAACGGCCCCCCCCCCCAACGCTGGGGATGCTTGGCTCCACCTTGGGCATTCCCAGAAGGAACCATCCCACAGGGAAAGCCAGGACGGGTTCCCCAGCGGTATACAGCGCCTAGATGCCCCCCCGGTGATTCGCGCGCTTTACAAAAATACATACATAACATAACATAACTCTTGTACTATGATGCAAGGGTGCCTGCGTTGGCGCTCTGCAGCACAATCTGCACCACGCTGGCAGACCGCACAAGTGCGCCATATCTGAGTAGACATGGCGCCTTCACGCAACACAGCGCACCAACTTCCCTTGCTGCGTTGTGTTACATGAAACTTTAGTAAATCTGGCCCAAGGTGTCCAGGCTTTCTTCTATAGGTTTAAGCACTAAAGTATCCATACCTTCTGCTGGCTTAAGCTCTGTATGTTGCTAAAGTACCTCGCTTTAGTCAAGAAAGCCTCTGAGGCTCGGAACTGCAAGAAAGGGACAGATTAAAGGGCATTATTTCACAAGCTGTGGTATTTTTAAGGCCCCGCGTCCATGCCGCAACAGATGTACTTATAGATTTCAGTCGCGGCTCGCATGGTTCGTGGGTGGGGAGAGGGTAAGGGGATTACGTGGGGGGGTGGATTAAAAAAAAAAACTTACCTTGCTGGGTCCTGCGCCGCCCCTGCTCCTGGCTGGGCCCTGCACCCGCTTTTTCCTGCAGAAACAGGAAGCAGGCATCCTTCCTCCCCTCCTATAAGCCAATCACAATGCTGCAATGGCAGCGTTGTGATTGGTGTGTAGGGCGCCCCTCCCGGGCACCTGATGGGAGGTCATCTTCTCTGTATAGAGAAAACAGCCTACATAGAGAAAATCCAGAGTGTGCATGACTGGGGCCGGCCAAACAGTCAGGGCCCATAGCATTAGGCAAGACACTCCTCCTTGACCCCCCCCCCCCCCCCCAACCAGGCATACCATTCTGCTTTCTCGCAGCAGAAACATAAAATGGTATTTAAAATAACATTTTATGATTGTTCTTCTATAAGAAAATAGTGAGGCAAAGCTCCTCCGCCCTAATGGAGGAGCCGCCCCTGATTAAGCTGCCTGCTTTATTAACCGCATGCGCGCTAGCGGTATTCCCGCTGCGCGCTGCGATTTGAAAAAACCCGCGTTACATGACGAGCTCAGCTCATCATCAGCGTAGGGCACGTTATGCTCATGACGAGCTGAGCTCGTCATGAGCGCCGAAGGGGTTAATGAAGAGACAACTCACATGGCTAAATACCACTAGATGGCGCCAGAAACAAGCTACTGCGTTTTCTGTTTATTAAAAACTTTAAACCAGGTCCGCATCTATGAAGGGCCTTGCTTCAGTTTCAAGGCCTGGCCCCAGCAGAAACTTCCAACATGCCTGTGCACCTCACTGAAGTAAGTGAAGTCGCACAACCAGGGCTATAAGTGGGCCGGGTCTCACCGGTGCTGTGCAGTTTTTCAAAGGGGGCCTTGAATCGGGTCTCCATCAGACTCTGTTTTGTGCCCTGGCACTGGCAGACTGCAGTGACAGGCACATCCATGTCCCCTTCCTCACACTGCTCACTTCTCACTAGTGGAGAAGTTACGGCATGACGTCATGCCAGGTGAGCGTTGTAGGGGAAGGGAACTCTTTTAAAGAGAGTCGTTTTCTCCCTGGATTTCCCTTCTCTTTATGAAACCAATAGTCCTGGCTTGTTGTAGGTATGATGTTACTTGTATCATATATCTGGATGCAAAGACAAAAACCAGCAAAATACAAGTCGGGCGGCACACTATGCTAAGCACAGATTTTAGCGTAAATGTTTTTAAAGCCACTCCTTTAATTGCATTGGCCACGCCTATTCGAGAGACCCCCCCACTTAAAGCCCTGCGCACAACACCGTGTTTAACTGATGTCCGCAGGGGGTCTCTAGACCTACAAAAACATCTGATTATCCGAGTATTAGACCGGTTTTTTAGCAGAGCCGAAAATATATTCAGTCTGTCTCGTGCCTCTTATAATGCAGGAGCTCTACAGACAAGAGGGCTAGCTGCAGAGACCGTGTGGGCTCAGAACCGTGTGGGCCCCGTGTTTTATTTATTTTATTTATTTATTTACGGTAGATATGTGCCAGCGGCGGGTGCATCGAAAGAGAGCCGTGAGGCTGCGTGCCAGGAGCTGACTCAGAGACACGCGGCTCCGACACTGAAACGCCCACGGTCGGGACAGGGGCGGCCTTAGGCATGTGCAAGCCGTGCACCTGCACAGGGCCGCCAAACCCCAGGCGCCACCACACCAATATATATCCTTAATATAATAATCCTCTGAGGATGGATACATATTTGCGTGGCGACCCCTGGCAGGGATTTGGCGGCCTCCGGCTCTGTTCCACTTCCAAACACCCTGACCCCCCCCCTCTTCACTGGCCTCCGCGCCTGTGTACCTCGGGGGCCCCCTACCTATACTCCCTGCCCAGGGCCGCCATGAGCCTAGAGCCGCCCCTGGTCGGGAAGTTCACCAGAGTTCAGGACCGTTCCTGGAGGCAGGCCCGCCCCGCTGTGCCAACAGCTGCGGTACATGATGAGCAGCAGGCATTAATAAAATACAGAACCAGGAAACAACCTAGAGGGAAAAGAAACTACTACACAATTAAACACATTCAATGTTTACATTTGCAACAGAAAAGAAGACATTGCATCCCCAAGTGAAACGAGGCACTTTTTTGCAACACATTCTTGGAAACCGTTTTTTACTAAATCACTGTACATATTTGATCACTGGTTCCTTGTTTCACTTGGGGATGCACTGCACAAAATATTAGAACTGTTAAAAATCTCTTAAAAATGATACATATCAATGTCTTCTTTTCTGTTGCAAATATAAACATTGAATGTGTTTAATTGTGTAGTAGTTTCTTTTCCCTCTTGCATTATCCCCTTCCTTACAAATGTATTGCCATTGTGCGTTTATTATTCATTGTGTCTACAAGAACCACTGTCTCTTTGGTATAATACAATTACCCTGGTTCTTAGTAAGTAGGGTGCCCCTGTAATCTTAATCGAGGATCAGGTGGGCAGCATCGTCTGGAATGACCTGTGGTCTGTGAAGCAGAGAGGATGGAAGCAAGGCTTAGAGAGAAGGATTTAGCATCATCAAGAGAGGACCCAGCGAGGGAGGATACTGCTCATTTATCATCATCGTTGCAGTCAACGTCAGGGTTTGATACTTCTACCAGTGATGAGTGGCTTCACTTGATGCTGAAAAGGCCTTCAGCTCCTCAAGCTGCTGGTACCTAAGCGGGACCCGGAGCAGTTTGACCTCTGGCCCTGACCTTCGTGGTGTTTGCAAGCAGTGAGAAGAAAAACCCCGCAAGCGGGACTCACCCAGAGCGGGGGCCAACCCCAGGAACAAGGCCCCCACTCCACCGCCATCACAGCCAGGAACAGCAGGAGCATATCCATGTAGGCACGTCCCGCCGGCCAAGCTCGGGAAGACGAGCCCATGACCCGGAAGCAACATCTCGGGAACTCCAGCCCCAGCTGCAAAGGACCGGCAGGCACACGAAGTGCACAGCAGAACACCGGCTCCAAGACAGACTGACTCCCAGCAAGCCCGGCAGGCCAGGAGACCTTCCAGGGAACCCCGCACAGCCAGGCAGCCGGGCGGGGGGAACAGAGAAGCTACGCCACTCCAGCCCAGCAGGAGCAGCACCAGCACACCATCCAATCTGTTGACAGATAGAAAAAAGAACAGGAGGGCTGCTGGGTAAGTACTGCTTATGTACTCCCGGGGGGAGGGGCAGTATTAGTATCCCAGCATTCCTCTTGTTTTTTTCTGTCGGGAGATGATCATCTCCACTTGTAATTATGAAGGTGTCGAGGACGGAGGGACCTGGGGGTAATACACACTTCCATGAAAAACGAAAGGTGAGTTGATGGGGCGTAATAGTGGCTGCAGCTTGAAAACTAAAGGTACATCTAATCCCCAAGTTAGGGTCCTACCGCAAACCCTCTGCACCCATTCAACCTTAACCCCACTGGAAGAAATGAGATTCAGAGAAGGCTATGCATTGATGTTGTTCTCATACATATTTATTTGTGAAATTATACAGTATGTCATATGTAGTGTATGTGTGAAAATGTCTGATTTTAGTTAAAGTGGCGGTGGGAGCTACAGATAGGTTAGTAGGGAAGGGGTGGGAGCCAAGCTTCAGATGCATCTCAGCTGAAGAACGTGTCGTCCTTGTAGGGTTTGTGCTGTAGACACCAAGACACCCTGGTCTCCCTTACTGGGGTTTTTATGTATGTTTAAGTGGGCCACGTCCTTCCAAGTCTGAGACCCGGTAGATATTAACAATGGGAATTGGAACAGGTCTCTGTGTGCCCTCTAGTCATGTCCTTACAGTGGCAGTTCCTTTGTAGGGGCGTTGCCCCACTGATTATTTGCCCTCAGGGGTCCGCTAGCAGCAGCACTTAAAGTTCTTATAAATTTCAGCCTGCTGCAGGCATGCCATTAGTACATGATGTCACTTGCAGGGGGTGGGGGGTGTTAGGAACAACTTGCAAGCGGCATTCAGCTGAGCAAAAATGCGCATGTCGGGTTGGCCGGGTGCCTGTCCCTGGCCAGCCCGACATGCTCAATCTTACTGGCCTTCCGCACTCTTGCCTGTAATTGAGATGGGGGGAGGGGGTCTAAGCCGCAGCCCCATGTCCCCTTAAAGAGCGGCAAGGTCGCCTGCCCCCGGCCAATCCGGGCGCTTCTTTAAGAGTGCCTGGATTGGCTGCTTTCAGTCACAGGGTAGAGCCTGCATAGAACGGGGCAGAGCCTGTGACTTGGTCCATGCGCATATTGGCCAATCACTGCATGGCTTTATGGTAAGGCCGTGCAGTGATTGGTCAAGGTCATCAGCCTCGCGCTCTCTGCTCCCTCCGTACGTGCGTGCGTGTGTGCCTGCGTCAGTGTGACCGTGACTAGACGAGTGACAGTTGGGAGTCGGAGGCTCGGAGTACTTGGGCTCCACCGGAGTGACCTCGCCGCCCGCCCTGGCCTGGGAGGCCTCGCTCGGTCTACTCGTCTTCACTGTCGCAGTGACCTCGCCGCCCGCCCTGGCAGGCCTCGCTCGGTCTACTCGTCTTCACTGTCGCCTCGAACGATTATTCAAAGGCAGGGTAAGACACTCGTACCCTTTCCAGTTGCTCCAATTCCATCGGGTCAAGTTTTTGTGCTTTATAAACATGCCAGAAAAGAAATGCTCCACTAAAATGCTGCCGGAACGCACCCCCGACAAGCATAGATAGATAGATAGATAGATAGATAGATTATGGAGCAAGAGTGCCATAAGGTGACACGAGCCTTATGTGCCTTTAATTCTGGTCCAAAATATTTGGAAAAGTCAAAGTTTTGAGGCTCAGCAGTGCCTAGAAGGATATGATTAATATGTATGCATTATTCTATATCTTGCCTAGGCTACTTTTATGGTTGGTAAGATATATAAAGAGATGCACCAACAATTCTATTTATTTTTTATTGTGAAAATTGTTGTTTTGGCGAACGTTTGTGCCACCTGTTCTCTCTGTTTTAAGTATAGATTTAATTTATGGTCTGAAGAGGTTTACTGATGAGGGTAAGTACTTGCCAAAAATGCTCCTACTAAAAGGCAATTGTCTTCTTGTCGAGAATATGTAGGGGGCTAACCATTGACCTTTCTTCTTTTGCTTCCTGACCCTGGGCATCACCAGTGTCACTTGAAACATGCACGCTGTGTTTGTTTATGACCTGACAAATGGCTTGCAGCCTACATAAAGTGGTTTGGTGACAGCAGTGGCTTCCAAATACAAGCAATAAAATGCAAGCCTTTGATCAGGGCACAAACAAAAACACAGATTCCATGGAAAGGAAATCCCAGGAGGCCCCACTTGATGCATTACATTTTGCTATTTGAAGATCTGTATAGCCCATTGAACAATCAGGGCTACAAGTACCAGAATGCCCCAAAAATCTGGACTGGATGTGATAATGCCCCGTGGAATTGGGAAGCTTGATAACTGGGTGTGTCTTGCTTACAGTGGATCGGTTTGGGCGTCGATCCATAATATTTTCTTTTGCTTGCTCATTTCCCCTTTGATCGGACAGAAGAGCCACAAAAGAGTGTTGGTATGGTCCCCATCTCACCTTCCACCACTTGTTTCTTTCTTTTTCTCCAACGTTTGTCGGTTGCTTCTACCTTTATGCTGAGGTGAGTCCCGGCATGGCCCAAGCGCTCACACCAACTAAGGTTCACTCGGCATAGGGAATGAAACTCAACGAAACTTACTGAAAATAAATGTTTCGTTTGTGATAACTTTATTTCGGTCAACGACCATAAAAGCACAGATAAAATATGTACATACAATAAAATACATAAATAATTAAGAACCAACAGTTAAAACATTATTATACAGTCAGTTATCAAACGAAAAATGGCCATCATTATAATCAGTCACAATTAATCAAAGTGGACCTTCTACGCCACATGCCGTACAAAAAGCGGGAGACCGAAAACACAATGAGGGGTGATGTATCATATTTTAAAATTCTAACGGCTTGAGCACAATGTTTTAGTCCCAGATTTCTACATAGTGGTACCAGCCAAGCTCTCCGGATTGCGCTATAAGCAGGGCAAAAGAACAAAACATGGGCAATGTCTTCTTTGCTATTGTTACAGACAGGGCAGATTCCCTCCTCTTGACCTGCCCATTTGCAGGTCAGTGTCCCAAGTGGCAGGCAACCGTGCCTTAATTGTGTATATAGTTTTCTTGCAAGGGGAGGTTCTATTTGGTCCAGAAATTCCTCCCTTCTGGGCACGAGTTTTACCTGCGAAAATTCCGAAGACAACCTGCCCATACTTGGCAAGCGGTGCAGCAAACTTAGGTTGTAGTGCCTCAGAGAGGCCAGCAGCTCAGTTCTCCGCACCACTGGACAACTCTCCGCCGGGGTCTCCCATATTTGGGGCATTCCTATTCGATATGCAATAGTTTTAATGTGGAGCAACCAGGATATTTTCTTACTCTTCAACGACCCCCAGACAGCAGCGAACTCAGCTCTGTAGTCCGCAAGCTCAGGTACTGTCCAGAGCCTTCTCCAGTACAGGAGGGGTCGGGCCGCTAATAGTTCAGAGATGGGCTCCACACCTAGGTCAAATCTCAAGGGTATGAGCGGGGTGCTTTGGGGTAGACCAATCAGAATAAATGTAAATAGTGCCCAGTAAGGACAAAACTGCTTGCAATGAATGAATGAGGGAACCCCCCAGGGCTAAAATAATCCGTTAGAGCAGCAGTCTTGAGCAGAGGTCGCAAAGTCCGCTTGAAAGTGGCCAACATGCTCAAAGAGGCAATGCTACCTGGCACGAGTGAATCAAAGGTGCCCAGAGGGCTGAGGTAACAGATGTTGTTTCTACACACTTCTTCCACTCTGGGGCTCAGTCCCCTTCAGTCTCCCCTGTCCCCTTGTCCTGCAGTGTTTAGTGTCTGTTTTGTTTGCACTGCGTTGTTGTTTGTTCCTAAACTCCTGAATCTGCAAGTTCTGCTTTTACCATCACTTTTGTTCACACTGTTTATAAAGCATATCTCAAAGTCTGTTATGACGTTCTGTGGTTATACTAAGTAAGCAGCTACCTACATTATTATATGGAAACCCTTTATTGATGTCATAACTACATATTCAAAATTGCTTCATTAACTTTCTTGCTTTCTCAAATTTGCTTATAAATGTGCCATTTGGGTACTGTATTTTCAACATTTTCTCGGTCACCCCAGTGAACTTAGCTGCAATTTTTACGCCTTACCACTTTCAAATGTCACCAACCGCCACTGTGTCCTTAACTGTAATGCCAAAAACACTGAACGACAAATGTAAAGGGCGTTAAAGTAATACACGTCAGCGATATAGTTCCTCTTTATATTTCACATGTTTCACTTAAGCTTGCATTCCCTAAGAGTGTTCGCTACTTCCAGGAAGTTGTGTTTGTGTAGTTTTTCGTGTCGCATATTATTACTCTTGTATATTGTATACTCTAAACTAAGTGGCCTCTCGGTGTTTACAACGGGACGCAGTTCAACACTCTGGAGTTGAGGCAAAGGCAGTGTGAGTTTCTCTTCTTCAGGTCGGGAGGGTGAAGAGGGCTAGAACCGGTGGCAGAAGGTTTTCGATAAATGTGGCCACTTTGTGGAATTCACTGCCCATACAACTTCGCTCGGAAGCTAGTCTTCTCCGGTTCCGCAAACTTTTAAAGACGTTTCTGTTTTCTGTTTAACCCTGCATTATTCTTGGGTAGCGTTATTATCTGGCTAGCGCTGGGATGCCTACCTGGTAACCAGGCGCTATATAAAACTCAGAATAATAATAATAATAATAATAATAACAGACCTCTGCATCAGGGTCTGCCGCTCTAACCATTGAGCCACACTTCTCCAGGTGTGACATGCAGATGGACAGGATGTGGAGAGAAAATTAGCGCTCATGTAGCGTTTAATTCACAGGCTCACAATTTCAGAACTGATACATTTTGAATATTGTTTACAAAAAATCATTGTATTTATTTATCTGAAATAGCTAACAACCATTGACAAAACCAATAGTACAAGATGGTTTTAGATGTGTCAGTTGTTGTGTTATATATCTGACTGCAATAACAGAAAGCTCATTTAGGAACCAACATATTGGTTGGGTGACACACTATGGGAATCAAAGAAATGTAGTTTGTGTTTAAGCCATGCACTTTAGAGACTCTGCCACACACACTTACTTTTTTCATCCACTTAATGCCTGAGTGAGCCTCATTTCCAAGGGCCCCGTTCGCTACAGTGAGCAGGGTGCGGGCCATTGTTAGTTGTGCTGGCTGTCTGGGCCCCTAGTTATGGTTTAAAGGTGAAAGAGACCTAGGACAGGTGATGACTGTCCGGACCCCTGTGGGCCTTATTCACAGTCCGCGTTGCCCCAGGACAGGGACATTAATTACTGCCTCCTAGAGGGTCACTTATACGATGGACTGTCTCCATGGATACAGACCGCACCTGCTCATGGTTTCATACTTCAGAGTTGGCACTGCGTATCCTTTCGTTTGTGGTTATCACTTCAGGATTACGTCATCCGCTGTCACACAAAATCACCATGGCAACAGACGGATGCTTCACAATTGAGTCACTGGAGCGGAGGATCATCGCCCCACTTGAGTGCCCCCCCAAACCCCAGAGATTATAAATAAAATGGCAATTCATCAACATTTTATTTCTTATCCTCCCTTCCTGAACCGAGAGTCAGGCGGTGGGGGGAGGGGGGTACAGAGGGGGAGGGGAGTCTGCTGAGTGACAGCAGGGAGGAGTGGTGGGCAGAGGGCTGCCTTTGCACTGTTTAAAGTGCACATGTCCCTTTGGACGGCCATCTTGCCACGGCCAGCAAAACATTCGCACTTCAAACCTCTCAACCCAGATGTCTTAAGACAGCTAGGTTGAGAGCAAGTGCAGGCATCAGTGCCCTGGGGAGCGCCGATAGAGTTGGCTTCCACCGATCAGGGCACTGCTCGCTGCTGGGTAACAGCACATGAGCAGACCAGGATTGGTTGAGGGAGTTTGCTGGGGCCTGCCCAATTCAAAGAAGTCACAGTAAAAGAAAGCTTTATTAAAGAAAGCTGGGGACGATCCTTGTTGGACTTGGCCCTTTTGGCAGGTTCACCCCTAAACTTTTTGCTTTTATATGTGACCTGATACTAGTTGTTTTTAGCTTCTGGGCACTTTAACACTGTGTCCCAGTGTAAAGTGTGTGCGCAGTGTGAGTGCGTGGGGTGAGATTGGCCTGCTCTCCCATAGGAATGCATGGAGAATGGGTGTGTCCATGGTAGTTCCTGATGTGTGGGGAGTGCAGGGGAGAGTTTAGTATGTGCGAACTCGTGAGATTAAATACTGGGCGACGGTGTGCGCAGATTTAATGTAAATGTACAGGAATTTATATAGCGCAAATCACCGAGCGGTTTCTAAGCGCTTGCTTAGGGAACCCGTCCTGGTATTCCCCTGTGAGATAACCCCGGCAGGGTTATCCGCAAGGTGAAAGCCAGGCATCCCGCCGCGAGGGGCCGTTGTGGAGATTAAGCAAGCTATTGCCCAGAGTCGCAGAGTGTGACCCCGTGAGTTGAGTAGGCACCGGAGCGAGAATTGTCGAGTCCATGGACATTTTTTTTTTTTTTTAGGACTCAAGACCCCGCCGAACCGGGAATTGAACCCTGGTCCCGGGCTGACCTCGGCTTCCAGGTCTGCCTCCTCTAACCAGTGAGCCACACTTCTCCACCTGTAGTGTGTCTAGTGTGTCTAGTGTAGAAGTGCCACTTCTACAATTTGGCATGTCTGTGCAGTAAATGTGAATTGACTGTCAGGCTTGTGATTGGCTGGAGCTGGCTGGTGTGCCTGGCTCCAGGAGTCAGGATGGGTCTGCCCCTGTGGTGAATGGAGAGATCTGCATGTTGATGGGAGGGAGGAGTACACCTGTGACCTGAATAGGGCTGGGCCTTCCATCCACAATGCTGGCTCCACCCCCTGTGGTGCGTCTGATCTCCCTAGCCTGTCCTGTGAATGGGGAGAGGGGCTGAGAAAAAATAAAGTAATTTCAAAAAGGGGGTGGTGATGGACAGAGTATCTGAGTTAATCAGAACACTCCTACCCAGTCAACAGATCAGGGCTTGATCCATCACTGTTTTTTAGCTCACTGCACCATCCCAGTTCAGAACCTGGCTATATGCAAATTAGTCTGTCCCTGGCCCAGTGCATCATGGGAACAGGGCAGACCAAACTACCAAGCCAATTCTTTACTGGAAAGGAAACAAGCTTCCGGGGACCGGTTTCTGGCATTACAACCGTCTTCGGCCCGGCTTGCTTGAATCCTGATGGTGCAGTGAGCAAGGGACTCACATCTGAGCATACCCTTCCACACTTATGGTGGCCAAAATAATTTCAAAAAGGGGGTGGTGATGGACAGAGTATCTGAGTTAATCAGAACACTCCTACCCAGTCAACAGATCAGGGCTTGATCCATCACCGTTTATTAGCTCACTGCACCATCCCAGTTCAGAACCTGGCTATATGCAAATTAGTCTGTCCCTGGCCCAGTGCATCATGGGAACAGGGCAGACAAAACTACCAAGCCAATTCTTTACTGGAAAGGAAACAGGCTTCCGGGGACTGGTTTCTGGCATTACAGCCGTCTTCGGCCCGGCTTGCTTGAATCCTGATGGTGCAGTGAGCAAGGGACTCACATCTGAGCATACCCTTCCACACTTATGGTGGCCAAAATAATTTCAAAAAGGGGGTGGTGATGGACAGAGTATCTGAGTTAATCAGAACACTCCTACCCAGTCAACAGATCAGGGCTTGATCCATCACCGTTTATTAGCTCACTGCACCATCCCAGTTCAGAACCTGGCTATATGCAAATTAGTCTGTCCCTGGCCCAGTGCATCATGGGAACAGGGCAGACAAAACTACCAAGCCAATTCTTTACTGGAAAGGAAACAGGCTTCCGGGGACTGGTTTCTGGCATTACAGCCGTCTTCGGCCCGGCTTGCTTGAATCCTGATGGTGCAGTGAGCAAGGGACTCACATCTGAGCATACCCTTCCACACTTATGGTGGCCAAAATAATTTTAAAAAGGGGGTGGTGATGGACACAGTATCTGAGTTGATCAGAACACTCCTACCCAGTCAACAGATCAGGGCTTGATCCATCACCGTTTTTTAGCTCACTGCACCATCCCAGTTCAGAACCTGGCTATATGCAAATTAGTCTGTCCCTGGCCCAGTGCATCATGGGAACAGGGCAGACCAAACTACCAAACCAATTCTTTACTGGAAAGGAAACAAGCTTCCGGGGACCGGTTTCTGGCATTACAGCCGTCTTCGGCCCAGCTTGCTTGAATCCTGATGGTGCAGTGAGCAAGGGTCTCACATCTGAGCATACCCTTCCACACTTATGGTGGCCAAAATAATTTCAAAAAGGGGGTGGTGATGGACAGAGTATCTAAGTTAATCAGAACACTCCTACCCAGTCAACAGATCAGGGCTTGATCCATCACCGTTTTTTAGCTCACTGCACCATCCCAGTTCAGAACCTGGCTATATGCAAATTAGTCTGTCCCTGGCCCAGTGCATCATGGGAACAGGGCAGACCAAACTACCAAGCCAATTCTTTACTGGAAAGGAAACAAGCTTCCGGGGACCGGTTTCTGGCATTACAGCCGTCTTCGGCCCGGCTTGCTTGAATCCTGATGGTGCAGTGATCAAGGGACTCACATCTGAGCATACCCTTCCACACTTATGGTGGCCAAAATAATTTTAAAAAGGGGGTGGTGATGGACACAGTATCTGAGTTGATCAGAACACTCCTACCCAGTCAACAGATCAGGGCTTGATTCATCACCGTTTTTTAGCTCACTGCACCATCCCAGTTCAGAACCTGGCTATATGCAAATTAGTCTGTCCCTGGCCCAGTGCATCATGGGAACAGGGCAGACCAAACTACCAAGCCAATTCTTTACTGGAAAGGAAACAAGCTTCCGGGGACCGGTTTCTGGCATTACAGCCGTCTTCGGCCCGGCTTGCTTGAATCCTGATGGTGCAGTGATCAAGGGACTCACATCTGAGCATACCCTTCCACACTTATGGTGGCCAAAATAATTTTAAAAAGGGGGTGGTGATGGACACAGTATCTGAGTTGATCAGAACACTCCTACCCAGTCAACAGATCAGGGCTTGATTCATCACCGTTTTTTAGCTCACTGCACCATCCCAGTTCAGAACCTGGCTATATGCAAATTAGTCTGTCCCTGGCCCAGTGCATCATGGGAACAGGGCAGACCAAACTACCAAGCCAATTCTTTACTGGAAAGGAAACAAGCTTTCGGGGACCGGTTTCTGGCATTACAGCCGTCTTCGGCCCGGCTTGCTTGAATCCTGATGGTGCAGTGAGCAAGGGACTCACATCTGAGCATACCCTTCCACACTTATGGTGACCAAAATAATTTCAAAAAGGGAGTGGTGTATGCGTTACAGCCGAAGACGGCTGTAATGCCAGAAACCGGTCCCCGAAAGCTTGTTTCCTTTCCAGTAAAGAATTGGCTTGGTAGTTTGGTCTGCCCTGTTCCCAGGATGCACTGGGCCAGGGACAGACTAATTTGCATGTAGCCAGGTTCTGAACTGGGATGGTGCAGTGAGCTAAAAAACGGTGATGGATCAAGCCCTGATCTGTTGACTGGGTAGGAGTGTTCTGATTAACTCAGATACTCTGTCCATCACCACCCCCCTTTTTTGAAATGAGAAAAACAAAGTGCACAAGAACCAGTTGTCACTGGTTCTCCCCTTGCCTTACAGCTCCAGACAAAGAAATTGTGTATAAAAAAAGGGCTGTGACCCCGTGGAGTGGTGTGGCTCACTGGTTAGTGGCGGCAGACCCGGAAGCAGAGAACGGCCCGGGACCAGGGTTCAATTCCCTACGCGGCAGGGTCGTGGACCAGGGTCAGCGGACTCGATAATTCTCGCCTCGGTGCCTACTCTAACCAGGGATCACACTCGGCAACTCTGGGCATTAGCTTGCCTCATCTCTACAACGGCCCCCCACATTCGCCGGGGATGCCTGGTTTCACCTTGGAGATACCCAGTAGGGACCATCTCACAGGGATAGCCAGGAAGGGTTCCCCAGCGGTCTACAGCGCCACGACGCCTCAGGGCAGCAGTGCGCTTTATAAGACACATACATACATACCCCATGTGAAAGGTTCTCTCTTTGAACTAAACTTGAGGGGTCCTGCTGCTGCTGCTGCTGGGCGCCAGGAGGACTGCCACTGGGGACTGCCTCCCTGCTGGAGGGCCTGTGAGCTGGCCCCTGGGCCCAACCTTTGCCCCCCCTGCCCTCTAGGAATCTCCCTTGGACTTTGGACTGCTGTGTCTCTGGGCGCTGTCTTTCACATTGGGAAGAGCGCTTTTACTTGTCTTTGCAGAGCGCTGTATCTTTGGCCCAGAAGGACTGTGGAGGGCTTGTGGCACGAGGCTGCAATCCTCTTGGATGGGCGGACCCCTGGCGTGGAGTTATCCCCGCGATTGTGCTTGTTTGCAGCGCGGGTACCCACCCCGCATTTCCTGCCGCATGTTTGCTGATTTTAAATATCCCTAGCGGGTGCCCACCCCACCAGGGATTTTGGATTAAAACGGGTGCCTACCCTGCATTGCAAGCAGCCTGCCGGAGTGACGCTGAGGGCCGCCACGCTGCCCGATGCGACCCGGAAGTGAAAGACAGTCAACAGGAAGCGGACGGGAGCCCACCCAACTTTCCTGTGACCTGGAGGAAGCTTGCCCGGCCGGAGGAGTGAAGCAGGCAGCAGGAAGACGCCACTGGTGCAGCCCGATGGCGGAGGGGGCGCAAGGCACATTGCCGGTGCCTGCCCCCACCGCGGAAAAAGTGAAGAAGGAGCCGGTGTCTCCCATTGGGGCTCCCGAGAGTGAGGGAGAGCCCCGTGGCACCAGCTGAGGAAGCGGAGAAACAGGAGAGGCCCAACGGAGTGCGGAGGGCTCTCCCAACCCCGCCTGCAGACCGGCGAGGAAAGGAGACCGGAGAGGAAAGGAGACCGGCGAGGCGTCCAGACCGGTGAGTGGGGGCTCCATGTTCTGGGTACCCTGCGAGGCCCAATACCATTTACTCTTCCTGAGAGGTCTCTGCCTGATAGGGGGCTCGCTCCAACGTGGGGGGCCATTATTGTTTGAGCCTATGTGGCTCCACCGATCTGGGGGCCTGATTTGTTTAAAGTCCCTGTGAGTGGCTTGGGCCCTCATTTGTCCCACAGAGCCCCGGGGGGCTCCCATGCTTTTGGCCCGATTGATTCTCAGAGCCTAAAGGGCTCCACCTTGGGACATATTTACTTTGGGGCACATTTCATTTTAAAGCGATAGTGCGCTCCATGAGTGCCTAATTGTGTTCAGGGCCTAGGTGGCTCCCACATGCGCAGCATTTACCTACAGAGCCCCGTGTGGCTCCAACGTTTGGCGCATTGTTATTCTGAGGGCCACTAAGAGCCCTTACAGTTTACTTACCCAGCTGCCCAGCAAGTAGTGGGCAGCTGCACAATTAGGTTCTTCATTTTTAGGGGACATGTTCTTTAGGATTACACAGCTGCCCAGCAAGTAGTGGGCAGCTGCCACGTTTAGGCCGAACCCTTGCGCATCTTTGCTGTGTCTGCCTAGGCAGCGCGCCCTGACTATTTGGACTAAGGGCATGTGAGCCCCATGGAAGGCCAGTTGGCCTGGGGACAATACCTAATGTGATTTTGCGCAAGGTGATTGCCTACTGTGCTTGTGATAATAATTGCCTAATGTGATTTGTGCGTAATGTGCAATGCCTTTATGCCTGCTTTAGACCTCTAACTGTGTTTTCATGATTAGGAGGGTGTTTTGCCTAGTATAGTTTATGCTAGTGAGTTTGTTTACCTGCGTGATCTATCCCTAAGGTGATTAGAATTGCGTAGTGTTCCTACCTTTTACCAGTGGTTACTGGTTGTGATCTACCATTGTTATTTTGTGCTACAGTTATTATATGTTCTATAAGTGCTATTTCTACAAAGTGCTGATTCTGACGGTGGTCCATGTGGCCCTGTCATGTGTATATAATCCCCCTGTAGATACTGCTCAGTGCCAGTTGGCACAGTGTAACTATGCGATTATGATCTAATGTGTTTATGGTAATACAAAGGCTATTTTCATATATAACCTTGTGTGGAGTTCCTTTTTGTGGTGTGCCTAGTGTGTTGCTGCTGTGTGTGTGTTGCGCAAACGCTTTACACATTGCCTCCGGGATAAGCCTAACTGCTCGTGCCAAGCTACCAGGGGTTATCTTTGGCGTGTAACTCCCTTGCCCTGACTAGAGTGGTGGTCTCTGCCTGGCTTTGGCACAAGCCTCAGCCAACCAGAAATCCAATTTCTAACAATCCTGCTATACAAGAAAATGATTGCCACAGACCACTTTTTCCGTACTTGGCCAGAGTCCGTGAGGGACATGTAGCATGCTGTATCTGTTCTTTTATAGAAGAAACCAGCTTCCTCAATTCCCATCAAGCCAGTTTTCGGCCGGCTCACTCCACGGAGTCGGTCATTTATGACTTACTGGGAGCTGCTGACAAAGGGTCAACCCAGGCCCTGGTACTTCTCGATCTTTAGGCGGCCTACGACATGGTCGACCATATATAGTCTTGGTGGATTGTGCCAGGGCTGCAAGCTGTCAAGGCATCACTCAGGAGTGTGTCATCTTGTTTCTGAAGGATCGTTCACAGTCAGTTAGGCTTTCTTCTTTTCGCTCTCTGAAGGTTAAGTTAGCCTGCCAAGTGCCTCTGGGATCGTTCTTTTTCCCCTACTACGTCTTCAATCTATATATTTGCCCTTAGTGCTCACCCTGAACAGAATGCAAGTCAAAGTGTACAATTATGCAGATGACATGCAACGGGCTATTAAAAACTCGTCAGAATCGAAATCATCCTTGTAGGATACAATGGTATTCATTCGGGATCGGATAAATAACAACCAACTTGAATTCAGATAAGACTGAAATTGTTTTCATTGGTAAGCAACCCAATCTGTGGAACGCTGCCTTCTGGTCCTCCTCAATGGGTTGTCCTTTGCAGCCCAAGAAGTCAGTCAAAGGTCTCGGAGTTGTGTTTGACTCTAAGCTGCCAATGAAACCTCAAGTAGGGGTTGCAGTCTCAACCTGCTTTTTCCAACTCCGTAATATTAGAAAGATTGGTCGACGTCTCTCCTTTGAGGCTCTTACACAGGTCATTATTGCACTGGCCAGCTCTATAGTTGACAATGCTAATTCCCTCTACTCAGGCTTTCCGAAGGGTCTAGTTGGCAGACTCCATGTAATACAGAATCCAGCTGCCAGGCTTCTGTACCAACAACCTTGGAAGTGTCAGATTAAGCCCCTGTTGCGGGAACCTCATTGGCTACCAGTTGAGCAACGCTCGGTTTTCAAGACTGGTTGCATTATTTTTAAATCTTTACAGCGTCGCAGTCCGGCCTTCATTTCGGGTCGCATCCACAAATATACACGGTTGGATCCCACCTCAGGATCCGCTCATGTGAACCTTCTTCCTACCCCTTCTCCTAAGAGGAAGACGCTGGGTGGTTCCAGTATATTGACACTTCACCCCCACCTCTGGGATACCCTACCTTCTGACATCAGGTTTGCCTCAAATTTAGGAAATGCCTGAAGACCTGGCTTTTTAGGATGTCTTACAATTAATTGTAGTATTGCTTCTGTAGCTCTAGCGCCGAGAGGCCTTTTGGCAGATGTGCACTTTACAGAATCTGGTAAAATATCATTGGCTGAACTGGTGTCACCTACAGTTCATGTGCCACTAGAAAACCACTAGACATTCACATCTCTAAAATGCAATGTCATGAATGTTAGTTTACATATAACTACAACAGGCCCAAACACAACCCCACAACTTGCAAAAGGCATATTATCACTTTCGAAGGTGATAATGGATTGATTTGATCAGAGGTGGCACGGTTGTCCACTTGAAACCCCTCTAAACTGATGTGAACCCCTAAGATTAAGGGCTAGATGTAGGTAATCCGAAAATACCGATTCTAAAATACCGAATTTTACCGATTCGGTATTTCAGAATCGGTATTTGGGATGTAGATAATAATAATTTGGTAAAAAATACCGAATCGGTAACATTTACTATTTACCGAATCGGTAATTACCGATTCGGTATTTGCCATTCATTCCTACGGGCCTGGAGGCTCATAGGAATGAATGCCAATTACCGAATCTGTAATTACCGATTCGGTAAATACCGAAAAAGTCAAGGGTGGCATGGTGTCACTTTGACACCCTGTTGCACCCCTGATTAGTGCTTGTGTGCCATATGGCGCACATACATGCCCTTAGGGCATGTATGTGTGCCACATGGCACAGGTGTAAATGCACATATTAAATATACATAGGAATTCGTTATTTACCACCAACTAATATTTGGTGGTAAATAACGAATCCTTAACCCGTTTGCTGCTTCGAACGTACCAGGGAGGTAGCTTGCCTGACGCCCAACGGCCGACGGCAACAGCGAACGGGTTAAAGCCCTGTTAAAGCCTGTAGCACTGTTTACAGTGCTACCTACATTTCAAAATACAGATTCGGTAATTTTACCGAATCTGTAAATTTACCGAATCGGTAAATTTACCGAATCTGTATTTTGAAATGCCCTACATCTCAGTATCCAAAAACCGGTCGGAAACGGCCGAAAATCGGTATTTTCAGCCGTTACCGACAGGTATTTGGATACCTACATCTAGCCCTTAGTCATTCAACCTGCCTAGTGACAAACAAGTAAATTATTACCTGGCAAGCGAAAAATATGTTTACCAATAGCTTAATGTACACTCTTTTGGAGAAGTTATGAACTCCCATTGATTGTTGCCATGGAAAGATTGTTATGTGAGCCAATCCTGGCTTTATTATCCACAGCATGCTGCATTCTTGTACATGTAGTCTTAAAGAATTCATTGCTAAATTTGGCTCTAAAATCTGGAAAAACAAAGTGCTGTTGGCTAAAAATATGCCACATGACGTGAGCCCACACTACCTGTGAAAAAACGATATAAAACGTAACTGTGCCTACAATATGTTGTTCCACATTAGCAATCAAACAGCAGAAAGATATTCACCTTTATGGCACACGTGGTAACCTTCATTCAGCCTGCCCACCATGTGTGACACTGAGCCTTCCCTTGTCCAAAGCCACAGCCAACAGGCATCTGGTAGTGATAAAACCGCAGCTTACCCACCTCCTTGGAAATACTAAGTGAACACTTAAGTTTAGTGTTCAATAAGGTAATTCAGTCGGGCATCTTCCCAGATGCTTGGAAAATTGCTTCAATCCTTCCTCTTTTAAAAAAAAACTAATATTGACCCTAAGGATCCCAGCAACTATCGACCCATCGCCAGAATTCCATTCCCAGCTAAAGTACTTGAAAGATTACTTAATGCACAGCCTACTGCATTTATTTCCTCTAGGAACCTCCTGGATCACTCACAATACGGGTTCTGGGAGGGACATGGACAGAGACAGCTCTGGTCATGGCGGCAGAGGAACTTAGGACAATACTAGATTCAGGGGTTATGCCCACATTTATTTTATTTGATTTTATTAGATCTATCGGCGGCCTTCGATACAGTGAATCACAAAATCCTAGCAAGTAGGCTAGCGGGGATACCACCCTCACACTATTGTCATCTTACTTAGCTGATAGAATCTTCTCCGTCGAACTTGGAACCTTGTCATCCAAGGATTTTAAACTTCCTTGCGGTGTGCTATAGGGCTCATCTCGGAGCCCTACACTATTTAATATATATGTAGCTCCTCTGACCTCGATCATCAGGCAGTTTGGGTTCTCTGTGGTCTCCTATGCAGACGACACCCTGTTGGTGGTGTCCGTCTCAAGACGTGGAGGAGACAGCTGCCCGTTTCAATTGCTGTATGACGCAGGTTAACCAGTGGATGCAGCCCAACTGCCTGAAATTGAATGGCGGTAAGACTGAAGTCCTGCCTGCTGGGCTCTGATTCACCTTTCTGGTCACCCAGTTGGTGGCATGCCAGTCTGGGCGACTGTCCAGTTCCAGTGACCAAGGTCAAAAACCTAGGATTTATCTTTGATGATAAACTGACATTCAATAGTCAGATCAACAGGCTCTCCGCTACCATTTGGTTCATTTAAAAAAATGTTCCGGAAAATCTGTCCATTCGCCCCCCCCCCCCCCCCGATGCATTAAAGCACTGGTTACAGCATTGGCCCTCTCCAGATTGGGTTACGGTAATACCCTATACGTGGGGATCCAGCCTCAGTATTTATCAAGACTGCAGCTTCTGCGGAATGCGGCAGCCAGATTAGTTTTGGATATCCCTAGGTTTGAGCCAGTCTCCCACGGATTAAGAGCCTTCCACTGGCTTCGGATGGACAAAAGGATTAATTTTAAATCCCAATGCATGGCCTTTAAAGCACTACATGGCACTGGGCCTCAATTTTTGAGGACTCACCTTAATTGGTATGTGCCGGCCAGAAGTCTAAGATCCGCTCACACTAAACGTCTGCAAACATCTAAGTTCAAGAAGGCTCGCTGGGGCGGAAGAAGCTTTCTGTTAGGGACAGTCAAGACTTGGAACCTACTCCCAATCACTATAAAGAGCAGCATGTCGCTACTTTCTTTTAGAAAGGCGCTAAAACCTGGTTCTTTTCCAACGGACTCATCCTGTATACCACGCCAGCACCGCTCTGACTTACCGACTCTAGCGCCAAGACACCCTCGGGCATTCGTGCGCTTTACAAATGCACAAATCAATCCTCAATCTCAACCCCTCTGGGCTCCACCCAATGAAATCATGCCAGAGGGAGCCCGAAGGCCCTCCGTGGAAGGTGATTTTATTTGTGGGAGGAGGTGGTAGTCTGCAGGACGAGGGGTCGGTAGTGGCTGGACTCGTCCCTCCAGCAGCCCCCGACTGTCTGCGGAGGAGGGCAAGGCACGCTTCCAGGGATCAGTGACCTCATGTAAGTATTCCTATGGTGGCTGGTGTCCTTCAGCCCCATGAACTCGATGCCCTCTAGGTGGCAGAGAAAGATGCAGAGAGGTTAGTAGGAGAAAGGGCAGAGGGACTATAGATAACAGCCTGGTGAGGAGGATGTCCATATTTACCTATGGGCCACTCTGCCCCCTACAGCCCCCCACCCCCTCTGGTGCCTCCCTCTCAGCTCAGCTGCTCCCCCCCCTCAGAGCCAAGAAGCCATACCTCAGGGTCTATTGAGGTTCCTCTCTTCTGGGCCTTCCTATGACTCCTTGGCTGAGACACCTCTGATCATTCTCCTCATCACTATGTAGTATCAGTCCAACCTCTGGCAGATGATTTTGGGTTTAGCCCTGATCCCCTAAGTCTTTCTTTATATTAGAAAACGTATTAACTGCCCTGAGCTGAAGTGAGTTTAAGGATTGGATCTCTTAGACTTTGTCACACAACTTGTGGAAATGTTAGAGCCTGGGCCTCCGGTGAATACCACAAGTGTCAACACTTTGTGCAGATTCCTCTAAGGGCACCAGATTTCTGAGATAATAAAAAATAAAATGGTTAAGCCCGTCATCTAGGACTACTAGGTCACATTACCCAACTCCATAACTTGTGTAGTGCGTTTTTCCACCGGTGGCGGGACCATGAATCCTAAAGAGATTTTCAGAATAGGTAAGAGGGGGCTGCAGATGTTGAATTTTTGGATTTCATTTTACCTATTTGGGAAGCTGGTATCTTCCACTGGTCCTACTCTGGCCACATAGGTGATGAGAGTTGAGGTGCAGTTCTGTAGCCATATTTGTTTGAAAGGTTTTATATAGCGCTGGCCAGACCCGGAGGTATCAGAGCGCCTTACATAAACAGAAGCAGAAAAAGGTGGGGCAAAAGTTCTGGGTGGTTAACAGGGAAAACAAAACATAAATAATATACAGGGGTAACAATTTAAGGCAGAGAAGAGAGGAAGTTATGTAGGAAAGGAGATTGAAGTGAGGGTTAGGAAAAGAAAACCAATGCAGGGGAAACAGAAAACAAGGTCAAAGGAGAACATTAAGGACCCCAGTATTTGTTGAGAAGGTGATATTTAAGGTCTTTTTTAAAGCTGAGGTAGGAGGGGCTACAACGCAGGTCCATCACCAATTTCCCTTGATAGGAGAGGGTAGGTAGAGAGCAAGCCTCTTGTAAGGTAGCATCCGTGTCTTTAAAGCTGAGCATGCGTGCAATGATCTGCCTGTGCAGGGCCCTGGCGGTAGTTTGGGCTTGTGGGCCCGATGGAGCCGCTCCACAACGAATCATGCTGAGAGGCGATTCGAGGGCACTCAGGATCTAATCCAGGTCTCCAGGAAGGTCGTGGACTGCGCAGGTTCTGTGCCTTCAGGAATGCCAATGAAGCGAAGATTGTTCAGGCAGGAGCGATTTTCGAGTCTTCTACCCTCTGATGGAGCTCATTGGTGTGGGTCAGTAACCAAGAAACCGGCACATTCAGTATCACAACATCATCCTCCATCGAAGATATGCTGGATTCGGCTTTAGAAATTCTGGCTGTGGCATTCAGAGGTCTTGTCTTATGAAAGCCATGTTGATGCGCATTTCCCCTTGTTTGGTCTCCACAGAGTCTTGGGAGGAACGTATGGCCTGGAGGATGGTGGCCAGGTCTCCTTTCACTAAAGAATTCTTGGCCGGAGTGGCATCACCAGCATTGGAGAAGCCCATGGAGGTTTTGCCTATCTTTGCCCTTGATGAGTACGAGGGGAGGGAGATGCCCCAAATGAATGAGGCCGGGCCAGAGAGGAGGCAGTTCTGTCAGTGCTGGAGAGTAAAGTGGAGCTCAGTGATGTAGGGAGCACCCCTACCCTACCCCTCCACTCTACCAGCGTCACACCAGGATGCGCCCCACGAGGAACCATCTCCTCAATGCGAGGCCGTAGGAAGGACAATGGAGCAGGAACAGAGTCTCGAAAAGGAAAGTATCCGAGCACTATCAACTGGGAGCGGCGAACCACCCAATGGGCCTCCGCATCACCCATGGGAGTCAGCACAACTGCCCGCTCACCAAACATGGCCTTCTCACCTACCGGATACCTTTTCCACAAAATGTCACCTAGAGTTGGGTTGCCGTCAGCTTTGGGCAGACGTGGCTGGAGCAGTGGCACAGGGCATTCCACTCTGGAAGGCTCCCAGCCAACAGCACAGCCCCCTCACCCTCCCAGTGCGGCAGGAAAGGCACCAAACAGGAGGTCTCCACTCTACCCTCTCCCTCCCAGCGAAACGGGGGCAGATCAGTAGGAGCCCACATAGTCGCTCCACCTCCGGCACAGGCCACCACCAGGACACCGACAGCTCAGGACAACGGACTAAAGGTAGGGCTCTCCCAGCGGGCTGCCATTTTGTTTGCGGGCCGCGGTTCGATGTTACCGCTCCGGGAGACAATTCCGTCAGCTGTAGGACTTCAGTGAGGTGGTCACTGGAACACACTGGAGTGATTAGGAGTGACCATCGAGGATGTGAGCAGATGACAGAGTGGTCCAGAGCACTCTTAGAGTGTGACCGCCATCTTGACGCTCGTAACCACGTCCCCCCCACTATTTTTTAAATGAAAGAGTGTTTTTGTTCATTCATTTGTGTTGTAAATGTTTCTCTTCGTTGGGGAGGAGTTGTGAGACAAAGAGAGGTCAGTCTTTCGTTCAGTTTTTTCCCCATGCAAAAAGAAACCTGCCGCAGGAGTGTTCTAAGTCAGTGGCAGGTTAATGCACGGCACGTGATGTACAGCACAAGCTGCAAACACTTGGTTACAGGTGAGTAACATTTCCCTGCTCACAGATGTACGGTACAGATCAGAGTCTGGTACTTGAACCACCACAAACATCTCAGCCTCCAGGTCCTGACAGAGTCTAAAACAATCTAGTGGAATACAGGTAAGAGATCACACTCAGCCAGGACACAGGGATACCACAAGGATGACACAGGGGTGCTACAGGGATGACACAGGGGTGCTACAGGGACACCACAGAAGCATAGGTGTACCACAGGATACCATGAGGACATTGGGTTGACACAGGGATACCACAGGGATACTACAAAGACACAGGGACCCCACAGGGGTACCTAAGGGACAAAGAGACACCACAGGCACATATCAGACAAACCATGGTGCTAATTCATAAGGTGGGCTGGCTGCGAGAAGAGGGCTTAGCTAGCATCAAGGCAGCTATCGCATGGTACGTTATCACGTAAATATCTCAAAATTGATGAAAGATATGACATAAAAATGGTTTAATTTGCACTTTTTTATTCTATACAAATTCATACAAATACATTAAATAGTATGACATTTACAAAAAAAAAAAATCTAAACCACGTTAACATATATACAGACACCTGAAAATAATAGTGACATTAGTGAGTGCGGCTGTGCAAACACGGATACCTCTCGGTCAGTGCATCTGGAGTAGGCTGGCGATAGGCAGTGCTGGTGTGTCGGACGGTCCCGAGCTGCAGTTGTATTTGATTACACTCATTTTACTCCAGGGGTACCCAACTTTTTCTATGCCCCGTCCCCTTAAGAAATGTTGGATTAATAACAAATAATAATAAAAAAGTAATATCACATTTGCAGATGAATAGTCCCATTTTTATGTTTAAAACCACAGATTCAACAACATACAGTCCTGCGGGTGCAGAAATTGAACTACAAAAATAATTTATTCACTCAGTGCATAAAATGCAAATATGAATTATTTCACATACTTTCCCCTCTCAGTCGCACCTGCCTAAATTCCATTTTACACCCCCTGGGGGCAGCAGGCATCCCCAGGTTGTGAATCCCTATTTTACTCTGTAAAGGCTTTAATGTATGCAGGCTATGTGTGGAGGCTTCTGGCCCTCAGCCTGGGCCTGACCTATGGCTGCTTGCAGTGGCCTCCTCTGGCTGAGAACCCTTGTATGATCCACACACAGCTAATGCCATGACCAGACAGGGAAGGATGCCCGCCTTTCTGCTGTGAGGTCACCCATACAAAGCCAGGCAGCTCTGATCCTAGGTCAGACTACCCCAGCCCCACATAAATACTCAGAAAAGGCATTTGTACAATTCAAGATTATGAATTCCATTCATAGATGTTAATTCACCAAAATGCCAGAGGTAATACAAGTGACTTCAAGTAACCTTTGACCTCCGCCTCCCAATGACATCAGAGACATGACTCTGTATTCCATCCTTGACCCCTCTATCGCCTTCTCTTTGCCGTGAAGGGTTTGGGGGAAGGTAAGAAGTGCAAAATGCAGACAGTCCACAGAGCCCAGTTTACTTGCTGGTCACAGGGGTATCCCCAGGGGTCGCAGCAGCAGAGCAGGGGCAGCATATTCTACATAGAGGTGTGGCGCCGCGGCCAGGGCGACTGACGCTGGAATCACGGTTCGATCCCCGGCGCCGGCGGCAGATTAGCCCAGCACCGTGTGACTCTGGGTAATAGCTTGCTTAATCTTCCTGACGACCCCTAGCACCTAGAGACCCTTACGGGTGATTGTTCACGCTTTACAAATGTGGATTATCATTATTACCCCCTGGCAGCACCAGTTGACTATGACGTCTATGCTTCTCCGCTGTCCCTTGATGCCAGTGTTATAATACAGTGCTGAGGATAAAAGTCTAAAAGACATTTACATTTTCTATCCTCAAATATACTCTCAGGTTGGCTGAGGCAAGGCACCAGATCCCTTTTTAACACAGCGGGTCTCTGTCGGTATGTTTTCACAAGATTAGTGCTTCATAAATATAAATGTATATATAATATATATATTTAACTATCTAATGTAGAAGTAAGCTTATGGAGAGGTTTTGCATAAACACAAGCTGTATCAATACAAAGTGCCAGCTCTCTGAACTCCTCAGAGCCGTCAGTAAACAAAAGCATGCAGCCAAGGAGAGGGAGATGGTTCTTCTTGCCCAGGAGGACACAGTAAACAGTTCATGGAATAAAACTGTGAGGAAGAGGGTCTCCTTCCATGGAGAGGAGCTCAGATCCCAAAGACGGGTCAATCATGCATAGTGAGAGGGGCTCACGCACTGCGTGAGATGGGCTCCCGGTTCAACAACAAGGACCATGAGAGGAGCTACCGGTTCAAGAAGAAGGGCCACTACACACCTCTCTTTGTACAGTCCAGAGCAAGTTTCAGAATCAGAGCATCAACGATATAAACCTCTATCACACCGCAGGGTCATTTAACCACATGCGTGCGGCCGTTTTTCCCGCTGTATGCAGCAGTTTTCAAATTACCGCGATTCATGACGAGCTCAGCTCGTCATCAGCACACGGCAGGTAACGCTGTGACGATCTCAGCTCGTCATCAGCATGGAAGGGGTTAAGTGCCACCTGGATCGTTCTCAAGCAAAGTCCCCATCTCCATAGTGCGCTCTTCCGTCACACCATTATTGCCGGGTCTCTCGAGCCCTTAAAGAAATGAAACAGAAAAGAGTCACTAGGGCTTCTAGCACAAACATCAGAAAACAGGACACCAGCAAAAACATTTACGAGCAATGAATCTTGTTGCACTATTGTAGGGCGATCCCAGGTAACGTATCTACGACTCGCTACAGGGCACTTTACATTTCCAGCTGGTGGTGCAACTTTAGTCAATGCTGTCCCCACTCCCCGATTCTTCCAAATTCTCAAGTCTGAGGCGAATAATAACTTGAATATGTTCTAACCTATGGATGGCCTCAGAGTCCAAATCTCACCAGACTAGGAAGACAACAGGGTCCATCCTGGTCACCACATCTGGGGAACCGCCACAGCACCTCGCTGCTGCTGCAAATGGTAGACCCGCTTCTGTGTGATCCAATCATGCAGTGATAGGAGTGTGAATGAAAACAAGCCTGGAGACTGAGCTATTCCGGCATCAGCGCCAAACATCGGGAAGTGAAATTAAAACCAAAACAAGATGGCGGCGACAGACCCAGCACGGAGCCTGGAATAGTGAGACACTCATTCTACCAGAAGAACAAAGCGTGATGGTGGAAGCTTATGCAAGGTCTTCGGAGTTGCCTTTTCTAGACATAGTCAAGTTCCCATTTTTTTTTAAATTGTGGGCTTTTAGGAGGACCACAGTTTAAATCCCATTTGTGGATGATACAAGAGACTGATCTCCGTAGAGTCACTCTCCTCCTCACATCGCAAGGATCAGACCACAATCTGCAATACATTTTCTTTTATAGGTTGGCTACTTTGTGGTGTAAGGACACACTCACTTTAATCTAAGTAGCTTCATTTAAGTTAAGATGGGCGGACTCTTTATTCTAGCACCCGTCAGATATTTGGTATAGTTCTTTTCTACATAGTTGGAAACATGCTTCTCTTGACGGCAAGCTAATCATCATTTAACAGTGTCACCTGTGAGCCTCTGGGCACCAGAAAAATCCACGGCTCCGATCAGTCAGGTGTGGAGCGAACTTGCCCCGTATACTATTTCCCTTTAACTGAATGACTAGTGACAAAGTTACGTGATGCTCCACATGGTATGAGCATCATCTCCACCCTCCGATAGACCATGACCAAACCAAAATGATTTAATAAAGGCCAGGGCCAGCTTAGCGCTGGTGGCGCCCTGTGCAACAATGTTTGTTGGCGTCCCCCCAATGGCCTCCTCTGCCACGGATTCCCTTACTACCACCCTTTAACAGTGCCCCGCAAGTCTCCATAACCACTTTCTCTCAGATGCATTTAATTCATTTTATAGCGCCACTCATACCAGTGCAGGGTGTCAGAGCACTTTACATCACACACACTACACCGTGAAAATCAATCTTAGGTTTGTAAATAAGTTTGTAGGAAATGTTACATATGACAGAGGACGGTATGTTACACCTACAACGCAACTTTTACGTAGCATTCCGTTACAACACAGATTTTACAACGCGGGATCCATTACATCGGATGTCATTACAATGCATGGCATTACATCGCAGATGCTATTACAACGCATACTATTACATCGTAAGTATTGGTAAGTATTTACATTTTTTTTTATTTCATTTAATATTATTTAATTGATTTAATTATTATTAATTATAAAAAAAAATATTTATTTTTGTTTTTAAATATTATAAATTAAATATATTAATTTAAGTGATTTTTTAAATAAGTATGAGTATAGGAGTATATGTTTTGGGGTACTGAGGTATATGTTTTGGGGTGTTTGGGTATTTATAGGTTTTAGGGCAGGGTTTGGGTTTTGGGGTACAGGGGTGTTTTTAGGTTTTAGGGTAGGGTTTGGGTTTTGGGGTACAGGGGTGTTTTTAGGTTTTAGGGCAGGGTTTGGGTTTTGGGGTACAGGAGTGCTTTTAGGTTTTAGGGCAGGGTTTGGGTTTTGGGGTACAGGGGTGTTTTTAGGTTTTAGGGTAGGGTTTGGGTTTTGGGGTACAGGGGTGTTTTTAGGTTTTAGGGCAGGGTTTGGGTTTTGGGGTACAGGGGTGTTTTTAAGTTTTAGGGCAGGGTTTGGGTTTTGGGGTACAGGGGTGTTTTTAGGTTTTAGGGTAGGGTTTGGGTTTTGGGGTACAGGGGTGTTTTTAGGTTTTAGGGCAGGGTGTGGGTTTTGGGGTACAGGGGTGTTTTTAGGTTTTAGGGTAGGGTTTGGGTTTTGAGGTACAGGGGTGTTTTTAGGTTTTAGGGCAGGGTTTGGGTTTTGGGGTACAGGGGTGTTTTTAGGTTTTAGGGCAGGGTTTGGGTTTTGGGGTACAGGGGTGTTTTTAGGTTTTAGGGTAGGGTTTGGGTTTTGGGGTACAGGGGTGTTTTTAGGTTTTAGGGCAGGGTTTGGGTTTAGGGATAATTAAATTATATTTACCATTTTAAAATTAATTGAAATATA
This sequence comes from Lissotriton helveticus, assembly GCF_964261635.1. Taxonomy (NCBI): domain Eukaryota; kingdom Metazoa; phylum Chordata; class Amphibia; order Caudata; family Salamandridae; genus Lissotriton; species Lissotriton helveticus. The sequence goes on from NC_136060.1 coordinate 483,604,544, forward strand.
TTTAATAAATTAAATTAATTATTTTACATTAAAAACATTTTTTATTAAATTAATTAAATAAAATAAATTAATATTATTAATTTAATTTCATTATAAAAAATATGTACATTAAACTAATTACTTTTTTTAATTAAATTAAATTACAATTTTTATTATATTTACATTTATTAAATAGATATTATTTTATTAAATTAATGACAATTTTTAAATGTCTTTTAATTAAATTATTTAAAAAAAATTATTTACAATAAACTAAATAACATTTTTAACAAAAAATTCAACTTACCTATACTTACGATGTAATGCCATGCGTTGTAATAGCATCTGCGATGTAATGCCATGCATTGTAATGACATCCGTTGTAATGGATCCTGCGTTGTAAAATCTGCGTTGTAACGGAATGCGTTGTAATACAACGCGTTGTACTGACACCAATCCGACAGAGGACTACAAGGTCACATGTCACCCATACAGGTAGGCAGTATAGTTTAAATATGCTTGGTCTGGAGAAGCACATCATGGTTGGTGGTTCTCTTTAATAATAAGAATGGATTTCTATCCAAATGAACCCTTTTTCCGACATTAGGATAACAAAAGACTAGCGAACAAAATCATAACTCTGTAATCTATACCTTGCAGTTTGCATGCGGCTCTTGGAAGACGGTTAATAGCTCACTGTTCTATATTAGGATTTTAACTTATAAACTGCAAGTAACAAAATAATCTCTCTGACAAAAGCAGTAACCCACTCACCTATTTACATTATATGCACTTTGTGATCTGCGTAGTACATGTTCTTTGCAGCAGGCATATTAAATCACTGCCCTACCATACCAAGAGCCAAAACCCACAGTAGACAAACCTCTGATCTCTCTCTAGGAAGAACATTAATCACTGGAGTCATCTTGACATTTTTATTGTTGCTTGAGAATTGCTGGAGGCTGCAAACACAAGTCAGAGCCCGGTGCAGTCGCACTGATTGCACCGCCCTGGTGCCAGCCCTGATAGGGGCAGAGGAAAGGAATGCAGCTTGGCCATTGGTGTTTGAACAGAGTTAGAGGTTTGCCAATTCCGAAGTTAGTGCACTTGAGGCTACAGAAACTCTGCACAACTCCCCCATCATGAATTTGACACAACCACTTACATCGGCTGTACCGCCAGCAGCAGCAGCAGATAGGAATGAAGAGCACGGTTGGCACCACAACAGCAAGTGAGATGGTCAACTCAAAGTGGGCTGGTTTTTCATAGGCACAGAAATCTGCAAAGATTAAACAGGAGAAGTGACTTATTAGGCATTATTTAATTATGATATTAACACTGGCATTCTGTGACCAGAGTTTGAGAAAAACCCAACACTTGAACAGCCCGCATAGGCTACGCCACTAGACGCCACCTCCTCCAATAACACCCTTCCACACCTCCTACCTGACCATTCATAGTGGGAGGTAGCGGTTACCGGGACTTCAGAGCCGCTCTGTGCCAATGTAATATTTACTGGCTCTTCAACCAATCTTAGTGCGGTACTTCACAACAACAGACCTATCCCAGCGCGGCACTCTGTGTCATCATCAACCATTCACAGTGCCACAGCACCCTCAGATCCCATTCCACTGCAATTTCCCTTCTTCGCCTGTTTCTCCTGGACATCCGGTCCCGATGCCCCAAGTGAAGGGCAGAATAAGTTGTGGGCACGCCTTGTGCCAGGTCCTCTTTTGAGACCGGATACTCCCTAGAAGGGTTGAAAGCCAGAACTCAGGCTCCACATCATATGGTTAAGGATGTAGGTCTCTCCACTGCCACCCAAGTAAAAGTTATTTTCAGCTCACCAGGACCAAATGACTACAGTTTTGAGTGAGCACTAGTGCAACCCAAACAGTAGTACTGATAACCTCTCAAGCGCAAAAGATGATTTTGTAACAAAAGTTGACATGAGTGCAGCATCCCCAAAAAAAATAACAAAAACCTCAGTGGAGTGCCATTCCCTACAATACTCACAGGGGCCATAACAGGGTTGGAAAAGTGCAAACACCCTCAGGTAGTCACAGAAAGCCAGATTGACTACATTTCTGTGACCTGGCTTCGAGTGGAATCCTACACCACATGAAACTAGGGGCGAACAAGGGGCAAGAGATATATGTGGGATAACCTTATATGGTTTTCATCTCAGACATTTTCACTGGAGGATGTAATCTGAGAGCCAATTTCAAGCAACAAAAAAAACAAAAATTTAGGGACCCTGGCACAACACTAACTGTTGCAGAAAATCTGTTTGTACGAGCACAGCGGATGACATCATTGCCTCGTAACTCTTGCGTGGCACTCTTTATTGTGTCTCCATTTGCGCGGTGGTGCAGATTCTCGTGCAGCGCTGCATGACGATCAGTGAGGCAGGGTTGCTCCTTCTCTATCTTGATTATGTTTAGGTAGCAAATAATCTGCAATTCCACTGATTCAAACTTGGTTCATTTATTCAAAATAGGACAAACCTCTGCGGTAACTTGCAACTTCTCCTTATTACGACTCCATATATCAAAACACAACAGATATTCTTTAGGTTTCAATAACATACACGTGACTATCAGACAGTCAATTACAGAAGCGGTAGATTATTTGAGCTGGTCTTTTATTTTTTGTAATTGACCTTTGTGGAACGCATTCCTCAGAAAAGATAATCAAAGTTTCACTAAAAAGCACGCCAATCCCGTGGTGGACTCTTATGTTTACTTGGCAGTATTCTGTGGCAACGAATGTGTCTGAACCACGCATTCCATTTACAACGCAAGTCGTTACCACAACTTAAGTGCAGCTCTACCCGTGACACCAAAACCTAAAAGCTGCAGCCTCTGGCAAACAATTTGCACTTTTATGTTGTACTGCTTTTTATTTTTCTGCTGTTGCTTGTCTGTTTCTTCTCTCACAGTCCTGTTGTTGTTTGATTTTATATTTGTTACTGATATGAATTCTCTCACTAGGTAGTCTTAATGTGAGCATGCTGGATTTGATCTCTTTATTGTGTATTTTATGTGTTTTATTGATAACTTTATTTCTGCCGCTGGGGTCAAAAATGTATTTTTGACTTGATTAAAAAGTATGGCCAATATTCAGCTCTTTCTTGCACTCACCATAAATGAAATAGACCAGCAGTGTAACCCAGGAGCCCAGGAAGGCTGTCAGGCGCAGCAGGAGGAGAAGTTTGTCCAGAACACCTGAAAAGAATGACAGTCAGTATCACAGCAAAGAATAAAAGACAAGACGGACAGGCCTTCTGTTTGGGACAAGGCACTAGAACAGGCTCTGCATCACATCAAGTAGGTTGTCTGGACTGGTAAGTGAATGACTGAAAAAAGGGGTAAGTCATCTTCATAGTGAAGAAGTTAGTGGTTGAGTGAATGAGTGATTAACAAGGGAGCTTGCGATTCAGGGAGTGAAAGCAATCCGAAGAAAGTCTGAACGAGAGAGACAGGGAGCAGTAAAGGAGAGCACTTACTCAGGGAATTTTAGACTTTAGAAAGAATTCTGTTCTATTAAAAGTTTTATAAACCATTAACTTTTCTGCTTCCATTTCTCCTTTTAGTTTATTTTGAAAAAAATGTATTTAAATTTGAATACAGCTGAATTTTCTCTCTATATCTCCCCACATGGCGCGTGACACTTCAAGATCTATGGCCCCTGGTCATTTCACTTCTATTTAATTCCAGAGACATGGGGCACTAAACCCAATTCACAAATTTCTGCTGTGAAGTATCAACTGAGTCCATCAGATGGATGTTGTGGACAAAGTCCATGATCTGGATGCGTAGAGTGAGAAGCCAAGGATATTTACACCCATGTGTGGTACGTCATACGATGGTAAAACTACACTTACCGCAGACTTTTCCTGCAGTTCTTACAATTGGACTTTCATTGTGAGGGTCTTCTGTTTCCGAAGAGACACCTGTAAAGAAACACACAATGAAGTCAGTGTCTGCCCTACAAGACACTAATAGCAATCCTTGCAGCTACCTGAGACCTGTGAAACTCCGGAGATCTTCTTACGTGCCTAAGACTATGAAAGAGCTCTGATGGCCAACGCGTAGCCTTGCAGGCTGCCTCTGCTGCTGACAGTGCCCAGGGCTCCCAGAAATGTGTCAAGGAACACCTCACTCAGCTGAGAAGAACGAGAAATGGGATCTCCCTCCAGAGAAAAAGTGCACGTGTGGGTGAGCGAAGACTTTAGGCAATGTGTACGTGTGCTATTGTTTTCAATCAAGTACAAAGGGACATACAAATTAATGTGTGTGTTACGTAGATGATACTCAACATTGGGACTGATATTCCTGGGGGAGAGTTTTTGGGCGGGGAACACATTGAGCAGGCTGCTGAACGCCCCGCCCCTGTGTATGATACTTACTGAAGACTTTATTTTTACAAAGTTCACAATAATCTGGAGATTTTCCATCTGTGCAAGGAGGTGACCATGTGCTGAAAAGAGTGGCTGAATCCAGAACCCCTAGAACTGGCATTTGTAGGTCACTTCCGGGTTTCCCTGGGTACATCCAGTGACCAGTTGTACAGCTGGCAGGTTGTGGGGAATTGAGGGGGTTTCGTGGGGGGGGGGGAGTGGGTTGGGGGAATCTCAACGCTTATAATGGATCTAGTTACTCCAGGCAAGTGTACCACAGACTGCCCGCCCAGGCGTCACCTCCTGCTTGAGTGATGGATCTAAAGTAGAATTATGGAAACCGTGCCACCATTTCAGCAGGATGACTGCGCGGGGTGATTTAACATTCCGAGACTGTGGTCAGAAGCCTTGGAAGTTTGTCAGGAAGTGGCGGCGACTATTCGTGGGCCACCACACACTCAAGATCCATGGACTTCACCACCACCAGCAGGGTGGCAGAGGTCACCACACGCTTTTCCATCAGTGGCACTTCCACGTTTGCTGCTCAAGGCCCCAGCTGCTTCCTTCAGCCACCCATACCACTAGCGCCCCTCTCGCCCCCCCCCATTATCCGCCCAGCATGCAGTGTTCCTCAACCAGTGCCAACGGGACTTCCTCTGCAGCCTGCTACCTCCCCAGATGACCAATCCAGAGTGGCCTATGTTCTATTCTACTTAGAAGGAAAAATTGGTTGATAATCCTACTTTGTACAACTTTACCACCTTCTGCAATGAGATGCAGAAACTCTTTGATCAAAAAACTCATGCAATGGCACTGTAGAGCAGGCTGTGCACTCTCACACAAGAAAAACATGACATTTTCCCATCCGTAACTATCTGACGTCACAGGTAACAGAAGCTGGATGGCCAGACGAAACAACAAGTCATCCTTGTACCAAAGATGGAGCAGTGAACCTAATGACACAAGGTGTGACACCACCAGCAACCTTTTTAAATTGAACAGACCTAGTTACTCAGTTGGATTATCAGCAGTTTGAGATCCCAGCACACAGGACGAATTACAAGGAGTAAGTGGTGGTTGCAAGTACCATATAAAGAGGCTGTGAGGATCACAAAACCACTGATGGCCAAGAGGGCATCAGGTAGAGGTGTTTGGGAGAACCATTCATAAGGAAAAGAGAAAAGACACCAGCAAACACGTGTACTGTACAAAAATGGGCGTCTTCATCAAAGACGGTACGGCAAGGACGAAGGCTCCACAGAGAACATAGAAAAAATACTGGATGCGGTGACGGCACAGGAGGAAGAGGCCCTGATGCGAGACAGGTTGAACTCTTTGCCACAAAGAGGACTGATCTGCCACGCACATCTTGGAAGTCAGTCCCAGATTCAGTGGTCAATGACATACGTCCATCTAGTACCCATATCACGGTCACCATAGAGTTAGACTACCAGATGGCCGAGAAAACGTTGCAGCAGGCTGGTTAGACCTAGGAGACAATGGAATTACATGGACATTTACCCACAGCTTACTGACACCGTGGATTGAAAGCTAAGCTCTAGAACCAGTAAAGGCGGTTGATGGACGGCTCAGTCTTGAGGTCCAGTGCATCACTACATGTATGTTGTTACCGTAACATGTTTTTTAATTGGGGGTGGGGGGGTAGGATTCATGTTGGTGGCACTGATTTTTGGCTCTGCATCTCTCTACACATATTTCTGCCTGATGATCAGAGCAATGCAGTGAGAGCCCTAAAGAGCCTATAGGCAGACAGCTGGACATGGCACGCGCCCATAACAAAAGGCACATCCCTCAAGGAGTGGTACCGAGGTCTCTTCCTCCAGCATCCTAGCTCACGAAGCAGAAGCCCGGCTCACTCAGTACAGAAAGTGAGGTGGTGGGGACCAGGCCTATCCCGCCCAAGTTGTTGGCATTACTAGCACACGGTGTGACAACAAGCGGAGATGAAGGACTACTTTTATGGAGAAGGAAAGGCGAAACCATTACCTCAGTCTACTCTATGGGGATACTGAAGTGATTACGCCACACAAGGTAGGAGTAAGAGCATGTACTTTAATGACTGTTCATCTCCACAGCTTCCAGGAACTGCTCTCCTGGCATTCAAACAACAGCATTCCATTGTCATGGCAATGACATCATCGCAATACAGAGCTTGTGGAACAAACTTAAAGGGAAACTACTACACATACCATGTGTTCTGTGTTTTGGTGGGGAAGCGAGGCCCCTGAGACTCTGTTCCACCATTGGCTAAGTTAGGTCACTCCTTATACGGACTATGCTTCTCAGCCGCGCAGCCTCTTCACAAGAACTCGTCACTATAGATTTGTTCCTGCTAACTTATGTATGAGCTAACTTCTCTGCATTTCATATGTTCTCAAGAGTGCATGATGAATGCTGGCAAAGATAACCGTCCTCACACTACAAACGTGATGATGGCGGAAACAAATATGAGTCGTAGACCAGAGTTTTTCAAATGTCCTTCAGTGTTGTGGAGGAAGGGCCTTAGAGACTCAGTTGGCCTAATCCGAAGAAGCAATAAAGATGAGAAAGTTTTATGGTTCTTTAATAAATCTTCTCATGCCAATCTGTCCCAGAAAATATCTGGCATTAAGTTCACCATGAAACAAATAAAGAAATTAAAAAATAAACTCAGATCCGGAGTAACTCAGTTTGATTATGCTGTTGAAGACCCTGGTGTAGGGATCCAGCGACTGCAGAAGAAAGATCAGGGGTTCAACGTTTTTAAAGGATATGTCATTAACAGGGGATTCATTTGGGGTGTTGACACTTCCCGCACCAATACCAGCTTTGAGGAGTAAAGTGTTAAGACGAGCAGCTTGAATTGGGAGCAGAGTCTGCTGGTAACTGGGTCTGGAGCCCAAGACATCTTCTCATTGGAAGCGCCTATCAGACCGCCTACGTTGGTCAGGCTCTTACGACAGGTCTGGATTCATCAGAAAGCTGGATTTTATGAGTTCAAATCACAAAAAAGGCTTACACTTGCAAGCAGACACCCCCTTTTCTCCCCAGATCTGAGCCTTGTCATCAATAGCTCAAGACAAGGTCTTTTTGAGATCAAGCAATGCTTAAATGCCAAAGGATGACCGGTGTTGGTTTGCCTTCCAGATGTTGTGAACACTATGATAGTTCCCACCCTGAGTAATTTGTTCGCTGAAGTTTGATTTGTTCTCAATTCAAAAAGTGTCTGTATTGGAAAGTGTGAGATTCCTTTTCTGTGTCAACTTCTGATTAAACATGGATGCCGCCAGCGTTCGCTGACATTTTAGAACTCAAGGCCAACATGGCGCTGATTATTAATGTAAAGATGTGGCGTTACCTTATGTAAATTAGGCTCTGATGGTCCAGACTAGAGAGATTTGTTTTGTAAAACAATCACCAAAACCCTATAAAAACCCGGGTTGTTGACCATTAATTAGGAGAGGTCTCTGCTCGAAAGATGATTGAAAGCTGGTCTGCTGATTCCCAATCCGGATTTCGCGCTCAATCCGCGAGCGAGCTGTAGAAGCCGGGAGCCCTGCAGGGTCTCGTCTTCTTGGCCGAAGCACAGGCCTGTCCTTCCATGGCCAAACTCTGATAACAAACAGCCAGACTTCCTGTTTCAAAAGGTATGATGTGCACTCCCTTCCAAGTACTCAACTGGCAGGAGTTATAGATAAAGTTTCAGCCTGTTAAATCAGCTTAGAGTTTAAACATAGCATTGGGAGGCCATTTAACATGCAAAATAATGTTTGAAATATTTTTATTATAATTTTATTCCGTTTTGTTGCCGTACATTTTATCTGCACAAGATTAAGGGTTTTAAAATAAACTTTTACAACTACAATTCCAGGTTTCTAAGTGCAAAGTTTGGGTGTGGTGTGTGCAAGATGAACAAACTGTTTTGATTTTCGCTGATAAGAAAAGTGAAGCCCTTGCCTGCGCAAAGAATAGCATGGTGGGTTTGTGTTAGTGCTGCAGTCCACTGGTCTGCTCTAACTCAGAGTGTGCACAGAACTGAGCTCCTTAAACCGTGGCCCTGGAACCATACCCTGCAGTTACAACGTAACATAACGTGGGGGGCGTGGCTTGCGCGCCGCGGTGACATGGCGGTCTGCGCTTGAGCTCCGTGATGAACAGGGGCCCTCGGAGCTTTTTCAGCTGATTACAGAAACCCCATATCCCGGGAGAGACGTCTATGCCTGCAGGAACACGTCGTGTGTTATTTACGATCTTTCTCCGTCCTTGACAGCTGGTGGAATGCTGTTTCTCTCCGGCTGTTTACACTGCTCGGCACTTCTGACGGATGGTCGCCATCTTGCATTCCTGTGACGGAGATCGGAATTTCTCCTCAGCTGACAGCGCGCTTGTCACACATTTGACGGAAATAAGTCGGAACAGACCCTGGTTGGTTATTCCTGACCCCTTTCGTGACTTTTACGATGTTTCTCATCTGGTCAGTGATTTTTTACCTTTTCAATAGTGCATTTTGACAGCGCTTTACTTTATTACGCAGTGGCTTATTTTAGAGGAGTTTTGTTATATCCTGTTTTTTTTCCCTCACATATATTTGGCAATATATTTTGCTCTGCCCTGTTGGTTGTGGAGGCGCTTTATTAGTGCTTTTGGCTGAGAATTTCTTCGAGTGACGTGGGCTCCCTCCCACTCACCTTAATCTTTTGCTGTTTTTAGATATCTGCAGTGTTCGTTACGCTGTTGTTTTTTGGTTCTTTACCTGTATGGCTGAGAATATGGGCTTGCCCTCAAATGCCAAAGATACTAAAGCCTCTTTAAAGAGATTGAAACAACCATCTCCCACGCCTGAGTCTTCTCAGAAGGACACTGCGTCCACGTTAGAGACTATTCTGACGCGTTTGAATGATGTTCATGACATTGCTCAGTCAACCAAAACAAACACGGATATGCTGCAAGTTGAGGTGTCTGCCATCAGGAATGAATTTAAGGCTCTTTCCCTGCGTGTCTCCGCCACAGAGACACGGATTAGCGGTGCAGAAGATGTTGTGCAGGAACACTCTAGATCTATGGGCCAACTAGAGCGTTCAATGGCGGCATTGAGGAGAGACCTCACTGAGCAAGAGGATCGCAATCGTAGATCCAATCTACGCATTTTTGGCCTTCCTGAGGAAGTTGAGAAAGAGGCTCTCTCTATGATTGATTTTATATCCAATTGGCTTCCGGCTACATTGCAAATTTCTTTCCAAAGAGACTTTGAGATAGAGCGAGCACATCGTGTCCCCACCTTCCGCTCCAAATCGGCCTCACAACCAAGGGCTATAATTTTTAAGCCACTGCGTCATCAGCACACGGAGCAAATTTTGGCGCACATGAGGAAGGTTAAGAATGTTTCCTGGAATGGCCATCGTATTTCCATTTCTCAAGACTTTGCCAGAGATACAGTGATAAGAAGGAAGGGCTTTCTAAACCTACGGAAGCGACTATCTGAGATGAATATCCCCTTTTCCTTCTCTGGTCCCTCAAAGTTTCGAATTACCTTCAAAGGCCGTTCCAGAGTTTTCGATGAGCCTGCTGACCTGGCATCCTTTTTGGATAATCAGATGGAGCTTCAGATGGAACTTCAAATGGACGCTTCGCGTACTTCTAGTACTTCCGGCACTTGAGATAGATGTCCAGGCCTGTTATGTGTTTGTTCTTTCTCAGATCTCTTAAGTTTGTCTTTTTAGATCTGGGTGGTGACATGATGGTCCACCGTTCTTACTGCTTCTCTGTGTTCTGAAGTTTTCTGTTTGATGTTCTCAATTATATGTGCGATATGTTTTCTTTCTTCACTCTCACTCCTCTTCCTCCCTTTCTGCTGTTTCATTCGTTACCACATTTTAGATATTCTCTCATTACTCTCTTTACTCTCCTGTGGATTGTTTGTTTTCTATATTGCCTCTATTGTGTTGATTACTCCTGTACCTCTCTTTTCTCTTAGTGCAGACAGTTCTGCAACTAGTGATGTCGTTTATACGTGACGCCTCTGTGCCTGCGACAGTATATGTCAGAGTAATGTGTTTGTCCTTTTTAAGAGCTGTTAGGTTTGTTTCTTTCCTTGGTGTAGTGGTGTCTGGGTACACGAATATTGTTCTGTTTTGAGTCACTTAACTTATATACGATGTTTTATTTTCCTACGATGATGTGGTTCTTCTTCTTTTTCTTTGTTCTTTTCATACCTGTCCCCCTCTCCCTTTATGTTACAGGTTGTCCATGGCTTGGTGTACTCTCTTTGTGCCTTTTTCGAATCTTTTTGTGGTGCTGCTTAACTTTCTAGGTTACCTTTTAATTTGACTGTCCTGTTAATGTTTCTATGTCTTTCTTGTTTTATTTTTGGTTACCAGTGGTTTATTTTAGTTTTCTTTTTCTTTCTTATCTTTATTTATGTTTTGGTTCATTCCTTCTCTGCAGTTTCCATGATATTTCTTTGTCTTCCTGTTTATAATTGGCCTTTCTTTCCCTTTGCTCCATCTAATATTAGTTGGATTGATATATTCTGGTGTTCCTTTTGCTGTTATATATTTTGACTCTTCCATCATTTATTTCTTTCCGGTACTGTCTTATGGATTGTTACTGGTATTGCTACAATGATTCCTATTTTTTTCCAGTTATGTTTTTAGTGATATGCTTCTTATACTTGTCTATTTCACTTATTTATTTTCTGCTTGTTCACTCAATGAATGTATATTTCTTTCCTTAATGTATAATTTTATTGGATTTAAGGATTATGTCAATAGTGCAGTTTACAGTTCTTTAATATTTTATTGAATATTCAGGTACATTTGCCATATTCTCATATGAATTCCTACATCTCTCATAACCAGCTTTACGTATTTTACGTCCATTGAGTGATTAATTGTTTCCTCTTGCTTCTTGCATAGTGCGTAATTGATATAACTCCTTCTATGTATTTTTCCCCGATAGATATATAGCGTCTTCTGGATGTGCTTTATTTACTCTTAAACATGTCTTTATACCTATCCATTATATTGTTACATGCATGTTATACGCAGGTTGTTCTCATAGAATTTCATGTTGATATATCTTATAATCCTCTAATTTCACTTTATTCCATAGTCATGTTTTATCTCTTCCCTATTAATTATACTTCGTCCTGCTACACAGTGGGGCTTTGCAGATTTCTATTCTATTTGCTCCTTATGATGGCTACCCTGGTTGTCGTCCCACATTCCCCCCTAGTATGAATTTGGTCTTTTTCAGACCCTCTCTGCTGGCTCTTCTCTTTCTTCTTTCTTCTTCTTTCTTTTCTCTTTTCTCTTTTCGGATTTCCCCAATGGTTTTTCCTTTTTGGACATTGTTGTTGAATGCTTGGACGGTTGTCTTCATGTGGGTTGCTTTCTGTCTATTATTTTTAACCTATGTTATTGTTTGCTATATTAGTCAATGCCTGGCTTGAATGTGTTATCCCTTAATGTTAAGGGCTTAAATCATCCTGTGAAACGATCCAAGATCTTGGATTATTGCAAATCTCTCTCTTCAGATTTAGTCCTATTTCAGGAAACAAAAATATCTACCAAAGAAGCATTATTCTTGAAGAAGGATTGGGTTTCAGACGTGGTTTGTTCTGATGCGTGTGGCAAAAGAAATGGGGTTGTCACTTTGATTTCCAGGAACTCAGGTTTGTCCATAGTTTCTTCTGATCACGATTCTGAAGGTCGTTGGTTATTAACTAGATTGTCTGATGGTTCTTCTGATCTTTATGTTATGAACATCTACGCCCCTAATAAGGATGATCCGGCCTTTTGGAAATCAGTTGCCAAAAAATTGAATGATACGCCTCATTCCGGTAACCTTGTTGTTGGGGGTGATTTTAATTTGGTAATGGATCCCATTCTTGATAGGAATTCAGCTTTCCAATTTCGTCCTCCCAAATCTCATAAACAAATGCTTAATATGTGCTCCCTTTCTCATCTGCAAGACATATGGCGCCTTCATAATCCTACTGGTAGTGATTTCTCCTTCTTCTCTTCACCTCATTCCACTTTCTCTCGTATTGATTACTTACTAGTTCACTCTTCCCTTGTTCCTGCTTCCTCCTCTCCGATTATTCATCCTATTCTGATTTCTGATCATGCCGCGGTTACTTTTACTCTCTTGTCCTTTGCTCCCAAATCGAACGCTAGGTCTTGGAGGTTAAACACAGAACTTTTATATGACACTACCAAGGTTGATGAATTTTCTAGCGCGATTGACACTTTTTTTCTGGAGAATGAAGGATCAGTTTCCTCCCCGATTGTTCTCTGGGACTCGTTCAAATGCACTTTCAGAGGCCAGGCTATCAAATGTATGGCTAAAAGGAATGCTGATGTTAAAAAAGAACTTGCAGATCTCGCTACCAACATTAAATCTCTGGAATCTTCCTTTCGTCACTCTAAAGATACATCTTGCCTACAGTCAATAAAGCTCCTAAAATACAAATACAACACCATAGTTACTAAGAGAGCCTATATTGGGGTTCAAGCTCAGAAATCCAAAAGGTTATTGTTAAAAAATAGAGCGGGAAAGATGCTCGCAGCTACGTTGAAATTCCAAGATTCTTCCTTTAAGTCTTCCCAAATCTCTTCTATTACTAATCATCTAGGTGTTAAAAAATTTCAGACCGGGGAAATTCTTGAGGTTTTTCGCGATTTTTACAATAACTTGTACTCACCTTCTGATCAGGCCTCATTTGAACAATGTCAAGAATTCTTAAAATCTGTTCCTATGAAATCGGTTTCTCTGGAAGATACTACTCTTTTGGGTGGCCCTATCACTCCTGATGAAATTACTTCCGCAATTAAGGCTACTCGCTCGGGGAAAGCTCCAGGGCCTGACGGTTACCCTATTCTTTTTTATAAAACCTTTCTTCCTGTAATTGTTCCCAAGCTTCAGTCTGTGTTTGATGCTTTTATTCAGAATGGATCTGCCTCTGGTACTGCGGCGGATGCTACGATTGTGGTTATCCCTAAAGAGGGAAAAGACCATTCAGATCCCAAAAACTTTCGCCCCATTTCCCTTTTGAATATGGAAGCTAAGATCTTTGCTAAGATTTTGGCCAAGAGATTAGAATCCTTCATTCCTACATTGGTACATTCCTCTCAAACTGGCTTTGTGAAAGGCCGTCTTGCACGGGATAATATTCGCACATTCTGTCACATTCTTGGAGCTGCCAAACGTTCTACTCTCCCTGCTGCAGCCTTGGCGCTTGATGCTGAAAAGGCCTTTGATAAGGTTTCTTGGCCATTTCTACGGGCCGTCTTATATGCACATAATCTTGGTGACTCCTTTATTAACATGGTTATGTCCTTATACGCCCAACCCAGAGCTAATATACGTGTTAATGGTGCTACGTCTTCTTTTTTTAATCTTCGCCAGGGCACCAGACAGGGTTGTCCCTTATCCCCTCTTTTATTTTTGTTATCCATTGACCCTCTCCTTAGATTGATTGAGCTGAATCCGGATATTAAAGGTTTTTCGTTTGGTTCTCACTGCATCAAAACTGCTGCATACGCAGATGACGTCCTTATTTTTTCAGATGATATTGCAGTGGCTATACCTGCTATCTCAGATACGATTGCCCTTTTCTCAAAGGTTTCTGGATACACCTTAAGTAAAGAGAAAACAGAGTTGTTTCCTTTGAATGCCTATTGCTTCCCCACACATATGGGTTCTGCTGGCTTCAAATGGCAGTCTAAACACTTAAAATACTTGGGTATTTATTTCTGTTCTACTTTATATGACACAATTGCCTATAAGGAAAGCCAGACTATTCTTAAAGTGCGCCGTCTTTTAGATACCTGGTCACCGAAACACATTTCTTGGTGGGGTCGTCTTCAGACTCTTAAAATGATGATTACACCTATTGTTAACTTTGTATCCTCTATGCTTCCGGTGAAACTTTCAGATTCCTTTTTTCATGAAGTTGACGTTCTGACGTCTACATTTTTATGGAATGATAAACGAGCGAGATTGGCTTATAAATTCTTACGGAAGCCCTATGATATGGGAGGGGTTAACCTGCCTGACTGGGATAAATACCAAACTGCCTTTTTGGCTTCCCAAGGCGCTCTTTGGTTTTCCTGTCCCGTTAGTCACGTGCCTTCCTGGCTGTTCATAGAACAGGAATTGGCTTCTCCGTTACCGACTGCATCTTTTAGCACTGCGTCTACCTTATCTATCCCTTTTTCCCGCTCTATCATTTTAGATACTCTGTCTGCGGTGCGAAAAGTGGACAAGTTGGTAGCGTTTCCACTTCATAAATCTAGATGGTCGTCTATTTGGCGGAACTCTAAAATTAATATTGATCCTTCCTTGATTTCATACTGGGCGTCTAAAGGGATATCGTTGGTTAAACATCTTTATGGTCCTAACGATGAGCCTCTACCCTTTTCCTCTTTAGCTCAACAATTCTCCTTAACTAATTTAGATTTTTATACTTTTCTTAAAATAAAGGTGGCACTTGCTAAAGTACGTCTTCACCCTACTTCTTCTACGGTTACTCTCTTTCAAATTTGGTTAAAATCTGGTCATGTTGCCTCAAAAATGTATAAATTTTTATCTACGCCTTCATCTTCCCCTCATACGGTTGCTCAACATAAATGGTTACGTAATTTTGAACATAGTATCATTGAACATATTTCTTCAGATACATGGCAGATGATTGGCAAACTTTCTCTTCGCAATAAAATCGCCCCATCGTTAATGCAATCTAAATTTTTCTCTATCAATCTTCTTCATTGGACACCTGTGCGCCTACATTCGCTCAATCTCAAAGAAGACAATCTATGCTGGAGTTGTGGATTATCGCCAGGAGATTTTGCACATATGTTTTTTAACTGCTCTCTACTCCAACCCTATTGGGACCTCATTCATAAGCATATTATGCTCATCTTTGATATTAAATTCCAACTTTCTCTCCCATTAATTTTATTGGGCCCTCTTGCGGCTTCATCTCCTCTCCCCTTAGCACCCATGGAGCTACAATTATTAGATCTTCTCTTGACCGTCGCTGTGAAATTAATTCTTATGGAATGGAAATCCTTCTCCTCTGTTTCGTATCATACTTGGTGGGCTTGGGTTTCCTTCTTACGCAGTGCTCATACTTCGGTTGATCAAGCTCATCTCTCTCCGTCGATTGCTAGTGGGGTCTGGACCGCTCTCGACAATTACATGGATTTGTCCTCACAAGGGTTGGTTGACCAATATCCCTTTCTTATGTCTGGTTGAATGGTGTCTTGTTTGTTCAGATTTATTCCTTATTTTTAAGGTTTATTCATTGGGAAATCCTTCTTTCCTTTTTTCCCCTCTTTCTTCTCTGTATCCTCTTTTTTCCATCTGCTCCCTCTTACTCTCGCTTTTCTTCCTTCTTTTTCTGCTTTTTTCTTCTTCTGATTATATCAACTGATAGTGATACATTTGTGAATGGTTTACATATATGCTAAGCTGCTTGATCTTCATGAATGCCTATTTTTATTTCTAGCAGACTACTTTTATTTATTATATATATGGATGCATTTCATATGTTTTATTATTGGATGTCATCTTCTGATGGTCTGTTATATTGCTCACAAATGTATCACTTTATTTACATTCTGTATCTTCATTTGCTTATTTATAACAATAAAATCTTTTGAAATAAAAAAAAAACAACGTAACATAACGTGTATTTGCAAAGCACACGTTCACCTGTAGTCATATTGGCACTGAGAAACAGATGCTCATTGTTACCCAACTCAATGGTACTCATTTTATCGACCTCAGATGGATGAAAGGCTGAGTGGGCCCGCCGGGATTTCAACCTGTGACCACGAGGTCAAACACAGGCCCCTACAGTGGGCGCATTAGTCCACTGAGCCACCAGACTTGGCTTCCCGGTTATGGAGGAATCTCAAGAATTCTTACCACAGTCAAACTAAAAGTGGAATAGAGCAATGATAAATTTGTACTCTGAGCTGAACAAAACCATTCCTTGCTACATTAAATAAAACCACCATCAAACCATTTCATGTTAGATTGAATTAAACCACGCTGAAGCAAACCATTCCATGTCACATTAAACTAAACCAACTCATTAAAAAAATTCCATGTTAGGTTAAATTAAACCGAGCACAAGGAAACCATCCCATACCAGATTAAACTAAACCTCGCTGAAGGAAGGCTTCCTGTTAGACGGGGACCTGGAGGGTCGGCCGAGCACAAGGGGAGAGGCCTCCGGTGAGGGCCGTCTCCAGCGAACGTACAGACAAGTAACTTCCCCCCCACAGATGGATACCACACGAAGATCAGATTAACACCTTTTATAGGCAAGTCTTGAAGCAAGGTACGATACAAGGAGATCAGGACACGATGATCCTCTCAATTCTAGTCTCTAGTAGGGAAAGGGGGTAGCGGGACAGTCTTGGTACCTACGGGTACTGAGGTGAAACGGCGGTAGCTCACAATCCTCGAGCTCGGCCTTCGGTCGGATCGGACCGCGGCAGCGCCAGCAGGTCCCGAAGAGATCGTAGGTGGCAACGGGCCGCGGAAGCGCCAGCAGGTCCCAACGAGGATGACGGTGACAACGGGCCGCGGCAGCGCCAGCAGGTCCCACGAGGATGAAGGTTGCAACGGGCCGCGGCAGCGCCAGCAGGTCCCACGAGGATGAAGGTTGCAGAAGGCCGCGGCAGCGCCAGCAGGCAGGACAATAGTTCACAAGGCAGGGCTGCGGCAGCGCCAGCAGTCCGTCAAGGATGAGTTCTTCTCGGTGTCTCTCGACTCCAGGATACAACTGCCTTCCTGTTCTGGGGCTGCCTCAGTTATAGGTCTGGCACTCTTTGATGTCCGGACCCTCGCTCTTGGAGGTCGGGAGGTCCGGGATGAGGGAGTCCAGACACCCAGCAGGGGGGTGGAGCCAGCGCCCGGGGAGGCTGGGGGTGATCGGCACCTGGCGGGAGGGAGCCATCGACACTTCTTACTCCCATTGACCTGCCAAGTGGTCCGTTCACCTCCTGGGTGGATGGTGGTGCCGGGATGTCGGGGCCTGGCCAGGCCCGGGGTTGGGGTCGAACTGAGGCCACGCGGCCTCGTGGCACAGTGTCCAAGATGGCGGCTGGCCCGGGCAAGGGGGCTGCCGGTGGCCCAGGCCAGGGACACCGGGGTTCCCGGGAGCCGACGTCCCATGGGGGACGGGTTGCGGGTTGCTTCTGCGGGTAGCACCTGGAGGGCCGGTACCAGGGTCCTGTCATGCGGGGAGGGAGCGAGCCCTTCATGGGGCCTGTCCAACATGCGTCCCCCCCAGCTGAAGGCGGGGAGAGTCATCCATCCTCTTGGGGACTTTCCTCGTCGAGGCGGAAAAAGCGGGACAGGCCGTCCGCGTTGGCGTGGTCTTGACCAGGGCGATGCTCTACAGTGAAGTCCATCCCCTGCAGGGAGATGGACCACCGCAATAGTTTGGGATTCTCCCCCCGCATTTGCATTAGCCATTGCTGGGCAATAGCTCGCTTAATCTGGGCAATAGCTCGCTTAATCTTCCCGACGGCCCCCAGCGCCTAGAGACCCTTACGGGTGATTGTGCGCTTTACAAATGTGGACTTTATTGCAGGGGCCGATGATCTGTTTGTACCCGGAAGTGGGTTCCGAAGAGGTAAGGCCGGAGCTTCTTGAGGGCCCACACTACGGCGAAGG
The DNA here is from genome assembly GCF_964261635.1 of Lissotriton helveticus. Lineage (NCBI taxonomy): Eukaryota > Metazoa > Chordata > Amphibia > Caudata > Salamandridae > Lissotriton > Lissotriton helveticus. The sequence continues at coordinate 483,622,620 of NC_136060.1, forward strand.
CCTCCCGCTCAATAGTGCTCCAGCGCTGCTCTCGGGGCAGTAGGCGTCTGCTGATGAAGGCCACTGGTTGGTCGACTCCCTCGGGGTTCAGTTGGGAGAGGACGGCCCCAATACCATGGTCGGAGGCATCGGTCTGAACGATGAACTCGCGGCTGTAGTCGGGGGCCTGGAGCACAGGCGCGGTGCACATGGCGGCCTTCAGCTTCTCGAAGGCCGCTTGACAGTCGGGAGTCCAGTTGACTCTTTTTGGGTGGTTCTTAGACGTGAGTTCCGTGAGGGGCCCCACAATGCTGCCATAGTCCTTCACGAACCGCCGGTAGTATCCGGTGAGTCCCAGAAAGGCTCGGACCTCGGTTTGTGTTTCGGGGGGTTGCCAGGACTGAATGGCAGCTACCTTGAGTTGAAGGGGGGCCACCAGACCGCTCCCCACTTGGTGTCCGAGGTAGGTCACGGACCCCTGGCCGATTTGGCACTTGCTGGCCTTTATTGTGAGGCCGGCCTGTTGGAGGGCCTGCAGGACCTCTCGGAGGTGGTGGAGGTGGTCTGTCCAGTGGCGGCTGTATACCGCGATGTCGTCCAGGTAGGCGGCGCTGAATTCTTCGAGGCCCGCCAATACCTGGTTCACCAGTCTTTGAAAAGTGGCTGGAGCGTTTTTCATGCCGAATGGCATCACTGTGAAATGGTAGTGCCCATCCGGGGTGGAGAAAGCGGAAAGTTCTTGGGCCCTGGGGGTGAGGCCGATCAGCCAGTAGCCTGCTGTCAGGTCGAAGATGCTTAGGTAGCGGGCTGCCCCCATGCGGTCGACTAGTTCATCTGCTCGGGGGATAGGGTGAGCGTCGGTTCGGGTGACCGCGTTCAGACCCCGATAGTCGATGCAGAATCGGAGCTCAGGTGTGGTGCCCGGGGCCGCGGCCTTAGGGACCAGTACGACCGGGCTGGCCCAGGGACTGTCCGAAGGTTCGATGACCCCGAGGGCGAGCATCTTGGAGACTTCTTCTTTGATGCAGGTACGTACCCGATCCGGTACGCCCGGTGTCGGACAGGAGGACTGTCCCCAGTGTCCACGTCGTGCAGGCACCAGGAGGTGACTCCGGGTGTGAGAGAAAACAGGGTTGCGAACGGCAGCAGGAGGGCCCGACAATCTTGACGCTGCTCCGGGGTCAGGGCCTCGGAGAGTCGGACCCCGTCCACCGAACCATCTCTTTCCCGGGTCCTCAGTAGGTCAGGGAGGGGCTCGGAGTCTCCTTCTGTGCCACTGTCGGTAGCCATCAGCAGGCTGAGCTCTGAGCGCGCGAAGTGTGGTTTGAGTCTGTTGGCGTGGAGAACCCGGAGAGGGTTCCGGGGGGACTCCAGGTCGATGAGATAGGTGACGGGGCTCTTGCGCTCGATCACCTTGAAGGGCCCCGTCCATTTGTCCTGCAAGGCACACGGTTCGGTGGGGGACATCACCCATACCTGCTGACCCGGTTCAAACTCGATGGAGGAGGCATGTTGATCGTACCACTTCTTCATGTCCTCTTGACTGGCCTCAAGATTGGCTTTGGCGATCTCCCTGAATCGCCGGGTCTGATTGCGGAGGGTCAGGAGGTATTTGTAGACGTCTGGAGGGGTTTTTAGGGGGGCCATTTCCCATTCCTCCTTCACTAGGCTGAGAGGCCCGCGAACGGGGTGTCCGTACAGGAGTTCGAAGGGGCTGAAGCCGAGGGACTTCTGGGGGACTTCTCGGTAGGCGAAGAGGAGGCACGGTAGTAGCACGTCCCACTGGCGGCCTAGGGGTTCTTCTAGCCCCATGATCATCCCCTTGAGAGTGCGGTTGAACCGATCAACCAGTCCGTTTCCCTGGGGGTGATAGGGGGTTGTGAACCGGTAAGTGACCCCGCACTGCTGCCAGAGGGATTTCATATACTTTGAAATGAAGTTCGTGCCCCTGTCGCTGACGACTTCCCGGGGGAAGCCCACTCGAGAAAAGATCCCCATTAAGGCTCGACCCACTACTGGGGCTGTTACAGTGCGAAGGGGGACCGCCTCGGGATAGCGGGTGGCGTGGTCCACCAGGACCAGGATGAAGCGATGCCCTTGTGCTGTTCGGGGGTCCAGGGGCCCCACAATGTCTATTCCCACCCTTTCGAACGGGGTGGTCACCACGGGGAATGGTTGTAGGGGTGCCTTGAGTTTGCGGCCGCTCTTCCCGCTGGCCTGGCAGGTCGGGCAGGACCGGCAGTGGTTGGAGACGTCATTTCTCATTTTGGGCCAGAAAAAGTGAGTCACCAGGCGGTGGTAGGTTTTGTCTTGCCCCAGGTGCCCAGCCAGGGGGACATCATGGGCCAAGTTCAACAGGAAGTCTCTGAAGTGGAGGGGCACCACCAGCACTCGACCGGCCCCCAGCTCTGCGATTCTTTGTTCGCTGTACAAGAGATCATTGTCCCAATAAACCCAGTGGGCCCCGGTGGTGTCTCCTTGGCCCTGGGCGAGCGCTTGCTGTCGCAGTCCCTCGAGGGAGGGACAGGTCTTTTGCTCCTGCCGGAATTGTTCTTGGGTGGGCCCCCCTTCTTGACGCCACTGAGCCAGGTCGGGAAGTTCGGGGGGCTGTGCGGACCCCTCTGGGGTTGGTTCCGGGTGGTCGGTATGGATGGAGTCTTCTTCTGGAGCGATCGGGGGAGGGGGTGCTGACCACTCGGGTTCTTCCGGTCTAGGGATGGTGCGGGTGGCCATGGACCGGGTGGTTACGCACGCCCAGTCCGGGAGACCCAACATCCCCAGATGCTCTCTTCTTTCAACAGCTGCCCACGGGGAGCTCTCGAGGTCGTTCCCCAGGAGGCAGTCCACGGGGGCATCGTCGCGGACAGTTACTTTTAGCATGCCGGACACTCCTCCCCATTCGAAGGGGACGCAGGCCATCCGACACAGGCTCTCCGAATTTTCTGCCGATCGGACGGGGCAAAGAACGTTTGGCAGGATTTGTTCTGGGGTCACCAGGTGACAACGGACGGCCGTCACACTGGCCCCGGTGTCACGCAGGGCTTCGGCCTTGCGCCCATTTATGCTCACCCATTGGCTGTACTTCCGAGTGTTGGCTGGCAGGGGAGTCCGCGGGACCATGTCTCTTCCCCCTAGGCAGGCCAGGGTCATGGCGGCAGGTTCCCACTCGAACTGCTCCGACTCGTATGCTTCAGGGTCTTCGGAGACTTGTTCTTCTCCTAGGGCGGCGGCCGCCACCTGGCGGGGCCCGGGAGTCTGGTTCTTCGGGCAGGTCGGGTCACTGGCATAGTGGCCGACTCGCTGGCATCGGTGACACGTAACGTTGGCTCGGAACCCCGGGCGCATCGGTGGGTTTCCCCGGCCGGCTGGGGGTGAGGTGGTGTTAGCGGGAGCGGCCGGGACAGCGTCTCTGCCCCGGCCCTGTCCTCCTCCTCCTCCTCCTCCTCCTCCTCCTCCTCCTCCTCCTCGGGGACGATGATGACCTTGGTTGGTTCTGCTCTGCTCATTCGGCCCACTCCGGGCCACTCGGGTGCTCTCCCACCGGTCCGCCTCGGTGGCGAGCTGCCGTGGTTCAGTCAATTTACTGTCGAGGAGGTGCTGCCTGAGCTCGACGAAACAGTTGTTGGAGAGGTGCTCCCACACAATGAGATTGAAGAGTTGTTCGTAGGTGGTTACGTTGTTACCCTTGATCCACCCCTCGAAGGCTCTGCTGAAATAGTTTACGTATTCCAACCAAGTTGTACCTGGGATCCGGGTGCAGTTGCGGAACCTCTGGCGGTACATTTCGGGCGTAAGCCCATATCGACTGAGGAGGGCGGCCTTCATGTGGTCATAGGACGTCATTTGATGGTCCGGAAGCTGCAGCAGGGCGTCACGGCCCTCATTGACGAATCTTCCCCATAGCCCGGCTCCCCAGTCACTTCGAGCGATCCGGTGGGCCGTCATGGCGATCTCGTAGGCCTTGAACCACTGCTGTATGTCGTCGTTCCGGTGGTATTCTCGGACCACATCCTTGGGGATGTGGACCTTCTGTTCTGTAGTACCCGGGGAGCGCGGTGGCTCGGGCACCCCTAGGTTTTTGTTCAGTTTGCGTATTTCTATCTCTGCTAGTTTGCACTCGTGTTCGTATGCCAGTCTTTTCTCTTCGAGATCCCTCTGTCTCTGTTTTTCCTCTCGCTCTTCTCTGAGCCGTAAGTGTTCTAAGTTTATTTTTTGTTCTGCCAGCTTCAATTCTCCGTCTAATTTGAGCCGTGCCAAGTCTAACTCGTGTAGTCTATTTTTTTCCCGCTCCTGGATCTCTTCTCGGGAGGGACGTGTTCTCCGTTCTTCCGTCAGGGTGGTGTTGACTTCCGGGGCTTCGAGGTCCCGGGGTGTGGCGGTATTCGTCTCTGTCCAGGCCTCTAGGGCGTTTTTGAAGTCTTCTTTTGTGCTTAGCCCGGTGGTAGCAATGCCTAAGTCCATGCAAAATTGTTTTAGCTCTCGGTGGTTGTATTCCTCCAGCTTTTCCATCTGGAACTTCTCTGCAGATCCGCTCTCTTTGGTCGTCATTGTGGTTTACTCGTAGGGTGAGTTATTATCTGTACGGTACGCGTTGGTTCGGATCGCGCCGCTGGCCACCAATGTTACAAAAAGGGGGTGGTGATGGACAGAGTATCTGAATTAAGCAGAACACTCCTACCCAGTCCAAAGATCAGGGCTTGATCCATCACCGTTTTTTAGCTCACTGCACCATCCCAGTTCAGAACCTGGCTACATGCAAATTAGTCTGACCCTGGCCCAGTGCATCATGGGAACAGGGCAGACCAAACTACCAAGCCAATTCTTTACCGGAAAGGAAACAAGCTTCCGGGGACCGGTTTCTGGCATTACAGCCGTCTTCGGCCCGGCTTGCTTGAATCCTGATGGTGCAGTGAGCAAGGGACTCACATCTGAGCATACCCTTCCACACTTGTGGTGGCCAAAACGATTCAAAAAGGGGGTGGTGATGGACAGAGTATCTGAATTAAGCAGAACACTCCTACCCAGTCCAAAGATCAGGGCTTGATCCATCACCGTTTTTTAGCTCACTGCACCATCCCAGTTCAGAACCTGGCTACATGCAAATTAGTCTGACCCTGGCCCAGTGCATCATGGGAACAGGGCAGACCAAACTACCAAGTCAATTCTTTACCGGAAAGGAAACAAGCTTCCGGGGACCGGTTTCTGGCATTACAGCCGTCTTCGGCCCGGCTTGCTTGAATCCTGATGGTGCAGTGAGCAAGGGAAATGCCAGAAACCGGTAAAAGATCCAGTCTGGGTGGGCGGGGCCAAAAGAGGACAGGGTGGCAACCAGGAGGGACTAAAAAGCCTCTGGTAAAATTATCACACTCAGTTCAGCGTAATCAATGACGACAAAATAGCACACCAATGAAAATTACAGGTGGAGCAGAAACACGACTTCTGAAACCATATTGATTCCAAAAAGCCCTCGCATAGCATGTGCGCTGCAACGCCAGGCGAGACCTAATAAAACCACCCTCAAACCATTTCATGCTAGATTTAATTAAGCCACGCTCAAACTAACCATCCCATTTCAAATTAAACTGAAGCAACTCATAAAAAAACATTCCATGTTAGGTTAAATTAAACTAAGCACAGGGAAACCATCTCATACCAGGTCAAATTAAACCTCGCTGAGGAAGGCTTTCCACGCCAAATTACATTAAATCATGCTCGGGGAAACTATGCATGCCAGATTAAATTATTCGACACTTAAAAAAAACATTCCATGCTGAATTACAATAAAACATGCAAAGAAACCATTTAAACTAGATTAAAATAAACATCGCTCAAGAAAACCATACCATGCTAGACGAAATAAAACACTGAAGGAAACCAGTCTATGCTAGATTAATTTAATATGGGTTAGGTGTGGTCATTAGTGCGAGTTCAAGAAAATGGTTGGTGGAATAAATAGTTAGGAGAGATGAGATTAAGTGCAAACATCAGCCTTCTTGTGCCTTCTGGATACCAATCTGCACTTTACAGTTGATGAAGATACCTCTATCCTGCTACTGGCTGTTATATGGTGCGGTCATCCAATCAGAGGTCTTTCATCCATGCCAACGTGCACTTGGTGAACTGGAGGTGATTGAGAGATTGTTTGAGGAATAGAGAGATTATGTGATGGGTCACATCGTCAAGACTAAAATTGTGGTCTTTGGGAAGGACACTTCACCCTCGGGCTCCACTTTTTGGCCATCCGAGGTAGGACCGACACCCACCCCCGTCACCAACACCAAGAAACTCGAGATGGTTATCAACAGCAACCTCAACATGACTGCCCAAATTAACGCTGTCACCCCATCATTCTTACGTACTTTGAAGATGCGGAGGAAGATTTTCAAAAGGCTCCCAATTAGCACCTAGAAAAATGTCACTCACACCCTCGTCACAAGCAAGCTGGACTATGGGAACATCCTCTCTGCCGGGATCAACAAAAAAACTCACCAGAAGGGTGCAGACCACTCAGAACTCCACAACCAGAATCACTCTCAACCTCCCACGCCGCACTCACACCACACCCGAAGGAGCTCACTGGTTGCAAAAAGGAGCACAATCCAAACTCCTCACACATACTTTCAAGGCACTACAGACAGAACACTGGTCCAGCACACCTCAATCGTACCTGCTTTCACAAACCTTCTGGATACCGTCGCTCATCTGGTTTTTTGTATGCATGGAATGTGTGCATGTAGGAGTCCAGATCTGCCACTACACACAAGAGCCTCCTCCTCACTTCAGACCTCTGAACTAAGCTGAAGTCCTGGCTTTTCGAGTAGCCCACTAGGCTCTATGGGTGGCTAGGTTCACCCCTGCTCAGCGCCAGGATACCCTCCCGAGTGATAGCGCGTTCTCCAAATCTGAATAAGTTAACATGGTAATCATTTAAACTGGCCATCAGAAAATACATTTTTTGCAAAGTCCATCAGAGCTCTTACTCCACGACAACAGGCAGTGGTGTTATATTCTCAGACTTCAACTTTACACTCGACTAATAATAGAACAAACAATGCTGGCGCTTCATGTCCCTTGTCGGTGTGGATTGCAGAATCAGATGAAAAGATTATCCAACATCGACCATCACCGGTCACAAGTCTAAGATATTCTAAGAAGCTGTGTCGGCGTGGCGGTGGAGGCTGACTGCTTTGGCGTAAAGTGTCTCAAGTGCACTGCACTACATTACCCAAGCAATGGGGCTGCGGAGACTTTGTCTGTGAGACCCGTGATTTACTAACTGTGATGAGGACACCCAATCCCAGCAGCCATGTTGCCTGCCATCAATATTTACACCACCCCCTTTTGTACCGCTTTGTTTGCCATAAGTTGGCAGGGTATGCTCAGACGTGAGTCCCTTGCTCACTTTGCCACTGGATTCAAGCAAGCCGGGCTGAAGACGGCTGTAATGCCAGAAACCGGTCCTCTGAAGCTTGTTTCCGGTCCAGGCATGGCTTGGCAGTTCGGGCTGGACTGTTCCCATGAGGCACAGGGTCCGACTGATTTGCATATAGCCATGTCTGAACTGGGGTGGCAGAGTGGGCTAAAGAACGGTGATGGGTTAAACCCAGATCTTTTGACTGGGTGTGAGTGTTTGATTGGTTCAGATGCTCCGTCCATCACCACCCCCTTTTGTACCGCTTTGGCCGCCATAAGTGTGGCAGGGTATGCTCAGACGTGAGTCCCTTGCTCACTTTGCCACTGGATTCAAGCAAGCCGGGCTGAAGACGACTGTAATGCCAGAAACCGGTCCTCGGAAGCTTGTTTCCGGTCCAAGGAAGGCATGGCTTGGCAGTTCGGGCTGGACTGTTCCCATGAGGCACAGGGTCAGACTGATTTGCATATAGCCATGTCTGAACTGGGGTGGCAGAGTGGGCTAAAGAACGGGGATGGATTAAACCCAGATCTTTTGACTGGGTGTGAGTGTTTGATTGGTTCAGATGCTCCATCCATCACCACCCCCTTTTGTACCATCAATATTTACACAGCAGCCAATCGCTGACTATCTTGCTAGCCAACACGAAATTGATCATTATCCAACAGGCCAGGTTATATCTTATAAGACCGGAACCAGAACTAGAGAGAAAAAGTACCTGGCAATGCTTTCTTGGAGTCCTCGTCCATATTCTGAACCCCATTGACCTCATCAGCAGATTTCCTTTTGTCCAGAGTGGGATCTGCAAAAGAACATAAAATGTTAGTGCATGCTCGCAACCTCCTAAGATTCTGATTACAATCTTAATAACTAAGACCGATAGACCAACTGACACCTAAAGGAGTTAACAAGGAAAAGAACTCTGACTTAACATCTGTCCATCCTTCTTTTTACAACAGAGGGCGGCCAAACTAAACACTGAAAACACAATTGCTTGTATAAAGACAGTCACCTTCCTTGTACAACTGAAACAGAAGACCGAATAAATACTTGTGGGTACAGGAACAGACAAGACGACGAGAAAAATGCACAAGCACATTCCTCTGTCAATCAATGAGGTGGCTTATATAGCACAACTGCTCTTATGCGAACCCTCTAAATCTCTCCAAACCGAGATGTTTTCTCGTTACATGATGCCAAGACTGCATGACAACTCATGATAAAGAAAACAGCAGCAGCCCGACAGAGCTTCTGCTAGTCAATGCAATTGACAGAAGTTCATCAGCACGTGTATACCTGTGCTCAAGACCCATCAAGTGCATGACACAGCTCCGGATGGAGCCATCGGAAACCAGGTTCAGAGCCAAACTCAAAACGCATCTATTTCCCACAGCTTAGCTCCTCTACCTGTTCTCTGGCCTTTGGATGGGTTGAACTTGCAGTCAGCGCGGGGACACACAGTTTTGTGCAGCCAGGCGCTCAATAAATGATTATTATTATTATATCCCCTGCAAGGATTTTGCGTTGGAGCCACATGTTTGCAATGTATATAATGGATGCAACTCTATAGTGAAAGTGGATTATCTTACCAACAAGAGTAATTTATTTCCTTTAATGAACCTTCGAACGGAAAATGAGCTGTCCCATTTTCTCCGGCAAAATATTACACCCATGCATGGTGTCCCGAATATTTCTAATAGTGCAACGTAGTTCACACCTCTTTTCTGCTTGGCGTTTGCAACATTTTGGACACTGGAGGCAGGTTATCCACCAACTATAACCCACAAGTTGATGGACAGATCGAACGACTGAACCCGTTCCAAGGACAAAACCTTTGTTATTTGTTCTTGACACACGGAGAAGAGTAGAGTGAGTCTTTGTAGCGAACTGAATTTGAATACAACTCCGAACATGTGGCACTTTGTGTCACCTTTTTGATGAATATATGAATACCACCCTAGACCTTTACCACTGGACCCATGAAGTGCTCCACGGTTACCATACATACATAGGAAACATAATTCCGATTTGCTTTGTGCACTATGCACAGCACATTTGAACCTGAAAAAAACCCAAGGCCCAATACAAGAAATTTGCTAACACACATTGATCTTTGACCTCTGCTTATGCTGTTGGTGGTCATTCCTGGATAGCACTCCCTCTTTAATCCCTGTCCATGACAACCATGTCTAGCTCCATACCCTTGAACTGTGCAAGTGAGATGGAACAATCAATATTGAGTATGCAAAATATTGGATGCCACATGCCTGCCTGAGGATAGTTTTAGAAGTTGAGAGACTTGTAGGGTTCTGAGAAGCGATTATGGCAGCCTGCAGCAGCCACCTTCATGCTTGCTGCCTATTCCGTACCTACAATCCTGGACAGCGAGGATGGCAACATTTGAGGGCAGTATGTTGTCCTGGCCTGTGTCCTGTGATTCTTGCCCAAGTCCCTGTGACACAACACAGTCATCCAGAGTAGTTCCAAGGCCTCCCAAGGGTCACAAAACCTAGGGGCCAGTGGGGTGGAAATCAGGCACAAGTCTAGGATATTGTTATGTTATGTTACTGGGTATTTGTAAAGGGCACGGCTACTCTAAAGAGTGTCCCGGCGCTGAAAGACACTTTAACAAATCACTGACTGCACCCGCCTTTACGACTCCATTAGTGTTGGAAAAGCCAAGTTTTAAGACTTCTCCTGAAGCTGAGGACATCCTGTATCTGTCTCATAGAGGACGAGAGGCTGTTCCATAGTTTGGTGGCCACCACTTGAAAGGAGTGACCCCCCATACGAGAACGATTGAACTTCGGCACGATTGACAGTTGGAGGGTTGAAGACCTCAAGGTTCTGGATAGGGCATAGTGCTGAATTCTTTTGCTAATGTAAGGGGCCCCTATGTTGTGAAAGGCCTTGAAGGCCAGCCCCAGGGCTTTAACGTCTACCCTCTTCCGCACCGGAGGCCAGAGCAGAGACTTTAAATGAGGAGTCATATGTGTCCTGGCCCTGGCCGCCACGTTTTGTACCACCTGCAGGCATCCTAATAAATAATCAGGGAGGCAGAGGTACAAAACGTTAGCATAGTCCAGCTATGACGTGACCAGGGCTTGCACCACTGTTTTTCTGTGCTCCACTGAGAGTGGGGGGAGGAAGTTCCGCATCATTTTCAGAAGGCCAAAACAAGTGCCAGCCAGTTTGCACTTGGGACTTCATGGACATATCATCGTCCAGCTTGACTCCCAAGGTTTTTTACGGTGATGACTAGACTTACTGAAGGGCGGGGGGACAAACTTTGGGGCCACCAATTGTGCCATTCCTCTCCCGGGTTATGACCAAAAAAGACGATTTCAGATTTGTCTGTGTTGCAAAGCAAATAATTTTGTCGAAACCAGGCAAACACTTTTGAATTATTAATGTCACTACCTCTCATCGTGTGGCCCTTCTTGCAGGTAAATAGTAACTGCGTATCGTCAGTGTAGGATATTATTTGAGCCCCATATTCCTCAGCCAGGATAGCCAGAGGAGCCATATATATGTTGAACAAAGTTGGGCTCAAAATAGAGCCTGGTGGGACTCCATCTTTCAACGGGGTGTTAGGGGCAGAGAAGGGGGGGACCAAACTGTTTGCTGGCAGCCTTCGAGGATGGAGGAATACCCTCTAAGAACCGTGCCACCAATGCCACAGTCCTGAAGTCTGTGCAGAAGTAAACCATGGGTTACAGTATTGAAAGCCGCCGAAAGGTCTAATAGAATTAGTACCGCTTTCCCTCCTGTGTCCAGCGTTGTTTCAACAGTATCTGAGACTTCCAAGAAGGACATCTCAGTACTAAAGTTAACTCTAAACCCTGACTGACTTGGATTCAGTACATGAGTTGTTCTAAGAAGCGGTGTTGGTTTGGCAGTAGAGGCTGACTGCTTCAACGTAAAGTGTCTCAATGCACTACACTACATTATCCAAGCAATGGTGCTGCAGACACTTTGTTTGTGAAAACTGAGATTTACTAACTGTGATGAGGACACCAAATCCCAGCAGCCATGTTGCCTGCCGTCAATATTTACACAGCAGCCAATCGCTGACTATCTTGCTAGCCAACACAGACTTGATCATTATACAACAGACCATGTTATATATTATAAGACCAGAACTAAAACTAGAGAGAAAATTAACCTGGCAATGCTTTCTTTGACTCCATGTCCATATTCTGAGCCTCACTGACCTCATCAGCAGATTTCCTTTTGTCCATAGTGGGATCTGCAAAAGAACACAGAATGTCAGTGCATGCTCGCAACCACCTAAGATTCTGATAACAATCTTAATAACTAAGACTTATGAACCATTCGATCCCAACAGGAGTTAACAATGTAAAAGAACTCTGACAAATGACTTTGACGACTCACTCTACTAAAAATTAATACAGTACCACCAAGGTCTAAGGCTCACTGCAATTTGTGAAAGAGCAGATCCTCCAACTGAGATGAAATATAATTTGGGTTCTCCCATAAACACCATCTGAGTAGACTTTGAGTAATGTTTATATGTTACACTATTCCCGTACAAGCTGCACCGCAAATTCTTTGGCTCGTTCCCTATAAGTTTGGCAATATTGAAACATATTATAATAGAGAGGTGGCGTGTCCTGAGGATGCCGTGGCAGGTACCCAGAGCAGGATACTCATTGAATACCTTAAGTTATGTTCACATAAATCTGTTGATTTAATGATTGGTCAATATTGGCAAAACCAGATTGTCATCACATGCTGAAAAGTGTGGCTGAGGATGGAGCACGCGTCACTGGCCCCATGTGCTGCTTCCACCTTTCTCTTCTAGATCACTAATATCCAGTTCCTGTATCCCCGGGGAAAATCCCCTGGTAGTTGGGCACTTCTCAGACAAAACCCCATTGCCCCTGCTGGATGTGGATAATCCAGGATAGTGCACACAACAGAAAGGGTGCAAAGACGTTGACAGTAAAACACGGATCCTCCATAGGGGCGTTTGGGTGTCGCCCCACTGCTTTCTTGCAGTGTGGGAATCAAACATAAAATGGTAAAAACTACCAATTTATGTTTCTGCTTCTCGCACTGCGAGAAAGCAGAAGTGCCTGGCTTTGGTCCTGCTCAAGGGCAGGGGCTTACCAACTGTTGTGGGTACTGACTGTTTGGAGCCGACCAAACAGTCAGTACCCACAACAGTGAGTGTAAGAAACTGGCTCTATATATACTGCACCAAAGTGAGGTACAGTGTGTATAGAGTCCATGGGTCTCCAGAGGTTTGGCAGAGGCTAAAGTTAGATAGAACCTTACTCTCTAAAGTGGTAGCTTGCTCGAGCAGTAAGGCAGTATCAGAGGACAGTGCAAAGCATTTGATGTACACACTCAGTCAGCAAATGGCCTCACACACTCAAGAACTGAACTCTAGGCCAATTGTTTTGTATAAAAAATATACTGTTTTATTTCTAGAACCAAGCTGGTCTGGTGCAGGTAAGCATAAAAATACTTTTCAGTAGTAAATTACTTGTATGAACAACGTTCAAAATAGCAGTGTAACTTGTACTGGTTTTGGTTACAGTTCTAAGAAAGCAATTCGCAACACATTGCAGGTATATACGTACATTCAATTGACTGGGCTTTTTAAGTAAAATGCAGTTAATTACTTTTCAGATTACTTTTGCTAACACAGGATTGGATCCTAGAATCACCCCTGGGACATTTCCTGAAAACAGGTGAGTAAATGTTTGGTTAAAGGTACGATTTTTAACCCTTTAAGTGCTGCCGTCGGCCAACGGTCGTCACGGGCACTACCTCCCCAGTGCTGCGTGCGACCGCTGGACGTCCAGTTCAGCACTGGATAATGGACAGCGCAGCACTGGGGAGGTTTATTTACGAAGCTCCTAAGGTGTTAAGGTATATTATTGCACTTCAAAAGTTGACACTTAAAAACTTTTTCACATAGAATCACCAAAGTTATCCTATTGGAGGAACTTCACTTAGCACGTAAGTTAGGTTATCGTTACTTTTTCGTAGTCAGTGCTGGATCCTGGATTCAGCACTGGGACAATTCCTGAAAACAGTTGAGAAAATGTGTTTGGTTATTCGGCTGATTTTTAAGGAATATTTGTAGTTTTCAAAAGTCGACACTTAGAAACTTTTTGGGAGAAAAAGTGTCAATGTTATCCTATGAGGAAAAATGAGTTATCGGTTTCAAGGTAAGTAATCGGTCTCTTGAGTTAGGGTTCTGGGGTATCCCAGGTTCAGTGATGCACTGTTGTTGCACCCTCAGCGGCACTCGGACGGACAGGTGCAGAGTGTTGAGACCCAATGTTATCCTATGGAGGATAGGGGGGCTCCGGTTGGTGGCAGCTGGCAAGCAGGCCACAGGGTTGTGGGAGCAAAGCTCCTAGGGTTAAGCTCAGGGCAAGTTGGGGATCAAGTTAGCACAGTCATATACCTTCTAACTAAAAAGATAGAGGAAGGACCACGCATCTCTCGTATGAGGCAGAGTCTACGTCCAACAGTCAGCGCCATCTTAGACTGATGGACTAAGTATATGTATCCTTCATAATCGAACAGAATACTACGAGACACTCTTATAGACACCAAAGAAAACCTATGATTCTTAAGTAACCATATACTTGAATACTATTTCCGAATAGTATTACGGTATAAACTTGTAAGGATGGCCATCATATAGGCCCTCAGAAGATTATTTAAAATCCGAAGAACATAACGTCAGATCACAGTAAACCTTGTGCATTCGCGCACTGGATCAATCCAGTACTTAAACGATGTGGTCGCTAGAAATTATATGAAACTGCAAAGGTCCAGTAATAGTATTCATTAAGCCAGCCCAAATCGATGTTAAAATGTCATACAAGCGCAATGTAGACCCCTCATTTCGCGCACTGAATCAGACCGGTATTAAACACTAAGGTGGCTGGAAATAATATGAAAATGCAAAGGTCCAATGATTATGTATGATAGGCCAGCCCAAATCGATGTTAAAACGTACTATACGCACGATGCAGACCCCTCATTTACCACAACTACAACTAAAGGGATGTGTCCAACCAATGAAAAAATTCCCATAATTGCACACGTTCCGTCGGTCCAGCGATATAATTCATAGTTATCAGCTTTCCATGAAACTCTGTTCAGAACTCAATTACAATTACTTGGACCAGAAGAGTCAGCTGCAGCCAAACATATGTGAGCAGACTTGATTGACACATTCTATTTTTATGACACACATTCACTTTTAAAGGATTACCATGTGTAACCTAAAAGAGTGGTACCTAGAAGAGAACAAACATAATAATCATAACAGTTTGTGAAACAGAATTACCACATCATTACAGTATGGGAATATGCCATTGCATGCATTCTTTACAACTGTCATGCCCACTCGTACCTTGGTAATCTTGCCTTTTCCTATCTTTCTTCAGGGACTTCCAGTCTGCTAGTGAGAAGAGCTCTGTGATGATGCAAACCATCAGAACCACCAGGAGGACAAGATTCAACTCTGGAAAGGCTGCAAAGATCAGGCAGTAAACCTGTTACACAGAGGACATACAACCAAGCTTGGATAACGTTTAGTGGAATGAATGCAAAAATAAAACCTATGAGAGAGACTAAGACAACAAGCATTTGCAATGCAATAGGTCTCGCATTTTCAAAACTTTGACCTGTTGGTATTGTAAATGACAATGCCTCTTATTATTGCAGGTTTTTTTAAACACATAAATAGAAGGTATTGTCATTTTCAATGCCAATAGCTCAAAATCTTGCAAATGAGAGACCTATTGCATTGCAAATGCTTGTTACTGGTTATAGTGGCAGAAGATGCCAAGAGAAGCAACCGGTGACGTGGCTTATCCACAACTGCAGAAATTCAAGGAGAGTTAGTTAAGCTATTTTTTATTTTTAAATAACGGTTGTTTCCACGGACATTAAGCATTTTCTTGTCTACTTTTAAGGAAGGGTAAAAATAGTGATACATTTTAAAATTATTCTCTATTTAAGTAAATGCTTGCACACGGGTTAAATAATCATTAGCAGAAAATAACGACAGTCTCCTGACATCTTAAGCAGTGTCTACAGTGCCTGATACTGTGTTTCGATATTGTTAATGCTCTTGATTACAGATTACACTTTTGAATGAATTAAAAGTAGCAAAGCATTTAAAAAAAGAATGATATAGCATGTGGGTCAAGTATGTGAAATCAAATGGGTAGAATACCACCAAGAATACAACAGAAAATAAGAAAACAGAAAGAGTGGCTGCCTGCATCCGTGGGAGAATGGCTGGATGGTGACGTCTCATAGATGTGTCTTAAAAATTTATCAAATTCATGTGATGTCATGTTTGACGATTTTTGATGCTGTGGATTTGTTCCACCGGCTTATAGCAATTTCAAACACATCTGAGTTTGAGTTTTTGTATGCAGGTGAGCCTTGAGGCATACCCGTGCAGATAAAGATGGTAATTTAATTAAATCATATTGCAGTGCAAGTTCGATTTGGATATGCGTGGCAGCACTTATTCACCCTCACTCCTAGGCCCTCAGTGACACTCTTTACTTGCATTTAATGCACGCGGGAGCAATGAACTTGCCATTGACTCCTGCATTACGAGAGCACAGCTGTGCTGCCAGTGCTGTAAATCTCGGCCATTGGCTGACGTTATATTGCTGACAAATATCGTTTTGTAGCGTTGATTAATTTCTGAGTAAGCCCTCACTCTGGCAACCTTGGCTCCCCGCGGACGTTTTTATTTTGTGTCCATAACTAAACATGAACATTCATCTTTGCTGCTTGCAAACCTGGTAGATATTAGCAATCCTTGACAAAAATAAAATAGAAGCAGCTCCACACGTGCAGTACATCTGCTCTCCACATCTGCAGCCACCAGCGGCTCTGGATTGATTTGTATCACCTTGCTTGAAGGGGGGAAGTGAACATTTCGCACGGGAAAGGGAGGCGCCAGACAGCAGCAATTGCAAGCCTTCTTATTAAACAACTCCCAGCCTCAAAGGGGGTCAGACACCTCAACGAGGGAGGGACTCACCCGCTCACAAAAAAATATAAATAAACAAAAACATCATGCCCAGACTCCACATGTTACGAGCATCTCTTTCCAGGTATAAAAACAAGCTGGCTCCGTGGAGCCGACGGGGGGAGGGAAACAAAGCGTGTGATGCGCGCGCTGCCAGCCTCCGGGGACAGGAGATGTGCACGCGTACGGAGTGCACATCTCCTGTCCGTACGCGTGCACATCTCCTGTCCGCGCGTGCCACCTCCTCTCTACCTTCGGGACAGAAAGCGGCAGCAATAGAGTCTCGCAAGGCATGCGCTGTGTTCGCTAGCGAGACCTAAAAACACACTTTCTTTCTCCTCAAATTCCAGGAATCCATTTTTTCCCGTGAATTAATACTCACCATATGAAACTGAAGCGGACAGTCTGACAACGGTGGATCCCAATGCACAGATCAAGAAAAGGAACCAGCAAACGAAAGCTGCACACTGAAATACACTGACTGTCCACATAAAAGAAAGAACACAAAATAGTCCTGGTTACAATGGTAACAGAAATTATGTAACACCAATCAATCAATCAGGATTTGTAAAGTGCTGCAAATCACCTGTGTGGTTCTCAAGGCGCTGGAGTTGCCAGCTGCTTCGAAAAAACAGTGAAAAACAAAGCAAAAGCAGGAGAAATCACTCAGAAAAAGCGTGGAAGAGGAAGGCAAAATCAGCAAAAAAAATAGAGGCAAAAGCCACCATCACCCTTATTACATAGCACTGATATCACAGAGTCAAGGGTCAACACATCGTGTGTGCATTCACCTAATAAAGAGACCACTCAGCAAGAATGAATGACACCTCATTCGGTTCCACTGGAAGCAAATGTTGCTGCCAGGAAACGGTTTAACTTAGGTGTGATCCAAGGGAAATAAGAGATGATATTAATTAAGGTAGCTGCACGCCTGCTTAACCAACACCCACCAGGAGTGAGATCCTTCGTTGTTTAAATGTTTTCGGGTTCATGACAACAAGTGGACCCCTTAGCCCAAGAAAACGTGAGATCCTGTGCAGGGTGGCGCAATACTGTGCCACCCAAAGTTGTTCAAGCTGCTAGCGCCTGCAAGGAATAGCGGGGAGGGGTTGCTTTCATCCCAGGGTCCTGCCGAAAGGACTCAGCAATGCAGCTTTGTAGCCCGTTGAGCTTTTTCTTGCAGTTTCTTAGTGCAGAAAAGTCTTTTAGATAATTCTGTGGCTCCACCTGGAACAAGGAGATCTCAGTCCTACACCTCACTGATGGGCGAAGAGAAGGGACACCAATCACAGTTACTCCAACCCAACTGTGGCATGGTTTCCTTGACAGTCTGAACACGCGTTGAAAGTGGTAGTAGCAAAATGTACACCTTTGCAGGGCATAGAGTGAGTGAACAAGGACTCGCTGAGTATGCGGGTACCAGTCAATGAGTAATCACGCACCCAAGCTAGGTTCTTAAAGTGGTTTGACATTTGCCCTACCGCGGACCACCAATATGCTGAACTCTCCTCACATCGCACAAGAGTGGAACTGCTCTTCTCAGGGTTCACCAGGATAGTGTGGATGAAAGACTGGCTCACGTTTGCAGGAGGCCGAACTGCTGAATACGAATGGCGTTACCTCTCAGAGTGCCAGGACCTTCTATCGCTGATCCTCACAACTTTAAAACGTGGATTTATAAGCGAACAGAGTGAGAGAATCCCTTGAGGCTAAAGACAATTTCTGCCCTAAATGAAGCCCCTCTGCAAACCCATACCCAACAGTCCTCCTTCCAACCCAAGCACCAACCATTCTACCGAGAATCCTACCCATTTCCTCATCTCAACCACCCAATCACCACAGATACTACTCAAACTTACCCCACGGTTCAGGACATCGGCAACTGCACGTCAGGCAGAGGAAGAGCTGAGTTAATAAATAGGGGAGACTGAAAACCACCGCAGCAGTCAGCAAACCCACGAGGTACAGGATCACTGAAACACAAACGAGAAGCGGGGTCAGCTGCGTAACCAAGGGGTGGCACTCAGTGTTGGGTCAAGCCTTTATTATATGGAGTCAACATCATAGCCCAGTGGTCCTTTTGACTTCTGTGTACCCCCACTGAATTATTAATCGAATTCAGGAAACGCCACTGTGTCCCCATTGGAAGCTGGAGACCCTCGGCCTACACAATTTCTAGGATTTGAACTTCAAACCAAAACACAAAAATACAAAAAACAAGTATACACCTAATAAATGCTCAGATATTGAAATATTTTAATTCACAACAAAATATAGAAAATGTTTTCACATTTTCAATTTTATTTCCATACACTCTATTAATTTTAGTGTTTTCGTTTTATTATTATTTAATTTGGTAACACAGTCGCGGACCCCCAGGGGATCTTGGACCACAGGTTAAGAACAACTGTCATAGCCCATTCACGTCGCAGTGAATATATGTTTACTTACATGTTCCCCATCACAGGCAGCCAATGATAAGAAAGAACCATTGCATTAGTATAAAACAAGCCTTGGACTAACCAGGTACTTAGCAGTGTGAACTAGATCAGACCCTAGTGCTTACCCCTCCCTTATCTAGGGATGGAGCATCAATTTACCTACAACAGGATATGTGACATTCTTGACCTCTGAGCAGCTCAAGATCTTTCAGCACCTCTCCATCGCCCCAAGCCCCTTCAAGTAAGTGGTCCACACAAAACAAGTAACCAGTTTAAAGAAGCGTTGGGCAGACTTAAGAGACAAGAGGGGCAAAAAAAAGCTAAACATGATGTAGGTCTAAGTGTCAGACGGATGGGGAAAGAATGGACCAGGCCTGGGAATCCTCAGTGACCTTTACATCCCTACAAATGCAACAATTTTGATTAGATAATCCAAATCTTTGAGGATGGTTTAAGTTACTCTTGGAGTTTTTGGACTCAACAAAGTTATCAACAAGTTACCTAAGGTACTGTGCATCTTATGTGTGGTTGTGGCCAATGTATCCCATCCTCGTCGCCAAATTTGTCTCCAAAGCTCTAAATTGGAGTACAGATCTACATGACTCTTGGAGTTTATGACCAATAAACTACTCCACGAATGTCATGGAGTTGTCCCTCATTTTCATTCACCAACAGCACTTATAGTTGAGTTGTCAAAGACCATAGGAGGTAGAAGGCAATTGTGCAGGGTGCATCTGATCATCAATTATTGCATTACATGTTCTAATGACACAGTTAACAACAGAATGAATGGTAAAACCAGACCGTGGCAGGTGTGTTGGGTTCTGAATATTGAGGCAGACAAAATGTTTGGGCATATTTAAAATTCACTTTATGGTTCAGTTTTTATGCTTAAAGTACTTTGAAATGAGCACAAACAGTTATGACCATTTCCTCTTTATGAAATTAACCAACTCTCAACTGCTGCTAGTCTAAAAACATTTAAGATTAAAATTGTATGTCACAAATTGATATATAGGGACGTCCGAGGAGTAGGAAAGTGTTAGAACATTTTTTTAAAATTTGGAGCAGAAACTCACTGATGCTTTGCTGAGCAATCTGGTATGATGTTTCCAATTCGCTGACTGGGTTCCAGGCGACACAGGTGTAGGAGCCCGTTCCCACCTCCTTGAGGACCAGTACCGAGGTGTTCCCATCGTGGGTGATGTTCTGCATCAACGGTCGCCCTTTGTGCCACCACGTGAGATTCCAGACGTCACCTGACGCTTCACACATTAGCCGGACACCGTATTCACCACTTGATTTGTATTTCATCACCTTTATGTCTGATATTGGCTCTAAGGTTCCAGAGAGAAGAAAAACCGTCATTAACCTGAAGAAACCTAAACCATCCACACTTCATGCTGTGGGCAACAGCACTTTGCTTTCTGGGACCTGTGTTTTACTTTATACCATTATAAGACTTCACATAAAATCCCAGCATGCACGGTGTCGAGGGCAGGACTGTCTGGAAGTGTACCACATGACATGAGTCCATTGGAAGCAACGTGTGCAACTGGTGGGGTGATGGAACAAGACATAAAGCTCCAACAACCTATATCTCAAACAACCAAGTCATTGCGTCGCCTCCATGAAGTCCATATTTAGCAATAACTGGACTCAAATGCGCGTAGGATCACACATGCAGTGTTTGCTGTGAATGGTGTGCAGAACCAACGCAGTGATAACTTCATGACTTGGATAAACATTTCCTGCATATTTAATTTGTAACACATGGACCCAACAGCCAGGGCAGTGCAATGAACCTCTTCACTCTCACATGACCTTACTTCTAATAGACTCCCTCCGTAAAAGGACATGTATGACCAAAACCACCTGCATCCCAGGTGAAAGGGAAATATTCAGTCCTTCATTCTCTCATTGCAGCCATGTCCCCTCCAGCCAACAGTCCTCTCCATGCAATCTGGGGACCAAAGGAAGACTGGAGGCCACAAGAGATACACTTCTCCCAGGGTGCATCTCCAGAATTTGTCGTGTGGCTAGGTTAGGCACGGGAATAAACACCGCCATTTTACATGTACACGTTTCTTACGTTGTCTTCTTTTCCACATGACGACTTTTGACACACATTTGCTTGTGTGACAGTGCAGGATTAGCTTCTCTGAAACCACATAGTTAACAGTTCCACTTCGTAAGTACACAATCACAACACCTGGAACATTCAGTACAAGGCCTGAACACACATTGTGCAAATGTTGTTGTTTATTATTTGTTCATGAGGCTATCAGAAAGACAATAAACAATGTCAGGCCGACTGCAGCTTGGACTCGTCTGTCATTGCGAGGTTGTCGATGTGTCAGTCTCAGCCCAGCTGTTTCTGGTTGACTCTCTGCAAGGAGAGATGTCTAAATTGTGACCAAGACGGGGACCTACATATCTTGCCTTCAGGTAATGGGAACTTAGATCATCCAGTAGGGGATTCTTGGCAGACCACCCGCCCTAGGTAAGTAGTTAAGGGAGCTCAGGAGTACACTATACACAGTAATTAGATGTCAGGATATACCCACTGTCTCAGCACAATGGTGGAATTGTTCATTCTGTTCACTGTTCTTATAGTTCTAATCACTTTTGTCTGGTCCTGTCTATTAACCAGTTGTATGCTCATGACGAGCTCAGCTCGTCATGGCATACACCTCTCGGGTGCTCATGACGAGCTGAGCTCGTCATGGCCCGTGCAAACGCTCAGGTGCTGGGAGAATTCCCCTGCTGTGCGGAGCATTCCACGGGAGCCAATGCACCTGTGACGAGCTCAGCTCGTCATGAGCACCCGAGAGGTGTATGCCACGACGAGCTGAGCTCGTCATGAGCATGCGGGCACTGTGCACGCCCCCCCAGCACAGCAGGGGAATGGAGCCAGCAGCGAAGGGGTTAATGAAACCAGCGCATATATTTTATACAAGAATCACCATGGTTGTAAAAAATATAGAAAAGGCTCCTTTGTTTACTTCTAGTGTACCTTCCTGAGTGAGCACAAGTAACTGAGCAAAAAGGTTCTAGATCTGTGACCACTATTTCTTGGGGGGGGATCAGGGTTGTCATGCTCGGAGGTTGTCCATTCCATTTGTTACCTTTCTAGGGTTAGGGGTGCTGATGTGGCACTGTGAGATAGCAGGTCAACATATCCTGAGGGGGTGCATAGAATCAGTCTGGCAATATCCCAAAGTTTGTTGTCCAACAAACTAATAGTTCCTACTGAGAAAAGGTAAACCGTGTGACCAATCCACCTCCAGAATGCTGAGTGTCGGAAGCCACCTCTGATCAAGGTTAGTGCTTGGACGCCTTCGTCGGGAGCACCAAAGAGAGGCCACCGGACATCGGAGCCTTCCCTTTGGAAGTAAACATCTGACAGACCCTCCACTAAGGCCAGCTGATCCACAATCCGTGCTCTGCTACCCTTCAAAACACACAGTCACACAAAACAGACATGCTGCTCTGACATCACACGCGACAACCCAATCAGAATCCCTTAAACTGTCACAGCTCTAGAATGTCTGTTGCAATAGTCCCATGGATTGGTCTGTGTACAGCTGTCCTGAAACATTCATGTGTGCCTCATACAGCGAGTGTACTCATAGAACAAATCGAGAGGACTTGGGGAAAAAGGAGAATAGGATTGGAACCCGAGAGTTTCATTCAAAAATATAAAAGTGCAATATCCTAGAGTTCCTGTCCGCTGCTAAGAAGTGCAGGTACTAAATATCCGAGAGTGCCTGTCTGCTGCTAAGAAGTGTTGGTAATCAATATCCTAGCGTAGGACCGTTCCTACTGAAAAGTGCTAGAACTCTTCCATTCAAACCATTTCACTCCTGATGAGAAGTGATGGTACACTCCCATTCAAATTATTGAAGTGGAAGTAGGCAGTACAAGTCCATTCAAAGCACTGATCTCTGTGTAAGTGACCAACAAAGCATGTGAAAGCAGCACCTGCCTTTAGGACGGCTGGCCGGGTGGGTAGTGTGGCTCGCTTATGGCTCTTCACCATGTGGTATTATCTCTGTGCCTTCAGGGTACTGTACTTAAATACTGGCCCATAAAGGACATTTACTTCTGCAGTGGCATGGAACTGTGTGATCCTAAGACCCTGCTTCCCCAATGCCACACCCAATACCACACTAAATGGACCTAAATCAACTCGCACTCAGGACTAGTTCAATTATTTTCTGGGGAAAGGCTAAAGCTTTCGGTGCGTAATGCTATGTAACAGATAAGCTGAAGCATCCAAGTAAAATAAATATTTATTCTTTACTCAAACCCATGGCTGTACACAGCATCCACCATCCAAGTAGCCATTTCTAACCTGCTCCACCAGATTCATCTCTAGAGAGAGTCAACAATGGAAACCCTTTGAAGGAGAGCCATGCAATCACATTACATCATCAACACTCCCAGTAGACATTTGATGCTAGGACACCTTCATGCTTACCAAGGACTCTCAGTGGGACTTGCTTTTCATCCTCTTTATCCGATGAATTCATCTCCAGAATGTACTGACCGTCGTCCTGGCGGGTCAGGTTGAGTAGCTTTAAAGACGCATTTTTCATGGAAAAGAAGACGCGATGTTCATACTTTGTGGACACTTCTGGTTCGTTGGTGCCATAGTGATAGGTCAAGATCCACTGACGTTCCTGATCTCCAGGCTTCTTGACATGCCACTCCAGCAAGCCGTCTCCTGGGAGCTCCAAACCTGCCCCTGGGATCAGGACGTCGGATCCATGGCAACCGTAGAGCGGCAGCTCCGTCGGCTGTGGATACGCGGCACCTGGAAAGAGGTGAATTCAGGGATGTTAGCAGGGGGAGAATTTGGGGTGCTAACTGCATCTCCCAACAAGAGGGAAGATTCCATAATACACAAGAGTTCACCAATAACAAGAGCACGTGAAGGTCAATCACTTCATGATTTATGTCCAGGCTCTCCGTAAACCAAGTCCAAGTGTCCCATTGGTGTGGAAACTTCCACAGTCACAGCAGGACCAGAAGCAGCGGCGCCATCTTGAAGGCATGACCACCAGGAAGAGTATCGGTCCACACGTGGCCACCTCTGCACCACAAGGAGCCCTGCCCAGGACAGACTTGGGGCTGGTAAGACAGCAGAAGGAGAAGTCAAGGTCTCACACCTTCACCATCACACATCCACCGTCTCTCCCCGACAATGAATGTACTCCTCTCCTTAATAGTGTATGAAGGACCAACACTTTTCTTTTTATACCCTACGTACTCATCCCCTCAAGACTGTACGAGGACCGAAAGACTGCTTTGTAGACCTGACTTACTCCTCTCCTCAAGAGTGTATGAGGACCGACAGAGACTACTTTGTAGACCCTATGTACTCCTCTCCTCAAGAGTGTATGGAGTACCGACAGACTCTGCTTTGTAGACCCTACCTACTCCTCTCCTCAAGAGTGTAGGAAGGACCGACAAAGACTGCATTGTAGACCCTACGTACACCTCTCCAACTAAACTCTCAGAGTCTGACACCATGACACACGAGAGACCCATGTACAGCATAAGAATTCACCATGACCGTTGACTGCTACTCCTATAGCATGTGAGCCCCAATGCAATGATTTTGACCTCTGCATGGAACACATATGACACATGTACAGCCCCCATGGGGCCCGAGCACCTTTGTTCTTATGTAACCACTTAGACTTATTCCACCCATTGGCAAACACCTGACCTTGAACCTGTGTAACTCAATAACCCAAATATGCCCTACAGGGGCAATCCCAGGAGCACTGATGTTAGTACATCTGATTGGTTACTGGAGTGAGCGGAGAGGGAACTACGGGTATGAGAGGACGTATTCGGAGAATGACTTGCTGCCTTACGCTTCTTTTGGGAAGTCTTCTGATTGGTGGATCAACTTGGCGAGCCAAAGAGGGTTCCCCGGGAGGAAATGACATCCTCTGAAATTTTACAGGGTTTCAGGCCAATCAACTTTATATGGATAGGCCTCCGTTTGATGTGGATATACAGCGGACCCAGGAGGGAGCAGGCTGAGGTTCTGTGAATTCTGAACCCGTGGGTTCCATTTTGTGTTTGGCAGCCATTTTGTGGTTGCCCTCACATAGGCCAATGATTGTGGCTGAACTAGTCTTTTTTAGGACATGTACACCTTAGCTCGAGTTCGTGCTGACTCCTGTTTGACCGGAGTGAACTGACCCTGTTGCCTGAAGCGGACCTTGTTAAACCAGTTCCTGCCCTTTAGCTGATCAAGATTAAGGATCAGAGCACAGGACATCATTAAGTTTTAGTGCACACAAACGTGCCTTATCCTACTTCTATCTGTTTCTGTTCCTTCTTTTATGGTCTGTTTATAATATGGGTTGTGGTCCTTTTATTATGGGTTTGTCCGGCTTGTGTAAGAAGGAATGTTAGGCATTTTGCATGCTTGCAAAAGCAAGGACTGCCCCTTACTTTTATGCTGAGTTTTGTAACCCTGAAGCATATATAAGACCTCTGTTCTCTGTACTCCTCAGACTACCTCATTCAGTTGCTACGGCTTCTGTGTGACGTGGCCTCACTTATTAAATTTAATAAAGATGTATTTTCATATTTTCAGCTTCTGTGCCAAGTTCTTTTTATTAGTAAGTATTCCCTGAGAATGAAGATTTCATTTCTTCATTAAGGTTGGATCTTGGAATTATATATGGTCAGGAAGAGAGACATGATATATGTAGGGGATGCGACAATAATATATATTATGTTGTTTTATTGTTTATGAATGAGTGCAGAGAGCAGACCAGAGAGTAAACACAATTTCCTTCACTTATAGAATTGGGAAAAATAGTGATTAGTTGTTCCCACTCTGTCTTTGTAAAGAGGGATCCTCCCTGATTTAATGGCATCCAGGAAAAAAAGTTTTCAAGGTAAGCAATCTCAGATCCACCTTCTCAAGAGGTTCAAAGGGAAACTTCTGCAACACCTCCAGGACTAAAGAAAGATCCCAAGATGGGCATACCGGTTTAGCCGGAGGCTTGAGATTAAGAAACACCTTAAAAAGCCTCTGGACGAGCCCATCTGCATCTTGTAAATTGCCCAAGATGTCTGGAAAGCCTTAATGGCTGCCCTTGAATCTTAAGAGTGGAAACCTTTAACCCTAGAGCAAAACAATCCTGTAGAAAATCCAGCACCTTCACCTGTTCAACTGACTGTGGGACTAAATGCTTAGTTGTACACCATTTCTGGAAAGTGGCCCAGTGCCTAGAATAAGAAAGAGTGGAGGCTCTCCTAGAAACCCGAATGGAGGAAGCACCTTCTCATAAACCCCCTTTACCTGTACCCCAGCCCTCTCAACCTCCAAGCTGTCAGCCGGAGGGTTCTCAATGGTTTGACCTGAGGCAGGGAAATGCAAGAGGGGGTGGTGGAACTATTGGAAGAAGGAACCCCCGCTGATCCTCATTGACATTATCAGATGGTGCCAAGTAGACCTAAAATGCTGGAGCTGCCAGCATCACCACAGAATCTTCTCGCTTCAACCGGATTAGGAACAGCAGAAGAGGAAAAGGCAGAAAAGTATAAAGAACTCCCTTTGGCCAAGGACAAGACAGGGCACCCACTGCCCAAGCCCCCTCCTCACTCGCCCTTGAACAGAACAGGGGAAGAAGGGTATTCTGAGCTGATGCAAACAAATTTGCTACTGGGGTCTCCCACTCGTGGCAATGTTATGTTAAACTTTATTTGTATAGCGCACATACACCAGGTTGGTTTCTTGGCGCTGTTCTGAAGATGTCAGACTATGGTGTTACTAGTATGCCTGTTAGAATAGCCAAGTTTTTAGGAGTTTGCGGAAACTCATGATGTTTGTGCAGGATCTGATGTCAAAAGGCAGGGAGTTCCAGAGTTTGGGGCCCAGGGTGGCTAACTCCCTCCAGCGCGTTTTAGCCTGAAGGATGGTATGGTTAGAAGTTGCATATGAGCAGATCGCAGGTTGCGGGTAGAAGTATATCGGTTGATGAGATTATTGATGAATTTAGGGCTTTTGTTATTCAGGGCTTTAAAGATGATGCATCCTACCTTAAAGGCGCATCTTCTGGTTTATTGGAAGCCAATGTAGTTTCTTCAGAAGGGGGGGTGATTTATTGGCACCCGTTTTCTTGGAGGATCAGCCTGGCCACCTGGTTTTGGATCATTTAAAGGCGGTGGATGAGGTAGGCTGGGATGCCCATGTAAAGGGAGTTGGCGTAGTCGATGTGGGATATATCCAAGGCGAGTACTGCCTGTGTTTTTGCCTCCTGAGAGAGGAATCTGATGATTTTCCTTATTTTCCTTAGTTGAAAGCAGCAGGTGGAAGTCACGGCTCCAATTTGAGGGAGATGGGGACTGCCCCAGTTCTTTAGGCCATAAGTGGGAGCTCCAAGGATTCAATGAGTCTCCTGTGAGGATTACTTCTGTTTTGTCCGGATTTAGTTTAAGGTGGTTGCTGTTCATCCAGTCACGGATGAACAGCATAGTCGTCTGGAAATCGGAGATGGTGGTGGGAGAGAGTCATTAATCAGAAATATTAGCTGGAAATCGTCTGCATAATTGAATGTTTGGATTTTCCTTTCTTTTAGTGCATGGATCAGGGAGGAGGTATAGATTGAATAAGTGCGGGGAAAGAGAGGAGCCTTGGGGAACCCTGCAAGTGTTCTTAATCTTGGGGGTTTTGAAGTTTTCCAGGTGGACCGTTTGATAACAGTCTGTTAGAAAGGATTTTATCCATTCCAGGGCCGATCCCTGGATTCCTGCATCCTTGACATGAGCGACCAGGATGTTGCGGTCGACCGTGTCAAAAGCGGCCGAAAGATCCAGTAGCACCAGGGCTTGGGGGAGTCTCTCGTCCGCTTTCTCTCACAGGGAGTCCGGGCGGATAGAACCACTGATTCTGTGGAATGAGCTGACTGGAACCCTGCTTGGTGAGGGTCTAGATAATCTGATTGTTCCAGAAAGGTGTATAAACCAGAAAGGTGGATAAACTTTTGGTTACTTGGGCTTCAAGTAGTTTGGCCTGTGAAAGGCCTGCTTGGTCACACAAAAGTCCTGAGAGGAAGGAATTTTCCTGCTCAATTTGTCCGCTCTGACATTCAGGGTCCCCTGAATGTAAATCACTCTCCGCTCCAGTGCGTTGTCCTGAGCCCAAAGAAAGATCTGATCGGAGATCCTCGACAATGCTGGAGAGCTTGTGCCCCCCTGTTTGTTCAGATAGGACCTGGCTGTGTTGTGGTCCGTCAATACCATATCAGATAAGCACACTGTGCAGCATGGAAGAAAATCCACAAATGACAGAAACTAGGGCTCCTTAAATCCCCTGCTCTGCCAACCATAATGCAGTAATTAAAACATTAGCTTACAAATGCACACACAGCCTTGTCCAATAAACAGGGCGCTACAGCAGCCCTACAAAAAGCAGCCTCAATGAGCTCAGCTGTGTCCACCACAAGAGAACGCATCCACCATGAGCAGGCAACTCCCCCCGCACTCAGCAGTTCAGGAGACACCTGCCCCTACCTTTCTGTCGTCCTCTGCGCCTCCAAACTGCAACCAGCCTGACTTCTTGAGGCGCATAGAAGCATGTCTCAAGTCACGGCTGTAGGTGGGTCCCTGGGGCCAAGCACTGTCGGTCAACTCCCTTCCTCCGTGGGCATACTGAGGCTGGAACACACAGAGAGACTCCTGCGTCTCCCCATGCTTATGTTTTATTTATTTATATAGTTTTATATAGCACAAACCCAAGAGGGTATCAGAGCGCTTTACATTTAGGATTGTTGCGTTACAAGTTACATCAGTTACAAGAGCATAGTAAGATACAGTACACACAAACAATGTTTCACAAATTCGTAGGAGGGAGGAGAGGAAGGAGTAATAGCGGGGAGACGAGGAGGAACAATGCCCAATGTCCGGCTGGGTAGGTGACGGTCAAGGGGGAAACAGGGCCAATCTCCTCATTAGCTGTCGAGCAGCTCCACCGGTCACCAGCCATGTTGGTCAGGTCTCCGCGTTCAGGAAAAAACAGTTTTTAGTTTATTTGATTTGCAAAGGTTATATAGCATATATATGCTTGTCCACACGTTTTCCAGAAACAACCGATGCTGCCACAGAAGAATGTACCAAAACCGCTCCGGCGGCTTTCCACATTCAGAAAAGGTCAGATTAAAAATACAGCCTGACTTCTTGCTCACGTTGCCAGTGGATTCAAGCTAGCCTGCCCTATGAGGGGTGTTACCCCGAAACCTCTCCCACAATGCTCGTTTCCGGTCCAAGGAAAACCACTTTTCCCATGAGGGACAGGTTCAAGACTGATTTGCATATGGCTGGGTCTGGACTGGGGTAGCGAAGTGAGCTAAAGAACGATGATGGATTCAACCCAGATCTGTGACTGGGGGTGAATGTCTGAAAAGTTTCAGTGCTCTGTTGTGTTTACAGAAATGTAGCAATGGTGAAAATGTAATACAAAACTACAGCAAATGGTGCACCATAGTAACAAAACAGCCAGCCATAGGAAGCAACACCAAGGTAAAAGACGTGCATGTTGTGTAATCACATGCTCCTAAACGGATAAGACATTCTTTCTCCACCTTTAAACATGTGAAAGGTGAAACTATGTGTAAAACAAATTAATATTTCCCAGTGCAAAGAAATGTGCAAGACCAGCTTGGTTACTTTTTTCAGTGGATAAAGATAAATTGATGAAGATTTATTTGTTAAACTGTAATGGTATTTATATAGCGCTTACTACCCCTGACGAGGCGTTGAAGCGATTTTTGGTATGCAGCACACTACCCCAGAACCCAAAGTGGATTTCATATGGATTAGTGTAGGGAAATCTAAATTGTTACGCATTCCTTTCGAGATAGGAAGACCTTATTGTACTATGTGGTGACGTCAGGTGTGTGTCCAGCACACGGTGAAGTCTGATGACATTAATAAGTGTCTGGTGCTACCCAACGCAAACCATGTTATCAAATGTAGAATAAAGTTGAATTCATTCCTACAGGTGTTCAGACGTTTTCTTGACAGGTTATTGCAGCTGCTGCATAAGACAAGGCGCCAATGTATCACGACTGAGCCACACGCCCGCCGTGTGAGCTACAAAGACCTCTAACAAACTCACGAGTGCCCTGAATGGAAATCATGGGCTTCACTTTATGGACAGTGCTCTGCAGCAGGCACATTCACCTCCTGAGCTGCTCTACTCTGATTGAAGATAGTGCGCTGAGTTTACACAGAGGGCGCTGCTGCACGTGCACTGATTTACAGTGGTGTCCCGGAGACCCCCTGGACACGTGTGATCTCGACAGCAGCAGCATTTAAGGGGGTGAGCTGCTCCGAGGGAGAGGCTTTCACTCACTGCAGGCTGGAGAGAGAGTCTGTCCCGGGCCTCGAGGCGGCAGGAAAGCCCCGGCCAGGGGCCCCGCAGAGCTGCTCTGTCGCAAGAAGCGCCTTGAGGCCCTAGCGCCACTCATCTGTTTGTACCTTTTTATAACGCATGTAATCCCTAAGTCCGTATGTTTTCAACTGGTTCTTATGTAAGTCAAAAATTTGCAAATTATTTTTGTACCGTCAGTCCTTATGTTTGAAACTGGGTCCTATGTAAAGCGCTCTGACACCTTCGGGTAAAGTTCGCGCTATATAAAATCGCATAAATAAATAAATCAGGCGCCTTCGAGTGCGTGTGATTGGTGTCTCTCTGCCTCCTGTGCCGACTCTCACTCTCTCTCTCCCTCCTCTCTCCCCCGCTCCCTCCCCCTTCTCATCCTCCTTACGGCGGGCCCCTCACCGGTGACTCACTCAGCAGGCATCCAGCTGAGGAAACCGCTAGAGTTTAAAGGGCTCATTTCTGCTCCTGCAGACCCCGGTCACGTGACACATGGGGGGGGGGGTATCAGGCGCTTCGCCCATTGGGCACAAAGTGCTTCCCACCCTCCTCCCCCATGTGTGCGCCAGCCCGGGCACACACAGCCCCACCGAGCACTTCACAGGTCTTTAAAAGACCCTTCACCTGCTAACGAGGCTCTTGGAGCCCCCGCAGCTCCACTCCAGCCTCGGCGTACAGCGCCCCGACGATTCATGGCCGCGAGGTTGGGAGCAGAGCTTCGGGGCCCCTCAGTTACTTTTACAAACGAAGCACCGCATATTTATTTATTTATGCGTTTTTATATAGCGCGGACTTTACCCGAAGGTGTCAGAGCGCTTCACAATAGGAACAGAACTGATACATGAGAGCATTACAAGTGAACAAAATACAAAAGCGAACGTAAAGTTACATGACGCAAAAGTGACAATCGTGAGCCAACAAAATACAAGAGGTAGCAAACGGTGCATTACAGGAGGAAAAAGTGACGTGTGCAGGTTACAAAAGCGGGCAAAGTAAACAAAGATGTATTATACTGCAATATATGGAGGACACTCAAGCACTAACTGATGCCATCAATCCTCATGCCTCCACTGTACAGCGCGCGGAGCTGTACACAACTGGCTGCATCCTCACACTTTCACTGCACTAGGCGCTCTTTTTATTCATTTATTTATTATATGCGTTTTTATATGCCGCGGAAGGGGTCAGAGCGCTTCACAATAGGAACAGTAAGTAATGTCACACGAGGAAAATTAAAAGTGGGCAGGTTACAAAAGGATGCGTAACATGAGGCAAAAGTGACAATTGTGCATGTATCAAGAGCAAACAAAACACAAGAGGCGGCAAACAATACGTTACAAGAGGGAAAAGTGACGTGTGCAAGTTACAAAAGCGTACAAAGTACAAGTAGAGGTATAATACTGCACTAAATGGCAGACACTCAGAACACAAGAACACACTGGAAGGCACCTCCATAGGCACGGAGAACAGAGTGTCCTACAGTGGAAGGACCTCCTTTAGGGAATAGAGGGCTGTACGTGGAGCACCGATGACAGCATCACACCTTCCTGAGCCCCCCCAGTGTTACCTGCGACCGCCGAGCCCAGCAGCAGGAGGATGCAGTGGTGCTCTGCGCGCGCGGGGGCCATGGTGCTGCGGTGCACGCGGCTCTGGTGCTCTGTGCGCGCGGGGGCCATGGTGCGGGAGCTCGTGCGTCTGTTCACACCCCGTCTCGATCTATGAATGACCTGATGCAACAGCTGTACAACAGCTGGGCGTGGGTACAAGCAGCACACGTGCTGTGGGCGGGGACTAATGCAGCCAATCAGGACAGGCTGTGCGGCCAGCGCCCCCATCGAACACGCCCATCTCCAGCTGACTGTCACCTCCTTTAACCGAGCACCATTCACGACCGCATCACACGGGGAAACCACCGACGGGGCGGGGTCACAGACAGGTGAGGGGTCACCGTGTGTGCAGGAGCCCTGGGACCTCTCCGCTCCCCAGGTTTCGGAGGTGGAGGGGGGAGAAAGTGGGTGAATGTGGTGGGACAAACGGCCCTGTAGTTTAAAAAGAGATTGGGATGCAGTCCCGCTTTAAACTTTATACGTTTTTCAGTGCAATAAAAGCAGGGGAAGGGGGGCGAAAAAGAATGAAGCAGGTCCCCCCCCTCCCCCACACTCCTAACGCCCCCCCTCCCCAGGCAGCAGCAGCCATCGGAGCTCTAAAGGGCCTCAGAGTTATTTTATGCATTTTGATATAGCGCAGACTTTACCCAAACATGTCGGAGCGCTTCACAATAGAACCAGGTACGTTACAAGAGGCGATTTACAAACGCACACGTTACAAATACAAACAGGATAGTTGAAAAAGCAAGAAGTGGCAATCAGACAAAAAAATAATATTAGGATTAGGTTTGTACAGACAGAATACATATTTACAACATTGTAAGAACTTACAACATCAGGAGAATGCAAAGCAGCCTTGAGGGACATGAAAAGCACTAAAGGGCCTCAGATCCCAGGCCCACCCCCCTCCTGTACTGAGGCCGGGCTGCAGCAGCCATTGCAGCGCTAAAGGGCCTCAGATCCCCGGCCCACCCCCTCCTGTGCTGCCCCCCTCTCCGTCCGCTGCAGCCATTGCAGCACTAAAGGGGGCCTCAGATACCTGGCAAGAAGTGCCTTGGAAACCTAGAGGCAGATCTACAAGAAAGTGCCGCAGCGGGGCACTGCAAGCCCTTGGCTGCGCCACGCTGCAGCACTTTCAGAGCACAGGAATGGGACATATCTACAATGATATGTCGCATTCCTGTGCTCTCCTCTGCGCTGCCGCAGAAACAGCTGCCG
Organism: Lissotriton helveticus; assembly: GCF_964261635.1. Classification (NCBI taxonomy): domain Eukaryota; kingdom Metazoa; phylum Chordata; class Amphibia; order Caudata; family Salamandridae; genus Lissotriton; species Lissotriton helveticus. Next base: position 483,655,741 of record NC_136060.1, read on the forward strand.
GCGCAGGCACCCTTGCACCATGGTGCAAGGATGCCTGCGTCATGGGGAGATTGTTTCTCTGCAGGAAGGGGCCCCTTCCTGCACAAAAGCAATCACTGCAGGCATTTTCCTCCTTCAATGTGTGCTGTAGAACGCAGCACGCATTGAAAGAGGAAAAAACGAGGAGAAATTAAAACATTTCTCCTCGTTTCGCTTGGCTAAGCCACCCCTATGGTGGCGAAACAAACTGACGCATTTCCAGGTTTTTGATTTCTCGTAAATCTGGAAATGCATCAGCCGACATGGGTGTTGCGTGGGAACACCCACAGCAACACCCATGTCCCGCCCCTAACACGCGAAGTGTTGCGTGAACAGGGGCGATATTTACAAGCACAGGTTAAGTCATGCAGGGTGACTTTACCTGTGCTTGTAAATATCCCTTAGCAGGCTGCGCCACCGGTGCGTCACGCAACGTGATGCACCGGCGGCGCAGGGGGCTTGTAAATCTGCCCCTAGTGCCACTCATCGGGCTCCATCGAGTGCATGTGATTGGTGTTTCTGCCTCGCGTGCAGCCACTCCCTCTCACGCTCCCCTCCCTCCCTCCCCGTAGATCTCAGTTTCTAGGGGCCCCTCAGGTGACTCCCTCAGCTGGCCTCCAGCTGTTGCCGCCCCCGCAGCAGGTCACGTGCTCAGCAGCCGATGAAAGTGAAACCGCTGGAGTTTAAAGGGCTTTTACCTGCTCCAGCAGACCAGGGTCACGTGACCCCAGGGGGGGGGGGGGGGGGGGGTCAGGCGTGCAACGCCCATTGGGCTCAAAGGGCTTTATGTCACCCGTCGCGCGTGACAGTCTGTCTGGGACAGTTTCTCGGGCGCGCGCACAGTTCACAGGGCTTTAAAAGACCCTTCGCGTGTTCACGAGGCCCTTTCTGGAGCCCCCGCAGCCCCGCCAATGCTGCAAGAATCACCCCCTCCCCAATATGGCTCTAGTGGTCCAGCTGCGCCTCTGGGGGGGGGGGGGGTGCACCAGCACTCACTCCTGGGGCCGGTCTGCGGCGCTTCTTTTAACCCATCACACATTTCCCCGGTCCAAGAGCGTGAAAAATCTGACCGGAACGATGGCAGAAGCGCTGCAAGTGCTCGGAGTCCCACTCCCACGGCTCGAGGCGCTGTGCGCGGATCACACCTGCGGTACCGAACCCGCGGTGCCTCGGCGCTGCTCCCCCAGCCCGGTGCTTCAACCACTGCCTGGTGCGTCACCCCGTGCATCCCCCCCCTGCCTTAAACCCCCCCCACCTGGTGCTTCACCCCGTGCATCCCCCCCCCTGCCTTAAACCCCCCCCCCCCACCTGGTGCTTCACCCCGTGCATCCCCCCCCTGCCTTAAACCCCCCCCACCTGGTGCTTCACCCCGTGCATCCCCCCCCCTGCCTTAAACCCCCCCCCCCACCTGGTGCTTCACCCCGTGCATCCCCCCCCCCCTGCCTTAAACCCCCCCCACCTGGTGCTTCACCCCGTGCATCCCCCCCCCGCCTCAACCCCCCCGTGCTTCCCCCCCTGCCTCAAACCCCCCCCCCCCGCCTGGTGCTTCACCCCGTGCATTCCCCCCCCCTGCCTTAAACCCCCCCCCCCCCACCTGGTGCTTCACCCCGTGCATCCCCCCCCCCTGCCTTAAACCCCCCCCCCCACCTGGTGCTTCACCCCGTGCATCCCCCCCACCTGGTGCTTCACCCCGTGCATCCCCCCCCCCTGCCTCAACCCCCCCCCCGTGCTTCACCCCGTGCATCCCCCCCTGCCTCAAACCCCCCCCCCCGCCTGGTGCTTCACCCCGTGCAGTGCTCCCCCGCCCAGTGCATTGCCCCCCCCCCCCCCGCAGTGTTACCTGCGGCCGCCGAGCCCAGCAGCAGCAGGAGGATGCAGAGGGGGAGCTCTGTGCGCGCGGGACCCATGCTGCTGCTGCACGCGCTGCCTGGAGCTGATGCGACTGTTCACAACTCTCTACTTTTTATGAATGACCGGATGCGCCAGCTGGGCGTGTGTCTGTGTGTACAAACAGCAGCGCGTGCTGTGGGCTGAGACTAACCAGCCAGTCGGGAGCGGCTTGGCAGCCAGTCCCCGCCCCTTCCGCCCCCAACACACCCCTCACGCACGGACGTAGCTGGGGTCCCGCCGCCTCACGACGTGATGTCATTACGCTCGTGCGAACCCCGTCACCTGGGTGATCGGATCAAATTGCCAAATCACAACTCCATTTTAGTTCTGCCCTGACGAAAGGAGAGCATGCGCATGCGCTACTCACGGCAGACCAGAGCTTCTTGGAATTCTATGTCAGTCCATGGAGGCTCAAATAATGCTTCTCTAACTTTACTGACAAACACAGCAGCAAACAGTTAACTTTAAACAAGCATAACCCGGAAGAACAGCCCCCTCAAGGTATGCACCAATAGCATGACAGTAATCAATATATAATGTCCCAATGACGTAAGCACTTCCTCTTTCTATGCTGCTGCAGCAGCGAGATAAGTGCTTTTTATACATTCTTATTGTGATTGTTTAATGTTTTATGTTTATTTACAGTAGCGCGCTACGCTTTACTTGCCAGACGCGACCTTTGCGTCTTCTTTTGCCGGCGTGTGTGTTTTCTAAATGCCGGTTTGCCTTTTTCCGTGTCTTTCATTGCCAGTTTGTTTTTCACGAGTGCGCACTGCATTGGGAGCGCGTCGCGCTCTCTCCCGTGCGTTATAATTACTGTGCCTTACTTGAAGTTGAGGCTTCGGTGCCCCTTCGGTTCCTTGTTTGTTGTGGGCTTGTGGCGAGGGAGCGGAGCTACGCACTTCGGTGCGAACAGGGAGCAGGCTGTGTTCAAGCCCCGCCTTCGCGTGTCTGCGCATGTGCGAACAGGCGTGACAGAAATTTCAGCCGGCTCTTCACGCTGCGTTAACCCACGCTTTGCCTCATAAATCCCTGGCTCCAATTTAACGCTGACTGGAGCGTTTTCCAGACATAGTGCTTGGCATTAGGGGAATTGTTTCAGGGCTTGCTCCTGCCACTTCAGAATTTCAATGAAACCCGGGATACCCACGACCGGAGTTCTAGGAATAAGGCGCTTCTTAAAGCGCTCAAGCCTTTGGCGAAGTCTCTGACTTCGAAGAAAAGAAAGTCTAAATCTAAAGGCCCCTCTTCATCTTCTTCTCGTGCTTCGGCTGAAGCCTTGTTAAATGCTGCTAAGAGTGTGTTGTTAGACCATGGTTCCTTGGCTGATAAACAGGCGAAACAGGATTCTACGCCTAGTACCTCTACTACTACTTCTGATACGGACGAATCCGAAACCTAAAAAGAAGGTCAAGAAGACAAAACACACTTTCTTTGATGCTCAGGCTGAGGTTCAACCTAAGAATTTATTATTCAACCCACAAAATTTGATACACCCTAGGTCCACAGAATGGCAACCGTGTATGGAAGTTGCGCATTATGTCCAAAATAATATCCGCCAGGGTTTTGAAAACCAGGTCAGGGCTACGCTTAGGTCTGAGTGCCCTCGACCCTCTTTACTTGGTAAGGTCACTGATATTTGGATCCAAATGTGGCAACTTTTTTGCACAAGTTTGCTAAGGACCCTAAAAAGGGATTAGATAGAGCCTGGAAAGGTTGCCAGGATAAACGTTTGGATATTTCTGGCCCTTTGACTAAGATTTTAGATGCCGCAGTTGTGGCTAAAGATAAAGGTACCCCCCTGGACCCTTTGGATATCATGGAATGGGCACAACGTGCCATGTGTTTTTTGGGGAATGCAAATGTTGCTTTGTCTACCGAAAGGAGACGTTCTTTTTTGATGCAGATAGATCCACAATTGGCAGAGATGGCTACCACAGAGCCAGGTTCCCTGGCCAATAGAATGCTTTTTGGAGAGGACTTTGTTAAAAAGATGGGGAAATACGTAGCGACTTTCTCTGCTCTGGATAAAGCGCAAGCTAACATTAAAAAGTATTCCATACTGGTGTTTTTAACAGGGCCGGCTGCTTTAGAGGTCGCGGTTCCGGCCGTGGAGGACAACAGACCTCTAGAGGTTCTGAACAAAGGGGCAGACGAACTGCCCAAAGGTCCAAATTCTACCCCTCCAAGAATAGAGGCGACAGAGGCCGTGGTCAGCGAGGCAATTATCGAGGTCAACAGTACCAGTCTGGCGACTCCTCATATTCAGGTACCCATTTTGCATTACGGGGATTACATGGTGGGAGGTCGTCTGTCTCAGTTCTTTCCCCGGTGGGAGGCCCTGTCTTCGGATCCTTGGATCCTTCAAATGTTTCAGGGTTTTCAGATAGAGTTTTATTCCACTCCTACTCAGATGATGCTTCCAAGACCTCTAAGTTTTTCCCCCGTAGAGATGAGTTTCATCGACAAAGAGATTCAGTCTTTGTTGCTCCAAGGGGTTATTGTGCAGACAACGCTGCATCCACACGGCTTTGTAAGCACAGTTTTCCTTGTGCCCAAGAAAGATCTGGGTTTCCGTCTTGTTCTCAATCTGAAAGACTTCAACGTGGGCGTAGTGTATCGCCATTTCAAAATGGAGGGCATTCATCTCTTACGAGACATGTTGTTGAGCCACGATTGGATGGTTCGGTTGGACCTGAAGGATGCTTACCTGACGGTGGCCATTTTTCCTCCTCATCGTCGTTTTTTCCAGTTTCAGTGGCGCAATCACTGGTTCGAGTTTACGGCCATGCCCTTCGGTCTGTCGTCCGCTCCATGGTGTTTCACGAAACTCATGCAGCCAGTGGTTCAGTGGTTACGGGAGAGAGGTGTGAGACTCATTATTTATCTGGACGACACTCTGATAATGGGTCAGTCTGTCGAGATAGTTCAGTTGCATCTTTCTTGGACTATAAACCTCTTTCAGTAGTTGGGTTTCCTCCTCAATGTTCCCAAGTCTCTCCTGATTCCATCTCAGGTGCTCGAATTCTTGGGTTTTCAGGTCAGTTCAGTGACGTCTCAACTTCTCTTGCCTCTCAAAAAGAGGTCCGCTATCAAGAAGGAATTGAGGAGAGCGCTTGCCTCTCCGACAATATCATTGAGGACCTTAGCCCGCCTCGTAGGGTTGTTGGCTGCGTCCATTCAAGCGATTTTTTCCGGGTCCCCTTCATTACAGGGCTTTTCAGAGGTTGAACATTTTACATCTTCGCAAGGGTCTGCATTATGCGGAACAGATTGCACTCTCTCAGGAGGCGCGTCTGGAGATGAATTGGTGGTTACAACACATGGATGCTTGGAACGGCAAGGCCATTTTTGCGTCAATCCCGGATGCCATCATCGAGTCCGACGCCAGTCGTTGGGGCTGGGGGGCTCGTTGCGGGACTGTGGAGACCGGTGGTCGTTGGTCCCAGGAGGAATTACGTCTTCACATCAACTGCCTGGAGCTCTTAGCGGGCTCTTTTGCTATTCGAACTCTTTCTCCTCAGAAGGCAAGTTGTTGTATACTTCTGCGCATGGACAATGTGTCCGCGGTACGCTACATCAATCGCCTGGGTGGTACCAGATCCCGTCTTCTGGTGGAAATAGCCAAGAATTTTTGGCATTTTTGTCTAGACCATCACATATCTGTGATAGCAGAGTACATTCCGGGTTCCTTGAATGTGGTAGCAGACTGGAATTCCAGATTCCTTCGGGACTCCAGCGATTGGAAACTGCATCCCTCGGTGTTCCAAGCGTTGAATTCCAAATGGGGCCCGTGTGTTCTAGATCTCTTTGCCTCTCGACTCAACAGGCAACTTCCCCTGTTTTACAGTTGGTGTCCGGATCCGTTAGCGATCAGTTCGGACGCCTTCCTTTAATCATGGATGACGGGCATTCTATATGCATTTCCACCGTTCGTAATGATCCCGAGATTGTTGGCCCACACTCGTCGACAGAGGGCGGAAATAATCCTTGTTTCACCTTGTTGGAAAGCTCAAGCGTGGTTTCCAGGAGCAATGATGCTGTCATGTGCTCCTCCAGTTCGAATCCAGTCCTTTCCGGAATTGTTGAGCAACCCTGTCGGTCTTCTTCATCCGTTGATCATTCAGGGCCAATTGTCTCTCATGGCGTGGAGACTTTCCAGCGACGTTGGCAAGTGCCGGGAGTTTCGCAAGACGCTCTCTTTTTCCTCTCTCAATCTTGGGCACCTTCCACTCACAAACGTTTTGAGTCCGCTTGGCGGCGATGGGTGCGCTGGTGTGGTCAACAACAGAGTGATCCTTTGGGATCCCGTATCTCTGTAATTGTGAATTTTCTGTCCGAATTAGCCAAGTCTGGTATGGCTTTCAGGACAGTCAATAATTTTCGATCCGCCCTTTCAGCGGGTCACCCTCATATTGACGGTAAACCAGTAGGTGAACACCCTTTGGTTTGTAAGATTCTTCGAGGTATCAGGTTGGTAAATCCTCCTCAACCCAAATATCACACCTTATGGGATGTTTCCATTGTTCTCAGATTCTTGCAGTCTTGGCCGGCTAATGATGGTTTGTCGCGCAAACAATTATCGGCCAAATTGACTTTGTTACTTTGTCTTATATCTTGTAGACGTGTATCTGATGTGCGTGCACTGGACTTAGCAGGTAGAGTATTTACTCCTTCTGGAGTTTCTTTTATCATTTCTCGTCGTACAAAGACAAATTCAAAATGTATTTCTTATCCTGTTTTTCCACATCATAGCAAACTTTGTGTTGTGCAATGTTTGAAGGTCTATGAAGACTGTACTAGAGAATTTCGAAATGATGTGGCAGGTCAACTACTAATTTCTCTTCAGAGACCTTTCCGCACAGTCTCTTCAGCTACTCTAGCCAGGTGGGTTACTTGGCTTTTGACCTTGGCTGGCATAGATTCCTCTGTTTTTGGTGCTCATTCTGTTCGAGGTTCCATGGCTTCTAAGGCCCTTCTCACTGGGTCTAGGTTACAAGACATTATGACTGCGGCAGATTGGTCATCTGAGTCCACTTTCAAGACCTTTTACCACAAACCTATTGTGGATATTGCGTCAGTGGTAGTGGAGCAACTTTAAACTAGCATTATTTGAGCCTCCGTGGACTGACATAGAATGAAAAATTGTCTAGCATTCGCGACAAATTTTTTTCAATTCTATTAAGGACACGGAGGCGAGAATAATCCCACCCAGGATGTTATTTGATATTTATTGTATTTTGTTTACAACTGTTTTATATTGAATGCATTGTTTGATGCTTTGCTTAAACTCTTGTTTTTCCCCACCCATTTCTCTTTGTGACTGTTTTTTCTTTCAGTCCGACATGGGTATTATGGCTATGTTTCTTTTTCAGGTGATCAAAACACCCAATCCTGAAGATTCAGCTATTCTGACGTTCTTTTCCAGTCCTCTGCGTTCCTGGAGGTTTCCTGATGTGTTCCATTCTAGTTCCTTTGGATCCGAATTCTTTTACTTATGGACTCTGCAAAGAAAGAGGAAGTGCTTACGTCATTGGGACATTATATATTGGTTACTGTCATGCTATTGGTGCATACCTGGAGGGGGCTGTTCTTCTGGGTTATGCTTGTTTAAAGTTAACTCTTTGCTGCTGTGTTTGTCAGTAAAGTTAGAGAAGCATTATTTTCGCCTCCGTGTCCTTAATAGAATTGAAAATTCTTTGTCGCGAATGCTAGACAATTTTTCATCCATAGGTTTCCCAGACGCTCGTTTTCTGCTCCGCCCTTGTTTTGCATTGGTGCGCATATTTTTGAGTCACCAATTATGCAAAACCGGGTGTTCTGATTGTACAGGAGGGTTTTTTTCCCCTCCTGGTTGCCACCCTGTCTCCTTTCGGCCCTGCCCACCGGGATAGCATCTTTTACTGGCGGCAGGAGACAGTGCCTCCTAATTTGCTGCTAAGCACTTTTTTTGGGGTATAGCTTTTCGCCATCTCGCTGATCCTCAGGCCTTCTTGTAGTGAGCGCGACACTACACTTCTTACACTAATCTCTCAAACATATATATACTTTCTACACAATTCCAACTACCAGTAGATAAACAATGCAGTTACCCACACACCCAAATTTGTATTCATTTATCTATTTATGCGTTTTTATATAGCGCGGACATCACCCGAAGGCGTCAGAGCGCTTCACAATAGGAACAGTAATGATATATGAGGAGAAAATTCCAAGTGAACAAATTACATGAGGCAAAAGTGACAATTGTGAGCAAACAAAATACATGAGGTAGCAAACAGTGCATTACAGGAGGAAAAAGTGACAGGTGTGTGGGTTACAAGAGAAAACAAAGTACAATTAGAGGTATAATACTGCAATATATGCTAGACACTTAGGCACAAGAACAAACGTTACGTAGGCAATGGTGGCACTTGTGCAAGTATCAAAAGCAAACAAAAAGTCTCAATTGTCTTGAGACATGTATTTCTGGACACATAAACACATTCCCGCTCAGTGTGTTTCATGACGGAAAACACATAGCGCCCAGCCAGAGCAACCCTTGTGTCAAACACACTGTGCTCGGTGCACACCGCGTGTTAACCACGCAGTGCATATGTGTTTTTAAGAAGCCACGCTCAGTGCACCCGTGTGCTAACCATGCCACTTTCAATGTGTTAAACTCTCGCTTTCAGTGCATCTTGTGAGTTGAATACTCAGAGCCCAGAACTCCCTGTGTCAAATACGCAGCGCTTGGTGCACATTGTGTTAAAGACGCTACGCTCCGTGCACCCCCTTTGGCACTATCTATCTATCTATCTATCTATCTATCTATCTATCTATCTATCTATCTATCTATCTATCTATCTATCTTTTATCTATCTATCTTTTATCTATCATCTATCTATTATCTATCTTTTATCTATCTTTTATCTATCATCTATCTATTATCTATCTTTTATCTATCTATCTTCTCTCTATTATCTATCTACTATCTATCTTTTATCTATCTCTAATGTGCTTGTTTTTCATGATGATTTTTTGGTTTGGGGTAGAGATAAACTTGAGTACAACAATTTGTTACAAATTGTACTTTACAAATTAGAGGAAGCTGGCCTAACTATAAGTCTACAGAAGTGCAAATGTTGTCAAACACAAGTGGATTACTTAGGCCACACATTATCCCAAGAAGGAATTAAACCTAAACTCAATTTAGTGGAAGATTTAGAGAAAGCCCCAATTCCGAAAGATAAAGACCAGTTAAGGTCATTTCTTGGATTGGCTGAGTATTATTCGAGGTTTCTTTTAAATTTCTCTGACTGTGTTTCCCTTGCGAGAATTGATGAAAAAGAATGTGACCTTTGTATGGACTGATGACTGTCAACGTGCTTTCAATGAGGTGAAAGAAGAATTTGCAAAAGCTACTGCTTTAAAACCATTCAATCCTAAGTATAAGTGCATTATAGTAACGGATGATAGCAGGTACGGGTTGGGTGCTGTATTAATGCAAATACATGATGGGAAGGAAAGAGTGGTGACCTTCGCATCACGCACAATAAAGGGAGCTGAATGCACGTAACTCCACCATAGAGAAGGAAGCATTAGCGTGCTGGTGGGGAGTGCAGCACTTTTGTATGCTTATGTGGGGTACCAATTTTGAATTACATACAGATCACAAACCCCTGATTGACATATTTTCCACTGATGGTGCGGGCAGAGCCACACCTCGCATGGCAAAATGGATATATCGTCTTCAAGTATTAAATTTCACTGTGAAGTATGTGCCAGGAGTAAGGATCATAAACGCTGATTGCCTATCATGCCTTCCAGTGGTAAAATTGAAAAATGAAGAATTTAACTTAGTAGATGATGATTGGGTGGTGGCTGATTTAGTTGATGTATGTCAAGCAATTGAAGAATCGGAATGGAGGAAAGCAAGTGTAGATGATGTTGTGATGAAAAGAGTTAAGGATTTGTCGCAGGGATTCTGCTCCTACACAGAACTGTGCATAGAGACTTAGAACCTGAGTGAATTAGGGTGAGCCAAAACTCACCTTAGTGCCCAAAATCCCCTACCAGACTAGCAATCAGTGTCTCATTGGCTCTTACAAACTCCCAGTGTTTAGACAACCCAGAACATGGACTTAGAACACCTCAGGTAACGTGGAACACATGAACACTCCTTCGGTACACAATCATTTCAATCCAGAACGAGGAGTCAATGAAGACACGTGCACGTTTGAAATGTTTATTTCTAATGCAGTGTTCTCAAGCGCAATATCTTAGCTAATACAAGCAAACATATTATAAGAAACAAAGTAATCAGCATAGTTACTAGTCCATAGAATACAAAGGGAGAAAGATTGTTAAAATGCTAGAGGGAAGAAGGCTAAATGGCACCTAAATCTTACCCTCCATTGCTAGTATATTATACTATATCTAAGAAGGTCTCTTTGGGTTTTAGCAGGGAGGCCCCATACCTCTGATCCTAGTGGAAAGGGATCACATCATCTTCCACCAGCTCTCTGCATGCGAAGCACCATCAAGTGTGTGGCATGCTCTGTGCAGTGCAATATTAAACGCGCCTAAAGCCAGAATTGGCCGCAGCTGCATGTATGTTATGTCTAGAAAGTGCAAAGATCAAACCTCACAACAACCACTGTGTTGAACTAACCTTGAAGGCCTCGGCACTCACTGTACAGACATAGTTTACCAAGCAAAGCTGATACAAATAGCAAAACATAGTATTCTCGTGTGAAGCAAAATATTCTACTGGACTCAAAGCTCTTATAACAATATGTGCCGTGTGCAGAAGCAGCAGAAAGGTAAAATGGCGTTTAAACTCCTAATAAGCTCATGCTAACTTAACACAGTGCGAAGGGCAAAGCATATCTATATGACAGATTGTTTACCGATGAGTGAAGGATGGAAACCTCATGATGATATGTTACAATATAAGGAAGTTTGGTGTGAATTATCTGAGTTGAAGGGAATTTTAATGAGGGATGACAAAGTTCCTATCTCCATGAGACCTAGAATAATAGAATTATTGCATGAAGGCCATGGTGGCATGACCACTATGAAGAGGAAAGCAAGAGAAGATTTCTGATGACCTGGCATAGACAGGCAAATCGAGAGATTTGTGAGAGAATGTGTGGAATGTTCACGTAGCATTAAGGCTTATGTGGTACCAGAAACTCCCGTTCATCATGTGAAATGGACAATGCATGCATGGGAAAGGTTAGCTATTGATATTTGCGGTCCTTTTGAGATACCAGGTGTGAGCAGTAAGTACGCGATTATTTTGATGGATTATTTCTCTAAATGGCTTGAAGTAACCTTTGTGCAAGAGGTAAAAACCAGTAATGTAATAGATTTTTGTGAAGAGATTTTTCGTAGAGAAGGATGTCCTGCAGGAATTTTGTCAGATTATGGACCTCAATTTGTGTCTAATGAATTTGTTGAGTTTCTTAAAAAATGGGGCTCTAAACAACTTATGACACCAGTTTATCACCCAAGAGGAAATGGTTTAATAGAGCTCTTCAACCGTGTTTTGGGTGAATGCATCCAGATGGCTGTGCATAGCAAAGAAATTTGGAAAAGTCTTGTGAAGAAGATGTTGTGGAATTACAGGACCACCCCACATTCTGTAACGGGTGAAACACCTTTTTGTTTATATAAAGGTAGAGTTCCAGGTTCCATAGCTGTGCCTGTATGGATGGGGAGAAGTGGAAAGAAAGTTGTAAATGAAGATGCCATGAGAACAAAAGTGGAAAATGACCAATTAGCGTATGAGCAAAGACACAATGACAAACTCGTCAAGAAACCAAGCTAGTTTGAGTTAGGAATGTTTGTAAGAGTATAAATAGGAACTATTCATTGTAAAGGTAGCTCCAAACTATCTGAGCCAAGGAAGAGTCTATCGATCAAAGGTGACCTTTAGAAACTTTCTGATGGTCAATTGTGGAATGCCAATCGCGTTGACAAGTGCAGTGAGTTTGAGGTTCGTGAGTGGTTCAAATGTAAATCTGATGATGAAAAGGAATGTGATGATGTTCCTAGTAGAAAACCTAATGTTCGTTCTAGAATACCGCCTAGAAAGTTCCAAGACTATGTCTGTAATTAGTTCTATAAGTATTATTAAAACTTTTCCTTTTTTTCTGTTAATTTAAGAGTTAGGATATGCTGTATTCTATGTTGTTCAAGTAATGTTTATTTCTCTGGCAACTATCTCCTGGCATCTCCAAGCTTGTCTACTAGAATCCAGGCTGTTGGAATTGAGCAGTCAGAGGCAGGAGTTGATCGAGAAGGTCGGCTGTTGGGGGTTCCTGATCTATACTTAATAAAGTCAGTTCTCCTACCTGAAGTTGTGCCTCTCCTCTTTAAAAGTGGTGTGTAACAAGAAGGATTGGCAAGGAGGTGTCACGGCTCGCGGCGTTGCCGCGGCCGGCCATTCCCGCAAACACACACGGGAGGCCGGGATACTCACTTCCGGCGGAAGTCGAGTACCCGGTCTAGTCACCGGGCAGCAGGGCACAGAAGCACTTCCGGGGGAAAACGCTTAAACCTCGCGTTTCCCGCCGGCTGAGTGCTTCGGATTCCAGAATCTTACTGGAACACTCGTTTGCCGAGACCTGCATGTCCGGAGAAGAGCCGGGCAGGAGTGCTTGTAATCCTGTCACGTCAGCTGCCCTTCAGAGCTCTCTTCAGCTGACTTCACGGAGAGCCGCGCTGAAGCGATACATTGTTACCGCTGCCTTCCCGGAGAGCCGCGCTGAAGCGATACATTGTTACCGCTGCCTTCCCGGAGAGCCGCGCTGAAGCGATACTTTGTTTCTTCCAACTTCAAGGAGGCAAGCCGCGCTAAAGCGCTACCTTGTCTCAGACAGCGCCATTCAGGAGCGCTTGTGTACTTCTTCATCTGGGGGTTCCAGGAAAAAGCCCATTTTCGTTTTCATAACCCTTGGTGCGCAGGAGCGCCCTAAGGGTGTTAATTGAACCTAGGATTGTGTTTTGGGTGTTATACTTTAGGTTTCCCACCGCGCAGGAGCGCTATAGGGAATAACTCAGCCTACAGACCCGGGTACCTTACCAGGGATACCACAAGCTGGGTGGTTGTTTCCAGTTTCCAGCTACCCGCGCAGGAGCGCTTTCCTTTTGTTTTAGCTTGGGTGAACGCGCAGGAGCGCTTTCTTTAGTTTGAACTTGGCGATAACGCGCAGTAGCGCCTTCCTCGCTATTCACATCCGGAGCTGTACTCATCGGGGACCCTTCGTTTCGGGAGCCTTGGTGAGTCCTCAAAGGGTAACTGGTCCTGTGTGTGTATGTGGGGTGGTTCCTTTTCGGGTCTGCTTCACTTTCTGATCTTTCTTATTCTGGTTTCCAGTGACACCGGGACGCCCCACCAGCTCCACGCCATCCTTAACCCTACACCCTGGCTCCCATCCCTGCGTCCATCTCATCCCTGCTGGGTATTGTCGTCCACGAGGGTCAGGTGGGTACAGGGACGGGTGCTCTTGTCGTCTCTGCGGAATCGCGCCACAAGCAAAGGTAAGACTTGTGGGGCAAACCTGACAGGAGGGCTTCAGCTAGCACATGTCCAGCTACGGGGTGGTATTTGAGGGCATAGGGGTTGCTTGAGGTAGGTAACCTTCCGGGCAGACGGGCCCCCAGCGCAAGGTCACTCCATGGGGGTGAGACCTAGCACGTAGTACGACCAGTCATGACTTTGCCCTTAGACTCAATTCGGGATTCGCAGAAACAAATGTACATATGTTATTCTTTCATTTAGGATTAGGAATGGCTACGTATTAGAATCTTTGTTAAGGTTAGCCATCCACAAACATTGTAAATGATATTTGTTCACAAATATGGCATATGAATATTGTATGCAGTGTTATGGCGGGTTTTCTGCGTGTTTGAATATACAAAAACGTTTAATGTGTTGTCTTGTTAATAAAATATGGCTGGGGTTGTTACGACCCCTAATCCAAAGAATAAGCTCTGGTATTTGTTTGTGTAATCCATGCCTGGGGGGAGAGTGCCAGCGCCAGGATGCCTTTTTTAGGTGATAGTGCGCTCTAGAAGTGAAATAAATAAATAAATAAAAAAAGAGTGGGGGTGGTACCCACGAGGCCACGGGATGGAAGGGAGGTGTTTGTGAGGGGCGGGGCTCAGCAAATACCTGGCCATATGCCTGCTGCATTCTGCAGAGTGCCTGGGTGTAACTCCCAAAATCTGTGTGAGCGACCAGTCTCATGAAATACAACCTCCTTCTGGCCACTTCTCTTCCAAGGCACGGCGGCAACCATAGGCACTTATGGCGATGAAGGGTATACCACTACCTGTGACACCATTGAAATCCACTGCAGCTTGCTGTTCTGTGGGAAGGGTCCTGCCCGGGTGCTACTCTGCCCATAGACAGTAACGTTATCAGTAACGAATTTCTTCGTGCGCACTGAATCACCAAATGCGATGCAGTGCGTGCAACGAAATTCGTTTTATTAATTTATATGTTTACTTACCTGTTAAGGTCCGTAATCCATACATTAGTACCCCCCACCCTGCCCCTCCCCCTCCCCACGTCACCGCCCGGCCGGTACTCCCAATACCGGCCGCGGCTGCTTGCTTCACCCTGCTCAGTGGTGGGAAGACCCTGTGCTCCCCTCGGCCACCCCCGCATAGGGGGCGACCTGCCCTTGCAACACTTCTAGGCACGTTTGTCCTTCATTGACATTATCCGAACAGTACTGGACACATACGGCCCTTTTGGAAGAAGCTTCAGTCCTGCTCCAATGGGATCAGTCTGGTTGGGGCTGCCATGCCACAATCCGCAGCGCCTCGAGACCCACACGGGTGATTGGCAGCGCTTTATATATGTCTGATTGACTGATCCCTTCAAACTGGGAGCACATGCACGCCCAGACCAGTTGTAGTCTAGTGGGGACTCATCAGCGAGGTGCAGCTTGCGACCTGGTGGCTGCATTACAGAAATGTAGCACTGGTGGAAAAGTAATACAAAACTACAGCAAATGGTGCACCATGTTGCCGCTTGTGCAGTAGGTAACAAAACAGCTAGACATAACAAGCAACACCAAGTAAAAGACATGCATGTTGTGTAATCAATGTAATTACATCATCCTAAATTAATAAGACATTCTTTCTCCACCTTTACAATGTGAAAGATGGAAATATGTGTAAAACAATAATATTTCCCAGTACAAAAAAATCTGCATAACCATCATGGGTATTTTTTTCAGAGAGTAAACTGATGAACATGTATTTGTTAAACTAGTGCTGTATTGTAATTGTATTTATATAGCACTTACTACCCCTGACGAGGCATTGAAGTGCTTTTTGGCACGTAGCACAGTACTCTGAACCCAAAGAATTAGTGGTGGATAAGTATAAGGAAGTATAACTTGTGGATTTGAGAGGGGGACATGTGAGGCTGTTAGTTTGGTTGAATTGGATAAAGGAGGGATAGAGGAGGGGAGAGTCTAGAAAGGGTTATTTTGGAGATCATAGAAGTAAAATGGGTTTGAGATGAGTCAGAGAGTGGAGGTAGAGGATATATTGAGAGAGGTATAAGGGGGAACAGAATAGTGCATTGGAGAACTTAAAAATGATTATTGGTGGATTAATATAGGGAAATATGAATTTATTTGAGTGGTGGATATGTGAGTCTGTTAGTTGAATTGAAAAAGATAATGGGGGGATAGAAGAGGGAAGAGTCTAGAAAGGGTTATTTAGGAGATCATAGTAGTAAAATTGTTTGGGATGAGTCATATATAAACAAATTGTGCCATTTGTCCAGCACACGATGAAGTCTTTGATGACATAAATAAGTGTCTATTGCTACCCAACGCAAACCGTGTTATCAAATGTAGAATAAAGTTCGGTTCATTCCTACAGGTGTTCAGACGTTTGCCTTCCAGGTTATTGTAGCTGCTGCATAAGACAAGGCGCCAATTTATCACGACTGAAACACACGCCCGCTGTGTGAGCTACAAAGACCTCTAAGCACTGAATGGAAATCTGGGGGTTCACTTTATGGGCAGTGCTCTGCAGCAGGCACATTCACCCCCCCCCCCGAGCTGCTTTACGCTGATTGAAGCTAAGGCCCAGAGTTTGCACAGAGTGCGCTGCTGCACGTGCACTGAGCTCACTGGTGACCCTGAGACCTCCTGGGCACGTGTGATCGAGAGCCGGGGCTTTTAAGGGGTCTTAGAAACAATGCTATTTACAAGGGCAAATTCTCTTCTATGGGAGTAGAGTTTCTACAATCAACGCCTTTCTTATGCAAGACTCTCTCCACGGATAGAGTGACTGCACGGAATTTTCCATTCCCTGGGAGTGAAGCGTTCCTCCCTCCCGAGCCCTGAGGGAGCGGGGAAGCCCCGGTCATGAGACCCGTTCATCCTTCCTGTGTCGCAAGCAGCGGTTGTAAACCGGTCCGAGCGCCATTCCTGCACGCACGTTGTGTTCACTTTCCAAAGTCTCAGGGCAACTTGGAGGTGGGTCAGAAAAACAAATCAACGGGGGGAGTCGAGCCGGGGGGGGGGGGGGGTCTGGTCTGGCCTGGAGAACAGGGGGCCTGGCCTGCCGTACTGGGGGGGGGGGGGGGGGGGGCCTGGAGAGCAGGGGGGGGGCCTACCCTGGAGAGCCGGGGGCCTGCCCTGGAGAGCAGGGGGGCCTGGCCTGCCGTACTGGGGGGGGGGGGGGGGGGGGGCTGGCCAGGAGAGCCGGGGGCCCTGGCCTGGAGAGCCAGGGGTGTGGGGAGGGGCCAGGCCTGGAGAGCCGGGGGGGGGGGGGGGGGGAGGGAGGGGCCTGGCCTGGGGGGCCTGGCCTGGCTCGGAGAGCCGTGAACATCTTTAGCATGTACATTACCTCTGGGCCGGTCACCCCACGCACCGCGCACACTCGCCGTGAGTGAGCCCAGGCTCCCCCCGTTCACGCCAAGTGCCGCCGCTGCCCGCAGCTGAGCTCCTGGTTCCCGCCTAGTGCCGCCGCTGCTCGCAACTGGGCTCCCGGTTCTCGACCGCCGGTACTGCATCTGCCCTGTCTGCGCTGCGTGTCATCTCCCTGTGTTAATTGTATTTTCTGTTAACTGTGCTGCATTTTTCCTCCGTGTTAATTTTGCTTCTGTTATACTTTACTTCCTCTGTTTGCCCCTTGTTGTTGTGCCCAGCCCCTGCCGCGTTTACCGCCACCTCCCCGCTCCCCGCCGCTGCCCCCCTGCGGCCCCGCCCCCTTCCCTAGGTCGCCCTTCCCATTCGCTGCCCCGCTCCCGCCTCCCAGCTGCTCCTCCCTCGCTCCGCCCCCCCACTCTCAACATATGGCAAAGTGGCAAACGCGCAGCGTTGACGCGCAGTGGGCGCGACCTAGGTGCGCCGAAAGTCGCGCCAAAGGTAAGCCTGTCTGGGGGGCGTGGTTTCAGCGCCGACCGGGATGGCTGCGTGAGCGAGTTGCTCCGCGCCGTGTCCCGTCTTTCCTCCTGCTAATTATTGCCCCGTGTCGCCTGGCGGCTGGAATCGTGGTCCGGAGGGGCCGCTGACCTACTGGGGAGCGTTTGACCCCGGTCGGAACCCTGGCTGGGGAGCGCCGGAGGACCTTGTGGTCGGCTCGACCTGCGGGCGGACAAAGGAAAGATGGCGGCGCCGACTGCGTGAAAGCTCCCGGAGCGGAGCAGTGAGGGGTACCGGAGCAGCTGCAGGCCCCTGCGGGGCCCTCGTGCGGCGGCGAGCAGAGCGGTGAGCCATAGGAGCGGGCCCCGAGTTGCGGTGGAGGTCGGCGGGGCTTTACCGGCAAGAGTGGCGCCCCTCCCCCACCCGGTCCCTGGAACGGCTGGAGAGCGGAGCCTGGAGTTGCGCTGCGCCGGCTGAGGCACTGTTGAACTGAGAGGCCGCCCACCCACTGGCTGGATCGCGGTAGGGGCCGACAGGACACGGAGGTGTGCGGTGGGCTGGTGGAGTACTGGGGGGGCGGCCGCCAGAGGCGCCTGAGCATCCCGGGACGCGGACAGACAAGGAGGTGGCCGTCGGCCCGGTCCGTGGTGGGGGACCCGCCCGGGGGAGGGCAAGGATACGCCGGGCTGCAAGCGTGGTGCTGGGCCCCACCGCGCATGGTGCATCACGGGGGCCGGTGTTGCCGGGGGTAGTGAGTTCAGCTTGCCCAGGAACTTGACTAATTCACTGGCCACCTCTTCAGTGGAGCTTGCTCCCCCTGGCGGGATTTGCGGACGTTCCCTGGGTGACTGTGGAGCAGCGCGGAGTGCACTTCCGGCCTGGATATTGTCGGAGGACCGTGAGTGTGGCACGGCTGGCGCCGCGGGTTCCCGCTTGACCTGGGGATTGGTGATACTCCGCTGAGCATTTCTGGAGGGCCTGGCCATTGTCCGAGGGGGCTGCTTGAGTAGCTGAATACCTGCACGCAAGATGGCCGCGCTGGGACATGGTGACGCCGAACCGCCTGAAAGGGGAGGCCGGAGGCCGGAGGACGTGAATGGCGGTGTCCCAACGGAGCCCTCGACCCAAGAACAGAGACTAAACCTTCGCCTTGATGCAATCTTGGCCGCGATCACCGCTACGAAGGATGAGCTGCACCAGGATATTGCGCAGGTGGCGTCCGGGCTCGGCCTGCTGAGGGCGGACCACGCCAAGCTCTCTGACCGTGTGAAATCCAACGAACAACTGCTCCAGGAGCTGAAACCGGCGGTGGTCACGGCGGAGCATAAACTTGATGACGTTATCCATCGACAGGCGATTCTGGAGCGTCGAGCGGAGGACGCGGAAGGACGCAACCGCCGGAACAACGTGAGGGTGGTGGGGCTTCCGGAGAAAATTGAGAAGGGTGATGCGGTGGCCTACTTGGAGGACTGGTTCCGCACAGTGGTGGCGCCGGAGGGCCTATCCCCCTTCTTCTCCCTGGAAAGAGCGCATAGGGTGCCCGCGAAGCCTCCCCTGGAGGGCCGACCGCCCCGACCGATGGTGGCCAGACTGCTGCACTATAAAGATCGGGATCTGCTGATCCAACAGGCGAGAGATCGGGGGCCCTTCCAAGTGGACAACAGCAAGGTGACGATATTTCCGGACTATACGCAGGAGGTGCAGCGGAGCAGGGCTTCTTTTCTGTCGGTGAAGAAAGAGCTGAGAGACGAGGGAATTCAATACTCCTTCCTTTTTCCAGCCAAGCTGCGGATCATCGTTGATGACAGGACTCACTTTTTCCAAACACCCGATGAAGCTTGGTCCTGGCTGGAACTGTATCGGGCAGGGACGGATCGAACACACAGGCCCGCCAGGGATCGGGGGCAGCCGGTCAGGGTCAGGAAATCGCAGCGCATCCGCTCCCGGAATAGGCGCCAACGGGCCGAGCGAGAAGCGCAAATGCTGGCCGATAGACGGAGTGCGTTGGAGGCCACGGCGAACATCACGGGCTCGCAGCAAGAGGACGCCTCCAGGGGCTTGGCTTCGGAGGGTGAAGGTGAGAAGACTGGCGATGAGGACTCGGAGGTGGGGGGGCGCTAGGGCCGGAGGTAACCCCACAAACGTCGGATGGTATCTTTAATGGGTGAAGCCTGTGGCCGCTGAACTTTTTGTAAGGCCTGGACGCTCCTGACTTCTATTGGACTGCCAGGTATGGGGCTGCATCAGCAGTACGGGGCTGTGGGCGCGGGGTGGTTGCTCTGTCGTCCTGGTTCGGGGCTCCATAGTCCCCATTGGACCCTTAAGGTCTTCTGTGGTGTCGACCACAGATTAGTGTGATGTGTTGGGTGTTTGCGGTTTGGAACGGGGCTGAAGCTGGGTTACTAGGCCCTGTCCAGGGGAGGGGGAGGGTGGGAGTTGCGGGGTATGTTTTGAGGGGGTTGTACAATTGCTGCGATGCGGGTCACATTTATTGGCGTGCGCCACTGTTGGGATTGATGCTCTATGGGGACGTTACCTAATTTGAAATGTGTCACATGGAATGTCCGGGGTATTCGCACTATGGTTAAGCGCCACAAGGTACATGCCTACCTGGTGAGGCGGGGCGTTCAGATAGCAATGCTTCAAGAAACTCACTTGACACAGCAGGAATGTGGGGCGTTACAGAGGAGGTGGCGGGGTCAGGTGTTTGGCACGACTTACTCAGCATTTGCCAGGGGGGTGTTAATATGGATCAGAGCGGGCACGCCATTCCAAGTCACGAGTCAGAAGATAGATCCGGAGGGTCGCTATGTAGTGGTGGAGGGACGGCTGTGTGGAAGGGAAGTAGTGCTGTGTAACATCTATGCCCCCAACGCTGAGCAAGCGCATTTCTTTGAGGGTTTATCGCGCTCCCTGGCGTATTATTTGGCAGGCCCTATCCTGCTGGCGGGGGACTTTAACTCCATTTCGGATGTGCTGTTGGACAGGTCGCACCCGCCTTTGGTAGACTCCCCGGTGCGCAGACTTGCGACCCATAGACGGGACTGGCAGGAGAGATGGGGCCTGGTGGATGTATGGAGGGCGCAGCACCCCGAAACTCGAGATTACTCCTACTTCTCAGCGCTGCATGATCTGCATGTTCGATTGGATTCGGTGCTGTGTTGTGAGTCCATAGCGCAGGTGGTGATGCACACTGAGTACTTATCTAGAACCATCTCGGACCATAACCCACTGCTGATTTCTGTGCAATGGCAGCTGGCGAGATCGGCGGTCCCCACATGGAGACTTCGTCCGGAGACGCTGGACGACCCGGCGTTCTGTGACACGGTCCGACAAGGCATAGACGACTACTTCACGGTCAATGCTGGGTCGACAGCGACCAGAGCGAATGAATGGGATGCGATGAAAGTGGTGGTGAGGGGGTTATGCATGGGCCGGTTTCTGACTGTGAGAGGAACGGTGCTGAATGACCTCGCGAAGGCGGAGGAAGTGCTGAGAGGGGTGGAGCGGCAGCGACCAGAGAAGCCGGAGCTGCAGGACAGCCTGTTGCGTGCTAAGGAGGCGGTGGCAACTGAGACGGAGAGATTGCGGTGCTATGATTATAAGTTGTATGCGGTGAAAGTGCATGAGGAGCGTGATAAAGTGGGCACGCTCCTTGCGAAGCTGGCTGATCCGAACCCTAGAGGTTGTCCGGTTATGAGTGTGCGACAGGAGGATGGGGTTGTGGTTTGCTCGCAGTCAGCGGTCCTGGGGCGCTTTCAATCCTACTACACGGGTCTGTATGCCAGCCACCTCGAAGTCGAAGCCACGGATATTGGCGATTATTTAGATCAGATCCCTTTGCCGGTATTGGATGAGGAGGAGGCCCGGGATCTGGGGGGCCCTGTCACCCTGGCCGAAATCAGAGGGGCAATCAGCCATATGGCGCGGAACAAAACCCCTGGGGTTGATGGGTTGCCGATCGAGTTCTACGCCAAATTTATGGAAGTGCTGGCGCCCAGACTGCAGGCTGTGTATGCGGAGGCGAAACAATTGGGGCGGTTGCCTGACTCTATGACGGAGGCGCTGGTTGTGCCCCTGCTGAAACCGGGCAGAGATGCTTTAGATGTCTCCTCTTTTCGTCCGTTGTCCATGCTGACTGTGGATTATAAGATTTTGAGCCGAATCCTGGCCACCCGGCTCCTGCCACTGATGACCTCTTTGGTGCATAGGGATCAAGCGGGATTCATCCCCTCTAGGAGCACCTCGATGAATATCCGTCGGCTGATTGGGGTCATTGATAGTGCTGCCTTGGCGGATCCGGGCCCGGTAGTGCTGACGGTTGATATTGAAAAGGCGTTTGACAGTTTGGAATGGGATTTTTTAGATGGCGTGCTGTTGAAGTTCGGGGTTGGGGAGGGGTTCCGGGGCTGGACGAAAGTGCTCTATTCATCGGCTAAGGCGCGGGTGCGGCTGGGGACACTGGTCTCCTCGGTTTATCCGGTCTGTAGGGGCACGAGGCAGGGCTGCTCGCTGTCCCCTCTGCTCTTTGCACTAGCAATGGAACCATTAGCGGCGCAGGCAAGGACGGGAGTTGTTTTCGACGGGATTGCGCAGGGCCTTGACTCGCATTATATATCGTTGTACGCCGACGACTTGTTACTGTACCTGGCGGATGCTGGAAGGGCTCTAGAAGGCGCGGTGGATATGTTGGGCAGGTTCGGGAGGCTTTCAGGCCTCAGGGTGAACTGGTCAAAGACTTGTGTGTTTCCGCTGCGGAAGACCACGCCCTGCCCGCAGCTTACGAGGCCGGTAGTGTGGGAACCCTCTTGTTTTATTTACTTAGGAGTGCGCATCTACCATGCCACAGCGGACCTCCTTGAGGGGAATGTGGGGCGCTGTATTAGGGCTCTGAGAGGCAGTATGGACTTCTGGGCCTCTCTTCCGCTGTCTGTACTGGGCCGAGTGGCGCTGTTGAAAATGGTGGCACTCCCGAGACTCCTCTATTATTTTAGAACGCTGCCGGTGTGGATCCCGCAAGGTATCTTTAGGGAGCTGAAGACGTTGGTAACTGGCTTTCTCTGGGGCCACGGTCGCAGACGGGTGGCATTGACCACCCTGCTGAGACCCAAGTGTGAGGGGGGGATGGCCGTCCCCGACTATGAGTTATACTATCTGGCAGCGCAGCTCCAGGTCCTGACGCAGAACGTGGCCAGAGAATTCAGGGGGCCCGAGGATGGCCGGGGGGTCGGCGCTCAGAGGCATATCTTGTCGTCTATTGTGATGCAACAGAGACTGGCCAGTAGGGATGTCACGATGGAGGAATGGACACTCAGATTGTGTTGGAACAGGTACCTGAAGAGGGCTGGGAAGCGCCGGCCGTACGCCCCGGAGATTCCGTTGGGTATGCTCACTGCCTTGCCGCACGGAGGTGATTGGTCCCAATTATTAGAGTGGGAGGACCTGGGCTTGCAGATGGTAGGAGACCTCTATGTGGACGGGACGCTGGCCCCGTTCCAGACCTTGCATGAGCAATTCGGCCTGCCGAGTGGTACCTTCTTGCTGCATGCGGCGGTTGTCGCGGCTCTGCGGAAGCATTGGGGGGGCGGATTGGCTGAACCGGAGGTGACGGCGGTGTGCCAATATGTGGTGATGGCAGCGGGCACCGTCAAGGCGGTGACCTGCCTGCACAATAGGATATTAAACGAAGGTCTGGCCCCGTTGGTCGAGTTGAAGTCGCGCTGGGAGGCCAGCATTGGTAGGCAAATCCCGGACTCTGTATGGGGTCAGGTGCTACACAGGGCCTGGAAAGGGACAAGGAATGCGAGATTCCAACAGGTGCACTATTTTGTGCTTCATAGGGCTTATTTGACCCCGGAGAGGTTACGTCGTCACTTCCAAGTGCTTGATGCCATGTGCCCGCGATGTTTAGAACCTGAGGCGGATCTTGACCACATGCTGTGGGGTTGTCCGAAATTGGGGGACTACTGGTCTGAGGTGGGGGACCTCTTGAATGCTGTCACGGATCGGGAGGTGGACTTTGACATGGCCACTTGCCTGCTTCTTTGGTTCCCGCATACCAAAAGGACCAAGGTTACGAGTAAATTCATTGGGTTGGGACTGATACTGGCACAGCGAGAAATCACTTGGCATTGGAAGTCTAAAGAGGGGCCGTCTGTACGGAGGTGGAGGAATGAATTGGTGAAGTGGTCGAGCTGTGAGAGTGTGTCACGAATGCGCCAGGCGACTAGAACGGGTAATGAGAAGAGCTTGGACCTGGCACGGTCATGGGAGCTGGTGGTGCAGGCATTACGGGACCACATAACTGAAGGCGAAGACACTGATCAGTTATGAGCAGGGAATCCGTGTGACTACTAGTTTGTTAAACCTTCCTGATAGTTGTCACCCTAGAGCAGGAGGGGGATGGTGGTACCCGCATTAGCAGCAGTTGAGGGGGAGGGTTCAGAGTGGGAGTTGTAGAAGGGGGTGGTTTGCCGGCCAGCGGCGACCTCCCGGAACCGGATGGCCCAGGAAGGTAGTCGTGTTGATTTCGTGATATGACATTGGAGTGGTCTAGGATTGGATGGAGAGGGTGGGTTGGTTGTTCTGGGATAAAAGCAGAAACGAAGTGCTACACTTGACCTGTGTCCCGAACAGGGCACGCACCGAGGTGCCCCCAGTGAACTGACTCATTGACGCGCCGCCCAGCCTCCGGGATGTGGGCTAATTGGCTGTGTATTGTATTACTATCGTACTGTATGCTGGGTACCGTTGGTGTATGGGTTGGCTTGTTGGATGTGTTTCTTCCTGATTCTGCAATAAAAATATATTTAAAAAAAAAAAAAAAAAAAAGGTAAGCCTGTCTGCACCCGTCTGCGCCCGTCCGCGCCTGGCCCGCGCCCAGCGCCCGGAACCCTGGCCCCCGTAGACACCAGCCCACCCGCCGGACCTACGACGCCACCGAACTCAACACCGGCCGGATCCCTGGATGCTACCGAGCCACCCCGAGACGCACACACGGACCCTTCAGCTGCCACTCCTGCAAGTTCTCCTGCATCCGAACCTGCACGGCACCCGCACCCGCCAAGCGGAAAACCAGCAGCAACCACCTGAAGTGCATCCTGCTCAACACCCGCTCCGTCCACAGACACGCCGTGGAGCTCTGGAACCTGCTCGACACAACATCACCAGACGTCGCCTTCCTCACAGAAACCTGGATGAACGCCTCCTCAGCACCCAACATCGCCATCGCCATCCCGGACAGATACAAGATCACCCGGAGGGACCGCGTCAATCAGACCGGAGGAGGCATTGCCATCATCCACAGGAACACCATCCGCATCACGACCAACTCCGACGACACCCTCAGAGCCGCCGAACACCTGCACTTCCAGATCCACACCGACCCCAAGACCACCCTCAGAGGCACCCTCATCTACAGACCCCCGGGACCACGCACACAATTCAGCGAAGACATCGCCGACTTCATCAGCCCGCACGCCCTCCCCTCCGCTGACTACATCCTCCTCGGGGACCTCAACTTCCACCTGGAAAACAACAACGACCACAACACCACCACCCTACTGGACAACCTCGCCTACCTCGGTCTCAAGCAGCTGGTGACTACCCCCACCCACTACGCCGGACACACGCTCAACCCCGTATTCTCCTCCAGCAAGGACATCGCCTTCAGCCACGCCACCGGACTCCACTGGACGGACCACAGCTGCGTCCACTTCAGCTTCAAAAAGAACACAATCCACCACCACCAGCAACAGGTTGCACGCAGAAGCTGGAACAAGATCACAGCCGACCAGCTCGCCGCATCCCTGAACCAGGACCCCCCTCCCCCCGCCAGCTCAGCGAACCCCAGTCAGGCCGCCAACAACCTCACGAGGTGGATCAGCAACTGCGCAGACGACCTCGCCCCACCGAGGACCCCGCCCAGCAGACCCGGCAGAAAGAAAGCACCATGGTTCACCGACGAACTCAAGAGCTCCAAGAAGAACTGCCGAGCCCTCGAGAGAGCCTGGCGCAGAGACCCAACACCAGACAACATGACCACCCTCAAGCTCGCCACCCGAAAACACCACCAACTGATCCACACCACCAAGAAAACCGCATTCAAGGAGCGACTAGACAACAACGCACACAACAGCAAGGAACTCTTCAATATCGTCAAAGAGCTCTCCAACCCCAGCACCGGAAACAACAACATCACCCCATCGCAAGACCTCTGCAACTCCCTCGCCTCCTACTTCCACAACAAGATCGCAGATATACACAACAGCTTCAGCACACAGCCAACGCTCCCCACGACCGCACCTGCGCCCCCCAACACCACCCTCCGCACCTGGACCCCGATCAACACCGAAGAAACCCTACGCACGATGAACTCCATCCACTCCGGATCTCCAACCGACCCCTGCCCTCACCACGTCTTCAACAAGGCCGACTCCATCATCGCGCCCCACCTGCGGGACATCATCAACACCTCCTTCGACACCGCTACCTTCCCGGAGAGCTGGAAGCACGCCGAACTCAGCGCTCTACTGAAGAAACCATCAGCGGACCCCACCGAACTCAAAAACTACCGCCCCATCTCGCTCCTCCCGTTTCCGGCCAAAGTCATCGAGAAGACCTTCAACAAGCAGCTGGCCGCCTTCCTCGAGACGAATGGATCCCTCGACCTCTCGCAGTCTGGCTTCCGGGCCAACCACAGCACCGAGACCGCCCTCATCGCAGCCACTGACGACATCCGAGCCCTGCTCGACAACGGGGAAACAGCGGCCCTCATCCTCCTGGACCTCTCCGCGGCATTCGACACTGTCTGTCACCGCACCTTAGTACAGCGCCTCAGCAATATCAGAATCCAAGAGAAGGCACTAGAATGGATCACCTCCTTCCTCGCCGGAAGGACACAGAGAGTCCGCCTCCCCCCATTCAGATCAGAGGCCACCGAAGTCATCTGCGGCGTCCCCCAAGGTTCATCGATCAGCCCCACCCTCTTCAATGTCTACATGAGCCCCCTCGCGGCCATCGCCCGCCAACACAACCTCAACATCATCTCTTACACCGACGACACCCAGCTGATCCTCTCCCTCACCAACGACCCCGCCACCGCCAGAGCCAACCTACACGAAGGGATGAAAGACGTAGCCGAGTGGATGACGAACAACCGCCTGAAACTGAATTTAGACAAGACGGAAGTCCTCATCCTGGGATTGTCGCCCTCCGCCTGGGACGACTCCTGGTGGCCCCCTGCCCTGGGCAGCGCACCCAAACCAATGGACCACGCACAAAACCTGGGCTTCATCCTGGACTCCTCCCTCTCCATGACCAGACAAGTCAACGCCGTCTCCGCGTCATGCTTCAACATCCTGCGCATGCTACGCAAGATCTTCCGGTGGATCCCCACCGAGACCAGGAAGACGGTCACCCAGGCCCTCGTCACCAGCCGACTGGACTACGGCAACTCCCTCTACGCCGGAACCACTGCCAAACTCCAGAAGAGACTCCAGCGGATCCAGAACGCCTCAGCAAGACTCATCCAGGACATCCCCCGACACAGCCACATCTCCGGACACCTGAGAGACCTGCACTGGCTCCCGATCAACAAGAGAATCACGTTCCGACTCCTCACCCAAGCACACAAAGCCCTGCACAACCAAGGCCCAAGATACCTCAACAACCGCCCCAACTTCTACACTCTCACCCGCCAGCTTCGATCGACCAACCACACCCTCGCCGCCGTCCCCCGCATCCGAAGAGCCACCACAGGAGGAAGGTCCTTCTCCTACCTGGCCGCCAAGACATGGAACTCCCTCCCCACCCACCTCCGCCTCACTCAAGACCACTTCCCCTTCAGGAAGCAGCTCAAGACCTGGCTGTTCGAGCAGTAGCGGACCCACCCCCCGAAGCGCCTTGAGACCCTCTGGGTGAGTAGCGCGCTATATAAATGCCTTGATTGATTGATTATGCGGCAAACGTCACGCAAAATGCATAAAGTCTCAAAAAGCAGAATTTATTTCGAAAGTGAACGCGTTTTACCTTAGTACATCAGGTGACATTGCAGCAGTGAGAAACTATTACAACAATGAAAGAGCTGTACACCCTAGTGGTGACTAACCCCGCAAAAGTATTTGTGATTGTGTTCTGTATATAAAAAATAATAAAAATTAAATACAAATAAAAGGTGATCGTTTTTAAACTTGAACTTAGAAATCTTCCTGCCACCTTCACCAGCGGCCCCGCCCTGACGGCAATGCCATTAGTGAACTAAGAGGCAAGTTATGTCGTTTATATGCTAAATATGCCGCACATTCTCATTATAAACGGATTATCATCATAGTCTAGTAAGGCAAACACAGGAGGTTTCTGTACAGCGCACACACTGAACTCGTGTATTTGAAGGGCCTCTCATATGTGAGAAGAGAAAAAATGAGGCTCAGTGAAATCCAATATTTGCCTAGGATCACACAGTTTGCAAGTGAGGCAGCCAGGGTTTTCTTTTGTGCACTTCAGTGACGAGAAGAGCATCTTTTTCTGCCTGCTGTTTTATATCAAAGGTTAATGTTTTGCCTTCAATCCTTGGCACATGAGGTTAGAGTGTGAATGAAGAAGCCACATGAAGGCTCGGCTCGTTTTGGGCTCGAGGGTGGGAGAAGGCCTGGAGCTGAGGCAGAGCCGGATGCCTCAAGCTTTTGCTGGCCCGCCTACCTTTTGGTGCATGTTGCCAGGTTCACAAAGTTATTGGTGGGGCCCAGGTCGCTGCACTCAATTGCAACAGAATTGGAGGTCGGACAGGAGTGCAGCGGGCTTCCCACTTGGGAAATGTAAACAATTTTAAAATTGAGCCATGATGCTAATTTGATTGACACGCGTCACAGACAACCACACAGACTTACCATAACGCCGTGAGGGGAACGGCTGTCCTTGGGCTCCGCTCTGCTGTTCCGTGAGGGAAACGGCCTTCAGTCCTGCCTCCGCGCCGTGAGGGGAACGGCTTCCTGCATTACACCAGCGCCGTGAGGGGAGCGGCTTCGCGGCTTCGTGCATTGCCGCTTACATCTCCCAGCAGCCTCCAGGGGAGCCACGTCAGCCCTGCGCCGGCACCAGCCCTCAAAGCGCGCCCACCCCCACGCATCGCGGGACGCGCGCGGTGCTAAGCCCGGGCAAAGGGTGGGCCATCTGTGGCCGTCCGGGGCAGACCGAGGCAGGGCAGGGCCCAGTCCCTAAGCGCCTGCATACTAGAGGACACTTTCAAGAATACTGGTAAGAACTATTGATACCCGGGACACATCAATTGGTTGGTAATCGGAAAAACCCCATCCATTTGTGCGCCTGCGTGGTGGCCATCTGAACTAGGTCCGACACCCTCTCCTTCGGAGACTGTGAAGAACTTAGGTGTCCTATTGGACTCTAGTCTATCCTTTAAACAACATGTTGGCAAGGTGACAAGAAGATGTTATGGTATCCTTAAAACATTACGCAAAGTGTTAGATCTCCTGCCTATCAGTGCCAGAAAAACTCTAATTCATGCTTTAGTCACGCCCCATCTTGACTATGGCAATTCTCTGTTCATAGGCCTAAGTAAGAAAGGGCTTCATCAGCTGCAGTGCGTTAAAAATGCTGCTGCACGCCTGGTGCTGAACCTGCCTCGCAGAGCATCAGGGAAACAGGCCCTGTCAATGCTCCATTGGCTCCCCATCAAGGAACGCATTAGGTTCAAAGTGTTGTGCATCACGCATCGCATTGCCCAAGGGAAAGGCCCAGCGTATTTGCAAAAGCTTTTGACCATTCATTGTCCCAGACGTAATTTGAGATCATTGGGAACTATGCTGTTCAGGGTACCTCGCATCCGTCAGGCTAGAATGGGAGGCCGCTCATTCAGGTACTTGGCGGGTAAATACTGGAATGAGCTTCCCATTGACCTCCGTATGGAACCATCAGAAGTGAGATTCCGCCTTTAACTTAAAACCTACCTTTTTCCACATACTTAATTATCAACAGCTA
Source organism: Lissotriton helveticus (assembly GCF_964261635.1). Classification (NCBI taxonomy): domain Eukaryota; kingdom Metazoa; phylum Chordata; class Amphibia; order Caudata; family Salamandridae; genus Lissotriton; species Lissotriton helveticus. Next base: position 483,685,029 of record NC_136060.1, read on the forward strand.
GAATTTGCATTGTCTCTTAGCCTTGTGGTAACAGCTACTTAGGGGGTTGACAGCAATCATAGCGCGGGGACACACTGTGCTGAGTGTAACCAGGCGCTTTAGAAATGGTTTTATTATTATTATTATTATTATTATTATCAGCGGCACCTTATCCTTATATTGCTGTTTAGAGAGTTTCCCCAATGATGGAGAAACGAAAGAACACATCGGGCACGCTAGATGCATATTTATAAAGAGCCAAATACATAATCAATCACGAGATCCACCTAACAGAGCGCAGGCTCTCACTCGATCCCTCACAGTTCCCTCCCATCAGGGAGGACGATCCCAACGTTTCTTCATCACTGATTAACTCTCCCTCTTTAATTTTCTCTCCTCCACCGGTGGTTTCCCCATTATTAATAACCCCCGAAAGGCCCCCTGCAATCCCAATCCCAAGGGCTAAGGGCCCCCAAACTCGAGGGCAATCCAAAGCAAAGAAAGGTCGAGCACCAATTATAAAGCAAAAGGGTGGCAAGCCGACCAAAGAGGGAAAGGTGCTAGCTGGGACCGGCTCCTATTCACTAGGAACCCAAAAAAATGAAATCTACTCCCCCCCTGTAGCTCAGCCAAGTCACGCCACTGACATTTTGCACCCAATAGTACAAAACCTAGGAAAACACATGGAAACACTTATAACAAACATCTTAGAACAAAAAATCTCTGACATGGTCGCTCAGCTTTCCTTAACTTTCGAGGGCAAGCTTACTCGCATAGAAAGCAAGATGGATCGAATGAAAGAGGACTTTGAGTCACTTAGAACCCGTCTAGAAGTTCCCAATTTGATACATAGTCTAAGCAATATTGTATCGCCTGCAAGTGATCGCCAAAACAGCCTGAATAAATCCGTGCAGTCTGGTCCCCACAAGGACCTGCAACAAGCGACTAAAAATACCACCACTGGGGGCCCTACACGGAAGACATTTGAAAGGGAGCACTATCACTTAAATCCCGGGCAAAAGAAGGTGAATCAAAATCATTCAAATAGCAGCGCTCAACCTAATAGAGATTCCTTAAGTTTGCCACCTGCATCATGTCCCTATGTTCTGGTACTAACGGGCGTTCCACCCTTAAAACTAGGAGAGCCCGAATCATCGTTCTCGCTCCGGAACAAAGTGGTGGACTGGTTAAGGAAACACAAGCACTTTATCCCCCAGAACTCCAAACAAATCCTCATGGTCCGGAGAGTAGGATGGGTTGGCCCCTCCCAAAAAAACATCCAGGGCGATTGTATAGTTATCAATTTTAACACTACATGAATTGTCCGCTCACTTCTAGACAACAGGGAGGAAACTGAGTCGCCATCAACATCTATTCTCTCCGACCCACTTGGCTTTTTCTATAGACCGGCCCTCAACCTAACAATGAAAGCGAATGGCTCCATCTTAACGCAGAACAGATTCGAACTTCTGTCACCAATAGAGGAGGTGGATTGACAACCAACTTCTCCTACTCTCAGCCATGACCTCAATGCATGTCAGCTAAACTCCTGTGTAACCATACTCCCAGAACCACTCACAGTTCCTTTTAATCACTAGATCTCCCCTAAAAGAGAATGCTTACCAAATCCACCTTCTCAGCTAGCACCCGAAACTATGGGAGGGACTGCCACAAAAGTAATTTTCTGGAATATCGCCGGTCTCCGATCTAAGTTCTATCAAGAAGGGTGGATAGCATTTGTGCGGTGCTATGACATCCTCTGTTTTCAGGAGACCTGGGCGGTAACACCCATCCACTTAAACAGTTACAAAACTTTCTTTTCTCCGGCACTTACCTCATCCTCAAGACATGCCAAATGTGGCTTAGTGATCTATGTTTCCAATTTAATACATCCTGTAGAAACCAGCTCCCTAAAAACGAGGTGAACTATCAGATAATCCTAATAACTACAAATAAATCAACCCTTATAGTGTTAGTAAACTTCTATAACAACTTACAGGACACTATCTTAGTGGGGACTCTAAAGGAAATCCGCCATTTCCTTTTAGATTATGTCAACACTAATCACGCAAAAAAAAACGAATAATGTGGGGCGGTGACTTCAACTTACTCCTATGTGAGAGAAATAACACCACCACCTGCGGCTACATTGATCCCCAAGAGAACAACATCACTCATTTCGCCCACTCGCTTAAAGGGGAGTGTATGAATGAGACAATGTCACTACTTCAACTGGTTTTTGCAAACGAGCTGCTAACAACTGCCGTTGACTTTAGTCCCACCTTTAACGGCAGAGGAGCGTCCAGTTGCATTGATTTCATTCTTATGACCAGTAGCGTTTCGATTCTTACCGACTTCACAACGCATGATTGCGCGTTTAGCGATCATTTTCCTATCTCTGTCACCATGCAACTGTTAGAAGCTCGGAAAAAACCAGAGGCATTACTTCGGGACAACAACCTTATTATGAATAGGCCAAACGGCTACGCAATAAAGTGGAACTGCACCGATCATGAAACAATAACTGAAAAGGTCATTAGGGCGGCCAATAAAGCAGTTACCTCATGTCTGGCAGATAGTTCATCCCCCCAGGAGATTATAGATAGTTTTAAATTTATCACTAAATCAGTAAAAGATGCTTTAACCATCTTTCCCAAAAGAAATAGAAACACCAAGTCCACCTGGTTCAATTAATCTTGCTCCAAAGCCCATTTTGCGCTTAAAGTAGCCCTAAAAAAATCCCCAAGAGACAGGGCTGAGGTTATCCAGCTAAGAAAACTATATAATAAAACACTTCGACAGAGAAGGAGCCAACTTAAAGAGGAACACTGGACCGCCCTCCATAATAGCTGTAAAACAAATGAGATGACAGCTTTCTGGGAGGTCATTAATTCCCCATTCCTCTCAGGAACAAGAGAGAACAATAAAATAGAAGTAACCATTACTGAAACCGAATGGACAGTCTACTTCTCCCAGATGTTTAGATCCGCTGACCCCATTTTGGTAACGTCAGGCAACTCTCGGACAGGGCCGGTAATTCTAAATGTTCCTCCTACTATATTGGCATAAGATTTCACCCTGCCAGAAGTTGTTCGAGCTCTGAAGCTAAGTAGAGAGTAAATAAATAAATAAATAAATAAAATAAATAAATAAATAAATAAATAAATAAATAAATAAATAAAATAAAATAAATAAGAGGAGGGAAGGCCCCAGGTCCGGACGGGGTTCCCGTCGATCTATACAAATTTAACATGGACCTATGGGTCCCTTTATTATTGAAAGTTCTACAAGCCACAGGAAAGGTCGGACTCCTGGACTCTTGGTCGGAGTCCATCTTGGTCCCAGTTTTTAAAAAGGGCAACCGTAACAGTCCAACATGTTACCGCCCTATTTCTTTACTCGACTCACTAAGAAAGGTGGTGGGCCGAATCCTATTAGACCGCTTGCAGTGCTGGACGGAAGATAACAACATCATATCTGACCTCCAGTACGGCTTCACGGAAGGCCTCGGTACCATCGAACAAGTTCTAAACCTTATATTGATAAGAGGCAAATACGTAGAAGCGAAAGGTGGTAGATTGTACATGGCATATGTTGACCTGTCCGTAGCCTTTGACTGCGTGTGCCACGCGAAACTCTGTGACATTCTTACAGAAATGGGGGTTGACAAGTCCCTGGTTAATTACCTGCGTGGAATGTATTCCAATGCTTCCGGTGAGATACGGTGAGGGGGGCCAGCAATCTTCACCTTTCAAAGTGGAGCGTGGAGTAAGGCAGGGCTGCCTCCTGGCGCCCTTCCTTTTTACACTATATACAAATGGCCTGGAAACCGCCATGCTGGAAGGGAGTCAGGACCTTCCACTAGTTCAGAACCGCCGCATTCCCGCACTCTTGTATGCAGACGACGCGGTTATCATTGCCCGCACCCCCCAAGTGAACTACAACGCTCCCTAAACTGTTACAACCTATTCATGTCACACCTAGATTTAAAAATGTACATAAAAAAGACCTTTATAATGACATCTGGAAAAAAGCTCCGAAAGGGAAGTGATATTTATCTAACCAGCTGCAGGATTGACCACACTCCAACTTACCCCTATTTGGGAGTGGTCATAGATGAAAAGGCCACCTGGAAACGGGCAATAGAGGTCAGAAAACTCCAATTTCTGAAAGCTACTATGGCTCTAGTTGGGTTCTCACAGAGGCTTGGAAAAAAAGAGATGCTCCAAATTTATCGTGCTAAATGTGTCAGTACCGCCATCTACGGGGCTGGGGTCTGGGGACACATGCAGCACGAAACTATTCAAAAGGTCGAAAACAAATTTTTACGTTTCTTACTTGCAGTACCACAAAGTGCCTCAACATTTAGTTGCCACTCAGAACTGGGTATCCCCTATATCTCGGATATTATTCGGATTCAACCAGTTCTGCTATGGCACCCTGCTTCTGGACATCTAGCAAATTAACGTTTACCCAGGCAATTGTGTCAGACTGTGCAAAGTTAGAATATGTTCATAAGATCTCATGGTTACAGTATGTAAACAAGTTCCTACATGATTTGGGTCATCAGAATTATTATCACAGTCCTCTAGATGTGGCTGAGATCTCTAGAAAGGATCTAAGGAATGAATGCTTAAACCATCTAGCGGATCTCCGACTCTCCATTGAAGTTAATAAATTATCCGCACAGCACTCGATGATAATCCAAACGACAGACACGATCCAGCCCTATTTAACCATGTAGCTATCCAACTTTGATACATTTCTAATGACTAGATTCAGACGAAACATCTTCCACCGCCTTGTAACTTCCCCTCAATAAACAATTGGTCCAAGCAGCTAACTCAATGGGTAAACATCCTTTACAACGCAACTTTTACCACGCAGTGCCTTTACGACGCAACTTTTACAACGCAAACTATTACAACGCATTGCGCTGGGGGGCGCTCTAGGATAGGGAATAGGTTTAATGTACTATCCAACACCTTCCCTACTATCCACGGGGATTGGAGTTGGAATAGTAAATTAAACTATTCACTATCCAGCGCCTAAAAGCACTATGCGTTGTAAAGGTATGCGTTGTAAAACTTGCGATGTAAAGGTAGGCGTTGTAAAAGTATGCGTTGTAACGTCATACATCCAACTCAATGCCCCTGTGTAGGAAGGTAAATCCCTGACTATGGTTGCCCCCAACTTTTTGCCTGGTGTTTTGCTGGTTTTCTGACTTAGTTGACCTGAGGCCCTGCTATTCAGGACCTCAGGCCCACTGCTCTCTCTGTAAAATGGATTCCATGTACCTTAGGTACATATCTAAATTGGATACTGAGTCACCTTATCAGTCCCTGTACAGTGTACCTTAGGTACCCAGGGCATAGGTGTACCCAGGGCCTACCAGGGGCTGCAGCATGTATTATGCCACCCCTGGCTGGCCATCCAAATCTGACACAACTGGCTGCTTGACAGCTGGGGCAAGGTGGTGTAATCACCCTTTGCTTTAGATATAGTATACCTATATCTAACCCTAAAATGGACACACAGATCTCCTATCAGTCACTCCTATGGCAGGCCTTAACAATCCTGAAGGCAGAGTGCTTGGAATCGTGTGAGATGGTGCTCTGGCATGAGCTGAGCCTGTCTGCGGCTTTCGGGATCCATCCCTTAGCCGTTTCCATGATATCGCATACCATATACTCTTAAGTGCATTATAATCCTCGCGGTTATATGCCAACTCTGGTATCGCTTTATCAAAACATGTCGAGTAAGGTGTCATACGAATTGGAATACTAACCCCTCGCCAATTCTGGCGACGGGGTTAGCATTCCACCCTTCTAGAGGGACACGACATGTATGTAACCCCTAACCCCGGTTAAAGTCAGACAGAGCCTTAGCATCCACAAAATGGATGCTGCCACCGAGACACAAGTCTGCCCTCCTGCTGCTGGGAGTCCTCCCAGAGCAGGAGATAAGGACAAAGGGTTTCCTGCCAGGGGCGGTGCCAGCACCGTCCCAGACAGGGTTTTGTGTATTGTAGGTAGGCAGGGCTTTAGAGGAAGGTGACTGCACGTGGCACCCCGGTGCTCACTGTGCATAGGCTGGCTGGAACCAGTTCCAGGGTCACTCCAGACCCTGTGCTGGGGAAAAGCCCGCCAAGGAAGTGGGTGTAACCACCCCCCTCCTAGTCCCACCCATAGGGCAGAACTTAGTCGCGTGCCAGCCCCCTTTTACAGGATAAAGGTAGAGACTGGCCCCCTTCCAAATCAGATCATCTTTGAATCCTGAAACTACTTTCCACGAAAGGAACTCAAGACTTCTTCCTAAGATTTCTCCCTTGTGACTAAGGAGTAGTCACCCTGCATCCGCAGGCACCATCTACAGAACACTGCGGTCTGCTGCAAGTCCTTCCTCCGGAATCCGACTGTCCAGCTCGACGAGAACCGGCTTCCCTGGCACCTCTGACCTCTACCTGCATCATCAGTCACGCTGAGATTCGTGGGTGTGACGAGACCTCGAGGGACCGGCCATCTTCAAGACTGCACGACTTCTGAACAACAAGCCCGCCGAGTGAATTCCTGGTGAGTGCTTTGGGGTCCGAGAAGCCCCCACCCTGAGCAGCTCCAGCACCGAAGAGCAGCCCCCCAGCATCTCCACGATCTGCGTGGGGCCCTTCTGCTTTTTACTGCTCACCGCGTTGTTTGGCTACTAGCCCGCTGGCTTGTGGCCTTCCTGACGACGCCCGACGACATTTCTGCTGCTGGTCTGGTTGCTCCAGACTGGCCCTTGCTTCCCTCCATCGGAGAAGTACCCTGGACCCTCCTGGTCCACTCAAGACGCCATTTTAGGTCCACCGCGTGGGCCTTGCATTTGCCAAGACTTGTTGCCCAATCCTGGGTCCAGCGACGTCGACAGCAAGAACCTTCGTGGGACAGCTCGCACCTCCATCCTGGTCGCCGACAACGCCTCCTGGTCCGAGAGACTGCAGAGCCCAGCAGCGCCCACTCACCTGACTGCGGTGACTTCGCCCGGTGCCATCCTGGTGCCCACTTAATCACTGGCTAGTGATTCAAGAACTTGGTCCCCTCTGCTTTCAGGTTTTCTTCTTCCTTGATCCAGGCTTGGATCCATCGAACTTTTCCTCACTGGTCGCCTGCCAGCAACTTCTTCCTTCCAGGCTCCTGGTCCGGCAACGAGATCCCCGACGTCTTTTCAGACCTATGCAGCTGCAGCCCCTGGGCTAGGTAACTTCGGCACTTCGGTGTCCCAGCATAGCCTCACTATCCTAGGGTCAGGATCCACTGTCGTTTTCTTCCTACCAGGTCGGGTTCGCCCGTGAACACTAACTTTGCCTTTACTAGCCTCCATAGACTTTGTCCCGCATCCCGCGTGAGAGTGCACACTCTGCACCCGAGTCCCCTGGGTCTCCTAGTAGTAATCTAACGATTCCCTAGTCCAGTCCTAGCGATTCCAAAGCCTATTAGAACTGTTACTTACTTGCTAGTAATTCGCATTCCACTTTTAAAGTATATGGTTTTTCGTGCCCCTCGGGCATTTGTGTATAACGTGCTAACTTAAGTATTTTCGTAAGAGTTTTGTTGTGTGCCTAGCACCCTGTCCTCATAAAGAGTACAGGGTTGTTGTGATTCTAATAAATACACTGTTTATTTTCATAACCCTTGTGTGGTGTCCTTTCACTGGGTGTCCAAGGGGTAATGTGATGGTAAAACAGCTGGCTTAACACGCCCTCTAGAGTCTTAGCCTTAGACTGCTCGTATCCATGCTACTAGGATAGCTGGTCTATAAGGTTGACTTACAACCAATCATCAATAAGGGTTGTTTGGACTGATATATAGTGATCACTAGAATAGTGAGCACTGCACATCAGGCCAACTTCTCACATTGGTGAGCAGCGGTTGGGATTTGAGCTTGCTGTTGTTTTACCACACATGCCCTAAGAATATCTTGTGAAAGATCACATAAGTACTAAAGGTACATATAACTTAGCTTAGAATACTCTGAGTTCTACTGAACCAGCTGTTGTAGCTCCTAGGGCCTAGCACACCCTAAACTACAACTCTAGCAAGGGATCAGTAGGCAAACATATAGTGTAGGTAAGTGCACCACTTACACCTCACTAGAAAAGCATGTCTACCCAGGGAGAATCTACTGAGACTCCCCTGGTCAGTGTTGACCCTCCACAGGTCACTTCAAGATATGCAGCTCTCAGTTTCCAGGAGATGAGACAAATCTGTGTCTCCAGAAAACTGAAGCAGGGGTCTAACCCCACCACTCCCTTTCTGATAGGTCTCTTAGAGACATATGATGCCAGAAAGCTTTCTCAGTTACATGAGAACATGCCAGCCTTAGAGGGAACCTCTGGGGATCCAGATCTCCCCAACACTGATTCAGCAGTTGAGGAGGAGGATCAGGAGGTACTCTCTGGGGATGAGGTAGACAAAGGTCTTGAGGTAGTCAGAAGGCTAACTAGGACCAACTTAGACTTACTTGGGCTAGGATCTGGGGGCCCCCCAGTACTAACCCGAAGTGGGCCTAACCTTGGAGTTAGGAGAGATAGATCTCTTTCTAGGGACTCCAATAGATCTCTGCACTCTAATGCCTCTTCTCAGGGAAGGAGGAATCCTCCACAGAGGAGGTTTACTTCCCCTCAGAGAAGGGAGCATGAAGCTAGGATGAGACAAGCTGAACTGAGGATTGAAAGGGAAGAAATTGCCCTGGCCAAAGAGAAGCTTGCCCTGGCAAGAGAGCAGCAGATGAGTGGGCTAGCTCCCACTGGTGGCAGCAATCTCCCAAGAGATAGAGAGAAGGGTTTAGATACTAAACACCTGACTAAAATAGTGCCCCCCTTTAAGCAAGGGGATGATATCCAGAAATGGATGGCTGCTCTGGAGAGGGCCTGCACTGTGCAGGGCATTCCCCAGAGTCAGTGGGCAGCTATACTGTGGCTCTCCTTTGATGGTAAAGGTAGAGATAAGCTCCTCACTACTAGAGTTGAGGATGCTAACAATTACCAGGTCCTGAAAAATGCACTGGTTGATGGGTTTGGTTTAACCACTGAGCAGTACAGGTTGCTGTTCAGAGACACCCAGAAAACTCAGTCTCAGGACTGGTCAGACTTTGTTGATTGTGCCACTAAGGCTTTGGAAGGCTGGCTACTGGGTAGTAAGGTTACTGATTTCAAGGGATTGTATAATCTAATTATGAGAGAGCAAGTCTTAAATAATTGTCAGAACCAGTTATTACACCAGCACCTGGTAGACTCTGATCTGACCTCTCCACAAGAATTGGGTAAGAGGGCAGACAAATGGGTCAGAACCAGGATTAGGCCCAAGAACCAAGGTGGTGACCAGAAAAAGGAATCAACCAAGCCTCAAGAGAAGGGTGGGAATAAATCTACAGATCAAACCACATCAGGGCCCCAAAAATCCTCTGAGGGGGGTGGGTCCCAAAATCCTTCCAACAACCAGAAGAAACCTTATTGTTATCCCTGTAAACAGGTGGGTCATTTAAAAACTGACAGCAGTTGCCCAAAGAATAACAATAAGGAAAACATACCCCCAAGTAACATTCCCAAACCTCCTGTTACTACTAGTAGTAATCCCCCAGGTGGTGGGAGTGCCCCCAAGAATTTGGGTGCATTTACTTTGGGAGTTCCTGGGGACTCTGGCCTAACCAGGTCCCCAAACTTAGATACTCTTGTCTGTGAGACTGGCATGGGGTTTGCCAACTTCACAACTTGTCCCAACACTTTGGGCAAGTACAGACAGGAGCCCCTCATCAATGGTATAAAAGTTGAGGCCTATAGAGATACAGGGGCTAGCATCACTATGGTGACTGAGAGTCTAGTCCCCTCAAGGCAACTTTTACCTGGTGCCACATACCAGGTGACCAATATTGATGGAGTACAGAGAGATCATCCCATGGCAGTGGTCAATCTCAGCTGGGGAGGTGTCACTGGCCACAAGAGAGTGGCAGTGTCACCAAACTTGCCTGTTGATTGCCTACTGGGGAATGATTTAGAGCTCTCAGCCTGGGCTGAAGTAGAGCAAGAAACCCATTCTAAAATGGTAAACATCCATGGTAAGGTTAGTGGGGCAGTGGTAGCCACAGCCCCAGTCCAAGATATCCTCCCTGAACAGGTCAGGAGGGCTGTGCCAGTCACAGCCCAATCTCAGACAACTTCCTTCCCAGAACAGGTTGTCAAGGCTGTGATGGTCACAGCCCACACCCAAACTGAGCCCCCTCCTGAAAAGGTTGGGAGAGTTGTGATGGCCACAGCTCAAACTCAGACAGATGACAGTGTTGTGAAGCCTGAAACTATGGATCACTCCACTCAGACAGAGAGTATTGAGGAGGAAGAGAAATCTCCCTTCCCCCAGACTTTAGGACAGGATCAGCCTCCTCAGGGAACTGATCTGACCCCTTGTGAAGAAACTGCCACAGAGGTAGTCAGGCCTAGCCTGGCAGAACCCCTGATGTCAGTGGACCCTTCCAAGGTGGGACCCAGTCTGGAGCAGGTAACCTGCCCCTCTCTACCCTGCCTCAGTCAGCCCAGGGCTGTAGAGGTCAGGGAGGCCAGTGGTGGACCCCAAAGGGCCCCCTGTCCAAAAGAACTTCCCAATCAACAGATTAAGGGCACTGAAGCTAGTAATCCTAGCCAAGTGAAAATAAAACATACTCCTGAGGGATCCCCCTTAAAATTAGTTAGGGACCTCCCACAGATGGACACTGTTGGGCACAGCCAAACTTGGGACCTGAGGGCCCCAAACCTGACCTGTCCCTCCAGTAAGCCAAACAGAGGGACCCAACCTCCAGCTGTAGGTAGCCAGAGGTTGACCCTGAGAGCCCAAAACAACTCAGTCTTGGAAAGAAAGGCCTCTATGGTGGATAGTGATTGGAGGAAGCTGAGCCCAAAGTTAGTGGAGCCTCACTTCAGTACTCCATTTCAGCACCAGCCTTTTTCTTTGACAAAACACACCACAGGTAGAGATTCCCTATGGTGGAGACCCTCAGACACCCTTAGAGTGAGGGATTGCTTAGTGGACCATGAGATAGGGGGTAACCATGCCAGTGCTGGTACTTCCTTATATGGCCACTCAGGCAATATAGGCTTACCTGGCAAGGATAGCCTTATCTCCTTTCGTTTGGGGGGGGGTTATGTAGGAAGGTAAATCCCTGACTATGGTTGCCCCCAACTTTTTGCCTGGTGTTTTGCTGGTTTTCTGACTTAGTTGACCTGAGGCCCTGCTATTCAGGACCTCAGGCCCACTGCTCTCTCTGTAAAATGGATTCCATGTACCTTAGGTACATATCTAAATTGGATACTGAGTCACCTTATCAGTCCCTGTACAGTGTACCTTAGGTACCCAGGGCATAGGTGTACCCAGGGCCTACCAGGGGCTGCAGCATGTATTATGCCACCCCTGGCTGGCCATCCAAATCTGACACAACTGGCTGCTTGACAGCTGGGGCAAGGTGGTGTAATCACCCTTTGCTTTAGATATAGTATACCTATATCTAACCCTAAAATGGACACACAGATCTCCTATCAGTCACTCCTATGGCAGGCCTTAACAATCCTGAAGGCAGAGTGCTTGGAATCGTGTGAGATGGTGCTCTGGCATGAGCTGAGCCTGTCTGCGGCTTTCGGGATCCATCCCTTAGCCGTTTCCATGATATCGCATACCATATACTCTTAAGTGCATTATAATCCTCGCGGTTATATGCCAACTCTGGTATCGCTTTATCAAAACATGTCGAGTAAGGTGTCATACGAATTGGAATACTAACCCCTCGCCAATTCTGGCGACGGGGTTAGCATTCCACCCTTCTAGAGGGACACGACATGTATGTAACCCCTAACCCCGGTTAAAGTCAGACAGAGCCTTAGCATCCACAAAATGGATGCTGCCACCGAGACACAAGTCTGCCCTCCTGCTGCTGGGAGTCCTCCCAGAGCAGGAGATAAGGACAAAGGGTTTCCTGCCAGGGGCGGTGCCAGCACCGTCCCAGACAGGGTTTTGTGTATTGTAGGTAGGCAGGGCTTTAGAGGAAGGTGACTGCACGTGGCACCCCGGTGCTCACTGTGCATAGGCTGGCTGGAACCAGTTCCAGGGTCACTCCAGACCCTGTGCTGGGGAAAAGCCCGCCAAGGAAGTGGGTGTAACCACCCCCCTCCTAGTCCCACCCATAGGGCAGGACTTAGTCGCGTGCCAGCCCCCTTTTACAGGATAAAGGTAGAGACTGGCCCCCTTCCAAATCAGATCATCTTTGAATCCTGAAACTACTTTCCACGAAAGGAACTCAAGACTTCTTCCTAAGATTTCTCCCTTGTGACTAAGGAGTAGTCACCCTGCATCCGCAGGCACCATCTACAGAACACTGCGGTCTGCTGCAAGTCCTTCCTCCGGAATCCGACTGTCCAGCTCGACGAGAACCGGCTTCCCTGGCACCTCTGACCTCTACCTGCATCATCAGTCACGCTGAGATTCGTGGGTGTGACGAGACCTCGAGGGACCGGCCATCTTCAAGACTGCACGACTTCTGAACAACAAGCCCGCCGAGTGAATTCCTGGTGAGTGCTTTGGGGTCCGAGAAGCCCCCACCCTGAGCAGCTCCAGCACCGAAGAGCAGCCCCCCAGCATCTCCACGATCTGCGTGGGGCCCTTCTGCTTTTTACTGCTCACCGCGTTGTTTGGCTACTAGCCCGCTGGCTTGTGGCCTTCCTGACGACGCCCGACGACATTTCTGCTGCTGGTCTGGTTGCTCCAGACTGGCCCTTGCTTCCCTCCATCGGAGAAGTACCCTGGACCCTCCTGGTCCACTCAAGACGCCATTTTAGGTCCACCGCGTGGGCCTTGCATTTGCCAAGACTTGTTGCCCAATCCTGGGTCCAGCGACGTCGACAGCAAGAACCTTCGTGGGACAGCTCGCACCTCCATCCTGGTCGCCGACAACGCCTCCTGGTCCGAGAGACTGCAGAGCCCAGCAGCGCCCACTCACCTGACTGCGGTGACTTCGCCCGGTGCCATCCTGGTGCCCACTTAATCACTGGCTAGTGATTCAAGAACTTGGTCCCCTCTGCTTTCAGGTTTTCTTCTTCCTTGATCCAGGCTTGGATCCATCGAACTTTTCCTCACTGGTCGCCTGCCAGCAACTTCTTCCTTCCAGGCTCCTGGTCCGGCAACGAGATCCCCGACGTCTTTTCAGACCTATGCAGCTGCAGCCCCTGGGCTAGGTAACTTCGGCACTTCGGTGTCCCAGCATAGCCTCACTATCCTAGGGTCAGGATCCACTGTCGTTTTCTTCCTACCAGGTCGGGTTCGCCCGTGAACACTAACTTTGCCTTTACTAGCCTCCATAGACTTTGTCCCGCATCCCGCGTGAGAGTGCACACTCTGCACCCGAGTCCCCTGGGTCTCCTAGTAGTAATCTAACGATTCCCTAGTCCAGTCCTAGCGATTCCAAAGCCTATTAGAACTGTTACTTACTTGCTAGTAATTCGCATTCCACTTTTAAAGTATATGGTTTTTCGTGCCCCTCGGGCATTTGTGTATAACGTGCTAACTTAAGTATTTTCGTAAGAGTTTTGTTGTGTGCCTAGCACCCTGTCCTCATAAAGAGTACAGGGTTGTTGTGATTCTAATAAATACACTGTTTATTTTCATAACCCTTGTGTGGTGTCCTTTCACTGGGTGTCCAAGGGGTAATGTGATGGTAAAACAGCTGGCTTAACACGCCCTCTAGAGTCTTAGCCTTAGACTGCTCGTATCCATGCTACTAGGATAGCTGGTCTATAAGGTTGACTTACAACCAATCATCAATAAGGGTTGTTTGGACTGATATATAGTGATCACTAGAATAGTGAGCACTGCACATCAGGCCAACTTCTCACACCCTGTGATGGTACTTTAAACCAATCCCTCCTCCATGTGACGCTATTCTGTAAATTCTATGCCGAACCCAGAAAACGCTGGCTGACCCCAATGTTGAAAACCATGGGTCTGCTACATTGTCGCCCAGCCCTTCTGGCTCTTCAAAGGCTAGAATCAGAGGGGCATATTATCAAGGGGGGCGATAGGCACTTTTCGCCGGTTTAGCGGCCGGTTTCGGCCGCTAAGCGGCAAAAATTCTATCGCCCTATTATAAAGCTGTCGCTAACAGCAGTTAGCGACAGCTTGAAGGCGATAGCGAGCGGTTTGGGGCCCGCTTTGCATGTCAGCGATATTTATCGCTAATGACATGCAAAGTGGATGTACCCAACCCGTTAGCGACTGAAAGCAGTCGATAACGTCGCTATCGCCTATTCACAAGGCTGGGGTAGCGATGGAAACATTCCCGCTATCGCCAAAAACTAACGCCTGCTCTGACCAGTTCTTAGCCATGTTATCCAATGGGAGGTGGATAACATGGCTAAGAGCATTTCGTCGCTAATGCGAGAATATCGCTATATTCTCAGCGATATTCTCGCATTACGCCGCTATCGCTGGATATTTTAGCGCTATGGAGAAAAATGTTGCTAATAGCATGTTTTCTCCGCTAAAATATCCAGCGATAGGCAGCGATAAAAAAAAAAGTCACTAGGCCTATTTAGCGATAAATATCGCTAGTTGTTGGTAATATGCCCCAGAGATCATAGCTATCAATCTGGCAAGGTTTTTAAAATTTTGTGTGAGGCACTGAACCAACTTAAAGCCTTAGGCCAATCTTACCTTAAAAATTATTGTTAAATGACGCTGCTAAAGTTACTCGTGAAGTACTGTAAATTACGCTTACTAATGCGCTTTGGGAAACAATCTTAAACTGTATTCAACCTCTTTTTAAAACAACTTGTGGTGGTAAATTCCCAATGAATTTTAATATGGTTTTTAAAAGTGAAATACTCATTGAAATCTGCACATTGCACTTTGTTAGTATCCAGAATGATCTAAACATTATTACTCGAGCTATTTGCACTAGAGACATACTGAGATTTAAAAATAGTTTCAGACTTCCTGCAATTAACTTAGCTCGTAAGAGTTAGCCGTTCTGATTGACATTTTATTATCACTAATAATTTGTCAATTTTTTTTAATATCTTTGCAATTGTGATGTTTTTAATATGTGTATCTGTAACTGCGTATATGGTTATGCACCGCATACCGAATAAAGCGTTTACTACTGTGATTGACAAATCGCTGCTCCTCTCCCTCTGTCCCACAAACACGTTTCCACACATTTTCTCATACTCGCTATCTCACAGACATGCTTGCACAGCCACCCTCTCACACGCCTCTTCAGGGGTAGTGAGTGCTATAGAAATGCAATTTAAACAATTTAAACTCACAGCTACACCTACACTCATCTCTCGCACAGCCATGTATCCAATTGTAGTAGGATGGATATCTGACTATGGTTACCCCAGATTTTTTTGCCTTGTGTTTAGCTGGTTTTCGACTTAGTTGGCCTGGGATCCTGCTAATCAGGACCCCAGGCTATCTGCTCTCACTGTAAAATGGACTCCATGTACTCTAGGTACATCTCCAATTGGTATTTGGGTCACCTTATCAGCCCCTGTATAGTGTGCCATAGGCACCCAGGGCATAGGTGCATCCAAGGCCTACCAGGAGCTGCAGCACATCTTTTTTTTTTTTTTTTAACTTTAAATTTTATTGCGGAGAGCAGAGGAAATACAATCAAGCAAGTCTACTCATGGGCACTGATAAAATGAAAAGAACCAACATTATCATTCAGGATAATACACAGCCGTGTAGCCCACAGCCCGGAGGCCAGGCGGCGGAAAAGTCGGAGAGTGCCACAACGAAAAACATAAATATTTGCATGAACTACATATGTATCGCTAGTATCAACTGTTTTGTTTTTTCTCCTCTCCCGTTGATCTCATCTCTCATTGTCCTTCACAATTAGTTTTTCAGTAAAACCACAATCTAACATATAACAACAAACATACCCCCCCATACTTGGCATCGCTAATAAAGTACGTGTAAATAGTTTGATTACCTCCACATGGCCCATTAGGGTACAGACATCACAGTCATAAGCAAACATCTGGGAATCAAGACAAATCACATAGCAATACAATATGGAACATTAGTACGCGTCCAATAGGGCACTACCCAGAAACAGGTCCCTCCCCCTTGCCTCCCACTACCTCCTCCTCGGATCCAGACTCCTCAGGGGTAAACAGTTTGGCACTAGTGGCATCCGAGTCATCAGTGGGCAACCCCTCAGCACACATCATTCTCCATGCTAGTAAGTCCTCTTGAAGCCTCTCATCTCGGCGCGTGCGCTGCATGTGTGTTTCCTCAGCCAAGGACCATTCCCTAATATCTGTAAGCCACAGGGATAGCTCGGGGGCCCCTCTGCCCCATCCAAGTGATGGCCACATGCCGCCTCATCAACACCAGTAGCAACTGTAGCAGCTTATAGGACAAATTCCTCTTTTTGGGCTTGGGGACCAGGGCCAAGAGACAATGAAGCGGAGTCAGGGCAATCCGGAGACCCGTGACATGGCCAATGTGCTCCACCACCTCCTCCTAGAAGCCACCGACCCGCGGGCACTCCCAGGCCAGATGTAAGAATCCGGCTCTCCCCGCCCCACACCTAAGGCAGTCGTCCCGCCTATCTGCAGAGATACGGTTCAGGGAGACCAGGGTCATGTAAGTGCGATGTACAAAATTAAAGTGGATCAGTTTAAACCGCGCATTGCACGACACCTTCCGAGTCAGAAGCCCAATACGTCTGCGCTGGCCCGGCTCCAAAGTAATCCCCAGGTCCGCCTTCCCAGGCCGCCCAAGACGGCGCGACCGGCGGGGCCGAATCCCGTTGCATGGCTGAGTACAGTAATGGGATCAGCCGCTTCCCTCTGCCGCTGGAAAGAAGGATGTTGAGGGTGTGGGTCAACGGGGGCGCCTCTGGGAAATAGGGCCAGGTCGCCCTCGCCATCTCCTGGAGTCCCCTATAGTGCAGGTATTGTCCCCTGCTCAGGTCAAAGGTTTCCATAGCTCCTGCAGCATATCTTTTGCCACCCCTGGCTGGCCTTCCAATTTGACACAACTGGCCGATCACTCAGCTGGGGCAAGGTGGTGTAATCACCCCTTGCTTAGATATAGTATTCCAATATCTACCTTTACATATAGACACATTTGCACCTATAAGTTACTCCTATGGCAGGCCTTAACAATCCTGAAGGCAGAGTGCTTGGTTTTATGTGAGATGGTGCTCTAGCATGAGCTGAGCCTGTCTGCAGCTTTAGGAACCATGTCCTTATAGCTGGTCTATGATATTGCCATACCTTATAATCCTCGCGTTTATTGCTAACTTTGGTTTGGCTTTATCAAAACATGTCGTGTAAGGTGTCATACACTTTGGAATACTACCCCCTCACCAGTTCTGGCGACGGGGGTAGCATTCCACCCTTCTAGAGGGAGAAGACATGTTACTTTCCTTAAACGCGGTTAAAATCAACCAGAGCCCCAGCATCACAAAATGGAAGCTGCTGCCACAGACACAAGTCTGACCTCCTGCTGCTGGGAGCCCTTCCAGCATGGGAGGCCTGGACAATAGGTTTCCTGTCACAGGGAGGTGCTAGTACCACCCCAGACAGGAGATAGTGGATTGAGGGAGGGAGGGATGAAAGAAACGAGACATGCCTGGGGCGCACAAGGTGCCCCATGCATAGGCCAGTTCAAACCGGTGCTGGGGCACGCCAGCCCCAGCTCTGGTGCAAAACCGGACAAAGGGAAAGGGGTGTAACCACCCCCTTCCCTGGTCCCACCCATAGGAGGGACCTAGCAGGTAATCCAGCCCCTTGATTTGGAATAAAGGTAGGAGCTGAGTCCTAAAACATCAGATTATCCTGACTGAAACTTTGATACAGAACTCTGGACCTTCTACCATCTACTTTACAAGAAGATACTGAAGAATCTCCCTTGTGGCCAAGGAGTGGCCATCCTGCGCATGCAGGCACCATCAAGCGCTCAACGACTTGATTTGTCCGACGCTCCCCCCAGAGCCTGAACACAGAGCATGACAAGATCCGGACTTCCAGACTTCCTTCAGCCCGATCCACAGCCACAGCAAAGCTGAGACCCATGGAGGCGACGTGAGATGTGGGACCGGCCATCTTGAAAAGACTGCGAGACGCTTCCTGTGCAGCTCCTGAGGCACCCTCAAAGCTGTGCATTGGGGATTGAGAAGCCCCAGCCCAGAGCATCAACTGCACAGAAGATCACCCTCCACACTCACCGAGTGCTGCGTGGGGCCCTTTTGCATTTTCCTGCTTGACGCATCTGTCCGGTCACTTGCCCGTTGGCTAGTGGCCACTGTGACGACGAAACCTGAAATCTACACTACTGGTCTGGTTGCTCCAGACGGGCCCTTGCTTCCCTGTGAAGGAGAAGCCCCTCAGTCCTTGCTGGCCTGAGTAAGAAGCCCTCTTCAGTTCCGGCGTGGGTTGCCTTTGCCAAGGCTTGTTGACTCCAATCCGGAAGCCGACACTGCCGACAGCGAGAGCCTTTGTGGGACAGTCCGTGCCTAGCTCCTGGTCCTCGTCGATACCTCCTGGTCCTCGTGGCAGCGGAGACAAGCTTCTCAACAACCACCTGATTGCGCCCGACATCGCCTGGTTCCTTCCTGGTTCCACTCTGGTCACTGGCTAGTGACCCAGACTCTGTCCCCTCTGCTTTCAGGTACTCTACATCTTCGATCCGCCCTTGGATCCAACCGGACTCTTCTCTCCTGGTCGCCTGCAGCATCTTTTCTCCAAGGCTCCATAGAACTCTACGACGAAACCCAACACACTTTGACACCTATGCACCCGCTTCCTAGGTGAGGTAACACAAGTACTATGGTGCTCCTGTAGAGATTTACACCCCTAGTGTCCTAGTTTTAAGTGGTTAAGTTCTAGTCCAGTCGGAAGACTTCTAAATCTGCAACTTTCTAACTTACGCACCCATTGACTTCTATTGGTGCACGCGTGTTCATTTAGACACTGCACCCGCATCCTGTGGGCCTCTCACGTCCTAACTTCTGTTAGTCCAGTGTAGCCCCAGCGATTCTCAAGGCCTGTTCGTGACGTGATTCTTATACCACTATTTAGTATATGGTTTTAAGGGCCACCAGGGCCTATCCATAGTTGTGCAACATTTGTATGTTATATTAAGTTCTTTGTTTAAACGCTTGTGCTTCTGCCCTCGTAAAGAGTACAGAGGATTTTTCTAGTAATAAATACATATATTTTTATAATATATAACTTGTGTGGTGTCCTTTCATTTGGTATTAAAAGGATTGCATATGGTAAAACAGCTGGCTTCACATACCCTCTCGAGTTTAGCCTAAAACTGCTTTTTGTCCATGCTAGGATAGCTTGTCTATAAGGTTGACTTACAACCAATCACCATAAGGGTTTGTTTGGACTGGTGCAAGGTGCTCACTAGAATAGTGAACATCATATACCAGGCCAACTTCTCACACCAATCCACTGCACTACTATCTATTAAAAAAAGCTTGCACTATACCTCTTGATGTACCCATCTTACCTATTAGTGAAGCTTGTTAAGACAATCTATCTATTCTTGTCTAGACACTATTCAAATGTCAAAACAAATGCCATTGCCAGTGCTTGTTTTCATGCACGTGTGAATGAAATAAAGTAGGTTAACAGCATTGGAAATTGACTGATCAAGTTTTTGAAATGTAAAAAGATAGTAATCTTATGTCATGTCTGAATCCTTCAGTCTGTTTTGGCTTTTTAACCAGCAACACTTGTAAACTCCCTACTGAGAAAGTAAAAAAAAAAATACAAGTCCCAGAATGCAGCATTGCAGTGTCTAAAAAGCTAGGGTTGACTGAATGTGTCACATAAAACAATGGCCCACTTGGCAACTATGTGAAAAGTTTATCTAATGAAGTTCCAGTTTGTAATTATGGTCATTTAATTTTGGAAAAAATAGAAAGTCAATAAGTCAAAAGTTAAGTGATGAAAAGGCAGTTTTCTGCTGCTAAAGCGGCGATAATTTTAGCTCCATTTCTTGATAATATGCCCCTAAGTGTTTTATGGAGGGGTTTATTTCGGGGTCTATAAAGAGTGGCACCAATGGTGGGTGGTGTGCTTGCACTGGCATGCCCTTGGCAGGGGGGTTCTAGAAGTATTAAATGAAGGCATCAGTACACAGTACAGTGAGCAGCGCTCGACCTGACCTAAGCACTGGTCCATGGCGGTCTTTCGAGGCTCCTTGGGAGTGCTGCAGGATGAATGTGTTAATGAGAAGCAAGTTATCAATCTACAAACAACAGCCAGTCGCAAAGTCTGCTGTTCCTTGAACAGTGGGTCTGCCTGCAGTTTAATCTAACTGTAGCAAGCCTAACATTGACCACTTATTCGGGATACTAGCATTAAAAACAAAGCTCTACGGTAGTACATTACCTCCTCGTCTGTCTTCCTCGCAACAGTAATTACATAATGAGCTTTAGCCTCCCACAGAAACTCCCAAGTCAAAAGTTAGCATACCAGCCTTGCATCCCTCCAATATGGCCGACATCCTCTTCCTCCTATAAAGAGGAAGTCCACCCACAGCACATCCTGTCCCCAAAGCCACAGCAAAGAAAACATGAAGCCATAATCAACAGGGCAGGGAGGGATGGGAAGCTATACTGTGGCGAGGACGACTAGAACTCTGAGTAATGAAGATTATCGGTCAGTCACCGGGGCAATACTCACAATCAGTGCAAATAGTGCTACAGTAAGTTATCACCAGTGTGAGTCAGTGTCCGTCAAGCACGTTCTACCATTACTTCCTCAATCGCCATTAGTGTCACTAGCAGCAGTGCAAGCT
Source organism: Lissotriton helveticus (assembly GCF_964261635.1). NCBI lineage: Eukaryota > Metazoa > Chordata > Amphibia > Caudata > Salamandridae > Lissotriton > Lissotriton helveticus. The sequence goes on from NC_136060.1 coordinate 483,705,854, forward strand.
GTAGTGTAAGTGTGGGTATAGAAGTGGCAGCCCTCAAAGTGCAAGGATGGGGTGAGCGTGTTGCACATGCTAGGAGGCTAATGCCATCTCTTGTATGGACATAGGCAGCTGCAATCCCACCGCTGCTGTAATTTGGCAGCGATTGGGTTAGCATTAGCAGAAGCCATCCTGTATTTAGAGGTTATCTTATCCGTTTTGTGGAATCCATTTTGTATTTCTGGCAGCCATCTTATTTGCCATGTGCTACCACGTGCGTGCCATGTGTTCTGTCCTACCTTGCTGTTGTCTGCTCTTGGAATCTGCCTAGAGACAGGTTATATTTAGTTTCTTCTGCTTCGCACATGCTCAGTTGAGCTTGCAGCTGTCCACGCAGCTGCTGTTAGTCTGTAACTGTCAGGATGTGTTCACCAGAATTAGCAACTGTTAGCTCCTCCCACTTATTGACTGTGCATTTATTTTCTATATGATCTTATATGTACCTAAAACCTTCTTCTTGTATTTGTACCACCTTCTTTTGAGCCCCTGTGTGGGTATAAAAGGACCAAACTCCTTCCATTCAGTGTGCTACCTCATACATTACCGAAGGGTGTTGTGTGAATGTAGTTTCACCTCATGAGGTTTAATAAATCTTGTATTTTCTATTCCAGTTTCTGTGCCAACTTCTATCCTATTGTGCAGAGAAGGGCAAACCCCTAGCACTGGTAGGCCCACTACTACAAATTGGCGCTCCAACGCGGGGCTCATCGGCAACTCGGATGCCCGAAGGAGTGGTCGAAACGAAGGATTGGAATCTCGCTTTGGACGCAATCGCTGCCCGAGGAGACCCGAGTCTTGGCAACCACGGCGTTTTTCCTTTCTTTCTGATCTGACCATTCAGGTGGTGCCGGTCCTCGACTGAGATCTCTTCTGTTGATTCGCCGTGCAGTGACCATTTGGTCGATTTTTGAGAACTTGGCAGTTGAAACCTGGACACCAAGTGATTGGTAAGAGTCATTCTATTGTGCTTGCTGTTGATTTTGATGCCTGGGATTGGTAGGGTAGTTTAGTGACACTTACTGTGGCTTTTGAATTTTGGGATTTGTGTTGGCCAACTTTGGATTTGTATGTGATGTATATATAAATTGCAATTTATATAGGCAGGTAATGAGGAGAATTTTCTCTATTTGAATTGATTTGAACGGCACATCGTACTAAAGGTACCTTAAGTGCTACTTTGGTTATAATACTACATATTCTGCACTATTTTTGGCATGCCTCTTTCTAGCACAATTTGTAGGATGTGTTGCTTTTGTAGTGGTACCAGTTGGAGACTTGATGAAGCATAACCGCCCCCACCCCTCCGTAGGGGACGCCTAATAGGGATATGAATATTAAATATGGTATTTCATCTATAATGAACAGCACGTTATGGAATAAATATACTAGCAAGGATCCTGAGTTGCATTGGCCTATGCATGGGTCATTTGATTTGCAAAAGATTCAGTATGTAGAACAATCTATGTTTAAGCGGAAGACTAGGCAAGATATGTTTAACTGTGCACGAATGTGGGAGAAAGAAGTGCGTGAACGAACGAAGCGTGAGCAAGCCTTGGTTGAAAAAAAACATTTATGTGAAAGCATTAGAGTTGAAAAATGAGGACATAAAAGAACTGAAAGAGAGAGAGGATAGGGAGTGTCATTTACAGGTAACTGGCCAATATGCTGTTAGGCAACCCTTTTATCCTATCCTTAGCAAGATGATTTCTTGTTATTAGATCGTTCTCCACCTCTGTATATTCTTCCCTCTGCCCCTCGTGAGTCAGATGAGGACTCTTCTAAAGAACAGGAGAAAGCACAGGAAACTCGTTCTATGTTGTACACTGAGCGTTCGTCTGAGCTTAGATCTGCTGCTCGTAAGGCCCTTCGTAGTACCGCCCCTGCTTCTGAGCTTTTAGATTACATAAAAAACTGTCAGGGAAGGGAGCAAATATATTTTACCGAGGTATTTGCCGCAGAGGTTGTTGAGTGCTTTAGGAAACATTCTGATGAATTGGAACCTGATGATGTACCAACTGATTGTAAGCAAATGCGTGATGGTCTTTTTGTTTTTTCTCAGGTGGCTGATACAATCAGGCGTTTGGTTAAACTACGCGCTGATGCAGTCCGTTTGCGAGAGGAGAAAAAGGCAGCAGCAGCTGCACTAACATCTCTGACCAGCGTGGTACAAGCTTCTATCGTCGGAACAGATAAGACTATGATAGTTCATGGGAAACCAATGCGGGAAGCCGCGCCTTTGTATGTTCCTCCTAGAGGCGAGGGAACAGATGATGATAAAAGTTCTGCTGATGCAAATGGTTATTTTATTTATAATTGGGTCTACACTCCTTGGAATAGAGCGGATGTTATGGCCCTTAAAACTGCATTGCCTGATCCGCGGAAAAATCCAGCAGCTTTTTATGAGAAAGTTGAGGGAGCTATTAGCTCTTGTACTATGACTTTGCCCGATATAGACATGTTCTTTGGGTTGATATTACCGCCTGACATGTGGAGAACTGTGCGTAAAGTAGATGATCGTGTGACTTTTGGGGCATTATGGAAAGAGTTAGAACAAATGGATGTAGAGCGGGAACCTGCACAGAAGCCGTGTAAATTGATTTTGGATCTTCCTGCAGCTATATTAGTTAAGTTAAAGACGATTATTCCCCCTAAAATGATAGATTGGACTGTGTTAGCGTCGTGTAAGCAAAAGGCAGATGAATCAGTTTCAGAAATCTTTACACGCTTTGAGAAGGCATTCCGCGATTTTAGTGGCCAGTCATTGACAGATGACATGGGTAGGCATCTGTTTGTTGATAAATATGTCGCAAACCTATTGCCAGGAATAGCTAGTCGCCTAAAGGCCAGTGAGAGTTCATGGATTACCGCTTCTCCGGTTTCCCTTTTGACTATGGCTCAGTATTATGAACGCCATGAATTAGAAGCAAAGGGTAATGAGGATAAGAAGGCTAAAGAATTAAAAACGAAGGTTATGTTGGCTCAGGCTTATGGTCCGCCTTCTAGAGGTAATGTTAGAAGTGGACATGGATTTTATGGTTTGTCTTTTCCTTCTTATACTCGTTCGAATTTGTCTGTTGACCAGCGTGCGTACTGTAAGAAATTTGGACATTGGGCTTCCGATTGTCCAGCACTGCGTGCTCAGCAGTATCCACGTGGACGGGGACAAATGAGGAATCGTTCAGGATATTCAGTGCCTATAGGAAGCACAGGTGATCGTGCTAGGTTTGATACTAAAACAGGTGGGCAGGATGGGTTTAACACTTTTGATAGACGGAACCAATATCAAATGTCTGACTATGTGCCGTCTGATTTTCAAGATTCTGCTTATGCATAGAATTGCCTAGGATGGGCTAAGAAATCAGTTGAAGTTCAGTAGATCAGAGGGGTCCCTATGTTATAGCACATGTTTTGGGTTCTACTGATCAGTTTCTGGTTGATACAGGAGCTACTCGTAGCGCCTTATCTAAACAATTAGTTCCAAGGGCTCCCCTGTCTGGCTCAACCATTACATCAATAGGGTTCAATGGAACACCCTCCCTTAGCCCATTGTCACAACCACTTGCATTCCATGTTGATAAGTTCACTGCCCCATGTCCATTTTTGCTCTCTCCGAACACACCAGACAATATTGTGGGTCTTGATATGCTCAAGTATTTCAAGGCTACGATACGATGTTCTCCTGAAGGAGTATGTGTTATTTTGAATGACAATTACCCCACAATTGAGAGATCTTGTCTTGTTAAAGAGGATACTGTATTAGCTTCACTCCCTAGTACTTTGTGGGTTACTTCAGACACTGATGTAGGGCAAATGGTTATTCCACCAGTGCACATTAGTGTCAAGGAGGGCGCTTCATTGCCACGCTTGCCTCTATACAAATTTTCGCAGGAAGGCGAAGAAGCACTTATACGCATTGTTCATGAATTATTTAAAGTGGGGGTTGTGGAAGAAGTCCCTTACAATGTTTGCAACAGTCCTTTTCTTCCCATTTTGAAAACAGATACTGACACTAGGATTTACAGATTCATTATTGATTTGCGAGAAGTTAACAAGATTGTAGTCCCACAATACCCAGTGGTTTCTGACATAACGACACTTCTTACTTTGGTTCCTCCAACAGCAACTACATTTTCTGTGATTGACCTGAAAAATGCTTTTTTTTCTCGATTTCTATTCATCCTGATAGCCGATATTTGTTCGGCTTCACTTTGAATAATCGATCGTCAGATTTTTTAGAATTCCTCAAGGGTACACTGAGAGTCCTAGTATTTACAGCCAAGCATTGAAAAGACAGCTTGATTATTTTGCTTTACCTGAAGGAGTGGCTCTCATACAATATGTCGATGACATCCTGTTGGCAGGCATACTCCTGAACAATGTGAAAAATGTACTTTGTCTTTGCTTTCTTTCCTTGCATCGCACCATCATAAAGTGTCATGGAAGAAATTGCAATATTGTAGACCGAAGGTAACCTATTTAGGTCACCTTCTGTCTAAGGAGGGCCGTGCACTTACACCAGATCACATTCAAGCAATTTTGGACACACCAGTGCCTTCCACTCAGAAAGATATCCATGCATTAATTGGTCTGACTTCGTTTTGCAGGCAATAGATATTAGGATTTTCACACATTGTTAAACCCCTGTTAGCGCTTTTGACTAAAGACACTCCAATGCCCCTTCCATGGACAGATGAATGTCAGAATGCTTTTCATCAGTTACGTCAAGCTCTTTGTTCTGCACCAGTGTTAGGTACTCCAGATTATACGAAGCCGTTTACACTTTATGCACATGAGAAAGATGGATGCGAATTGTCAGTTTTAGTGCAGACACATGGTGATAAGCAGCGTCCCTGTGCATATTTTTAAGCAGTACTTGATCCTGTTGCTCAGATGCTTCTGTTCAGTTGCAGCAACAGCTGTGTCCATACGTCAGAGTGAAGGGATAGTTTTGTCACATAAATTGTTGGTGCTAGTACCCCATGCAGTAGATGCCCTTCTAAACCAGACCAAAATGCAGCACTTGACTAGTGCTCGTCTGACAGGCTACGAATTGACACTGTTAGCCCCTCATATTACCCTAAAGAGATGTGCAACTTTAAACCCAGCCACTTTGTTGCCATATCCTGTGACTCAGTCTCAGTCACAGGAGCCTCATGATTGTATATTCCTTACTGAGGAACAGACAAAGGGTCGCGTTGATTTGCAAGGTACGCCCTTTCAGATGTAGATGGGGAACTGTGGGTTGATGGGTCCTGTTTGAAGTTACCAGATGGCACGACTTCAGCTGCATATGCAATTAGGACACTTCAGACAGTAGTGGAAACAGCTTGTATACCTCAGAAGTCAGCTCAAGCAGCTGAACTAATAGCTTTAACACAAGCGTGTGAACTTAGCACTGACTTGCGTGTGAACATCTATACAGACAGCCGCAATGCTTTTGGAATGGCCCATGATTTTGGCCTGCTTTGGAAGGAAAGAGGCTTTCTTACGTCCCACGGGATGCAGATGATGCACGGAGAGTTAGTGCATAATCTCTTAACTGCACTAACATATCCAAAGAAGATAGCTATTGTGAAGTGTAGTGCACACAAGAAAGTAACTGATAAGACAGGACAAGGCAATGCCTTTGCAGATCGCGTAGCTCGTGAGACTGCAATGCAACGAAGCACTACTTCTATGTACGTAGTGAAGTCTCAAGCTGAGCAATGGCATGATGCTAGACAGGAAGTGTGGGATGTACAGAGATCTGCTTCTGTAGCAGAACTTGAGCAATGGGCTAAAGAAGGAATATTGGACGATGAGGGTTGTTGGCACAACAAAGACATGGATAAATGGAAACTACCTGCAGCCTATTTACAACCTATGGTTCAACTGGCACATGTTGGAGCTCTAGCAATAATGAAATTGCTTACGCGAGTTTGGGAGCATCCTGAAATTGCCAGCACAGCTAAGATAGTAGTGCAGTCCTGTTTGATCTGTTGGCAGTATAATCCTGGTAAAGGGACATGGACTCCCCCTTTGAAGGTTTGGCAGATGGATTACATCCAACTCGAACGCTGCAATAACTTGAAGTATGTCCTAGTTGTGGTATGTGCCTTCAGCAAATGGATAGAGGTATACCCAACAAAGGATAATACAGCTCTCACTACAGCTAAGGTGCTTCTAAAGGAGTTTTCCCCACGATATGGTGTTTTGCAAACTTTTGTGGAGTGACAACGGATCTCTTTTTATTGGGCAAGTTGTTGAGTATGTTCTGAAAGGATTAGGAATCAAACAGAAATTCCATGCAGTCTTCCACCCACAATCAGAAGGATTAGTGGAGAGGTACAACGCTACTTTGAAATTTAAGTTAGCGAAAATACTGGCTTCCACGTCTCTGAAATGGCCTGATGCACTACCTTTGGCATTGTTGTCCATAAGATCGGTGCCACATTCACGGTCTGGGCTTACACCATATGAGGTGGTGTTTGGAAGACTGATGAACATCCCCATACATGATGTTCCATGTGTTCTGATGAATGATTATTTGGCACAGTTAACTGACAGTTTGATCTCTATTCATCAACAGGTTCGAAAAGCTCTTCCTGACATAAAACAGGCGAGGCCCACGAACTCCGTCCTGGCGACTATGTGATGGTCAAGGTCTTTGACAGATCGAACAGCTTGGAGAAGAGGTGGCGAGGACCATATCAAGTGCTCCTTGCGACAAGGACTGCAGTTCTAGTGACGAATCGAAAGAATTGGGTCCATAGTACTCACTGCAAGAGAGTACTACCTACCTTGGTGGAACCTGCTGTGTTGACTGACCATCGAGAGATTCTGGAGACAGAGAAAGGTCAAGCTATCTCACCTGAAGAATCTGCGGAAGTCTTCCCGGACTGAGACCAAGGAAAGAATCTGCTTTGCCAAAAAAGACTGGTTGAGCTACCGCCCTGGGTTGGTGAAACAGAATGCCGATGTGGCGGGGGGGGGTCAGTCCTGCATAGTGTAGTGACACCCGTCTTGACCCTCGGTGAAGAAATTAACAGCAGCCCAGGGATAAGAGCTCCAACGATTGTTTTTTTTTTCACAACCAATTTTATTGAGCAAACGAACAATAAGAACGTGGCACCTCCAAGACCAGAGATCACCACGACAATATCGGTACAGCAAATCATACAGGTAGCAAAAGGTCAAGCATGTGTCAAGAATAAGCTCAGTATAGAAAACTCCCTCTAACCCACCCTGTCCCCCAACCCCAACCCCTCCAACACCCAAACACCCTCCCCCACCCCCGGACCACACGTGCACAGACATCTATACAGCAGCAAATGGAGGTGTAGTGCACACAGGGCGTTACAGCCTCGGGCCAGCGATGACTCTGCCATCAATCGTCCTCCACTCGCTCCGCCGGGGGATCCAATAACAAACCCCGGTAGTCGGCCCATCGCTTCCAAATTTTGTAATGTTTGCGCGGGCAGCCCCTCGCCTCAAAGATCGGCCTTTCCAGGCCCATGAAATAGTCCAGCCCAGCTCGCCACGCAGACAGGGGGGGGGCCCTCGCCGCCTTCCATGCCCGGGCCAAGTCCCGCTTGGCAACAACCAGCCCCAAGAGCAGCAGATGACGCTTATAAACGTTCCCCCCGATACCATCCATGACATGCAATAATCCCAGCCGATGGGTGCGGGGAAGGTCCCAGCCCAGGACCTCGGACAGACAACTCCACACACCTCTCCAGAAACCAGTCAGCCGAGCACACGACCACACTGTATGGATCAGGGACCCTGGCACCGTCCCACAACGCAAGCATTCCGGGGAAGCTATCAACCCAGCCCTCCATAGCCGTTCGCGAGTATAATAGGCCCGATGTAAGTATTTAAATTGGATTAGTCGGAGCCGGACGGCGATAGCGGTCCCACGTGGGGATTCAAGTGCCTCCCTCCAGTCGTCCTCATCCAGAGGGCCAACATCTACTTCCCATGCCGCCCGAAGAGAGCGGAGGGTAGAGGAGCAATGGGTGACTAGCGTCTGGTAAATCTGAGAAACCTTCCTGTCTCCCAGATCCCCCATAAACACTTTTGCCTCAACTGGGCTGAACTCCGGTAAAGAGTCTAGGCTGGTAACGCTCGGGGTAAGAGCATGGCGCAGCTGCAGATATCGGAAGAACTGGGACTGAGGCATCTGGAACTCAGTACGGAGTTCCTCGAACGATTTAAGAGTGGTACCGGACATGACCTGGCCCAGCAGCGTGATACCAATGGCTTCCCAGCCCTCAAAGCCGGACAGGGCCGCCAGCTCCGGGAGCAAACCATTGTGCCAAAGCGGCGTCTCAGCCGTCAACTTGCCCCACCAGCCCATGCGGCGCAGGGCTTGTCTCCATACGGCAAAGACCATTCTGGTAACCGACGGCAGCGCGCGGCGCAGACGAGCCGAATACAGAATAGTGTGGAGTGTCCGATCCCCCATCAGCGACCGCTCCAAGGCATACGCCGGGTCCCTCCTATCCCCGTACCACCAGTCATTAAGAATAAGCAGGTGGGAAGCCTGATAGTAGGAGAGAAGATCCGAGGTAGCCAGGCCACCACAATAAGTAGACAAGAAGCACGTTTTCAGCGCCACTCTGGCCGCCCCACCAGCCCAGAGGAAGCGACTGAGAACGGAGTTAACTTGGCGAAACCACTGTTGGCCAATAGGGTACGGGAAATTCTGAAGCTGATATAGGAGACGCGGAAGCGCCACCATCTTAAAGATGGCCGATCGGCCAAAGATGGTGAGGGGCATCCTGGACCAAGTCTTGACATCAGCCTGGACTCGATCCCACACCGGCAGGACGCCACGGGCCCAAGCCACGACTCGCGACTCCGACAGGAATATGCCTAGGTACTTCAGACCATCCGTCGCCACCCTCAGTCCCTCCGCCCAGGGGTCAGTCACAACTCCGCCGCCTAGTACCCACAGGGTCGATTTATTAAGATTGAGTCGAAGTGTGGAAAAGTAAATTTTGTCATGTTCTGTGTCCCTACGCGTCCTCCATCATATGTTATTTATGCATGATTAATATGCATATGTATTCCCTATGTTCGATTAATGACGCAATTACAGTTGTGTCCACCTCTAGTATGTCAGTTTCCAGTTCTCGTGAATACTACGATTATCAGGCCTATGTAAAGTTACGTTGCCACGTTTCTCAGTGTGCACGTTATTTCATTGTAAAGTCCCCATTTCTAGGCCTCAAAAGGGCCTGGATACCAGATTCAGCTCCTGACTCCTGAAGCCTCGCTGAAGAGCGATACAGCCCCCACCTGTATCCTCGACCCTTCACTTACTTCCTGCCTCACAGTGCCCGGCTCAGCCTGGCTCTGCCTCTGAGTCTGCCAAGAGTATGTTATGATTCCAGTTATCAGTTCAGTCCTCCTTCTCTGCATTCCTAAAGCTACTGAACTGCATCAATAGTTTCCGTCATTGTCTAGCCTTTACGTCTCCATGTAGGAGAAATACTGCATTTAATGGTCATTTAATATTCTTCATCACGCACTACATGTAGAATAATGCATGCTCCAGTCTTAGAGTCCGTTAGCCTCTCCCCTCCTGACTCTTAGTTCATATCAACATGTTCTCTAAACATCAGATACTAGATACTGCTTAGGTACATGTCGCCCTGACTCTCCAGACTCTCCAGACTTCAGTCTCTGCTCCTAGCACAGAGTTCGTAGCCCCCAGCTTCTCCTAGTAACACGTCATTGCCAGTTTGCGCGCACCATTAGGTCAGAGGTCCCGGCTCCTTAGGTAGCCCCCTCCATGTCTCCGCCCCATTCATGACATATTCTGTTACGTTTGCATCACATGTCTATGTATACGCCTCTGTTACACCTACTTTCACCCTTATCTTTCGCGACTGCTATTGACCACACCCACTGCTCCGCCTATCCTATGTACTGTAATGCAACTGTTTTAATATATATACTTGTGTACTGTTATTAAAGTGAGCGCGCTCATCCCAGATCCTGTCCCGGCAGCTGCCGGGCCCTGCCATCCTATTCCTGTGCAGGTTGTCCTGTTCCTGTCCTTATGCTGTATTAAACCTGCAAAACTCCTACTACCTCGAATCTTGACTCTTATTTATTGAGCTATCTGTTATTCATTTATGCATTCAAAAAGAGAGGTATTATTTATTTATTTACCACATAATGGCGCCCGAACAGGGACTTGCCCTTTCCCCACGCGCCGGTGAAGCCACGCCGGCCCCCTGACCCTCTGCAGCCGTGACGGAACCATACCGTGCACGTGCAGATATTTCTGCTTCAAGTATCCCTCAGGCCCACGGAGGAGACGGAGGAGGCGGTCCAGCATCCAGACGAGGCGGTGGAGGAACGCGGCGAGTCCCGACCAGAGCCCAAGCCGAGAGTCCAAGGTCCGAGGTATCCGGAGGCCCACCCATAACAGAAGTCCGAAGTTCGTCCGTCCGGCGTCGAAGCAGTCCAGTCCAGTCCGAGGCCTTCCGTTCTTGCTGCCCGGTGAGTACCGTTGCTGGGGTAGTATCTAGACAGGGTCAATCTAATTGACTCTGGTCCGTGGGTTGGTGGTACACAGACCCACAAACGAAGTGTCCACTTCGGTGGATGCGGGTCCTGACGTGTCTCTTTATGAGACCGGTAAGTTTCGTACTGTTTCAGCAGTGCATCTAGTTTCTGTTCTAGTCAGTTCTGTTCTCGAGAAAATTCATGTATTCTGTTTTCCGTATTCCAGGTAGTATTCTGTTCGAACTGTTATTCTGAATGTTATTCATGTATTTTAATGTCGTGGTATGAGTGCGAAGTAATTATCGTGTTTATTGTGCATTGTGTTGTGTCCAGGTTATAGATCAGTCATGCCGCTCTTTTCAAAACTGCGTCAGTTAAAAACCAGAAAAGGTCTGCTAGAAGCAGCAGTTCCTGTCCCGCCTAGGGACAGTCCAGGTCATTTCATGTATCAGAAGCATGGCATAAGCGCCATACTATATCTAGATTTATGGGTAGAGTATACCAAACAGTTAGAAGAAAAGTATAGATGGCCCGTATCGGGTACATGGGATGCCGAGTGCATCATGAGAGTAGAAGAAGCATTATGGAAAAAGAAAGCCAGACAGTCACAGAAAGATGCCATTGAGTTATGGCGCAAAGAATCTCATAAAAGAACCGAAAAAGAAATCAGAAAGTCGGAATTAAGTAGAGAATCCTTAGAACGAGCCCAAGAAAGGGAACTAATCGAGATAGGTGAACGAGTTAAAACCGAACAGTCAGACAGACAGAGGCATGCTCTTATTAAGGGTATGTATCCTCTTCTTGCCGAGGGCTTGCCAAAAGCGACCCCGGAGGCATCCAGTAATTTCCCGCCACCATTAGTTCCGACCAAGCTACGTCACAAACCGACCGCAGCTGATATTTTCATTTCGTCCTATTTGGACGACACAGTCCCAGAATATGCAAATCCTGTTCCTACTCCGCCAGTCCCTGTAAATCAGGCACTTCCCGCTCCTCCAGACACCGGAGTACCTGTTACGGTACCCCCGGTCCAGCCCGCCATACAAGTCCAGCCTACATTTCCATTTCCCACTCTGCCAGGACGAAGAGCATCAGTAGACGACTCTAGTTTAGGGGCCGCAGGGGGAGGTACTCCTCAAACCCCGCCGCCACACAAGCGTTTAACGTTAGCCGAATTACATGCACAAGCGTCACAGCGTACGCCCAGACATCAGTCTGTTGCAGAAATAAGAAAAGCCCTTACCGAATGTGGCTATGATCCAGTCCCAGGCGAGGATAATATGGTTTTATATTCATTACGCGTAAGAAAGGTGACCGAGTATCTAGTCACCCTACCAGACATGAAAGAAGATCTAGACAGAATATATCGTTTCATCCGTACAGGGAATGATCCAGAAAGTATTAGTGATGTCATGTGCCAAAGAAAAGCTGAAGTCCAGCTCATGCTATTAAAGTTTCTGATTAATTGTCTAATAAGGGAACAAGATTATCCGACCAAAGATCAAGTCGAAATGAGAACCCTGACAAGGTGGAGTGATAATATAGCCGAGGGTAAGCACAGAACCATCAGTAGTATAGAGAGTATGTATAAGAAAATCCGTAAAGAAATAATAAGGATACACGAACAACGTAAAGCAGCACAAGTAAGCGAGAAAGAAAACGACTCTCCTACAGAAGAGGTAGAGGACGAGAATCCCGACAGAATAGCGTATGTAGGAAAATCTAGATTTCCAGATCGCCATTTGCGCCTAGAACACAAGTCAATTTTTCATCATCCAGCACCAGAACAAGGTTCTCTGGAACAAGTATTCCAAGCTACCGATCACATTCTGAAATCACGAATCGGTTATAGCGAGTTAAGTACCATGCATGAACAAGAACTAGTCCGATCAGCAGTCCGATGGATTACTGATTCTACCACTTTTCCAGACGAAATAGTGGCACAAATGTTTCTGAAATTGCCCCCAGCCGAGCAACGACTGGCGGGTATGTATATGATCCAGCACCTCATTACTTTGTATGAGGGTCAACATTCTGATCCAGGTCCGTTACATGATGTCCTGAACGAGTTACTCCAGTATAAATGGAAAGGTTTAGGTACCGATTTAATTAGTGTCATTCTAGAACAGCGCCACAAATACAGAATGTTTTTGAACCCGCATTTTGTTCATGTCTCACCCCCAGAAAGTAAACCCTTTTACATAGACAGACAGAATCCGTTACGAGAAGTGCATCCAGTTAAGACAGAGGGTGGTGAAATGCAACGAGTGTTTGTTTACACCCCGATCACAAAGATGGAACTCTTAGAGATGAAAAAGTTAATTCCCTGTCATGATAAAGACCCAGCAGGGTTCCACCGAGAATTAAAGGACATGCTCCGTATGGGAGAATACACGTATCCAGATATCATTAAAATGTTAAAAGTCTTGTTGCCCGCAGGGGTATATGAGAAACTCAAAGAAAAAGAATGGGAGGTGGGAGAGAAAAAGATCGATTGGGCAGTTCTAGAAGCTGAAGACAAGGCACGAGTACCAGGTACCGGTCTTGGAGATAAATGTAAAGAATTACCGGAATTATTAATACAAGTTTTACCCAGATTATTGACAACTAGAAAGGAAGACTGGGATGCAATCTCAGCCTGTAAACAGAAACAAGACGAAGATATTAGTGATTATTATTCTAGATTTGAGAAATGTTTTAGCATCAACAGTGGCCTCAAGACAAGTAGTGAGTCATACCCTCATCTTTTTGTTACTAAATTAGTCGAGAATTCAAGCCCACAAATTAAAAACCGAGTTTTGAAAGTCGAAAGTACCTGGCAAGCTAATACCCCGTCCCAAATGTTACAGATGCTCCAGTATCACCAGAATAGAATCAGAGAAGAGCAAGATCACGAGAGAAAACGTATGAAAGACACAAAAATGAAAGTACTAGTTGCACAATCTGTTCCTCAAGACAGTCAGAAAAGGGGTCCAAATCAAGCCAGTCATCCTGCAGCTCCCGTTAAAGGAAACTGCAATTATTGTAAACAGCCAGGTCATTTTATAAACGAGTGTGCAGTTCTGAAACACAATATAGCTACCGGTAAGACTAAAGAAAGACCACGTCCGCCGAGACAAGAACAAGTTACACAGACTCCTCAGTCACAGAATGCACCACAGACAGTTACTGTACCGCAGCCTATCGCTGCAACACAGCATGTTACACAGCAGATGTACCAGTATGCACAGTCTGAGTATCCAGAGTATCAGCCATATTCATGAAACAGCCTAGAGAGGGAGGTAGGCTTGCCTCTCATCGAGATACCTGTAGATCAAGAAGGTCCCTATGTTCACAGTCAAGTATTAGGGAAAGACAGAAAGTTTTTGATCGATACAGGGGCAAGTAGGACCACAATTAGTCACGCCGAAGTTCCAGGGGCTCCGCTCTCAGGCTCAAGAAATGTTTCCCTTGGATTTTCAGGAAAACCTATCGTAAATGAAATATCAAAGCCAGTTACTCTAGAAGTAGGTCCATTGTCCCGCACTACTGATCTGTTACTTACTAAGTCATGTCCAGAAAACCTATTAGGCATTAAAACACTGAAAGAGTTAGGTGCAGTTATATGCTGTTCCCCAGAAGGAATACGATTGTTCCTACGTGACTTCAAGGGTCACTATGTATTACGAGATTTTGATCCGAGATTGTCTAATGTTCCGCAGCATCTATGGGCGCAAGGTCCAACTGATGTCGGCTTTATGCAAATCACACCCCATCGTGTGACTCTCAAGCCAGGTGTAGTCCTGCCACGAATCAGACAGTACAGATTGCCACCAGAGGCTGTAGCAGCCTTATCCAAAATTATTGACGAGCTCATGGCTCAAGGAGTAGTTGTAGAAACTGACTCCAATGTATGCAATTCTCCGATCATTCCAGTCATGAAACGTACTGATCCAAATGCACCCCCAGTATATCGATTAGTGATTGATCTCCGAGAACTTAATAAATGTATTATTCCCCAGTACCCAGTTGTCCCAGATATCTCTTCCCTGTTGACAGCCATTGATTCCGAAGCCTCATTTTTTACAGTCATAGACCTCAAGAACGCATTTTTTAGTGTCCCCATTCATCCAGACAGCCAGTTTCTTTTCGGATTTTGTTTAAATGGAAGGAGCTATATGTTCACACGAGCTCCTCAAGGTTTCACAGAAAGTCCTAGTATTTACAGTCAAGCACTCAAGAGACAACTAGACAACATTCACATGCCAACTGACACTGCCCTGCTCCAGTATGTCGATGATCTCCTGATCACAGCCCGTTCTGAACGTGCTTGCGAGCGAGCATCCCTTACAGTCTTGTATTTCCTAGCCGAGATGGGACACAAGGTGTCCCCTTCTAAGCTTCAATTCTGTGTCCAGCAAGTGGTCTACTTAGGACACTTACTGTCCAAGAGGGGTAGGCAGTTGACACCAGACCGAATCCAGTTGATAGCGAGTCTTCCTCAGCCCAAGTCCCAGAAGGAGGTACGTGCTTTTATCGGCCTTACTTCTTATTGCAGACAATGGATTCCTCAGTATGCATTTCTAGCCAAACCACTGATACAGTTAACGACACAGGAGGCAGCCGTATCGACTGTCCTCCCTTGGACATCTGAACATACACTTAGTTTCAATGAGTTAAAGAAAGCCCTATGTCAAGCTCCAGTTCTAGCAACACCGAACTACAGTAAGCCTTTTACACTTTTCGTCACTGAACGCGAAGGTACAGCATTATCTGTTCTCACACAAGATCAAGCAGGACAATACAAGCCCTGTGCTTATTTTTCGAGCACATTAGATCCTGTAGCCCAGGCTCTGCCTGCGTGCCTCAAGTCAGTTGCAGCCACAGCACTAGCTATCAGACAAAGTGATTCCATAGTATTAGGACACTCCCTGACAGTACAAGTTCCACACTCCGTGGAAGTTCTTTTAAACCGAACACAAACTCAGCACTTGACAATTGCACGTTTAACAGGTTATGAATTGACACTGTTCCAGCCACACATAGAAATCAGATGCTGCAACGTTTTAAATCCTGCTACACTGTTACCATCAGTTACTTCGAATTCTGCCACACACGCCTGCGGGTGGTGCGGGTGGTGCACCAGTCCCGGACGCACTTCTTCGATACGCCAGAGGAGGTATTTCGTTGGACCGACGAGACGGTGAGACTTCGGCCGCATGCCCAGCCGGGGCTGAACCCTGGCGGGTCCCAGAGATCGTCGCCGGAGCGGACGGACCGCACAAACCGAAAAGGACGACATCGGAGGTCCCGATCTAAGAAACGGTCAGCCTCAGCTAGTGCGACACAGTCGAATGGCACGATGGACTCTGACCACTCTGATGCTGGCGCTTGAACCCTGGTGGAGCCTGGACTTTGGTGTTGCCCGGTGTAGTGATGGATCGGCTGGTGAGACTGTTCCTTGAGACTCTGTTCATGCTTCTCTGTATGCTCCTGAGACACCCTGAGGTTCTTAGTTGGGACGCTATGGGGCTCGGGAGGCGGCTTCTATGGGCCTTTGACCCTCACGAGTGTGTGGGTGTTGTTGGGGGGGAAGTGAGTGAGTGATGACTGGGGTGTTGGGATCCATTGGTATGGCGGGCCCTGGGTCCTCTGTTCTGGGCCCGGGTCTCTCCATGCCGCGACAGATACTTCACTGTTTCCTGAGGTATTGGGGTTGGGGGTGTGGGGCGAAGGGGGGTGTTGTTTTGTTGCTGGTGTTCGGGGTAGCTCGGGCCTGGGGTGGCCTGGTGGGTGTTGGGGTTGGGGGGGTGGGACCACACGTATATATTGCTGCTGCTCCGAACAGGTGGTGGGATGCACCGGGGTGGCCCGGCGGGTCGGATGGAGGGTACTGCCTAGATGATGGCTGATAGTACGACAATGTCTCCTCATAAATCCATTCGTGTTGTGACTTGGAATGTGAGGGGGATCCTTGATAAAATCAAACGGGGGGCTGTGTTGCGCTGGGGGAAAAGAGAGGCTGTAGATGTACTGATGCTTCAGGAGACCCATATGTTGGGCTCCAAGGTCCTTAGTCTCCAGAGATTCGGATTCCAGCAAGTATACCACGCGGGCTTCGCGAGAGGCTCCCGGGGGGTCGCCATACTGGTGCATCGCAGGGTGGCGTATGTGCATGAGAAACAATGGATTGACCCTCAGGGCAGATATGTGTTCATTAAGGGATTGCTGGGTACTGAGCCGGTGGTCTTTGGTAGCGTGTATGCTCCCCCGCCCATGCAGTGGGCCCTGGCTGAGAGGCTGTTTACTTTATGGGACGAGATCCCGGATGTGCTGACTGTGGTTGGGGGGGATTGGAACGAGGTTATGGATGTGGGTTCGGACCGCCAGAGACGGATGCCTGTTGTGGTGGACCCCTCCCCGGGGGCTGCTCATACTAGATTGCGAGCGACTGTGGATGGCTTGGGCTGGGTTGATGTTTGGCGCCACTTTCATCCTGCTGCGCGTGAATTCACGTATGTGTCGGCAGTACATGGCTCCTTCTCGAGACTTGATTATCTGTTCGTGCCTGGTGCCTGTTTGAGTCGTGTGAGGGATGCCGCGATTCTCCCCAGAGGTTTGTCTGATCACTCCCCAGTTGTGGCTACTGTGGACCTCCCCTTGAAGCGGCAGCCGTTTCGTTGGCGGATGTCGTCGTGGCGTCTGCAGCAACCCGAGTACGTGTCCCACTTGCGCGAGGCGATCGATAATTATTGGAGGGATAACCTAGTGGGCGATGTGGACGCAGTGACGGTGTGGGAGGCGATGAAGCCCACGATACGGGGCGTTGATATTGCTTGGTGTTCGGCTGCCCGGCGGACGCATCGGGAGACCATTGTGGCTGCGGCCGCTCGGGTAGAAGACTTGGAGAGACGTGGCCGAGATGGGGGCGGAGAGGACGTGGTGCGGCAACTCCTGCAGGCCCAGCAGTCGTACGCCTCGGTCCTCTATGATGAGGCCCGGCAGGCGTGGCTCGCCACGCGTAGCAGGGTTTATCAATGGGGCGACAAGTCCTGTACGATGCTTCACAGGCTGTGCCAGGCGACTTTCCAGCCTCTCGCGCTGCCGGGACTCACGGCGGACGACGGCTCGGTTGTAACAGACCCGGACGTGCTTGCTGCTAGCTTTGCCCGTTATTATGAGACACAATACGCCTCCAGGGACCATATGGAGACGGAGGCGATTTCCACCTATCTCGATGGCCTACTGCCACAGGCCGTCTCGGACGAAACTAGGACTGCGCTGGACGCCCCTCTCACGGCCGAGGAGCTCGGGGAGGCTCTGGGGCAGCTGAACGCTGGGAAGGTGCCGGGCCCGAGCGGTTACCCGTGCGAGTTTTACAAGAAGTTCCACCTCCAGTTGGGGCCTCAGTTCAGGCGCGCGCTGGAGGCGGCGAGGGCCCAGGGGGAACTGCCGCCTGACTGGCGACATGCCGAGATCGTGGTTTTCCTGAAGCCGGGCAGGGCGCCGGACAGACATGACTCGTACCGGCCCATTTCTCTTTTAAATATCGAGGCCAAGATCCTGGCTAAGGCCTTAGCGAACCGGCTGCTGCCCCTTATCACCGACCTGGCTCATCCGGACCAGGCTGGCTTCATGCCCCATAGGGCCACTCGTCATAATATTCGGAGGGCACAGGCGGCGGTTGACGCCATGGGCGCTCGGGACGAACAAGCGGCGCTCCTACTGGCGGACATGGACAGGGCCTTTGATTCTGTGAGCTGGGCTTACCTGTTTGCCCTGTTGACCCGCCTTAACCTCGGCCCAGTGTTCCTGTCGTACCTGCGGTTGCTGTACACTAACGTCACGGCCTCTGTTAGAGTGGCCGGGGCCACCTCTGGGAGCTTTCGGATTGGTCGGGGCACTCGACAGGGTTGCCCACTGTCCCCATACCTGTTCGCCCTTGCGATGGAGCCCCTCGCGTCCCGAGTACGGGCGGATGCTCAGTTGCGCGGCTTTGTCTGGAATACCGACCTCACGGATAGGATCGCGCTGTATGCAGACGATGTTCTCTTCTTTCTCACCGACCTACGACGCTCGGGTCCCCGGGTCCTGGAGGTCATGCGCGTCTTTGGCGAGATCTCGGGCCTTCTGTGGTAAATAAATAAATAATACCTCTCTTTTTGAATGCATAAATGAATAACAGATAGCTCAATAAATAAGAGTCAAGATTCGAGGTAGTAGGAGTTTTGCAGGTTTAATACAGCATAAGGACAGGAACAGGACAACCTGCACAGGAATAGGATGGCAGGGCCCGGCAGCTGCCGGGACAGGATCTGGGATGAGCGCGCTCACTTTAATAACAGTACACAAGTATATATATTAAAACAGTTGCATTACAGTACATAGGATAGGCGGAGCAGTGGGTGTGGTCAATAGCAGTCGCGAAAGATAAGGGTGAAAGTAGGTGTAACAGAGGCGTATACATAGACATGTGATGCAAACGTAACAGAATATGTCATGAATGGGGCGGAGACATGGAGGGGGCTACCTAAGGAGCCGGGACCTCTGACCTAATGGTGCGCGCAAACTGGCAATGACGTGTTACTAGGAGAAGCTGGGGGCTACGAACTCTGTGCTAGGAGCAGAGACTGAAGTCTGGAGAGTCTGGAGAGTCAGGGCGACATGTACCTAAGCAGTATCTAGTATCTGATGTTTAGAGAACATGTTGATATGAACTAAGAGTCAGGAGGGGAGAGGCTAACGGACTCTAAGACTGGAGCATGCATTATTCTACATGTAGTGCGTGATGAAGAATATTAAATGACCATTAAATGCAGTATTTCTCCTACATGGAGACGTAAAGGCTAGACTATGACGGAAACTATTGATGCAGTTCAGTAGCTTTAGGAATGCAGAGAAGGAGGACTGAACTGATAACTGGAATCATAACATACTCTTGGCAGACTCAGAGGCAGAGCCAGGCTGAGCCGGGCACTGTGAGGCAGGAAGTAAGTGAAGGGTCGAGGATACAGGTGGGGGCTGTATCGCTCTTCAGCGAGGCTTCAGGAGTCAGGAGCTGAATCTGGTATCCAGGCCCTTTTGAGGCCTAGAAACGGGGACTTTACAATGAAATAACGTGCACACTGAGAAACGTGGCAACGTAACTTTACATAGGCCTGATAATCGTAGTATTCACGAGAACTGGAAACTGACATACTAGAGGTGGACACAACTGTAATTGCGTCATTAATCGAACATAGGGAATACATATGCATATTAATCATGCATAAATAACATATGATGGAGGACGCGTAGGGACACAGAACATGACAAAATTTACTTTTCCACATTCCCTCCTTGTCACTACGTTTCCATCAGGAAACATCAATATTCATGATACCATCTATCATTTCATACAGTATCATTTGCTCGTCTCGAATTATCCTGGAACGGGATTTAGAACGGGACTTGGGACTAGGAATACAAGAGGTAGCACAAATGCCGCAAATCGCAGGGCCACATTGTATACAGAGGCAGCAGCTGAATATGATCGCTACTGCAATACCTAGAAATGACAATACTTTCCATCCCCAGGCGGAAACTATGTTCCAGAACCAACCGGACCATGTCCAGGTGCCTGGGTCTTGGTGTAACAGATGGGCAATTTTATGGAGTCTGGTTATAGCTGAATAAACAGACGGCGCGTTATTTGGAATGAAAATGCAGCAACTAGATCCGATGACTCTACAGGCCCCGCCCCTATCAGCCAATATGACGTCAAGGACGAGACGATTCTGTAAAACGACAAATCTCATAGCAGATTGCTCTTCGGTTAAGTTACCTAGAGCAGAGGCAGTCTCATTTACTACTACTTCAAGGGTTCTGGTTAACCTACGGATTAGCTTACTATTCTGGATAGGTCCTATAAAGAAAAAGAAACCTCTATTGAAATCTGTATACTGTTCTAGGGCAGTTTCAGTATAATCGACAATGGGGGACTCGATCTCCCTTTTATGTCTAATGTGTACTAGATGTGTGTTTCTATGATAATCAGATGGGGCTAGGAAAACAGGTGGCAGTAGGAAGGCAATGTAACAGGTTCCCTCCCAATCGAGGGGCAGACGAACATATGCAGTTTGACCACAAATAAAATAAGAATGACGTGAAGCTTTGAAAATAGATTTCCCACTGTCACTGTATTTGACAATAGTAGTACAATCGCTATGTCCTACATGTACGGAACCATTATTTCGGACACATAATTCGCCTTTGACTGGTAGTACTGAAATAGCAGGTAAGTCTGGAGTGGAATCAGACTGAACATTCAGGACCATGAAATTCGAAGAATAATTACCTAAATTGTAAACTTCGTTTTCTAGATCTAACCCTGTTCTGTGGGGAAGACCTTGCTTGTCTGGGAAACATGTACTGTTAAGAAAAGACATATCCGTTGAGGATGACGTTAACGTGGACCATGCTCCACACGACCCATTATGTGAAAATGGATAAGGAAAGAGTGGCAGAACTCCCTTCGGGGTCTGGAAAGGGGGGAGTCGACCACACACCCAACAATTAGTGGCATTGCTGGTCTGATGTGAATAATGTAACATGCGGATGAAAGAATTATTACGCATAGCGAGGCGGTAAGAGAGTTCATGAGGAGGCAGATCACTAAACGTGTGTTCTACTGTAGCATTAGAAGACTTATTTACATGAGAAACCGGGAAATACAGGTAAAATGCATAACTGGTGCAGGAAATCATAATGCTGAGAAATAATATGAAACATAGGAAAACGATACATCGGATTGAGTTTTGACTAACTCTCTCACTATGGGGGTCTATTTTATACATGTCAGAAACCGGTCTAACCGTTTCACCTAGGGGAGGACTTAGACAATCAAACTGGCTGACTTATTTTACTAGACCTTAACTTGAGTTTATATTCCTGTTGCGGAGTTTTCTCTAACAGGGAAGGGTTCGTAGCAATGTCTTTTGCGGGACAGTCCTTAAGAATAGTACTTTGGCAGTCCTTTGAATCCTGGGAAATGTTCTTTGAGACTGGCTTCAATCCATAAAACTTCTTTATATGCGAAAGATGCACCCAGCCTTTGCGTCCCTCCAACTTCACGGCTGTACGGGTGGCGAGGAGGACCTGTCGGGGCTCCTTCCAGCGAGGCTCCAGCGGACTTGAGCGATCGAAATTACGCACTAGGACCATGGATCCTGGAACGATTTCATGCGGTGCCACCTCGGTATTGTCTGGAAATGCGGCAGCAACCTGTGAACGACAAGAGTTGAGGGCAGACATCAAGGAAGCTAGGTAATCTGTCAGCATATTACTTGAAACATCGGTAATACTTCGGGGTCTAGGTGTACCCCACATGTTAGGGGGGCGGCCGAATACGACCTCATACGGGGACAGACCTGATCTGGAATGTACGACCATGCGCATATAGAACAGGGCAACTGGCAGGGCTACTAGCCAGTCTACACCTTTCTCTTGACAAACTTTTGCAATACGGATTTTCAGGGTCTGATTATGTCTCTCTACGAGACCGGCTGCTTCAGGATGGCGTACACAATGGAACTTCCACTGGTACCCTAACAAAAGGGAAACGTGTTTCATGAGTTCAGATGAGAATGGCTGGCCGTTGTCAGAATATACGACTCTAGAGAGTCCATAACGGGGGAAAAACTCACGAACCAACTGCTTGGCAGTGGTCGCGGCTGTGTAATCTGGGACTGGATATGCTTCTGTCCACCTGGACAAAGCGCATACAACTACAAGGACATACTTGAAACCTCGACATCGCTCCATCTGAATGTAATCCATCTGGAGGACTTCAAAAGGGTGGTCAGGGGGCTGGAATCCACCTTGTTCCACCGGGACACTTTTACCTGGATTAAACTGACAACATATCATACAGGTATGGACTTTCTGCTTGGCTGCAGCTCGTAAATGCTTGTTGAACCAAATGTTCTGGATACTGTCTAACATAGCTTTTTCTCCTAAATGTGCTGGACTATGTGCGGTATTGATAATGACTTGAACCATGGAGTCGGGGAGAAACCATGTGGCTCTACCCTTTGTTAACCATCCTTGATCTGTCTGGACCCCTCCTTGTTCGGACCATTTCTTGATTTCATCGGGAGTAGCATGTAACTGGATATCTATGACATCTTGAGTAGGGTCTTTAACTGTCATACATGTAGTCGGATCTGGAGTGTGTGTCTGTGTCTTATTTACTGGAACGTCTGGAGTCTGAGCTGTAAGCTTGGCTGTGCGATCTGCTAGATCATTACCCTGGGAAATAATGTCAGTAACTTTCGTATGTGCTTTGCACTTCATGATAGCGATAGATGTCGGTAAGTGTATGGCATCTAACAGAGCCTGAATAAGGAGACCATGCTGAATCTTGGTTCCATGAGAAGTCATGAAACCTCTCTCTTGCCAGAGCACTCCAAAGTCGTGTACGACTCCAAATGCGTAGCGTGAATCGGTGTAAACATTAACTGTCAGGTTCTTGGCGTGTATGCAGGCTTGAGTCAGAGCAACTAGCTCTGCTGCTTGAGCAGACAGGGTGTCAATACGGTGCGTTTCAATAACTTCAGTGTCAGTAGTCACTGCATACGCGGCGACTAGTTCTCCTGTACTTATTCTCATACATGAACCATCCACATAAAGTGTCAGGTCTGGATCTGGTAATGGAACAGGAGAGAGTATTGGAGCTTCAGGCCTCGCAATTTAGCCTTGGCGGCCACAAAGGATTGCCGCTGCTGCTGCACCATTTTCGTATAGTCCGGGAAGATCATAATGGCGTGGTTGTCATATGTAAGCGAGCCTTTGTTCCTCGCCTCCCGCAGTATGGCATCGCGGTCATGATAGTTCAGCAGCCGAGCTATAACCGGCCGAGGACGCTCTCCCTCCGGCGGCCGTTGAGTCAAGGCCCTGTGCGCCCGTTCAACCACAAAGCACGCAGATAGTGTCCCCTCGGGGATCCAGCTCTCCAGCCAGCGGGTCAAGAACCGTTCCATGCCATCTTTCTCACACCGCTCCGGAAAGCCGATAAAACGGAGATTATTTCTTCGTGCACGCCCTTCGGCATCCTCCACGCGGGCCGCAAGAGTCTTCTGGACACACTCCACCTCCGCCATTCTTTTCTTCAGGGCGCCAATGTCCGTTTCGGTCACCGAGATTCGAGATTCGGTCTCGGTGATCCGCGCCACTGCGTTTCGGAGGTCCTGGCGAAGCAACGTAACATCCGCTCCCACAGCCCCGATTTTAGCATCAAGCATGTCCCGGGATTGGGTAATGGCCGCAAGGATCGCAGCATTGTCCGGCCCTGGTCCGCCACCGCCACCAGATGCCCCGGCGCCACCGCTGGGCCCGGTAAACTTATCAATAGGGCCATGTTTAGGCGGGCCACCTCCACCACCCCTGGTCATGGCTGCTCTCAAACACAGCGGGTCCCTGGACGGGGAGGGCGCCACCCGCGACAAGTTGCAGCAGGCCTTCGGGGGCAAGTCCACTATGATAGGCGCCGGAGGCCACTGGCCCCGGGTCAAGACGTCGGCTCCGGTGCCCTCGAAGGGAGACGTGACAGGCCAATGCAATCCGGCGTCGCGAAACTCAAGGCCCCGGCTTCACAGGGGCAGGACAGGCCTCCACCACACCGTGCTGCCCACAAGCGTCTTCAGGAAACCAGTGGAGGCAGGGCACCCCCGCAATCCTCGGGCTACTGACGCTGCAATGCTGGGCCGAGGTGCGCGCCGCCGACGCCACCCTCCGCAGCCGCCACTCTGCGTCTCCGAAATCAAGGTCCCCGGCTCACGGCCAGTCACCAGGCCGCACCCCGCCGCCGGCGTTCCAAGGTCTCAGAGGGGATGGGATCGCGGGATCAAAGCACCGGAGAAGACAGGACCCCCTCCTGGACCGATGTCACTTGCCAGGTCCCATCCGCGGGCTCGGGGGTCAGGACGCTGCAGGGCCGGGCCAAGGTCCGCGCCGCAGATGCCACCGTCGGCAGCGCGCCTGCAGCCGCCACTCGGCGTCCCGAAAATCGAGGTCCCCGGCTCACGGCCAGTTGCCAGGCCGCACACCGCCGCCGGCGCCACAGGGTCCCAGAGAGGATGAAGGCGCGGGATCAAGACACCGGAGACGGCAGGACACACCCCTGGATCGATGTCACCTGCCAGGTATTCACTGCGGGCTCGGGGGCCAGGATAAATGAACAAAGTAAGTCCGGGCCAGCGGGAGCTCTACAAGGCTACAACCGCCATCTTCGCCCGCCAAGCCACGCCCCCTCCAACGATTGTTTTTGACGACAAAGTAATTATGTCTGTTGAAAGATCAACAGTTGCTAAGATCTGCAATAAGAAAATAATTTGTGCTGTAGGGTTTGTTGTTGCTATGACACTCAGTTGTCTAGAACTCAATTCAGTGCTAGACAACTCTGCCTTATTATTGGAGCCACGATTTGGGTTTAAGACATTGGATACCAGATTCGCTCGACCAGCGCCTCAATGGATTGGGAGAGAGAATTGATCGGCATGACATCAGACTGGACACTGTGGAAGGCCGCACGTCGGATCTCGAGGGCGGGGCAGCTCAAACTACCAAGTGGGTTGATCAAAAGTACATGCCGTAAGACCTAGAAACAAGGTGCTGGCAAGGGATAAACCCAAAATAATTAATCCTGTTTGTGCAAGCACAGACTCTGTGATAGATCCCTCGTCCTCTACTTTAAATTTATCAAAGAAGGCAGTGATGTTTAACAGTGAAGAGTTGGTGCCAGTGAGGTGGTCACTGCAGTTCGGGGAGCCCCCATCTTCTAGAGGAAAAATAAAAAGCACTGTGGAGTATCCCACAGATGAGAATGACATGGAGTTCAGTGAGCTGGTGATCACGTTGGGACATGTACTTTTTGAACTTTCCCTCGACCGTGGACACCCTGCCATTTGACCAATGCCCGGTGGAGCTACTTGCTAGCTGTAGAGGAGACAGGCTGTGGATCCCCCCTCGGCATTCACCTACCCAGCCGGACATTGGGCAGGCGTTCCTTCGTCTCTCTGTCGTATTTCCCTACTACCCCTTCACCCTACCCCCTTCCCCCTCTACATTCCCTTCTTCTTGCCTTCTATCCCTTTAATGTTTCTGTTGAGACCTAGCTATTTGACCGATGCCCAGTGGAGCTACCTGATAGCTTTAGAAGAGATGGCCTGCGGATTCCCCCTCAGCCGTCACCTACCCAGCCGGACCTTGGGCAGACCTTTCCCTTTGTCTCTCCGTTGTATCTATACACTACCACTTTCCCTTCTCACTCCAGCCGGACCTTAGGCAGACCTTCCCTTCGTCTCTCCGTTGTTCTCCTTCCCCCTTACCCTTACCCTTCCCTCTCCATTTTCCTTTTCCTGTATGCTCCTTAAATGTTTTTTATTGGTATCATTAGTAATATGTAACTGATGTAATTTTGCTAATATGTGGAACCTTATGTAAAGCGCTCTGATACTTTTGGGTCTAGCCAGCGCTATATAAAACTCTTTAAATAAATAAATAAATAAATGGCAATAATAGCTTGGTTTGTTGAGAAAGTGGCTCCTCCTCGACAGCTTTTGATCACCACTACTCCAGTGCCAGTTGAACACCACTACTTTACACTTCCCTACCATGAGCAGAAGCATCGACAATCCTACCTAAATAATACATTCATCCAGATGTTGCATCATACTCATAATGCCACAAATACTACCAACTGTTGGGTGTGTGGGATGATACCTGCTCACCAGTAAAAGGGAGGAACACCTTTCATTCCTCTTCCATTCTCGCACAGTGGTTCTTGTCAAGCTTGGTATGTGCTTTTGTTTGCATCTGGAAAGCCTTCAGTAGGTGGGATTAACTTTCACCTCAATAAAGTATGCTATCAAGATAAAGATGGTTATCCTCAAGCTAAAGGGACCAAATGGGAATGGGAAGAGTATCATCCTGACAATATTTCCACAGCGGATGTCTTCACTATTATGAGAACTATCAAGAACAATGGACCATTTGCGATTTCTATTACTAGAGCTAAAGCAGATTTATGTATTAGTAGTGTTGGGAGAATTCCAGTGGGGAGTAGTGAAAGTACCATTAAAACATTGAAGGTGCCAATAACAGCAGTTTTACAGCCTCGCATAATACTTACTTTGTTTGTGGCAATAAGGGATATTATCAACTACCTGTTGGGTGGTCAGGGGTCTGCTACGTGTCCTTTCTGTTGCCCCCTGTGTTTTTGGCACCTGCATCGTATCATCGTGATTTCCGACTGTACAATGACATTTCCAGAAGCAGGACAATAAGTACTGATGAAGTGAACCAGACTGACACCACTCTGCAACAGCACGTTGATTTCAATTTGGGTTTGTTTTTCTTCGTGGGTGCTGCATTGAACAGCAGAAAGAAAAGGTGATTGACCCGTGTTGTGGAAGCTGTTACCAATTAGACTTGGGAACATTACAGAGGAGCTGCAAGTTGCGAGAATTGTAGCACTCCAGAATCGCATTGTGCTAGATGTGATTTTGGCTGATTGAGGTGGTGCATGTCGCATCATCGGCAGCAGCTGTTGTGTTTTCATTCCGGATCACTCGCCTTCAGTATATGATGCAATCTCTAAACTGCATAAGATTGCTGCAGAGATTCACACAGACTGGTACATGGACTTTTTCGAAATGGATGTGGACACTCTTTATTACTTGGGACGGGAAGCTATTGACTATTCTATGTATACTATTGGTGATACTATTTACATGCTGTATATGTATACAATGTGGTGCCATGCTGTGCTCTATTTACATCACTGCTTGTACACCTGCCAAGAGAAATGTTGCAGAAATGAAAGCCCAATGAATGCTTAATAAACAGGTCACTGAACTGATGAGCATCGATGTACAGGATGCATATCTAGATTACCCCGCCTGTCTTCAGCTAATGCTAAAAGGGTCATCTGTTGTAATTTGGCAGCGATTGGGTTAGCATTAGCAGAAGCCATTCTGTATTTAGAGGTTATCTTATCCGTTTTGTGGAATCCATTTTGTATTTCTGGCAGCCATCTTGTTTGCCATGTGCTACCACGTGCGAGCCATGTGCTCTGTCCTACCTTGCTGTTGTCTGCTCTTGGAATCT
Source organism: Lissotriton helveticus (assembly GCF_964261635.1). Lineage (NCBI taxonomy): Eukaryota > Metazoa > Chordata > Amphibia > Caudata > Salamandridae > Lissotriton > Lissotriton helveticus. Next base: position 483,733,514 of record NC_136060.1, read on the forward strand.
GCCTAGAGACAGGTTATATTTAGCTTCTTCTGCTTCGCACATGCTCAGTTGATCGTGCAGCTGTCCATACAGCTGCTGTTAGTTTGTAACTGTCAGGATGTGTTCACCAGAATTAGCAACTGTTAGCTCCTCCCACTTGTTGACTGTGCATTTTCCGTATGACCTTATATGTACCTAAAACCTTCTTCTTGTACTTGTACCGCCTTATTTTGAGCCCCTGTGTGGGTATAAAAGGACCACGCTCCTTCCATTCAGTGTGCTACTTCATACATTACCGAAGGTTCTTGTGTGAATGTTGTACCGCCTCATGAGGTTTAATACATCTTGTATTTTCTATTCCAGTTTCTGTGCCAACTTCTATCCTATTGGTCTGAGGACTCTGTGCAGAGAAAGGCGAACCCCTAGCATTGGTAGGCCTTGCTGAGGCCCACTACTACACTGCCAAATGGTTCCGCGCCATGTATGTAATACAGGTCTGGATTTTTCCAAATAACATGTTACATTCCGGGGCTTGCAGTCTTATCATTTACAATTGTACCTACAGGCTTAAAACCACAGAATGCAAAATGCCTTTGGCTGAAAGGCCAGGCCTGGCTCAGAGTCACATATGTCAAAAAATGGGGGTGGGGGGGGGGGGTGGGGGGGGGGGGGGTAGAGGGATATGAGGGTTGCAATAGTAGACCTACAAAATCCGAGATGTCGGGAAAGAAATCTAGCAGAAAAAGGGAAAGGATTTTCGCTCAATCTGAGTCGGAAAATCAACAGGAAAGAAAAGATTTCCTGTCTTGAGTACCCTCACTCACCAGGGTTTCCCCATGGTGACATGCTTCATCATAGGGGCGATCTCTATCCGCTGTGGATTGAGGCGTGCTACGACTTGCAACGTTACGTAGGAGCACTATATAGTGAGAAACTATGTGTAGTGCAATGATGTTGTGGAGTGGAGTTAGTAAAAATACCTAACTAGTGGGCAAAATAACTTTATTCTGGCTCCTAGTCAGTATGTTAACAAGCATTTGCAATGCAATAGGTCTCGCATTAATTAAGTTTGAGTTATTGGCATTGCTAAATATTACAACACCAATTGCAACAAAAGTCTATAAATTGTAGGCCCAAAAAATGTGAATTTATTTTTGTAGCAATGGTGGCATGCTGCTCTTTAGATGAATATGTTTAAAAGTAAAGTGCGCCATACTGCGATTGCTACAATAGTTAATTGTGGATGCGTTAACAATTGATGTGTGCACTGATGGCTGGTGAGGTGTGTGTCTGTAGAAATTATGCACTGATGGCTGGTGGTGTGTGTGCCTGGTGGAAGTGTGCACAGCCGGCTGGTGGTGTGTGTGCCTGGTGGAAGCGTGCACTGATAGCTGGTGGTGTGTGTGTGCCTGGTGAAAGCGTGCACTGACGGCTGGTGGTGTGGGTGTGCCTGGTGAAAGCGTGCAATTAAGGCTGGTGGTGTGTGTGCCTGGTGAAAGCGTGCACTGAGGTCTGGTGGTGTGTGCCTGGTGGAAGCCTGCACTGACGGCTTGTGGTGTTTGTGCCCGGTGAAAGCGTGCACTGACGACTGATGGTGTCTGTGCCTAGTGAAAGTGCGCACTGATGGTATGGTTGTGTGTGTGGTTGTGTGTGTGTGGTTGTGGGTGTGTGGTTGTATGTGTGGTTGTGTGTGTGTGGTTGTGTGTGTATATGTGTGGTTGTGTGTGTGTGTGGTTGTGTGTGTGTGTGTGTGGTTGTGTGTGTGTGATTGTGTGTGGGTGTGGTTGTGTGTGTGGATGTGTGGTTGTGTGTGTGGTTGTGGTTGTGTGTGTGTGGCTGGATGTGTGGTTGTGGTTGTGAGTGTGGTTGTGTGTGGATGTGTGTGTGTGGTTGTATGTGTGGTTGTGTGTGTGGTTGTATGTGTGCAGTTGTGGTTGTGTGTGTGGTTGTGTGTGTGGTTGTGGGTGTGGTTGTGTGTGTGGTTGTGTGTGTGTGGTTGTGTGTGTGGTTGTGTGTGTGTGGTTGTGTGTGGTTGTGTGTGTGTGTGGTTGTGTGTGGTTGTGTGAGTGTGTGGTTGTATGTGTGTGGGGTTGCGTGTGGGTGTGGTTGTGTGTGTGGATGTGAGGTTGTGTGTGTTTGTGTGTGTGGTTGTGGTTGTGTGTGTGGTTGTGGTTGTGTGTGTGTGGTTGTATGTGTGGTTGTGTGTGTGGTTGTGTGTGTGGTTGTGGTTGTGTGTGGTTGTGTGTGTGATTGTGGTTGTGTGTGGGTGCGGTTGTGGGTGTTTGTGTGGTTGTGTGTGTGTGTGTGGTTTGTGAGTGTAGTTGTGTGTGTGGTTGTGTGTGTGGTTGTGTGTGTGTGGTTGTGTGTGTGTGTGGTTGTGTGTGTGTGTGTGGTTGTACTCACGAACATATTGTGACTATTCACAGCAGTGTTTCGGTACTCCAAGAGACAGCAGTGAAGGTGTTCAGATTAGGCACTGCCATGCTCGCGAATGCCTTACCATGCATAGCAGAAGTCAGAAGTGCTTCTGCACTGCACACTGCCACCACCATGCCACCAGTGCTGGAGGCCTGAAAGGGAGAAAAGGGGTCCTTGTATCATACCACAGTAAAGCTAAAAGCACCAGTGAAGGTCTTACCGTAAACAACAGGAGTCAATGGTGCTTCGGCACTGCACACCATGCACTACCCCCACCAAGCCACCTGTGCTGGAGGCCTGGCAGGGAGCAAGAGGTCCTTGTATCAGAATAAAAGCACCAATGAATGACTTACCGTGCGTAGCAGGAATCAATGGTGCTTTGGCACTACACACCAAAGAAAGAGAGAGAATGCATGTGTGCATGAGTGCCTAAGTGTGTGTGCGAGGGTGAGAGAGAAAGCGCGTGTGCGTGGGTGTGTTTATGTCTGTGTGTGAGAGAGGGAGAGAGAGCTTGCATGTGTGCGTGCATGCGTGTGAGAGAGCGAGAGCACACGTGTCCGTGCGTGGGTGTGTGTGAAAGAGAGAGAGAGTGCATGTGTTTGTGCCTGTGTGTGCGAGAGAGAGAATGTGCATGTGTGCGTTCCTGTGTGTGTGTGTAAGAGAGAGAGAGCGTGCATGTGTGCGTGTGTGTAAGAGGGGGAGAGAAAGAAAGCAGAGCCTGCATGGGTGAGTATGCGTGTGTGTGTGAGTGCGAGAGAGCGTGCATGTGTGCCTGTGTGTGGAGGGCTCAGGAGTGCTGACTGCTTATCAACACGTCCACAGTAGTGGCACACACCTGCTTTAGTTCTTTGTATTCCTGGTGGTTGCCATTTCAATGAGTTAACCCCTTCAATTTTAACTGGGTTGGGGCCCTTGAAAAACATATTTTTTTTAATTGATTGGTTGATCCCCAGGTGCATTTTTTTCTCGATGCTGCCGAACAAATAATGTAGAGCCATCAGGCGTGAGAAATAATTGGCTACCTTGGATGGGTGATCTCAACTATGTTTTGATGGTAGAGTGTCAGGTGTCCATGGCAGTGTAGAAGTTCCGTATAGTCAATGTATATATTATGAATCGGAAGCCGTTGCGCTGAAAACTAAAACCAATAATTTCTTTTAAAACTTGTATACGCACTGCAAGTCACACATTTGTACAGAAGCCTTTATGAATCGGGCCATTAATGTGTTTCATGTGACGCTGTTAATGCTTTCTGCATGTTAGTGACAATGGTGTTTTTACTGGGGATCATTGATTAATGGGGTGTTTATCTGAGATATGTAAACCAGCTGATTGAATCGATTGCTAAATTAAGGGTTTGTTGTACTTTTTTTGCCAAAAAGGAAGGTTGCGCTAACATCTGCTCGCCAAGTCCAAGCAGCATTCTGTAACAGTCCACGTCATCAACATAAGGTGCTACTCAGCAATTTTGATGTAAGAGAATGTGTAACATAAAATATATTCACTAACATGGCTTACATCTCCATTCAGATTTCAAAGAGACACATTTGCCATAAAGTTCACAGCCACAAAATGTGTTGATAAAGTTTGTGTACCTGGACATGATGCACTGTGTCAGGCTGTGCATATCATGCGGAATGTGTGCCATCTTGTTGTAACAGCTGTCCAAGGGATGGTGTTTTCAACAAGCGCCTTAATGCTACATCTGTACTAACGAGGCGCTACCGGTCTAGTTATAAGTGCCCATTAAATTGTGATCACTAGGCAAGCACCTATTTGCACAGGGATTGTAATTAGAATAGGAAGGATGATTATCGCACCTGGTAATTACCAGGCGCAGTAAAGTTTGCAACCCTGCTAACCGTTGAATGTCAGTAGGTCAAACCTGCCGGACTGCATTAGGTAACAAGTCAATGTAGACTCTAATAAAACAACAAGACAACGCCACTAGAAGCGTAGCGAGTAGGGGGGAGGTGAGTAGGGCTTTGGGTAGAGGCTAGAGTGAACAAGCGATGCGCGCTCTGTGCTGGGGGAGTGCCATTAAAGGAACGGGGCGGAGAAGAGCCTGTGAGAACTCGCGGTGGAGATCAAAGGAAGGGTGGGTGGGACATTAGCGAGCGAGCATATGGGGGGGTGAGGGGGTGTGCAGCCTGGTGAGCTGAATGCGTGTGGCAGCAGAGGCGGAGCGGAGTGCGGCGCGCGCACACGAAGTGTCTGGTGGCAAATGGAAGCTGTGCACAATGCGTGTGGTTGTGCTCACATGCACTGTACCCGATCTGCACTTTGGGTGCACTTTTGAAAGCCCTTACTTTAATTTCGCCAAAGCATCCCTGACGGGATGGCTTCAGCGAGACCTAAAAACAGGGTGAGTTCCTAGGAGGCCTAGCTGTAATGAGTTAAGGGTCCCTAGTGAACGTCAACATGTTTCCAGCCTCCCCAGAGCTCTTCTTCAGCACAACACAGGGTCCAGCCCTGTGTGTACAACTCCAAAAAGTGACCTAAAGTAAGGTAAAATTAGAGAATTAATTCAAGAAATCAAGAAATACGCTGCAACTAATAAGCAAGCGTTAGTAATACATACGATAAACCAGTAGTCACATAGTATTCATTACGAACCAAAATTGTGCTTCATGGTCTTGAGCAGGTGAGGGCGTTTGTACTCGAACTTTGATATGCTCTCCTCAATGGCACAACACCTAATCGTTCCCCTTGAGACTGCATATTACTAGAAATACACAATGGTTGAGGTATTGTTTTGACAAGTCCAGAATGACCGTGGATTGATCAAGGAACCTGACGTAAGACCTCTGAATTGACCTTAGACTGCTCCGTTGTTGGAAAGGACTTTGTCTCCTTCATGAATCGAGTAACGTGGGTAATCCTTCTGATATTCGGTGGGAGTGAATTCCAAATCCTAGGTGCAGCTCCCGTGAATGCACTATCATATGATCTCTTCTGGAAGAAAGCTGGTGTCAGTAAAACATCTCCTACCCCCCTAGAGGATCTACTGCCTCCAGACAACGTAATTTTCTGGACAAGGTAACAAGGAGTAGTGTGGTGTAGTGCCTTTCTCGTGTTATACATGCAATCTTTAGCTGTATTCTTGCCTCAAATGGTAGCCAATTGAGAACTTTCAGTTTTGGAGTGAAATGGTCATTTTTTTAGAGCCATTTATAAGTCTAGGTGCCTCATTCAGACAAGCTTTTAGGGGCGCGGTTGAACTCTTAGGAAGACCAGATGACGTTGAGCAACCATACTCAATTCTAGAAATGACCAGCCCCTGGACTGCCGTTTTCAAGTCCTCTGTGTCAATAAACGGCTTCAACTTTTTAAGGTAGCTGAGATGGAAGCAGGCATTTTTTGCCATTGTGTTGATGTAGGTGAGCATGTCGAACTCCTTATCCAGTGTGATTCCTAGAGACTTAGTTGACTCTACTATAAATCGGGGAGCCGTTTAGCGTAGTAATTATCTTGGTCCATTCCTTAACCCTGCTGTCACTTTTAGTAGGGGAGATCAGCAGGAATTCTGTTTTTTGTGGGTTGAGCTTGAGATGATTGACCGATAGCCATTGCACGGTCTTCTGAAGTGCTTGGTTTATTATGATGATCTCTTCTAATGATTTAATCTTCATAAACAGCTGAGTGTTGTCTGCATACATGTGGTAGGATATGTTAGCCTTTTGTAGTACTTCTGTTAATGGTTTGATGTATAGATTGAAAAGGGAAGGTGATAGAATTGATAGTTGAGAATCTCCTATTTGAATCGGGGATGGCGGAGATAGCTTGTGGTTCACCAGGAACCTCTGAGATCTGTTCTCTAAGAAGGAATAGAACCATTTTAAGACTGCTCTCGATAGCCCCATCCTGTTTTCCAGACGGTCTGCAAGTTTGCCATGATTCACGGTGTCAAAAGGGGACGATAGGTCTTAAAGAACAAGGAGACAAGTTCATTATGGTCAAGAGCAAGAAGAGCGGCATCTACTATGTGCAGAATAGCTGTTTCTGTACGATGATCTGGTCTGAACCCAGATTGGCAATCGTTTAGTAACTTAAAGTCAGTAATGTTTTGGCCCAATTGTTGATGAGCAGATTTTTCTAGAGCTTTGACTAGTAAGGAAATGTTTGTTACCGGCCAAAAATTGTTAGGATCGGAAGGGTTCTCGGTAGGTTTTTAGGTCGAGCCTTGGAGGCTTCTTCTAATCAGTCGAAACTTTTCGTGTGGGTCTGACTCTCCCCATGCATTTGGTTGGCTGGTGTTTGTCTCATTTTCTTTTTGTAGCCTGCAAATGGCTAAAGGCGGGTGCATGTCCCACTTTTTGGAAAATATTCACTTCCACAGCGTTTTGCTTGTGGGAGCGAGCAGCAGCATGCTGCATTCCCCGTTGTGGATCAGGTCACTAATTAAACACAGCATGGTCGTTTTCGCTTTAGCGGCCGCGCTTGTTATGTTTTCTTTCCAATGCTGTTGAAAAGACGGTGTTTAGATTAGAACAGCAGAGACATCGGTCAATGCCATTAACAAAGTTGCTCTGACGCACATAAGATTTACAACTATTTACAACACGGCTGCCACGCACTGCCACTGCTATAAAGGCTACAACTTCTTCCACTCCCGAGGGTGGTCCATGGACCCCCTCACCCCTGCTGCCTCTCGGTCTGACAGCTGCTGTTCCTCCTGCAGCCGGTGAAGCTCACTTTACAAAAGCCATTTTCCCTAACCCCGGCAGCCAATCAGCACACCCTGCACTCAACAGCAAAAACTGTACTCAGAAAACATCTATACAGCTTAGAGTAACAGTAGCAAAGCAACTGAATGATTATTTACAGGGCAGCGGAGGCAATTTCTACGTCTATTGCAGTTTCTTCTGGAGCAGAAGCAAGGACAGCTTCTTCCAAGCAGACAAACATGCTTTACATAATAAAGGAAAGTGCATTGATGTGTCGGACATTACATCCACATACGCTGGCGGGAAGGTGGCAGTCTGTCCTTTGTGCACTCATGAAGTCATTGAACACTCCCACCAATGACCACCTAATGACTGCAAAAGGGCAGTCATTAGGTCTCGCCTGCGTTGCAGCGCATGCGCTACTCGCTGTCGAGAAATTTTGTGAGGGAGGAATTTCAGAAAAGGGTTTTAAGCCCGCCCCTCATTTCCATTTGCTGGTGTCACCGTTTATGCTAAACGGTGGCCTGCCATTGGAAATGAGCTGTTTGCGGTGCCTCCCTTTCGCCTTTTGGTGTGGTCCATCCGGACTGGATCGCCTGCTTCACGGCTGTCGTGAAGCAGTTTCTTATCTCAAGGAGGCGTGTTATATAAACAAGCCATGAGATCCAGGCCGGATGGGCCGTCCCAATAGGAGACAGGGTGCCGCGTGTTTATTTTTGCATCCCTCTTTCACTTTAAGTGAAAGAGGGATGAAAGTGAAATGAAAAAATAAAAATGAAAGTGCATTGCAAAAATAAACAGCGGCTGCCTTTCCGCAATGGCGAGCACTTGTTGACTCCAGTCAACGGGAATTCCACTGTAAACGGCACCCTGACTCCAATATACCAATACAAGGACTGATACAAATGGCTGAAGTGCAATGTACAAATGCAGGTGACGCGTTTTCTTCTTACTCAAGGAATTCGATATATATTACTAATCAGTTGAAGTAACTGTTGCCCTCATACTCACTACGCAAGTGAACACTGATTTGGTGAACTATACACAAAACCATGTCCACGCTAAAGTAAAGTGAGGCTTAAGATGCATACACTGCTCCACATGCTAAACACGTCCATGCCTCAATCATCTGTTTAACTTCCGACAGTACAGCACCCTGGTATTGTTGGGGACTATTGTCATAGTTCAGAAAGAGGTCTGAGGCCAAGCAGCAGCTCACCTCACGAATGTGCTGCTCCCCTACAGGCCAACGACCTGGCAAACCTTCAAGTGTCGGATAATTTCATGTTTCAAGGTGCCTCTCTCTGCAGCTCGATACACTAATCCCGCCACCTCAGAAAGGAAATGATTATGAACATGCGCATTTGGCCTCCTCCTCAACTGACCATACTGATTTTGCGAACTGCTTGCTTCACTGTATTCTTTAGGTCACCAGACTCTCGGACTATCCTATTCCTTTCTCTTAGAGCACTCTAAAGCGCCCTACCCACTGCACAGAAGAGATTTACTCTGGGGGCAGAGACGGAAGATCTGGGCCGGCGCTGAGCGAAGGCCAGGCCTCTGCATTCCTCACGCGTTTCGGCCTTGCATGGTGGAGAGGGCGGGAGTGGCGTGCGCAGGGAGGGTCGCTGCTTAGATCATTGCAGCCTGCAGAGATGACAGCCATGTGAATTAGGCGTTGAGGTGATCTCCTGTGGCTAACATTGCTGCAGTTTCAGGGCATTAGTAGACTCCTACGAACCCCCGTATGGCCACTCGGGCTCCCTAGGGGGGTGCCAGTTTTGACACAAGGCTACATACTCAGACTAGGCTCACTGCTATAGAACCCTTCTTGTAGCCTATCTCCACCCTTTCTTTCCTATTCCCTCTCTTTCTATCAACCTTTGCCTAAATTCCCAGCAAGTCAAAGCAGGGGAGTTTAGCTGAACATGTATACCAAAGTACCTGTAATTACTGCAACACAAACTATGTTTGGCTGGAACCTCGTAACAGAAATGCTATTGTGCTTGTTTATAAATAAATTAATAAAATACTTTGTAATCAAAAAAGAAGTGGTATTGGCAGCTTCAGTTCTCCAGGGTGCTTTCTTTTTATTTGTACTGTGGCTAAATTCAGTGATCTCAGCCATAGTTAACCATAAGTAGCCTCTTCACACGAAGTATAATCTTTTATTTGGCAAAGGAACTTTTTATTTGCAGTGCATGAATGGACACCAACACACATCCACTTCATACTGCAGTGAGGGGTGGGAGGCTATTTCAATTACTTTGCATTTGAAGGCGGTAATGACTTTCACTAACCACACTCAATGGTACTGATTCTATCACCAACAGAATATATATTTTTTTTTTAATGAGTTGGCCCTGGCACAAATCAACCCTTTAACATGCAGGTTATACAAAGAACTTGGCAGTAACCTCTTAACTAAATAAGGCTTATACAACATGAACAACATATAAGCATCAAGTGCAGAAGTTTCAATGACACAATGACACATGTCACCAAGTTTGCATTTGGGTGGGGTGGAGTTGAGTGGTTAAACCTGTGTGGCAGCAGGTCACTTGGGCTCTGATTTTTGGCTCCCGCCGTTGACACTTTTTGATGATTAGTGCTATGTATACACCTAAGCTTAACATTGACATTTTTTTCAGTGGTTACCTCTGAGAGAGAAAAGCTCTTTATGACTACCGATGGACATATCGAAACGGAGGTTTGGAGCACATACAATGAAGGTACCACATACAACAAACAGCTCAATACAATAGGAAACGACCAAAAAGAAAATACATATTAGACAAACTACGAAAACAATTCAAGGAAAAGAAAGCATCCTGTTTTCTGCATGAATTGATAAGAATGACATCCACAGTAACAACCTTAAGGAGCCATGGGGCATATTATCAAGGGATTTATCTCCGCTTTTTTGGCTTTAAAAGCCAAGAAAGCGGAGATAAAATAATCTCCCTATCAGCAACAGGGTGCTAACACGCAAATTCACATGTTTTTCTCTACGCTGCCCCTTGCATCTCTACTGAGATGCAAAGGGGGCGTTCCATAGAAAAATAATAGGAGAAATGTTATTAAGCGACATTTCTCCTATTATCAAGGATTTCGCTAACCCTGTTAGTGATAAAAAAAGCAGCGCTAACCGCGGTTAGCACTGCTTTTTTACACCTGGTATTTTCCTGATTTAGCCATGATATCCTATGGAAGGTGGATATCATGGCTAAGTTTGTGAGCCCCTTTCATCAAGCTAACGCCAAACTTCGAGAGATTATCGTTGGTTTTCCAGCGATAATCTCTCATTTGGCAGTTAGCGCGAGGATTTTTATCACTTCTGAGATAAACCTTGCTAATAGATAATTTCCTGCGTGCTTAGCGTTAAAAAATGTGTTGCTAAGCATCGTTAGCGATAAATATCGCTAATCGTTGGTAATATGCCCCCATGTGCGGAAACAGCAGCGTTCTCATAAGCAGTCAACTTTTAAAGACATTGAAAAGAGTGTTTTAAATAACAAATCTCTCTTTTGGTGCAACCACTTGGCCAGTCTAGATAAGTAAAATATGTACATGTTCAGATATATTAGTTCAAGTCTTCGGCCATTAATAACACCCACCAACAGCAGTATCTTCTGCTCAGACAACTTCCACTGCAACATATTCAGAGCTCTAGTGACACCCACCTCATTGCATAAAACATCACATCTCAAGGCTCAAAAGGCCAAGTATGGAAGATCTACATGCAAGATAATACAGGTGAACTCCTGTAACCACACACAGACACTCACACACAGCACATACCACACCGGTAAACGACAATACCTTTTCTTTATGTTTTAAGAACGAAAACAAAAATAAAAGGCATTGTTATTTGCAATGTCAATAGCTCAAACTCACGTAAATACGAGACCTATTGCATTGCAAATGTTTGTTTTTTAGTAAGTTGAGTATTTAACGAACAAAACTTGGCTGCCATAGTAAACGCCACTGGAATTGGGTTACAGGAGAAATGCTGGGGCATATTATCAAGGGGGGTTATAAGAGATTATCGCCGCTTTAGCGGCCGTTTTCAACCGCAAAGCGGCGATAATTTTATCGCCCTATTAGCAACCTGTCGCTAACAGCAGTTAGCGACAGCTTGTAGGCGATACCGAGTGGTTTGGGGCCGCTTTGCATGTCAGCGATATTTATCGCTAATGACATGCAAAGTGGGTATACCCAACCTGTTAGCGACTGAAAGCAGTCGCTAACATCGCTATCGCCTATTATCAACGCAGGCGTAGCGATGAAAAAATTTGCGCTACGCGCCAATATCGCCAACACCTAACGCCTGCTCAGACCACTTTTTAGCCTGTATATCCAATGGGAGGTGGATATTCAGGTTAAGATTCTATTAGCGATAATGCCTGAATATTGCTGGATTTCCAGCGATATTCACGAATTTCGCCACTATCGCCGGATATTTTATCGCATTGGAGATAAACGTTGCTAATAGCACGTTATCTCTGCGATAAAATCCGGCGATACGCGGCGATAAAAAAAATGTTGCTAAGCTTATTTAGCGATAAATATTGCTAGTTGTTGATAATATGCCCGCTGTTACTTCAGGGTGAGTGCACACACGGGCTTTTGAGCTCCTTGAATCAACATCATGCTTTTGTTTTGTCATGACATCGATCTGGGTTTAACGACCTTGAGAATTTATTCAACTCCCCACACGTGAACTTGTTCACGGTCTTCCGACCCCTGTTTCCACAGTAAACGGGCTCAGCAACCAGGTTCGCTTCACCTGCAACTTCAAATGTTTTAAATTTCTTTTGCCTCCTGTCTCTTGATGCACGCAAATTGTTTATGGCCCAACAATGACCCAATAATATCTTTTGAACCCCATTCATACAGACACAAAAACTGGAATCTTCATATCTCGTTTTATTAGTTTTATAACCTGTTTCATTCAACTGAAACTAGATGCACTTGTGACTCATTTTTCAGGATTTTCACAAAGTTACCCTGATGATTATGTATAGCGATTCACTATCAATTAACTGATCTGTCACTTGTGTTGTTAGGAAACATCAGCTACTTGCCGGGTGGTGCTCTGGTTGCACTGTCTTGAAAATGCTGTGTGTGACCTGACACTTATCAGCAGACTTGGAGGTCAGATTCAAACTGGGCGTTGAAGTACTTGTGCTTTGAACTGAAATTAGTACAGAAAGTTCCTTGTGTACAAGTCACGATTATGAAATCTTAAGGGAGCTTGATGAATATTATGAATACTTGTTTGCTGCCACCCATGCTTTGTTCGCCCCGGCCATTCATTCCTGGGCTTGTCACGCGCCACGCTTCTGGCTTCCTATTTGCATACTCAGCAGCTGCCTCTCATAGATGCTCCTAGTAAGAGTCCTGCAACTGCGCCCTGACACAGAGAGGCTGCTGGATGTAAGGGTAACACTGAGCAAGGTGCAGCTCTCAAGGTGCTGAAGTCCTGGGATGTAAGATGCTCTCGTTTAATTTTTCACATGCACTCAGGAAGAGCTCGTGCCTGCAGTGCCTCTCCATCACCCCCACTCTCTGTCGTTGGGGCAGATTCACAAGCCCCTTGCAACACTTTTACGCCACCGTTGCATTACATTTGTGACGCGGCGCCAGCGTAAACAATGCGCCACTATGCAACATATTTACAACGTGACGCATCTAGTTAGATGCGCACGTTGTAAAGCCCTGCGCTACATTATAGTGCGTCAGGTATAATGTAGGCAGGGTGGGCGCTGCGTCGCAAGGAAGCCCCGTAAAAGTGATGCAGTGAAATCTACAAGATTTTAGTGAGTCACTTTTACGTCCCCGCTGTGTCAAATCCTTATGCCTGCTTAAAGCAGGCGTAAGGAGTGACGCAGCATATTAGGTATAGGGCTCCCCTGAACAGTGCTGGAGTTGCGTCGCGCTTGCGACACGACTCCAGCACTGCGTCACCCTTACGCCGACAGATGCATCACACATCTGTCTATCCTTGCGCCATGGTGCGCCTCATTGTAAATGCAGCGCATCCATGGTGGCGAAAGGTTTTTTTTTGAGTCACGCAAAATAACTGGCGCATCCCTGCTAATATGCAGGGATGCGTCAGTTATTGTAAATCTGTCCCTTTGTTTTTAACCCACCCCCACCTTCCGTTGTTTCTAAACCCTAGTCCTTCTCCCACGTTCCCTTGTTTGTAACCCACCCTCCCTTTCAACCACCACCCCATTTCCACTGTCCTTTATGTTTCCTGCCGGCCTCCCTCCTGTAGCTTGGTTATCACCCCATCCATTCCTGGGTGGGCATTTCTGAGAACACCACAAAAGGTTTTTTGCTACAAACTGGATCAGAACGAGAACATGTAAATGTAAATGTAGTTGAGCTTATATAGCGCACAGCTACCCGCAGTGGGTTTCCCGGCGCTTGCTTAGGGAACCCGTCCTGGTATTCCCCTGTGAGATAGCAGGGTATCCACAAGGTGAAAGTCAGGCATCCCGCCGCGAGGGGCCGTTGTGGAGATTAAGCAAGCTATTGCCCAGAGTCGCAGAGTGTGAACCCGTGAGTCGAGGAGGCACCGGGGCGAGAATTATCGAGTCCGTGGAATTTTTAGCCCAAGACCCGCCGAGGCGGGAATTGAACCCTGGTCCAGGACCGATCTCAGCTTCCGGGTCTGCCGCCTCTAACCACTGAGCCACGCTTCTCCAACATGCAGTTGAAGAGTTCTCCATAAATAAATCCAAGACTCAGGAAAGTGAATATGATGGAGTTTAATCCAGGAATAAAGATCTCATCCACCAACAAGCCCAGCAGACATCAACTCTGTCTTAGAACATTCCTATGTACATGAAGTCACATTACTAATGACATATTACGATTCTATTAAAGCTGCAGTGTCTAATAAGCTGCAGAGCTAATTATCACACATCTCCTTCCCTCCGAAAACAAAATTAAAAGAGAACAATAAGTAAAATCAAGACTATACAGAAATTAAACAAAGTCAGAAAGATAAGAAGGTTTCTTAGACACACGTTCGGAAGATCTAATATTTCCAGAACTCGTTGCTTTGCTTTTGTTCACAATTTTCGCTCTGGAATCCAAGAATCCATCATCTTGCAATTTCTTTCGGATAACAACAATTCGATTTAAATTCCATATGCGATGGTCTTGAGTTTGTACTGCATTGTTCAAAATTTTGATCACTTTAATGGGTTTCATAAACTTTGTTTCTGAGCTACCCACTATGCCAGGACGTTTGACCATGACCATATCACCAATACAGACAACAGTTTTTTTAACACTATTTTTAACATCAAAGTAAGTTTTTCTACGTTTAGCTTTATTCAACTCGTTTTTAACAATGTCATCTTTGTTGCACACACATTCTTTACCCTTCAACATTTCATGCTTATTAACCCAAAAAGGTTCCACCTGTGTGTTGGGAATTCTCCCACGAAACAACAAAAATGGAGTCTTTCTAGTTGTAGCATGAGGAGTGTATCTGTATTCTTCTATCTTTTCCATAACACATTTTTTCCAATCAGATGACAAATTTTTTGCTAAACTAATAGTATCTTTAATCACTTTGTTGAACCTCTCAACCATACCATTGGCCTCAGGGTGGTAAAGAGAACACGTTTTATGTTTAATGCCTTTAGAAGACAAATACTGTTCCATTTCTTTGGAGACAAATTGTACCCCATTATCAGATAAAATGGTTGCAGGAAAACCTTCTTTACTAAATAATTCACGCAAGCATTGAATAATCTTACCTGAATCAGTTCCTGACAAAAAGAAAATTTCTGGCCATCTTGAATACATATCAATGACCACCAGTATAAATACTTGAGAATCTTTATGTTGAATAGGACCCACTAAATCCAGAGCTATATCCTGCCAAGGACCATTGGGTCTTTTCCTTAAAAACATGGGTTGCGTGTGTGTACTGTAAGACTTGTCGCTAACATTACAGTGTATACAATCCCTAATTACTCTTTCAACCATCTTGTCCATGCCTGGCCACCAATACGACATGCGAAGCCTCTCTTTGCTTTTGGATAAACCTGAATGGGCAACGTGAACCAATTCTATCAAATCTTTCCTAAGACTAGATGGAGGAATTAACCTGGTTCCACGAAACAATAAATTGTTATCAACAGATAATTCACTGTGTACTATCCAAAAAGGCTTAGTTGAAGAAGAACCATCCTTGCTACTTGTCCAACCATTTTTTATCAAGGACATCACCTCACATAATGTATCATCATTTCCTAATTCCTCAGACCATTTCTTCTCTGACAGAAATTCATAATCAACAGAACAAACCAATTCATCATTTAACTCTAACTGATCATCACCATCCACATTACTCTTAGAAACTAGACGTGAAAGAACATCTGCTATTCCGTTATCAACACCAGGAATGTATTGAACACCAAAACTATATTCTTGTAAGCCAATAATCCACTTCGATATTCTCCCAGACACCAGATCCAAACCTTTCTTACTAAAAATTTCTACTAAGGGTTTGTGATCTGTGTGGACATCAAAAGCCAAACCCCAAAGAAATTTCTTCAGTTTTCTTACTGCCCAGAACACAGCCAAAGCCTCCCTCTCTACAACAGAATAACGAGTTTCAGCATCTCTCAAACTTCTAGATAAAAACATTATGGTTTGCATACCATCAGGACTATTTTGTTTCAATACAGCACCTAACCCTTTTTCACTTGCATCGGTAACTAATATAGACTTAATCTTAGGGTTGAAACTTTTTAGCGCAGGAGCCCTGTTTAACCTTCGCTTAATTTCAACGAATTCACTCTCACACTGATCTGACCAATGAAATTCTACACCTTTCCTCAATAAACACCTCATATTTACTGTTAACTCAGCAAAGCCTTTTATAAATTTTGTATAATACTCAATCATGCCAAAAAGCTTCATGAGTTCAGTTTTATTCTCTGGTGCCACCATTTTGTTTATAGTGTCTACCAATTCAGGTTTAGGCTTCACACCCTCACCAGAAATATTATGCCCTAAGTAGTTTATAGAGTCAGATCTGAATTTACATTTACTTGCTTTTATTGTGAGATTGTGTTTGCTGAATCTTTCCAAAACCATATTCAGAGTGACATCATGATCAGATACGTTTTCTGCAAAAATCAACACATCATCTTGATATATGCATACACTGGGAATGTCTTTTAAAACTTTTTCCATCACCCGTTGAAATACAGAGGAAGCAGATACTAAACCAAATGGCATCCTCTTGAATCTATATGTGCCAAAAGGTGTAATAAACGATGTAAGATCTCTGCAAGACTCTTCTAGTTCAATCTGGTGATATGCAGAAGTAAGATCTATTGTACTAAAAACTCTGGCTTTTCCTAACAATACTAATAATTCAGCAATATTAGGCAGAGGGAAATCTATCGACGATTACACTTTTATTGAGTTGCCTGAGGTCGATGCATAGACTCAAATCATCATTAGGTTTTCGGGCTGCGACCACTGGAGCCATCCATTCACACCCTTCTATTTCCTCAATTATACCATTTTGCATGAGTTTCTCAATTTCTTTTTTCATATCTTCTTTTATTGCTAAAGGTACGCTCTGGACTTTACAACTCACTGGAATGGAATTACTCTTAACTCGTATCTTGTGTTGATAACCTTTGAGACACCCAAGAGTTTCTTTAAATACATTAGGAAAATTCACTTTTAATTTACAAGAAAATTTGTCTTCCAACGGTTTTACTTCAACAGATTTTTCTTTCCCATCTAAAACACTGAGAACATTATCTCTCAATTGAATACAAGGATTGGCATTGGGGTCTAAAATTACACCTAAGTCACCCTGATGTATCCAGCTGATGATGCTGTCACCCTTTCTCGAGACATATACTTTTCCAGATACTAGTCTAGATTTATACTCTATAAGGCCTATAAAGTAACCATGCAACTTTATAGGTTTTTTATCATACCCTAAAGGAATGATGTCAGGTTTAAAAAGAGACACCTTCCCTTTTAATTTTTTAGTGAAAAATTCATCAGAAACAATTGTAATTTTTGCACCAGAGTCAAATAATACCTTGGTCTTTTTTCCCTCAACAGATATTTCATCAATAGGATCAGCTCTTTTACGCGGGCTTTCCCCATCATCACCAATGGTTTGAACCACCTCAATATCACAATCAGATCCTGAAGAAGTCCTCTCAAAAATTTCCACTTCTTTCACTTTAGATCTACCTTTTGTTTTGCATAAAGCGGTGACATGACCTTTTAACTTGCATTTACCACAGGTTTGTTTTAGAGCTGGACATTTTTTATCATTGGCCAGATGACCAGGTTTTCCACATCTAAAACATTTCATTTCATATCCACTCTTTTTAGAATCTGCCTTGGCAGGATCCTTAACATATTTATCACTTTTAGACCTTACTATCTGAACTTTATTCTCTTTTTCAGCACTCTTTTTAATTATAGCTACACATTTAAGAGAATGCTCTATACGCTTGGCAACAGATAAAACTTCATCAAGTGAAGGCTCATCTTTAAGCCACAACTCATCTCGAACTTTTTCTATTCCACAACCAAACATGAATTGATCACGAATGCGCTCATCAATTAAAGCTCCAAATTTGCAAGAGGATGCAAGTTTTCTTAAACGAGTCACATAGGATTCAACAGTTTCTTCATCATTTTGCATGCATTTGGTGAATTGGTACCTTTCGAGAATTGTACTAACTTTGGGTAAGAAGTGTAAGTCTAATTTCCTAATACTGATTTCATATTCATTTAATCCATTAGCTTCCGCAGGAGGAAGGTCAGGCAAATCATCAAAGATGTCCTGTCCTTCTGATCCCAAACAATGAAGTAATAAAGAGCATTTTCTCTCAGCACTGAGGTTAGTTCCACAAACTTTAGCATAGCGTTCAAAAACTACTTTCCATTTTTTCCATCTAATTGGAGGTTCACCAGGACAGGATAAAAAACAATGGCGCAGCTGTTACATTTTGCATTTTCTTATCTTTTGAAATTAAAGAATTAAATAAAAGATTAGTAGTCAAATGGTAATGAATACTATAAATCTGAGAAATTACAGGAAATACAACAACCAATCAAGATGCCCAACAGAAAATGAGAATGGACCAATCAAATCCGTTCTTTTAAATATAATTTCACTGAAAACAACTTCCTCCTGTCTGCTTGTCTGTGAAAGCAGGTCTCACTTGACTGTGAAAGCAGGTTCCACTTGTCTGCTTGGAGAATCGAAAACTGTAAGTCAGAAAGAAATCCTTCACTTCATATTAAGTGAGATTATGTTTAAATGCGCGCTGATTTTCATTAAGGCTGGCTGCACGTGATGGTTGCTCCCTTTAAGCTTGCTGCACACTAACCAATGCGCGGTAATTATTTTCCTCGAGCCTGAGTGTACACGCTCTTGCCGCTTGACAGATTTATAGGTCGGTAAATATTAAAACATGCAGTTGGGCGGTTGTTTATTAACGATTTAGACGTGTTTTTTTGTGAAGAGCTCCTCACGTTTTGCTGCACGCGTCTCTTTGAAGATAGTTCTACGCGGCGCGCTGAGGAAAAGGAATGTTTATTTTCGATTCACACTTGACAGTCTGCGCGCTCTTGGCAGTCTGCACGCGCTGATATTAGCTCTTCAACAGAGTATACGCGCGAGATCCACACGCATGAGAATGTTTATTTTTAACCAAGAGCTTGAGGCTGCTCGCGTCCAATCTGTCAAATTATTGCTCGCATCAAGATAGTTAAATAAGCGGCATAACAATTAATACAGGAAAAGCGATATGGAAGCTGACGTTTGTTTTTCAATAATTCAGCTTTACACTTGAATACATGCCTTTGACTGCACGCGTTACAGACGTTAGGTGCTGACTTTTGATTTTCAATAATTCGGCTTTATGCTTGAATCACCTCCCGCACATGCCGATGTTATTTTTCAATGAAAGCCGCACACTTGGCTAAGCTGCACCCTTGACTGCTTGCGCTAGTTAATTAAGTTCTTTCACGCCTGAGAACAATTAAATAGAAAACGCAGAAAAGTCATGAAAGTGAGTATAAATAAAGCTTTGCGCAGGGAGCATGAAGTAAATGTGTTACTCACAAGTCGAATATACAGTTGTTGATCTTGTTTGATGTAGCATTAAAAGGTGCTAGGCAGTTAGGTGAGGGTTGACAAAATTGACATTTTTGCCAGGGTTAATCCTTCTCCTCACAAAGTTTTGTGTTGAGATCTGTTCCATATGATTCCTGGGTGGGTTCCAAGCCGACTACGCCAGTGAAGAGTTCTCCATAAATAAATCCAAGACTCAGGAAAGTGAATATGATGGAGTTTAATCCAGGAATAAAGATCTCATCCACCAACAAGCCCAGCAGACATCAACTCTGTCTTAGAACATTCCTATGTACATGAAGTCACATTACTAATGACATATTACGATTCTATTAAAGCTGCAGTGTCTAATAAGCTGCAGAGCTAATTATCACAGCAGTGTAATCGTTCAGGTGGAGCACGACTCGCACTGGATTGGGTGGCATCAAAGCGCACGTGTTTTCTGGTTTTGACTGGCGTTTTAACCGAGCCGCAAAAGATTTTGGAAGGTGGACGCTGTTTACAAGTTTATTTTATCAAAAACATAAGAACAGGTTTCAAGAAACTCATAAATATCTGCATTGTGTTCCATAATGATGGGGTGCTGCTCGTGCTTTCTTTACACCAGCCATGTGTTCCTGGGCTTGTCACGCGCCAGGCTTCTTCTGCCTTCTTGTCTGGCTCTCTTAGAGATTCCTTGTGAGAATACTGCGCCTCTGCCTGTGCCTCACACCACCTGTTGGATGTAAGGGTGCAGCACTGAGCAAGATACACCTCCCAAGATGTCACAGCACTGGGATGTTAGGTGAAGGTTACGCAGGCAGACTCCACCTCTTATGTGAGCGGCTTTTCAAAATGTGGGGGGATATTAGCAAGGGCAATATCGCCGCTTTAGCAGCACTTTTTGCCACTAAAGCGGCGATATTTTTATTGCCCTATCAGCAAGCTGTCGCTAACAGCAGTTAGCGACAGCTTTCAGGCGATAGCGACTGGTTTGGGGCCCGCTTTGCAAGTCAGCGATATTTATCGCGAATGACAAGCAAAGTGGCCGTACCCAACCTGTTAGCGACTGAAAGCAGTCGCTAACACAGCTATCGCCTATTAGCAACGCAGGATTGCGATAAAAAAGGTGCGCTAAGCGCAATTATCGCTAGAATCTAACACCTGCTAAAAACACAACTTACCTATTTCTTCAATGGGAGGTGGATTGGATTGTCAGGTTAAGTCCCCATTGGTGTTAATGCGTGAATATCGCTGGATTTCCAGCGATATTCAGGCATTTCGCCATTATCGCTGGATATATTAGGACAATGGAGATAAACGTTGCTAATAGCATGTTTTCTCCGCTAACATATCCAGCGATAGGCAGCGGTAACAATAAAAGCGCTAAGCGCGTTTTGCGATAAATATTGCAATTTTCCTTGCTAATATGCCCCGTGGTTCTTACAGTAATCACGCTCCTTTGAGGACAGAGCATCAGGAACACTACAATGAGGGACACAGTCCACTTCACTTGAATTGAATATAAGCATCTCTCCAGCCTATCTTAATGAGTCCTTCCTGGATCGCCGAACAGATCTTCTTTCATGTACTCACCACTCTTGACTCTCTAAATACTATAGGTGGGCGTGACAACAATGAACAGGACCCGAACCAGACAAGCAAAGGGTCTGGCTCGAATCTTAGAGCCATTGCTTGAGGCGAGCATTGAAAATGCTTGCTGTGTATATCACTGAACAAAAACCAGATAAAATATGATAAAGTCTCTCCAAAAATTCTAAAATGTTAATTAAAAAAACACTGATAAAGCCAATAGATCTTGCTTAGGTGAAACCCTTTGGCTTTGCCAATGCTTTTTTATTGAGTCCCTAAGTTGCAGATAAATGATATAAATAAATGTGTATCTCAGTTTCAAATGAGTGTATGCTACATTGTATTGCTTCTGTCAGTTTCCTTAGTCACAACGTTTTCCTTCTAACACACTAGTGAAACTTTATCTTAAATTAGAACATTGGAATGTTGGGAGCTCCATTGAAAACAATGGAGTGCTCCGGGCTTATAATGGCTGGTAGAAGCCTGGAGCTCCAACATTCCAATGTTTCTTTGTTCACAGCTCTGGCTGCGAACAAAGACCTCAGGGAGCCTGAGGGGATTCCAGTCCACTCACGCTCCCATAAGGCTTTCTTCTTTTTTGTTTGAACATTCTGCCCTCTAGTGGCAGAATGTTCTAATAGCCTTATAGCCCTTCGTAGCTGGGCTATACCGGCTATTAAAGTCCCTGTCCCTTGTTAAAGGCCCTCGCCTTCGGCTCGGGCCTTTAACGTTGGAGAGGGCCTTTAATAGCCGGTATAGCCCTCTACGGCGGGCTATAAGGCTATAATGTCTTACTTCTGAGGTGCTCACATGTGGATAGAGACACATCCCTAAAACACATGGGCGGGATGCAATGTTGCACTGGTTCTGGGCCTTTTTGCAGTCACATTTGCACTGACGTGAGGAGCAGTGCGAACATCTTTAATTTGGCTTGTGGCGCTCTCTGCCCACTTTTAGGCGAAAGGTGAAATTAATCAAACATTCTTCCTTGCAGCTTGAAAGGTTTGCTTTGTTTGTTCAGCTGCAATGCTTCAGTTAGAGTTCAGCCACCAAAGTAAACCGTGTGGCAAAAATAAACGTGACCATTCCATCACATTTAAAAATGGTGTGTTTCAGAGCACTTTTACAATTTCAATACTTACTTTAAAAGGAAGACTACATTTTGGGTAAAACAACCCACAGTTCCCCCAAATCAAGTAAACCGACATCTCTAAGTAAAGACAAGGGCATCTCTTCAGTAACCTCTTATAAGGTCCCAAAAGCAGATACCTTTCCCTCCTGAGGCGGAAGCCGGGAGGTCTCTCCTCTTTACTTTGCATCTTGCGCTTTTAGCGTTTTAAATTTTTTAAATTTGCTCGCATTTTGCACGCTTGACTCAAGAAGCGTGTAGAGACTTCCCTTGTGCCACCCCCTTGCTCTCTGTACCTCTCCCCCCTCCCTTTGCCCCCGGACAGCTCTCGGCTGAGTGCAGACGCCGAGGGCTGGTGCTTCCAACTGTGGCGGCCATATTGGGTGAGGGCTGGTGAGTGACGCGCTCTAGCAGCGTGCATAAAGGGTCCAGAGAGGCAGTGTTCGTGTTAACAACCAGCAGATACCTTTCCCTCCTGAGGCGGAAGCCGGGAGGTCTCTCCTCTTTACTTTGCATCTTGCGCTTTTAGCGTTTTAATAATTTTAAATTTGCTCGCATTTTGCACGCTTGACTCAAGAAGCGTGTAGAGACTTCCCTTGTGCCACCCCCTTGCTCTCTGTACCTCTCCCCCCTCCCTTTGCCCCCGGACAGCTCTCGGCTGAGTGCAGACGCCGAGGGCTGGTGCTTCCAACTGTGGCGGCCATATTGGGTGAGGGCTGGTGAGTGACACGCTCTAGCAGCGCGCATAAAGGGTCCAGAGAGGCAGTGTTCGTGTTAACAACCAGCAGATACCTTTCCCTCCTGAGGCGGAAGGCGGTAGGTCTCTCCTCTTTACTTTGCATCTTGCGCTTTTAGCGTTTTAATAATTTGAAATTTGCTCGCATTTTGCACGCTTGACTCAAGAAGCGTGTAGAGACTTCCCTTGTGCCACCCCCTTGCTCTCTGTACCTCTCCCCCCTCCCTTTGCCCCCGGACAGCTCTCGGCTGAGTGCAGACGCCGAGGGCTGGTGCTTCCAACTGTGGCGGCCATATTGGGTGAGGGCTGGTGAGTGACGCGCTCTAGCAGCGCGCATAAAGGACGTCCATGACTCCGCGCAGCGGACGCGCTTTGCGGACGCGCCGGACTCGCGCCGGTGTCGTGCCAGAGACCTGCCCGTCTGCGCCCGTCCGCGCCCAGACGAGCCTAGGGCCAGTTACTCTGCCGATTTCAGCAAGCTCTGCACTCACTTATTCTCGTGCTGAACTACTCCCGTTTCGCTCCTTAACACCTTCGCACTGTACTTTAACGCAGAGGGGCATTGAACATTTTACTTACTGTGCATTATGTCATCCCCCTAATCAAGTAGAGGCAAAATATACACTACGTTCTGCTCTTTTAAATTGTAGATCCCTTCCTAGGCATTCACTGGAGGTTAACCTCCTTATTTTGGAACACGAGTTAGACATCCTGTTCCTAACAGAAACATGGCTCACACAAGGCTCAGAAGCGGACATAGTGAACGCCCTTCCCCCTGGTTTTCTAATTCATACCCAGGATAGACCGCTGGGTCGAGGGGGAGGCGTTGCTATTCTGTACAAGAACTCGTTGGCATGCAGAGCCCAAAAAGGTGAGGTGGAAGACTGTGAGAGCTGTAAGTTCTCCTTCCAAATCTCACCTACAGTGGCGATGTCGGGGTTGCTAGTTTATCGGCCCCCAGGAAGTGTTGGCAACTTCATTGGCTCACTTATGGAGACGGTAATGGTCTCTGCCGCTTCTGCGACAAATTTCATTACCTTGGGAGATTTCAATCTCCATTTCGACGACCAGGAAGATCGGTCAGCGACAGCCCTCCAACGTGACCTGAAAATCTGTGGGACTGTTCTTATAAATTTGGAGGCCACCCATAACAAGGGCCACTTGTTGGATCCTATTTTCTCAAACATTTCCACCATGAAAGCTGATCCCCCGATCCCTCTGCCATGGACGGATCATTTTATGATCCCTTTTGCCTGGCAGACCGAGTCGGAGAGCACCCCCCTTACCAGTGTCTGCGCACCAGAAAGACCCTGGGCCAAGCTATCAGTAGAGAATTTTTCACGTAGTCTGGAGGCCTCACGCCCACTTTTAGCGAAGGACCCTGTCCTGGCAGAAGCAGACTTCTGCAGATGGTTGTCGAATACACTCGACGTCGTCCTTCCGGTTAGACCGGCAGGAAGGAAGGAGAAAAGATTGCGCACCTCGCCATGGTACACGCCGGAACTGAGGGTAATGCGGAGGGCATGTAAAAAACTAGAACGTGCCTGGAGGAAGAACTGGGAAGTAGCCTGTAAGATCGAATATCGAGTGGCGATAAGGAATTACAAGCTTTCTATCTGGCTCGCCAAAACCCAATTCTTGGAGGAGAGAATCAGCAATACCTCCAATTCCTCTAGAGAAACTTTCCTGGTGGTCAAAGAACTTCTGAGGGTCCCCACACTTTCTGCCCCCACGGATAATTTGGAAGACAAATGCAATGATCTAGCAGAGTACTTTCACACTAAAATCGAAAAAAATTTGATCACCTTGCCTCAACTGAACATAGGAGTTGAGCCCCTGGAGGTTGAGGATTTACCTTTGAGAACCTTGGACTCTTTTGGACCAGTCACTGAGGACAAAGCTCTTGAAGTCTTACTGTCCATTAAGAGTGTCTCCCCCCGGGACGTTGTCCCTATGAGGATTCTCAAACTTGTTGCCCCTTCCATTGTGGAGCCTATTACGGAGGTAATTAATGCCTCAGTAGGTACCGGTGTAGTCCCACCCAACTGGAAGGGTGCAATAGTAAAAGCCCTCCTAAAAAAACCGAACTTAGACCCCCTTGATATGGCGAACTACAGGCCCATCTCGCTACTCCCGGGACTAAGTAAAATCACGGAAAAATTGGTTAATCTCCAGCTATCCAATTTCCTTGAGTCCAACGGTCGGCTAAGAAGCTCCCAAACAGGCTTTCGTCCGGGCCAAGGCACTGACACCGCCTTGTTGGCAGTCGCGGAGGAGGTACGCTGCATTTTGGATTCAGGAGGATCAGTGGCAGTGATCCTCCTGGACCTCAGTGCAGCGTTTGACACTGTTAACCATCGAGTGTTACTCCAGCGACTGTCAGATGCCGTAGTGAGGGGGACAGCGTTGAAATGGCTTAGGTCATTCCTCAGCGAACGGACTTTCCAGGTCTGGGAAGGGGGCGCACGATCGGCATCCACCCACCTTCACTGTGGTGTGCCTCAGGGCTCCTCTCTGAGTCCCACACTATTTAATGTGTACATGGCCCCCCTGGAGGATGTGGTGGCTCCTTTTAACATCAAGATCGTGAGCTATGCCGACGACACCCAGCTGGTGTTCGCCCTCTCCCAGGCCACGGATAACTCCCAGGTGCTTCATTCCTGTCTATACAAAGTCCACTCTTGGATGGGGGATTCAGCACTAAAGCTGAATGGCTCAAAAACAGAGATAATGCTGATGGGAATGAAAAATCCCTCACTCCCCTGCTCGGCCTGGCCTAGTTGCCTGGGACCCCCTCCCAAACCCAAGGCCGAGATTAAGAGCCTGGGCATTTGGTTGGAGCAAGACCTCTCCTTCAGGACCCAGGCCTCCAAACTAGCTGGTGTCTGTTTTGGCCTTCTCCGATCGGTGCGTAAAGTGCTGCCGCTGATTCCATTCCCATCTCGGAAGCTTTTGATCCAGGGTCTGATTATATCCAGACTAGATTTCAGTAATGCAATCTACCTGGGTGCCCCTGAGATCACTCTGGACATTACTCTCTGTGCTTTTGTAATAATTGTGTTATTTTAGCACTCCTTTAATTCACGGTGCACCTGTGCTTGTATTCAAATCACTCTGAACAAACTTCAACAAGTTCAGAATGCGGCGGCACGAAAGCTCCATAACATCCCCATGTCACGATCGGCCAAACCCGCACTGAGGGCGCTACACTGGCTGCCAGTGCGAGAAAGGGTCAAATTTAAATCTCTCTGCCCTCCAAAAGATGGTGACCCCGTATAAAGCAAGTAGAACTTTACGCTCTGACCAACAACATTTAATCGTGGTCCCCAGGGTCAAAAAGGCCCGATCAGGAGGGAGGAGATTCTCCGTACAGGTTGCAACCCTTTGGAACTCACTTCTCCTTGGTTTACGCTCGGAGCCATGTCTTCTACGTTTTCGTAAACAATTGAAAACTTTTCTTTTCTGCTAAACTGCTGTGCCTCTTTTCTGTCTTTTTTACTCTGTTTGGTGAAGCGCTGGGATGCTCCAGGGTAACCAAGCGCTGTACAAAACTGTTTAATAATAATAATAAAGCGAGACCTGTTGGCTATGCCAATGCTTGTATTCGCTAGCTGGAGTGAGCTTTCCTCCCTCTTCTTGCCCCACCCCCACCCTACAGTGTATGGAGGGCAGACAGGCCAGTAAGGCTTCTCAAGTTAGTGGCAGCAGAGAGATGGGTCGGCTGTCTAAGGCGGATGCCTTTAGGATTGCACCCCAAAACTGTAAATTCCGTCTTACTAGAGCGACAGCTCGGTTGTCTGCCACCTGAGCCTGTGATCTACTGGGGCAGTAAGCTCTACTTTCTCTGGAGTAAGATCTGGGCAGCTCTGGAAGTAGCTGAGACTGGAAGCTCCGAGTCTCCAGTAGGATAGCTCTGCCGGGTGCGACTGGAGCAGATGCGTGCTTTTTTACCATATTCCATCATTTTTAGAGTAGCTTGCGAGACGAGTATACATAAGAGCTTGGAGCCTGTCTGTTGCTTACCATTTGTTCTTTTGCGTGGCACTCTTCTTTACAGCCTCCTAATTTGTCAAGACAGGCCTAACATCATTTGAAATGAAATGAAATGAAATGAAAATGCGTTTTATAGAGCGCAGATTAGTTGCCCGGAGGCGTCCAAGCGCTGAGATTGCGAGGAGTTCTGACGAGCAGGGCGAGTGACGTGGAAATAAAGTAAACCTATTTATTAAACAAAAAAGTTTTAAGATGCTTCCTGAAGGAGGTCAAGTCTGGATTAGACCTTAATTGAAGGGGTAGGCTGTTCCACAGCTTAGCAGCATTGAGGGCAAAAGAGCGGCCTCCTGCTCTGGCACGGTTAACTTTGGGCACGATGGCAAGGAACGCGCTAGAAGAGCGTAACTTTCGACGATTGATCAATGGGCCGGTTGCCCAAAATGACTAATGGGCAATACAAAGGGACTTGAAGCTAATCCTGTCCCTAACGGGGAGCCAATGCAATTTTATTAATCCAGGTTTAGCAGAAGACCTACGAGGAATTTGAAGCAGAGTGCGGACTGCACAATTTTGAATCACTTGCAGTTTCCGCAGTGTGAAATCAGGGGCTCCAAGATACAATGCGTTCCCGAAGTCCAACCTAGAGTGGATCAATCCCTGTACAACAATTTGTTTGGCTTGAAATGGTAGTAGGGGCAGAATCCTCCTCAACATTCTGATAAGGCCAAAACAGGTGGCAGACAGCTTGACAGCCTGGTAGTCTAGCGTTAAAGATCTGTCCAGCCAGATGCCCAAGCTCTTAATGGCATCCTTTGGGACTGGGGGGGGCCTAGGCAGGCTGGACAGATGGAGCCCAGCGAGGACGGAGCCGATCGTCCTAGCACCATGACCTCTGTCTTGTCCCCATTGAGTTTGAGACAGGACAGGGTCATCCAGCTGTTCACTTCGCTCAGGCAACCAGCCAGATCTACAATGGCCGCCTGGCCCTCAGCTTGCGTCAAAGAGACCACCAACTGGGTATCGTCCGCGTAGGTTACGATCTTAATACCATACGGACGGACGATACCTGCCAGCGGTCTCATATAGACGTTAAACAACGTCGGGCTGGGCGAGGAGCCCTGTGGGACTCCACAGCCCAGTGGTTCCGTTCCTCTCTGTGGAGCAGAGACCAAGCACTGACTCACTGAACTTAATCAGCGCCTGTCAGTTGCTCCCTACTTGACTGAGTCACTATTTTGTTCAGTTTAACTTTTAGTACCTTGCACACAGAAGGCAGGTGACTGGCAAAAACGTGTCCAGCAGCACAAACAAAATTGCAGAAATGTATTTTCTGTAGTTTCTTTAATTTTGCCAAGTCTTCTTTTCTCACTTTGCACTCATGTTTTCTTTTGTTTTTGCTCATGGGTGCGTTTCTCAAAGTTGAGGATTCATATTGCAAAGCGACATTGTTCCATTCTTATGGGTCATTTCTGAAATGCTTTAACACATAATTGTACAGTACACCCCAATCCACCCAACTCCAATCTGCCCCACTCAATCAAATCTACCCCAGACCAATCCAATGCCCCCACTCCAATCTGCTCCAAACCAGTCATCCCACTTAAATCGTCCCACTCCAATCCACTTAACTCTACCACAATCCACCCCAGTTCAGCCCACCCCACTCAATCCAAGCCAGCCCACCCCACTCAATCCAAGCCAGCCCACCCCACTCAATCCAAACCAGCCCACCCCACTCAATACAAACCAGCCCACCCCACCCTGTTCAATCCACTCCAGTCCAATCCACCCCACTCCAGTCCACACACCCCACTCCTATCCACCCTACTATAATCTAATCCACCCCACACCAAACCAATCTAATCCAATCTACTCCTGTCCACTTCAGACCCTCCCCCATTTAATCCACCCCACTCCACTCAATCTATTCCAATCTACTCCATTCCAACCCAGCCCACACAACCTCAATCCATTACCCCACTCCAAGGCACTCTCTGCTACTAAACCACTGAACTCTACTCTGTCCTACTCCACTCGACGACCCTCTACTCCCCCACCCACACACTCCATTCTAAGACACTCCACACCACTAACTTTCAGCCGTGCTGAGCAGCAGCCACACCGGTGTACAGACACCACAATGTCAATAGCTCTTGTATAGGCGAGGCCTATGGGGAACAGCCATGACAACGCGGGGATTACCCCGCAATGCCATTATGGAGAAGTGTGGCTCAATGGTTAGAGCAGGCAGACCTCGATGCAGAGCTCTGGCCAGGGACCAGGGTTCGATTCCCGCCTTGGCAGGTCTCGGGCTCATTAATTCCCCTGACCCGATATTCTCGCCTCAGTGCCTATTCTGATCATGGGTCCCGCGCTGCAACTCTGGGCAATAGCTTGCTTAGTCTCCACAACGGCCCCCACAACGCAAGGGATGCCTGGTCTGCACCATGGGGGTGCTCAGGAGTGGACACTTCACAGGGAAAGCCAGGAAGGGTTCCCTTGCGGTATTCGTACAAGCGCCGGGAAACCCACTGCGGGTAGCTGTGCGCTATACAAGTACAAAAACATTACATTTACATTTACAACGCAAGGATTACAATGAAAGTCGTTAAAACGACTTTCGCTGGAGGGCCCTGTTGGATAGGGAATAGTTTAATTTTCTATCCAACACCTTCCCTACTGTCAACGTGGGCTGGAGTTGGAATAGAAAATTAAACTATTCCACTATCCAGCGCCCTACAGCGAAAGTCGCTGTAACGACTTTCGTTGTAATCCCCGCGTTGTAATGGCATGCGGGGTAAAAGCCCGCGTTGTAATGCCATACAACCAGGCCAAATGGCTTTGCAAATGCTCGTTTCAATAGAGGGATGACCTGCCCAGTTTTTACACATTCCAGAAAAGATCCTTGTACTGGCAAAGCATTGATTAACTTAGTCCAAAGTGGGATGACCTTGTGATTGATTGAAGGCCAACATTCTGCAGGAAGAGGATCATTGTAATGGTTGCTCGGTTTCAAAGTTAATATAAATTTGGCTATGCCATCTTGATCGTATAGATTGAATGTTGATCAATGCGCATTATTTTTTGCTCATATGATTGCTGGAAGTGCTGGCTGCTCCTCTAATGAACTCCTTAGATTCAAGGCTTTGTCAGTGGTATTCGTGAGTTCACTCTCCAGTGAGCTGGCCTTAGCTGTGAAAAATGATGAAAAATCTTCGTAGCTCAATTCCAATTTATTTCTTAGTAGTGAGGATCTGGACAACTTGTTTGATTGATCTTTTAGCATTTCGAAGAATTTTCTCAGCCTGTTCATTGCATTATCTAGTTCACTTCTAAAAAATTCTCTTTTTGAATTAAGAAGGCTTTTTTTGTAGGCTTTCCTGGATTTCCTTAACTGTGATAGATGGGGGGATGATGGGTGTTGTCAAGACGTCCATTCAGTTAGTCTGAGGATCCATCTTTCTTTATTCAGAGAACCGTTGAACCATGGATTTTATCCTTAACCTGTATTGTTCTAAGTTTTAGAGGAGCTATCGCTATATTATCAATTATTAACATTACAACAATTGATCATGACCCTGCCTCACTAATCCTTTCTTTTTTCCTGACTCCTCCACCCTTAAACCTTCACACCAACAAGAACCGTACCCAAGCATTCACTCTTCATCACCCCCTTTCCTTCCACTCGCTGTTCTTCACACGCGACCCAATCATCGCTCCCTTGTATTCCCCCTGTCATGTCTACCCTGCAAGGTCCCCAACCCCTACGGCCTGTCGCCAGCTCCTCCATTTCTGCCACCAGGACAAAACCTTGTCAAGGAGTTTTTCCTGTGTCCCTCCCCCTACTTTGTAATAAAAAAAAGTATTGACTGTCACCACAAGCGCCCTCTTCGTTCAAGTGGTACTAAAGGGGGCTTTTCATTGGTTCAGATGCTGCGTCCATCACCACCCCCTTTTGTACCGCTTTGTTCGCCATAAGTTGGCAGGGTATGCTCAGACGTGAGTCCCTTGCTCACTTTGCCACTGGATTCAAGCAAGCCGGGCTGAAGACGGCTGGAATGCCAGAAACCGGCCTTTGGAAGCTTGTTTCCGGTCCAGGGAAGGCATGGCTTGGCAGTTCGGGCTGGACTGTTCCCATGAGGCACAGGGTCAGACTGATTTGCATATGGCCATGTCTGAACTGGGGTGGCAGAGTGGGCTAAAGAACGGTGATGGATTAAACCCAGATCTGTTGACTGGGTGTGAGTGTTTGATTGGTTCAGATGCTCCGTCCAGCACCACCCCCTTTTGTACAGCTCTTCGTTCAAGCAGCGAGCTAGCAGAAAATTGTCTGTTGCCCCAATAGCCTTGCTATGACCATCTCTTCATCGCCAATGCCATGGCATGCCTTTCCTTGATTTCCAACAAGTATTACTCGTTCCCCATGAAAGAAAGATGAACTGCCTATAGAACATGAAATCTTTTTTAACTTCCTTCTGCTCCAACTATCGCAAACCCAACACCTTACAACAACATTGCATCTCTCTGTTCATCTTGCTTTTTCAACTGCTGAATCCTTCACACCCCCATGCCACAACCTTTTAGGATCCAGCACTGTCCAAACAACACGAATGCCGACCACAAATCCAAATCCTTTTTCATTTCTTTCAGCAAATCTAAACCTGACAATTGAACCAAGTCATTCTCCCTAAATCTAGCACCAGAACATCTGGACGCAGTCTCACTGACACCAGGTCTGGCAAACAGGGCAGCATTTGACCCCACTTCATACCACACCTATCCCACCAGTCAATCTTTATCTCTTAGGATCGAAAACCCAAATTTTGTCCAAAATGTCTCCTCTCTGCTTGTTTCGCTGCTCACTTAATGTTTGAATGACCCACAATCCAAGTCGGAAACATCGCCAAGGCAGGTCCCGCCAATAAACCTAAAATAAAATACAAGCATTGGCTTAGCTACTATGTCTTGTGCTTGGGACCATATGAGTATTTAGCCATGCAGCACATTATCCTGGGTGCTGCAACATCTTCTGTTACTTCACGTGCCACTGGTAACGGCCACGCACACCCAAGGATGGGCTTCCGTGCAATTTAATGAAAATATGGTAAAGTGTCTTCAAAATTCAAAAAAGTGCATTTCTTTAACAAAGAAGCTTTGACACTGTGAGGCACTTTATAGACCTGCATTCTTAAGAAGTAGTCTGACAACGGTGGGAGCTTCCATTAACTATTGCTTCAAGTTTACCAACATCATCATTCATGATACTTCACCACAACTCACAGCTGGAAAGAACCCAACCAAAGGTCACGCCACTCATCTGGGTAATGGGAAGTAGTCTTAAAAGTCCAGTAAGTCACACAGGCATATGGTCACAAACTGGCACGTGGTTGTGCAACGTTATAGTGATGTACTTAACCCTGTATATGGATGTTCCTCTCTAAAGCTGAATGTGCAACAAGTATGCTGGGCCTTTCGTAGGACATCAGGGCAAGGAACTAGCATTACTTTGTTGAAGCAGAATCCAGGTAACTGGGGCTCAGAAGTTTGCATTCCAGAAATTGACCCGGATGTTACTGGAGCCTTTTAAGTCAGATAGACATGTACTTCTTCCCCACTGGGCTGAAGCGCCCCTAAACCTAAGCACTTGGTCAGCAATTTAGTCCTCAAGTTGTATAGTGCCTCCTGACTGGTATGTTGCTTCTTCTGTCATTGCATCCAGATATATAATACAAGTAACATCACCCCATACAACAAGCCAGGACTATTGGCTTTGTCAATGGTTGTTAGCTGCATAAGATAAATAGGTAACAACAATGGCTTTCTTTGTATAAAATATTTTAAAAGCTTCAGTTCCAAAATGATGAGACTGTGAAAGAACTATAACCAGTTTATTTAAAGTTACATCAAAGGCAGGGAAGGTTGGTACAGCTGCGGAGTGTATTTTCACCCTGATGGTGAGGGCAAAAATGGAGAACCCAATTGTTACCCCTATCAGCACCTGCTTTTTAGAACTGCCTGTGCTGAGCACCGTCAGGACCCGGCCCATTTAAAACCATGTGTACAATATACTGGGCGTAAACTCAACACATTCTGAATCTTCACTATTTCCATCGCATAGAAATGAAATTATTTTAGACCCATTTTTGGTCTGGCATAGAGACAGCTTTAACTGACTCACCAGCCTCATATTGTCCACAGCGTCATAAAAAATGCGTAAATATATACAAACATACTTAGGCTTTTCATTAGCTGCTGTACCATGGCAGCTGAGCCACTTCTTCGCTTTTATATTTGTGCAAGGTTTTACGTTTATTGCATATATCTGCACAAAAAGCCTCAGGCTGCTAGCCTGCTACCAGCTGAATCTGAGCTTGCTTTTACCAATGCTTATTTCTCTTCAATGACCAGACTTAACTCAAGAGTTCAATGACCGGAGGTTGCTTGAAGGGGCGTGGCTAAAGCGGCAGAGGCTCGGCTTTGGTGGCGTGTTTCTCGCTCAAGAGCCTCATTGGCTACTCGTGTCCCGCATGTAAATAGCAGCGTGACTGGGGCGGAACAGTAAAGGAAGGGTAACGAGTCTATCTTACGTCACATCGGAAAATATCAACGTCGGCGTGCCCACCCCCTTCCCCTCCTATTAGTCACTTGAGTACTGACAGAGCCACACTCTTGGCGAGAATGAAAAATTTCTTAGCTAACGTAACGGAAAGTTTCAATTCTATTAAGGACAAGGAGGCGAGGATTATGCAGTCCTTTCTTCTCTTTATTACAATAGCAGATTTAAAGTGGACCAATAAGAAAACTTTTCAGGAACTACAACTCCCATGAGCACATGGGCTACAGTGTCCATAACAACAGCCATCCAATCACGAGGGCCTCCACTGTATAACTGGTCCTGACGTCCCTTCCTCTTCCTCTTCTTCTCTGCGAGGAAAGATCTCGAGGACGTTCATCACTCCTTCTGGTCTTGTCCTAAAGCAACACAAGACAAACCGTTATCGTGTTCCCCTATCCGTGTACGGAAGCATGGAAACGCAATACATGAGAACCTTTTTTCGAGATAACATTGAATACTAGTATAATAGACATTCGAACCGTAAACATGAGCAAGCAGGAATGACCTGAACTCCCGAAGTAGCAAGATAACATCTGAATACTAGTATAATAGGCATTTTAACCATAAACATGAGCAAGCAGGAATGACCTGAACTCCATAAGTAGCACGAATACTGCCAAGCAGAGATAGCCGTTTAGACATTCAAACCCCCTTGAAACATTTACTTACCGGAATTACGGAGAAGTTGG
Source organism: Lissotriton helveticus (assembly GCF_964261635.1). NCBI lineage: Eukaryota > Metazoa > Chordata > Amphibia > Caudata > Salamandridae > Lissotriton > Lissotriton helveticus. The sequence goes on from NC_136060.1 coordinate 483,767,467, forward strand.
GTTGGGAGAGACCACAGAGTCTCGGGAGGGATAATCCTCGCCTCCTTGTCCTTAATAGAATTGAAACTTTCCGTTACGTTAGCTAGGACATTTTTCATTCTATGTCAGGACGGAGGCGAGGATTATGCAGGTTTAAAGCCTTTCAACCACCAATTCTGCGGCACCATAAATGGGCTTGAAATAGAATTTCTTAAATGTGGATTCGGAGGACCAGTCTGCCGCGGCCATAATATCCTCTAGCCTGCCGCCGAGCTGAACGGCCTTAGAAGCCATTGCTCCCCTCGTGGAATGGGCTCCGAACCTGGTCACATCCACCCCCGCCTCGGTCATGATCCAGCGGACCCACCTGGCGATGGTTGGAGAGGAAACCACTTTGAACGGTTTCTGTAAAGCGATGAGGAGCTGACGTTCCCCCGGAGGGCGATATTCGAGCGTCATGTCCTCGTACGCCTTAAGACACCTCACAACACAGAGTTTGGGTTGATCCGGAAAGGTAGGGTACGATACCGACCTGATGTTAGTCTTGGTTCTCCTAGCCACCGTAAAAGTGACTCCATCCGGGGTGTACGCCCGAGCGGAAATTGTCCAGGGCTCTCACGTCCGAGACTCGTTTGCACGAGACCAGACATAATAAGATCGCCAACTTGGCGGACAACTCCTTCCTAGTGAGGGACTGATTATCCCCCCAGGAGCGGAGTAGACGGAGAACGATGTTGACATCCCAGAGACAGTCATATCTGGGTTCTGGGGGCCTAGACAGTCTAGCCCCTTTCATCAGTTTGCAGACCCACGGGTGCTCCCCTACGGGCTTCCCATCCACGTGGGCATGCCCCGCCGAAATGGCGGATCTGAAAGAGTTGATAGACCGGTAAGCCAAGCCTGAATGAGCCAATTCAGCCAGAAAATTCAAGACGTGAGTAACGTCCGCCCCCACGGGATCGGTGAGTCTTCCCATACACCGAAGATGCCACCTTCCCCAAGCCGAGCGATACCTCCTGATAGTTCTTGGAGCCCAGGCTCGCCATGAGGTACCATGTCTCCTGGGGAATCAACGGAAGAGGCTCCCCCAAGGGACCCTTGAGCAGAGACGGGAACAAGGGCAGTCGAATCCGACAGTCCCACAACGGTTCCAACAAGGGCGGAAACCACGCTTGGGCCCGCCAAAACGGAGTCATCAGGGTCATGTACACTCATGGTCGGCGAATCTGCCGTCACTCGAGGAATCATCAGAAACGGAGGGAGCGCGTATGGTAGTTCCAGCAACCAATTCTGCAGGAACGCATCCCCTGCGGTTGCCGTCGGATCCGGCCTCCAGCTCCCAAACCTCGGGGATGACGGTTGAGTCGGGAGCAAAAAGATCCCCAGTGCACGGACTCCACTAGGTCCTCAAAGCCTGGAAGGCTGTCCGATCCAGCCGCCAATCGGTGAAAATCGCGGAAGTTCCTGGGGTGCCAGACCGCAATCGAGGTTCGCCGTCCCGGAAGTTACTCCGCCAACCCCGAAACGGCATCTCCAGGCAAAAATGCCAGAAGTAATTTGCCAGTTCCGCCCAGGTCTGAGACCGAGGGCTGCCCAGGCGATCGATGTAGTGCACCGCCGACGCCAGGTTTGTACGTAATAGGATGCAACCCGATACTCTGCTCTGAGTCAGAGATCTCACTGTAAAGAACCCGCTAGAGGTTCTAGGCAGTTGAAGTGAAGCCAAAGTTCCTCCACGGACCAACGGCCCCCCAGCCCGACCAGCTGGCATCCGACTCGATGATCAGATCCGGCTGGAGCCGGAGATTGTTCTCCCGTTCCGCGCACACACGTGCTCGATCGACCCACGTACTTCCGTCCTCGTCTCCTCCGTCAGGGAGACGCGTTTGGAGTACGTGAGCCCCGTCCTGAGGTGTTGCACCCCCAGACGTTGCAGGGCCCCGTACCGCAGGGGGCCCGGGAGGATCGCCCTAATCGAGGAGACCCACGATGCAGACCAGCTGACTCCGGGAGATGCTGTCCTTCTGAAGGACCTGAGACAGCTCCCTGCGAAACTTGGTGACCTCCTGAAAAGGAAGGCTGAGGGAGGCCGACTCTGAATCGAATAGGGAACCCAAAGGTGACCTGCCTCATGGCCTGAGCTCGGATTTCTGTGCATGTAGCACGAAACCCAGAAGCGGGAGCAGAGCGGTAGTCATGTTCAAGTTGTCTTGGAGACGGACCGACGATTGATCCAAGATCAGGATGTCATCGAGATATCTGCTCAGCCGAACGCCCTCTCACGCAGAGTCTCTACCACCGGCCGAAGGAGCTTCGTAAAGCACCACGGGGCCGAAGAGAGGCGTTTGAAAAACGAAACCTTGCCGTCCCAAGGGAACTGCGGGAAACGCCGGAGAGGCGGAGAGATGGGAACCGAGAGGTACGCGTCCTGCAAGGCTAGACGGACCATCCGATCCCCCAGGAGGAGGATATCGCGTCGGAGATGGATCCCCTCCATCTTGCAGTGGTGGAACCAGCCACTCGTTGAATCCCCGCAATTTTAGCACCGGCCGAAAGCCTTTAGTTTAGGGGACCGGCCGAAACCCTGTGTCCTTCTTCTTGACCAAAAGATACTGATCAAAATCCGTAGGGTGCAGGAGGGATCTGTGGCTCGCCCCCAAGCTTAGGATCGTTTTTAATGAGAAGCAACCGCTAACGCTCCGTCGCCAATGCGAAGTTTGCAGGCCCAAGAAACATAGGGCGCGCTGGGACCCAACTGCCACGACCTCTGTGGATAACGCAGACCCTGACTCTTGGCCGACACAGCCAGCTGAGATCTGAGCTATGGGACCCACGGCATCCAGGAGGTGACCTGACAGTTACGCCAGGAGCGGTCTATGTCTTACGTCGGGTCCTACGTGAACTTGGCAAAGAACGCGAAGAGTTTATCATCAATGTCCGGGGTGACGGCCACCCTGCCCTCTAGCTTCGATCAAGAGCATTCACCCCGCATGCGGGTTCTAACCTCCTTCTTCCGAGGTTGGCGAAATGTTACTCGCCACACAAGCCGCCACCTTGGGGTCAGGAATCCACTCCGACGACCTACGATGATATATCCTTGTAGGGTCAAACAGATCGGAGGACTTCCCATCCCCATCCTGGGACCCCGATGAGTGAGACACCGGGCGCCATGGTCGACCCGTGTAGTCTGCCTCATTCGAGGAACCCCTTCATCGGACATACCCTCTCCCTCCAAGGGGAAACCAACATCTTGGTCTGTCTCAAAAGCGACCCCGTCGCCATCTGTCTCCAGATCCTCTCCGGGTTTGAATCCCTCCCGGCAGGGTACATGTGTGAGCGTCCGCGCACTCTGTCGCAAGGAGTCCCCCAAACGGTCGGACTCCCCCAGGTGCCCCGCGTGACGCTCTTTTTACCCCCACCCTGCGCGCTTCGAGGTCCGCGGTCCACCGACACTGGGGAACCAAACACCCCGGGGATACCCTGGGCGAGTGCGCCCACCCAATCCCTCGGAGGAGCTAGCCCAGAATCCAGGGCCAGCGACCGAGCGCAACCAACTGCAGGCGGGAAGGGTTGGAAGAGAAGTCTCTTCCGCCTCCTGAATTAAGGGGATTGCCTGGTCAGATGCCAGAGTTAGATGAGGGTGAGAGCACGTATACACCTTAAATAATGACTGTAGGTAGCCCCCTCGCCAGTGCTCAAGCAACCCAGCTATCAAAACTGGGCGCAGTACCTTGATGCCACCACCAGGTGGCGCTGCGCAGTAGCGCGAGTGAGGGGATCACCGAAGCCGGTGTCGGGCGAGGGTTGGTGAGGCAGAGCGGCGCTCTCCTCAGCGCGCCGCCACGCCAGCAGAAAACCGCCAACAGGCAGCTTCTCCGTAGCGCCGGGCGCCCCACAGAGCCGAGAAAGCGCGGGAAGCGCGCAAACACGGTCCGCGATAAGCGGGAGGATGGCGGCGCAAGCAGAGCCTGACGCGCGTCGGTCACAAAACGATTCCTACATGTGCGAGTCAAGCTTGACGCCCGATTCTATCATTAAGCAGAAACAAAGCTAAACAGAAGCAAGTTACGATATCGACATCATAATAATCATAATAAGCGTATCAAGATAATAGTAATAATAATAAGCGCACAGAAATATCAAAGTCAAACAATACGTCAGTAGGAAAAGAAGTTGACTTAACTGCGATTCTATCATTAAGCAGAAACAAAGCTAAACAGAAGCAAGTTACGATATCGACATCATAATAATCAAAATAAGCATATCAAGATAATAGGAATAATAATAAGCGCACAGAAATATCAAAGTCAAACAATACGTCAGTAGGAAAAGAAGTTGACTTAACTGACGAGCAGAGAAGAAAGAGGAAGAGGAAGGGACTTCAGGACCAGTTATACAGTGGAGGCCCTCGTGATTGGATGGCTGTTGTTATGGACACTGTAGCCCATGTGCTCATGGGAGTTGTAGTTCCTGAAAAGTTTTCTTATTGGTCCACTTTAGATCTGCTATTGTAATAAAGAGAAGAAAGGACTGCATAATCCTCGCCTCCGTCCTGACATAGAATTGGAACCGCCTAGGGGGCGAGAACCATCTTAGAGTCAGGCAAAAGCCCTTCCCTTTTACGCTCTAACGCCTACAATTTCCTGACTCCAAAAGGGCCTCCGCCTGGGACATAACTGGTGCATGCGCATTCTTTTCCCCGTGCTTGTCGTTTTACAACTGACAGGCGCGCGCTTCCTTATACGGTCGGACAAAGGCACGTTACCGAGCCGGTGTTCTATCGACAGCCTCACCCCATCTGTCTGGATTGCACGCATGCGCACTGTCATTCAGTTTCAAGATTCAGTGGCGAGCGTTAACAACACTACTACACTGGCCTGCTGCAGGCTTCTTCAAGCTCAGCCCAGCTGTCACACGCCTCTCTCGCACACAAACGCACGCACGCACGCACGCTTATTTCGCAGGAGTTTGCAGGGTGCTTCCCGTTTCATCACATGCACACTCAGACCACTTGTTACCCACGTTGAGAGGTGTTAGTGTTCACTTGCTGCAATCCGGTGACACAGACATACACACAGGCTCTGAGATTAGGCACAACAGATAGTATACACAACAGCCAGCACACATTTACCCAGGCTCACTGTCACCAGTGCATGCCATGCGCTGCTCCTCTGTCTCTCCTATCCTGCCCTCCCCCCTTGTGTCTGTGGGTCGCTCCTGTGGTACCCTCGCTGCTGCCAGAGCATGTACTATGGCTTTGCTTCATCTGTGCATTTCTGGTGGTTATTCCACACTGGCTGCAAACAGCTCACGTGTGCGTGCAGCTCTTGGAGCATAAAGTATCCTGCCTCTGCCCAGTGCATGCCATGGACTGCTCAGGCGCGCCTAAATGGATTCTTTAGCAACCTGCTCAGTCAGGCGCTACAATTATTTATGTAACTTGTTTGATATCTCACTTCTCTTTCTTCCATTACCTGCCTGTTGGACCTAGGGAACCCCAAGTCACATAGGGTAGCTTGGCACTAAGTGGGAAGGCCTAACTCCAAGGAACATGTGCTAAGTTTGCGCCACACCCATCAGTAACATAAAATCCAACCACTCAAAAATAAGGACACTACACCATTGTTAGAAAAATATGAGCTGTTTTATAAAAGTTTTCTTTAAATCTCCGTAGATACTTAGCTCTCTTTAGTCACAGTACATAAGTTCAACTCTGCATCAAAGAAATCAGCACTAAACAGTGTTTACAGAAGAGAAATCATCACTACTCAATTTACAAGCAAACAAATTCAGTACAAGGTCTCTAAGTAAGTATCAGTGGTTCACTTTGTGAATTCAGGTAACCTTTGGTTTACACGAGTGGGGACAACTGACTATTCCCCTGCAGCATCAAAGAACAATGGCTACTAACCCCCCACCTCACTGTTCCATGAAAGTTCTCCTCTAATCCTGTACAGAGAGGTTTATTTACCAGCACATCACTAATCAGTTTCCAATAGCTGCATTAAGGTGATCAGGTCACTAGTGGAAGTCTTGAAGGCTTCTAGCTGTAATTAGCCACTCTTACTTAGCTTACTTAGACCCTTAGGTAGAGACCGATCCTCAGCCCCTTGGTCGGTAGAACTCTGATCTTTAGGTTTCCCCCAACACACACTCCTTACTTTTTAGAGGTGGGCCCTCTGGGCCATAGTCTCGGAACGCATGGGGAGAGAAAGATCACACCAGTGGTCTCTGCCCGTGTCTGCCCGCTGTTCGTCTCGCCTCACCAGCCGCTCAAGGTCAGAGCTGGCGCGGGGTGAAGAGAGCCACACGGGCTGAAGGGGCCGATGCTCGCCTCACCCGCCTCACCAGCCGCTCGAGGTCAGAGCTGGCGCGGGGTGAAGAGAGCCACACGGGCTGAAGGGGCCGATGCTCGCCTCACCCGCTTCCTCGTTGAACGCTGATTCCGCCTCTCCTGAGGGAAACGGCCCGACTGAGCAGGCACGAGTGATTAGCGGCTCCAAGACCGAGCCTGCTCAGCTGCGGCAATACTTCTTCCTTTGCTCCACCCTCGCTCCTAGGCCAGTGTTCACTCTACCGGGCCTGCGCAGATTGGGGAGAGGCTTTTCTTCACAAGCCTCCGATCGTTCTCGCCGGCCCAATGAAAGAATGAGGTCGCTTCCTCCCCTCGACCACACTACCTGCGGTCACTGCCCCGATCACACGGTCCCTGACTTCTCCTCCTGGCGAGCCGCTATTCACAACCCAGCAGCCTGACACCACAGGTACGAGGAGGGATTCCGGTTGGAATGTCTAGGGGGGGGGGAAAGGCAAATAGGTCCTCAGTTCACTTAGGGAGCTGAACGAGGAGGTCACAAGAATCGATTTCTCCAATTTAACCCTTCCTTCTTCTTGGTAATATGCTACCAGAGTCTTACTGAGGGCTTTCTTAATGGGCAATGGACTGAGCTCCTCAGTAATTCAGTCACCCTTGACCACTCCTAGCCCCTTCTTCTAGGCTATGGATCTGTCAGGCGCCCAGGGTCTCCAGGAATACCTCGTGGCCGGGTCAAGTCAGTAACTACAAGGGGAGAGGGGTGGTGAAGCAGTAAAGAAGCGTCCCTACACTGGGAGATCAACCCTCTGGATATCCTACCCCCACCTTGTGCTACAGCCTCTACTCCAGCTGACTCTCTCTGGTAAGACAAAATGGCTGCTCCGCAGCTGACCTTTTATAGACTGGCCTCAGAAGGTCCAGAAGGTTCTGGAAGGTCCCTATGCTAGTCTATGGGTCCTGTCTAGGGATGACCGTTATGGCAGTTAAGGGCGACCATTTTGTGGGTCCCATACTCTCTAGTCAGAAAAGGCACCTAGGCCTCAGGTAAAAACTATGAGGGCAAAAGAGCATCTAACCCCTGCCAACACCACAAAAATCCAGTGGACACAAAAAGATTGAAAAGGTTTTGAGGGGCAAAAAGGGGACAAAATACATAATTAACAGAAGGGCTACTCAAAGGGCAGACAGGTCTAACACTGCCTAAGAGCATCAACCTAAAACAAGAGCTCCAGCCACTCTATCTACTCACGTACGACACCAAAATGCTTCCCACAGAGGCCACACTGCAATTCAACACAATACCAACCAAGCACTGCCCCAGGAATGTGCTAACTGTCCACTAATGTGCTTTGGCTCGTCATAAGGAGTATGAAGTGCTATAGAAATTCAATTCCTATTACTCTACCTGAAACAGGTTGGCACATTGGTGGAGGGCTAGAGCTGAATGTACCATACTAGCAGCCATAGTACTTTGTACCAAGGGCAATATTCTGGGAAATGGGCTATGGTTGCTTAGACTGACATGCCGTGTGCCCTCTGAGGGCCCCTCATCGTGTTTCCTACATTTCAACCTGGTTTGGCAGGTTGTGGAAGTGTACATGTATTTTCATATTCCTGGTGGGAGAGTAGAGAGGAGAAAGTTTTATAATACAGCCAGGAAAAAAGAATCTACATGACTTTACCTTTTACCTAGCATATGTAGAACTTAAGACAGGACTGTTTACATGGCAGCTGGTGAGTTTTCTTTTACACTTCTCAGTTTGCAGTCTGATGCTGTCCTGGCCGAGGGTTTACTGAGAACCACTAGGGTTGGGTGTCTTGTCTGCATGATAAGCCGGGGTGCTGGTCAGCTTTGTAAATGATGCACCTGGTTTTGAAGATGGTGCATTCTGGCACATTGAATCAATAGAGTCCCAACAGGATGGGGTGATGTGGTCATATTTGTTATGTGATCATATTTCTCCAGTCCCTGGATGAGACATACTGTGGCGTGTAGAATGTCCTTAAAGGGTGCAGTGTGGCGTCTGAGAGGCCATGGAGCATGGTGTTACAGATATTCAGATGAGTGGCTACAAGTGCTTGAACAGAAGTTCTGAAGTTGCTTTCTGGATGAAACCGTTTAACTTTCTTTAGAAAAGAGACCTGGCGCCAGGGCGTTTCTGTTTTATTGACAATGTGTTTTCGTGAGGGCGAGGTCTGGTGTCCAGGGTGGATCCAAGTAACTTGGAATTTAGTGAAAAGGTTCATGCCATTGAGCCAGTTTTCTACAGGTTTTTGCTTACTGGTCTTGGCAAATAACAGTAATTCTGTCTTGGTTGGGATGAGCTTCAGCTTGGTGCTGCACCGCCACATATAGATGATGTGGAGATGGTGTTTGAGGCACTGGATGTCCGAAGCAATGGAGACTTTCAAGTAGCGCATTATCAGACTGTTTGTGAGTCTTGATGCTGCTATCTATGAGCGGAGCACCAAGCGGCTCCTTGAAGAGGTTGAAGATGACGGGACAGTGTGGAACCCTGAGGGACTCCACAGGAACTTTTGGGATCAGGAGGTGCCCAATTGAACAAACTAGTGTCAGTTGGAAAAGTAGGAGGAAAACTAGTGAAAGACGTTGTAGATGAATCCCATTCAAGACTCTAGGGTTCATATATGGTTAGGATGGCAAACTGGTAAAGGCAGCTGAGAGGTCCAGAAATATTAGTAGGCCGGGGTCCTCTTCATTTGTGGTCAGGAAAGCATTGTCTAGCTGTAGGTAGCCTCGCTTCCTTCATAGGTTCTTGTAGCCCTCTTGATGTCCTACTCAGACCTTGATATGTATGAAGCCTCCTCAAAAATAAGCGTCACTCCACAAATCGAAAAGAAAGACAAACTTTGCTGTCTCTGAAAATAGTTGCAGAGTTGCTGTATTAACATAAAACCAGTTGAACCCTATTACTGATACACAAACTCTTTTCTGAAACACACACATAGGCCCAGCTGTGATTAAGATGGAGTTGTAGAGTTTGTCAGCCTGGTAGAGCCTCTCTGTACTGACAAAGGCGCTGATGGACCTCACCAAGATGCATGGTACTCACAATGTTGAGTCAAGTGAGACAGTTCTAGGTCAAGTCAGAGCAGCAAATTAACAATTTCCAAACCGGCGCCAGTGATCTTCTTATCGTTATTTTTTCTGAGCTCTGGATTGGGGAATGAGGCAGGTTAACTCTACCAGCACCTTGTGGTGTAGTCTGCAAAAACCCTCTCAAACGTCTACCTGGACTTTTTTCCATAGGGCTATAATCTTTATATCATGTGAGATGCATGCATCGTGAGTTTGCACTGATGCGCTGTTTCTGGAAGCCATTGGAAAGCTACTGCTTGAGAGCCCAGATGAAGCCTAAACATTATATCTCCATCCAGATGGAAGGACAATATAACTAGATATGCTTGTCAGCAATTATTGACTGTAAGGGGCTGACTTGATCTGCTGCTTCCGGTGAGTGTTTCTGAGTGTATTATTGCTCTGGAAGATTTTAGAATTCAGTTTGTATGGCGGAAGCAGGATACTCAAAAAGATGCCCTTGAGTAAGACATACAAGGCCTTAGTGCCATCTCCCTTTGAGAAGACTCAGATCCCGGAAGAGTGCCCTCCCTCAAGACCAGACCAGTCCCTCGTTGGGCGGAAAGTTAGGATCATCGGGCACAAGGTCAGGTCTGTGCTTCTGGTGGGCAGATTTCCTGAGCTATGTTTGTCCCAACCCCTCCTCGTTATTTGCAAGGCACTGATGACACATAGGAAGAAGTTGAGGGATCCTATGCTGTGGACCTCATTGTAACAATAAACAGGCAACATGAAACCGGCTAGGCAGGACATTAGCACTTTTGTTGTGAGCCCTCCCCAAGACATAGCCCTTCACTAGGCACATGCTAGTAGTACCCCCGGCCAAACATGAGACACCAAATCGGCATTTATGGAACTTGAGAGCAATGGATCGTCACACTATTCACAGAATGCCTGAGGCCAAAGCCTCACCTCCTGCCCCCATGCTCCTCCCCAAGCTGCCATCAGTCACTGGCATTGGACATGCTTGGTTTGAGCCATGCAATGCTATCCCTTGTTCATTCACTTCAAATGACTGCACTGAGCCTTGAGTTTGAACAATGGCTGAGGATGAAGACCCAAGCATGACTCTGCTACCTGAGCTCAATGTGAATCCTAGAAGCAGCATGGAAGTGAGACTGGGCAGGGCCCCAAGAGAGAAGAATGGCATTACTTTCTCTCCTAGCTTGATAAAAGGAAAAGCGCTCTTCAAAGAGGGAAGAAAATCCCGAGTCTTCCTGGCCTCTCCTTTCCAGCACCAGGAGATAACCACACAACTATAAGAGGGCTGATGGAAAACAACTGCAGAACCTTTAGCCCTTTAACGCATCAAGTGTCAACGTGTCAGTATTGGGCCAGATTCACAAAGCTCTCGGTTAAAACTCCACACTAGTCGCATTACCCCTACGAGGGTGACCACATACCTGAGGATCATTAGCAGCTAGATTCATGAAAGGGCCGTTTTGCGAGTCTTTAATAGCGATTCATAAGGAATCGCTATTAAGAACTTGCAAAACGGGATTCATGTAGGAATTGCTAAATAAATTGCGATTCCTACACATTCCTTATTTGCGATTAGCAAATTGCTAATCGCAAATAAGGAATAACTCCCCATTCATTCCTATGGGCCAAAGGCCCATAGAATGAATGGGGAGTTATTCCTTAAATAAGGATGCGATTTCAAGGGTGCAAGAGTGTCCAAAGGATACCCTGTAGCACCCCTGAAATCTGAATTTACACTGATGTTGTGCACACACATGTCCAAAGGACATGTGTGTGTGTAACATGCAACTTAGAAAAATGCATTTAAGTGCATTTTTCTAAGTTTTAGCTATTTACCACGAGGTTTGACTTCGTGGTAAATAGCGGTCCTAAATTGCGATTTCGCAATTTCAAAATGGTTCATGAATTGCATTTAAGGAATCTCAAATAGAGATTCCTTAAATGCAATTCCTTGCAAATGTGCGAATTCTTTATTAGCGAATTTTGCATTTGGGATGATGAATCCCAAATGCAAAAATTGCAATCGCAAAGGGCCAGATTCTCAGATTCTGGCCCTTTGCAAGCACAATTATGCTTGATGAATCTAGCCGTAGGTCTTTACTTTTCTATAGCCTAATGCATTCCGGGTATTGTAGTCGTTCCTATACTCCTGGAAATGTACAACAGTTCAGGCATCCTGGAGTGCTCCATCGCGTACGGTATGCAAGCACTTTACCATGCGTAAATGCCTTGGCCACGTTTACAGTTATTGACTGCAAGGGGCTGGTCGGATGTGCTGCTGCTGGGGAATGTTTTCTGAAAATGTATTACTGCTCGGGAAAAATATTTTAGAGTACACCTTCTATGGCTGGAGCAGGAAAGTGGTAAGCAAGATTCCTCCAAGTAAGCCATGCAGGACCTTAATGCTGCTCCCTTAGAGAAGACCCTCATCGCGGAAAAGGGCCCTTTCTGAAGGACAGACCAGGCCTTCCTGGGCTCAAAGACAGGACCATCGGGCCAAAGGCCAGGTATGTGCTTCTGGTGGGAGGATTTCTTGAGCCATGTCCGTCCCAACTCCCTGTAATATTGTGAGCAGTCTAGTAGTTGGGTGTGGGTGGAGTTATGGGGCTGGAGGAAGAGGAGGAGTCAGGGCAGGAAAGGGGCAGTTAGTGTAGGGTGTGGTATCCTCGTGTGGGCTCATGTCTGCTGCTCGCTCCTGGAACTCGGAACGCTCTGTGTAGTTGATTCCGAGTACTCCAGTGCGGCGGTTGGCGTGGGCTCCTTTAGATGTGATTTTACCTTGCTGAATAAATAAGTAGTATTTATTTACTTACCTGACTACTTCGTTTCCTTCATCGTGGGATTCTTCACTGGCGACGATGGCGAAACACACCCACCCGAATTGTGAGCCTGCAGCCCTGGTATAACCAGATCAAGATTACCGTTGCGAGAATCACCGTCTGGATCTTCCCTGAGAGTTGATCGAGCATTCCGCTGATGGGACTGCCTTAATCCGTGAAAATCCCGCTTTCTCAACTCTAGCGGTGAGACTTTTATCTAATTTCGTTCTCTTTTCCCATTGGGCATTCAATCATCGGCAGCGCGAGTTAACGCATGCGCTCAGCCTCGCGCTCAGTGTTCTCATCAGCGCGCGTGTGTACTAGACTGTCAACGCATACGCAACAGAGAATTTCTTCGTTGTCTGAAACAAAGCGTCGCTTAGCAACATTGCGTTTATGACGCATTGACAACCAGACAGAGTTTCCCAGCTGCTTCTTATTTGGAATGCAATTACATCATAATGATCTGCCTATTCAGTGCTAAAACAATGACATTCATGTTTGGACTGCATTTCTCTATGGCATCACAATATTAATCTGTCTGCCAATTTATTTTTTTCTATTAATTTCTTGAAGTGAAGGGACAATTAACCAAATCATACCGCATCAAAGTCATTGTTATTATTACTATCTTCATTATATCAACATGGAGAGTTTCAATGTTCCTTCCCCGTTCTTAGCAAGCCCAGGCGAACCGCTTTTGGAGTGGAAGCAATGGCGTGAAGGTTTTGAGGCATATCTTGAAGCTATAGGGGGTGAGAATTATACTGACAAACGTAAACTTGCCATTCTCAAACACTCCCTTGGCGCAGAAGGCAGGCAAGTTTTATCTCATCTGCCTCCTCTAACTGTAGAGAATTCGTCTGAAGAAGAGACTGATGTTTACGAGAATGCCATTATGCAGCTCGACAAACTATATATCAAAAAAGTTAATGAAGTAGTAGCACCTCATACATTTTTGAGTAGGCAGCAATTACCTATTGAACCTATTGATTCCTTCGTGAAAGATTTAAGAATTTTGGCAGCCAAATGCAATTACCAAGAATTTCACGATCAGATGGTGAGAGACCAATTAGTACATAATGTAGCAAATGTAAGACTACAAGAAAAGTTACTTGATGCGAAAGACTTCTCTCTCTCTAAGGCTCTTGACATTGCACATCGTTTTGAGGATATGAAGTTAGGCATGAAGGAATTATCTGAAAAAAAATCAAAAGATTCTTCAGTGGAAAAGCCTACAATTTCTGAGGTTCAAGTTGTCAAGAGGAAACATGTGGAAAATTCTTCGAGCAAACCATTGTTTTCCGCATCGATGAATTCAAGTTTCAGAAAAGAAGTTGTTTGTTTTAAGTGCGGCTTTCCGGGCCATGTTGCAACTGATAAAAGATGTCCTGCAATTGGACAATTCTGCAATTATTGCAGATCTAAAGGCCATTTTTCGAGGATGTGCAAAAGTCGCAACAGATCTAGAAATTTTTCCTCTGAACCCAGACGTACCAATTATTCAGATGTTCAAGTAGTACATAGTGATAATGAAGACTATGAGGACCTTCTAGCTGTGTATGAAATTGGAGAAGAAAAAAAGGATGCACCTTTCTGTATGCTACAGATTAGTTCTAAATTTATAAAAGTCATGGCAGATTCTGGTGCAAGACACACTTTAATAGGTGACGAAGTTATGAAAGAATTTCCAGATGAATCTTTGTTACCTTCTGACATAAGGTTACTTGGTTACAGTAAGAAACCAATAGAGGTGCTTGGGTATTTTTCCGCTACCTTATCTTTTAAAGGTAAATCCATTATTTCTAAAGTTTATGTGGCTAAGGAGGGTTCATGCTTATTGGGTTGGCCACAGCAGAGAGATTTGATGATTAAGCTTGATCCTAATCATCCAGAACAAGTTTTGGGATATTCTGATTTTGTTAATTCTGTTGATGTATCCTCTGTTAACAAGTGGGAAACGCTCTTTCCTCAAGTTTTTTCTTCCAATTTAGGTTTGTTAAAAAAATTTAAACACAAGATCATTTTGAAACATAATGCTGTACCTAAAGTACATAAAGTGCGCAACATTCCGCTGTCTTTGAGGGAGTCTGTTAAAAAGGAACTTCAAAGACTGTGTGAACTTGATGTGATCGAAGAAATTGAATCTTCCGAATGGCTTTCGCCTGTTGTTGTAGCTCACAAACGTAATGGAAAGATTTGTTTATGTGTTGATATGCGTGACCTAAATTCTAATGTTTGGGTTGACAGGCACCCACTTCCAAACATTGGCGAGATGTTCTCAAAACTCAAAGATGCTGCAGTCTTTACTACGTTGGATTTATCTAACGCATATCATCAAATTGCCCTCCATGATGATAGTAAGCATCTTACATCTTTTATAACTACTGAAGGAGCATACAGGTACAAAAGGATGCCCTTCGGTTTAGTGTCTGCTTCTTCCGTATTCCAGCATGTCATGCATAACTTGTTCAAAAATGTGTCTAATGTTCTCTATTTCCAGGACGACATTTTGGTTTTCGGTAAGGATGATCGTGAGCATTCTGAAGTTCTATTTAAAGTTTTATCTATTTTGCAAGACAATGGGCTTGTTATGTTATGTTATGTTATTGTTTTTTATTGTGCGCACAGCGACTCCAGCTAAGGAGGATCCTGGCGCATTTGACAAGGAAGAACATAAGAAAAAACATAACACAGCAGGAAAAACAGACAGCCGGAAAGGACCACTCTAATATGAAGGTACATCAAAGAGCTAAAAACTAAGAGGGGCAACTAAAACAGAAAAGTTTTCAATGCTCTTCGGAAAGCCATAAGATCCTCCAGCAGGCGAATTTCCACTGGAAGAGAGTTCCAAGCTGATGCCGCTTTTACACCAAAGGAACGTCCCCCCATACAGCAGAGCCTGTATCTAGGGACTACAGCCAAGGCCTGGCCCTGGGAGCGAAGGGTGCGAGTGGGAACATAGAAAGAAAGAAAGCAGGACAAAATTTCAGGGCCTATGCCTCTCAAAATCTTAAAGGTCAAACAAAGGACCTTGAAGAGGATACGCTTCCTCACTGGGAGCCAGTGCAGGGAGCGAAGGACACTCGCCACCGGGCAAAATCTAGGCAGGCCGACAATCGCCCTGGCCGCAGCATTTTGTACCCGTTGCAGTCGAGTGAGCTCGGCCTGATTAGCCCCAGCAAGAAGAGAGCTCGCGTAGTCCAGGCGAGAGATAACAGTGGCCTGGATTACTAACTGTCTGGTTGGGGCGTCAAAATACTTGAGGACAGGTCTTAAGCCTCTCAACAGACCAAAGCAACAGGCAGCTGTTTTTTTAGTATGCCCTACAAAGGTAAGACCAGCGTCTAACCAGACTCCCAGATTTTTCAACTCCAGCACCGGCGTCGGAGTAGGACCCAGCTCTGGTGGCCACCATTGATCACCCCAAAGTTTCACTCCCCTTCCGACAATCATGACCTCTGTCTTAGTGGTATTTAGCTGGAGACAGTTCCCCGTCAACCAGCTAGCCACCACCTTCAGTCCATCCTGAAACCTGGGGGCATCTAATTCCGCATCCCCGCTGAGAGTAACCGCCAGCTGTGTGTCGTCGGCATATGAGACCAAAGTTAGGCCCCACTGCCTAGCGACATCAGCCAGCGGTCTCACGTACAGATTAAACAACGTGGGACTCAGCGAGGATCCCTGCGGAACCCCCATGGCCAGTGGCTGGAATTTGGACTTGAAGGGAGGGATGGCAACACAGAAGGAACGATTGCCGAGATAGGAGCGGAACCACTGCAAAGCCTGGCCGCCGACACCTATTTCCTCGAGCCGATGCAGGAGGATACTGTGAGAGACCGTATCAAAGGCGTCGCTGAGATCTAACAATATCAACGCCGCCGTCTGACCAGCATCCAACACTGCACGGAGATGTTCCACCATCACAAGAAGAGCGGTCTCCGTGCTGTGCCCAGCACGGAAGCCGTTTTGTGTGGGGTCAAGGACATTGGTTCGGGCGAGATATTCTGATAGGGCCAGATTGACATGGGCCTCTGTTATCTTCGCCGGCCAGGGCAGCAGCGAGATGGGACGATAGCTTTCGGGCTTAGACGGGTCCAAGGAAGGCTTCTTGATGATAGGGGACACCACCGCCTGCTTCCACTTAGTTGGAACCACCCCCGACTCCAAGGAGAGGTTGACCAGGGAACACACAACAGAGCGCCCCATAAAGGCCTGCTCTCTAAAAAGAGCCGGTCTTACTGGATCAGATGGAGAGCCAGATTTAACTCGCAGAGCAAGTTTGTCAAACCCCTCCGAGGAAAGAGGGGGGAAGGAGAGCAGGGTGGTATGATGTAACGTCCCATTAGAACTTCCCAGATTGATCCCTGTGCTAGGGAATGCCCAATAGATTGCTTGGACTTTTCCCAGAAAGTACGAAGCAAGGGATTCACAGTGGGAGATGGAACTCACAACCACAGAGGAAGTTCGCTTCGCCACAAGATCCTTCACGGCCTTAAAGATGGTCTTCGACGGGTTTGAGCTATTGCGAATTTCTGCAGCATAATATGCCGCTCGAGCTCGGCAGATAGCCCGGTGGTAAATCTTGACGGAAATAGCATACGCGGCTTTTAAATCAGCCCCATATGTCTTCCGCCATGCTCTTTCTGCCCGTCTACAGGCTCCCTTCAAGGCACGTAAGGTGCTGTCGTACCAGGGACTCGACTCTCTAGTACTGATTTTACTCGATATGATGGGAATCAGAGTGTCGAGAGCCCTGGTAATCCAAGAGCAAAAGAGGTCATAACCCTCTTCCGCGCCTTTCAGTGGGCCCAGCGGATCTTCCGCTAGAAGGCGATGAAAGTCCTCTAGCCTGAGTTTGTTCCAAAGTCTCCTAGGTACGCGTCTCACCGAGGGGATGGAGGGGGTCATGGGAATAGGACACCGGATAGTCACCAGGAAATGGTCGGTCCATGCTAATGGAGAAATAGATGTAATTTTAGTCTCCGGCAGATTGGTGAAGAAGGGGTCAAGAATATGTCCCCCTATATGGGTAGGCTGAGAGACCAGCTGGTGAAGCTGACAGGCCTCTAAGTCAGCAGAAATGCTGCGTACCGCCAAGTTGGAAGGTGAGTCAAAATGTAGGTTCAGATCACCCAAGATGGAATAGTTGGCACAACCTGTAACCAGTGTGCCAAGGGCATCGGGGAAAGAATTTCTGAACACCACATCGCTACCCGGCGGACGGTACACCACCATCTCAGAGAGCGTAAACTCAGGGCTGACAGAAATTTTAAAAGAGGCACTTTCACACCCGGCAATGTTAAGGCCACTCCACACGCACGCAAAGCAAGACCTAACTATCAGAGCTATGCCACCACCTCTAGAAGATCTATTCAGAGTGAACATAGAATAGTCAGGGGGGCATACAAGATTGGAAATAGCTACATCCGCATCCTGGAGCCAGGTTTCAGTAATGGCCAAAACATCCGGTGCTTCATCCTTGAATAGATCGTAGATGTTCTGATGGTGTTTCAAAGCCGATCTAACATTCAAATTTAAGACCCGCAAGAAGGGCAAGGAGCCCTTAGGGCGGAGGGCAGCCAATGAAGCCTTCCGAAGGATAGACCCCGGTGGATCCAGCGCCCAGCCATCACAGCGGCACCGATACGGGCCACAAAGCGGATGGACAGGCGGAAGATTGCACCTCAGACTAGCCTGGCCGATGGAGTATAAGCTCTCTCTAGAATAGCTCAACATGCCGACACACAAAGGGATAGGAGGCCTGCCAGAGCCCAACTACCCGCAGCGACCCGCACGGCCTTAGCGCGGACGGGCGCAGACGGGCAGGACTCTGGCACGACTCTGGCCACGCGAAGGCGCGCCCGCTCCGCGAACACGCTCCGCTAGGGGAGGAACTTTAAGTAGGCGTTCCCTCAGATACTCATGCGCAGTCAAGCGCAGGCGAAAAACTAGCACCTCTACCCCACTCCAAGATGGCACTCAGAGACCCAGAGACAACCCACCCCAGGTACCGGACCCGCCAAACGGCGGTGCAACAACAATTACCGTGCAGGTAAGGGGGCCACATCCAGCAAGAGCACACAGGTTTAAAAAGCAAAGAAAGGTAAAGTTAAAAGCGGAAAACAGCAGCGCGAGCGCTCCGACCGCAAATGCGCTACCTTGTCTGAAGAGGGAGACGGGGACTCGCCTTAAGTAGGCGTTCCCTCAGATACTCATGCGCAGTCAAGCGCAGGCGAAAAACTAGCGCCTCTACCCCACTCCAAGATGGCACTCAGAGACCCAGAGACAACCCACCCCAGGTACCGGACCCGCCAAACGGCGGTGCAACAACAATTACCGTGCAGGTAAGGGGGCCACAATCCAGCAAGAGCACACAGGTTTAAAAAGCAAAGAAAGGTAAAGTTAAAAGCGGAAAACAGCAGCGCGAGCGCTCCGACCGCAAATGCGCTACCTTGTCTGAAGAGGGAGACGGGGACTCGCCTTAAGTAGGCGTTCCCTCAGATACTCATGCGCAGTCAAGCGCAGGCGAAAAACTAGCGCCTCTACCCCACTCCAAGATGGCACTCAGAGACCCAGAGACAACCCACCCCAGGTACCGGACCCGCCAAACGGCGGTGCAACAACAATTACCGTGCAGGTAAGGGGGCCACAATCCAGCAAGAGCACACAGGTTTAAAAAGCAAAGAAAGGTAAAGTTAAAAGCGGAAAACAGCAGCGCGAGCGCTCCGACCGCAAATGCGCTACCTTGTCTGAAGAGGGAGACGGGGACTCGCCTTAAGTAGGCGTTCCCTCAGATACTCATGTGCACTCAAGCGCAGGCGAAAAACTAGCGCCTCTACCCCACTCCAAGATGGCACTCAGAGACCCAGAGACAACCCACCCCAGGTACCGGACCCGCCAAATGGCGGTGCAACAACAATTACCATGCAGGTAAGGGGGCCACAATCCAGCAAGAGCACACAGGTTTAAAAAGCAAAGAAAGGTAAAGTTAAAAGCGGAAAACAGCAGCGCGAGCGCTCCGACCGCAAATGCACTACCTTGTCTGAAGAGGGAGACGGGGACTCGCCTTAAGTAGGCGTTCCCTCAGATACTCATGCGCAGTCAAGCGCAGGCGAAAAACTAGCGCCTCTACCCCACTCCAAGATGGCACTCAGAGACCCAGAGACAACCCACCCCAGGTACCGGACCCGCCAAACGGCGGTGCAACAACAATTACCGTGCAGGTAAGGGGGCCACAATCCAGCAAGAGCACACAGGTTTAAAAAGCAAAGAAAGGTAAAGTTAAAAGCGGAAAACAGCAGCGCGAGCGCTCCGACCGCAAATGCGCTACCTTGTCTGAAGAGGGAGACGGGGACTCGCCTTAAGTAGGCGTTCCCTCAGATACTCATGCGCAGTCAAGCGCAGGCGAAAAACTAGCGCCTCTACCCCACTCCAAGATGGCACTCAGAGACCCAGAGACAACCCACCCCAGGTACCGGACCCGCCAAACGGCGGTGCAACAACAATTACCGTGCAGGTAAGGGGGCCACAATCCAGCAAGAGCACACAGGTTTAAAAAGCAAAGAAAGGTAAAGTTAAAAGCGGAAAACAGCAGCGCGAGCGCTCCGACCGCAAATGCGCTACCTTGTCCCTCACCAAGGAAAAATGTAAATTTGGCAGAGATTCTGTGGATTATTTGGAGCATTCCATTAGTAAGAAAGGCATCTCTCCTAAGTTGAGTTTGGTTAAAGCTATTGAAAATGCACCTGAACCTTGTAACAAAGATCAGCTCAAGTCTTTTTTGGGACTAGCCGAATATTATGCCAAATTCATTCCTTCTTTTGCAGACAAAACTTCTCATTTAAGAAATCTGATGAAAAATCAACAACAATTTGTTTGGGATGCAAATTGTAAAGATCAATTTAATTTTGTTAAAAAGTGCATTATTTCTGCCCCTGCGTTATCTCCTTTTGACACCAATTGTAAGTCAATCATTGTCACCGCTGCAAGCAATGTGGGCATTGGTGCGGTACTGATGCAAAAGCAGAAGATTGGTCTTGTTACCATTGCTTTCGCATCAAGACCGTTGCGTGGTGCTGAGATAAAATATTCAACTTTAGAAAAGGAAACCTTAGCCTGTTGGTGGGGAATTGAATATTTTCGCAAATATGTATATGGTACCAATTTTGTTGTGAGAACTGATCACCGTCCCCTCGTGGATCTTTTCACGACCAAAGGCTGTGGTAAGGCTACTTCCAGAATTGCAAGGTGGCAATTTAAGTTACAAGACTTTCATTTCTTAGTTGAATACATTCCTGGTGCGAAGAATGTTTTAGCTGACTTTCTTTCAAGATTGCCTGTTGAGGATGATGATTTGGTTGCTCCTGATGATGATCCTGATAAAGTTGTATCGATCTGTGAGGTGTCCAATGGGTGTATTAAAGAAGACGAATGGAGGATTGCATGTAGTGATGATCATGATTATACGAATGTTGTGTCTTTTATTAAGAATGGATGGCCTGTCAAAACGAATTTGTCGCAGGGGGTTTTGCCTTATTTTCATTTTGCGCAAGAATTGTCTGTTCAATGTGATACTTTGTTGAGGGGTCTACTTTTGGTAGTTCCACAAGCTCTTAGAGAAACGGTTTTGGATATGGCTCATGAAGGCCACCCAGGCATGTCCAGCATGAAGAGAAGAATAAGGTGTGAATTCTGGTGGCCTGGTGTCGACAGATGTATTGAAAGAAAGGTTAGATCTTGTATAGATTGTTCCGTCAGTAACAAGTCTCAGAAAGTTGTGAAATATCAACGTGATTCTGTTACTAGACCTTCTAGACCCTGGGAGTGTGTCTCACTTGATATTGCTGGTCCAATGAGTTTTGGTCAAAGTCCTATCTATGCTATTGTTTTAGTTGATCAATTTTCTCATTGGCCCGAGGTGAAATTTGTTCCGCATGTTTCTGCTAGAGTCATCATTGAATTTTTAAATTCTATCTTTGAGAAAGAAGGTTTCCCAGTTTCCATCTTATCTGATAACGGTACGCAGTTTACCTCTGTTGAGATGAAGTTATTTTGTAGCAACCACGGGATAATTCACAAGCGTTCTTCAGTGTATTATCCCCAAGGTAATGGCATGGTGGAAAGGTGGAGCAGAGTTCTTAAGGAAGGTTTACAACAGGCGGTATGTAATGGTGAAAATTGTTATGAGGCTGTTAAGAAACTATTATGGAGTTATAGGAATACTCCTCGATTTGAGGGTGATTTGTCTCCTTTCGAAAAAATGCGTGGGAGGAAGGGTGTGTGTAATATGAGCCAACTGTGGATGAGGGATCTAATTAATGGCAAATGTAAGAAATCTGGTTCTGGTTTAGTCAGTGCTGCTGTTAGTAGCCCGTGTAGTGTTGGTGATTGGGTATGTGTGAGGAAGTCTGGTTTCATTAGATCTGGTGAGTCACATTTTTCTGATCCTATGCTTGTAGTTAGAGTGGGTAGACAAGTGGTGGAGTTGACAGATGGAAATGTTTGGAGTCTTTCCAAGATTGTTAATGTTCCTAGGTTGGGTGGTGGTTCATCACCTATAGCTGGTCTTCCTCATAACAAGGTTGGTGGTGCACCCATTCTTCATGGTGGGCGGTTCTCCTCTTCTGTGCCTGTGCGCATTGCTGCTCCCATTTCCTATGCCAGAGGGTCAAACCCTCGGTTAAGGCAGCCTCCCTCATGGTTCAAAGACTTCAAAGTGGGAAAATAATTTGTTCTGCCATTATGTAAAGTTTATTGTATTCTTTGCTGTTTCTGCTTTATTTATGTATTGATTTAAGTGGTTCATATGATGTATCTTTATTTTTTTTTTTCCTATTCCTTTTTATATTTATTCTTTTCAAGGAAGGAGGATGTGTGGTATCCTCGTGTGTGCTCGTGTCTGCTGCTCGCTCCTGGAATTCGGAACACTCTGTGTAGTTGATTCCGAGTACTCCAGTGCGGCGGTTGGCGTGGGCTCCTTTAGATGTGATTTTACCTTGCTGAATAAATAAGTAGTATTTATTTACTTACCTGACTACTTCGTTTCCTTCATCGTGGGATTCTTCATAGGGACAGGGATGAGTGAGGAGTAAGATAATAAAGCTCCTTGAAACATAAAGTAAGTGTCTGTCTTCATTGCATGCAAGACACTACACTCCCCCTCATCATGTGCAAGACACTGGAGACCGGTGGAGGGGGAAGGGGGGATCCTATGCTGAGGATTAGTTTGTGTCAGTAAATGGGCAACATGAAATAGGGCAGGCAGGACATCAGCACTTTTTTGGTGTAATCAATACCCAAGATTTGGCCTTTCACTAGGCGCTAGCTAGTTCCCCCAACACAGGGCACTTGCGTTTCCTAATATATTATTTATCCCAAGTGGAACAAAAACTTCTCTTTGGCCACTATCAAACATGGTGATGTTCCCACCCTGAAAATGCCCTTACTCCGGCTTTGACAGGAGTATATCTGCACATGTCACCGAGGTGGGGAAATACCTGCAAGGGGATGTGATTACCACAATCTTACAAGCTTGTGAGCAGATGCTTATACAGGGTGCCTGCCCTCCAAAAAAAACAAACTGCCCACAATTCCGTCCCCAACCCTACACACCTTACAAGTGTAAAATCCCACCATTTGTGATTCTGCACTCAATATTTGCCGCTCAGTAAAGGTGCTAGATATCTCCATTAAATTGCATGCCAAGGGCAACATTTTCTTTGTACCAGAATCAGTACTGTAATTGCCCCCAAACTGAACGGCAGCAGGGTGCCCGCAATTATGTTTGCGGATGACACCCTGCTGCTGTCGAAATCCCCTATGGGAATACAATGTGTATTGGATGGGTTTTTGGAATTTTGCATAGAGAGGGGTCTTGAGATCAATGTTACTAAAACAAAATATATGATCTTAAACCCCACCCCATCATCACGTCCCAATCCCTCTCTAGGTTTAGCGCGGCTAGAGAGGGTATCTACATTTGAGTACCTGGGAGTAACCCTCAATGAGCACATGACCTGGGGTACACAACAGGCTAGGGCAAACATGAAATTGGCCCAGATATCGGGCGGAATCTCTAGGATGACAAACTCATCTCCTTATCGCCCACTTGGCCCTGTCATCCAGATCTACAAATCCCAGGCAAGGGGGGCAGTTACTTATGGGGGTGAGTTGTGGGGCCATACCGCTGCCAAAAACTTAACAAGTACGGAAAATAAATTCATCAGGCAGTTGGTAGCTCTTCCACCAAGTACCCCGCTACTCCCATTGAGAATGGATTTGGGTATCAGACCAATTGCAGATGAACTGGGTTTAAAACCACTAACTTTTTGGCGGCGTTCGTGGAGCAGCCAAGATCTTACCAACTACAGAAAGGAGCTCCAGGAGTTCTTAACTCTACCAAAAGCCTCCAACATCCCATGGCTTGGATACATAAAAAGTTCCTGTGAGAGCCTGAACTTATCAGAACTTTGGACTGACCCGGCGAACTCAAGCGCCAGGATTCCACGCAAGGTATTGTCAAAGGCTTACTATGACCAAAAGTTGGCTAATATTCTGAACACAGTGCGTGAGGGATCTCTAACGAACTTATTTATCCAAAGCAAATACTTTTACCTAGTGGAATGTGTTCTGGATGGTATAACTCCTGTGCTGACCAGAAAGTTATTTTTGCAATGGAGATATGGCACACTCCCCCTTAGATCATTCACTAGCTCATGGTCTTCCCCCCGACTATCGAGCACTGCCCGGCATGTGTGCATCTTAAAGAAAATGACTTACATGTGGTCTTCTTTTGCAAAGCCTATAAAAAAATTAGGAGATATTGGCTAATCCCCATTAAAAAAAAACTGGGCTTCAGACAGTTCTTACCTGCATACAGAATTTTAAAAACCGAAGTGTCCCCCCCAATTGTGTTCGCAGTGGCAAAGTACCTAACAGCTATGTGGCTTACTCGCAATCGTCTCTTGAAAGCAGAACTTGCTTTCAAACAAAACTAATTTTACCATTAACTTTTAAATCTCAATGTGATGATGAATTGACTAATGTCTAAACAGTGTATTTTATAAGAATGTTTTATAGGATTTCGAAATGTTTTATTCTTTGTACATCTTTGATGATCTGCAGATCGAAATAAAGATTGAAATGAGAATGAGTACTGTAATTGCTCCCAGGCTACAGGTATCTGCAAAGTTATGGTTTCTGCTACATTTTTCATTTGTTTACACTATTTTCATTGTGGTTTTCCGTCTAATGTTTTAAGTATAATGTGTAAAAAAGGAGAAATAAATATTCAATATTTCAATCTCAGACCACATTAAATTGTTACCAAATAAAAGTTTGGCAGCCAGCAGGAGTGCACTTATAAGATTTACACACCACATGCCTAATACCACATAAAACGAGGTGTATGTGTGAGTGAGATGTCAGGGTGGGAGTGCACAGGGCGGGTGAGGTTGGAGGTGCATTACATTGAGAGTCTGCGATTGTTATGAGTGAAGCTGCAAGCTGCAGGGTAAAGTACTATGGCCCACATGCATCATTGTGACATTTTGCACTTCCTAATTTGCAAAAAATAAGGAATCGCAAATTAAGAAGTGCAAAATGCTATGCATCATTATTTTCGGTATTCATTTGTGATTCGGTAAAAATCGCAATTTTTACCGAATCCCAAATGAATACCGAATTCTTAAGTTAATTTTCGCAATTCCCATTGATTCCTATAGGAGTCAATGGGAATTGCGAGTGGCACTTTGAAAATTTCATGGGTGCAGGGGGGGTCCAAAGGACCCCCCCATGCACCCCTGAAATGTATTTTTCGCATCATGTTTCACACACACATGTCCTAAGGACATGTGTGTGTGAAACATGAATGTTGAAAAAAAAACATTTTAAGCATTTTAAACACTTTTTCCAAATTTACCGAGTGGATCAACCACTCGGTAAATTTGGCACCCTAATTGCAAATTTACAGTTTTAAATTTAATGATGCATTGCTTTTAAGAAATCGCACATCTGCGACTTCTTAAAAGCACCCGCAATTTTAGAACTCGCAAACATGTTACGAATTCCAAAATTGCTTCATGCATCCCAAAAAGCACTTTTGCATTCGCAAACGGCCGATTTTAAGGAATCGCACCGTTTGCGACTACAAAAATGCTTGATGCATGTGGGCCTATATGAATGCTGATGCTAAGGTTATGTGGGAGGGAGATTATGCGTGGGATATGGTTGGTCCACTAGTGGGGCATCCTGGGGTTGTATATGGCATCTTTGGAGTGGTTTTCCCACAACTTTTTGCCTTCAATTCTCCTGTTTTTGCTGCCTTCGGTTTTGTTGGCTATAGGACTCAACACTCTTTACCACTGCTAACCAGTGCTAACGTGTTTTGTGCATTCTCCTTTAAACATGGTACCTTTGACTTACACCCAATTGGCACATTTCATGTACTTGTACCCAGGGCATGTAAATCAAAAGCTACTAGTGGGCTTGCAGCACAGATTGTGCCACCCGCTTAAGTAGCCTTCTATACATGACTCAGACCTGCCATTGCAGCCTGTGTGTGCAGTTTTAAACTACCATTTTGACATGGCATGAAAGACATTTGCTAGGCCTAAACCTTCCTATTTAATACATACAAGTCACCACAAGGGTAGGCCCTAAATAGCCCATATGGCAGGGTGCAATGTATTTAAAAAGTTGGACATGTACTTTTAACGTTTACATGTCCTGGTAGTGAAAAGCTATTACATTTGTTTTTCACTGGTGCAAGGCTTACCTCTTCCATAGGAAACATTAGGTTAACTTATTACATTTAATACGTGATCAATTTCAATTGGGAGCAGACAGAAATATCGAGTTTGGAGTCAAAAGAATTTCAAATTAAGTTGTATTTTAAGTCACAATTCTGAAAATGCCTGCAGCTTGTATCCTGGGTTAAATGACTTTGTGTATTGCTCGCAGTGAGACAAAGGGGAAAAAAGTGTTGTCAGGATGAGCCCTCACTGAATTGATAATGAGGGAGCTGTCACTTACCTCATTTGCACATCACAAAGCCTATGCCTGAGCACACTCACAAAGTGTTTGGCACTAGTCTTATGTGACCCCAGACAAGCTGGGGCCATGGCAGGGTTGCAGAAAATTCCAGACACCTCTGGGGGTGGAACCTTCTAAAACCTACTCCCACCTCAAAGTGGGCACCAGGTATAAATATAGGATCCTCAGACTAATTTCCTCAGTACACCTCTAGACCTGTAAAACTGCTGTGCTGCACCACAAGAAAGACTGCTACTCTGGTGCCTGAGTGGAAAGGACTGGATATGAATCTAGAACCCAGGACCACAAGTGACTCCAAGGGCTAATTGGCTGTTGTTTTGAGTAGCGCCTCAGGAACAGAAAAGGCTCTAATCACCTTGAACCCAGCACCTGGACCTTGTCTGCTGTGAGTCCTTCCCCCAAGTGGCGCCACCCCAGTCCTGAACCCTTGGAATTGGACCTGAAGCTGCCAGCCCAGCTGTGATCCTGTGGGCAGAACCGACTCAGTGCAACACATCTCCTCACAGCTCTGCTTTGGAACCAATGCAGCGTGAAGTATCCCCCAATGCCAGACTTTACATCGCAGCCTGCAGTCTCCTTGGAACTGCTGCTGTGTAACGCAATGCCGACGCAAGCCTTCACATCTCATGCCCCTTATTAAGGCATCTTTGACGATGACTCAGGGCTCTGCATCTCTGGCTGGAATTTTTTTTTAAACCACTGCTGCGCAATGCATCCTCATCACCAGACTTTGCATCGCAAGCTCCTCATTGATGGCATCTTCAATAGTGACGCAGGATTTGTCACCGCAGCATCCTCAGAACTGCCACTTCGCAACACATCCTCAATGTGGGAACTCGTAACTTTGTTCAGATGGCCTAACTTGGTCGCTGTAACCGACCTGCACTCCATCGTGGTCGGCCAGAACTTGTGACTTTGTCCTGCTCCGGCATGACCAGATAACCACAGTTTGCACTTTTGCTTCTACATACTATTTCCACTTAAAACTTTAATATTGCATATCACCGGTTGTACTGATTGGATTTTTGTCATTTAAGTCTCAAATATTTTATTCCATTTCACTCTATTTTTCAAAATTGGTGTGGGATTTTTCTTATGTTTTACTTTCACTTTATTACTGTTTGAAGTGTTGCTTAAATCCTTCACACATTGCCACTAAGTCAAGCCTGGCAGCTTTTTGTGCCAAGCTACCAGAGGATTAAGCAAAGTTTAATTTGGGGTTTGCTTGTGTTTCACCCTGACAGGAATTGTGGTTTCTTCTTGAGTAGGGTTTCTCCCACCTCAACTAATAATCCAATTTCCTACACTCTGTGACCAGAGAGATGACCCACTTCCCCACCTCCAGTTGTCCCTACTAATATAACAAGTACACTTCACTGCTGGACCAGATAGAAGGGCCAATCCCAAACTCCAGGTGTCATTACTAATTCAATATCCATCCTTCACTACTGGACCCGATGGAAGAGCCAATCCCCCTTCCAGTTATCCCCACCAACACTGTTGGCTGGATTAGACAAAAGAGTTAATCCTCACCACCAGTTGTTCACACCCTTGTGTCCTGGGCCAAACAGGAGTCAGCCTCCCCACCTCCAGTTGTCCTTAATAATGGACCAAGCAGAGGCAACAATCTCTAACCTTAAAAGAAACTGACATACTACAGTGGGATGTTCCAAGCACTGTGAAAACGTTCCTTTGAGTAATGGGGCTATTGGGTGCTCCTGTGTATCACAATGTCCCGCGGATTTGGGTACTATTGAGCTCGAGTGGATTGCCCAAGTACTTTCTTTGTACTGCAGCGTCACAAGTTGTACCTTGAGCAAGAATACAAGGCTTCATCCAGAAGGTTTGGAACAGCACCATTACTGTCAATGTTCCATCGGAGTCACAACGCCACCCACCACCACCCTCCGCACCTGGACTCCGATCAGCACCGAAGACACCATCCGCACAATGAACTCCATCCACTCCGGATCGCCGACCGACCCCTGCCCTCACCACGTCTTCAACAAGGCCGACGCTGTCATCGCACCCCACCTGCGGGACATCATCAACACCTCCTTCAGCACCGCCACCTTCCCGGAGAGCTGGAAGCACGCCGAACTCAGCGCCCTTCTCAAGAAACCCACAGCAGACCCCACCGACCTCAAGAACTACCGTCCCATCTCGCTCCTCCCGTTCCCGGCCAAAGTCATCGAGAAGACCGTCAACAAACAACTGGCCGCCTTCCTCGAGACGAATGGATCCCTCGACCCCTCACAGTCTGGCTTCCGAGCGAACCACAGCACCGAGACCGCCCTCATCGCCGCCACCGATGACCTTCGAACTCTGATGGACAACGGGGAAACAGCGGCCCTCATCCTCCTGGACCTCTCCGCGGCTTTCGACACAGTCTGCCACCGCACCCTAGTACAGCGCCTCGGCAACATCGGAATCCAGGACAAGGCACTGGAATGGATCACCTCCTTCCTCGACGGAAGAACACAGAGAGTCCGTCTACCACCGTACAAGTCAGAGGCCACCGAAGTCATCTGCGGCGTACCCCAGGGATCCTCGCTGAGCCCAACCCTCTTCAACGTCTACATGAGCCCCCTCGCGACCATCGCACGCCAACACAACCTGAACATCATCTCCTACGCCGATGACACCCAGCTGATCCTCTCCCTGACCAACGACCCCGACGCCGCCAGAGCCAACCTGCACGAAGGGATGAGAGAGGTAGCCGAATGGATGACGACCAGCCGCCTGAAACTGAACGCAGACAAGACGGAGGTCCTCATCCTGGGCTCCTCGCCCTCCGCCTGGGACGACTCCTGGTGGCCCCCCGCCCTGGGCACCGCACCCACACCGACGGACCACGCACGCAACCTGGGCTTCATCCTGGACTCCTCCCTCTCCATGACCAGACAAGTCAACGCCGTCTCCTCGTCATGCTTCAACATCCTGCGCATGCTACGGAAGATCTTCCGGTGGATCCCCACCGAGACCAGGAAGACTGTCACCCAGGCCCTCGTCACTAGCCGACTGGACTACGGCAACGCCCTCTACGCCGGAACCACCGCCAAGCTCCAGAAGAGACTCCAGCGGATCCAGAACGCCTCAGCCAGACTCATCCTCGACATCCCACGAAACAGCCACATCTCCGGACACCTGAGAGACCTGCACTGGCTCCCGGTCAACAAGAGGATCACCTTCCGCCTCCTCACCCACGCGCACAAAGCCCTACACGACCAAGGCCCGAGCTACCTCAACAACAGGATCAACTTCTACACTCCCACGCGCCCCCTCAGATCAACCAGCCACGCCCTCGCCGCCGTCCCCCGCATCCGAAGAGCGACAACAGGAGGAAGGTCCTTCTCCCACCTGGCTGCAAAGACCTGGAACTCACTCCCGTCCGACCTGCGCCTGACCCAAGACCACCTCTCCTTCAGGAAGAAGCTCAAGACCTGGCTGTTCGAGCAGTAACGGCACCCCCCCCCTCCCAGCGCCTTGAGACCCTACGGGTGAGTAGTGCGCTATACAAATGACTTGATTGATTGATTGATTGATGGATTGTATTAAAAATAGAATAGATCTTTACTTGCAGGAGGACGCTGTAGGGCTGTTACAGTTAGACACAACACAAAATCAGAAGGTTGGGATGGAGATACGACCCCAAACATTCTTGCACTATCGATTGAGAGTATGGAACTGAGGGACTGAGTGGAAAGAGAGCACGTAGCACTCGGCTGCTGAGGCTTCCAAGTCACGCAGGGAGGTCCAGGCCCCCGGGGGTTGAGCAACCTCTACTATTGATTTTCATTAGAGAGGGGAGTGCGTGGGGACCCCTCACCAGAAAGAACCCAGGGACCCATGCAGTGGGAACTGTCCTAGGGACCCCCAGGAGAAACTCAACAATGAGCGGTGCCACGCAAACAATGAAGCTGGTCCCTGGGCCCCCAAGCCCCCAGGAACTGAAGAGGAGACTGCACCTGTGTACTCATCTAACCCTATACCTATGTCTGAGAGGGAAGTGGGGCATGTCAGGCATCAGCGCCCGCATGAACTGCTTGCAGTTAACAGAGACAATACCGAGTCCTGCACAGGATTAAGACTGGGAGGGGAGTTGGCTCGGTGTAGGACGGGTCTCTCTATAGTGTACTAACACGAAGTACACTGTGTAGAGAGTCCAGTGAGACCCAGATTGGTATACAGAGGCAAAAGTAGAGAATACTAACGCTCTATTTGTGGTAGTGTGGGCGAGCAGTTAGGCTCATCAGAGGGCAGTGCTAAGCATTTGTTGTACTCACAGAGGCAATAAATGAGACACACACTGAAGAATAAATCCGAGACCAATTTACAAAACTAACATCGATTTTTATGTAATTTTTCAGACAAGACTTCATTCTACAGTAAGTACCTTTTAAGGTATTAAGTTTTCAAATTCACAAAAGAAATCGCTTTTGTGCAAAATTACGCACAATTGAAGTCAATGGGAGAATAGAAAAAAATGAATATAAAATCACACATTTGGATCTCAAGGTTCACCTTCTGGATTTAGGCAAGTACCCAGGCTAGTCTCAATGCTCCACTAGCGGATTCTCAGGAGCATCCTGGATTTGGCCGGGAGCAGGGTGCTGAGGTCATTGGTATCTGGTGCACTATGAGGAAGGAGGGTACATGATAACACACGTACAGGTAAGTCCCGAAAGATCCTAATCAAGGAAGCATGGTCGTAAGAGCATCAGGCTCATGGGAGCATGGCTGGATCGTAGATACCCAGGCCGGGCAGGCTTGGTGCACAGTAGATAGGGCAGCCGGGCGGTGCACGTCAAGATGTCCTCGCAGTCAGAAGCAGGCAGATATGAGAGGCGATTCCAGGACAGTTGGGCCACTGACAAAGTGGGTCTCAGGAGCATCGATGTCCCTCGATGGGTGCATGCTTCCTGGGCAGCTGGAGTCCAGAATGGACTCTTAGCCTTGGTGAATGCTGCAGAGGGTTCTATACCACTGGTATTGGTGCAGCATGGCTCCGTTAGATCCTGGTGTCTCCCTACTTGGATGGGAGACAGATTTGATCCCCTGGGGCTGGTGTACTACTTTTGGTTCGAGTACTGCGTCTAAGGGGCCGTTAAGCTGTAAGTCGCAAAACCGTATTCTGCTGATTCAGTGCCTGGGGACTGCAGGGGAGAAGTACCTCTCCTCCAAGGGAGTTCTTTGGTAAGTTGCCAAAGGCTGGAGGTGCTCTGGTGTTCTTGCATGCCTCACAGTTGCAGAACGAGACAGCACACCACGATTGTCGAGTCCTTAAGCTAGAAGACAGAGTTTGATGCCAATTTTCTGAAGCAGGGCTTCAGTCCTTGGGTCAGCAGCTCTTCTTTGGCCTTATCCTCTCTGTGTCCTTCGAATCTAAAATTCAAACCCTAGGGATGCCACCTAAATACTAAATTTAGAGGTATTCAAGGGAATGACAGGTAGTAGCCAATGGGCCACCTACATTTAGGGTGTCTACACCCACTAGGTGACCACTTTCTGTGGAAGGGGCACTACCCTAGCCCTGATAGGTTCATTCCTGCCATACCACAATGGAGGAATTGAAAAAGTTGTGTTCACATCACCTCCCCAACTTAGGGGTGGTGCTGGCACACCTCCAAATATAACTAATTTTCCCACCTTTCCTTCGCCTAATGTGGAGCAGGAAAGGGGGGTTGGCCTCCTCCACTATGGAGCTATCTGGGCTGTATTTCAAAGGTGGCATCACCTTTTTAGCCATGGCACAAGTGCTATAAAAAGAAGTGGGGGGACTGACCAAGTTAGGCAGTATGCAAGTGACATCATGACGCTTGCCATCAGAGCACATGAGGTCATAACGCGTGACATTCCATGTGGCATCACAGGAAGTGACCATACTGGAAGTCACATCATAAGCAGTGACATCAGATACTAAGACCTCAAACATATGTTTATCAGGTGTATCATGGTTACATTAAAGTGCATTTTAATATTTAAAAAATGAGATTTGAAGTCAGGGTTGTGCCAGAAAAGTGACACAATCCTGACGCAAAATCAACTAATACATTTTTTTCAATACACTTCCACAATGAAATTAGCAACAAGGAAAAGCATGGTAGTAGATCTGTTCTGCTTAATTGGCTGTAAAGTCTGCATTTTAAAATATCTTATGGGGTTAAGGCATCAGCTGCAGAGGTGCCCAGTAAATCTCAGGGAATAATAATAATCATAATGGTGAGATTACTTTGGAGGTTAACGCATTTGTTGAAGAGATCTGCGTTTTTTGCGTAGTACCAAATTTGAATCAAAGTATTATAGAAGATTAAGTTGTCTCCTGCAAAACATAATCACCCACTGTCCGGGGGGTGGGGGGGATAACAGGTGTTTTGGGATTATTGAACCTCTATTTTGTTGCTACCTTCTTCAGGTTTGTTTTTCCTGATATTGCTACACACATGGTGTGCATCTTATACAATGTTGTTAGCATAAATGCACCACTTAATTATGAAATAGTGCTCTGATATGTGTACGTTATAACATATGCCACTGAAAATGCAATACAATATGTTTAAAATAAAAAAGTTGTCTCTGCAAAGCACATCTTGCAACATGCAGATCATACATTTTTATTTTATGTAGATAGGTTAGTGGATTGCTGCTTTGTACACAGAGATCCTTTTGTTGCTTGAAGTTAATAAATTGTATTCCTTCTAGTAGACCACAGAGAGCTATGAAGGGCATTTGACTCCTACACCTTGTAATCCTGACTGTCTCCTGTAACACATCTTGTTCATTGATTTGCACACTTACATGATTTATTTTGAATGGATAATGTGTATGTTATGTAAAACGCTCTAACACTCTGAATTGGGATGAATAGCTCTATACAAATATTAAATACTGCTATTTACATTGTTATTTGTGTATAAAATGTAACATACCAATCCATCTGACAATCGTACAGAGCATGCATTTATATACAGGGACTGAACAAAATAAAAAGCATGCATCTCTTAAGTACCTGTGAAGAGATAACACACGCTGTGCTTTTGTTTCCTCTCTGGTGCATTTGCATTTCAGTGTGAGGTTCTAGGCCGCCTCCAGTCCGATAGTAGATCAAAAGGAGGCCTGATGACCCCTAAATTTCGCCCAGCTGGAGGTGAAAAACAAAAGCCCCTTGTATGAAGGTGGATACCTGACTATGGTTACCCCAGATTTTTTGCCTAGTGTTTAGCTGGTTTTCGACGTAGTTGGCCTGGGATCCTGCTAATCAGGCTCCCAGGCTATCTGCTCTCTCTGTAAAATGGACCCCATGTACTTTAAGTACATCTCCAATTGGATACTGGGTCACCTTATGAGCCCCTGTACAGTGTACTATAGGTACTCAGGGCATAGGTGCATCCAAGGCCTACCATGGGCTGCAGCATATATTATGCCACCCCTGGCTGGCCACTCACATTGACACAAC
Source organism: Lissotriton helveticus (assembly GCF_964261635.1). Classification (NCBI taxonomy): domain Eukaryota; kingdom Metazoa; phylum Chordata; class Amphibia; order Caudata; family Salamandridae; genus Lissotriton; species Lissotriton helveticus. The sequence goes on from NC_136060.1 coordinate 483,801,174, forward strand.
TGGCTGATCACTCAGCTGGGGCAAGGTCGTGTAATCACCCCTTGCTTAGATATAGTATACCTATATCTAACCTTATATCTAGACACATATACACCTATAAGTCACTCCTATGGCAGGCCTTAACAATCCTGGAGGCAGAGTGCTTGGTTTTATGTGAGATGGTGCTCTAGCATGAGCTGAGCCTGTCTGCAGCTTTCGGAACCATGTCCTTATAGCTGTTCTAGGATATTGCCATACCATATACTCTTAAGTGCATTATGAACCTCGCGGTCAGATGCTATCTCTGGTTTGGCTTTATCAAAACATGTCGAGTAAGGTGTCATACGTTTTGGAATACTACCCCCTCGCCAGTTCTAGCGACGGGGGTAGCATTCCACCCTTCTAGAGGGAGAAGACATGTTGTTCCTACTATTCCCGGTTAAAGTTAACCAGAGCCGCAGCATCACAAAATGGATGCTGCTGCCACAGACACAAGTCTGACCTGCTGCTGGGAGTCCTTCCAGCGAGGGAGGCTTGGACAATAGGTTTCCTGTCTTGGGAGGTGCTAGCACCACCCCAGACAGACTCTTGTGTATTAGGGCAGGGAGGGCTGAAAGAAAGGAGACACTGCCTGGGGCACACAAGGTGTCCCATGCATAGTCCAGTTCAAACCGGTGCTGGGGCTCTCCAGCCCCAGCTCTGGCGCGAAACTGGACAAAGGGAAAGGGGTGTAACCACCCCCTTCCCTGGTCCCACCCATAAGAGGGACCTAGCAGGTAATCCAGCCCCTAGATTTGGTATATAGGTAGGAGCTGAGTCCCAAGACTTTAGATTATCCTGACTGAAACTCTGAAACGAAACTCTGGACCTTCACTGATCTACTTTGCAAGAATACGACTGAAGAATCTCCCTTGTGGTCAAGAAGTGACCACCCTTCACAAGCAGGCACCAACCTAGCGATCAACGACTTGCTTTGTCGATGTTCCTGCCGGAGCCCGAGCAAGGAGCCTGACGAGAACCGGACTTCCAGACATCCAACAGCCCGATCCACAGTCCCAGCAGAGCTGAGACCCGTGGAGGCGACGAGAGAAGTGGGACCGGCCATCTCGAAAAGTCTGCGACCAGCTAATTGTGCAGCACCCGAGGCACCCTCGAAGCTGTGCATTGGGGATTGAGAAGCCCCAGCCCCGAGCATCATCTGCACTGAAGATCAGCCCTGCACACTCCACGAGTTCTGCGTGGGGCCCTTCTGCATTTTCCTGCTTGACAAGTCTGCCCGGTCACTTGCCCGTTGGCTAGTGGCCATCTTGGCGATGATCCTTTGAATTTATACTGCTGGTCTGGTTGCTCCAGACTGGCCCTTGCTTCCCTCAAAAGAAGCAGCCCCTCAGACCTTGCTGGTCTGAGTAAGAAGCCAACTTCGTTTCCTGCGTGGGTTGCCTTTGCCAAGGATTGTTGACTCCAATCCTGAAGCCAACACCGCCGACAGCGAGAGCCTTTGTGGGACAGTCCTTGGCTGACTCCTGGTCATCGTCAACGCCTCCTGGCCCTCGTGGCTGCAAAGACAAGCTTCACAACAGCACCGGATTGCTTCGCGACATTGCCTGATTCCTTCCTGGTTCCTTCCTGGTCACTGGCTAGTGACCCAGACTCTGTCCCCTCTGATTTCAGGTCCTTTTCATCTTCAATCCACCCTTGGATCCACCTGGACGCTTCTCTCCTGGTCGCCTGCAGCATCTTTCTTCCAGGCTCCATAGGATTCGACGACGAAACCCGACACACTTTGACACCTATGCACCCGCTTCCTGTGGGTGAGGTAACGCGAGTACTCCGGTGCTCCTGTGGATATTAACTATCCAACTGTCTAGGTTTCAAGTAACTTTCACCGAGTGCAGTCAGAAGTACCCTAAAAGAACTAGTTTCTATCTTTTACGTTCCCTTTCATTCTCTATGGTAACCCGCATGTGTGTTTAGACCCTCCACACGCATCCAGTGGGCCTCCTGCTTCCTAACTCTTGGTAGCTCAGCGTAGCCCCAGCGATTCCCTAGGCCCTAGGCCTATTCACTTTCCGTGTAGTGGTCCTTATACCACTATTTTAGTATATGATTTAGCGTGCCCCTAGGGCCCTACTGTATTTTGTGCAACTTATTGTATTTTAATTGATTATCTTGTATTGTGCTTATGCCTCTGACCTCATAAAGAGTTCAGAGGATTTGTCTAGTAATAAATAACATATATATCTTATATATATCCTGTGTGGTGTCCTTTCATTTGGTATTAAATGGGTTACATATGGTAAAACAGCTGGCTTCACATGCCCTCTTGAGTTTAGCCTAAGACTGCTCGGTCCATGCTACCTCTAGGATAGCTGGTATATAAGGTTGACTTTACAACCATCCCCATAAGGGTTGTTTGGACTGGTGCAAGGTGCTCAGTAGAATAGTGAACATCATATACCAGGCCAACTTCTCACATTGGTGTGCAGCAGTTGGGATTTGAGCTTGCTGTTGTTTTACCAATTGTAATCTTTGCAATATCATTTGAAAGATCACACAGGTACCTATAGGTACATATAAAACAAGATTTAGAATACTTAAGTTCTACTGAACTTAGGTGTTGTAGAGCAAAGGGCCTAGCACACCCTGACTACAACTCCTAGAGAGGTTGAATAGGAAAACACTCAGTGTAGGTAGGTGCATCACCTCCACCTCACTAGAGAATGTCTGGCACAGGTGAGTCCAGTGGACCTCTGCCTGTGGTGAGTGACCCTCCCAGGGCACCCTCCAGATTTTCTATTCTCAGTTTTAAGGAACTGAGGCACTTGTGTACCACAAGAAAGCTGAAACAAGGGGCTAACCCTACCCTTCATCAACTCCTAGAGCTCTTAGATGAGTCTGAATCTCTAAAAGCCTCAGGTACAGGCCCTACAGGGAATGCAGATGAGGTCCTGCCCTCTTCAGATGATGCCACTGACAACCCTATCATAGATGATGAGGGGGATGAGGTTGGGGAACAGTCTGAGGAAGAGGAAGGCAGCCAGGTCCAAGTTAGAAGACTTAGCCAGGCTAACCTGAGCCTACATGGGGCTGTGGATGGGCTAGCCCCATACATACCTATTAGTAGACTTAACCAGAGATATAGTAGGGAAAGATCTCACGCAGGTGTCTCTATCCACTCCAATACCTCTAGACATTCTCAGAGAGGAATGACTTCCCCTCAGAGGAGAGGGCATGAGGCTCGGATGAGGGAGGTCCAACTCAGAATAGAGAAAGAAGAGCTTGCCCTAGCCCAAGCTAAACTGGCTCTTGCAAGAGAGAAAAAGTTGAGTGGATTAGATTCCACTGGTGGCAGCAATATCCCTAAGGATAAAGACAGGTCCTATGACAATAGACACCTGAGTAAGGTTGTGCCCCCCTACAAAGATGGGGATGACATCAACAAATGGATAACTGCTTTTGAGAGGGCCTGCAAAGTACAGCAGGTACCCCAAAGTCAGTGGGCAGCAATCTTGTGGCTCTCCTTTTTAGAAAAAGGAAGAGATAAGCTCCTCACAGTCAGTGATGAGGATGCTAACAACTACACAGTCCTGAAGAGTGCTCTGATTGATGGGTTTGGCTTAACCACTGAACAGTACAGGTTGATGTTCAGGGATATCCAGAAGACACAGACTCAGGACTGGACTGACTTTGTAGATTGTGCTACTAAGGCTCTGGAGGGTTGGTTATTGGGCAGCAAAGTACATGACTAGAAAGGATTGTATAATTTGATTATGAGGGAGCAGATCCTTAGTAATTGTCAAAACCAGCTTCTACACCAGCACCTGGTGGACTCAGATCTGACCTCTCCCCAAGAATTGGGTAAGAGGGCAGACAAATGGGTCAGAACCAGGATTAGGCCTAGAAATCAGGGTGGTGACCAGAAGAAAGATTCTACCAAGCCTCAAGAGAAAGGTGGGGATAAATCTAAAGACAAGACTTCCCCAGGGACCCAAAACTCCAATGATGGGGGTGGGTCCCAAAACACTTCCTCTAACCAAAAGAAACCTTATTGCCATGACTGTAAAAAGCCTGGCCACTGGAAGACTGACAGCCGTTGCCCAAAGGCCAACAATAAGGAAAACATTCCCCCAAGTAATACTCCCAGACCTCCTGTTACTATTAGTAGTAATCCCCCAGGTGGTGGGAGTGCCCCCAAGCATTTGGCTGGGTTTACTTTGGGAACTCATGGGGACTCTGGCCTAACCAGGTCCCCTACCTTAGCTACTCTTGTCTATGAAAATGGCATGGGGTTTGCCAACTTCACTGCTTGTCCCAACACTTTGGGCAAGTACAGACAGGAGCCCCACATCAATGGCAAGAAAGTTGAAGCCTACAGAGACACAGGGGCTAGCATCACTATGGTGACTAACAGTCTAGTCCCCTCAGGACAACTTTTACCTGGGTTCACCTATCAGGTGATCAACATTGATGGAGTGCAGAAACATCATCCCGTGGCAGTAGGTACTCTCAGCTGGGGAGGTGTCACCAGGGGCAGTGGTTGAGATTTTAAAGTGGTGGGGCGCAAAGTGATTTGCATACAGCACCGTAGCGAGCGAGCGCAGCTTGCGAGCCCGAACCCCAAAAGGGGGGTTTGGGGGGGTTACCCCCCCGCCAAGAAAATTTTGAAAAAAAGAAGAAAAATCGTGCATTTTCAAGCAAATTTGAGAAAGCAGGAAGGTTAATAAAGCAATTGTGAAAGTATAGTTATTACATTAATAGATGGCATAACATAGGTAGCTGCTTATTCAGTATAACCACAGAGCTTCATACATTCCATCCTGTTATGCTCAGGTGCTGAATTCAGACTATAAGACTTTTATGGAAATCTCAGCTCTAAGAGTAGAAGAAGTTGCACAGCAGTGTAATGGTTGCCAGGCTCATTCCGCAGGAGCATCAGGAACTTGAAGAAAAGTCCACAGTCTTCCCCTACGGCCTTCCGACTCTATCAGACTCTAGAGTAACGAATGGCACGCCAGGGGAAAACAGGGAAACAAAACAAGGAAAGGCGGGGGAAGAAAACAGGTCTTGAGCGTGGGAACCTCTTCGTGAATTCTTGAAGAATAGGCACTGGCTGGCTGTAAAGGAAGGAAGATGTTACACTCTATTCTTAACTATACTACAGAGAGTATGAACACACTTGTATATACAACCTACACAGCTGTCAGTCTTGGTTCTAGTAGACAAATGGCAGGTTAACATAGGTTGTACCCCTGAGCAACAGAAGGATAAGATTATGAGCACTATGGTCCAACACAATGTCAGTATATACAATGATAAGGTATGTATGGCTCACCACTCTATTCCCAGAGAGGAGTAGGAGGAGTGTGTATTCTTCTGTAGGTTATACGTTCAAAGAATAATCTGCCAGGAGAGAGTGGTCATAAAGGTCACATGAAAGACTAACAATATACTGAATATAAAAGAGGCAGCGCAATGCGCTGTTACCGTGATTCTGGTTGAGCTGAGCTTTGTACACACACTTCACATAGGTCCACGCAAGTACCCCAAACATAAATGGTATAAAGGTTTTTGCAAGTTGCCAAGGGGAAAGGTTTGATAGGCAACACAAGCAACAAATCGTTCACCCTGCGGGAGACAGCTCCGGCCAGTGAACAAAGGTGAGCAAATCTGTGTAGTCTCCAAATAGAACAAACACTACAAAACTTTTAAAAACAGAGATACCAATGCATTGCTTACCTCAATCAGAATTTTTTGTATTCAACAAACAAGTAGCAGCATTCACTTTTTGTAAATGAAATCAGCACGTCTGTCTTTCAGTGTAGCAAACTTGTCAATTACTTTCATGTCGAAGTCCGGTATCTTTTGGACTAGCTTGCGCTCTACAGATAGCATCGCCAAAGCATTTAGTCTTTCCTCTAGCATGGTGTTCCTGAGGAATGTCTTTATGCGCTTTAAGGCTGAAAAACATCGTTCAGCTTCTACTGTTGTCATTGGAGTCGTAATCACAATTTTTAGTAAAGTCACTGTCTCTGTAAGTGAGTTTTCCATATGCAGTTTATGAATTAAACTCAGCAAAGTCAAGGCGTTTGTGGCCTTCCGGTACACAGGCATTCCGTAGAGTACAGTTAACTCAGTTCTCAGCTGCTCTTTTTTGAGCATAGGATATGCTTCCACAGCCTGATTCAGAGCACGCTCAGGGAAGGATTCATCATATTGTGCAAACTCTTTACTTTGCAAAAAAGTTGCACTCACCAAATGTTTTGTGAATGAAAAATGTTCTTGTGCCTGCACAATTACAATGTCACATATCTCCTTTCCAATTCGAACCAGAGAGGTGATGTTTTGTCTGCGGTTTGCAAAAATAGAATGCTCCGGCAGTTTGCTCTCTAAATCGTCAACCCCATCTCTCACTTTCATAATCTTTTTTACAAATGCAGATGTATTGGCTTTCACAGAGACAGTATCTAGGTCTTTTCTTTGGAACTGATCGTATAACACATCAACAGGAATCATTATGTCATGAAATAAAAACAGTAAGAACTGAAACTCTTTGTCTTGTAGTGTTCTAATAAAGCCATGGGCTTCACTCTGACTTGTGTGATCAAAGTCTGCTCTGGATGCTATGGCGACAAAACATTTCTCAAGGCCCTCCCTCTGTTCAAAGATTAAGTTGACTGTACGAATGTGAAAGTTCCAACGAGTTGAGGATCCCCTTGGTACGCTTTTGTCCACAATCTCATGAAGGGCTTCTGTTCTTTTGGGGGAACGTGTGAAGAATGCTGCTATGCCTCCGATATCCTGAAAGAAAACTCATGTCTCTCTGATCTTTGATACCGCCTGTTGCATAATAAGATTGAGTTGGTGGGCGTAACAGTGCACCAAATGAGCATTAGGGTACAAATCTCTAATTCGTTTCTGTACTCCACTAAGGCTTCCACTCATTACGGACGCACCATCATAGCTTTGTGCGATAAGTTTTTGTTTTTGAGGCAGGTCCGGGAAAATTAAGTCCAGTTGACACAGTATTGCTTCAGTGATGGTTGCTGCACTAGAGTCACTTAAATGCGTGAAGCCATAAAATCTTTCCACAACGTTTCTGTCACTGTCAAGGTACCGAAACACTAACACGGACTGTGATTTAGTGGACACATCAGTGGTGTCATCAGCCTGAATAGCCACAAAGTGTGTGTTTCGCATCTCTTGCACAATATGGCTTCTTATAATTTCGAGCATACAGTCAAGGAGTTCATTTTGTATTGTATTAGAGGTGCCCTTAAAGACTGTAGCATGTGCTAAATGTCTTTCCAAATCCTGGTCTATGGTTGACATTAAATCCACTAGGCCTCGGAAGATCCCAGGTTTTGAGGAAGTTTCTGATTCGTCATGGCCTCGCAATGCCAGTTCGAAAGCACCACAGAAACGAATGCAATCAATGATCTTGGATAGATTTTGTCTGTCCTTATCAACAGCTTCATTGTGTTTTTGAATGGATTTGCGATACGCATCATTTATCTGCTGCTCAATTGGTGCGTCTTCCCCCAACATTCCCAGTCTTGTCCGGTTTTCCAGATGATTTCTTGTGAGCGCATGCTTCTTTATTTTTTCAGCGATGTGCTTCAGGTCGACCATTCCTTGCTGTGTACAAGAAAAGTCACCGCCAAACAGCAAGCAGGGGAAGCAGAACAGAGAATTTCTTATAGGGCACCCTGTAAGCCAATCAGCTTTTGTGTACCAGGCATTTGAGAATGTACGTTTTGACATTTTTCCTCTGTCCTGGGTAGTTTGCTGTAAGTTTATTTCAGGCTGATGAGGTCCTAATTGCTTTATCTGTAGTTTTTGTTCAAGTGGCCGTGACTGGAATGACCTTGCAATCAGCTCTTGTACTGTGTTCATGATGGTGTGTTGCTGGCCTTACCAATATATATATTAAAGAAACCTGTCAATAATCAAAGTACAACGTATAAGGTGCAGTGCAATAATATCAAATTTCAGTATAAATACATTATACATATATCTTGTGCATTATCCTAATACATCTCAAATGACTGCTAAAAATAGAGCCGTACTCGCTCCTGCCTCTCTGGGCCATAGTGGTTGCTGAAGGCACTGAAAGAGACACTGCTTCAGGGCCTGGAGAGTGACCAGATACATAGCCCTAACTCCCATGTAAAAAAATATATAGCATCAGTTTCCTTACCTTTAACACTGGTCACTGGTGTTTGCTGGGTTGTAGCCTGGGTCGGGTGAGAGAGCAGCAAAGGAGGTTGGGGTCCTCTTGTTGTTTGCTGATAAACCTGTCAATAATCAAAGTACAACGTATAAGGTGCAGTGCAATAATATGAAATTTCAGTACAAACACAAATACATCTCCAACAGCTCTCCTTCCCACAAAATGACTGCTAAAATACAGCCGTACTCGCTCCTGCCTCTCTGTGCCATAGTGGTTGCTGGAGGCACTGAAAGAGACACTGGAGACTGACCAGATACATAGCCCTAACTCGACGAGCCTGGAGCATACTGACAAAAAACAAGCACAGGACCTTAAAGACGAGCCTGGAGCCCACAGATAAGCACAGAACCCTAAAGACAAGTCTGGAGAGCATATATATGCACAGAACCTTAAAGATGAGTCTAGAGCATACCGATAAGCACAGTACCTTAAAAACGACCCTAGAGCATAGCATACCGATAAGCACAGTACCTTAAAAACGACCCTAGAGCATACCGATAAGCTCAGTACCCTAAAGACGAGTCTGGAGCATAAATACAAACATAGTATCTGAAAGAGGAACCTGGAGCACACTGACAAACAATGAACCTTATAGGCAAGTTCTGGAGTATACAGGCAAGCTCAGAATCTTAAATGCAAGCCTGGAGCATACTGACAAGCGTAGAACCTTAAAGACGAGCCTGGAGCATAAACATAAGCAGAGAGCCTTAAATATTAGTCTGGAACATAAAGACAAGCACAGAACGTTTGACGTGAGCTTGGATGGTAAAGATCTCCACAGAATCACACAGGCCAGCCTGGAAAATTACAATGTAGTGTGAGACAAATCAGGAAGCAGAGAGGTCTGGTGGCTTCGTGGACTAATGCCTTCACTGTAGGGGTCTGTCTTCGACTTCATGGTCACAGGTTCGAATCCCAAAAGGTCCGCTCACCCTTTTATCCTTCTGAGGTCAATAAAATGAGTACCATTGAATTGAGTAAAAATAAACATTGGTTATTCAGCACCAAGAAGCTTATGGGTGAACGTGTGCATTACAAATACACATGTTATGTTAGGCCATCTGGAACCATAATTAACCGTCCAGAACCCTACAAACCTGGCCATGAATGTCATTTAGCGGCCACAGCTGCGACCTCTGGCTTTCCACATGCGGACCCTGGCAAGAAACAAATACATTACTTGCATTGCTTCAGACTTTGGATGTGCCTCTTAAAGGAGAGAAAAGCCTACCTTTTAATGCTGCTTTGCAGGACGTCCTGACATTTGTCCCAAAAATTGGGACATGTATTTAAAATTAGGAAAAGCATCCGGACACGGGGACAGTCTCTGAAAACCGGGAGAGAAATCTGGGACGTCTGGTCACTCTAGCTTCATGCCGCACTGCCGGTTCTAAGCATTGAAGAAACAGGCCCTTCTATTCTCTTTTCGGTACGCATTTAACCAACCTCAGAAGGCTGAGCTGGCCTTGCTAGCTTCTTGACCTGCAGATCACTACAATTGTTACTGCTAACCGTTCATCTCACTGAGCCATCTGCCATATTCTGAAGAATGGTTGAAGTGGGGACGGTATATTTAGTAGGCCGAGCCCTACATATGGGTTTGTATATGCATACGTAGGAACCGTGGTGTTTTTCGCAGAGCTGTCTAAGGGTCGTCATCAACAGTGAGATGATAGATCACTCTGTCTGTGGGGGCACTTCGAGTACTAGGTGAGACAACATCCCTTGGTTCACCCTTAACCTTTTACAGTTGTTTCATACTGTATGTGTCCCACTTCTCCCTGGGCATGCTGTCCTTAGCACAACCAAGACAAGACAAGACACGAGAAGCCATATTGGGGGAAGCCGTAAAGCATATGGGGTTTCAAATATGAGTGCACCTGCAGACAGAGATGTTCCTGCAGTTAACATCCAAAGTTAGTGACAACTGCCACAACGTCACAGAAGTCAGCAAGCGTTGTCAGAAAAGTCTGTTTTGCACAAAGTCTTCCTAAAGGAGCTTTACACTGCGTATAGAGTTCCAAATGGGTAACAGTGAATACTAGAAACCTTGTTAACCCTGGGGTTCTGAGCGACATCAAATAAACAGAGAACAAAGCTTGAGTTGACTATTATGTCACTCAGAACCACAAAGTGAAGAGCATTCCTGTTGTACTCTGTAAGCTGTTTATAATATGGCAATATGTATGGACAACCCAAATCATCTACCCTTACATTCAGCAGCTATGGAGGGTTAGAGGCCTCATTGAGGAGCTATACACACAATGGCTTCCCCATGCGTCAGCTCCTTGTCCCATGGTAAACCTGGTGTCTAGTCACCCAACCCACTTCCTTCTGGTCGTCACTCTCCTCCCCACCCCCTAAACAAAATAATACCTGGCATCCTCCACCCCATACCACCCTCAGTTTTGGCCTAGCCCCCAGTGACTAAAAAAAGTCCAGTGTGTTTTGCTACTCTCCCACACCACCGTTTCCATTTACCATACCACCCCACCCAAATTAAAAAATATGATTTCCTGTCAACCAATCCACGTTTTTAATAATCTGCCCTTTCCACCCAAATATATCAATATAATTCCTAGTTTCCTGTTATTCGCCACTCTCTCTGCCATCATTCTTCTTCCCCACCTAAATCTGTGCTCTCTGCTCTCCATCGGTGTAGAGAGCCAGCATTGCACCGATGGGCTCTGAGAGCATCGCCTGGAATTCCTATATGACCTAGCGACCTTGCAGAAACAACTTTTCTCCCACTATTGCCACGCCAAAGCATCAAACACCAGATTTGTAATCTGGTGTTTACTCTACCAGCTCTCAGCGGGAGACATACAAAACATGGCACGTGTGACATAGGCAGCAATCCGCTGAGATGAGTTCCATGGACTGGCCGCTCTAAGTGATGTGAAAGGCAGCGGTGTTGAAGCTGCTGTTGTCTATGATGTGCCCCAGAGCATAGACATAGACGTGACGGTGTGACTGTGAAAACAGGAACAGAAAGGTGTCTGAGTGGCCTTGGATAGACAACGAGACTGAAGGCCGAGTTGCCTATGACGTCACTCTGAACTGTGAGGTGAAATATCATGATCCCTTTATAGTCTCCGTTTACATTTCTGTGTTATGGATGTGTCTCATACACGTGCTCTACAGTGAACTGGCTTTGAGAATTTCGAAATTGGATTGCTGTCGTTGCTTTTTAATATTTCTAAACACACACATAAAACAGTAGAATGCATAACGAGAGGTATGAGAAGTCCGTGAAAGGTTTCTTAAGTCTTTTATTTTTTTAAGTCCTGTCACTTTAATTTAAGAAAGGGCAAACACAGGCATAAATGTTCTACAGTGTTCGCGCATGCTAATCACGGAATCTCATTAATTTAAATTTACGGCGTATAATCAGCATCATGTTGTTTACTCTCACTAGTCACTCACCACACACAGACAGTACTGTCTCCACTGACTCCACACGAGCAGCACCAGCACACGAGTCGACTCGAGTCCACAGTCCACACAGTCACAACCACGAGGCGAGTCGGACTAGTAGTGCGTACGTAGTGAAGAGCCGTTACCGGCGCCGCGCGCCAATGGCCAATCACTGCATGACTACAAGAAGTCAGATACAGTGATTGGCCATTGTGCACTGCGGCTGAGCCACCCACGCACGGCATCCAATATGGATTGCCCCTGCTCTGCGGAACGGTGACCAGCCAATCCTGGCGCTGCATGCAGCGCCAGGATTGGCTTGGAGGGCACACGAAATGCTCGCCCTGTCGCCCTTTTAATGCCAGGGCTGCGCCGCATGCGAATAAACATGCACCCCCCCTAGTCACTATGTGGGGCACCTTACTATGCGCATGCTCGGGCAAGTTTCTGCCCCAAGCTGTGATGCGCGTTCTTCTTCTGACTCGTTGGTCTCGTTGTGACGTCTCGATGCCTGTCAATCACTGACACTGCAGCCCCGCAGCCCGCCCCCCTGCGCACTCCCGTTTCAGTCGGGTGCTGCCCGGCGGCGCATGATGAGAAGTCAGGAAGTAGCTGCAAGTTGTTGGGACATTTATTTTAATTATTTACTGGCAGCCGCGGGGCCATGGGCTGGTGGGGCTACGCCCCTACGCCCCAATGGACGCACCGCGGCTGCGCACTAGGCCTGAAGCCTCCCCCTGCCTGCAGCCCGTGACGGGGGACTCCGGCCTCGTCATTGGCCACGCCCCCTGCCAAGCCGCGCAGCCATTGGCTGCCCAGATCGAGCCTTCTGCATCGAGGCCCGGCACCCGGGGAAGCGCCGACTCTTCGTGGGGGGGGGGCGTGGAGCTCTGGAGCCCCCCTCCGACCGACCGCCCCGAGCGCCGGTGCCCCACAGCTGTCCGCTTTCCCTGCGCTGGGCCGAGTGAGGCCACGGGAGGGCCGGAGCCCCTCTCGCCTGCCGCAGCACCTTCGAAGGGCCCTGGTCAGGCCGAAGAACACAAGGTAACCCCCGGGGAGGAGGGCGGTAGGCCGGGTAAGGCCCGAGGTCGCCCCTCCCCTGGGGTGAACTGAGACTGCGCCCCGTTGGCCCCCCCCTTAATGTGCCTCGAGAATTGGGAGGCTTGGGGACAGACACTTACCCCACGGCATTGTTCTGCCTGCCAGTTTCCGGCCTGTAGTGCTCATGTTTACGCCAATATTTACAAGCCTGCTAATGGAATGGTGATCTTTTTCACGGTACTGAATTTCTTGCAGGGGCGGGCATCTACAGTTCCCGATGGGGCCGGATTGTGGTACTTATTGATTCATTCTAATGTTACTCTGATGATCTGATTTTGGTCGCAAAGACTGTTGATATTTACAAGAGGAAATGCTTATGATTGCTTCCTACAGGTTAATCCATGGTTTATGAAACTACCTTCCAGCCTGCTGAATAGTTTAACGCGACAGGCTGTGTTCTTTGGAGTTTTCTGCTACACTGAAAGCACTTAATGAAATGTTTTACCAACTTATAGGAAATGCATTTTGAAAGGCGTTCATGAAATGTTTTAATGTGGTATTTCAAAGTAATGCTGATGATTTGCTAATGCATTATTTGCTTTGATCTAAAGCCTACATAAAAGATCTTGATTTTCAAACACAACTAATGGTGTGGTCTCCATTATTGCGCCCACTTCGTATCTCATTGGATGCGTGTGTTGAGTAGCTGCTTTACACGTAACCCCCTGGCCGCCTTCCTGCTCGAGCCAAGCTACCCCCCGGAGAACTGGTGGTCCCAGTTCTTACACATGCCTATTTCCACCCATTGGTGGAACTCTGTGGAATCTTGCTGAGTTTTTACGTAACTGCGGAATTCCGGAGAATCAAATTCCGTGAGTTCCGCCCACCCCTACTTGCGACCCCTGCTCCTGGGTGCTCATAAGGTGGCTGTAGTTGTAGTTTCCATATTTTGGGAGCAACCTCCTCTGGTGGTTGTCGTCATGGCTCCTGTGTGTAGGGGGGACACCACAGCAGAGGTAGACGTTGTGGCTTCATGCTTCACAGAGGTGTGACTCATTCACTCTCTTTTCACTGCTGGAGGACGTGCTTAGCGCCCTCTGTTTCCTCCTGGGTAATGCTGTGTTGGTTACAGGTGCCCGTTCAAGGGACTGACTGATTTCTATTGAGTTTTTGCTCATCCATTTCTAGTATACTGCGTTACGCAGCCTAACGCCCCCCTCTGCTTAAGTGCATCAGCCGCTCCCTGTGCTGTTATGGCTGGTGCTGGGGGGGTTACCAAAGACCTGACCCAAAAACCAATCCTGACATTGGGTGCCAACCACCTTGTACGCCTTCTCTGTAAAGCACGAAGCTCCTCGTCCTGCCAGAGGGGTCCACTCTCGCTCTGCTTCGTGAACTTGTCATGCACGTGCCTATGTTGCTTCTTGCTGCTCCCCAAGCGATGGACCACGCTCCACTGCGTCCCCAAAGCATTGCTCTCCTCTAGACCATGGCTGACAGACTTCTGCCACTGCTGTTACGATATGGGTCGATCACAGCTGACGTTTGCCACTGCCGCTGCCTGCTCACTGCGCTCCATGTTCATTGAGCCTTTGGATCTCTTGCTCTGGGACCGGTTTCAGCACCTCCTTGGACGCTCCATTTGCCACCTGGTCCCAGGGATCTATATGCTTATTTGCTAGCGCGGCGATTAAAACGGCTGCTCCTCTCGTTGTTGGCCTGTTCTGCGCTCAGATGTTCAGTATTGGGAAGGCAGCCACACCAACATGGGCAGTCAGCAATTGACTGTTGACCCATAGCTTCCTCCCATTGGGTCTCTTGGGGTTGCGTCCTCCACTGGGCATTGGCTCGTTGTGAAGAATGCCCCACCAATCCTGTTCTGTATTGCCCTTGCCACAGTTTGGCTACCTTAGGAGGCCAAGGCGGAGGGGTACGGGGGACTCCTCCAGGATCCAGCCACCCAGCCCTTGACAATACGTCCCCCGTACTCCATTCTCCTTCCAGTAGACTGGGTGTATGTCTCTGAGCCCTTGGAGTGCGTAGCCGTGGTCCCCCAAGGTCTGGACATCACATGCCCAGCCCAGTCTCCAACCCCCACCCCCATGGTCTGTGTTGCTTTATCCCACCCAGCCTCTGTTGTTCGTGTTGATGTATCCCTCCACCACCTGCCATAAGAAAAAAAAACATTATGACGTGGCCAACGCTGGTCATAAAATAGCACTTTTAGGTTGAGCCGGCAACAGCACATGCGCTACATGCGCACTCACTTGCAAGACTGTTTACAATAAGGGGCTTGGATCACGCCCATTGCTTACCATTTGTTGGCTTCAGTGTCACTCTTCTTTGCTGCTTCCTAATTGCCCAGCACATGCCAAGCGTCACTTATTTCCTTTCTGTGGAGCATGGACCAAGCACAGATTGATTTAACTTGATTTGTGCCCGTCCGCTGCTCACGCTTTGATTGAGGGTACTATTTCTTATTCCAGATTCCACTCCATGCCCCCGTCTGGTGCTCCCTCCCTCCTCTCCACACCTCTCTTGCTTTGCTTTCCCCATGCGCCCCTCCTCCCGCTCTCTATTACTTCTTAAGTCAGTGTGTGAATCAAAGCAAGTTAAAGGCAAATTAAACAAATCTGGCATTCAAATCAGAAACAGAATGCTTAAAAGAGGTAACAAACAGAAAATGAAATGCAGAAATCACACATAGATGTTCTAGGAAATTCCCTGCACAGTATTTCCACTTCCGTGGTACTATCACTGTGAACAGTAGCAAAACAAAACAGACCACCGCCTGTATTTTGCTGCATCTTGTTGCTGCAAGTTGTCATTTGTGTCTCACGTCATGTCCGGTGAGGCATAGGCACAGTGGTTTGGATTCAAGATAGTCTCTGTCTGCCTCCCTGTGGCCCGTGGCTCCTGTGGTACCGAGAAGCGGATTGATTCGTCACCATATCCACCTGCAAAACTCCTGACTGGAGTCCCAACACCTTTAATACCCTACTAACTCCTTCCTTCCCTTCTATGGAACTCAGCAGCTCCATCCTTTTCTAGTAGAGGCTGGCAGGGCATGAGGGTGGTGGGGCGGGATAGGGAGGGTGGCGGCGGGACAATATAAAAAAAACCTGCTACTTACCTTTTCCGCTGGCCGTGTCTGTACTCCCCTTCTCCGGTGAGTCCCGGAACCAGGAAGCACCCAGGCTCCCCATAGCCAATCACAACACTGCAATGCAGCATTCTGCTTGGCTCCCCCAAGCCAATCACAACAGTTCAATGCAGCATTGTGATTGGTTTGAGCGCACTTGGGGTCTGGGCATGTTCCTCCCCAGGCTGTGTAATGCAGCATGGTGGGGAACATGCAAAGTGCGCATGACTGTTTGGCTGGGCTAAGACGGCAGGCCAAGTAGTCCTGGGCACTTGGAGTGTGCAAACCACTCCTCTCCTTGTGCCTCCAGCCCCGCCTCTCTCTAATCCAGCCTTGAACCTGCAAAAAATGAAATGATAATAACTATGTGATTATCATTTAATTTTTCCTGTGCAAAAGAGCAGTGGGGCGACGCTCTTCGACATTAGCGGAGGAGCCGCCCCTGGCCTTTTCTGTGGATGGAGCATCCCATGCCAGCTTCAAGACTGGCCAGCCCACACCCATTGTCTTAGTATTTATTGGTGGTTCAGCCTTGCCATTTCTGCACTAAAGACAATTTCGCTCTTCTCTCGACACTCGGTGAACTCTGATAATCATAGTGACTGGTATACATGCTTTAAGTTCCGTCCACAAAAGTGCAGTCCTCCTAAAGTCTTTGTGATGTTGTGAAGTGAAACCTAGAAGGGGCAAAGGTGGTATATGTGCTTTGAATACTTGCTCTGATATGTTCTGTTGATGGCAGAATTCCCCATCTTTTCGAGGAACCAGCCATTAAGAGGCACATTCATCGAAGTTTTACGTCACCAATGCACCACGCAAGGTAAGGCAATAGTAAGGCAAAACCTAGATGAGATTTACCAAGCCGTGCAAGGTCACCTTTCATGTCCCTGCAATGCTTGGAAAATCTGGAGTAGTGCAAGTCAGCGTTAGTCACAGCCCTGCGTTACTGTTCCCCAAGGAGGCGTTCCTAGGTAGAGGATGGGTGTTCCTATAGATTTTGGCACATTCCCAGAATTACCAAAAGTGGTAGACCTGGGAATGTGTCCGAATGCTACGCCTTCCCAGGGGAGGCGTAATGAAGAGAAATATCTTTATTTCTCTCCTTGCTTTGTCCTCTTTCTATGTGTGCTGCATTCTGCAGCACATAAAAAGAGAAAAAAGCCTCAAAGAATTGTTTTTGTGTAGGAAGGTGCCCCTACCTGCACAAACACAATCCTGCCTGGAATGCAGGCCCCCTTGCACCATGGTGCCAGGGCAAGAAGAGAGCAGGAAGGCACCATATATTGATAGATATGGAACCGTCCTGTCCTCTCCCTTTCACGCAGCACAGCAAGCTTCCTTGCTGAGTTATGTGAAAAAAAGATACATATGGCCCCAATCGTTCTAAGAGTCTTTAGGGGCTGTGCCGTGTGAATATCTACATTTTCTGCAATCAATACTTGTCGTCAGGAGTTTTCCTGGTTACACTCTCTTAGAGTGATTTCCCTTTCTTACCACTCTACTCTACACCAGTCAACTCCACGCCACGCTACTCCCCTCCTCTCCACTCAATGCCACTCTACTCCCCTCTACTCTACTCCACTCCACTCTACTCTATAAAATTCCACTCTATGTCACTCCATTATACACAAAGCCACTCTATGGCTTTTTACACCACTCTATTCTACTTCACTCTACGCCACTCTACACCACTTTACTCTACAGCACTGTACTGCATTCTACCCTACATAATGCCACTCCACAGCACTTTACACCACCCTACTCTACACCTCTCTATGCCACTCCACTCTACGCCACTTTACTCCATGCTACTCCACTCTACGCCACTCCACTCAACACTATTCTACTCTACACCACTTTACTCTATGGCACTGCACTCCATTCTACTCTACATAATGCCTCCCTACGCCACTCTACACTACACCTCTTTCCTCTATGCCACTCCAGTTTATGCCACTCTACTCTGTGCCACTCCACTCTATGACACTCCACTCTATGACACTTTAGTCCATGCCACTCCACTTTACTCTATGCCCCTCTTCCCCACACAATGCCACTCTATGGCACTTTCCGTCACTCCACTACACTCCACGCTACTCTATACCACTCTGGTGCATGCCATTCTACTCTACACCACTCTACTCTACACAATGCCCTGTCAGCCTTCAAGTAGGATACAAAGCATTGAGTTTTATAAATGAAGGTGCCTAAGGCTGGAGCTTAGAGACTTCTGCGTTTGTCCTGCACGCTGTATACATGGTAAAAAACACAGTAATGACATGACAATATTTATCTCTACTTGCAGGCGTGGAAGCGTGGGCTGCGAGCGCAGAGCGTGCAGAGGAGGAGCGGTGTTTTTCATATATATATATATATATATATATATATATATATATATATATATATATATATATATATATATATATATATTACCTACTGGCGATAGCCAGTAGGTAGTTATAGTTAGGATTGTTTTCCATAGGAAATCCGCAACATTCTATTGGGAATAACTTTGGCACAGATTGAGGGATCTGCCTGTAATTGTCCTCAAATTTGCCTCGCTGCGCTCCGCTCCTTTCCTGAAAGTTTGGGGGGGATTCGTCAAGCGGGGGCTGAGATAAACGGGGGGTCCCAAAACGTGTTTTCCCCATGTTAATTTCCATAGGGCGGTTGGACTCACTTTTAGCTCGAACGGCTGAATGGATTTTCACTAAACTTGGCAAAATTGTAGGGACTGGTAGCCCGATGTGCCTTTGCTATGTCTCAAGATATGTGCTCCAGAGGATTTTGAGTAATTTAAGTTCAAAAAAATATATATATCTATAAGCGCGCCCCGGTACGTGCACCGGGGAGCGCACCAGGCGCGTACCGCGAGTTCGCGCGCGGAAAGCTGATTGGTTCTCGGGTGTCTGTCAACATTCCAAATAGTCCGGAGCGGCCTCCATCTTGTGTCTCGGTAGGATCGAGACACAAGAGGTGGCAAAAACAAAGGGGGAAATGACCATAAGGGAGCAGGGTAGACCCTCCTGATCCCCTAGGTTTGATGTGGGGGCCATAAAAGGTGTGATCAGAGGTAGGGTAGCTGAGAAAAGATCTTTTGGGTTCTGTGGCTGATTTAGGTACCTACAAGTACTTCCCACACACATCCACACGCACACACCCCACACACACACACACACACCTCACACACCCACACCTCCACCCACACCCAAACACCCCACACACCCACACCCACACACACACCTTACACACCCACACCCCCACCCACACCCACACACCCCACACACCCACACACACACCTCACCCCCCCCACACACACCTCACAGACACACCCCACACACACCTCACCCCCCCCACACACATGGGGAAAACCCAGTGAAACAGTAAAATAATAATTTATAGTGCTTAGAGGTAGGGTAGCTCTGAATAGAGTTGTTGTGTTATTTGGGTGTTTTAAGTACCAACATGTAGGTACCAATGCAGAGTCTTAAATTTAATGTACACCGTTTCCTCTGTAGATATCTTGCATGTTGTTACAGAAGTTATTGTGGTATATGGAATCCATATCATAGTCTGTCAGGAAAGCAGAAATAGATAATTTAAGCACTCCCTGAGAAGGCCTAGGGGATCATGTGTAGTCTATCCTGCTCCTTTATGATGATGAAAATGAGTAAACTTACTATGTAAGACAAAAAAGTTGTACAGAATACTATAAGTCTCACTTTATATTATAATAATTTTGGTAGTACTTCATGAATTACATATAAAAATGAATAATGGCTCAAGCAATTTTTGATTAATAAATATAAATTTATTCTTCTGATTCTTTTTCAAAATTTAATAAAACTTCTAACATTATATTGTCTGGAATTTCTTCATAATTATCATTGTATGATTCAATTTGTTCCAAACAGTCAACTAATTGTTGGTCTATAGAGTCATCCATGAAATCCAAGACATCTTTTTTTTCATCTGGATTGTTTTCAATCTTTACTTCGAAAGAAATAACATTGGATTGTTGTTTTTCTTACATTTTCTTTGTGTAAATTGCATAAAAAATAACTTTATCAGTTGAGTTAGGGTACTTTTGGGTTTAAGTTCAGACAGGTATTTCTGAGTTTTTAACAGAAATTAATTAATTAATTATTATTACAGAAGGATAGTATATAACTATCAGAAAATGTTTTCCCAAATTAACTTAAAGTGCACAACATACTTCCCTTTCCAAATTAACAACTTACGTTTGTGAAAGCAGTTGAAGTTTTCAGTGAAAATCCTTTTCAAATGTACTTCAGGAAGTACTAGTCAAAATGGCTGTGTTTCCCTCTCTTTTTTTTATATATATTCATGTAAATAACCAATCAAATGTCAGCACATAAAAGTACAAAATGTAAGTAACATTGTAATTGGTTGTAATTTCTAACACTTTCATATGTGTTTTTGTCATGTAATTTACCTCAGGATATTTAGACAGGGCTATAGCCTAAATGGCTGCATGGAATATCACCAAATTTGGGAAAATGGTAGGGACTGGTATGTAGTATGGCCTATTCTATATTTGGTGAACATCTCTACAGAGGTTTTTAAAGTAAATTAACGTTTAAAATTTTTTGGGGAGCGCTTACCGGTGCGCGCCCCGGTACGCGTACCGGCACGCTACGGGAGTCCTCCATCTTGTGTTTCGGTAGATTTGAGATACAAGATGGAGGACAAACAACGTTGGGAATGGGTAAAAGGGGGCACGGTAGACACTCCCTGACCCCCTAGGTTTTCTGAGGGGGGCTTAGGAGGCCCATATAGGCCCAAAAAACCCATTTTTTAAAATTTTCGCGGGGGAAGCGCCCGGTACGCGTCCCGGGGAGCGTACCGGGGAGCGTACTTTAGTGAAAAACAGTGAAAAAAGTTAGAGAAAAATAATCATTTTGAGTGATCAGAGGTAGGGTAGCCCTGAAAAGAGCTTTTGGGTTCTGTGGCTGATTTAGGTACCTACAAGTAGGTTCCAATGCACAGTCTTATATTCAGGAGGAATATTCTATTCCCCTCATCTGAGAAGTGCACACCATCTCCTCTGTAGATATCTTGCATGTTGTAACGCAAGTTATTGTTGTATATTGAACCCATTCCATAGTCTCTCATGTAAGCCGAAACAGATTTATTCACATGTTTCTGTGCTTTCTCAAATTGTGGACAAAATTGGTTGGACCACTTCCATTTCTGTCTTTGGCATATATTGGAAAATACCAAGGCAGTTTGAGGAAAAAGTGCCATCAATTGTTCAAAAGTGTCCTTTAAAAGCATTTCCAGACCTACCCCAGTCAAAGTGCCTAAGTAATTTCCACCACAGTACAGAATTATGAGGTGAGGGTGTGGCAGATGCAAAAAGGTTTTCACCAATGGTATCAATTGATGACATCTCAATCCTCTCTGGCCAATCCATTTGATGTTCACATTTGGTAAATCAAGGTTGTGAAAATTTCCGGTAGCTGCATACCTTTGAGCCCAGTGGATGTAGCTATGTCCAATAATCCAGACAGAATACATGGTAAGAGGAGGTTCTGGTACAGTCAGATAAAGTGTGGGAATTAAATGGCAGTTGGAACAGTAGGAGTTTGCAAAAAAAAAAACTGTGGACTTTCAGTGCTCTTGAAGCAATGATTGGTGGATTCAGATAGTTGCAAACTGAAAGTTAGGGTGCATGGTTCTGTTTTGGGAAAGAAGCAATTTGAATGGTTAAGAAAAAGTAATTTAAAGAAACATTGCACTGGATAAGCTGGGGTATTAAGAGGTCAAACATCCTTGCTAAGTTCAATTGCAACATTGTAGAATAAACGTTTAAACCTGAGAGCTCAGTGAGGAGGGAGTTGCTATGGTAACAGGTAGAAAGGGCTGAGGGGGGGAAGGGTGTTGATTTGAAAATAGAGAGGGAAGAGTTTTGATTGGTTACCATGGGGAATATGTGTGTAGAATTAGAGGTTCTCTGTGCCATTCATGGTTGCAGTGGCTGGAGTACATACCTTTTGCTCTGCTAAAGAAATATTGGTGTGTGTGTCTGACACTGTTCTCAATCTCCTAAAGCATTTGTAAAGGTGAGTAATGATTCATTTAATATAGATAGAGAGTTGTATACTCTATGGAGAAGATTTGGAAGCATATTGTGGTTTTTTAATGTTGCTTTGTGTCATGCTTTTTGATAATGCTTGGTAAAAAGTTTTTACTGCATAGAGGAATTGTATTTTGTAAAATAGTGAAGTTTCAGTAGTGACATGGAATGCTTGTACATAGGACTTGTGCTGTGTTTCTTAAATGTGATGTCAAAAACAATTTTGGGGAAAATGAATGGCTTTTACATTTTTGAGAAGGAATAGTGTCTGCATGCTTAAAGAAATAAATTTGACCCTTTCACAATGATGTTACCTGTGTTAACTCAGAGTAGGAAGCACATTGAGTTTCTTTGCTGTTGGTTTGTGTCATGTTTTTTTGATAATGGTTGAATTTCAGTAGTGAAATTGAATGCTTGTACATAGGACCTGTACTGTGTTTCTTTAAATGTGATGTGAAAAACGATTTGGGGGGAAATTAATGGCTTTTACATTTTTGAGAAGCAATAAATAGTGTCTGCATGATTAAAGAAATACATTTGAACCTTTTACAATGATGTCACCTGTGTTACCTCATACTAGGAAGCCCATTGAGCGTCATTGCTGTTGGTTTGTGTCATGTTTTTTGATAATGCTTGGTATCAACATTTGCAAGATAGAGGATTTGTATTTTGTGAAATAGTGAGGTTTCAGTAGTTGAATTGAATGCTTGTACATAGGACCTGTGCTGTGTTTCTTAAATGTGATGTGAAAAACGATTTTGGGGAAAATAAATGGCTTTTACATTTTTGAGAAGGAATAAATAGTGTCTGCATGATTAAAGAAATACATTTAAACCTTTTACAATGATGTCACCTGTGTTACCTCATACTAGGAAGCACATTGAGCGTCTTTGCTGTTGGTTTGTGTCATGTTTTTTGATAATGCTTGGTATCAACATTTGCAAGATAGAGGATTTGTATTTTGTGAAATAGTGAGGTTTCAGTAGTGAAATTGAATGCTTGTACATAGGACCTGTGCTGTGTTTCTTAAATGTGATGTGAAAAACGATTTGGGGGGAAATGAATGGCTTTTACATTTATTTTTGAGAAGGAATAAATAGTGTCTGCATGATTAAAGAAATACATTTGAAACTTTCACAATGATGTCACCTGTGTTACCTCAGATTAGGAAGTAGATTGTGCAGATGAGGTGAGACATGTCCAGAGGGACAGAGGAGGTGACTAGACTTCATGAAGCCTATCCCCCACTGCACTCTTAGACACAGGCCTCACCTCCTCTGCACCCCTGGACAATCCTCACCTCATCTGCAACCCTGAATAGACCTCAACTGATCTGCATCCTTAGACAGGCCTCAGCTTATTTACACTCCTGGACATGCGTGACCTCATCTGCACCCAGTTACCATCAATTATACCCAATACATTGAGGCCTGTCCAGAGGACACAGATGAGGTAAGGCTTGTCCAAGTGTCAGAGGAGGTCAGTCCTCTCCACTGTACTCATGGAGACTGAATGCTTGTTCATAGGACCTGCGCTTTGTGTCTAAAATGTTATTTAAAAAACGATTTTGGTGCAAATCAATGACTTTTAGATTTTTGAGAAGGAATAAATAGTGTCTGCATGATTAAATAAATATATTTCAACCTTTCACAATAATGTCACATGTGTTACCTCAGATTAGGAAGTAGATTGTGCAGATGAGGTGAGGCATGTCCAGAGGGACAGAGGAGGTGAGGCCTGTGTTCAAGACTGTAGTGGGAGAGAGGCCTTTGCTGGGGAGCATAGGTGGTGAGGCCTGTGTCTAAGAGTGCAGTGGAGTAGGCTTCATGAAGCCTATCCCCCACTGCACTCTTAGACACAGGCCTCACCTTCTTTGTACCCCTGGACAGACCTCTCTTCCACTACACTCTTCAATACAGGCCTCACCTCCTCTGCACCCCTAGACAATCCTCACCTCATCTGCAACCCTGAATAGACTTCAACTAATCTGCATCCTTAGAAAGGCCTCAGCTTATTTACACCCCTGGACATGCGTCACCTCATCTGCACCCAGTTACCATCAATTATACTCAATACATTGAGGCCTGTCCAGAGGACACAGATGAGGTAAGGCTTGTCCAAGGGTCAGAGGAGGTCAGTCCTCTCCACTGTACTCATGGACACTGAATGCTTGTACATAGGACCTGCACTCTGTGTCTAAAATGTTATTTAAAAAACGATTTTGGGGCAAATCAATGACTTTTAGATTTTTGAGAAGGAATAAATAGTGTCTGCATGATTAAATAAATATATTTTAACCTTTCACAATGATGTCACCTGTGTTATGTCAGATTAGGAAGTAGATTGTGCAGATGAGGTGAGGCATGTCCAGAGGTACAGAGGAGGTGAGGCCTATGTTCAAGACTGTAGTGGGAGAGAGGCCTTTCCTGGGGAGCGTAGGTGGTGAAGCCTGTGTGTAAGAGTGCAGTGGACTAGACTTCATGAAGCCTATCCCCCACTGCACTCTTAGACACAGGCCTCACCTTCTTTGTACCCGTGGACAGACCTCTTTTCCACTACACTCTTCAATACAGGCCTCACCTCCTCTGCACCCCTGGACAATCCTCACCTGATCTGTAACCCTGAATAGACCGTTTGCTTATTGTCATTGCTTTGTTGTTTGGTAATAGTGGTCTATAAGGTGTTATTTTTTTCTTTACCACAGATTGAAATCAAGATTTCAATAGTAAGGAAATATGCCCTCAAGGCAGAGGAGAAGGAAAGATGCCAAGCGGAAAAAATCAAAAACAGCAACGGAATTACAGCACTCCTCTATACAAATACTTCAAAAAACAGGAAAAAAGCTCCTGGTAAGACAACTAAGTCTTTCTTACGGAACATATGTAGATCAAAAAAAATGTTGGACAGAATGTAGAAAAAGAGAAGGAGAGAGCAAATTTGAAAAGGAAGGAGAGGCCCTCAAAAAATGTTACTACTGGAGCAGGAGAGAATAATATGTATAGGAATAGAAGGCAGAATCAGTTTAGAGACATTCGTAAACGAATGTTTCGCAATAGGGTGGTTTTAAATTTGTTAAAAAACATTAGGAAAGGTAAACAGAGAGCTGCTTTTTATAAGAAAAACAAAAGTGTAGAGAAGATTGTTGATCAGGCTTTTGAAGTTAAGAAAAAATGATTTATTTTAATAATCAATAGAATTAGGACACTTAACAAGACAATTGATGTTTTCAAATCAAACAGTAGATGGAAAAGAGTAATTAACAGACTCATTTTTGTAAAGTTTTTTCAGGAGAATGGATGCACAGTTCAAGTTGTGAGCCATTTTTTAATGAGGAGAGTTACTTCCAGGAGAATGATTTAGTGCATGCAGTTGACACCAGTGGTCGAGCATATGAGGTGAAAGACGGTTGTCCGATTGAAAAAGAGAAACTTGTGCCTAGAGAACCAGAAGAGGTGTTAACTGATGAAGTTTTAGGGAGACGTACTAAGGGTCCAGTGTACACTTGGAAGTGTAGTAGTATTTGTAGTGTGTGACAGGAATCAATTGATTTGTTTTGTAATTTCTTACGTACATATAGTAAGAAAAGTCTAAAACAGAAAATGAAGATGTTGCAAGACTTAGATCCTTGCAGAGTGAGAGAAAACACAGGTTTGCAAGGGCATTCACTGGCTTGTCGCTGGGGTGCCGCTCGCAGCTGTTTGCAGAAACCGTGACTTTGTTTTTCTTTCCCTGCTTGCCGTGCCCTGAAGCTAAAAGGGTGAAAATATCCTCGTGGAAGTGAGTGAGGCTGTCCTTAACAGGGGCCGGGACTACGAGACCCAGGGTTCCGCGCAGGATCACCGAAGCGCACCTGGAGTCTCTTCCCGCCCCCTGCTCCTCCTATAAAGACACACCCCCTGACGCTAAGCGGGACGCGTGCGGGACGCCGGACGAAGCCCGGACAAAGGGCGGACAGTCTTAGACAGTCCGAGACAGAACGAGACTGGACAGGGCATGCCATACTGTCCGTGTTGAATACGAGTCATCTGGCTGCAGTAAGACATTTTGTTCTTGGACACACATAAATTGTAGTTTTACTATTATAGCATTTCTTGATATATTGATAAACCCACTTGCATGATAAAACTTAAACGTTGCTATTAATAGCCAACGAGGATGCCTAAAAAGATTTCAGTTGCTGCGGCAAATACCATGGATAATTATATGGTACATGTAGTATCCAAGATTAATAATGTAAGGAGACAGTCACTAGGTTTAAGTCACTCTCCCAATCTTTCCCCCCTGAGCCCACCACTAAACTCACCATGGGCTGATATACCATCTCAGGATGTGGGAAATGAAGCCTCAGATATAGAGACACATGATAGTGGGACTCTTAACCATAGTGTACTTATAGAATTTGACCAAGTCTCAACCCACGAGAATGATACCGAGTTACAGATAGAACATAGAGAACAAGACTCCCCTGCACAGGAGGGTACACAGATGAATATTGTAGTTGAAGATTCTCCTGTCCATGTACCGGTTACACGTGCGTTTAGAAAGTGTAGAAAACCACAAACTCTTCGCGGTGGGTCTCATCCAGCGAGAAAGAGGGTTGCATCGCCACCGAAAATCAGGGATAAAAACAGGGGGCAAGGAGATGAAACTGGGAAGCATTATATGGACGAAGAGTTTCTAACTAGGATAGCTGACATGATTGATTGTAAGTTTAAGGCACTCATTAAACCAGTAGTGGCCAAATTAGACAAGCTCTCTGCTGATGTAAAGAAAATTGGTGCGGTCCAGTTAAAAATAGCGGAAGAGGTGACAATTATATCAACTTTAGTCACAAATCTAGCTAATAGTACAAAAGAGCTTACCGCGAGAAGAATAGAGGGAGGTGTAAATGATGATTTATATACCAACCCCACTCGACAGGCACCAGCAATAGAGCACAATCAATCAACGATAAGAGAAGATCAGCCTCCAAAAATATCTGTACAGACCATATTAAGTACTGATAAAGATTCACTACAATTCTTAGAAGATGCGTCACCCCTTGTGTTGGTACTGGCAAATGTCCCCCCCCTTGGCTAATGACCAAACAGAATCCCCCATAGCATTGACAAGTAAGGCCCTGCAATGGCTGTCTGGTAATATGCAGATGGCACCTTGGGGTAAACAACAGCTAGCAGAAGACCTTAAGTCATCCAGAAGGGTACCTTGGATAGGGCAAAATCCAAAAAAGTTTAAAGGTGACTGTATAATCCTAAACTTTGCAAACTCAGCTGTATTACCAAATATTCTATTAAACATTGTCCCTCCTCAGCGCAGGAGAGGTACCATTGTTCCACTTACCCTAGAATTCTTTGGAAAAAAACAACGAAGCATGACCTATCCAAAGACAACCCATAACTACACCAGGCCAATGTGGACTGGAACAATAAATGGCTGGGGTTCAGGTACATTAGGTAACAACTGGGGGCATAGTTTAGATAGATGGGAAGGACCTCAACAGATACGCCAACAAGAACATCAATACCCTAACCATTTTAACAATCAGTACAACATCCCCGTTTCAAATAGGTTCGATGCCTTCTATGGTCAGGGAAGGTTGGAAGGGGTGGAATGACTATTCGATATACCCTTTCTTCCTAGGCATAGTGATTGTATACAACAAGATGTAGGACTAGGAAATGAGAACCACACATCTGCATCGAATGGATCAAATACGGAGATGATAGCTCCATCGGTCCAGATAAATGGACTCAAAAGTTTACTAAATGCACAAAATTTTGTTCCTATCCAAGCTGTCATAACACATAACTCTGTGGAAGCACAGGTAGGCGGTTGTATAGGCCCAAGGCTCTCTGTTCCAGTTGTAGATGAAATTGTAGATAAAACTTTGTGTTTATCATTAATATGTAATGAAAGTTTAATATCTTGGAATACAGCTGGGCTCTTTGATAAATCCAGTGATATCGGTTGGCTGTCTATTGTTAAGGAACATGCAATAATATGTCTCCAAGAAACATGGTTGCTGGACAAAAATGTACATATTGAGGGCTATCAAACTTCTTCACCCCTGCAGATCCCTCAGGTAGTGGTAGAGCAAAAGGGGGGCTGGCAATATATGTCAACTTGGCTCTTAAATGTCTTAAAGTTGAACACCATACTGGAAATAGAAATATTCAGGTTTTAGAGCTAAAAAGAGGAAAAACTAAGCTCACACTGATTAACTTTTATAATGCAGTGAATAAGACCGGCGATTGTATTATAAAGACCCTATGTGAATTCTTAAGGGAAAATGCTGGACATTTGCCCCGTCAAATACTAATTGCAGGCGATTTTAATACACATCTATGTGGGAATCCTGGAGAGACCGCTATTGGCCAACTGGGTTGTAATTGCCTGGAAGGTCTTCATTTTGACCATTCGCGGCGTGGAATAGAACTAAACACGCTAATGTATGAAAATAACTTAATTACAGCAATGTCTACAGTGGCGGATCAAACTACTTTTCCTACTCCCACATTTAAAGGCCATGCAACAGGATCTTACATAGATCATATTCTACTGTCTGCTGACCTTGCTAATGCTGTTCTGGACTTCTGCATTCAAATGAGCATTTATAGCGACCATAACCCTATATGCATCAAAATGGGTGGAAAAATCTTCGAACAACGAAAACCATGTGTGGATCATGGGTCCATTGTCAGGATTGAGAGCAGCGCAAGAACACGCAAGCGCCACTAACCTTACTCTGAGGGCCAGCAGAGACGATAGACGATATTCCTTCCGACTCCGCACTACACAAGCCCCAACACTGGAAATTAACCACTGTTTGAGCCTGTATGGATAGGGGCCGGGAGGTAGATGGACATCGGGGGATAGGTACTTCTAGTGACGGCTGGTCGCTACACCATGAGGTTACTGGTACTGGGACACTGCAGGTAGAGGAGGAGACAGAGAGTAAGAGGTTAGTACCGCAGAGGTAGCTATGTGAACCAAAAACCCCCCTTTCATTCAAATGCGGACTCACCAGTTTAACCACCCCATGTATCCCAGAAGGATATCCAAACATGCGTAGGGCACACGAAAGTAAGATTCACCAGAAGTATGGAGAAGTTAACTTCACTCCTCGACCTACCGCGAAGTAGGCACAATGTACCTCTATAGAACTACAAAGTACAAGCGTGCTCCTCGCAGCGCCTCCAAGAACCACAATACCTCTTGCGGAACTGTGTAGACCAAGTAAAATGATAAGTCAGCAACCACTGACAGAGAACACAGCGCTCCCCCACAATGTAAACAAGAAATGGCGGCAGTCTGGAGTCCGCTTGAAACGGAAAGAAAAAGGTACAAACAAAATAGGAGGCGAGCCCGCACTCCTCAGAAATACTTGCACGACGGGATAGGACTGGAAACAGAATTCTTCCGGGATCCTCTGACCACGCAGGCTCTTGCTCGGCGTCGTGCAGAACCGGGCAATACTGACCACGCAGGCTCTTGTTCGGCGTCGTGCAGAACCGGGCAATACTCGAAGAGAGTTGGCTCATCCACTATGAGACATGACAGAACACAAATTGACAAGCACCGTTCTGTCCGGAGGTAGGGCTTATGTAAGGTCCTCCCATTGCGTCAGCCCCCCGCGCCGGATGGCCTTCTGGGACTTGTAGTTCATCCGCAAAGGATTCGCAATACGGAATCTTTTGCATTTGGCCTTATCGATGGTAGCGATCGCTACAGAACCCCCTCTCGTGGACCGCCGTCCCGGCGGACGACCCGGCTTCCCGGGAAACCGTGCATGGAATTGTTCCACCAAATCGGGGCAATGGAGATGGTCCGTAGGCTCCCAGGTCCTGTCTTCTGGGCCAAACCCTTTCCAGTCCACTAGGTATTGGATCCGGCCACGGACCAAGCGAGAGTCCAGAATAGAATGCACCTCATATTCCTCGTGGCCTTCGATTTCCACCGGACGAGGACGATCAGGCACCCGCACGCTCGGAAGACAAGGACGCAAGAGTGATACATGAAAGACAGGATGGATTGCCCACGACACTGGCAACGAGAGTCTCATAGCCACAGTATTTACAACCTCACAAATGCCATAGGGACCAACATATTTGGGCTTCAACTTAGTAAGTCCCTTAATATGCAGGTTATGTGTAGAAAGCCACACCTTGTCCCCCACCTTATACTCGGGTTCAGGGGTACGCCTCTTATCCGCGAACAACTTCTGGGCTGCTTGGGCTTTTTCCTAATTTTTCCGAGCCTCGATCAGAATAGCCCGAAGATGAGCATGATGTTCATGAATGGCAGGGACCATGGACTCAGCCGGCCATTCAAAAGGAAGCATGTTCGGATGGAATCCATAAAGGCAAAAGAACGGAGAACAACCCAAGGTGGTATGCACCGCGTTATTGTAGGCGAACTCTGCCAACCACAAAAGGATAGTCCAATCAGTGGCGTTCTGTAACGAAAAACAACGCAGATATTGTTCCAACGTCTGATTCAGACGTTCCGTCTTGCCGTCCGTTTGTGGATGGTAACTTGATGAGAGGCGAGCATCAATCTGTAGAATGGTACAAAGAGCCTTCCAAAAGCGAGATGTGAACTGTGTCCCCCGATCCGTAATCAACACACTCGGCAGTCCGTGTGGACGGACAATGTGTTGCAGAAAGACTTTGGCTAATTCAATGGAGGAAGGCAGACTAGGTAATGATATAAAGTGACCCATTTTTGTAAGATGGTCCACAACCACTAGAACGACTGTTTGTTTCTCACATGGGGGCATTTCTACGATAAAGTCCATGGACAGAGTGTGCCACGGCTTGGATGGAATCGGTAAAGGCCGCAAAAGTCCCGGTGGTTTGATGTGACTGGCTTTACCCTGGGCACAGATTGCACAGTCTTGGACATATTTCTTCGTATCAGGTCTCACTCCTGGCCACCAAAAGGATCTTTCCACGTTAGCAGTTGTTTTGTAAATGCCCATATGTCCCCCTAGAACAGAGTCATGTGCCCATTCCAGGACCTTACGTTGCAACACGGATGTGGGTACATACAAGGCATGGTAATGATATGCTAACTGATTCTTTTCGCATCGATTACCTGGCTCTTCCTGCACCCAAGCAGGGATATCCAGGTCCGTGAGAGCGATTTTAACGTCGTCCAGAAAGTCTTCCGAAGTGATCAAGGCGATTGCTTTGTCTGGGTCATCGTGCCCCTTCAAAATAAAAGGGGGTGCTGTTGAGGCTCCCGCTTCTTCCACACCCAATCTGGAGAGGGCATCTGCTTTTCCGTTGCGAGTCCCCGGTCTGTATTTGATCACAAAATCAAAGTCAGAGAAGAAGAGGGTCCACCTCAGTTGTCGAGGAGTCAAAGCCTTCGCCGTCTTTAAGAACAAAAGATTGCGATGGTCTGTGATGATTTCAACCGTATGTAAAGCCCCTAGGAGGTAGTGCCTCCATTCTTCGCAGGCCCTTTTAATGGCTAAGAGCTCTTTGTCTGTTACGGAATAGTTAACCTCACATGGGGTGAGCTTCTTGGAGTAATACGCCACAGGGTGTAGCTGTCCCGTGGTAGGGTGGCGTTGGGACAGGACCCCACCCAGAGCAAACTGAGATGCGTCAGTTTCCAACACCCACGGTATCTTAGGGTCCGGATGTCGAAGAATGGGAGCTCGTGTAAACCTCTCTTTTAGGAGTTGAAAAGAGGTTTTGGCGGCCTCCCCCCATTTGAAAGGGGCATTTTTTCTCAAAAGAGTAGTGATGGGATGAATGACCTTGGAGAAATCCTGAATGAAGCGCCGATAGTAATTGGCAAAACCGAGAAAGCTTTGAACGGATTTCACGTTCCTGGGTGTTTTCCAAGTAATGATGGCCTTCACCTTACTCATGTCCATTCTAAACCCTTGAGCATCGATAACATAACCCAAGAAGGCAACCTGTTGGACGTGAAAAAGGCATTTCTCCAGTTTGGCATACAAGGAGTGTTGTTGGAGCCTTTCTAACACAGTCGTCACATGGTTTATGTGGTCAGCAAGAGACACAGAATAGATTAAAATGTCGTCTATGTAGACCACACAAAACGTCTCCAAACACCCCCTCAACACTTCGTCCATGAAGAACTGGAAGGCAGCTGGGGCGTTGCAGAGGCCAAAGGGCATTACTCGATATTCATAGAGACCGAATTTAGTTCTGAAAGCAGTCTTCCATTCATCCCCTTTCTTTACGCGGACCAGATGGTAGGCCCCGCGGAGATCAAGTTTTGTGAAATATCGAGCACCTTTCAATTGATCCATTAACACAGGAATCAGGGGCAGAGGATAGCGGTTCTTGATGGTCACCTTGTTAATGGCTCTATAGTCAATACACGGTCTCAGCTCCTCACAATCCTTCTTCGGTATGAAAAACATGGGCGAAGAGGCAGGGGAGGTGGAGTGTCTTATAAACCCGGACGCTAGATTGTCCTCTATATAGGTTTTGAGATATTGTGTTTCTTTTTCTGTCAGGGCATATACCCTACTACAAGGGATGTCCGCGCCCGGAATGAGGTCAATCCGACAATCGTAGGTGCGATGAGGAGGTAATCGGGTAGCCTTTTGTTTATCGAACAATGCGTGAAAAGACCTATATGCATCAGGTAATGCGGTGGCGCAGCAAAAGGACTCAACAGTACATTCACTTGCTAAGAAGGTAGCGGGTGAGGGAACTAGGGCGAGAACTTGGTGTATCCCTTCCCGACAATGTTCCTTGCAATACTCAGACGTCATACTGACTGT
Source organism: Lissotriton helveticus (assembly GCF_964261635.1). NCBI lineage: Eukaryota > Metazoa > Chordata > Amphibia > Caudata > Salamandridae > Lissotriton > Lissotriton helveticus. The sequence goes on from NC_136060.1 coordinate 483,833,851, forward strand.
ACGTGACGCCCAGCTCACCAAAGGATTATGCAGAGTCACCCAAGGCATACCCAGAATGAGACGGAACTGTGGGGCATCGATCAAGTCGAACTGGATGTACTCACAGTGATCCTCCCCTACTCTCATTAACAGGGCTAGCGTGTGGTAGACGACAGGGCCTGAAGTCAATATTGTACCATCCACTGTTTTGACGTTTTCAGGAATCTTTTTCTTTTCACAGGGGATACCCATGCTATAGGCATAGGTCTGGTCTATATAGTTTCCAGTTGCACCGGAATCTAACAAAGCATCTAGTCGTACAGGGTCCTGATCGTTAACCCGCAGCGAAACGTTCAAGTTCATATGGGCAACGGCAGGGTGTAGGGTATTGGCAACATAGGGGGAGACCGTATCTAGAGGTCGTCTCGAATCAGAGGTCTCTATCTGATCCAAGACAGTTAGTTTTCCGACAGCTCACCAGAACTAAGAGCCGCCTGCCCTCGAGGAAGGGAGGTTTTTCCTGGAACATAATTTCTATCCCGGCAGTCGTTAATGAAGTGCCCACCTTTGCCGCAATATAGGCAGAGTTTAAGCCTCCGTCTCCTGTCTCTTTCTTCCCTGGTGAGTGGGCCGCGTATTCCCCCTATTTGCATGGGTTCCGGTCCTTCTGGTGACTTAACTTTTTCTTCACCCCCCTGCCGGGGTTTGACCAAGGGGTAAGAGTATCTGTAATCCCCCCCTTTCCTGTCCCCTTTTCTTTCTATCAATCGGTGATCTAATTGGACGGTCAAATCTATTAATTCCTCACAGGTAGTAGGCAATTGCACCACCTGTGCTAACACGTCTTTTAGTTCTCCCCGGAGGCCCTGGTAAAACAAGGAGATCCTTTTCTGAGCCGGCCAATCTGTTTCCACGACAAGGCGGTTAAAGGTGGTGATATAGGACAACAGATCCTGGGACCCTTGTCTCAAGGTCATTAATTCATGATCTAGAGACAACATGTGGGATTTCCGATCAAACAATTTACGGAGTTCTAGGCAGAAGGCAGAAAAATCATGTAGAACAGGGTCATTCCTTTCTAATAAAGGAATTGTCCAACTGGACGCATTCCCTCCCATATAGGACATCAGAAAAGCAGTTTTGGAAGCCTCGTCCTGAAAGACCATAGGTTTGCATAGAAAATTCAGACGGCATTGATTCAGAAACGTTTCAAATTTACGTGGATCTCCAAAAAACCTTTCGGGAGGGGCTAAGGGTATCCCCTGGTTTTGGACTGTATGAACCGTGGGAGTGGTCTCGGTAGAGGTGGAAGGGGTTGCCAACGAACCCCCTAGTCTGAAGGAAGGAGGTGGCTGCAGAGTTGCCGGCCTAAGCAGAGGTTTCACCACCGGGTCTCTCATAGCAAGGTCTGCCACATCCTTACGTAAATTAGAGACCTCTTTATACAAAGCCTGATTCTCTGCACGGGAATTTTGTACCTCTTGTTGAAGGCCTGAAAAGCTCTCCAACAAGGAGATGAGAACAGCATCAGTATCCATCGTCTAGGCTGGGCTGTATTCTTGGGCTTGTCAATCTGTCAGGATTGAGAGCAGCGCAAGAACACGCAAGCGCCACTAACCTTACTCTGAGGGCCAGCAGAGACGATAGACGATATTCCTTCCGACTCCGCACTACACAAGCCCCAACACTGGAAATTAACCACTGTTTGAGCCTGTATGGATAGGGGCCGGGAGGTAGATGGACATCGGGGGATAGGTACTTCTAGTGACGGCTGGTCGCTACACCATGAGGTTACTGGTACTGGGACACTGCAGGTAGAGGAGGAGACAGAGAGTAAGAGGTTAGTACCGCAGAGGTAGCTATGTGAACCAAAAAACCCCCTTTCATTCAAATGCGGACTCACCAGTTTAACCACCCCATGTATCCCAGAAGGAAATCCAAACATGCGTAGGGCACACGAAAGTAAGATTCACCAGAAGTATGGAGAAGTTAACTTCACTCCTCGACCTACCGCGAAGTAGGCACAATGTACCTCTATAGAACTACAAAGTACAAGCGTGCTCCTCGCAGCGCCTCCAAGAACCACAATACCTCTTGCGGAACTGTGTAGACCAAGTAAAATGATAAGTCAGCAACCACTGACAGAGAACACAGCGCTCCCCCACAATGTAAACAAGAAATGGCGGCAGTCTGGAGTCCGCTTGAAACGGAAAGAAAAAGGTACAAACAAAATAGGAGGCGAGCCCGCACTCCTCAGAAATACTTGCACGACGGGATAGGACTGGAAACAGAATTCTTCCGGGATCCTCTGACCACGCAGGCTCTTGCTCGGCGTCATGCAGAACCGGGCAATACTGACCACGCAGGCTCTTGTTCGGCGTCGTGCAGAACCGGGCAATACTCGAAGAGAGTTGGCTCATCCACTATGAGACATGACAGAACACAAATTGACAAGCACCGTTCTGTCCGGAGGTAGGGCTTATGTAAGGTCCTCCCATTGCGTCAGCCCCCCGCGCCGGATGGCCTTCTGGGACTTGTAGTTCATCCGCAAAGGATTCGCAATACGGAATCTTTTGCATTTGGCCTTATCGATGGTAGCGATCGCTACATCCATAAAATGTATAAATGGAAAGCGTCGCTTAAAATGGTCATTGGTGAACTGTGAAAACCTGTATGCTTCTATTAATAATATATGTAGCCCTGAACTCTTAGTATGCATATAATCTGTATCAGCACCGCAACAAATCTTAGAATCTTTTGAGGATGTCGCCTTAAAAGTAGGGTCATTGTTAACGGTGTCAGTCAAAGGGAATACAAACAGCAATCCAAAGTGGTTAGATAAAGGTTGCTCCAAGGCTAGCCGTGAGCTCAAGATAGCACTAAAAACAAAACCTAGAGATCCGGCGCTTATCAAGGCTCTGCGTGTTAGGTACACAAAGTCCCTTGATAATCGCAGGAGAGAGGTAAAGAAAAGTGTCTGGGAGTCTCTGCTAGACCCTGAAACACTGAGAGATAGCTCAAAATTTTGGGGCATTATAAATAAACCCTTATTTGATCACCCAAGAAATCCTACTGTGGGTACTAATATCCCAGAGGGAGAGTGGGTTAACCATTTTAGCTCTATTTTTAAAAATAATGAGTTGCAGGCTGAAAACATTCCGGTTAAATTTAAAGAAAACCAGTTGCTCTTCTCAATAAATGAGGTTGTAAAGGGAATTGAAGGGCTGACATGCAATAAGGCCCCAGGACCGGATGGTCTTCCACCGGACCTTTTTAAATCCTGTACATCACTATGGGCACCAGTTCTTACAGCCGTACTTAATGTGGCTGTGGCTCGTGGTTGCCCCAAGTCATGGGGGGTATCTACCATCGTGCCTGTGTTTAAAAAAGGAGACCGCAATAGCCCCCTCTGCTATAGACCAATATCTTTAATCAACTCTGTTGCTAAAGTAGTGGGGGGAGTAATTTTAAACAGACTGGTCTCATGGTCGGATGAAAATAATGTAATAATCCCAATCCAATATGGATTCAGGCCCGGCCACTCTACGATTACCCAATGTCTAAATCTATACCTAATTATAGGGAAGTATACCAAGGCCCAACAAGGAACAATTCACATGGCGTTCATGGATCTTTCGTCGACTTTCTATTGCGTGAGTCGTAGAAAGCTCTGGGACGCCATGGCGAAAATGGGCGTGGAGCAGAACTTAATCAACCTGTTAGAAGATCTGCACTCTGATACGAGAGCAAATGTTAGGTATACACAAGATTTGAAAGTGACAAAAGACTTTGGAGTATACCGGGGAGTCCGACAAGGATGCATTTTGGCCCTGTTCCTTTTTAATTTATATATAAATGAATTGGAGGAGCACCTTTTAAGTACAAATGCAGACTATCCTTATATTGGACGAAAGGGACTGCCGGTTCTGCTATACGCGGATGACGCAGTCCTTTTAGCCAGAACTGCTAATGGCCTTCAAACCTTACTAAATTCTTTTTTCACCTTTATGAAATCCAGAGATTTGAGTATAAATAACTCTAAATCCTTCGTAATGAAGGTTGGCCAGGGTAACAAAAAGCCAAATCGTTTAAACGTTAATGGAGTACCAATTCCTGCAATAAACACATTTTCCTATCTTGGAGTCCTGTTTGATCATCAATTAAACTGGGGAACTGTAATACAAAAAAAAGGGAGAGGTAATCAGGACAAATGCGGCAATACTTGCTTTTTCAAGAAAAATGGGCAATAGCCCAGTTGCTGCATTACTCCAACTCTACCAGGCCAAGAGTGTCACTACCGCATGTTATGGTAGTGAGCTATGGGGATATGCCCCACTAGGTGATCTAGAGATAGTTGAAAACAATTTCCTCAAGCAGTTACTAAGAGTTCCTAGGGGAACAGCAAATTTTTCTGTACACGAAGAGCTGGGCATTTCATTTTTATGTGATAAATTAGCAGTAAACCCTCTAGTATGTTGGTTAAACTGCTGGTTAAATGATGACATACCCCTCACTCAGCTCATACTGAGAGAAGCGTTAACATGGGAAAATAGGCTGAAGGTTCCCTGGATAAAGTATCTGAGTAACTGCTTTAATGATATGGGGCGTCCCGAACTCTTCTTGACACCAAACTCAATTACGAAACTGGATGTTATTTATGTGAAGAAGGCTTTTATTTCTTCCAGACTCATAGCCAGGGAGTCTGGTGAATTGAGGAGAAGTAGTGTACGAAATCATGCGCTAATAAAAACAACTTTGCTCACGGAACCGTACCTATTATGGCCAATGTCAAGTTATGATCGCTTTCTGTTGACAAGGTTCAGGCTGGATTTATTTCATTTACTCCTGGCTGTGCCTAAGGGATCTTATCGTGGACAAGTGTTGCCGGCTTGCGGCTGCGACGAAAAGTCTCCGCAAGACCTGGCACACTTCTTATTTTTTTGTCCTTTTTATAAAATACCAAGGAGGTTATACCTAAAACCCCACCTCAAAAAATTGAACTTTTTGCAATTTAGACCGGCACTTTATTATCTCCAGCTTCTAAGTTGTGACTGTACCCTGTTTGTATGTAGTTTTTTAAAACTGGCAATTAAATTTAGAAAAAGTATGGAAGGATAGTAGTATTGTTAATTGAAAGGATAGCCTTTTTATGTCCTTGGAACACTTTTATCTAAGAACCTGAACATTTTATTATGCCTGTAAACTTTTGTGAGTGTTTCTTTGTTATGTCATTTTTATTGCTCTCTTTGTAATTATGAACTAATATGTGTATAGTGTGTAATGCTTTTATGGTTGTTATTTTAAACAACCGAATAAAGTTCCCTTGACTTGACTTGACACTGGCTAGTCTTTCTAGAAAAGTCTGTCAGAGTGTTTTTCATCATTTGAGGATGTTAGCAGTGCATCATAACAAAATGAGGAAATTAGTGAGAAGGTTGTATTATGCAAAAAGTCCAGCACTTAAGCTTAAACAATTAAACAGTGCTCTTTTGCATGGAACTGAATTAGATGTGAAGAAGATTTGTGAAGAAATTGAGATTTGTTATTTTGGTGAAAAAGAGGACAGTGTAGAAATTGACACCGAAATTCAAGGTAATGTGGAAGACAATGTACAGATTTCAAGTACAGAAAAGTTTTGTGGTAAATAAATAATTAATTACCGGTACTTTTTTTCATATAATCAATAAAACAGGTAGCTCAATAAATAAGAGTCAGGATTCGAGGTATCTTGAGTCGTCAGGCTTTAATCAGACATAAAGGACAGGAACAGGACAGCCTGTACGGGAAGGGAATGAAGGCAGCTGCCGGGGTCAGGATCTGGGAATTGGCTAGCAACTTTTAATATGGGTGTACAGTATGTATACTTAAACAAATACATTACATTCAATACAGTAGGCGTAGCAGTAGGCGTGACTCGTAGCAGTCGCGAAAGATAAGGGCAAAATGATGTAACAAGAAGGCGTGGACAGGGCGTATACATAGACATGTGATGTAAACGTAACAGAATATGTCATAAACGGGGCGGAAACATGGAGGGGGCTACCTGAGCAGCTGGGACCTCTAACCTAGTGGTGCGCGCAAACGGGCAATGACGTGTTACCAGGGAGAACTGGGGGCTATGACTTCTGCGCTAGACGAGGAGACTAAAGTCTGGAGTGTCAGAGCGACATGTACCCAAGGCATATCTGGTATCTGGTGTTTAGAGTACATGTTGATAGAATCCAAAAGTTATCAGGGCAAAGGCTAACAGACACTAAGACTGATGCATACATAATTCTATATGTATTGCGTGTGCAAGGAATATTCTATGAATATTAATACAGTATTTCTCTTACATGGAGACATAAAGGCTAGACCATGACGGAAACTATTGATGCGATTCAGTAGCTTAGGAATGCAGAGAAGGAGGGCTGGACTGATAACTAGAAACATAACATACTCTTGGCAGACTGGGAGGCAGAGCCAGGCCGGGCCGGGCACTGCGAGGCATGAAGTAAGCTAAGGGTCAGGGATACAGGTGGGGGCTGTATCGCTCCTCGGAGAGGGTTCAGGAGACAGGAGCTGAATCTGAGTCCGGGCCCTTTTGAGGCCTAGAAACGGGGACAATTCAATGAATTAACGTGCACACTGTGAAATGTGGCAACGTAGGTTTACATAGGCCTAATATTCGTTGCTTTCACGATGACTGGAAACTGGCATACTAGAGATGGACACAACTGTAATTGCGTCTTTAATCGATCAGAAGGGAATACATGCATATCGATCATGCACATATAACAAAATATGGGGAACACGTAGGCACATACAATATGGCAAAATTTACTTTTCCACATTCCCTCCTTGTGCCCTACGTTTCCATCAGGAAACATCAATTTTCATGATACCATCTATCATTTCATATAGCATCATTTGCTCGTCTCGAATTGTCTTGGAACGGGATTTAGGACTAGGAATACAAGAGGTAGCACACATGCCGCAAATCGCAGGGCCACATTGTATACAGAGGCAGCAACTGAATATGATCATTACTGCTATACCTAGGAATGACAATACTTTCCATCCCCAAGCAGATATGATACCCCAGAGCCAACCGGACCATGTCCAGGTGCCTGGATTCTGGTGTAACTGATGGGCAATTTTATGAAGTCTGGTTATAGCTGAATAAACAGACGGCGCGTTATTAGGAATGAAAATGCAGCAACTAGATCCGATGACTCTACATGCTCCTCCTCTATCGGCCAGTATGACGTCAAGAACGAGACGATTTTGGAGCACGACAAATCTCATAGCAGATTGCTCCTCGGTTAAGTTACCTAGAGCGGAAGTAGTCTCATTCACTACTGCTTCAAGGGTTCTAGTTAACCTACGTATTAGCTTACTATTCTGGATAGGTCCTATAAAGAAGAAGAAACCTTTATTAAAGTCTTGATACTGTTCTAGAGTAGTTTCAGTTTGATCGACAATTGGGGACTCGATCTCCCTTCTATGTCTGACGTGTACTAGATGTGTGTTTCTGTGATAATCAGATGGGGCTAGAAAAACTGGTGGCAGTAGGAAGGCAATATAACATGTTCCATCCCAATCGAGGGGCAGACGAACATATGCGGTCTGACCACAAACAAAATAAGAATGACGTGAGGCTTTGAAAATAGATTTCCCACTGTCACTATACTCGACCACAGTAGTACAGTCACTATGTCCTACATGTACGGAACCATTCTTTTTGACACATAATTCGCCTTTGACTGGTAGTACTGAAATAGCAGGCAAATCTGGAGTAGTATCAGACTGAACATTCAGGACCATGAAATTCGAAGAATAATTACCTAAATCATATACTTCATTTTCTAGATCTAACCCGGTTCTATGGGAGAGACCTTGCTTGTCTGGGAAACATGTTCTATTCAGAAGGGACATATCATTGGAGGATGACGTTAACGTGGACCATGCTCCACACGAACCATTATGTGAAAACGGATAAGGAAAGAGTGGCAGAACTCCCTTCGGTGTCTGGAAAGGGGGGAGTCGACCACACACCCAACAATTAGTGGCATTGCTGGTCTGGTGTGAATAGTGTAACATCCTAATGAATGTATTATTTCGCATAGCAAGACGATAGGATAGCTCGTGAGGAGGCAGATCACTAAATGTGTGCTCTACTGTAGCATTAGAGAACATCTTTACATGTGAAACTGGAAAACATAAATATAAAGCATAACTTGTGCAGGTAACCATAAGACTCATCAATAATAAAAAACTTAGAACAATGATACATCATTTAGAGTTTTGACTAACTCTCTCACTATGGGGGTCTATCTCATACATGTCAGAAACCTGTCTAACCGTTTCACCCGAGAGGGACTTAGACAATTAAACTGGCTGACTTATTTTACTAGACCGAAGTTTCTCTTTATACTCCTGTTGCGGAGTTTTCTCTAACACGGGAACTTTAAGTTCAGAGTCTGTTTTTAGGCAGTCTGTAGGAATGAGGTAGTCCTTAGCAAAAGTCTTTTCTGATTGTCCATGGAATTTCTTTACGTGGGTCAGGTGGACCCATCCTTTTCTCCCCTCGAGTTTCACGGCGGTCCTTGTTGTTAACAAGACGAGGCGGGGCTCCTTCCAACGGGGCTCCAGCGGACTTGAACGATCAAAATTCCGCACCAACACCAGGTCGCCTGGAATGACTTCATGCGGTTTCACCTCGGTGTTGTCTGGAAATGCGGCGGCAACCTGTGAACGACAAGAGTGTAGGGCAGACATCAAGGAAGCTAGGTAATCTGTCAGCATATTACTGGAAACATCGGTAATACTGCGGGGTCTAGGTGTACCCCACATGTTTGGGGGGCGGCCGAATATGACCTCATACGGGGACAGACCTGATCTGGAATGTGCAACCATCCTCATAAAAAATAAAGCAACTGGCAGGGCAACCAGCCAGTCTACACCTTTTTCTCTACAAATTTTAGCAATGCGGATTTTCAGAGTCTGATTATGTCTCTCTACGAGACCGGCTGCTTCAGGATGGCGCACACAATGGAACTTCCACTGGTACCCTAACAGAAGGGAAACATGTTTCATGAGCTCAGATGAGAATGGCTGGCCGTCATCTGAATACACGACCCTAGGGAGTCCATAGCGGGGAAAGAATTCACGAACCAACTGCCTGGCAGTGGTCGCGGCTGTGTAATCTGGAACTGGATATGCTTCTGTCCACCTGGACAAAGCGCATACAACTACGAGGACATACTTGAAACCTCGACATCGCTTCATCTGAATATAATCCATCTGGAGGACTTCAAAAGGGTGGTCAGGAGGTTGGAATCCACCTTGTTCCACCGGGACACTTTTACCTGGATTCAACTGACAACATATCATACAGGTACGGACTTTCTGCTTGGCTGCAGCTCGTAAGTGCTTGTTGAACCAAAGGTTCTGAATACTGTCTAACATAGCTTTTTCTCCTAGATGTGCTGGACTGTGTGCGGTATTGATAATGACTTGAACCATAGAGTCGGGGAGAAACCATGTGACTTTTCCCTTCGTCAACCATCCTTGATCTGTCTGGACCCCTCCTTGTTCGGACCATTTCTTGATTTCTTCGGGAGTAGCATGTAACTGTATGTCTATGACATCTTGTGTAGGGTCCTTGACTGTCATACAAGTAGTCGGATCTGGAGTGAGTGTCTGTGTCGTGTCAACTGGAATGTCTGGAGTCTGAGCTGTAAGCTTGGCTGTTCGATCTGCTAGATCGTTACCTTGGGAAATGATGTCAGTAACTTTCGTATGTGCCTTGCACTTCATGATAGCGATAGCTGTCGGTAAATGTATTGCATCTAACAGAGCTTGAATGAGGAGACCATGCTGAATCTTGGTTCCATGAGAAGTCATGAAACCTCTCTCCTGCCAGAGCACTCCAAAGTCGTGTACGACTCCGAATGCGTAACGTGAATCTGTATATATGTTTACTTTCAGGTCCTTGGCACGTATGCAGGCTTGGGTCAGAGCGACTAGCTCTGCTGCTTGAGCAGACAGGGTGTCAATACGATGTGTTTCTATAACTTCAGTTTCAGTAGTCACTGCATACGCGGCTACTAGTTCTCCTGTACTTGTTCTCATACATGAACCATCCACATAGAGTGTCATGTCGGGGTCAGGTAATGCAATGTCTGTCAGGTCTTGTCTTGGCTTTGTCATAGTGTTAACCACTTCCACACAGTCATGTGTGGCAGGATTTGGAGTAACTGACGGTAACAGTGTAGCAGGATTTAGAATGTTGCAGCGTCTGATTTCTATGTGTGGCTGGAACAGTGTCAGTTCATAACCTGTTAAACGTGCAATTGTCAAGTGCTGAGTCTGGGTTCGGTTTAAAAGAACTTCCACGGAATGTGGAACTTGTACTGTCAGGGAATGTCCTAACACTATGGAATCACTTTGTCTGATTGCTAGAGCTGTGGCTGCAACTGACTTGAGGCACGCAGGCAGAGCCTGGGCTACTGGATCTAATGTGCTAGAAAAATAAGCACAGGGCTTGTACTGTCCTGCTTGATCTTGTGTGAGAACAGATAATGCAGTACCATCACGTTCTGTGACAAAAAGTGTAAAAGGCTTACTGTAGTTCGGTGTTGCTAGAACAGGTGCTTGACATAAGGCTTTCTTTAATTCATTGAATACAAGTGTATGTTCCTGGGTCCAAGGGAGGACAGTCGATACGGCTGCCTCCTGTGTCGTTAACTGTATCAGTGGCTTGGCTAGAAATGCATACTGAGGAATCCATTGTCTGCAATAAGAAGTAAGGCCGATAAAAGCTCTTACCTCCTTCTGTGTCTTGGGCTGTGGAAGACTCGCTATTAACTGGATACGGTCTGGTGTCAACTGCCTACCCCACTTGGACAGTAAGTGTCCTAAGTAGACCACTTGCTGGACACAGAATTGTAATTTGGAAGGGGACACCTTGTGCCCCTGCTCGGCCAGAAAATACAGAACTGTAAGTGACGCACGCTCGCAGTCACGTTCAGAACGGGCTGTGATCAGTAGATCATCGACATACTGGAGCAGGGCAGTGTCAGTTGGCATGTGAATATTGTCTTGTTGTCTCTTAAGTGCTTGACTGTAAATACTAGGACTTTCTGTGAAACCTTGAGGAGCTCGTGTGAATTTATAGCTCCTTCCATTTAAACAAAAACCGAAAAGGTACTGGCTGTCTGGATGAATGGGGACACTGAAAAATGCGTTCTTGAGATCGATAACTGTGAAAAATGTAGCTTCGGAATCAATGGCTGTCAATAGGGAAGAAATATCTGGGACTACTGGATACTGAGGTATGATACATTTATTAAGCTCTCGTAGGTCAATCACTAATCGATATACTGGAGGTGCATTTGGATCAGTACGTTTCAGGACTGGAATGATAGGAGAATTACATACATTGGAGTCAGTTTCTACAACCACTCCTTGAGTAATAAGCTCGTCAATAATTTTGGTTAAGGCTGCTACAGCCTCAGGTGGCAATCTGTACTGTCTGATTCGTGGCAAAACTATACCTTGTTTGAGAGTCACACGATGGGGTGTGATGTGCATACAGCCTACATCAGTTGGACCTTGCGCCCATAAATGCTGTGGTACATTTAATAATCTTGGATCAAAATCACGTAATACATAGTGACCTTTAAAGTCACGTAAGAACAATCGAACTCCTTCTGGGGAGCAACACATGACTGCACCTAATTCTTTTAATGTTTTAATGCCTAACACATTTTCTGGACATGACTTTGTAAGTAACAAATCAGTAGTTCGGGACAATGAACCAACTTCTAGAGAAACTGGTTTCGAAATTTCATTAACAATCGGCTTTCCTGAAAATCCAAGGGAAACATTTTTAGAGCCTGAGAGCGGAGCCCCTGGAACCTCGTCATGACTGATAGTAGTCCTACTTGCCCCTGTATCAATCAGAAACTTTCTGTCTTTCCCTAATACTTGACTGTGTACATAGGGACCCTCTTGATCTACAGGTATCTCGATGAGAGGCAAGCCTACCTCCCTCTCTAGGCTGTTTCATGAATACTGTTGATACTCTGGATACTCTGACTGGGCATACTGGTACATTTGCTGTGTAACATGCTGTGTTGCAGCGATAGGCTGCGGTGCTGGAACTGTCTGTTGTGCATTCTGTGGTGGCTGAGAAGTCTGTGAAACTTGTTCTTGTCTAGGCGGACGTGGTCTTTCTTTAGTCTTACCAGTAGCTATGTTGTGTTTCAGAACTGCACACTCGTTTATAAAATGACCTGGCTGTTTACAGTAATTGCAAGTCCCTTTAACGGGAGCTGCAGGATGACTGGCTTGATTCGGACCCCTCTTCTGACTGTCTTGTGGAACAGATTGTGCAACTAATACTTTCATTTTCGTGTCTTTCATACGTCTCCTTTCGTGTTCTTGCTCTTCCCTGATTCTATTCTGGTGATACTGGAGCATTTGTAGCATTTGTGACGGAGTATTAGCTTGCCAACTATTTCGACTTTCAAAACTCGATTTTTAACTTGTGGACTTGAATTCTCGACTAGTTTGGTAACAAAAAGATGAGGGTACGATTCACTACTCGTCTTCAGACCACTGTTAATTATAAAACATTTTTCAAATCTAGAATAAAAATCACTAGTGTCTTCATCCTGTTTCTGTTTACATGCTGAGATTGCATCCCAATCTTCCTTTTTCGTGGCTAGTAACCTTGGCAAAACCTGTATCAGTAACTCGGGCAATTCTTTAACTTTACCCCCTAGACCGGTACCTGGTACTCGTGAAGTATCTTCAGCTTCTAGAGCTGTCCAATCTATCTTTTTCTCTCCCACCTCCCATTCTTTTTCCTTGAGTTTTTCATATACCCCTGCGGGCAACAGGACCTTTAACATTTTAATGATATCAGGATACGTGTATTCTCCCATACGGAGCATGTCTTTTAATTCTCGGTGGAACCCTGCTGGATCTTTGTCGTGACAGGGAATTAACTTTTTCATCTCTAAGAGTTCCATCTTTGTGATAGGGGTGTAAACAAATACTCGTTCTAGATCACCACCCGTTGTCCTAACTGGGTGTACTTCTCGTAACGGATGTTGTCTATCTATGTAAAATGATTTATTTTCTGGAGGTGAGACATGAACAAAATGCGGATTCAGAAACGTTCTATATTTGTGGCGCTGTTCTAGAATGATACTAATTAAATCGGTACCTAGACCTCTCCATCTATACTGGAGTAACTCGTTCAGAACATCATGTAACGTACCTGGATCAGAATGTTGTCCCTCATACAGTGTAATGAGGTGCTGGATCATATACATACCCACCAGTCGCTGCTCGGCTGGGGGCAGTTTCAGAAACATTTGTGCCACTATTTCGTCTGGAAAAGTGGTAGAATCAGTAGTCCATCGGACCGCTGATCGGACTAGTTCTTGTTCATGCATGGTACTAAGTTCACTATAACCGATTCGTGATTTCAGAATGTGATCGGTAGCTTGAAATACTTGCTCAAGAGAACCTTGTTCTGGTGCTGGAGGAGGGAAAACTTTCTTGTGATCTAGGCGTGAATGTCGGTCGGGAAGTCTAGTTCTACCTACATACGCTATTCTGGAGGGATTCTCGTCGTTTACCTCTTCGGTATCAGAAGAGTCTTCTTTCTCGCTTACTTGTGCTGCTTTTCGTTTCTCGTGTAACTTTATTATTTCCTTACGGATTTTCTTGTACATACTGTCTATACAGTTCTGTGTCTTGTGTCTTCCCTCGGCTATATGGTCACTCCACCTGGTCAGGACTTTCATTTCTTCCGGATCTTTATCCGGATAATCTTGTTCTCGTATTAAACAATTAATTAGAAACTTTAAAAGCATGAGCTGAATCTCGACTTTTCTTTGAGCCATGGCCTCGCCAATACTTCCTGGATCTGCTCCTGTACGGATGAAACGATATATTCTGTCTAGATAACCTTTCATATTCGGTAGGGTGTCCAAATATTCGGTCACCCGTCTTACACGCAATGAATATAGGACCATATCATCATCGCCTGGGACTGGATCATAACGGCATTCGGTAAGAGCTCGCTTGATATCGGCAACTGACTGATGTTTGGGCGAACGCTGTAACGCTCGGGCATGTAGCTCGAGTAATGTCACACGTCTGTGTTGAGGCGGGGTTCCAGGAGGACTTCCCCCCCACGGCCCCTAGACTAGAAGCGTCGACCGGTACTGTTCGTGCTGGGAGAGTGACTGATGTAGCGGGTACATGTACTGTAGGCTGGACCGGGGGTACCGTAACAGGTGCTGCAACGGGTGCCCCGGTGGCTGGAGGAACAGGAATTACATTATTTACGGGAGCTGGCGGAACAGGATTTGCATATTCTGGGATTGTGTCGTCCAAATAGGACGAGAGAAAAATATCAGCTGCGGTTGGTTTGTGACGTAACTTAATCGGAACTAATGGCGGCGGAAAATTACATGGTGCTTCCGGGGTTGCTTTCGGCAAGCCCTCGGCAAGAAGAGGATACATACCCTTAATAAGGGCATTTCTCTGTCTGTGTGACTGTTCGGCTTTAACTCGTTCACCTACTTCAATTAATTCCTTTTCTTGGGCTCTTTCTGAGGATTCCCTACTTAATTCTGTCTTTCTGATTTCTTTTTCTGTTCTTCTGTGAGATTCTTTGCGCCATAACTCGATGGCATCTTTCTGGGACTGTCTGGATTTCTTTTTCCATAATGCTTCTTCTACTCGCATGATGCACTCGGCATCCCATGTACCTGACACGGGCCATCTATATTTCTCTTCTAATTCCTTGGTGTAATCCACCCATAAGTCTAGATATAATATGGCACTTAAGCCATGCTTATGATACATAAAATGACCTGGACTGTCCCTAAGCGGGACAGGAACTGCTTCCTCGAGCAGACCTTTTCTGGTTTTTAACTAACGTAACCTCGAGAATAGAGGCATAGTTTAGGCTGGAGTCTGGACACAAATACCATACACGATAAACACAATAATAACTGAAAAACAAATCACTCATACCACGACATTGAAAACACATGAAAAATAACATTTAGAATAACAGTTCGAACAGAATATTACCTGGTATACTGAGAACAGAACACATGAATTTCTCGAGAACAGAACTTACTAGAATGACTAGATGTACTGCTAAAACAGCACAAAACTTACCGGTCCCATAAAGAGACACGTCAGGACCCGCGTCCACCTAGGTGAACACTTCGTGTTGGATCTGCGTACCCAAACCCACGGACCAGAGACAAATTAATTGACCCTGTCTAGATACTACCCCAGCAACGGTACTCACCGGGCAGCAAGAACGGAAGGCCTCTGACTGGACTGGACTGCTACGACGACGGACTACGAACTTCGGACTTCAGTTACAGGTGGGCCTCCGGATACCTCGGACCTTGGACTCTCGGCTTGGGCTCTGGTCGGGACTCGCCGCGTTCCTCACCGCCTCGTCTGGACGCTGGACCGCAACCTCCGTCTCCTCCGTGGGCCTGAGGGATACTTGAAGCAGAAATATCTGCACGTGCACGGTATGGTTCCGTCACGGCTGCAGAGGATCAGGGGGCCTGCGTGGCTTTGCCGGCGCGTGGGGAAAGGGCAAGTCCCTATTCGGGCGCCATTATGTGGTAAATAAATAATTAATTACCGGTACTATTTTTCATATAATCAATAAAACAGGTAGCTCAATAAATAAGAGTCAGGATTCGAGGTATCTTGAGTCGTCAGGCTTTAATCTGACATAAAGGACAGGAACAGGACAGCCTGTACGGGAAGGGAATGAAGGCAGCTGCCGGGGGCAGGATCTGGGAATTGGCTAGCAACTTTTAATATGGGTGTACAGTATATATACTTAAACAAATACATTACATTCAATACAGTAGGCGTAGCAGTAGGGGTGACTCGTAGCAGTCGCGAAAGATAAGGGCAAAATGATGTAACAAGAAGGCGTGTACAGGGCGTATACATAGACATGTGATGTAAACGTAACAGAATATGTCATAAACGGGGCGGAAACATGGAGGGGGCTACCTGAGCAGCTGGGACCTCTAACCTAGTGGTGCGCGCAAACGGGCAATGACGTGTTACCAGGGAGAACTGGGGGCTATGACTTCTGTGCTAGAAGAGGAGACTAAAGTCTGGAGTGTCAGAGCGACATGTACCCAAGGCATATCTGGTATCTGGTGTTTAGAGTACATGTTGATAGAATCCAAAAGTTATCAGGGCAAAGGCTAACAGACACTAAGACTGGTGCATACATAATTCTATATGTATTGCGTGTGCAAGGAATATTCTATGAATATTAATACAGTATTTCTCTTACATGGAGACATAAAGGCTAGACCATGACGGAAACTATTGATGCGATTCAGTAGCTTAGGAATGCAGAGAAGGAGGGCTGGACTGATAACTAGAAACATAACATACTCTTGGCAGACTGGGAGGCAGAGCCAGGCCGGGCCGGGCACTGCGAGGCATGAAGTAAGCTAAGGGTCAGGGATACAGGTGGGGGCTGTATCGCTCCTCGGAGAGGGTTCAGGAGACAGGAGCTGAATCTGAGTCCGGGCCCTTTTGAGGCCTAGAAACGGGGACAATTCAATGAATTAACGTGCACACTGTGAAATGTGGCAACGTAGGTTTACATAGGCCTAATATTCGTTGCTTTCACGATGACTGGAAACTGGCATACTAGAGATGGACACAACTGTAATTGCGTCTTTAATCGATCAGAGGGGAATACATGCATATCGATCATGCACATATAACAAAATATGGGGAACACGTAGGCACATACAACATGGCAAAATTTACTTTTCCACAGTTTGACCAGGAAATTACCAGGTTTAAGGTGAAATCAAGTGAAAGGCCGAATTTTACTTGTGTGTGTTGTCGACGAACTCATTATAAGCATCAAACTAGATTAGTTGATTTATACGTAAAAAGTGAAAAGATAAATAATTATGAGTGGAAGGATTTTGCAACTTATTTGTGGGTAGAGAATTGTTTTGATTTGAGTTCTGATCAGCGTATTTGTAAATATTGTTATGATAAATTAAATCAAAACAGAATGCCTGCTAGAGCTGTTCATAATAATCTGGAGTTGGTAGACATTCCTCCTGAATTGATAGATTTAAATACATATGAGTCTATTTTGATTCAATGTGTCCATCCTTTTCAGGCTATTGTTCGCATGGAGCCTAAGATAGGGAAATTGCCTCCTTCAGATTTACAGAGAGGATTAAAGGGAAGAGTTGTTTATTTGCCTCTAGATTTCAAGAAAAATATTGATACCATTGGTGTAGAGAAAGTGGAAGAGGAACCTCTGGTTATTCTAGTTAATGGGGTTCCGACAAAGAGTAAGAAAATCTGGCAAGATTTAGTGGATGTTAGGAAAGTCAAAAAGGCAACGTTGTATTTGGTCAAAAACAATGAGTACTACAAACATGTATGTGTTGAAGCAGAGGAAACAGCTGCAGATGAAGACAGTGATTGTTCAGCTGGCCAAATTGAAAAAGTTGATGTGTCTAGAAGTGAAGAAATATATGAACATTATACTGTTCATCCTTTGCATTCCAAAGAAGTGATGGGGAATGCAATTGACTTGTTTCAAATGAAAGCAGCAAAAGGAAGTCCCATTAGTGTATGGGAAGAAAGTTTGGAAGCTCGTTGTTTTCCACATTTATTTCCAACAGGTCGAGGTGGACGATATGACGATCGACCACTTCAAATTCCTGCATCTGAATATCGAACTTTAAGATTATATGCTGAAGATCCAAGGTTTCGTCAATGCATTCCATATTTGTTTCATCTACTGTATGAAAGTGACTTGTCTGGGCTTTCTTATGCAGTAAACCATATACTGAAAAGTGGAGCACATCTGCAAAATGTTTCGGCGAGGGACTTTATGGAGAAAGTGAATCTGCAAGATAATATTTTGGAATCTCATCTAATCAATCTCATGGCATGTCAGCGTGGTACAAATGAGTATTGGTACCGTCGTCATGGGGAATTGAAATGTATGCTAAGAAACTTAGGAACTCCTACATGGTTCCTCACTCTTAGCTGTGCCGAGTATGCATGGGACGACTTACTTCAATTTCTACGAGAGGCAAATGCAAATATACAAAATATAGAATTCAAAACTGCTGGAGAACTGTGTTCTTTGGATCCAGTGAATGTATGCAGATATTTCAATCATAGATTTGAAGCTATGATGTCTTTTATTACCAACAAAAAAAATCCTCCCCTTGGAGAGGTTTTGGATTTCTTTTGGAGAAAGGAGTATCAAGCGAGAGGTGCTCCTCACATACATATGTTGTTGTGGATTAAAGATGCACCCAAATTTGGAACAGATTCGGATGAGACAGTGATGAGGTTCATTGAAGAGTATTCAACATGTGCTGTTCCGAAAACTACAGAAGAAAACAGTTTAAGGCAACAAGTTTTACGCTTTCAATCCCATCGTTGTGGAAAGTACTGTCGTCGAAAATTCAGAAACAAGGACAAGTTCTACACAAAATGTCGTTTCGGGTTTCCACGACCAGTGATTTCTAAAGGAAGAGGAAGAGTAAATAATTTGATGTCTTCTCTGCGACATACTGTGACGAGGAAATCACCAAAAAATACATACAATTTAAAAAGAAACGAAGAGTCCAAGTACATCAACATGGATATTCAGTTCGTTGCTGACAACTCTATTGCTGTGGCTCGATATGTGACGTCTTACATCACAAAAAAAGAAAAGACAGAACTGAAGGAAATGTGGGAGGATATTATTATACAGTTACAGTCTGAAGATGTTGTCACATCGAGAAATTGGAGCATATGATCGATTGTCATCAGCAAAGTCTATAGGCCAAATCTAGAACCATCATTTGGGTGAGTCTAGGTCTTGCTGCAACACGAAACCGAGTTTTGAAATCTGTACAAGAAATAGAGTATTTGGCGGAGAAAGAACCAGAAAGTACAGATATTTTGAAGACAAACATGTTGGATACATACTATCCAAATAGAAGTCCTTACCCTGAGAACGCGTGTCTCTATGAAGTTCTGCAAAGATATATTTATAAGAGGAACATCAGAGAAGATATCAATAATGGAATATATGGGGGAGGAGCCAAGATGGCGATCGGAACGGTCGCAAAACAGCTTTGCTCCGAGGGCCCTTCCTCCCCGCACGTCTATCCTGACGATAATTCTGAGCAGGCTTGCTGATCCCCGTTGTTAAAGGGAAGCGATCACTTACCGTCTGTTTCTGGGGCTCCACCGCGCAGCAGAGCCGAAGAACTGTCCCCGTCTCTTTTCTGGCCTTCGTGGCGCTGACGCAGGGGCCTCGAGTGCAGAGGTTGCCCGGCAGTGTTCGTAGCGTTGGTGGCCTTGGTTGCGATGAGAAGCCGGTCAGTGGGAACCTCGGAGCCGAGAGCCGAGAGAGTTGGTATCAACCCACTCCCAATAGTGGGTTGTCCCGTGAAACCCGAGATATCGCCGCACCGGAGAGAAGCCGTGTCGGCCAGTTCCCCTTGGGGGTGACGCCCGGCCATGTTAATAGTCCCGTCTGGGAACCGGCAGTTGGCTCCCGGCGAGCCGCGGGGAGCGCGCCCGGCCTTTTGGTGACTCTCCTTTCTGCACCGAGTGTCGACTATAGAAGTCCAGCCGTGAGACCGGCTGATCCTGGTGGTCGGACTGGACTCGGAGGTGGTGGGGAAGCGACGGAGACCGGGATGGCTGAAATGGCGGACGGCGCCTTGGAGTGCACCCCCCCCGGGGTTGGAGAAACCGCTGTGCTTGAGAACCCCGGAGTTCGCCTACATGGTGCGACGGTTACACATGCCCGCGTACTGGCTGCACTGATGACTCTGCGGACTGCTCTGCTCTAGAGATCCCGGGACTTGATGGGAAGGATCGTCGCCATTGCTGACCCGCCATTTTGTAACGTTGTGGTTTGCCCCCGAGTCGGTGCTGACGTATCTCCTTCTGCTGCATTGTCATGTTCCCCGGATGAGTCTACAGCTTTGCAGACACAAATGGATTTGGTTCCGGAGCTTATTGTCGTCCCGCCTGTCTCGCACCCAGTGGTCTCATCGGGGTCTTTTTCTGGCCGGCAAGTTGAGAAACCCCATCAATCCGTGGTACCTGGGGCCCTGACAGTGTCGCAGTACTTTTCACATCCTGTGCTTTCCTTTCCGAGCTTGGTGGCCCTGTCTTTGGACTTGGAACTGTTGGTGAACTGCGTATTGTTGCATTTCGGCTTCCGCCGTACATCGTCTGTTCTTTCTCAGTGGCTGGGACGATGTTGGGTGGCGGAGCTACCTGGTCTGCCCGTAATGATTGAACTTTTCGTATAGAATTGTCTCCCGATTGCAAAGTTGCTTAACAATGTTATTGTTAATAAAAGTGGCCAGGGGTGACCTCACTTGGGACTTGGAGGGACTTCTTGCTGGTTAATGGTGATTCTAGGGCACGTCTAGAGTGGGCTGTAATTGATTGAGTTTTCTGTGCTTCCTGATCGTTGTACTTTTCTGTGGCTTCTGTTTACACGATTTTAGTATGCGGGGGTGGGGGGGACCGAATGTCCGGATCGCCGGCCCTTCCCCTCATATCTTCTTTATAGTCTTTCTCTCTTGCTTGTCTTTATTTCCTTCTTTGGGGTAATTCCGGGGCGACAGGCACGCTGTTAGTGGGGTAGGCCATAGCCATTACGGTGGTGTGGGGTGGCGGGTGTTGGGGGGGTTTGTTATTTTAGTTTGTTTTGTTCTATGGTCCCTTTTTCTTTTTCTTCTTAGTGGGGTTAGCTGTATCTCCCTCTTTTATCCTTTCTTTGTTGTGCGTCCGCACTTGCCCCTGTTTTATTGTCCTGGAAGGGTGGGTTTTCCATATGATGTTCTCGCTAAATTGCTCGCCATGGTTTTACCTTTACTCCTGGCCTGCATTCGGCGGGCGTGGTGCGTTATAGGCCTGATTGCTCATCATAGATTCCCGATTGCGCGGAGGGCTACGCCCTCCCATCTCTTCTTGTTTACTGTGTAGTGTGGTGCCTTTGGTGGTATATCCGCACCTTCTTCTTCACTATTATCAAAATGAAACCTCTCTTATCCTTATGTTTCGTGATGCCTACAACCATATCTTGTGATTACGCCATGGTTATTCCTACACCGTAAACATTTTCAATGATCCTGTTTCTTTATCCGGAGTTTGCGGCCGGCCCCTGTGGTTGTAGGCTTGCGCCTGTACTGCTTTATCGACTCAATAAAGGTTTTAAAAAAATAAATAAAACAAATAATGGAATATATGCTGTCATTGGCTGTGAAGGATGTCTAGTGAAGCAGAGAAAAGGCCATTTGATTAATCATCGAAAAATTAGTTGCGAAAATCCAGAGAAAAGGGAATTTTACTATTTAGCTCTTTTGCAATCTTTAAGCCATGGCGTACAGAAGAGGAACTACTTGGAGATTTTCTCTGTTACGAAGATTCTTTTAATGCAACCAAGGATACCATAGAATGTCCTGTTTTTCCAAATTATCTGCAAATGTTGAACGAAGAAATAGAGCAAGAAGCCACAATTGCTGTAGAGATTGCTAGAGACAGTTCTCAAGAGAGTCAGAGTTCTGCTTCATTGAGTCAGGATCCACTTGGAGGACCAATTATTCAAAATGAAGCTGCCACTGCCATGGATGAGGTGGAAAGAGCTATGGAACAAGCTCAAGATGATGTAGTTAACTTAGA
Organism: Lissotriton helveticus; assembly: GCF_964261635.1. Taxonomy (NCBI): domain Eukaryota; kingdom Metazoa; phylum Chordata; class Amphibia; order Caudata; family Salamandridae; genus Lissotriton; species Lissotriton helveticus. Next base: position 483,855,586 of record NC_136060.1, read on the forward strand.
AGATTTGTTGAAACAACTAAACCTTGAGCAGAAACAGATATATGACGAAGTCACAGAACAGATTGAACATGGATTCAGTCATGAGAAAAAAGAGTGCTTATGTACATCATTTAAGCCTGTCCGACTGTATGTGAATGGAGAAGCGGAAACTGGAAAAAGTGTTCTGATTAAAGCAATTGCAACTTATCTGCAGAAAAGGACTGAATCACCGCTGTCTTGTGTTGTTACCGCTCTAACTGGGCTGGCAGCTCATAACATTAAAGGGATTACTTTACATCGTTTACTGATGCTACCAGTCGAGCATGATAACAAATTGCAATACCACAAGCTATCTGGAGATGCGTGTTCCGAAGTTTCCAGAGTCCTGAAGAAAATGAAACTTCTTATCATTGATGAAGTAAGCATGGACTCAAATCTAATGCTTGCTTTTGTGCATTTGAGAATGCAAGAAATTCTTAGAACAGAGTATGATGTGTTATTTGGAGGGAAACACATTATTGTTTTTGGAGATCTACGGCAGTTGACTCCAGTGAAAGGACAACCAGTGTTTAAAATGGTCACGCATGAAGATACCAGGAAGTGCCTAGGAAGCATTGGAAACGTTAATATATGGTTAAATTTCAAATATGCAGAACTACTCCAAAATATGCGACACGCAAAGGATGAAGATTATAAAAATATTCTACAAGATGTAAGAATCGGAAAAGTAAGTAGGCATGGGAAAGAAGCTTTACATGCACGATTAATTTCAAATTTGTACCCAAATGAAAACATTCTTCCAGAGAATATTTTTAAGAAAATTAACGAGAAGAAATCTGGGATATGTTTGATGCCAACTCTGAAAGAATGTTCCATCTTCAACAACAAAATGTTAAAGTTAGAAAATGAAGAGATTGTGGAACTGGAAGCTATAGATAAAATAGAGCATATGGGAGCAACAATTATTTTGTCAGAAAATTTGAAATCAAAATTGGATTCATTAGAGAAGACTATATCCAAAACTGCTGGTTTTGAAAAGACTCTGAATGTGTGTTTAAATTGTCGTATCATTTTGAGAAGGAATTTAAATGTTGAAAGAGGTCTGGTAAATGGAGCAATGGGTCATGTTGTTGATTTTGTAAATTACAAAAATAGAGATGGAATTGAAATTTTAAAAATTAAATTTGATGGCATTGACGAAATTGAACAAATTTGTCGTTGTTCAGCTAGATTATTGCTTGTGAAAGACTTATATGTTCGCCGAAAACAGTTTCCTGTTTGTTTGGCATATGCGGTGACAATTCATAAATCTCAAGGTTTAAGTGTAGATAGTGCTTTGGTGAACATTAGAAGTTCTGTGTTTAAAGAGGGTATGGCATATGTGGCATTATCACGAGTCAGAACTTTATCAGGATTGTACTTGATTGAGTGTGATGAAACAAAGATTTGTGCAGATCTAGATTGTGTTAAAGAATACAATAGGTTAAGAAGAGAGTATGCTCCGCATTTGCCTCAATATCCTCTGTTTGAAAAACGTGTGGTAGGTCGAAAAAGAAGAAATGAGAATAATTGCAGTGAGGTAGTAGCAAAAAGACAAAAAGTAGATGAAACTGTAATTGCAAGCAGAAGGAAAAAGGATTCTGTTGAAGATGTTGTTGGATTTCAGTTTGAAAACAGTTCTGGTATCAACTGCTATGCTAATGTAGTGGTTAATGTTGTTTTTTTTCTTCAAAATTTACAAGAACAGATTGTTGAAAATCGGGATGAAACATTCTGCTGTTTATTGAATTCTGTGTTTGAGAAATGATAGAGCAAAAATAGAAAGTGTTTCAGAAATTCGAAATCTTCTAGACATATGTTCTGGTCAAAATCAATTTTCACAGAATATTCAGCAGGATTGTCAGGAATTTTTAATGTATATGTTTGATGTATTGGAAGATGAAGGTGTAGATATAAAAACATCTTTTAGCCTTTCTTATCAATGGCAGCATGACTGCGACAACTGTAGTTTATCAAGTAGTACTACAATAGACACTGAAAGATTTATATATTTGACTTTACCAGACTGCAAATCAGTGTCTTTTAATAATCTAGTTAAAGCAGCTGATCACAATATGGTGTGTAGCCAATGTAAGTCTGCAATGCTGTCCACATTATTTATACAAAATTATGGTCAGTATGTCATTTTAATGTTCCAACGATGTAGACCTGATGGAAGTAAATTGACAACTTCTATAAAAAATTTCGTGGCTTCTCAGTTATCAATTTCAGGAAGAACTTTTGCAACTGGAGCTATTATTTATCATGACGGTCCTTCAACAACATCAGGGCATTACACATGCCATTTAAAATGTCGTAAAGGTTGGACCCACTGTAATGACACTCATTTGACTTTCAAACAACGTTTGCCTTTTGACTTAAAAAATTCATACCTAGTGTTTTTAGAACCAAAATTTAAGTAAAGGTAATTGCCCTATGAAGACGGGAGCAGTTAATAAAAGTTAGTTTGCTGTTTAAAATTATATTGTGAGTAACAGTGATGAAGATAATATAAAAATTATAGTTCTCATAAAGGTATGGTAAGTGGATCGCATAGTAAGTGATATCAGTATTATAGGACATGTTCAACATGAGAGAGCCAGAGATGGAATTATGAATATTTAAATATTGTGAAAATGTTGTTTGAGCCTTTCTTTCAGAACGTCGGGAAAACGGTAATTTTAGAGTTTGTTTTAACTAATTTGAAAATATACTGATACATCTGACACTATTTGGCCTTAAGGAAAGGTGAAGGAATGAGGAAAGAGTCATGACTGAACAGAAGGAGTATATGAAAACATTGAAACATATTTCAGATGTTCTTGGAGCTTTTTTTCTAGAGAGTCGATGAAATGGAATTTTCAGAGAACAGCAGAGTACCTTCCAACGTAAAGGACCTTCATTATGTACTATTTGGCCTAAAGGAAAAGTAAGTGAATCAAAGATTAGTGTAGATATGTGATTTGTAAGTTGATATGTTTTTTTTAAACACAATCTTTTTGATTGTGTTTTTCTTTTCCCGCTGTCATATGATGAATAGTTTGAACTCACTGTTTTTAGTGAAATTCAATATGTTCTGAGAACAGCAAAAATAAACTATCTAACATGTTGCATAAATTATTCTACAGTTTGTATTGTGTAATTTATATTGTATTCCCATTGTCTCACACTCACTTTCCTTTTTCCTCTCTCTTTCAGCTCGCTTTACTCACTCACACTGCCTTTCTCTCACTCTGTTTCACACCCATTCGTTTACTCCACTTCTTTCACAACCCCTCATTCTCATTTCAACTGTCTGCACCCCCTCTCTCCCTTGCACCACTTTTCAGCTTTCAGTCTCTCTGCTTTACTTCCCTTTTCCGTCTTTTCCTCCTTTGCTCTTTTAGTAATTCCTCTTTACTCACTGAGCAGTATTGTCGCACTCTATCACTATAACTCACCCACTCTCCCTCGCTTATCTTTGTTTGCTCCTTTCTTTTGACCTCTTCTCTCTATTTTCCGTTCACTACCTCTATGTCCTCAGTCCCTCACTCTCCTTGTGTTATGTTCACTTGTGTTTATCTACCTTCTATCATTTCTCTTACAACAACTTCACTGCTCCTCTCTCATTGTTCTTCATCCCATTTCTTTTACTCTGGTTCCATTACTACCCCTCATTTCCTATCTTTCAGTGTCCTTCTCTTTACTTTCATCACCGAATCACTTTCTCTCAGTACCACTGTTTTAGTCCTCTTCTCCTCTCTTTCCTTTTTTTGCTCCCTTACTCATTTCCTTTCCTCACTCATTGTACTCCACTTAACTCAGTCCTTCCCTTAGTTTCTTTGTCTACTAACTTCCTCACTCCTTTTCCCTCAATCCTTCTATATTATCCTCTCTCCTTTCATCCCTTCACTCTATGACTCTCCTTCACTTACTCTCAGTTATCTTCCATTCCTCATTCTTCTAAATGCATCCTTAATTAGACTCCTTTCCCTCTCAGTCATTATCTTTTTCCTTACTCCTGTTTCCTGATTTAGTTTTGCTAACTCACATTCTTTTAGTATCTTTCTTACCTTCAGTTCAGTTCATTTCTCTCTTCTTCTCTTCCTCTCTATCAGTGAATCTATATGCCTTACTCTTAGTAATTTGCTCTCCTTCTATTTCTTTTTCCCTCTTTTTGTCCTTCTACCTTACTTTATTTCCCTTTCTGTGTCCTTCACTCTTACTTTATTTCTAAATACACTGTTATGATTTTTAACCTCTTCATTTGTATCTTTTATTTTAAAATACATATTTTACTAATTATAAGTTATTTTTTCTTGTCTCTTTCACAGATACAAAGTGTAGTAAAAAATGTAATTAAAGTTACATTAATTATATGGTAAGTATGACAAAAAAAATGTAGTTTGTCATCACCCTTTCCTTTAACCTTACTATTATTCTCTCACCCTACCTCACTCCTGTTTCCTTACTCTGCTTCCTTCCCTTATTCTTATCCTCCATGTTTACTCCCCTTTCCCTAACTCCCCTCGCACATTCAACTTCTTTGGGTCCCCCTGCTTTACTTCCCTTACCCTCTGTTCCCTTCCTTTGCTCCCTCACTCATTCCCTTTCCCTTAATCATTTACTTTACTCCTGTCACTCCTTCTCTCAGTCTGTCTGTCCTCACAGTTCCTCACTTCCGTTCCCTCACTTTGTCTCTCTTATCGTCGCTGTCTCTCTCCCCTCAATCTGTCAATACTCTTTCGTCATGCTCACTCCCTACAACTCACCCACACTCCCTCACTTACCTTTGTTTGCTGCTTCACTCACTCCCTTTCAGTCACTCCTTCCTTTACTGTCTCTCTCCTTTCTGTCTGTCACTCCCATGTCTTACCCTTATTCACTTGTATCCACCCTCTTTTACCGCTCTTTACTTAGCGTCACTTCTCTTTTCTAATCCTCCCTCACTGTTTTACTATCTAATACACAGTCCCTTTGTGTTGTTCCCTCTAGCTCTCTTTCTCTTAACATAACTCTCTCTGTCCCTTTCCTTCATGCTCACTCCTTCATTCTTTTTTTTTCTTTTTTTTTTGGTGCGCGCCCCGTTACGCGTACCGGGGAGCGTACCGTTACGCGTACCGTTGAGAAAAAAGAATGACAGAGTTTTTTAAAAATGTTTTTTTTTTATAAATTAGAGGTAGTTCTAAAAAGAACTGTTTCTTTTATTCTTTTTGTTGTTTTATTTTTTTTATTGTTTTTTTGAACATTTTTTACTTTTTTTGGCTTTTCTGAACAGTTTTATATTGTTTTGTATTTTCTTTGGGGAGAAACAAAAAACAGGGAATTGAAAATGGCTCAACTGGAGCACCAAAAAAATCAGGAAAAATGATGGTTTCCTCGGGCATTTGTGGTTATCCATAGCAACATTAATTAGTGTGATGCTTTGCTGACCTTAATTAATTGTTTTGTTGCAATATATACAAACAATTTTGTAATCCCCAAACTTTGTTTGTATATTTGGGACTGTCTTCCTTGCCTCCGGACCCGATGGAGTGGGTTCTTTCGATGTTGAGGGTCTGGATGTTGATGGGGGTAGGTTACTGCAGAGGTCCCTTACCTCTGCTGCAGAATAGTTGTTAGGGTGCAAACGCATCATGTGCCGAATCATAGTATGATTCCCAAAGGAATATTTTTTGTTAGGGTTCCCCCTGGACAGCTCAGCATCACAGATCAGACAAGTCACCTTCGCAGCGTTGACTTTTTTGAAACCCCTTGGGATTTTGTAAAACTCCCATATGAAGTGCTCTTTGGGTTTGTATGGGGGATTATCTTCAGGCAGGAACTGCCTTGTCTGTTCCTCCTCTTCATCATCCTCCTGCTCTTCTTCTTGACCACCAATGTGATCTTCTGGTGGTCTTTTTGATGGTGGTGGTGGTGGTGGTGGGGCAGATGCTCCAGCTGCTGATATGACTGTAGCCATCTCTGTAAGGAAAAAGCAGGTCTTCCTCACTCAAATAACAAAGTGAGAATGAGGAAAAAAGGTGGGGGCTTTGATCATTTGGAAAACAAAACTGTTCTGAACCAATGAAAAGTCTTATTTTCAAGTCACATGATCCGGGCTTTCATCATTTGGAAACCAAAACTGAACTGAACCAATGAAAAGTGTTATTTTCAGATCACATGACCCGACGAGCTTACGCTACGCCCCGCGGTGCGTGCCCAGGGGCGCGCCCGTAGTCGCGCCCTGGGGCGCGCACGGCGGCGCTTACGTTGCGCGATCGTATGCGCTCGGGTGCTTCCGGATGCGGTTACGCCGTGCGTCATATGACGCATCACGCGGCTACGCGATACGTCACGATGTTGTTTTCGTTCGCGGCAATAGCGCTAACGGGACGCTCACCGGTACGCGCCCTGGGGCGCGCCGTAACACTGCGCTCACCGGTGAGCGCATCGGTACGCACTCCGGGAGCGCTCCGGGGCACAAAAAAAATAAATAAATAAAATAAACATAAAAAAAAATATTACATAATTATAAAATATAAAATTCATTATAAAAAATATTACATTTCATACCTATAGAGATTTGCTATTAAAAAACCTATGAAATTCACTGAAAAAAACATAGGTTTCACATCAGTTATAGTTAGGAATTAGCATTTAAAAAACCTATGAAATTCACTGAAAAAACCATAGGTTTGACACCAGTTATAGTTAGCTGGAAATTGTACTCGCATAAAACCAATGAAATTCCCACGTTATAGTTAGTTGGACTCACTATAACTTGCGCATGCAATGCACTGCTGATGACGTCACAAATTACATCACTCATGACATGGTCAGTGACATCACTCATGACATCACTGATGACACCATCCTTGTGACAGAGTGACAGACCTCCTTTCACTGTAATGTAACCCTTGAAACACATATTCAAAAATAGAAACTAAAATTTTCAAAAAAATGGAGATACCCATACCAGTTACAACAACCAATTCAGTAATCCCACCATCTATATACACATCCACTCATTCACCAACAGTTCTATATAGTCACTCATACATATACTCACTTATCATATGTAGTGATACACCTATACATCCTGTTACACACCGACAGTCATCCAAAAGTTACTCACACACATACTCACACATGCAAATAAACTATTGAACATCCATTTATTTGCATATACAGCTATACACACACAACCACCTTACTTCTAAGGAAACTTACACATACTTACTCTCTTAAACAATCACTTATAGAAACACATACTTATTTAAACAGGAACTCTTACAATCTCTCACACTCTCACATATACTCACTTATGTACATCAATATTCACATATACTAGATTAAAACATATGTAGTTACTGATAAAGACACTAGTGAGACAGTCATTCACTCACTAACAAACACATATACACACTCATCCACCCATACAGTACTGCACATATGCTGTCTTCAAAACACATACAAACAGAGAGTCAGTCATTCATGCATCTATGTGCTAAGTAATACCCCCACCAAACCATATAGACACTCATACTGATATTAAAACAAACATCTAATAACCCATATACATACACATGTAGCTACTCACCAACCCATGCAGCCACTTATACACAATGTGAAACACTAATCCTTATATTTAAATATTTAAACATTACTCACTAATATATGTATTGCCTAAGATACACTTGATAAGCCAGTTAACCAATCAATCAAAAAAAAAAACCACCCATGTAAACACTTATTTAAACATTTATTCTTCCATCAACTTTTACATATGCATATATAACACATATTTATTTTTCAGAAAGACACACATTCACTGGATGGTGTCATCAGTGATGTAATGAGTGATGTCACTGACCATGTCATGAGTGATGTAATATGTGACGTCATCAGCAGTGCATTGCACGCGCAAGTTATAGTGAGTCCAACTAACTATAACGTGGGAATTTCATTGGTTTTATGCGAGTAAAATTTCCAGCTAACTATAACTGGTGTCAAACCTACGTTTTTTTCAGTGAATATATATATATATTCACTGAAAAAAACATAGGTTTCAGGCACGTTATAGTTAGAAATCAGCATTTAAAAAACCTTAGAAATTCACTGGAAAAAAACATAGGTTTCAGGGACGTTATAGTTAGTTGGACATTTCACTCATACAAAACCATAGAAATTCCCTCTTTATAGTTAGTTGAGTTAACTATAACTCGTGCCCCCACAATGCACTGCTGATGACATCACATATTACATCATTAATGACATGGTCAGTGACATCACTGATGACATCTCAAATGACATCAGCAATGACATCACTGATAACATCATTCAGTGAATGTGCTTTTCTTTTAAATTTAAATATGTATTATATATATCAAGCTGTATTGAAGAATGAGTGGATGTATAAGTGTCTGGATGGAGGAGTTAGTAGGTGTGTGACTGTCTGTTTAAGTGAGTGATTAAATGTGTCTCGGTAAATACATGGGTTAGTGACTAAACTGTGTCAATGTCTGGATCAGTCTGTCTGTTGTTGTGTAAGCTGCATCATCAGTTGGTCAGTAGCTACATGAGTGTCTATATGGGTTATTGATTAGTTGCCTGAGTATTTGTATGGGAGACTGAGTGTGTGTGTGGTTGGGTAGGGGGTGTGTGACTCTGTGCATAGATGTGTGAGTGGTTGATTGACTGGGTGAATGAGTTTAAGAGTACATGTGGAAACAGTTCTATGGGTGGGTGAGTGTGTGTTTGGGACTGTTGGCGAGTGAATGGATGTCTCAGTGGAACATTCCAAACTAAGTACATATGTAAAAGGCAGTGTATGTGAGAGTTGGTGTATAAAAATGACTATATGTGAGAGTCAGTGATTGTAAGAATATCTATATAGATAAGTGTGTACTTGTATCAGTGGTTATATAATAGAGTACATATGTGTTACTATATGTTTAAATAAGTGAGGTGGTGTGTGTATAACTGTATAGGTCAGTCAATGAAAGTTTGATTGGTTCGTTGCCTGACTGACTAGGTGTGTGAGTAACTGTGGAGGAGTGCTGCTGTATGAGTGTCTGTGTAGGTATATGAGTACATATGATAGTGTTGTATTGATGATTGACTGTATGAATGAGTGATTCTATGGGTGAATGAGTGGATCTATGTGTAGACCTAAAGATCAGTGACTACATATGTAGTAACTGGTATTGGTGTGTCTATGGTTTCAAAAAAGATATTCTGTATTTTGGAGACGGAGTATCAAAGGTTATATTAGGGTGTGAGAAGGTGCATCACATTTTCACATGGAAGATGTCATCAGTGATGTTATTTGAGATGTCATCAGTGATGTCACTGACCATGTCATGAAGGATGTATTAGGTGACGTCATCAGCAGTGCATTGCGGGGGCGTGAGTTATAGTTAGCTCAACTAACTATAACAGGGGAATTTCTATGGTTTTGTATGAGTAAAATGTCCAACTAACTATAACGTCTCTGAAACCTATGTTTTTTTCAGTGAATTTCTAAGGTTTTTTAAATGCTAATTTCGAACTATAACGTGCCCGAAACCTATGGATTTGTCAGTGAATTTCAATGTTTTTTTAAATACCAATTTCTAATTATCATGTTCATTAAACCTATATTTTTTTGTGTTTTTAAATTATCATCCCATTCTCAACCTGGTGAAAACTGCAAATCTCACCACGTTTCCATCGATACCATCCGCCAAAAAAATTGCCAAAAATGAGAGCCACAACTAACTTTAATGATATACAGAGTAGGCGTTCCCATGAAAAAAAACATGAAAACACCACTTCCCCATATTTTCAATGGTCAGCCAAATCTGCGATGCGATTCAAAAAGCAGACGATAAGCCGAGTTAGCAGTAAGAATTTAACATCAGCCTTTAACTGGTGTAAACAGGACGACTATCTACAGTGTGAATTGGAGCCCAACTCAGAGCCACATCTAAAGACCAACACGTATTAGAACTACCGATCATGCAGCTCCGACACCCAAGAAGGCCACAACACCCACCACTAAGACCCCCAGGACTTCCCCCCTGACCACACACCCCTGACTACCACTGAGGCAGCGCAGAACAGGACAACGGACCTTCCCAAAATGCCATGACCCCTCAGCTGCACAATAGCTGAATTTTGGGAGATGTGGGAACCAAGTATGTGTGACGGACGCAAGTCACCCATCAATAATAATGCACACAATACCAAGTGTAGGGGTGATGTGCTGGACAGACCTCACTATGCAAAGCACAAACCTCTCCATGTGGACATATACTACTGATACTTGTAGTGTTGTGCACAGTGGATGCAACCATGTTACCTCAGGCAGTGGGGAAGATCTCAGTCATGTAGCTGTGTTGTCCCCCCTTGGAAGCGGAAGCGGCGTGCGCTGGTCCAACGTATGGCACTCCAGCGTAGGAGTATGAATATGTAAGCTAGGTCTCTGGGTGTGGTTCACTTGTGGGAAGGCCAACGAGTCTGCCAGAGCGGCGGGCCTCACCCTGCCACATGGCTGCCACCATGACCGCGGGCCTCCTCGACACAGGCCCCCTGCGATCCCAGCGGCATAGCACCGCAGACTTATGTATGTATCGACTACGGCCTTCGATCTACAGTGCGCACAGCAGGGCTCACAATTCAGATGCAGTGGCGATTGCAGATGACGCAGTCCAGTAGGCAAGACACATTGCTCCCACTGCGGTCCGCCCAGACCACGCATGATCGCAGGCTGTGTACACGCTGAGCGCCAGAGGTACCACTAACTCAGTGCACCACAAATCAACCCCACGTGGACTTATTAAGGCAGAATTCATTAGACAAAAGACATTGCTACCAGTGCGGCCTGCCGGGACCACGTATCATCGCACAGTGCGCGCACGCTGAGCGCCAGAGGTAACACTAACTCAGTGCACCATAAGTCATTGCCACGTGGACTTAATAAGGCAGAATTCAGTAGGCAAAAGACATTGCTACCAGTGTGGCCCGATCGCATCACGCATAATCGCAGGCTCCACACAAGCTGGTTCCTTCATGTGCCACTAACTCAGTGCACCACTTATCATCGCTGGCTGCACACACACTGAATTGCCAATGCCTGTGCACCTGTACTCAATGTCACAGGCTTGTGGGCCCATGCTGACCGCTGCCTCCTGCCTACACTGCGGTCAACAGAGCTCAAAATTAAATTGACTCAGGGAGGAGCTTCGCGCGCAACCAAGATGGCCGCGTGAGCAGAGGGCTCTCGAGACCCTCGTAACCTCCCGAATATATCCTGTCGTTTATCCTGATTTTTATTGAAGTCTTCGTACAGATGACCCACAGGAGAAACTAAAACTGCAACGTGCGTCCCGATCGGACCCCGGAGTCCGGAGCTGTGGTGTTGGACAGTTTGCGGCCTTGGACACGGGGATGCCCGGCGCTGGAGTTGGCAGTGTGCCCGGGGTGTAACTGAATAACATCGGCCTGAAGTGGTGGTTAACATCCGGAGCGGGTCTTACTTTCACTTTCGATTTTGCCACCTGGACTAGATCCCGGGCCGGGAGAGTCCCCCCTCTTCCATCAAGGACACATGACCGACCTCACTTTCGAGTGAGACACATATTGCTAGAAGTGCTGATCTTTAGACGGAAGGCTGGCCGTCTCTCTCAGCTGACTCTGGTGTGACACCCAAGCGCCAATTTTTTGGGCCTCCTGATTTTCTGCTTCACCGCCGTTTCGCCGTGTTGGTCAACATCCCTGGCTGTCGAGTGTTGTCTATTGCTGTTTTGGCTGTCCTCTTGGTTGGTTTTTCCCCCACTCGATCCTGCCTTGGACTCTCACTGGGTATCTCCCGTAATGGCGGGGAAACCGGAGGGAGACAAACAGAAGTCTAAAACGACCAGGCGAGGTGGATATACCCAAACTAAGTATGGGCATAAAATCCGTTCCGCTCGCGGAATTTGCGGATTTTCGGCAAATTCGCGATCCGCGAATTCTTGCGAATTTGCCAAAAATTCGCACATTCGCACGCAGCGGATTTTTTTGCTTGGTCGCGCTTGACAAATACAATATTGTGGCGCGCGGCGTTCGCTTACTGTCATTCAGCGTTTGAAGAGTTGTTTTTCTCCATGTTTGCGTGTGCTGCGCCATTTTGGATCTTGCTGCGTGATCCCGCGGGAGTTTGCCGACTGCGATTACGTCATCGCTGCCCGCCAACTTGCACAGCGAGAGTTTGTCAACGCGAGTACGTCATAAAAGCCCGCGATCACGCATCGCGGGAGTAAAGAATTGCGAACACATAGATGCGGCGGGCAGCAACAATCTCGCGCTGGCGAAATTGCAAAATTTGCAATTCTGCACAAGAAATCCACCAGCAGGCAGCATAAACCTTCTGAAAATGATGATTTTTATCATAATAACTCCTCAGGTTGACATTTGCCTGCACTTTTTTTTGCAAGGAGTCCATTTTGGGGGGGGGGGTGGGAGAAGGAAGTGCCCCACAGTCTCCAACTTCCTGTTCCTGTCCAGCAGGCTCCTCCCAGTGCTTTGTTCATGTCCTGGTCACTTTGATTTGGATCTTGACCTGGAAGGATTACTTTTTGTGGATACTGCTGGATATTTGGATTTGAGGCCTTTTTGACTTTCTTTGGATCACTTTTGGATTAGAAATTTCACAAGTAAGTTGATGTTGTTTGTTTGGGGCATTACAGTTGCTGCAACTACAATTTTGGAACTTTTTCAGAACATTAAATAAAATATATTGTGGGTAGCCACAGTATCCAGTAGGACCAGGGTTAGTTATGGGTGCATGATACAACTGTTTTGTTGAATTTCAACATCATTTAGGGCATGGATGGCATTGGATTGTGGTGATTTTTGTGTGTTTTTCGATTTTTTGGCTGTTGTTGGGGCCTTTTGCCCAGGGGTACTCAGTGGTGCATGGACTGAGTCTTTCTGTGGGGTCTCTTTAATGTAAACATCATGGAGGGCATGGATGGCATTGGATTGTGGTGATTTTTGTGTGTTTTTCGACTTTTTGGGGTGGTGTTGGGGCGTGTCCATGTGGGTGGGGGCCATTTTGAGGCCTGGTCCAGGCAGGGCCTGGCCATGTGGGAGGGGGTCTAGGGGCCATTTTGAATCCAGGCAGTGTGCTTTGTTGTGCCATAAGCCTGCACCCAGTCTGCCATGCTTTCATCCATTATGCCCAGGGGTACTCAGTGGTGCATGGACCGAGTCTTTCTGTGGGGTGTCTTGAATTTCAACATGATTGAGGGCATGGATGGCATTTGATTGTGGTGATTTTTGTGTGTTTTTCGATTTTTGGGCTGTTGTTGGGGCCTTTTGCCCAGGGGTACTCAGTGGTGCATGGACTGAGTCTTTCTGTGGGGTCTCTTTAATGTAAACATCATGGAGGGCATGGATGGCATTGGATTGTGGTGATTTTTGTGTGTTTTTCGACTTTTTGGGGTGGTGTTGGGGCCTGTCCATGTGGGTGGGGGGCATTTTGAGGCCTGGTCCAGGCAGGGCCTGGCCATGTGGATGGGGGTCTAGGGGCCATTTTGAAGCCAGGTAGTGTGCTTTGTTGTGCCATAGGCCTGCACCCAGTCTGCCATGCTTTCATCCATTATGCCCAGGGGTACTCAGTGGTGCATGGACCGAGTCTTTCTGTGGGGTGTCTTGAATTTCAACATGATTGAGGGCATGGATGGCATTGGATTGTGGTGATTTTTGTGTGTTTTTCGATTTTTTGGCTCTTGTTGGGGCCTTTTGCCCAGGGGTACTCAGTGGTGCATGGACTGAGTCTTTCTGTGGGGTCTCTTTAATGTAAACATCATGGAGGGCATGGATGGCATTGGATTGTGGTGATTTTTGTGTGTTTTCCGACTTTTTTGGGTGGTATTGGGGCCTGTCCATGTGGGTGGGGGCCATTTTGAGGCCTGGTCCAGGCAGGACCTGGCCATGTGGGTGGGGGTCTAGGGGCCATTTTGAAGCCAGGCAGTGTGCTTTGTTGTGCCATAGGCCTGCACCCAGTTTGCCATGCTTTCATCCATTATGCCCAGGGGTACTCAGTGGTGCATGGACCGAGTCTTTCTGTGGGGTGTCTTGAATTTCAACATGATTGAGGGCATGGATGGCATTGGATTGTGGTGATTTTTGTGTGTTTTTTTATTTTTTAACTGTTGTTGGGGCCTTTTGCCCAGGGGTACTCAGTGGTGCATGGACTGAGTCTTTCTGTGGGGTCTCTTTAATGTAAACATCATGGAGGGCATGGATGGCATTGGATTGTGGTGATTTTTGTGTGTTTTTCGACTTTTTGGGGTGGTGTTGGGGCCTGTCCATGTGGGTGGGGGCCATTTTGAGGTCTGGTCCAGGCAGGGCCTGGCCATGTGGGTGGGGGTCTAGGGGCCATTTTGAAGCCAGGTAGTGTGCTTTGTTGTGCCATAGGCCTGCACCCAGTCTGCCATGCTTTCATCCATTATGCCCAGGGGTACTCAGTGGTGCATGGACCGAGTCTTTCTGTGGGGTGTCTTGAATTTCAACATGATTGAGGGCATGGATGGCATTGGATTGTGGTGATTTTTGTGTGTTTTTCGATATTTTGGCTGTTGTTGGGGCCTTTTGCCCAGGGGTACTCAGTGGTGCATGGACTGAGTCTTTCTGTGGGGTCTCTTTAATGTAAACATCATGGAGGGCATGGATGGCATTGGATTGTGGTGATTTTTGTGTGTTTTCCGACTTTTTGGGGTGGTATTGGGGCCTGTCCATGTGGGTGGGGGCCATTTTGAGGCCTGGTCCAGGCAGGGCCTGGCCATGTGGGTGGGGGTCTAGGGGCCATTTTGAAGCCAGGCAGTGTGCTTTGTTGTGCCATAGGCCTGCACCCAGTTTGCCATGCTTTCATCCATTATGCCCAGGGGTACTCAGTGGTGCATGGACCGAGTCTTTCTGCGGGGTGTCTTGAATTTCAACATGATTGAGGGCATGGATGGCATTGGATTGTGGTGATTTTTGTGTGTTTTTTTATTTTTTGGCTGTTGTTGGGGCCTTTTTCCCAGGGGTACTCAGTGGTGCATGGACTGAGTCTTTCTGTGGGGTCTCTTTAATGTAAACATCATGGAGGGCATGGATGGCATTGGATTGTGGTGATTTTTGTGTGTTTTTCGACTTTTTGGGGTGGTGTTGGGGCCTGTCCATGTGGGTGGGGGCCATTTTGAGGTCTGGTCCAGGCAGGGCCTGGCCATGTGGTTGGGGGTCTAGGGGCCATTTTGAAGCCAGGTAGTGTGCTCTGTTGGGCCATATGCCTACACCCAGTCTGCCATGCTTTAATCCATTATGCCCAGGGGTGCACAGTGGTGCATGGACCGAGTCTTTCTGTGGGGTGTCTTGAATTTCAACATGATTGAGGGCATGGATGGCATTGGATTGTGGTGATTTTTGTGTGTTTTTTGATTCTTTGGCTGTTGTTGGGGCCTTTTGCCAAGGGGTACTCAGTGGTGCATGGACTGAGTCTTTCTGTGGGGTCTCTTTAATGTAAACATCATGGAGGGCATGGATGGCATTGGATTGTGGTGATTTATGTGTGTTTTTCGACTTTTTGGGGTGGTGTTGGGGCCTGTCCATGTGAGTGGGGGCCATTTTGAGGTCTGGTCCAGGCAGGGCCTGGCCATGTGGGTGGGGGTCTAGGGGCCATTTTGAAACCAGGCAGTGTGCTTTGTTGTGCCATAGGCCTGCACCCAGTCTGCCATGCTTTCATCCATTATGCCCAGGGGTACTCAGTGGTGCATGGACCGAGTCTTTCTGTGGGGTGTCTTGAATTTCAACATGATTGAGGGCATGGATGGCATTGGATTGTGGTGATTTTTGTGTGTTTTTCGACTTTTTGGGGTGTTGTTGGGGCCTGTCCATGTGGGTGGAGCCATTTTGAGGCCTGGTCCAGGGCCTGGCCATGTGGGTTGGGGTCTAGGGGCCATAGTGTGCTTTGTTGTGCCATAGGCCTGCACCCAGTCTGCCATGCTTTCATCCATTATGCCCAGGGGTACTCTGTCAGTCGTGCATTTTATGGGTCTTTCCATTTTGGGGGTGGGTATAATAAAAATGCTTACTTGCAAACTATTAATTGAAGCGCTACATATGCAACATTTATTTAACTGATGTTCCTCTGGCTTTGTTTGCTTTTAGGTGCAGAAGGACGAATCATCAGCCTCATCGTTCCTCATCAGTGCCAGGAAGAAGTCCTGCTGCGGTGTGTGCAGCACAACGTCACGTGTGGCCACAGACAACATCTGAAGAATATGGCCCCAAAAAAAGTTGCCGGTAGCTCATCTAGCAAGAAAGTTGCCCGTAAGGAACAGAAGAAGCAAGTGGCGCCACTTACCAAGGAGACTGATGTGCCGACCCCCACATTTTTTTGGGGAAAAAAGTACGCCTGCAGCAGCAGCGGGGTCTGCTGGGGACCAAGCTGGAAGCAGCACCTCCGCTCCATTGGGCTCAGTCCCACCACCACCACGCCAGAGGCAGCCAGTATAGTTGTTCAATCACCATCGACCAGGGATGTTGGCTCATCGCAAGAAAGTAGCAGCATCCCTCAATCAACAAAGGTTGTTGTAACTCATCTGACGAGTGTTCAACAACCACAGCCGCAACAACAACCACATCTGCTGCAAGTACAAGCCCAAGTACATGTGGAAGGAGAGGCGGCGCAAGGAGAGGTGCAAGCATAGGTGCATGGAGCGGCACAAGTGCCCACAATAGTTGTTCCTCCCGAAGTAGGGGCACATCAGGAAATCGACATTCAAGCCAAGGTATCATCTGAGGAAGCCACTCCTCCTGATGATTCATTGTCTTCCAGATCCCCAGCAAGGAAAAGATCAAGGATGGTGTCTACATCTTCTTCAAGCCCCCTTCCTTCTGATGATATGGATCAAAATTGGGACCCACCAGTGCTGTCTGAGAGTGAGGCACACCATGATCTGACAAAGGTAGCTAAGCGTAAAAGTAAGGTACCCGAAAGTCTCATAGTTATGGAGTGTGATGATGACGCTGAACAAGAAGTGAGCGTGATGTTGGCGACGTGGCAATGGGACCACCAACAATGCAGTTAACTAGTACACCAACACCACCTACAGCTTCCATATTTTCTCTCCAGAAGGGACCTCCATCCACCTCGACCTCCATTTCCTCAATTAGTGGTGCTGAAAGTGCACAACGTAGTAAATTTCGGCAACACACATCCTCCACTTCATCTGGCATTAGCATTCCCAGTATCGCCTCCTCCGCCCCCCACAGACATTTGAAGTCCGCAGTTTGGGACTTCTTTAGTGTTAGCCCAACAAGGGAAAACGTAGCCATTTGTACCATTTGTAAGGTTCGAGTTAGTCGTGGTAAGCTTGGTACCAACTATGGTACCGGAGGCCAGAGAGGTCATCTTGATAGACAGCACACTGTTAAATGGCAAGCGCACCTAAGGGAGATCAAGGCAGCCCGAATTGCAAGTCAACAAATTGTATCCATTGATGTTTCATCTGATGATGACGAGGAGGAAGAAGCGTCAAACATTTCTTCAGTTACACCCAGTACCCCTGTCAGCAGCACACCCCCTGCAAGATATATGAGCCACACTAAGAATGTGGGAGAGAGTGAGACACCAATGCGAAAAAGTTCATCATCACTGAGCGTAACTGGGTCGAAGAAGTCATCATCATCCCGTAAAATGGTCCAGCCCACCATTAGAAGCATGTTGTTTTCAGATGCGCCATTTGAACGCAACCACCCAACGGCGCGTCTGTTTAACACTAAGCTGGCTAAAATGCTAGCGGGGGATCCAGATTTAACTTTAGACATCAAAGAAGTGAATGATTTTGCATCGATTGTAGGGAAGCTGTCCATAGTACAGGTATTCCTGAAGGAGTCAGGCGGGATCATAGCTGATGGAGAGCATGTGATGCTAGCTTTAATTGCTGTGATTTTTTCTAGGAAGAATGTGTTCAATTTATCACATAGTTCCTGTATGGGAATTGGTTTAGATGATACTCTGTCAGGGTTGGAAAGTTCATCCACAATCGAGAAGATTTCTCTCGATTTATTGATGGACGTTAAGATCTTAGAGGAGAAATATTCTATCTTGGCTACCTTGATAGCTTTATTGTAGGTTATCTGTTCTTGTCTATAAAGGATCTTGTCTCCAGGGTCATAACGAGCTCTCCATTTCCTCTCCTTCTGACGGAGTAATAGTTTCATCTCCTTTAATTTGGGAGAGAACCATTTGTGAGCTTCCGCTTTCCGGTTTATTTTGATTTTTTTGGGGGGGGCAAAGTGATCGCTTGCTGTTTTTAACCAATCAGAAATCTGTTTATCAGAGAGATCCACATTCTCTACCGGGCTGGGTGTAGATAAAGCCAAAAAGTTCGTGAATTCAGATATATCAAGAGATTTCCAACATCTAGCAGACCCACCCTCAACCAACGGGGATTTAGCCCTAGTGACCAAGGTGAGGTCAAATGTCACCAACAAATGGTCAGACCATATACATGGGTGTATCTTCAAGGTAGAGATGATAGGATTTGTAGTCCAGACTTGGTCCAATATGTGGCCCTTATTATGTGTTGGCCTAGAGATATGTTGTGTAAGATTAAAGTTTGTCAGAAGGTTGGTGAATTCCAGGGAGAGAGGTCCGCCGGTTAGGTCACCAAACCAGTAGTTGAAGAAGACGAGGAGGACACCAACTTAGATGAGGGAAGTTCTTTTCTGTTAACTGACCTACTCCTGTCTGAATTCGCAGAGTTTGAGGATGAGCTCTTCTTCCCTGATACCGAGCCCTGAAAATGAGTCAATGAATCACTAACTTTCTTTTTCATCCTTATTCACTTTTATTCCTGTGTGTCTGTCTTTCTTTGTTTTGCAAAATCTATATAAAAAAAACTTTAATCACCTAATCACAAAAACAAGCCCATCAGCAGAACTGTCTTCACTTATTTGCTTATTGATTTGAAGGTGCCGCAGTCTGTATTCCTCAGGTTCACAAGTTCACAAGAACATGCTCCTCTATCCTCCTCCTCCAGACTCCTATTTCCCTCAAAGCAGATGGCTGGATTACGCCCAATGAAGAAAGACTCTGCACTTGTGGGGGTTTTCTACTTCTTTGCGGGTGAGTTGACGGGTATGGGGCATTGCTGTGAAGGTCTAATACCGGATAAAAGTGGTTTGGAGAAAATCGGAGGTGAAAAAGTATATTGCGTTTTTGCTCACTTGCCTGTTTTGGGGTGCTGTTTGGGGGGCTTCCAGATTTTTGGGGGTGGGTTTTGGGGTCTGGGAGCACTGCTGCCACAGTCTAATGTTGATTGCATTTGTTTTTCAGAAAATCGGTGGTGGAAAAGGGGAGTTAGGGCCTAGCTGCAGAGCTCATTTGGACTGCATTCCAGGTAGGCCCAAGGTTTCCTAAGTGTGGCTTTTCCCGGTTTTGCTTTTCGGCTTTTTGGGGGGGTTAAACTTGTTTTTGCCCGGGTTCACGGGTCTGGGGGCCTTGCTTGGAAGGTGTAATACCGGCTAAAAGTGGTTTGGAGAAAATCGGAGCAGAAAAAGTTTTTGCGCTTTTGATCACTTGCCTGTCTTTGGGGTGCTGTTTGGGGGCTTTTAGGTTGTTGGGGGTGGGTTTTGGGGTCTGTGAGCACTGCTGGCACATTCTAATGTTGATTGCATTTGTTTTACAGGAAATCCATGGTGGAAAAGGGGAGTTGGGGCCTAGCTGCAGAGCGCATTTGGACTGAATTCCAGGTAGGCCCAAAGTTTTCTAAGTGTGGCTTTTCCCGGGTTTTGCCTTTTGGCTTGTTGGGGGTGTTAAACTTGTTTTTGCCCGGGTTGACGGTTCTGGGGCCATTGCTGGGAAGGTCTAATACCCGAAAGAAAGTGTTTTGGAGACAATCCCTGGGGAAAAAGATTTAGCATTTTCTGAGATTTCGCTCACTCTACCGTTTTCGGGGGGCTGTTTGTGGGGGTTCCTGGTGTTTGTGGGGGGGTTTGCGAGTCTTGGAGCAATGTTGGGTATGGATACTTTTGCTTGCTTGCAAGTGGTTTGAATACAATCCATGGTGGGTAAGGGGGGATTTGGGCCTACTTTACTTTCAAAGTACGTTTAGTCACCATTTTCTACTAGGCCTCTGACAGGTAGCAGTATCGCACGTTTTTTGAGATCTGATTGGGGGTCTTCTACATTTTTGCGACTGGGTTTAGTAAGGTTCTGGGGGCACTGCTGGGAAGGTCTTATTTTGTTCTAAAACACAGTTTACAGTACACCTAGCTTGAGGGGGAAGATCCGCTAAATTAATTCGCCCATACTTATTTATCCTTCAAAAGGAGACTCAGACAGAGTACGCACTTTCAAAAATATTGTACTGTCTATTAGGAAACTCAAAGTGTGACTTTTTGCACTACACAGCGTACATTCCTTATATTTATTTGTCAGTGGTGTTCTAATATCACTTCCTGTTTTTCCATCAATAATTACAGGCCGGGTTTCAGCCTGTGCAATGGGAAAAAAAGGATGAAGTCAGGCTTCACATTAGCCTGCCGCAATTCAGCATCCGCCAGGCAGGCAGTGGACAGGGCGTCTTCTGGTCACCAACATTGATGGCTGGAGCGTCAGATGGAATGGAGGAGTCCCGCTAATAAGAGGAATGGTTGGATGCATGCAACTTCCCAAATTCAACAGGACAACTACAACAACATACAGATACAGTATCCGTTCTTTTCTAATTATCTTTTAAGTAATGTTATTGCTGTGAACTTCTATGAGTGTGACTCTGCATTTCTTTGATCTCTGCTTCTAAATTCATCCCTACAGCCATTGTATAGGTTTTACTTCTGCTATTTTTCAAACCTAATTTAATGTACGAAGTGTTTCTCTGAGTGCAGAGATAGGCAAGTGAAAACGCATAATTACTGCAGCCATGTACTGTCGCATTCTTTCATTCACGGTTGTCGAAAGTACTACTTACTTTTCAGTAACCTTGCATGCAGTAGTGCATGCACTTCCTTTATGTCACTTAAAAGATTTATGGATAGCTTTGTACCCAAAGATTTATTTATCTTCAATTATTGTTTGTCCATGCTGTGCTTTTTTTTTCTTCTCTCAACAAAACTTTCCCAAAAAACCCCATTCCCATCCATTTTCCAAACCCTAACCCTCTTCCCCCGGGCTGTGTGGTTTTGATTGATGTGTGACTAAATGACAGCAATAATTCCACCCACTTGCTGGGGAGGATAAGGTCATAGCAGCAACAGGCTGGTGAAGGAATCCGAGGATATATTCTTACTCCGCTTGACACAGACCCATGACTATTGGCAAATGATAGCAGATTTTCATGTGAGCCAGCAACTTGATTGATCATCAAGAACATCCTCCTCCTAGACGTGGCAAATGATTACGCTGCTGTGTCCTTCACCTTCAGTACTATTTTTTTTATTTTTTTGTCCTCATAACCACCATATAGACAAAGTACCAAAGGAATTAACGGAGAATAGCTGTCTCAGTTTATCTGAAAAACTGGAAGGGACACGAGTCTTATGGGGGCCAACTATCCCTCAGCTTTCAACCGTATTCCAGGGAGGCACAGAGTCCATGATTTACCAATCTGTGGCAAACCTTGGGGTAGATTTAGCAGCCAAGTGGGGGCCGGGCATGAACCGGATAACGGCTGTTCCATTGGTACAAAGTATAGATGCACCATAGGAGATCAATCATTGGACCCGGGGAAAAAAAACGAAGAAAAAAAAACCCCGGATGAATCAATGAAGCCACGAAAGTAGATGTCAGAAGGCCCTTTTTCTGTGATTACCAGATCTGGCAAGATCTGTAACTGAGGTCTGCAATACTGAGTTTTGCCAGTCTCCAAAGGTAGGAGGTTGAGGGTCTTTCCACTTCCTGCAGATCTCTCTGCTTGCGAGCAGGATGGCATAAAAGACTATGGGCCTCATTTATGAAGGCCATGCGCCACTGGTGCGTCACTTTTTCCCATGTTAAAAGTGACGCACCGGCGGCGCAAGGCCTTCATAAATAAGGCCCTAGACATCTGGCTGGGTATTGTACGCCTTCTAGGACTCCAAATACTATTTGAGGCAAATCCATGGTGACTGGTCTTCCCAATGATTCTGTGAGGGAACTGCTGATATCCTCCCAAAATGTGGTTAATACTGGGCATTCAAAAAACATATGTGTGTCTGAAGCAGCGATCAAACCACATTTAGTACAAGACACTGACTGACCTCCTGCGAATTTAGATAGTCTAAGAGGGGAATAGTATGCCCTATGCAGGGTAAAAATATGATTTCTGCGAAGCCAGGATGGCTTGACAATGTTCCACAGAAGCTCGAAAGAAGTCATCCAAAGATTTTGTAAATTCTGATCCATCAGAACAGAACCCCATAATGACTCTGGCAGAACAAAGTCCCCATCTGACTCCTCCAGAATAAAGTTATACCATTTAGATATTTCTTTCTTTGCTGAACCGCTACTTAGTAAATCAGTAATAAATGGGCTATGCCCTCCGAGTTTAAACTTATTCTTATTGGCAGGAGATCTTTTATAGGCTACAGTCCAGCTGTGAATCCGTATATATTTAAAACGTGAAAAATTAGGGCCAACCTTGGCTTGCAGATGTTCCCACGAAAGTAAATCTCCCTCATAAAAGAGGTCACCCCACACTTGCAAGCCTGCCTCTCTCAAAGGAATTGCTAGAATGTCATCAAGCCAGGCAGGATTTTCAGGCAAGTCCCACAGCGGAGTTTTTTCACAAAAGTAATTTACTTTTATGGATTTCATGATTTCAGCCCATGTTCTGGCAAGCCCTTGTAGGGTCTTCAGTTTAATTTTTTTTTTAAACTTAGGATTACCAAACTTAAAAAGAAAACCAGAATAATTAATTCTTTCCCCATCCAACATAGCTGCATACATAAGACCCACCCCCGAGGCTACAGGACCCTTTAACAGCATTCGTGAGTGAGATAATTGAAAGGCCCAGGCATAGATTTTTAGATATGGAGCCGCCAAGCCACCCTTATCACGTCGCCGTCTTAGTTTTTTCCAGGCGATCCGTGGAAGATGACTGTTCCAAATAAAGGATGGGATATTTGATTGAAACTTGGCTAAGGTATTTTGATCAAAGTATAAAGGAATGGTGTTAAATAAAAAAGACATTTTCGGAAGAATAGACATTTTGATGAGATTGGCTCTACCTATTAATGAAAGAGGCAGGTGTGACCATGATTGGAGAAGCTTACGGCAATCTTTAAGAACTGCGGACAAATTAACTTGGACTATTTTATTAATATCTTTTACTATTGTCAAGCCTAGATATCGCATTGAAATGCCTGGTTGGGGTTCTGTTGGAGAGTTCTCATCATTCCAAACAAGCATTTCGGTTTTGGCTGCGTTAATTTCATATCCCGACACTTGTCCAAAAGCATGAGCCAATTTCACTATAGCCGGAAGAGCCGTGGTGGTTTCTGATGTTAAAATAAGAACGTCGTCGGCATATAATGCCACCTTCCTCATCCAGCCTTGATAATAGAAAGGTTTGATGGAGACCTCCTCCCTTAGATATTGCGCAAAAGGCTCGATGTAGAAATCAAAAAGCAAGGGGGAGAGCGGGCATCCCTGTCGAGTTCCCCTAGTAATGGAAAAAGGACTCGATAAATCGCCATTGACGAGAAGGGATGCAGAGGGATCACTGTACAGCAGGCCAATCACCCTACGGAACCCTTCCCCGACACGAAACTTGGCCAAGGCCTCCGACAGGTACACCCAGTTAACCCTATCGAAAGCCTTGGTTACGTCCAGCGTAAGGGCCGCCAATGGAAGATTATTGGATGTTGCGATATCTATGGCACCAATTAAATCATAGGTTAATTCATATAATTGTCTGCCCTTCAAGAACCCCTTTTGATCAGAATGAAGGGCAGAAGGTGTGATATCGGCCAATCTTGAAGATAGAACTGTGGTGAAGATTTTATGATCCATGTTCAGTATGGAAATTGGCCTATACGACCCACAAGCCTCCTTGGGTTTACCCGGTTTTAAAATAAGGGTAATAGAGGCGTTATCCCAAGATGTTGGAGGGGACATTCCGTCTAAAAGTATTTGATTAAACAGCTTAGTGAGGAAAGGAGCAATCTCTGAGTCCAAGATTTTATATAATTCAGCTGGCAGCCCATCGGGTCCAGACGCCTTCCCTTTCTTACCTCTCCTAATGGCAGATCTCACCTCGCCCTCTGTGATGGGTTTATCCAAGTATTGGGATTGTTCAAGAGAGAAAGAGGGTAGAGTGATATTGTTCAACCAGCTCTTAACAGACTCAGGCGATATTACTTTGTCTTCTTGATATATTTCTTGGAAGAATTCCCTAAATGCCTTCCTAATTTCATCGTCTGAAGTAAATTGTTGTTTCCTACCTTTATAGATGCGATGTTGTTCCGGACCTGATCTACTTTGGTCTTCCAAGCCAGTAATTTACCAGCCCCTTCACTGTATTCGAAGTGCGCCAACTTACTTGCTTCCCATCTCTGTTGAACCCTCAAATTTAAAATCGAAGCCAAACTTCCTTTCAGAATCAACAGTTGATTGTGAAGAGGGTCTAAAATAGACCCTGAAGCTGTGCTGTTAATGTCGATCTCATGTTGAACACGAGCCATATCTGATTCAATGGAGGAAATCTTTTCGTTATAATTCTTCCTCCGAAAGGCAACTTTAGCAACAATCAACCCTCTCAACGTTGCCTTAAATGAGTCCCAAATAATTCTATTTGAGGCTGAGCCATTATTTAACAAAAAGAAGTTCAGAGTCTCCGACTTTAGATATGAGATATCCTCCTCATTAGTAAGGAGAGAGCAATCAAAGGACCACGTAGTCGAGGTTTTTTTACTATGAAAACCTAACAGCAATTTAACCGCAGAATGGTCTGAGAGATGTGAAGGAACGTATTCTATTGTTTTAACGGAATCAACCAATCTTTGAGTGATCAAAATATAATCAATCCTTGACTTATGATGATATTTAAGATTCCGATAGGAAACCCCCTGTTGTTTTCCTGACCTTTGTCGCCAGACATCTACAAACCCGTACTGCCTCATAGCGTCTAGTAGAAAGGATCTAGTTTTAGACAGAATCAAAGATCGGTTGTTAGGAGACTTGTCTAAGACAGGGTCCAACACGATATTAAAATCGCCGGCTAAAATTATAGGTCCTGAAATGGAAAGTAACTGGAAGAAAATTGTTTCCAAAGAAGAGGGGTCATCCTGATTCGGACCATAATAGCCGACTATTGTAACGGAAAACCCAGCCATAAGAACCGAGGCTATGGCCCATCTGCCGGAAGAATCTACAGCCTGTGAGATTAACTTAGCTTTAACTCCTTTTTTAAAAATAATTGCAACTCCTCTTGTATTAGAAGTTTGAGTGGTAGAGACCATAAAATCAATCCATCTATTCTTCTTTGTAAGTACAGACAATTCAGAATGGGTTAAGTGGGTTTCCTGCAACACCATGACCTGCGCATCCGAGTCCTTCAGATATTGTAGAATTCTATTGGCTCGGGGCTTGGTGCGGAGGCCATTGACGTTCCAGGAAAGAAAACCTACACTACTCATCTCTTAACCAGTAGACCACGATGAATAAATACTATACCAAAGAAGATATTTATAGTCACGTTGATAACTTGCTTACAATAATTGTGTGTGATATGTGAATTACCATTCCAAAAACTACTTTTTAGGTTATTGAGGACTTTTTTATATTTTTGCCACCCTTCGCACTCACCCCCTCAGGGTGAGAGCCCCTCCCCCCGTGAAGAACCCTTGCATTATCTAACCGGAACAATGTCCAGTAGATAGTGCCCCACCGGTTGAGCCCCTGCAGGACAGATCAACCGCTTACTATTCAAGTGACTAATAAAGAGTGAAAAAAAATAAAAGATTTTTGAAACAAAGAAGAGAACAAAGAAGAGAGTTAATTGAAACTATGAGCCTCTTAACTAATGCATATAAGGTGCATGTACATATAGGTGCATCTACCTCTTAATTTGAAAAAAATGGAGGATTAAATGGAAGGTCCTGTTTAAGTAGTTGGGGTTTAATAATGGGCGCCTAATGTTAAACCTTGCGGGCCCCTTTGCCCAGATCCATTAGTAACTCATCAGCTGCTTGCACGGACCTGATGTTAAACATCTTGTTGTTGTACATTACTTTAAGGGCTGCCGGAAACATGAGCTGAGCTGTTGCGCCAAATTTTCTGAAGGCATACAGGCGCCGCCCAAATGCCCATTGCTTTTCAAGTGTTATTCTGGAAAGGTCTGATCTTATCAAAAAAGTAAAACCTTTCCCTGACAAAGACTTTTGTTTCAAAGCCATATTTAAGATGTGTTCCTTTAAGACATAAGTGTGAAAATTGACTAAGATTTTGCGAGGTTTAGACCTCTGTGGATTCAGTTTGAAGGGATCCCTGTGAACCCTCTGAATATCGGCCGACAGTTCTGCGGGAGTATGTTCTAGAGACAGTGCATCTTTCAGTAAGGAAACGATGTATTGTTTAATATCTGACCCTTCAGATCCTTCCGGAACATTCAAAATACGGATGTTCCCCCTTCTCGCATTGTTTTCAAGAGACTCCATCCTCTCGCTGAGAGCCAGATATTCCCTTGTGAGTTTCTGAATGTCCTCCTTCGCTTGATCCAGGTAGAGTGAATGAATGCCCACCGTCTCTTCTAACGCTCCAGTTCTTATAGTGAGGCCTCCAATTTTATTATCGAGTGTTTCACAGTAGTTTTTGAATTCTAGTTGATTAGCAGATGATTCCGCGAATCCTTTACTTATCTCCAGAGTAAGGGCTGAGAACATCTCCAGAACAGATGCTGCCGTCATCGGAGGGGGAGAAGAAGAAGAAGAGGAAGGGACCAATAATGAGTTAGGGTCAAGTAAGACAGGGATAGCAGAGTCATCTACATCTACACCCCCGGATGCACCTCCGAACTCGGTAAAACCTAATTCTTCAGCCTGTTCAGAGTATACTGTAGTAAGAGCTTGATGTAAGCTCTGCTCTTGCACGGATGAAGACTGAGGCAGAGATTGTTCTGGCAGGGGAGACTGCATAGGCAGCGCAGGCGGTTGTTCTATCTCTGGATCAAGCGTTCCTTGCGTTCCTTGTGGGCTTGCTGCTAAATCAGTAGTTACATCTGTTTCTATCGCTTGACTAGAGTGCCTCTCAACTCGGACTTTCAACCCAGATAATGATGTATCTGCTAACACAGCAGGTTGGCAATAAGATAAAGAATTTGCTTCTGAGGTTGATGCCATACCTGTATCGTCCATGACTTCAGGAAGATGTAAAATCTGAGGAACGACTTTAAAGTAGGAGCGAAGTGAAGGAGTAATTTTTGAGCCAGCTGGATGTACTGATTTAGAATCCTTGGTCTTCAACTTGGTTTTACTCTTCACAGTTGTGTTTTTAGACTTAAAGTCAGTGTTAAAGAAAGAAGATGATTTCTTCTTAGATAATGTATTGACTCCTTTCCCAACCTCTATTCCCCCTTCTGGGACTCCGACTTTGCTTACTCCAGGTTTCTTTTTACGTCCATGACCTCGACCTCGTTTGAGCTCGCCTTTGGGAGTATTAGGAGAGCTGCCAGGAGTCTTTAATGTGGGGATATTAGGAGTTGTTTTACTAGAAGAAACCTGTAAATTGTCCTCAACATCAATAGCACAGTCAGGAGGAGTAGGAATGGCTTCTACAAATGACAGATCTGTGAAACTTCCACTGCCCAGTTCATGCACAAAAGACCCCTCCACTGCGGCAAAGGGACCGAAGTATTGTATATGTTGGAGCTGACCTTGTGATCCTTCTTTGAAGTTTGAGGCTTTAATTGTGTTAGTAGGGTTCTCTAAATCTATTGCACCTCTAGGGGGAAACAGGTTTCTTAATGTTTTACCCTTCCTTAGCTCGAGCGCGGCTACACAGATCCTCGGGCTAGATATAAGAATAACTGGTAGCACTGGTAGCACTGAAAGACTTTCCAGGAGGGGAGAAAAGGAAACCAAACAGCTGCTCTTTAGATGTGCTGGTGAGCTGGTGGGCGCTTTAATATCCGACCTCCCTCCTACACCAAAACTCAGAGTAGGACAATCCCCCAAGCTTAATTCATCAAAACCCCACTTGCCTGCACCGAAGGACTCCACTCGAAACCCCCACAACACCCGCTACCTCGGCGTTCTCCGTAGCCGTCTTCAACACCGCCCTCACATCGACCGAGGCACCATGGAGACAGAGAGAGGACTCCGGAGCTCCGCCAGCCGCTCTGCGAGGAACACACCAACCGTGCGGTAAACGGATCACGGCAATGTAGATTTACCATCTCCGTCGACGGAAATTTAAACACAAAAAGCTCTCACAGGTGCCAGAGACCTTACACACATCTCGGTGTTTGCACACTCTTTTCCATAGCGGGAGACGATCCTGCAGGGGGATCAACACGGAGCACCACGGCGAGCTAGCTTGCCGCCGCCATGTTCTTCCCTCGTGACCAACACGCCCCCCCTTCAGTACTATTTATTGTAGTAGTAGCCAATGTCAAAGAAATTCAACGCAAGTAGTAGTTATACTTTCAATACTTTACCATTTGTTAGGCTACATTGTGGCACTGTTCTAGTGTACTGTCACCTGCTATATTCTCTATTGTACCGTTCTAATGCTACGGTAAGGACAAACAAGGTTTCATTTTATTTTTTTCATATGCTGCAACTGCCACTGTCTAACACCACTAGTACCACCGCAATGATGACATTTCATCCGCCCAGGATTGCCAACCTTAATCGCCATTTCCCGTGCAGCCAGCCCTGTGCCTAGCCCTATTTCCAAACACAAATTACAGGTAAGATAAGCGTTTGGGGGGAGGTAGTATAATGGAGTATTAGGAGAGACGTGAGACTGACGGTAGAACTAGTAAAGTCCTAGGACTATTGAATTCACTTACTCTGTGAGAAGCACTTAGTTTTGAAAACATTTGGGCAATTACTTACACAACTTGAATCAAGATGCCACTTAAGTTTCAGGAAAACAAACTTACTGTTAAACCCCCACCCACCAGCCTCAAAAGCAGTAAAAAACACGTATGCTAAGATAAAGTTTAAAGTATATTTATATCCCTAACATAAATAATCTCCCGCAAGACCCAACCCACCCCCCCTCCCTAACCCCAACGAATGTCCGTGAAAAGTCCAAAAAACCCAACTCCCAATTCCCTCCCCCCAGAAGTCTTTAAAAAAGGGGCAAGGGACAGTCTCTTCCTACTGCTGGCTGCTGTTCACTTTTCGGGCCAGGTCGGCATGCTCCTTGCGGAGGGTCTCGAGCAGGGTTTTGGTGTTCAATAGCTCCTGCTCGAGGTAGGACACCCTGAGTGAAAGGCGGTGCAACCTTTTTTTGGTACTGCTGTGGGGGGCAGCTGGGTTTTTTGCTACTCGGCGGTGGCGGGTGGCTGTGGTACCCCGGCTCCGTACCACTGGAGACCTGCTGCGCTGACTGGCTGACCTAGGGAGCGCGGAGGAGGAAGCAGCTGTCCCGGTCGATGTTGTGGTCGATTGCGTGTCCCCCTCCTCCTGGGCCACCAGCCGCCGATATTCGGCGACAGTCGCCTCCAGCCTCCGTTGCCGGGCCCTTTTAGCCAGCTCCTTCCGTGTTGGTTTGGAAGGAGCATCTATATGAAGAAAGAAAGACATAGTCTGTAACCAATGCTCTTTAAGATTAACACAAAATGATTCAGCAGAAAGTTGTGGCACAGTAGAACTAGCAACTTGCAAGCGCAGTACATAACTATTGTGGCCAGTATCTATCTAACCTCCCACTTCTTCATCCTTGCTCTAACATTAGTGGGAGTTTAAGGAATCAATTCTACGAGCACTATGGACTCACTCCATTAGAGTCGACTATGACAGTACACCAGTCTTATTCTTCTTCTTCTCTCTTGTTTAGCAAAATTGGTACGTTAACTTCTGCAAGCTGGCATAATGCCAGCGCAGTCAATTTGCACTCGAGAAAAACAGACGCCCGCCATGATGAGTGAGACAGACTTGCGTTACTGTACCGGTCCAGTACAGGCAGGTGGTGATGCTCTTACTTTTCTATTACGGGTGGCACTGAGAATACTCTGTTACAAGGGCTACTGCCTAATTAATTTAACTTTCACCCTACAGTGCCAATGAATACTAGAAAAGGAAAATGAAGAAGATAAATAATCTGATTATCTATCACTGCACATGGTATGTATTTGCTTACATATGGGATGACTTTAGGTGCTTTGCTTTTTATTGAGTGAACAGTGATACATCCACACATGAATGACCGAGTTCTACTAAACTTATTAACAGAGGTAGTGAGTGGCCATCATAATAGCCGGATATATGCTGTGCTTGCAATACAAACTACTGCTACTATTCATGGTAGTATTCGGACAAAATTAAAACTTCTTTTCCTTGCCTTTCCTACACTGGAACTGACATGCGGGTGCGGTGTTACATGCTCTTCAAAGTAACACTTAGTTCATCCAGTGACCGTCTACTCTCTCTAGATAAACATATGCTATCTAAGAGTCAGATAGTACCATGATCCAGGCATCCATCCATTCCATCTATATGTCAATCATTCTTCTTCATGTCTCTCATCTGGACAAACCTTACGTTTTCTCACGGGAAAACAACCTTTTCATTTTATTTGGGAAACCGCAAGCCATACTTGCATTTGAATTTCAACCAAAGGATATATTGCGCACACATACAGTTTCTGTTTCACCCACCAAGGCTGTTCTCCTTCCACCCATCCTTGCTTCATCCTTCACCCAGCCATGCATCATATTCCTTCCCAGCCACATTGGGCACCAATCAAACACGTATCATTCTTCTTTATCAGTCATCATTACTTTTAACTTGCTCGTCCTTCCACACTTACTTGCACCCTTCTTTCGCTTTTCGTTCATCCCATCCATCAAGTTCATCTCAGATCTGATGTGGATTCTCGAAAAAAAATTCACCGCCGAGTTGAAGTAAATTTAGAGGAGGCTACTACCTGGTTGATAAAAACTTTGTTCTAAATTTGAAAGTCTTCTTAACAGTATAGTAACTTAACTGTACAACATATATACTACACCCGTGCGGAGAGCACACTCTACAGTCTGCAATCTCAATAAGTAAGAAATATAAGAGCTTACCACTGCCCGCCACTACCGTGGCAACCCTCACAGCAGTTTCCTCCGGCACTTGCACCGCCTCCTCCCCAGAAGTATCCTCCTCCACCTCCGCGCTGGCCCCGGCACCAGATGTTCCACCTACAAAGTACATTTAAGAATGTTAGATGTCATAGACACCACTCACTAGTATTTTGTCTAGGAATGAAGAAATGTTATGTTATGTTATGTTATAATTTTGTTGAGCGCACAGCTGCCCCAGCTAAGGGGCGAACCGGCGCTTTCAGTCTAATTGTACAAAGTAGCTGAAACAGAACAAGAAAGCAGAGTCCCTAAGTCAGTGGAAAAAGAAAAGTCTTAATAGCTTTTCGAAAAATCAGTATGTCCTCTATACCACGAATGAAAACTGGCAAAGAATTCCACAATTTAGCCGCCAAGAGCCGAAATGAACGGCCCCCGGCACGGCAAAGTTTAGTCCTTGGTATAGCTACCAGATGTTGACCCGAGGAACGCAGACTACGTTGGGGAATGTTTGGGGTTAGAAGAGGGCGAAGTAGCTCAGGGCTGGTACCTTTTAGGATTTTAAATGCCATACAAGGAGTCTTAAACTGGATTCTTACCTCAATCGGTAGCCAGTGTAGGGCTCTAATAGTGGTTCTGGCTGAACATCTATGTGGGAGTCCCACTAGTGCACGGGCTGCCGAGTTTTGGACTCGTTGGAGCCGTAAAATCTCGGCTTTATTAGCGCCTAAAAGTAGAACACTCGCATAGTCCAGGCGCGATAAAATCGTAGCCTGGACAATGAGCTGCCGGACTGGCGCATTAAAGAACTTCAGGATAGGGTGGAGACCTCTCAACAAGCCCACACAAGTCGCTGCCACCTTCTTCGTGTGGGTCTGAAAGTTGAGGCCCGCATCCAACCAAACTCCCAAGTTCTTAACCACTGGCTTAGATGTTGGCTTGGAGCCTAGCGAGGCCGGCCACCAATGCTCATTCCAGAGGGAGATGTTTTTCCCTACCAACATCACTTCCGTTTTACTGGTGTTTAGCTGTAAACAGTTGTCAGCCATCCACTGAGCAACTGCAGCCATCCCATCTCTGAACCTCGTAGCTGCTATAGAGGGGCCTTCTGCTAAAGTAATAACTAGCTGAGTATTGTCAGCATACGATACCAGCGTAAGGCCCCACTCTCTTGCCACAACCGCCAGCGGTTGTACATAGAGATTAAATAGAGTCGGGCTCAACGCAGAGCCCTGCAGAACCCCTTGGCCGATGGAATGGGCTTGAGATAAGAATGGCGGAGCCGAAACCCGGAAGGATCTGCCAGACAGGAATGCACGAAACCATTCCAAAGCCCGGCCTGTAATCCCAATTGCCTCCAGGCGGAACAACAAGATGTCATGAGACACCGTATCAAAGGCAGCGCTAAGATCTAATAGTATAAGCGCTGCACTCTGACCGGCGTCAAGAATCGTTCTTAAATGCTCAGTGGAGGCCAGCAAGGCAGACTCGGTACTATGGCCTGATCTAAAGCCATTTTGCGACGGGTCCAGGATGTTATTAAGGGTCATGTGCCGAGATAGCACCTCGTTCACATGTGCCTCTGCCAGTTTGGCGACCCATGGAAGCAAAGAGATTGGCCTGAAGTTCTCTGGAGATGATGGATCCAGTGTGGGCTTTTTAATAATAATGTGAATACAGAAACCAATCTAATAATTTGTGACTGTCTACTCTAAAGAAAAATGTCCCTTTTTCCAGGGAAGGGTGTTGTCTTGCTGCACTTTTTGGCACAACTGATGAATGCTTGCTTTTTAACACGCACCATTTTTCTCATAACAAACAGAAGCTTCACTTCTAAGAACAAGAGCAATATCAGATCATCATCACTAGGACGGAGTGACCAACGATTCAGCACCAAAAAGAAAAATTCAAGTTCAAACCAGGGAGGGCTCGGCTCGCCCACAATAAATGTGTGAAATAAATCACTAAGCACTTTTCCATTTTTAATCATCTGTTTATGTTTTATGACAAACTTGATTTTAATAAATGTTTTTACTTTTAATAAAGCTTTAAAACTTAAATAGACTCTGTGGTTTTTGGTCAAGAGTGACTGAGCAAAAGGTTTTGCAATTTCAAGCATGAGTCCGTGCCTCTGACACTTCTGGACTCTGACTCCGTACTCTTGCCCTGCGTTGGATAATCATCATTGGGGATTAATCATCGATGAATTCGGGAGCTAAATGACTCTGCCACACTATCTAGTCAATAAGGAGATTGGGGGTTCTTCAAAGTCTGTTATCACTGAGGTATGTGGAAAGTCTACCTGCGCCTATTATAATTGATAAACAATGCACTATTTAGTGTCCATAGTTCTGTTTGTGCAGATTTGTCCCTGCAACAGTAGTAGTATGGATTGTCCTCCTATCCAAACCAAAAGTAAAGTAGTATCTTATTCTTTCTTGGTGGTCATTCACATTTTATTGTTGGGAATTGTCAAAGCATAAACATTTAGAAGACTTGAAAAGACATTATGGAGAATCCCAGAGGACTGCACTCAGTGCATAGAGCTATTGCTGACTAGAATGGGAGTTTCGTTTAACACTTTTTGCCAACTGTGCAATCTTAGTTAGCTACACAGACAGACTAATAAGAATAATCTAGTAATACCACAGGGAGTCATAGTAAAGGCAGGATAAGAATTTAGATACAGTCTACAAGAAGATCAAAGATGATTTAGAAAAAATTGAATGAGGAACGCTAGGAAAAAATAGGTACTCTATATTAAAATGAAAACTTACCGGGGCCAGCAAAGGAGCCCTCCGATCCTGACCGATCCTGGCCTTCTACAGCAGCAGCAGCCGATACCACCTCCTCCTCTGTCCTCTTGCCCCTGGGGGGAGCTGATGTACAACATGAAAGAAAGAAAGACCCGAAAACATGGAGGATTGTTGTCAACCAAATCAAACATTTCAAAAGAACAATAACAAAATATTTTGGTGAAATAGCAAATAGACAACTATTCCACGGGATATATTGACCTATCTCATGTGGTCTACTACTATATTAGTATTGCTTGATTTGCGGACCGTCGACTTGGAAAGTTATGTAACTCACTAAACAAACTACTAAAAAGGTTCGCCTAGGACTGATAGGCAGCAGTCCGCAGCATGCGAAGTGACAGACAAACTCCATCGTGATTGCAGATCAGTGACAACACTAAAAAGTTTCCTACTACATGAACCAGTCATTAAAATACTCAAACTATCAATCCACCACCACTATTTCTTCTTATTGCCAGGTGTACAAAGGAAGGACTGGACTTGAGTCTGTAGGGGCAGATTTGCAAACCCCTTGCGGCTCTTTTGCTCCGTTGTTGCGTGACTTTTGTGACGCAGCGGCAGAACAAAAGAGGTGCCATGGTGCGGCGTATATTAACAACGTGACGCATATGGGAGATGCATCACGTTGTAAAGCCCTGCGCCATCAGGGGGCGTTCCGGCGCAAGGGAGGGCATTCCTGTGCATGTACAAGATTTCAATCAGTCACTTTTAGGACAATGATGCGTCACTCAAACCCTGCGCCTGCTTGAAGCAGACGTACGGCTTGACGCAGCATTGGGGAGATAGGGCACCCCAGAGGATTGCTGGAGCTGCGCCATCGTTGCGATGCTACTCCAGCAATGCTCCGCCTTTACGGCACAGATGCGTAACGCTTCGGTGACGTTTTGGGCCCATGGTGCGCCGCATTGTAAATACGGCGCACCATGGGTGGTGGTGGCATGGCGAATCCCTGCTACTTTGCAGGGATGCGCTGGTAATTGCAAATCTGCCCCTTAGTGTCTAGCATTACGCAGGTCTGTAAACTACACTCATTCATAATTTCTTAGGCCACTGAAATGAACACAAAATCGAAAACAAATAAGCATAGTAGCAACGCTACTGAGAAGGAGAGCAGTGCACCTGAAATGCACAGAAGATTTTGAAATATAATTTACCTACAATGTAATCGGCAGCATTATTGCTCTTGGTAAAAAACAAAAATTTGCAATATAATAACACACAGAGCAGGAGAAAACAGAGTAGTGATGAAATATCTACTACTACTCACCAAGCCCGGGGATCTCGACGCCGAGCAGGTTGAGCAGGTCGCGTTCCCGGTCCAGGAGATCCGTCCAACGGTGGGTGGCCTGGTTGTAGGTGTGCCGGACCCAAGAGTGTTCATACATGGCCCGGCACACCTTCTCCCACCGCTTCCGGCGCTCCCGGAGCCCGTAGCCGCTTGCGATCCTGCCGCCTGCCGCGATGGTCCTGGGGAGGCGGCGCTGTACATAGTACAGTAGTGCGGCCACCTCCTCCGCGCTAAAGATCTCCCATGGCATCACTAGCTCCCCCCTCAAACGCCCTCACGGGAGCCCGGGCACGGGGTACCGGACCCTTCCCCTTCTCGGGCTGCTTCCCGGCTCCCTTTACCATGGTCTGGGCAGAAAGGAAGGTAAATAATAAATAAGAAATAGAA
The DNA here is from genome assembly GCF_964261635.1 of Lissotriton helveticus. Lineage (NCBI taxonomy): Eukaryota > Metazoa > Chordata > Amphibia > Caudata > Salamandridae > Lissotriton > Lissotriton helveticus. Next base: position 483,891,288 of record NC_136060.1, read on the forward strand.
TAGGGAAGAAGAAAAGAAAAGAGTTTAAAAAAGTAGTTTAAAATTAACCAAAAGTAGCAGAAAACACAAAAATATAGAGCTAGAAAAATAGAGGGATAGATAATAAGTAAAATAGATTAAAAAAAAATTCAAACAAGCAAAGGATGGCAGAGATTGAGAGAGGATACAGAAAGGATGGCCAGAACCATTGCAATGAATGAAAAACAAGATGGCCGCACCCGTTCACGACCGTGTGGGTAAGTTCGCGCGAGATTTCCCCCGCGATCACACGCGAACTTGTACTAGCGAGCCGCACACTTCACGAGATTACACATAGCGCCCGGAAACGGAAATACGTCAGGCAAACAAGATGGCCGCGCCAAAGTACGACCGCTAGGGTAACTTCGCGTCGTTGCGCTACAAGCGGCTCGCGAAAACGCAAAAAACCACGCAAACTAACACGCCGCAAAAAACAAATCGCATATTCACACGAATTCGCTGCTTCCAAATTCGATCTCGCGCATATTCGCGCCCCGCGAATCGTGCGAAATTGCAGAAAAACTATTTTTGCAAAACTGAAAGCACTCAGCAGGTGCAAAAGTTCAAGCTCATCATTAGTAACCATTCCCTGTAGTGCTTCCTGAGGGGCCCCTCCAGAGTTCAGTTGCCCACTTGCAACTATTCTATGACCCTGCTCTGACCCTCACAGCAGGCTCAGAGAATAGCTACAAGTATGCCACAAAGGTCCTGTTAAAAAAAATTACACTGCAACAGAAAGCAATTACAGATAAGGAAGCAGGTGCCAGACTGGAAGTTCAAATTCAGATTCAGTGACACATTAATCAGCCCCTAATTCATTCATGTCAGTTGAGGCAGGGCAGGTGTGCTAACGAATTTTGCAAAACTGAAAGCACTTAGCAGGTGCAAAAGTTCAAGCTCATCATTAATCAGGAAGCACTTACAGCTAAGGAAGCAGGTGCCAGCTCAAATTCAGTGACACATTAATCAGCCCCAAATTAATTCATGTCAGTTGAGGCAGGGCAGGTGTGCTTTCCCCCCCATAATCTACAGTGATGAACCAGAGGGTGGCAGTGATGAACCGGAGGGTGGCATGGGTAAACCAGAGGGTGGCAGTGGTGAAACAGAGGGTGCTGTGATGAACCGGATGTAGAAACAACATGGTCGCGACCGTTGCGACCCGACAAGTAAGTTTGCGTTTGCGAACTCGTAAAAAACCCTCGCGAACTGGCAGAAACCCTTGCGAACACAAAAAAAATCTGCAAATTCGCGAAAGTTCACAAATTTCGCGGATTGCGAATTCGTAAATACGCAAATTCGCGAATCGCAAATTCGCAAAATTTGCCCATACTTAACCCAAACCAATGTAATGGATCGGTATGCCCAGGTCAAGGGGTCGCCCAGTGGACCGGGTAGGTTACTGGAAGAGGCGAGAGATTCGACGCCTCCGACAACCGACCCAACTCTGCAGGACATCATGGCCGCCATCGAAGGCATCAAATCGTCCCTCGGGAAGCAAATGGAGACTCTCGCCCATAAGCTGGACACGGTGGCGATAGATGTCAATTTGATTCGTACGGACTTGACTAAAACCAACGAAAAAGTTAAGTCCTTGGATATAAAAACATCAAGTTTGACAAACGATGTAGTAGACCTGCAGACTGAAGTCCGCAACATAAGGGCCTCCAATGATCTTGTTACGCGTCGCCTGGAAGATTTCGAAGGAAAGGCTCGGCGGAACAACGTCCGTATCATCGGAGTTCCGGAAAAGGCGGAGGATCTGGCAGCTGACCTTTTTGTGGAAGACCTTATTGCTAACCATCTGGCGCCCAAGGGACTGAGTAAATTTTTCACTGTTGAACGAGCCCACAGAGTCCCGGGTGGTAAGCCAAAGGTGGTAGCCCCGCCGCGGCCTATGATAGCGCAAATTTTTTACTTTCGGGACAGAGATGCTATCCTTCAGGCCTCACGAGCGGGTGGACTCTTGAAATTTGAGAACTCCACCATTAGCTTCTATCCTGACTTCACCCAATCCGTCCAGAAGCAGAGACTAAGGGGCATATTACCAACGCTAAGCGATATTTATCGCTAACGATGCTTAGCAACGAATTTTTTAACGCTAAGCATCGTCAGAAATTATCGCAGATAAACCTTGCTATTATCAAGGTTTATCGCAAATGCGATAAAAAACGGCCGCAATGCATGAATATCGCTGAAAAGTCAGCGATATTCATGCATTACCGAGCTAATGCTCTTAGCCATGTTATCCACCTCCCATTGGATAACATGGCTAAGAACTGCTCAGGGCAGGTGTTAGTTTTTGGAGATATTCGCGCTTAGCGCGATTATCTCCAAAAGTTGGTAATAGGAGATAGCGATGTTAGTAAAGAAAGAAAGAAAGAAAGTCCACATTTGTAAAGCGCACAATCACCCGTAAGGGTCTCTAGGCGCTGGGGGCCGTCGGGAAGATTAAGCGAGCTATTGCCCAGAGTCACATGGTGCTGGGCTAACCTGCCGCCGGAGCCGGGGATCGAACCGTGGTCCCCAGATTCCAGCGTCAGTCGCCCTGGCCTCGACGCCACACCTCTCCCACCGACTGTTACTGTTAGTGACTGTTTCCAGTCGCTAACATCTTGGCACGCCCACTTTGCATGTCATTAGTGATAAATATCACTGACATGCAAAGTGGGGCCCAAGATGGTCGCTATCTCCTACTAGCTGTCGCTAACTGGTGTTAGCGACAGCTAGGTAATAGGGAGATAATTTTATCTCCGCTTTCTTGGCTTTTAAAGCCAAAAAAGCAGAGATAAACCCCCTTGATAATATGCCCCTAAGTTTTCTTGGGGTAAAAAGGAGACTCCGTGATATGGGCCTCAAGTATGCCATGCTATTCCCCGCAAACTTGCGGATTGAACATGAGGAGCGGGCCTATTTCTTTGATAAGCCTGAGGTGGTGGCTGATTGGCTGGACACTCTGCCGGCCCGACAAGACCCGGAGCGACGGTCCGGTGGAGCAGAGGGAGGTTCGATGGAGCAGGAATGAACATCATCTATCTGGTTTCTGGGGACGCTTCGGAGACTAACACTGTGGGGTTCCAATGTTGCTGTATGACCATTTGTAGATAGCAGGGGGGGTATGGGGTTTCTGGTGGGTCTCTTTCCTCCTCAGCTTGACTTTTTGTAGCTTAGTTTAGATGTGGGGGCGACAGGCACACTGCAAGTTGGGGTGGCTTATTAGTCTTACGCAGGGGTGCAGGGTGGGGGGTGTTCTGTGGGGTTGTTTCAGGGGGGGAGGGGGGGGATTGTTGGGGCTTCAGTTTCTCTTTTCACAAGGCACTGTATTGCAAGACTCTTTTATTGAAGTGCTGGGCTCTGGCCGGGGTTGGATCTTTCTCTTTTTTCGTGATGGGGGTAGAGGGTAGCGATTGATGAGTTGGAATGTGAATGGGTTGGGGGACAGGATCAAGCGTGGGTTTGTACTGCAATTGTTAAAACGTCATTCCCCTGATGTGGTCTTGCTCCAGGAGACCCACTTGATTGGGAATACATGCCATGCCATGAACAGGAAGGGCTATCGTCTTGTCGCCCACGCAGGGTTCTCCTCTGGGTCCCGGGGCACAGGAATCCTGGTCAGGAACTCTCTTCCCGCTTGAGGTTGATGCCACAGTCCATGATGATAGGGGGCGATATGTTGCTGTGTCTGGGCATTGGGAGGGTCGGACACTTTCCCTGGTCTCTGTCTATGTTCCTCTGGGCTTGCAGTCTACAACTTTTGCTGATCTGGGGCGGGTTTTACTCGATCTCCCTGGGGGGTCATTGATCCTGGGTGGGGATTTCAATGCTGTTGTATCTGGTATGATTGATAGACATCCGTCTAGAGACCTTAGAGGGGCGCAGGGCTGGCTGCCTGATTTCATTGACACCCTAGGCCTGGTGGATTGTTGGAGATTACTACATCCTGCCCAGCGGCAATACACGTTCCACTCTGGTACACATGGCAGCCTCTCTAGGATAGATTACGTGTTGGTACCAGCGGCGCAGGCGTCCTCTGTTACGGAGGTCAAACATATAGCTCGAGGTATTTGAGATCACTCCCCTATATGGCTTCGGGTCAAATTGGCGTCGGGGGCCGAGGGATGGGTAGCCCCGATTAACCCTTGGTATCTCCGGAACCCTAGGACCCGTAGTGAACTGGTGAAGTCCTTTCTTTATTTTCAGGAGAATGAGTGTTCGGTCTCTTCCGCGGTGTCGTTGTGGGAAGCCTTCAAAACTGTGGTGAGGGGACAAGCCCTGTCTTAGATTGCTGGAGTCAAGAAACAGAGAGATGAGGATGTAGTGCGGATAGAAACTGAGATAGCGGACTTGGAGTTAGATCTAGAACAAGAAGTAACCCGCGCCAAGATGCATGTTTTGCGGTTGAAACAGTTGGAATATAAGACGTTAGTTACTGACACTGCGAAGGCTCTTGGTCGGGAACAACAGGGGCGTCTTTACGATGTCGGAGACAAAGCGGGTAAGTTGATAGCATCGCTAGATAAAAGGGATAGTGCGAGTTGCGTGGTGCCTGAGCTTGAGATTGAGGGTGGAACTCGGATTACCGACCCGGCGGAGATAGTGGCATGCTTTGCTGAACACTTTCAAGCAGTCTACTCTCCAGTGTCTGATAGGCCGGAGGAAGACTCTCACTTATTGCTGCGAGATATCGCCCTGCCGTGTCTCTCTGACGCAGACAGGGAGCTCATGGATAGCAAAATAACTGCAGACGAGGTGGCTTTGGCGATGCGTTCCCTACGTTCGGGTAAGGCTATGGGTCCAAATGGTTTGCCGATAGAGCTATATAAGCTCCGGCCTGATAAGATTGCTCCTTAGGTCATGACTGAGGCGCGCTGTAATTCTGTGCTGTGCGATCAGACAACAGCCCTCTGTATTCTGGGGTTTGAATACAAGGTTCCTCTTCATACACCCAATATTTCAGAACTGGGCAGTGGGAGATTTAGAAGAAATGAGGGGAATTCGTTTCCCCGTTAACTTCTATTGAAGCGGAGATTATTCCAGGCGGGGGACAGCTGGCAGCTGAAATAAAGCCATTTTTGCTTCATAAATCTCCCTGGTTCTGGGACCTAAGGCTCAAGGCTATAACTCGGGTTCAGGGCCTTTAACAGCCGGTACAGCCCTCGACCGAGACTGTAAGGCTATATTAAATCAATCTACAGTGATGCTGCAATCATGAACATTCCTTCGGTGAGGAGGCCTCGCCTCAGAGAAAATAACTTCTCTCTGTGATGTATTCACTTTCAGGAAACGGGCTGCCATCCAGCAGTAAGTGGCTGCTAGCCAGGTGACAGGTGGCCTGCGCTGGCAGCAGGGTGGGGGGAGGTTGTGCCAGGTTTTGCTGAGTCATGATGCTGTTTCACTTCAGAGCAAGGACGTGGTGGTCGGTGGTGATTTATTTATTTATTTATTTATGCGTTTTTGTATAGCGCGGACTTTACCCGAAGGTGTCAGAGCGCTTTACAATAGGAACAGAACTGATACATGAGAACATTACAGGTGAACAAATTACAAAAGCAAACGCTAAGTTACATGAGGCAAAAGTGACAATCGTGAGCAAACAAAATACACGAGGTAGCAAACGGTGCATTACAGGAGGAAAAAGTGACAAATGTGCAGGTTACCAGAGAAAACAAAGTACAAATAGAGGTATAATACTGCAATAAATGGCAGACACTCAAACACAAGAACTAACGTTATGTAGGCAATGGTGGCACTTGTGCAAGTATCGAAAGCAAACAAAATGTAAGAGATAGTAAACAGTGTGTTACAAGAGAAAAGTGACGTGTGCATGTTACAAAAGAGTAAAAAACACAGGTAGAAGGATAATACTGCAATAAATGGCAGACTCTCAAACCACAAGAACACACTGGAAGGCACTTCCATAGTCATGGAGAATAGAATTTTCAGTAATGGAGGGTCTTCCTTCAGATAATAGAGAGGGCATAAATTAACTTTGGAAGTGACGGAGGAGAACTTTGAGGTCAGTTTTGAAGGCCTGGGTGGAGGAGGTGGTCAGGAGCTGAGGCGGAAGTGAGTTCCAGATTCGTACCGCGTTGCCTGAAAAGGATTGGGCCATCGACCTTTCCTTCTTGAAAGTGGGAGGTTCAAGCAATAGTGATACTGAATACTGATAGGGTGACCAGAAATTTAAGGCCAAAAAACGGGCCATTTCCAAAAAGTAGAAGAAGGACTACACTTTTACTTCCACACAGCGCACAGAGTGACAATGCTCCTCAGTAGAGAATTACAGGAGAGGCAGTAAGGACTGACATAACATGCTATTTTTAAAGCCAGCAGGATGCCTGTTAATTAAATTGACTTCTTATAACAGCAGCTAACTATCCCAGCTTTGCAAAACTTAAAAAGATACCTCCCCGCGTTTTTAGCCAACCCTCTCTAAAAACCAGGACATGAGCTTAACTTTTTTAAATTTGCCGGGACAGCTCGTGGAAAACCGGGACTGTCCAGCAAATCCGGGCCGCCTGGCCACCCTAACTACTGAGTAGTACCCAACTGCCCTGTCCTTCTGCACCCCTGGCAGCAGTGACAGTACAGCTTGGGTGATGCACTGGTGTTCACTGCCCAAGCCGACTCAGTTCTGTCTGTCTGTCTGTCTCACAGACGATGGGGACAAAAAGTGACGCGCAGCGGGGCTCAAACTGGGTAAAGGAGGTGGGTGGCCGCACACTCAATCACACACAGGTTTCACAATAGGAAGCACATCTGTCTGCGATAGAGCCCACTCCTCAATCAATCACTCCATCAGGGGCTAGTAAAGCGCAGCTACTCACCCATGAGGGTCTCGAGGCGTGGGGGGATCACGGGGGGGGGGGCTGGTCCCTCTGGGTGTAGGATCATTCAAAGAGCCAGGTCCTCCATACCATCTCGTACCTCTACAGAATACAGTCTCCCATCGGCACATGTAACACATCTGGACACCAGTGTAATGGGGCCTGGGTGATGGGTTCATGAAGGACCTGTAATCTGTGCAGGCCACTGATCCGGATTTATGCCCTTCCACATGAGGTGGGCGAGCCACTGTAGGCTTGAGCTAGGCACAGGGTGGATGTCTGGCTCAGCTCAAGGTTCTCCTGGAACCTCTGGCCTAAAATGATCTGACCTCATGAGCCTCTGCTTTAACCTCATGGACAATAATTAAAGACAGAGCAATGACCTTTGAAATAAAATGGGTGCCAGAAAGAGTTAGCCATCTAGTGGCTGAAGAGCACAATGTGAAACCAGAATATCATTCACGGCTTCCACGCTTCACCAAATTGTGTGATCTTAGGTAAACATTTTATTTCATCAGGCCTCCTTTATTAGGTCTCACCTGAGCCAGCGCATGAGCTGTCACTTGCAACATATTTTGCTAGCTTACAGGAGGCCTAGAGCCCACCCATTGCTTTCCATTGGTTGGTGTCATCATCACTCTCATTTCCTTGCTTGTCTTTGGTCAGCGAGTGCCTGCTCCACTTCCTTTTTGTGTGTTTGTCTCTCCACTGCTTCATGGGCCAAGTACTGCTTCCCTTGGTCGCCTAGTGTCCTTCCACTGCTCGCTCGCTTTCAGAGGTACTTTTAAAATTTTACTTGTAGCACTCGATATGCGTGCATGTGGATGTGGACTGTCTCCCCGCCCTGTCAACCCATTCCACGTTATTGCCCTGCCATTGTTTCTTGCCCCATCGTTATACACTGCCAATGCTTGTACCTTTTAGTAGCGTTGCTGTATTTGCTTTCAAACATCCATCCACATTTTTCCTAAAAACAAGTTTTATTTAAAAAAATATAACTGGGACGTGGACCTGGGAAGTTGTGTCTCGCCTGAGCTGTGCTGCTTGAGCTCCCACCGCGGCATGTAACAGAAGTGCTGGGGTCTCGGAATAGCTCCCTGGTGACAGGGGCTGTCCTTAGCCGATAGTCTCCTTCGTGAGTACTTTTGCTCATGTCTCTTGCACCCTATCTCAACTGCAGAGAGTGTAAGGGACCCAAGATGAAATAGCCAAGAAGTTGACTTCGACAAACTCCAAGCACCACGAAGACCCGTGAGAGGGGGATGGGCCCTCCCACATACCGAATATCAGCTTCCAATGCAGAGGAGGGGGCCATAGTGAGTACACACCCAGTAAGGTTACCATGAAATAATGAGATATGGTCTGAAAAAAAAGTGTGGTGACCTGCAGAACGAAAACAAAATGGTGACCCCATGCGGCCACAGCTGGCCTAGGGAATGCAGGACTTTGGTATATACATAGGCTGATTAACCATGTTGCTCACTGCCCCACCGCATCCCACACTTGTTCCCCCCCCCTTCCCAGCAGATCCTTCAATGGGGAGCATTGCCGCCTGCACGGTAGTGCTTAACGACAACAGGTTCCATTCAGACCTGCAGGGATTGGGGCACCAGCAGACTGAATAAAGAGTCTTCTGCTGCATTGACTAGTAGCACCACCTGACTGGATCACACTCCATCGGGGCCCCATCGATAACTCCTACAGAAGTCTGCACCATAACCTAAGGGGTGACACCACCTACCAAAAACTCCACCTTCATTCCTGGAGACCACTGTTGACACCTGCTCAGCCATCACTTTTTTGGTGGTCCACTCCCAAGCCAACTTGACTCCTGTCTCCAAATTCTGTCAATCAATCAAAAAGGGATGTAAGGGGGAAAAAAAGGCTATATAGGGCAGCCCCCCACTCAACGAATCTGAAACAAGAAGCCCTATTCAGCCTGCATGATATAAATCTCAAACTCTGTAACTAAAGGGGCCATACCTCATATTGGCTCCCCAAGAAGAAGTTAAATTAAACCAATGCTGTGTTACAGGTCCGGACATGCCTTAAAATATACAAAAAGGATGTGCACAGGATAAACCACATAAAGAAAATATGTGAGAAAGCAAGGAAAGTGCCTCACGGACGTAACACCCGAGGGGGTTCCCGGTTTATTAATGACCGGTATACCCACTTCTCATCATCGGTTACTTTCCTTGCTGGGAGGATGAAACAAGTGCAAAAAGAATGTGCACAAGACAGAATAGAGAAAGAAACAGACAAGGAGTGTACAAATACACTACCTAGTAGGACAGAGAAAAGTGCTCAGAAAAAATTAACAAGTACCTACACCCAACACCAACAAGTATAAAATTGTGAGGTTTGGCTGGCTGAATCAATTTTATTCTGATGCTGCCAAACTTCACCTTCTAAAAAATGGTTAAATTGATACCATTCATTTTTGTGACTGGACCGACATGTTTCATTGCCTTGTCATTGGCAATTTCGTCAGGGCAAATAGTTGGGTCTCTATTCTCAATCCTCCATTTTTTCATATGAGAACCTTATGCTCGAGAATGGTAGATATACCGTCGAGCATCAAAAAGACGGCGTGTCAAAAATCACGATCCGTCATGGAAACTCCTAGATGTGAGTCACCGCTGCCGAGTCCCTCCGGCGCTTCCGACGTCTCGCAGTGACAATGCTGGCTCCACTCCTGCTGGGCGGCTGAAGACTCTGCCCTGCACCGTGAATAGGCCAGGTGCCTCGGCCTGGCAACACCCGCAACAAACCCAGGATGGGGGGAAATTCCCCTGCATGGACAAAGGGATCAAAGCCAAAAAGGGGTATAAGAGAAGGACCCCTGAACCAAGAATTTAGATCACTTCTGACAAGGAAACCTGAACCAAGGACAAGAAGCCTGCTGATCCAAGGACTTGCCTACCCCTTCTGCCAGTGTGCTGTTTGTTGGGGGAATCCTGCAGTTGCTTCTTTATTTTTGCGAAGGAACCAGGAGAGAGGAACTGAGTGTGTACTCTCAAGCTTTGCCAAGGAAAATCTCCAAGGGCTGGAAGAGTGCCATCCTCCTGTTGAAGTCACAGGGCCAAAGGACTACATTTATTTGCTGAAAGTGCTTGTTGCTTGAACCTGAAAATCCAGCACCTCTGAAGAATCCAGCAATCTCGACTCCGACGGCCGCCGCCGAATCCAGCTCGACATCGTGAGTGCAGCTCCCGTGTCCCGCACCTTTGACGCCGGGCCCGATCGACGCCAGTAGCGACGCCAGTGAGTAGCGAGTTCGGCTCCAGCTCCAAGTGACCCTATGTCGACGCCGCCGCTGATCGCATCGACACCGAGCCCTCTCGACGCCGTGAGCGCTGCTCACTCTTGCAATATCGCCGCCGCCGCCGTATCCTGCTTCACCTCGTGAGCGTTGCTCCTGCCGGACATCTGTCGACGCCGCTGCAGATCGCCCCGACTCCGAGGCCCGATCGACGCCGAAGATGCGACGCCGGACATCTCGACGCCGCTGATCATCGAGTGCTTCACTTTTCCAAGGTACTGTGCTTTGGGGGTCTGTGCAACTCCGGGCTCGACGTAGCGCTCCTCGCGGTCGACGCCGAACCTTTGGATTAACTTTGCCTCGACGTCGTGTGACTCCCGTGTGGGTTACATTGTTGCCAAGAACTGTGTTTTAAAGAAGAAGAGTTGCTTTTGTTACTAAAGACTTTGTGCTAAGAAGAAACTACGATTGAACTATTATTTTTCCTTCCAAGAGTATTTATTAAGATTGTGGTATATTTTTGTCGTTATTTGGTCTTGTGCTAAGCCTTATATAAACATCCTTATTTTTTATAATACTACTGTGTCGTGTCCATTTGTAGTGTATTCACTTTATTACTGTATGTGGTCATAAATGCTTAACGCACTGCCTCTGAGATAAGCCTGTCTGCTCTGCCAAGCTACCAAGGGGGTGAGCAGGGGTTATCTAAGTGTGTGATCCCCTTGCCCTGACTAGAAAAGGTGTGTCCCTATTTATCAGAAGTGTATACCTCTGCCAACTAGAGACAGCCGCTTCTAACATTGGTGCGTCAGCGGTGAGGATTTGAACTTTGCATTTATGACCCATGTGCAGTGATTAGTGTGCGCTACATAGTGAAAGCAGACCATAGCGCAGCCACAATCTGTTTTGGTTGGATATCCTATTTTTGTTCTCCGCTTTCCTGGAGCTTGATTTTTGAAACTGCCAGTTTTGACCATGAGTGATGCCGGAGTCACTACCCCTGTTGGTGTGGAGGAATTTGATAGGAGTAAGATAAACGACTATCCGTTAAAGCAGCTGAAACACTTTTGCAAGCAGTTGAAAGTCCCTACTCCAGGCCTCTCCAAGAAAGCAGAATATCTCAAAGCATTGGAGGCCTGGTTAGAGGCCAGAGATCCCTCTGATCCGGTGGTGGTACCGACCGGGGAAGGGGAAGAGGAAGTGCCAGTGAATGGGCCCACATCCCCTCCCGGCAGCAGTGTTTCCTCCAAGGGTCTTTCTCCTGAAGAAAGAGAAGAAAGGGCGAAGGAGAGAGCATACAACATGGAAATGGCAAAACTTAAGATAGATGGGCAGTTGGAGATAGAGAATGCAAGAGGCAGGAGAGAAGCTGATATGGAGATCAAAAGGTTGGAGTTTGAAAGAGAAAAGTTAGCTTTTGAGCGTGAGAGAATGGTGAGGGACATGGAGCTCAAAGCTAAGAATTTAGAATTGAATCCCTCTGGTGGCAGCATCCCATCTGTGCCTGCAGAAAGTAGGTTTTATTTTCCCAAAGATGTGATCAAAGATTTTCAGAGGCATGAGGATATTGGTCAATGGTTTAAAGCATATGAGTTAGCATTGCTGGCCCACCGGGTCCCTGAGAAGGATTGTGGAGCGGGGTTATGCGGTCGCTTTGTGAATGAGGGAAGAGATACCCTGTTAGACATTCCTGTGGAGGATAGGATGTCTTATACTCATATGAAAAATGCTTTAATGTTTAGGTATGGCCTAACCCCAGAAAAGTACAGACAAACCTTTAGAGAATGTAAGAAGTTGCCTGGTACTACGTGGGTTGAATATGTGTCATTTTTTTGCAGAGCTATGGATGGTTGGGTAAAGGGCAGCAAAGTGGAAAGTTATGATGCTCTTTATGATTTGTTTGCTTGGGAGCACTTGTCTAATAACTGTTTTCCAGAGCTGCGCCAGCACCTTATTGATAGCAAGATATCTAACCCTAGAAAACTTGCTGAGGAGGCGGACCGCTGGGTCAGTACCAGGGTCCACAAGGGTCCAGTGGGAGACTCAGCCAAAGGTGGGCAGGGTCCCCAGCAGAAGAGTGGGGGGGGACAAGGGTAAACAGAGGGAGTTCCAGAAAGGGCCCCAAAGTAATCCCCAAGGGAACCAAGGGAAGGGTTCTCAGCCTCCCCCAGTGAAGAAGTCAGAGGCCCGACAGGTAAACCTGTTCATAGGGGCCCAATGACCTGCTACGCTTGTAAGCAGGTGGGACACCGTTTTTATGATCCCCAGTGTCCCTTGAAGAACTCTAATGCACCACCACGTGCACCCCCCGTCAGTTGGCGAGTGTAGCCCTGGGAGGGGAGGAGATGGTTGCCCATGGTGGGGAGGGTCCCGCAGAGATGTCCCTGGTCTCTTTAGGAGACATGGAAATGGTCCCTCTACCCCCTCTGCCTAGTAACACTAACAAATATAGGCAGTGGGTGACCATTAATGGCCATAGAGGGGAAGCCCTCAGAGACACCGGAGCGAGTGTGACAGCTGTCAAGTGTCACTTGGTGTCCAGAGAGCAGGTGGTTCCCCACGCATTCTACCCTGTGATAGCTGCTGACAACTCCCAGAAAGAGTGTGAGGTAGCTCATGTTTCCTTTGAATGGGGGGGAGTTTCAGGTACTCTTCAAGTTGCTGTAAGGCCCGCCATGCCTGTTGATTGTCTCCTGGGCAATGATTTGGAAGACTCCCCTTGGGCTAAAGTGGAGAGGGAGACACATTTGAAAATGTTGGGTGTGCCAGAGTGGGTGTGTGCAACCACTCGATCCATGACAGCAAGTAAGGATGTTGATGGGGTTCTGGAGCCTGAAAGGATGGCCCAGGACCCAGCTGTGAAGAGAAGAGGCAGGGGGCGCGGGAAACCGTCCCCCGTAGTTTCCGTGGTCCAGGAGGAGGCAGACCTTGAGGGGAATGCCCTGGAACCCACAAGTGAACAAGTTGCTGAACTGGGAGACCTGCCCGAGCTAACCCACTGGCAGCAGGATGGTGGTCCCTCCAGGGAAGAATTTTGTGCAGAACAGAAAGTGTGCCCTTCTCTTGTGGGTATGAGGCAGCAGGCCTCAGCCCAGACAACAGGTGATCAGTCAGGGTCACATTTGGTCTACTGGGAGAACGATCTCCTGTATAGCGAGCTTAAGGCTGCTGAGCCTGGGTCAGCCCGTGTGCTGGTGGTACCCCAGCACTTCAGAGCCTTCCTACTGGGGTTGGCTTATGACGTTCCGTTAGCCGGACATCTGGGGCAGGACAAGACCTATGACAGGCTTGTCACCCATTTTTATTGGCCTCAGATGAGAAGGGATACAGATATCCATTGCAAAACCTGTCAAACTTGCCAGGCAAGTGGGAAAAGCGGGCGGAAGCAGAAGACTCCCCTCCAACCTTTTCCCGTGGTCAGTACCCCCTTTGACCGGGTGGGGATTGACATTGTTGGGCCCCTGGACCCCAAGACAGCCATGGGCAACAGGTTCATCCTGGTCTTGGTGGACCATGCCACACGGTACCCGGAAGCCATCCCTCTCCGAACAGTGACGGCCCCCGTGGTGGGACGGGCACTGATGGGTGTTTTCTCCCGCATGGGGTTCCCCAGAGAGGTGGTATCAGACCGGGGCACCAACTTCATTTCCAACTATATGAAGTCTCTGTGGAAGGAGTGTGGGGTAACCTACAAGTTCACCACTCCTTACCACCCTCAAGGTAATGGGTTGGTTGAGAGATTCAACTGTACCCTTCAAGGCATGATTATGGGTCTTGAAGAACCAATGAGGCGTAAATGGGACGTCCTCTTGCCATGCCTGCTGTTTGCTTACCGTGAGGTGCCACAGAAGTCTCTAGGGTTCAGCCCCTTGAGCTTTTGTACGGACACCCGGTAAGAGGACCTTTGAGTCTGGTCAAAGAAGGCTGGGTGCAATCTCCCAGGAAACCTCCCCAGGATGTATACAGTTACATGCTGGCCTTTAGGAACCAGACTCGGCGCTTCAGAGATCTTGCTCAGGCAAATCTGGAGGCCAGCCAGGAAGAGATGAAGCGGTGGTACGACCAGAAGGCCACTCTGGTAGAGCTTCAGCCTGGTCAGAAAGTTTGGGTCATGTCCCCTGTGGAACCTTGTGCGCTCAAGGACAGGTGGACTGGACCATTTGAGGTTGGGGAGAAAAAGAGCGATGTCACCTACATGGTGGACTTGAAGTCTCCCAGGAACCCCTTGCGGGTCCTGCATGTCAACCGTTTAAAGCCCCACTTAGAAAGGTCCGAAGTGGGCTTGCTCCTAGCTACAGATGCTGGAATGGAGGAGGAGAGTGAGCCTCTTCCTGACCTCCTGTATGCAAAAGAGCAAGATGGGTCAGTGGATGGTGTTGTCCTCTCTGACACACTGACCCCTGAACAGCAGCAGGATTGTCGCCAACTGTTGGGACAATTCCCTGATTTGTTCTCCTTGATTCCTGGTGTCACTCCGTGGTGTGTCCATGATGTGGACACCGGGGACAGCACTGCTGTGAAGCACAAGGCTTACAGAGTGACTGACAAGGTCAGAGCATACATCAAGGAGGAGGTCTCCAAAATGTTTGCCTTAGGGGTGGTTGAGTCCTCTAGCAGTCCTTGGGCCAGCCCAGTGGTCTTGCTCCCGAAGGCTGCGGCGCCTGGTGCTTCACCGGAACTTCGGTTCTGTGTGGATTACCGAGGACTCAATTCAGTCACCAAGACTGACGCGCACCCCATCCCCAGAGCTGATGAGCTCATAGATCGGTTGGGGGCTGCCCGGTACCTTAGTACATTTGATCTAACGTCTGGGTACTGGCAGATCGCCTTGACTGATGGGGCAAAAGAGAGGTCAGCATTCTCCACACCAGATGGGCACTACCAGTTCCGGGTTATGCCCTTTGGGATGAAGAATGCCCCTGCCACCTTCCAGAGGTTGGTCAAACAGGTCTTGGCTGGACTGGAGGATTTCAGTGCCGCCTATCTGGACGACATCGCAGTGTTCAGCGCTAGCTGGGAGGAACACTTGCGCCACCTCCAGGAAGTGTTGTTGGCCCTGCGCAGAGCAGGCCTCACAATCAAAGCCAGTAAGTGCCAGATTGGGCAGGGTTCAGTGGTGTACTTGGGGCACCAGGTAGGGAGCGGCAAGGTGGCACCCCTGCAACCCAAGATTGATACCATCCTGGCATGGGCACCGCCCAAAACCCAGACTCAGGTGAGAGCCTTCTTGGGTCTCACGGGTTACTACAGGAGGTTCGTCAAGGATTATGGTAACATTGTGCACCCCTTGACTTCGCTGACTTCCAGGAAGCAGCCGCGACTTGTGATCTGGACTGACGCCTGCCAGACGGCCTTTGACACCCTGAAAACTGCAATGTGCACAGCACCCATACTCCAGGCACCCGACTTTTCTAAAGAATTTGTTTTCCAGACGGACGCTTCAGAGCATGGCGTGGGGGCTGTTCTAGCTCAGGTGAATGAAGAGGGCCGAGACTTACCTGTAGCCTTCATCAGTAGGAGGTTACTTCCCAGGGAACAGAGGTGGAGTGCGATAGAGAGAGAAGCATTTGCTGTGGTCTGGGCGCTGAAGAAGCTAAGACCCTACCTGTTTGGGACTCACTTCCGGGTTCAGACAGACCACAGGCCCCTCATATGGTTGATGCAGATGAGGGGTGAGAATCCAAAGCTGTTGAGGTGGTCCATTTCCCTACAGGGGATGGACTTCACGGTGGAACACCGCCCTGGCACAGATCACGCCAATGCTGATGGTCTGTCCAGATTTTTCCGCCTTAGAGATGAGGACTCCCTAGGGTAAGGGTAGTTCTGCCCACATTTCAGCTGGAGGGGACACGTGTTAGACCTGGCATCATTGGCATGAGTCTCTCCTCCATTTTTTCTGTTTGCCTCCTCTGTTTACGATGTTTTTGCTGGTATAATGCTTTGGGCACTGTGCCACTGCTGATCAGTGCCACAGTGCAAGTGCTCCCTATGTGAAATTGCTGTATTGATTGAATTCCATGTTTGGCTTATTTGGTTTACTGTCAGTCCCTAGTAGAGTGCACCAGGAGTGCCAGGGCTTGTAAATACAAATGCTGCTAGTGGGCTTGCAGCACGTGTTGTGCCACCCACAGAAGCGGCCTAGTAAAAGTATGTCTAAAGGTCTGCCATTGCTAGACCTACGTGCAGTCTGGTACTGTCACGCAAACTGCGCAAGTACACCTACTTGCCAGTCCCTAAACCTTCCCTTAACTTCATGTTAGTTACCCCTATGGTAGGCCGATGGGCAGGGTACATTGTAAGCATAAGGTAGGACAAGCCTGACAAGGTTGGCATGTCCTAATAGTGAATTACAGCCATATTCGTTTTTCACTATTGTAAGGTTACCTGCTCTCCATCAGTTAGAATGGGCTGCCAGGATTATTAATGCTATAATCCTGGCGGGCTCGGGGAGCATGGTGCAATGTCGAGTTTGGTATCCCTGAACTCAGGGTTTAATAACGCATCCGTTTGGGTGGATGGTTTTTGGACCCTGTGTTTGAAAATAGCACTTTTATAAAGTAGCTATTTTCTTGTCTAACTGTCTACCGGTCTCTGCTGGTTCTGGTGTGCGTGTGACAGGAGCTGGGTGGCCCCAGAGGTCTGAATGAGTCAGTGTGGGGTGAGTGGGGCATTTGCCTTGAGAGTAGGGGAAGAGTAGCTCCTGATAGCCTGCCCTGCCTGATACAATGCTGGCTCCACCCCCTGCCAGGTGACTGATGACTCTGTGCCTGCCAGGGACTTTCCTGGCCCCCCCTCCTACCGGGCGACTGATGGCCCTGCCCCTGCCAGTGACAATGCTGGCTCCACTCCTGCTGGGCGGCTGAAGACTCTGCCCTGCACCGTGAATAGGCCAGGTGCTTCGGCCTGGCAACACCCACAACAAACCCAAGATGGGGGGAAATTCCCCTGCATGGACAAATGGATCAAAGCCAAAAAGGGGTATAAGAGAAGGACCCCTGAACCAAGAATTTAGATCACTTCTGACAAGGAAACCTAAACCAAGGACAAGAAGCCTGCTGGTCCAAGGACTTGCCTACCCCTTCTGCCAGTGTGCTGTTTGTTGAGGGAATCCTGCAGTTGCTTCTTTATTTTTGCCAAGGAACCAGGAGAGAGGAACTGAGTGTGTACTCTCAAGCTTTGCCAAGGAAAATCTCCAAGGGCTGGAAGAGTGCCAGCCTCCTATTGAAGTCACAGGGCCAAAGGACTTCATTTATTTGCTGAAAGTGCTTGTTGCTGGAACCTGAAAATCCAGCACCTCTGAAGAATCCAGCAATCTCGACGCCGACGGACGCCGCCGAATCCAGCTCGACATCGTGAGTGCAGCTCCCGTGTCCCGCACCTTCGACGCCGGCCGCCGGGCCCGATCGACGCCAGTAGCGACGCCAGTGAGTAGCGAGTTCGGCTCCAGCTCCAAGTGACCCTGTGTCGACGCCGCCGCTGATCGCATCGACACCGAGCCCTCTCGACGCCGTGAGCGCTGCTCACTCTTGCAACATCGACATCGACGACGACGCCGTATCCTGCTTCACCTCGTGAGCGCTGCTCCTGCCGGACATCTGTCGACGCCGCTGCAGATCGCCCCGACTCCGAGGCCCGATCGACGCCGAAGACGTGACGCCGGACATCTCGACGCCGCTGATCATCGAGTGCTTCACTTTTCCAAGGTACTGTGTTGTGGGGGTCTGTGCGACTCCGGGCTCGACGTAGCGCTCCTCGCGGTCGACGCCGAACCTTTGGATTAACTTTGCCTCGACGTCGTGTGACTCCTGTGTGGGTTACATTGTTGCCAAGAACTGTGTTTTAAAGAAGAAGAGTTGCTTTTGTTACTAAAGACTTTGTGCTAAGAAGAAACTACGCTTGAACTATTATTTTTCCTTCCAAGAGTATTTATTAAGATTGTGGTATATTTTTGTCGTTATTTGGTCTTGTGCTAAGCCTTATATAAACATCCTTATTTTTTATAATACTACTGTGTCGTGTCCATTTGTAGTGTATTCACTTTATTACTGTATGTGGTCATAAATGCTTAACGCACTGCCTCTGAGATAAGCCTGTCTGCTCTGCCAAGCTACCAAGGGGGTGGGCAGGGGTTATCTAAGTGTGTTATCCCCTTGCCCTGACTAGAAAAGGTGTGTCCCTATTTATCAGAAGTGTATACCTCTGCCAACTAGAGACAGCCGCTTCTAACACCCCCCCTAAGCCCAACCAACCTCGCCATCGCGCAGTGTCTAAACACAACCGAAATAGATCTTCGGCCATGGTAAACTCGGCAAGCCTACACTGGAAATCACGGCCACATCCCAACCACGTATCCAGGCACCATTGGATTACTCACCATTTAACTAAGGCTGACATTCACTCTCATAATAATTCATCACCTGCATCATTCAGGATCCAAACTATTAACTTCAACACGCATAGAGAACTCAGCATCAATCCCAGAACTATGTACAAAGATAATTTATTACCTGTCTCCACTTCACCTTGAAACGATAGTAACTACATCTCATATCAATTTGATGCTTCTTAACAGCAGGTCAGCGGTTAAACATGCTGCTGATATTGCCGATCTCATACTTACGTATAAATCCTATACTGATCCTAACTGGAACTTGGCTCAGCGACTCCTCCTCACCAAATCTGGACATCTTAGTTCCCACCGATTATGACATCATCAGGCTGGATAGACCAATTAAAGTTGAGGGAGGCACAGCATGCATCTTTCGCTCCACTCGTACACTGAGAAACACATAAACTATTCCGATGTCCACTTGTGAACACCTGAACGTCGAAATCTGGAAAAATGACAAAATAGTCTGTACACTCCACACAATCTATCACCCCCCTCTCCCCCCACTTCCTCCCCATGTCATAGTCTTCTTTTTGTCAAACAATTAATAGAAACAATTTCCTCTAACTCTGAGCAACACCATAACCATATCTTCGTTGGGGATTTCAATTTACACTACAACAACATAAATGATCCCCTACTGTGCACTTTCAAGGCCTTCCTCTCAGACCTAAACTTCACCCAATCCTGCGACAGACCTACCCACAAAAAAGGCATCACCCTTGATTTAATTATTGCCAAAGACAACGTTATACAACTGGTTGACATATCATCTTGTGACTGGTCAGACTACTACCTTATCTCTTTTCTCATCATGAAAAGGGTGACGATCAAACAGAGACAACCTTGAAAGACCAAACAATGAGCAAGAGGTCTGAGTAACCTCAACACTAATGATCTTTCCTACATCAGCAATAACCTACTTCCTCTGCACCTAATATGTCAAATCTGAATGACCATACTGAACTTTACATCTCCTCCGTGACGAAATTTGCAGGACTAAATTGCTCCAAAACAACTGAAAAGGATTCCGAACAAGCACTCCAATCCCTGGCTTAACTCCTCCCTTAGCGAGGAAAGAAACAAACTTGGCAGAGAGATCATGGAGAAACTCTCCTTTCACAACAAACCTCAAGCAGTTGAGGATTTCAAGAAGTGCGTACAACAAACACATCCATTGCGTCAGTCAATCACTTTAAATCACAGCTAGACAATGCCAAAAACAGACCAAAAAAACTCTATGAAGCAACAAGCAAACCACTCAACTAACCTACACTTAAGGACTCATTCCCTAGCGATGAGGAGTTATTTACACACTTCTGAGAACAGACAAGAAAAATTGAACTAGAACTGCAACTCACCTTACCAAATACACATTTTCAGACCCAGCCCACTCCCTCTTCATTGCTACCCATAGTAAGTTCCCTTCTTTCTGACTATATGGAATGTACTCCAAAAAATAATTAGTTGTGGAACTCCTTCTCACTGCCAGATGATACAGAACGATTCAAAACAATAACTCCATTTAAACCTTCAAATCATTTTAATGATCCTCTGCCTGTCGAGTGCTTCAAAGAGCTTCGATCTTCTGTGCTCGCACTCTGGTTTAAGATAGTCCATGAATCACTCATGCAGGACTCGAGTCCTGACCGCCTCAAAATAGGTCAAGTTACCGCTATCCCCAAGAAACCTAATGCAATCTTATGTGATCCTAACAACTTCCGCTCTATTTCTAATAGCATGACTTTAACCAAACTGGTAGGAAAATGCGTTCACACACACCAACTTAACACATTAAGGAAACTCAAACCTTTCCTGCCGCCTGATGACATGCAGCTAGTTGTCCAATCCCTAGTCATTTCCCGCCAGGACTACGGAATTGTTACACTGGCTGGGCTACCTAAAGTCCGACTGCCCCTGTAAGGGCTATGCTGCACTCGGCAGCCAGACTCAAGGAAACCTGATCACATCACAGCAGATATAACTCAACTAAATTCTCTCTCTCTGGAAGCTAAGGATCCGGTTCAAGATAGCCTACCTGACGCACAAAGTGCTTCATTACAACACTCCAACTTACCTGGCAAAAAAACTCAAACTATCTTGTCTGAACTGGACCCTAAGAAACTCTAGAAAACTTCCAACCGTGCTTTCTCAGGTCTTGATCGAAGAATTTGGAACACTCCTCCACCCGAAATCAGAGCTAACCCTTCGACCGCCAAATTCAAAAAGAAGTCAATGGTCTGTTCCTGAAAAAAATCATTCAACTATATATTTGAAGTCACCAAACTAACTTTTGCTTCATGTATACAGCATGGATCTCTCTTTCAATTATGCAATGCTTTGATTATTTATACTTTTATGATCACCCTATGATTGTTTATTATTATTTTGGAGTTTTCTTTATAGCGCTAGCCAGACCCGGAGGTATCGGAGGGCTTTACAACGTTTGTCAATAACAGTCCAGTATAGAAAGAGTGTCAGAGTA
The DNA here is from genome assembly GCF_964261635.1 of Lissotriton helveticus. Lineage (NCBI taxonomy): Eukaryota > Metazoa > Chordata > Amphibia > Caudata > Salamandridae > Lissotriton > Lissotriton helveticus. The sequence goes on from NC_136060.1 coordinate 483,912,269, forward strand.
AACACAGTGATTCCAAGGTGGTTCATTAATCAGTATAGGTCAAGTAGCATTCAATGCAGAGTTGCAAAGTTCGCAGTAAAAGTAGGGGGGAGTACTGTGCAGGACAAGAGGAAGGTATTGTATGGTCCTTTATGGTTTTGCCTGTATGTACAGTGCTCTGATACCCTATCGGGTCTTGTTCGCGCTTTATAAAACTTTTCAAATAAATAAATAAAAAATTAGACATCGAAAGACCTCCCTGCCAAATATTTAGAGGAATATGTCCAAAACCTTTTCCATCGCATATGCAAATCGCAAGCTGATTCATCTAGATCACACCCACAGGGTATTCTCAGCGTTTCAGCGAAGGAAAGATCTGACTCCAGATTTCCTGACAAGGGTGCATATTTTCAAAGAGAAAGATTATTTTACGAGACTCTGCTTTCACTGTCTTCCAGGATGTATCACTGGCCACCCTTGCACAATGCAGAGATTTTGCTGAGATCATTACCCACCTTTGTTGTGAGAAGCCCCCCTATATATGGGGGTTCCGCTTCCTCATTTTGTTAAATTTTAGGGACTCACAACATGGTGTGCGAGAAGGGACAAAGCACGCATTCTTTAGGGCCTAACGACAGCTACAGAGGGCTCCCCTCATGAACCACCAACTTGGGGTGCCACTCAAGATTCTTAGTATACAACCACTATGATCAGATCTCGTAAAGAACGGTGACGACTAAAGATACATGGAGAACAGACTACCTCTGAAAATGATTAATGAACATCATTCAGTCACTGTCTCCCTCAGAATGCCAAGAAATGGTGATTCAAGTCCTTCTCCTTCTAACTGGACACACCTCCAAATATTGGCACTTACTCCCTTTTTTGCTATGAAGGGCCCTCATCCCGCACCGCCCTACAATTGAACTGCCCAGGTCTCCACACCCGACACCATCACTGGATCACTCCTTCAATACTTGCCCGTACAGTGTTTTCGAACTGGACTGCACCTGAGATCCGGACATGTGTTTTCCCTGTTTTTGGTTTTTGCCCTGTTTTGTTAACAGTTTCACCAGTTTACTAAATGCACACCTGTCACTTAGACACTGCTTTGCTGATCATACCGCCTCACTTACCTTAAAGGCTTCACAATTTCTATTAATTCCACACAGTGCATGAGGAAGGAGGGGTGTCTCTTCCTCTGATTCCATGCTTTATTCAGTAGCATTTATAACTCCTTTCGCTCTACTATGATGGACATCATGAGTGTAAAATTAAATACTTACTGCCTCAACTCCCCAATCAAGTGGAGGGCTCTCTTGCAGTGGCTCCAACACAAGGCAGTGGATAAAGAGGAGACCCACCCTTCATCAAAGGATATACCCAGGTTGTGATCTCACTGGTTCCCGTCCCAATTTCATGCAACTAACACCTCAAAAACAAAAAGCATGGCAATACTACTAGTCTTTAAGTTGGACACGAAAGAGACGGACGTGGAGGGACGATGGGTGGGGATCGGGAACAGACTACACCATATGCTCTTGATGCTATATTCCATATACTCTCCCAGTGATCCTAAGGAAAAGTCCTATATCGACCTCTTCCCAACAGTAGCACAATTTATGAAAGGGCCATTTAATCATAGACGGAGATTTCAATGTGATCCACCATTCCATAGTAGATAGACATCCATCTCAACTTATGTGTCAGAGAGCCCTCCGTCTCTGCCCCAGGGCATGATAGATCTCAATAATGAGGACATATGGAGAATGCAGCACCAGGGAGAGAGGGACTACACCGTCTAGTCAAATGTTCATAGGTCCTACACGCATACTGACTTCTTTGTCACATCTAGAGCTTTACAACCACAAATTAGCAACACTGATATTGACCCGAAAATCCTGTCTGGCCATGCCTCGCTATGGTTACACCTGGAAATCGTGGAACCTTACAGTCGCACACGAAGACCTTGACTTATAAGTGAGATGGTGCTGAGAGACACAGTGGTTAGGGAATATGTATGAGTAGCCCTTGGCCACTACGTTTATGAAAATAATAATGGGGAGATCAGCCAAGGAAAAGAATGTGGGAGGCAGCTAACGCAGTCATTAGAGGGAAAGTTATATCCCACACAACCACTTTTTAATGGTTGGGAAAGCAAAAGCGGAAGGTATTGGAGGATGAGCTGCAGAGGTTATGAAATGCTTCCCTTCGTATGCAACGAGACCTGCACAAAGTGAGAGCGGAACTGGAGCAATTATTAATGAAGAATACAGTAAAAATATTGTTGTACTTCCGACAATGGTATTATGAGAGGAGAGTCCAGGCAAACTGACTACTAGACAAAATTAAGGATGCACAAGTCACAAATCACAAATCCTCTTCAGATATTCTGGAATGTTTCATCACTTACCATGAGACGCTCCTGACCGGCGACTCCCTTTCCTCGGAACAACAACAACAAGACAGACAACAAGACACTCATCTCAATGCCTATAGTCCCAACATATCCTGGGACATCCCCATCCTTTTAGAGGACTAAATCATAGCAGAAGAAGTACTAGCATCCATACCTAGCCTGCTGGGCAAATAGGCACCGGGCCAGGTGGCTTTCCGATCTCATTCTATAAAGCCTTCATCAATATTTTAGCAGTTTAACAGAGCCGCTCACCAAGACCTTCAATGAGATCCTAACACATCATCACAGACACAAAGTTCGAATCTCACATCACACTCCTATTAAAACCAGAAAAGGATCCAACCCAATGTCTATCATACCGCCCTATTGCCCTGCTTAATACTCATGTAAAATATTTGCATCAATATTGGTATCAGGCATCTATACAATACAGCCGAGCCTCATCTCTCAGCAGCAAACCGGGATTGTCCGGGATCACCACACTGGTGTTAATGTCAGGTTGGTTGTTCTTTTGACTGGGGGAGAATGTTTGCATTGTCAGCATTCCGTCCATCATTTGTTTGCTGTAACACATTTCGCCCTAAGTGGGATGGGTATGCCCAGGCGTGGGTCCCTTGCTCAATGTGCCACTGGATTCAAGCTAGCCTGGCTGAAGAAGGGTGACATACCCAGAAACCGGTCCCAGGATTCTTGTTTCCGGTCCAGGGAGGGCTTGGCCTGGCAGTTCGGTCTAGACCGTTCCCATGGGGCACAGGGTCAAGGCTGATTTGCACATGGCTGGGTCCAAAATGGGGTGGCCTAGTGGGCAGAAGAACAATGGATTTAACCCAGATCTTTTGACTGGAGGAGAATATTTGAATAATTCAGCATTCCATCCATCATTTGTTTGATGTATCACTTTTCACCCTAAGTGGGATGGGTATGCCCAGACGTGGGTCCCTTGCTGACTGTGCCACTGGAGTCAAGCTAGCCTGGCTGAAGAAGCGTGACATACCCTGAAACTGGTCCCAGGATGCTTGTTTCCATTCCAGGGAGGACCTGGCCTGGCAGTTCGGTCTGGACTGTTCCCATGGGGTACAGGGTCAAGACTGATTTGCATATGGCTGGGTCCAAACTGGGGTGGCCTAGTGGGCAGAAGAACAATGGATTTAACCCAGATCTTTTGACTGGAGGAGAATATTTGAATAATTCAGCATTCCATCCATCATTTGTTTGATGTATCACTTTTCACCCTAAGTGGGATGGGTATGCCCAGACGTGGGTCCCTTGCTGACTGTGCCACTGGAGTCAAGCTAGCCTGGCTGAAGAAGCGTGACATACCCTGAAACTGGTCCCAGGATGCTTGTTTCCATTCCAGGGAGGACCTGGCCTGGCAGTTCAGGCTGGACTGTTCCCATGGGGTACAGGGTCAAGACTGATTTGCATATGGCTGGGTCCAAACTGGGGTGGCGTAGTGGGCAAAAGAACAATGAATTTTACCCAGATCTCTTGACTGGGGGAGAATGCTTGCATTGTCAGCATTCCGTCCATCATTTGTTTGCTGCAGCCTCATCTCTCAGCAGCAAACCGAGTTTGTCTGGGATCACCACACTGGTGTTAATGTCAAGTTGGCGGTTTCGCTTATGGAAATAGCAGAGCAAACTCCCACAACTATGATCCTCCTTTCATTAAACGCAGAAAAGGATTTTGATAGAGTTAACTGGTCTTACATCACCCAAATTCTAGATAAAAACCCCCAGTCCCTCAAATCAAGTGACTGATTTTAGCAAACTCTCAGCACCCGTTAACAAAGATAAAGGTTAAGAGAGAGTATCTTACACAACTACCCATCACAAGGAGCACACGTCAGGAATGCCCGCTCTCTCATGAATCTTCTTGCTTACAATAGAACGATTCATTCAGCTTGTGCTACATAATCCACATCTAAAAGGACTTATTGTGGGAATACAGGAACAAAAGCTGGCACTCTATGCTGATGGTGTCCTGCCTTTTCTGACTCATCCCATATCCTCCCTCCCAGCCCCGAAACATGACTTAGGTTGCTCCACACAAACTGTTGGCTTCACCATTAATTTCTCCAAGTCCTATGGCATGGGGGTTTCATTAATATCAAAATCTCTTGGGCAGTCCTTGATAATAATGGTTTTGCCTGGTCACAGGATCCCATAAAATATTTAGGCATATATCTTCCTAATTGTATGGTATATTTATATCAATTCAATGTACCCCAGTTATGCGAGTTCTACATAAGGATCTCTATCGTGGAGATAGATCGCAGAGCTCCTGGTTTGTTTGATCTCTGGCAAGTTGAACTTTCTGCCGCGCTTATTATTAAGGGTGGGCGTCCGAATCGGCTACGCCCACGGAGTAGGCGTAGTGTTGCCTTCTACGCATTTTGCGTAGACAGCGTAGCCGGCACTACTACGCCCACTCCGTGAGCGTAGCCGAGTCGGCCGCCACCCGCCTCCCTCCCGCCCTCCACTAGATACTTTATTTAAACATTTGCACGGATAAAAACAAGTTAAAAGCACTTACCTTGTCCGGGGCTCGTCCGGGTCTTCATCTTTGAATAGCGTCCTTTGCCTGGATACCAATGCGCATGCGCGGGCGGCCGCGCATGCGCATTTCTCGGGAGAAATGCGCATGCGCGGCCGCCCGCTATGCTTCACTAACAACAACATGCTGCTGATTGTAAAGTCGATTTTTCTGTTACTTATTGCTCAGATTAACAAGTAAAGAATACTCTTTCTCTCTGACACTTACTCATTTCTACGGACTGCAAACGTCTCCCGTCCTCATCCTGATTACTCGAACCGGTATAGCAGATAGTTTCCCGCCCACGTTATTTAAAATCCTCCATCCCTGTGTTTTCCCTCCCATCCCCCATGGTCCTAACGCCTGCCATTGCATGAAAAGTAATTCCTCTAGGTAAACCATATATCCCAAAATGCAACATTTTTGAAAAAAGGTTAACATTGTACATAAACATACAAGATTAAAAAGTCACTTAGGTGTATCAGCTTATTTCTCAGATCTTGCTAAGTCGAAATGTGTGATTGATTCTCTTGCGAGGGACTTCGGTGTAAACTCCGATTATGTGTTTCATCAAATTGTATTTCACCATACGTCATAAGTTCCTCTGTGCGGGTGCAATCCCTTTTTTTTGGGCTTTAGTTAAGACAATTCATCACAGTGGGGGATGCACACCAATTTTAACCAACATTGTTAATTCATCCTGTTAATCCATCCTTCGTTTGAATTGCGTGCAAATGAGATTAATAGGCATGCCCTGTTGCCATCAGTTAAGAAACAAATGAGAAAAGGGACTACGCAGCCCCATATCCAAATGCACAGCTCTGTGCCGCTAGATTAGCGTGCACTTAATATTCACACTCCTTAGTTCATTTTAATTTTTTAACCATTTTCATCCATATCTTGACTCTTTTCCATGACATTTTGATTCATTATTTCAATCCACCTATCGGGTAAGGTACAAAATTTTCAATCTTTGAACATTCAAACTGTGCCATTCCAGGCCTCCATGAAAGAATGCGATGGATGCAAGAAGTCCTTCACAAGTGGTCGTTTATTATGCAGTTAAAAAACCCAATTGAGCGCAGTGTTAAAAGTGCGTTGTAACATGGAGCATTGTAGATACAGTATGTGATTAATTTGTCTGTATTATTATTGATTTGTAGTGACCCCCGAAGAAGGGCACCTGGAGGCCCGAAATGCATTGGGTTTTTTAACTGCATAATAAACGACCACTTGTGAAGGACTTCTTGCATCCATCGCATTCTTTCATGGAGGCCTGGAATGGCACAGTTTGAATGTTCAAAGATTGAAAATTTTGTACCTTACCCGATAGGTGGATTGAAATAATGAATCAAAATGTCATGGAAAAGAGTCAAGATATGGATGAAAATGGTTAAAAAATTAAAATGAACTAAGGAGTGTGAATATTAAGTGCACGCTAATCTAGCGGCACAGAGCTGTGCATTTGGATATGGGGCTGCGTAGTCCCTTTTCTCATTTGTTTCTTAACTGATGGCAACAGGGCATGCCTATTAATCTCATTTGCACGCAATTCAAACGAAGGATGGATTAACAGGATGAATTAACAATGTTGGTTAAAATTGGTGTGCATCCCCCACTGTGATGAATTGTCTTAACTAAAGCCCAAAAAAAAGGGATTGCACCCGCACAGAGGAACTTATGACGTATGGTGAAATACAATTTGATGAAACACATAATCGGAGTTTACACCGAAGTCCCTCGCAAGAGAATCAATCACACATTTCGACTTAGCAAGATCTGAGAAATAAGCTGATACACCTAAGTGACTTTTTAATCTTGTATGTTTATGTACAATGTTAACCTTTTTTCAAAAATGTTGCATTTTGGGATATATGGTTTACCTAGAGGAATTACTTTTCATGCAATGGCAGGCGTTAGGACCATGGGGGATGGGAGGGAAAACACAGGGATGGAGGATTTTAAATAACGTGGGCGGGAAACTATCTGCTATACCGGTTCGAGTAATCAGGATGAGGACGGGAGACGTTTGCAGTCCGTAGAAATGAGTAAGTGTCAGAGAGAAAGAGTATTCTTTACTTGTTAATCTGAGCAATAAGTAACAGAAAAATCGACTTTACAATCAGCAGCATGTTGTTGTTAGTGAAGCATAGCTCTCGTTGAACAGTGAAAACCTTGGCACAAAGCAGCGTGTAAACTTTTTTTAACGGAGGCATCTCTTTTGTAAACGGAGAGGCACAGGAGGGTTTCTGTTTGTGCGCACGTCAGATGGGAGAGAAAAGAATTGGTATAACTAGCAAGAGAACTATTACGGTGAACATGTGGTCTCATACCCCGCACATTGATGATGAAGTATATGTTGATTAAGGTAAAATATGGGTAAACATATGACCGCAGCGCATAAGGGAGAAATGTTACAATTATCGTGAGTTGAGCGCAGTGTTAAAAGTGCGTTGTAACATGGAGCATTGTAGATACAGTATGTGATTAATTTGTCTGTATTATTATTGATTTGTAGTGACCCCCGAAGAAGGGCACCTGGAGGCCCGAAATGCATTGGGTTTTTTAACTGCATAATAAACGACCACTTGTGAAGGACTTCTTGCATCCATCGCATTCTTTCATGGAGGCCTGGAATGGCACAGTTTGAATGTTCAAAGATTGAAAATTTTGTACCTTACCCGATAGGTGGATTGAAATAATGAATCAAAATGTCATGGAAAAGAGTCAAGATATGGATGAAAATGGTTAAAAAATTAAAATGAACTAAGGAGTGTGAATATTAAGTGCACGCTAATCTAGCGGCACAGAGCTGTGCATTTGGATATGGGGCTGCGTAGTCCCTTTTCTCATTTGTTCCTGGCAGAGGATATGGCAGAGGGCTGTGAAATCCACCAAACACCACCCCATACAAAGAAAACACACATAAACTCCTCATCCGTTGGTACTTGCAACACACCCCTCCAGACACAAGTTGGCAAAACGTTGGGTCCAGAGACACATTTTTAGACTTGTGGTGATCCTGTCCCTCGGTTGAATTATTTTAGAAGCATATAACCAGATTTGGTCAATAATAGATGTATCACTACTGCTTCAACCATGGGTGATGCTGCTTGGCGATGTGGGCAAACACAGTGAATATTCCCAGACTGCGCCCAGAGGCAAGCTCATTACTCTCTTCCTGGTAGCGGTCAAATTGGCCCAGCTCAATTTTGGAAACAACCCATCACCCCACCACTCCATGTATGATGGGGGACAATATGGTTCAATTATGCACTTGAAACTCCATCTGCAACGATTCACGACAGAATGGATAATTTCAAAACTGTGTGGCTCCCCCACAAGACATTTATGAAACGCAACAGGGGTGAGCAAAGAGACCCGGTAAGAATTCTAGATCTGGTACGGAAAGCGGGTCTCAAGGAGATGACCTCAGCATCAGATCCCTCATCCTCTGCCAGTCTAATGGAGTGACCACTCAAAACCAAAACTTAGGGAGATGTGACATCAATACCACTGCATTGGTGATAGCTGTGAGCAATTTCCTTTTGATTTCCTTTGTTTGTATCAAACGAAATAAAATTAAGTGGTTTAAAAAAAATCACATGACTGGACTCTGTGCATCTCTCTGGGCATGACAAGCCTACACATTTCCCCGTGTAACCGGGGGTAAGCGGCAGGGTCCGCAACTAGACTTGAACTTTGGAGGGGCTAACAGGTCAACCAATGGAGGTGAGACTAACTCTTCAAATAATGGGGAGCTTTCCTTGGAGTCAATACAAGTAAATAGCAGTCAATTGTGCATTTTAAGCACATTAGCCAAACCTGATACAATCACAGCAAACATTATTTAGTGGATTTGGCAATGTTTAATAAGTGAATGACAGAGATCTTTAGAAAGGTGAATTCGTGATTTGACAGCTGACAAGAAGCTTCTACAGATTTCAATACAAAGGGCCTCATTTATGAAAAGTGACGCATTGCTGCTTAAAAAAGCGATGCGTCACTTCTCAGTGCGCCCTCCTTGCGACATGATAGATGCGTCATATTTACTGTACGACCCATCATGTCGCAAGGAGTTACAGATACGTCAGTATTTCTGACGTATCTGTATGACGCAAAAGTGACGCATTGCTGGAGTGTGTCACAAAAGTGACGCAACTCCAGCAATGTGTCCTTTCACATGGGGCAAGCCCCATGTGAAAGGGCCTGCGTCAGTCTTACGCCTGCTGGGAGGCAGGCGTAAGATATTGACGCATTTGCGTCCTAGAAGTGGCGCAGTGACATCTTATAGATTTCACTGCGTCACTTCTATGACCCTCTCTTGTGTCAGAACGTCCCCCCTGCATACATTATACCTGGCGCAGGTATAATGTGGCGCAGGGGCTTACAAAGTGACGCATCTACCTAGATGCGTCACTTTGTAAATATGGTGCAACAAGGCACATTTTTTACACCGCTGGTGCGTCACAAAAAGTGACGCACCGGAGGCGTAAAAGTGACGCACGGCCTCCAAACTAAGGCCCAAAGAACTTTACAATCAGTTTTGGCAAAGTTGCCCACCAATGCGCAAAAACCTTTCTTTTGTGAAATGACAATGTACTCATGAGATATTTGTAGTTCCATCTTCAGGAAGGCGCTGCTGCCCGACTGTTGGGCCAAAGGTACATTTTCAGTCTGCTCATCAGGTTGTGGCAGCATGTGCTTGTTTGAGGCTGCGCACCTGTACAGGGGTCAGAAGAGTGAGCTCGTGGGCTAACACACCTGATTTCGAGTTGTCTGACTTGCAAGTCACTGACTTGATTCCTAAGGCAGGTGAAAGAGTGAATGCTAATCAGTTGGCAAGATTACAGCCTGTTAATTACTCTGCCTGGAATCTGCTCTATTCTAAATCAGGATAAAATAGTAAAATAGCGCCTACATTGAGCAGTTCTCATATAGGATGGATGAGCTACGTCCATGCTGGAGCCAGCAGGCAGAAAGAACTGGGAGCTGCTTGGAGTCGCTTTGCAATGATGGTGTCCTAGCAGGCAAGGGATGCAAGTATTCCTTCGGTCTCCAGAACACAGAGGATGTATGGCTGAAGGGCAATGTCCTGCAAACAGGTCACTCCAACAGAAACAAAAATCATGCATCATAACAGCAGATGGGATAATAGCCAAGAACATGCTTTCAAGTCTCTTCTAAAGCCCCACACACGTAAAGTGTCAAATCATTATGAATGCAACATTTGTAGAAATGATGGTAGCATTAACAAGACATGATTTCCTGTGACATAGAATGAGAGGAAGGTTTTCCTTGGAGATCCTCATTTTGAGGTAACAGGATGAAATAACTGCAGCAGCCGGATGCGGCAGGTGGAGCCGTCATCAGTGTGGGTCTGGCGGAATTGAGAACAGCTGAGCCACATGAGAATCTAGTAACTGGTATTCTTCCAGAGGTTTATAAAGCTGGTGATGCAGAACTTCTCACCAATTCTGATGACTGCTGGCAGAAGAAAGATAAGGCTATAACTAACTTCTGCCTTTTGATGATCCCTTCTTCCATGCACTAGCGCCAGTGACAGATGAAAACTGGTTGTAAGGATAATGGTCACCTCGGGTGCCCGCCTCTAGGGAGATATGCCGATATAAGAGAAATCAAAAAGGTTAGGGCTTGTATCTATGCTGCATGAGACAGGATGAACCCAGAAGCCGAGCACTAAAGTCATGAACGGCCTTCATATCCTGATAGTCTCTAAAAAAAGAGGCCAAATTGTCACAAATACATTGGGAGGGGGAATAGTGATTCTGACACAGTATACATTGGTGAGATGGGAGACTGCCTGGAATAGATTCTTTCTGCAAAATAGGATTTGAAATAAAAGAGGTCATAAAAGCAGTGAGAGGCAATTTGTCATGACTGATTTGTTGACATTTACATGGTGCTTTTAAAGACTGGTAAATGCTTGTATACATACACATTTGTTTTGCTAAATGCAAATCTGTATATATTTTACATACAAAGGTGGAGGGGTGCAGCTTTCTGTCTTCCACTGACCTCAGCTGCACAAGCTTCAACTCCCTCCACCTTGTCCTACTCTCTAAAGATTGATGCTTTACTCTTTATCAGAGCAATCTTCATGTTTTTTTAGCACTATATAGAAAACACCAGACCCCTTTTAATTCTGTGGCATCAAATGCCACATTGGAATTGTGCTCCACACTGTTCCTCGTTGGGGTCTAATGTCTTTTATAAGTACCTTGGAGGGGGCTGATTAGGCAGAGAGAAAACAATATAATGAGCTACAAGAAGCTTGAAAAAACAAACAATTCCCCCTCCACCTGCAAATGGTTTGTTCCAATCTTTTCAATCTGCCTACTTATTGCTAAGAAACTACTGTTCCAGAACAGAACATGCTGCCTTTCAGGTGCCCATGGTTTAAAGGGAAGTGGAGCTGTTCTCCTGTTGTGTAAAGCCGAGGGAGAGCAGACAGTGAGTATCAAGCCTTCCCGCCAAGGTGCCTGCTACCTGACGGAAATGTACATGGGTGCAATTGGCTATTCAGGGAATCTATAGGCTGCTTGGGAGGCAATATATGGCTTTAACTGGTGGAATCATTGTTGGCTTCTCGGTGATAAATATTTTGGGCCTGATTTAGAGTTTGGCAGTTGGGTATTTACTTCGTCAGTTAAGTCCTCTGTCACCTGAGGGAGTCCCCACCCGCCAAATCTTGAGATGTCTTCTGGCCCAGCGGAAATCTCTTGAAGTTATAGGAACGGCCATCCGCCATCATGGCGATTCCTGTAAGTGCACTACTAAGTTTTTGGTGTAAATGAATGACCTTTGTTAGTAAATCGAAATATACAAGAAAACCCATGTGTGGTGGCAAGAGAAACCCGTGCACCACTTATAGTATGCCCCATTGGTGCAAAGCAGCACAAAGTGACACATAACGGTCCTCTGGGTGACTTGAGGCCACTTTCCAAGGCGGACCATTATTTGTGTTGAAAAGTAAATCCCAACACAACACTTTTGGGCAGATTTACAACTTCTGGCACATCTCTGCTAATCAACAGGGATGCGCCAGAAGAGTTGCGACGCATCTGCCCACCCGTGCGCCACCACTGATGCGCCGCATTTACAATGCAGCGCACTGTGGCACACGTATGGGCAGATGCGTGTCGCATCCCCCCCGGCAGAAAGGCGTCGCATTGCTGAAGTCGCGTCGCAAGCGCAACACACTCCAGCAATGCTCGGGGTGCATGTATCCCTAACATGCTGCGTCAATCCTTGAGCCTGCTTCATGCAGGCGCAGGGTTTTGACGCAGCATGGCCGTAAAAGTGGCTGAGTGAAATCTTGTAGATTTCACTCAGCCACTTTTCGGAGGCGTTCCTGTGCCGGAACGCCCCCCCCCCCCCACCTGTGCCAGAACACCCACCTGTGGCGCAGGGCTTTACAACGTAACTCATCTCCCTAGATGCGCAATGTTGTAAATACCCCGCAGCATAGCGCTGGCTTTGCACCGCCGCTGCGTCACAAACGTGGCGCAACGGCGGCGCAAATGTGGAGAACGGGGCTTGTAAATCTTCCCCTTTGTGGTTTTGTCACGCAACTCCGGCTCAAAGTGTTATTAAATGTGAGCTAAAATGTCTTTGCACATTTTGCGGCAGCATAGCTTATATTATTATATCATTTTGAAATTGTGACTTGCTTATACGCAGTGCTTTCAGACACAAATATGGGACCTCATGGCGCTATACAGGTCACTATTCACCAGTGCACCAACCAGAATTCATTTCTGTGACTGGGTACCCCTCATCTGCGATGATCCCATTCCCCATGACCCGCAGAAGGATGCATTTCCCATCGATAAACAAAGTGCCCAAACGTTTTCATGCCCTTCAACTCCTGGTCGACCTCCAGAGGACGTGTTATGTGGCTGTCAGCCCAGCCCAGCTCACAGCAGCTGGAGACCCGAGGCCTGGAAGCCGCATCAGCCAGAGCTGAGACACACGACTAGAGGGGGAAGGGGGGTAAAGCCTAAGCTCTTTCAGCCCCCGGCTGGCAGCATCCGAGAGGGCGCGGAGGCCGCCAGAGTCCAGCCGCCTACACACATCCGTCTCCCACACCCGACTCCTGCCGCCGCCTCCGGGCGCAGGGGGCAGGGGTCGGATGCTGCTGCCCGGCCGGATGCCATGGCAGACTTTCAAACACCACAGTGAGCGTCAGAGCGAGGCAACTGTAGCGTAACTATATGTCAAAATAGAAAAACACCCACGCTCCGTCACGTTCTTTATTTGATTTATTTATGCGATTTTATATAGCCCTGACTTTACCCGAAGGCGTCAGAGCGCTTCACAATAGGAACAGTAATGATACATGAGGAGAAAATTACAAGTGAACAAATTACAAAAGCAAACGTTAAGTTACATGAATCAAAAGTGACAATAGTGAGCAACCAAAATACATGAGGTAGCAAACGGTGCATTACAGGAGGAAAAAGTGACGTGTGCAGGTTACCAGAGAAAACAAAGTACAAATAGAGGTATAATACAGCAATAAATGGCAGACACTCCAGCACAAAAACAAACGTTACGTAGGCAATGGTGGCACTTGTGCAAGTATCTAAAGCAAAAAAAATGTGAGAGGTAGCTTACAGTGGGCCTCATTTATGAGAAATGACGCATCGCTGCGTGAAAGCAGCGATGCGTCACTTCTCAGTGCGCACTCCTTGCGACATTCCTGATGCGTCATATTTAATGTATGACGCATCATGTCACAAGGAGTTACAGATACGTCAGTATTTCTGACGTATCCGTAAGCGCATAAGTGACGCATTGCTGGAGTGAGTCACAAAAGTGACGCAACTCCAGCAATGCGCCCTTTCACATGGGGCAAGCCCCATGTGAAAGGGCCTGCGTCAGTCTTAAGCCTGCTGGGAGGCAGGCGTAAGAAATTGACGCAACAGCGTTCTAAAAGTGACGCAGTGAAATCTCATAGATTTCACTGCGTCACTTCTACGACCTTTCTTGCGTCAATACGCCCCCCTTGCATACATTATACCTGGCGCAGGTATAATGTAGCACAGGGGTTTACAAAGTGCCTGCCTAGATGCGTCACTTTGTAAATACGGCGCAACAAGGCGCATTTTTTACGTCACTGGTGCGTCACAAAAAGTGACGCACCGGCGGCGTAAAAGTGAAGCACAGCCTCATAAATGAGGCCCCATGTACTTTGTCAATGTTTTTTTTTTACATGATGCACAGCAGCACAAGCTATCTTGAGGCCAGCATTCACCACGTCATAGTGTTTTTCCCCCTTACTTTAAACCATGGTGCACAGCCAAAGCTGTGCAACATTACTTAAATTAAAAAGAAAAAAGCGCTAAGACGTGACCAGGTCAACCACGGCACAGCGTTTTTTCCCCCCTCAACTTTAAACCGTGTTGCACAGCTTTGCAACTTGGCTTTAGATAAAGAAAAAAAGTGATCTTACACGGCAGCATGGACCGCTTCATAGCATTTTTAAATTGACCTGAAGCCATATTGCACAGCAGTTCACGCTGCTGTGTAACAGGTCTAAAAACATTGACAAAGCCAATAGATCTTGCATAGGTAAAACCTATTGATTTTACCAATGCTTGTTATATAATGTCCCTATCTATGAAGAGATCTCGGCCCTTCTATGTTTCATACAGCTAGATCCATCAAACAAAAATCCTTCTCAGAATCTGCCCCTTTGTGACCGGTATTTTTGCATTTGGGATGCATCATCCCAAATGCAAAAATCGCAAATTGAGAAATCGCTAAATTGCGATTATTTGCATTTAAGAAATCTCAAATTGAGATTCCTTAAATGCAATGCATGAAAGTTTTAAAAATAGCGAATTCGCTAATAGGGTACGCAAATTACCATGAAGTACAACTTCATGGTAATTTGCAAAAACTTTGAAAAAGTTTCATGTTGCGCACACACATGCCCTAAGGGCATGTGTGTGCGCAACATATGTGCACAGATCAATTTCAGGGGTGCAACAGGGTGTTCTTTGGACACCCCGGCACCCTTGAAATTGCAATCTCAATTTGCGATTCGCTAATTGCGACTCGCAATTTGCGAGTCGCAATTAAGGAATTCTAAGAAATCGCTATTTTTTTGTGTTTTCTTGATGCATTCCTTAATAGCGAATCGGTATTTTTCGCTATTAAGGAATCGCAAAATGGGTTGTTGATGCATCTGGGGGATAGTCTGATACAAAATATTTCAAGCTTAAATGAAATATCAAATGGAAAGTTGATCGCAAGTCCCCTTTGAGAGAGAGCCCAAACCTTTGAGGCGGGTAAGTCCCCTTCGACTGAAATAAAGCTTTTGGCGGCTTTCACAAGGGAAGCACGGCTTGACACATTCT
Organism: Lissotriton helveticus; assembly: GCF_964261635.1. Classification (NCBI taxonomy): domain Eukaryota; kingdom Metazoa; phylum Chordata; class Amphibia; order Caudata; family Salamandridae; genus Lissotriton; species Lissotriton helveticus. The sequence goes on from NC_136060.1 coordinate 483,927,590, forward strand.
TTTGCCTTTGTCTGCAGAGAAGTGGACCAGTACACAGGGTACTGGCAGGGAATATCTGAGAGTGTTTATTGTCACCCGCGGCAGCTTGATAGGCGTTGTGCAGCTGGCAGACTTGCCAACCTTTTATTAGAGGAAAGTGGGAGATTAAACAGTGTCGGTCATTCCATAATGGCGCAGGAGCGTCACCTCACTGCTTTTGAGCAATGCAAAGTAAAGGAAAAATAAAACGATAGTAAGTTTGAGTTATTTTATGTTTAGTTTGCGGGCGGGCGGTTGAACAGGGCTGATCTGCTCTCTGAGCAGGGCGCGGGAGGAGTGATTTGCCCACTCCTAAATCTGCAGTGATTGTTTGGTCAGCCCTCTCTGGCTGCCCAAAGCAGTCATGCGCCCTTTCCCTGTTCTCCATGCAAGCTGCATTACAGCCTGCATGGAGAACATGCCCAGGCCTCCATTCCCTGGTTGAGCATCGAACCAAGACGCTCAAAACCAATCACAATGCTGCTTCCTGTTCCTCGAGTCCCAGGAGGAGAGCAGGAGCAGTGACGCGGGACCCGGTGGCAATATATATATATATATATATATATTTTTTTTTACATTGCGCAGCTCCACGTCCCTCTGTCCCTCTGTCCCCGCTCCCCCGCTCCCCCACCCTCACAACCCCACCACTACCCGCGAGTCATGCCGGGAGCCACTGAGATTAAAAAAATAAAAGGTTGAGGGCAATGTACTTCCCCCATTGACTTCTATTGAAGCAGAGGCAATTTCAGGCGGGAAACAGACAAAATAAAGCCATTTTTGGCTTAAAAATTCATGAGTCTCCCACCTGAATCAGGTCTATTGGAATGTATGAGATGGTGAACAAAATAAAGTGGCAGTGTCTTCTCACGGATGAAAACAACTTCAAAATGTGGAAACTCTCCCTTAAAAATGTGCCATTGTGCAATGTAACAGGTGCTCATGTAAAGCGATCCAATATGAGAGGTACGGGTTGGAGGTTGCGAGGAGCAGCAAGAATAAGCAGAGGAAGAGTGAGGAAGCTCACCTAAAACAAGAATTGGCAAAGCCAATAAACCTTGTTTACTGTATTCTTCCACAAACTCGCTTTCTGTAAACAGGCCTTTAAATCTTGTTCTTATCTTGTCACGATTGCTGTCCATTCAAAGAAAGAAGTAAAATGTCAAGCTGTCTTCCACTGAAGCTTGGTGTTTACTTTTCTTTCACTGAATTAAAAGTGAGAGAATTTATGTGACAATCCTGCTGAGTACCTCTGTAAAAAGAGATTATGTTGGATGTTTTTTTTCTAGCACACAACAAAAAAATTTACTGTGCTGATGTTTCAGAATATATCAGAATTAGTACAAATGAAGCAAATTTTTTGGGAATTCTGAAGCGTGATGTAAACAAATATTTGAATACGTCCAAAATACATCAACACACTAGGTGATGACATTTGCGCACATTATCGTTTGGGTGCAGTAAAACCGTATTTCGGTGCAAATGTAATCGTTGTGTTCTACCACACCATGCATACTCCACATTACACCTCTCCTCTACACTCTATGCCTTTCCACTGTATGCCGTGCCACTCCATTCTAAGACACTTAACCCCACAACATGCCACTTTAAGACAATCTACGACCTGCCAAGTCCCTCCAATCTATGCCACTCAATCCACATTACTTACCCCACTCCACTCCAATCAAATCTACCCCACTCTACTCCAGTACCCTAAACTACCCTCATCCACTTCAATATAATCTTCCCCAATCTACTCCACTCCAATCTACCCCACTCCACCCCACCCCAATTTACCCCACCCCACTTCAATCTACCCTAATCTACCCCACTCCTCTCCAATCTACCCCAATCCACTCCACTACAATCCAATCTACAACACTCCACTACATGTTACACCAGTCTAATCTACCACATCCCATTCTACCCCACTCCAATCTACCACACTCTACTCCAATCTACACCACTCCATTCTACCCCACTCCAATCTACTCTACTCTACTCCAATCTACCCCACTCCACACCAATCTACCACACTCCACTCAAATCTACCCCCACTCTGCTCCAGTCTACCAAAGGCTAACCCACTCCAGTTCACCCCATTCCAATCTACCCCAATCCACCCCACTCCAATGTACCCAATCCAACCATTTTACCCCTCCCAATTCTAATTTACACCAATCCACTCCAAACTTCACTGCAGCCTGTCCAACTCCTCTCCACTCTAATCTACCTCACTCCACTCCAACCCACCCCACTCCACTACAATCTACCCCACACCACCACAATCTACCCAACTCTACCATAATCTACCCCACTCTGCCATACTCTACCACAATATACCCCACTCCAATCTACCATACTTCAATCCACACAATCAGCCCCATTCAACTCCAATCTATTCCACTACACTCCAATCTACCACACTCCTCAAATCTACCCCACTCCATTCCAATCTAACCCACTCTACCCAATTCACCCCAAGCTACCCTACTCCAATCTGCCCTGCCAAATCTACCCCACTCCAAGCTACCAGGGCCGGCTCTAGGCTCACGGAGGCCCTTAGCAGGGAGTGTAGGTAGGGGGCCCGAGGCCGCCAAATCCCTGCCAGGGGCCGCCACGCAAATATGTATCTAAGGATATATATTGCCGTGGCGGCCCCTGTGGTTTGGCGGCCCTGTGCAGGTGCACAGCTTGCACATGCCTTAGGCCGGCCCTGAAGCTACCCCTATCTACTCCTATCCAATCTACCCCACTCTACACCAATGTACCCCACTCCACCCCACCCCGCTGCACTCTATACAGCATGGCTACAAATCAGTGGCAAAGTCAGCAATTCGCATGCTGTACAGCACGAACAAAAGGCAAAGCCAACAGCCTCAAAGGTGAGACCAATTATTTTTGCTAATGCTTGCAAAAACAATATGCCATGTGGCAAAAAATCTATCACATAAAGAAACAATTGCGCCCATGTCCATGTCTTACTGAAAATACATTTAGAAGCACCTCCTTCTTAAACAACTGCTTACAAGCTATCTGGTCCCCTCCTTTCGCTAGTGTAATCCCGCCCATGAATGTCGGGGTCCCACAGGGCTCAATTTTGAGCCCTGCACTGTTCAACTGTATATGGCCCCTCTTGCACTCCTCGCCGAGAAATACGGTGCCAAAATAGTGTTGTATGCAGATGACACACAATTGTTGTTCACATGCGAGAAGGGTGCTGACTTCAAAGGCAATGTGTACAACACTTGTCTCTCAGAGGTTTTCTCTTGGATTAGACAAAAATAACTAAAGTGTGTAGTATAGGACTTGTAGTCGTCGATGAGTTCAACAGGAGTTTATTGCAAGGTAAACTACACAGCAGACAGGAGCTACAGGTAGGACAAACATCTCTCTTCAACTGCTCTCAGCTCCTTTGAATCAAGCACCTAGGAACAGGGTAACCAGGCAGCACACCAACATTCCGCCTGATAAACCCTGATGTGGGAGAGCAACCTGAGATGGAGACTACAACAAAGTGCAACTCTGAAAAGTCAGACATTATCTTCTTCGGCCCACGTCCTTGTGAAGTATGTCACAAATGGTGGCCGCAGAATATGTCTCCCCCCACATCTTCACTTACCACTGTGAAAAATCTTGGGGTCAGATTGGATGCTGCTCTATGAAGGTTCAGATCCAATCGGTGGCCGGGTGCTATTTTGGGGTATTGAGAATGCGGAGGAATTTTTATCCCTGCTCCCAGTTTCTTACAGGAAAACGGTAGTCCAAGCATAGGTGGTTTCGAGACTGGACTACGTAAACTCCCAGTACCTGGGCCTCCAAGATTACTTACTCAGTCAATTGCAGGTGGTCCAGAGTGTGGCGGCCAGGGCCATCTTTCTGGCAGGACCTAGGACACGTACGACCCTTCTTCTGTCTTCCTTACACTGGCTTCCACTTCGGAAAAGAATCCATTTCAAAGCGTTAGTTTTGGTCTTCAAAGCCTTTCATAAGATAGGAGCCCCTTACCTTGGGGAAAGATTTCAACACTATACACCTCAACATACCCTGAGGTCCTCTGCTCAGCTTTTGACCTCTACTCCTAAGGTCCTGCTTTCCCGGGTAGGGGGAAGATCCTTTCACGTGGTGGCCTCTCGTCTGTGGAATAGCCTACCTCTCTGTCTTACATAGGTACATGACCTCACCTTCAAGAGAAAATTAAAAACATGGTTTTTCCAACTTTAGGTCCTGGCCGGCTTCTTCTTTCGTGACTTTTTCTGGTAGTTGTTACATGGTTTTTCTCTTAGAGCCGGGACATTCCTGGGAGAACGCTTTAGAAATACCAAATAAAATAACATAACATAACATAACATAAAATGTGTTGTCTCAATAAAAGCAGATAATATTAGTTGTCATAATAAACATCAATTTCAACGGAGAAAAGGGGTTCTTTGACATGTGTTTCTGTTAGAAATGGGGTCTCTAGTTAGCAGTGGTTTGCACTCTGTCCAAGTAGGGACCATAACGCTAGGTAAGGGGATTATAAAGTTAAGATAACCCCCGCTCAGCCCCTTGGTAGCTTGGCACAAACCATGTGGCTTATCTCAGAGGAAATGTGTAAAGCATTTGTAAATATACACACAGTACAACATTGAAATCACCATAAAAGGACACAACAGTAGTTTAGAAAAATAGCTAACATTTACCTGAATAAACCAAGACCAAAATGACAAAAATCCAACAGGCACATGTCAAAATTTCACTTTAAAAAAGAAGTTGAGTCCATAGAAATCAATGGATGCAGTTGTTTTAACACAAAGTACCTGAGATGCATTCAAACATTAAAGACGAGAACAGGTGCAGGGGAGCCACCGCACCCTAGTACAACGCCTCAGCAACATCGGGATCCAGGAAAAGGCACTGGAGTGGATCATCTCATTCCTCGCCGGAAGAACACAAAGAGTCCGCCTCCCCCCGTTCCGATCCGAGGCCACCGAAGTCATCTGCGGCGTACCCCAAGGATCTTCGCTCAGCCCAACCCTCTTCAACGTCTACATGAGTCCTCTTGCAACCATCGCACGCCAACACAACCTCAACATCATCTCCTATGCCGACGACACACAGCTGATCCTCTCTCTCACCCGAGACCCCGACACCGCCAGAACGAGCCTACACGAAGGGATGAAAGACGAGGCCGAATGGATGAAGAACAGCCGCCTGAAACTGAACTCAGACAAGACGGAAGTTCTCATCCTGGGACCATCGCCCTCCGCCTGGGACGACTCCTGGTGGCCTCCCGCCCTGGGCACCGCTCCCAAGCCAACAGACCACGCACACAACCTGGGCTTCATCCTGGACTCCTCCCTCTCGATGACCAGACAAGTCAACGCCGTCTACTCATCGTGCTTCAACACCCTGCGTATGCTCCGTAAGATCTTCCGATGGATCCCCACCGAGACCAGGGAAACCGTCACCCAGGCACTCGTCACCAGCCGACTGGACTACTAGAACACCCTCTACGCGGGAACCACAGCCAAACTACAGAAAAAACTCCAGCGCATACAGAACGCCTCCGCCCGACTCATCTTGGACATCCCCCGACGCAGCCACATCTCCGGACACCTGAGGGACCTGCACTGGCTCCCCGTCAGCAAAAGGATCACGTTCAGGCTTCTCACCCACGCACACAAGTCTCTCCACGACCTGGGCCACAAGTACCTCAACGACCGCCTGACCTTCTACACACCCATCCGCCAGCGACGCTCTACAAACCTCACCCTCGCTGCCGTACCACACATCCGTAGAGCCACCGGCGGAGGAAGATCCTTCTCCTACCTGGCAGCCAAGACATGGAACTCCCTCCCCATCCACCTCTGGCTGACACAGGACCACCTCGCCTTCAGGAAACAACTCAAGACCTGGCTGTTCGAGTAGTAGCAACCCCCTCCCCCCAGCGCCTTGAGACCCTTCCGGGTGAGTAGCGCGCGATACAAATGCCATGATTGATTGATTGATTGAGGTGAGCTACTGGAAAAACACATGATGCGTTGGTTCTTTACTGGCAGAGGAGGTGATGCGTCGGTTCCTCACTGGCAGGGGAGGTGATGCATCCGTTCTTTACTGATGGGAGGAACAATAAGGCCAATGAATGTTAAGCAGTGAGTGGGGTTCTTGAAAGCAAAGGGGCTTATTTACAAGCATCACTTTTAATATGGTAAAAAGTGACGTACCGGTGGCGCAAGGGCTTGTTGAGCGGGCCTAAGTGGGCTCCTGTATCCAGCTCGTGCTCCATTGAGGTTGACCAGAACTTGTGACTTTGTCCCGTCTGGGGCGACGAGATTTCAATTGTTGGCGCTTTTTGGCACATTTTCAACGTAAAACCTTCCAGTTTTGTATCTCCAGGTTTACTGGTTGGATTTGTTGTCGTTTTGATCTTGTTTCATTTAATAAAAATCACTCTATTTTTCTAAACCTGGTGCGGGATCTTTTTGTGTGGTGATTTCACAGTTTTACTGTTTAAAGTGTTGCACAAATACTTTACACATTGCCGCTAAGTTAAGACTGACTGCTCTGTGCCAAGCTACCAAAGGGGTGGGTACATGTTGGTTTGCGGTTTGCTTGCACCTTACCCCAACTAGCATTGTGGTTGCTGCTTAACCAGGGCTCACATCCTAGTCAACCAGTAACCCAATTTCTAGCAGTAAGTAATGGGCAGACTCTAACTTCGACCCCTTTTTCATCTTCCCAATTCATGTGCACCTTCTGACAAGCGCTTAGAGACCCCTGGGTGATAACGCGCATTATAAATCTAAATTAATAATAATAATAATAATAATAATAATAATAACAACTTCCGCCCCATCACTAACCTACCCTTCCTTGCGAAGATCACAGAAAGATGTGTAGCGAAACAACTCTCTCGTCATATCAAGGAAAATGATCTTGACAATTGTCAGTCCGGGTTCATCCAAAACTGCAGCACTGAAACAGCCCTACTGCAAGTGATCGATGACGCGCTGAGGATACTCGATTCGGGGGGGTCCTGTCTGCTAATTCTCCTTGACCTTTCTGCAGCCTTTGACACTGTCAATCACAACACTCTCCTCAACACTCTTCAACAGAGAATGGGCATGGAGGGCACCGTGCTTAAATGGTTTACTTCCTTCCTCTCAGATAGATCTCAAATGATCAAAATAGCGGACAGTCTTTCATCGCCTTTGGTGGTAGGTCAAGGTGTTCCTCAAGGCTCTATACTTGCACCCACATTGTTCAATCTCTATTTAGAACGACTGGGAAATCTCCTAAGGAAATCCGGGATCCATTATCATCTCTATGCAATTGACACTCAAGTCTACCTCAAGGTGGCCTCCACTCACGATCTCGCCATCCTAAGCTCGACTCTCGACTCCATTCAAAACTGGATGTCAGCTCATCAACTGATTCTGAAGCCCTCCAAAACTGAATTCCTCCTCCTCTCCTCCTCACTCTTTGCTCCCCCGGTTCAATCATGGATGTATCTCAGATGAATCTACTTAACAATAAACCCATCATTGTCGACAGCGCAAAATCCCTTGGTGTCTTACTCGACAAAAAACCCAATCTAATCTCCCACATCAATTCCATTGCTAAGTCTGCTCGATACCAACTGCGCCTTCTTTGGGGAATTCGTCGCTTTTTCCCGGAGCAAGACCTTAAAACCCTGGTGCAATCGCTGGTCCTCTCCAGACTGGACTACTGCAATTCTCTTCTCACTGGCCTCCCCAAATCCCACCTGTCCCCCCTTAAATCTGTTCTCCATTCAGCAGCTCGTTTCATACATGGGGCCAAAAGAAGCGACCACATCACACCGATGTTATCCTCCCTCCGCTGGCTTCCTATCGAGGCTAGAGCTATCTACAAGACTGCCTGTATCACCCACAAAGCCTTGCACTCCTCCTCTCCACGCTACTTAGCGAATAAACTGAAACTCTCTGGAGGCTCTAGACCATCACGTAATGCGGAAAATCTACTGCTTGAACCTCCCACTTTCAAGAAGGAAAGATCGATGGCCCAATCCTTTTCAGGCAGCGCAGTGAGAATCTGGAACTCACGTCCGCCTCAGCTCCCAGGCCTTCAAAACGGACCTCAAAGTTCTCCTCCTCCAAAGACACTTCCAAATCTAATTCATGCCCTCTCTATTATCTGAAGGAAGACCCTGCACTATAGGATATTCTATTCTCCATGACTATGGAAGTGTTCTTGTGTTTGGAGGGTTTTTGCCGTTTATTGCAGTATTATCCTTGTACCTGTGTTTGGTACTCTTTTGTAACATGCACACGCCACTTTTCTCTTGTAACACACTGTTTGCTACCTCTCACTTTTTGTTTGCTTTAGATACTTGCACAAGTGCCACCATTGCCTACGTAACATTTGTTCTTGTGTGTGAGTGTCTGCCACATATTATAGTATTATACCTCTAATTGTATTTTGTTTTCTCTTGTAACCTGCACACTTGTCACTTTCTCCTCTTGTATTGCACCGTTTGCTACCTCATGTATTTTGTTTGCTCACAAGTGTCACTTTTACCTCATGTAATTGAATGTTTGTTTCTGTAATTTGCTCACTTGTAATTTTCTCCTCATGTATCATTACTGTTTCTATTGTGAAGCGCTCTGACGCCTTCGGGTAAAGTCCGCGCTATATAAAAACGCATAAATAAATAAATAAATAAACCATCATTTCTCATCCCGAGACTGACAATAAATAAACTCATTTTCTCAAACTCGCAGAAGTGAAACCTCCTTCAGGTTGAAAGAGAGGTTTCCTCCCCAGGACCTGACAGGAGGATGCGTGTCACACGTGTCTGCTCTCCGGCACTGTGGGCATTATTTTTGCCGGGCGTTGCACTGCCTGCCCACACTGGCACTGCACTTTCTTGGGCCGTCGCCCCTGTGCCAGGCTGGCTCCAGAGTGTCCACATCAGTAGAGTGGTTGCTGCTGGCACTGCCACACTCATCTGGCCACAGTGCAGTACAGGGGTCTGGCGTGTCCTCTGGTGTGTCTGGCTCTGCACTGCACAGGTCACACACGTGTGCCATGCCCTCGCAGCTTGTGCTGCAGCAAACCGAAAGTGGAAATGCTCACCCCACCTGGACCATGTGACGAAGGCAACTAGAACATGCCCAGTTTGCTTTTAATCCAGCAACCAATCAGGGCAGTGGAAGACCTGAGTCACAAGAAGTTATGGGACTGTCTCTAAATGTACAAACGTTTTTTTAACCTAAAGACTCAGGTGATCCTGTGACTGATGATGCAATGTCACCTGGCCAGCTAATACGTCTTGTTGACATTCCTTTCATGGCTGTACCTGGGCGGGGACCAGAGATTCAGGAGTCACAAAGGATAATAAACTTTCTAGCTATCACATGACGAATTCTCAGTTCTATTAAGGACACAGAGGCAAGGGTTATGCTTCTCTTACTTCACTGTAAAAAAGACAGCAGCCAATGAAAACATTTAAAATGTACATCACTACATTTTCCATGAAAACTTTACGCTTGCCTTGCAGTGGTGGCTACTGGTCCCTGAAAATGGAGGGGGTAATACTTGCCGCGGGATCCCCGCATTGTTTTTTAAAATTGGCCTTGGGTGCCCTCACACACAAATGTACCCATACACTCACACTCACTGTTTCTCACTCCTAAACGCACTTGAACACACTCGCATTTACACAATCACTGACCCTCACTCACAACTACTGGTGTACAGGAGCTCTGATTTTAACTCCTGCAGAACAGGTGTTCTGCTTTAATAGTGCACCGGGTGCAGTTGCATCAGGGCCTCTGTGTACTGGTGCAACTGCACCTGTTGCACCATTGATAGAGGCACCCCTAACTCACTCCTACTCCCTCTTACAATCCCCTCCTCGCTCACTCATTCTAGCTTGCTCACACTCCTTTACTCATTCTCGGGATATCCCGTACTCATACTCACTCTCGCTCACTGATGCTCACTCTTTCATTCTCAGTGACACTCTCAAAAACATTAGACTAACACACACTCTCAATCAATCTCGTTATCACTCAATCTCATTCTCCCTCAATCCCTCACAAACACACTTTCACTCCCCCGCAGAGAAGCACCAGATTTTTTACTTACCATTCTTCCTTTGCAGGCAGCTCTGAGACTCCGCGGCACAGCAGGAATCTGGCACTTGACATCCGGCCCAGCAAGCCATGATTCCCAAGGAGGAGCCGGACAGAGCAGCAGGGGCAAGTTTAACATGAAGACTCATCCCATCCCTCTCCTAGCTTCTTGATAGGACTGAAAGCTCAGGCCCAAAAGACGCTGGGACAGTGCTGGGATCCTGCCCCTGCTCCTCTTGTGGACCCTCATTGGCCTCAGGGATGCACCGATGTTCCCCCTGACAGCCCCAATTTAGCAGAGGTCCAAATAGGGATTCTTCTTCCTAAGTCAGAGTAAGGGGGTTAACCCTTTGATAACCCCTGCTCAACCCTGTGGTAACGTAGCACGCGCAGACAGGCCTATCTCAGAGGCAGTGTGTGAAGCATTTATGGCCATGCACAATAACGCAGGGAAGACGCTACAAACGGTCACCACAAGCAGTTATTGAAAAAAAGTTATCTTTATATAGACTGAACACGAGGCTTAAAAGCGCTCAAGGATCCACAATGCACATAATTACAGATTCACTTCAAAAGCAATAAAGGCACTCAAAAAGCATGTGGAACGAACTTAGTTCGAGGCCAGGGTCCACGCGACCCGGTAGTGCACAAAGTACCTGAAAATTAAAGGGGCATGGCACGCAGCCTCACAAGGAAGCCGCGGTGATGACAGGTGGACTCGCAGCGGCCACAGCTCCCAGCTGTAGCGGTCCGCCGCGTGCACTCACGATAATCCTGGGACTGGCTTAAAGGCGGGCACCCAGCGGCACACACAGGTGGTAACAAGATCCTTGAAATGGTGACTAGTGCGGACACTCAGGAGCACAGCGGCCCACAATAGCAATTGCGATGATTCTCATAGGACGGCAAATGTGGGCACTCAGCGGCACAGCTCCTCAACTGCAGCGGCCCACAATAGCGATAGCGATGGTTTTGGTAACACAGGCCAATGCGGGCTCTCAGCGGCACAGCTCCTCAACTGCAGCGGCCCACAATAGCGATAGCGATGATTTTGGTAGCACAGGCTAATGCGGGCTCTCAGCGGCAACAGCTCCTCAGCTGCGGCACCCCACAATAGCGATAATGATGTCTTTGGTAACACAGGCAAGTGTGGGCTCTCGGCGGCAACAGCTCCTCAGCTGCGGCACCCCACAATAGCGATACTTATGACTTTGGTAACACAGGCAAGTGTGGGCTCTCTGCGGCAACAGCTCCTCAGCTGCGGCACTCCACAATAGCGATAATTATGACTTTGGTAACACAGGCAAGTGTGGGCTCTCAGCGACAACAGCTCCTCAGCTGCGGTGGCACACAATAGCTATGCAATGACTTTCAGCCCGCGTTCCCCGCAGTAGAACCAGAGGCTCTGGAATTCTCAACAGAGGCCTCACCTGCGAATAGAATCCCCCTCAAATCCTCCTCAAATAATAGGAACCTGGACGGCTGATGGGTGAAGTCTAATGTCCCTGAGACTTCAGCAGGAGGCAAGCTCAAATCGGGCCCTTGGGAGGTTGCTTCATCAAGCAGGATGAAAGTTTCAGAGCCCTTTCCCTAGTTACACAGACAGGTTTTTCTTGACATCCAGAAGTAACACACTGTGTAGGGATTTTGCACAGATCTTTATACCCCAAAAGTCTTTGTTCTCAAAAAGTCACAAATCACTGTACTGAGCCAGAACCAGTTTGGTGTCGTCCTGGAGCACTTTGTTTACAAGGCTGCATACTGCCTTTCAGGAAGTGGGGGTTTGCCATCAGACACACAGTGGGAGGTGGAGCCATCATTCACCTTTCCAGGCACAGCCCTGCTCAGATCAAAGGGTCACCCCTCCCCATACTCCAACCTCAGATCTCTCTGTTCAATCCAGTTCGGGCTCAGCCTGCCCTGACCCTCCAAACCCAGACAGCCAATACACATAACAGCAGAACACACTGGAAGGTTTAGGCAAGAAAATACCTACTTCCTAAAAGTGGTATTTTCAATCACAGAAGATACAAATAATCGTCACTAAAAGATGCACTCTAGTATTCGGAGCTCAGGCATACTAAATTCAACTTTCCTATCCTGTTCCTTGGGTCAATTAGGATTATACCAATTCATACAGTCAATTTACAGTAGGGAACTTTTATGCTGTGGCACTGAATGGCAGTGGCCCAGCGTCCAGAGCATCTAACACCAGCAAACACAGAGGAGACAAAGGCGAAAAATGGAAGGGAGACCCACGCCAAGGGTGCCAGGTCTAACAGGGTCCAACTAAGAATCACGGGCATTACAGTGATGCTGGTCTTCTGGGGTCAGCAGACCCCATGTCTGTGATTGCTAAGTGGGATGGGTATGCCCAGACGTGGGTCCCTTGTTCACTGTGCCACTGGATTCAAGCTAGCCTGGCTGAAGAAGGGGGACATACCCTGAAACCGGTCCCAGGATGCTTGTTTCCGGTCCAGGGGGGACCTGGCCTGGCAGTTCGGTCTGGACTGTTCCCATGGGGCACAGGGTCAAGACTTATTTGCATATGGCTGGGTCCAAACTGGGGTGGCGTAGTGGGCAAAAGAACAATGGATTTAACCCAGATCTTTTGACTGGGGGAGAATGTTTGCATTGTCAGCATTCCGTCCATCATTTGTTTGCTGTAACTGCTTTTAAATATAACAGTTTTTTAAATTGCAACCAGTTTTCCTTATAGCAAAACTTTGAGTCTCATATCATTTTACCACTGCCCAATCTTAACCTATGTTTTTGTCAACATTCACAGAGGGGAAAGGGTCCCCCTTGCGGATCCCTTCCCATTTGGAATAGCTTATCTCCTCATTAGAAGAAGTGGTAAAAGATTAATGTTTTGTGACCAGAAATTTGTTGTAAAACCTTAATACCTAGCAACTTGATTTGGTATTTGAAAGAAAGTGATGACCTAAACACGCCCCTTCCAAAACCGGTCTGAAACCCAAATTGCGATTCAGAATTCTCGTTACAAGAGACACCATGTTCCCTCCTCTTTCTTAGTGCATCAGCATTAGTTCTTTGAAATTTAGTCATGTATTTATAGAAAACATTCCAACAATTTTAAACACGTACTATAAAACAGCAATGTCCTTCAATATGTAAATATGTTACATTTGGCAAAACCAACTTCAAAACTCCTGGGCGAAGGAAAAGGATGGAAGCCATTACACCTGCATCGGCTCACCTCCTGAGACCTCTTCAACCGATGTAGAGAGCAGCATCCTTCCTGCTTCTGTTCACTTTCTAAAATAGAAAACTAAACGTAACCACTGCTATTGGTAACAATGCAAAACACTACAAAGAAACACAATAGGTTGGGTGTACATCAATTTTATATCAAATAACATCATGTATATATACACATACAATGCGGTAGAAGAATCCTCGCCCTGTGTCCTTAATAGAATTGAAAATTCTTGATGCAGTAGCTAGAAAAAATATTATTCTATGTCAGGACCAAAAACTAGAAGATTATGCTAGTTTAAAGCTTGCCCACAACAAGAGAAGCTATATCCTTTAATGGTTTATAATAAAACTTCTTAAATGTTGATTCTGCTGACCAATCAGCAGATCTCATAATACCTTCTAACCCAATGCATAGGATTTTGATGCCATTAAGCCCCTTGCTGATTGGGCACCACAATTCTCTGCATCAATGCCTGCTTCTGGCAACAGCCATTCCACTCAGGGTGCCACGGCCCTGCTGACACTTGTCCAAAAGTTTATTTTTATAACTAACTTTATTGTATTTTGTGACAATAAACTTTCCACCACATCCAGCTGTTGCTGGTTGACATTAGAGAAGTGAAACAGCATTGTTACAAAGAAGGCATCAAGTCCATCGCAAACATATCTGAGGAAATTTTCAATACAGTTGTCACAGCAGGCCCAACTCAAAGTAATTCCACTGTTTATCATTTGCCCCATATCCGGCTTTTATTATCCAGCCACACATCTTTAGTAACTTCTTCGTATACTTCCAGGCAGCAAACCTCTCATAACGTATAAATATCTGGAAAAGCCAAATAAGAAATACATCTTGAAAGTTGATTTTATACGTCTAAAAACGTGGAACAAAGCTTTCTCATGAGAGAATAGTTTGCCTGTTAAGTACAATGATCTGAAGTCAAACACCCTCCTACAGGAAATCAGTCAAAACAATGTGGTTAGCACTTTTTATGTGACAAATCTGTGTAGTCCGGCCATTTTTTCCCAAAATCGTAAAACTACATTAACATCTCAATCTCATAAGCTAGAAAATGTGTGTTGAGTAGCTATTTGAAAATATTGTGCCCCTCATCACTTTACAAACCAAAGGATGCTCTCCCACTGCTTTGGCATGAACAGCACATCGAAAATGATTAATTGATTGGTAAGCCAGATTATTAGATGTCATCTTTGATGTTTGGTTAATCAAAGCATGACAATTAAAAAACAAACATTGCGTAAAAAAGCCAACTATTCAAAGCACATTACAAATGGGGGGACAATGCCCAAGTTATACAATTTAAAATGTAACCATATTAAAATTGAAATTAATAGTGCAATGGTAAGATATCTGCTCAGCTCGCTTTACCTTCTTCGAGGACCTTCACTCGGTGATCTGGTTAAAAAATTCAAAACATCCTGGATAAAACAAAACCCATAAGAAATACCATCTTAGTGCCTGTGCAAAACTGTTGAATTGGTCTGACAAACTTTAGGCTAAAAGCAATTCTCTATATACAAATTCTCTGCACATGTTCAACAGTAAATACATAAAGTTACATAAAATATCACAATGATGCTTGTCTTTATATTCTCAGATGTCTTTAATTCAAGATCTTTAAGCCTTCTTAGCCACACATGTTTTGTCGCTGTTAGAGGGGATTACCCCGCGACTTCTTCAGGGCTGAGGTCAGTTTCAAGTAGTCTCTTAGGGCCAGATGTAGGTAATTCATATTTACCACTTCTTAAATACCGAATTTTACCGGTTCGGTATTTAAGAAGTGGTAAATATGAAGGGGGGAGATGTAGGTATTTCCAGATGTGGAAATACCGAATCGTTAAGATTCTGTATTTACCGAATCTGGAAATACCAAATCGGTATTTCCTATTGATTCCAAGCCCATAGGAATCAATGGGCAATACCGATTCTGTAATTACAGAAACGGTAAATACCGATTTTAGCAAGGGTGCAGGGGGCGTCACTTTGACACCCTCTGGCACCCCAAAAATAGGCATGTGCGCCATGTGGCACACAGACATGCCCTAAGGGCATGTCTGTCTGTCACATGGCTAGGTGTGCATGCACACATGTGCATGCACACCTGATTTCGGTATTTTAACACCCAATTGGATTGGGTGTTAAAATACCGAATTTGTAGGGCCTTTGGGACTCAGAAGAGTCCCACCTACATCTGAGATTTACCGAATTGTTAAAAATACCGATTCGGTATTTTACAGAATCGGTAAATTTACCGATTCTGTAAAATTGTGCCCCTCCATGCCAAATCTGAAATATCGGTCGGTAACGGCCGAAAATACCGATTTTAGGCCGTTTCCGACCGACCTACATCTGGCCCTTAGTTCCAGTGATAACTCCAACCCGGAAGGGGTTCCTCTAAGTTCTGTCCTGGAGAGGTAGATTAATTAGTCTTGTGTCCGGAAAGCTAAATATGTTTCCAAACGTAAGCAGTATGATGATTTGCACGCCGAACATGCAACGGCCTGGAGATCCGAAGGGTTTCTCCTAATACTGCCGTATGGGGCAGCTCTTCTAAAAGAAACTCCCTTACATTTGGAAGCATATTTTGGGAGGGCCCGTTCAAAACAATTTTGAATTGTGATCCAGCTTCAGCTCTTTCACGCCTTCTTTAGCCAGGTCACTTACAAAGCACAGGCCTGCTTTTCAAAATGCCTGATGTGTATACATATAATATGTAGGGAGAGTGATGTGTGTTTTCAATATTGTAACACAGTGGCAGCTCACCAATATTACTGTGAATAATCTCTGCAACCCCCTCCCATTTCTCATATCTAAGGTCCTATTTTGATTTAAAAAAAAAAAAATCATATATTTTGTACAAAACACAAACATAAATTTCTGCAAAATGTCTAATAGATTCTCACACATCACCGGCACTAAAAATAAATTAAAGGAGCATGGTCTGTTTAAGAATCATTCAGGATCATCAGGGACAGACTCTCTGCAGAACAGAGCAAACTCTGTCATTCGGCCCCTAAAAGGCTGGGGCCTGGGCCAGAGCCCACTTTGTCCATGCCTTAAAACGTCTCTGGGAGACAGTGAGAGGGTCCGAGGAAACCAGTTGCCTGCTAACAGAAAAAAAATACTGCACCTGGGTGACCATCAGTGGGAGAAGGTTAGAGGCTCTCCGAGATACTGGAGCCAGTGTGACCTCAGCCCGGTGTCACCTGGTCTCTGAGGAGCAAGTAGTCCCCGGGGTATTCCACCAAGTAGTTGCTATGGACATCTCAGAGCTCCAGTTTATGGTGGTGCAGGTACCTTTCTAATGGAGTGGGTCTTTGAGATCAGGTCTTACTTGGCGATGCTTGGGTTGCCAGAGTGAGCATGCCTGACCACTCGGTCCATGGCGTCTGGTAAGGGAGATCAGAAGGACCTGGAGCCTGAAACAATGGCCCAGGTGCCTGCCAAGAGAAAGGGCGGGTTGCGGGAAACCAACGCATGAGGTTCCGAAGGTCCGGGAGGAGGCTGAACTTGAGCAGGATGCCCCGGTGCCTACAGGGGACCAAATAGCTGAACTGGGGTTCTTATCTGAGCTGACCCATTGGCAGCAAGAAGGTCGTCACGAAGCGTCCCCCAGGGGAGACTTCCCCTCAATGCACAGCATTATCTCCGGATTAGTGGAGTAATTCCATTCAAAAAAATTTCAAAAGTGTGTTTTTCATCAATTGAATTTATTGTTCCTTCATTACTTCCTTTTTTTGGTTTGTAGTGAACAAATTTCATATTAATTTCACAGAGGGAAAACTGTCATAGGATGGCAAAAAATGTTTGGGTCCCAATTTGTCAGTTCCAATATATTTCAGGCTCTAGGGGCCCTTTATCAGGAGTATGTTCAATATCTGTGTGAATAAAGCCCGAAAGTGGCTGGGTTACCAGTACTGTATGAAAAAGGTCTAAATTCAAAGAATATTTGGATAATGGTGCAGATAGTTCTATTTCAAGTGTGAATAGACATTCATGATAACATGTGCACAATGAAATTATAAACAAGTAACTCAACCAAGAAAGTGAAGTGAGAATGAAAAACGAAAAACTCCTCCCATGCATGCAAAGGGAGGTTAAGGTATAAAGTGCTTCTGTGGAGTAGACGGCAAATGATGTCTCTGGAAGGCTGATACTAATATACAACACGTTAGTGACACATGTGACATGCCCTTCAAATGCTAAGTCACCGCGATGACAGCGGGCAGGTCCACTGAATGTGAACTACTGTACTATCTATTAAACAGTAAATATGACTGTGCTGCATTCCAAAACACTAATCATTAAACTAGTGAAAGCCATACTGGGCAGTAACTATATAAACGTGCTGGCGGCAGGCGTTGAAGTTTTTGCAGTGAACGTAAACATGCTAAATACACAAGTCATACGTGTTGGCGTGAACTTTCAAACTTATGATAGTGAGCGTGACATGCTGTGTTGCGCAAGTTGCGCTCCGTGGTGAAACATGCAAAAAAACGGCTGTGTGAAAGATTGAATAAAGCTCACCTTGCAGATGGTTGCCAAGAGGATACCGAAGTTCCTGAGTCGGATGGAATCACAACTGGCTTGGTGAACCCCGGTGTTAAAAAACCATCTCAATCACGACGCACAACGTAAAGAGTGAAAGTAGTCTCAGTCAGGTGACTGGAGATTTGCAAAAAGTGATCTCGGAGCCATCTTGCTTTGAGAATAGATAGTGTGGAACCCTTCGAGCAAAGTTAGTAATCAACCTAGTCCCAAAGTAGTGAACAGTGAGAAAGATTCAAATAGTAAAACACAACAACATAAAAATGAATGACAAACCACCCAAAGAAGGATAGCAGGAGTACTGCCATGATAGTCCGTATGAGAACATAAGTACAACTGTTGAAAAAGAGAGATAGAAGGCCCAAAGTATGGAATGCAGATATCAAAAGAAAACGTCCACAAAATTAAAAACAGTGAAACAGAAGTGTCATGTCAATCCGTCCCCATACAGTCATAAAAATAACTCAAAATTCAAGCTGATGCCCACAAAAAAATGGAGTCTGATTACAAAAAACAACTGTATTCCATTTGGTCATTGAGTCCATATGGGTGCAAAGTGTCCAGCAATTTAATCCAATACATTTCCTTTTGCAAGAGAGACTCTGTAAAGTTCGTGCCCTCTCGGGGTGTCATGGATTTCAAAACCAGAAAGCACATTTGGCTCACATTATGGTTATGCGTCTGAAAGTGCATCGCTACACACGATTTTGATTGAATGTGCGTATATTACTTTTATGTTCATTTATCTTGACTTTACATTTTTGTTCAGCATTGCCTATATAGGCTAAGTCGCATGGGCAATTGAACAAGTTGATGACATTCATACTGTCGCACGTTGCTGTAGTGTGTAGTTTGATGGTGTGACCTCTTCTCGGATGTGGTATGGAATTGCTTTGATCACATTATTGCAATTATTACAGTTGTAACACGGAATTGTTTCCTTATGTTGTTGTTCTTTTGTCTTTGGCGTTGCGGTGGATATGATTTCTTTGATATTTTTGCTTCTCTCGTAAGCAAATAAAGGCTGCTGATTGAATATACCTTTGGAATCTGGTTTAGTACGCAACATGGGCCAGTATTTCAAAATGAGTTTCTTAAATGCTGTGCTGGAGGTGGAGAATTTGGATACCACGACCATACGATCTCCTTTATTGGATTTTGTTGCAGATGTTAAGAGCCATTCTTGGGGCATGCATGCAACGTGTGGTTCTGCTTCCTTTAGAATGTCAATCTTTCCAGCATAGCTCGCATATTGCCAGGTAGCTTATCCGGGTCTGATACTATCCTTTTTACACGCAGTAACTGTGAGAAGAGTAGATGCTGTTTCAATGATGTTTGATGGAAACTATTAAAATGAAGTAAGTTATTATGGTCTGTGGGTTTCCTGTACATTTTTGTTTCTAGTCTATTCCTGTTTCTTGTTATGTTGACATCCAAGAAGTTGATGGTGCTGTCACTGTGTTTGTTTGTGAATTGGATACGTTCATTAATGGAGTTGAAATTCTCTACTGCCAAGGTTAGTTCTTGTTCTGAACCCTTCCATAATAAGAAGATGTCATCTATGAATCTCACTAAGGTTATCAAGTGTTCGGTCCAGATGTTTTTAGTTCATATGTGATCAATCTCAAATTTGTGCCTAAAGATATTTGCATAGCTGGGAGCAGCACAATTCCCCATGGATGTGCCCCGGAGTTGCAGAAAGTAATCATTGTCCCAGCAAAAATAGCTGTGGTATAAGGTGAAATTCATTTTAAGTCTTCTTCCCAATTCGTTCAGGCAACAAAGTATTTCATTGCTTCAACACCCACTTCATTTAGGATTGAAGTATAGAGGGCTTTAACATCATGGTACATAGTAAAATAAAAGTCTGTCTCCAGATCGATTCGTTGAATTTTATTGAGCAAATCAGTAGAACCTTTTGTGTACGTTGACATCTGTTGGACCAAGATCTGTAAATGTTTGTCCAAATATTTTCCGATGGGTTCATGAAGCGACCCACGAGTTGACAATATAGGTCTAAATGGAGGTTTGTATAAATTCTTGTGAATTTTAGGCAACATGTAGAATGTTGAAGACTTCGGGTATGCTTGAAGAACATATCTACTTGTCTCTCTCGGTTATAGTTCCTCTCTGCATGGCTGTGTCCAAAAGATTTTTTTAAATTAAATGAATTCGCTTATGGGGTTCAAGCCTAGTCAAATACACATGGTAGCGTCATCTATGTGTTCTTCAACACTTCGAAGATAGAAGGTGGCATCCATAATTACTCACGCCCCTCCTTTGTCAGCCATGGTGCATTTGATGGTTGAGTTATTGGCAATTTTGGTTAAAATGCCTCATACTTTTATGCTTAGGTTGTGATGTTTAGATTTGTGTTTATGTAAGTTCGCCAAGTGATGCTTGACAATGGCTCCGGAGGAATCCAGGTTTTTGTGGCTGACTGGAGCAATGAAGGTGCTCTTCGTTTTTAAACCCATAAGACTACTCTAATCTTCCATGGGTTGGTGAGTAATCACATTTGTGAAAAAATGTTTACGGTGAAATGTACACATGAACCTGAACAGGCTCACCTTTAGTTTAAGAAGGTTTGGATGGTTTGTTGGGACAAATGAAGTACCCTACCTCAGAACCTCCATCTCAATGTTGCTCAAAGGATAACCTGAGATGTTGATGACCAAGTCCTCTTTATTCATGTCACCAGACTCCTGGTGATTCTCTTTTGGGTTGTTGGAGCGCCGCTGGGCTCTTGACTCGTGCTTTTCCCTCCTGGTGTGTCGTATTGTAATGGCCCTCTTCAGCCAGTATAGCTTGCTTCCAGTGGCATGGAGAGCACAGGACTCAGGGCTGAGAATACCCGTTCCACTCGGGGTGACAAATGCAAAAACAACAGTTGATGGACAGAATGCAGAACAATGTCATACATTCACCCCAGTACAGAGGTCTGGGCCTAAATCCCTCGTTTTTTACTCACCATGCGATTCCAGTTTGAACCCAGTAACATGCAAATCAGTCTAGACCCTGTGCCTCATGGGAACAGTCCAGCCCCAACTGCCAAGCCAGGTCCTCCCTGGACTGGAAACAAGCATCCTAGGACCGTTTTCGGGGTTTCACCCCTCTTCAGCCAGGATAGCTTGATTCCAGTGGCATGGAGAGCACGGGACTCACATCTGAGCATACCCGTTCCACTTGGGTTGACAAATGCAAAAACAACAGTTGATGGACGGTATGCAGAACAATGTCATACATTCACCCCAATACAGAGATCTGGGCCTAATTACAATGTTTTTTTTGCTCACCATGCCATTCCAGGTTGAACCCAGCCATAGGCAAATCAGTCTTGTCCCTGTGCCTCATCGCAACAGTCCAACCCGAATTGCCAAGCCAGATCCTCCCTGGACTGGAAACAAGCATCCTAGGACTGGTTTCGGGCTTTCACCCCTCTTCAGCCAGGATAGCTTGATTTCAGTGGCATGGAGAGCCCGGGACTGACGTCTGAGCATACCCGTCCCACTCGGGGTGACAAATGCAAAAAGAACAATTAATAGACAGAATGCAGAACAATATCATACATTCGCCTCAGTACAGAGAGGACAAGACCAGATACGATAAAAATCCCCAGTGTAGTGTTTTCACTGTACTACTGTTGGTTATGTACAAAAGCTTTAAAGACTACCTCTGACTGCTCGTGCCAAGCTACTATGGGTATGAGCAGGGGTTATCTTAGAAGTGTTTTCCCTTCATCCTGACTAGGAAGAAGGGTGCCTACTTGAACAGAGTAACACCCTGCCAACTAGAGACCCTCATTTCTAACGTGGACTAAAAGAAGAAAATTGGGTGATGAACTTTGTATTATTCTGAACTTCCAGAATAAGATTGTTATGAAATAAATTAAGTGTTCCCTCTACAGTACAGTTTTTTGGAGCAAGCATGCTAGCTCCCGCAATTCGTAAGGGAAGTAGAAAAGTCATCTGGAAAATGTACAACGTGGGCATCAGAAAGTGAGAAGTCCATTGGAAAAGAAACTTCGACCACTGTGACCAATAAAGTCAAACAATCTAGTTAGTCACTTTGGGTCCTGATGATTACCTATGGCTATCACACAGACTACACACTCACCTGGTGGTCGGTGCAGCCCCATGACCTGCAAGATTCCCAGTTCAGCCTCCACTGCGCAGCCCTCAGAGGCCAAAGAGAAAGCGAAGGCCTCAGAGCCATCTTCCTGCAGCCAGCTAAACTTGGTGTATGGCCTGGGATAATGCCTACAGCAACCCACGCCTCTGACAAGCAGCGTAGACACAAAAAGAGGACTCAGCCCTCAGGAAGTGTCTACATCATAAAAATCAGGCTGCTGAGCCCTGACAACTGAAGGAATAAATTTGACAACAATCTCCTGGAGTCTGTGTCACATGGAATTGCATCCATTTGTCTTCCTATACAACCCGGAGCATAGTAGGAACAGCAGATTTGTCTGACATAAATATGCTCGCATGGGCTACAGCATAAGGGGATTTCAGACCTGCCCGCTAAAAATATATTTCCCCATGTTGTGTGGGGGGCTCGTGATCGACCTCGAAGCTGGGGAACTGGGTTCGAGTCTCGGTAGGGACGCTCAACATCCTGTGATTCTGGGCAAATAACGTAATCTCCCCGTGCCTACCAAAAAAATGAATGTGTCCTTGTGTAACAAAACTGGTGCTATGTAAAGGTGTTAAGGTGGAGAGGTGTGGTGCAGCGGCCAGGGCAGCTGACTTCGGAGCACAGGGTTCACGGTTCGATCCCTGGCTCTGGCGGCAGCTCAGTTCAGCATCATGCGACTCTGGTCAATAGCTCACTTAATTTCCACGACGGCCCCCAGTGCCTTGAGACCCATAAGGGTGAGTAGTTTGCGCTTTACAAATATGGATTTACATTTACATTTTAAAGCGCTCTGATACCTGAAATCTTCTGGTCTTGTACATGCTATACAAAACTCTAAAAACAATTTACAAAAATAAAAGGCACAAATCTTTTCACCAAAAAGCCACAGAGTCAACTATGAACACACCCCCGGAACACTATAACGGGTTGTTTCAGAGTCTCTATTAATTTCTTCCTATCTGTCTAATCCCTCCTTGGGTGTAAGAATAGAACAACATCCATTGCAAGTCATTGGTTAGATGAGAAACACAATATTGCTCAACTGAGAGCACAAATAGTAGAGGTGGTTGTCAGAAAAGAGGGACAGGACAATAGTGCCAAACAACTTCAAAGGGAGGTATTCTGGATTGATTATTTGTGTACATTGATACCACGAGGTCTTAATGACAGAGTAGATTTCAGTTGCTTCTTATGATCCAGAAATGATATGTACTATGACTTTGACAGACCATGAACATATAACAATAGTAAGGTGTTATTGTCTGATCACTATCATCTATGATTGTTTAATACCTTATGACTCAGCAACTGTATATTGCATGTCAATGTATGTATTTAAATGAGGTCATCATGAATATTATCACAGGAAATATGATGATAATAGTTTCACACTTAACGGGTGTGACACAAGGATTACAATATAGCATTACGTGCATGTCAATATGTTATGTATATTATTATCAAGGGCAGTTCGTGTTAGTAAGGTTACATGTACATCATTATTCACTCCATGTTTATACAGGATATTTGTGTTATACAACATATGTCATTAGTTATTAAAACTGTGGGTTCCTCACAGTGAGTTGTACTGGAACTTCGGGCAAACACCTATTGCAATTAAAGATCTCATTTAACTAGTTTACCACTTCATTTATGATTCACTATCAGTGACGCTGTAAGGAGCTAGTGCTTACATGACTTTTATAACTATAATGTACCACCTAGTAATATTGTATTGGATAAACCACCGACAATGATGATATAGATTATGGAGGTTGAGACACAATCCACAGTTCATATATGGTTACGCGTATATCCACAGTATTTAGCATATGTTTTTAGCAATGATTAAAAGACTGACATTGTCCCAGAATGAGAATATCCCAGGAGGAAGGTTACTCCAGGTTAGACAGACGTGGGGACTCTCAATGGAGGTATACAGTTAAGGAACTCATTGATTAAAATCCATCACGGCGTTAGCGCGGTAGGGGTAGGCTCATTCTTAGTAATTGACGAATATTTCAATCCTTAGGTAAAAGTCACAGGGTAATGAGAAAACCTTGTGTGCGCACAGTGATAGCTAGTTTCTTTAAACTACAAGTCCCACAGATCCCGGCACATCATGTGATGGTAATGAAGGTAGGAACTCCTTTAAAGTTGTATGGTATCCTTCCACAGCTCCTATGGGAGAACCACAGAAGACACCTACAACACGAAAACAGAAGGGAAGGAGGTAAGCCTGCTATATTAATTATCCGAAAGGAAATTAACGTCAGTACTGGAATCTATGACATGACAGAGCAGTATTATTTATGAGTCCTTTACATTCATTCTAGATATTATCAGCGCGATAAACGATTCTCTTGACAGCAAGAAACGTTCAAGTTGGAGATACGAAACCTTGAAGGTACGCGCAGTAATAATTAGAATGCCTTTCAGAGTTAATTTTCGAAAAGGCACTGTTGGACCTGCGATAGGCAAGCCCAGCACAAAGGGGGGTAGCTTGGCTTGAGTGACAAGGCGGTAGAAGGCTGTTGTGTTAAGCCGGCTATGACCAAATAATAACTCCCTGCACACCACACAAAAAGAAGGACACCACACCACTGTTATAGAAAAATACGTTTCATTTATGTAAAAGTTCTCTGGGTTTGAAGGAAGTTCACTTAGGTAATCACATTCACATTTCTTACATGGGTTTGATTAGCTGTGTACTGGTTTCTCAGGAATAAATAGTTGGACTCTAATAAATGAATATACTGGATAAATATCAGGATTCAATACATTAGAATAAATATCAGCAATGACTGGAATAAATATCAGCAATGACTGGAATAAATATCAGCAATGACTGGAATAAATATCAGCAATGACTGGAATAAATATCAGCAATGACTGGACAGTTTCCTAGCAGGTTAGATACTGATCGTTTCACATAAATATCACAGGGTCATTCTGGTATCGCTGCCACCAATTAATCACTTTCAGGGTAAACACATTACGTTTGTCATTCAATGCGGAATGCGTGCTCTTACAGTTTTTGAAGTGTTCACGGGTTCGGGCTCTCTGGGCACAAGATACGCGTGATAATCCCTTAGTTGCACTCACAACTCATTGCGCGTATATCTGGAAGATAAAGGCATAAAATGACTACGGCAATTACACTCCGCGGCCAGCCGGTTCAATGCTACTGCTGCCGGAGGAGTCTGTGCGCTTCTGTCAGCGCAGGCGGGGTTTCCGAAGGCGGTTCCAGTTCACGAGTCTTGGGACCGTCGAACGGGCTGCCGGAGGGGCCAAAACACCTGCGCGCACAGTTCAAAATGAGACCGCATCACAGTTCCACAACAACGCGGCAACTTCAGGGGTAGAGACGGCCCACCTCACTTCGGCGGCGCCGGTAAGCGCTCCAGTCAGTATGGCACTTCTCCCAAGGGCGAAGGGGGGTTCCAGGGGCTCCGCGATCCTCCCTCCGAGCTCACTCACGGGGGGGTTTCCGCCCACACACCAGCTCCCAAGTCACTCGGGCAGGGCAGAGACAGTAATCTCGCCCAAATGAAGGCCAGCCTTTCCCCGCCCCAGCGCAGCACCTCACCTTCTATCCACAAACAGCGCGTCGACGGCGGTGGGTTCGGAGACGTCCGAAGGCCCGCCAGGAGGCACTTAAGTTGAAGGTGGCACTTTTAAGAGTTGCAGTTGCGATCTCACCACTGGGGGGCGGGGAGGCTCTAACTATGGCCAAAGTCTCTGAGGGGCAATTGGGCACTCGCTGACCAGGCGCTGAAGGCTAGAGGTCACTGCTCACGCTTCTGACTGGAACGCCAGTCAGGGTCCACGCCAGCAACCTCTACTGCTCTTCTGCCTGCGCTATCAGCTGCCTCAGGGGGTTAACAGGGCAGGTGTCAATCTGGGGTCAAGTCCTCTTCTTCTGGTGTTCTTTGATCATTCTTTTTTATGGCCGCCAGGGACTGGGCCTTTTATAGCCCGTGCCCTAGGATGCCAGCATGAGCCAGAAGGTTCTAGAACCTTCCCTGGCTATATGAATGACCTGGCCCTTTCAAGGTATCTTTTTGGTCATTAGGAGACACCGTACTGGGCTTCCCTAAGGCAGCCATTTTGTGTACTTGTAACTCCTGAGGGGATTCCTGTCAGGTTTGCAGGTTACACAAAGTGCGCCAAAACCTTCAAAGGGTCAGAGGTCAGAGGGGCTCCAATGGGAGTCACTCTCATAGGGGACAATGGTGTCCACCATTTTAGGGTTGACAACCCCAGTTGGTTATGCCACTGGTTCCGTCAGGCGCCTTGTACATAGGTGCCAGGAACTTGGTGAGCAACTGGGCATCAAAGAGCATCTAGCCCCATGGGACAACACACAAAAAGGTCCTGGTAGACAAAGAAAAAGCGACAAAGTTTAGGAGGCACGGGGGAACAAAATAAATCATAGTGTGAGGGGACTCTCAGAAGCAGACAGGTCTAACACGCACTATATATAATATATTTCATTTTGACACATATGTTTATTGTAGAAATAAACAGAGACTTGGAACTTCTACCAAGACATTGAAAGACGAATCTTGGGCCGTTTTCATGTTAGTAGGTATGTTGATATACTTACCCGCTAATCACTTTGAAAGTATCTATGGCATAAGGACTGGTAAAGTTAAATATATTAATATTTAATAGGTTTAATTGCTGCAGAACCATCCAGTACATTTCATTGAGCGGAACATCTACTACCATTGAGACATTATATCGATGCAGGTCAGTGACAGTATGGAATTTCTATGCTCATTTGTTACAGTTTTAAAGTGAATGTAAGAGTACCAACGAGTAATATGATAACTTTTAAGTATGTCATATAGCAGATTGAGCATGGAGTAGAACCATAGGGATATACATCGTGAAAATTAATGGTTAGATCATCTTATTATTACCGATTGAGTACACAATATCGTTATAATTTTCATCATAACTATGTTAGAATTTTTATTACAGTATTCCAAGTGATGATTATCTGACACATGGAAGAGTGTACATGGTAGTTAAATTGTAGTACACGATAATAGTATCACGTACGTCGGTGATATGTTATTTACAAGACTGATTACCCTTTGGGATTTTAACATGGTTGTTTATTGAGTATGTCATAGAGAATTATACCCCTTGTGTTTATCTACCAGGTAAAATTACGCATATAGTATAGATGGTTACTTGATTTATTTGTTTTTTTAGTTTTTTTCCCATGAAGAAGGGAACTGCGGTTCCCGAAATGCATTGGGCGGCGCTTCTCCAAAATCAGATTTGTTGTACATAAATGAGATAACATGTGATGTACAGTATGTTATGGACTATACATAGGATTAATGCCAATGCCTTCAGTATCATGTCATGAGGTTTAATGTATAGTGATACTTGTATAGATCTGTCAATTACAAAAGTAATAATTGTGTCAATGAAGATAACAGAATTGTGATACTTAATTAGTGAGATTTTTCTGCTATCTCAAAAAAAAGAATTTGAAAGCATATAAATTGTTTTTGTGTGTTACTTATTCAGATTGAAAAAGTATAGTTTAATTATTGAGAATTTTGATTCTCCAGGAACAGTGCACACTGCATGTAGGCCTCTGTCTGCATTTTTGCTTAGTAATCCCTCCTTGGCACACAAAAGAAGCTGATGGAATGTCCTCACACACCTGCTTGGTGTCATGCTTCGCCATTGGACAACCCCAAGCTCTCCAATCCCCCTGTCGGATGGAGAGCTGGCCTTCACCCTAAGATCAGCGAGGCACCGTTTAAGCTAAGATTCCATAACAAAATTAAAAACAAATGTGGTAACCTGGTGTGAATTGAACTTTGTAAGGCACCACTGGGTATTAAAAACTAGGAGTGGAGTATAGGGGAACCAGTGCCCCAACCCTACTAAAATGTTGACATGTTTCTGCCAGGGCGGCTCCTGAGAGTCTATGGCATTCATCAGGACATGCATGGGATACTATTAAAGTATACACCACTCGCATACACTTTCAGATCTACAACATTGCTAGCAACTGCTGTTGCTCTCAGATCCTCTGGTCACCTGTAGGGAGATAGAATAACATGTATTTCACATGGGTATAGATAAACAGATAGATTGGGACTTGATGTCCAACATACAAAATAATATAAGGTAAAACCACATGCGGTGTGATTGTGACACTGTACTTGTGTTTCATTCACACAACATCCGTGCAGTGTCAAACAGTGGAAGGTTTCAACATTATTCTTACCCAAGCTAAGAGTCAACTATACCCCATGGAGGGAGGCCCCAGGAACCCCTGTAGTCACACTCTAAAATGAAACGAGGAATGAAAATTGGAGTCAATCAAAAAATACTGGGGGCCATAATATCAAGAAAGGGCGATACATTATCGCCGCTTTCATTGCCAGAATACTGCCGCTTAAGCTGCGATAATGGACTTGATAATATGCCCTTGTGAATTCCCATAGCAGCCCAGGTTCTGGTGTTAACCTGGGCTTTTATGGGAATTCACAAGGGCATATTATCAAGCCCCTTATCGCTGCTTTAGCGGCAGTTTCCTGCCGATAAAAGCGGCGATAATGTATCGTCCTTTCTTGATAATATGGCCCTAAGTCCCCAGTAAAATAGCCAATCGTTAGCCCTTCTATGTCCCCACTTACCACATCAAGGTGCGTTCCTCTCTGCTAGTCGACTGTTTGTAACTCTTCCTCTTGACGATGGATTGTTCATTCTCGATGGCCTTTATATACCATCCTCAGCCGCACCTGACTGAGCCTGCTTCGGACTGAAAGCAGCTGTGTACCTCCATATAACGCCTTGATACCCTCAGATGAATGTTCGCGCTTTATACGTTTCCTTTTCATTTCATTCATGTGCTTCGAACCGTGACAATTACGTTCAGATTATGGGTTATCGAGAGACTCGTTCGTTGCCAGGGCAGCATGATAGGCAATGGCAAACAAATGGAAACACAGCATGAATGAGCAGGTGACCTGGATTGGCACCACTGGCATGGCGTGGGCAATGGTGGAACCAGAATTGAGGTCCCTGCCAAGGGCAGGTGCGAATGTGCTCAACATACTGGTGATACACCTAGGCGGAAATGACCTTGCTACACTGGGCAGGGGACCTCTGGTACATGAAATGGGTGCTATGCTGGTTAGACTGGAGGTGAACCTGGGAGTGTGCAACATAATCTGGTCAGAGATAATTCCCAGGGGTGATTAGTGGTCACCAGTGCTTGATTTGCAAAAAATAAGTGCTGTGGCCCTCGTGAATGGGCCACTGCTGCTTAGACCACCCATTGCGCCTGACAGCGCTGCCAATACAATTACCAACACAACTACTAAACATGATACCCTACAAGTGTGACAATTCAGACTATTCCCGGCCCTCAAAACTGTAAGAACGCCTTGGGTGGCAGGTTTTAGGCATTTTAATGTACACTGAATCAGTTGCGCTCAAATCCAAATTATACAAAAAGTGGCACCATGTGGCAGAATGTCATAAGTGCCGGTGATGACAATTAAGTGCTGGTACCGAGCACCAGAAACCCCAGGCTCAAATTAAGCTCTGCTTGTAACCCACCCAATATTCCTAATAAAACTTCATTGCCTGAATCTGCCAGGTGGGTCCCATCCCCTGCGAAATCTCCGAGTGACCCGGCACAAAGAGGGCTGCATCTTAAGAAGCCAAATCCAGAGTTTTTTGTGAACTCCATCGTTTCATTCTCTCTCCTCCTTGAGGCTTCAACCACAGCGTGTGACCACAAATCATGCAATTCCTGTGGTCCCGGTGGCTGTGTCTTGTTGTCAGGGTGAGTGCCAGCGGTTAGTCTTAAACAGGCCTGCACTCGGATCCGAACTCTAGCTGTGTACTTGCAAAAGAGATAAAAAAGAAATCGGTGTCAATCTTTGTTCAACAGATAAATTGTGGTCTGTTTTGTTAGATGTGATCTGCCGTGCGGCTGCCAGAAGAGGTTGAGTTGCCAAAGGGGCTCGGTGGGCATGCCCAGCCTTGTCCTCGCAGGAGCAGCAGACGAGCCCTTCCTGGAAGAACCGGTTTCTGCCAGATGTGGGTGTCTGATCAGCTGCGGCTGCTGTGGCACTTCTGTGAACCCGTCTCCCCCACCTCCCCCCGCCTCCCTCCCTCGGGCATACACCGCCTGACCACGGGCAGGACGCAAGTCCGGGAACAGCGCCAAAATCCACAGGCAGGCAGAGGAAATTCCCGCCAAAACCCCCTCTTTCTGCACAGAACAGACATTCGGTGGCACTCGCTGGAGGTTATTTTCAAACTGAAACATCTGTAAGTTGTTCAAGACTCACTGACGTGCGAGCCACTTCGGGGGAGGGGTCGGTGAAAGACCTTCCATGAACATTTTATGAACAAGCATTTACAATGCAACGGTCTCGCCTTTGCAAAAGTTATTTATTTATTTATTTATTTATTTATTTATGCTTTTTTATATAGCGCGGACTTTACCCGAAGGTGTCAGAGCGCTTCACAAAAGGAACAGAAATGAAACATAATGAGAAACATTACAAAAGAAAAGATTACAAAAGCATACGTTACGTTACATAAGGTAATAGTGACATTTGTGAGCAAACAAAATACATGAGGTAGTAAGAATTGTGAGCAACCAAAAATACATGAGGTAGTAAAGGTAATAGTGACAATTGTGAGCAAAGAAAATACATGAGGTAGTAAAAATTGTGAGCAGCCAAAAATACATGAGGTAGTAAAAAGTGCACAGGAGGAAAAAGTGACAAGTGTGCGGTTACAAGAGAAAACAAAGTATCATTTGAGGTATAATACTGCAAAAGGTGCTAGACACTCAGGCACAAGAACAAGCGTTATGTAGGCAAAGGTGGCACTTGTGCCAGTATCAAAGGTAAAAACATGTGAGAGGTAGCAAACCGTGTGTTAGAAAGGCAAAGTGGTGTGTGCATGTTACACAAGGGCACCAAACACAAGTACATGGAAAATACCCCAAAGAGGCAGACACTCCAACCCCTGGAATACCCTGGGAAGGCACTTCCATGATTGTGGAAATTATCAGTAGTGGGAAGTCTTCCTCCAAATAACAAGAGGACGTGAATTACTTTTGGAGGTGTCTCTGGAGGAGAAGAACTTTGAGGTCCCTTTTGAAGGCCTGGGAGGAGGCGGTGGTCCGGAGCTGAGGCGGAAGGGAGTTCCAGATTCTCACCGCGTTGCCTGAAAAGGATTGGGCCATTGTTCTCTCCTTCTTGAAAGTGGGAGGTTCAAGAAGAAGATTCTCTGCATTGCGTGAGGGTCTAGAGCCTCCAGAGAGTTTCAGTTTATTCGCCAGGTAGCGAGGAGAGGAGGAGTGCAAGGCTTTTGTGGGTGATACAAGCGGTCTTGTAGATAGCTCTAGCCTCGAAGGGAAGCCAGCGGAGGGTGGATAACATCGGTGTGATGTGATCGCTTCTTTTGGCCCCATAAATGAAGCGAGCTGCTGAATGGAAAACAGACTTAAGTGGGGACAGGTGAGATTTCGGGAGGCCAGTAAGAAGAGAATTGCAGTAGTCTAGTCTGGAGAGGACCAGCGATTGCACCAGGGTTATAAGGTCCTGCTCCGGGAAGAAGCGTCGGATTCCCCAAAGAAGGCGCAATTGGTAACGAGCAGATTTTGCAATAGAATTGATGTGGGGAGTTAGATTGAGTTTTTTGTCTAGAGTGACTCCAAGGGATTTTGCGCTGTCGACAATGATGGGTTTATTGTTTAGTAGATTCATCTGATCCATCCATGATTGAACCGGGGGGGGGGGGAGAGTGAGGAGGAGAAGAGAAGGAATTCAGTTTTGGAGGGATTCAGAATCAGTTGATGAGTTGACATCCAGTTTTGGATGGAGTTCAGAGTAGAGCTTAGGAAGGAGAGATCATGAGTGGAGGCAACCTTGAGGTAGAGTTGAGTGTCGTCTGCATAGAGATGATAGTGAATCCCGGATTTGCTTAGGAGGTTTTCCAGTGGTTCTAAGTAGAGATTGAACAATGTGGGTGCAAGTATAGAGCCTTGAGGAACACCCTGACCTACCGCCACAGGAGAAGAAAGACTGTTCGCTATTTTGATCATTTGGGATCTGTCAGAGAGGAAGGATGCAAACCATTTAAGCACAGTGCCCTCCATGCCCATTCTCTGTTGAAGGATATTGAGGAGGGTGTTGTGATTGACAGTGTCAAAGGCTGCAGAAAGGTCCAGGAGAATTAGAAGACAGGACCCCCCCGAATCGAGTATCCTCAGCGCGTCATCAACCACTTGCAGTAGGGCTGTTTCAGTGCTGCAGTTTTGCATGAAGCCAGACTGACAATTGTCAAGAAGATCATTGTCCTTGATATGACGAGAGAGTTGTTTTGCTACACATCTTTCTGTGATCTTCGCAAGGAAGGGAAGGTTAGTGATGGGGCGGAAGTTGTTGAGGTCATTCGCATCAGCAGTGGGCTTTTTAAGCAGAGGGGTGACCTGCCCAGTTTTGAAGGAGACAGGAAGGGAGCCTTGCCAGAGGGAGAGGTTGATCAGAGTGGTCCAATAGGAAAGGGAATGGGTATAGAAGTCGAAGGCAATGGCACTGGGGATAGGGTCAAGAGAATGGTTGGAGGGCTTTGTTTCGCGTATGCACTTGAGAAGGGCATCTTCAGATATGGGGTCAAAGCTCTGCCAAATGGCTAAGGATTTGCGCTCCTCTGGAGGTGTAGGATGAGCGACCTGATCCACAAGTGATTTCACTTTTTCATCGAAGAAAATAGCGAAATCCGCTGCTCTCTTAGTAGAATCCTCCACCTCGGAGGATGGGGGAGAGCAGCTCGGAGTCTTGATGAGATCGAATAGTTTTTTGGGTCTATTTTTGGCGGAGTCAAGGAGGGTTTTGAAGTGCGCCGCTTTCTCAAGGAAGATATGCTTGTGGTACTTGGATCTTGCTGTGCGAAGCAAGGCTAAATTGTCTGTGGAGGGCACTTGCCTCCATTGCTTCTCCAGGAATCTTAGCTGCTTCCTTTCCTCATAAAGGTATTTGTTGAACCAAGGTGCTGAGGGAGTGGGCCTTATCCTTTTGCTTTTGAGTGGAGCGACGTTATTAATTTCAGCTGCAAGAACTGTGAGGCATTGGGAGGTGTGATCGTCAACAGCTATGTTTGGGTCTAGCCTTGGAAGTGATAGCAAAGCTGATTCACAGAGGGGACCGACATCAATATTTATGGCATCACGGAACCAGGAGATGGCCCTCTTGGGTTGGCCAAGAGTTATGGAGTGTGAAAGTTGAAGAGAGAATGGGATGAGGTGGTGGTCAGACCAATCTACATGGATTGGGGTAGAGGTAGAAAGCATGCCTGCTTTAGAAATAACAAGGTCCAGGATTGCGCCCTTAGAGTGGGTTGGTTCAATGCAGTGTTGGATAAGATTGTTTGTAGAGAGGAAGGTTGCCAGAGAGTTCGCAGAGGAGTCTTGCGGTACGCCCCAGTGGAGATTGAAGTCACCCACGAAGGTCTGATTGTCACTTTGTGTGTATTGGTCGCTGATGAAGTCAGTGAGATCTTCTATAAACGAAGGGCCACTACGAGGCGGGCGGTAAATGATATGGAATCTGAGCGGTGGACGGTGTTTCAATTGAAGCTCAAGAGAAAGGCATTCAAAGGTTTGGGAGGAACTGATTGGAGAAGCCTTAAGTTGGAGGGCGTTTCTAAAGATGACTGCAACACCTCCCCCTGTGTTGTCAGTTCTGTCATTCCTAAATATGGAGTAACCTGTGGGTAATAGGAGATCAAACATAGAGTGAGAGGTATCTTTGAACCAGGTCTCTGTGAGGAAGAGCATGTCAAGTTTGTGAAGGGTGATGGTATCGGAGATTTCAAGTTTGTGTTTTACTGCAGATCTGCAGTTGTGAAGCATACAGCGCAGCTCTGTCAAGACTGTTTTGGTGACGGGGGCACTTGGGCTCTGAATGGTGATCGGGATATTGTACTTATGTGGGGGTGCTCAGGAAGGTTTAGGTGGATGCTTTGTTCTGACAGAGGTGATGGTCGGAATAGTGTAGATAGTGGGGTTGCTAGGGTATGTCTGTTGAAGGAGGGTGGCGTTCAAGGGCTTGTGTGAGTTAAAGACGTTTGCAGACGAGAGGTTGGGCTTGGCTGTATTGGGGTGAAGGGGCGAAGTGCATCTCATGGGAAGTTGGGAGGGAGTAGAGGTGCATGGATGGGTGGAGATCTTAGAGCATAAAAGTGAAATGGCAGCTGTAAGCTGGGAGATGGAGGTGATCAGAGAGCCTAGCGTATTTTCCAGTGAGAATGAGGCAGAGCACGGAAGGTTGGGTAGCTCGATTGAGACAAGGGGTGGTGGTATTGGTGGTGGAAGGCAGGGAGAGGTGGGGGGACAGGAGGTAAGTTGGGGAGAGGTGGGGGGACAGGAGGTAAGTTGGGGTGTGGGGTTCACAGGTGGAGTAAGTGAATTGGTCATTGTTGGTGTTGCAAGAGGGAGAGGAGTTAAGGACAAGTTTAGAGGGAGAAAGGTGCGGAACACAGCGGTAGGGAAGTAGGAGGGGGGAGGCCTGAATGGCGTTATGGGTATGTAGGAGGTTTGGGAGGAAGCGAGGTGCAGTAGTTGTGGAGGTCCTGTCAGTTAGGAGAGGTGGCAGTGAGGGAACGGTCATCTGGCAGAGTGAGGGGGGTTGAGAGAAAGGGAAGTTGTGGAAGGGAAATGGTCCTGCTGGGCCTGAGGGAGGGAGATGGGAGGGGTTACTGGGAGAGGAAAGGGGGTAGTACAGCAGTACTGGAGGAGTAGGAGGGAGGAGAGAGATGCAGTGGGAATGTGGCGAAAACGGGATGAAAGGCGAGGGGATGAAGGGGTGGAGAGGAGGGATGGAAGGAGGGATAAGGGGAGCATAGGGAAAGTTAATCGGGGGAGAGGGTTGGAGGAGAGGTGGACTAAGAAGGGGGGTGATAGGGAGAAGTATGGGGGAGGAGAAGAGATTTGAGTATCGCGATAGTGCAGATGGGACGAGGAGCGTATTAGCTAGTGGTAAGGCTGAAGTAATGTGGGAGGGGACATACTGTGAGGGGGGAGGAATAGGAGATGAGGTAAGTTGGGGCGGGGAGGGAAGAGGACCGACCTGTGCTTCTCGAGAGTGCAGCCAATTGGAGTGGGGTGGGGTCGGCGGGGGAGAAAAGGAGAAATGGGTGGAGCTGGAAGGAGAGACAGGGGGAAACCCGGTTGCAGAGGAGGGGAGTAAGGAGGGGAAGAGGTGGTCAAAGAGCGAGAGGCACGTGTCTTTGCCTTGGATCATGACAGTACCGTTGTCATAGAGTGAGATAGTGAGGTAGCCATTGAAGCACTCAGAGGGGGAGATTTTTAGTTGTTTCCCATAAGGGATAGAGGAGGAGGAGGTGACGTTGAGGGAATTGTAAAAACAGTTGGACCAAGAGGGGGTGTCGCGAGTGAAGAAAATGAAATCGTTTTTGAGCCTCCCAAGACAACCATTGTAAAATTGATCAACAAAAAGGGAGTCCGGGAAACGTTCAATAGTGTTATGCTTCAGTCGTTTTATTGTAGCTTTAGACTGATCGGGAGGATAAATGATTTTGTAGCAATTGGCTCCAGACTTAACTCGAGAGGTGGCCATGTTGGGAGGATGAGGCGAGGAATGGTGGGGGAGGGATGAGAGGGGTGTTATTGGGAAAGCGGTGGTGAGGAGAAATAAAAGGGCAAAAAGGGGGCGCATAATCCAGGCGTTTATGGTGAGATAACCGAATTAATGTGCAGTCAGTGAAGTGAGGTGGGAATTTGTTGGGCCCTTCATCCAGGAGTATGAGGTGCCACCTGGCACTAGATAAAAGTTACAGGGGAAATATTTGCAAATAGTAGGGACCCATCACAGAGCAGATACACACAAAGTAGAACAGAATAAAAATGACCACCGAGTGACCATTAGAGAACACTGAACTTAGTACCAGCCTGCTAATAGAACCAAATTCGGTACCAGCCGCCATGTATGCCCAAGTTCTCACCAGACTACTATATGACCTTAAGCTCCTATGAGACACTAACGTTAGGGCAAAGAGCATAGGGTGGATCACAAGTTGATTAACAATGTCTAGAAAATGCACAGCAACCTCGTCATCTTCAGACCACCTCTGATGCCGCAGGAGTCATGACTCAATTTGAGCTGACCCCACGGAGAAAGTTGCTTAATAGGTGCAGCAGGCACTACTAGATGTGCACCTGTGAAAAGGTCTAAACAATGCAGCTGGTATTACTTGCTGTACATCTAATTGATGGCCGAAACGGTGCAGCTGGCACTACTTGCTGCGTAGCTGTAAAAAGGGGCCTAAGCGATGCAGCTGGCACTACTTGCTGCGCAGCTGTAAAAAGGGCCTAAGCGATGCAGCTGGCACTACTTGCAGCGTAGCTGTAACATGCCTAAACGGTGCAGCTGGCACTACTTGCTGCGTAGCTGTAAAAAGGGGCCTAAGCGATGCAGCTGGCACTACTTGCTGCGCAGCTGTAAAAAGGGCCTAAGCGATGCAGCTGGCACTACTTGCAGCGTAGCTGTAACATGCCTAAACGGTGCAGCTGGCACTACTTGCTGCGCAGCTGTAAAAAGGGCCTAAGCGATGCAGCTGGTACTACTTGCAGCGTAGCTGTAAAATGCCGAAACGGTGCAGCTGGCACTACTTGCTGCGCAGCTGTAAAAAAGGCCTAAACGATGCAGCTGGCACTACTTGCTGCGTAGCTGTAGGAGGCCTAAACGGTGCAGCTGGCACTACTTGCTGCGCAGCTGTACAAGGCCTAAACGGTGCAGCTTGCACTAATTGCTGCGCAGCTGTACAAGTGTTAAAAATAAATACCACACAGTTAAAGAGTTAAGCGGATGGCGATTAGAGTTAGAACTATTGGCATTGTAAATTACAACATTTTTATTTATGTGTTGGTTTTGAAACAGATAAATAAATGGCATTGTCATTTACAATGCCAATAGCTTAATCTCTCGCAAATGCAAGACCTATTGCATTTGCACCCACACACACAGACCAACACACAGAGCCACATGCACCACACACACACAGAGCCACACAGAACCCCCCACACACACACAGAACCCCACACACAGACAGAACCCCACACAATGCAAAAAAAACTTTTTTGCTCCAAACTTGTTTTGACTGACAGTGTTTTTCATTTTTCTCACCCTGAACAATAGGGGGAAAGAATGCTGGCATACTAAAGGCTGGACTTGTAAAAGAATTATAAGGTCTAATTTGTAAAACTACAACAGAAGATCCCATAATGCAATGCAATAGTATTTCATTTGTTGCCATGATCCAAAGCATTATTCACAAGGCCGAAACGTGCTGACAATAAGCTCAATATCGGAGAGCAAAGTGTGCGACGTTCTATTTTGTCAATGAGGAAATCTATGATTCCTGGACCGTGCATTCCTGGAATTCTGGCACCGACGCTGTAGGGGCTGATTCCCACCACAAATGGCGCAGTAAGACAAGCAGATATGGGGATCTCCCGGAAAAATGGACACACTCACATACAGCTATAGCTATTGCTGTCTCGTAACCCTTTTTATATTAATAAATGTATCAAATCTATTTCGGACACCGGAGTACATGTCAGTCTGTTTTGTGAATGGTCCTGCTTACATCACACATTTCCTCATTCACAAAACATAGAAACCACAGATATCCGCCGGCTTCGGGGCCCTATGCTTCTGCTACTTTAACACACCAAAATACTCTTCTGCCTCTCAACGTATGAGATATCCTTTTTATATAGCACATGGAGTCCCTTATGCCTGATATTTTCTGATCTTCTTTGCACTGGTCCCTGGGTTCCTCGAGTCCCACCTTCCTTCAACCCCTTTCGCCCAACATTTTTTCAGCCCCCTACCCCACCTAGATTGCACCATTTCAAACACTCTATTCCTTCAGTTTTTCTCTCATCTGAGGAATATGTTCTTCTCAGACACGTCATCTTACCAAATCAGAGAAATACCACTGGCAGTCTCCATCAAATCCAGTCACTATTGGGCACTCCTTACAAGTAACACGAGGCATGGCCTGTTGTGATATGTGTGGTAACTGCGGTTGAGCACATCAAAATTGTGAGTTTTATTATAAATATCGGCAGGTCAACACTCCAGATGTATATTGGAGGAAAAAGCTCAGTATTTACTGGAGCATGCAGATTTTGGTGCAGTAAGCTCCAAGGTCCACCTTATTACCCAAAAATTAGCAATATATATTTATCGTAACTGAAATTCCAACTCAGCCTTGTCAGATTTGATCAGAAGCAATAAATATCACACCAAGAACTGGGGTCTCATAATGACGGCCTCAGATTTTACGAGGTCGCGCTTGCCAATTTTTTTCCAGTGAAACAAGACAGAGAAAAGTGGCAAAACGTGAAAAACAGATTCTGCACATTATAATTCTTGCGCCATTTGATAATTTAGAACACGAGGTATTTACCACACGTGGTAAATACCTCGCTCTGGGTTAATCAGCTGGAGCTGGGAAGGCCGGAGTGAGGAAGCCAGGCTGCTCTATTAACTTGAAGTTAATTATGCTCTGTCAATATACACCAGCGGTTCCACTGTGAGGAGAATGTGGATTCAAAAGCCAGTGCTAGAGAACATATCCAGTTCTCAGTAATCTGGCTGTTTCCACTGTCATTAGGTTCTCTTGCCCTGTGCAATGCTCACTCGTGGACTGAAACCCTTTCCAGAGCTGAGGCTTCAGAGCCAAGGTACCTTTAGTCATCTCTACTGCGGACAGGGGGTGAACGTTCGGCTTACTGCAGGAAGATCCAGCAGAAGGCTACCTCTTGCTGTTGCGCCTCCATGTCCTGTGAACTGATTTTGCGATGACTGGCAACGATCCTTTTATTAAAAATGTAACTACAAATGTGTCAGAGGACTCGCTGAGGAATTCATGTGTTTTAGGGAGGAAAAGTGCAGATAGCACTGCTTGGAAATTGCAATGGTGGGACAAGTGTAAAGGAGCTGAAGGGTGAACGGGGGAACTTGGCAGCTGTTGGTTAGCTCCGGTCGCGAGCTCTCCTCGGGGATGGCGGAGGCAGGTCTCTTTCACATACCTGTGCCTTCCAATATGCTGAGAGAGTGCGGAAAATCGGGGGTCTGGAAAGGCGAGGTTACTCTAGTTGTCGCGGCGGCACTACTCTGGTTTAGCGCGGCAGGGCAGAAACGACGGGCCAAGAACGCTGGGATGAGTGTGGGCGGAGGCTGCATCGTGGCTCAGCTGGGGCTGCCGCGCTTCTGCGAGAACTGGCTTCCTGGGGAGCGGGATCAGTTTGTGCTCGTTCTTGGGGAAAGTCAGCCAGGGAAAGCCTCAAAAACACTATAATCTGCGAGAAGCAGCAGCCAGGAGATGACATAAAGGACCCGTGATGACCCTGGTAAGGAGGAGGGAGCGGGTCCCGTTAGAAGGCAAAAATATTACTGGCACCAATGGTGCTTCTAAACAGAAATCAGCCACTCCAGCCAAACTAGATAGTAGAGGGAGACCCGGTTGAGAGAGTAGTGTGAGCAGTGTGAACAGATACACACTGAGAAGTAGAGGTGTTTGGGAGAAAGGTGATTCTGTTTTGGGCTCGCTTATCGCCAGGGAAAACCCCCTGTGGGGTCACCGTCCCCACAAACAGAACAAGGCAATATTACCTCCCAGGCTGTACGTGCTCCCCGCGACTCTAAAGTAACAAGCACTCACCCGAGGACGATTTCTGGACGATTTCTTCCGGCGGGCGGCGGTCGGGGGAAATGAGTAAACGCCTACCTCCCAATGACAGAGAGAAAAGGGGCGGGACTTAAAAAAGACTCAAACGCCCACGAATCGCGTTGTGACGGGGGAAAGAGTGATTGACAACCATCTCTTCCAATGGCTAGCCTCCATTTACGGAGCTAGCCAATGGAAGAGAGAGGCGGGACAAAGCCCCGTACTGTCTAACATAAGATTTCGCCTGCGCAGTGGACACCAGGCGAAACCTAAAAACCTGACGGGGAGAGGCATTGAAAAGTGCTCCGTGCCCCTCTCACTGAAGGGGGCATTACTTTATTTTCAAAAAGAAAATCCTGGTCTGGGATTTTCTTTTTAAAAATAAAAATAACATTGTAAGTTTGCAGTATGGCTCCGACAGTCAAACTTACAATGCATTGACGTAACTGTTATGATGGTGGTTCTTGCCACTGCTAGAAATGTCTGCAGGGCCGGCGGGTATTTCTAAACTTGACTGGTGGCACCTCTGTTAAGGCGACAGAACAATTTACTTTGTCGCTAAGGTGGAGAAACAGCGAACCATCACGATTTAACATGGTCCCTTAGTTCTCTTGCTGAAAGACCCTCTGCATTTTAGGACGGGCTAATCTCTTCCTGTCAATTGTCTTGCGGCCCATATCAAGGGCTATGCCTGCCAAAATTCAGGACAATACATGTAACATAAAAGTTATGCAGCAATACAACATACTACAGAGGAGCAATAGATATGCAGCAGCCTGCCCCTTGCACAGCTTCACTGACATATTCAGGTTGATGCCACAGGGAGGAACTCACTGCTGTTGCTACTTGACCACAAAACGTAATTCAAAAGCAAAAATACATCTGTACATTCACCTCAAATAGTAACTAGGGGAAAAGTATGGATTTCAACAAAATACCCATTTTGGCAACAACATTTTTTATTTTGTTTATTCAGAGTTTTATATAGGGCGACCATGACCCAAAGGGTATAAGAGTGCTTAACAATTACATAGTAGCAAAATTACGACAAAAGAGAGAGGCGTCAACACAAA
The DNA here is from genome assembly GCF_964261635.1 of Lissotriton helveticus. Taxonomy (NCBI): domain Eukaryota; kingdom Metazoa; phylum Chordata; class Amphibia; order Caudata; family Salamandridae; genus Lissotriton; species Lissotriton helveticus. Next base: position 483,968,476 of record NC_136060.1, read on the forward strand.
GGAAAAAAAATGTACGTTTTCACTCACTTAATATTACTTCAATCAGATATGGGAATTATTTTCTTTGCCTCTCAAAAATGCCAGCTCTAGTCTTAAATTTCGAAAGTAAGGTGTAGACATTCCAGATTGTTACCCAGTGTCCCTGAGCTCTCCAAAGTAGCCTTCTGCCGCAGGTACGGCACATGCTCTGAGTGCGGTTTCCACAGAGTTTATAAAATCACCTCAAGATAATATCACTAGCAAATCAGTCATAAATATTAGAAATATTTCTGTTTGCCTATCCATTCTCTCCTTGCCATTGGAGTCAAGCTAGCCTGACTGATGAGGGATGAAACCCCGAGACCAGTCCTAGGATGCTTGTTTCTGGTCCAGGGAGAACCTGGCCTAGCAGTTCGGGCTGGACTGTTCCCATGGGAAACAGTGTCAAGACTGATTTGCATATGGCTGGGTTTCAACTGAAATGGCACAGGGAACAAAAAAAATGATGGATTTAGGCCCAGATCTCTGTACTGGGGTGAATGTTTGACATTGGTCAGCATTCTGTCCATCAATTGTTCTTTTTGCGTCTGAAATATGTATCAAGGAAGATGTAAAGCCACGATGCATGGGAACTAAAGCCATCTGAACACATACTACAAGATTTGCAGTCTAAAAGAACAAAGGCATTTCATCCCAACTAGGCTCGCCCCAACAAATGCCATAATTTTGCCCAAATTATAGAAAATGTAAAGTCCCTAAATCAGAGAGCGATTGCAACACATGAGCCAACTTTTTGCAAGCGGGATTCTGCGGAAACTTAAAAATAATAGTCTGTTTAAAAAAAACATTATGAGGCATTATACATCGTACATTATATAGCATGATTTCTAAATGCAGTGCCTGAAACATAGGTATTGTAGACGGTTTCGAAGAGGAACTCACAAAGTAATATAGAAGGCTAGCGACATTGGTAAAGCCTGGAGCCTTCTTGCTCTATAGCTGCTAAGATGTGCCCAGCGTCTACTGGGAACACTGGGTGCGCAGCAGACTGTATGTAGGACTATACGATGCGCAGTAACCTAATGGAAAACAATCACCATAAATCTTTGACAAAAAAAATAACAGCAGCTTTAAATACATCCATCCTTTACACATCCAGCAAACTCCATCAACCATATAATTCTGTAAGAAACTAAAGACTCATCTCTACCCTGCGTAACCTCCTGGGCTACCAGACTCCTATTAAAAACTGCCCCCACCCCCTACCATAATTTTGACTTCCTACACCCTTCTAGAAGTAGCACTCCCCCTTTCTGTAAACTTCATTCGTACTATCTTTTGCATCCATTGCCTCTTACTGTTCAGCTCAGAACATCGGGGGTCTGGAAAGGCGAGGTTACTCTAGTTGTCGCGGCGGCACTACTCTGGTTTAGCGCGGCAGGGCAGAAACGACAGGCCAAGAACGCTGGGATGAGTGTGGGCGGAGGCTGCATCGTGGCTCAGCTGGGGCTGCCGCGCTTCTGCGAGAACTGGCTTCCTGGGGAGCGGGATCAGTTTGTGCTCGTTCTTGGGGAAAGTCAGCCAGGGAAAGCCTCAAAAACACTATAATCTGCGAGAAGCAGCAGCCAGGAGATGACATAAAAGGACCCGTGATGACCCTGGTAAGGAGGAGGGAGCGGGTCCCATTAGAAGGCAAAAATATTACTAGCACCAATGGTGCTTCTAAACAGAAATCAGCCACTCCAGCCAAACTAGATAGTAGAGGGAGACCCGGTTGAGAGAGTAGTGTGAGCAGTGTGAACAGATACACACTGAGAAGTAGAGGTGTTTGGGAGAAAGGTGATTCTGTTTTGGGCTCGCTTATCGCCAGGGAAAACCCCCTGTGGGGTCACCGTCCCCACAAACAGAACAAGGCAATATTACCTCCCAGGCTGTACGTGCTCCCCGCGACTCTAAAGTAACAAGCACTCACCCGAGGACGATTTCTGGACGATTTCTTCCAGCGGGCGGCGGTCGGGGGAAATGAGTAAACGCCTACCTCCCAATGACAGAGAGAAAAGGGGCGGGACTTAAAAAAAGACTCAAACGCCCACGAATCGCGTTGTGACGGGGGGAAAGAGTGATTGACAACCATCTCTTCCAATGGCTAGCCTCCATTTACGGAGCTAGCCAATGGAAGAGAGAGGCGGGACAAAGCCCCGTACTGTCTAACATAAGATTTCGCCTGCGCAGTGGACACCAGGCGAAACCTAAAAACCTGGCGGGGAGAGGCATTGAAAAGTGCTCCGTGCCCCTCTCACTGAAGGGGGCATTACTTTATTTTCAAAAAGAAAATCCTGGTCTGGGATTTTCTTTTTAAAAATAAAAATAACATTGTAAGTTTGCAGTATGGCTCCGACAGTCAAACTTACAATGCATTGACGTAACTGTTGTGATGGTGGTTCTTGCCACTGCTAGAAATGTCTGCAGGGCCGGCGGGTATTTCTAAACTTGACTGGTGGCACCTCTGTTAAGGCGACAGAATAATTTACTTTGTCGCTAAGGTGGAGAAACAGCGAACCATCACGATTTAACATGGTCCCTTAGTTCTCTTGCTGAAAGACCCTATGCATTTTAGGACGGGCTAATCTCTTCCTGTCAATTGTCTTGCGGCCCATATCAAGGGCTATGCCTGCCAAAATTCAGGACAATACATGTAACATAAAAGTTATGCAGCAATACAACATACTACAGAGGAGCAATAGATATGCAGCAGCCTGCCCCTTGCACAGCTTCACTGACATATTCAGGTTGATGCCACAGGGAGGAACTCACTGCTGTTGCTACTTGACCACAAAACGTAATTCAAAAGCAAAAATACATCTGTACATTCACATCAAATAGTAACTAGGGGAAAAGTATGGATTTCAACAAAATACCCATTTTGGCAACAACATTTTTTATTTTGTTTATTCAGAGTTTTATATAGGGCGACCATGACCCAAAGGGTATAAGAGTGCTTAACAATTACATAGTAGCAAAATTACGACAAAAGAGAGAGGCGTCAACACAAAGGAAAAAAAATGTACGTTTTCACTCACTTAATATTACTTCAATCAGATATGGGAATTATTTTCTTTGCCTCTCAAAAATGCCAGCTCTAGTCTTAAATTTCGAAAGTAAGGTGTAGACATTCCAGATTGTTACCCAGCGTCCCTGAGCTCTCCAAAGTAGCCTTCTGCCGCAGGTACGGCACATGCTCTGAGTGCGGTTTCCACAGAGTTTATAAAATCACCTCAAGATAATATCACTAGCAAATCAGTCATAAATATTAGAAATATTTCTGTTTGCCTATCCATTCTCTCCTTGCCATTGGAGTCAAGCTAGCCTGACTGATGAGGGATGAAACCCCGAGACCAGTCCTAGGATGCTTGTTTCTGGTCCAGGGAGAACCTGGCCTAGCAGTTCGGGCTGGACTGTTCCCATGGGAAACAGTGTCAAGACTGATTTGCATATGGCTGGGTTTCAACTGAAATGGCACAGGGAACAAAAAAAATGATGGATTTAGGCCCAGATCTCTGTACTGGGGTGAGTGTTTGACATTGGTCAGCATTCTGTCCATCAATTGTTCTTTTTGCGTCTGAAATATGTATCAAGGGAGATGTAAAGCCACGATGCATGGGAACTAAAGCCATCTGAACACATACTACAAGATTTGCAGTCTAAAAGAACAAAGGCATTTCATCCCAACTAGGCTCGCCCCAACAAATGCCATAATTTTGCCCAAATTATAGAAAATGTAAAGTCCCTAAATCAGAGAGCGATTGCAACACATGAGCCAACTTTTTGCAAGCGGGATTCTGCGGAAACTTAAAAATAATAGTCTGTTTAAAAAAACCATTATGAGGCATTATACATCGTACATTATATAGCATGATTTCTAAATGCAGTGCCTGAAACATAGGTATTGTAGACGGTTTCGAAGAGGAACTCACAAAGTAATATAGAAGGCTAGCGACATTGGTAAAGCCTGGAGCCTTCTTGCTCTATAGCTGCTAAGATGTGCCCAGCGTCTACTGGGAACACTGGGTGCGCAGCAGACTGTATGTAGGACTATACGATGCGCAGTAACCTAATGGAAAACAATCACCATAAATCTTTGACAAAAAAAATAACAGCAGCTTTAAATACATCCATCCTTTACACATCCAGCAAACTCCATCAACCATATAATTCTGTAAGAAACTAAAGAATCATCTCTACCCTGCGTAACCTCCTGGGCTACCAGACTCCTATTAAAAACTGCCCCCACCCCCTACCATAATTTTGACTTCCTACACCCTTCTAGAAGTAGCACTCCCCCTTTCTGTAAACTTCATTCGTACTATCTTTTGCATCCATTGCCTCTTACTGTTCAGCTCTCCGCTGCTTTGCAGATAGGTTTGGCTACATGAGTACCATACATACAAAAATACATACAGACGCAGTGCCAAGGGGCATACTCTTTCTACTCTATTTAATATCCCATTAGAATTTCTGTGCCACAAAATAAAATGTCAGCAGAATTGCTGCCCAGCTTGTCCTGTCTTTTCCCCGCAGGCATTTTCTTTTGCAGAGAGCACATGCTGTTCAACCCCTTCAGGTCTCCGGAAGAGGCCTGGGGCCACTTGCTTCTTGATTTTACATGCTTCCAAGAAATGGCTAATTGTCACTTACAAGTGATTGGAGTAAATGATGTTCTTATGGAAAGATTAAAATAAGAACCATTCACATCCGACAGCGCCTTGCCTCGTGGGATGTGTCCTACACACTACACTCCAGCACAAGGCTTCCCCCAAAGGTTTAGAACCAATGTTAGTAGTTTCTACAGCAAACGTTTCTTTTCAGACAGCAAACACGTCATTGGTGGAAATATCTGAATCATTGTGGACCAGAAATGGACCCTTACCGTGATTTTGTTTCTGCGCCTAGGTGAGCAGGAATTGAAACAAGCGAGAGGCGGCTCGGGCGCAGCACGTCTTCCGGAGATGTGCGCGTTCACAGAGCTGAATCGGCTCGTGCACAGGCCAGTAGCGGCTCGTGCACAGCTCTATCTCCCTTGCCAGTTAACACGGTGACTATAGAACTCGCTGGCGGGAGCGCTTCGCGCTCCAACGCCAGCTCGACCTAAAAAGCATTGGCGTAGCCAATAGGTATCGCCTCTGGGACCTTATAAGCGTTTAGGTAGGCGGCACATTATGCTATGGATTGTGTTGCTATGCGTTAACAAATCAGCTAAAAAAAAGTGTCCCACATTTGCAATTGGGCCCGTTTTGAACTTGTAAAGACACATTCTAGAGGTGTTTTGCAATGGTTTATGGGAACACGTGTATTTGTGCTCGCTGTAGACAATGTTTGTCCTAATATCAGGCACAAACAGTGAAAAGTGCCCCACAAGAAAATTAAACAGGCCCCCAAACTTCCAAAACAATCACTCCACACACTAATTCAGAAACTTAACGAGCACTGCTTGATTGCCCTATGGGCTGGTCCGACCCTGCACAGGTGTCTTGGCGTGTATCTTTGATGCTTGATTGCCCCATGGGCTGGTCCGGCCCTGCGCAGGTGTCATGGCGTGTATCTTTGATGCTTGATTGCCCCATGGGCTGGTCCGGCCCTGCACAGGTGTCCTGGCGTGTATCTTTGATTGCCCCATGGGCTGGTCCGACCCTGCACAGGTGTCCTGGCGTGTATCTTTGATGCTTGATTGCCCCATGGGCTGGTCCGCCCCTATACAGGTGTCCTGGCGTGTATCTTTGATGCTTGATTGCCCCATGGGCTGGTCCGCCCCTGTACAGGTGTCCTGGCGTGTATCTTTGATGCTTGATTGCCCCATGGGCTGGTCCGACCCTGCACAGGTGTCCTGGCGTGTATCTTTGATGCTTGATTGCCCCATGGGCTGGTCCGATCCCTGCACAGGTGTCCTGGCGTGTATCTTTGATGCTTGATTGCCCCATGGGCCGGTCCGGCCCTGCACAGGTGTCCTGGCGTGTATCTTTGATGCTTGATTGCCCCATGGGCTGGTCCGCCCCTGTACAGGTGTCCTGGCGTGTATCTTTGATGCTTGATTGCCCCATGGGCTGGTCCGCCCCTGTACAGGTGTCCTGGCGTGTATCTTTGATGCTTGATTGCCCCATGGGCTGGTCCGACCCTGCACAGGCGTCCTGGCGTGTATCTTTGATGCTTGATTGCCCCATGGGCTGGTCCTACCCTGCACAGGTGTCCTGGCGTGTATCTTTGATGCTTGATTGCCCCATGGGCCGGGCCGGCCCTGCACAGGTGTCCTGGCATGTACCTTTGATGCTTGACTGCCCCATGGGCTGGATCGGCCCTGCACAGGTGGTCTGAGTTCAGTCTTTGACTGTGAGACATAATTTCTTGCATGAGAGTGTACAATAAATGCTTAACACTACCCTCTGATAAAGCCTTACTGTGCGCCCACACTACCACAAATAGAGAGTAAGGTGTTATCTACTTTTACCTCTGCCTACCTTTTGGGGTTCCACTGGACTCGGTGCCCACTATACCTCAATTTGGTATAGTATATACAGAGCCAGCTTCCTACGGGGGGTCTCTCAAAGGGGCGATTTAATTAAGGGCATGGATTAAAACATTTATGCTAAACTATGGCTTTGTTGTATATAATATTGAAACTGATTTAGTTCTTGCTCAAGAGGTGGTGGCCTAATGGCTAGAGCTGCCAACTCTGTAGCTGAGGAAGCAGGTTTGAGTCTCAGCGTCGACTCAACATCCTGTGTTTGTGGGCAAATCACTTAATCGTCTGTGCCTACATAAAAATAAATGAAGATGTCCTTGTTGGTGCTCATGTAAAGCACTTCGAGTTTAGCAATACAGAACTGCAAAATAATAAAAGTTACATCAAAACGGTGAACTGCTGCAGAGTTAAGATTTTTTTTTCCAGTCTGAGTGTGAGGGTGAAAATGGAGAGCCCAATAGGGACCCATCTCTGTGCCTGCTTTTAGGAACTGCTGGTGCTGAGCACCAGCAGGACCAGGTCCACTTAAAGCCCTCCTCTTATTGCATTAACCCCTTCGCTGCGGGGCTAATTCCCCCGCTGTGTGGGGGGGAGGGGGGCCGCGCACGGCGCCGCTGTGCTGATGACGAGCCCAGGCTCGTCATGCAGCACGGTGCTCGTGTGCTGGTGACGAGCCTGGGCTCGTCATGACCACACCCGTTCCTTAGAACGCTCAGCACAGCGGGGGAATTAGCCCCGCGTGTGAGCGTTCTAACGGTCATGACGAGCCCAGGCTCGTCACCAGCACACGAGCACCGTGCTGCATGACGAGCCTGGGCTCGTCATCAGCACAGAAGGGGTTAATCAGGGATCGAGTGTGGAGGAAATAAATAATGTGCTGATCCTGCAACAAACTTCCAGTCTTATGATTAGGGTTGCCAGCTCATTATTTTGATGCCCCGGACGGGACAAAAAAAGGCAGTCACCTAAAGCCGTATTTTCAGCACTTATCTGTTTATACTTTGAACAACAAATATAAATAGAAAGCATTTATAGTTGTGTTCTAGGGATGCCTGAATGATTCATGACTAATAATTAAAGGGAACAAAGACAGAGAAGTCACATTACAAATGAATACACCCTTTTTTATTTATAACCCTATTTAGTGCCAAGACAAAGTCTTTGCATGCCCATCAAACAACACATTTATTTGAAGAGCAGTTTCCTTTTGGCAACCCTACTTTATATTCCTTTTCTTGAAATGCATTCTCACACTACGGCACTAAATGTAAAATACAAATGTTAGGGGACCCGGGGGGGGGGGGGTACTGCAACCAGCAAAACAACTAAGCCTCAGTAACCCATTTACAAAGGTATGTAAATATGCAAATGGTCTTTAAAGACCTGTGAAAAACTCGGGCGCGCCAGAGATAAGACTCCAGTCACTGCCCTGCTGAGTCCACAGCTGCCGCAGCCTGGGAAAAGAGACACACAACGGGGGTGCTGAAGCCCTTTCAGCCCAATGGGCGCTGCGTGCCTGCGTGCCACGTGTTTCTGCTCTGAGTGGGCATTATTTTTGCTGTCGCAGGAGTGCCAGGCTGACTCCAGAGTGTCCACATCAGTAGAGTGGTTGCTGCTGGCACTGCCACACTCATCTGGCCACAGTGCAGTACAGGGGTCTGGCGTGTGTGGGTCTGCTCTGCACAGGTCACACGTGTGCCACGCCCTCGCAGCTTGTGCTGCAGCAAACCGAAAGTGGAAGTGCTCACCCCACCTGAACCACGTGACAAAGGCAACCAGTGCACACCCAGTCTGCTTTCAATCCAGCAACCATTCAGGGCAGTGGAAGACCTGAGACACAAGAAGTTATGGGACTGTCTCTAAATGTACAAACCTTTTTTAATCCTAAAGACTCAGGTGATCTTGTGACTGATGACATAGTGTCACCTGGCCAGGTATTAATGTCTTGTTGACATTCCTTTCATGCGTGTACCTGGGCGGGGACAGGAAATTCAGGAGTCTTTGGGACACACAGGATAATAAACTTTCTAGCTATCACATGAAGAATTTTCAGTTCTATTAAGGACACAGAGGCAAGGGTTATGCTTCACTTTCGTTCCTTTTTTGTGTGCAGATTTATATAGCGCAAACTCGACCCGAAGGTATTGAAGTGCTTTACATGAGCACCACTTACGTTACACAAGGCCACAATCCTATTATGGTAGGCACAGGGAGATTAATTGATTTGCCCAGATTCACAGGATGCTGAGCTGATACCGAGGCTCGAACCTGGTTCCCCAGCTCCAAGGTCGGCAGCTCTAGCCGTAAGGCTACATCCTCCCTACTGCAAAAAAAGACAGCTGCCAACGAAAACATTTAAAATGTGCATCACTACATTTCCTGGTCTTAAACAGACGCAATGAGGAGAAATGTTTAATTTATCCTCGTGTTTGATGTGTCCATGTGTGCTGCATTGTGCAGCACATATAGAAGCAGCAAAAGGCATTTGATTGTTTATGTGCAGGAAGGTCCACCTTCCTGCACATAAACAATCAATAAAAAAATGAAATTTTGCAACTTTTATGTGTGCTGCAAGCAGCACATGTAGAAGTTTCAAAACACAATTTAAAGATTGTTTATGTTGAGGAAGGGGCCTCTTCCTGGCACATAAACCATCTTCCCCTCAGCGTAGACACCCTTGCACTATAATGCAAGGGTGGCTGCGTTGGTGCTAGGCTGCTAAATTTAGTGCCAGCGCAGGGGGAAGCGCAGGGCGGCACCCTATTGTTGTAAATATGGCGCAGCCCTGCGTATCAGAAGTGACGAAGAGAGGCATTAAGTAACGCTGCGCTCTGCCTCTTCTCTAGTAAATATGCCCCTCTATTGCTTAAATACGGTGCATTCCTGCCAATTCACTTTGTTGTGGGTCAGCGCAGCTGCGTTGAACTGTGCCAAAATCCCATTAATAAGGCCGTAGGATTGTAAGTTAACTCTATCTGTGTATTTATCAAAGAAATTATAAATAAACTTGTTAGCATTTATTTAAAAAAATAAGGGACCATATTATCAAGAAAGGGCGATACATTATCGCCGCTTTTATCGGCAGGAAACTGCCGCTAAAGCGGCGATAATGCACTTGATAATATGCCCTTGTGAATACCCATAGAAGCCCAGGTTCTGGTGTTAACATGGGCTTCTATTGGAATTCTCAAGGGCTTATTATCAAGCCCATTATCGCCGCTTTATTGGCAGTTTCCTGCCGATAAAAGCGGCGATAATGTATCGCCCTTTCTTGATAATATGGCCCAAAGTGTGGTCATGGACGTAGCTTCTGGGGGGCGGGGGTGTTACATCCCCCTAATACATGCAGTGTCTGGTAAATAGCTGGGTGCAGGAGTTTGAGTCAGGTGTGGTGAGGGGTCAATCGGATTTTCCACATAAACACAGACACAAATGTACACGCACGCTCCGTTTCTCGATTTTGAAAGGCCTTATAAATGTTGATTATTGTTCATTGCTCTCCCTTTTCACTGGCCTTTAGGCCCTCTCGTGCCCCTGCTTGTAGTATAATGCATTTTAACACTTTATTTTTGGGAAATATGAAGCTCGCCACTCCTTTCCCTCACAGGAGACACGAGATGTTCTGGCAAGAACCGGTTCAGCCAGATATGTGAAGGTGCCCCCCCCCCCCCCCCAACCCCCCCAGACCCCCTCCCCAGCAGCTCCGGCCGATGCAAAGCTCCAGACGTCACTAGGACATGGTGTGAGCCAGGCCCCGCCTCTGACATGAGTCACCTCAACGGCTGTCGATCAATTCTAGGAACAGAGCCCAAAACAAAGGCAGCCAGGAACTTCCGGTAAAAAACACCCTACTCTGTGCAAGTTACTTTACTTTTTGTAATTTAAATGTTTCCCAGGCTCTCATCAGCAGTGCAGCTTGCACCACACTTTGCCCCCGCCATGCTGCCAATGATAGGAACAACACAACTATGACCACCACACTCCTCATAGTGTGACAATTCTGGGGCTGAATTCTTTGTGTGTCCAGGAGTTTTCAGGCAACTATAAAAATATCAAGATAACTCTGGTGAGTAACGGAGTGTTTGCTGGAGCAGGAGCAGCGTTTTGTCCAGTGACAGTTTTCACAAAAGAACATGAACCACACTTATTCACAAAACTATTTTAAGAGGATTATGTGCGAGTTACTGCTGTTTACTAGGTTAGTGCCGTTCCATTTCTGGTGCTTTAAACCAGTTTTAAGATCTAGTTAGAGTTTCTCGTTGCTCAAATGGGTGTAATTCCTGATATTCATGTCTTTCACTTGTCTTCATTTCTTGATTTTGCTCATGAGAAACTATGACTCATAGTTGTTAAATGTGACTCATAATAATTACAGTGAAATTATGAAAATGTCACACATAAGCACTCTGAAACCTTGAAAGCTATGCAGGCTGGTTCAGGCCTCCAAAGCTATAAGGATGGCTTGGGCGACAGGTAACAGTCATTTTAATGTATATTGAATTTGTAATTACCTACTGTTGTGGTCATCTCTAGATTAGCCAGACTGCGCCACCTTGTGGGAGACTGTCACAAGCGCCCGGGCTCAAATTAAGCACTACGGGGGAGGGAAAAAGTGGTGGGGTCGGACATACCATGCACATTTTAGGAAAAAGGGGTCATAGTGTGTATTCCATTTCACCCTTTTCAATCATATGGTCTAAAAGGCATCCTTTTTAACTGCAGTTCTTGAGGGGAATGCAGTAATATCCCTAAACTTACAGGTCTGGCTGCATATCTTTGGAGTCCTATTGTTCCACACAGAGTAGAAGTCCTAAAAAACAGAAGTGGGGGGGGACTAAACAAGTTAGGCTATATGCAAGTGACATCATGGTGTGTGATGTCACAGCATGCAATGCCAAGGAGCGTGGCATTTCGCGTGGCACCACATGAAGTGACCTCACAAAAAGTGATATCAGATATTACAACCTCACACGTGTCTAGCAGGTCTACCATGAGCGCATTTAAGTGCATTACGTGATTCCACAAATGTGATTTTGTGTCGGGATTGTGCCAAGAAAGTGGCGCAGCCGCAACGCAAAATCTGGGTCACAATTGATACATTTAGGGCCTCATTTCCAACTTTTTGGTACAGGGCATCATTGGAAGGTTTCTTTCTGCACTATCCTGCGTCAGAAGGAAACTGCAGCAATGTGCCGTATTAATGAAATATCCATCATCACCCCCTTTTGTACCGCTTTGGCCGCCATAAGTGTGGCAGGGTATGCTCAGACGTGATTCCCTTGCTCACTTTGCCACTGGATTCAAGCAAGCCTGGCTGAAGACGGCTGGAATGCCAGAAACCAGTCCTCGGAAGCTTGTTTCCGGTCCAGGGAAGACATGGCTTGGCAGATCCGACTGGACTGTTCCCATGAGGCACAGGGTCGGACTGATTTGCATATAGCCATGTCTGAACTGGGGTGGCAGAGTGGGCTAAAGAACAGTGATGGATTAAACCCAGATCTTTTGACTGGGTGTGAGTGTTTGATTGATTCAGATGCTCCGTCCATCACCCCCCCCCCTTTTGTACCTTACAAATGAAATATGGCGCATTACTGTCCTTTCTGCATCCAAATTGGTGCCTAGCGCCAACACAGGCATCCTTGCACCAAGGTGTCGGCATTGGTGGCACAATTGTTTTTGTGCAGGAAGGAAAACAATCCTGCACAAAAAAATCAATGGAGGCGTTTTCCTCTTTCAATGTGAGTTGCAGAATGCAGCACGCATTGAAAGAGGAAAAGATAGGGAAAAATAAAGTTATTTCTCCTTTGTATGCCCCCCGGGGAGGTGCACAGGTTTGACACATTCCTAGGGTTACAGATCATTGTAAATCTGGGACTGTGTCAATACTCATGATTGTTGCGTGAGACACCCCAACGCCTATGGAACACCTCCTTCACGTAGAATAAGGAAGGGAAACATCCTTTACAACGCGGTCAGTACACCGCAGTGCTGTTACATCGCGGTCGCTACAACGACCGCATGTAACAACGCTATGCCTTTACAACGCAAGTCTTTACATCGACTTGCGCTAGATGGCGTGCTAACATTAAAAATAGTGTAGTTTACTATCCCAACACCTTCCCTACTGATAAGTGGACTGGAGTTGGAATAGTAAATTGCACTTTTTTAATGTTAGCACGCCACGTAGCGCAAGTCGATGTAAAGACTTGCGTTGCAAAGACATAGCGTTGTAACATGCAGTCGTTGTAACGACTGCGATGTAACAGCACGCGTTGTAATAACACGCGTTGTTACATCGTACATCCAATACGGAAACACTGTGCCTTGTGCTGCCTTGCCTTACTCCATATCTCTGAGGCCGTGCAAACCCACACAGGGTGGCTTTGTGCCGCCTCATATATATGACTGAGAGGCGTGCGCCACCGAAGCATTATAATAAGTGATGCTACAAAGAAATTGGCAACAAGGACAAACATGCAATAGATCTGTCCTGCTTAATTGGTTGCAAAGCCTGCAATTTAAAATATCTCATAGTGTTAATGCACCTGCTGTAGAGATCTTTCTGTGCCCAGTAAATCTCAGAGAACAATATTAACGGTAAAATAACTCTGGATGTTTATGCATTTGCTGGGGATATTTGTGTTTATCTAGTCCCAGTTTTGATCAAAGTAGCATAGAGGGTTAATGTGTCACTCGCAGAGCATATCATGTAACAAGCAGATGACAGTTTTTATGGTACGTGGCTGGTTAAGGGGGCTACTGCTTTTAAAACAGAGCTCCTTTGTAGGGGTGACATGCCTTTCATAGCTCACTGTGCTATATTAAAGGTATTACAATGTATGAACAGAAGAAGTAAAAGAAGAAGAAGAGGCCTACTGTAAGACAGCTACTCTGTTTTTGTTCCAGGTGCGACCATCATGTATTTTACTGCATTTTCTAAACACTTTTACAACTTCCAACTTTTTTGTGAACATGGACCAGTCAGAACAACCGTTGGGTGTTCTTATTTTAACATAGTCTCCAATCATGACTTTCACATTACTTACATTTTTGTAGACATTCTCTTTTCTCTTTCTTTGTAATCCTATTTTCTTTTCTCTCCAGTCCCCCTGAGCATTTTTCACACAACCTTTAGCCTAGGACATCCAACCCGGACAAACTGTAATAGAAGGGGTTCGCCCTTTAAATAATGCAAATGGAGATCAGCCTGTGGTAGCATGCGGGAACATGAGGTAACCAGTTATTCTTTTAGACATCTCTACTTTCAGTCTAAACCATTTACTCTAGCTAATTGTGTTTTCACCACTCTCTCGACAGCACCATTAGTTTGTGGGTGATACAAAGCTGAATTCCTGTGTTCAACTTCACATACCTTCAAGTACTCCTCCATCTCATGAGAACAAAACTGCACACCATTCTCTGTAAGTAGAGACCAAGGATCGCTCTTAGGCTTGAAGATGTTCTAAAACAATATTATAACTGCAGATGAAGAAATATCTTGTAAACACAAAACTTCAACCAATTTGTAGTGCAGATCATTGAGAACCAATACATATGGAGTAGAATGTTCCCCTTTTCTTGGTCCCAAGATATCCACACTGAATTATTCCCATGGTTACTTGGGCAATATCTGAAACACCAAGGGAATATTGCTAGTCGTTTAGGCCCTGCTACACACTCAACACACTCCCTGACCATACATTCCAAATCATGGTCCAGAGCCGGCCACCATAAGTTTCGATGAAGCCTCCCTTTTGTCTTTACTATACCCAGGCGTCCCTCATGAGCACATTGCAAGACTCTCTACCTCAACACTTTTGGTGGCATCACTCTTGTATCTCTTAGTGAAAACCCTTTATCAAGTGCTAGTTTGCGTAATGATTTTCCCCAACTGCTCTTATATTCTTTTAAAATTTACACTTTTGGTTTCTCTGAGTACAGAACGTGCATCATATGTTTCAAGTCTTCATCCTACTCTACCTCCTCTAACCACTCACTCTGAGTAATGCACCCCTGAGTGATTTCGCAAACATCTCCAATGTCTTCCATCTCTTCCACCAATAAATTACTCTCTTCTAGCATTATTGACAAACAGTCAACAGAAAACTGCTTGTCCCTGGTACTTATTGTATTGGAAAACAATACTCATGTAAGCTTGCAATCCACCTCCTAATATGTGAGGAGATACAGTCTAGTCCCTTTTTAGTAAAAATCTCAACCAAGGGTTTGGGGTTAGTTTGAACAGTAAATTTAAATCCCCACATAAATTGTTTGAATCTATTGACAACCCAGTTATCAGCTAGAGATTCTCTCTCGATGACTGAGTAATTACACTCCACCTTTTTCAATGATCGTGAGACACAGGATATCAGATTTTCCATTTCTTCCTTAATCTGCATGAGAATAGCTCCAAGCCATTTTGAACTGGTGTCACACACCACTTTGGTATCACATGAGGGGTCATATGCAGGCAAAGAGGGAGCTTGACCCAATTCTGCTTTTACCCCCTCAAATTCTTATGCACACTCATCATTCAAGAGGAACTCAATATTCTTTTTCAATATGTTTCTCATATAATGGGTCTTGCTAGCAAAATCCCTAATAAATTTTAAATGGGAAACATCCTTTACAACGCAACTTTTACCACGCAGTGCCTTTACGATGCAACTTTTACAACGCAAACCATTACAACGCATTGCGCTGGGGGGTGCTCTAGGATAGGGAATAGGTTTAATGTACTATCCAACACCTTCCCTACTATCCACGGGGACTGGAGTTGGAATAGTAAATTAAACAATTCACTATCCAGCGCCCCAAAGCACTATGCGTTGTAAAGGCATGCGTTGTAAAAACCTTGTTGTAAAGGCATGCGTGGTAAAAGCATGCGTTGTAATGTCATACATCCATTTAAAATAGCACTCCACCATTCAGAGAAAGGAAGACAGTTCCTCTTTGGATGCTGGTTCTTTGCTGGATGTAAAAAGAACAATTGATGGACAGAATGCAGAACAATGTCCTACATTTACCCCAGATCTGGGCCTAAATCCATCGTTTTTTTTTGCTCCCCATGGCATTCCAGTTTGAATCCAGAAATATGCAAATCAGTCTTGACCCTGTGCCCAATGGAAACAGTACAGCCCGAACTTGGGTTGACATGCAAAAAGAACAATTGATCGACAGAATGCAGAACAATGTCATACATTCACCCCAGTACAGAGATCTAGGCCTAAATCCATCTTTTTTTTGCTCCCCATGCCATTCCAGTTTGAACCCAGCCATATGCAAATCAATCTTAACCGCATGCGTGCGGCCGCTATTTTCGTGCTGTGCGGCTTTTTGCGAAAAGTCGCGTTACATGACGAGCTGAGCTCGTCATGAGCATGCGAGCGGCGCAACTCATGACGAGCTCAGCTCGTCATGCGCATGGAAGGGGTTAAACCTGTGCCCAATGGGAACAGTCATGCCCGAACTGCCAGGCCAGGTCCACCCTGGACTGGAAACAAGCATCTTAGGGCCGGTTTTGGGTTTTCACTCCTCATCAGCCAGGATAGCCTGACTCCAGCGTCATGGAGAGTAGGGGACCACCGTCTGGGCATACCCATCCCACTCGGGGTGACAAATGCAACAAGCATTGGCATAGCCAATGGGTCTCGCCTTTGGGGCCTTATAAGTGTTTAGACAGAGTTATTAGCTTTGTTAACGTTTTTAATATGTGTTGTAGAGCATTGTGAATGTTGTGCAGCACGTTTAAAAGTTATAATTTATAATTAAAAAAGTGTTATAACCATTTTTGTCCCCTTATATATAACCTAGACAACATTATATACAACTGAAGTACCCTAATAAAAACTAGAATTAACACCAAAAATGTGTTCTAGTTTTTTTGTTCACGCATTTTTCCCTGCCTGTTCTAATGCTTTGATGTTATAGTTTTTATTGTTAGGTGGGGGCAGTTCGTATCGTATCAAAACTTTTATTCGATTAGCACTTAGCAGAATCATGAAAAGTACATCATAGAATTACGGTACATAGTTAAAACACAGTATTATGATACAAATAAAAACTGATTGACATTAAAAACTTTTAGTAAAAACAATTGTTGCGAATTGTATACAAGAATGCATGGAATCATGAAAACAGAAGCTCAAACTTTACAGCGGATTTTCAAACATGATTTTAAGAAGCAAGCTACACATTTAGCGGCATTTTGTGAGTCTAGTGACTGCAGGGCCAGGTAGGCTGGCCGGCAGGTTCTCAAACCCATTGCACGAAGAAGGGGGATAATCCAGCGCTTACGGGGTTGCTCGTAATATCGGCAGCGCAAAGTTACATGTATTGTGGACTGGGATGATATTCCAATCCAGGGACATTTAATCAGATCATGCGACCAGTTTAACTCAGTGGGGAAAGTAACAAGGCGAAAGAAAGAATTAAATCGAAACCTGGTTAAAACAAATTTTTCATAATTAGATAAGAAAAAAGTTAAATATGGCTGAATACCAGGGGAGGTCTGAACCATTAGGATCTGCACATTTGTTGGCTTAATTACTTCTTGAGAAAAACGCAAATCTCTGAGGTGGTTTAAACAGAGATTTTTCAGGGCACTCCTGGTGATGTCTGATGTTGAAATAGGCTCAGAGAAGTAAGGTGTGCGGTTCATATCCTTTAGAAAATTGACTTATAATAACCAAGGAATTTTGCTCCAGCTTGCCAAGGATAAGCAGTCCGTTATTAGTGAGCGGGTTAAATGGCATTGCGGTTTATTCCAAATACGGTGCCATAGGAGGATCGGCTGACATCTGATGTTATCTGTTAGGTAGTCGATGCCCAGCTCGATGTGGCAACCGTATATTGGGGCGCTTTGAGGAAGTGCCAAAATGTATTTTAAGAACCCGTTTTGGACCTTTTGTAAATCATCTAGGAGCATAGCCCCAAACACCTGCGCCATAAGTTGCTACGCTGTGGCATTTGGCGTGATAAATTTTGAGCAACTCGGCTGGGGCTGGTTTGCCCAATTTTCTCGAAAAGGAAACAAGAGCTGAAGTTGCTCTCTGATAGAGTAACTTTTTACTTGCCACTGCTTGTTTCCAGGATAATTGATCGTCCATTAGGATACCTAAATATGGGGTATTCCCTGGCACGTTCCAATCTAACTTGTTCTATAAAAACAGGTTTAGGGTTCTTCGCCTTGGGGCCGATGTGCATGACAAAGGTTTTGCTTTTATTTACTTTCAACCCCAAGGAAAGCATGAACTGACAGTATTTGTCTAATTGTCTTTGTAGCTGAATTAGTGTTCTCGCTAAGATAACTGAGTCATCCGCGTATAGTAGAGCGGGAATAGGGCGATGATTAATAGATGGAAGGTCCTGGCTCCTTGCTAGCATGGCTGATTCTAGCCCGTTGGTATAAAGATTAAATAAGAAAGGGGCCAGGACACAGCTCTGTCTAACTCCTTTGTTTACTGGGAATGAAGGAGATAGTTCGCCGCCGATCTCATATCTCACGCACGCAGTAGCATCGGAGTAAAGCTCACGGAGAAATTTTATAAGAGGAGGGTCTACCCCCAATTCTCTGAGAATGGACCACAGCCTAGAGTGTATCACGCAGTCGAATGCTGCGCTGAGGTCTCCGTAAACTAAGTACAGATTACCTCCTTTTACCCCTACATACTTGCCTATTAGGAGGGTTAGGTTCAATGCCTGTTCAACAGTGCCAAGACCCTCCTGGAATCCATACTGGAGATCGGTTAAGATGTTATTCCCCGACGCCCAATCCTGGAGGCAATCCAAGATCAATCGGCCTGCAACTTTCCCCAGGGAGTCCAGGAGAGAGATGGGCCTGTAACAGGCTGGGTTATTGCGTTCACCCTTTTTAAAGATAGGGAGCAGAATAGAAGAAGACCAGGAGTCTACTAGGCCTATCTTTGAGACTGCTGCCATTACCTGGGTGACGAGGGGTGACCAAAGTTCTATGTTACTTACAAAGATATAGAGTGGGACTCCGTCGGGACCGGGGGCCTTACCAGTTTTAGAGGATGATAGTGCGTTAATGACCTCGTTTAGGTCGAAATAGAGGTCAACTGGATAAATTGGATCCTTGATATGGTCCTTTTCCGTCTGAGCCTCGGTTATAGCGCCGACGGAGAAACCGCCAAATATCCTTGAAAAGTGAGCCACCCACTCGTCAGCCGTCACAGCCACATCTAAGTGTTGGGAAGCTGTGGCATCTACCAAAAAGGGTGATTTAACTGTGCGCCAAAACAGGGAGCTGTCTTTACTTAGACAACTCTCATGTAGTTGGGCCCAAAGATTTTTCTTTATTTCCTTTTTGCGGTTGTGTTGTGCCAATTTGTAAGCCTTTCTAAGTTTGGCTATCTCGACTGTGTCTCTGTCTTGACTGTGAAGGGCTCTTTTTAGGGCGGTTAACGCATTACGGCAGGTAGAGTTAAACCATCCTATGGATTTCTGTTCTCGGGGTTTATGATGACAGAATAATTCTGCCGTATGACTTTTAAGATCTCCAGAAAGCTGGATAAAATCAGCTGGGGTGTGGAATCCTCTGCCAGGCAGTTATTTAACCAAGGAAGGGCTTTGGATATAACTTTGCCAGTAATTACTTCAGGATCAACTTTGGACCATTTTACGGAGAAACCGTTTACTTTGTCCATGGACAAAGATTGTTGGTTTAATAAGCTGATCCTGGTAGGGTGAGGTAGAGCAGTATTAATTGACAGGATGATACTATTTGGAAAGTGGTCGCTGGATGGATCATAACCTGTTTTAAATGATTGCAGTTGGCCCTTTAATATTTGGGAGCATAGAATGTAGTCAATAGGACTTGACATACCCCTACCGTGAAATGTGGGCTTAAATTCAACGGGTGGGTCCACAAGGTCGTTTGCATATTCCAGTTCCGAAGAGAAAAGACATTCATTAAGGGTATTACCTAAATACGAATGCGTGAAGTGGGTCAAAGGGCAGTCATTTTCATCTTGGAGACCACAAATACATTTCTTGTGATTGTTGCACAAAGGAACATTGAAATCCACCCCCCCCCCCAAATCACATAGCAGATAAGAGAGGGGTGCTTATTTCGTTGTTCTTTTATAAAAGAAGTGATTTCAATTAAAGTCTTGACGCAATCAGCAGGCAGGAGGTTGTTATACAAATTAATAAAAAAGTGTAACATGCATTTATTAAATGAGACCATTATAATTTGAAAGCTCACGCTGGTAAGAAGGACTGTTACGTTCATTGATGGTAAGTTATTTGAAAAATATGCTACTAGGCCTCCCTTTGATCTATCATGAGTTGTAGTACTAGCTGGAACGTGGTATGTTTTGTAGCCCTGAATGTGTATGGGCTCGATGGCCCAGGTTTCCTGTAAGCATACTATTTGATGTGCGTTCACTATGTCTAACCATGGTTTGTGGTTTATCTAGGAGCAGAGACCTGCTACGTTCCAAAATAAAACAGAAAGCATCCGGTTAGAGGTAGCTGAGTTACTTATATTCGACGAGACGTCAGAAGGTAAAATTCCTGGGAATGGGGAAATGTGCGTTATTGAGACAGTGGGATACGGTGCAGAATGATCGTCACACTTGGTAGGGTTATCTTGCACTAGATCTGAGTCTGATGAACTTAGAGAGACTGCGTGCCAGGGTGCTTAATCGTTGTTATTACTTCTGGGGGCACTAGTGGTTCATAGACCATTTCTACAGGAGAGGGTGGTGATATTGAAGTGGATTCTGCCATTATAACTAAAATACCATCCGTAGGATGTAGGCTCGAGGAGCGATGAGCTGGTTGCAATAATTTAGACTCGTGGAGGGAGGGGCCTGTGCTATCCTGGTTATTGCAGGCTGGTGGTCAATCCACCATTTCCAAACAGTCGTATCTATTTGCTAGTGAAACGCCTCTCCATCCAAAAGTTGGAGCAACATCTCTACCTCCATGTCCTGGCCAGTCAACCCAATCTCGTCTTCTGTCCCAGTTTCCAACTTGAGTCCAGTTCCATTCTGGACCTTCGTTATATCGAGGTGTTGGCGGGTAGAAATACGAGAGTCTTTTGGTATCTATCCCGTCGTTTGTTATTTGCGTACCCCAGGAGCAAATATGCTCAACTGTGAGTGGATCCTCAAAATTAACGATAACGCAGTCTCCCTGGATTCTTTTTGGCTCTTTACCTATCCAGGGGGACCCTGCGGACCATTGTGACTCTATTATCTGAATACGGTGGAAGGGGTCTATTGGTAGATAACCAATGTAGTACTTTGTTTCTTAGGGACCAACCTGGTTCTTCCGAGTTTGTACTCAGCACGGGAACTCCGGTCATGATCACCACATACGGACTAGCTTCTGGGGGTAAGTGGATAGGATAACCACCCATCCTCCTAGTCCTAGGGATAGTATTTTGAACCCCTTGTGGTTTAGCTTGAACAGGCGCCTGAGTAGATAAAGGAGCTGGAACTTTTGTTACAACGGGACTCTTCTTCGCCGCTGTAGGTGGGGGTTTTTGTAGTACAGCTGACACTGTGGTAGCCGGTTTTGGTGCTACCGCCCCTTCCTTGGTGGTTTTGGGGTTAGATTTTTGCACCACAGTTTGACCGGGACCTGTACCCTTTTGGGTTTTTAAAGCTGTGGTCAGTGCTGCTATCTGTTTTTCGATCTTTGACAGAGTCTGTTCAATAGGTTGCACGTAAGATTTGAATAGTTCCCCATATCTAGTCAATAGTTGGTTATCAGTACCACAGATTTCACACCCTCTTCCCGCATTACTGCTAACACTAAGGTTAGCAGTATTTGTGGAAAGGTTAATTGTTTCTACGGGTGTGGGATTTGGCTCTTGCTGTAACGAGACAGCTTGACTTGGAGACTGAGTAGTAGGTGAAGCTTGGTGGTTAGGTTGTTTCGTGGAGTAGGTCGGTTTGCGGGATTTTTTGTTTTGATTTCTCTTTTTCTTGGGTATCGCTCCCTCCCTTAAACCCCTATTTAGTGCTGTGGTGAAGTCCTCCCTGCTCGGGCTTGCGAAAAGAGCTGGGGTTTTCTCCAATGACAAGGATGTCTGTGAATCTGATAGCTCTAAAGATACAGACAAATCAACTGTACATGGGACAGTGTGTGAGTCGGCATGCTCTTCTAATAGTGCGCCGGGTTCTAGAAGGCGCAAGGGAGTTTTAGCGGCAGCAAGCAAGCCCAACGAGGAGCGTTTGGCCGTGGCCAAGTCCTGCGAAACCCTCCGTTCCAGCAGGATTATGCCCTGGTCAATTTTCTCATTTGCCCTGGAGATAAATTGGTCAATAGGGCCGGTTACCTGAGCAGCGCTTTGTACTTTTTTGCTTCTGGTACCTCTAGGTGACATGGTCGGGTTTGCAGAACAGTCAAAGGGGATACAATATAACAACAAATGTAGAATGGAATTGGATCAATGATGATAGATAGCGCGATGCAAATGTTAATAAGGTGGCCCAGTCCAGTCTTACCCGGTCTTGAACAGGCTTAAACGGGCCCGCCCTTGGCCCGGGCTTCGCCCGGCATCCCGCGAGACGGGGATGACGATGATTTTAAGCACCTCCTGGCGCGAAAAGCTGTCACTGGGTGCCGCTAGGGCTGCTGGGGATTGTAGTTTTTATGCCCCGCCCACACTCCACTCGGCGGCCCGACTCCACGATGGTGCTAGGAGTAAGGCGGCGGGAGGCGGGCAGGCAGGACCCTAGACGCAGTTCTTCCCTGGGCAGGAGCAGTTAATAGCAGGTGAGGCAGAAAGGACCTGGTGCAAACAAATTCATCATAGTAACATAACATAACGGGTATTTGTAAAGCGCACTTTCACCCACAAAGGGGCATATTGGTGCTGAATAACAGACGTCTATTGGCTACCCAAAAGCTAGAGCAAAGAATAATGTGTGTAAAGAGTGGCTGGCACAGTGACCGTGGAGAGAAGACGGCTCCATGGAGAATGATGGTGTGTATAGTCCAATAGCGCTATGTTCCTTTGAGGTTTAGAGATTTTGAGCTGGCTTAGCTCAAAGTAGCATTTCCAGGCATAGGTGTAGTTGTGTCAGTGTGAATGAGGGAAGTGAGAAGGTATGAAGCAAGAATGTGGTGCAATTGGTGAGTGTGGTTCGAGGCTAGAATATATATATATAGAATCTGAAATTATGCAGAAATCTGTTGGTTATTTCCTTAGCAAACCAAAAAAAGAATTCCTTTCTGTGTAACTAGCTTTTAGTTTGTGACCCAAAAGGTCTACCCACTAATATGACTTTTTTAGTGTTATGACGTGACACGGATAATTATATCTGCACAGAACTAAGTATCTTTTTGTCTCACAAAGTTTATTTGAATTATATTAAAACATGTAAATTCATTTCTTACACAGCATTTTCTAAAAACATTACATCAATCAAAGTTTATCCAATGCATTAATTGATTCTACCACAATTAAAAATAATCAATACAAAGTACTAATTACATATGAAGAGATTTAACAAAAACAATATCACATTAAAACTGTGGTATATAAATAAATAATACCGGATCTAGGTTTTACTGGACATAGCAATAACAGATAGCTCAATAAATAAGAGTCAAGATTCGAGGTAGTAGGAGTTTGCAGGTTTAATACAGCATAAAGGACAGGAACAGGACAACCTGCACGGGAACAGGATGGCAGGGCCCTGCAGGGGGGACAGGGAATGAGCTGGCGTGGCCCGGCAGCTGCCGGGGCTGGATCTGGGATGAGCGCGCTAACTTTAATAACAATACACAAGCATATATACTAAAACAGTTGCATTACAGTGAATACAGTAGGCGGAGCAGTGGGTGTGGTCAATAGCAGTCGCGAAAGATAAGGGTGAAAGTGGGTGTAACAGGAGGCGTATACATAGACATGTGATGTAAACGTAACAGAATATGTCATAAATGGGGCGGAAACATGGAGGGGGCTACCTAAGGAGCCGGGACCTCTAACCTAGTGGTGCGCGCAAACTGACAATGACGTGTTACTAGGAGAAGCTGGGGGCTATGAACTCTGTGCTAGGAGTAGAGACTGAAGTCTGGAGGGTCAGGGCAACATGTACCTACCACTATCTAGTATCTGATGTTTAGAGGACATGTTGATAGAAACTAAAAGTTATCGGGGTAAAGGCTAACAGACACTAAGACCGGTGCATGCATTATTCTACATGTAGTGCGTGATGAAGAATATTAAATGACCATAAATACAGTATTTCTCTTACATGGAGACGTAAAGGCTAGACTGTGACGGAAACTATTGATGCGATTCAGTAGTTTAGGAATGCAGAGAAGGAGGGCTGGACTGATAACTAGAATCATAACATACTCTTGGCAGACTCGTAGGCAGAGCCAGGCTGAACCGGGCACTGTGAGGCAGGAAGTAAGTGAAGGGTCGAGGATACAGGTGGGGGCTGTATCGCTCCTCAGCGAGGGTTCAGGAGACAGGAGCTGAATCTGGTGTCCGGGCCCTTTTGAGGCCTAGAAACGGGGACTTTACAATGAAATAACGTGCACACTGAGAAACGTGGCAACGTAACTTTACATAGGCCTAATACTCGTAGCTTTCACGCCAACTGGGAACTGGCATACTAGGGATGGACACAACTGTAATTGCGTCTTTAATCAAACATGGGGGATGCATATGCATATTAATCATGCACACATAACATAAGATGGAGGACACGTAGGGACACAGAACATGGCAAAATTTACTTTTCCACATTCCCTCCTTGTCACTACGTTTCCATCAGGAAACATCAATATTCATGATACCATCTATCATTTCATACAGTATCATTTGCTCGTCTCGAATTTTCTTGGAACGGGATTTAGAACGGGACTTGGGGCTAGGAATACAAGAGGTAGCACAAATGCCACAAATCGCAGGGCCACATTGTATACAGAGGCAGCAACTGAATATGATCGCTACTGCAATACCCAGAAATGACAATACTTTCCATCCCCAGGCGGAAATTATATTCCAGAACCAACCGGACCATGTCCGGGTGCCTGGATCTTGGTGTAACATATGGGCAATTTTATGGAGTCTGGTTATAGCTGAATAAACAGACGGCGCGTTATTAGGAATGAAAATGCAGCAACTAGATCCGATGACTCTACATGCCCCGCCCCTATCGGCCAGTATGACGTCAAGGATGAGACGATTCTGGAGCACGACAATTCTCATAAAGGATTGTTCTTCGGTTAAGTTACTTAGAGCAGAAGTAGTCTCAATCACTACTGCTTCGAGTGTTCTGGTTAATCTACGTATCAGTTTACTATTCACAACAGTACCTAAATAGGGAAATACACCTTTATTGATATCTATGTATTGTTCTAGAGCAGTTTCAGTATAATCGACAATCGGGAGGTCTCTTTTGTGTCTGGTATGTACTAGGTGGGGATTCCTATGGTAGTCAGGTGGGGCTAGAAAAACTGGTGGCAGTAGGAAGGCAATGTAACAGGTTCCCTCCCAATCGAGGGGCAGACGAACATATGCGGTCTGACCACAAACAAAATAAGAATGACGTGAAGTTTTAAAAATAGATTTCCTACTGTCACTATACTTGACAATAGTAGTACAATCACTATGTCCTACATGTACGGAACCATTCTTTCGGACACATAATTCGCCTTTAACTGGTAGTACTGACATAGCAGGTAAGTCTGGAGTAGTATCAGACTGAACATTCAGGACCATGAAATTCGAAGAATAATTACCCAAATTATAAACTTCATTTTCTAGATCTAACCCTGTTCTGTGGGGAAGACCTTGCTTGTCTGGAAAACATGTACTGTTAAGAAAAGACATATCTGTTGAGGATGACATTAACGTGGACCATGCTCCACATGAACCATTATGTGAAAATGGATAAGGAAAGAGTGGCAGAACTCCCTTCGGTGTCTGGAAAGGGGGGAGTCGACCACACACCCAACAATTAGTGGCATTGCTGGTCTGGTGTGAATAATGTAACATGCGGATAAAGGAATTATTACGCATAGCAAGACGATAAGAGAGTTCATGAGGAGGCAGATCACTAAACGTGTGCTCTACCGTAGCATTAGCAGACTTATTTACATGAGAAATAGGAAAATACAAATAAAATGCATAACCTGTGCAGGTAGTCATAAGGCTGAAAAACAATATGAAACTTAGAAAAACGATACATCGGATTGAGTTTTGACTAACTCTCTCACTATGGGGGTCTATTTTATACATGTCAGAAACCGGTCTAACCGTTTCACCTAGGGGAGGACTTAGACAATTAAACTGGCTGACTTATTTTACTAGACCTTAGTTTTTGCTTATACTCCTGCTGCGGAGTTTTCTCTAACAGGGAGGGTTCAGTATCATTGTCTTTTGCGGGACAGTCCTTAAGAATAGTACTTTGGCAGTCCTTCAAATCCTCGGAAATGTTCTTAGAAACAGGCTTCAATCCATAAAACTTCTTCACATGTGACAAATGGACCCAGCCCTTCCTGCCTTCCAGCTTGACGGCAGTACGGGTGGCCAGGAGGACCTGTCTGGGTTCTTTCCAGCGGGGCTCCAGCGGACTTGAACGATCAAAATTCCGGACAAGAACCATGCATCCGGGAACGATTTCATGCGGTGCCACCTCGGTATTGTCTGGAAATGCGGCGGCAACCTGTGAACGACAAGAGTGTAGGGCAGACATCAAGGAAGCTAGGTAATCTGTCAGCATATTACTTGAAACATCGTAATACTTCGGGGTCTAGGTGTACCCCACATATTAGGGGGGCGGCCGAATACGACCTCGTACGGGGACAGACCTGATCTGGAATGTGCGACCATGCGCATATAAAACAAAGCGACTGGCAGAGCTACTAGCCAGTCCACACCTTTCTCTTTACAAATCTTGGCAATACGGATTTTCAGGGTCTGATTATGTCTCTCTACGAGACCGGCTGCTTCAGGATGGCGTACACAATGGAACTTCCACTGGTACCCTAACAAAAGGGAAACGTGTTTCATAAGCTCAGATGAGAATGGCTGGCCGTTATCAGAATATATGACTCTAGGGAGTCCATAACGGGGGAAGAATTCACGAACCAACTGCTTGGCAGTGGTTGCGGCTGTGTAATCTGGAACTGGATATGCCTCTGTCCACCTGGACAAAGCGCATACAACTACAAGGACATACTTGAAACCTCGACATCGCTCCATCTGAATATAATCCATTTGGAGGACTTCAAAAGGGTGGTCAGGGGGCTGGAATCCACCTTGTTCCACCGGGACACTTTTACCTGGATTAAACTGGCAACATATCATACAGGTACGGACTTTCTGCTTGGCTGCAGCTCGTAAATGCTTATTGAACCAAATGTTCTGGATACTGTCTAACATAGCTTTTTCTCCTAAATGTGCTGGACTATGTGCGGTATTGATAATGACTTGAACCATAGAGTCGGGGAGAAACCATGTGGCTCTACCCTTCGTTACCCATCCCTGATCTGTCTGGACCCCTCCTTGTTCGGACCATTTCTTGATTTCATCGGGAGTAGCATGTAACTGGATATCTATGACATCTTGAGTAGGGTCCTTAACTGTCATGCATGTAGTCGGATCTGGAGTATGTGTCTGTGTCGGATTAACTGGAATGTCTGGAGTCTGTGCTGTAAGCTTGGCTGTGCGATCTGCTAGATCATTACCTTGAGAAATAATGTCAGTAACTTTCGTATGTGCTTTGCATTTCATGATGGCAATAGATGTCGGTAAATGTATGGCATCTAATAGAGCTTGAATAAGGAGACCATGCTGAATCTTGGTTCCATGAGAAGTCATGAAACCTCTCTCCTGCCAGAGCACTCCAAAGTCGTGTACGACTCCGAATGCGTAGCGTGAATCTGTATAAACATTAACTTTCAGGTTCTTGGCGTGTATGCAGGCTTGTGTCAGAGCAACTAGCTCTGCTGCTTGAGCAGACAGGGTGTCAATACGGTGTGTTTCTATAACTTCAGTGTCAGTAGTCACTGCATACGCGGCTACTAGTTCTCCTGTACTTGTTCTCATACATGAACCATCCACATAAAGTGTCAGGTCGGGATCTGGTAATGGAATATCTGTCAGATCTTGTCTTGGCTTAGTCATAATATTAACTACTTCCACACAGTCGTGTGTGGCAGGATTCGAATTAACTGACGGTAACAGTGTAGCAGGATTTAGAACGTTGCAGCGTCTGATTTCTATGTGTGGCTGGAACAGTGTCAATTCATAACCTGTTAAACGTGCAATTGTCAAGTGCTGAGTCTGTGTTCGGTTTAAAAGAACTTCCACGGAGTGTGGAACTTGTACTGTCAAGGAATGTCCTAATACTATGGAATCACTTTGTCTGATAGCTAGAGCTGTGGCTGCAACTGACTTGAGGCACGCAGGCAGAGCCTGGGCTACAGGATCTAATGTGCTCGAAAAATAAGCACAGGGCTTGTATTGTCCTGCTTGATCTTGTGTGAGAACAGATAATGCTGTACCTTCGCGTTCTGTGACGAAAAGTGTAAAAGACTTACTGTAGTTCGGTGTAGCTAGAACTGGAGCTTGGCATAAAGCTTTCTTTAACTCATTGAAACTAAGTGTATGTTCAGATGTCCAAGGGAGGACAGTCGATAGGGCTGCCTCCTGTGTCGTTAACTGTATCAGTGGTTTAGCTAGAAATGCATACTGAGGAATCCATTGTCTACAATAAGAAGTAAGGCCGATAAAAGCACGTACCTCCTTCTGTGTCTTGGGCTGAGGAAGACTCGCTATTAACTGGATACGGTCGGGTGTCAACTGCCTACCCCACTTGGACAGTAAGTGGCCTAAGTAGATCACTTGCTGGACACAGAATTGAAGCTTCGAAGGGGACACCTTGTGCCCCATCTCGGCAAGAAAATACAAGACTGTAAGTGATGCTCGCTCGCAAGCACGTTCAGAACGGGCTGTGATCAGTAGATCATCGACATACTGGAGCAGGGCAGTGTCTGTTGGCATGTGAATGTTGTCTAGTTGTCTCTTAAGTGCTTGACTGTAAATACTAGGACTTTCTGTGAAACCTTGAGGAGCTCGTGTGAACATATAGCTCCTTCCATTTAAACAAAATCCGAAAAGAAACTGGCTGTCTGGATGAATGGGGACACTGAAAAACGCGTTCTTGAGGTCTATGACTGTAAAAAATGAGGCTTCGGAATCAATGGCTGTCAATAGGGAAGAAATATCTGGAACAACTGGATACTGGGGAATTATACATTTATTGAGTTCTCGAAGGTCAATCACTAATCGATATACTGGGGGTGCATTTGGATCAGTACGTTTCATGACTGGAATGATCGGAGAATTACATACATTGGAGTCAGTTTCTACAACTACTCCTTGAGCGATGAGCTCGTCAATAATTTTGGATAAGGCTGTTACAGCCTCAGGTGGCAATCTGTACTGTCTGATTCGTGGTAACACTACACCTGGTTTGAGAGTCACACGATGGGGTGTGATTTGCATATAACCTACATCAGTTGGACCTTGCGCCCATAGATGCTGCGGAACATTAGACAATCTCGGATCAAAATCTCGTAATACATAGTGACCCTTGAAGTCACGTAGAAACAGTCGTATTCCCTCTGGGGAACAACATATGACTGCACCTAATTCTTTCAGTGTCTTAATGCCTAACAAATTTTCTGGACATGACTTCGTAAGTAACAGATTAGTAGTGCGGGACAATGGACCTACTTCTAGAGTAACTGGCTTAGATATCTCGTTTACAATAGGCTTTCCTGAAAATCCAAGGGAAACATTTCTAGAGCCTGAGAGCGGAGCCCCTGGAACTTCGGCGTGACTGATGGTCGTCCTACTTGCCCCTGTATCAATTAGAAACTTTCTGTCTTTCCCTAGTACTTGACTATGAACATAGGGACCTTCTTGATCTACAGGAATCTCGATGAGAGGCAAGCCTACCTCCCTCTCTAGGCTGTTTCATGAATATGGCTGATACTCTGGATACTCGGACTGTGCATACTGGTACATCTGTTGTGTAACATGCTGTGTTGCAGCAATAGGCTGCGGTGCTGGAACTGCCTGTTGTGCATTCTGTGGCTGAGAAGTCTGTGAAACTTGTTCTTGTCTAGGCGGACGTGGTCTTTCTTTAGTTTTACCAGTGGCTATATTATGTTTCAGAACTGCACACTCGTTTATAAAATGACCTGGCTGTTTACAGTAATTGCAGGTCCCTTTAACGGGAACTGTAGGATGACTGGCTTGATTCGGACCCCTCTTCTGACTGTCTTGAGGAACAGATTGTGCAACTAGTACTTACATTTTCGTGTCTTTCATACGTTTTCTTTCGTGTTCTTGCTCTTCTCTGATTCTATTCTGGTGGTACTGGAGCATCTGTAACATCTGGGACGGGGTACTAGCTTGCCATGTACTTTCGACTTTCAAAACTCGATTCTTAACTTGTGGACTTGAATTCTCGACTAATTTAGTAACAAAAAGATGAGGGTATGACTCGCTACTTGTCTTCAAGCCACTGTTTATAATAAAACATTTCTCGAATCTAGAATAAAAATCACTAGTGTCTTCGTCTTGTTTCTGTTTACAGGCTGAGATTGCATCCCAGTCTTCCTTTTTAGTGGCTAATAATCTGGGCAAAACTTGTATTAACAATTCTGGTAATTCTTTACATTTCTCTCCAAGACCGGTACCTGGTACTCGTATCTTATCTTCAGCTTCTAGAACTGCCCAATCGATCTTTTTCTCTCCCACCTCCCATTCCTTTTCCTTGAGTTTTTCATATATGCCTGCGGGCAACAGGACTTTTAGCATTTTAATAATATCTGGATACGTGTATTCTCCCATACGGAGCATGTCTTTTAATTCTCGGTGGAACCCTGCTGGATCTTTGTCATGACAGGGAATTAATTTCTTCATTTCTAAGAGTTCCATCTTTGTAATCGGGGTGTAAACAAATACTCTTTGCATTTCACCATCTGTTGTCCTGACTGGGTGTACTTCTCGTAACGGGTTCTGTCTATCTATGTAAAACGGTTTACTTTCTGGAGGTGAGACATGAACAAAATGCGGGTTCAAAAACGTTCTATATTTGTGGCGCTGTTCTAGAATAACACTAATTAAATCGGTACCTAAACCTTTCCATCTATACTGGAGTAACTCGTTCAGGACATCATGTAACGGACCTGGATCAGAATGTTGACCCTCATACAGAGTAATGAGGTGCTGGATCATATACATACCCACCAGTCGTTGCTCGGCTGGGGGCAGTTTCAGAAACATTTGTGCCACTATTTCATCTGAAAAAGTGGTAGAATCAGTAATCCATCGGACTGCTGATCGGGCTAGTTCTTGTTCATGCATAGTACTTAACTCACTATAACCGATTCGTGATTTCAGAATGTGATCGGTAGCTTGAAATACTTGTTCTAGAGAACTTTGTTCTGGTGCTGGATGAGGAACAGTTTTCTTGTAGTCTAGACGTGAATGTCGGTCTGGAAATCTAGATTTTCCTACATACGCTATTCTGGCGGGATTCTCGTCCTCTACCTCTTCAGTAGAAGAGTCATTCTCTTTCTCGCTTACTTGTGCTGCTTTACGTTGTTCGTGTAACTTTATTATTTCCTTACGAATTCTCTTGTACATACTCTCTATACTACTGATAGTTCTGTGTTTACCCTCGGCTATATTATAACTCCACCTTGTCAGGATTCTCATTTCGGCCGGATCCTTGGTCGGATAATCTTGTTCCCTTATTAAACAATTAATCAGAAACTTTAATAACATGAGCTGGATCTCAGCTTTCCTTTGAGACATGGCTTCGCCAATACTTTCTGGATCATCCCCTGTACGGATGAAACGATATATTCTGTCTAGATCTTCTTTCATATTCGGTAGGGTATCCAAATACCCGGTCACCCGTCTTACACGGATGGAATATATAACTGTACTATCATCACCTGCAACTGGATCATAGCGGCATTCAGTAAGAGCTCGTCGGATTTCTGCAACGGACTTATATTTGGGCGTACGCTGTAACGCACATTCATGTAACTCGACTAACGTTAAACGTTGGTGTGGTGGCGGGGTACCAGGAGGACCTCCTCCTGCGGCCCCATACTGGAATCGTCGACTGATACTCTTCGTGCTGGCAGAGTGGGAAATTGTAATGTGGGCTGAACCGGGGGTATCGTAGCAGGTACTCCGGTGACTGGAGGAGCAGGAATGGCATGATTTACAGGGACTGGCGGAACAGGATTTGCATACTCTGGGACTGTGTCGTCCAAGTAGGACGAGATGAAAATATCAGCTGCAGTCGGTTTGTGACGTAGCTTGGTCGGAACTAATGGTGGCGGAAAATTACTGGATGCCTCCGGGGTCGCTTTTGGCAAGCCCTCGGCAAGAAGAGGATACATACCCTTAGTGAGGGCATGCCTCTGTCTGTCTGACTGTTCGGTTTTGACTCGTTCACCTATCTCGATTAATTCCCTTTCGTGGGCTCGTTCTAAGGATTCTCTACTTAATTCTGACTTTCTGATTTCTTTTTCGGTTCTTTTATGAGATTCTTTGCGCCATAACTCGATGGCATCTTTCTGTGACTGTCTGGCTTTCTTTTTCCATAATGCTTCTTCTACTCGCATGATGCACTCGGCATCCCATGTACCCGATACGGGCCATCTATACTTCTCTTCTAACTGTTTGGTATACTCTACCCATAAATCTAGATACAATATGGCACTTATGCCATGCTTCTGATACATAAAATGACCTGGACTGTCCCTAGGCGGGACAGGAACTGCTTCTTCTAACAGACCTTTTCTAGTTCTTAACTGACGTAGTTTGGAAAACCACGGCATGACTGGACTGTAATCTAGACACAATACAATACACAATGAACACGATAATTACTCCACATTCATACCACGACATTAAAATACATGAAAAACATTTAAAATAACAGTTCGGACAGAATACTACCTGGAATACGGAAAACAGAATACATGAATTTTCTTGAGAACAGAACTGACTAGAACAGAAACTAGATGCACTGCTGAAACAGTACGAAACTTACCGGTCTCATAAAGAGACACGTCAGGACCCGCATCCACCGGAGTGGACACTTCGTTTTGGGATCTGTGTACCACCAAACCCCACGGACCAGAGACAATTAGATTGACCCTGTCTAGATACTACCCCAGCAACGGTACTCACCGGGCAGCAAGAACGGAAGGCCTCGGACTGGACTGGACTGCTTCGACGCCGGACGGACGAACTTCGGACTTCAGTTACGGGTGGGCCTCCGGATACTTCGGACCTTGGACTCTCGGCTTGGGCTCTGGTCGGGACTCGCCGCGTTCCTCCACCGCCTCGTCTGGATGCTGGACCGCCACCTCCGTCTCCTCCGTGGGCCTGAGGGATACTTGAAGCAGAAATATCTGCACGTGGCCGGTATGGTTCCGTCACGGCTGCAGAGGGTCAGGGGGCCGGCGTGGCTTCACCGGCGCGTGGGGAAAGGGCAAGTCCCTATTCGGGCGCCATTATGTGGTATATAAATAAATAATACCGGATCTAGGTTTTACTGGACATAGCAATAACAGATAGCTCAATAAATAAGAGTCAAGATTCGAGGTAGTAGGAGTTTGCAGGTTTAATACAGCATAAAGGACAGGAACAGGACAACCTGCACGGGAACAGGATGGCAGGGCCCTGCAGGGGGGACAGGGAATGAGCTGGCGTGGCCCGGCAGCTGCCGGGGCTGGATCTGGGATGAGCGCGCTAACTTTAATAACAATACACAAGCATATATACTAAAACAGTTGCATTACAGTGAATACAGTAGGCGGAGCAGTGGGTGTGGTCAATAGCAGTCGCGAAAGATAAGGGTGAAAGTGGGTGTAACAGGAGGCGTATACATAGACATGTGATGTAAACGTAACAGAATATGTCATAAATGGGGCGGAAACATGGAGGGGGCTACCTAAGGAGCCGGGACCTCTAACCTAGTGGTGCGCGCAAACTGACAATGACGTGTTACTAGGAGAAGCTGGGGGCTATGAACTCTGTGCTAGGAGTAGAGACTGAAGTCTGGAGGGTCAGGGCAACATGTACCTACCACTATCTAGTATCTGATGTTTAGAGGACATGTTGATAGAAACTAAAAGTTATCGGGGTAAAGGCTAACAGACACTAAGACCGGTGCATGCATTATTCTACATGTAGTGCGTGATGAAGAATATTAAATGACCATAAATACAGTATTTCTCTTACATGGAGACGTAAAGGCTAGACTGTGACGGAAACTATTGATGCGATTCAGTAGTTTAGGAATGCAGAGAAGGAGGGCTGGACTGATAACTAGAATCATAACATACTCTTGGCAGACTCGTAGGCAGAGCCAGGCTGAACCGGGCACTGTGAGGCAGGAAGTAAGTGAAGGGTCGAGGATACAGGTGGGGGCTGTATCGCTCCTCAGCGAGGGTTCAGGAGACAGGAGCTGAATCTGGTGTCCGGGCCCTTTTGAGGCCTAGAAACGGGGACTTTACAATGAAATAACGTGCACACTGAGAAACGTGGCAACGTAACTTTACATAGGCCTAATACTCGTAGCTTTCACGAGAACTGGGAACTGGCATACTAGGGATGGACACAACTGTAATTGCGTCTTTAATCAAACATGGGGGATGCATATGCATATTAATCATGCACACATAACATAAGATGGAGGACACGTAGGGACACAGAACATGGCAAAATTTACTTTTCCACAAAACAGAAGAAAGTCCTTTGTCGACGCGTTTCGGTGCCTTAAACAGTTCTAACACCTTCTTCAGGACAGACTTTTAATTAAAAACCAAATTTCTTCAATCTAAAAACAAATGCATACAGTTAATATCATATATTTCTGTGAGTGCAAGATACATTACATTACATTAGTGCGCATGGTTGCCCACGTGTCACAGTGTCAGTAAAGAGAGATTATCTTACTTGCTAATGAATTCTTGTGGATCTTTATATCTTACAGGATTCCACACACTAGAGGACGGGATGTCTCAAGGTCCTCTGTTTAATATTGGGAGAATAATATCATTTGTGTCTTTTTTCCGGATTTGCAGCTTTAAATCAGCGCCGGGTCATGTGAGGTTTATTAACTTCGGCTCAGTCTGAAAAAAGAGCATTTATATTTATGCATCTCTTTTTTTTAATATATGTTTAAAGTGCCTACTATGTCAGCAAAACACTGGTTCACCACATACCTTCAAATTTGATCAGTACTTTACGATGGTTTTATCCTTTCGTCATGGAATTGATTTTGCTTCATACTATAGTACCCGGATACTTCTGTATTTCTTTTGCAGGGTATCCTGGGTAAGAATATTGGTATCAGTATAAGGTAATTCTCTTGTGCTAGTGTTTATACAACACTTTTTTTTTTAAATAATAAAAGTAATAAAAGTAAGTGAGCTACCGCCTAGATTTGGAGCCCACTAGTGTGGATTAATCTCCATTCTTGAGCTTAGCCACTAATTCAGTGTAGCCAGACATTTCATGCCTTGTTGGGGTGTATGGATTTCTTATATTTAATCAGACCTACCACCCATGGGACAGTGCCTTTTACCAACAGTAGGGGATGGCAAATGAATTTAACAGTCATTTACAGAAAGGAACTCTACTGAGTATTGTTTTGCAAATAGGAGTTCCCTTAAATCACTGTTGGTTGATGAGACTGGCTCCACAACAGTTTGTCTGGCGAGCACACACTCCCCCGCAGTGCCTGACCCCTTACCTCGTAATCGCGAATGCCGTAGCGATCGACACGTCCTCTCTCCCACCGATGGAATGTAAATGACTGTTAAATTCATTTGCCATCCCCTACTGTTGGTAAAAGGATTATTTTTAATTGTGGTAGAATCAATTAATGCATTGGATAAACTTTGATTGATGTAATGTTTTTAGAAAATGCTGTGTAAGAAATGAATTTACATGTTTTAATATAATTAAAATAAACTTTGTGAGACAAAAAGATACTTAGTTCTGTGCAGATATAATTATCCGTGTCACGTCATAACACTAAAAAAGTCATATTAGTGGGTAGACCTTTTGGGTCACAAACTAAAAGCTAGTAACACAGAAAGGAATTCTTTTTTTGGTTGGCTTTTTACCCAGTCCTTTCTGGTACTCTGGGAAACTCTCTCTTTTGAAACTGTTCCACAGCTCTAGTAGCTGGAGAGTTAGGTACGTTTGGAGTTAAAATCATGAACACTCTACGGATCTTCGGCTTCTCCGAAGACCAATTTAAGAAACTTACGGGAGGCAGTTCGAAAAATATTAACTCGATGACTCTATCTAGAGGTGATGAGGAAAGATGGAATAAATTGTGGAATTTGAAGAAAAAGATGATCCGAACCGAATTACATTCACAGTTTATCATCCAATATTGTAGAAAAGGAATTATACCTGTGGGTCTCCAAATTAAAAATGAGCCTGGATTATTTGTAAACAACGAAAAGTTCAAGGAAAACTGGACACTCATCGCGAACCAATGTAGTCGCGATTGGATGTTACTTATAATCGAAACAGCCCAAGACATAATAATAATTGAAAGAGAGGAAATTGAAAAACTAGAGAAGGAGCTTAATGAGAACACAGCCCTTGATGATGCCAAGAAAAAACTGGATGAAATTAAAGAAGATATCATTGGCTATCAGGAATATATGATTAATAAAAAATCTAATAAACTAAGAAAGGACATAGCCAATTATAAGGTGGAGACTGTTTACCCCTATATTCAGAAAGATTATTATGACCAACCAGCCACTACTGAATACGGAGGCAAACAGTTTCATTATAATAGAAACAGATTCTATAAAAAGAATGTAACTTTCTCAGATACCTCGTACAATAGCTCAGACTCAGAGGGAGAGAGGAATGGGGATAACAGAAAAAAAAAGACCAGCGAGATGGGGAAGCCGGTAATAGTAGGGAATATACACCTGCTTTTTTAGGCCAACAACAGAGGCACCAAACCAGGGGTTTCAGAACACGGGGGAGGGGCCGTCCTGGCAATACACAAACGATGAGGAGACCATACATAAGAACCCGCAGTCACAAGGACTGGGAATAGACACTGGAAATTTTAAAGCCCCAATCATCAATCTCTCAGACAAAACCTTGTCCACATATGATGTTAGTGTTTTAGAAAAAGGATTAGGATTTTCCCCAAGTACACAGGGATGCAGATATGCAATAGAAAGAGATGTAAGAGACTTATTCAGAAAAATTAGAATCAAACATTTTTTTGAAGGTAAAGAAGAGAGACTATCGGACAGTAAATCAGGCCTTAAACCCCCATCAACATGGACACCGAATATAGGCATGGTCGGCCAGGAAGTGGACACCTTCGAGAAGGTGGTTATAAGTAGCTTAGAAAAACTTTTGGACGAAAAAGTTTGGACAGAAAACAACTTGTCTAAAACAGAAAGAGAGGCCCTAAAAAATTTGTCAAAATGTAATGACATAACAATTAAGCCGGGGGACAAGGGGGGTAGTATAGTGATTTTAAAAACTGAAGATTATGATCAAAAAATGCTTAAGTTGTTAGATAATAAATCACACTACAGATCATCGAGTGCTAGAGACTGGGAAGATTTAAAAAAGAAAGTAAGGGGGCGTGGCCAAGATGGCGGCTTGAGAGGACGTGGATCGCGAGGCTCCCCGGCCCTGTGCCCCTATCACACGTTTCTCTGGCTGCCACCCCCTTGAGCACCTGCCCAAATCCAGCGCCTGCCAACCCTGCTTACTTGGAAGGTCTCCGGCCGGGTCTCTCTGAGCTGAAGACCGCCGGTGCCCCGCTTCCTCCGCCGCCAGCGCGGCCTGTGTAACGGCGACGAAGGTTAGAGCCCTTCCGCCACACATCCAACCTTCAGCGGGTGCGGGCGTTGGCCGGAGCACCGTACAGGCGAGCAGCGGAACACGGAGTGGCGATCTGGGCGTCCGGCAGCGGATGGCCGGGAAGGACAGTGCGCCCAGCCTTCTCCGGACGTAACGTACCCCGCCAGCAGCCAACCGACAACTCCAGGCCCCGGCGTGGGCCTACCAAGCGACCACTCGTGCCTCCTCTCGGCGGGCCTGCGGAAGCTTGCATTGCGCAGGGCACTAGCCATCGGCCCCGCGCACCCCACTGGACTTCCCCCACCTCATCGGCTGCCGCCGGAGGAAACGCGCCGGTGTCGGCGGCTCCGCCCCCTCGAGGCCTTGGGCATCCCGGCGGAGGCCCTTCGAACAATTTAGGCCCTGGCGCGGGCCTACCGGGCGGTGGCACGGGACCAACCCCGCCGATCCCACGGAGCCCTACACCGGGCGGGGTGTCGGTCGCCCGCTCTCCACGACTCACCGGTATCCCCCTCACGCCTCCGACCTCCAGCGGGGGGGACCCGCCTGCGCTGGGGCCTACCCGCCCCGGTCCTTCCGATCACTGCGAGCCCCACCGGGGGCCTCCGGCCACTCTACGCCCCGGCGTGGGCCTGCTGGGCGGCCGGAGAGATCACCGCCCATTGCATCAGCCACGGCGGACATCACATGAGGCGACATCGGCCCGCCGCCGGGCGCGTCCCGGAGCCTCCCTACCCCCTAGCCTGCCGGCGGAGGGAGAGCACCGGCGACACGGGACTCCTCCCAGCTGCATCTCCCCGCATTGGTAACGGCCTCTTGGACGGGAGGCACAAGGTGAGCTGCGCCCTGCGAATTGGACAACCGAGCAATCTTCCCCCCCGGTCCCTGCATTCCCTGTTGGGTGGTCCTCGGCTGCTGCGGGCGCAGACACAGACTTGCTAGGCGCTGAACCGGGCCCTCGCCCGCCGGAGCCACTGACACCAGCTTCCTACCAGTTACCTGCCACCTACCATCCACCGGGGTCCCCCACTCAGCCACAGGGGCCGTCTGTGGACCTCCCCGCGCCTGGAGCACCTGCACCGCCGTCCAGATTGCGAGACCTTCCTCCTGCTGATACCTGGGCGCTGCTCCTCTGCCTGGCACCTGGGTGCTCTTTCTGGGCCCGCGTTGCTCTTCCTCCACCAAGCACATCCTGCCACGCGGCAAACCTCCCTCGGCGTAGCACGTTGGCCCCAGCCCGAATAACCTGGTCACCTCTGCCAACGCGACCTCCCTTGCCGCTACGCACTCCGAGTGCCGCCTTCGCAGCTCCCCACGAGGGACTCTTGCTCCAGACCGCCGCCCCTGGAACGGCCTGCGGATCCTCTTCCCGGGACGCCGAACCTGACCCTTCGCATTGACCCCGTGCCGGCTCTACATCGCCCGCTGCCCCTCACGATCGGCCTCGCATCATTAAACTTTCTAAAGTTCATTTCTCACAGTTTATGGGAAATATTCTGCTGCATAATGGTGACTCAATAAACACATTTGTGACATCTGCTTGTAACTTACAGTTCTGCAGTGAGAATAATACTGTCCTAATGGTGTATGGTTCAAGCTGATTTAGCTTGCATTTGAATTCATTTTACTGGAGTTGTGTTGTAATTTATTGTACATATACAAAGCGCTGGGCGGTCACTCGACAGCCCCCGACGATACCCATCGGCTGGACCCCACACCCTGTCCTGGACATCATGACGCACTCTAATCGCAAAGGGACCCGGAACGTTGTGGAACTCATGCATAAAGCAGCGTCAAAGGGGGACAAGACCCAACCACAGTCGTCCCCGAAACCCCCCGCGAGCCCTCAGACACCGGACGAAGACTCCGCTCCAATCACTAAAGCCTTCCTGGCCTCCCTCTTCAACACATTGCGAGAGGACTTTCAGACTCTGAAACAGGACTTGGCAGGGGAGCAGCGTGAACTCCGTCTTGACATTGATGGCCTGGGAGAGCGGGTTGCCTCCCTGGAGGACGCTGATCAATCCCGCAGTGTGGAGGTGGAGAGACTTCAGCAGGAAATCCTGCGACTTCAGGATCAACAGGTGGATTTACAATCGCACTCCGAAGACTTGGAGAACCGCTCCAGGCGGAATAATATACGGGTCAGGGGTGTCCCGTTGAAAGCTGAGAAGGACAATGTGACCAACTACCTCCAGGACCTATTCAGAGACATCCTGGGTGAGCCGAGTGACTTTGAAATCCGAATTGACAGGGCTC
Organism: Lissotriton helveticus; assembly: GCF_964261635.1. Classification (NCBI taxonomy): domain Eukaryota; kingdom Metazoa; phylum Chordata; class Amphibia; order Caudata; family Salamandridae; genus Lissotriton; species Lissotriton helveticus. Next base: position 484,008,135 of record NC_136060.1, read on the forward strand.
GCAGGGTAGGCATGGCACGCAGAGCACCTGCACCCCCTCCGGACATTCTGGCATTCCTCCCAGACTTTCCTCTGAAGGAACGCATCCTTAGAGAAGCCAGGAAAGCGCAACCCATCAGATTTCGAGATGACCCTGTAGCCCTTTTTCAAGATCTCTCTAACATCACCCTACAAAAGCGTAAATCTTTCCGGCCTGCGACGAACTTCCTGCGAGATGCCGGGATACCCTACTCCTGGGGTCACCCGTTCCGTCTGATCTTTAAATGGAATGGCTCCCTTCATCAGCTCAGATCGCTCCGTGATACCTGTTACCTACTAGGGATCGACACGCCAGAAGGCTCAACCTCCAGAGACACCTCTCCGTCCCGGTCGCAGGATGACCCATCTCGCCCTACAAGAGACGGCTGGCAGACGGTCCGCAGGAGGATAATGCCGAGACCTATCCCGAAACCGGACCCGATCACGGTCGCCCAGGAACGTGAAGCGGCGGTACAGGAAGTGGCAGATAACACGGCACCCGATCTGTAGAACATTGACCTTTTTGGGGGTGTTTTCTCACTCGCACATAGCTTAACTGGGGATTGGGCCGGGGAGCCGCCAATTGGGCTGCAGCCATGGTACCCCTTTCATTGACTTTCTACGGACCTGTGCCCTGCACGATTAGGCCCGAGACTTTTACCAGTTTCTGTTGGGGGGGTTGTTCTGGGAGGGGGTGGGGGGATTGGGGGAAGAGGGTTCAGAACTTGAGGGGGGTTGGGCAGGTCCACTCTGTTGGGGTTAGGGTGGCCTCAGGGGGGAGGGTACTGTGGGTGGGGACCAGTACGCCATGGGACCTTTACGCACATCAGGGATTGCCTACGTCTTCCACCACTGCGCAGCGTCTTGCACTACTAAGCCTGTTTGTCTCCACGTGCCTTAGTGATGGCTGATACACTTAAAATCCTGTCTCTTAACGTCAAGGGCCTCAACAACCCGATCAAGCGCAGGGCTATCATCTCTTACTTAGAGAGCTCTGAAGCCGACGTCTGCCTGCTGCAAGAAACCCACCTCTTAGCTAAGGACTGGCACCGGCTGCGCTCCCGTGCCTTCCAACAGCAATACTTCTCCTCTTTCCCATCAAAGAAAGCTGGGGTGGCTATACTTATATCACGGCGCTTCAAGGGCAAGGTAGGGGCCAAAATAGGGGAAATTAGAGGACGCCTTCTAGCCCATACTTTCCAAATAGGCGATACTACATACGCGATAGGCTCCATCTACTCCCCCAACACAGGTCAGGAACCCTTCTTGCTGTCCGCAATCTCAGAAACGCTTCAAGCTCCTCACACCCACATGCTCCTAGGAGGGGATCTCAACCTCGTCATGGATACCGACAAAGATAGATCGGGGCACCGTTATGGAGACACCGGGGCACTTTCGCAAAAGGGCATAACTTGGCTGCATGACAGAGACATCTCGGACCTCTGGAGGAATACACACCCCCTCGCAACGCAGTACACATTTTACTCACACGTACACCACACTTATGCGCGCATAGACCACTTCCTGGGCTCATCGGGCCTCATTCCTCACGTCGCCACAGTGTCGATTGTCCCGGCGGCCCTCTCCGACCATAAGGCATTGGAACTGACGCTCAGCGTGCCCAAGTCGCCACGCACTCCGGGGTCGTGGAGGCTTAACGAAACCCTCTTACAGAAGCCGGCGGTAGCCCACCAGCTTCATAAATGCATATCAGATTACTTGGCCACCAACGACACCCCTGCTGTGTCGGTGTCATCCTTATGGGGGGCCTTGAAAGCTGTCGTTAGGGGGGAGCTGATAGCAATATCGGCCGCGGACGCCAAACTTTGTAAAGAAAAGAGGGATGACCTCTCCAACAGGGTTGCGGAGTTGGAGAGAGTACACAGCCGCACATGTGCCCCGAGAATATGGCGCCAACTTAAGGCTGCCCGGGCTCAATTGGCCAGCCTCGACACCGACAGGGCTGAATTTGCTGCTCTTCGCCTCCGTCACACGTACTACGTGGGGGGCAACCGCACCGGCCGGCTTCTGGCCAGCGCCTTGAAAGCCAAACTCCAACGCTCCAAAATCACGACGCTACTGGACGCCGCCGGCGATGCTATTACTGAGGACGCACAGATTGCCTCAGCCTTCCGCTCCTTCTATGCCTCTCTATACAGCACGGATAAGGCATCACCGACAGCCATTGACGCCTATTTACAATCTGCCGACATCACGCCATTATGCCCGGCGAGCACGGAAGCCCTGGATGCCCCCATCCGCACCAACGAGATCCTCGCTGCCATCGCGTGCCTCCGCCCGCTTAAATCTCCGGGCCCTGACGGCTTCTCGTCGGGCTTTTATAAGTCTTTTGGCCATGTCCTGGCGCCTATTCTCGCCAGGCTGTTTAATTCCTTTGAAGGCCCGAGTTCCATTCCGCCCGATATGCTTGCAGCCGACATAGTGGTCCTGCCTAAGCCGGGCAAACCCCCGACGCATTGCTCCGCGTTCCGCCCCATCTCCTTACTCAATCTGGACCTGAAGCTGTTTACGGGGGTACTTGCGGCTCGTCTAGGTCCCTGCCTCCCGGGCATCCTCGAACCGGACCAATCGGGCTTTGTCCCGAACCGCCAATGCAGCGACAACACCAAAAGGCTCCTGCACCTCGTGGACAAAGCTCATTTTCAGGTCTCGGATTCTGCCCTACTGGCCATCGACGCAGAGAAGGCTTTCGACCGTGCCGACTGGACCTATTTACGGGCTGTGCTGCGGCGCTATCACCTGGGCGACCGGTTTCAGGCCTGGATCGCGAGCTGCTATCACCGTCCCTTGGCCCGTGTCCGGCTGGGTGGCCTCAAGTCAGACCCCTTCGAGATACAGAGGTACCCGCCAAGGATGCCCTCTCTCACCCCTCTTATTTGCTCTCTACGTGGAACCTTTAGCACAGAAAATCTGCGACAATCCTCACATTACGGGAATGTCTTTCGGCAACGAACCCCACGCGGTAGGATTGTACGCGGACGACATAATCGCCGCTCTGGACCGCCCGTCTAGCTCCATACCGGTTGATTAATAAAAAATCTAATAAACTAAGAAAGGACATAGCCAATTATAAGGTGGAGACTGTTTACCCCTATATTCAGAAAGATTATTATGACCAACCAGCCACTACTGAATACGGAGGCAAACAGTTTCATTATAATAGAAACAGATTCTATAAAAAGAATGTAACTTTCTCAGATACCTCGTACAATAGCTCAGACTCAGAGGGAGAGAGGAATGGGGATAACAGAAAAAAAAAGACCAGCGAGATGGGGAAGCCGGTAATAGTAGGGAATATACACCTGCTTTTTTAGGCCAACAACAGAGGCACCAAACCAGGGGTTTCAGAACACGGGGGAGGGGCCGTCCTGGCAATACACAAACGATGAGGAGACCATACATAAGAACCCGCAGTCACAAGGACTGGGAATAGACACTGGAAATTTTAAAGCCCCAATCATCAATCTCTCAGACAAAACCTTGTCCACATATGATGTTAGTGTTTTAGAAAAAGGATTAGGACCTCCAGCGGGGGGGACCCGCCTGCGCTGGGGCCTACCCGCCCCGGTCCTTCCGATCACTGCGAGCCCCACCGGGGGCCTCCGGCCACTCTACGCCCCGGCGTGGGCCTGCTGGGCGGCCGGAGAGATCACCGCCCATTGCATCAGCCACGGCGGACATCACATGAGGCGACATCGGCCCGCCGCCGGGCGCGTCCCGGAGCCTCCCTACCCCCTAGCCTGCCGGCGGAGGGAGAGCACCGGCGACACGGGACTCCTCCCAGCTGCATCTCCCCGCATTGGTAACGGCCTCTTGGACGGGAGGCACAAGGTGAGCTGCGCCCTGCGAATTGGACAACCGAGCAATCTTCCCCCCCGGTCCCTGCATTCCCTGTTGGGTGGTCCTCGGCTGCTGCGGGCGCAGACACAGACTTGCTAGGCGCTGAACCGGGCCCTCGCCCGCCGGAGCCACTGACACCAGCTTCCTACCAGTTACCTGCCACCTACCATCCACCGGGGTCCCCCACTCAGCCACAGGGGCCGTCTGTGGACCTCCCCGCGCCTGGAGCACCTGCACCGCCGTCCAGATTGCGAGACCTTCCTCCTGCTGATACCTGGGCGCTGCTCCTCTGCCTGGCACCTGGGTGCTCTTTCTGGGCCCGCGTTGCTCTTCCTCCACCAAGCACATCCTGCCACGCGGCAAACCTCCCTCGGCGTAGCACGTTGGCCCCAGCCCGAATAACCTGGTCACCTCTGCCAACGCGACCTCCCTTGCCGCTACGCACTCCGAGTGCCGCCTTCGCAGCTCCCCACGAGGGACTCTTGCTCCAGACCGCCGCCCCTGGAACGGCCTGCGGATCCTCTTCCCGGGACGCCGAACCTGACCCTTCGCATTGACCCCGTGCCGGCTCTACATCGCCCGCTGCCCCTCACGATCGGCCTCGCATCATTAAACTTTCTAAAGTTCATTTCTCACAGTTTATGGGAAATATTCTGCTGCATAATGGTGACTCAATAAACACATTTGTGACATCTGCTTGTAACTTACAGTTCTGCAGTGAGAATAATACTGTCCTAATGGTGTATGGTTCAAGCTGATTTAGCTTGCATTTGAATTCATTTTACTGGAGTTGTGTTGTAATTTATTGTACATATACAAAGCGCTGGGCGGTCACTCGACAGCCCCCGACGATACCCATCGGCTGGACCCCACACCCTGTCCTGGACATCATGACGCACTCTAATCGCAAAGGGACCCGGAACGTTGTGGAACTCATGCATAAAGCAGCGTCAAAGGGGGACAAGACCCAACCACAGTCGTCCCCGAAACCCCCCGCGAGCCCTCAGACACCGGACGAAGACTCCGCTCCAATCACTAAAGCCTTCCTGGCCTCCCTCTTCAACACATTGCGAGAGGACTTTCAGACTCTGAAACAGGACTTGGCAGGGGAGCAGCGTGAACTCCGTCTTGACATTGATGGCCTGGGAGAGCGGGTTGCCTCCCTGGAGGACGCTGATCAATCCCGCAGTGTGGAGGTGGAGAGACTTCAGCAGGAAATCCTGCGACTTCAGGATCAACAGGTGGATTTACAATCGCACTCCGAAGACTTGGAGAACCGCTCCAGGCGGAATAATATACGGGTCAGGGGTGTCCCGTTGAAAGCTGAGAAGGACAATGTGACCAACTACCTCCAGGACCTATTCAGAGACATCCTGGGTGAGCCGAGTGACTTTGAAATCCGAATTGACAGGGCTCGCAGGGTAGGCATGGCACGCAGAGCACCTGCACCCCCTCCGGACATTCTGGCATTCCTCCCAGACTTTCCTCTGAAGGAACGCATCCTTAGAGAAGCCAGGAAAGCGCAACCCATCAGATTTCGAGATGACCCTGTAGCCCTTTTTCAAGATCTCTCTAACATCACCCTACAAAAGCGTAAATCTTTCCGGCCTGCGACGAACTTCCTGCGAGATGCCGGGATACCCTACTCCTGGGGTCACCCGTTCCGTCTGATCTTTAAATGGAATGGCTCCCTTCATCAGCTCAGATCGCTCCGTGATACCTGTTACCTACTAGGGATCGACACGCCAGAAGGCTCAACCTCCAGAGACACCTCTCCGTCCCGGTCGCAGGATGACCCATCTCGCCCTACAAGAGACGGCTGGCAGACGGTCCGCAGGAGGATAATGCCGAGACCTATCCCGAAACCGGACCCGATCACGGTCGCCCAGGAACGTGAAGCGGCGGTACAGGAAGTGGCAGATAACACGGCACCCGATCTGTAGAACATTGACCTTTTTGGGGGTGTTTTCTCACTCGCACATAGCTTAACTGGGGATTGGGCCGGGGAGCCGCCAATTGGGCTGCAGCCATGGTACCCCTTTCATTGACTTTCTACGGACCTGTGCCCTGCACGATTAGGCCCGAGACTTTTACCAGTTTCTGTTGGGGGGGTTGTTCTGGGAGGGGGTGGGGGGATTGGGGGAAGAGGGTTCAGAACTTGAGGGGGGTTGGGCAGGTCCACTCTGTTGGGGTTAGGGTGGCCTCAGGGGGGAGGGTACTGTGGGTGGGGACCAGTACGCCATGGGACCTTTACGCACATCAGGGATTGCCTACGTCTTCCACCACTGCGCAGCGTCTTGCACTACTAAGCCTGTTTGTCTCCACGTGCCTTAGTGATGGCTGATACACTTAAAATCCTGTCTCTTAACGTCAAGGGCCTCAACAACCCGATCAAGCGCAGGGCTATCATCTCTTACTTAGAGAGCTCTGAAGCCGACGTCTGCCTGCTGCAAGAAACCCACCTCTTAGCTAAGGACTGGCACCGGCTGCGCTCCCGTGCCTTCCAACAGCAATACTTCTCCTCTTTCCCATCAAAGAAAGCTGGGGTGGCTATACTTATATCACGGCGCTTCAAGGGCAAGGTAGGGGCCAAAATAGGGGAAATTAGAGGACGCCTTCTAGCCCATACTTTCCAAATAGGCGATACTACATACGCGATAGGCTCCATCTACTCCCCCAACACAGGTCAGGAACCCTTCTTGCTGTCCGCAATCTCCGAAACGCTTCAAGCTCCTCACACCCACATGCTCCTAGGGGGGGATCTCAACCTCGTCATGGATACCGACAAAGATAGATCGGGGCACCGTTATGGAGACACCGGGGCACTTTCGCAAAAGGGCATAACTTGGCTGCATGACAGAGACATCTCGGACCTCTGGAGGAATACACACCCCCTCGCAACGCAGTACACATTTTACTCACACGTACACCACACTTATGCGCGCATAGACCACTTCCTGGGCTCACCGGGCCTCATTCCTCACGTCGCCACAGTGTCGATTGTCCCGGCGGCCCTCTCCGACCATAAGGCATTGGAACTGACGCTCAGCGTGCCCAAGTCGCCACGCACTCCGGGGTCGTGGAGGCTTAACGAAACCCTCTTACAGAAGCCGGCGGTAGCCCACCAGCTTCATAAATGCATATCAGATTACTTGGCCACCAACGACACCCCTGCTGTGTCGGTGTCATCCTTATGGGGGGCCTTGAAAGCTGTCGTTAGGGGGGAGCTGATAGCAATATCGGCCGCGGACGCCAAACTTTGTAAAGAAAAGAGGGATGACCTCTCCAACAGGGTTGCGGAGTTGGAGAGAGTACACAGCCGCACATGTGCCCCGAGAATATGGCGCCAACTTAAGGCTGCCCGGGCTCAATTGGCCAGCCTCGACACCGACAGGGCTGAATTTGCTGCTCTTCGCCTCCGTCACACGTACTACGTGGGGGGCAACCGCACCGGCCGGCTTCTGGCCAGCGCCTTGAAAGCCAAACTCCAACGCTCCAAAATCACGACGCTACTGGACGCCGCCGGCGATGCTATTACTGAGGACGCACAGATTGCCTCAGCCTTCCGCTCCTTCTATGCCTCTCTATACAGCACGGATAAGGCATCACCGACAGCCATTGACGCCTATTTACAATCTGCCGACATCACGCCATTATGCCCGGCGAGCACGGAAGCCCTGGATGCCCCCATCCGCACCAACGAGATCCTCGCTGCCATCGCGTGCCTCCGCCCGCTTAAATCTCCGGGCCCTGACGGCTTCTCGTCGGGCTTTTATAAGTCTTTTGGCCATGTCCTGGCGCCTATTCTCGCCAGGCTGTTTAATTCCTTTGAAGGCCCGAGTTCCATTCCGCCCGATATGCTTGCAGCCGACATAGTGGTCCTGCCTAAGCCGGGCAAACCCCCGACGCATTGCTCCGCGTTCCGCCCCATCTCCTTACTCAATCTGGACCTGAAGCTGTTTACGGGGGTACTTGCGGCTCGTCTAGGTCCCTGCCTCCCGGGCATCCTCGAACCGGACCAATCGGGCTTTGTCCCGAACCGCCAATGCAGCGACAACACCAAAAGGCTCCTGCACCTCGTGGACAAAGCTCATTTTCAGGTCTCGGATTCTGCCCTACTGGCCATCGACGCAGAGAAGGCTTTCGACCGTGCCGACTGGACCTATTTACGGGCTGTGCTGCGGCGCTATCACCTGGGCGACCGGTTTCAGGCCTGGATCGCGAGCTGCTATCACCGTCCCTTGGCCCGTGTCCGGCTGGGTGGCCTCAAGTCAGACCCCTTCGAGATACAGAGGTACCCGCCAAGGATGCCCTCTCTCACCCCTCTTATTTGCTCTCTACGTGGAACCTTTAGCACAGAAAATCTGCGACAATCCTCACATTACGGGAATGTCTTTCGACAACGAACCCCACGCGGTAGGATTGTACGCGGACGACATAATCGCCGCTCTGGACCGCCCGTCTAGCTCCATACCGGTGTTCCTAGCGGAGCTGGAGCACTTCGGCGCGGTATCAGGTTTCAAGGTTAACCAGGGAAAATCCCTGATACTACCCCTGGGCAGCCATGCTCTTCCTAATAACCCGTCACCTGCCTTCGGATGCAATCTGCAGTGCACCACTCGGCTTCCATACCTGGGGATCACCCTGACCTCCTCCACGATCTCGACGGTCAATCACAATTACTCTACTTTATCGTCCCAGATCCGGACCGACCTCGCGCGTTGGTCAAAGCAACCCCTCTCCCTACTTGGCAGGATCGCGGCGGTGAAGATGTCGGTCTTACCCAAGATATTATACATCTTTCAGACCCTCCCGGTATCACCACCACCGGGAATGCTAGCTGACCTCCAACACGACATTCATCAATTTGTGTGGGAGAAGAAACGCGCCAGACTACATAAACGAGTGGCGTACAGGACTGTTGACGAGGGCGGCCTCGGGATCCCAAATCTGTTGCAATATTTCCAGGCCTCGCAAATCCGATATCTGGTGGAGTGGTACCGACCCGAATCAGAGAAGAGATGGCTCTTCCAGGATAGGGCAATGGCTCAGACCTCCTTGTGGAAGATACCGTTTCTTGCTCGCCAGCACAGACCGCGTTATCTCCTCCGCTCCCCTATCACTCGAACCACTATGGCAGCCTGGGACATGGTAGCGGTGAAAAGGGGCCTCACGACCTTCCCATCCCCACTTACCCCTCTCTTTGATAACCCCGCATTCCCGCCCGGCACGGACACTCAAGCTTTCCCGCAATGGCGTGATACACCTTGCCGATCGGCTGGACACCTCTTTGATGTGGAGGGGTTTCTCTCTCTCGCCGACATTTCGCGAGACTATGGAGTGGATAAACCTCACATATTTCAATATTTCCAAATTCGCCACTGGCTCTTGCAGCCGGACGTTGCCCCTTTGGTCGGCCGGCAAATGACGCCGTTCGAACGCTGGCTGGTGTCAAGGAATCAGATAAACACCTTATCTCAGACCTTTATCGGATGCTCTCCCCTGCTGCCGACCCTGCTAAAACTGCTGGCCAGCGACGATGGGAAGCCGAACTCGGAAGAACTCTCTCCTCAATAGAATGGAACCACATACACTACAGAGCCGCCCACACTACCCGCAACACCAAGGCTAGGGAATCGGCGATAAAACTGGCTATCTACTGGCACCTTACCCGAGCGAGACTCAATCAAGGCAACCCAACCCGAAGCGCGCTGTGTTGGAGGGGCTGTGGCGGCCGGGGCACGCTGACTCACCTTCTGTGGGAATGTCCCGCCTTGCAGGAGTACTGGAAGGCTGTCTTGGACGACATTGATTCCACGTTTGACACTGAGGTCCCATGCTTCCCAGCTTACACACTCCTAGGGCTCCCCAATGCGCTTACATTCCCCTTGAGATCAGCTCGCGGCAAACAGATGGGCATCGCTATGCAGGCAGCGTCACAACACATCCTGTCGCTCTGGGGCTCTACTATCTCACCCACCCACACAGGCTGGCTACACAAGTTGTGGTTCACGTTAGGCATGGAACGAATCCAGGCCATGCTCACACATACGTCTAACTCATTCCGAACTACTTGGCAACCGCTCCTGACGCTGCTATCCAGGGAATTCCATGAAATCACCTGCTAAAAGTACCTTCGCGTCCTACGCCTTACAGACTGCATGGCGGACCAAATGCGACCCGAGGCACCTTGACACACTTAGGCTAGCTATAGCCCACACGATCACTATGGAAAAATGGCGTACTGGTAGGGGTGGGGGGAGGGCGTTAGAGTTGGGTGTTGGGGGGGGGGCGGGTTTTCAGGGCTGGCTTCTTCACTTGCTGCTCCGACTAGGGGCTTCTCTCGATCTCCGGGCACCGCCTCTCCATCTGGGCATGATCAACCTGCTCACCTAACGCTTATTAGAGAAGACATGCTTGTCTGTCTCGCTTGCCTATTTTGCCTGCTGATTGTCTATTGCTCTGCCCTGCCTGTTTCTTCTGTTTTGAAACTCAATAAACATACTTTGAAATTAAAAAAGAAAGTAAGGGATATAGTCAGTTATGCTAAAGAAGACAACATCATTAGTGAAGAGGAGTACAGGTTTCTAATAAACGACCACCCCAAAATACCAGCCTTATATGGGCTTCCCAAGGTCCATAAGGACATGATGGATCCACCGATGCGTCCAATAGTATCAGGCATGGAGTCACTAACAGAACCTTTAAGTAAATACGTAGACCATTTTATTCAACCATTAGTGGCCCTTTTACCCTCCTATATAAAAGACACGACCCATATGATCTCCAAGGTAGAAGGGATAGAGTTCAATACTAACACTCAATGGCTTGTGTGTTTAGATATTGAATCGCTGTATACAAATATTCCGCAGCAAGATACAATGCGGATGATGGAAGACATTCTGAAAAATGAGGAGGGAGAACTGACACCCCAGAACACCTTCATCATTGAATGCATTGAGATCATTTTGAAAAATAAAATTTTTCTATTTAAACAGGACTACTATTGTCAGATCAAGGGCACCAGTATGGGAGCCACATGTGCTCCCAGCCTGGCTTGTCTATATGTCGGAAATTTTGAGCAACGCCACATTTAGAATGAAATGAGTCCTTTCTATGAAAATGTCAAAAATTGGTCTAGAATCATAGACGATATTTTCTTTATATGGGAAGGCAGTGAAGAGGTTCTGAATAGTTTCTTGGAGTGGCTCAATTGTGGAGATCAAAACCTGAGGTTTACATCGACCAAAAGTCAACAGGTCGTAGATTTCCTAGACATAAAGATTAGAGAAAAGGAGGGTGTCTTGAATGTTGAACTGTTTGTCAAGCCTTCAGACAGAAACACCCTTCTTCATCACAATAGTTATCATCCGAAATGCCAAAAAGATGGAATACCTTTTAGCCAATTCCTGCGGATTAGACGCAATTGTAGTGATAGACAAACCTTTGAGAAACATGCAGAAGTACTTAAGATAAAGTTGGCTCAGAGAGGCTATCCCAAGCGTTTAATAAAGGAGGCATACAAACGCGCCAAATATTATAACAGAGACAGCCTCTTCGAAACCAACGAAAGATCGAAACAATCTAAAAATGAAATTGTGATGGTTTCTGACTTTAATGGCTTCAGTAACAAGGTCAAGAATCTTATAAATAAAAACTGGTCCTTACTGAATAAAACAGGGCAAGTACCTATACCTAAACCAATCTACGCCTATAGAAGAAATAAAACCATCCGGAACCATTTAGTACAAACTTTTAGGGAACCCAAACCTTCTAGCTTGAGAAATGTAATTAACAACAATCCTATTAGAGGAAAGTTACCATGTGGCACCTGCTCACACTGTAAGAACATTGTGAAAACAGACAGGCTAGAGATAAATGGCATCTCCCACTGGATGAATGACCATGTTAATTGCCGAACCACCAATGTGGTGTATCTCCTGATCTGTCCCTGCAATAAATGTTATGTAGGGGAGACAGGGCGAGAAATGCGCCAGCGATTAACTGAACATCGTTCCGCAATCAAAAATCTTAAAAAGAATGCACCACTAGTGGAGCATTGGATTGCTGAGAAACATGATATTAACGACATCAAGTGGTTAATTCTTGAGAAAATCAGAATATCAGTCCGGGGAGGAGATATAAATAAAAAACGTAAACAAAGAGAACAATTTTTTATGTCTAAATTCAAAACCTACTACTCAGGCCTGAACTGTAGAGAAGAGTGGGAGAGAATAATTAGGTAAACTCTACTCCCCTTAACCTGTCATATAGGGAACTCCCCTCAATAGAGACCTTGCTGCAAGATGGGCCAAAAATGTCATGTATACATCAACAGGAAATTCTCCAGATTAGTGACAATAGGTTCACACAGGTTATGATAACCTTTCCTGTTAACATAGGAGGTTTTTCTTTTATAAAAAATAGTCCCGCGTGATTGTCATGAATATCACAGTGACCGAAAAGCATGCAAATACCCTACCCACTTATGAATATGTGGGATTGTCTGGACAAACTGTTTTCTCGTTTTTACTATGAGGGGTTTGTACCGTGTAGAAAATAATTTGGCACGATTGTTAGGAATAGTAATACGATTATTCTGCATGTACTATCCTGTTTATCAATGAAAATTTATTAATATGGTATTAGATCTTTTTATGTATGCAAATGCCACCTATAGTTCTGGTATACCACATATATGCATTGATATGATATTGAGATTGTTGTTGTAAATGTATATATATCGAAATGGAATTTTTTTGATATCTTGTGGTGTTATTCTCATTTTTACACAATCTATGTCAAGAAAAATGATGTGATTAAAATGTCAGGAAAGGCCAAATATTCATGTAGTTCTCATGAGATAAACAAACTACAAACATGGTGCTTTGAGTGAACTAGATGAAATACGAGAAGCGCAAATAGGGGTACTTAATGTGAAATACATGGAGACAAGTAGTCTATATAAATTAGTTTGATCATGTACAGGCGTGACAGCGACGCCCATCTAGACAAACCTGACCCGTTTTTGTAGTTTATATAATGTAAACAAACTACAAATATGGCGCAGAAAATGAATAATATGGTATCAGAATATCGGGCGCCAAATGCATAAGACATGGCCATAAACAACTAGGGGCATCAATGGTCCGATCCGGGACTGTATTGGGATAAAACAATAGATACTCATTAAATCTAAGACCTAAATACATGATTCATCCCCTAACCGCATGAAAATACAAAGACACCCATAAAACTACAAACATGGCCGACAGTAACTACGTTCTCGGCGAATGTTCTAACAATTATCATCACCAATTAACTAATTATGTTTGAGGGCCGCGAGTATAAATAAACGCAGCACGCGCCCCTCTCTCATTCCATCGGTGGGAGAGAGGACGTGTCGATCGCTACGGCATTCGCGATTACGAGGTAAGGGGTCAGGCACTGCGGGGAAGGGTGTGCTCGCCAGACAAACTGTTGTGGAGCCAGTCTTATCAACCAACAGTGATTTAAGGGAACTCCTATTTGCAAAACAATACTCAGTAGAGTTCCTTTCTGTAAATGACTGTTAAATTCATTTGCCACCCCCTACTGTTGGTAAAAGGCACTGTCCCATGGGTGGGAGGTCTGATTAAATATAAGAAATCCATACACCCCAATAAGGCATGAAATGTCTGGCTACACTGAATTAGTGGCTAAGCTCAAGAATGGGGATTAATCCACATTAGTGGGCTCCAAATCTAGGCGGTAGCTCACTTACTTTTATTACTTTTATTATTATAAAAAAAGTGTTGTATAAACACTAGCACAAGAGAATTACAGTATACTGATACCAATATTCTTACCCAGGATACCCTGCAAAAGAAAAACAGAAGTATCCGGGTACTATGGTATGAAGCAAAATCAATTCCATGACGAAAGGATAAAACCGTCGTAAAGTACTGATCAAATTTGAAGGTATGTGGTGAACCAGTGTTTTGCTGACATAGTAGGCACTTTAAACATATATAAAAAAAAGAGATGCATAAATATAAATGCTCTTTTTTCAGACTGAGCCGAAGTTAATAAACCTCACATGACCCGGCGCTGATTTAAAGCTGCAAATCCGGAAAAAAGACACAAATGATATTATTCTCCCAATCCTAAGTAAGTGTTGCGGGTTAGAATTCAGCTATGTAGCTTCAAATTCCAATTTGTTACACATAACTGATTTAGGCATTTCTCTATTCTTAGAGAATCTGAATAAAAGAAACATATTAAACAGAGGACCTTGAGACATCCCGTCCTCTAGTGTGTGAAATCCTGTAAGATATAAAGATCCACAAGAATTCATTAGCAAGTAAGATAATCTCTCTTTACTGACACTGTGACACGTGGGCAACCATGTGCACTAATGTAATGTAATGTATCTTGCACTCACAGAAATATATGATATTAACTGTATGCATTTGTTTTTAGATTGAAGAAATTTGGTTTTTAATTAAAAGTCTGTCCTGAAGAAGGTGTTAGAACTGTTTAAGGCACCGAAACGCGTCGACAAAGGACTTTCTTCTGTTTTAATGTGATATTGTTTTTGTTAAATCTCTTCATATGTAATTAGTACTTTGTATTGATTATTTTTAATTGTGGTAGAATCAATTAATGCATTGGATAAACTTTGATTGATGTAATGTTTTTAGAAAATGCTGTGTAAGAAATGAATTTACATGTTTTAATATAATTAAAATACACTTTGTGAGACAAAAAGATACTTAGTTCTGTGCAGATATAATTATCCGTGTCACGTCATAACACTAAAAAAGTCATATTAGTGGGTAGACCTTTTGGGTCACAAACTAAAAGCTAGTTACACAGAAAGGAATTCTTTTTTTGGTTTGCTTTTTACCCAGTCCTTTCTGGTACTCTGGGAGACTCTCTCTTTTGAAACGGTTATTTCCTTAGGCCCAGTGGTCAGATGACCTGCATTTGCACTTTAAAGGGTGGGGACTTGGTAAACAATGTCATGTGATCAAGGGCTCACAGGGCCCGAAACGCGTCATGGCGGCAATTGAGTCGCACACGAAAGAATAAAACTTGCAAATTACCTGTTGGGTCCGTGTTCGTTTGTCTGGAAGAGTGCAGAGGAAGACAACGGAGTTCTTGGAATATATATATATATATATAGGCAGCACAGTGCATCCATTTAAAATCCGGATATTAGAGCATATGAGGGCAATAGACAAGGTGGACCAAGCGTATCCGGTCGCAAGACACTTTGCGGAAAACCATAAAAGTGATTGGAACCAGTTATTGTGCTATGGACTAGATTCAGTCCCTGACAATATCAGAGGAGGGGATAGACTTAAGAAACTCCGAAGATTGGAATCAAGGTATATTATTGACCTCCATACCAAAACACCTTGGGGTATGAATAGTGGCGAAGACCTGATGGTTCATATTGGTACATAAATGAGTAGTAACAGCATATGAAGAAAATTCAAAGAATGTATTTATGATACCTTCATTTGTATATGTGCATATATGTATATTGATGTATATATGTATATAAGGATAAGTGTTTCAGGGTTAATTTGGATGAAATAACGCCTTCTTTTTGGTTTTGGTTCAAGATTAATTTGTGACTTTGATATTTTAATTGAAGTTATGAGAGATGCCTTGGTGGGCCCCGTGACCGCAAAATATGAATTTGATAAGATGAACTAAAAAAAAAAAAAAAAAAAAAATGTAGTATGAAATTTGATATAAGATAGAAAAATTACAAAAATGTATATAGAAAAGGAAATGTTAATGGTTGATTTGTTTTGAAAAACAGACCTGAATAACATCTAAGGGAGGATAATGGCCGATACACGGCTCAATTTTTGTTTGAAAAACCAAGTAATTTAATTCGATTCAAATACTGAAAATTGTATATGTGGAATGATGGTAAATTATTTACATTTCACAGTTCGAGTGTACTTGGATCAATGAGTGGTTACAATGTATGTTTAAATATATAACGTGCATAGAGTTGATTACATCCTTGAAAAAATATACCACTCTAAGATGGCGCTGGTGAATGTCAGCAAGCCAGTAGTCCTTCCTTTATTGTGAGGATAATGTTTAAAAACATGCCGATGTCTAGTGGCTACTGACATCGAGAAAGGCTGTGTGCCGAAACGCGAGTGTGTCTGTTTTGTCTGTAAATAAAGCAACCTTGGGAGAAATCAACCCCGTGACTGTGGATAATTCTTTGGTAACGGAAGAATTGGAGCATAATATATATACATATATATATATATATATATTCACTGAAAAAACCATAGGTTATAGACCATATATAGTTAGGAATTAGCATTTACAAAACCTTGAAAATTCACTGAAAAAACCATAGGTTATAGACCATATATAGTTAGGAATTAGCATTTAAAAAACCTTATTTTACTCACACAAAACCATTGAAATTCCATATATAGTTAGTTGCACTAACTATATATCGCGCACCCGCAATCCACTGCTGATCATGTCACATATTACATCATTCATGACATGGTCAGTGACATCACTGATGACATCACTGATGACATCTCAAATGACATCACTGATGACATCACTGATGACTACATACAGTGACTGTATAATTCTGTAAAGTTAAAATATGTCTTACATATTGAAGAATGAGTGGATGTATAAGTGTCTTGATGAAGGATTTAGTAGGGGCATGGCTGACTGTATGAGTGACTGATTAAATGTGTCTCACTGAGTGCATGGGTTAGTGACTAAACTGTCTTAATTTGTGCATCATTATGTCTGTTGTTCTGTAAACTGCTGCATGTGTTGATCATTAGCTATATGATTAACTGTATGGGTTATTGATTGGTTGGGGACACTCCGGACGCCGCATTACCTGCCGTGAGGGAAACGGCTATCTCGCTTTGTTTGTTGCTCCAGCCCACTGCCTGACAAACAACAGAACCGCGCCGTGAGGGAAACGGCCAGAAGCCCAGCGCCCATACCGCCATCCTCCGCTATCCACCCGGTGCAGCAGCAGCTGGGGAACTACATCACCCAGCTGCCCCGGGGGTGGACGCGGCGGGTGTGACGACGCCCACGCGCCAGGAGGCGCCTTATCAGCAGGGAGCGCCGAAGCGCTCTTGGGACACTCCGGACGCCGCATTACCTGCCGTGAGGGAAACGGCTATCTCGCTTTGTTTGTTGCTCCAGCCCACTGCCTGACAAACAACAGAACCGCGCCGTGAGGGAAACGGCCAGAAGCCCAGCGCCCATACCGCCATCCTCCGCTATCCACCCGGTGCAGCAGCAGCTGGGGAACTACATCACCCAGCTGCCCCGGGGGTGGACGCGGCGGGTGTGACGACGCCCACGCGCCAGGAGGCGCCTTATCAGCAGGGAGCGCCGAAGCGCTCTTGGGACACTCCGGACGCCGCATTACCTGCCGTGAGGGAAACGGCTATCTCGCTTTGTTTGTTGCTCCAGCCCACTGCCTGACAAACAACAGAACCGCGCCGTGAGGGAAACGGCCAGAAGCCCAGCGCCCATACCGCCATCCTCCGCTATCCACCCGGTGCAGCAGCAGCTGGGGAACTACATCACCCAGCTGCCCCGGGGGTGGACGCGGCGGGTGTGACGACGCCCACGCGCCAGGAGGCGCCTTATCAGCAGGGAGCGCCGAAGCGCTCTTGGGACACTCCGGACGCCGCATTACCTGCCGTGAGGGAAACGGCTATCTCGCTTTGTTTGTTGCTCCAGCCCACTGCCTGACAAACAACAGAACCGCGCCGTGAGGGAAACGGCCAGAAGCCCAGCGCCCATACCGCCATCCTCCGCTATCCACCCGGTGCAGCAGCAGCTGGGGAACTACATCACCCAGCTGCCCCGGGGGTGGACGCGGCGGGTGTGACGACGCCCACGCGCCAGGAGGCGCCTTATCAGCAGGGAGCGCCGAAGCGCTCTTGGGACACTCCGGACGCCGCATTACCTGCCGTGAGGAAAACGGCTATCTCGCTTTGTTTGTTGCTCCAGCCCACTGCCTGACAAACAACAGAACCGCGCCGTGAGGGAAACGGCCAGAAGCCCAGCGCCCATACCGCCATCCTCCGCTATCCACCCGGTGCAGCAGCAGCTGGGGAACTACATCACCCAGCTGCCCCGGGGGTGGACGCGGCGGGTGTGACGACGCCCACGCGCCAGGAGGCGCCTTATCAGCAGGGAACGCCTCTCGCACACGCGAGTCGCGCGCGGGAGAAGCCCGGGACAAGGGCGGGACAGTCTTAGACAGTCCTAGACTGGCCGGGACTGGACTGGGCAACCTCTCTAACATCTGCAACCCAATCAAGTAAGAAATTTCCCTTCTTTATTGACTTTACTGTGCAGCGTCATCACGTAAGGCTCCCTGGAGCTCTTAATGATTCTCACTGATATACGCGCTCTATTCAAGTATCCGTTGTGTATTGGTAAAGCCTATATAATCTCAGGACAATCGACAATATAATCTTAATATGTCTAAAAAAAATTCTAAAAAACAGCCCCCTGTTAACTCTAAGCCTACAGTTAACTCTAAGCCCATAGAAAACTACATGCTTCAAGTCATAACCAAAATAAATAAAGACAGAAGAGAATCACTGGGATTAAGTCAGTCGCCTGACTTACAGTTACTAAGCCCAATCCAAAGTCCTCAACATTCAGGCTCTCTAGTATTGGATGACACCCCTAATCTAATAGACATTACGGTCCATCCTACTCCAAACTTGGATGATCAGAACAGCCTTATCTTGGATGATGCCGCAAATGTTATGCCACTAGATCAAGGAATAAATATTGAACATGATCACGAGATTCTGGTGCATAATGCTGATGATCTACCATCTCCTGAGCAGGATACTCGACCTTCGAGAAAAAACAGGAAAACTCATCAAAAGCGGATGGGGTTACGTTCAAGTAATAGGAGGAAAAATGCTTCTCCGACAGGGCAAAACAAGGCAAAAATTTTAGATGATGGTGACATTAATGTTCCTGATAAAAGCAATCATGATAAAAGCTACAACGAAGACGATTTGCTTCAGAAAATAGCAGACATTATTGATTCCAAAATTCAAACTATCATTAAGCCTTTAATCGCCAAGATTGACAAATTGAATGCGGAGGTAAAAAAGATGAGTACTCTTCAAGTCAAAGCTGTGGAAGGGGTTGAGACGGTTAATACCTTAGTGACACAAATGGCGAAACCAATTGAATCTAAGGCAAAGAGCTCTATAGAAAAAGAGAGCAGTCCTACGCTCCCAGAAAGTACAGTCGGGAATGAAACTCATTCTATTATTCGACCTCTGAACATCGCCGGGGTATCAGGACCCAAAGGTAATTTGCCAATAAACTGCCAGGAAATAGATCCCCTCCAATTTATTGAGGAAGCCTCTCCTGTGGTCCTGGTTCTGGCAAATGTCCCCTCGCCAGCAGATGCACAATCTGAAACACCAGCATCTTTGTTTAGCAAAGCCCTCCATTGGCTAACAAACAATACGCAAATGGCACCAGGAGGAAAATATCAACTTGCATCCGAGATCAAATCCACTAAGAGGGTGGCGTGGATTGGAAATCGATCGAAAGTATTCAAGGGAGATTGTGTTATAGTGACTTTTTCCCATCCAGGTGTTCTGCCAAATCTCCTAAACCATATCAATCCCCCCCAAAGAAGAGCAGGATCTGTTGTTCCTCTTACGTTAAAATTCTTTTATGGAGAGCAAGAGAATGTGACTTTTCCTAGGACCCCCGGACCTATGTGGAACACTGTGAGAAACAACAGAGGCCAAGGGGTTCCCCTAAATGACTGGGGTATGGTTTTAGGTAATAGATATGAAGCCTTATCAGGGCTAAATGATTGTGATTGACTGGGTAGTAGACTTGAAAATTTTCTAATTCCTGTTGTCACTCATGAGGTCAGGGAAATGGGCACCCGGTTAAATACTGGATTAAATACTGGATTAACTGATGCTTTGACCAATGTAAGTAGCACTCAGGTCGAGTCTGGTAATATGACTAATGCTGAACAGCGTATTGAATGTTCCAAACTTACTACTAATAATGATATACTTGAGTCATATGAGATTTTATCCCCTGAATTGGTTGTTATAGATGGTAACGCATGTGAATATAATTTTACTCAGCAACAGTGTAAAGGTCAAACCAATAGTACAAAATCTACCAGTGACAATGTTAACATACAATGTACCTTGTTGTCCTGGAATGTTGCAGGGTTAAAAAACAAGATTTTATCACAGGATCTGCTAAATTTCCTGGATTCTAAGGATATAGTCCTTTTTCAGGAGACTTGGCAGTTAGAACCGGATCCAATTCAGGGATATCTACATTATTTTATTCCAGCCACCCCGAGCTCAAGGGGAAGGGCAAAAGGTGGCTTGGTAACATGGATTAAGCAGAATAATGACTACTCAGTGTTACAAATAGATACCAATAGTCCTGATATATTACTGGTCAAATTACAGCGACCGCCAAGTAGGGACATCTTTATTTTTAACATCTACTCAAGGGGCCTACCGGGTGGTAAATCCACTAAGGCGGTTGAACTATTGGATATTCTATTAAATCAACACTGTTTGAATGCTGATATTATTATTGGTGGTGATTTTAATTGTTGTTTTGAACCACTTGATAACCAGGATGTTGACCTCACTACTGAAGAGGACTTCATTTGGGAAATCCCACAGCTTTCCTTGATACCTATCAAAAAATGGACTGAGGCTGCATTACAGTTAAAAGTATTATGTGTTGAGTCTGGGCTGAGGGCCACTAACGGAAGAACATTATCAGATAAGCAGGGCGCCCCTACTTTCTCTAATGGAACTACTCAAAGTCGTATTGATTATATATTGACTAATAAAGAGAACTGGGGGAATGTTCTTGATATGAGGGTTGAGACAAGGGTGGAAAGTGACCACGACCCACTGATTTTAACCTTTAAATTGTTCGATCTGATGACAAATGAGGAAGAGAGGGAAACTGTCCAGATAAACCTTTCCAACGATCAAAGACACATCAGATGGGCAATTTGTGCAGCAAATGAGGAAAGCATGGTAGCCATAAGGGACTTAACAACTTTGGCCATTCATGAAGTCCAGGACATATATGATAAAAATACCCCGATAGCTGAAATTAGCAGGATCCACGACAAATTTTTTAACAATTTAAAATTATTTTTTGTAAAGAAAGCTAAGAAAAAGCCACGTAGACCGATTAGAAAGGAGGATCAGTGGTATGACAAGTCCTGCAGGACTGCCTATAGATTCCTGTCAGATGCGGTAAAAACTCGAGACAAAACTAAAATAAGGGAGGCCCGAGTTATGTACAAAAAAGTGCAATTTAGTGCAAAAAGGGATTGGGAGGAAGGCTACTGGAGGGATCTACTCGATGCCAGTAGGGAAAGATCTATGACACCCTTCTGGAACATTGTTAAATGGGGAAGGGGGTCTAATAGAGGAGAACCCACTAACCATGTGCTACCAGAAGCCTGGGTATCCCATTTTTCTACCCATTTTGCTGCTGAGGATGAAGGCGAAGAGGAATGTCTAGCTTTTGCAGATATTCTTGCGAGCCCCTTAGTCTTCTCAAAAGATGATATCCTAAAAACTCTGAGCTGTACACCTAAAGCCAGAGCCCCGGGCCTAGACTTTATCCCTGCAGATTTGTTTATGCACGACAAGGACCTATGGGCCACCTATATTCAGCTGTTAGCCAACGCTATTGCTAAGGGCT
Organism: Lissotriton helveticus; assembly: GCF_964261635.1. Classification (NCBI taxonomy): domain Eukaryota; kingdom Metazoa; phylum Chordata; class Amphibia; order Caudata; family Salamandridae; genus Lissotriton; species Lissotriton helveticus. The sequence continues at coordinate 484,029,782 of NC_136060.1, forward strand.
CGCCTATTCCTGAGACCTGGAAAGGAGCCGAGATTATCCCCATCTTTAAAAAGGGGGCATGCTCGGATCCAGGCAATTACAGGCCTATTAGCCTGATTGCATGTATACAAAAAGTTGTGGCAAGGTTATTATTACAGCGAATTCATGGGTGGATAGATGATTATGATATATTATCTCCCCTGCAGGCTGGTTTCCGTAGTCATACCAGCACTATTGATCAAATCTTTAGATTTGTTTTATTATATTGGCGCACAGTTTTATTAGAGGGCGGGATGCTTTTTGCAGCTTTTGTTGATTTAAAATCAGCTTTTGATTTAGTTCCCCGCCATAAACTGTGGAATATCCTACATGATCAGGGTATTCCAAAAGAAATCCTGTCTTTATTGATCAGGATGCATGAAAACAGTTTTGCACAAGTACGATGGAATCAGCAGGGTAGTACTACTGAGAAGTTCCCCATTGCGAGGGGTGTACGCCAAGGATGCGTGCTCGCACCAACACTCTTCTCGCTATACATCAACAGGATGATCGGTTATTTTGAACATCAGCCCACGGATGCCCCAAGGTTGGCAGGAAGGCCGATCCCCCTGTTGATGTTTGCGGACGATACCTTGCTGATATCAAAGACCCAGCAGGGACTTCAAAAGGCCATTAGGGTGTTTGAAGGATTTTGCACTGATCATGGTCTTGTAATCAACACCAGCAAAACTAAATTTATGGTTATGCACAAACGGAAACACATTAGAGGTAGAGTCATTATGGATGGGGTCCAGCTCGAGCAGACCCAGGTCTTTAAGTACCTTGGTATCAATCTGTCATATAATCTAGATTGGAAACACCATACAAATGAATTAGACACAAAACATGCTCAACTTGCAGGAGTTCTCACAAAGGAGCTTTTTTCATCTCATACCAAACCAATTAGACCTGTCTTAAAAATCTACAATGCTAAGGTCGGAGCAGCTGTTCTTTATGGAGCAGAACTCTGGGGGTCCAGTAATCTTAACAAGTTGACGGTAGCACAGAACAAATTTCTCCGCAACATTACTGGGTTACCAATGTCAACCCCATTGATACCTTTAAAGTATGATTTGGGAATCTATAGCTTTAGGGACATAGCCAGGTATAGAATTGTGGCCTACTGGAGAAGGTTATGGATAACTCCTGAACTCTTCCAGTATGCCCAAGGCTTCCTGGAGGTGAGAACCCTAGATACTGCTAATAAGATAGTCTGGTTGAAAGAGGCTAAACTTCTATATAGGGCACTGGGTTTATCCCAAATGTGGGATGATCCCTTAAATAGTGTTTTTCCACCGAAAAAGACACTTCGTGAACTCTACTGGAGTATGGTGGAGATTAAGTGCTTTAGGAATCATATTGACCGTTCCTTTACATATGATTATTTGGAGCTCAAGCACTCACCGGCCCTCGAATCCTACTGGGATTGGATTACGGTCCCAGGGGACCGGAAGAGGTACCATCAGTTGAGGGTGGGGACACTTCCGTTAAATGCCCTAATAGTGAAATGGAATAAGGCACAAACTCCAAGGTGCCCCTTCTGTCCGGACCATAACGAAAACATCGGACATGTGTTATTTGCTTGCCCTGAATATAGAATACCTAGACAATCATGGCTTAAACCAATTTGCATCCAGTTAGGTTTAAAGACGTCAAATGAGGCTGTTAGGATTTTAAGAACAGATTCCTCCCAGCCTGTTGTTATAGCTATGGCAAAGTTCCTCCACTGGATGTGGATAATTCGGGCACGCAAAACCTGTTTGGAATAAGTTAGGATTGTTATTTCATGCCGTACAGTTTGCATTTATTTAAATTTCCTTTAAGTATATATTTTTATGTGATAAACTATGTAAATCACAACAAGTAGTTGTTGCTTTTTATCCTTATTCGATTGGAATCTAATGAACTTAGCTGGATATTTTAAGATTATATAAAGATGTAAATAGGATATTGTAAGATTGTGTAAAGATGTAAGTAGGATATTTTTAGAATGTGTAATAGTGTAAATAGTATGAGATAGGAAGATCTTTATTACTTTTTGTTTATTTATTGTATTAACTCATGTGGATCCTGTATTTCTGTGGGGTGGGGGGGAGGGGTGGGATAAAAAACAACACATTTTTTATTTTTATTTTGTAAAATGTCTTTGATGATTGAAATATATCGAATAAAGACTAATTAAAGTGAAAAAAAGTGAAGTGATTGGTTGCCCAAGCATTTGTATGGGAGACTGAGTATGTGTCTGGGTGGCTGGGAGGTGTATGACTCTCTGCATAGATGTGTGAGCAGTTGATTGACTAGATGTATGGGTTCAAAAGTGCATGTGGAAACAGCTGTATGGGCGGTTGACTGTGTGCATGAGTGTATTGGTGAGTGAATGGATATCTCAGTGCTACATGTCAAAGTAAGTACATATGTAAAACACAGTACATGTGAGAGTTGACATATATAAATAACTGTGCATAAGAGCCAGTGAATGTGTGAGTGGCTGTATGGATCATTGTGAACTTGTATCCAGGATTGTATAAGTGAGTAAATATGTTTTAGTATATGTTTGAATAAGTAAGGTGTGTATAACTGTATAGTTGAGGAAATGGAGGTGTGATTGATTCTTTGCATGACTGACTAAGTGTCTGAGTAACTCCATGGATGAGTGACAGTCTATGAGTGTCTGTTTACACTGAGTGTATCTAAGGTTATATTAGAGTCTGAAGAGGTTCATCGTATTATCACATGAATGATGTCATCAGTGATGTGATCAGTAATGTCAAATGAGATGTCATCAGTGATGTCATTTGAGATGTCATCAGTGATGTCATCAGTGATGTCATTTGAGATGTCATCAGTGATGTCATCAGTGATGTCATTTGAGATGTCATCAGTGATGTCATCAGTGATGTCACTGACCATGTCATGAATGATGTAATATGTGACATGATCAGCAGTGGATTGCGGGTGCGCGATATATAGTTAGTGCAACTAACTATATATGGAATTTCAATGGTTTTGTGTGAGTAAAATAAGGTTTTTTAAATGCTAATTCCTAACTATATATGGTCTATAACCTATGGTTTTTTCAGTGAATTTTCAAGGTTTTGTAAATGCTAATTCCTAACTATATATGGTCTATAACCTATGGTTTTTTCAGTGAATTTCAATGGTTTTTTAATAGCAAATATCATAAGCTGTCGAATGTCAAGTACGTGGTAAGTGAAAACATTTTCGTGTTTATGCACACTGATCTGCTTTGAATGGTGCCCCCCCCCCCTCATTTCTATTAGGAGTACTCTCTCTTTGCAGATAGTGAAAGGTAGTTAACGCAGGCCTTTGCCCCCGTTGTAATCCGTCGTGCCTGCTTCTCTCTCCATTTGATTGATTGTTATCCAAGTATTTACTGTTTTAGAATTAGTTCTCTTTGGTTCATTCTCTATTTACAAACAAACACAGAGTCGCAATACTCTGTTTAGTCTTTGCAGATAACGAAAAATCGTGTAAAAAAAAAGAAAAGGAATCGAGCAAAATCAGTAGGCCACTAATGGGATCTCTTTTTGACCTCGCTAAAATAGAAACATTAGGAACAACCCCTCATGACAAATACAAAACTAGTGAGATGAACTGAACTCCACACAATGATGGCTGCAAAACAGCTCGGCTCCGCCACCCACCCCGCCCAAAATAACGATAAAGAGCGGCTGCCATGATTGGTTACGGAATGGCCACGACGGAGCTACGAAATGGTGCTGCTCTCATGCTAACCCCAGCTTCAGTCTGAAACATCCAGAAACACTGTAGACTACCAATTCGATCAGTTCCGGTAGCGCTCCAATGTAACCCGGTAGAGAAGAACTAGCCCTCCCCTCTTTGACTGATGGTTCTTGTTGCCTGTCCCTTCTGTTGTCATTTAACAGAACTATTTAGCCTGCTGAAAGGGGTTGTGTTCCGACCGCTGGTTGGTGGAGACATTTTGACTATATTCTGGACCTGCGTTGTCGCGTAATGCGTCATATGACGCGCCGCGTTAGCGCATCCGGAAGTCATCCGGGGCGCGCAGCGCGTAACGTAAGCATAACAAGTCATGTGACTTGTTAATAAAACTTTTCATTGGTTCATTTTACTTTTCTTATTGTAATGATGAAAGGCTTGGTCATATGACCTAAAAATTACGCTTTTCATTACTTCCGAACATTATTTTTTCTTAAATATATGTTATAATGTTCCAGGCTAATGTACTTTCCCGGAAATTTTACAACTGTCCTGCAAGTAAAATATATTCTTTTTTCGAGAAAAAGAGCGTTTCTTCGTCCCATGACGGAGCCGTTGAGCAAAAGAGGGTCGACCTGCTGTCTTAGTCGCCGATACGCCTGAATATGAGATTCTTATCGATCACTTTATGTTGCAGGAATAGAAAACACAACAGCCCTTGACCATTTATCTTTACTGCGTTCCTTCGTATTATACCTTTTACCCTTCATGTAATTGGTCTGCTTTATTTCACTTGCCTTTTAATGATTCTAAAACAGTCACTATTATTAAAAACTTTACCAATGTATATAATACTACCATGTTTTCTTTTAAAAACCTTTATTGTGAAAATTTCATTATACAAATACGAGCCTATAACCACGTGGGCCTGCCACGGAGCAAACTGTAATCGTATATGATGAATAGACATTTACACTGTAGAGGAACGTAACGGGCGGGCCATTAGGTTGCAAGAACTAAGGTGTCTAACAGTTACGGAATCGGTGGACGTACATTTTATAATTAAAATACGACAGGGCCAGTTACAATAAAATTATCTAGATATACATTTGCGGGCAAGTACCATGGGTGACGTTAATTCGAACTTTCAACAGTACAGTAATCAATAACACATCAGAACTTAATATCAATAGGGATGTCGAAATATTCAATCAATTCTCGTCCCCGCCCGCCATGTGCTTCAAAACTGCATACGTATCTCGTGATTTCAAGGTTCTGCAACCAGTACACAACAAGGAGTTACGAGTCCCATTTATTCCGGCGCCATTTTGGGCGAGGACGGGCAGGTCCAGGATATAGTCAAAATGTCTCTACCAACCATCGACTATGATCATGTTCATATGCTGTATTTATTAGAGTAACACTCATCTGTCCACATGAAATTAATTTGCCACAATCTAAACATGTCATTTTAATCTTTCCAAAGTTCTTCTAAATATTTGGGACCGTTTCCCTTGCCTCTGAAGCTCTCAGTGCCACTTCTTTGATGAATGTACTAGCAGGTCAGGGGTTCTCCTCCAAATCTCTCTTTTATGCAGCACTATAATTAATTGGTGCCACCTCTCCATATGACGATGCATGGTATAGTTACCACAACTATATTTTTTTTCGGTTCCTCTGGAGAGTTCATCGTGGCAGATGAAGCGTGTAACGTACCGGGCATTTACCTTTTTTTGCATGTACAGGAAAGGAAAAAAAAATCGAGCGTCCGAGTTCTAAGGTGTCCCAGGGCCATTTTAGTGGACCAGGCCCAAATCCAAAGAACAGGCCGCCATTTTGAGAGTCCTCTTGCAGCCGCCTGTCGCTGTAGCATCAAGAGCAGCCGAAACTCAGCTGAATGGCAACTGAAACGGTAAAGGGGCGCCCCACTACAGCAGACGAGCCTCCACCTAGGAAGGCCCATTCACGCCGGCTCCCCCCCCCCTTCGGGCACCCCACGCCGTTATTCGGAGCAGTATTGTAGGATGGCCACACCAGTGCGGCAACTTGCTAGACATCACCTCGGTGGTAACCGAATCTCAACGCCTTGTGGTGTCTTCTATTCAGAAAACATTGTTATGCTGCCTTCGACCTATTCGCCGCAAGTGCGCACACAACTCAACTGCATAGCTTGCTAGACACCACCTCGGTGCCATCCGGATCTTGGAATGTCAGCGCCTTTTGGTGTCTTCTCTTCAGAAAATATTGTTGCGCTGCCTTTGGCCCCATTCGCACATCAGTCCGCTACTGACGCCATCTCACAGGCTAATGGGGCGCCCCACGCCGACTTTCAGCATTGTAGAATGACCACACCAGTACAGCAACTTGCTAGACATCACCTCGGTGCCATCCGGATCTCGACGCCCCACTGCAGATGAAGTGCCTCTCAACTATGAAACCACCACGGTGACATCCGGATCTTGGCGCGTTGTGCTGCCTTCGGCCTATTCGCACATCGGTCCGCTACTGACGCCATCTCACAGGCTAATGGGGCGACCCACGCCGAGTTTCAGCATTGTAGGATGACCACACCAGTACAGCAACTTGCTAGACATCACCTCGGTGCCATCCGAATCTTGACATCTCAACGCCTAGTGGTATCTTCCATACAAAAAATATTGTTACGCTGCCTTTGGCCCCATTCGCACATCAGTCCGCAACTTAGACATCACCTCGGTGCCATCCGGATCTTGGCATCTCAGCGCCTTGTGGTGTCAGTCAGAAAATATTGTTGCGCTGCCTTTGGCCCCATTCGCACATCAGTCCGCTACTGACACCATCTCACAGGCCAACAGGGCGCCCCACGCCGACTTTTACCATTGTACGATGGCCACACCAGTGCCACAACTTGCTAGACACCACCTCGGTGCCATCCGGATCTTGGCATCTCAGCGCCTTGTGGTGTCTTCAAATCAGAAAATATTGTTGCGCTGCCTTTGGCCCCATTCGCACATCGGTCCGCTACTGACGCCATCTCACAGGCCAACGGGGCGCCCCACGCCGACTTTCAACATTGTAGGATGGCCACAGAAGTGCGACAACTTACTAGACACCACCTCGGTGCCATCCGGATCTTGGCGCATTGTGCTGCCTTCGGCCTATTCGCACATCGGTCCGCTACTGACGCAAACTCACGGGCCAACGGGGCGCCCCACGCCGACTTTCAGCATTGTAGGATGGCCACACCAGTACACCTTACTAGACACCACCTCGGTGCCATCCGGATCTTGACGCGTAGTGAAGCTGCAGCAGCTGCAAATAAGCTTCAGACAGTGTTACAACCGCTGCTCAGAACTCTCAACTATGACACCACCTCGGTGCCATCCGGATCTTGGCATCTCAGCGCCTTGTGGTGTCAGTCAGAAACTATTGTTGCGCTGCCTTTGGCCCCATTCGCACATCGGTCCGCTACTGACGCAAACTCACAGGCCAACGGGGCGCCCCACGCCGACTTTCAGCATTGTAGGATGGCCACACCAGTGCGGCAACTTGCTACACACCACCTCGGTGCCATCCGGATCTTGGCATCTCAGCGCCTAGTGGTGTCTTCTATTCCGAAAATATTGTTGCACTGCCTTCGGCCCCATTCACACATCGGTCCGCTACTGACGCCATCTCACAGGCCAACGGGGCGCCCCACGCCGACTTTCAGCATTGTAGGATGGCCACACCAGTGCGGCAACTTACTAGACACCACCTCGGTGCCATCCGGATCTTAGCGCGTTGTGCTGCCTACGGCCTATTCGCACATCGGTCCGCTACTGACGCAAACTCACAGGCCAACGGGGCGCCCCACGCCGACTTTCAGCATTGTTGGATGGCCACACCAGTGCGGCAACTTACTAGACACCACCTCGGTGCCATCCGGATCTTGGCGCGTTGTGCTGCCTTCGGCCTATTCGCACATAGGTCCGCTACTGACGCGAACTCACAGGCCAACGGGGCGCCCCACGCCGACTTTCAGCATTGTAGGATGGCCACACCAGTGCTGCAACTTGCTGGACACCACCTCGGTGCCATCCGGATCTTGGCGCGTTGTATTGCCTTCGGCCTATTCGCACATCGGTCCGCTACTGACGCCGCCTCACGTGCCAACGTATTTTCTCCGCATTTTATACCCTATGCCGCATAACAGGTCATGTGACTTGTTTATAAAACTTTTCATTGGTTCATTTTACTTTTGGTTTCCTAATGATGGAAGGCTTGATCATATGACCTAAAAACAACACTTTTCATTGGATGAAAACTTTTTTTTTTTCCCAAACGATGAAAGCCCCACCTTATTTCTGGATGTTTCAGACTGAAGCTGGCGTCAGCATGAGAGCACCACCATCTCGTAGCTCCGTCGTGGTCATTCCGCGAGCAATCATGGCAGCCGCTCCCCACCAGAAGCCTGCAGGAGTCGGGGCCCCCAAAACTTTTGATGAATTCTCAAGGCGGAGGGGACGCTTTCAAGAATGGGGTCCAAGACCTAGCAGACAAGCGTCCGATTTCCAAGGTGTCCCAGGGCCATTTCAGTGGACCAGGCCCAAAAAGGAAAGAGCCTGTCGCCATTTTGAGAGTCCTGTGACAGCCGCCTATCGCTGCACCGCAAGAGTGGGCGCAACTCAGCTGAATTGCGGCTTTTGACACAGTGGACCAAAAACGGACGGAATGGCAACTGAAACGGTAAAGGGGCGCCCCACTACAACAGATGACACTCCACCTGGAGAGGCCCGTTCACGCCGCCTCCCCCGGGGCGCCCCACGCCGTTATTCGGAGCAGCATTGTAGGATACCAAAACCAGTGCGGCAACTTACTGGACATCACCTTGGTGCCATCGTTCTGCTGCCTTGGAACTATTCGCACAACAGTTTGCTACTGATGACCCACCCCCCGCGACGCCCCACGCCGTTATTTGCTGGGTGGCAACTTACTAGACATCACTTTCGTGTCATCTAGATTTCGGCGCGTTCTGCTGCCTTGGAACTATTCGCACAACAGTTTGCTACTGATGACCCACCCCCCGCGATGCCCCACGCCGGAAATCTGGACGTTGTGCTGCGTTGGGACTATTCGCACAGCCGACCGCTACTTCGTTGTTTTTCCCTAAAAATGTTTATATGTTATTACTATTTTTGTTTTCTTGTATATATTTATAAATTATTAAAGTTTTATAATCTTACTACTTTGTCGGAGTGCTATATATTTTTAATGTGACACATAATTGTAAAAACTTTGATGTACAAAGAGTCATCCCTAGAATCTTCCGCTTCAGGCTCGGTCCCCTCCCCAATCACAATACAGGATGTTTTTCAGATAATAGCAACGCTTCTGCTGTGACGGATCTCATCGAGTGTGGGCCTTGATCTACTATAACTCCTTTGAAGAGGGGTGATTCTTTACAGCTGTGGCCATAAACTACATCTGCAGGGCTAGCTGATACCCTAGGACCAGCCTGGACAATCGGACACAGAGGAAAAGGAGTGTCAGAGGGTGCGGTAGTGAATAGGGCGAAAGGGAGGTGTCGGGCGGGCACAGGGTGTGATTCTCAGGGAAGAGCAGCGCAGATGGGGGGAGGTTTATTACCCATGCATAAGACAGAGAGCGGGGGTGACCACTGCCTGGGTGAGATGCTTGCGAGGGTGGGGAGCCATGCTAAGGATCGACAGCGTGCACAGAGTGGGTCTGGTCAAGGCATCTAAAATGGCTGCCGTGCATGACAAAAGTGTGGCATTTGAAAAAAGACAAGATGGCGCAGACAATGTTTTTCAACACTTCCTGATTTCCTTCGAATCGAACGTTAACAGACGTTGGGGCATATTACCAAAGTTAAGCGATATTTATCCCTAACGATCCATTGCAAAGATTTTTTTACCGTCAGAAATTATCGCAGATAAACCTTGCTATTATCAAGGTTTATCGCAAATACGATAAAAAACGACCGCAATGCATTAATATCGCTGAAAACTCAGCGATATTCATGCATTACCGAGCTAATGCTCTTAGCCATGTTATCCATGTTATCCACCTCCCATTGGATAACATGGCTAAGAACTGCTCAGGGCAGCTGTTACTTTTTGGAGATATTCGCGCTTATCTCGAATATTTCCAAAAGTTGATAATAGGAGATAGCGATGTTAGCGACTGCCCACTTTGCATGTCATTAGTGATAAATATCACTCACATGCAAAGTGGGGCCCAAGATGGTCGCTATCTCCTACTAGCCGTCGCTAACTGGTGTTAGCAACAGCTAGGTAATACAGATATAATTTTATCTCCGCGAAGCGGAGCGCTGTTACAGATATATATCTTGTTTTTGAACGTTAATTTCTCAAAATGCACTGAAGCACATATATTGAGACCTAGCAAAGGCACATCGGGCTACCAGTCCCTAATATTTTACCAAGTTTCGTGCAAATCCATTCAGCCGTTCGATTATTATTATTTTTTTTTGCCCCGCGGGGCCCTTTTAAAACCTCCACATCAAACCTAGGGGGTCAGCGAGGATCTACTATGCCCCCTTATGGTCATTTGCCCCTTCGCTTTGGCCTCCTCTTGTCTCTCGATCCTACCGAGAGACAAGATGGCGGCCGCTACGGACTGTTTGGAATGTTTACAGACACCGGAGAGCCAATCAGCTTCGCTTCGCAAAGCTCCGTAACGCGAAAAGTACGCGAAGCGGTGCGCTGTTACAGATATATATCTTTTTTTGAACGTTAATTTCTCAAAATCCACTGAAGCACATATATTGAGACCTAGCAAAGGCACATCGGGCTACCAGTCCCTACAATTTTGCCAAGTTTCGTGCAAATCCATTCAGCCGTTCGATTATTATTATTATTATTTTTTTTTGCCCCGCGGGGCCCTTTTAAAACCTCCACATCAAACCTAGGGGGTCAGCGAGGATCTACTATTCCCCCTTATGGTCATTTGCCCCTTCGCTTTGGCCTCCTCTTGTCTCTCGATCCTACCGAGAGACAAGATGGCGGCCGCTACGGACTGTTTGGAATGTTGACAGACGCCGGAGAACCAATCAGCTTCGCTTCACAAAGCTCCGTTGCGCGAAAAGTACGCGTCCTGGAGTGCTGCCCGGTCCGCTGTTACAGATATATATCTTTTTTTAAACGTTAATTTCTCAAAATCCACTGTAGCACATATATTGAGACCTACAAAAGGCACATCGGGCTACCAGTCCCTACAATTTTGCCAAGTTTCGTGCAAATCCATTCAGCCGTTCGGGCTAAAAGTGAGGCCAACCGCCCTATAGAAAACTCAATGTTAAAAACACGTTTTGGGACCCCCCTTTTTTCTCAGCCCCCCCTTGACGAACCCCCCCAAATTTTCAAGGGCTGCTCAGAAACAAAATGTGCCATTTTCCTGAAAATTTCAGCCAATTCCGTCCACAAACGCCAAAGTTATTAGACATAGAATTTTCAAAAATCCCATAGAGAAAAAATCCTAACTATATACCTACTGGCGACCGCCAGTAGGTAATATATATATATATATATATATATATATATATATATATATATATATATATATATATATATATATATATATTACCTACTGGCAATCGCCAGTAGGTATATATAGTTAGGATTGTTTTCCATAGGGAAATTGCAACATTCTATTGGGAATAACTTTGGCGCCGGTTGAGGAATCTTCCTGAAATTTTCCTTAACTTTGCCTCGTGGCGCTCCGGTCCTTCCCTGAAAGTTTGGGGGGGGATCCGTCAAGCGAGGGCCGAGATAAAAGGGGGGTCCCAAAACGTGTTTTCCCCATGTTAATTTCCATAGGGCGGTTGGACTCACTTTTAGCCCAAACGGCTGAATGGTTTTCCACCAAACTTGGCAAAATTGTAGGGACTGGTAGCCCAATGTGCCTTTGCTATGTCTCAAGATATATGCTCCAGTGGTTTTTACGAAAATTAACTGTGAAAAAATATATATTGGGCTACATTGGGCTATATATATGTTAGAGCCCAAATGTAGCCCGATGTAGCCCAATGTAGCCCAATGTAGCCCAAAGATGGCCACCAGAGACAATAAAAACCAAATGTAGCCCAAATATCAGCCAGATGTAGCCCAACTATAGCCCAATGACAGAATGTCCCAGAGTGTTCTAAAGAACAACTAGAGCGCTAACAGTCTTACTCATGACAAAAGTATGGCACACCTAAATTCACTGAAAAAAACATAGGTTTCAGGCCTTATATAGTTAGGATTAGGCACAAGAAAGCAGAAAAACAAGCGTGTAGAACACAAAAAAGGGGGCAGGGTAGAAACACCATGACCCCTTAGGGCTGCTCAGGTGGTCCCACTAGGATATTAATATATTTAAACGTTATCCGCTAATAGAATTAGCATTTAAAAAACCTTTGAAATTCACTGAAAAAACCATAGGTTTCAGGCCTTATATAGTTAGGAATTAGCATTTCTAAATTTTCAAGGTTTTGTAAATGCTAATTCCTAACTATATATGGTCTATAACCTATGGTTTTTTCAGTGAATTTCAATGGTTTTTTAATAGCAAATATCATAAGCTGTCGAATGTCAAGTACGTGGTAAGTGAAAACATTTTCGTGTTTATGCACACTGATCTGCTTTGAATGGTGCCCCCCCCCCCTCATTTCTATTAGGAGTACTCTCTCTTTGCAGATAGTGAAAGGTAGTTAACGCAGGCCTTTGCCCCCGTTGTAATCCGTCGTGCCTGCTTCTCTCTCCATTTGATTGATTGTTATCCAAGTATTTACTGTTTTAGAATTAGTTCTCTTTGGTTCATTCTCTATTTACAAACAAACACAGAGTCGCAATACTCTGTTTAGTCTTTGCAGATAACGAAAAATCGTGTAAAAAAAAGAAAAGGAATCGAGCAAAATCAGTAGGCCACTAATGGGATCTCTTTTTGACCTCGCTAAAATAGAAACATTAGGAACAACCCCTCATGACAAATACAAAACTAGTGAGATGAACTGAACTCCACACAATGATGGCTGCAAAACAGCTCGGCTCCGCCACCCACCCCGCCCAAAATAACGATAAAGAGCGGCTGCCATGATTGGTTGCGGAATGGCCACAACGGAGCTACGAAATGGTGCTGCTCTCATGCTAACCCCAGCTTCGGTCTGAAACATCCAGAAACACTGTAGACTACCAATTCGATCAGTTCCGGTAGCGCCCCAATGTAACCCGGTAGAGAAGAACTAGCCCTCCCCTCTTTGACTGATGGTTCTTGTTGCCTGTCCTTTCTGTTGTCATTTAACAGAACTATTTAGCCTGCTGAAAGGGGTTGTGTTTCGACCGCTGGTTGGTGGAGACATTTTGACTATATTCTGGACCTGCGTTGTCGCGTAATGCGTCATATGACGCGCCGCGTTAGCGCATCCGGAAGTCATCCGGGGCGCGCAGCGCGTAACGTAAGCATAACAAGTCATGTGACTTGTTAATAAAACTTTTCATTGGTTCATTTTACTTTTCTTATTCTAATGATGAAAGCCTTGGTCATATCACCTAAAAATTACGCTTTTAATTACTTCCGAACATTATTTTCTCTTAAATATATGTTATAATGTTCCAGGCTAATGTACTTTCCCGGAAATTTTACAACTGTCCTGCAAGTAAAATATATTCTTTTTTCGAGAAAAAGAGCGTTTCTTCGTCCCATGACGGAGCCGTTGAGCAAAAGAGGGTCGACCTGCTGTCTTAGTCGCCGATACGCCTGAATATGAGATTCTTATCGATCACTTTATGTTGCAGGAAACACAACAGCCCTTGACCATTTATCTTTACTGCGTTCCTTCGTATTATACCTTTTACCCTTCATGTAATTGGTCTGCTTTATTTCACTTGCCTTTTAATGATTCTAAAACAGTGACTATTATTAAAAACTTTACCAATGTATACACTACTACCATGTTTTCTTTTAAAAACCTTTATTGTGAAAATTTCATTATACAAATACGAGCCTATAACCACGTGGGCCTGCCACGGAGCAAACTGTAATCGTATATGATGAATAGACATTTACACTGTAGAGGAACGTAACGGGCGGGCCATTAGGTTGCAAAAACTAAGGTGTCTAACAGTTACGGAATCGGTGGACGTACATTTTATAATTAAAATACGACAGGGCCAGTTACAATAAAATTATCTAGATATACATTTGCGGGCAAGTACCATGGGTGACGTTAATTCGAATTTTCAACAGTACAGTAATCAATAACACATCAGAACTTAATATCAATAGGGATGTCGAAATATTCAATCAATTCTCGTCCCCGCCCGCCATGTGCTTCAAAACTGCATACGTATCTCGTGATTTCAAGGTTCTGCAACCAGTACACAACAAGGAGTTACGAGTCCCATTTATTCCGGCGCCATTTTGGGCGAGGACGGGCAGGTCCAGGATATAGTCAAAATGTCTCTACCAACCATCGACTATGATGATGTTCATATGCTGTATTTATTAGAGTAACACTCATCTGCCCACATGAAATTAATTTACCACAATCTAAACATGTCATTTTAATCTTTCCAAAGTTCTTCTAAATATTTGGGACCGTTTCCCTTGCCTCTGAAGCTCTCAGTGCCACTTCTTTGATGAATGTACTAGCAGGTCAGGGGTTCTCCTCCAAATCTCTCTTTTATGCAGCACTATAATTAATTGGTGCCACCTCTCCATATGACGATGCATGGTATAGTTACCACAACTATGTTTTTTTTCGGTTCCTCTGGAGAGTTCATCGTGGCAGATGAAGCGTGTAACATACCGGGCATTTACCTTTTTTTGCATGTACAGGAAAGGAAAAAAAAATCGAGCGTCCGAGTTCTAAGGTGTCCCAGGGCCATTTTAGTGGACCAGGCCCAAATCCAAAGAACAGCCATCTCACAGGCTAATGGGGCGACCCACGCCGAGTTTCAGCATTGTAGGATGACCACACAAGTACAGCAACTTGCTAGACATCACCTCGGTGCCATCCGGATCTCGGCGCCCCACTGGACCGCCTGGACTTGCTCCCGAACGGTCGCTCCCTCCCTCCCTCCCTCCCTCGCTGATCTCACGCACTGTGAGCGCCGCAGCTCGAATTGGGTAACTAGCGCTGTACTTGTGCAGACGCTGTGTTCACTGTGTGCTTTGTGCTTTGCGCTGTGTAACTGTGCCTGTGTGCTTTACTGCAATCTTAGCCCTTAAGCGCCCGATTTTAAACAGCGCTGTGCCTGTGTGCTTACGCTGCATTTGGTGGCCCATTAACTTACATCACTGACTCTGTGGTGACGCTGTGTTGTTTTCCGACCTGCTGGTCCATCTGCTGCCCCTGCCTCAGCTACACTTTCACCCTCCATTTTGCTGCTTGCACTTTCCTGGCCCGCCCCTCCTCCCCGCTACCGCCTCCCAGGTGCTGCCCCTCCCACGCTCCGCCCCCTCCTACTTCCATTTATGGCCAATGTCCCCACGCGCTACGGCCTCGCCGAAGGTGCGCCAAAGGTAAGCCCGTCTACGCCCGTCCGCGCCTGGACCGCGCCTAGCGCCAGACCCCCTGGCTCTCGCGCTGCGCTGCCCTCCCGCATCACCTACGATGCCCCCACCCTCCGAGCCCTTAACCCCGGCCGCGCCCCCAACTGCGTCCAAGCCGCTCCTGGACACACCCATGGACCTTTCTCCTGCTACTCCTGCAAATTCATCGGTACCGACAACATCCCCGCTACGACCACAACACAGACCCCTGACCCCAACCACCTACAGTGCATCCTTCTCAACACCCGATCAGTCCACAGACACGCCATTGACCTATGGAATCTACTAGACACCATCTCTCCGGACGTCGCCTTCCTAACAGAAACTTGGATGAACGCCTCCTCCGCCCCAGACATCACCATTGCCATCCCTGAAGATTATAAGATCATTCGTAAGGACCGCACCGACCACACAGGAGGAGGAATCGCCATCGTCCATAAGAAGTCAATCCGCATCTCAACCAGCTCTGACGCCAATCTCACCAACTCTGAACACCTTCACTTCCAGATCCTCATCGACCCCAAGACCACACTCAGAGGCACCCTCCTCTACAGACCACCAGGACCCCGCGCAAAATTCAGTGAAGACATCACAGACTTCATCACTCCTCACGCGCTCCCCTCCAAAGACTACATCCTTCTGGGAGACCTCAATTTTCACCTTGAAAAGTTCAACGACCACAACACCACCACCCTCCTGGACAATCTCGCCAACCTCGGACTTAAACAACTGGTAACATCGCCCACCCACATCGCAGGTCACACACTCGACCCCATCTTCACCTCCAGCAATCATGTCTCCTTCAGCCACACTACGGAGCTCCTCTGGACTGACCACAGCTGCGTTCACTTCACCTACAACAAACCAAAACCCACCAACCACCTCCAACCAACTCTGCAAAGAAACTGGAACAAAATCACCACAGACCAGATCTCCGCATCGCTCCTTCTAAACACCCCAGCCCACTCTTCTAACGCCAACGAAGCCGCCGCCAACCTCACCCTATGGTTATCCAACACCGCCGACACCTTGGCACCACTGAAGAAACGTCAAAACAAACCTGCCAGCAAAAAGGCCTCATGGTTTAACGATGATCTTAAGAAGTCCAAGAAACTCTGCCGCTCCCTCGAAAAGGCCTGGAAAAAAGACCCAACTACTAGCACCAAGGACGCCTTCAAAAACGCCACCCGCACTCACCACCAACTAATCCGAAAGGCCAAGAAAACAGCATTCAAGGATCGACTAGACAACAACGCCCACAACAGCAAGGAACTTTTCAACATCGTCAAGGAATTTTCCAATCCCTCGGCCAACTCCAACGACATCACCCCCTCTCAAGCCCTCTGCGACTCCCTAGCCTCATTTTTCCACAACAAGATTGCAGACATCCACAACAGCTTCGACAACCAACCCGGAAACCAACCCACCCTACCTTGTGCTGAACATTCTCCCCCCGTGTACACCCTTAACGACTGGAACCCAATCTCCACTGAGGACACAATCCGCCTGATGAATTCCATCCACTCAGGATCCCCCACAGACCCTTGTCCTCACCACATCTTCAACAAAGCAGACTCCGTCATAGCACCGCACCTCCGAGACGTCATCAACAGCTCCCTCAACTCCGCCACCTTCCCGGAAGACTGGAAACACGCTGAACTCACCACCCTTCTGAAGAAACCCACAGCGGACCCCACCGAACTCAAAAATTACCGCCCCATCTTGCTCCTTCCATTCCCGGCCAAAGTCATCGAGAAAGCTGTCAACAACCAACTCGCCGCCTTCCTCGAAGCCAACAAATCCCTCGACTCCTCACAATCTGGCTTCCGAGCAAAACACAGCACTGAGACCGCCCTCATCGCAGCAACAGACGACATTCGAACTCTACTGGACAATGGAGACACAGTCGCCCTCATCCTCCTCGACCTCTCTGCAGCATTTGACACAGTCTGCCACAGCACCCTTTTACAACGCCTCAATAACATCGGAATCCAAGGAAAAGCACTTGAATGGATCACCTCGTTCCTCACCGGAAGAACTCAGAAAGTCCGCCTCCCACCATTCAAGTCCGAGGCCACTGAAGTCATCTGTGGCGTACCACAAGGATCCTCACTCAGTCCCACCCTCTTCAACGTATACATGAGCCCCCTCGCGGCCATCGCACGCCAACACAACCTCAACATCATCTCCTACGCGGATGACACTCAACTAATCCTTTCTCTCACCAATGACCCCAGCACCGCCAAAACTAACCTACACGAAGGAATGAAAGAAGTTGCCGAATGGATGAAACAAAGCCGTCTGAAACTGAACTCAGACAAAACAGAAGTCCTCATCTTAGGTACATCCCCCTCTGCATGGGACGACTCCTGGTGGCCGGAAGCCCTCGGAAAGGCACCCATCCCGACAGACCACGCACGGAACTTAGGCATCATACTGGACTCTTCACTCTCAATGAATAGACAAGTCAGCGCCGTATCCTCTTCCTGCTTCAACATTCTTCGCATGCTGAGAAAAACATTTCGCTGGATCCCCACCGAAACAAGGAAAACAGTCACCCATGCTCTGGTCACGTGCCGACTGGACTACGGAAACACCCTCTACGCAGGCATTACCGCTAAACTCCAGAAGAAACTCCAACGAATCCAAAATGCCACAGCCAGGATCATATTAGACATCCCACGCAACGAACACATCTCCGGTCACCTTAAAGACCTCCACTGGCTACCCGTCAATAAGAGGATCACTTTCCGACTGCTAACCCACGCACACAAATCACTCTACGACATCGGACCAGAATGCCTCAACTCACGACTGTCCTTCTACACCCCCTCCCGCCAACTACGTTCTTCCAGCCAAGCCCTCGCCACTGTACCTCGCATCAACAAGACCACCATGGGCGGCAGATCCTTCTCATACCTGGCTGCTAAAACATGGAACTCACTCCCCGCTTACCTTCGCCTTACCCAGAACCACCTAGCATTCAGAAAGCAGCTTAAAACGTGGATATTTGACAAGTAATCTTCCTCCCCTCTCTAAGCGCCTTGGGACCCTCTGGGTATGTAGTGCGCTATATAAATTCTTTGACTTGACTTGACTTGACTGCAGATGAAGTGCCTCTCAACTATGAAACCACCACGGTGACATCCGGATCTTGGCGCGTTGTGCTGCCTTCGGCCTATTCGCACATCGGTCCGCTACTGACGCCATCTCACAGGCTAATGGGGTGACCCACGCCGAGTTTCAGCATTGTAGGATGACCACACCAACTTGCTAGACATCACCTCGGTGCCATCCGAATCTTGGCATCTCAACGCCTAGTGGTATCTTCCATACAGAAAATATTGTTACGCTGCCTTTGGCCCCATTCGCACATCAGTCCGCAACTTAGACATCACCTCGATGCCATCCGGATCTTGGCATCTCAGCGCCTTGTGGTGTCAGTCAGAAAATATTGTTGCGCTGCCTTTGGCCCCATTCGCACATCAGTCCGCTACTGACACCATCTCACAGGCCAATAGGGCGCCCCACGCCGACTTTTACCATTGTACGATGGCCACACCAGTGGCACAACTTGCTAGACATCACCTCGGTGCCATCCGAATCTTGGCATCTCAACGCCTAGTGGTATCTTCCATACAGAAAATCTTGTTATGCTACCTTTGGCCCCATTCGCACATCGGTCCGCAACTTAGACATCACCTCGGTGCCATCCGGATCTTGGCATCTCAGCGCCTTGTGGTGTATTCTCTTCAGAAAATATTGTTGAGCTGCCTTTGGCCCCATTCGCACATCCGTTCGCAACTTACACATCACCTCGGTGCCATCCGGATCTTGGCATCTCAGCGCCTTGTGGTGTCTTCTACTCCGAAAATATAGTAGAAAATATTGTTGCGCTGCCTTTGGCCCCATTCACACATCAGTCCGCTACTGACACCATCTCACAGGCCAACAGGGCGCCCCACGCCGACTTTTACCATTGTACGATGGCCACACCAGTGCCACAACTTGCTAGACACCACCTCGGTGCCATCCGGATCTTGGCATCTCAGCGCCTTGTGTTGTCTTCAAATCAGAAAATATTGTTGCGCTGCCTTTGGCCCCATTCGCACATCGGTCCGCTACTGACGCCATCTCACAGGCCAACGGGGCGCCCCACGCCGACTTTCAGCATTGTAGGATGGCCACACCAGTGCGGCAACTTACTAGACACCACCTCGGTGCCATCCGGATCTTGGCGCGTTGTGCTGCCTTCGACCTATTCGCACATCGGTCCGCTACTGACGCAAACTCACAGGCCAACGGGGCGCCCCACGCCGACTTTCAGCATTGTAGGATGGCCACACCAGTGCGGCAACTTACTAGACACCACCTCGGTGCCATCCGGATCTTGGCGCGTTGTGCTGCCTTCGGCCTATTCGCACATCGGTCCGCTACTGACGCAAACTCACAGGCCAACGGGGCGCCCCACGCCGACTTTCAGCATTGTTGGATGGCCACACCAGTGCGGCAACTTACTAGACACCACTTCGGTGCCATCAGGATCTTGGCGCGTTGTGCTGCCTTCGGCCTATTCGCACATCGGTCCGCTACTGACGCAAACTCACAGGCCAACGGGGCGCCCCACGCCGACTTTCAGCATTGTTGGATAGCCACACCAGTGCGGCAACTTACTAGACACCACCTCGGTGCCAACCGGATCTTGGCGCGTTGTGCTGCCTTCGGCCTATTCGCACATCGGTCCGCTACTGACGCAAACTCACAGGCCAACGGGGCGCCCCACGCCGACTTTCAGCATTGTAGGATGGCCACACCAGTGCTGCAACTTGCTGGACACCACCTCGGTGCCATCCGGATCTTGGCGCGTTGTGTTGCCTTCGGCCTATTCGCACATCGGTCCGCTACTGACGCCGCCTCACGTGCCAACGTATTTTCTCCTAATTTTACACCCTATGCCGCATAACAGGTCATGTGACTTGTTTATTAAACTTTTCATTGGTTCATTTTACTTTTGGTTTCCTAATGATGGAAGGCTTGATCATGTGACCTAAAAACAACACTTTTCATAGGATGAAAACTTTTTTTTTTCCCCAAACGATGAAAGCCCCACCTTGTTTCTGGATGTTTCAGACTGAAGCTGGCGTCAGCATGAAAGCACCACCATCTCGTAGCTCAGTCGTGGTCATTCCGCGAGCAATCATGGCAGCCGCTCCCCACCAGAAGCCTGCAGGAGTCGGAGCCCCCAAAACTTTTGATGAATTCTCAAGGCGGAGGGGACGCTTTCGAGAATGAGGTCCAAGACCTAGCAGACAAGCGTCCGATTTCCAAGGTGTCCCAGGGCCATTTCAGTGGACCAGGCCCAAAAAGGAAACAGCCTGCCGCCATTTTGAGAGTCCTGTGACAGCCGCCTATCGCTGCACCGCAAGAGTGGGCGCAACTCAGCTGAATTGCGGCTTTTGACACAGTGGACCAAAAACGGACGGAATGGCAACTGAAACGGTAAAGGGGCGCCCCACTACAACAGACGAGACTCCACCTGGAGAGGCCCGTTCACGCCGCCTCCCCCGGGGCGCTCCATGCCGTTATTCGGAGCAGCATTGTAGGATACCAAAACCAGTGCGGCAACTTACTGGACATCACCTTGGTGCCATCGTTCTGCTCCCTTGGAACTATTCGCGCAACAGTTTGCTACTGATGACCCACCCCCCGCGACGCCCCATGCCGTTATTTGCTGGGTGGCAACTTACTAGACATCACTTTCGTGTCATCTAGATTTCGGCGCGTTCTGCTGCCTTGGAACTATTCGCACAACAGTTTGCTACTGATGACCCACCCCCCGCGACGCCCCACGCCGGAAATCTGGACGTTGTGCTGCGTTGGGACTATTCGCACAGCCGACCGCTACTTCGTTATTTTTCCCTAAAAATGTTTATATGTTATTACTATTTTTGTTTTCTTGTATATATTTATAAATTATTAAAGTTTTATAATCTTACTACTTTGTCGGAGTGCTATATATTTTTAATGTGACACATAATTGTAAAAACTTTGATGTACAAACAGTCATCCCTGGAATCTTCCGCTTCAGGCTCGGTCCCCTCCCCAATCACAATACAGGATGGTTTTCAGATAATAGCAACGCTTCTGCTGTGACGGATCTCATCGAGTGTGGGCCTTGATCTACTATAACTCCTTTGAAGAGGGGTGATTCTTTACAGCTGTGGCCATAAACTACATCTGCAGGGCTAGCTGATACCCTAGGACCAGCCTGGACAATCGGACACAGAGGAAAAGGAGTGTCAGAGGGTGCGGTAGTGAATAGGGCGAAAGGGAGGTGTCGGGCGGGCACAGGGTGTGATTCTCAGGGAACAGCAGCGCAGATGGGGGAGGTTTATTACCCATGCATAAGACAGAGAGCGGGGGTGACCACTGCCTGGGGGAGATGTTTGCGAGGGTGGGGAGCCATGCTAAGGATCGACAGCGTGCACAGAGTGGGTCTGGTCAAGGCATCTAAAATGGCTGCCGTGCACGACAAAAGTGTGGCATTTGAAAAAAGACAAGATGGCGCAGACAATGTTTTTCAACACTTCCTGATTTCCTTCGAATCGAACGTTAACAGACGTTGGGGCATATTACCAAAGTTAAGCGATATTTATCCCTAACAATGCTTAGCAACGATTTTTTTACCGTCAGAAATTATCGCAGATAAACCTTGCTATTATCAAGGTTTATCGGAAATACGATAAAAAACGACCGCAATGCATTAATATCGCTGAAAACTCAGCGATATTCATGCATTACCGAGCTAATGCTCTTAGCCATGTTATCCACCTCCCATTGGATAACATGGCTAAGAACTGCTCAGGGCAGGTGGTAGCTTTTAGAGATATTCGCCCTTATCTCGAATATTTCCAAAAGTTGATAATAGGAGATAGCGATGTTAGCGACTGTTTCCAGTCGCTAACATCTTGGCATGCCCACTTTGCATGTCATTAGTGATAAATATCACTCACATGCAAAGTGGGGCCCAAGATGGTCGCTATCTTCTACTAGCCGTCGCTAACTGGTGTTAGCAACAGCTAGGTAATACACATATAATTTTATCTCCGCGAAGCGGAGCGCTGTTACAGATATATATCTTGTTTCTGAACGTTAATTTCTCAAAATGCACTGAAGCACATATATTGAGACCTAGCAAAGGCACATCGGGCTACCAGTCCCTACAATTTTGCCAAGTTTCGTGCAAATCCATTCAGCTGTTCGATCCTACCGAGAGACAAGATGGCGGCCGCTACGGACTGTTTGGAATGTTTACAGACACCGGAGAGCCAATCAGCTTCGCTTCGCAAAGCTCCGTAACGCGAAAAGTACGCGAAGCGGTGCGCTGTTACAGATATATACCTTTTTTTGAACGTTAATTTCTCAAAATCCACTGGAGCACATATATTGAGATCTAGCAAAGGCACATCGGGCTACCAGTCCCTACAATTTTGCCAAGTTTCGTGCAAATCCATTCAGCTGTTCGATTATTATTATTTTTATTTTTTTTTGCCCCGCGGGGCCCTTTTAAAACCTCCACATCAAACCTAGGGGGTGAGCGACAATGTACTATGCCCCCTTATGGTCATTTGCCCCTTCGCTTTGGCCTCCTCTTGTCTCTCGATCCTACCGAGAGACAAGATGGCGGCCGCTACGGACTGTTTGGAATGTTGACAGACGCCGGAGAACCAATCAGCTTCGCTTCACAAAACTCCGTTGCGCGAAAAGTCCGCGAACCAGAGCGCTGCCTGGTCCGCTGTTACAGATATATATCTTTTTTTAAACGTTAATTTCTCAAAATCCACTGGAGCACATATATTGAGACCTACAAAAGGCACATCGGGCTACCAGTCCCTACAATTTTGCCAAGTTTCGTGCAAATCCATTCAGCCGTTCGGGCTAAAAGTGAGGCCAACCGCCCTATGGAAATTAACATGGGAAAAACGCGTTTTGGGACCCCCCTTTTTTCTCGGCCCCCCCTTGACGAACCCCCCCCAAATTTTCAAGGGCTGCTCAGAAACAAAATGTGCCATTTTCCTGAAAATTTCAGCCAATTCCGTCCACAAACGCCAAAGTTATTAGACATAGAATTTTCAAAAAACCCATAGAGAAAAAATCCTAACTATATATACCTACTGGCGACCGCCAGTAGGTAATATATATAAAAAAAAAACATTTTCTTGACATACCTCAGAAACTTTACTTTTGATTACTTTCCTTCCTTTACTTCTGTGACATTTTCTAAAGTGTCCCTTAACCCCACAAGAATTATATGTCTAAAATATGCCGGGCATGATTTGTCATTAGCTTTATGACCTTTGAGACAACGCCTACAGCTTGTTCCTTTAAAGCATTGGTACTCACAAACTTTCTCTCGGGGAACCAAATCTACAGTGTGGTGTGTGGCCGAGGGCCAGACCAGTGGGGGCGGGGTCAGTGGGGGAGGGGGGCGTGGCTAGAGCAAAAAAAGAAACGGTGACCATGAGGTTGAACACAGGCCCCTGCAGCGGACGCCTTTATCTACTGAGTCACGTTCCCTGTGACGAATTTATTTTTCTTATGTAGGATCATGAACTTTGTCTTTGATGTGTTGATGACAAGACCATTGTCCTTGCAAAAAACTTCAAAGACTCCAACAGCCTTTTGAAGGCCCTGCTGTGTCTTCGAAAATAATAGCGTATCGTCAGCAAACATCAACAGGGGGATCGGCTTGCCATCCAATTTAGGGGCATCGGTTGGTTGCTGTTCAAAATAGCCGATCACCCTGTTGATGTATAGTGAGAAGAGTGTAGGGGCAAGAACACACCCTTGGCGGACCCCCCTAGCAATAGGGAATTTATCGGTTACGCTTCCCTGCCGGTTCCAGCGGACCCGGGCATAATTATTTTCATGCAGTCTGATCAGAAATGACAAAATATCAAGTGGGATGCCCTGCTCTTGTAAGGCTGCCCACAGCTTAGTGCGGGGCACCAGATCAAACGCTGATTTAAGATCAACGAAGACTGCAAAAAGCATACCCCCCCCTAGTAACACTACACGCCAATATAATAAAACAAATCTAAAAACTTGGTCAATGGTACTGGTGTGACTGCGAAACCCTGCCTGTAGGGGGGACAGAATGTCCTTTTCCTCTATCCAGCCCTGAATACGCTGCAGTAAGAGCCTTGCCACTACCTTTTGTATGCAAGCAATCAGGCTAATTGGCCTGTAATTTCCTGGGTCCGAGCACTCCCCCTTTTTAAAAATTGGGATAATCTCGGCACCCTTCCAGGACTCAGGTATTGGTGAGCCCATCGCAATGCCATTAGCCAACAGATGGATGTAGGAGGCCCAAAGGTCCTTATCATGCATACAAAAGGTCTGCTGGAACGGAGTCCAGCCCTGGTGCCCTAGCTTTAGGGATATTGTTCAAAATTTTGATGATGTCAGCTTTAGTAAAGGGAAGATGATTTGTGCCCTCAATTGCTTTTAGAAGAGCCTCACTCTCTTCTCCATCCTCGTCCACAGCAGTAAACTGGGACGCATAGTGAGACACCCAGGCATTTGTTGAAAAATAATTGATAGGTTCACCCCTTTTAATCCCCCTACCCCATTTGACCATATCCCAAAAGGAGCACATAGATGTTTCTTTACTAGCACCCAGGAGCTCCCTCCAGTATTCATTATCCCAGTCACTTTTTGCCTTAAGTTGTGTTTTTTTGTACGTGGCTCGGGCGATCTTGATCCTTACTATATCTTTGGTTTTTACTGCATCTGCTAGGGCTCTGTATGCAACCCTACAGGATTTGCCATACCATTGATCCTCCTTTCTCGCTGGCCTACTCTGTTTTTTGGTCACCTTTTTGACGAAGAAAGATCTTAACTGATTAAAAAAACTGTTGTGAATCCGACTAGCATTTGACACGATTTCCTCCACAGTGGAATTGTTCCTTAGTTCCACTATAGCCTGAACAGTCAGATCCCTCATGGCAGCAACACCCTCTTCATTAATTACACAGTTTGCCCATCTGATTCGTCTATGATTATTTGAGAGGGCTATTTCCACACAATCGCCCTGGCCCTCACATTTTAGTAGATCAAATAACCTAAGTGTCAGGATTAATGGGTTATGATCACTCTCTACCCGTTCTTCTATCCGCATATCATCCATAGAAGACCAGTTCTCCTTATTAATAAGGATATATTCTATGCGGCTATGAGGTATACCATTCTTCCATTAGTAGCACGTAAACCATGCTCCACACATAGGACTTTGAGTTGTAGTGCTGCCTCTGTCCATTTTTTAATAGGTGGTATTGTCAGCTGAGGGATCTTCCAAACGTAGTCCTCTTCCACTGTAAGATCCACATCATAGCTGTCTCGGGGTTCAAAGCAGCAAATAAAATCTCCTGCCACAATAATTTTACCTTTTGGGCGGTATTGCTCAAGGAGAATATCTAACGCGTCAACTGCTTCGGTAGGTTTACCACCTGAGAGCCCCCTGGAATAAATATTGAAGACAAAGAGGTCCTTAAAATCTAAGCTTTTAAGTTTGATTAGGAGAATGTCTGGACTATTTGTGACCAGCTGAGTAACGGAGTATCTACTGTCCTGCTTAATCCATGTCAGCAAGCCTCCCTTCGGTCTTCCCCGTAAGCTAGGGATGGTAGGTGTGTAAAAGTTTAGATGTCCTTGCTTGAATTCCGGAGTTACCTGCCATGTTTCCTGAAGGAGGATTATATCCTTATTATCCAAAAGGGCTAGCCAGTCCAGAGATGTTACCTTACTTCTCAGCCCTGCCACATTCCATGACACCAGGGTTGATGGGGCAGGGAAATTCGTACGGTCAAGTTTAATGTATGAGTCAACGCTAACCCTGCCTTCTTTTGGTAATAAACCCCCGCATAGACTAATATCTAATGCCTCCTGATTGAGATCAGATTTGTTTTGTGCTGTATTGTCAACCATGCGATCACCTGGTTGATTGGGGCCATTTATCCTTTCCAGATCCACTGAGATATTACGTTTACCCTTTGTGTATGTCCGGGGCGTACGGACATCTCTTCTGGGGGCAGTGTTTTGAGCTATGGTTTCATCCATTCCACAGACCTCAGGTAATCTAATACATGCCGTATTGCGATCCCCCAGGAGTCAGTCGCAGTCATTTAGGCCTGACAGGATCCCAAACCTATTTCCTAGGGTAATCCCCCATTCGTTAGCTGTGGCACCCACACCCCACCTATTCGTCATGGTATACTACCTTGGCCCCGGAGTCTTAGTGAACGTCACATTTTGCCGCTCACCGTAGAGGAATTTTAAGGTGAGGGGAACAATAGTGCCACTCCTGCGTTGAGGGGGGAGTATATTTGACAAGACATTGGGGAGCATAGCCGAATGGGAGAAGTTCACCACCACACAGTCTACTTTAAACTTTTTCGGTCTGTTCCCTATCCAGGGTGCCCTTCTAACCGATGTAATCTCCCCTGCTAACTGCTGTTTCCCTCCAGGGGCCATCTGCATGTTGCCTGACAGCCAATGCAGCGCCTTACTAGACAGAGATGTTGGGGATTCAGACTGCCCAGGTGCCAAAGGTGGGACGTTTGCCAATACCAAAACCAGTGGTGAGGCTTCTACTATAAATTGGGGAGAGTCTGTTTCCTGTTGAAGTACTGGTGGTACGGTTGATGTTGGCAAAACCTCCTCTCTTACTACTGGGGGATTGTCTACGTTGACTGGTGCCTGACCAGAGGGGATGATTGCTGTCATACTGCTCACTACCTCTGCCACACTCACACCATTCACCCCTGATGTACCAACTAGATTTGAAAACAGAGTTGCTATGTTTCCAACCTCCCCAATTACCTTATTCTGAATCCCACCCAATGTTTTCACCTCAGCAGTGAGTTTATCAATTTTGGCCACCATTGGTTTGATAATAGCTTTGATTTTGCACTCGATCATATCTGCTATCCTAAGAAATAGCTCATCATCCATAATATGCTTTGCACTGTCTTCCCCGGCATCCATATTCTTATCCTTAGCTTTCCGTGGTGGTGTAGCCCTTTTCCTCCTTAACCCTAAGCGTAACCCGCCACGCTTGGGTTGGGTCTTTTTACATGTTCTAGCTGTCCTAATATCCTGCTCTACAGGGGAAAGATCGTCTTCTACGACGTGGACATGTGTCTCAGGATCAGAATCATCATCACTTTTCTGAGTCATTTTCAGGGTCGATTTCTAAATCTACCGCTGGGAGTGCGCTTTGATCGTACCTG
This sequence comes from Lissotriton helveticus, assembly GCF_964261635.1. Classification (NCBI taxonomy): domain Eukaryota; kingdom Metazoa; phylum Chordata; class Amphibia; order Caudata; family Salamandridae; genus Lissotriton; species Lissotriton helveticus. The sequence continues at coordinate 484,057,330 of NC_136060.1, forward strand.
CCGCTGGCATGGGGATCGGTCTCAGGAGCGTCACTACCATCAGCCTGTAGTAATGTATCAGCCGTGATGAATGATTGTGATGGACTCATAGGAGGGAGAACTGGGGATTGACTTAGTCCTAATGACTGTCGCCTTTCGCTATTAATTTTCGATACCACTTGAACCATGTAATTATCCATCGTATTGGACGTAGTAGTAACTAATTTTTTCGGCATGCTTACACAGTTACACTTTAACGCTCCAGGAAATATAGGAAGTTTATAGCCCAGAATAGGCACTACTTAGACTAGGAAAAAATACAGTGAGGGCACAACAACAATCCTCTATAAAAATTAGTGGGATTAGACAACATAGTCTTACAGCATGAGAGTACCTCAAAAATAGGGCAAGGTGGTCGGCCCAGTCCAGTCACAGCCTGTCTCGGACTGTCTTAGACTGTCCGCCCTTTGTCCGGGCTTCGTCCGGCGTCCCACTCGCGTCCCGCTGAGCGTTAAGGGGCGTTATTAAGTAGGAGGAGTAGGGGGCGGGAAGAGACACCAGGTGCACTGAGTTGGTCGTGCGCGGAACCCTGGGTCTCGCAGTCCCGGCCCCTGTGTGTCAGCAGCAGAGTTTCCTTCGAGAAAAATAACACCCAGGTCGAAGGTAAGGCAGGTTCCAAAGTCGGTTCCACAAAGCAGCAGCTGCGAGCGGCTCCCGCAAAGCGGGGGCCGCGAGCTGTAAAAGGCCGGTGGAGCTGGGAGGAGCAGGGGGCGGGAAGAGACACCAGGTGCGCTGAGTTGGTCGTGCGCGGAACCCTGGGTCTCGCAGTCCCGGCCCCTGTGAGTCAGCAGCAGAGTTTCCTTCGAGAAAAAATAACACCCAGGTCCAAGGTAAGGCAGGTTCCAAAGTCGGTTCCACAAAGCAGCAGCTCTCTCTCTCTCTCTCTCTCTCTAACTCTCTCTCTGTGTCTCCCTCCCTCTATCTCTCTCTATCTCTCTCTCTCCCTCTCTCTCCTTCCCTTTCTCTGTCTCCCTCTGTCTAACTCACTCTGTCTGTCCCCCTCGCTCTCTCTCCATCTGTTTCCCTCCCTGTGTCCCCCTCTGTCTGTCTCCCTCTCTCTGTCTCTCTCCCTCTGCCTCCCCCTTCTATCTCCCTCCCTCTATCTCCCTCCCTCTATCTCCCTCCCTCTCACTCCCTCTCGCTCCCTCTGTCTCCCCCCGTCTCCTTCTCTCTGTCTCTCTGCTCTGTCTCTGTCTGTTGCTGTCCCCGTCTGTCCCTGTCTCTGTCTGTCCCCATCCCTGCCTGCCTGTGTCTCTCTGTCCTTGTCTCTGCATGTCTCTGTCTCTACCTCGATCTAGCTCTGCCTCAATCTGTCTCTGCCTCCATATATCTCTATCTGTCAGTCTGTCCCTGTCTTTGTCTGTCTCTGCCTTTGTCTGTCTCTGCCTCTAGCTGTCTGTTTCTGTCTCTATTTGTCTCTGTCTCTGTGCATCGGGCAGTGCACACGTACTGTGTCTACACGTCCCCGTCAGCAGCCCAGAGACAACCCCCCCAACCCACCCCTCTCCCTGTGTAATGTAAAGCCAGCTCTTTTTCTGTCTGAATTTGCTGCTTTGCAGGGTTTGTGTCCCACCACTGGGCCTGGGGTCACATCTGTCCCTGACTTTAATTCTGTCAGATCAGAACACCACTTTGGCGCCAGTCACCTAAGTACTTTACAGGTCTTTAAAACTTCTGATGCACCTTTCAACATGTTAAGCAGCCAGCAGTACTTCTTCAAGGGTCAGCTTATTTTTCATCCACAATTCTTAACATATTTTGTCACTATTCCACCATAACACAAACTGGTCTCTAATTCTTTCCTCTACAGTTCCACCAGATTTGCAGGTGGAGGCTGCCGGTGCAGTTTGCAGAGTTTTGCCGCTCCAAGCTCAGCAAAAAAACTCTGCCACTGCCATGTGACAGAGTTTACCGCTCAGGGCTAATCAAGACTGGGACTGGCAACTTTATCAAATGCTCTCTGGGCGTATCTATCAGCACTTGCACTAGCTGTTTTTACTGCTTATGCCTTTGAGCATTTTTAGGTCTCGGCTAGAAACTATAGCTGTCGGCTCAGCCGACAACGAGAGGAAAGTGGAGACAAGAGCTGGCCACGCGCATCACTTTGCCATAGGATTACATTGCGCGCGTGAACTTCTGCTGTTTTCAGCATGGCAGAAAGAATCGGATCACGTCGCGCACCTCGGGAATAGGTCACGTGACTGACTTTGGAATGCAGGGGGAGTCTGCAGATGGGCGCGTGGCGCTGATAAACAGGCAGGCTTTATTTCAGGAAGCAGCGGTATTTGACTTGTTGCCTCATGTAACTTAACGTTGGCTTTTTTATTTAATTTGTAAACTTGTAATGTTTCTCCTTCATGTATCAGTTCTGTTCCTACAGTGAAGCGCCCTGACACATTCGGATAAAGTCCGCGCTATATAAAAACGCATAAAATAAATAAATACATAAATAAATAAAAAATGTTTGGCATGGGTCTGGAGGGGCGGGTGTAGCGAAGCAGAGGATCGGACCCAGCTCTTCCCGCGGAGGTGGACACCAGCGCTACAAGGCGCTCAGAAGCGGCGCGCTCACTGCTCGTAGGCGTGCAAGATGTACCGGCTGGAAACAGAGGAGGAGACACGCAGAATACCCGTCTGTGGAAGTGGGTGACAGACCGCAAGGCGCTGCATGCATCGTAGAATGTGTGACCGGAAGTGGCGTTAGCTGGTGACGTAGCTGCACCGCCAGACTTCATACTTTCCCATTTCGGAGCATTGCGTTGCAACGTTAATTAAAATATACATTCTTGTCCAGAGGTCTCAAATTTCACTCTTGTACTACCCAGTTGGCGGGTGGAGGCCCAGTTTCCTAAATTGCATTAGGGTCCACTGCACCCTTTTTACGCCCCAGTTTTAGCAGCCCACATCTTCGTTACTAAACACATTCATTATATCCTTCTTAACTCTAGTGTAAGAGGTGGAGAGTAAGGCTCTACAGATACAGCACAGCAAATGTGCCACCGCCCCAGTGTAGCTTAAGGGATAATGTGTAAAGTTTGTGCCTGACCCAGCATAACACATTAGCCATAAGAATGTCTCCTCCAACCAGGTTTTTTAGGTCTCGCCTAGGCAGCGCTTGCACTGTCTCTTCGAGACATGCTGTATTCAGGATAACGGCATGAAGGTTTCCCTTCCTGCACAAAAATAATCATCCCCACAAGGCAGGAACCCTTGCACCATGGTGCAAAGGTGCCTGCATTGGCGCACGGCAGCTTATTGTGTGCCGGCGCAGGGGAAAAGGACAAAAATGTGCTGTATCTGATAGATACGGTGCATTCCTGCCCATTTCTATTGCCGTAGGGCAGCGCTGCAGGAAGGCCTGTGGTGCTGCCCTACAGAAAAAACTCATAAATGGCTCATTGTTGGTATTTTAGTGTAGTCCTGCGCATGTTTCTGGGTGATTGTCCTTCTTCAGCAGGAAGAAACACAGGTCTTTAGGGTGCTTGAAATGTTGCTTGTACACCATCAGGTCAGTACCAATACAAAGTGTGCAGGTGCAAGGCTTGTCAGCCTAATCATTCCAGGAGGATCTTTACCAACACTTGTTTCATGTAGCAGTTGAATCAGCTGATATAGCTCTGCCTTTCTATCCCATAGCCCTATTTTATTACCATGTTTGCACTACGTGAGCCTCCCCCACCCTGGTCAACAGTCTTGCCATACCCCCTCCTTCTACTACTGAATGGCAAGTGTTGTGTTTACTGAATCATCTGTACAGGCAATGTACCAGCACGCGACTCGTGCTGGATGGGTTGTGACGTCAGTGTGTTCTGATCTGGAACGCTGGCAAGGGGAATGACAGTTGGGGGACAGTTGGCTGGCAAGAGGCTCATGTGAGAAGACGTACCTCTGGTGTCAGTGTATTTATGAATTAAAGCTTGATTCACCTTACCTGCGGTGTTGTCATCTTTACAATTTGGCGACGATACGGGATTACTGACACCACAACGGACCACCTTATCAGCTGTTCTTCGATTTATGGGAGGTCGTCTTAGAGGAGCCTGGTTCTCGTTCCAGTCTGCGGGCCACCGGTGGCGGTTTTCGCCTTATCGCTTGCTGGTGTCCTTGTGGAGGCTTCAGGGAGCTACTAGCTGATCTATCCTTTCCGAGCCTGTGGGCTGCCTGGTTGCCACCAGAGGCAAGATCTACTTTGCAGCAGTTTCGGCGGTTTTTGGCTTGGAGGTTGGCTGCTCCTGTAGGCGGTGATCGGCGCAGCAGTGAGAGCTCCTGGGAGACGGTTCCATTCACAGGGTCTGGTCGGTAAGTTTTGTGTCAGCTTGAGGACTTTGCGTGCTGTCAAAGTCAGAGTGGCGCGTTGTCCTCGCTTTGAGGGCAGTTGGTGCCTGTCATTTGACTGTTTGGAGGCTTGGTGATGACTCCGCTCGGCAGAGTGATTTTTTTTCCTCACGGGATCTGATGCGCACTTCGAGCGAGCTGCGCATCCCTGTCAGAAGCATCAGTTCCACTGGTGAGCGTCACTGGAACGCATACGTCGCTCGACGTCTGGCGGCCATTTTGAAAGCGGAATTGAAAGTCTAGAAGCGTGTCTCCTGCTACGGTGACACGCACACCTATTTCTTCATTACAGCGTTTGGTTGAATTATCCACACAGTTAGAGCGTGTCTCCAACGGTGACACGCACACCTATTTCTTCATTACAGCGTTTGGTTCAATTATCCACACAGTTAGAGCGTGTCTCCAACGGTGACACGCACACCAATTAATTTATTACATTTTGATCGGCTTTTATCTGTGTGTCTTCACATCAGTGCTTTTCTATAACTTCTTTGGAGGTATTTGCCAACTGATTCGGAGTGTGTTTCCACTAGAACACGCAAACCTATACATGTAATTGGAATTAATAGGGAGCTGTATTACGTGTTGGTCAGAGGTGACACGCACATTTTGAGCACCATTCTTTATACTATTCACAAGAGCAGGGTGCCTTATCCTGTCGGGGTTTTCAGAAGTTCTCTATCGTTTTGTCCCATTTGTGTTTGCCTGCGGTGACACGCACACCTTGGGATAAGTTAACTCTATTCTTTGAAGACGATACCTTTCCTTCTACACATACAATATGGCATCGGGCAATGTGTGGAATCTGTCTCCCCCAATGCCTTTCATTCCTTCAACAGGTGATGATGCACTTAAATGGGAAGAGTGGCGAGAATACTTTGAGAACTATATGTCTACTTTCGAGGATGAAGAAGAATTGACTCCCGAGAAAAAGAAAACAATTCTCCTTCACTGTTTAGGTGCCAAAGCTATGAAAATTTACAATCGTATTAACAAAAAACCCAGAGTAGGTGATGTATATACAATCGCTTTGGAAGATTTGACTATGTATTTCAAGCCCACTATTTCTATTTCAGTTAACAGGTTTAAGTTCTTTCAATGTAAACAGGGCCCAGAGGAGTCGGTGGAAGATTATGTGGCTGTGTTGAAGAACTTAGCGCTTACTTGCAGGTTTGGGGCATTACATGATGAATTAGTTCGAGACCAAGTTGTCATGAGGTCCTCTAATAAACATGTTCAGGAGAAATTGTGGGCTTAAGGCGAATTGCCTTTAGAGGAAGTAGTGGAAATTGTTAAATGTACTGAGCTTACTGGAAGATGTGCCAAAGCTGTATTGAAGGAAGAACAGTCTTCCACAGAAGACAAATCCACGGTTGCAAAAGTAATGGTTTCTAAAAATACTAACAGCAAACCCCGCGCCAGTTATGTACAAAGAAAAGATTCGAATTATAAGGTTAAACTTTCTGATGACAGGAAATGTTTTAGATGTGGTAGCAGATACCATTTGGCTAATGACAAATCTTGTCCAGCTTTGAGGCAAAAGTGTTCAAATTGTGGGGGAGTTGGGCATTTCATTGCAATGTGTCCGAAGAAACAGAAAGGAGGAAGAAATGTAAAAGCAATTGTGCTTGATGAACAAGAGGATAGCATCTCTTCGGATGAGGATGATATGAATTTATTTGTGTTGAATGTTGATGATGGAGTAGGCAAAAGGAAAAAACCTATTTGTCACATGAATATTGGTGGGGTGGACATTTCAATAGTAGCTGATTCAGGTTCACCTTATACCATCGTAAATGAAATGGTGTGGCTGGAAAAATTTGTTCCTGGTATAGGCAGAAAATTACAAAGTCCTGACATTTGTCCTAAATCTTTTACATACGAACCTATTGAGATGTTGGGTTTCAGAGAGTTAAAATTTCAGTTTAAATCTCGTGAAATACTGGGAAAACTGTATATCTCCAAGGTTGGTCCGTCGGTATTAGGATGGATCGATCAAGGAGAATTGGGGATAATTCTGGATCCTAATAGCCCAGATCCTGTCCTGATTTTACAAACTGAGGAAGAGTGTAACAATTTCTTCATGAAAAGATATCCCAAGATATTTTCAGAGAAAGTTGGGAAACTTAAAGGTTTTGCTCATGAGATCAAACTCAAAGAAAATGCAGTCCCTTGTATACACAAATCTAGGAACATACCATTTTCCATCATTGGTAAAGTGGAGGAGGAATTAAAGAGATTACAAAAAGAGGGTATTATTGAGCCGGTAGAATCAGCAGAGTGGGTTTCGCCTTTGGTTATCGTGAAGAAATCCAATGGCAAACTCCGTCTATGTGTTGATCTACGCGATCTCAATAAGAACATCTTGGTTGACCAGTTTCCCTTGCCGAAGATTAGTGAGATACTTTCCCACACTAATGGAGCAAAGTGGTTTTCCACAATTGATCTTAGCTCAGCCTACCACCAAGTGGCTTTGCATCCCAGAAGTAGGAGCCTCACCACATTTGTAACGCCTTTGGGGTGTTTTAGGTTTAAGAGGGTACCTTTCGGACTGGCTTCGGCTGCGGCCATGTTCCAAAGGTTAATGAGCACACTCTTTAAGGAAGAGAAGGATCTCTTAATTTTTCAAGACGACATCATGGTAACAGGCACCACCAGAGGAGAACATGATAAGAGACTGAACAGAGTCTTGGGGGTATTGGAACACCATGGCCTTACGGCCGATTTGCGTGAGTGTAAATTTGCCACAAATAAGGTTACTTATTTGGGACACGAAATTGATGGCAGTGGCATAAAACCAAAGAAAGAACTGTTGTCAGCTATTAGGGAAGCTCCATCACCCAAGAGTAAGGAGGAAGTTAGGGCCTTCCTTGGCCTTCGGAATTTTATGGCAAATTTGTGCGTAATTTTTCTGCAAAGACCTTTCACATAAGAGAACTTATCAAACAAAAAAGCAAATTTGAATGGGGTGCCACGTGTGAAGAATCCTTTATAAGGATTAAAGATGATATCTGCAATGCCCCATCCCTCCAGGGGTTCAATCCCTCGTTACACAGCGTGGTCACCACAGATGCGAGTAATAAATGGCTGGGAGCAGTACTGTCACAGATAACTGAAGAAGGAAAGGAGGTTACTGTGGCCTTCACCTCACGATCGATCACACCCACAGAAGAAAGGTATTCTGTGATTGAGAGAGAGGCACTGGCGTGTGCTTGGGGTTTGGATCATTTTAGGCAGTACATTTTGGGTTACAAATTCACCCTAAGAAGTGATCATAAACTTCTAATAAAGGTACTTTCTACAAAGGGTCTCCAAATTGCATCCCCCCCGCTTAGCTCGCATCTCCATGAAGCTGTTAGAGTTTAACTATGAGGTTGAGTACCTACCTGGAATTAAAAATAAGGTTGCTGACTGTCTAAGTTGTTTACCTTTACCGAACACTGACGGGCAAGTCTCGGACATTGATACTTTTTGCTTAGCCAACATTGTAGATGAAATACCTTGTATTTCTGGGGCAGATTGGTCTGCAGCTATGGAGGAAGACGTTGTACTTCTTGAAGTAAAAAAATATATAAGAGCTGGGTGGCCGGTAAAGAAAAGAGTTCCTGGACATTTACATTTATTTTGGGAACTCAAGGATGAACTGTCTGTGGAGGGAGATTTGGTACTTAGGAATGGCAAGGTTGTTCCTCCCAAGTGTTTACGTGCCAAACTTCTAGAGATTTGTCATGAGGGACACCTGGGGATAGTTAAACCAAGAGTAGAGTCAGAAACTCGTACTGGTGGCCGGGTATGACATCGCAATTGAAAGGAGTGTCAGGAATTGTGTAGCATGTGAGAATTCGGACAAATCTAAACACACATTGAGACCACTCCTTCAACCCCTTTCTTGTCCATCCATGCCCTGGGTCAGACTAGGGATTGACATTTGTGGACCTATTCGTGAACACGATGAATTATTGTACCTTATTGTGTTAGTAGACCATTTTTCAAAGTGGCCAGAAGTAGAGGTGGTCCAAGATGCGGAAGCCGAAAGTGTGGTAGGATTCTTACGTAAGTTATTCCATAGAGAAGGCCTTCCAAATTGTATAGTATCAGACAATGGTCCACAATTTACGTCTGCAGTATTTAAAGAATTCATTTCTAAACATGGAATCAAACATAAAACCACTTCTGTATACCATCCTGCTGGTAATGGCGCAGTTGAGAGGTTCAATCGGGTCATTAAGGGGGTCATTCAACTTGCCAACCAAAATGACCTGTCATGGAGAAAGCAACTCATCAACAATCTTTGGGCTTTCCGAGTAACTCCTTGTGAATCCACGGGAGCCAGTCCTTTTGTGCTCTTGAGAGGGAGGACCCCCATAACTAAGGACAATGTGGGTTGGGCAATCCCCAAAAAGAGAGTGTTGGTCCTCCGAAGAAGTTTAAAGAAATTTGCGGGAGTCACAAACTGTGGGGAAAAGATACTTTGACTCCAAACATGATTGCAAAGAGGTTTCCATCCAGGTGGGAGACAAAGTTAGAGTGAAAAAATCGAAGTGTTCAAGCAAAGGGAAGAATCACTACTCACAACCAATGAAAGTCAGAAAAGTTTTTTGTAATTCGGCGTTACTGAGTGATGGTAAAACATGGCATTTTTCCTCACTGTCAATGTGTAAAGAGGGGGTGGCCACGTCTCATCCTCAGTGCGTACCTATTGACCGAGATGGTTCCTATGCCCAAGACTACGATTGGATTCTGGATCGTATGGTGTGTGGAGGCTCTCACATACAGGGTACAAATGATGTATCTTCGGGTACAAATGATGTATCTTCTGGATGCGAGCATACTTCTGACAGTTCACTGATTCGGGAGGACAGTAGTAGTAGGTTGAGCGAGGAGTCATCGGAAGTGTACAAAGGATATCAGACCACTAGTGATACCAATGTTGATTTAGAAGATTCTGTTGATGAAGATCGTTCGGCTCGAGACATCAGTCTAAATGGCGAGCCTACTGTGAGCAGATTTGGGAAAGTAGTCAAACCACCAGCTAAGTTACACGATTTTGTGTGCGATTAGCATTTGGTCTTATCTCTGTTCCTAGACAGCTCACTTGCTGGTTCTACACATTTCTGTTTGTTGTTATTGATAAGGAGATGTGTTGTGTTTACTGAATCATCTGTACAGGCAATGTACCAGCACGCGACTCGTGCTGGATGGGTTGTGACGTCAGTGTGTTCTGATCTGGAACGCTGGCAAGGGGAATGACAGTTGGGGGGACAGTTGGCTGGCAAGAGGCTCATGTGAGAAGACGTACCTCTGGTGTCAGTGTGTTTATGAATTAAAGCTTGATTCACCTTACCTGCGGTGTTGTCATCTTTACAGCAAGGGTCTGGGTGCTTCCGCGGTGCTGGGTTGCGACACCGTTAGCCCGGTTCTTTTAACCGTGTGGGAGAACTAGCGCTGCAGCCAGGCAGGTGAATAACACCGACAGCAGAGCGAGGAGCACCAGGGAACACTGAGAAGCTCTTGAACAGGGGAGGAGAGACGGAAGGAGGTAAGTGGTGGCCGTGTCAGGATTGCATGGCAGTAGCACGGAGAAGAGGGGTGCACCAGTAGACTGAGTAACGCTACTTTAAATAATATATGTGGATAATGCATATGTGGCTTGTACTTGGTTGTTGCATTCTGAGTGCACGCCCCTTCATACCCACATTCTGGAGCTGTTTCTGTCGCCTCATTGGCCCCTGCTGCTGTTACCAGAGATACCTTTTTCAACCCGTGCGGAGGCGTCCTGTTTGTGTTTACAGATACTACTTTGTTTGTTTATTATTATTATTATTATTATTATTAGAACTTGTATCGCGCAATGAATCATCCCCAAAGGGATCTCTTGGGGCCTTGGCAGCACACTACTGGTGACTTGAGGTTCCGTGATCATTTTTGCTCGTGTTTGTAACATTGTCGTAAATACATAATTTTGGTATCAGTGAACCGCAAATGGTCCATTTAGTATATCCTGGTATTTTCGCTATGCTACGAGCAAGAGCACTCCTGTTACCAACACATTTGTGATTTACCCATGGCATCCATCTTAGATCACGGAAGCCATTTTGTATTCCTTGCCCTCACATAGTCAATGGACACACACTGACCTCTTTTTCATTAAGGACACGTAGGCTTTAACCGGCAATTCACCTTGCTAGTGACACGTGCACCTTAGGCCAGCAACGCTGTGGCAGCATGACTCGGCAAGAACTGCCTCCCCAGCCTGAGGCCAGTCCTGCTATACTGGTTCTTGTGTTCGTTGGCCTGATCATGATTAAGCGGCCGAAGCTGGTAACCGTGCCCATTTACGACCCACAAACATTTCTTATCCTGTCTTTCTATCTTCCACACCTGGCTCTACTCCTTTCCTTCTGGGCCTTTATTAGGGGGAGGTAACGAAATTTACGATGAGGCGGTCCGGGTCTTGAATGAAGAATTGACATGGGAGTATGATGGACTAGTGGGAACCCCTCATTCGTAATGTTTTGACATCAGATACTGTTGACGATTCCTGTGCAACGCCAAATATTTATTGTTTAAGACACGAATGTTTAGAACTGTGGTAACATGTAAAGAATTTGCCTGAAGCCCAATATTTAGTATATAAGGAGCAATCCTCTTTGTACAAATCGAACAGGCTCCTAGATACTGCCCATGTGTAGTTTCTGTGACTTCTGTGTCCCTGCAGTAATAAACCTTTGGTCTTTGACGCCACCATCGAGAAGCCCGTGTTTCTGTTTGTTTGTGTACCAAGACAGGTTGAACTCCGGAGTCTTCGGGTGTTGTCCCTGACACCTCTGGACGGACCAAAAAAGTCCAGAACTCCATTTGGCGCCCAACTCGGGGCGACGTCATTCGGTACCGGTCCAAAAGCCTGAAGAGTTCGAGGAGCTTCGTGTGAAGATTTCAGAGGGAGGCGCCCCACTTCATCGATCCCGGCATATCGCAAAAGTGGCCCCGACGTCCTCTTCCACGAGGGTTCCCGTTCAGACGGCTGCAGTGCTCCGTTGCCTTGACCGTCGCCCTGTCTTGGACCCGAGGTGCAGTCCTCAGTACGGCGAAACGTGACGGGTTTCTCCTTGGTGACGTCTTCAGTGCCTCAGTTAAGTATTCAGTGGTTGCTAGTTAAATATTTTGTGAGGATTGCTCCCGTTTGGATAATCCTTTTAGTTCTCAGTTCAGTTCAGTTCTGTAAGATTATCACTGGTTATTCTGGTTACGATAATCATTCTGTTCAGTTCAGGTATCGATACATTTGTCAGTTCTGGTAGGCCTAAGTTCGTGGTTCAAGTGCGCATCTTTTCTGTTTGTGTCTTGTTTGTCTTGTGTTCCGGATTATAAAATGGTAAGTCGGAAAAATTGTATGTTGTCTTGTTTTAGTTGCAACAGTGATTCCCAGTTGGAGGACTCGTGTTTGGTTCCTCCGATTGGAACTCCCCTTTATGACCTATATTGCAAATTTGGCGTGGGCCCTATCTCTTATAATGAGGTATGGATCCGCTACACAGAGAAAGACGGTGTCCTTAGTTGGCCACTACATGGTAGTTTCGAACCTGAAGTCCTCGATAATCTAGAAAGAAGGTTGTTTAAGAAGAAAGCCCGGCCGGCAATGTTTGATTCTTTCCGTTATTGGCGAAAAGAATCTAAACAGAGAGAAATTAAAAAGCTGAAGAAAGAACAGAAAGAGCAAGAGTTGACTTTAGAACAGTCTGCTAGGCAGCTGCAACTCAACGAGTCTGAGAAAGCGATGGAGATGGCCGACAGAGAGCGTAATTTAGCGATAGACAAGTGCTATCCTGCTTTGCCATCGAGTACGGCTAAGATAGTAGAGGACCCTGAAAAGGATCCCCTGTTGTCTTACTTGTTACGATCACCCCCACCGTATGCACAAGGTGCTACGGCTCCACCTATACCGAATGTCCAATTACCGGTTGCTGGACAACCTGGTGTCCCTGTTCTCGCTCCCCTGAATCAAGTTCCTGTACCTCCTGTAGTCAATATTAATGTTCCTTCGACAACCCCTCTTCTAGGGTTGCCGGCTTCTTTTCCTATGCCTGTGTCTTCACAAGCTATTTTGCCTGCTACTCCTACTGTTCCTGACCTATCTGTTCCAACTGCTACTATATTCACTGCCTCTGCTAATATTATGACTCCGCTTTCTGTTCGACGAAGAATCACTGATTCTGTCTCTAATATTCTATCTCCCTTCTATAAAACTCTGATTAAGACTCCTACCTCTGACTCTGTGCAGAGACGTAGTCAGATTCCCAGTACTGAAGAAAGAGGAATACTAGATTCCACTGCCCTTAGATGGGTTTCGAAAGTTGGAAGATATAATGTACAAAATGTATTAGATACATTTATGCAATGGAATGAACCGACACAACGATATGTGTTCGATGAAATGTGTTTCCTTCTACGTGAGGAATTGGAAGAGGATGACCCTGAATCAAATCTAGGAGAATTAATTAATGTTCAGAAAGAGTTTGCTACAGGTATGATAGTTGGTCAAAATATAAAAGAAGCGATGGAACTAATTTTAAGTTATAGATCCGACTCATCCCTTCTTTCACCAAGAGAGTTAGAGAAACGTAATACGAAACGAAATCGTCAATATCCAATGAGAGAGGTTCCACCAATTTGGCGTGAAGCTGTGCAAGCTAATGCACCGCTTGGTATTGCAGCCGCTCCGGCCCAATTCCAGAGAGTATGGATACATATTCCATGGAAGCGAGCTGAAGTGTTAGCAGTAAAACAGGCTTTGCCAGATCCGCGTAAAAATCCGGCAGGGTACTACAAAGAGTTGGCTCAAACAGTTGACGCTTGTGTATTGAATCTTGCTGACATAGATCTGCTATTTGGTAACGTAGTACCGCAACCAATTTGGGCTAAAATTCGTAAAGAGAATCATCCAGTTGCCCTAGGTGGTGACTGGGCAGCTATAACTGCAGCGGATGGTCAACAAGTAGGTGGTTCCAAACCTGAACCTTTAATTGCTGACTTGCCTGGTAGAATAATCGATTTAATGAAAACCTTAATGCCTGCATTACGCGTTAACTGGGACAAATTGTCCGCATGCAAACAAAAGAAAGACGAAAGCGTCTCCGACTTTTTCACAAGATTCGAAGAGACTTTCGTAGATCATAGTGGTCAGGATATGAGCACAGAAGGAGGCCAGAGATTATTTGTCGATAAATTTGTGCACAATCTGTCGCCGGAACTTAGTAGTAAATTAAAGAATTCTGAAAGTGCGTGGGCTGTCTCTACGACTGCGCAAATACTTGCGACTGCTCAGTACTACGAAAATAGGGATAAAGAAGAGAAGGAAAAATTAGATAAAAAGACGAAAGATTTGAAAACTAAAGTACTTTTACAGCAAGCTTATCCGCCTCGCACGAATCAAACTAATATGCAGCAAGGGTCATATCAAAGAACGGATTATAATTTTCAAAGGCCACAATACCAATGGAATCAATGTGCTTATTGCAAAAAGGAAGGTCATTACAAAAGTGATTGTCCAGTTCGGGCGCAAAATAATGCTGCGGCAGCTCAGAGAGGTCGTGGTAGTTCTATGCAAAGCTCTAGAGGTCGAGGACGAGGTGCTATGCCTCCACAGACAAGTGATCGCCCCTCTAATTATTTCGATCAGCGAAATGGACAATCTGCCCAACAGAATAGGTCTCCACAGTATCATGTCGAAGACTATTATGAAGCCAGTGAGGAAGGTCAGCAAAGTGAATACTAGGACAGCCATGGACAAAGAGAGGGAGTAGTATCAGTACCAGTAGATCAGAGTGGACCTTATGTCGCAGTAGCAACATCAGGTATAGTCGAACCGTTTCTGTTGGATACTGGTGCAGCAAAAAGTTCTATCATACATGCGAAACTCCCTGGCGCACCTTTGTCTGGCTCAACAAACGTTTCAGTAGGTTTTTCGGGCGCCCCTGTTCACAACCCTGTTTCTGGTCCTTTGTCTATTTCTGTTGGACCCCGTCAATTGAAAGCACCCCTGATTTTGACGACAGGTTGTAACGAAAATCTGCTTGGTTTAGACTTGTTAAAACGCCTGTACGCGACATTGTACTGTTCTCCAGCAGGAGTACAGCTTACGTTGGGTAAAAGAATAATCTCTCCGATGTACTTATCGATGGATGCGCTCCCACCAGAGCTGCGTTCACTCCCTGATACTCTTTGGGCGACTGGTCCTAATGATGTAGGTCTATTGGAAATTCCACCCTATGTAGTAACTTTGAAAGCAAATGTCAAACTTCCACGAATTCCACAATACAGAATCTCTAGTGAAGGTGAGCGTGCGCTCCTACTAATAGTACAAGACCTGATCAAGAAAGACGTTATAGAAGAAACTAGAGGTAATGTCTGTAATAGTCCGGTACTGCCTATTTTGAAACGAACTGACCCTACAAAGCCTCCAGTATATAGGTTCGTAATTGATCTTAGAGAAGTTAATAAAATTGTGATCCCACAGTTTCCAGTGGTACCAGACATTACTGCATTGTTAACGTTGATTCCTGCTACAGCAGCATGGTTTTCGGTTGTCGACTTGAAAAATGCCTTTTTCAGCATTCCGATAGCCGAGGAAAGCAGAGATATCTTCGGTTTTTTCTCTAGGAGGACGAAGTTTTAGATTTAAACGCGCTCCACAAGGTTATTGTGAAAGCCCATCCATTTACAGTCAAGCATTAAAAAGTCAGTTAGATTCCTTCGTACTTCCTCGTGGTTCTGCTTTAGTACAGTATGTCGATGATCTTCTAGTGGCTGCCGATGACAAGGAAACTTGCAAAACAGCTACGATTTCTTTATTGCATCACTTGTCAGATTTGAATCACAAGGTGTCACCTTCAAAAATGCAATACTGCTGCCAAGAAGTGACCTACCTAGGTCATCTCTTATCAAAGGAGGGAAGGAAGCTGACCCCAGAGAGAATAAAAGCAATTACACAGATGAACGTTCCTAGCACACAGAGAGAAGTACGTGCCTTTTTAGGTATTACCTCATATTGTAGGCAATGGATCCCAAATTTTTCCCTTTTAGCAAAACCATTGGTAGCCTTGACTGGGAAAGGTGTCCCGAGTCCGGTACCATGGTCTGCTGAATGTCAGCAGAGTTTTTCTGAGTTACGAAATGCACTGTGTTCAGCACCTGTATTGGGTACACCCGACTACAGTAAGCCATTTACGCTCTATGTCCACGAGAGAGAAGGTTGTGCATTGAGTGTTTTGACGCAGAAATTTGGTGATAAACAACGCCCTTGTGCGTATTTTTCATCAACGTTAGATCCGGTAGCTAGAGCATTGCCTAGTTGCTTGAGAGCTACAGCCGCAGCTGCAGCCTCCATTCGACAATCTGCTGGTTTAGTAATGAACAACATGTTAGTAGTTATGGTTCCGCATGCTGTGGATACACTCATGAACCGAACCAAGACGCAACACCTTACCAGTGCTAGATTATCAGGCTATGAACTGACACTATTAGCTAGTCATATTCAGATCAAAAGATGCAATGTATTGAATCCAGCAACATTGTTGCCGACTAGCCAAGAGTCGAGTGATTCCGAAGCACACGACTGTTGTTTCAGAACTGAGGAAGAAACAAAAGGACGAATCGACCTAAAAGACACTCCGTTGTCAGATCCAGATGGCACGTTGTATGTTGATGGGTCTTGCTTCAAATTGGAGAATGGTGATGTGAGTGCTGCTTATGCAGTAACGACTTTGAGTACGATTGTGGAGACTGCAAGAGTGAGTCAGAATTCTGCCCAGGCTGCAGAATTGATCGCGCTAACAAGAGCGTGCGTTTTAGCTAAGGGAAAGAGAGTGAATGTGTTCACAGATAGTCAGTACGCGTTCGGCGTGGCCCATAGTTTTGGCCGTTTGTGGAAAGAGAGAGGTTTCATTACGTCCCATGGGACTAAGATTCAACATGGTCAGCTAGTTAATGACTTGTTGGAATCTCTAACCTTACCGACTGAAGTTGCGATTGTGAAATGCAGTGCTCATAAAGCAATCACGGATGATGTTGGTCGTGGGAATGCTTTTGCTGATGAGATTGCAAAACAGACAGCTAGAAATATGATGAGTGGAATGTATGTTGCAACGTCTGCAAGATGGATTTCTGAGTCTGGAATGTGTGAAGACACAGTGGAAAGCGTGAAGGAAATTCAGAAAGAGGCGACTGAGGAGGAAAAACTTGCATGGAGAGAGAGCACGGGTAAATTGGACTCGAGTGGATGTTGGATTGATTTGTCGGAACAACAGCGTTGGATGTTGCCTGATGCGTATGTGCTTGCAGTAGTGACGATGGCACATGGAATAGCGCACATCAGTTCAAAAGGGATTTGTAAGATGTTGGCTCCGGTCTGGAAGAATGACGGAATTAGTAGGTGTGCAGAGAGAGTGGTGAGGAATTGTATGGTATGCTTGATGCATAATCCTGGCAAGGGAATCCCCACACCTGCAGGTCACTTCGCTCCTCCTTCCTGCCCTTTTGAAGTGATCCAGCTAGACTTCATTCACATGGACCGTTGTAATAACCTGAAATACGTCCTAGTGGTAGTTTGTGCTTTTTCCAGATGGATCGAAGCATACCCACTAAAGGACAATACTGCCTTATCCACTGCCAAAATTCTCCTTAAAGAATACTTCCCCAGATACGGAATGCCACGGATTGTATGGTCAGATAACGGAAGTGAGTTCGTAGGGAAAGTTATGCAGAGTGTGTGTGCCGGCCTAGGGATTAGGCAAAAATTTCATAGTGCGAATCATCCCCAGTCCGCGGGTTTAGTCGAGGGTTACAATGGCACCCTTAAACTGAAACTCGCTAAGATACAAGCATCCACGGGTTTGTCCTGGCCAGACGCATTGCCTTTGGCTTTGCTATCAACAAGAGCAACTGTACATTCTAGAGTAGGGCTTAGTCCCTACGAAATAGTTTTCGGTCGTCCTGCAAATGTTTGGGGGGTACCTAGACCGAAAGAATTTAAGCAGCTGGAATACCCAATGTTAATTGATTACCTTTTCGACTTGACTGCTAAATTAAGTCTTATTCACCAACAGGTTTTCGATGCATTGCCAAAGCCATCAGAGAGTCCAGGCCATCAGCTGAAACCGGGTGATCAGGTGGTCATCCGAAATTTTGCAAGAACGAAAAATCTTCAGCCCAGATTTATTGGCCCGTTCCAAGTCCAGCTAGCAACGAGAACTGCTATTCGTGTGGCCGGAAGAAGAAATTGGATCCATACAACACACGCTAAACGTGTGCCTCTGCCACTTCCTTACGACAACTGGGTAAAGAAAGGAATCGGTACCTCTGAAACGGAACAAGTCCCCAGGTTCATACCTTTCAGCGATGCAGAACTGATCACGGATTCACCAAATTCTGACTCTCCTCCTGAAACTGCTCTTTGGAACCCTGAACACTTGTCATCCACACCCAATGAACATTTGCCATCTGTACCAAAAGAACATTTGCCATCTGCGAACGTGAACATTGCAACGTCAGCTGAAAATACATTGTTTCCAGATCAGACAGCTCCTGCAAAACTGAGATACAACTTACGTTCTCGCAATATGGACAAATAAAGCAGGAAACTGCCTATTTTCAGATTTGAATTTGCTATAACATTGCCTCCAGCCAGGAAGTTTGCTAATACTTTGTATTGTTTCTTTTTGTTTTAAAATTGCCTTGCCGTCTGGGTAGCCGTAGGGTCGTGGCTGTGTGCCTAGTTGAATCTGCGGGGGTCCGACACAAGGTCGACCTTTCTGTTAGTTCTGGGAACTCCCAGGGCTGATAGAGGCATTTTCATCTACGTACACATCATCAGTGGTCGCGAACGGTCGTAGAAGATGGAGCTTCCTGAGCTACAACGAGAAAATGTAATTTATGTTCGCAGAAATAGACTGTACAGAATACTTCACAGCAAATGCTTTCTAATACAATGTGCAGTTACATTTTTAATTGTTTTAATAACGTTGGTGGGTGGAATCATCTTTTGCATACATTTGATTTTTATGCCAGTAACTACAGTGCCTCCCCTTGATCCTGTTACTTCTACAGTTTCTTCTATGCATTCTTTTCACTCGTTTCCTGAACACGAACAAGCTAGACGCTCAGAATTTATGAACAATACATTTGTACAGCTCTTGCATCAACACCAACTGATAGTTAATACTACAGACTGCTGGGTGTGTGGGTTGATACCTCACACTATGGATAAAGGCATTCCCTATCTAGTCTTGCCTTTTAGCTATAATGGATCATTTCAGGCCTTTCAGACCATTTTCTCATACGCCCTTGAGACCTATCCTCCGCGTCCACCACGGTCCACTAAATACAACTCAGCCAACAAAGCTTTAGTCCAGGGAATTATTGATATGATTAAAGACGTCAATAATACTCCATCTTATCCTAAAGATGAATTGCTGGTGTATTTGACTTGGAACTCTACAGAGTACCGCCTTGGTTTGGGAGAAAGCAAGCGTAAAAGCTCCACTTCAGTTTGGGTCGTGCCTCACCGAGGTCAGGTCTGTTTGCAAGGAAATGGGAGAAATCCGAGAGCTCAGCTAGGGAGCAGCGAGTGCGTTGAGACTTACGTATTTCCGTCTGACTCCTCCCCTGCCTTTCTGACTGCTAGGGGTACCTACTTCATTTGTCAGGACAGAGCATATACATGGCTGCCTGCTGACTTTTCAGGTTCATGTTATATTGCTCGATTGTTACCTCCGACATACACTGCTTCTTCAGATTATCACAAATCCAGAGTAGCAAGAGGTGTCTTCAGCAAGGAAGATACCGCTGGTCAAGAAGCTGGAGACTTTTTCAAAGGTTTCCTTCCGTTTTGGGGGCCTATGGCCAATAGTAGAAATCTTCGCCAACTAACACGGGTAGTTGAATCTACTATTACAGAAACTGCTGGTGCCCTTAGTAACTTAACAGCTGAGCTTCAGGCGGATCGTCTCATGACGTTGCAGAACCGTATGGTTCTAGATGTAATACTTGCAGATCGAGGTGGGGTATGCAGAGTGATCCAATCGAGCTGCTGTGTCTTTATTCCTAATAATGCTCCAACAGTCTATGAAGCAATCTCTAAGTTACATAAGATTTCCGACTCTATACACATAGATAAGGGAAACTGGTCCTTCATGGAGTGGTTTTGGACTCTGGTATCAGCATGGGGATGGAAGGTTCTAATGGTTATTGGTGTCATCCTAGTATTTCTGTTCTCGTGCTGTCTTATTATCCAGTGTGGTCCCGCTCTGTGTAGTCTCTGTGCTGCAACCTGTTTCAGAAAACCACCTGCATTTGGAGAAAAGGCACGAGGCAGGATGATGACACAACGACATGTCGCTGACCTAATGAGCATAGAAATGGACTCTGACTCTGATATAGACTGAGTAATTGCCTAAGTAAGGGCAAAAGGAGGGTCTGAGGTTCCGTGATCATTTTTGCTCGTGTTTGTAACATTGTCGTAAATACATAATTTTGGTATCAGTGAACCGCAAATGGTCCATTTAGTATATCCTGGTATTTTCGCTATGCTACGAGCAAGAGCACTCCTGTTACCAACACATTTGTGATTTACCCATGGCATCCATCTTAGATCACGGAAGCCATTTTGTATTCCTTGCCCTCACATAGTCAATGGACACACACTGACCTCTTTTTCATTAAGGACACGTAGGCTTTAACCGGCAATTCACCTTGCTAGTGACACGTGCACCTTAGGCCAGCAACGCTGTGGCAGCATGACTCGGCAAGAACTGCCTCCCCAGCCTGAGGCCAGTCCTGCTATACTGGTTCTTGTGTTCGTTGGCCTGATCATGATTAAGCGGCCGAAGCTGGTAACCGTGCCCATTTACGACCCACAAACATTTCTTATCCTGTCTTTCTATCTTCCACACCTGGCTCTACTCCTTTCCTTCTGGGCCTTTATTAGGGGGAGGTAACGAAATTTACGATGAGGCGGTCCGGGTCTTGAATGAAGAATTGACATGGGAGTATGATGGACTAGTGGGAACCCCTCATTCGTAATGTTTTGACATCAGATACTGTTGACGATTCCTGTGCAACGCCAAATATTTATTGTTTAAGACACGAATGTTTAGAACTGTGGTAACATGTAAAGAATTTGCCTGAAGCCCAATATTTAGTATATAAGGAGCAATCCTCTTTGTACAAATCGAACAGGCTCCCAGATACTGCCCATGTGTAGTTTCTGTGACTTCTGTGTCCCTGCAGTAATAAACCTTTGGTCTTTGACGCCACCATCGAGAAGCCCGTGTTTCTGTTTGTTTGTGTACCAAGACAGGTTGAACTCCGGAGTCTTCGGGTGTTGTCCCTGACACCTCTGGACGGACCAAAAAAGTCCAGAACTCCAGACTCATGACATTATGGCAGTTAGAACAACCATTTTTTAAGCTGGTTCTTTTTAAACTGCACCAGGGTTGTGCAGGCTCGGATCTCGTCTGGTAGTCTGTCCCAATAAAAAGGGGGCAAGATGAGAGAATGTATGCCCACCCATTTTAATTTTATTGATTTTACTGGGACAGAGAAGTTTCTGATTACTCGATCTAAGTTGTCGTATGGGGACATAAGGAATTAGGGGGCATATTACCAACAACTAGCGATAATTATCGCTATGTTGGCTTAGCGGCAATATTTTTATCGCCGTGCTGCGGCGATTTTTATCGCTTAGGAACCTTGCTATTATCAAGGTTTATCTCCTAAGCGATAAAAATCGACCGAAATGCATGAATATCGCTGAAAAGTCCGCGATATTCATGCATTACCGAGCTAATGCTCTTAGCCATGTTATTCACCTACCATTGGATAACATGGCTAAGAACTGCTCAGGGGCAGGTGTTAGCTTCTGGAGATATTCGCGCTTAGCGCGAATATCTCCAAAAGTTGGTAATAGGAGATTGCGATGTTAGCGACTGTTTCCAGTCGCTAACATCTTGGCACGCCCACTTTGCATGTCATTAGTGATAAATTTCACTGACATGCAAAGCGGGGCCCAAGATGGTCGCTATCTCCTACTAGCTGTCGCTAACTGGTGTTAGCGACAGCTAGGTAATAGGGAGATAATTTTATCTCTGCTTTCTTGGCTTTTAAAGCCAAAAAAGCGGAGATAAACCCCCTTGATCATATGCCCCTAGGTTCTTCTTAAGCTATGCCGGGCATGTCCCTTACAGTGCTTTAAACACTATAGTCAAGAGCTTAAAAACGGCTCTCTTTCTAATGGGCAGCCAGTGCAATTGTCGCAGGAGAGGTAATGACGGGGTGCGTACCGGTTCGTTGAGAGCCAGCCGCGCTGCTGTATTTTGAACTACTTGCAGCCTTAATGATAGATCCTCCCTCATTCCAACTAGTAGTGAATTACCGTAATATAGTCTAATAACTAGCAGTGCCTGTATTAAGGTCTTTCTGGCCTCAAGGGGGATCCACAGAAAAATCTTTCTCAACATCCGCATTATTCCAAAGCATGTGCCCGATCCTCCAAAGAGAGTTTATTGTCAATCATAATTCCCAAGTTCGTTGCCTGCTTTTTTGGACTAGGTGCTTCCCGGGAGTTTAGCTATAGGAAGTTCTTATTCATCCATGTGGCTATTTTCAACATACAGGACTTAAACTTAGCTCTGATAGCCGCGGGATCCATCTTGATAGGGACTATCACCTGAGTGTCGTCCGCATACGAGATCGTCTCAAAACTACAAGATCTAATAATGGCAGCCAGAGGAGCCACATAGAGGTTAAACAAGGTGGGACTTAAAATAGACCCCTGGGGAATCCCCTTGTCCAATACCATGGTCTGTGTTTTAGGCACTCTATCTGAAGAGTTACAAATGGGGGTGGGGTCGCACACTACTCACACACCGGCGGTGTCGCCCCTAAGGACTCTGGTCAATGTAGTAAAGTGTTCGCGATGCATCATCTTTCGATCTTCTGCTATCTTCGCTGTCTTCGCCATCCCTGGACACGTGTTTCGGGGTATTACCCCTCATCAGCAGGGATAGGCCGTGTACTGGGGTTGCCGATGGCTGCCAATATCTGCCAGGTATAGTACCACTCAGGCGCGTAGGTGCGGGATCCCAGGCTCGTCAGCCCGCTGCTCAAGGGAGCTTTAAAGTTACAAATGGGGGTGGGGTCGCACACTACTCACACACCGGCGGTGTCGCCCCTAAGGACTCTGGTCAATGTAGTAAAGTATTCGCGATGCATCATCTTTCGATCTTCTGCTATCTTCGCTGTCTTCGCCATCCCTGGACACGTGTTTCGGGGTATTACCCCTCATCAGCAGGGATAGGCCGTGTACTGGGGTTGCCGATGGCTGCCAATATCTGCCAGGTATAGTACCACTCAGGCGCGTAGGTGCGGGATCCCAGGCTCGTCAGCCCGCTGCTCAAGGGAGCTTTAAAGTTACAAATGGGGGTGGGGTCGCACACTACTCACACACCGGCGGTGTCGCCCCTAAGGACTCTGGTCAATGTAGTAAAGTGTTCGCGATGCATCATCTTTCGATCTTCTGCTATCTTCGCTGTCTTCGCCATCCCTGGACACGTGCGCGCCTTTGTGTGGTACTATACCTGGTAATATTTGGCAGCACGCAGCAACCCCAGAAGATAAGAAGATGGCCTAATCCCTGCTGATGAGGGGTAAATACCCCGAAACACGTGTACAGGGATGGCGAAGATTTGAAGATACGCGAGAATTCGAAAGAAGATGCATCGCAGAGAACATTACTACAGTTACCATGGTCCTTAGGGGCGATCCCGCTGGTGTATTAGCAGTGTGCGACCCCATTTTGGTAAAACTCTATCTGAAGAGCTCGCAGTCAGGGAGCATTTTCATCACTTTATTTGTTTACGTTTTGACACATACATTTTGTAAGTCAAAGCACTTTTATTGCATCATTCATTTAAACTTTCCACACCAAGAGCTTGTGATCTGGAAACACAGTATCTTAGTGAGACTCTGAGGGGTCTTTCAAGGATAGTGGGATGTTACAGGGAGCAGACGGTGGCCATGTTTTTAAAAATAATAATTGTTTTATGTTTCAGTGAGTTAGGGTGTTGTGTGGCGCCATGCTGCACCGGTGCAGCGTATACTGACTCTGAGAAAGAATCGAGTTTGTCTAGCCCTCCCTGGCACCTTTTGGCACAGTAAAGCCTTCTCAGCCCATGCGCTGTACAATTGTGGAGCAGTTTTTGAAGAGAATTTGCGGGAGAGACAGGCCCGGAAATATGCGGAGAATATGGCACTGTTTGCCAAGGCCTTGCCTTCTAGCATAATAGCGATAATACATGCCAGGCAAAACCTGGACGGCCAGAAGCTGTCAGTAGAATAATGCTCCCTGAGATGGTAATAGCTCTGATGAAAGGGTGGCCGGGCAGTTCTCCGCCCGCTAGCAGAACTCCCTGAAATTTGGCAAAGTGTTTTGGTAAATCCGCGGAATTCCGCAGAGGTAAACTCCGTAAGCTCCACCCTGGCCAAGTTAAGGCCAGTTTCCCTAAACTAGTTTCAAATTCTTCCACTGATTCATTTTGTTCTTGACCCCTAAAACTAAAATGATATCTCTCAATCAATCTCTCAATCAATCAGGACATTTGTTAAGCGCAGGGGGTGCTCCTACTGATCGAAGAGCCAGGTTTTGAGAAGTCTTCTGAAGGCCAGAAGGTCTTGGGTCTGCCGTAAGTTGGTGGGGAGGGTGTTCCAGGTCTTGGCGGCAAGGTGGGAGAAGGATCTGCCGCCGGCGGTGTTACGGCGGGATTTCTGATCTATTGCTATAGGTCTAGATCCCAACTCAGGTCGACTGAACCGTTGATACCTGTCATAGAGTAAAAGGCAACTACTAGGTCAATCAATAAGGACTTACACCACTCTAAAGTACCACCTACTACGAATAAGTTTTAAAAGTTTATTATAAAGCCAAAGTTAACTGGAGATACAAACATCTCAAAATAAGGTTCAAAAGATATACTGGTATCAATACAAACATAAATTTTCTAAATGCTCCTAGTCGGCAGAAGAATATTGCCAAAACCAATTCAAATATCATCAGAGTTGCAAGAATAGACACAAGCTGTAGCTTGTGAGTCATTTACAGAAAGGAAGAAAATTCAGATTAGACTGTCCCTACACTAGACTAAGTGACATCCCTACTTAATAAAATCTTAACCTAAAAAGGTGTCAGCCGTGGTGACTTCCAAAGAAGATCACTCACTTCCCTTAGTCTTCGTTGTAAATCTCTCTCTCGCAGTTAACCTATCTGCCTACCCATCCGCTCTCTTAGGTTCCTCAGACCATCTGCCCTAACTCCACCCAGGGGTGCTGTCCCTAATACAAAAATCACATTTACAATAGAAACGCCCTTTAGAGACGCCCCTCACGTGGTGTTGGTTCTGGCATTTTCCATGCTGATACTCCTCTGGGCCCATCGATAGCGTTGACCTTGCTTCTCAGGCTCTTATCCGGCAGGACGGTACCCCCCCAGGAAATTCCTGAAGCCTCCTCCAGGCCTGTGCCTGGCTCCCTGAACAAAACTCTATTCATCACTCTCTTGATTGGAACCTCCTCGCACCTGCAAACAGACACTTGTACAGTGGGCCCCAAATTCCGGCCTCCACCGTATCTTCTAAGTCGTAAACCATCGAGCAGGCTCTGCAATTTATGCTTAACATGACCTTCCTCTAACTAACACATGCAGATCAAAAGAAATGACTTTATCTATTCAGGCCTATTAGAATTACATGAAACGGGCCTGTGCACTCTGTAAACCTTTAATTTCTTAATCTAAACAGTATTCTAACTTATTACACACAATGGTTATATGAAACACTTCTATAAAATATATATTTCAGTTCTATGATCAATAATACCTTGAATTATAACAACATTAAAAATCCATATCATGTGAGAGTGTAACAGCATCTTGTATTCTCTGTGAACTGCCATGTGGCCTACACATTTCTACATTTAGCAACATTACATTCTCCTCTACAAAAGCCACATAACATGTGATTTCAACATCATTCTAACATCTCTACACACTTCTACATTAGCTTTTCACACTGATATATGCATTCTATTTTAATTAAACACTCTTATGTATTTTCACTCTATAAATTCGACACTCTTATATAATCTTTACTAAACTGATGCAACGTGCTTGTAAATATGGTGCACTTCTATTTTTCCTTGATTTGCGCTCTCTCAGCGGTCATTCTTTGGATGTGGCGGACTGTGGCGAGGCGGGCAGAGCGGAGCTTGTGGGTAGGTGGGTAGGTGCGTAGAAGCTGAGTCGTCTGTTGAGGTACGCTGGGTGGATGAGGAGCTTGAAGGTTATCCTCTTGTTGATGGGGAGCCAGTGTAGGTCTCTCAGGTAGGGTGTGATGTGGCTGCGGCGGGGGATGTCGAGGATCAGTCGTGCCGAGGCATTCTGGATGCGTTGCAGCCGTCTCAGGAGCTTGGTTGATGTTCCTGCGTAGAGTGCGTTTCCGTAGTTCAGCCTGCTGGACACGAGGGCCTGGGTGACTGTTCTTCTCGTTTCGGTGGGGATCCACTTGAATATCATGCGGAGCATTCGTAGGGTGTTGAAGCAGGATGAGGAGACGGCGTTGACCTGTTTGGTCATGGAGAGGGTGGAGTCGAGGATGACTCCCAGGTTGCGCGTGTGGTCAGTGGGTGTCGGGGAAGTTCCCAGTGCGGCCGGCCACCAGGAGTTGTCCCAGGCTGAAGGGGTGGAGCCGAGGATGAGGACCTCCGTCTTGTCCGAGTTCAGCTTCAGTAGGCTGTTCCTCATCCATTCGGCGATGGCCTTCATTCCTTCGTGGAGGTTGGTTTTGGCGATGTGAGGGTCTTTGGTGAGGGAGATGATCAGCTGGGTGTCATCGGCGTAGGAGATGATGTTGAGGTTGTGCTGTCGGGCGACAAGGGCGAGGGGTGCCATGTAGATATTGAACAGCGTTGGGCAAAGGGAAGAGCCCTGGGGTACACCGCAGATGATCTCGGTGGCGGTGGAGCGGAAGGGTGGGAGGTCGACGCTCTGAGTTCTGCCGGAGAGGAAGGATGTGATCCAGTCCAGGGCCTTCTCTTGGATAAGTGTGGCAGGGTATGCTCAGACGTGAGTCCCTTGCTCACTTTGCCACTGGATTCAAGCAAGCCGGGCTGAAGACGGCTGTAATGCCAGAAAGCGGTCCTCGGAAGCTTGTTTCCGGTCCACGGAAGGCATGGCTTGGCATTTCGGGCTGGACTGTTCCCATGAGGAACAGGGTCAGACTGATTTGCATATAGCCATGTCTGAACTGGGGTGGCAGAGTGGGCTAAAGAACGGTGATGGATCAAACCCAGATCTTTTGACTGGGTGTGAGTGTTTGATTTGTTCAGATGCTCCGTCCATCACCACCCCCTTTTGTACCGCTTTTGGCCACCATAAGTGTGGCAGGGTATGCTCAGACGTGAGTCCCTTGCTCACTTTGCCACTGGATTCAAGCAAGCCGGGCTGAAGACGGCTGTAATGCC
Source organism: Lissotriton helveticus (assembly GCF_964261635.1). NCBI lineage: Eukaryota > Metazoa > Chordata > Amphibia > Caudata > Salamandridae > Lissotriton > Lissotriton helveticus. Next base: position 484,084,270 of record NC_136060.1, read on the forward strand.
AGGAACCGGTCCTCGGAAGCTTGTTTCCGGTCCAGGGAAGGCATGGCTTGGCAGTTCGGGCTGGACTGTTCCCATGAGGCACAGGGTCAGACTGATTTGCATATAGCCATGTCTGGACTGGGGTGGCAGAGTGGGCTAAAGAACGGTGATGGATCAAACCCAGATCTTTTGACTGGGTGTGAGTGTTTGATTGGTTCAGATGCTCCGTCCATCACCACTCCCTTTTGTACCGCTTTTGGTCACCATAAGTGTGGCAGGGTATGCTCAGACGTGAGTCCCTTGCTCACTTTGCCACTGGATTCAAGCAAGCCGGGCTGAAGACGGCTGTAATGCCAGAAACCGGTCCTCGGAAGCTTGTTTCCGGTCCAGGGAAGGCATGGCTTGGCAGTTCGGGCTGGACTGTTCCCATGAGGCACAGGGTCAGACTGATTTGCATATAGCCATGTCTGAACTGGGGTGGCAGAGTGGGCTAAAGAACGGTGATGGATCAAACCCAGATCTTTTGACTGGGTGTGAGTGTTTGATTTGTTCAGATGCTCCGTCCATCACCATCCCCTTTTGTACCGCTTTTGGCCGCCATAAGTGTGGCAGGGTATGCTCAGACGTGAGTCCTTTGCTCACTTTGCCACTGGATTCAAGCAAGCCGGGCTGAAGACGGCTGTAATGCCAGAAACCGGTCCTCGGAAGCTTGTTTCCGGTCCAGGGAAGGCATGGCTTGGCAGTTCGGGCTGGACTGTTCCCATGAGTCACAGGGTCAGACTGATTTGCATATAGCCATGTCTGAACTGGGGTGGCAGAGTGGGCTAAAGAACGGTGATGGATCAAACCCAGATCTTTTGACTGGGTGTGATTGTTTGATTGGTTCAGATGCTCCGTCCATCACCACCCCCATTTGTACCGCTTTTGGCCGCTATAAGTGTGGCAGGGTATGCTCAGATGTGAGTCCCTTGCTCACTTTGCCACTGGATTCAAGCAAGCCGGGCTGACGACGGCTGTAATGCCAGAAACCGGTCCTCGGAAGCTTGTTTCCGGTCCAGGGAAGGCATGGCTTGGCAGCTCAGGCTGGACTGTTCCCATGAGGCACAGGGTCAGACTGATTTGCATATAGCCATGTCTGAACTGGGGTGGCAGAGTGGGCTAAAGAACGGTGATGGATCAAACCCAGATCTTTTGACTGGGTGTGAGTGTTTGATTGGTTCAGATGCTCCGTCCATCACCACCCCCTTTTGTACCGCTTCTCTTGGATCCCGGCGTCATGTAGGCGTGTTCGTAGTGTGCGGTGGCAGACTGTGTCGAAGGTGGCTGACAGGTCCATGAGGATGAGGGCTGCTGTTTCTCCGTTGTTGAGCAGGGTCCTGATGTCGTCGGTGGCGGCGATCAGGGCGCTTTCGGTGCTGTGGTTGCTACGGAACCCAGACTGGGATGGGTCCAGGATGTTGTTGTCCTCAAGGTAGCGGGTTAGTTGTATGTTGACGATTTTCTCGGTGACGTTCGCCGGGAACGGGAGCAGGGAGATGGGACAGAAGTTCTTGGGGTCCGCCTTAGGCTTCTTGAGTAAGGCGTTGATCTCGGCATGCTTCCAGCTCTCCGGGAAGGTAGCTGTCTCGAAGGAGATGTTGATAGCTTTCCGGAGGTGGGGGGCGATGATTGTGCTGGCTTTGTTGAAGACGTGGTTTGGGCATGGGTCAGACGGGGAGCCGGAGTGGATGGAGTTCATGATTTTGATGGTGTCATCGTCGTTGACATTCGACCATACGATCAAGTACCTTACTGACACGTGATAAACAATGGTGATCTAGTTTGAGTATAGCTACTTGAAACTGGAGAGGATATAGCCTTCCGGCTAGAGCAATCGACCTTGCAGCTGGGGAACGGGGTTTGAGTCTCGGCAGGGACGCTCAACATCCAGTGATTGTGGGCAAATCACTTAATCTCCCCGTGCCTAACAAAAATGGATGTGTCAATCTGTAACGAAACTGGTGCTCGTGTAAATCGCTCTGATACCCGATTTCTTTGGGTCTAGTTCGCATATAAAACTCCCCCCTGCCCAAAAAAGCTCATTAAGGTCATACATCTCATCTGGACTGTGTACTGGCAATTTTTTTTAGAACATCCTGTGTCAAACATGCTTCCTCTCTGCACTGAGATTTGTGCCACACACCTGTACATAGTTTGTAAAAACTTTTTCCATTTATTCCACCTGAGTATGCGTTCACCAGGACATGGTAAAACGAATGGTGGTGCTGTGATATTTTACATTTTAACAAAATGTACCCGTTCTTCAAAAAATGAATATGAACCCCTAAAACTTGCTGAATCACTCCTCAACTGTGAGTCTTGAATCCTCTCACACTATGTTGCTTGCACCAACTGTTGAATAGTTGTAAAGGTATTTTATTACAAGCACCCCAGCTAAAAATGGCCACTGCTCTTAGGAACAATAAGATTTAAGCAAAGTGTTTCTTCAACATACAGAAGTGTGTTTGATAGTGCTGAATAGTCACTTCTGCACACACGTGCCAGAACACAATCAGTGGTGCCAGTTGCACAAAAAAAGTCTGTATGCAAAATATGACATGGTGTGCAAGGCAATCTTGAGTGTAACAACTTGCATGAGTTCTTAGCCACGGTTGAGCAGACTCTCCTACACGCATTCTTTAACTGCTACGGACTGGTCGACCTGCCAAGGTTCTGCTGAGACCTGCTCGCACGCTGATGGCCCGTGCAGCTAATAGAGCATTCTTTAACTGCTACGGGACTGGTCAACCTGCCAAGGTTCTGCTGAGACCTGCTCGCACGCTGATGGCCCGTGCAGCTAATAGAGCATTCTTTAACTGCTACGGGACTGGTCAACCTGCCAAGGTTCTGCTGAGACCTGCTCGCACGCTGATGGCCCGTGCAGCTAATAGAGCATTCTTTAACTGCTACGGGACTGGTCAACCTGCCAAGGTTCTGCTGAGACCTGCTCGCACGCTGATGGCCCGTGCAGCTAATAGAGCATTCTTTAACTGCTACGGGACTGGTCAACCTGCCAAGGTTCTGCTGAGACCTGCTCGCACGCTGATGGCCCGTGCAGCTAATAGAGCATTCTTTAACTGCTACGGGACTGGTCAACCTGCCAAGGTTCTGCTGAGACCTGCTCGCACGCTGATGGCCCGTGCAGCTAATAGAGCATTCTTTAACTGCTACGGACTGGTCGACCTGCCAAGGTTCTGCTGAGACCTGCTCGCACGCTGATGGCCCGTGCAGCTAATAGAGCATTCTTTAACTGCTACGGGACTGGTCAACCTGCCAAGGTTCTGCTGAGACCTGCTCGCACGCTGATGGCCCGTGCAGCTAATAGAGCATTCTTTAACTGCTACGGGACTGGTCAACCTGCCAAGGTTCTGCTGAGACCTGCTCGCACGCTGATGGCCCGTGCAGCTAATAGAGCATTCTTTAACTGCTACGGGACTGGTCAACCTGCCAAGGTTCTGCTGAGACCTGCTCGCACGCTGATGGCCCGTGCAGCTAATAGAGCATTCTTTAACTGCTACGGACTGGTCGACATGCAAAGGTTCTGCTGAGACCTGCTCGCACGCTGATGGCCCGTGCAGCTAATAGAGCATTCTTTAACTGCTACGGGACTGGTCAACCTGCCAAGGTTCTGCTGAGACCTGCTCGCACGCTGATGGCCCGTGCAGCTAATAGAGCATTCTTTAACTGCTACGGGACTGGTCAACCTGCCAAGGTTCTGCTGAGACCTGCTCGCACGCTGATGGCCCGTGCAGCTAATAGAGCATTCTTTAACTGCTACGGACTGGTCGACATGCAAAGGTTCTGCTGAGACCTGCTCGCACGCTGATCGCATGTGCAACTAATAGAGGATTCTTTAACTGCTACGGGACTGGTCAACCTGCCAAGGTTCTGCTGAGACCTGCTCGCACGCTGATGGCCCGTGCAGCTAATAGAGCATTCTTTAACTGCTACGGGACTGGTCAACCTGCCAAGGTTCTGCTGAGACCTGCTCGCACGCTGATGGCCCGTGCAGCTAATAGAGCATTCTTTAACTGCTACGGACTGGTCGACATGCAAAGGTTCTGCTGAGACCTGCTCGCACGCTGATCGCATGTGCAACTAATAGAGGATTCTTTAACTGCTACGGACTAGTAGCACAGCCTGCAATTGCAAGGCATGTACTCACACTTTAATGACCTACTGTTCTTCACAATCCCGAGGCAAGATATTCTGTCTTCACAACACCATCCCATTCACACTCTTCCATCGAGTGACTGCACACAGGGACAGGACGAAGGGGGGAGCCCAGGCCTACTTGACAGAAGGCAGACTGCAGTCCTCAATGTCGCTTTGTTGAGGTGTCCCGCAGTGGCCCTGAGGTGTATCCCATCCTCGTCGCCAGAAAATCTGATGTTCTTCAAAGGAAGACAAGATAAGCCTAAAGGTAAAATAAGCCTTTTTCTTGGACTCCTCATGCGACAGCACTCTGTCTTCAGCTGCTGCACCAGCAGCCTCTACAGGCTAAACCTCTTACACCATCCCATTCTATCATGAACGTCCTCCTACACCGCACATGCCTCTCTTAAGTACCTGTGAAGTGATATGATAACAATCGGTGTGCTTTTGTTTTCACTCTGTTGCATTTCAGTCTAAGCCTGAGGCACCAGACCGCGTTCAACCAGCATACATGCACAAAGGAGGCCTGATGGCCACTTAACTTCAGCCTTTATCTTAGACCCAGCTAGAGCTGAAATACAAAGCCCCCTCCCTGCCTGCACTTTGCTGCTGGGAATGGAAAGTAGACAACATGCAGGAGCTGCTGAACGTGTCCCGGTTTCTGAAAATTACACCGGGATGAGTTCAGCATATTTGAGTTGTGCCCACTTCTTGCTAGGTGGACGGCGTCTGCCCTGTGAAAATAATGGGTAGACCCAGTCTACCCACATGTACCCCCAACTTGTGTCCTGGTTCCACAGCAGCAGATCATGTATGTGCCTATAGGAAACTTGTGCACCTGAAGCACTGGGTTCACATCAGGCATACCTGTGTGCACCAAAGGAAGCAGTTTCATATAATAATGTCCCATGGACCACTGCCTGCTCTTAAAAAATGAAACATAAATGTTTCATTTTTCTTTTTGAAACACATCCTTTAAAGAAAACAGGCTGCATTAAAAAATAAATTGCACTTTTTAAAAGAAATCGCAGACATTGAGGTCTTCTAACCCCAGCCGGCCACCATCCGTGGGATTTTAGCGATTCCCAATGGGTTGCAAATTGCAACCTACCTCATGAATATTAATGAGGGAGGTCTGTTTGCGACCCACAATGAGAATCACAAACAGTGTAAAACACACTGCAGTACATCGCATTTTCGATTACCTAGTAGGGAATCGCAAACAGTTGTTATTAGGTAATCACAAATCCACAATTTCATACATCTGTCTCCAGGTCTTCCTGCTCCTCACCCCGTACTACACACATCACTGGCTAGGCTAAGTGGTGATGCCACCACAGACGACATCTCCAGTCCTCTTAGTTCAACAGGACCTCCACTCACCCCTAAAGAGCTCATTGTCCCCCATGTTCAAATCCAAATATTAATTTGTAAAGTTCTAAAAACCTCAAATGGCAATTAATTGCTGCAGTTTTAATGAAACTCTCTATGAATGAATGAATGAATTTGAATTTGTAGAGCGCAACTAAACCCGAAGGCATCAAGGCGCTGAAAGCTGGTATGGCAGTATGAACAGGTGATGTGCAGATCATAGGTAAGCTTCTCGGAAAAGCCAGGTCTTAAGTGATTTACGGAAGAGGGGGTGAGAGGCAAGTTCCTCGAGGTCATCCATAGTTTGGGTGCGAGGGAGCGGAAGGCCCTTCCACCCCATCTGGCCTTACGGACTCGGGGAACTGTCAGAAGATTTTTGTCGGCAGAGCGAAGAGCCCTGCCGGGAACATAGAAGGACACGAGGGGACGTATGTCTTCTGGCCCAGTCCCATTTAGGGCGTGGTGCGTAAGGCAGAGGGCCTTGAAGTTAATCCTGGCCTGGATGGGGAGCCAGTGCAGGTTCTTTCTAATGGCAGTGCCTGACGCACATTTCGGTGCATCTACAACAAAGCGGGCCGCTGCATTTTGCACAATCTGAAGGCGTTGGACCAGGCCGTTGTTAATGCCTAGGTATAGTGCATTGCAGTAGTCCAGCCGGGAGGCTATAAGAGCCACCGCGACCTGTTTACGTGCTTCCGGGGAGAGATAATGGGAGATTTTTCTAAGGATTCTTAGCGCACCCCAGCAGGTGGAGACTGTACTATTTACCTGTTTATCAAGAGTAAGGGTGGTATCCAAGATAACACCCAGGTTTCGGGCCGAAGTGGCGGGAGTGGGACAGGTGCCGAGGGCAGCAGGCCACCAGTCCATTGACCAGGTCTCATGTTTGCCTCCAAAAATGAGGACCTCCGTTTTCTCCCCGTTCAGCTTGAGGAAGTTCTGAACCATCCATGCTGCGACTGCCTCCATACAGTTCTTGAAATTTAAAGCCGCTATGTTCACCGATTGTGATATGGAAACCACAATCTGTGTATCGTCGGCGTAGGAGAGAACTTCCAGCCCAAAGGATCTTACAAGCCTGGCGAGTGGGGCCACGTAGATATTAAAGAGCGTGGGGCTCAAGGAAGAGCCCTGGGGTACCCCACATTTCACAGGTTTGACGGGCGAAAGAAAGTCGCCCAGCTTCACCCTTTGCTTTCGTTGGTCAAGAAAGTATGTTAGAAGGCTGAGTGCCGGACCGGCTACTCCCACCTCACTGAGTCGGTTAGCTAAGATGGAAGGAGACAGGGTGTCGAAGGCCGCAGTAAGGTCTAACAGCACCAGTAAGGCAGTCTGGCCACTGTCGACCTTAGTGCGGATACTGTCAACAACCACTGTGAGCGCCGACTCAGTGCTGTGAGCCTTCCGGAAGCCGTGCTGTGAAGGATCCAGAGAGCTGAAGCTGTCCAGAAAGGCGCTCAGATGATGATTCAGATGTGCCTCTAATAGCTTGGCAGGGGCCGGGAGGAGAGAAATGGGGCGAACATTTTTCAGTGTCATGACCTCAGCAAGGGGGGGGTAGAATTACCTCCCTGCACTCTTTGAAGATTTTCAAAGGACAGGGGTCAAGAGGGGATCCGGACTTAAGTTTGTCCAGAAGAGGACTAAGAAGCTCGGGAGTGAGGGGGGGAAAGTGAGTGAGGAGGCAGCAGGATTCAGGCATCTGGCTTTCCAAAGGGGGTGCGACAGTCGGGACGAGACTCCCAGGACTAAGATTGAGAGCTTCCAAGTCTGTGTAAATGTCCAAGATCTTAGGCCTAGATGTAGGTAATTTTATTTTACCACTTCTTAAATACCGAATTTTACAGATTCGGTATTTAAGAAGTGGTAAAATAGAGGGGGGGGGATGTAGGTATTACAGATTCAGTAATATTTACCGATTCTGTAAATACCGATTCGGTAATGCCCATTGATTCCTATGGGCATTGAAGCCCATAGGAATCAATGGGCATTACCGAATCGGTATTTACAGATTCGGTAAATACCGATTCCAGCAAGGGTGCAGGGGGTGTCACTTTGACACCCTCTAGCACCCCAAATACAGGCATGTGTGCCATGTGGCACACAGACATGCCCTAAGGGCATGTCTGTCTGTCAGATGGCATAGGTGTGCATGCACACATGTGCAAGCACACCTGGATTCGGTATTTTACCACCCAATTGGATTGGGTGGTAAAATACCGAATCTGAAAGGCCTTTGGGACTCAGAAGAGTCCCACCTACATCTAGAAGTTACCGAATCGGTAAAAATACCGAATCGGTAAAATTGTCCCCCTACATCCCAAAAACCCATTTACCGGTCGGTAACGGCCGAAATCGGCCTTTACCGGCCGGTAAATGGCCACCTACATCTGGCCCCTTGTATGGAAAAAGGTGGAGATCTGATCACACAGTTCTTGGGAGGCGACTATGGGGTCGGGTGACTGAAGGAGGGACATGGTGTCGACTATTTTAAACAGGTCCCTAGGGGAGGTGAGTGAGGCAGTCAATTTGGCGAAATGCGCCTTCTTTTCTGTCAGAACCGCGGATTTATAGCCCTTGAGAAGTCTTTTGTGTTTGTCCTTCTCTATGGGGTCCAGGTGCAGCCTCCAAAGTCTTTCTTGTTTCCTACATCCCTGTCTGAGGACCCTAAGGGAGTCAGAGAACCAGGGGGCAGAAGGTCGTTTCCTTGCACAGTAGTGTTGCTTGACCGGCGCTAGAGATTCGATGGCACCTGCCAAGGTATTTGACAGGTCAAGGGTGGCAGCATCGACACCACTTCTTAAAAGAGGTTTGATTTTGGACATGAAGAGGGAGAGTGTATCGTTGCTTAGTCCCCTGAAGTTCCTCCTCGATTCCCACTTGATGTTGTCCAGCTGGAGTACAGTGGAAAGGGGAAGAACAAGATCAAGGGGAACGGCTAGATGATCCGACCAGGACAAGGGGAGGGGAGAGCCAATCTGAAGCCAGGGGTCGTTGGTAAATACCCCATCCAGCGTGTGCCCAGCTAGGTGGGTCAGACTGCCCACTACCTGAGGAAGTCCACAGGAAGCAAGGGCGTCCAGCAGGTGTACAGTTTCAGGAGAATCCAAATTCTCCAAATGGAAATTGAAGTCCCCTAGAACTGTAAGGTTGGGTCTATCCATGTAAGGTTCCAAGGTCTTGAGAAGTCCGAGACTGAAAGCGGACCTGGGGCCCGGGGGCCTGTATATCAGGATCCCTGTGAAGGACATAGTGGGAGAGGGGTTTAAGGCAAAGTATAGGGCCTGGAAGGGGTCAGACGGGGAGGACAGGTGATCGATTCCACATCTTGTCGAGCTGTGATACACGATCCCCAGCCCCCCTCCCCTGCGGCCAACTCTGTCCATTCTAGCCAAGGCATAGCCTTCTGGAATCGCATTTATTAGGTCGGGCTCGGAGGAGTCGGTAGCCCAGGTTTCGGTGATAAAGACCCAGGTAGGGTTTTGTTCCAGAATAAATTCCCTAAAAGTGACATTGTTTTTAACTAGCGAGCGGGTGTTAATAAAAAACTCAGAGTAGTTAGAGGTAGGGCGGGGACCTGGCATCTTGAGGGCAGACCGCTTATAGGTGGTATCGGGAGAGTGAGGATGGTTGCCTATGTTGATGCAGCCACAATCAGGGTCGGTCAAGAGCTTGTCCGGGTGATAGGTGTAATGGCAAGACTGCCTGGGAGGTTTGAGGGATTTTAAGGCAGATAGGGTATACAGAGGTTCGCATGGGGCTTGGATGTGTATAGAGCCTGCCTCCCAGGCCACAGGCGCTTCCTTGGCGCTGACGGGCGCAGACGGGCAGGACTCTGGCACGACTCTGGCACAGATCCGGCGCGTCCGCTGGTCGCGTCCGCTGCGCGGAGACATGACCGTCCCTTTTTATGCGCAGCTAGAGCGCATCACAGCGCTTGTACCCACCCAATATGGCCGCTAGTATTCCTCGTCTACCCGGGACCGGACTGCTCAGCGTCAACACTCGGCTGAGAGTGGCCCAGGTAGCGAGGAGGAGGGGGGAGGTAATGTCAAGTCAAAAGCTTTGTTAGTCAAGCCGAGATGATCATTTTAAAAACACAGGTACATTTTAAAAGCAAGTCAAATCAGAAATCGCGGCACAGGAGACCTCCCGGCTTCCGCCTCAGGAGGGAAATGATCGCACAGCCTCTACTTCAGAAGGGTCACGTTTGGAAAGCCTGGACTGTTGGTGTCGCCTGACTGTACCTGGAACAGCTCGACCGCTGGGAGTCTGCCTCTTGCACTCAAGTGGCACCAAAAGCTTAAGGCCTGCCTTTCAAATACGAAGGCACACTGCCACACACAGTCTTGATAGTTGCGCCATTTCCTTTGGCTGTAGACCAGAGGGTGTCCTAGCTCACTCTGCCATTGGATTAAAGCTGCGCCTCACTGGTGAGGCCCAACAAGGCTGAAACTGCTCTGAGGTTGCTTGTGTTCCTGTTCAGAGGAGACATGCCTGGGCAGGTTGCGCTGGACTGTTCCTATTGGAGCAGAATTCAGGGCTCATTTGCATATGTGTAGCCTCTGTCTTTAGTCGCATGGTGGGCAAAAAGCAATGGAATGGAATACGCCTCAAGTGACTAAGATTAATTAAAGCATTCCAAACATCAGTTTTTTGTTCTCCTTTCGTTGTGAAGAAGACCTGCCTCTTTTACGCCTCCTCTTGGGATGAAACTCAAACTAATCCCTTTTGTAAAGAGAATTTCTACTCCTCTCCCCTAAATACTCCAAGGACCTAACCTCTGAATAGACAAACATGTTTCTTCACTTAAATGTATCCCCCAGGCTGTCATCTCTGCCAAGTGCCTTTGTTTCAAGCTTGATATATTACTCTCGGTGAACTCCACGAGAAGTGAGTGACAAAAGGACTTAGATATCAATTACAGCTTCTGCGAAACATCTGATAGAGTAAAAAATGCACACCTGTTAGGATGCAATGTAATCGCTTGTAGAACGCACTCACATATTATTCAATGTTATGAGAGAAAGTAGATGCTAGAAGAATTGTGAATCAAGTAACATGTTTCTACTAAAGTAGTAGGGCCTCATTTATGAGGCCTTGCGTCACTTTTACGGCGCCGGTGCGTCACTTTTTGTGACGCACCAGTGGCAGAAAAAATGCGCCTTATTGCGCCATATTTACAAAGTGACGCATCTAGGTAGATGCGTCACTTTGTAAACCCCTGCGCCACATTATACCTGTGCCAGGTATAATGTATGCAAGGGGGGCGTATTGATGCAAGAAAGGGTCATGGAAGTGACGCAGTGAAATCTATGAGATTTCACTGCGTCACTTTTAGGACGCCGTTGCGTCAAAATCTTGCACCTGCCTCACAGCAGGCGTAAGACTGACGCAGGCCCTTTCACATGGGGCTTGCCCCATGTGAAATGACGCATTGCTGGAGTTGCGTCACTTTTGTGACACACCCCAGCAATGCGTCACTTTTGCGCTTACAGATACGTCACAAATACTGACGTATCTGTAACTCCTTGCGACATGATGTGTCATAAATTAAATATGACGCATCCAGTATGTCGCAAGGAGGGTGCACTAAGAAGTGAAGCGCATCGCTGCTTTCACGCATTGATGCGTCACTTCTCATAAATGAGGCCCCAGGTTCTCCTGTAGAGCTTAATAATTAACACATATAGCTTGCCCTGGAAAATGTAACAAATGCAATTCATTAATGAGCCTCATTACTGAATGTGATTCAATGATCTATTAATTGTGTTAAACGCTTTTGTAGGCTAATGATGTAGATACAAGACACGTATTAATGTAGTTAAGAGAACTGTCTCTATTGAATGCTAATGGTTTATGTCATTCCTAACATACACATTATGGTGAATTCATTATTTTGGCCCAAGTTGTAGGCCTAGATTTTCAGCACATTTGAAATTTCCTCGTTTCTGAAATTAATGTTTACATTCTCATGTGGGTTTTGTAGAAGGCTGTCTGTCTCACGTTTGCATTTCAGGTGGACAACCGTCGCTAGTGGCAGCTAAAACCTGGAACTCTCTTCCCACTCACCTACGCCTTACTCAGAACCACCTGGCATTCAGAAAACAACTTAAAACTTGGATATTCGACAAGTAACTTCCCCCCCCCCTTCCTCAAGCGCCTTGAGACCCTATGGGTATGTAGCGCGCTTTATAAATCCTGACTTGACTTGACTTGACTAGTGAAGAGTAGGGGTATTGTTCTATTAGACAAGGTTGCTGAATGAAGGAGTTACAGTTCACCTGGCCTGAGAAAGATAAGAGGAAGGGAGGTGTTTTCACACGGGAGAAGGAGAGACGACCGAGGATGAACTGAGGGGCGTTCATGGAGAAGGCAGTGAAGGGAGTCGACGTCATGGGAAGATTTGTAGCTTAGCCATTGTATGGTACGTGTGAGGAAAGCATCATGGGATATTTACAGACTCCAACTTTAAATATATGATGCATTGTAGAGAGGGACAGACACCCCATTCCTGCTTGCCATATAGACAGAGAGCACCTGAGTGATATCTTGCTCCAGTTTCCTTGTTTGTGGCTTCATACCTCAGATCCATCTTATGGTGGAGCGACTTCTTAGAAAGGCTCTACCCGCTGACACCTTTTCTTATGAGAATTCTTTGCTTTTATGCTAACTTAGGGATGCCATTTCTAGAGCTAGAGTTAGGGTAGGGATAGTTAGAACTGAATGCTGTATACAGAAGAAGTGCCGATACAGGAGGACTTGAACTTTTGCTTTCTCATCTCATGCGTAATCGTCATCGAACTTATTGTTCTTTTCATGCTTCACCGAGTGAACCTTTTCAGCAGAATCAGTTTTCTTCTGTTTCCCCTGTATTTTTATACTCTCATGCTAAGTTTTGTGTATGTCCAACTATTTTTGAATTTGTAATAAAAGTTGACTACCTTCAATTTGTTGTTGACCTGGGTTCTTGTGTAGCTGTTTTGTGTTATACTGTATTTCCATTGAACTTCAACTCCCCTCTTTGCTTTTATGCAGCTCAAAAGAACCATCGGAAGACCAGCATTGGATTGGAACTGAACAGGTGAGCACAGGTTCTTTCAGATCAATCCTTTACTTCCAGGAGCAGACTTTAAACCAGCTTTCCAAGCACTGATTATTACACATACTGATTACCAGAAAGGCCTACAGACTGGCCCCCCTAATTTATACCTCTTAGGGTTCATCACTCTGCAGCCAGGATTGGCACAAACATTAAGAAATGTGATTATTTCACTTCGGTCCCAGCTTTCCCTAATAGACTCCCTATAGAACCTTACACAAAATGTAAAGCTGCTGCTGCATCTATGCGCGTGGGCATCAAAACTCCCTGAGGTGCATCTCCCAGAGGCCAGAGGTCTCTGAGCAAGTAAAAGCTGCTCTCTTCTGTGCATCAAGACACTTGGTTTTGGAGTATCTCAGGAAAGTATTAAAGAGATGGAACTTTCTTCCCGCTCACACGAGAATTGACCTCAGCCTTAGTCCAAGGATGAAAAACTGATTTTTAAACCAGAATCTTGTACTGTGCCAGGCACATCTGGAAACAATATGGATCCTAAAATGTATCTGACAAATTAGTAGCACAAATCTACTCAGGGGACTAGAAGAAGAGTTTTAGCCAACAGAGAGCTGAATGTAGCCAACATTGTTTGTTAACCCGTGGCTGCTTCCGCTTTTTTGCGGCAGTGCGGCCGTTTTAAAAAATGGGCGCGGTCGCGTCGGCCATTGGCCGACGGCAGCACCAGCGAGGTAGTGCTGCCGTCGGCCAATGGCCGACGGCAGCAGCCAACGGGTTAAGAGCCATAAGGGCTCCTCATTTAAATTTTTAAATGAAAAAGGCCTAAATGAGGTAGATCTTAGAGGAGTTCAAAAAGGGGGTATGAGGAAGGACTTTGAGGAGCTATCTAAACTTGTTGCATAACAAGAGTATCTGATGGCCCATCCCTCAATATGTGTATTTTAATACCAGGTACCTCATTGGCTATTGATGGCACTGTGGTTGAGTCAGATGAAAAAAGTGTTTGCAGGCAACTGAGGCGACTCTTACAGAAACGAGGCGACAACAATATGGAGGGAAATGCAGATGGCACACTGCTGGCCTGTCTCATATGTAAAGAAGAACTCAACTGTCCATTGCATGGGTGGCCATCTTGTTTTATTTTTATGCTTAGTTCATACCAGATCTAGGGGCATATTACCAAAAAGTTAGCGATATTTATCGCTAACTGAGCTTAGTGTTATTTTTTTAACGCCGCGCTTCGCCCAATATTATCACTGAGATAACGTCCTATTACCAACGTTTATCTCAAAAGCGATAATATTGCAGGTGTTAGCGTGAATATCGCTGGAAAACCAGCGGTGTTCACGCATTAGCGTGCAAATGCTGTTAGCCATGTTATCCACCTCCCATTGGATAAAATGGCTAAGAACTGGTATTTGCAGGCGTTAGCGTTTGGCGATATTTGCGCTTAGCGCGAAAATTTCCATCGCTTCGCCTTCCTTGGTAATAGCCGATAGCGAGGTTAGCGACTGCTTTCAGTCGCTAACCGGTTGGGTACGCCCACTTTGCATGTCATTAGCGATAAATATCGCTGACATGCAAAGCAGGCCCCAAACCTCTCGCTATCGCCTACAAGCTGTCGCTAACTGGTGTTAGCGACAGCTTGGTAATAGGGCAATGGAATTATCGTCGCTTAGTGGCCGAAAACGGCCGGTAAAGCGGCGATAATTCAATATCGCCACCCTTGCTAATATGCCCCCAAGTTAGTTAACGAATCTGTATTGTGTACGTAGATACGGTAGTATAAAATCGACTTGCCTCCCCCTTCCACATCTACAAAAGTAACGGAAATAAACATCGATTTAGTAACTTCCTACAAATTACACAACCCCCTTTACATCCAAGTCCACATCCCCCAACTGTGAACTCAGGGAATTATTTATGGGGTTTTGACATAGGGCAAACCAGCAAGTCCCCTTGCTGCGCTGCCCTATGTCAAAGTGAAAGGGAAGGAATGCCCTAAATTTCTCGGATACAGTGCTTTCCTGTCCTTTCCCCTGCGCTGGCGATGTTTGGGCAGCCTAGCACCAACACAGGCACCCATGCACAATGGTGCAAGAGTGCCTGTGTTGTCGACAGGATTGTTTTGTGACATCTTCCTGCACAAAAACAATCCAGAGATGCGTCCTCTTTCCATATGTGCAGTAGAATGCAGCACACATGGAAAGAGGAATAAACGAGGAGAAATAAAGTTATTTCTCCTCGTTGCGCATCTCCTGGGGGGCGTACAGTTTTGGCACATCCCCAGATTTGCAGAATCTTGTAAATATTAGGAAGCTTTAAAGTCCATGGGTATTGCTCGGGAAAACCCACCGCAAAGCCCATGGAACGCCTCCTGAGTTCAGAGTAAGGTGACGCTGTGACTTGCACTGCTTTGCCTTATTCCATTTCTATGAGGCCATTCAAAGCCATGCAAAGTGACTTTTCGACACCTCACAGATATGATTGAAAGATTTACGCCCCCGAAGCATCGAGAAACGCAAGGCTCCGGTGGCGAGGGGGCTCATACATATACCCCTCATATGATAATGTCAAACTGATTTATTTTCCTCTATGTTAATTTGAGCTATTGTAGACCGGAAACTCTTTTTTCTGATCTCAGATGCACAATCAAGGTACCATCAGTGCATCACTTTTATTTCAAAACGTCACTGTTGTTCCTCGTGAAGGCTGTTGTGTTGCTGTAAAACTAATTCACCTATTGTGCTTCGTGCTAGAAGTTGCTTTCACAAATGGTTGTAACCACTGCTGGTTATATTTATTGTCTTGTACAGCACTTTGGCACTCCCCAGGTCTTGAACCTCTGTTATATCAAAGTCTAAGTAAACAAGCATTGCCAGGGCCAGAAGATCTCACCTTCAAAATGCGAGTGCCAGCTAACCAGTGCTTTACCAATGTTTGCTTGTAAAGCATTGTTTTAAAAAAAAGTTAAATAACAAGCATTTGCAATGCAATAGGTCTCACATTTGCGAGAGTTTAAGCTATTGGTATTGTAAATGACAAAGACTTTTATTTATGTTTTAAAAACCAAAACATAAATAAAAGTGATTTTAATATACAATGGCAATAGCTCAAACTCGTGTAACGCGAGACCTATTGGGTGACATTATAGTCAGGGTGCATTTAGAGTAAGATCAGTTTGAAGGGTTTTATTTCACCTTGTCCGTGACTGTGTCTGCTTTTTTGTTCCCCGATTTGCTGACCACACTTCTTGCTTGACAACCAACAGCTTATGCAGGGCTTTAAGTGGGCCGAGTCTGAGCACCGGCAGTTATTTTCAGGGGGCCTCGAAACGGGTCTCTCTTGGGCTCTTTTTTCGGGCCTCGCAGAGGTAGTCTGTTTTCTTTTTTTTTTCTTGCACCAAACTTATTTTGCTCTGGCTGGAATTGCCAAGCTAGATCCTGAGGCCGATGACATTAGTGCACGCTGTATATCAGGTGCTCAGCGCCCACTGGACTGAAAGGACTTCAGCGTCATCCTCCCACCCCCCTAATGTGTGGCAGCCCGGACAGAGACAGCTTCCCGGGCTCACACACAGCCGTGCCCGAGTACTTCACAGGTCTTTAACCCCTTCACCGCGAGGCTAATTCCCCCGCGGCGCTGAGGGGAAGAGGGGGCCGTGCGCAACGCCACGGTGCTTGTGATGAGCTCGGCTCATTATGCTGCACGGTGGCGCCGTGCTCATGACGAGCTGAGCTAGTCATGACCACGCCCGTTTTAATAGAACGCTCAGCACAGCGGGGGAATTATCCCCGCGTGTGAGCGCTGCGCGGGTCATGACGAGCTCAGCTCGTCATGAGCACAGCGCCAACGTGCCTCATGACGAGCTCAGCTCGTCATGAGCACGGGAGGGGTTAAAAGACCATATATATGTTAACTAGGCTTTGTCGTTTTCCACCCCTCCTTGTACAGAGTTTGAATTCTCATGCACACTTATTTTCTCATAGTTTTTACTGCTGTCTCAAATAGACTGAAATCTCTTGGGTGAAGGAGGAGTAATGATTCAAATCTTTGCCTTAACCTTAAGCTGTCAACAGTGTGCTCTGCTACTCTAGCAGTATAACTTGTTCATAACCACTTCTCTGGCGTATTTCATTATTTTTCTCCCTTTTTTCATTCTTTTATCAAGCAAGGTTTGGGTTCCTTTTCACCTTTTTGATTCTTTTATTTAAAATTTCTTTTCTCCTTTGATTTATTTCCTCTTCTTTGATTAATTTTCTGTCCAGTTCTTTCTGTCACCATTGAACGACTTTCTCTCCAGTTTTTGTTTGTTCTTTCTATTCTTTTTTGTAACTTTTCTTATTTTAATCTTCCGTCGTTGTCACCTTAGATTCTTTTCCTATTCAATTATTTTTCTGCCATTAGAATCGGTTGTTATCTAATTCTCTTTCTGTTTTTTGATTCTCTTTTAGCAGTTGGATTTGTTTTGTTTCCTTTGCTTCTCGATGTTTCCACACCTGTTTTGTTCCCTTCGGTTCTTTCACTGTCCCTTGATTCTTTATCGCACTTATTAACACCCTCAGTTGATATTTCTACGGGATTTATGTTTCTGTACATACTACTCTTGTCGTGTTTTAGAAAAACAGCGTAGCATGCTATCCCTTTGTGTTACCAGCCAACACTTTACTTTTTTTTTTACACACCAGACAGCCAGCTCTAGGGAAAATCTAAAGTGCTGAGGATGGGAAAGAAGAACAAAATGGCAAAGCAAAATACGCACTCTGCTCTTTGCAGACAACACTTTCAAAAACTGAGCAGGTGCAAGGAAATAACATAAAGAAAGCCCATTGATTTCCAAGAACAATACTCTGCGATCAGGCACCTAAACACAACAAATTCATCATTCACACAATTGGCACAGCATGCAGTAAGGTTAGCTCCTTAGCAGGTTAACAACGAATTCTGCTTAGTCACCATGACTTACTGTGATATTATTGTCAGTCAGTCAAGAATCTTTATTCGATTTAGTTAAAAATCATACAAAGAGATAAAAACATTAGTATACAAATAAAATATTATTGGCAGAACGAGTGGCCCATGAGATCAGAAAAAATCCCCTTGCATGCCATGGTCGCTACTGCATGACGGTGGAAGATTATAGTTCCGAACATATATTAGTAATTACCAGCCCTCTCTTTCAAAACGTAAGAACATCTCTGAAATGCCCCACACTCGGCACTGCTCAACAGGCAGGTCAGTCAGTCTAATTGACCTGCAGATGTTGTACTCGTCAGTTTCTTCAACCTGGGGGATTTCACTGTTTGACTTAAAACATAATAATTTTGAGGAGTTATGCTGGTTGGTATACATTAAATCGATTCCCATTTCTGGTGTGTGCTTTCTTTCTGCGACATGCTTCCACCAACCATCTGGAGGACGCTTAAAGTGAAGACATGTTTAAAGTCAGGGATGTGGCCAGAGTAAAATGTGCTAGTCATTTATGTCAAATGAAGGCATAAAGTTCTTTTTAGCAAAAAGTTAGAGGACACACAGATCAGTACGAACAGGGCTTTAAGTGGGCCGGGTCTGAGCACCGGCCATACATATCTTTATTTAGACCACGCCCCTACTTGGATAGGCCACACCCCTAAGAGGTTTGGCCCGCCCCTTTTGAGCACCTCCAGTTTTTTCCCCACTTAAAGCCCTGGGCTTATGAGTTTTCAAAGCAATTGCTGAGCTTTTATCACGCAAACGTACGCATTTGACAGATACTGCTGGGGACGTGAAGGGAAAAAGTGGGGAATGTGTTTTGAAACTTAGAGAAACGGGTGTGCGAAAATCCGTATTCAAAGAATTGCAAATGCCTTGGCATGTAGTTGGAAATAATTTCCGTTACTAAGGCATTTTTTGAGTAATTACTGCAACCCTTCCCACCTGTTATCGGTATTTCTAAATCATTAGTGGGAAGTATGACAGCAGTGGCGGCCCTGGCATGCTTCTCTTTGACTAAAACCTATTCAATTACCACAATTAGCATAGCATCATTGTCTGATTAACTTCCGGGGTCTGGTTCAGGGGTTTTGCAAACAAGGGAGAGGGAATCAGAAGGGAATCCGCGTGCCGTCCTCCCGCCCCAGTGTATAATGCGTTGGGTTTCGTGCATTCAGGCTAAACTGGCCATGGGAGATGCCGGAGACAGGCAATGAGGAGCTGAAGGAGTGGGGGGAGAGAACAGGAAGTGGGGAGAGCTGTCAAAATAGACCATGGAAACGAGAAAGGCGGGGCCAGCATTGGCCCCGCTGCAAGTATGGCGGGCGCACCGGCCCCCACCCGCGCTCGGTGGTGGGGCGCGCCCCCATCGCGTCACCCTGACGTGGCGGGCACGCCTTAACATGGATTTGACCCCGAGTCTTCTAGTGACCCGGAAGTGATTCAATCACTTCCGGGTCACTGCGGAACAAAGGCCAGACCGGTTAGATCTGGCCTGGCAAGTGAGGGGTTAAAAGGTCAGGCAGCGCGGGAGTCTGCCTCTTTGACTCCGCGCTCCACTGCCTGCCCCTCCAGCCTCTAGGAGGCTGTAATTCTTTTTCTTTTTTGTTTTTTGTTCCCTTTTGCTGGTCGTAGTGGACGAAGAGGCTCGAGGACGACAGAATCGCGTGGCTTGTTTTCATTTTTGCCCTCTGCAGGTTTGATTGAGGAGAACGTGCGGTGGGGGACAAGTGGGAGGACTCTCTTCACAGCGGAGCGGCGTGGGGGCGCTCCAGAGAACAGCGCGAATTCAGGACAGTCGGGGCGATCTCTCTCCATGTGCTGGGAGGTGTTTTGAGCGCGCCTGAAACAGCGCTAATGGTGTAGACATCAACCGCATGAGGACGGCATTTCGAGCGCAAAAGTTAAGTGGGGAGCAGAACAGCTGTGGGGTCTTAGGGCAAGTAGTGAGCTCTAGTGGTGCAATCGGCTTAGCGTGTGTGGTATCTAGGTTACCTGTTCCTTAGTATCTAGATGCCACTGGTTCTGGAATGTTACACTCAGAGTCAGTTGTAGGCTGGCTGTGCTCTGAGGTGTTTGTACCTGCCTGTTCCTACAATACAACTCGATTCCTGTACTGGTCATCTCTACAATTTTGGCGACGCTCACACGTCAGCGCGCAGCACGTAGCCTGCCGCCATTTTGGGACCTGCCTGTCACAGATCTCGCGGTGATACGCACACCTCTGCCACCGCATATTACGGGTGTAACCGCGACCTTCTATCTACACAGAAGCATTTCAGGATAAAGCGAGCAACGTTTGACATTGGTATTTACATTGGTTTTTTTACCTTTCTACATTGGATTTTCACCTTCGGAATTCGGAATTGCCCAACTGTTGAGGGCAACTACTGTGTATTCATTGGATACATTGCTTTGTATTCTTTATTAATTGTTGTTCCTTGCTTTTATTTAATTTATTTCTCTTTCTTATTATTATTTTTTCACTGTTCCTGGAATTAGTTTAAGATGAGCACTACTAATTCTGGTAAAAAGGGCCATAAAACAGGCAAATCTAGACCAAAAAACTAAAAAATCCCTCAAAACCTTCCCTACACCAATATGCACGAAACACAACAGGGCCCTGAGCCCTAGACTCAGGGAACACTACTTAATCGCCCCCAAAGCACTAAAAAACAGGGAAAAAGACACATTAAACCCCCTAAAAACACTAAAAAACAGTCACAATCACAGAAACCGAGCCCAGAGCCCAAAACCATGGCAGCATAGCCCTGAACCCTAGCACACAGCCCGGGAACAGAACCCTAAACGCGAAAACGGAGACATAAACACCGTACCGGAGCCCACTCTAAAAACACGCTCAAAATACACCTTCCCTTCCTTCGATTTTGTTCTAAACACTTTCAACCCAAAGTAAAACTTCCCAACCCTCACCCCATCTCGCATAATCAATTAAGTAATAGCTAAAACACACTACAATCGCGCCCTGAAAAAGCGCAAAATCAGACTTTGACCGGTTTAAGACCACAAAACAAGTGGAAACGCACTAAGAAACTAGACCCACAACACACCTTCCCCTGCAAAAAAAACCCGCCAAAATCCATGAAAACCTTGCCAACGTCAATATGCACGAACCTAAGTCGGGCACTGAAGCCTAGAATCCGGGAACCCTACTTAATAGGACCCAAAGCCCTAAAAAATGCATTTTCACCCACTTAAACAGCCCTAAAAACGAGCCACAAACGAAAACAGCCCTCAACTTCCCTCAACTTAACAACTTAACATAATTAAAAAGAAGGATTAAAACCATATGTGAGAAATAACTTGCTTTAAACCATGCAAATGACATGTTTTCAAAATTAGTTGCATCAATTTATAAGAATGGCTGGCGTAAATCCACTTGTAGAAACTAATGGCGGGCGTGGGTAAACACAGCGGCCGTCTCCCAGAAACTACAACGTACTACGAACAACTCCTCCCACGTCACTTACTTTGCCAAAATTTAGATAATTAAAATGGTCGAATTAAAGAATATATGAAAAATTAACTTCTTGAAATTTATGCAAATAAAATGTTATCAAAATTATTTCCATCTATTCTTGAAAATATTGCTCGCGATAACATATTTTTCCAAAGAAATGGCGGCTGTGTGTAAGCACATCGACCATCTACCAGAAGCTGCAACGAACAATGAAGAACTAAAAAATTGCTAGCGTTAAACACTTTGTAAATGTATTGCGACTTATATAGCGCACGTATCACCCGAAGGCATCAAGGCGCTTGCCTTGGGAACCCGTCCTGGCTTTTCCCTGTGAGATAACCCCTACTGGGTATCCCCAGGGTGAAAGCCAGGCATCCCGCAGCGGGGGGGCCACCGTAGTGGAGATTAAGCAACTATTGCCCAGAGTTGCAGCGTGGGACCCCATGATTAGAATAGGCACCGAGGCGAGAATTATCGAGTCCGTGGACATTTTGGGCTCAGGACCCTGCCGCGTTGGGAATTGAACCCTGGTCCCGGGCCAGACCTCTGCATCAGGGTCTGCCGCTCTAATCAGTGAGCCACACTCCTCCACTTTTGCAAAGAAATGGCGGCTGTGTGTAAGCACAGCGACCGCCTCCCAGAAGCTACAACTAACAATGAACAACTCCTACCCCGTGACGTAGGGGGAGGCAAAGCGCAATGGGGGAGCGACGGCGAATAGCTGAGTTCTGAGAATCGCTGCACCCCCGTGACGTAGGGGGTGCAGCGCCACATGGGGATACAATGCTTCTCGGAACACCGGAACACTCACGTTGCATACATTGTACCTCTTGCAGGTATAATGTAGTACAGGCATTTACAATGTGGCGCATCGGCTTAGATACATCACTTTGCAAATAGGGTGCAATGTGGTTCGGTGTTTACACCACTGGAGCATCACTGAAAAGTGATGCAATGGCAGTATAAAGGCCTTATAGATGAGTCCCCTTTTGTCCTACATTCCTGTATCTGAGTGGTGCTTCAAGGGGATTGGGGACAAGACATCGGATGACAAAGGGACTGTACCCTGCAGCTGAGCCGATAGCGTGACATCAAGAGCCCACTCCGAGTGCACTGCAATGATCAGGTGCTCCTTGCTACCCATCACGATCTCTGGAGCCCACCCTGGTCATGCGCAGCAGCCCCATGGTCCACACGGTTTCAGGAACCCACCATGACCATGAGGGTGTGGTGCAGTGAGTGCTGCAGTACTTTCCAGCTTCGATTCAGGCTTCCCGTCCATCTCTTGGCACAACGAGATCCTGTGTATGCCACTCTTGGCGGACATTTTAAAGTCAGGCAGATCCTCCCATGGGCATCGAAGGAGCCCCATCAGACTATTTTAAAGTCGCTCACCATTAGCTCCACTACCTCGTGCCTCAGGACCTATTGAGAGTTTGATATATTTGACAACGAAGCAGCAATATGGCTGCCTATCATTGAAGGTTGCCACTCAACTGGATTTTACAGAATATTACTGAAAGAAACGTACACGCTCCAGTACAAATATTGGCCATTACACGGACAGTAGCTAGGACCAGATTGCACGCCATTCATATGGAAATTGAGAGAAAGTGAAAGTAGAACAGGCTCATCACATGGCCTGAGGAAGCAGCAAACACAACATAACATCGCCACCAGTGAACAAACCCGCAAGGGGCTGTTATCTCTGTGGTCTGGAGTACCTGCATGTCGGCACCTGCCCAGCCAAGGGACAGAAATGCTGGGAATGCAACAAAGACATTCACTTTGCGAGTGACTGTATGGGTGGACACCTCAAGTCAGAGAGTGGGCAAGTGGCCCAGCCACGGACAACTTTGAGCAAACACGCAAGGCACTTGGAAGCATGCAATCACAGCTCAGCCACCAACTCTGACTCTGTTTCAGCACAAGAGACCACCGAACGCCTATACCACATGACAGATGCCCCAGCCTCTCAGAGTAATCCTCCGAGCTCGTCCAGCTAATTGACAAATGGGAAATGAATGAGTATGAAAAAATGAAATACAAACCTCCATTGCCGCACTCCACTGTCCATGAAATTTGTGGAGACGCTCACATACAATGAAACGTTGATGCAAGAAGAGGTGCATGTCCTCTGGGGAGTTGTAGTGATGAAAGGAGATAGGGCATGCAAACACTGACCACTGCCTTAGACACCAGACACCTCTTCCATTCTAGAGCAGGGCAAGACAGGATCTGGACTCTGGCTCTGGGGGCGGTTCACGGTGGAACGTGGGCGAGAATGTATCTTGAATCCGAATAAAGATTACATGTGTCCTACCTGGCTGTATCTGTGTGGTGACATAACAACACTGTACATTCCTTAGTGGTAATAGAAACCAAAGACCGACGCTCTGTGGAACACTTGGATACAGACCTCCTGGACCCCGCGCCCCCTTCACCAACGTCATTATAGACGACATCGCACCCCACGCCCTCGCCCTGACATACTACATACTTCTGAGACCTGAACTTCCACCTAGACAACTACAAACATCCAAACACTACCGCCCTCCTGGAGAAACTCACCAACGTAGGATTGAAGCAACTTGTCTCCACCCCCACTTACACAGCAGGACATACACTCGACTCTATCTTCACCGGAGGAAACAACATTCGCTTGAGCCACACCAAGGAACTGCTCTGAACAGACCATCTCTGCATCCACTTCTCCTTCACGAAACCCACCGCTCACAAGCACATGCTCCACCCCCCCACCCAGAAGCTGGAACAAAGTCTCTGAAGAACCTCACCTCCGCCCTCACCTGCACTCCCCTGCCTACTACGACAGATGACAACACAGCGGCAAGCAACCTCCACCAATGGATCGCCAACTGTGCCTTACCCTCACCCCCCTCCAGAACAACATGAGACGACACAACAAGAAAGCCAACTGGTTCATCACAAATCCAAGCGCTCCTGCTGGTGACTGGAGAAGAAGTGGAGAAACAGCAAAACTCCGGAAGCACACTCCGGCTACAAAGCGGGCATCACTGCACATGACCAACTCATCAAGTCAACAAATAAAAACTTCATCCAAGACAGAATCCTCTCCAGCGCCCACAACTCCAAGGAACTCTTTGCCATCATACAGGAATTCGCCAAACCCAACAGTGAAACAATCGACGCCTCTCCCTCCCAAGACCTCTGCAAAAAACTCCATCTTTCACCTCAAGATCAGGACGCTCTATGACAACTTCGATGACCACGATACCGCTTCCACCCCAACCAATGTCGCCTAGCAGACCCTTCTCACCCTCTCACTACAGAAGACACCTTAAAGACATTGAAGAACATTCACCCCGGAGCAGCTACTGACCTCTCCCCTCCGCACATCTTCCACAGGGCCACCACTGCCATTGCTCCCGAAATATGTAAAACCTTCAACTGCTCCCTCGAGACCGTCACATTCCTAGATGACTGGAAACAGGCCAAAGCCACCCCATTCCTAAAGTAGCCCTCAGCAGACCCGATGGATCAGAAGAATCTCAGGCCCATCTCTCTGCTACCCTTTGCCACCAAAGTCATCTACAGGACTGTCAACACCCAGCTGGTACTCTTCATAGAAATCAACAGCACCCTAGACACCTCTCCATCCAGATTCTGAAGCAACCACAGCACTAAGACCGTCCTCATCGCCGCCACCGACGACATCCGTGCACTCCTCTACCAAGGCCACACAGTACCCTCATCCTGATGGACCTATCAGCAGCCTTCGACACAGTCTCTCACTGCACACTAGCCACCAGGCTCCATGACGCTTACATCCACGGAATAGCATTAGACTGGATACGATCTTTCCTCTCAGGCAGAACAGAGGGAATAGGGCTCCCGCCCTTCCTCTCAGAACCGATAGAGATCAGATGGAGCAAGGCTCAAGGATCCTCCCTCAGCCCCACACTCTTCAACGTCTACATGGCCCCGCTCGCCACCATCGTCAGAAACCACGGACTCAACATAGTCTCCTTCGCCGATGACACCCAGCTCATCCTCTCCTTCACTAAGGAACCCGACATCACCAGGCACAACATCCAAGAAAGGATAAAAACCATCACGACCTGGATGAGCAACATGTTCCTGAAGCTCAACGCGGAGGAAACGGAAGTCCTCATCCTCGGCTCCACCCCCTTCCCATGGGCCCTCTGCCCTCAGAAACCCACCCATCCCAACGGATCAACGCCGTATCCTCAGCATGCTTCAACTCCCTCTGAATACTTTGCAAGATGTGCAAGTGGATCCCCTTGACTCCAGGAAAACTGTCACCCACGCACTTTTTACCAGTAGACTGGACTGAGGAACCGCTCTCCTCCAAAAACTCCAGACCATCCAGAACGCCACAGCCAGACTCATCCTTGACATCCCATGACATAACCACATCGCCAAACACCTCCACGACCTCCACTTGCCCCTCGTCGACAGAAGAATAACCGTGAAGCTGCTCACCTACAAATCCCACCAGAATCTCCTTCCATGCCCTCAAAAGAAACCTCCGCTCAGCCGACCTCGGCTTAGCCACTGTCCCTCGTTACCACAGGAACAAAGCAGGTGGAAGATCCTTCTCCTACCTCACAGCCAAGACCTAGAGCGAACTCCCCCTTCACCTCCGACTAAGACTGACACTGCACCAATTCAGAAAGGACCTGGCTCTTTGGATGTCTCCAACAGAGCTGCGCACACTCCCATCCCTACTTCAGCACCTTGAGACCTTCACGGGTGAGTAGTGCGCTCCGCAAAACCCTGACTGATTGATTGAATGAATGCTAGGTATGCGTTCTGGAATATATTAGAGGATAGAGATACAACGGGAGGTGAAGGACTGTCTTCTTCCCGTTCCTGTGTCAGGCGTTAACTGGAATGAATAAGCATCGAATATAAACATGTGTGAAGCCCCTCGCTACAAAGATATCAACATTTTGCGAGAATATTTAATCCATGCAAGTGATTTCTCGACTTTGCTAAGGGGCTGGTGGGGTTTGTGGGTGTGTATTTTTAAAATGTATTTAAATGCAATGGTAAGAAGGAAATCTAATCTACTCTGGTATGGAATGTTCAGTGTGAGCTGGTTCAAGAAAGTCACAAACTTATAGACATACATTTTAAGTGTTATGTGGCCTACCTAAGGTGGAAAATAGTGCGCTACAAAACTCTCAATGTAATTAATTTAAATATATGCTGAGATTCACATTAACTATATTTTGCCCGCGTCAAACGTATAACTTCCCCATCAATTGGGTAAATGGAATCCATTTTGAATACATCTTAAATATGACCCATGTCTACAGTTGATTTGCTTCAGAATTCTGAGATTTCCTTTTTGTTTTAGCATTGCGGGTCCTAGGAGATGGGGTTGTTGAAATTAATTTAAGCACAGTGCTGCATTCTCACAGTCTTACAAAATCTGATCTTGGGCATATGATTTAGAGGGACCACTTCAAGGGAGGCGGTAGTAGAACATCGGTCAAGGAGTGTCCAGTTGAACAGTCCTGTGAGTCCCCTTATAAATTGCCTGAAGAAAGTCGCTGAGTCAACCTGCACAGAAAAATGGATGTGAAAGCTGCCAAATGTCTCCTTAAGAGGGTCCCAAATAGAAGGAAAAGCTACAAAGGGGGAAAAAACCCTTGTTGACAAACCTGGGAATCTTGATAGAAGAATAGAAGTGAGTAATGATGATCACCAAACTACTCTTGAAGGATCAGGAAGGAGGATAGAGCCAGGCCAGATATTGGGACCCATCGGAACACCCAGCTGTACGGAGTGACAAGCATTGGCAAAGCCAATAGTTCTCTCCTGTGCAAGATCCATTAGCTTTATCAATGTTTTTAGCCATGGTGTACATGTGCAGCAGTGTTGAAAGTAAAAATAAAACAACGCTATGAAGCGTTAATGTCAAAGTTATTGGGGTTTTGTGAAGCTCACAGCTACCCGAAAGCACCCCAGACCTAGCTATTCGTATCAGAACATGGTCAGCCTAATGGCAAACAAACCAAGGTTTCAAGGCCTTCCTAAAAGTAAAGAGACTAGAAGAGGAATGGATGGATAGAGGTAAGTTGTCCAGGTCTTTACAGCGCCCAGGATGAAACTTAGGCCTCTTCAGTTAGCTATTTTAAATCTGGGGACTGTCAAGAGCTTTAAAGGGTGGAATTTTGGGAAGCCTTATAGGCTATACAGAGCGCTGAATCCTATAAAGATGTTGCTGCTGCATGTTCAAGTACAGACTGTTGCAGTAGTGTAGTATGGACAGAATAAGCGAGGACACTACAGTTTTTCTGGCATCTAACGGTATGAAACGCAAGATGTTTTCTTAACATTCATAAGATGAAGAATGTAGACGAGGTAACCGAGTTGACCTGATCTCTAAAGGTATGTCTGTGGTCCATGATAACCTCCAGATTTATTTTGTTGCTGGCATAGGGCGCGAACCCAATTCTGCAGGCCACCGGAAGGAGAACAGAAAGAGGGATTGTTACCAAATAAAACAATCTCTGTTTTATTTGAGTTCAATTTTAAACCATTCTGGGCCATCTGGCAAGCATGCAATTATGGAAGTGGTTGTTAATATTTGAGTCCTGATTGGAGATGGAAACAATCATTTGTGTATCATCCACATAAGACGTCAACGTGAACCCGAAAGATCTGATTATGAGGGACATCTTAGTAACATGAATGTTAAATAAAGTTGGGCCAATGGAAGACCCATGGGGGACTCCACAAAAGAGAGAAAGGGACTTTAGAAGTCAAGGAATCCATTAAAACATATTGCACCCTATTTGAAAGAAAGGACCGCAACGAGGTGATTGCTGGCCCCTGCACGCCTATGGCCTCGAGACGGTCTACTAAGATACAGCGAGGAACCGTATCAAAGGGCGCCGAAAGGTCCAATAGGATCAAGGCAGCTTGACGGCCAGCGTCCAGGGCTTCTCTAATTTCATCCACTGTTTTTATCAGAGCAGATTCTGTACTTGGGCCCCCTCTGAAGACACATTATGTGTTTTTGAGGAGGTCTGAGCTCTAAATAAAGGAGGACATCTGGCGATTCATGGCCTTCGCAAATACTTCAGCTGGAAACGGCAGCCTGGCGATTGGCCAAAAGATATTAGGTTCATTTGGGTCCAGATTGGCTTTTTTTTTAGCAAGGGTAGTAGGAAGGCAAAGTTCCTATTTTAAAGCAATTGAACAGGAGTGTGAGGTTTTCTGCTATGAGGTCTGGGATCATCTTAAGAATAGAAACTGGGCAATGATTCAGGGGGATTCTAACCTAGTTGAATGAAGAAGGTCCAAACTTGGTCAAATGAAAGTGGTTTGAAACAGGGGAAAGAAGGCGAGTCTGAACAGTCAGGAGAGGATGGTTTCAGGTCTTTTTGATGCAATGCTTGTGTGCACTGAGCTGATGTACTACAAAGGTTGTGGAATATCTGCTCTACTTTGTTCTGGAAGTGGTTGGCAGTATTGTCCTGGCTCCTAGATGTTTTAGGAGTATTAGGGGACAATACATTTCTAACTATTTTAAAGAGTTCTTTGGGTGAATTTTTAGCTTTATTTATTTGACTGGTATAAAAGGCGTTTTTTACTGCAGTGATAGGGCTTTGCAGTGAGCTACACATGTTTTATATTTGCTTTTTTCGAGGGGTCATAATCTTTGCGCCATTGATGTTTTTGCTGCTTATAAGAAAGTTTTAAGTCCCTGAGCGTATCTGAGTACCAAGGGGCAGAGTGGCAAGGGCGATTGAGTGTTTCTGGAGCTAAAGATGAGCCTCCTGTCTGCAGCCAACTAGTACAAGATGTTGTGGCAGCGTTTGCGTCCTCTTGATAGACAGGCTGCGAATTAACAAGATGTTCCATACACAACAGTCGATTGATCTTATGTCTGGCATGAAGCTTGATGGGTTTAATCCTGGAGATTCTGGTCAGATTATTGAGAAGGATTGCAAGACTGAAAAGAACTGCTGAATGATCTGTCCAAGTAAGAGTCAAGGACCCTTGAAAGCTAAGAAGTAGAGGGTTAGATAAAATACCATCAAGAAGATGGCGGGCCACGTGAGTGGGTCCTTCCACCAACAGGCTTAAGACCATACTGTTGAATATGTCAATCAGGTGTGCAGAGTCGAGATCTGTTGCATTTTCCAGATGAAAATTGAAATCGCCCACGATGGTAAAGTTAGTCGTACATGGTCCGTCTTCGAACAAAGAACAAATGTTGGAGATGAATGATGCTGTGGCGGGATTAACGGAAACGCAATGTCAGACGGTCTGGTTAAAGAAGGTTTTATTGTCTTTCTCAATACACGCTTTCTTTGGGGTGGATTTCTGTAATAAGGAAGGGGCGGTTCGGTTCCTCGTCGTGAGGGGGAGCTCCGATCTTTCCGGTGATCTCCTCCCGCTTTTCCTCCCTCCGACTGACTTCTGGGAGTTGTAGGAGCGTCCGTGGTGTCCGCCGGTCGTGGGGTGCATGTAATGAAAAGAAAAACGGTCTCAGCTGGGTGTTCTGGGTTCTATACGTTATCAAGGGAAGGGAGTGTTGGGAGTTACACACGTGCAGACAGGATACAACGCCGTGTCGTTAGTGCAAAGGGGAGGGATTGGTGAAGGGAAACGATAGCGGGTGCTCTAAGGAGGTTTAAGACCTCTCCTCCCCGCCCAGCCCACGATACGATCCCGTACCTGGGTTAGCCACACTTCCCTTGAAGTGTGGCTGGGCGAAGCGCCTTGTCGTTGGCCTCCTGGCTCTGGATCAGCTGGGCTCTCTTCCTCCGTCTCTCCGTCCTCCGGCTCGTTCCCGTCCTCGATTCTCCTTTCTCGACCTCTCACCGCCTTGACTCCTCCGGGTGATGAACACACCGAGCTTCCTGTTTCGTCGTCTTTTGTGTCCGTATCCTCCGCTGACCTGGGGGCGTGCTCATTCTCCAACTCCGCCCAATTAAAGTAACAGCTGTCACCCTCATCTCTGGAGTCGACTGTCTGCCAGGGTGTTAGTCCGGCCCCGGAGATAGGCTGCTGTAGGGATGACAAAGAGGAGTTTGAGGTAAGAGGGGCGGTGGGCGCCGGCCCCCCGTCACACACCTCCCCCCCAGGATTCTCCCGATCGGGGAGAGGAAACCTAGAGAGGAAGTCAGCGCTGCCATTGTCCCGGCCCTTACGGTGACAGACCTTAAACGCAAAGGGCTGGAGCGTGAGAAACCACCGCAGAACCCTCGGGTTGTTGGACATATTCCGGCTCATCCACGTTAAAGGGGCATGATCGGTGTAGAGTGTGAATGGATGGCCCTCCAGATAATATCGGAGCTTCTCCACGGCCCATTTGATGGCCAGACACTCCTTCTCGATAGTAGGATACTTGACCTCGCGGGGGAACAGTTTCCGGCTGATGAAGAGGATAGGGTGTTCCGTGCCCTCCCTAGACAGCTGTGACAGCACCGCCCCCACCCCATAGTCGGAGGCGTCAGTGTGCAGGATGAAAGGGAGCGTAAAGTCAGGGGAACGCAACACGGGACTAGTGGTGATAGACCGCTTCAGAGCGGTGAAGGCGTTCCACATGGCGGCTGTGGGATCCCGGAACCCCGAGGGTTTAAAGTCGTTCTTCAGGGTATCAGAAAGGGGGCTAGCAATGTTAGAGAAAGAGGGAATAAACCTGCGGTAATACCCTATTAACCCCAGGAAGGCCCTCATCTCTTTTTTTGGGGGGGGGGAATGTGGTCTCCGATATAGCTCGTATTTTCTCTATCTGGGGTTCGATTAAGCCATGGCCCAGTAGGTAACCCAGATATTTCACTTTTTGGAAGCCCATCCGGGACTTCTTGGCATTTATATGCAGCCCTGCATTCTGTAGACGGGTCAGTATGGTGGTCAGGTGTCCCTGGTGTTCTTCCCAGGATGGGCTAAACACGATGATATCATCGAGATAAGCCGAGCTAAACGCCTGGTCCTCTCGTAGCAGATCATTCATCAACCTTTGAAAAGTCGCTGGGGCCCCGTGGAGGCCAAAGGGCAGTACGTTAAACTCGAACAACCCGTCGGGTGTAGCGAAAGCTGTCTTCTTTCTGTCCTCTTCTTTTAGGGGCACCTGCCAATACCCTTTGGTCAGGTCGATGGTGCTGATGTATTTTGCCTGGCCCAATTTCTCTATTAGCTCGTCTATGCGTGGAATGGGATAAGAGTCAAACGAGGATACGGCGTTCAGGGCCCTAAAATCCATACAAAAACGGATGCTGCCATCCGGTTTGGGGACCATGACAATCGGTGACGACCAATCGCTTCTGGATGGTCTAATGACGCCCATCCGTAGCATTTCCTGAATCTCTTTCTGGATGGCAGGTCTGCGTGCTGCTGGGATGCGATACGGTCTCTGTTTAATGACTACCCCCTCTGGTGTTTCGATCCTGTGCTCGATACAGGCTGTCTTCCCCGGTAGGTCAGAAAACAGTTGAGAAAAGGGTTGCAGCGTGCACCATAACTCCTTTCGGTGTGTCTCTCTGAGCTCCTCGTTCACAACCAGGTCGTCCATTGTTGTCTTCTGGCATGTTCCCGTGGGCAAGGTGAGGTTATGGGCGAGAGGGGGGGATCCGATCCATTTCTTCAACAGATTGATGTGGTAAATCTGTGTTTTCCTGGGTGTCACTCTTAACCTATAGGTCGTTTTTCCGATGGTCTCCATCACCGGGAAAGGACCCTGCCACTCGTTCTGGAATTTTCGGGTTGCGGATGGCAGTAAAACCAGGGCCCAATCGCCCACTGCGAGTCGTCTCCATCTTTTCCCCTTATCGTAGCAGGTTTTCTGTTTTTCTTGCTGTTTTTCTAGGTGGGAGTATGCCAGATCCCGGATTTTACTCAACGTGTTCTTCAACGATTGACTGTATTCCAGAAGACTCCTGGTGTCCCCTTCTTGCTCCGACTCCCATACCTCTTTGGTCATTTCCAGCAGACTTCTGGGTTGTCTTCCGTAGAGCATTTCGAAAGAGGAGCAGCCAAGACTACTTTGTCTTTGCCCCCTTATCACATATAGCGCCAATGGAAGGATCCGGTCCCATTCACTTCCGTTTACCGTAAGCATTTTTTTCATCGTTGCCTTTAGGGTGCCGTTATATCGCTCCACCAGTCCGTCCGTTTGGGGGTGATATACCGAGGTCCGGATCTGGTGGAGATTCAGAAGGCTGCATACCTCCGTCATCAATTTGGACATGAAGGGTGTACCTTGATCGGTGATCACCTCTTTCGGGAAGCCTACCCGGGAAAACAACTCCAAGAAGCGGTCGGCAATGGCTTTGGTGGTAGGGGTTCTGAGTGGAAAAGCCTCTGGGAAGCGAGTCGCATAATCCACGACTACCAGGGCGTACATGTTGCCCCTCTTGGTTTTCGGTAGAGGTCCAATCAGATCCATGGCCACCCTTTCAAAGGGAACCCCGATAATGGGTAAGGGTTGTAAGGGCACGGCTGAGGGGCGTGTGGTGTTCTTTTTCTGGCAAACTACGCAGGCCTGACAGTGGTTCTTGAGGTCTCCGTATACTCCCGGCCAATAAAAAAAACGGAGCACGTTCTGCGTTGTCTTCTCCGTCCCGGTATGCCCTGCCAGTAAGTGGGAGTGGGAATAGAACATAATCTGCTCCCTAAAATCTTGAGGAACTAATAACTGGGGAGTAGCTGAAGGATTCCCCTGCCTATACAACAAGTCCTTTTGTATCAGAAAGCGTGGATAATGGGGACTGGGGTCGTCCTGGGACCTATGGGCCTGCTCCCACGCATTGAACAAACTGGCGTCGTTAGCCTGGGCAAACTTGAAACTACGGTCCGTGATCCAGGGATCGGCTGTCACCATGGCTGGTTTGGGTGGTTCTGAAGTTCCTTGTCTCAGGGTTTCCCTGAAGGTGTCTAAGAACTGGGGATTATCCGTCCCTATAATGATGTCCTCAGGTAGGGTTTGAAGTACTCCCACTTTAACCACTAAGGTCCTCCCCTCAGCTATCTGTAGAGGTATGTACGCTATGGGGTACCTTTTCACGTCCCCATGGACGCACTTGATGTGCACTTCGGTTTCTAAGGCTATCTGGCCCTCCCTCATTAGGGACTCCTGCACCACTGACTGTTTACAGCCCGAATCCAAGAGAGCCTTCACTTTCACCCCGTTGACCCTCACACTTACATAGAAGGCTCCTCCCAGTTCTGTTGAATACATGATCAGTTTAGGCAAGTAGCCGTCTTCCATCGGTTCTTCTGGGGCTCTCTTCTGCGGACAAAGGCGGGCGATGTGGCCCCACTGCCCACAATCAAAGCATTGTGGGCCCCTAAAGACGGGTGCTTCCGGCTTGACAGACCGCATTGGAGGGAACCCAGGAGGGGGTCTGATGTTCTTTTTTTCAAACCGCGGGGTTGGCCTTCCTGGTTTCTCAGGCTCGAATGGCAGAGTCTTTAGTTGGGCTCTTGAAAATTTGGTGGCCATCTCCATTGCCTGAATGCTTGTTAGATTCGAATGTTGTCTCAACCATTTCTGTGTCGCATAAGGGAGCGCCTCTAAGTACTGTTCGAGGTATATCTTGTCCATTATGTCGTCTTTTGTGCTTGTTAACGGCGTCAACCACTTGTCGGCGGCCATCTTCATTCTAAAAAAAAGGGTCATGGGATTGTCACCCGGGGCTCCCCTTTCCTTCCGGAACCTCACTCGATAAGCTTCGCTATCCATTCCCAGATGGTCAAGGATAAATAGCTTTTATCTGCTGGTAGGGGGTCTGCCCGGAGGCGTTAGCCACCTGGTATGCGGCTTGTGCTTCATGCGTCAGAAGCGGGGCCAAAAAAAACGGCCATTTCTCGACCGGCCACCCACAAGCTATAGCCACTCTCTCAAAATTGGTCAAAAATGCGTCCGGATCGTCTCCCGGAACGTATTTATGAAGGGTTACTAGGGTCTCCGATGGCCTTTTTCAGCCCCTCCATCTGTGTGGCAACTGTGCTGCGGTAAGTCTCTCTGTCGGCCTGGGCAGCAGTGAGGTGTTGCTCGACGGCCCATCCTAACTGCTCTTGTCCTTTTACCAATGTTTGTAACAGCTCCTCCATCTTTGGGTAACAGATGGTTACAGGTGTGCCCGCATTCTCCACCACTTGTGGCGGGATTAACGGAAACGCAATGTCAGATGGTCTGGTTAAAGAAGTCTTTCTCAATACACGCTTTCTTTGAGGTGGATTTCTGTAATAAGGAAGGGGCGGTTCGGTTCCTCGTCGTGAGGGGGAGCTCCGATCTTTCCGGTGATCTCCTCCCGCTTTTCCTCCCTCCGGCTGACTTCTGGGAGTTGTAGGAGCGTCCGTGGTGTCCGCCGGTCGTGGGGTGCATGTAATGAAAAGAAAAACGGTCTCAGCTGGGTGTTCTGGGTTCTATACGTTATCAAGGGAAGGGAGTGTGGGGAGTTACACACGTGCAGACAGGATACAACGCCGTGTCAGTGCAAAGGGGAGGGATTGGTGAAGGGAAACGATAGCGGGTGCTCTAAGGAGGTTTAAGACCTCTCCTCCCCGCCCAGCCCACGATACGATCCCGTACCTGGGTTAGCCACACTTCCCGTGAAGTGCGGCTGGGCGAAGCGCCTTGTCGTTGGCCTCCTGGCTCTGGATCAGCTGGGCTCTCTTCCTCCGTCTCTCCGTCCTCCGGCTCGTTCCCGTCCTCGATTCTCCTTTCTCGACCTCTCACCGCCTTGACTCCTCCGGGTGATGAACACACCGAGCTTCCTGTTTCGTCCTCTTTTGTGTCCGTATCCTCCGCTGACCTGGGGGCGTGGTCATTCTCCAACTCCGCCCAATTAAAGTAACAGCTGTCACCCTCATCTCTGGAGTCGACTGTCTGCCAGGGTGTTAGTCCGGCCCCGGAGATAGGCTGCTGTAGGGATGACAAAGAGGAGTTTGAGGTAAGAGGGGCGGTGGGCGCCGGCCCCCCGTCACAGATGCCCTGTGCCGAATCAGAGAAGGGCTGTAAACGCGGTGATGTGAAGGGGTATGGGCTTAGCACTAAAGTATAGCACGGGGTAAGCAACCCCCGGTGCATCTCGCTGGCTCCCCTTTGAGTGCGGTGTACTGTAATTAAAAGTAATTAAATAAAGAGGGGAAAAGGAGAACACATAAAAACACTAAACACATGTTGGACTCACCAAACCAACATGGCGCCCACGGTGCGGGGGCCAGGCACCTCCCGATGAACTAGAGTGTCCAGCAATGAATTAGTTTTAGCAGTTTTTTTTGTTTAACTTTCTTTTATTGTTTTTCTGGTGCTTAGCAGTTTTGTAAAATTTACTTTTAAACATGCTGCACAGCAATCACGCTGCTATACAACATGCCTAAAAATACATTGAAATAGCCAATAGATATCACACAGAAGAGACCTATTGGCCTAGCCAATGCTTGTTTAGTTCGAGGCCAAGTGTTGAAAATAGGGTGCATTACAAAAAGTCTGTGCAAGTAGACCGTGTGTTCTATAGATAGCTAGCGTTTAATGTAATGTTTTCCTTGCATACTTGTGTCCTATGTAGGTTTGACAATATGCAGTCACGAGGCATTACCCTGGACAAGAACTTGTCAATGAAGATCAAATCAAGAACTCTCCAAAAAGTGCGCTTTACTCTCTAAAACACCTAAAAAATTCTACCTTTCATTCCTCTAGATGATCTCAAGACAGTTGTACAATCCCTAGTCCTTTCTAAAATGGACTATGGAAACGCCATCCTAACAGGGACACCAAAAGCTCACCGTGCCCCACTTAGGTCAGTCCTGAACATGGCTGCCCGTCTGTTAACTGGTGTAAAAAGACTTGAACACATCTCATCAACCCTCAACGCACTCAACTGGCTTCCCATAGAAGGGAGATTTATTTATTTATTTATTTATAAAGTTTTATATAGCGCATGTATCTACAAACTGGCCTGCATTACACACAAGGCCCTTCACACCCAATCACCAAACTACCTAAACAGCAAACTAGAAAAAGCAGGAAAATCCAGAACTCTGAGAAGCACCAACTCTCTTCTTCCCATCCCGCCTAAACTAATAAAGAAAACGACCCAGTGCTGGTCCTTCTTTGGCAACGTAGCAAGGATGTGGAACGCACTCCCGATTGACCTCAGATGCAACCCCTCCTTCTCCCGCTTCAAAAAGGACCTGAAACTCTTACTCCTCAACCAATACTTTACCACCCAAGGCAATCATCCTAGGCATCAATAACCGAATGAACCTAATGGACTTCCCACTCACTTTGACTGTCAAGGGTGGCGGCTTCTGAACTGTGTCAGCCACCTGCGTGCCTCTCCCCTCACTTGATACTTACGTATTTTCTTTGCTTTTATCGTTATGCTTCCTCATGTCTTGCAATTGTTACGCAATCTTTACTTTTCCTTTTTGTATGTAAAGCGCTCTGATACCCACGGATCCAGCCAGCGCTATATAAAACTTTATAAATAAAAATAAAAAAATGCATCAAAAAATGAATAAAGATGTTTACACCAGGACGGGAAGATGTTAAGGTGGACGCCCACCCCTAAAAAAGGCAAGCCAATAGGAAGGAAAAAGACAGGGTCAGTTTTAAGGGGAAAAGTAGAACAGCTTGTGTGTCATAGCTCAAGGTTCATTACAAAATATTGTAAGTTCCAAAATGTTGGTCAAAGTGGACCATGACAAGACCAGGAGAAGGATGTTGGAGTCGCTTACTGGGAATCAGGCTGGTACCCATGGTGATAGGAGAAAGGGGCACAGAAGGAATCAGGCTGGCAAAATATGGGCAAAGGAGGAGGGAGCATGACATCAGGACTGATGCTGTGAAGACAGTGAGCGAGCCTAAGGACATAGAAAAGAGACAAAATTGACATTGGGGCTGCCTGACCCAAGATGGCCGCCCCAAAGAAAACCGTCAGTAGGACAGATGTGACAGGTGAGGATCACTCCCAAGCCCAGACAAAATATGCTGCTGCTGCAGCACACAGAAAGGATTGTGCAGAGAAATCAATGCATTTATGAGATAAATAACCGAAGAATATATAGTTAAGCGTACAATTTAGGTGTAAAAAGGTCCTTCTTGCATTGGAATGCAAACACTCCATAGGCGGTTGAATAATACATAAACAGAAAATAGCATGGGATGAAAGAAAATGCTCTCAGGAGCAGAGGCAAAGCCCCCTGCGTGTACATGTAAAACAATTGCTGATAAAAGGTCAGACAGACAGACAGACAGCTAATGCGGTCTCCAAATAGACCTGAAATAAATGGTCTAGTAAGTCAATGGCGCACTTCATGACGTGAACACTGGACATGGATCTGTTATGGACCTGTGTACAGCCTTGGGTACCCTTCAACAACCTGCATGACACTTTAGTGGATGAACCTTTGGTAAACAAGCAAAGGTGCTGCCACATTTCATCAAACAGTACTATTGGTGCTGTATCTGGCTCTGTAAATTGTATGTGGTGTTTTTCCACAAGTGTGTGGGGGAAGAAGAATCCTTCAACGTTGAAGTAAACAGGTGATCGCCTGGGTTGCAGGTACTTAATTTTTGGGTTCCAGCTGACTACATGCGCCTGATTTACATCATGACAGATAAGAGGCGCGTTCCTTTAATTTAATTCCCTCATAGTCTGGCCAGTATTGACTTGTAGCATCTTCAGATATTACAGGTGGCTTCCATCTCCCACCATGCTGGATATCCCATGAAGGTTGGCACTCCAGCTGTCTACCATCCTTCCAAGAAAAGCCCCTCACCGTGTAGACGGCATCCCACAGACCATCAGATGTACACAGTGGCATGGCACCCGCGCACTAAGAGGAACCTGAAAAAGCGTTCCTGAGTTCAGATAGATGCTTCTTCCCTGTGAAATGTCCGCTTCATGGCCATATAAAGGATTTTGATTACTAACCACCATGCCTGGGGATAAATATTTCTGATACACCTACCCCATTGAGGTCTACTACCCTCACACCGGCTCCTTTGATAAGTATTCCCTCCCGCCTCAGAATCATCCCACACACGTTGGCAGTCCTCTCTCTTTTCCATAAGGGTGAGTCTACGTTTTGATTATGTTGTTCATTTTTATTAGAAAGTGACAAATGTATCCGTGTCTTATGTATTTAGGGGCAGATTTACAACAAAGTAACGCAGCACGGTGCACCAAGTCATTTTGCTGCACCGTGCTGCAATAGTTTGGAAAGCACAGAGATGCGACATATTTACAAGAATATGTCGCATCTCTGTGCTTCCCCCTGCGCTGGTGCACAAACTGGAACCATGCGCCGGCGCAGGCACCCTTGCACCATGGTGCAAGGATGCTTGTGCAGGAAGGTGTTCCTTCCTGCACAAAAACAATCACAAGAGGCTTTTTCCTCTTTCAATACGTGCTGTAGAATGCAGCACGCATTGAAAGTCGTTCCAGATTTACGATTACGCGTAAATCTGGAAATGTGTCTTGTTCCATGGGTGTTGCGTGGGAACACCCATAGCAACACCCATGGAACGCCCCTTCCATGCACAGTGCTGCGTGTGAAGGGTCCATATTTACAAGGAGAGGAAAAGTCACGCAGGGTGGCTTATCCTCTCCTTGTAAATATGGAGGAGCCCACTGCGCCACCAGTACGTCACAAAAAGTGACGTAGTGGTATCGCAGGGGGGCTTGTAAATCTGCCCCTTAGCCTTTAGAAATGCCCCAGCCAAAAAAGGGCTGAACGGAGCTAAACCTGTAACGCTATTATGAAACTGGTCTATGAAAAATCAAATGCCAGTAACTTTTTAAACGAACTGCGCCCCATTGGTTCAAACGTGACAGAACCAGGAGGGAAGGGCCGGTGAGATTTATGAGAAGCGCATAGAAGGAGGGAGGAATGAGAGTGGGTGGAGGAGGAGGACCACGTACAGGACAATGTGAGCTGGATGGAGGGGGAGGGGTGGCGGCTACACAAATAGGGTAGAAGGAGGGCAGAATGAATGTGGTTGAGGAAACACGTGGCTCCCCATGACCCACAGGGTGATAATCTTGTGGTTGTGATACTTCTTTTCAGATGTCCCAATAAATCTGGCCTAGTGGTAGACCCCTAAGACCCTCCTGAAGGGTCAGGCTTATTCCACTGTCTAACTTGAGCACAGATGTCAGGTGGGCATGAAAGATCACACACAAGAAATCCAGGCAGCACCTTTATATTTTAAAATACTTTAATATTGTCACATCCTACTGCACATTACATGAATAAATATTACAAATACAACCATGTTTTTGTTGCACATGCAATAAAACAAAACCTTAAGAAAAATGTCAATATGCAAGAAGTATTCAACAAATCAATATATTAAAGATATCAATTATATTCATATTGGAAACCCTTTCCCTTTTTAGCCCCAAAAGCGCCTAAGAGTAACCTAGGTGGCCCTTAACATGCAGGGACATACCTGCTTTGAATTGCAAGGGGTTTTCAGTTTGCAACAATCCACTGCTGTGCTGGCTGGAAATGCAGGGTCACTTCCTGGCTCTGTGATGGAGCTCAGCAATGCAATGGTACAGGTAAGGCTGGCTTTGAAAGTCCCCGGTCTGGAATGCTAACATGTCTGGAGTATGGAAGGGATCCCTTCTGTCCTCCATGGAAATATAAAGCGGACTAACTTGTACTTAAATACTCTTTTTGCACAGTTATCAAAAGTCAGACCCCAAGATGAGAAAATGCATGAATCCTGTTACATGTGTGCATAAATCTAAACATGTAGATCATATAAAAGCATGTGAACTATTGTTGAACTATCAGAACTATACACTGTGCAAAGAATGTGTACAAAAAAGTTAAACATGCATGTATAGTGAATAAAGAATAAATAATAAAGGTTGCATAACAGCTGCTTACAATCCCGATGAACACATTAAAAGACCAGAAATAGATGCTGTGGCACCAAGGCCCAAAACTGTTGAAAAGATGCAGCAAAACAAAGAAAGTTCAGTGCTTTTCAAGTTCACACATCATTTCTTACATTTGTCTGTGCATGTGTAATGTCATTACAACAAATCATAAGATGATATAAAAATGTGAAATATAAGAACAACTC
Organism: Lissotriton helveticus; assembly: GCF_964261635.1. Lineage (NCBI taxonomy): Eukaryota > Metazoa > Chordata > Amphibia > Caudata > Salamandridae > Lissotriton > Lissotriton helveticus. The sequence goes on from NC_136060.1 coordinate 484,124,398, forward strand.
CCAGGTAGGGATTCCTATCGCCCCACAGATTGTTTGGGGTGAAGGACAACAGGCAACAGGCCTGGACATTTATTTTGTCCACTGGACAAGTTAGCCCAGCTCCTTGCAGCACAACCCCTCTTCCTGCCACTTTACAGTATCACATGTATCTGTAAAAGAAGAATGTGCAACGAAGTTGAAGGTTTGCATCCATATGTATAAGCAGTTGGGACTTGCATAGAAGGTCATTATGCAAAACCTTAGAAACAATGAGACAACGAGTTCAGCTTGCATTACTGAAAGTGGCTCCAGCATAGAAATGTATACAGGTTTGCAAACTTTAACAATAGTGGTTATTTATAATGCTCACTGATTATATGCAAATACATGCAGTTGTCTGAAAGCAAAATTGGTGAATATTTGCTTTAAAAAATATGCATGCAAATATACAAACTGTTTGCTAAACCAAATTCAGATGTATCATTTGTTCAAATATGTTTGATGCATGCCAAGATAAAAAAATAATAATAATAATCAGCGTACAACAAAATGGGCAACATGGAAATAAATCAAAGGTTAAAGAACTGTCAGTGAAAATATACTCTTTTAAATTAACAAAACAAAGGATGCTATCTCAAGTAACTATAAATCATACACAAAAGAAATAGCACCCCGCCATGCAGTGTTGTCGTCAATTATGTCATTTCAGATTTGCAGCGATGTTATCAATGATTTCATACAGCATGTCATGAGTGAAGTAATCTGTGAGGTAATTATGGCGTGGGTGTGAGTTATAGTTACTTTAGGGCATGATCAATACTGCAAAAATCACCTAAAAAGAAGCAAAAGCTTCCTGTTCAGTCCTGGTAATGCACGAGTAGGTGCTGTCCAATCCTTTAGTTACGGTATAAGGCTTGCATCCTCGCGTCTTCACTAGATTTATCAAATTAATATCCCGCTATTCACCCGCACTGGCGTCACTCCTAACAGAATAGTTGATCAGCTCGTTATTTTACTTCTGATTATCCTTCGTTCTGCCGAGACCTAGAAATACCCCACCGGGTTGGAATTATCACCGGCTGTGGCTTCTACTTATCTACTAGATATTACTGATTTGGATTCAGCCACAGAGCCCTGAAGAGTCGGAGAACACAGTTTCTCTGATGAAACACGTGTCGGCTGGCTGTGTGTATTGTGTTTGATGACCGATTAAAAAGATCAAAGACCTCAACGCTGGATTCGTTCCATTTGCTTTCGAAATTCATCAACATGATGTATTATCTTGTATGAGTGTGCAGGATTATTGATATATGTTATTGTGTTTGGTTTTCCATCGCAGAGTAAGGGGTTTTAGGGTCTCCCCTTCCTGGCACCACCATACCAAATTATTTTTTCATTTACAAAGTAACGTAAATACTGCTTGAGCGCCAATTCTTCCTGTCTACAAAAACCCTGTTTGATTTACCTATTAAAAAAATGCTTGGTGGTGCTCCTGCCCCTTCTAGGGGCACCACCTGGATCCACGAAATGTAAATAACAAGCCTTTGCAGGGCATTATAGCACACTACATACCGGAGGTGTGAAGAATAAATGGGCGGCTCCAGCCGGTCATTTATTATTCTATTATGTTTTGGGTTGTCCTGTGCCTACACGGACACCCACCTCTTTAAATATTGTTGGGGCCTGCCGGGGAAGCCCAACGGCCACTGCAGCCTCTCTGCAAGTGACCCCATGGTCCATTTAGAAGCCGGCAAAATGTATTGTTTAAAAAAAAAAAATCTTACAAAACTGGTGTTCCTTGGTGCCCACCCGGGCACCCCACAGCATTGCTGTGCTGAGTGCTGTGGGGGCAACCCCGAGTCCCGCGGCCCCTCCGGCTCCCCTGCCAGCACCATCCCGGGTGCGGCGGAGAAAGCATCGCTCCCACTTGGTGAGAGCAACTTTTCGTCCTGCTCCTGGGGGATTGGTTATCCTGGGCCTCAGGAAAGTGACTGGGGTAGGGGCTTTTCACACCCTACCCCAATTTAAAAATTGTTCCCAGGGGATTGGGACCCTGGGGCCTCGCGGAGGGGGTTCGCTCGGCCTCTTCCCTATAAAATACATTGCGGCACCTAACCACGCCAACCCTGGACTCAGGTGCAGCCTTTATTCTTATGATACTGCAAACCCTTTGTGAATTTTCGAAAAAAACATTTTAAAAAAAATAGTTTTTTGCACCAAAGGAGTCCCACTGGAACTCCCACTAGGCCTAGGGTGGCAGGGCATCCCTATTGTGTCCTCTTATATTTTGTTTTTACAATATTTTTCAGGACAAGAGACTGAGTGCCCAAGTTCTAAAATGGATACCATCATGTCTTTGTTGATGATGTGGCAACCAATCAAATCTTATCGCTAGATTAGTTGCCCCATAGGTTCTCCGAAGGAATTTCTTTTTTTTTTTTAACCTTAATTTCTCAAAAACTACTGAAGGGAATTACACCGCATAACAATAAGCATGCTTTCGGGATCAAGATCTTGCTTTCTGCCAAATTTGGTGTAATTCTGTTCTGCCATTTTGGCTATAGCTCTATTTTTTCTATGGAAAAATGTATGGGCAAAACATGTTTTGGAGCCTCCCTTTGTCTCGCCACCCGCTTGACTGATCACCAGGAAACTTTACAGGAACTAAATGAGGGGAATGAGACTTTTTGGAAAGTTTCAAGAAGATTCCTCAAACGGAGCTAAAGTTTTAAGCAATCCTAAAAATGCTTCACCTACAGAAAAATGGTCCTAACTAAAAGTAAACAGTGGTGACTACCACTGGTAAAACATATATAAAATATGTTTTACCACTGTGTTTGTGAATCCAAGCAAGATCACAGGTTCCGCACACTGAACTGCAAATTCATGGTAAGATTCACAGCTTGGTGAGTCCAATCCAGGGCAAGCTTCACAGAACTGCAATTGTGTTAAAAGGCTATGAAGCTTGTACTTGGCAAAGTAGATTCAAATTCTGGATCTGCAAACCTTACAAATAATTAAAGAAAGGTAAAAAAAATAAAGAACCTGGTCATTATCCTACTTGGATGTGGCAGTAGTAAGGCTCTCTACAGTAAAGAATAACATCAGAAACACAGAGGTCAAAGTAATAGGTTGTCCCCTTGAAGGGAGCATTATTTAGGCAGAAAGCAGAACCTCTGTCGCTTTACACACTTCAGGACCAACAGTGCATCACTTACAACAAACGCGGGGCAGGGCTCCTAAAGCGAAGTATCAGATTCACAATCATTATAAAAAAATATCTTTTATATAAAAATAGTTATAAAATCTGGTAAAAAACATCACTAGTAGAATTAGGACACAGCTGCACTGTACAGATAATTAAACACCATTCACCCCAACCCCCTTGCTCACTGATTTGCTTTAGGAAACTACCACCCCTCTGCAGGTCTTTACTCACTACAGTTCTACTCAGAGTACCTGTTGCAGCGCTTTCATGTCAAAGTCAGGATACTCAAAGTACGTTTCCAAAGGCCCCGCCTGTGGCGTGTGCCAGTTATCCTCAGATTCGGGTGATGGGTCTCACTTGACCTTCGATGGCTACTTGCTGCGGTGAGTCCCTGCTGATGTTGGGCACAAGCACTGGCAGTGAGCACCAGTGATCGGTAGAGTCCATGCAGTGCTTCATGCGAAAGGCCAAACAAGTGTGTGCCTCACTACGGAGTGTAGGAACAAGCAAGGGGTAGAAAGAGGGCAGTCAGGGGTATGTATCTCAATGATGGTGCCTGGACGAAGGGGTACGTGGGACTCGAGACGCAAACGCAACAAGTTTCTATCATGGTTGCCACAACTGTGTAAATATCTCATTCTTACCAACTCTTCGGGCCGAAGTGACTTGAAAATTACTTGGGGTTAGAGTCACTTTCCAACAGCAGAACATTGTCTATGCGCTGCTACAAAATGCCCATCTATTCAGAGTCCAATTGCCCACCAAAATGGAGGGCTTTTAGCGGTCCATTTGTCCATTATAGATCTTAGAAAGGATGTCAATTGGGAGGTAGGACTTACGGCTGCACAGGCTTAGGCTGTGCCTGAGGCAAGAAGGACAGAAGCTGCAATAGGAGGACAGAAAAAGGTGAGGTATCTCTTTGTGCTCTAACCGACCAGCAATGGCACGGTTTAACGGAGAGCAGTTACCACCGACGTGCCTGTGGCCGCAATATGGGCATGTTCCAAGGCCTCTGGATTTGGCATTAATGGACATATTACAAAGCTACACCAGTCCATTATGGGTGCAGGAAGCTTTCCCCAAACCAAAGAGCCTCTAGGTGTCTGAAGATGGCTCATGTGAGTACTCAATGCCCTCTAACCTTGGCAGGCCTGGTCACTACACTACGAGATTCTATGACCATTATATTGCCGGACCTAAAAAAGACTACACCACCATTCATGGCAAGAATTAGAAACAGATCAGAGATAATTTAATTTCGACAATAGGAGAAAGTTGAAATAAAGTCAATTAGAGACGCATGAGTCACCTCCGCGCAAAACTACACCAAAATGCTCTTTAGGGTAGTGCAAGAACTCGGATCCCAAGAATGCTGCGCGGTCTTCTACACTGTCCCAGTGTCTGTGCGAAGAAGTGGCGCTCTTCTTTGTAAAAAGGTGGCGGATATTCAACTTTTGCTAAAAGCGGGAGGGCATGTCGGGTCTCAGCCTATGATGCGCTTGATCACTGAGGCTCCCATCATTCCAGCCCTGACTCCCATCAACAAGCTTAACACCGGTTACTCTGAAGCTTATTGCATGGGAGATGTTGGACCGCCTTTCAAATAGTCAGGGCTCGAGTCGGTGTAACACGCTGGTGGACGGCGTCCCCCCACTTATTTTACTGGGAGCTCGATAACTGGAGCAAATGGAGCCACAAATTCACTCTTTGGCCTCTCTGGGGCGAGACCGGAGACCATTCAGAACGCTGCTCACGCGCTGGCTTCTCTGATGCAATTGCATCTAGGGGGTGAGCGAGGGGAGGCAATGAATCTGATGGTGCAAGCCACCTTTCATGATGTCACTTCCTGTCGTGACGTGAGCGTTCCCCCACTTCTTTTCTTAGGACTTGTGCCCTGCAAATAGTGATGACATCTAGTTGCCAAGATTTAAATTTAATTGTAATTTAGAAATATAAATATCTGCCTAGCTATGTTGAGGAGTCAAAGATGTCCACTACGTATAGATATTAATAGATAGCACTTTAAGTATGTAGCACGATAACATCAGCATACTTGGCATTTTAATATAAAAGTGAATGTTTTAGGGAGTGTCAGATAACATATTAAGCAATACATAAACAAATAGAGATCGGAGTCTGTTTATACAACAAACGTAACTCCGCCCAAGTGGGTGGGGCCGAGTCACATAAATAGTTCAACATCCGGGTAACAGTTTATTCATCAAACCCGGAAGTCACTTAGAGCAGGGAGGCCGCGTGCACTCAGACTGGTAAGTGATACAGAGGAACGCCCGTTATGTTTTTATGTTTCTATTTAGTTTACGAATATATCGTAGCTATCTACTCATTAGTTTTCAAACGCTGAAAAGTGGATGCATTATATTAGACCTTTTTAAAAAAATGCTGAGAATTGGATGTAAAATATTTGCTCAGAATAAAAGCATAGGCATATTTATAAAATGAACGCTGTGCAACCCACTATCAATATGGGTTTAAACATAGTTCGGACAAAATAGAGTTTTTGTGTGTAAAAACCTCATTAGAACAAAAAATAGTATGTTGATTAATATTTATGAATCCATTGTAGTTATAAAGCTCTGCAATGTTTGGCTAACCTTGAAGGTATACGATATCACTTACCGCCCTAATAAATATAAAGAATATGGGGTGTATCTATAGATCACGGAAATGTAATCGAGATTAAAGATGAAAATCACATTACTATATCCTCTCAATTAAGCATATTCAAAGCAAACAGTTTAAAGAAGGACCACTATCTACTATGACAGCAATGTCTTCTAGTTTAATTTGAAAATCCCTGAATGTCTACCATATTGAATAGGAGGACAAACGGGTATTCACACAAGAATGTGAACAAAGATTTTTTTGTGTTATAACATGTGCCAATTGAATTCTAAAATTAAGGCGTGTGGAACTTTATGTTGACGGATTTTAAAATACCTGCAGAATAGAGGACTACAAAGACCAGAGCACATTATCGCCAAATGTTAAAAAGTCGATGCCAGGTCACAATATTTGTGTCATTTGCAATACAAGACAGATGTGCTTATCTGAGCAGGTAAGAAATTCAACCCTTGAGTTTGACTCACCGGCACAACAGTATAATATTAAAAGCACAAAAGTAAATCAATGTGCATTGATGATGTCTCTTTGCCTTATAGATAATTGTTTTCATTCCATCCGCATATATTCCCAGTATCACGGTGGCTGTAATGGACAAGAGAGGAGATATTCATTATTAGTATTGTACGGTATGCAATAAGAGTGTCCCGCAATGCAAACTAAAGCAGACACCAAATCTTTCCGATTAATAACTAGAGAAATGGAGACAATGATTATCTTTTTCATTTATAGGCTGTATCACGGTAGCCTCTTGGTGGGTCGAAAGTTGAATTCCCCTACGATTACAAAATTGTAACATAATCCAATTGATAAGGTATTGTCATATTTTAGCCAATGATTGAATCAGCTACTGTGATCTAGTGAACCTATATTAATTGTGAAAGGAGATACTAATTTAAGAGGTTATTATCACCTAAGCTTACCATGAGAGTAGCTTGGGCACGTTTGAACTAGTGTTACATTGTAACATGGCATTGGCTGTGAAATAAATAAATTATATTAGTACTTATACAGCTGATGTGAAAATTAGCACGACAATTGCATGATTACTGGTGTATCATAATGAATTTTAAATAGGTTTCTAAGAAGCAATATGTTATAATAATAGTGTAATGTCATATGCTGGGGGACTAAGTGTAGAGAACTAGGTGTTGAAACAAACAGACCGTACAACACAATGTGTATTTATAACAAGTGTTTAGTCTAGCTTCTTTTTACAAAGAGATTGAAATATGATAGAACATTAGTATTAATTAGGAATCTAACTGTGAACTATGACTAGCTTGCGAAAGTTACATGTGTCTAAACTATAGTATTTTTTGCTCTTTAGATCTGTTGAAAACTATTTTTAGTCCTGAAGGTGGAAATAAAGTGGCACCGAAACACTGCGTCGACTGTTCTGACTGTTTTTAATACATTTTATTGACTTATGTGATAAATTTTAGATTGTAACCTCCGGTTGGAGAATTGTTGTGTCTATTGAATATGTGATTCATTGTGTATACTTTATATCTTAATAAATTCCTATGGTATTCATACATATCGTATAGCTACATTTGTGCTAAAAATTTCGCATGCTAGATTTGTTGTAGATCTAGAGACACAACTTAGAGTAAGATACTTGTCTTGTGTAAAGATCAAAATGTCATTCATATACTACTTTTGCTAGATCAGTGATATATTCACACAGACACTTGGTCCCTGGTGAAGTGTTTGCCCCGTTCATATTAAAGTGTAGGAACTTTTGTCTTTCTCATTTGATGGACCGCCTTTCAAAACATTGGTAGAATCCATAGGATCGGGCTACCCCGCAGATCCTCTTTCCCCAGCGAAGCTTATTACCCTGAACCCTGACATTTTGAGGCTGTTGGTGGGCTTTCTCAATTCCCCCTTAGAGACAGGGTACATTCCTCAGCCTTGGAAACATGCCATGATTCTACCCCTCCTGAAGAAACACAATCTGGATCCCCTGAATTTGTCGAACTATAGACCGATCTCCATGCTCCCCATCATGGCTAAAATCATGGAAAAACATGTGAATAGACAACTCTTTGCTTTTTTGGAGACCAATAACCTGCGTCATCCCTCTCAGTCAAGGTTCAGAGTGTTACATTACAGAATCCACCTTTCTAGGAGTCCCAGAATATCTTAAGCAACTCCTGGATGATGGGGAGACGGCATAGTTGGTTTTATTAGACCTCAGCTTGCCTTGTGACACTATATCGGAAGCAGTGCTTTCGGAGAGACTGGTCAGCCCAGGCATACATGGAACTGCCTGATCCTGGATGGCATTCTTTCTGAGTGACCAAACTTTCAAATCTCTTCAGTGAATGCCCCCTCCACATGTCATGCCCTTACATCAGGGGTTCCTCAAGGCTCGGCCTTAAGTCCGGTCTTATTTAATAGTTACATACGACCTGTGGCTGGCCTGGCCGAAAGCTGCGGCCTGACCTTATTTTCCTACTCGGATAATCACACGTCATTTTCTCTTTGTCTTCCACTCAAGACCATAACTCTGAAGCCATGAACTCCTGTCTGGCTGGGGTCGCCTCATGGAGGAACACGAATGCTCTGGAAATTAACGGAGAAAAGACAGAGGTACTGGTGCTGGGAAAGAACCCGGCCCTACGGAACACACAACACTGGTCTCAAAACCTGGGCGTCCTTCCCACGCCGGCCCAAAAGGTGAAGAACCTTGGTTTCCTGCTGGATAAAAAGCTATCCATGAACCTCCAGGTTGCAAAGGAGGCTGCTACCTGTTTCTCCATCTTGAAATGGCTGTGTAATAGCCTTCGTATTCTTCCATTTTCAGCCCAAAGGACAGTCATTCAGGCACTCATCCTATATAGATTGGAATACTGTAATGCCCTCTATTTGGAAGAGGATAAAGCCTCAATAAGGAGGCTTCAAATTGTCCAGAACTTGGCAGCAGGGCTATTCTACAGACTCCCAAAAAGTGCACCTTGTGGGGGTAGCTGTTTGCGCTATACAAGATTTTTTTCAATAATAATGAGAAAGTTGGAATAAAGTAAGTTTAGCTTGAACAAAATAGCATGTATCCAATACACCTTTCTCACCTTCTCCATCTCTCCCTTTCCATGTTTCTTTCTAGTTCGGAATGTAAATGCCTCCTCTTTCTCTCACTTTACCCTCTCCTTGGCTGCCCTTGAGGTAGAATTTACCAATAGCACGCTGCCGCTTGAAAAGAAGGGCAGATGTAAAAAGTGAATATTTGCACGGAGTGTAACAGGACCAGTCCTAGAGTGGAGGGGACCTGCTGTTAAATGTCAGAAATGGCAACATTGGAAACACAGCTAAATTAGCACCTATACAACAGGGTCCCCCGGAGCACAAGCACCATTTATAACACTTTATGGCGCAAACTCGACCCAATGGTATTGGAGCTCTTTACATGAGCAACAGTTACAGCACACATGGTCACAATCATTAATTTTTAAGGCACGAGGTGTTTAAGTTGTTTGCCCAGAATCACAGGATGGTGGGCCGATGCCGAAACTCGAACTTGGTTGTCCAGTTTCGCCGTAACGCCACATCCTCTATTGACCCTTGGTTCACTTAGAATACTAATAAATATATATTACTACTGACATTTACTTACAACAATTAAAGTCTGCAATAAGAAACAAAAGTTGAGTTTTTTGCAGTAAATCACGCTTGGCAGAAAGTGCAGAATCCCCTTACCCTACAGAGCTTATATGGACACGCGTCATACAGCCACTAAGGGGGAAGGACCTTCTTGGTCTAGAAGAAACAGTAACACAAGCCTACGGCAAAAAGTGCAAATCTTTGAAAATAAATGCGTAGGGACCAAACTCACCCAGGCACAGAGTGTAGGCCGGAATAAGCAGCACATTTGTGTTTGGATAAGAACAAGGCCCTGAGGTACCTGGTGGGATTCAGTTACAGTCCTTGTGGAGGCAACTCAGTTGCCCACCTACCGGATGAACAGTAGGTTGGAGGAAGCACGTACGCAACATGTCTTCGGTACATTCAAATGACACTGTGCATCTCAGAGGTCCACCAGTCAACCATGAAATCTCAACATCAAGTAAAGTCCAGACACTGAGCATCCCTGAAGAGCAACCTATACGCCAGCGCAGGATCCTGCAAGTGCCCGTTGGATCACCACGTGTTGGCACTGGCTGGTATGCCTCATAGGACACCCTGGAGGTCCACATCCCTTGCTCCATCCTCAGACACCTCAGAAGAGTCAGTGTTGTGTCTGTTCAGACCTTTGAGAGAGAAGATACAGCAGTTAGTATCAACTTTTAGGACAGACCTGGAAATTAACCAAATTAACTGTTAAAGCCATGACAACAATATTCCTGAGGAGGTCCTGGTAACACCTTAACATCCCTCCAACATTCCCGAGCTGAAGGCGATTAATATCCAGCAGACCTTCCCTTCCGTCTTTGGATGGTCTCTCAGGGTCCACTTCTCGCCCGGCTAGAAACCCACAAACCGCTGTGTCTCAGGTCAGTCCGGGTTCAGGTGTTGCTTCGGTCTGGAGCCAAGTCACCTCTTACTGCTATTTCTCAATGACTAGGGACATTACATGGTGTTACGCATAGAACCAGCTCAGACGGCCTATAAGCCCTGACCGAATAACGATGATTTAACAGAGGCAGATGCAGCTTGGATATTGGTGGTGGTGCAGAGTCAGAGGATCACCAGTTCCAAAGCCAGATTATTTGTGGAGGTAGAAACTCTACCCAACCGCCCCATAACAAATTCACAAAATATCCACTTACAGCAGCTGAGCGGTCCATTGGGTCGGCAGCACCGGTAGATAAGAATGACAATCGGTACTGGCACCAAAACAGCAAACAGGAAGGTCCAATCAAAGTGCGATTGTTTTCCATAGGCGTGGGCATCTGCAAAGATTAAATCGAAGGCGGTTACTAACACAGGATATTGTCATGACAAAGATAGTAATTCTAAGGTCAGATCTTGAGAAAAACGCAAGCCAGCCTTCATATGGCTCTGACCTCCTAAACCAACACAAATAGCCTTCCCCTTCTACTCTCACTTTGCCTCGCATCTCACCTGGCCCTCTATGGGCTGCAGCCATCTCTGAGCGGTACACAGGCTGACCCCATGCCACATGCTAGATGCCCCTCAAATGTAGAAAAGATGAAGATATGGGAAGGGCTTGTAGCAATTCCTGTTTTGGGACTTCATCCTCCCAAGAAGCGCTCAAGGCCAGAACTCCTGGGCCAACTCTTGCAGACAAAGACAATAAGTGTCTCTACCTGCACCAAGTAAGAGTTATATTCCACATCCTTATTTCGCCATATAATTTAATGTTTGGAATTAAATCATTATTTCCACAATTCAACAGATCAGTTTCCTACATTATCACCAGGTGAACCAAACTGGTCCTATGGAATGACAAATGCAGAATCCCAAAGCACAAGTCCAAAAAAATCTGAAATATCGGATCAAAGAGCCTAGCTGTAACGATGAGTCACTGTCAACATTGGATGTGGCTCACACAAAAGAAAAGGGGTGGGGGGGGATATCCTTTTTCTTTAGACCCCTCACTCACGAGAGTTTCCTCACGGTGACATGCTTCATCATAGGGGCTTCCCAACCCGCCGCGGGTTGAGGCGTGCTGCGACTTGCGCCACTACGTAGGAGCACTTTTCCAATCCAATCCAATCCAAAAATTCTTTATTTCGGTCTTTTAGACCATAAAAGATGCATAGCACATTACATTTAAACAACCATGTTAAAAAGAGATTACGATTATAAAAACACATTGCATAAGATTGATTGCCAGGTTGTTCCAGTCATGATAAACATTAGGAAAACAATTCATTGTTAGGAAAAACATTTCATGACATGATTAGAAAGCACAATCCATAATAGTAGGAACAGATTCATATTTTTGGCGTTTGTGCATTTAGCAATTTTTTCCTAATCTGCCACATAGCCATGATAAATTTCGCCACTGCAAAGACTATGTGGGGCAGAGTGCTAGTTCTTAATACTCTGTAAGCATATATGTGGCTCCTGAAACCCAAGTTCCTACATAGGGGGACCAACCAGTGTTTCCTTGGTCTATGGTATGCAGGACAGAAGAAAAGATGGGGTTCTTCCTCATCATGGGAGTTACAACCTGGGCAGGTTTTATCGTCCCGCTGTAGCCATTTGCAGGTGAAGGTTTTATTAGGCAGAGTGCCAAACCTCCACTGTATAAACAGTTTCCTGGCTAGGATGGGGAAGATGATGTCCATAAAACCTTCAAATTCATACGAGTTTTTGGATTGCAAGAAACGTTCAGTTAGGGTGCCGTTGTTAGTTGCGGTCAGGAGGAGATCTAGGCTTTTTTCCTTGTGAATTTGGACTAATCGTTTACGGGATAGCCTTTGGCAACCTAGTACTGGAGCCTCCCAAAGTTCAGGCAATTTTAAACGATACAGTTCTTTCTTGACAAAAGCCAGCCAGGGAATTCTATCTCGCTGGTTCAGGTCCATTACATGGGTAAGATCACTCCTATAGTGTTCAAGCTCACTGGTGGACCAGAGCCTGTGCCAGAATCTTAGTGGCTTAGACTCCAGCTCAGCAGCGATAGAGGGTAAACCCACGTCCAGTCTTAGGGGAAATTGAGGTGTGCCACGGGGGAGGGCCAGAAGACGTCTGAGAAAGTTGTTTTCCACTCTGACGAGATCTGGACCTGCTCTGTACCCCCATAGCTCACTGCCGTAAGATGCGGCCGCTTTGGCTTGCGTTTTGTACATTTCCAGTGCCAGACTTATGGGTTTGAAGGTTGAAGTGTTTGCAACCTTCAAAATTGCACCAGAAAGTTGGGACAACTTTAGCCGGGATCTTGCTATTTGGGGGTCCCTGGATAGATTCTCATGTAGTGTTACCCCCAAATATTGGAAGGTTGTGACCCTTTCCAGGCTAGCTGTACTCAGAGTGGGATTAGGTCTGGTTTTTGGGGATGGGTTGAAGATCATGAACTTGGTCTTCTCTGTATTGATCTCTAGACCATGTTGTCTACAGAAGAGACCAAGTCCATCTAAGATCCTTTGAATCCCCATTGGGGTTTTGGAGAGCAGGAGGGTGTCGTCAGCAAACAATAGCTGGCACCCTCCTGCCTGCCAGAAGAGGGGCGTCATTGTCTTTGACATTGTCAAGGTGAGATATAACGCTGTTGACAAAGAGGCAAAACAGGGTTGGCGCCAGGACGCAACCCTGCCTTACCCCTCTGAGAACAGGAAACCTTGATGACGGCGCTCCATCCCTCCCACACCTGACCTGCGCATAGTTGCCGTCATGGAGCCTAATTATGGCATGCAACAGTTGGGTTGGAACACCCAACTCCTTTAGAACCTCCCATAATTTTTTACGTGGGACCAAGTCAAAGGCTGACCTCAGATCCACGAACACCATGTATAGCCTCCCCTCCTCATTCCTCAACGTTTTCCAATACAGGATGATGAGGCGGAAGATCTGGTCCATGGTGGACGTGTTTTTTCTGAAACCAGCCTGGAGGGGACTCAGGATTTCATTTGCCTCCATCCAATCCAGGAGGTGGTCCAAGAGAAGACGAGAGAAGAGTGTTTGGGGAACATCTATGAGGCTAATCGGCCTGTAGTTGGCTGGGAGAAGAGGAGAACCCTTTTTGTAAATTGGCACTATCTCTGCTCCCAGCCAAGTACAGGGGATCTCCATACCTCCCAGGATGGCATTAAAGAGAATAAGGAGGTACGGGCCCCAGATCTCAGGGTATTGTCTAAAGAGGTCACCGGGCAATCTATCCAATCCCGGGGCCTTCCCCATTGCCAGTCTCTCTACTGCACCGACCACCTCACCAAGAGTAAATTCCAACCCAACTGCAGTGGTGGATATAGCATCGGGGGCCACTTCGTAGGCGGGCTGTTCAGTATCCTGGTACAATTTGCCATAGTGGCCTTCCCAGACTGATGGTGCGATATTAGGCTCCACTGCAGCTTTAACCTCTCCTGTGCCATTATTTACCAGGGACCAACATTTTTTCGAGTCCCTGGTTTCTAATGCAGAGGAGAGATCCTGCCAATGATTCCAATCCCACTCCGTCTTTGCTAAAGCCATAGCTTCCTTGTACTCGCGTCTAAGTTTGGCGACCGTGCCCTTGTCTGAACCTGCTTTAATTGTGGCAATTAACTCTGTCTTGGCCTTTTTGCAGGAAGAATTGTACCATGTTGGGGTTCGGGTCTGTTTGCGCCGAGGGGCTACCACTGGGTAGAAAACCTCAGCTAGTGATCCCACTAGGTTTGCATGGATATGTCCCAGTTTTTCGCTACAATCTGGGGGTCTAGGCTGGTTAATTAGTTCATCTATTTCTACAAACTTCGGGAGTGCTATATCAAAGATTTTACGTATATTTTCCTCTGTACTAATTATTTTCCCCCATTTTACCCTACGCCTGTTAGAACTAAGGGCCAGGTTTCTTGGGTCATCATTGTGGTTGGTAGATAGTGACTCAGCAACGGGGGCAGGGTGTTTCAAATCTAGTAAAAGTGCATTATGGTCGCTATCTGTTCTGGGAGATACTCTAAAATCCTGGACCTTGGACCATAAGCCAATGTCGACAAAGATGTAATCCAGCCTCGATTCATGGGCCTTCCTATTGAAGGTACACGATGAGGGGCTGTCTGACGGAGTGCGACCATTACAAGCCCTCAATGCGTAGTTTAAAGTGAGGGACATGATTTGCACCGCAAGTGGTGACCAAGATTTGGGATGAGGGGATGAACATGGTGGGACACCCCAAAAGTTGTCTTCAGTGGTAAGGGCACCCTCCTTTAGGCCTTCCAGAGGTTCGAAATGGCAATTAAAATCTCCGCCCATCACAATTTTATGGTTACTTGGCAGTGAGCCCAGAAAAGACGAAAGGTCTTCCAGAGTGGGCGATTCCTTGACTACACTGACTGGACGGGAGTATACGTTTACAATTGCCAATTTTACTGCATTGGGCCACCTAAGAAGTACACACTGGATGTCCTGCGAGAACGTAGAAACGTTTTCCGCAGTGCATCCATTGTGACTGGCTACCCAAATCGCTAGACCCCCCAGAAGGTCTCCCCTTTCCACTCCACCTAGCCTGGATTTCAAAAACTGCGAAACCCGCTCTACTCAATGGGTCCCTGGCCCACGTCTCCTGGAAGAGACAGATATCACTGGTGCCTATTAAAAGATCCCAGTCTGCTGTGTGTATTTTGTTTGCAATACCTGCCACATTCCAGGAGAGGATCTTTAGGGTTTCGATAATGGATTTAGAAGGGGGCCCCTTAGTTGTTTCAAGTACAATGCCCGTATATGGAGGTACGGGGAGCCGTTCTTGTGTTTCCTTGATAAGTTGAGCAGTGGATGTTGTGTTTGGGACACCGGGGGTTTGGGGAGTTAGAGTACTACCCATTTGACTCAAGGATGAGGCATCTGCAAGGCCCCTAGGGCTAAGAGATTTCAAACTACCACCTTGGAGTGAATCCAATTCTCCATTGGTGGTGTCAGTCACTCCAATTCCCGTCCCCTGTCCTGCAGATTCAGTTACGATGACTTGGTGGGATTGTGAGGAAAGACCCCCTCGAAGTCAATCTACTTCATCAAGGCAATTGAATCTATTGGGACGTGCATAATTTACAGTGGCATAATGAGTGTTGTACCTGGGCCTATATCTTGACCCGTCCACGGCGAAACCCACCCTTGTCCAGCCATCGTCCCTAGGAGCACTTTTAATTGAGGACTATGTGTGGTGTCATGTGAAAAGGGAAGTGAGTGGAGTGGTGTGAGTTAAAAATATCATACTAGTGGGCGGAAAAGACTTTATTCGTGCTCCTAGTAGATATATCTAGGTGAGCTGGTTCAATTATGAAACCGGGACCCTAGTAGAAAGCCAACTAGTTTCGAGCTGTACCCCTCAGCTCTTCTAAATCCCAAAGCACTCATTAGTCAGTGTATCTGACCTTGGTTTCAGGCATCTGACCTTCTTCTAGATCATACAGGTAAAGCCAGGAGGAGCTCCATTCGACCCACATCCTTCTGCATCCACCAACTTAAACTCATCAATGCACACCCTGCTACTGGCTGCTCCTCCACATGTCATTAAGATAGGTACCGAGGGGGACATAGAACGCTCTGTAGATGATCTAGGCCATGCTGAATTGGATTCTGGCTTCTTTTGATAGCATGAGAGATCCCTCAGCAAGGGAGCATGGCTTGCAAGCGCCAGATTTTGTGCAGACTTTAACGTCACTCCGCACTTCACCCAGTTTACCTGTAATTTTCATCATAAAAGCGGTATCCTAGGACAGTCTGGAGCACACCGACTGGGGCTACAGAGCACCCGAAGTGCAGCGGCGAAGCGTGAGAGGCTGCAAGACTGGTGCTGCGACCCTGCAGGGACGAGCAGTTGGATCGGATGTGGGTGCAGCCCGTGCTCTGCCTTAAACACGTCTTATGCCAGTAAAAGCCAGAAGAAATAACTGACGGACAGGGAGCAGAATGTTTCACAGCTAGCTGTTGGAATTGCAGAGGAGTGGGCCGATGTGCTTGCCCTGGTTCAAGCCCTCAAGTAAAGCTCCGAGGCGACGGGCTGCGCAGAGCAAGCAGAGGTATTGGCTGAGGATGTCGAGGTCTGGAAGGCCATGAGCAGGAAGAGGCACCCTGATTCTGAGGCTCGCCGGGATGCAATGGCAGAGCCAGCACAGTAGATTCAAAACAGTGGTGAGAGTTGGGAGAGGGACTCATCGAGGGTGTGTTGGGCCCCAGGACTATTATGGATGTAATGGTGAATGCCTTCCTGCCTGCACTAGCTCCCCTCTGAAATGATCCTACAGGTGTATATGAGGAGAGGAAACAACGTTGGCGCATCGCTTGGATTCCTATTCTACCATTACACGCCGAAGTGTGTGGCCCGCATCGAGATACTCCGTGGGGCTGTATGCTAAAAAACACTCAACAGAAACATTGTGCTGTGTTTTGGGCTACACTTACGGTTGGATTTGCAACCCGTTCATAACCGGCCTGCTTGTAGGGCACTGGAACATTACTGCTGGGGACATACCAGGCCCCTAGGCAACATACTCCAGAAACGGGAGGTGGTGGGGTGTCGCCTGTTCGCTTCTTGACCGCCCATCTCCATAAATTCAAGAAGTTAGCCCATACGAAGGTATATACACTACAATACCCGAAGCTGATATGGGGCGATCGAGAGGACCTCCTTGCAGTCCTCATCTGTGATGGAAACGGACCACCAGAACCCGATGCCAGAGGACAGGGTGGATGCGATACTCCAAGCTATTGAACGCTCCAGGGTATCACTGGAATCCAAAATTGATAGTGTGACAGCAGACCTCACACTTTTACAAGCTGATCACAGGAAACTATCTGACTGCGTCACTAACCTGGAGCATGCCCTAGCTGAAGTGCAGCTCACTGTGGACAGTATGGGGAAGCAGATGAGGGAATATGAACTGAGACTTTGCTGTCTAGAAAATAGGATGGAAGACACAGAAGGACACTCAAGACGCAATAACATCTGCATAATCGGCCTTCCGAAGGGAGTGGAGGGCCAAGATGCGGCAGGGTACATAAAAAAATGGCTAAGGGAGCTTCTGCCTTCAGCTTCATAGTCTTCTTACTTCATAGTCGAACGAGTGCACCGCTTCCCTCTAAGGAGGCCCGCTACCGGCTCAAACCATCGTCCATTCCTACTTAAAGTACTTATTTACCGTGACAGAGATTCAATCCTGAGGGAAACTCGGAAGCTCCCAGAGATCCGCGTAGAAAACACTAAAGTGATGTCCTTTCCGGACTTCACCATCAGGGTGCAGTGCCAAACAGCTCTTTCTTAGCAGTGAAACAACAACTCCTGCTCGGCTCCGTAAAACGGCAGACGGTAAAACACAATTTTTTGAGACGCCTCAAGACACATGGGACTGGCTGGAGTCATCAGGGAAGTTCTCGGACCCATGGCTAGTAGATGAGAGGGGCACGCGTGGAGGTGTCATGAGAACCACAGAACAACGTTAACAACAAATCACAACTAGTATGTCTTAACTGGTGGCAGTGCTGAATCTGTAACAAATCATAAGAGAACACTGGCGTGCAGTCAGGGAAGTGGAACGGATATCAGACCTGACTCAAGTCTCTGACAAAGAAAGGGCGTCTCCTCGCTCCACTGATGAAGACTCGTCGGCAGCGTGCCCTCCGACACTAGCTCTCTAATTTTGCCGGATGTTACTCTACAAACATCGGAAGGGATTATCTTATGCTCAATGCTATATACTTTCATAAGTGGGCTGCTTGTTAATATGACTTTGCCTGCTTTTGTTGACTAATCGATAGATGCTGAATGTGGGAATGCAGGGGGTGGGGTTGAGATTCGAAGGGATGGAGGGGGAGGAGAAACAGCGGATGTTCCGGACTCTCACTTTTCTAGCAGCTACTTAGAAGACCGCTGTTGGTAGTCTACTTGTCTAATCACTGGGTTATCAAAATGCATTTAACGGTGCTCTTAAATCACAGCCCCTCTCACCCAGGCCTGTTAAGGGGTTAATTTAGTCCATAGATAATACAGCTATAGGTTTGGGCAGTCCCTTGCGATTGTGAGGTCCACTCTTTTGGTATTGTGTGTTGCCATGTTGGCTTTTCGTTACAAGAAAAGTATGCTCAGGCGCTACTACGCTCGACTGCTATATATCACAGACATTATCTTTCGGTATGATCACATACAAGCATGTTCTCCCTCCCAAGGTACATTCATGAACACACCACTGATATGGCATCTCAACACTTAATAACATGGAATGTGCAAGGACTGCACTCTCCCTCTTGTATGTACGCAGTCTACGCTTATCTAAAATGACAAAGCACAGATCGCTCTTCTACAAGATAGCCACCTCACACACCTAGAATTACACAAGCTCCAAAGTACGTGGAGGGGTCGGATCTAAGCCACTAATTATTCAGCATTTGCTCGGGGAGTACTGATTTGGGTTCGCCCTGGTACCTATCCCCCCCCTTCTTATAGAGGAGGAGGAAGTAGACACAGAGGGGAGATATGGGTTTCTAAAAGGTCGGCTAGATAGGAGATGTCTACTACTTGGTAACATTTATGCTCCCAACAAAGACCCGGGCCCTTCTGGAATAAATTGGCCTCCATTCTCTCCAAATGCTGTGATCTGCCATGGGTGATGGGGGGGGGGACTTCAATAACGTATTAGACACTACACTAAATCTCTCGTTCCCACCGCTGAGAGGTACGGTTGCATCCATGGGGGCCATGTTGCTATGAGGCTGGGCCTGTGGATGGGGACTAGTGGATATTTGGAGACACAGCAATCCCACCACACAAGTATATTCCTTTTACTAGGCGCCACACACTCTCCATGTCCACATAGATAGGATATTTTGCACATCAAATCTAATGCATATGTGTTACAATCGGAGTATCTAGGTCGCACACATTTGGATCATAATCCACAATATATAAGGCTAATGTGGGATGTACGGCCTTCTACGATTCCAACGTGTTGGTTGCAACCTGCCCTGCTGGAAGACTTGCCTTTCCGTGAGTACCTCCACACTGCTGCAGAGCAGTACTTTGAGCAGACTGCAGGCACAGCGTCTTGCATTTCATTGGAGTGGGACGCGTTTAAGGCAACACTGAGAGGCAACTGCTGGGGTTAGGCTTTGGGATGCGTTGACAGGAGGAGCATGAACCCCTAAGACTGGATCAGGAATTATTATCATTGGAAGCACCCATGTCCCCGGATGCCTCCCGCTGTTCGAAGTAAAAGCGAGGGCATCACACACAGCTTTAATTGAAAGGCTTAGATGCCTTCAGTATGTGGCACATTCAGCCAGAACACACTCACAGGTGGATCGAACTGGCACCCTGCTTGCCTGGCTAATTAGACAGGTGCAGCCAAGCATTACCATCACAGCAATGCAATCCCCCACTGGGGTACTGAAGTACACTCAACACGAAATACATGAGGAACTAGTCACCCACTTTAAATCACTTTACCAATAAACTGCGGAGGTCTCTAACTCGGAATTAAATGATTTTCTAGATGGCCTCTCATTTCCTGCACTTTCTCTTGACCAATGCATGGACCTTAATGAACCCATAACACTGGAGAAAATACAGGGAGCGATCCGATCCTTAGCCTCGGGAAAGGTCCTAGCCCAGGTGACTTTCCCGCCGAGATATACAAGGCCTATTTGACCTCTCGGCACCACCTCTGCAGAGGGTCTATGA
This sequence comes from Lissotriton helveticus, assembly GCF_964261635.1. Taxonomy (NCBI): domain Eukaryota; kingdom Metazoa; phylum Chordata; class Amphibia; order Caudata; family Salamandridae; genus Lissotriton; species Lissotriton helveticus. The sequence continues at coordinate 484,144,506 of NC_136060.1, forward strand.
AGAGGCAATACGCTCATCACATTTACCGAGCTCCGTGTGCGAAGTTCTGTAGTCACACTACTGAAGCCGGTTAGGGGCCCCATGCAACTGGGTTTATACCGTTCACTAGTATTACTAAATGTGGATTACAAGATATTGGCTAGTATCCACGCAGAAAGGTTGGCACCGTTGATTCCTCATCTGATCCATGTGGATCAGAACAGATTTGTTCTGGATTGATCCACTACTCCCAACCTACGCTGGCTATGTCGTGTGATGCGATATGCTCCCCATGTTATGCATGGTGCTAGATCTGGAGAAGGCCTTTGATACGGTTGAAGGGCCATTTATTTTTAGTGCTCTGCCTCGTTACACATTGGGACCTTATTTCATGACGTTAGTGAAGTTGCTGTATGTTAACCCATTTGTAAGAGTTACAACCGGGAGCCTAATATCGCAGCTAATACTGTTTAGGAGAGGCACTAGGCAGGGGTGCCCAGTCTCCCCTCTTCCCTTTGCTTTGGCCATATAACCGTTGGCGTTGGCCATGCGAGCATCAGTAGAATGGTGGGGTATCCATCTGGGAGTTGAGGTACATGTCATTTCCTTATTCGCAGACGATTTGTTATTATATATTAAAGATGTAGGAGAGATTCTGGACGCCATACCCACTAGTCTGGATCGGTTTGCTCGACTTTCAGGATGGCAGGTAAAATGGGGAAAGTCGTGCCTATTCCCATTCGATCTCAACATTCCTGACCCGTCCCTTACTATAGGAGGAATACTGGTCACCTGGCAGCCAACAATGTTCTGCTACTTAGGCATTAGGGTATATCATACTGAGCACGATCCACTTGACGGCAATATTATGCGGGCCATTACGTCGCTATCATCGCAGATGACCTTTTGGAAGACGCACGCTATTTCAGTAGCTTATGAAGATGGTGGTGCTTCTCCGCCTACTCTATTATTTTACCAACTTACTGCTCTATCTTCCGGCATCTTTCTTCGACCTATAGAGCTAATGCTGTGTGATTTAATCTGGAACAAATCACGATGTAGAGTAGCACTCACAAAGTTGTATCTGCCATCAGATGGGGGGAGGGATTAACAGTACTGAACTTAGAACACTATTACTTAGCATCTCAACTACAATGGGTATTGGACCAACAACACCAGTCAGACATAGCAGGTAGGAAAGCCCCATATACGGTCAGTGCCATTCTCTCCCTGTTTCACCCTTGCAGTAGGAGGACTGGTCCTCTTCGCCTTCTGTTGCAGGTGGCCTACAGTTATCGGGGTTTATTGTTTCTCACCAAGGTCACACCCTATGCCCCAGCGATTCCATTGCTGGGAACGCCCAGGGGAGATGGAATAACCACTGTAACTAATCTCACTTCCTGGCACGCAGCGGGGGTATACTCGCTGGGAGATCTTTATCTAGATGGAGCATTCATGACGTATAATGAGCTCACACAAAAAGGATTGACTCCTGGGCACTTTCTCATGCATGCCTCATGGATTAGCCTACTGGACCGCGGATAGGGAGACTTAACATAAGAGTTACAGATGAACCTCATACTTCAATATATTCATGTAATGGGAGAAGGCAAACACCTAACTCACTGGTTTGCAAATGCCTTCCGTTTTCATACTACACAAGACCTGACCCCTCTCCGCCCAAACAGGGAAGCTGACTTAGTCCGCCCATGCACATATAATGAATGGAGGACAATCCTGGCAAGTCCCACATATGTCCCCTTAATGTTCGGTTAAAATTAATTCAATGTTACATAGAGCGTATCTTACTCCGGAGAAATCAAATCGGCAGGTTCATAGACAGGACATGTCATGCCCTAGATGCTCTTGCGTAGATGCAGGCCTACCGTATATGTTACGGTCATGCCCTCTACTACAACAATATTGGGAGGGGGTGTTACAACACCTATACAGCCGCACAGATCAGCAAATATCTAACACTTGGGAGCTATGCATACTGGGCTTGTTCAGGAGGAACAACAACCACAGAGCCTCGAGTCGCTTTCTAGATTTGGGGCTGGTAGTGGCCAAACGATTAATAACGAAGTGCTGTAAATCAAAGTATCCGCCTCCCTTACAGGCCTGGCTTTGCTCAGTCCTCAACTGGGCCAAGGCAGAAGGCGTGTCCCTTCGTAGGGGCTACGTAAATGTCCCATATCAGATAATTGGAATGCAAAACTCGTGGCTCTCCAAATGGCCCTACACCCAGACTCTCATGCAGACGATTCATAACAAAGGGCGCTAGTACTTGAAAGTGAGGTGAGCCAGCACACTCTTCTTCCTTTAGAGGCTAACACAGAAATATAATACAAGCATTAAAAATGCAATAGGTCTCGCCTTTTATTAAGTTAAAGCCATTTGCTTTGCTATACAATACCATTAGCAAAGCAAACTTACTCCAAGTCGAGACCTATTGCATTTTCAATGCTTGTTTAGGACTTGTGCCCCGAGTATCCCCCTGTCTGCTCCCTCTGTGTCTCTCTATTCTATCGGTCACCATCACAAGCTGTCAGGGACAGGTCCAGTATCCAGTGCCCTACACGCTCCCGCTATTCTGTCTGCACACTGTCAACGTCTTGTAAATGAGTGCGCCAGGCTCCTGGGGATAGATTAGAATCTGCTCCTGTTTATTGAATCACTCCCGGAGCCGCCTCGGATATCCTAGATTAATGTGGCCGGATTAGGCACAGATGGTTTTATGATGTGCACGAGACATATGCCGCTGCTCTGCCCCTGCACTCCTGGTGTGGATTTAGTGGAGGGGGGCACACAGCATCAGTTCGCGAAGCTAAATTTAGATCTCACTAGAAGTGCCCGAGGTCTCACATTTGGTGAAGAGCACAAAACATCGCAAGTTTGAGTGGAGAGGAGAAGAAGGGAGGCGCGAAAGGTGGGCGGGCACAGAAGAACTCGAAAGAAAGAGACGCATGCGGGTAAGGTGGTGGGAAAAGAAACGGAGGAAGAAATAAAGAAAAAGAGGGCGTAGGGCAACAGGAGAGGGGGCAGACGAGATGAGCAGAATACGAGGAGACTGAAAAAGAGACACGAGGAAAAGAGAGAAAGAACACAAGACAGGGCATCTGCAGAAGGGAGAGCAGAAAAAGAAGGAGGAAGAAAGGATGGTATGAGGGGAAAGAAAGGAAGGGAAAGCGACATAGTAAAGGAGTTGGGGGAGCAGGCGAGGGAGGGAGGGAGGTTTGGAGTAGGGAGTGCTGGAAGGGAGAGAGGGAAGGGAGAAGGTGCAGACGTTATTGTTATTAGACAAAAAAGGGAATATACAGAAGGAAGTACAAGGGAAAGAGAAGGGAGCAGAAATTGAAAAACAAGCGCGGCCCGTCATGGGAAGGACAGAAGATGTGCACGCGGGGACTGCCTTCACTGGCGGCGGAAAAAAAAAGTCCCCAGTGTATCACGCCAGTAAGGCATCCAATCCCCGCATGCACATCTTCTGTCTCGTTCGTCTGCTCGCGTGCACGCAGGAATCGTATCGATTCCAAAAGGCCTCTGCATGGCAGAGCAGCGCATGCGCTGCTTTCGCCAGGCCGAGACCTAATAAAGCAGGTTTGAATGTAAGATCAACAAATGCTCATCATCGAGTTGGTCTGAAAATCATTTGTATTGGGAAGGGAGGTTGGGGTAGTAGATGCCTGAAGTTAGTTGATTTAAAGGTTTGAGAATGTTCTTATCTAATGAAATTCAGATGCTATCGACACTTTACAATGCCTGATATAATATGTTGGCCTATTACATAAAGGAGATTGGACGTTATTTGTACCTTGACAAACATCTATATGCTGTTAAGCTTATATAACAACCCAAGATACAATTTTCATTTCTGACATATATGCTGTAATTAACCGTGTTTATCTGTTAATTCAAAAACCAAATAAATAGATCAAACAAAAAAGAAAGAGATTCCTCAGAAAATATGTTTTAAGACATGGGTAGGATGAGCAATTTCCCAGGGCTCCCTCCTTCCAAGGACCTCGCTGGAAAAGTGAGCCTTCAGTCTAGCTCACTTCTGTGTGTTTTTTATCTTACCCTTCAACGTTGTGAACCCCTGGGGCATCCTTAAAAATAAGACTGTGCCTCAGCATGTGTGTGATAGGATTGGGTCCCTTAGTGCCACTCAAAGGGTGAGCAGCTGTAGGCAGAATGTCTGAGAGGAGCTAAATGCGACCTAAGCAAGCAAGCCATTTAGTGAAGCATCCCTTTCATCAAGATGGGGCAGTGCTTGTCCAAAGGCTCTGAACCCTGGGAAAAGGATAGGAAGTCTTAGGGTCTGTAGGAGATGGCAGGAGGGGGCTCTGTTAATGTTTAATGGATAGCTGCAGAGGAGATGGATAAGTGAGTTCACAGTATGATGCAGGAGTCTGTGTATGCATGGATGGCCAAAGAGCTACTCATTTATATTCCAATCTATAGAATAATCTGTTTACCCTAACACACACACACACACAGATACACACGTCAAACCCGCACTCATCCACCCATGCACGCTCCACCACAATCTTTATAAACATCCTTTCAACTACTACACTCATGAACTCGTCCAAGCTTCTAGGCATCTACTCACAGTTGCATCTAGAGATTACCCACAAAAGCATGCATTTTGCACCCTCTTCCTATGTGTCTCTATGCATGCAGTCTTGGAAAAAGTTGTGAAGAAGGAAACCTCCAAATGGTGGGAGGGAGCATCCCTAAAAACATATCTAGAACACAATTTAATACCTAGGGGGCTCAGAATTCTCATTTCCCCACCGATCGAAACCACTTCACCCGAAGGAGGGAGGAAAACCTATGTTTTGAAAATAAAATTGAAGCCATTTACAAATAGACATGATTATGAGTGATTATTAAATGGGAAGAGACTCCTACATGTTTTGAATAGACGTAACAAGCGGATTTTGTTTTATTTTTTTAGCGCACTGGTTACCCGAAGGTGTCCTGGCGCTGGTTGCTGCCCTCTGAACAGAGAAATACATGGGATCCTATGCACTGAAAAGCCGCCAGGTTTTCAATCCTTTCCTAAACTACATTAGATCGGTGGCATTCCTAATATCGAAAGGAAGCTTGTCCCAAGCCCTTGCGGCACAAGTGGTGAAACCTCTTCATCCGCAGTTGACTTTTTTGAAGGAGGGTATTATCAGAGTTTTGGCTTCTAAAGAGCCAAGGGCTCTTCTAGGGACAAACAATTGAAAACATAGTTTCAGTTATTCCTGCCCTGTTCCTTGAAGGGCTTTGAAAACAGTACACAAGGAGTTAAATTGTATCCGTTGTTGGACTGGAAGCCAGTGCAGCCTTTTTAGGTTTCGCCTGTCGAAAGCTGCGCACTGCGCAGCTTTTCGCGCAGGCGAAATCTTATGTCTACAGTATCTGTGTGTTGTTCGCCCCTCTGTTCCATTGGCTAGCTCCATAAATGGAGGTTAGCCAATGGAACAGAGATCTGTCCGTCAATGCCGGAGCAGATTCGTGGGCGTTCCCGAGAATTTTAGGCTTTTGCCCACGTCATGCGGCGGTGGTTTTTTTTTGGGGGGGGGGGGGGGGGTTGTTGTGCTCATTTCTCCGAAGATGGCGGCCGGCGGGGGTCCTGTTCTGATGAACGCCCGCGCTCAGCTCGGGATGTCCTCGATTCCGGTGAGTGGGGAGCACTGGCACGTGTTCTTGTTGACTTCGTCTCATGGCTGTGCTTGACTCCCCATACGAAGCCTGGGTCCGTTCCCGCCCCCCCTCCCGCTGTCCGTGTGCCCGTTAACCCGCCCCCCTCCCGCTGTCCGTTTGCCCGTTCCCGCCCCCCGCTGTCCGTGGGCCCGTGCTTAATGCTTGTTTGTCTTTACTCCCGCTCCCTTCCATTGTCCGTATTGTCTTTACTCTTTCCCCCGCTCCTGTTGTCTGTGTTGTCTTTACTCCCGCCTCCTCCCGTTTCTGTGTTATCTTTACTCCCGTTTTCCCTGGGGCGCCCTGCAGCTGGCTGGCATACTGGTTACAGAACTGGGTGCAGCAGATTTTTCCACCGTGCCAAAAGGGCATCTCCTGGGCAAGGCCTGGTTCCCTATTTAGGGGGTGCAAATCCGTTCCAATCCATTCACTGGGGGGCGGGGTAGAAGCTGAACTAGGTGCGCAATGCTTTTGGGGTTATAGGTCACTGCTTTCCACTACTGCCAATTGTTTGCCGAGTGGCATTTACAACTAATGTGAAAAACACAATGAAATCGAATAGTCTTAATTAAAATTGAGAGGAAGTGAGGCGCACCTTCTACTCCGAAGACTAGTTGTGTTTCTAAAGATGACACCTTGGTGGATATTTTACGGGGATTGTGTTATTCTGTATTCAGACACACACCCAATGCTGGATGAAGTAAGGGCCTCTAAGATGGGATAAGAATGAGTCAGTGTTAGGACACCATGGGACAAGGCCCGGGCCCCCTACCAGCCAGCGTGCATGGGCACTGTATCTGAAACAAAAAGGGCAGAAAGACGTTTTCAGAGGGTACCCTAGAACTGCATCTTGCTGAACCTACACAAACGTGGTGCTGACTGACTGTGTAATACTCTGCTGCAGTGCTGCGCCTTGACCCGCTCCGGCAGTGTACAGTTGTTGCCCTGGATGCATGGCTGCACCCTTCATAAGTGCACAGTGTGGTACGATGTGCGTGAGGAGGGTGGTTGAACGGTAATCCAAGGGGCTGACTGCCCCTTGCCTTCCCCACACAGTGTGTGCAATGATATTCGTGGGGGGATAGCTCGGTGTCCTTTGCGGTTTATAGCTCTGAACACTGGGTGGGTGGCTGCAGTGCTATGCAAGTGGTGAGTATCTGCATGGTGGTAAACATGGGTAGTGAAGTGTGGTATATTAGGCGGGTATATGCTACTTACTCTTAGGCCAGGAGTTGGTAACTGCACTGTTGTCCTAGGTGTGCATAGCTTCATATTTGTCTCTGTCCCTGCTCAGTGTGCAGTGTGGCGCCAGGGGCGATTGGCTCTCCTTCCACACCCTACAGTGTTCCCCCTGGGCTGTGTATACGTATTTTGCTGTTTAGTGCATGTGTTGGGTGGTTGCACAATAGTGTCTGTGCTGCTTGTGCAGTGCTGTGTACGTGTATGTGCAAAAGGCTGTGGCTAATTGTTCCCAAACAGTGTGGAGGAACCCTGCAGTGTAATGTATGGCGTGGGCAGCTGAATCTTGTCACACAACAGTTTGCAGAGTTTGGAAGAGGTGGGTAGCTAAACCTTTCTGTTCATGGTGTGGGTTGCTGTACACGGGTGTCCCTCCACATTCTGCACTGCACTGGGTGGGTAGCTGACCGTACACATTCTTGTGTCATCTATGTGGTGGTTATTTTCACCTTGTCCCTGCAAAGCGTTCATTGTTGTGTTGTGCATGGGGTAGTTGGCGGCACCTTGCTGTCTTTGCATACCATGCAGTGCTGTGCATGAGGTGAGGGGCCTTCCCTACAAACCGTGCAGTGCTATGCCTATGGTGGGTGCCTGCAGCTTGTTGCCCCTGCAGTGCAGTGCTGGGCATGAGGTGTATGGGGTCCCTGCAAACGGTGCTGTGCCTGGGGTGGGTGCCTGCAGCTTGCTGCCCATGTGTATTGTGCAGTGCTGTGCATGAGGCAAATGGTGACCCTGCAAACGGTGCTATGCTATGCCTGGGGTGCGTGCCTGCAGCTTGCTGGTCAACACTCCTGTTCCTCCCCATTCTGCAGTATCGTGCAGAGGGAGGGTGCAGTTTTGGCTTAATTTGAATTGCCGCTCCTGCACAGGGTGCAGTATTGTGTGCGTATGGGGGGAGGAGGGCGGGTGGAGGTGACAGCACCTTTGATGCCCCATCAGTGTGCAGTGTTGTGCATGGAGTGAGAGGCTGCATCTTGCTATTTGCACATTGTACAGTGTTATGTGTGGGCTGAATGGTTGAAGCCTCCTGTCCCTCCACATTCGGCAGTATTGTGGATGGAGTGGATAACTGCACTGTGCTGACCCAGCGCAGTAGACAGTGTTGTGCGTGAGGTGATTGACTGCACCTTGCTGCCCCAGCACAATATATAGTGTTACCTGTAGGGTGAGTGACTGCTCCTGCATAGTGTGCTGTGTTGTACATGGGCACGTGGCAGCCCCTAGACAGTGTTGTGCATGAGTTGAGTGGCTGCGCCTTGCGGCCCCAGCAGAGTATGCAGTGTTGCCCATAGGGTGGGTGGCTGCCCCTGCACACTGTGTTGTGCATGGGGTGCTTGGCTGCCCCTGCACAGTGTGCTGTGTTGCCCATAGGGTGAGTGGCTGCCCCTGCACAGTGCGCTGTGTTGTGCATGGGGTACGTGCCTGCCCCTGCACAGTGTTGTGCATGAGGTGAGTTGTTGCGCCTTGTGGCACCATCAGAGTATACAGTGTGGCCCATAGGGTGAGTGGCTGCCCCTGCACAGCGTGCTGTGTTGTACATGGGGTTAGTGGTTGCACCTTTAGTGCCCCTGCACAGTATACCGTGTTGCCCATACGGTGAGTGGCTGCCCCTGCACAGTGTGCTGTGTTGCCCATAGGGTGAGTGGCTGCCCCTGCACAGTATGCTGTCTTGTGCATGGTATGCACTGTACATATACCTCATTGAGGTCACGTGAATTACACAGTCGTTTCTAGTGCATTACCTGCAGACACTGCAGTCCATAAAGGACAGAGCACCAACCACCACGCCACGTTTCTAGTCTGTGCTAACTAGAGCTTATGCACTTTCATTCACAGGATGGCCATATAAGGTAACAAAAATGCCTTGTCTGAGCTGCGGCTGCTGATCGCTTTAGCCTCAGGCACAGCGAGCGGGGCTTCTGAAACTAGAATGCGTGGGGGTGGAGAGGGGGGCGTTAGGAAGGGGCCTGAAGAAAGGATGCTTTGGTTTGGTCCATTACTTATGAGCTGCTAGGTCCGCTACTGTACCTTCCAGGAGACTGCAGCGTGAGGCTGTGGGGGCGGGGTGGTGGAGCTGAGGTGTTTCTCGTGGTGCTTGCTTCCCTGCCCCCTCGCTGTGCTTGCTCTCCTGAGTGTGTGTGTGGCTCTGGGTGGGTGTGTGTGGCTCTGGGTGGGTGTGTGTGGCTCTAGTTGGGTGTGTGTGGCTCTGGGTGGGTGTGTGTGGCTCTGGGTGGGTGTGTGTGGCTCTGGGTGGGTGTGTGTGGCTCTGGGTGGGTGTGTGTGGCTCTGGGTGGGTGTGTGTGGCTCTGGGTGGGTGTGTGTGGCTCTCTGTGTGTGGCTCTCTCTGTGTGTGGGTCTCTGTGTGTGTGGGTCTCTGTGTGTGTGGGTCTGGCTCTGTGTGTGTGTGGCTCTGTGTGTGTGTGTGGCTCTGTGTGTGTGTGTGGCTCTGTGTGTGTGTGTGGCTCTGTGTGTGTGTGTGGCTCTGTGTGTGTGTGTGTGTGTGTGGCTCTGTGTGTGTGTGTGTGTGGGGGGGAGGCTCTATTGGTGTGTGTGTGGGTCTGTGTGTGGGTCTGTGTGTGTGTGTGTGGGTCTGTGTGTTTTTGTGTGGCATTTGCCAGAGATTAAACTATTGGCATTGTAAATGACAATGCCATTTATTTATCTGTTTTCAAAACCAACACATAAATACAAATTTTGTCATTTACAATGCCAATAGCTCAAACTTTTCAAAAGTGAAACCATTGCATTGTAAATGCTTGTTATATCCTTAGTAACAGAAGCAAACTGGTGTGCCGGTAAGCAGTCTATCTGCCACATTTTGCAGGAGTTGAAGCTTGTTTATATGTCGCTTTTGGATGTTTAGGTAGAGGCTGTTATAATAGTTCACCCTCAAGAGAATGAGTTGTTATAACTACACGTTGACTGTCCTCTGGCAGAAATGGCATTATTTTCTTGATCATTCTGAGGAGGTGGGTGCAACCGCATTGATCTGGTCCCGAAAAGTAAGTTAATTGTCGACTATGACCCCATAATTTTTAGCTTCCCTAGTTGGATTTATGCCTAGTTCTTCTGGCCTCCAATCTGGGGTCGAGAAATTGGCATCGTTTCCAAAAATGAGGACCTGAGTTTTGCCGGAGTTTATCTTCAGGCAGTTCAGGGACATCCACATCTTGATTGATTTCATACAGTCTTGGGACCTTTTCCCTTTCTTAGACTCCTGTCCAGGTCACAAAGACACCACAATTTGCGTATCATCTGCATAAGATGTGATCTGAAATCTGAAGGATCGAATCAGATACGCCAGGGGCGACACAAACATTAAAAAGTGTGGGATTGAGTGAGGAGCCCTGTGGTACTCCACATGGTGAGGAAAAAGGTTTGGAGTGGACATTGTCCAAATCCACAGTTTGAATTCTTTCCGTCAGGAAAGATTTCAGTAGCTTCCAGGCTTTGCCCTTAACCGCGCAGGCCGACAAACGGTCCATCAGGACTTCATGGTGGATCATATTGAAGGCTGCAGACATTTAAATGATCCATAAATCCAGGTTATAATTTTATATTTGATTTATTGAAGATTTGTATTAGATCAAGATGATAATAAAGTATTAAGTAAATTCAATTATAATCCCACCAGGAGCAGCTGGACTGCTGCTCAGCCTCAGATGTAACTGACTCTCCTCTCAAGCATACACAACCAGCATTCTATGTGACATCATAGATGTATGCTGAGTAAGTTATAACAAACACTAAAGAAGGACAGAGAAGAAAGAAAAGCAGGATGTAACAGAGGCCCAACATGATTAGTTCTGCATTTCCTCCCTAGTCCACGGCTTCTCTTATTTCTTCCGTGGATTTTATAAGGGCGGACTCTGTACTGTGTCCTTCCCTGAATCTATACTGAGTGGGATCTAAAATATTGTTTGCCTGGTGGAACGCACTGAGCTGGATATTTATGTTTTGTGTACCAGTTTCACCGGCCGGGGAAGGCGAAAGATTGGCCAGTAATTATTAGGATCCTTAGGGTCAAGATTATGTTTTTTTTAACAAAGGAAGAATCAATGCGGTCTTCCATATTTTTGGGAAATGCCCAGAGTCAAACATGGCCTTAAATAAGGGAGTGAGTGAAATGCCAATGGGTTCTGGGGCTTTTTTAATCACGAAAGCTGGGCAGGGGTAGTAGGGGGAACCTGATCTGGTGGAGAATTAAGGGTCTGTACCCTGTTGGGGTGAAGCCCTGACATAGAGAAGGGATTTTAATGGCAGGCAGAGGGTGCTGGACCCTTAAATGGTGTGCCTACAATGGCGGTTGACCTGTAAGGTCTGGAACTTGCTTCAAAGATGCTTTGGTGGCCAGGTAACTGTCTAAAGTATCCATACTAGACTCCTAGACCTCTGTCCTGAGGGAATTAGTCCGCCAAACTAACTGTTTCAAAGTTTTCAAATGTTTACAAGGTTTTCGTTGATCAATGCTTGTTTGTAATTGCATTAAAAATTACTTATTGATTTAAAAATCTGTAACTCCAGAACCCTCTAGCTAATGTTGTTGTTCTAGGATTCTAGAAATGAATGAATGAATGAATGAATGAAACTAGATCTTATAAAGCGTGGACTTAGCCCAAGGCGCTAAAGCAGACTGTGCATGATGGAGGCAGAGAAAGTTAGGCTGCAGACTGATTGAAGAGCCATGTCTTCAGAGCTTTACGAAGCAGAACGTGAGAGGAAAGACAGGAGAGATCATGAAGAAGGGAGTTCCAAAGTTTCGCACCAACGGTAGAAAAGGCACGGCCTCCCCACCTGACCTTGCTATACCTTGGCACTGTAAGTAAGTTCTTATCAGCCGATCTAAGCTTCCTAGAGGGATTATAACGATGTAACAGTGTCTTCATACCCTCTGGAACAGTACCAGAAAAAGCCTTATGAACTAAGCATAAGGTTTTGAAGAGACTCCTATGGTGAATGGGAAGCCAATGTAACGCCCTAAGTGAGGGGGATATGGAATGGAATTTCTGCAGGTTCATCACAAGCCTGGCCTCAGTGTTCTGTACTAGCTGTAGCCGTCGAATCAGACCTCTGTTAACGCCCAAATAAAGGGCATTACAGTAGTCCAATCTGGACGTCACAAGTGCGGCCACAGCCTGTTTACGGGAGTCCAAAGAAAGATACTGTGAGATTTTCTGTAAAGTTCTGATAATCCCGAAACAGGTGGAAACTGCCCTACTCACCTGCCTACTCATGGTGAGATTGTTGTCCACCAGAAGGCCAAGATTTTTTCCAAGTGAGACAGGGCAGGGACAGGCGCCCAAAGAATCTGGCCACCAGTCGCTGGACCAGACATCCGAACTACTACCAAAAATCAACACCTCCGTCTTTTCCCCATTTAATTTAAAAAAGTTTGAACTCATCCGGGAAGCAACTGCTTCCATGCAGAGCCTGAAATTGGAAGCCGCATCTCTAATATTATGGGTAATAGACACCATAAGTTGCGTATCGCCTGCATAGGATAAGACCTCCAACCCAAACAATCTTACAACTTTGGCGAGCGGGCCACATAAATGTTAAAAAGCGCGGACTCAGGGAGGAGCCGTGAGGGACGCCACACACCATAGTCTTGGGGGCAGAGGAAAAAGGCCCAAGGTTGACCATCTGAGTCCGGTCAATCAGAAAGGAAGTAAGAAGCCCTAGCGCTGAGCCCCCGATCCTTATCTCCCCGAGGCCCTCTACTAGCCTTGATGGAGCAGATTTCATCTGCAGTCATGCATTGTTTTATTTTTTGTGCTTCAGACAGGCTGCATTTAAATTGCCATTGCACATTTTGGTGCAGGTTAAAAACATGGCACATGAAAAACATGAAAGTGAGGCCTGAAAATGCTTTTGCTGAATTAACATGTGTTTTTTTTGCAATGTAGAGAAAAAGTGGCCTTTTTACCTTTGAGGATTAATAGAATGTGTTTCTCTCTTCCCAGCCCATCCCATATAATCTACATTCACTATTTCTGTCTTAATAGACTTTGACTTGTTGCATATTTTGATAAACATTTTCAGTTAATAACACCTCTTTTTATAATGTGTGTGAATTAATAATGCACCAAACACGACACAAGGGACTAAATGCTTGTTTGCATGAAAAGCTATCTAAAACATTAAAGCATGTTGTTGTGTGTGCTGTATTAACTGTGTGCGCTATATTAACTGTGTGTGCTTTTAAATGTTACACTAAAAGCATGAAAAAGCTATTTTCACATTTATTTTGTATGTTGTCATAAATAATAGAAAAGCTGCTTTTCACTAATAGCTTGGCTAGGTAAACATTTATAAGGGGTATTAGTATGAGGGAGGGAAACATAATGGGCTGATTTACATGAAATTAATATTATCTTTGTGTTTGTTTTATTTTTGGGGCCTACACAAAACATGCCTGCCTGTGAATCCATCAAGGCTATGGCTTGCAATTTAATGAGAAGGGAGCATGCGCAGACTGTGGCAGCTTTCCTCATGACAAAAAGTCAAGGACAACCTGAACTGTACATTCTTGTGACTGTGCCAATGTACCAGTTAGTTGAAAGTATCCGTTCTGACTACGCTGTGGAAGGAAGGAAGAGCATTAGAATGAAACATTTTTCCTAGTAAATGTTGCAAATGTTTATAAATGTAGTTATTCATGTATGCTTCTTTTGTTAACACTGGTGAAGTCAGGTTTTTAGAATGAGTCAGGGTAGTGTGACCTCATGCCATCATGACTGACCAATCACGTACAAGTTTCCTGAAAGATGCTACATCTTTGTGTACTCTGCCAATAATTAAGGTATAAATACTGTCCTCTCTGGATGGGGGCTGGCATTCTCAGCTCAGCTGGCTTCTTGCTCATTTTGGTTTAGGCTTTACTTCATTCTATGGGTTAGGAACGAGATCGTCACGGGTGCAGCCTTGGGCGTCCGAGGAGAGTCAGGGGGAGGTTTCTTGCTTCCACGTCATATATTGGCACTTCAGGCCACATTCCTTTGAGGCCTGTGAAGGAGGGGCTGCTTTCCTCTTTAGACACAGACAGACAGAGAGTGCAGTGGATCAGGATAGAATTAGATGCTAAACTTTAAGTTTATGCTTTGACTAATTAATTAGGTCTAAAAAGATTTATTTGTTTTATGCATTTATTTCTCTTAATGGGAGATTTTTGCCAACTATTTAATTATTGATTAGCTTTGCAAGACTATTTTTCTTAGAAAATCTTTAAGAATTTTGACTGATATTTTGCGCCACATTTTCGTAACTACATGTAATGCTTATATGCAGACTGTAATGTGTTCTGTATTATTGATATTTTTCCTGTTTTCCAAATTATGTAACCTGATTGATATTTTACTAATGAATAAAGGGTCAGAGAAAAACTTAACTTTTGACTAGAAAATAAACCCTTTAAATACTCAACAACTCTCTTTATTGGCTTAAATAATAATTGCATTTTTTACTGTTCATGATTATTTAAATCTCCTGTAGGTAATACATGGTGTGAAGGGCCCAACACCTTTTGAGCGGTAAATTAGAGGTAGCATGATGGTTTTGCATTGAGAAACTACCAGAAGAAATTACCGCTCCATCAGTTTTTGGTAATCAGAGGATGGTCATTATTGATTAGTTTGGTGATTAATGATTATTGATTTCACCATCAACTAGTCAACTAATGGATCATTGACCTTAGAAGGGAAATAAAATAATTGCCCAAGTTAGATAAATGTCCAAGTCCTGATTCCCGACTCCAATGCTCAGAACCTGAAGACTGGCAAAGCAGTACTGGCAGGTGATGCAAGAAGTGGTGTGAGTATCAATAGGGTTGTGAAATGTTGTTAATATGCTAGCATGTATTTTTGAAGTGTTGAAAATATTAAGTTTTTTTGCTATTGGTGAAATTTTGCTCATTTTGAATTGATGGTGTTATTGATTATATTGGTAATTTCATAGGACATATTTTTTGGGTTATTGATTACATGTTTTAACTCTTCATGTTAAGTTATTGTCTTGTTCTATGTTGTCTGGAACACGCAGGTATGCACACCTGTGGAATCCCGGGAAGGAATAGCGGGTGGTAAATGGAAGCCACACTGCACTGAGGTTACTCGTCTGTTGGAATAACACTGAGAAGCTAGGTAGGGCTGGCAGTGTTAAATTAGGGACTATTTTCTGTGTGAGTGATTAATAGCAAAGAGTTCGCTGGTGAAAATTTGGTCTGATATCACCTAGAAAGGGTCACACTAAAGGAGTAGCAGGTTCTTCTGAGCTTGATTGACAACAAAAGGGTTCGCTGGTGAAACCTTGGACTAAGATATATCCTGAAGGATAAGTCCAAAGGAGTAGCAGGTTCTTCTGAGCTTGAATGAAAGGTAAGCGGAAGGGATTTACCTGTAGTGTTTGAAGAGTAAACGGAAAGTCTTACTTTGTGAAGGGTAAGCGGAATGTGTTACTCGCAGTGAATATAAATCTATCCTTTATTTAGCACAACAGACAGAGTAGCGAATGTATTTATGTTGTTACTAACAGAGTTATTGATTAAGAGAAATATTGCAGTAAGATTTTGTGGAGGGTCAGTGGTAGGAGTAAAACTGACTAAAATTGAGACTGACAGCTTTGGAGTAAAGAAATTGCATTGAACTATTGCAAAAATGAAAATGTTTGAAAGTTTAAAGAAGCTGTTGGGAGGTAAAGTGAAAACATTGTTTTTTATTGGTGATGCTCCTGAAGAAACACCTGTGCATTTTATGTCTACCAATTTGGGACAAAACACATGTATGTGGGTTCACCAATGGTGCAAGATTACTGAAAAAGAAGGTGCTTTGAGGTTTCCAAAAGATGGTACTTTTGAATTGCAAATCATTGACAAATTAAGGGAAGTGTTATGTGAAATAAAGACACCATCTAAAGCTGCACAATTTGAGGCCTTAAGCCTGTGGGAAAAGACAGCAAGAGAGAAAGCAAGTGAGGATAAAAAGGTAAAGCACCAGATGCAGGAGAAGAAAATTAATGATGATATAGAGCTTCAAATAAATAATGATTCAGGGGATGAAATAATGGATGCATTGTTAACTGAGTGTCCACCACTTTATGTGGTTCCCATGAAAAATACTGAAAATAGTACACCAGTAAATACTACAGGGGCTACTGCTTCTGTTGAACAGAGAGAAATACAGACTGAGAAAACTGTGCAGACATTTTACATTGACCCATTACCTGTTGATTCAGTACTGACAGTGATACCTCCAGGTGTTACTGCTTCAAATATGACTGATTCAGTCCAAGAATTGTTAACTGCAGATGCACAGATAATGCCTAGAAAAATTATGACTGTCCCAATTAATATGGTCCCTACTGAAAAGGTTGAAAGAGCTGCAGAAAAAGTGATTATGGAAGGGTTTATTTCAGAAACTCAGATTACAGAGATTATTGAACAGAAATTACCCCAAGCACTGAAAGGTGAGGGAAAATGGTATTTACAACATCTGCAGCCCAGAATAAAATACATGTAATTGAAAATGGGATTTTTCAAACCTGCTTTGAGGAAGCAGCAGTGACTAAAATTATTGAGAACATGGGAGAACATATTAATACAGGCCATGAAAAAGAGAAACAGCTTAATGTTTTAAATTCAGCATTTGAACATGGGGAAAATAACAGTCTTTGCTGTATAAATAATGAAAATGTGAACCAGTGTCAGGAAAAAGAATTAATTTCCCTGAGTAAGGAAACAGCTGCATGTGCATTAACTACACATAATGGACTGACAGAGTTGGCTCAAAAATATGAAATTGATGTTTCAGGAAGTTTTCTATTTCAGGGTACACATGGATAATGAAGCAAATAAGAAAATGTGTTCTTCAGGAATGCAATTGCACATTGCAGAAATAAAATATTTTTTTAATGCAATGGGTTTGAGAAATTAGGAAACAAGTGGGCAAGAAAACATGAGAAGAAAAAGAAACCACCAGACCTAGCAAGGAAAATGGATAAGGAAAAGAAGCCACCAGACCTAGTTGAGAAAAATAATAAGCAGAACGAGGGAGAAGCTTTTGCTTACTCATTGAGAGAAAAGGTGG
This sequence comes from Lissotriton helveticus, assembly GCF_964261635.1. NCBI lineage: Eukaryota > Metazoa > Chordata > Amphibia > Caudata > Salamandridae > Lissotriton > Lissotriton helveticus. The sequence goes on from NC_136060.1 coordinate 484,161,500, forward strand.
GAGAAATGTATGTGCATATGCCACAGGATAAAAGTGAACTTGCAGCATTTCTGCACACATTCCCACAATTGAGAGACAAGATTGTGCTGTGGTACCCACAAGTTGATGGATTTGATGAAATATTGAAAGAGTTGTGCATTAATTTGGAAATGTTCTTTTATATTGCCATGCTGACTAAATTGTGGTTTGAATGTTGTTGTTCAAGGGCCAGGTGAGGAGACAGTGAAAAGGGTTTGCATGAGTGCACCATCATTTTCTGTTGTTATGGAGGAAAATATAGCAGTGATTTATTTCCTGAAGGGCCAAGTGCCAGCAAAGGATGTTGCTTGGGTACAGATTAAAAGAGCACAGGATGGAAGTAAAGGTATTTTGGTTTCTGCAAATTCAGGTATGGATGTCGTGCTGCTGGAAAATGTGTCCTTTTGCCATCTTTATAACAGATTTGAGCATTGGAAGAAGAACAATAAATTTAAACGTGATGCACAAGACCATGGAGAAATGCAGATGCAAAATGTGCCAGTTAAGCAAATGCAAATGTCAGTTCAGAAACAGGTACCTATGGCAGGAATTTTTCAAGCACAGATGGTCCCACAAAATATGGAAAATGCTAACATTAATTTAAATAAGTTGTCCAGAGCAATTGGGAATTATTTCCAGTGGCAAAATCAAAACCCAGTCCAACAGGTTGCTGTGTTTGAAAATGAGAGTTTTAACACTCACAATTCTGAATTTACCAATTCCATTGTGAAGGCAGTGGAAAGTCCAGATTTAGTTACAGGAGTTTTAAACAAAGAAATTACAAACCCAGTGTTAGAAGAATTTGCACCAAAATTAGGCCCATTTGAGGAAAATTGCAAAACTGTTGTCTGTGACTCGGGCCTAGCAAGAAAACAATTGTTTTGCGAATTAAACAGCACACATTACTGTGCACCAGATAATGTTATTTTTCAGATTGCTGATGTGGAAGTAAATTTTAAAATGGCTCAACAAGAGACAGCTGTAGCATTATTTTCAGAAAAGACTGTTGAAAAATTACCTTCTGCTTTGGAAAAAATAATAAACACAGAAATAAGAGAGTTCACAGAGAAGGATGCCAGATTAATAAAAAGTGCAGAACATGTCTTATTAAAATTTGAACCAGATGACATGTATTCAGGAACACAATCAGTTGCAGGAATTTTACCAATAAAAGGGTTTTTGATGGAACTGATTGGAAGTTTGTGTAACTTTCTGATCAGAGGTTCACAGAAAAAAATTGAAAAGAACAGAATAGTGCAGGAGATTAAAAGAATATTTTTTCCATGTTGTCCTGTGGTACCGAATCCAGCCAATATATTTTTTCACATTCCATGTGGTGAAGAATGGCTTATTTTTATTGATTTTTGCCAAGTTCATGTCACAGTGCCATTGGATGAGAATAGTCAGGAGTACTGTCAAAAAGAAGATGAATAACTGGGACACAAATTTGGAAAGGGAGATGGAAAGGTGTAACCAGAGAGGGTGGAAATCATTTTCAAGATGTATACACCTCAAATTCAGAAAGAAGTCAGGACATTTTTGGGAATGGTTAGCTACTGTAGAGAGTGGTTACTAAACCTTTCCCTAGTGGCTAAGCCTTTACTGAGGCTGACACACTCAGGTGTGTCTGATCCGCTTCCATTGGACAGCAACTGCACAAAAGCATTCCTAGAGTTGAAAGAGAAAAAATGTCGCGCCCCAGCACTAGGAATGAAAGTTTATTTGAAAGAAAATACACTAATTTGCAGTGAGAGGGAGGGCTGCGCTCTCTCATTGCCTATTGAAAAAGAGGACTGTGTTCAAAGGTCTGTGATGTATTGCCCAATGACCTTTGACCCTAACTTCACAGAAATATCAGCAAATGAATTGGATTGTGATGAAACTGAATATGAGTGTCTAAATATCATGAAAATATGCATAAAGCCAAATTCAGACTTTAAGGATGAATGTCTGAGTCAGCCCAACAATGTCCATTTTGTAGATGGCCCATGTTTGAAAGGTGACACATTAAAAGCAGCACATGCTGTGCTCCTTATACATTATGTTGTCAAAGCTTCATGGCTTCTAGTAATTACCCCAGCCCAAAATTCGAAATTGATTGCCCTTACCATAACATGCAGTATATCTGCTCAAATGAGAGTCACTGTTGTCATGGAAGAGAGAAATGCTAATTCCGTTGCACAAATGTGTGTTCTGTTAGCATATACATTCAATGGAATCTTCACAGTTGAATTAAAAGTGGCTCAAGAAAATGTTTTTGAAGCAGCACAACAGGGTTGTATCAGAACTGTTTTTGAGAAAAGTGACAACTACAAAGTGGCAAAAGTGTTATTGCAAAGACTGATGCCCAGGTATAGATTGCCAGTTTCTCTGAAATCAGATCATAATGTGGTCTCAAAGATAATGAGTGCAGAACAACAGATTGGACAAGGAATGGATTGCAGCTATCTGCCTGAAGTGTCAAGCATAATAAAGCAACACAATGGCAGCACTGAGTTACCTTTTGCAAAAGACTGTGTTTCAGCAACACTAAAGTGGCTTGAAAATGCATATGCAAATGCACCTGTGGAAAATACTGAGGAGAACACTAGCCATTGCTGTGTAGGTCTGGTTGATGTTCAGTGTACAGTTTCTCACCAGATTGCAGCTGCTACACAAGATCTGCATAATGGATGGTGCAACGGTTTTGATCTGAGAGATGCTGTGGTGACACATCTGAATCTGATCAAAGTGAAAATAAGAGTGAAAGGCCTTGGTTGAAAAAGTGCAAAGGATTGATGGTGCTCTGTCAGAGTTTCACAGCACCTAAGTAGTCCAATTTGCATGGAAAGTATGAGCCATACTGATGACAAGCTGATGACAATGAGCAAAGAAATGCTGAAACTGTCCTGTTGAATTCCTTTTTTATTATTTTAGTTACTTATTTTAAAGAAGACTGTTCCAAGAAGCTACTTACAGAACTCTGCACTAAAACAATTGAGCGTGGCTATATATGATCTGATTACAGACTAAACTTGTGTTTGCCTTAGAAATAGAAGTAACATTGTTATATGCTCAGCTTTTGCAATTTAAAAAAAAAAAAAAAAAGATATTGTCACTTGTGAAATGAAAATTGTGTGATGAATTATAAATCATTTTATTATGATTTTAATTATCAGCAGGGTGGATGGATGGAGCAGATTTCATCTGCAGTCATGCATTGTTTTATTTTTTGTGCTTCAGACAGGCTGCATTTAAATTGCCATTGCACATTTTGGTGCAGGTTAAAAACATGGCACATGAAAAACATGAAAGTGAGGCCTGAAAATGCTTTTGCTGAATTAACATGTGTTTTTTTTGCAATGTAGAGAAAAAGTGGCCTTTTTACCTTTGAGGATTAATAGAATGTGTTTCTCTCTTCCCAGCCCATCCCATATAATCTACATTCACTATTTCTGTCTTAATAGACTTTGACTTGTTGCATATTGTGATAAACATTTTCAGTTAATAACACCTCCTTTTTATAATGTGTGTGAATTAATAATGCACCAAACACGACACAAGGGACTAAATGCTTGTTTGCATGAAAAGCTATCTAAAACATTAAAGCATGTTGTTGTGTGTGCTGTATTAACTGTGTGCGCTATATTAACTGTGTGTGCTTTTAAATGTTACACTAAAAGCATGAAAATGCTATTTTCACATTTATTTTGCATGTTGTCATAAATAATAGAAAAGCTGCTTTTCACTAATAGCTTGGCTAGGTAAACATTTATAAGGGGTATTAGTATGAGGGAGGGAAACATAATGGGCTGATTTACATGAAATTAATATTATCTTTGTGTTTGTTTTATTTTTGGGGCCTACACAAAACATGGCTGCCTGTGAATCCATCAAGGCTATGGCTTGCAATTTAATGAGAAGGGAGCATGCGCAGACTGTGGCAGCTTTCCTCATGACAAAAAGTCAAGGACAACCTGAACTGTACATTCTTGTGACTGTGCCAATGTACCAGTTAGTTGAAAGTATCCGTTCTGACTACGCTGTGGAAGGAAGGAAGAGCATTAGAATGAAACATTTTTCCTAGTAAATGTTGCAAATGTTTATAAATGTAGTTATTCATGTATGCTTCTTTTGTTAACACTGGTGAAGTCAGGTTTTTAGAATGAGTCAGGGTAGTGTGACCTCATGCCATCATGACTGACCAATCACGTACAAGTTTCCTGAAAGATGCTACATCTTTGTGTACTCTGCCAATAATTAAGGTATAAATACTGTCCTCTCTGGATGGGGGCTGGCATTCTCAGCTCAGCTGGCTTCTTGCTCATTTTGGCTTAGGCTTTACTTCATTCTATGGGTTAGGAACGAGATCATCACGGGTGCAGCCTTGGGCGTCCGAGGAGAGTCAGGGGGAGGTTTCTTGCTTCCACGTCATATATTGGCACTTCAGGCCACATTCCTTTGAGGCCTGTGAAGGAGGGGCTGCTTTCCTCTTTAGACACAGACAGACAGAGAGTGCAGTGGATCAGGATAGAATTAGATGCTAAACTTTAAGTTTACGCTTTGACTAATTAATTAGGTCTAAAAAGATTTATTTGTTTTATGCATATTTTTCTCTTAATGGGAGATTTTTGCCAACTATTTAATTATTGATTAGCTTTGCAAGACTATTTTTCTTAGAAACTCTTTAAGAATTTTGACTGATATTTTGCGCCACATTTTCATAACTACATGTAATGTTTATATGCAGACTGTAATGTGTTCTGTATTATTGATATGTTTCCTGTTTTCCAAATTATGTAACCTGATTGATATTTTACTAATGAATAAAGGGTCAGAGAAAAACTTAACTTTTGACTAGAAAAGAAAACCCTTTAAATACTCAACAACTCTCTTTATTGGCTTAAATAATAATTGCATTTTTTACTGTTCATGATTATTTAAATCTCCTGTAGGTAATACATGGTGTGAAGGGCCCAACACCTTTTGAGCGGTAAATTAGAGGTAGCATGATGGTTTTGCATTGAGAAACTACCAGAAGAAATTACCGCTCCATCAGCCTCACAGGGGACAGGGTATCGAAAGCTGCTGTGAGATCGAGAAGAATAAGCAGGGTGGTATGGCCTGCATACGGATGTTATTGAAAACCACCGTAAGAGCTGTTTCAGTGCTGTGCAGGCTTCTAAAGCCGTGTTGTGAATCGTCCAGCAATTGATGATCACTAAGATAGGCGGAAAGGTGAAAATTGAGATGCCTTTCAAGGATCTTGGCCGGGACTAGGACCAACGATATCGGACAATAATTCTTAAGCTCCACCGGATCAAGGGAAGGCTTCTTCAACAACGGCTTTACCACTGCCATCTTCCAGGACAATGGATACTGTCCTTCCGAGATAGCCACGTTCAAAACAGCAGTAAGATGTGGTGTAATTACATCTCAACAGCGTTTTAATATCTTGAGGGGACACGGATCTCGAGGAGAACCCGACTTCACACCTTCAAGCAATCTGTCCGTGTCTTCGTGCGCTAATAATGGAAAAGTAAGGAGCGTGGGGAGAGTCTCAGAGGAAGCCAGATCCTCCATTACTGTACTCGAAGACGTGGGCTGTCCTACATTGGCAGCTTCAAGAGCCAGATATATATCTCTAATCTTATCAGTGAAGAAATCCGAGATTTTGTCACAAAATGACTGAGACGTCCACGGTAGGAGTTGTTGCCGGGACAGTAAGGGAATTAATGACCTTGAACAGATCCCTAGATGATTTAGACGAATCAATCATATTTGAACAATAAAACCTTTTTTCTTCCATAATAGTTTCCTTGTACTGTCTTAGAGAAATCTTAAGGAGTTCCCTATCTGCGGGATCTAACTTTGAACGCCATAACCTTTCTTGTCTACGGCAGATTAATCTCAGTTTTCTAAGTTTCTCCGAGAACCAAGGAGCGGAAGGTTTTAATCTGGCCGAGTAGTGCTTCTTAATTGGCCAGGTTGTCCAAAGCCGCTGACAATTTTTGCGACAACTCCATGGCAGCCTGATTAACATTATGATGTCTAGCTGGAGGGTAGTTGTCTAATAAGCTAGCAAGGGCCTCATTAGTTATGCGGCTAAGATCTCTTCTTTCCACCCAATGTTTGTGCTCTGAGGTAATTTTACCAGATGACCCACTGCGCAAGTAAAAAGGTACCGTAAAATGATCCAACCATGTCAGAGGAACAGGGTCTCTCACACTGACTCGGGGGTCATTGGAGAAAATACCATCAAGGGTATGACTAGCCACGTGAGTGGGACGTTTGTATGTCATGACAACGCGTGGTATTACCACGCGTGCCATTACAACGCAGGAATTACAACGAAAGTCGTTACATCGACTTTCGCTGGAGGGCGCTGGATAGTGGAATAGTTTAATTTTCTATTCCAACTCCAGCCCACGTTGACAGTAGGGAAGGAGTTGGATAGAAAAGTAAACTATTCCCTATCCGAGCGCCCTCCAGCGAAAGTCGTTGTAACGACTTTCGTTGTAATTCCTGCGTTGTAATGGCAGTGCGGGGTAATCCCCGCGTTGTCATGGCTGTTCACCGAGTGGGACTATTGACCAGTTGAGGGCAGCCCCAGCCATTACAAATTTCAATAAGGGATTGGGTGTCCCTGTAGAGAGAGTTATCCAAATGAAAGTTAAAGTCCCCAAGGAAAGAAAATCCCGGAGGCCTATAGCAGAGAATACCAGAAAAACTTTCCGTGGGAAGGGAATTAATAGAAAAATAAAGAACTTCAAAGGGGTCCGAAGGAGCCGAAAGCTGCTGTGTGTGGCAGACCAAACCGTCCTTATACAGGACAGCTAGGCCACCGCCCCTTCGGCCCGTCCTGTCACATCTGGCAAGCTGATAGCCAGTCGGAATAGCCTCAACAAGATCTGGCCCTGAAGAGGCCGAGGCCCAGGTTTCGGTGATAAAGACCCAGTCAGGGTTCCTGAGGGACACAAAATCTTCAAATGCAATTCTATTCTTCATCAAAGATCTAGTGTTCATGAGATAGCCTGACATAGTGCAGTCCAGGCTTTGAGAGTGCGTGGGTGGCGCCAAAACTACATTATTAATCAGCACATTGCACTGAGTGCAGAGTAAACACTTTCTGCCTACTAATCGCTCAGGTTCAATAGTAAGGAGGCAGAGAGCCCTTGTTGGGCATAAGTCCAGAAGTTCCTCTCTAGAATAGTTTAGGGATCCCTGATGGAGTATAAAAGGAACAGCATCTCTGGCCCCTGGCGCGAACTTGGCGCGGACGGGTGCAGATGGGCTTGCCTTCGGCGCGCCACCGGCACCCCCGCGGCGTGCGTTCTCTGCGTACTCGCTTCTGCATCCGATTTTAAAGGGTGGGGAGGCGACTAGAGCGCCAACCTCCACTGGACCGGAAGTTGTCTCCATCCACACAATCGGGACCAAGGAGCCCGCGGTGGAACGGGGAGGACAATGGTACAGTGGAAGCGATTTAGCAAAATGACAATGAAAGTGATAAAAGCAATAAAAGAGGTATTCAAGTTATTTTTTTTAAAATTCAATGCAAATGTCATGAGCATAAGTAGGAGTAACAGCAACTAGATGGTAGCATTAGAAAGTTAGCAGCAATAGCGTACACCTCCTCATGCGCATCCACTGCGCGCTCGCTTCTGCATCCGGTTTTAAAGGGTGGGGAGGCGACTAGAGCGCCAACCTCGACTGGACCGGAAGTTGCCTCCCTTCACACAATCGGGACCAAGGAGCCCGTGGTGGAATGGGGAGGACAACAGTACAGTTCAAGCGATTTAGCAAAATGACAATGAAAGTGATAAAAGCAATAAAAGAGGTATTCAAGTTATTTTTTTAAAAAGTCAATGCAAATGTCATGAGCATAAGTAGGAGTAACAGCAACTAGATGGTAGCATTAGACAGTTAGCAGCATTAACATATATGCTCTGGTTTAAAAAATTATTGCTGTGTCTCTTTCTTGTTGTGTAACTTTTCCCTTGTTTGGTGCTGGTAAATGCCTCAAACTAAGTTGCTTTGCTAAGCCTTACTTTGCTTTGCCATAGCCATCCCGGACGCTTACAAGATCATCCGAAAAGACCGCACCAACCAAACAGGAGGAGGCATCGCCATCGTCCATAAGAAAACCATCAGAATCACGACCAGCTCCGACGATAACCTCATGACCGCCGAACACCTCCACTTCCAGATCCACACCGACCCCAGGACCACACGTAGAGGCACCCTCAACTACAGACCACCAGGAACCTGCACACAATTCAACGAAGACATCACCGACTTCATCAGCCCACATGCCCTCACCTCCGAGAACTACATTCTACTGGGAGACCTAAACTCCACCTGGAAAAGAAAAACGACAGCAACACCACCACCCTTCTGAACAACCTGGCCAATCTCGGACTCAAACAACTTGTTGACACCCCCACCCACCTTGGCGGACACACGCTCGACCCTATCTTCACCTCCAGCAAACACATCTCCTTCGACCACACCACAGCTCTCCATTGGACGCACCACAGCTGCGTTCACTTCAGCTACAAAAAGTCCACGACCCACAACCCCCCACAACCTATTCCTCGAAGAAACTGGAACAAAATCACCACCGACCAACTCTTCACATCGCTTAACCAAAACCCTCCAGCCATATCAGCGGACCCAAACCAAGCTGCCACCAAACTCACACAATGGATCACCCACTGCGCTGACAAATTAGCACCCTTGAAAAACCACCAGATCAAACAAGGTAGCAAAAAGGCCTCCTGGTTCAACGATGATCTTAAGAAATCCAAGAAGTTATGTCGTACCCTCGAAAAAACCTGGAGAAAAAACCCAACTACTGACAACCAGACCTCCTTCAAGGACGCCACCCGCAAACACCACCAATTGATCCGATCCACCAAGAAATCTGCATTCAAGGATCGACTCGACAACAACGCTCACAACAGCAAGGAACTATTCAACATCGTCAAAGAATTCACCAACCCCACCGCCGGCACCAACGACATCACTCCCTCTCAAGACCTCTGCGACTCTTTATCCTCTTTCTTCCACAACAAAATCGCCGACATACATAACAGCTTTGAAAACCAATCCGATGAACAGCCCACTCCACCCACCTCCGAACCAAAACAGCACTCTCACAACCTTATCGCCTGGAACCGAATCACCACTGAGTACACCATCCGCCTGATGAACTCCATTCACTCAGGATCGCCAACCGACCCATGTCCCCACCACATCTTCAACAAAGCAGACTCCATCATCGCACCCCATCTCCGCGATGTCATCAACTGTTCCTTCAACTCCGCTACCTTCCCAGAAAGCTGGAAACATGCCGAACTCAGCACCCTTATGAAAAAACCCACAGCAGACCCCTCTGAACTTAAGAACTACCGCCCCATCTCACTCCTCCCATTCCCTGCCAAAGTCATTGAGAAAGCCGTCAATAGTCAGCTCGCCGCCTTCCTGGAATCCAACAATTCCCTCGACCCTTCACAGTCTGGCTTCTGTGCCAAACAGCACCGAAACCGCCCTCATCGCAGCTACAGACGACATCCGAACGCTACTGGACAACGGAGAATCAGTTGCCCTCATCTTACTCGACCTCTCCGCCGCCTTCGACACAGTATGTCAGAGCACCCTCATACAACGCCTCAACAACGTCGGAATACAAGGAAAAGCTTTGGACTGGATCATCTCGTTCCTCGCCGGAAGAACCCAGAGAGTCCGCCTCCCCCCATTCAAATCAGAGGCTACCGAAGTCATCTCTGGTGTACCACAAGGATCTTCACTCAGCCCCACCCTCTTCAACGTATACATGAGTCCCCTCGCATCCATCGCGAGCCAACACAACCTCAACATCATCTCCTACGCAGACGACACCCAGTTGATTCTCTCCCTCACCAAAGACCCAAACATCGCCAAAACCAATCTACACGAAGGAATGAAAGAAGTAGCCGAATGGATGAAAAACAGCAGTTTAAAACTAAACTCGGACAAAACGGAAGTCCTCATCCTAGGATCATCCCCCTCTGCCTGGGACGCCTCATGGTGGCCACCGGCCCTGGGTACAGCACCCATACCTACAGATCAGGCACGTAACCTGGGCTTCATCCTAGACTCCTCCCTCTCGATGACCAGACAAGTCAACGCCGTCTCATCTTCATGCTTCAACATACTACGTATGCTCAAAAAAATCTTCCGCTGGATCCCCACCGAAACAAGAAAGACAGTCACCCACGCACTGGTCACCAGCCGACTGGATTATGGAAATACCCTTTACGCCAGGACCACAGCCAAACTACAGAAAAAACTCCAACGCATCCAAAACGCCTCAGCCAGACTCATACTGGACATTCCCCGTCAGGATCACATTTCCGGTCACCTGAAGGATCTCCACTGGCTCCCCGTCAATAGGAGAATAACGTTCCGTCTCCTCACCCACACACACAAGGCCCTCTACGACCTAGGACCCGAATGCCTCAACACACGACTGTCCTTCTACACACCCACCCGCCAACTACGATCATCCAATCAAGCTCTCGCCGCAATTCCGCGCATTCACAGATCCACCATGGGAGGAAGATCCTTCTCCTACTTAGCAGCCAAGACCTGGAATTCTCTCCCCACTCACATCCGACTTACACAGAACCACCTCTCCTTCAGAAAGCAACTAAAAACCTGGCTTTTCGATATGTAATGCCCCCTCCCTCCCTCAAGCGCCTTGAGACCCTCTGGGTGAGTAGTGCGCTATACAAATTCCTGAACTTGTACTTGAACTTACTGCTCACAGCCACAGCTACCAATGGTTGAGGTAAGGTTAAGTAAACGATACTGACAGGATCCAAGATGGTATCTATGAGTGTACTCCACGACAAGGCCCCACAGCCGGGTCCTATAGTACACCCATACCCTCTCAGCCAGCTTTAGAAGCATCAGTGGTCTGAAACAGCAAAGATTGTGTGCTTACATATGCATCCACTTAGGTTTAAGTGCCCTCTTGTCACTGCCTTATAAATAAACTGACTCACTCTTCGCCACATGCAGCCCCTGCCTAACCTCTTCCACTCCATCAAGCCCAAGCACAATTAGGAGTTACAAATCAGCATTAGCTGCTGAATCAGAGAAGATGAACATGAGGTGGCATTTACAATAATTCACAGGCATGGCTAATTTTCTCCCTTTCCCAAAGAAGTTGGGTTACATTTGCAAACCAGCTTACGTGGTCACTAGCCAAACCGCTGCTGGATTTGGGAATAATTTACTCTGGGAATCCCTCAAATTGGGCGAAAGAGATAGAAAAGTGGTGGAGCCATCAGATCAAAGTCAGGGGCGGGCGTCACGTTGATGGGTGGGTGCATAACTAGCAGCAGAAACTATGAACTTCCATCTGTAGTCTATTAGTACATTAGTGTATATATATATATATATATATATATATATATATATATATATATATATTTAAAAACAAAAGCTTCTCTCAAACAAATTGGCAACAAAAACCTTAGCAAAGCGGTTCCGTCTACAATTAATAAAGGGGGTTTTGTTGGCTAGTAATAAACATTTTTCAAAACACAAAACAATTTGTTTCCAATTCTGCAGTGTAGATCCTTATAACTAATCCGATTACATGCCTGACAAAAGCGCTCATGTTTCAGTTTGACTTTTGTCCTCCTACAACGTGACATGTAGAAAGATTCTCTTCGCCCTGATGGGATTTTAGCAGTCGGTCTGCGTGGTGGGTAAAGAGGTCCTTTTATTCTCTCTCTTTCTCGCTCTCTCTGTATGTCCCAGTGATAACACAAGTTGTTCCACCAGCACGAAGCACCTGACCAGCCTGAAACATGTACAGCTAAAGAATGCCAGCTTCACACTGAACTCCAGCAGGTCCCATTCTATTCCAGCACAGAGCCACACCTGGAAAGGTGGAAAATGGATCCGGCTTCAGGTTCCGATGGAGGGCCTGATTTAGCATTTGTCAAACAGGTACTGAGTCAAAAGCATCGTCCCTACCCGGTTTCCCTCATTTCCTGAGCCAAAGGCTATAATGCATTTGTAATCCAGCGGACAGACAATCCACTATGCTTGTGACAGAGTAACCCATCCACTAAACTCTAACCCAGGCCCTGAGTTACCAGTGGGAACAATAACTAGATATATGGTGACACACACACAGTTGAGGCTTGCTGAAGTCCACTGGAGCACCAGAGACAACAGAACAATCAGGACGTATAGAGTTGGGAGACAGGAATCTTACTACTTCAGAAGGGAGAAATGGACCAGTGCTATACAAGATCAACCCATAACAAAACATAACAGGAATATTACTACAACATACGTTCAACCTTAGGTGGCCCCTCTTGGTCCTATCAACAGATAATGATGTTATTCATTACGAAACCTAATGGTACTAATTGTATTGATCACGCTGTCAAATAGATTCTTGTGGTGATTGAGTTGAGTTGTTCCTCAGTTCGGTGGAATTATGGGCCCCTATAATGACGAGAGTAATTAATACTGCAATCCGCTGTGGCTTACCGACCTCCTAGTCCACTACTATAATTGTCCCTATTTTTAAAAAGGGTAACAGGGACGACCCACAATGTTATCGCCCCATTTCCCTGATTGATGTATCCACCAAAATCTTGGGAAGGGGGATATTAAACCGGCTGTCCGAGTGGACAGAAGCTAATAATATCATCTCAGGCGTACAGTACGGTTTCAGGAAGGGTCGTTCCACGAGTGACCAATGCTTGAACCTCTATATGATAGCTGCTAAATACACTATGGCCAGCGATGAATCCCATTACATGGGGTTCATGGATCTGGCAGCTGCTTTTGACCATGTCAATAGAGGCAAGCTTTGGAACATGATGACCAGTATGGGGTTAGAGGTTGGCCTCATTAACATTCTTAGGGAATTGCACAGTAACACCTCAGCGCAAGTCAGGTATAACACTGAGGGTGGATGCACTGATTCCTTTCAATGTAAAAGTGGGGTACGTCAAGGCTGCATCCTGGCGCCTTTTTTATTCTCCCTTTATATTAATAATCTTGAGCAGCATCTCCTACAGTTGGGATCTGACTGCCCCCGAGTGGGGTCGCGTCATGTCCCAGTGTTACTTTACGCAGATGACGCGGTCCTCCTCGGACGCACACCAAAGAGTCTACAGATTTTAATTGATGGTTTTGTTTCTTTTATGGGTTCATTGGACCTTTCTGTCAATTTGGGTAAATCGTACGTTTTAACTGTTGGTAAAAAAAACCCTCAACAAATGTACCTTTATGATTGGGAGTCATAAGATGGAGAAGGTTAAATCATTCTCATATCTGGGCGTATTATTTGATGGTTTATTAAAATTTAATGCCCTGATAGAGGATCGCTGTCGTAAAATGAATGCCACCAATGGGGCTATAGCTGGTTATGGTCGAAGGCTGGGGAGGTGGTGTCCCGAACAGGTGATGATCCTGTATAACTCAATGTGCTGCTCTAAAGTTATCTATGGGGCAGAGGTGTGGGTGCTTTGTATACACTTGTCAACTGCAGCGGGAGGAGAACAAACATCTTCGCTCCGTCCTGAAAGCCCCACACAGCTTGGCAGCCGCAATAGCACACAGGGAGTTAGGGATCCCCTACCTTGAAGACGCGATAAAGGTTAGGCCAATCTTAGCCTGGCTTAAAATCTGGATAAACCCAGAGGCGAGCCTAAGCAGGGAAATATTGAAGGACTGCCTGGGCAGAGAAAAATGGTCGCGAATCCCGTGGCTCAGCTATGTAAAGTCTGTATTGGTAACTCTGGGCCTAGGAAATCTTTTTATTGATCCGACAGCGATCACTCCCCAGCATAAGACAATTGCTAAAAAAGCGTTTTTGGAACACAAAGCCACACAGAGAACAGAACATGATATGCCTAAAACGACAGTGTGCGCATATAACCTTGTAAAGACCACAGAAGGAACGGAACCTTACCTATACCTGTTACACAATGCACAAGAAAGGTTTTTAATGAACCGTTTTAGGCTCAATTTTTTTACCATATTTATTAGGATCACCATTAGGGTATTCACTTACTATTGAGCAGAAGGGAACCTGCGGCTGCGACAATAGATCTCCGCAGGATTCCCTTCATTTTGTATTGTTATGTCCATTTTATTCTGAACCCAGGCGTAGATTCTTGGTTGACATCCTGAAAAAATCTAATATAAAATGTGCCAAAGAGGCCTTGATTTTTTTACAACAGGCGTCGGACCCCCTCACATTGTGCTGTATTATCAATTTTATCAAAGTAGCCGTTCGATTAAGAGCTACTAGAGAGGGGGAATTGTGAGACTTTCGTGATTGGTTTTAATGAATTATAAGGTTTTATTCAATTTACTGGGATTTTGTTGTTGTACTAAAATTAGGATACATGCTAATCTGTTGGTTTGTTTATTACAAGAAATGAACTGAATGTACTTTTAATTTTTGTACTTTTATGGTGATTTTTAATCATCGAATAAAGAACCCAATGATGATGATGAGTTAGTCCAATGTGTCACCAGACTCTGCTACCACATCGCAATGCAGTACAGTCCACAAACCAGCTACCTTCCGGTCACTTATTTAGTTCAAGCTCATACTCACCTTCTCTGACAAGAGGCCAAACACCCTGTCCAATTTCCCTGCCTGCATGATCGAAGTCGCCAGATGAATGAAAACCCAACTGCCTCAAAGTCAACACAGGCAAGATGCAATAGTAGTTTTCAGCAAAAGCATCTCGCTCTTGTAGTCCACTTGGTGTCCTGTCAAACTCGCACCCACCCCATTGCCCTTCTTGACAACCCAAGCAAAGATGTTCGGAATAGTAATTGGTAACCAACTTCCCATGACCGGTCAATTGAACGCAGTCTAAATCCCCTGCTTCCATACACTCAAGATGATCTTCAAATGGCTCTCCATCAACATTTGCAGAAACATCGTCCAAGCCCTTATCACCAGCAAGCTGGACTACAGCAAAGCACTATGCTGGAATCATCGCTCAGCTGATCAGAAGACTCCAGACCAGACCCAGGCTCAACCTCCTACCCCGTGCTCATGATGGAGCGGGATAGAAAACAGAAATCTGTTTAAACCCGTGAAGTCACACTTCCATAAATAAATTAATAATGCTAACAATTTGTGCTGTGTGTATAATAATTCAACCTAGTTTAAAGTTACATTACATTACAGAACACGCGGGAAACTAATATGTGTGCTCATAAATGTGCAATATGTTGCATTCTCATGTATGTGGAAAATAATAAATTAATCTTGTCTATCGTCATGTCATAACTAATAGCAGCTGTTTTTAAAATAATGGCATGTGCTTATTTTGCTTCCCTTGTCTATGTGGTGTCACTATATTCTTTATAGGTGCATAAAGAACCCTGCTGGATTTATGAAGACTGGTAGATATAAAATGCTGCTTTATTTGTGCTTTACTGCTAGGTAATTTAGACTAATGGGTTAATTATTAGCAATGATGGGAGGCAACAGAACAAACTGTATTTCTTGCATTAATTATTCTTTGTGTTTGTTTATATAATAGTTTTACAAGTGAAGCTTAGAGATGGCTGCAGAAAAATAGTACCCTTTTAAAAGTGGCGCAGGGACAGTGGCGCAGAAAATTGACGCTTTCTGAAAGAGGCCTAATGATGAAAATGGCTCAAGTGAAAATAATTCCAAGAAGGATGGAAAAGGCCTCTGAGCTTTTATTTTGAAAGGTCTTGGAATGAACTGCTAAAAATATGACTTTTTGGAGAAATTTGCTAACGTTTGCTAACGTGCCATGGGAGTTTAGAGCTGACTAGCTCAAGGTTAAAAGGAAACTGTCGCTACAAAATGTAGCAGCCTAAGGAGAAGCTGCCAAGACTTCTAAATGAACAATGGACTAGTGAATTTGCCCGGGCATGTAAGAAGGAGGTGTCACAGTTTACTGTGGTACGAGGTGGCTCAGCCAATGGAGAACTAGAATTCGTCTGCTGGAATGTGAAAAATAGTTAGCTCAGCTAATTTAGGGTATAAGAATAGGTTCAGAGAACACATAGTTGGCTTACGCTCGAGAAATCTGGAGGACGATGTTATGCTGATGGACTTTACACGTGAGGACAGGAGTTTTTATTAATTACTTTATTATTAGGTGATGAGGGTAGAGACAGAGATATAGTTAGGATTTTGGAAAATGCTTAATTTTACTTATTTCTGCTAATGAATAATAATTCTTGATTTATGCTCTTTTTATTAATACTGAATAAATCTTTCTTTATGACATTTTCTAATGCTTGTTTAATAAAATACCAAAACCTAAGTTTTTTTAGATGTGTTAAATTAAACTTTCTAAAATGACAAGCTGGTCTTGATTATTGCAGATGGTTTAAACAACTATATTTAGATCTTATCGCCTCATGATTCAAGCGCTCTATTGTTGTTATGGGCCTAGTGTTGTAGTGTAAGTTTTGTGGTAGTAGATTGTGTCATTTGTGCAATATTTTGGTGAGAGCGCTGGATCAATTTCTGGTAGCCATCGGACGGTTTATATATGTTGTTTTTGACATACATGTTACATGCATGATACATATATGTTGGTAAATTCATAGGATTAAGTTTTAACACATGTTGAGTTTGTTTATTTTGTGCTATGTGTGTACCGGTACAAAAACTGTGTGATGAGAAAGTAGTCATGCAGAATATCTGATCTGTTTCTGTGATATCGCCGAGTATCACTGTTGGTATCGCCGTGTACCAGAAGTATTGTCGCCGTGCAATACAGTGTTGTCGCCGTGCAACACAGTTTTAGGGCTAGGTGTGAATCTTGTATAGTGAGGGTTTTCTAAGAAATTAGAGCAGCATGAGAATAGGGACAAAGCGCCTTCCATAAAACTCACTGTGATAAGAGTATTAGTTATATTCGAGCTTGAGTGAAGGGTAGAGTAATGTCGGTGCATGATTATCTATAAACAGGTTAGAGTCCTGTACGGGTACATGTTTTATATCTATAAACAGGTGAGAGCCCTGTACGGATAACGGTGTTATTTTGCTAACGGTGCATGATTTCTATAAACAGGTGAGAGTCCTGTACGGATTTCATGTGTGTCTGAAGTTAGGGAATTTTCAGTGTGAAAGTGCGTGATTGTTTTGTAAGGTATGTTCAAGTGGAACTCTTAGATACTGTCACTTCGCGGTGCGTTCAGAGGAAAATGAGTTCATATTCTTACGTGTTAGAAGGGTAGGGTAAGAGTTGCTCTACTGACAAATGGAAATTATCCTTAGTGTGAATAGCGCCGTCTATTCCGAAGTGTGGATACTTGAATGTATGTAAACTATCCTAATTAGAGAAGCAGACAGATGTGTTTCGTTTTATATATTCACTAAAATGTACCAAAAGTAATTCTAAGGTACTTAGGAAAGTTCAGGATAAAGTCTGTACCATTCTAAGACTTTTTATGATGTTGTGCAGTGTTTAAATACATTTAAAAGCTCTGCACGTTAATAAAACTCAAATCAAAAGTGTTCAGCATAGTTGAAAAGTATAAAAAGGTGAACTGTGCTATTTTAAAACATTCAGGAGCATTTTAGAATGTTCTGTGTTAATTAGGCTATAATTAAAAGTATTCCACGTTGTTAAACATTTTTAAGTAAGTAAAAAGCGATTAGTATTCATTTTATAAACATTCCATACTTTAAATTGTAATAATAAATCGTTCTCCGTAGTTTAAATCCATTAAATTGTGCCCCGATCAAAAATTGTAAGGGAGGGGCTGGTTTTAGGAGTGGGAACGTGTGAGGAGAGAGCCTGCAGCTGCAGCAGCTGCCTACGTCAGAATTGCCGCGCTCGGATTGGCTAGAGCGTCAGCATTGTAAATGAAAAACTGCCCCCTGATTGGCTGAGGTGTCGTTATGCTGTAACAAGCTAAACGTCTACTTTTGTTCCCTTTATTTCAATAATACAGTTAAATTAAACACTGATGCGTGTGGCAAGCACACTGTATGAAGAATAATTAATATCTGTCAATTAGCGTTAATAAGCATGAGGGTGTGAGAGGAGAGAAGCACCAGCAACAGTAATAACAATAACATTATAGTTCAAGTTTAGCGTTGTAATTGGCTGAACATTTCGAACATTGTGTTCTAATTGATTAAAGCATCCGGAGCGTCAAAGAAAGGGAACGCTCTAATTGGCTGAAGAATCGTCAATAGCACTGAATCTGGATAAAACGCGTTGACTTTAAAACTAGTTATTTACTTTAAATGTCCCCAGTGTAGTCTTTCTCTTCATTTTGGCAGCGCTATTGTAAATTAAATACATTTTGTGAAGGAGGGGGGATATCGAAGAGCCGAGTGGGAGAGCTGCTAGCTGCAGCGGCTGCTTGCGTCAGCCGCCGCGCTGCCATTGGCTAAAACGGCCCGTCGCGTCATCGCAAGGCCGCGCACCCATTGGCTGTTGACGCGCAGCGTCATACAGGGGCCGCGACCTTATTGGTTAAGGCTCCGTGAGCTGCGCCCTGATTGGGCAAAGCCCTGTAACTGTGTATAAGTGTCCTGTAATAAAATATAAGCGTTAAAACATCGCTTTAGCACCTTTTTCCTCAATGCTTTAATGTTTTATAAGAGAGAAGCATGTAGTAAATAATTTGAACGAGCGAGTACACTAGAATGAAATTTCATAAATAATAACAAAGTAAATATTCCCGTTTTGGATATTCCTTCCTAGTCACGCTATTGTTTTTAAGTTACTGCTAATGTGTAACAAGCGCGCGAGAAAGAAGAGTAAGAGAGAGAATATATTAACAGCAGCGCTCGTTAGAGTTACAGCGGTGGTTACATACGTCATAAGCCGCCGTGCTGTGAATGGCTGAAACATCGCAAGCAGCGTTGTGATTGGCTGATGTCATAGTGGTCGTGCTGTTATTGGTTGATGCACGTTGCCACTGTTTGCCAAATTATTTACAAATTAGTAAAGTCACCGCTTTAGTTTTTGACGCGCTACAATTGACTCCTGCGCGTAATCACTGCCAAGTTGTTATTAAAGTATCTAGAGAGTCTTTAGTTGAGTAGTGACACAGTAAGTTATTCGCAAAACGTATTAAGAGTATTAAGCGCTTATGGTGCGTTTTAAGTGAGGCATATGTGGAAAGTAGAGTTGAGAATGCGTGTCTCAGCTGATGATATGTGTTGTGAATATTGCGCGCTGTATTAGGATCGCATTTTACGAAGGGAGAGAGACTGCAGCAATAACAGCATACGTCACAGCAATAGCTATGCTGTGATTGGCCGATGCGCGCCGCCGTGCTCTGATTGGTTGCGTGTTGTAGCAGCCGCGGTGATTGGCTGATGTCCATTGTTTACATTTGCTCTAGCGCTAGTGCTTAGAGCTTCGTTTTTTAAAATTAAAATTGCCGGGAATTCTGGTGAAATTGCGTTTGCATGTCATATTCTATACTTGTCAGTGCAGACCTTATATGCAAATAGATGTGCAAGATTGAGCACAGATTTAAAGGAAGACACATTTTAAGAGCATAGTGCTCAGTCCTCTCATGGTTTCCCATCAGTGTGGGAACAGGGCATTGGTTTACTGAAAGAGTGTTGTCAAATGCCCTGGCAATGAAGCACATGTAAATAAAAAGTTCTTTTTCATACTCCATTGTTTTTATAAGGCAGATGTTTTGAATAGCAACATTCCAAGAGGGATAAAAGCTTATTATTATTTTACTGCTTTAGTGATAAGTTTATTAAAGTACATGCTTGTAGCTTACTCTTCACAAAGAAACTCCTAAGAGATGATAAATTGTTTTAAGGGGAATGTAAGATTGTGCAGCAAAATTAAATAAATAAATATTTCCAAGCATTTTGATACTTACTGTAATTACTGGTGTAATTTAGAAGGTTGCGCTGTGTTCAAGGTAGCAGCAAGACATTATATGTAAATTAAGGCAAAACAGATTAGGTTTTCTTTTTTACAGGTATATGTTGCAGAAGGTGTGTAAGTGAAAAATAAGTACATTTAAAACACATGTGATTATATGTTGGTATTATTGTTATAAATAAATATTTTGCGTTGTTACTGTTTTTGCAAATTGATATTTTTCTTTACAGGTTAATTATAATTAGTGATACAGGTAAATTAGGAGATATATTAAATTGACCAAATTATTAAGTTTTCTACACCTGATAGTATTAAATTAATTAATTAATTGATCAGCAAACGCTGCAAGGCAAATTTAGAGAGTACGTTTACCAAATTAATTAAATAAAATGTCTTCCTTATATAAGAAAATGAAAAAGGTTGTTGCTAAATGCGAGAGTAAATTAAAGATTCCCAAATTAGCGAAAATAAATAATAAAGGTGTCAGAGTAGAAAATGTTGATCAATGTAAAATTGATGTTGTAAATATGGATCAGAACAGAAATTCAAGAAGACCCCCAAAACAGGTTAATACAACGCCAAAAGTGTCAGATCAGATTGATAAAGTGCCAGTTCAGAATTTTACTAAAATTAATGCAATTGAAAAGCATGATGAAATGCTTGGTACATCTGGAATTAATATTCCTGATTATGTAAATTCATCAAATGATTTAAAGGAGTCCATGAAAATTATGGAAACGGAGATAGTCCCTGTGCTGGGAAAGGATGAAATTAGTTCCGCAAATTTAAAGGTCCCATTAACTGAAAAGGTTTATTCTATTGTATTTGAAATTGAATTAATAGGGATTACAACTCAGCAAGAAACAGAGATGACTTCAGTTCTGGTAAGTGAGAAGTCTGACATAGACCTAATTGAATTGACACAGTCAGACGAGTCAAAATTATGCTCAAATGAAAAGGAGATTGAATTAAATGAGCTGAATGAACAGCTACAAATACAGCGACAGGTAATGATTCAGCAGAATGAGATGGCTTCACTGCCATTACAAATTTTTGTTAATGAACAGACAGACAATATAGATACAGGATTAAATAAAGATCAAGAAAAGAGTCCAAAAAGAATAAATGCACTTCCAGAATGTTGGAATAAAATTGATGTTCTTTTGAGTGAAGACATCAAAGTAAAGGATGCAATTGATCAACAGATTGAAACATTAACTTCTGCAGGTTCACTTTTCAGAAATGCAAATTTAATTAAAAGATTGATTGATGATATTCAATTGGCAGAAAGGTTTGTTGGCGTGATATATGCAGCATACAAAATGAATGATGAACATGCTTTGAGTTCACTAATACTAACATCCATAGTTGAAACATGGCAAGTAGTCAAAGACTTACGAGATGATGCAACTCATGAGGAGAGAAACACATGGTTGAGTGCAGATTATAAACAGCGAGATGAGAATGAGATTCGGATACACAAAGATGACAGAGTAGTTTTGCTAAATAGCATAATTACTGATATGGACAATATGTACCATAAAATTGCAGAATTTCTTTACCAGAAGTGTCTAACATATCAGCAAGTGAACACAATTAAGAGAATAATTGTGAGATTGGGAACAGAATTACAGGAGAGTGGTTCATTGAACAGATTACAAATAGATTACTGTGAAATGTCACTGCATGATAAACTGTGCTACATTTTTGTGATTTTCTGTTTGATTACAAAATGGGTTGAAACATTTCAGATGCGACGTAATGATGAAATTATTGTTGCAAAGTTATCAGATAACAGAAAACATATTGAAAACAGATTGCTCCATTGTACAGATAGAATAGAAATTTCAGATGTTGAGGAGCATAAGAATGTTACTATAAAAGAAAGAGATGCAGAAATGTGCCTAGCTGCAGGTATAAAGTGGACAGATATTCTTCCACTTGTTTTGATGTTTCTGAGAAGTACTACTGATAAAAAGACAGATTTAAGTCCACGTAATATTATGATGGACAAGGTCATGAGACAGACATTCATACCAGAGAAGAGAATGATGACTATCAATGATGGCATCAATTTGGAGAATTTAAGGAATTTATCAGATGAAATGATTTCTGTGTTTGATGAAGATGAAACTGAAGTGCAAACAAGAGAAAAAGAACAAGTACTTGATCAGTTACCAGGTAAAAGGATCAGGAAAAAGGTTCGTCTAAAAGGAAATTCTCTAGTGCCAAGGTGGCAGAAAAGGAGGCTAGTCAGTCTTGTCACAATAAATGCAGAGAAGTGCAAAAGACTGAAGAGGTGGATTGACACTGGCCATACTTTTCGTGTATCTACACCTGAAAATCCTGATAAGGATAGTGTCACAATTGATGATTCAGATTCTGAAGAAGAGCCTGAAGAGAATCCAGATCTTGAAGATCGACAAGTTGGTCGACATCTGGAGAACATGAATAGAAAACAAGCCTTGATTGAAGAAGACTTGAAAGTTGTGACTGAAGACTCAGAAAATGATGGAAATCTGCCAGAAAAAGAAGCAGAAGAAGAATGTGATCAGATTGTGATTCAAGACCAGGAGAGTATTGAAAAGCAGAAAAGTAACTCTGAAAGCAGGAACAGGAATTCTGAAACTGGGAAGTTGAAGGTAATTGAAGAAAAAAATGAATTGCCAAGTACCAGCTACAAAGATGATGTTCCTAACGGAGTGAAGCTGCCGAGTAAAGAAGTACCTGAGTCCAGAATGGAAATGTCTGACACTGAAACTAATGAGAGTGATGAAGATTCTCAGATGAGAAAATTCAGAAAAGGAGCTTGGAGAACAGAATGTAATGTGACCAAGCAAAAGAAGAAATTACCAAGAAAAAGTGATGAATGGCCAGGAGAAAATGAAGGCCTAAAATTCAAATTGAGATACAGATCAAAGAAACAGATTGATGAGATATCAAGTCAAAAAGATTCTGAAAAGAAAAGTGAGGCAGGAAAGAAAATAGAAGTGATACCTGTAATGGAGGTAAATAGTCACAGTCAAAAAGAGATTGAAGACAAAAGTGACAATGATTGAAGTACATACCTGTTAAATTTTTAGGTTTCTGTTTTTGGCATAAGGCTGAAGAAATCTTGTTAGGCGACACAAGGACGAAGAAATTATGTTACCTGAAAAATTAATTTGTGACATTAGGTCGAAGAAAAACTGTTAGAAGGTTTAAAGAGTATAAAAAAAAAAAAAAAAAAAAAAATTGAAAAAGGGGGGTGTTAGAAATTTTTAGAAAATTTAGGTAAATTTTTTAAAATTTTTGTTTTATTTTTCTTTGCAAGCTTAATGCAAATATAATTCTGCTTTGGTTAATTTAGGTTATTGTTCTTTGAGAAATTAATAAGGAGAAGTTTAAGGTCAATATGACAAGCAAGATACTGACATTTTATTAGTTATAGTTTTGCAACACTTTTATTGAAACTTAGTTGTATGATACACAAGAGAATGAAATAGAACTAGAGGGGTTTCTTAAAACTCAATATGAGAATTGTAGATAAACTGATGAGATAAGTCTTTAGAAATACTAACACAGGTGAAATTGAATCGTGTTCATCTTAGATAAAATCTTTGCTAAAATATTGGGTGGTGGTGTGGTGATTTGTTAATCACCAGATGAGGGAGTTGATGGAGCGGGATAGAAAACAGAAATCTGTTTAAACCCGTGAAGTCACACTTCCATAAATAAATTAATAATGCTAACAATTTGTGCTGTGTGTATAATAATTCAACCTAGTTTAAAGTTACATTACATTACAGAACACGCGGGAAACTAATATGTGTGCTCATAAATGTGCAATATGTTGCATTCTCATGTATGTGGAAAATAATAAATTAATCTTGTCTATCGTCATGTCATAACTAATAGCAGCTGTTTTTAAAATAATGGCATGTGCTTATTTTGCTTCCCTTGTCTATGTGGTGTCACTATATTCGTTATAGGTGCATAAAGAACCCTGCTGGATTTATGAAGACTGGTAGATATAAAATGCTGCTTTATTTGTGCTTTACTGCTAGGTAATTTAGACTAATGGGTTAATTATTAGCAATGATGGGAGGCAACAGAACAAACTGTATTTCTTGCATTAATTATTCTTTGTGTTTGTTTATATAATAGTTTTACAAGTGAAGCTTAGAGATGGCTGCAGAAAAATAGTACCCTTTTAAAAGTGGCGCAGGGACAGTGGCGCAGAAAATTGACGCTTTCTGAAAGAGGCCTAATGATGAAAATGGCTCAAGTGAAAATAATTCCAAGAAGGATGGAAAAGGCCTCTGAGCTTTTATTTTGAAAGGTCTTGGAATGAACTGCTAAAAAGATGACTTTTTGGAGAAATTTGCTAACGTTTGCTAACGTGCCATGGGAGTTTAGAGCTGACTAGCTCAAGGTTAAAAGGAAACTGTCGCTACAAAATGTAGCAGCCTAAGGAGAAGCTGCCAAGACTTCTAAATGAACAATGGACTAGTGAATTTGCCCGGGCATGTAAGAAGGAGGTGTCACAGTTTACTGTGGTACGAGGTGGCTCAGCCAATGGAGAACTAGAATTCGTCTGCTGGAATGTGAAAAATAGTTAGCTCAGCTAATTTAGGGTATAAGAATAGGTTCAGAGAACACATAGTTGGCTTACGCTCGAGAAATCTGGAGGACGATGTTATGCTGATGGACTTTACACGTGAGGACAGGAGTTTTTATTAATTACTTTATTATTAGGTGATGAGGGTAGAGACAGAGATATAGTTAGGATTTTGGAAAATGCTTAATTTTACTTATTTCTGCTAATGAATAATAATTCTTGATTTATGCTCTTTTTATTAATACTGAATAAATCTTTCTTTATGACATTTTCTAATGCTTGTTTAATAAAATACCAAAACCTAAGTTTTTTTAGATGTGTTAAATTAAACTTTCTAAAATGACAAGCTGGTCTTGATTATTGCAGATGGTTTAAACAACTATATTTAGATCTTATCGCCTCATGATTCAAGCGCTCTATTGTTGTTATGGGCCTAGTGTTGTAGTGTAAGTTTTGTGGTAGTAGATTGTGTCATTTGTGCAATATTTTGGTGAGAGCGCTGGATCACTCACATCACCCTGCACCTCAAAGAGCACCACAGGCTGCAACGCCCCAAATAATCACTCTTCAGACTCCTCACACACAAACATTACACACTATTGGCCCCCCACGCACCTCAACTGCATTAACTTCACAAACCTACCACATACCTCCTCTCATCCGTACTCATACTAGTATTCCGCACCCCCACACATATGCAGAACCAAATCTAGAGGTTGTGCCTTCTCCTACCTCATCCCAAAGCCTGGAATGACCTACCCCTGCACATCAGGTCTTCAGCAAGAAACTGAAGACCTTGGCTCTTCACTTAGCCCCATCCTTGGCTCAGTCCATACATCCATCTTCTTCGGGATACCTCCTGCTTGAGTTGTGCTCTATACATATAACATAAGACGATTCTATTTGATCCTGTACAGCTTTTTATGATTGATCCAATATGATTCGGCACTTATATTGCGCTCAGCTACTCCACGGAGTGTCCGGGCGCAGTAGCAGCTGAAAGTTAAGGAAGAGAGCATGTTCAGTTTATCGAGAAAAAGCTGGTTTCAGCTTCTTTTTAAACACCTTGGATTGCTTAAGGCACGTAATTCCACGGGGAGCTGCCGCCCTCAGCAAGGTAAGTTATCTGCCTCCGGTTTTCTGTCTATGAATCCTGGGGCGGTGTACCAGGAATTTATTGGAAGTTTGAAGTTGTCTTGGCGGGTTGCAGAAGCTAAATCTGGTACTCAAGTAGGTAGGACCTTTGCCATCAAGGGCGGCATGAAAAAGCACCAAAGACTTGAATTTCCCTCTCTCACTGATAGTAAGCCAATGGAGATGCCGAAGATGTGGCCTAATGAGCCCCTCCTTGGGAGATTCAGTCAAACTGCCGCATTCTGGATCACCAGACGTTTGTCCAGGAGATATTCTGGAAGGAGGGGATACAGAGCATTGCCATAGTTGATACGTGATGTGATTATTGCTTGAATTACTGTTTTCTTAGCATGGAACGGTAGGCGTGGCAAATATTTCTTCAGAGATCTCATGATCCCAAAACAAGTTCCCACTATCCTTTTGATTTGGTGCCCAAATGACAGCCTGTCATCAAACCAAATACCCAAATTATTTACTGGCTCTCCTTGGGGATCCAGTGGGCGAACATCGTCTGGCCAAAATGTTAGCCAGAATGCAGGAGGAAATTCCCCGAAGAGGTTAATTTCAGTTTTATCCTCATTGCATTTCAGTTGCGCTTTTGCTAGCCAGTGAAAGACTGCGGTAAGACATGTTTCTACATGAGAACTTACATACTCTTTTCCCTTATTCCAAGAAAAGAGCAACTGGGTCGTCCACATAGGAGATCACTTTTGCTCCTAATTTATCTGCTAACTGGATTAGGGGTATAAGATAAATGTTAAAAAGAGTAGGGCTCAACACCAAACCCAGAGGGACCCCTGTGCCCACCTTTTGACAACCTGCTGAACAGAAAGATCCAGATTTGTTGGCTTCAGTTTTCAAGGAAGGATTTTAGCCAACTCCCTGCTAACCCTGTCACTACTATCTCCTGCAGACGATCTAAAAGAAGGGCATGCAGAACTGTGCCGAACGCTGCTGACAGATCCAATACCAGTGCTGCTATATCCCCTGTGTCCAGGGTACCCCTAATGGATTTTGCTACCTCTACTTGAGCAGTTTTTGTGCTGTGCAGGACCCTGAAGCCTGATTGACTCGAGTGAAGGAACCCATTGAACTCCAAATACTTCTACAGTTCTCTATTTACCTGCTTCTCAAGTATCTTAGAAAAAGCCGGAAGTAGAGAAATGGGCCTGTAATTAGATGGGGTGGCTGGATCTGCTGTAGGTTTGTTTTAGCAGGGGAAGTATCATTGCCTGTTTACAAACTCTAGGAACCGTGGCTGGTTCTAGCGATAAATTAATAATCTTATTGACCGTTGGGTTGATGACCTCCACGCCGGCAGATAACAGTTGGGGGATGGTGTCGATCGGGGATCTTGATTTTAACATTTTGAGAGCAGTAAGGGAGCCCTCCAAAGAGACTACTTCGAAGGAGCTCAGTTTGGGATTGCTTACAGGTGGCTTCAAATATGGAGTTTCAACTTCAGTAGCCAGTCTTCTACCCACTCCTAGGCTTGCCTCTATCCATTGGACCTTGGAGGCAAAGAAACCAGCCAATTCTTCACACCATTCAGTAGAGGCTGCCTTGGAGTGAGTACAGGCCAATGGGGGAAATAAAACTCTTGACTACTGTCAAAATCTCCTTTGAATTATTTCCTGATTTCACCATGCACTCCTCATAATACATGCGTATAGCTTTTAGTATGGCAGCATAATAGTTCTTTTGTGCTTTTTTGACGGCATTTTAATCCAATGAATTATATTCCCTCCTCCACTTGCCTTATAATGTCTTATAGTGTTGTTTTGCCAATTTAAGAGTGGCTGAGAAACAGGGTTTAGAGGGAGTGTCTCTCGATCCTTTATACTGGAGGGTGGGGGCCTTTTTCTTCAATAACATTTTTGATACAGTTATAGCATTTACGTGCATAATCTTCGATTATTTCTGATAGCTCAGGATTGTTCTGAGTTAAACCCTCCATAAATTCAAGAGGATCGATCTTATTGAAGGCGTTCACCCTCATGAGTTGTCCAATGGGAAGCTGATCCCGTTTATTAAGGGGCTGCCATGAAAACTTAATCCAAAAGTGATCAGACCAGATCAAAGGTAGTGGGACTTCCATTGGTAGAGCCACGTTGGAGCAGACTTGATCTAAAATGTGACACCCTTGATGCGTTGGTTTCAACACAAATTGTTTCATGGTTAACTGATTCATAGAATCATTAAATTTTGGCTAGGTGTGTGCTAAATAGATAGTGCATACATACCCGCTAGCTGATGCCAGTTAGTCAAAAAGAAGGCGCAAGTGCAATTTAGAGAATTAGAAACCTACAAAAAATGTATTCCATCCTCTTTACTGAATGGGCTTTACCGAGAGCAGACGCGACTAGCCCGGACTCTGATACCCAGCTACCACCCTACACATACATGTTGAACCCGCCCCCCAACATCTATTATCTGCCGTTATTCCATTACAGGTGGAGATGGGGCGACCATGTAAAGACGTATTAATGTATGATCCCAAAGACTATGCTGGGTTGTAGGGCGGCGTTTCATGTTTGCAACTAGTGCTGCCAATAACCTCACAAGGCGGATTCATCTTCCCGCACTCACCGGTACAGAAGTAGAGCAGCAGCATAGAGAAGGAATCCAATAATAAGAGGAAGCGCAGTGCCAGTCGTAAGAAGTTCAGAGTACCTAGGAAAGGAGGACAGAGTCAGTCCCACATCTAAGAAATAAAAAACAAAAACACTCAATAAAAACTAAAATCTCTGCATTGTTATCTAGTAAGGAGTGAGTGAGAAAATACGGCATTGTAAAAGTGAACATATTAGTGATTTGGCAAGTGAGGAACAAGTGATCTGGTGACTGAGCAAGAGCGAGCAATCCAGTGCAAGAGAGCAAGTCAAAGTAAGCATTTACCGAGAGTAATGAGCTGTAGTGACATGTTTCTATAGTGCACTGAAGTACAAACAAGGCCCACCAGATAAACACCTGCAGGCACTGATGCTGGGATACTAGCACAAGAGGCAGAATGTGTGGACATTTATGCCTGATGATAGAACTGGGTGTGCAAATAGTGCATTGCTCAGGTTGCGATAAGGTCATAGGAGGATGTAAGGAGAGATGGCTTCTTTTGTTTTTCGAACAGCATTTGGTTTGTGAATGACTCGCGGAGTAGTCACGTACATTTCGCATTTTCCTGTCCTGGAATCACAAGTAGGTGTACTCAAGCAAAAGGAATGGGGCAACTGTGTTTCTAGGAAAATACCCATGGTTGTCATGGCAGTCTAAGAAAAGGAGTTCTCCGCATTGGTGCACAACTTATTTAGTCACAAAAAAAATGAACCAATGACATTTGTTCCTTGGCAGCTGATGGTGGAACAGTGCCGGTAAAGAGAGAGAGAGTGCAGCGACTAGATTTAAGAGAATCACCATGAAAGTAAACTCATGTGGCCCATAGGGTCATTGCTGTTTTCTCTAAGTTAGCATGAGCTTTGCAGACAGTGCGTGGCTTTGCACACATTACTACATGACTTTATTATTCCACAGACTTCCTTGGTTCTTTTCACATGAGAACTGTCCAGCGTTCGCTTTCTGTCTGTTCCTGGGATTTAGTCTGAACATGATGTGCAAGGTCGAACAACAATGCCCTTTGTTATTCTGTTCTGGTCAGGCCTTCCTAGCACCTAGACAAAACCTACAAATGCAGCTGTTCACGCACTTTGATATCATGGCGATGCATGCATGCGGAGAACACACTTGGAGAGGGACCTTTCCAGGGAGAAGAGCGAGACAGCACCGATGATGTAGAACTACCGTCTATAGTCTAAGGTATAGAGTGTTGTGCTCTGGGGTGTCTAATCACTTGTTTCTCTGTGAGTGAGTAGGAGGGCAAGTGAGATGCTATAGCTAGTTGGTGCTGGGCTCATAGGTACTAAGGTGGTGGGAGGGCTCAGTCCCTGTGCACTAAGGTCCCATAATCCTGTACATAGTTCTGTTCTTGGCCAGAAACCCTGCAACACCCCTACGTCAGTGACAGGTCTCATTCTGAACGCATGGGTAGACGCCATGGCAAGAAGGCAGCTTCAGCCAGTTTAAGCGAATAGTAACTAGAGAACCTGCCGGTCAAACTGTCCATAGCTTTGGGAGGACATGTTAAGAGTGTCATGATTACAGGAAGCTCACATGGTGGTCTGCAAGGTCATTCTCGTTATCCCCCAGGCAGGTACATGCTTGCAGCGGTACTGGTTACCTGAAGTCTGCCCAGACACTGCCCGGCTTTGATCAACTGGGACAGCTAGATGTATTAATAGGTATCTATTTATTAACAGTAGCTTTAGGTTACAGCTAGACCAGCGTCATTACAAAGGCTACAAGCGTAAAAGAAACAATGCAACATTTCCTTGGCCGAGAAAGCTTCAAGTGTCGAAACAATGTAGCTGTCACTTTTTGTTGATCAGATGGAATTCATTCTAAACTTTGTTGACAAAATGCCCCAGAGAGCTCCGATCCACCGAGGCCCAATGGACCACAATGTATGGGTATCATAAGATGCAACGTTGGCTGATGCACGTGGAGCAACAGAAACTAGATGTTTTGAGACACACATTTTTCATTCTCACATATAGAAAGAGCCAAGTTTTCCTTGCAGTTACCCTAGTGGTGGCCACAGTAATGGTTGCAAGTCTCTGCAGCGACAGGACATCATCCCGTGAACAATAAGTGGGTGGATTTCAGTGAATGGATCTCAGCCACTGTCCCTTCACTTATTTTCTGACCTTGTCACTGCCTGAGGAATTGAGTACAATGATGACCGCCGGAGAGGGGCTGTGAAGGATGGCAAAGCGGACACTAAAGCATTCATCTAGTTTTTTGCTGCATAAGGACGGTGCCTGAATGAACAAGGCTTCACCGCCATTCTTGAGCACCGAGAACTGCTGCGCAGCCAAGTGCGGTCTCTTACGTGGCGGTGGCCTGGTAGTTCAATCAGTTGGAGCTGCCCTGAAGATGGAGAGTCCTGCTGGGGGCGCCTGGTCTTGGATGGACAAAGCTGGAATGCAATGAGCAGTGACAGGCGCATGCCAGCTGGTGCCAACTGGCCTGGGGCTGCCCAAGCCATTGAAACAGAGCACGGCTTCGACTCTGGAAGATGCACCGGTCCTACAGTGGCTGGGAGTGAGGATGGGCTGCTGGACTTGGAACCAGCTTCCTGCTTTCAGCTGGACATTTGAAGTGCACTAGATGGGATAAAAGCATGCAGGGGATGCCTGCAATCTAGTGAACAGGAACCAGGATCTGGCGATAAAGGACGATAATTTGATGTTCCTGGCCCAAGTGGTAAGGGATGCCTGATGCGCCCACCAATCCCTCCCAGACGTGGAAAGGAATTCACCACTCCATAGAAAAGGTGGGGAATGCAGCCTCAAGCAATAAACTTGTGGTAGAGATTAATACAACCATTCTTTCCACGATGCCCTAACTGAGAAGGGTATGCCCAGACATGGGTCCGGTTCTCACTGCGCCACAGGACTCAAGCTATACCCAATACAGGGTCTATGTAGGCTGAAACCGGCCTGTGGTTGTTTGTGTTCCTGCCTGGTGAGGACCTGAATTTGTAGTTCGGGATGGGTTGTTCCCACTGGAGTGGGACCAAGCCTGATTTACATGTGGCTGCTTTCTATCTGTCAGGCGTCACAGTAGACATAAATCGATGGCCTGGAATGTGGCTCCAACCAATAGCCAATGGCTGAGATTAATTCTAATATTTCTTCCATCACTTTGCTGTCTAAAGGGGTCTACATACACAGGCGTGGGACTGAGGAGGGCAGGATCACATACTCTGGGGCTAGTTTGGAAGATATTTCTCAGCAAGATATTGTTAGATGGTGGGAGACAGAAGTGAACTCTGAGAAGTTCTCTCGTTACCTAACTTTGCTCTACATTTGACAGGGAAATGAGATCAAGAGGAGAAGCCAGCCCCTTGCTAAGGTGCTATCTTTCATCCACCACCAAGGCAGCTCCACCCTTTTGTATCTACAGTGAGCAGAAGCGAACTCTACCTGAGAAGAGTCATCGTTGGGACCAGACCGGCATTATTGCATTGGACAGCGGTTGCCAATCGAGGAGCTGTGCTGAACTCCTTGTGGGCAACTCCTTCTCTTCACCTGAAGGTTGTGAGATGTTCTATTCACTGGCAGCAGGAAGTAAGGCTTATCCAACCTCTCCATGGACCAAGAGGCTACGCAACTGAGTGTGACCTGTTAAGCAGACACCCATATTGAAACCAGGAGAGCCCCGGGACCAGGTACTTAGTACAGCACCTGGTTTCTGCGCCCCCTTTATTTTGTACTTCCATGCATATATCCATGCATCCTATAGCTCCTGACACCTCTTCTTGATGACGAAATCTGGTGGCTCCTTTGGAAGAAAGCAGCGTATTAATGATCGCTAGCTTCATAAAGGTCTTGTACCAATGCTACCACACAAAATGCGGGCATGCACTTGAAGCGTGCAGGTCAGCAGCTGAAAATGTCGGTGACTTGACAAGCATGCAATGGAAGAGCTTTCTGGTCTACTTCTAAGCTATGATATAGTGGAACACAGGTCTTCTGGTTCTAGAGTATATATATTTTAAGGTAGTCATGCACACCTATACCTTTCATACATTGGCCTATCAATTGGCTCATCCCCATCTTCCTGTTATCCAGGCTTTGTGACTTGGTCTGCATCAACCACAGGGACTCCATGGCAAGGCTGTTTACCAGAGCCACCAAGAAGGCAAGATTACAGGCTGGACAAGCTACAAAGATAAGGACTTTTTTTAAACACAAGAATGCACATGAATCCATGATTTGTTATAACTTTGTGGCATGAACGCACAGGTCATGAACAGAAATTTTCAACTACACCACTGCGCTTACGAAACACCCTGGATGTTGGAAGACCCGCATCGACCCTCCCTAAATCCAAATTTACTATAATAGGTTATCAACTCCCATAATTATGCACTTTGTTTAATACACATTTTAACTCCATGTCCACTTGAATACTGAAGTTTGTTGTGCGGTAGTCAAAGTAAATGTTTCAGCATTTAAAGTTTTTGTGAGAATTGCACTTATTACAGAAGAATAAAGACACTAAGCAAATTCACACATCCCAAACCATTGATGATGCCTTGCCCAGTACACATCTCCCAACACCCCCCCCCACACACACCCCTCCCCTCAAGGACCAGTCATCCCCCCCCCTTAACTCAGTACTCATACTCACCATATGAAACCGAGAAGCACTGTGTAAGAATGGCAGAAACTAAGGCACAGATCAAGAAGAAGAACCAGCAGACAAGAGGTATGAGCTGAAACTCATCAACTGTTCACATGGAAGAAAGAACACAACACAGTCTTTGTTACTATGGCAATACAAAGAAAGTAAAACCAACCCACAGTCACCCATACCCCAATCACTAAAGAAGTCAATGCTTAATTTACACAGATGGTTGCAAGGACATCAGCATTCATGATCGGGGAGAAGGGCTACCTTTTCAGCCACAGAAATTGACCCAGAGAAAGAGGGAGAAATGCAGAAAAGAGAGAAAGGAAGAAAAATGTGGACAACCTTCAAGAGTGAGATAAAGAGAGAAAGTGCAAACGGTGGAAGAAAGAGGCACAAGGTGGGATCAGGACTAGGGGGCCTTGTTTTTCATGAGATAGAGACAGGAAGTGTAGGGTTGTGGAAGAAAGAGGCTTCTATGGAATTCTTTAGGCTCCTGTATTTAATATTTTTAAAATAATGACTGGACCTTGAGGGCAGACATGGTTCAGAAGCTTGCATGTCACTAGAGTGTGTAGAGAAGAACCCCCTCTTGGGCCTCAGTACTCTTGTGAATGATGTAACAGGGCTTCCTTTAGAAGGTCAGTCCTTGACATTAACAACCAATATATATCTTCTGTCCTACATGTCTTTGCACATCCTTTGCCTCTTACATGGCTACTCATTCAGCGAGGGCCCTTAAAATTACAACTTCAGTTCATTGCCCCATCTCGTCTTCAGCTTGTCATCCTTTTACACAGCTGCCCAATTACTTGGTTGTGCTACACGTGTGTTCAGGGGTAGCGGAATCATTTGAACAGTGCAGCGAGTGAGTACTGGGTCAATGCTCGACTGAGAGAGAGAGACAGAGAATCATTGATCATACAACTGAATTTGTGACTCAGCGTAGTCGGACATTTGCAATAACATGGATCACCAATATGCTGCACTCTTTGTTCACATCGCACAAGAGCAGAACTGTTCCTCCCAGGGTTCACCAGGATTGCACAGCATGGTGTCCATGATTGTAGAACTGCCTGCCCTAGCAGAGACCCATCCACTCAACGTGTACCCATATAGATAACCGTAATCGCTCGCTCTGCTCCAAGACCTCGTATCGCTGGTCCTCACTGCTTCACAATGTAGACTGGTCAGAGAACAGAGTGACAGAAACGCTTTACAGTGAAGACAACTTCTGCCCTAAATGAAGCACCTCCACCAACCCTTATACAACACCCCCACTTCCAACCGAAGCACCAACCATTCTACCTAGAACCTTACCCATTTCCTCGTTTCAACCACCCACTCGTGTACATGCTTTCACCACCAATACTATTCAAACTTACCCCTCTGTTCCAGACGTTGGCAAAATCGCTTCCGGCAGATGAAGAGGAAGAACTCACTTATGAAGACGGGAAGACCGAAAATGACTGCGGCAGTCAGAAACCCCACAACGTACAAGATCACTAAGAAACACAGAAAAGAACCAGGATCAGCTAAGTTAATAAAGGAGGCTTCCTGTACAAGGTCTCACATTATTACTATAGCAACACAAAAAGATGATGGACAGAATGCTGAACATTATCAAACATTCACCCCCAGTCATGAGATCTGGGTTTAATCCATAATTATTTTGCTCACCATGCCACCCCAGTTTAGACCCAGCCATATGCAAATCAGTCTTGATCCTGTGCCTCATGGGAACAGTCCAGACCGAACTGCCGGGCCAGGTCCTCCCTGGACCGGAAACAAGCATCCTAGGACCGTTTTCGGGATGTCACCCCTCTTCAGCCAGGATAGCTTGAATCTGGTGGGATAGTAAGCACGGAACCTATGTCTGGGTATAGCCTTCCCACTTAGGGCAACTATAGCAACACAAAAAGTTGATGGGCGGAATGCTGAACATTGTCGAACATTCACCCTAAGTACAGAGATCGGAGCCTAAATCCATTGTTTTTTTGCTCACTATGTCATTCCAGTTTGGGTCCAGCCACATGCAAATCAGTCTTGACCCTGCTCCCTATGGGAACCAGTCCATCTTGGACCGCCAACCAGGTCATCCCTAGGGAGCAGGGTCAAGACTGATTTGCATATAGCCGAATCCAAACTGGGGTGGCATGGCGAGCAAAAGAAAAATGGATTAAATCCAGATCTCTTTACTCGGGGCGAATGCTTGACAATGTTCAGCATTCTGTCCATTAACTTTTTGTGTTGCGCAAATATTTACTATACAGCTTAAGCAGTGCTGCCCATTTACACATGTGACTTAATGAATGTGTACTTACATTTTTCCCCATCACTGGCAGCCAATGAAAAGAAAGAACCATTGCATTAGTACAGAACATGTACATAACACTATGAACTAGAACAGACCCCAGTGCCTCACTGCTCCCTCTTCTACATACTGGGCATCAACTCATCTATAATGGCAACTGGGACACTCTTGACTTCTAGAGAGCTCAAGACCTTTTGGCAGCTCTCTCCTGCCTCAAGTCAGCAGCCTATAGTACAGTGGATCTATTGAAAGCAGCCCGGACAGACCTAAGGGACAACCGAAGCGTATCGCTCCGCACTAGGCCAGCACGTCAGGAGGATGGGAAACGGGAGGAATGGATGGGTCGGGCACAATGTCCTCAGTGGCCAACACCTCAGTAACGGGGATACCCAATGATTACCATTCCCTCATCTCCTCCGTCCACAAACATCCCTCTCTAAATCACCCCCCCCTTCGATCTATCAGATCCCACGCTAGTCCTTAACATGTCAACAACAGCATCCTGGTGACTGAACAGCAGGGTCTTCTAGGGGTAGAGTATCAGAAAGCAGAGGGGCTCTACAGGATGGGAAATGAAGGCACATAGCTTTGATTTTCGATAATCGATTAGCGGCAGGTATAAAAGCAGTGACTGAATCCTTCACCTCCCGGACATTATTGCTCGGCGAACATGTCACCTTGGACCCTCATGGGACAGTGTAGTCACGCAGAGTAGGATTATATTTGGCGGTATGCCACCACGCCGCGGAGGACACAGGTGCCTAATTCAACAGAGTGCGGTGCACATGGATGATAAATTGAGTTAACATGTCTGAGGACCATGCAAGTAGGCCCCCCACCTGCCACAATTCGCCTTTTCTTTAATGACCAATTGCATGTGTCCTTCACAAAGTATCAATCAAGTCCCCCGTACTCCCAATAACAAGATCTCAAAATCCATCCAGTTTTTGTTTTGTGCTTGGAAACCAAGATCGACTGGATCCCAAAATGTGTACCTCGAAATGAGTTTCTAGGGATTTAGGGTCTTCAAAATGGA
Source organism: Lissotriton helveticus (assembly GCF_964261635.1). Taxonomy (NCBI): domain Eukaryota; kingdom Metazoa; phylum Chordata; class Amphibia; order Caudata; family Salamandridae; genus Lissotriton; species Lissotriton helveticus. The sequence goes on from NC_136060.1 coordinate 484,197,730, forward strand.
ACTGGACAACACGGTGGTGGCGACAGTAAACATCACCACATATACTTGGAGTCCAAATGCTCATACACATTAAGTCCTCCTCTAGAGAACAACAGCATGGCTGGCATGCAGTCGACTATAAAGGATGTATATGAAGGACCAACCTTACTGCAACCAATGGAAGTGCTTGCAGAACCTGATGAAGAACCAGGCGTAGGTACCACAGGAGATGATGGCAAATTACCAGCCTGTTGCATCCTTCATGGTTCTAGGGCACACAAGTGACTGACTTTATTATCAATTTTTAGGAAACAAAATAGTAGCTGAAAAATGGAGTGGAGGCTCTTATGAGGTCATTCGCTATCAGCACTTAACGGTGGAACCTCAAAGAGTGCAAGTGCCAGAGGGCCCTCACGGAGGATGTATCTAATGATCAATTATTTGCATTACATCTAGTAATACTTGCGATGCGTTTGTTGGGTTCAAGTAAACACCAGATCAGAGCAAAAATGTCTGGGCAAATCTAAAATACACTTTGCACTTCACACTTTTTTTGATTAGTAAGAATTTTAAAAGTTCCCCACGGAAAAATGCTGAAAACACTTGAGGTTAAAATTGCGTCACCCAAATGATTTGCACAAAACCGAGCCTATGGATTTGAAAATACTAAATAAAACATTTCAAATTTCTTTGAGGCTAGAAACTCACCAGCACTTTCCTCTGCAATCTGGTAGGAGGTTTCCAGTTCACTGATTGGGTTCCAGGCGACACAGATGTAGGAGCCAGTTCCCACCTCCTTGATGACCAGTTCTGAGGTGTTCCCCCCGTGGGTGATGTTCTGCATCAACTCTCGCCCGTTGTTCCTCCATGCAAGGTTCCAGACGTCACCTGAAGCTTCACACATTAGCCGGACACCAGAGTCACCACTCGATAGGATTTTCATAATCTTTATCTCAGATATGGGTTCTAGGGATCCAGAGAGAAGAAATAACATCATGAACTGAAGAAGCCTTCATCATCCACACTCACAGCCGTGAACCGAAACATGTCAATTCTGAGACTTGCAGTTCTGTTTATTCCATTAAGAGGATGGGCTTGAAAATCCCAGCATGGAAGGTGGTGTTGGCAAATAGGTCACTGCTGTCTTGAGTTCTCCTAGTAGGAGTGTGTGAAAGATACTGTGACTGAACACAACACACATCGCTAAGAAATTCTACTTTCAGTGCCTCCGTTCCAGGACGTAAAAAAAGAAAAGGTGTGGAGGTAACTAGAATCAAATATGGTTAGGCTACGCAACTTGAGATGGCGTCCAGGTGCATTGAGCCACAAACCCTGGGGCAACACACAGCTGTGAACCACGTGCAGGTGCAACACACTTACAACCTCGCTACTTATAGTTTGTATAATAAATGTCTTCACTGAAAGAATACCTTTGTCCAGCCCATTTTAAAAAAAATTGGTATTCCTGGTTCTTTAAGGAAGAGCTTTATTTCCTATGAATATTTAAGCAGTCTATGCAATAAATCAAAGGCCACAACAACCCTTCTGTGATGAGGCGTATTTCCTGCTCTTGAGCCTTATCAACAGGACCTCAGATGGGAAACTGGTTTGGGGTCTTTAAGTTGCACCAATACTTTTTAGGAGAAGCCACTTTGGCCCCACTGATGACATATGTGCAGGAGACACAATGACACTTGATAACTGTCCTCTCATTTTCAATTCTCAAGTTTACATCACTAGAGCCTAAACCTTGTAACACAAAAGACCCTACACCCAGGGGTGCACAATCCCCCTCTTCCCTCTTGGGAAACTTTGGCAACACACATGTACACCTCACTTATAACAGAGCCCCCCGAATAATGACCATTAAAAGACTTGGTCCAACCCGCGTCAAAAGGTAAAGACATTCACTCCTTTCTTGCCTCAAGGAGGCTGTATCCAACCAGTAGTTCCTTCCATGGTGAGACGTTTATGTAGGAACAAGCAAGCGTGTCATCCCCATCATCCAATACCCGCCCCCAAAAAGCCACACTAGATAATTCAAGGGTGGGAACTAATTTCATTTTTACTGGGGAAAGGTGAAGAACACATTGGACCTGATCCACAATCTGGCTCCACAGTCACTGAGAAGGCCTCCCAGCCACGTCAGGGGTCCCACACTTGTGGCGGGACCCCCCCGCAATGCAAAACTGCTGTATAGAGGTCCCACCACGAGTGTGGGACCCCCGCTGCGACTGCGGAGGCCGTTTGTGAATCAGGCCCTTTGTTTTGACAAGAGCCTTCAGGTTTGTGGTTTTGACATGAGCCTTAAGATTTGTGGTTTTGAAGAGACTCCTGGTTTATGGTTTTGTTGTAAGTGGAATCTGTGTTTTGGGGGTCTGGATCTCCCCGGCATGCTGGATTTTCACAATGTTGTTAAAGCAGAGTGACATTTTAAAGGCGCCGAAGCTTGAGGTGGTGAAATGCCAGTGGGCGTGGCGGGAAGCGGAAATGGTGGGGGGGGGGGGCGGTTACCCCCATTAAAAAAATGTAATGAAAAATAAAAAAAATTAAATAGGCATTCACTGCAGGGCAAACACTGGCATCGAGAGGGACAAGGTGTGTGTATTGAAGTGAAAAGTCGGCAAATCATTCTCTCCATCTATAAACTCGAGAGAGAGATCATGTAGCGCAAGTGTAGACCTTTGCCAATCGCTGCCCGAGCCCCCACCAAACATCATAAATAAAGCCAACACCCACAGCAAAACACTTCATGCCAGCACATTTTCTTTCTTACCAATGACTTTCAACTGGACATGGTTCTTATCCATAAACATCAGTTGCAGAATGTACAGGCCTTCATCCTGGGGGCTCAGGTTGAGTAGCCTCAATGAGGCATTGGTAAGGGAAAAAAGGATCCGGTGTTGGTACTTCTTTAATGTTTGTGGCTCATCGCTTCCATAGTGATAGGTCAGGATCCACTGAGATTCCTGATCTCCAGGCTTCTTGACATGCCACTCCAGCACGCCATCTCCTTGGAGCTCCGTCTCCACCCCTGGGAGCAGGACGTCGTATCCCTGGCGACCGTAGACCTGCAGCTGCGTCGGCTCTGCATGCGCAACATCTGGTGGAGGTGAATTCAGAGAGAAAAGTAGAGTGAGTTTTGGGATGTGGCGGTCTTTACCCTCAGGAGGACAACTACCATAATAAACAAACTTCACCAGTAGGAGAAGGCCATGCAGCCTCCGGTCTAGAAACCGCAGTCCAACTCTCCGGTGGATCACAGGCATGGAAATGCCCCACATCACAGCAGGCCCGAAGTAGCGGATACTTCGTCATGGCTAGCTTACAAGAAGAGAAACTCTTCATGTGAGGGCATCACATCATCCAAAACCTCCCAGATCATACGCAAGAACAGTAAAGCATGAAAGAGGACGAGGACACATATTTTCTAGCTTCGCTACAATCTTTCAAAACAGATTTCTATGGACTCTAGAACTGGCCCCTACCGCAGTCAATTCAACACCTAGCAACTAACTTTTGCCCCTTATCAGTCTTTAGCACCATGATACATGTGATCCATGTCATGCGTGTGCATTTGTGGTGACCCATGTTTGGATCCTCAGAAACAAACATGGTTTCGTCATTTGCCTAGAACACCTATAACACACGTGCTTTGACAAACGCTGTGTAACTAATTTTTCTCCATTTTTTATTCATCCCACCTCTTTCCAACAAATGTTTTGCTTTTTGACAACTCCGCTCCGCCGAACTTCCCCTGGGCTCCGTCTCACGGATCCACAAGACCAGAACCGGAGGAAGATCCTTCCCTTACCTCGCTGCCATGACCTGGAACACCCTTCCCCTCCACCTCGGGCAATCACCGTCATTGACACAGTTCAGGAAGGACCTCAAGACCTGGCTCTTTGACTGAACCTCCACACCCAGACGGATCAGCAGCCCCCGCCTCCACCTCCTCAACGCCTTGAGACCCCAGTTTGATTGATTTTGACCTACATAACTCTCATGGCCTATTTATGACCATGTCGACATCCTTGTGTGCCCTCTAACCAGGTGCCATGAGGGTTACATATCCCACCGTCTTCTGAAAGTAAACAAGCCCTACCATTAGCAAGATCACTGATGACATCATTCACAACACCTGTATTCACATCACACAATAAACTTCTACTATTGTATACAGCGTAGAAGTACTATGTGCACATGTCGCATGTATAGAGTAGAGGCAGCGCAGCCCTAGAGAGAGGTGCAGCTCAGTAAAGTAAAAGTTAAATGGTGTATATTTTGCCTACCAGTAAAGTTTTGGACACCACAGGGCTCATTTACAAACCCCTTGTGCCACTGGTGTATCACTTTTTGTGACGCACCAGTGGCGCAATCTGCAGACCCATAATTACAAGGACAGGTAAAGCCACCCTGCGTGGCATTTCGTGTCTTTGTAAATATGGCCCCTTTACACGCAACACTTTTTGTGAAAGGGGTGCACCATGGGTTTTGCTGCGCAACGAGTAGAAATGTTTTCATTTCTCCTAGTTTTTCCCTCTTTCTGCAGCACGCATAGGAAGAGGAAATCACCTTTTGTGATTGTTTTTGTGCTGGAAGGTGACGTAGGCACCCTTGCACCATGGTTAAAGGGCGCCTGCATCGGTGCATGGCAGCTTATTGTGCACCAGCGCTGGGGAGGGCAAAGTAATCCATCATATTGTTGTAGATATGAAGCATCCCTTTGCTTCGGAATTGACACAGCGCCGTACAGCCAAATGGCTTGCGGTACCGCACTGCGTTAATTCCTTGTAAATAAGTCCCAAACAGTCCTCCGTGTTAACCAAGGTAGAGAGGAGGTCAAGTAATGAGTTGTTGGGTCACATTTGATATTACTCTTGGCTTAAATCCAAGGAACTTAGAGGCATATGTATTAAAACCCCATTTTGCAAGTCCTTAATAGCAAAACGATTTTTTGCAAAATCGCTATTAAGGACTCGCAAAATGGAATGTAAGTAGGAATCGCAATATTCATTGCGATTCTTTGCTATTCCTTAATTGCAAATTGCAATTCGCAATTAAGGAATAGTTTCCCATTCATTTCTAGAGGCCCATAGGAATGAATTGGAAGACATTGGCATTTTGCGAGTACCCATTAGGTAATCGCAAACTGCGAATGCAATTTCAAGGGTGTCAAAAAGACAACCTGCGGCACCCTTGAAATATGTATGTGTGCACATGTGGTGCACATACATGCCCTAAGACCTTGAATGTGCGCCACATGGCACTTTGAAAAATGCAAAAAAAGTGAATTTTTTAAAGAAATCGCAATTTACCACCAACTTGTAGTTGGTAGTAATTTGCGATTTCTTATGCCAAACTCGCACAACTTAGGTGCTTCATGCATCGCATTTAAGGAATCGCAATTTTGCAATTCCTTAAATGCAATCGTAAAAAAGGGAATCGTATTTTGCGATGCCCTTTTGCAGAGGTCTTCAAACTTTTTGATGCCAAGACCCCCCCTGTCAAAATGTTATAGGCGTAAGGACTCCCTGCTGACAAATATATCCAGAACCTGGTACGTCCCCAATTCCCACAGGCAAATAATTTTTATGGTGGGGAAATAATATTAAACAGTGTTTAGAAACCAAAAGTTTGTGGGTGAGTGTAGATTGGTATCAGAGGCTTATTACACAGTTCAAAAAGAATTACCCAAAAATTCACAATGGTACGATTTCACAAATACCACATATTTTGGCGCAACTTGTTTGGATGATAACACCTTTCTGAACTAAAGTGATGAGTTTGCTTGTTTTTCTCCAGAGAGACGGTCAATCTCTGATTGCACCTTATAAATACCAGTTTAACACCCAAATATAGCAATAAGCAACAAAACGGTGACCAGTCCCCCCTTTGCCAAGGGCCCTTAGTGTGCAGCAACACATGTCGCTGATTTTTATAACTAGTGAACTGCTTGAGTTATAAACAATTTTTTTTGTTAAATCAGCAGCTTACGTGGCAGATGATTGACTATGTGGCAAATCTAGAATTATGTGTAAATCGCTGCGGTTGCACAATTGCATAATCCCAGTGCCCCTGGGTATACTGGCTGTAATGCATGGGCTGCAACTTTAGTGCAAGGCATCCGAGGAGAACCATACTATATTTCATGGGATGCTGGTGGCTTGGCTTTTACAGCTGCTTGGAAGTGGAGGTTTCTGAACATCATTCATCAACATTGAAACATGCCATTTACAGTCATTAACCCTATCCGTGCTCATGACGGAACCGCTCCGTCATCAGCCGCGGTGGCGCTGTGCTGATGACGGAGCGGTTCCATCATGGCCCGCCCGACGCGCCTGCGCAGCGCTGATTTTGCGCCTGCACGGCGCGTTCTATTAAGCGGGCGGAGCCATGACAGAACCGCTCCGTCATGAGCACAGCTCAACCGCGGCTGGTGACGAAGCGGTTCCGTCACCAGTATGCGCCCGCCGCACCCCCTTAGCGCTGCGGCGGAATAGCCGCCGCAGCGATGTGGTTAATGATGAACTGTAGGGTCCAAGTAGGATGCTTTCTTTAATTTCAGGGGGAGGAAGTGGTCCCTTAAGCTTCTTTCATACTGTTATTCTAAAAAGGTTTTATTCTTAACATTATGAAAACAAACACTTCTATTTTAGAATAAACTGACTCCTGGTTATATAAGTTTGCTGCTGTTGCTGATTTAAGTCATGTTTGGGGGTGGCTGGAGGGCCTTGAGAGTGTGAGCACGTGGGTGTGTCAAATGTTTTGCTAAAAACAAAATATTCTGTACATTTATTAGGTCCTTCATCATCAGGTAGCTACATATAAATGAAGGGTCAGCTTAAATTACAAATAAATTAAAAAGTGCTACTCAGTGGTCAATGCAATATAGTACATCATTAAACCTCAAGTAGTTAATCACCTTAATAAACGGTCTGTATGTAACTACAGAGCCACAAAATTAAATCTTGGTTGGTGCAGTGGAGAGTAGTGATTTGAGTATTTGAACCTCTGCCTCCCTTCGCGGCAGGTTGCCAGCAGGACATGCTGTGCTCTTGTGGTTTCAGACGTCCCATTAGCCCCATCAGCAGTGCAGGTTTGTGGTTTAAGTCTTGTGGGCTTTCGTTTTTAACATGCAGGAGGTTGTAAATTTGTGGGCAGCTCGGAAAAACCGAAGTTTACAGTGTGCATACGATGTTTATCTGTGCCAGTGCACTGTGCATCGCTCACTGGTGTTGCAGGTGTTTACAAACAAGTATCTTGAAGGTTTGCTTGTTTTGTAAAAAAGTGTTCGCTGATTCAGTGTTGTAGCAGTAGCGCATGGTCCCTTAACCTGCCTCATATTTTAGGCAGCAGGCCTCGTATTTATGACTTATACAGACTATAAATGCTGCCTTACCGATAGCAGCACAACAAACAGCCTTGCTGCACAGATCTGCGGAGCCCTACGCAAAATTACATTTTCCCGTTTGAGTGCCCACTTTTTCCTACCAAGTGCTTTTGAGGACACTGTTGTTATATGGCCCCCTTTTGGGGTAATCTGTTTATGCAGGCCATAAAGCAGCTATTTTTAGTAGCCTTAGTCAGGGCCACTGGAATTATGCAGCAGGGGAGGCCCAAATTATGTAGAAGGGTTGGATAAATTATGTGGCAAGCAGAGGCAAATTATGCAGCACATTTTGGGAAAGTATCACTTCATTATTTTGACATTTCTAAACTTGTTAACACTGTCTGGGCATTAGTTGCAACTCATTAGTACCACTTTAACACCCAAACACAGCAATAAGTTACAGAATTATGACCAGTCAACCTTTGCAGAGAATCTTCCACTGCACAGCAACACCTGTTGCTTTGCTTTTAATAACTTTTGAACTGTTTGAGCTCGAAACTATTTTATGTTAAAATCTGCATATTATGCACATGATGATGGATTATGTGGCAAAAGTATAATTATAGGAAAATCGCCGCAGCCGCATATTCGCATAATTCCAGTGGCCCTGGCCTTAGTGTTGCACTAGCTCTGAGCCCAACTTCACTGCCAGGCACCCCTGCTACTGACACATATGGTAGTGCTCCGCCCCATGTGTGACGTCAGACATGACGCTGTGCTCCACGTTTGTTATGTGGTTAGCAATCTAGTAGTTGGGTGGGTGGAGCCAGCTGGGGTGGAAGGGAAGAGGAGGAGTGTGAACAGGATGAGGGCAGTTAGAGTAGGGACAGGGACGAGAAAGGAAGCACACAATAAAGCACCTGTATAAATATACTTACACTTGTCTGTGGTCATTATCAAGATACGACAACTGGCGACGAGGGTGGGATGAGCATTCCCCTTGCCCACAGAACCCTGAAGAAGCGCCCTGTCCCAAACAGCGTCCACGAAGGAGAACGCTGCTGTGGAAAACGGAGCTGCCGCCTGAAGCGAGAGGCCAGCAGCAGGTGACCCTGCCCCCAGTGCGGCGACTGTGCGGGAGCCAAGAGGGACCGAAGCAACGAGCGCTGACACGCTCGAGTGAAGGAGACCCATTCGCGCCAAAACCGCGACTCATGCCGGATGCGTGAGAGTTGGCCAGGTAGCGCCGAGCGAGCGCGAGAGACGACAAGAAGCAAGGTGAGAGCCCACCCCGACCTTGCCTGAGCGCAGCAGCAGAGTCACAGAGTGTGGAAGCCAGGAGAAGTGCTGCCCCCGCCTGAAGTCGACGGCTGGCGAGTCCAGATTGAAATAACTGAGGTCTAAGTGGGCAGAAGGAAAGCCTTGTGTGCAGCTAGCAACGGCGGCCATCTTGAAGTCAGGCAGTCTTGAGGACAGACTCCTTGGTCACTGTGGGGCGGCCATCTTAAGGTCAAGCAGAGTGAGAAATGACATGCACAAGCTGCAGAGAAGCATAGGAAGTGTGAGACAATGCAAGTAACCAAAAATAAATAAGTTAAGTGAATATTGAAAAAAAGGGGGACGACCGAAACTAACCTACCCAGGCACCCGCGAACGAGCGGCGACAAGCCAATTCGAAGCAGATTAGGCGGGAAGCCTGCGTCACCAAGATGGTGACCCCAGAGACATCCCCACAGCGAAACGAAGTCAAGCCCATCATTGCAGGAGGGTTGCACTTGCGGGCCCCGGAACCATTAACACTGACCACAGGAGGAAGCATGGGCCCCAAGTGGCAAGAGTGGCTCGAAGATTTTGAAGTCTACATTGAGGGATCCAAAGTGACTGTTGATAAAGAGAAAATAATCGCGCTCCGCAACCTGGCAGGTCGAGAGATAAGCAAGATAATCAAAGATCTTCCCCCTGCGGATGCTGGAACATATGACAAAGTACGTGAAGCGCTGAACAAAAAATTCCTCCATAAAAGAAATGTGGACTATGAACGTCATGCGTTTCATCAAGCGCGCCAAGGAAAAGATGAGGCGATGAGCGCGTTCATCACCCGACTGCGGCGACTATCGAGACACTGTGAGTTTGACACCTTTTCAACGGATGCCGCCATAAAGTCACAAATCATAGATGGGTGTCACTCGGAAACCCTCAGAAGGCGGCTGCTGAGAAAACCCTTTGAACTAGACGACATTGAAGAAATGACTCGCGTCTATGATCAGGTCGAGGAACATGCCACCACCATTGAAACTGGGCGCAATGTGAGTCATGAACAAGCGCATCGCGTCCAGGCCCAAGGCAGCAGTCGAAGAAGCTCGAGAGACAAACAATGGAGAACACGACCGTCTTCCCATCGAAGACATCCAGAGCACAGGAGGCGAGAACCTGGACGGAGGGAAAGGAGACCAGAGAGGATGAAAAGATGCTACAGGTGTGGATATGACTATCCTCATGTAGATGCCTGCCCTGCCATGGGTCAGAGATGTAGGAAATGTGGTCGGACAAACCATTTCGAAGCGATGTGTGGGGACTACCACAAGGAGAGGCGAAGCGAAACAATGAGGTCGTCTCGTTCCGACACCAGAAAACATCACATAAGAGCTGTTCACGGAAAGACTACAGTATCCTCCGGCTCGTCACACTCCAGCCGAGAGTCGCGCAGGTCTAGATGGGAGCGTAGGTCCCCGTCTCGGGACTCCAGATCATCATCCAGAGATTCGGGACATACAGTTGAATACGTGAACATGATCGCAGATCCTGACCAACTCAAGAAATATCCACGCCTGGATATAAAAGTAGGGAATCATGACACTAAATTCGTGCTGGATAGCGGGGCTTTGCTGAACTATATCCCAGTCACAGAATATGAGAGGATGAGCCCTAAGCCTCCACTTACCTATGCACCAGTCCGAGTCTTCAATTGGATGTCCAAGAAGCCACTTCAATGTTTGGGAAAATTCCCGACAACACTCAAACACGACACCGTCACCATACCGGCGGTCATACATGTCATCAAGGGCCCAGAGGCTGACTGCCTACTCAGCCTGCCAACTGCAGAACTTCTCCGACTTGTTGAAATTCTCTTCAAGGTCAGTGACGATCAGGACATTGTCAACAGATTTCCCAGTCTATTTCAAGGTCTAGGGAAGATGAAGGGATGCCAGATACATCTGCACATCAATGAACAGATCAGACCTGTGGCACAGCACCCTCGACGTGTACCCTTCCATCTCCAAAAAGCCGTCGAGGATGAACTTCATGACCTCCTGTCCGCAGACATCATTGAACGGACGGATGTTCCAACCCCATGGGTATCGCCAGTGGTCATCGTACCGAAGAAAGGCACCACTAGCAAGGTGAGACTGTGTGTTGACATGCGATTACCCAACACTGCAATAGAAAGGGAGGGCCATCCTGGGCCGCATCTAAGCGACATGATCTCTGCTTTGAACGGGCGAGGGTGTTCTCGAAGCTGGATTTAAACAAAGGCTATCACCAGCTGGAGTTGGACGTCAAGTCCCGTTACATCACAACCTTTGCAACCCACCTAGGACTCTTCCGATATAGGAGACTGAGTTTTGGTGTCTCATCAGCCGCGGAAATTTTTCAAGAGGCTATCCGGCAAATCATTCAACACATCCCTAACACTCTGAACTACAGCGACGACATCCTTGTGTATGGCTCCGATACCCGTGAACATGACATAGCACTTAATCGTGTCTGCCACGCCCTGCTAGATGCGAACCTGACATTGACCAAAGATAAGTGCGAGTTCCACCAGTCCACTTTAAAATTCTTTGGCCACATTTTCTCGGGCGCAGGGATGAAACCCGATCCGGACAAGGTAGCGACTTTGAACAACACCAAGAGCCCTCAGGATGTCAGTGAACTGAGATCGTTCCTGGGGATGGCCAGTTATTGTGCCCGTTACATCAGGGACTATGCGACCATCAGCCATCCTCTTCGCACTTTAACCAAACAAGGCCACCCATTTGACTGGACGCCCCAGTGTGAACAAGCATTCACGGAGATCAAGCGTGCAGTAGAGTCTGCTGGCAACCTCTCTTACTTCAATCCCAGGCGAAAGACTGAAATCACTGTGGATGCCAGCCCTGTGGGGTTGGGGGCTATCTTAGCACAATATGACAATGACTCTGACCAGAGACGCATCGTTGCCTATGCTAGTCGCAGTTTGTCCGATCCTGAAAGGGCATACTCGCAACCTGAGAAAGAGAGTCTTGCGGTGGTTTGGGCATGTGAACATTTTCATGTTTTTATCTACAGCAAGCACTTTACTCTGATCACCGATCATCAGGCACTAGTCACCATCTACGGCAACCCCAGATCCAAAATGCCTCCGAGGATTGAGAGGTGGGGCCTGAGGCTTCAAGAGTATACTTTTACAATTGTCCACAAGCCCAGGAAGGCGGAAAATCCGGCTGACTATATGTCCCGACATCCTCATTCGTCATCAGGCTCCGACCCTTCCATTGCCGAGGAATACATCCACTTTGTGGCCGACCACGCGCTGCCACCTACCATTCCCATGGATGTCATCTGAGATGCCACGGCGCAAGACGCTATCTTGCAGAAAGTACTCCGCAAGATCCAAACCAACCGGTGGAGACATGATCCTCAAGACGAAGACGATGATCCGGCTACCAAGCAGGAGTTGCAAGCGTTCCGAAATGTCTATGACGAACTGTCTGCGACCACTAATGGAATAATACTACGAGGTCAACGGATTGTGGTCCCTGGTAAATTACGGCAAGGCGTCATCAACCTTGCTCATGAAGGCCACAGGGGAGTAGTATCGACAAAATGAGCCCTCAGGGAACGCGTGAGGTTTCCCCTCCTCGACCACATGGTAGAGTCCACCCTGAAAGACTGCCATCTGTGCCGGCTGACCAACAAAGGAGATCCACCGGCCCCATTGCAAATGACCACCCTACCCAACGGAGTATGGCAAGAACTCGCCATGGATTTCTACGGACCACTACCTTCCGGTAAATATGTGATAGCTATAATCGATGAATATTCACGATTTCCCATCGCGCAGTTTGTGCCATCCACAGGTGCCTCCAGTACTCTCAAAGTGCTGAATGAAGTATTTGCAACCTGGGGTGTCCCCAGAGAGGTGAAAACAGACAATGGACCTCCGTTCAATGGGCACGAGTTCGGTGCGTTTGCGAAGCACCTGGACTTTCATCACAGAAAAGTTACACCCCTCTGGCCACAGGCGAATGGCACCATCGAAAGATTCATGGTCACGATCAAAAAGACATTCCAGCAAGCCACTGCTGAAAAGAAGGACCTACAGGTGGCTCTCAACGAGGTCCTCAGAGCCTATAGGACAACCCCTCACTCAACCACCGGGAAGTGCCCTGCCACGCTGATGCTGGGACGCCCCATGAGAAATCGCATCCCGACCTGGGAAGGGGCCTTGCGAGCTGTGTCACCAATTTGCAGCCATCTAGAAATGGTGGCGACTGATAAAAGCAATAAAGACAAGATGAAATCATACGCCGATGCCAAAAGAAAAGCGAGATCACCATCCTTGCATGAAGGAGATTGCGTACTTGTCAAGCAAGAACAACAAAGAAAAACTGACTGTCGATTCCGTAACGAACCTTTGCTAGTCACCCAACAGAAGGGTACCATGCTAACTGCGGAATCTGATCAACGGCGAATTATCAGGAATGTGTCGCACTTCAAGAAATGTCCTAGGGACCTGAAGGGACCTTTGTTGAATGTGACTGAAATACTCATTCCGGAAGCTTCGGACCAAGGTGCCCAGGAGAGTTGGGGTCAGCTGATTGAACCCCTGATTGATGAGAATACTGGAGCCATGGCCATGCGACCTCGCCGAGACATCCAGCGGCCAAAGAGACTCATTGAGGAGATATGAGTTAGCACACTGTTCTTTTGTTTTGTTAAGAAAGGGGGAGATGTTATGTGGTTAGCGGTCTAGTAGTTGGGTGGGTGGAGCCAGCTGGGGTGGAGGGGAAGAGGAGGAGTGTGAACAGGATGAGGGCAGTTAGAGTAGGGACAGGGACGTTAAAGGAAGCACACAATAAAGCTCCTGTATAAACATACTTACACTTGTCTGTGGTCATTATCAAGATACGACAACGTTGAGCAGAACAGATGGGTGATGCACTGGAGCACATGCAAGACACCACGCATCTCTTTCCTGAGCCTAGACAGCAGACTTCAAAACAACCACAAGCTCTGGCCGCTCACCCAGATTTCAGAAATACTCAGAGTACTTGTATTTATTTTAATTACATGGTATTTCAATCTCGAAGAACTGCTACAGTTGGTAAGAAATATACTTGAGGAAAATTCTTTGACAGAAATGATGTGCTTGAGAATAAACTGGCCACAATGATTTACAATAGATTTTCAATGCAATAGGTCCTGCATTTAAGCAAGTTCATGCTATTGGATTGTAAATGAAAGTGTCTTTTATTTAAGTTTTAAAAACCAAAACATAAATAAAAGGCATGGTTATTTACAGTGCCAATAGCTCAAACTCGCGTAGTTGCGAGACCCATTGCATTGCAAATGCTTGTTTTCCTTGCTCCTTACTGGCCTTCCAACACCTCCTCCGGGACAGTAATCGCTATGTAAATATATTTACAATTAGAAGCGCGCACTTCACACCTCATCACAAAGCCTTCAGTGATTTGATCAATTAAAGTCAGTACCAGCTCCCAAGCATTGTTTACAACTACAAATTGCCCTTTACGTTTTCAGATTTTACGTTTTCAGATTAACCCGTAGCACATATTTCTATTCTTTTCTGGCAACAGGGGTGGCCTTAGGCATGTGCAAGCTGTGCACCTGCACAGGGCCACCAAACCCCAGGGGCCGCCACGCCAATATATATCCTTAATATAATAATCCTCTGAGGATGGATACATATTTGCGTGGCGGCCCCTGGCAGGGATTTGGCGGCCTCCGGCTCTGTTCCACTTCCAAACACCCTGACCCCCCTCCTGAGCTCCAGGGGGGCCCCATCCCGCCCAGACCCCCTCTCCGGGGCCCCCTCCTATGCTCCCTGCCCAGGGCCGCCTTGAGCCTGGAGCCTCCCCTGCAGGCAAGCAGGCATCCTGGAAGGAAACCTTGTTAAACTGTCTGATCAGTTCCGGTTTCACATCACAAGAAAACATTACCTGAATGGCATTGCAACTTTTAGTATTTTAATTCATAATCAACTGTCTGGGGACTTTTATTTTTCCAGAGTCCAGGCAGAAGGGAGGCCCGGGAATGCGTGGCCCGGGAATGCGTGGCCCGGGAATGCGTAACCCCCTTCCCATGACTCCACGACACGCATGGGGGGTCGCGCCCACAGAATGAAGACCTCTGCTCTTTTGTGATGATACATCCCAAAAGGCCTTTTCACGTTCCCAAACGGACCGATTCCGAAAATCGGCCCGTTTGCGAATGGGAAAAGGGCTTGATACATATGCCCCTTAGCCAGCTGCGACCGGTAGTGGGAGTACTGGCCGGGCGGTGACGTGGGGAGGGGGAGGGGCAGGGTGGGGGGTAGTAATGTATGGATTACGGACTTTAAAAGATAAGTAAACATAAAAATAAACCAAACGAATTTCGTTGCACACACTGCGTCGCATTTGGTGATGCAGTGCGTGCAACCGGCCGCAGCTGCCCTTAGCACTGACACAGAAAAATAAATACGTTAAAGGTGTACTATTTTATTTAATCTCAGACATGGCTTATTACTCCAGGTGGATTCCATTCCATGATGCTGTTCAGTGGGGCCCTGGAATCAGTCACAAAAAATATGCTTCTATAGGAACAGTCAGTCCGGATTATTAAACGAACCCAAATCTCAAAGGGACACCAACAATCACAGACGGAAGCTGGCCTCATTGAGCCCATCTTACTTCCTATCTTTTATTCGCTAAGTGTGCGTCGCATAACACGATTACCGCACCCCGGTGGACATGGCACAAGCATGGAAACACTTCCCACATAGGATCAAAACAAGAACAAAACCCTTCCAACCACACAGCCTATAGGGTGTGCTATCCATGTAAGGAAGCGCTTCAGGGACCCACAGAGTGCTAGTAAATGCTATATAAATGTTGCAATACAATACAAAACAGCAAAAATGGTGCAACTGCATTTGCCGTGTTATTTTGCGCCACTGAAAAGTGTACATGTAAATGTAAATGTAAATTGATACTTGTATAGCGCACTACTCACCCGCAAGGGTCTCAAGGCGCTTGTACGAATACCGCTGTGGAACCCATCCTGGCTTTCCCTGTGAGGCGCCCACTCCTGGGCACCCCCAAGGTGGCACATAGCACAGCCCATCTGACACAGGGCGCTGCCAAGTGTCAGTGGAAACACTATCTTTCTCAAGAGGATGGAAATTTCCATTCGGACACTGGCAGAAGAAAGTGTACTTTTAACAGCTCGTTTTCACGCGAGCTGGAAACTCCCGGAATGACGATAGATTCGCGGGTTCTGTTGCAAGAGCCTTCCTCTCGCGCCCTGCTCCTGCGCACAGGATTCGCTTCACCCAAACTCGAAAGGCAGAGCCCTTGGGTAAAAGAACAAAAGAAAGAATGCTGACAGAGCTGTAAAACGCCTGTTGGATGTTTACCAAGTGTGGACTTTAATGCAGGAATCTTTGGTGCCCGGTTTATTGACATGGAGTCTGTACTCTTCCTAGCGGCCTCACTCGGAGGTAAAAATACCCCTTTATGGTGTATTTACAGCTTGCAAGGCCAGGAGCTGGTGCTTAACTAACACTGAAAATCCAGCTTCTTACACCTCTAGAATACTTATGAAATTATTTAGACCTGCATTTGGTATTTTAAGTATATGTTTAAAAGGGGTAACCGCCCGAGCAAGGTAGTAACCAGAAAATTAAAATACTCCTTGCCCCGTTTTGACCCAAAGCGCTCATTGCACCACAATTACAAGCAAAGCAAGTGAGTGACTCGGGGGGCGTGGCTTAGCAGGCCACGATGGCGGCTGTGTCCTGCTGAGGCTCCGCGATCGGGCTAGCATCCAGCCCAGTTCCCGAGATCGCCGGGAGCCTCAGCCTACAGGAAAAACACCCGGGACTCCCCACATGCATTGGGGTACCGCTCTGACGACCTCAGACGGCGGCGGACGGGCGACATAGGCCGATTCGCAGAAATCGGAGCCGGGCGCCTCAACTCAAGATGGCGGGCGCAGCTCCGTCCGGCGAGAGCGTACACCGCCGGGAGCCGACCCAGTGACCGCAGACTCCAGGAGGCGGGACCGGCGACCGCCGGCGGGAGATCCCGGCGCAACAGCGAGACCAACCCTCCCGAGGTACACGCCAGACGGCACCTTCACCTGATCCGCCACCCCGGTGCGCTGGATGGCAGCCGCCGCACCGGAGCTCCACCGCACAGACGCTGCGACCTCACCGGGGGCCTGAACATTCTCCGCCATCGCCCGCTCCGCCGCCGCGGGGTGCGGAGGATCGGCGGACGTGCTGCCGGTGTGGTGGTGGGCCATTCCAGGGCCAGCAAGCGTATCAGCGCAGCGGCGGTGAGTGGCCGCCTCTCTCCCCCCCCCCCCTCCCCCCGAGACACTTGATGCCTGTAGCCCCCCCCGCGACCTCGGGGGCTCGGCATATGGATACGAATCACACCGCTGGATAACTCGGGGACTCAGGGTGCCCCCGCAGCCCCGCAACGACCATCGGCCCCAAGCGCCTGACCCTAAGATGGCGCCCGTAGAGGCCTGAACACTGCGAACAGCGCGAGCCTCACCACTGGGACCCCCTCGTACTTTCACCATCTGTCCTCCGGCCCTACCGGCTGCTACTAACGCTGGGCCACACGCCGAGGGAGACCCGCACGCCCTTGTTGCCCTGATTTAGCGCCCGTCCCCTGAGACGAGGGGAGGCCGCCCCAGGCCCTGAGTGGACAAGAGAGACCGGCAGATGTTAAACTGCCCCCTGACCCAGCCACGTTAACCTGTTGTGCCCGGAGCACACGACCTCACCCCACGGAGCAGAGAGGATCCTCGCGTGGTCAGAG
Organism: Lissotriton helveticus; assembly: GCF_964261635.1. Taxonomy (NCBI): domain Eukaryota; kingdom Metazoa; phylum Chordata; class Amphibia; order Caudata; family Salamandridae; genus Lissotriton; species Lissotriton helveticus. The sequence continues at coordinate 484,215,139 of NC_136060.1, forward strand.
CAGCCGGCCCCTGACAACCACAAACCTCCCCTGACGCCCCTGGTGGGGGCTCCCCGAGGAGGAACAGACCTCGCCTTGGGCCTGGAAGGGACCGGGGAAACTGACCTGCACCCGGCTGCCGCCACCCGGTAGCACTGCGTGGCGACGACCTATCTCCCCCGGGACGCGCAACGACCGGAGGGAACCCCCCTCTCCCTCCAAGCAGCACCCATGGGGAAGCCGAGAGCCACACAGATGACGGCGGTCCCGGAAACAGCCGCCGAGAAGATGCCACAGACGAGAGCATGGACGCAGACCAACACGTCGCAAGCCGACCCTACACTATCAGCGAAGCTAGACCAGGTGTTGGCAGCAATAGAAATGTCTCGCCTCTCGATGGAGGAGAGATTGGGCACCCTGACGACAGACATCAGCCTAATTCGGGATGAACACCGTAAACTGGCAGACAGGGTGAAAGACGGTGAACGGATTGTGACTGAACTGCGACCAGCGGTGAAATCGCAGGAGACAGACATGCAGGAGATCCTGCGCCGCGTGACGACCCTGGAGGAACGAACAGTGGATTTGGAGGGGCGCTCGAGACGCTGTAACATTCGTGTCCTGGGCCTGCCGGAGGGGATTGAAAACTCGGACCCCCTGACATACATGGAATCCTGGACTAAATCGTTCACCCCGGACTGCGACCGTTCGCCGTTCTTCTCCATCGAGAGGGCCCACAGGGTCCCAGCCCGGGCGCCCAAACCTGGTCTTCCCCCACGACCCATGCTGGCCAAGTTCCTGCACTTCCGAGACCGGGATGCGGTGCTCCGCGCGGCCCGGACGGCGGGCCCCCTGCGGGTGGAAGACCAGCACGTCATGGTGTTCCCGGACTATGCCCGGGAGGTCCAACAGCGACGGTCCACATTTCTGGAAGTCAAAAGACGCCTCCGCGCTAACGATCTTCAATATTCCCTGCTGTTCCCCGCTCGCCTCAAGGTAATCCACAAAGGGAAAGCCCTCTTTTTTGACACGGCAGCGGACGCGCAGGATTGGACTGAATTTCATTGCCCACTGATCCCTAAACCCGGACCCCAGAAGACACGCAACAATGACTCCAGACGACCCAGGAAACGGGGCGCGAGCCGTGGGCGATCTGGACACTCCAAGAGCCGGGCGTCCTCCCAGGCGGGCTCACCCGACCTCGCAGAAATCATAAAGGAGCGGCGAGACGCCCTACGAGCGGTGACCGGACTGCACTCGTCACCTCCGGCTTCGGACCTGGAGGGTCAGCCGCACCTATTCACTCCAGAGAAAGACCGGGACAGTGATGGAACTATGTCGGGTTTTGGCCCGGTCTCTTCCCCCCTCGGGGTGACACACACATTGGACGCTACCCTAGCCAGTCAGCCTACCACCTCTTCGTGAACACCTGAACTGTCAACTGACGTATCCTTTCCATGATTGCCTGTTGTAATGCGCGATATCTAGAAGCCTAGACTACTCTACTAGATAATTGCGAGCTCCGGCGAGCGATACACACTTCTCCTACTAGAGCCCGACTCGCGCACAGGCCCAGCAGCGACACATGCTGCCACCCCCGCGAATTTCTGTTGGTTTCTCCCCTAGTGGGACACTAGTTTGGATATGCCACCCCCAGTGACGTATCCCCAGAATTGGGACAGTTGCCCACCCAAGGTTCTAGTTGTTGTTAATTCCCCCAGTCCCCCCCCCCACGATTAAGGAAGCTTGGCGCGCAGGAACGCACATGACACGCACACATGGGCGGCACACAGGAACTGTAGAGGTGCCCCTCCCCCGACCACGTCACCCTAGAAATGGCTGTCCCCCACTCTGACGTTAGTATCCTTACACTAAATGTGCGGGGCCTGCACACGCCCAGCAAGCGCTACTCTGTATACTCCTACATACGGCGCATGGCGGCCAACATTACGTTCTTACAAGAGACGCACATTAACGCTACTGAACTCATTCGCCTACAGGCCAAGTGGCGAGGGACCATCTGCGCCACACAATATTCAGCGTTTGCACGCGGCGCATTAATCTGGGTGAGACCTGGTACTCCCTTCCGGGCGCTCCGGCGAGTAGTGGATAGAGAGGGCAGATATGCGCTACTGGAGGGGATTCTTGATGGGCAGGGGGTACTTCTGGGCAGCATATACGCCCCTAATACAGATCAGGACCGGTTCTGGGATCACCTTACGGGCGTCCTGGCCCAATTCACCACAGTCCCATGGGTGCTGGGAGGTGACTTTAACTGCACACTAGACCCCTCGCTGGACCGCTCACACCCTCCCCCCACGCACTCCCCGGCCCCCCGGCAGGCGGCCCTCTTCAAGGCATGGACCACACACTGGGCGCTCACTGATGTATGGCGACACCTACACCCACTGGCTCGCATCTACTCCTTCCACTCGATTCCACATAACCTTCGGGTCCGCCTGGACCGTTTCCTCTGCTCTGCTTCGATCCTCCCTAAGGTTATATCTACAGATTACCTGGGACGGATCCTCTCGGATCATGATGCCCACATAATACGGCTTACCTGGCGCCCCCCACATCCACCGGTCCCCACCTGGCGCCTCCCCAGAGACTGCCTGGCGGACCCGGTCTTTCAGGACGCGCACAAAACCTGCATACGCGACTACTTTACACACAACGAGAACACAGCGTCATCAGTACTAGTGGAGTGGGACGCGTATAAGGTGGTGGCGAGAGGAGAATGCATCCAACAGATAGTGGGGGTCCGCCGCACCTTAGAACGATCGCTCTTAATGACGGAACGGGCTCTAGCTGCTCTCACCAAACGGCCTGACGACTCGGAGGAACACGCCGTACTCACGGCGGAGGCCAAGACGGAATATCAAACCGCCTGCGCTGACCTCCGTAAATATAATTTCAGGGCTTACGCCTCTCGGGTACACAAAGACAGAGACAAAACCGGGGCGCTTTTGGCCTGGATGGCGAAGCAGGACACCGAAATCAAGCCGATCACGGACATTCTCAACCCGGAGGGTGTACTGGTGCAATCACAAGATGAGATTCTCCTAGCGTTCCGACGCCATTATGCACGAGTGTACGAAGCCCCGGCATGCTGTACCCTGTTTACCGCGGATCAGTTTTTAGACCCTCTGACGTTGCCCGCAATATCGGATTCCGACAAGCGCACATTAGACGCCAAGATAATTCCTTCTGACATCACCCAGGCGATGCGCGCCATGTCCCGAAATAAAGCGCCGGGACTGGATGGCTTCCCACTAGAATACTACGCCACATTCTCTCCCCTGGTGGTTCCCCGTCTGTCACGGATGTTCGGGGCGTCACTACACCTGGGGAAACTACCCCAGTCGCTACGGGAATCCGTGATTGTCACCTTCCTTAAGCCCCACAGAGACCCGCTTCACATGGGGTCATACCGGCCTATCACCCTCCTGTCAGCTGATTGTAAGATACTGGGGAAGATCCTAGCTGAGCGTTATGCGCAGATCATACGCCCGCTGGTCCATCCCGACCAATGCGGCTTCGTCCCCGGGAGGAATACCTCCCAGAACCTTCGCCGAGTCTTCCATATCCAAGATCAGGTACGCGACAGATTTCCCCGTGCTGCCTGCCTCATTATGGACCTGGAGAAGGCGTTTGACACCCTCACCTGGCCCTACCTGTTTTCGGTCCTGCGTCGCCTTAATCTCGGCCCGACGCTCATGGCATATACCCGCCTCTTATACACCGACCTCACTACTCGAGTTCGTATCGGGAAACGTATCTCACCGGCGTTTGCAGTCCGACGAGGCACAAGGCAGGGTTGCCCCTTGTCGCCCCTCTTGTTCGCGCTAGCGGTCGAGCCGCTGGCGGTTCGACTGCGTCGGGAGGGCGTGAACTGGGGAGTACCGCTTGCAGATGGGACCCATTGTGTGTCCATGTACGCGGATGATCTTCTCATATATGTCCGGGACATTGCAATGGACCTAACCCCCATAGGGACCACATTGGCGGACTTTGCGACTGCCTCGGGTCTGCAAGTCAACTGGGACAAGTCTGTGGTTTACCCCCTACACCCGGACCTACCCCCCCGAGACATCGACCTCGGACCACATAGTCTTTCATGGTCCACGGAAGCTCCCCGATACCTTGGCGTCCGCCTATACCATTCTCCGACGGACATCCTTGAAGGCAATCACCGCGCGGTACTCGAGAGTCTGCGCCCGACGGTCGCCTTCTGGAATAATTTACCACTGGCCCCGATTGGACGGATAGCCCTTGCTAAAATGGTGATGCTCCCCCGGCTCCTCTACCATTTCACAAACCTGCCGGTGATACCACCCAGGTCCTTCTTTCGCGACGTTGATTCCCTCTTGGGAACTCTCATTTGGGGAGCCGGCCGCCACAGAGTCGCCCTGAAAACTCTTCAACTCCCCACAACACAGGGGGGACTCGGAGCTCCATCCTTCGAGGCATATTTCCTCGCAGCACAGCTCCAGTGGCTGTCCTACTGGACAGCGGACCGTTACCCTCAGGAAACGGTTACTCCTACTGGTAGAATCACGACCCCGGAACTCACCCGTCTGCTCCTTCCGGGCACCAAGCCACGGCGCACTTACCCCCTTCAGGTGACGATCGCGCGCCGATGTATGCTGCGGATACACCGGCTATCCCCCGCTAGGCCCCCATACTCCCCGCTGCTGCCGTTAATAGGCGGCCCCAAGCAGGAGTCCTACTTTGCGGCCCCACTACTCGCCGACTGGTCCCGCTGTGGTATCACAGACCTGGAATCACTCTTCGAGGAGGGTCAACTGAAACCGCTGGACCGCCTGATCGCAGAGTACGGGCTCTCCCCAGGCCAATTCCTTAGGTATAGACAATTACTCGACGGATACCGACCCCATTTCAATCTTCAGAATGGCGAGCCAGACACGCATCCAGTAATACATACTATTCTACATATGGGGGTGGGTCGCCACCTGGTCACATGGCTCTACAAATCCATCCGGGAACTCTCATACACCCCCCTGGCGACCCTACGAGCCACTTGGGAGGAGGATATAGGCCGTATTTTGCACGACTCAGAGTGGACTAAAGCTCTCGAGGCCCCTAAACGCGTCTCTAGGAACGCCCGCTTCAAAAATATTCAATATTATATATTACACAGGGCATATCTCACCCCAGCGCGATTACAGAAGTTCTACCCCTCCACGCCCTTCCTGTGCCCCAGATGCTGCATCCCAGCTGCGAACTTCCGTCACATGTTCTGGGACTGTCCCAATCTTCAGCCATTCTGGCAGGGGGTACACGACACACTACGGGCACTCACGGGACTCACTACACTAGCCACCTGGGAGACTAGTGCATTAGGCATCCTCCACATCTCTAAGCGTGAACCGGTGCGACGGCGCTTCGTGTCCTTAGCGCTCCTACTAGCCAATAGATGTATAACCATGCGCTGGCGATCCCCAGAGGGTCCCCCCATAGCACAATGGAAAGGGGCGGTTAGCAAATGGGTGGCAGCGGAGGAAGACGCTTTAAGGGAGGAAGAAGCCAAGGGCGCGCGCAAACTTCCCATCTCCATGGAATGGGCCATGCTCCTTCACAGCTTCCGCCAGTCCACGCAGGCTGGTGACCCGCCTGACCCTTCCCCTCCCCCCACCCAAGGAGACCAGTAGCCTTCACCTGAAGTGAGTCACCCCAGAGTCGGACCCCGTTAACCCCCTACGTCATGGGCAACCTCCTGCATGTCCGGCCATCTGTGGGCTTCTCCCCCCCCCCCCCCCACCCCCCCCCCGCCTCAACATCCGCTGCCGTCCTCCCTCTACCTAGACCCTGCTAACGCCTTCATGCTTCCCTCCCACAGTTCTGTTACCCCCCTGTTTACTGGTAACACTATTATGTGCACGGTACAGATCCAGATCCAGCGCTGTTATGGCATGAGAGTGCCCATTTGATCTTCTTCATCGCCCCTATGGCGATACCGTCCCATCACCGCTCAGCCTGCAGGAGCCTTTACGTGATTATAATGCACAGACTCGTCGAAGTCATGTTTATGTGTACCAGTTCTATATAGCAAGAAAATGTTGCACACATAGCTGATCGTGGCTGAATGTTGAGGCCACGTCGGCGGACTGTTTATGCTGTACTGAGATACTTTACTGCAACAATAAAAACAAATTTAAATAAAAAAAAAAAAAAAAAGCAAGTGAGTGACTCGCCCTAAAAGACCTTAATTAACTCCTATCCTAGCATATATACATTCATCCTTTCACCCTTTTATCCACCCGCTTATTACAACCATTTCACATTATTATTGTGTTATTCATTCATACTTACATCCATCATTCAGGTGTTCACCATTCCATCAATCCATGGGTTATTCCTCCCAAGAAGCTACTCACACATCCATCAGCTACGCGTGCATCTATCCAAACATCCATCCATGCTATGCATCAGTTACTAGCCCTTTCTTTGCTGACCCCCAGGATGTGTAACTGGCCTGGTCTTGTGAGCCCTATTTGATGCACTGTCTGTTTTATACTCCCATTTGACTGATGTACTGAACTGTTACCTTCCTTTCCCTTAAATTGTAAAGCGCTCTGATATCCCTCGGGATCAAGTCTGCACTATATAAAACTTTATAAATAAAAATAAATACATAAAATACTATGACTTAGCCATCCATCAAAACATCCATCTCACCATCAGTTGACTTTTTTCTGCCCATGCATCTATTCACTTTCACCTTTCCATGTATTCAGCCATCCATTCATCCTTTGAGCCGTCCATCCACCTATTCATCCTTTCACCTTCATCCATACATTCAGCCTTCCTTCTAATCACCATTCCTACATTTCTTTCACTTTCCTTCTATCCTCTACCTCCACTCCCTCAGCTCACTCCAAACCTCATTTTACTACTACGAGCTCCAAACAATCCTTTCTCAATTCTTCCCTCATGTATCGCCCCCTTGACTTATCCCAACCCTCTTTTTACTACTGTGGTCTCTTAATTCCGTTTTCGAGACTCTTTCTTCCTCCATCTCTACTTTTACTCATCCCAAACCTCATCTTACGACTATGACCTCCCAAATAACACTTTCTGGACTCTTCCCTCTTCTATCCCTTCATTATCCGTTTCAATCCAACTAACAGACTCACATTAACTCATATTTCCCTTTACTAATCCACCAGTGATCCTTTTGGGTTCGAGTGTAGTGTCTACTCCCCAAAAAGTGCCTTAATGCCTCAAAGTAGTAAGCGCTATATAAATACAATTGCAATTACCCATCTTTCTTTCTTCCTCGCTTCCACTTCCTGTCCTATTTCATCATCTGCCCCCTTTGTCCCCAATTTCTTAAATGTGTCTCTCAAACCCTTCAGGGGCTCTGGTAGTCCCTTATAGAGTTAACTGTGAGCTTTCCTCTGCCCTATTGCAGATAAGAGACCAATAAGGAACCCCACCTCCTTGGAAGATACTAGGGGGTGGGGGTGGAGAGTTTTCACGATGCTCCTCCCCTTGGATGGGAGCTCTAACCAAGACTTCATTCCCTTTAGTTTCAAAGTGGAGTCTGGCGTTTAAAGGGGGCACACAAAGATGCTGGCCTTATGGATTCTGATGACCAAAGCAATTAACACAAAACCCCAACTTTATATAAGTTTTATCGATTTCAAGTCAGTGCGATAGAATGTCAACGTCCAAATTTGGAGTAAAGTTCTTTAAGTTTGAAATCCCTTCACATCTTAAAAGGCCTTCGGCTCCTATATTCCGACACTAGGGTTTGCATCGAGATTGGTACTCAGGGGCGAATAACGAAAAAAGTACCAAATTTAATTGTGCTTAAACAAGGCTCCGGTTTTAGCCCTTTTTCTTTTTAAACCTGTTTTTGTTGGCTTCGGCAAGTCTTTGACCCGACAACTGTTGATACCCCCAAAATAGACCAAATCTATTGGCGTACTCTACAGGATGTGGACGGTGCTTATGTGCAAGACCCCCCTAAGAGCTTACAACATATGGACTTTTTAGAGTCCTACTGTAAAGCTAATGATCTAGAAATCAATTTGGACGAGACAAAAGTTATGACATTGGGTCAGCGAAGACCACAGAAAAAGGTGGCTGGTTCCTAAACTCCCAGAAAGTGGATCTTGTCAGCTCTTATACATATTGATGTATCGTTTTTGAGAGCCGGGGATATTTTAGATATCATGAAGCTTCCTTAGAATCAAAAGCTACATCTTTGACTGCGGCTTTTAAAAAATTGTATTCCAATCTACAGGGCCTGTCAGTCAAGCCTCTGTTGAAAGCCATTCAAGGCCAAGATGGACCCGTATTAACCTATGATCTTGTTTTACTTCCAATTGTGCTAGTAGATCCTTTGAACGCATTGATCGCAAACGCCTACAGTAAAAGTTTCTCTGCTCCATCGCATTCGGCGCAATGCCAGATGAAGCTGGAATTTGGCCTTCGTAATTTACTAACAGTGAGGAAACTGGTCCTTATATAATTAATGCCAAAACTAAAATCATGTAATGAGGTGATTTTAGACAACAGGCCTCAAAACGTATAGAGATACTTTATTGCTCAATTGCACAGTGGTTCAGTCTGTTTACAGCTGTTGCTTCTAGGTACTTTATAGTATATCTGCACAACGTTACATAATGTTTATATTTTATATTGCATATTCTTGGTAATGTAACCATAATATATTAGCTTTATGTTTACAGTGTGACGGTGATAAAAGCTGTTCATATTTGCTATCAATGTTCTGGTACGGCATGTAATCATAGAAACATTCTTTTTGTACAAATGTGCATTGTTCAAAGATACAAGAAATTTGTCTTTTATTCAGGATTTTAATGTTTTAATTGCAATGATTTTTGTTAATCAAGCAATTAAGAATAAATCAATTCAAAATCATCTAATCAACATACATTAAAGTAAGTAGATTTGGAAGGAAATTTCAAACAAATCCCAGATCAAGGGCAGTCAGTGGATGCAGCGACTTACGGATGAATAAACCAGCTTGAGTTCCAGGATTTCTGGCCAACACCCATGTCCAGAACCTTTTTTAAACGGTTAATTCTCTGTCAAAAAAGCATTTATTGAGGACAAAAATGCCTTCAGCTCTTCATCAGCAATACCGCTGGTTTTTAGAAAGGAGGCCTCTACTTTACAGATTTGGCTGCTTGCCCGCAAAAGGCTTTACAATGAAATGGATTGTAGTCTTGTAGCCAAATCATGTTCCTGTGTTTATCCTCCTGGGTGAGCCAAGCACGTTTTAAACATGTGTCCTGAATTCAAAGATGAAAGAATTCGACTGTTAAAACCATTGTTCAACTCGCCACAAATAGACATGTGTAGACAGTATATCTAGAACCGCAGGGGGGGGTTATCAAACAATACAACAAATTTGTAAGAAACTGTACAACGTCCATTGATTAAGTTTCATTGATGATTTATTCTCAAAAGGAATAAACAGGTATTCTAATGCCACGTTCTTATTTAAGTTTACGATGCAAAAGAGTTGAAATACTATACAATCCACAATTACAAAGTTTACGAAATTGGAGGATTTCCAATTCCTAAATTATAGACAACAACAAAAAATTCAATCTTAAATTCCATGAACACATTTTTCCCCCAACATGTGTTTCACGGCAAAAATAGGAATTTGACATTAGAAATCCACTGGTTTTTTTTAATTTTATTTTCTTGTCAAATAACATGATTTATTTTTAAGCCATTTCTCTTAAATAAAATCCTTAACATGCACCAGACTTCTCACAGTATAACAATGTACAGTGGCTTTATCAACATGTACATTCCATTATGTTTACAACTGCAAGATATGAGGCACACTCAGCACTGCACGTCATTAAAATTTCCGGCTTAAACATAACCCAGAAGTTCAAATTAAATTGCTGTGGTAATAATTCTTATACAAGACAAACATTGATCCTTATATACAGCGCGATACCCGTTACATTTATATGCCTTTCTAACACAATTTTCTTTTATAACAGTCTAGGAAATTTTCCAGGATACAACTTTCTTCCCCATCCTGATGCAGATACAATTGTACAAAATCCAAACAACATTAATCAACGATTTGTTTTACTCCTCTTTGAAGACCAGCATGGCCTCTTATACTCCTTGGACGCGAAGACCCTACCCCAGGTTATGTTTAGATCCATTATTTCTAAGGGCCCAATGCTTCATAGCAGAGGACTAGAATTCCTCTGAGAATAAGGGCTAGATGTAGGTAACTTGGAAATACCGATTCCTAATTTCCGAATTTTACCGATTCGGTATTTAGGAATCGGTATTTCAGATGTAGGTAAGAATTCGGTAAAAAATACTGAATTCTTAATATTTGTTATTACCGAATCAGTAATTGAGATTCGATAATAACGAATACCTTCCCATTCATTCCTATGGGCTTGGAGGCCCATAGGAATGAATGTGAAGACATTCTGTATTGCCGATTCGGTATTACCGAATCGGTAATATCGGGAGGTATTTCAAGGGTGCCAGGGTGTCCAAAGGCCATAAGGAATTGGTATTAAGGAATCGGTATTTACCGATTCCTTAATACAGAATCCTCCCTACATCTCAAATGCCTAAATTCCGGTCGGTAATGGTGAAATTTAACGAATTTCACCGTTACCAAGGAGTAGTGTGGCTCACTGGTTAGAGGCGGCAGGCCTGAGAGCAGAAGTCAGCCCGGGACCAGGGTTCAATTCCCGACGCGGCAGGGTCGTGGACCTTGGTCAGCGGACTCGATAATTCTCGCTTCGGTGCTTACTCTAATCAGGGGTTCCACTCGGCAACTCTGGGCATTAGCTTGCCTAATCTCCACAACGGCCCCACCAATTCCGGGGATGCCTGGCTCCACCTTGGGGACTCCCAGCAGGGACCATCCCACAGGGAAAGCCAGGACGGGTTCCCCAGAGTTATACAGCGCCGGGATGCCCTGTTGCTGGGGCAGCTGTGCGCTTTACAAGTATACTACATTTACATTTACATATTGGGCCACCTACATCTAGCCCTAAGTCATTAATGAAACTTAATCAGTTGATATTGTACAAATCAATATATTGAATTAAAAGTATAGTAATAAGCTCCAACTATTGTAACACAGCTAATTGGGAAGAACATTCTCGTCTTTTCACTCAGACCCCGCCCTTTAAACTGCTGTCTTAAGCATTTGTGATTGAATTTTTATATGATGAATTTTGCTGATAATTTTGACCCAATTCATTTTTTTAGAAGTATCTATGCAAATTACAGTTTTTGCTTTACTGGGTCAAAGAGGCATTTTTTTGTAATTGTACTCTTGCTTATATGTTCGCCTCCCTCTTTATTGCCTCTGCTAGCATGATTCCAAATCTGTTTTTGCACATGTATGTTGGGATTTTATTCACGGAAGCTCAACAGGTCCTTTTATCTGATATGGGAGACAGCCAAATTGGACTTTGTGGTAATTTAAAATATTTTCCAATATAAAGTTTGCATGATCTTAAAATTACTTAAATGGCCTTGGACATGCACTGCAGGAATTCAACGGCAGAAGTTATACAAGCCCCTTTTAACTTACAGAGGGGCTAGAAAAACTGGACATCATTCTTACTCCATGAATTCTGGACTAAGTTTGCCAATGCACTTCAGGATTTTAACGGGCGGGGGAGTTCTACAAGACCCTCTTAATCCATTGAGAGGCTAGAAAAGTTGGTCTTGTTCTTACTCAATCTCTTACTTGGGGCTAATTCAATCCTGATATTATCAGGTTTGATTTTTCCACAAGCACTTTGGGAACTTATTACAGTAGTAATACAAGCTCTCTTGACTCTATAGAGAAGATAGCAAAATTCAGACTTGAATTCGTTCTCGTAGACCTCCAATGATTCTCTCTTTCTTAGATTGAACTCTACCAGACAACGCAGCTGTCTGGTCTGCTAATGACATTTTGAGGGCATTCGGAAAGCTTCCCTGGGAATGCATCCAGCCCACTGCTCACCATTGGCTTGGTGGTTCATAACTCACATTTTCTTGCTTTCTATTGGCTGACTCTATTTGTTTTAGGCTGTCCAGCCTGAGTTTGACCCTTCCGTTGCCCAAACCCTATTTACTGTATTCCTCCACCAGTACTGGATTCCTGTAAACAGGCCTTTAAATCTTGTTCTTGTCACATTTGCTGAGCATTCAAAGACAGAGGTCAAATGTCAGGCTCGATTTCAATATTGGTTAGTTTTGTAAAATGTCAGTGGACCCCCCGAAGAGAGCCTGCGGACCCCCAGAGGTCCCCAGACCACAGGTTAAGAGCCACCGCTCTACACCACTCTCCATCGCTCCACTCAACAACACTGCGCTCTACTTTGAAACAATCTACTCGACTCTATTTTACTTGGCACCATCCCACGCTAGACAACTGCATCTACCCCGCGCCACTCCACTTTACTATTATACGCTGCTGCGCTGTACGCCACTGCCCTCAATGCCAATGCACTCCACAGCACTTTACTCAAAACAAATGCACTCTACGCCACTGCAACCTACACCACTATACTGTACAACACTACGTCATTCTATTCTGTACCACTGCACTCTCCTCCACTCTACTGTGCTTTATGAGAATGCACTGAGCGCCACTACACGCCACTACACGCCACTACACGCCACTCTACTCTGAAACAATCTACTTTACGCAACTGCACTCTGTGTCACTCAACGCCATTCTACTCCACACCACTGCACACTTTACCTTGATCTTATTATATAGAACAAGAATTGTTGAGAGGTTAGCATGAGTTTTGTGAATTCTGTGTATACTGTAAGAATTTTAATGAATCAAAAATAAATAATTTTCATGTAGGTTCCACCCCTAAACCTGAGAGAAATGCCCTCAAAAAGCCCATTGGAACACATATCATTGGTGCAGCGGAAGCACTACGGAGTTAATACCTTTGCAAATCCCAAAACCTGTCTTTACTGCCCCGAAGCTAGTTATTATGCATGTTTGGACAATCAACACTGTAGTCTGGGACTTGCAGTTCTATTTTTCCGCACTATAGATTTTCAAAGCATAGGGCACCCAGGTGGTTGCCTATGGCAGCATCAGCTGGGGGAGGGGGTGGGTCTATCTAATAGATTCTGAAGAGCCCGATATGAAAGAGTGCACCATGGACCTATAGGTGATTTCTTAGTGTATTACATGGAACCGGGCATGTTACTATTTTGCACTCTAAATCCACTCTGGCATATGGCTATACTTTATTCACAACTCGAGGGTGTAATATGAACTGGGAATGGTACTACTTTCTTTCCGTATTCTTCTGCACTGAGACTTATAAACTTGCAGACTTTAATACACGTTTTCTGGGTGTGTTGTATTTTTCACACTACTAACCACTAGCCATACGTAGGTCGCGAAATCTCATGGGAACTGTTTACTTGGTTACAGCCCTGAGGAAGTTAAGGTGTTGTAATACTACACGACGAAACACGTGTTGGCTGATGTAACAAGTGCCCATGGTGTATCTTCTGAAGAACATGGAAATAAAGACAGAAGAACCTTAAATTGGAGAAGAGCTGGATTTCTTTACATCTAAATAAGGACAGTGACATTTGCCAATTGACTTGTGATATTAGTAATAATGGTCTGATATTTGAGTGCTCGGAGGGTATTGGTTTAACCTGTGGTATTGTAAATGTGCAAAAGACATTCATGCAGACATAGCTCCAAAAACATCACAAAACAATCAAGCAATACGTCAGATGCTCTCTCCCATCGGTCCAGTGTAAAGGTAAAGACACATCTTCCCATGAAAATTGCATTGCTGGCTCATAGCACAAATCATCCACAAAAGCAACACAAAAGCAACACACTCATTTAAAAACAAAAGGACTGGGCGAGAAGGGAGGAGGGAATGCCAGCAGGGAAAATGAATCCAAAGCTGCTCCCAACAAAGGTCCTAAAACACATTTGGCCCAGGCCCCCTGAAATCCTTCAGATGTCCCTGCTAGCCAGGGATCAAGTCCTAAAAAAAAAAAAAAAAAAAAAAAAAGAAGTGGGGGGACTCACCAAGTGAGGCTGAACAGATGTGACATCGCTGCACGTCTCATCACTGCTCGTATTATCACCATGTGTGACAAAAGCAAAACCAAAGGGGATGACGGACGGAGTGTTGAACATTGCAAGCACTCACCCCCAGTCAACTGATCTGGGTTTAATCCATCATCATTCTTAAGCTCACTCCGCCACCCCAGTTCAACCATGGCCAGATGCAAATCAGTCTGACCCTGTGCCTCATTGGAACAGTCCAGCCCGAACTGCCAAGCCAGGTCTTCCTTGGACCGGAAACAAGCTTTTGAGGACCGGTTTCTGGCTAATCAGCCGTCATCAGCCAGGCTTGCTTGAATCCAGTGGCAAAGTGAGCAAGGGACCCACCCCTGGCTTGGCAGTTCGGGCTGGACTGTTCTAATGGGGCACAGGGTAAGACTGATTTGCATATGGCCATGTCTGAACTAGGGTGGTGGAGTAAGCTAAAGAATGATGATGGATTAAACCCAGATCAGTTGACTGGGGGTGAGTGCTTGCAATGTTCAACACTCATCACCCGTGGGTCCTGTGCTCACTAAGCCACTGGAGTCAAGCTATCCTGGCTGAAGACGACTGCTAGCCAGAAACCGGTCCTAGGATGCTTGATTCCGGTCCAGGGAAGACCTGGCTTGGCAGTTCGGGCTGGACTGTTCCCATGAGGCACAGGGTCAAGGCTGATTTGCATATTGCCATGTCTGAACTGGGGTGGTGTGGAGTGCAAAAAAACGATGGATTTAGGCCCAGACCTCTGTACTGGGGTGAATGTATGATATGACATTGTTCTGCATTCTGTCCATCAACTGTTGGTTTTGCATTTATCACAGAAAAATGCATCACAACATGTGACCTCACAGGAAGGGACATCAGATTGTAAGACCGTACATACGTTTAGCAGGTCCATCAAGAGGAAATTTGAATGCATTAGAATATTTAACAAATTAGATTTTGCATTGGGATTGTGCTAAAATATTAACCCAACCCGTACACAACATCTGGGCCTTAATGTATGCATATTATGGGGTTAAAGCACCTGTCCGCTACAGGAATCTTGGTGTGTCAGCTAAATCTTTTGGCAGAATATTAATGGTAAGATAACTCTGGAGGTTAAGGCATTTGTTGGAGAGATCTGTTTTGCCTAGTCCTAGTTTTGAATCAAAGTAGCATCGATGGTCAATATTTCTCCTGCAGAGCACATTATGCAACATGCAGATGACAGACTTATTTTATGTAAATGGGTAAGTGTGTTACTGCTTTTAACACAGAGATCCTTTTTTTGTTACCTGCAGTTCATAAACTGTTCCTTCTTATATAGCACAGTGAGCTATGGAGGGCATGTGACTCCTACACCTTGTAACCCTCACTGTCCCATGTAACACATCCTGTAGATTGATTTACAAACATACGATTTAATGTCAATGTATAATGTGTATGTGTCATGTAAAGCGTTCCGACGCCCTGGATCGAGTTAAGCAGCGCTATAAAAGAAATAATACTAAACAGTGATATTTTTATTGTTATTTGTGTAAATACTTTGACAGGTCAAGACATCCGACATCCCTGCAGGGCCTGCATCTCTCTTATACACAGGGTCTGAACAAAGTCCTGACTCTCAGGTACCTGCGAAGTGATAACAAGGTGTGAGCCTCTCTTTGCGCTCCATCGCATGGAGGCGTGAGGCTCCCCATGGCTCCCAACCAGTGTGCTCGGACAGAGTGAGGAGATGGCCCTTTAACGCCAGAAAAAGTAGCTAGACGGCGTCTACCCACGACTCGAGCCCTGCGCCTAGCTAAGGTCCCCACAGTAATACAGAGTATTTTTATTTTTTGGATACGGTAGGAGTGTCCAGAGTCTTCCGAGGGCGGCAGCCCCCGTCACCTGATCGCAGCCATTGGCTGAGGAGCGTCAGGCGAATAAACGCAGAGGGGGTTTAAGGCACATCTGGGCCGGTGCCAGGTGAGTCACCAGGTGGGAGCGCAGCTGGCGGACGCCCCCGCCTCCCTCCAGGGCATGAGGGAGGGGGTGCCCGCTCATTCACCTCGGCAGCAGCTCAAGAGTCGCTGCACGGTCAGACCCAGCTCCATGGATGAATGTGTGTGTTTGGGGGCGGGGTTTAAATACGCACGTGAATAAGAAACAGGTGGACACCCCTTCCCTGCTGTGCCAGGGAGTCCCTACCCCCAAGCAGGACACCTTTACTCGGCCCTGTACCCTGAGAGTCCGCATTTATTTTGTATTACTTAATGCATTTGTATATAGCGCGGACTTTACCACAAGGAGTCCGAGCGCTGCACAATAGAAGCATGGGGCCATTCATTCATTCATTCATCTCCTCGGCGCCAGCGGACGGGAGTCTATGCGAGTCTGAGACGGTGGTCACCCGGTGCACACGCTGCGCTGGAGGTTGGCGCTTTACAGAAAGGAGAGGGTGACCCCAGTACTACCTGCCGGGGGGCGGGGAGGGGGTCTTAAGCCAGTATTTAGTTTTAAATAGCACGAACTAGACCCGAGACATCGGGTATCAGAGCGCTTTACACGAGCAACAGTTTCGTTACAGGACACTTTCATTTGTGTTGTGCACGGAAGATTGAGTGATTGGCCCAGAATCACAGGATGTTCAGCGTCGTTGCCGAGATTCGAACCTGGTTCCCCAGCTTTAAAGTCGACTGCTCTCTCCTCTCCCCGCTATCGCCTGCGATCAGCAGTACTATAGTGTGTGTGTGTGTGGGGGGGGGGGGGGCGGGGTCAGGGTGATGGGGGACACTCTCCTGCGTTACCTGATGTCATCAGAAGCAGCACCCCCGCCACCAGAAGGGCGCAGCAGGTGTCTCTGAGGCGCTGCTCGTAAAAGGTGCCCATGATCACACTGTGCGCTGGCGGCGCCGCTGCTCTCTTCATAAACTCTGCCGCCTCGTGTGCTCCTCGGCTGCCGACTGCCGAGTGATGCGAGCGCTGCTGACTGAGGCTCAGTAATAAAGGGGACTGGAGTGTCCCCCCCATCTGACGTCAGGCCCTGTACAGCCAATCCATGGCCGGATGCAAAGCCGAGCCTCCCACCCGCCCACAGCCTACGCTCCATCACACCACTGGGGGGGAGGGGGGTGCAGCGATGGAACACCCCCCCCCCCCCATGACGAATCGCCCAGCGAACCAATTCATTTATTTATTTTATTTATTTATGCGTTTTTATAGAGCGCGGACTTTACCCGAAGGCGTCAGAGCGCTTCACAGTAGCAACAGAATATTACAAATGAACAAATTACGAAAGCAGACATTAAGTTACATGAGGTAAAAGTGACAATTGTGAGCACACAAAATACATGAGGTAGAAAACAGTGCATTACAGGAGGAAAGAGTGACAAGTGTGCAGGTTACAGGAGAAAACAAAGTACAAGTAGAGGTATAATGCTGCAATATATGGCAGACACTCACGCACAAGAACAAACGTTACGTAGGCAATGGTGGCACTTGTGCAAGTATCGAAAGCAAACAAAATGTGAGATGTAGCAAACAGAGTGTTACAAGAGAAAAGTGGCACTCGGGGAAGCCTGCGATTAACAAAGTCTCCCAACCCACTCTAACTTTTAGGTTCAGGGGGGTGAGGGCACCAGGGCTTTAAATGGGATGAAAAAACTGGGGGCGTGGCCAATGAAATTAAGGGCGTGGCTTAAAACACAAACTAAAAATCTGTGCTCAGCATAGTGTGCCGCCCGACTTGTATTTTGCGTCATTGCATCCAGATGTAGGCTACAACAAGTAACATCATACATACAACAAGTCAGGACTACTTGCTTTGTCAATGGTTGTTGGTTGCATAAGATAAATAAGCAGCAACTATGGCTTGTATACAGTGCTTTAAATGGGGAAAAATAAGTGCAGGTACTCATCAAATTGAGCTGGGGCGGGGCAAGGGGCGGAGCTGAGGGCGGGCATAATTATACAAAGACACTACTGCCATCTGTCATGTAATCATTTTGCCCTTAAACACTTATCAACTGTCTCAAATTGCCTGGATGTGCAAATTACATGTGCGCATGGCATATGAGACAATTGATAACCTGTCTCCTGATATGCCCCTTTCAACTGTGTAAGCCGCTCATTGCATTTAACCCCTTCAATGCTTGTGACGGAACCATTCCGTCATCAGTCACGGCTGAGCTGTGCTGATGACGGAATGGTTCCGTCACGACCGCACCCTGTTCTGGAATGTCCAGCACAGAGGCGGAATCGGCGCCGCTTATTGCATTTAAAGGAACATGTTAGTTACAGCGGTTTCAGCACACACCAAAAAATATGATAAATGTATGAACATAAAGTGGTTATTTCCTCACAAAAATTTACATCAAGGCCAAACAATGTGTTATGCTTTAGTTTCTGCGTTTTTTTTATATTTACAGCTTCAGTTCTTATTTATTTTATTTTGGTACAGCATTCATACATTCTTGCCTATGAGCATGCGCTCACACACAGGCCCAAGAACAAGCAGACATGCACACACAAAACATTCCTCACATTTTCAGTTAAAATACCTTCATATTATGTCCTGATGCTTTCTCTGTCGCTTCCGCTCTCTCACAGAAAAGCAGATATTCAATGACACAAAAGGCTCACCACAGAATCAACAAGCATTGGCATAGCCAATAGGGCTCGCCTTTGGGACCTTATAAGTGTAACAGCTGATGTTGCACCAAGGATATTGTGCTGCATAACTGAATACTTATGAGGTCCCAAAAGCGAGACCTATTGGCTATGCCAACACAGAGACATCTCACTTCCAGCGCAAATCTGAAGATCCCAGAACCCAGCTCAGGGATGATCCCAGACTTGGGTCCAACCCACCCCAGCCAAGTCTAGAGCTAATCTCCTTCAGTGAACCAGTCCTGCCCTCAGCTCACCTCTCTTTGCAAGTGCAACCCAACCCTGCCCTTTAATCTATCCTACCCTTGGCTCAGCCCTTTCCTTCTCACAGCACAGCCAAGAGCCAGTCTGTCCCCTGCTCAGACGAGGGTGGAGTCCAGCTCAGGGCTTAACACAGGACCCAGCCCAGAACACAGATGTGTCCAGAAGAATCCAGTGCAGAACCCAACCTTCTCCAGAAGAACCCAGTCCAGAACCTAACCCTGCCCAGAAGAACTCAGTCCAGAACACAACACTGCCCAGAAGAACCCAGTGCAGAATCCAACCCTGCCTAGAAGAACCCAGTCCAGAACCTAACCCTGCCCAGAAGAACTAAGTTCAGAACCCAACCCTGCCCAGAAGGACTCAGTGCAGAAGCCAACCCTGCCCAGAAGAACTCAGCCCATAACCCAACTCTGCCCAGAAGAGCTCAGTGCAGATTCCAACCCTGCCCAGAAGAACTCAGTGCAGAATCCAACAATGCAACGGTTTCCCCTTTGGAAAAGTTAGAGCTATTGGCATTGTAAATGACAACATTTGTATTTATGTGTTGGTTTTGAAAACAGATAAATAAATGGCATTGTCATTTACATTGCCAATAGCTTAATCTCTCGCAAATGTGAGACCTATTGTACCCTATGGACGAGCTCAGCAGACAGCAATTACTACCACACACACACACCCAAAGCCACACACACACACACCCAGAGCCAGCCACACACACCCAGAGCCAGTCACACACACCCAGAGCCAGCCACACACACACACACACCCAGAGCCACACACACACACACACCCAGAGCCACACACACACACACCCAGAGCCACACACACATACACACCCAGGGCCACACACACACCCAGAGCCACACACACACACACACCCAGAGCCACACACACCCAGAGCCACACACACACACACCCAGAGCCACACACACACACCCAGAGCCACACACACACACCCAGAGCCACACACACACACACACACACCCAGAGCCACACACACACACACACCCAGAGCCACACACACACACCCAGAGCCACACACACACACACACACACCCAGAGCCACACACACACACCCACAAACCCAGGCAGCAAGCAGCACCGCCTCATATGCAAAGAACGTGACGTAAAAGCACAGCCTAGCCTACTTGCCACCAAGCAGCGCCCCAGCGCCTACTTCCGGAGATGCGGTATATTACAAACCTACCCAATGTCGTTTCCCGAGGGCAGGATAGATATTGAATGGAATCCATTCTAAGATCAGGCATGAAGAACGCCGCTAAAAAGCCGATTCAGTTAAATAATTATCGTGTTATAGTCGAGGTATGAATAACAACGCGTGGTTTGCAATTAAACAAAAGCATATTTGGTTATGAATTCTTAATTCATAACCATTTTAATGAATATTATAGAATAATACGCTTAAGAATGGGAAATGTTAAAGCATACCACTTCTTATGATTACAACGAAAAGTGTGTATTGGAAAACGCGACTAGTTTGACTCCAGTGCTCACAATCTGTCGGCGGATTCACGCTTATTGAGAACCTATACATCCTCTGGATCAGGAGACAAAACGTGGGCAATAGTTATTCTATTAATAGCTGCTATGCGCTCATTCTTGAGAAGAGTTGGGTAAGAAAACCTGTCCACCTCGGGCTTGGCAACAGCGTCAGCCAATGACAACATTTCAACGTCGCCCTGGCAACGCACAAAGAAATGTGCTCCGCCAATCCACAGGAAGGAAGGGGCGGAGAACGCATGGTGAGATCAGGGCAAAGATAGTGTGAGAAGCAGTGACGTTGAAATAAAACCCTACGTTGCAGACAACTCGACCCTTCAGTGCCAGTTTGACGAGCCGATAGTTAGTGCAAGAAATCAAACCAGAGCCGGAATAGATCCCATCCCCCGAATGTACCCAGTAATCAATTTAAATTGGTTTGAAACCACGCGGGAAGAAAACTGAAAGTTCCGTTCCGATCAACAAACAGTAGTAAATGGGAATCCTCATTCTTCGCAAACACGAATTAATAGTACAATGTAACTTTGATCAGTATTAATAAATGCAACTTAAGACTTGTATATCGCTGTCTTATGGAACACTCCTGGAGAGGTCAGCAACACATGATGCTTCCAGCCAATGTAAGGCAGAGGCGCAGCAGCCTCCCCCCGCCCCCCCAGTCTGCACACCAACCACTGGTCCCAAACAGGATTGAACCACATCTAACAAAGGGTAGAAACTTGAGAAAAAGCATTTACAAGTGGGGCCGGAGACACGGACAGCGGGAGGGGGGGCTGAAACAGGTACACGGACAGTGGGAGGGGGGGGAACAAGGCACACGGACAGCGGGAGGGGGGGCGGGAACGGGCACACGGACAGCGGGAGGGGAGGGGAGCACTCACCTGGACTTCTTCCGGCGGTGGTCGGCCTGGAGGAATGACAAAAAAAAACTGAAGAAAAATAAAATAAACCACCGCCCACCGCCGCAATGACGTTCACAGAGGGGCGGAGAGCGAAAAAATCACCGGAACGCCCACGAATCTGCTCTGACAATTACGGACAGATCTCTCTTCCAATAGCTAGCCTCCATTTATGGAGCTAGCCAATGAAACAGAGGGGCGGGACAAAGCCCCGTACTGCTAAAACATAAGATTTCGCCTGCCCGAACAATGCTGCGCAGTGGACGCCAGGCGAAACCTAAAAATGTTATTTTGATTATAAATATACAGAATGCTGAGTGGAACCATCCCTGACTAACACCACATAAACCACTATGGTTCCCATCCCTAATGCTTCTGCAGATGCCGGTGAATATGCATTTTTTCTCTTTACTTCGGTGGCTACCGGTAAATTGTAGAAACTAGACGGAGCCAGTAGAGACATCTCAATGGCGAAAAGTGAAGGAGCAGCAGACAGGTGAAGATCGAAGCCTGCACTACTGAAAAGGGAGAGAGACAGTGTCTCCCAACACCCCTCTCACCCGGTCAAGAGAGCAGCATCAATGCTGCCACTTCCTACATCCCACGGCTTTCTCCTTGCAGACTCTCAGCCAGTTGTCTGGACCTTGAGTGGCTGCTAAATTTCACACCTGTGATTTACAGTGCAGGGTCTGATCGGACCCTGTCACTCACAGCGTGATACTGAGCGTGCCCCCCTGTCACTCACAGCGTGATACTGAGGTTGCTCCCCTGCCACACTAACAAAATGTAATGAGTCGCTGCTGAATGATTCAGCCGCGGCTCGGCACAGGGCTACGGTGGCGCTTTGTCTGAGTTGTGTTCAGACAGCCTCATCCTCAGCAGCACATGTACCACTGAGCATACCAGTCATGAGTACCAGTACACTCCATGACGATGAAAAAAGTGCCGGTACTCGGGAGGTTAAAAATTAAAAGTGCCGGTACTCGGGAGGTTAAAAATTAAAAGTGCCGGTACTCGGGAGGTTAAAAATTAAAAGTGACGGTACTCAGTACCGATGAGTACCGGCCCATTTAAAGCACTGCTTGTATATAATGAAAAAGATTCCACGTAAAACCCTGGTGATACCATGACCAGGTTGCTGCTCCTGAGTTTCAAAAATATAAGGGAAATCCAGAGAGAAAACGATTCTCTTTAAAGAATTCCCCTTCCCCTACAACGCTCACCTGGCATGACGTCATGCCGTAACTTCTCCACTAGTGAGAAGAGCAGTGTGAGCAGCGCACATCCATATGCCTGCTATCACTGCAGTCCGGAAAAAACGCACCACCTGTGCCAGGGCACAAAACAGAGCACGAAAAGACCCGTTTCGAGGCCCCCTTAAAAAACTGCCGATGCCCAGCACCGGTGAGACCCGGTCCACTTAAAGCCTTTGGGGGATGAGGTGGCACCCTTTTCACCACGTATTTACTACAACCACCGGGAGGAGGGCTACTGAGGACTTTAGTGGGCCGGGTGCTGCCCGTGCTCAGCACCCGCAGATTAAAAATGCAGGTGTCGAGAGGGGTCCCTTTCGAGCTCTCCATTTCTGCCCTCACCCTCAGGGTGAAAACATATCCTAATTCTGCAGCAGCGCCACCTCACTGTCTGATGTAACTTCAAAGAGACTCGTATCTCTTTCACAGCCTCATTTCAGAACAAAAGCCTTTTCAATATTATATAGACTGAAGTCGTAGTTGTTGGTTATTTATTTTATGCAGCTAACAACCATTGACAAAGCCAATAGTACTGGCTTGTGGTAGGTGTAATGTTACTTTCTGTATCACATCTGCATATTATATCACATTTATTGTGCATTTAAAATAAAAACCTTTACAAAGGAAGTATTTAAAATGCTAGCAAATGTTGACCTGCATTGGCATAGCCAATAGTTCTTGCTTTTGAGACCTTCTAAGTATTTAGTTATGCAGTACAATATCCTTGGTGCAACCACATCAACTGTTGCATGGCTAAACACTTATAAGGTCGCAAAGGCGAGACCTATTGGCTATGCCAATGCGTGTTTCCTATGACGAGGAGAGAAGGCCAACGATGTAAGAAGACAGCAGAGGACATTTGGAAGAGGGGTGGGCTACAAGGAATACTGCATAAGGTAGAGTGGAGACACACTTTTCTTTTCTATGAATGGTGGGATGGTTCCAGGGATTGTTTGGACTTTGAGCCTGGCAGAACTCCAAAATATCTTTCATGGTCATGACAAGATACACATATATTTTTGGCGTGTAGCAGAAAAACCCCCTGGAGGAGTTTAGAATAGCACAAGATAGGGTTCATTTTCGATAGGCCAGCAGACGAACAGCTACATTTAGGATACCTGGATGGATTGGGCGAAGAACTACGTATATTTCGTATGGGTCGGAAACCAGGCATCTTTTTAGGCTGACTATAGGCGATGAAACTGCATATGTTTCGGACAGGTACAGAGCACCAGCTATATTTTGAACCGAGGCAAAAACACACATATCTCTTAAAAAGCAGGGCACATGTATGCTTTGAATAGGGGCATTAGACTGGATAAACATCATATAGGGGCAGTGGTTCAGGCATGTTCTGAGCTGGGGCTTAAAAATAATTATATATCTGAAAAAGGCGGTGGAACCAGGCATGTTTTGGAGACGGGCAACACACCATGTAGCTTTCTAATAGCAGGGAACTGGGCACGTATTAGATAGGACATAAAAAACAGGTCTGCCTAGCATGGGACAGGGTAACAAGCATATCTATAACTACCACATGAAACTGGGTATATTTGTAACAGTATTGGGGGGCAGGAGTGCTTTGGTTAATCAATTAGAAAGTAAATGTTCAACAATGAAACGTTGACGGAAAATCAAACCTTTCAAGTTAACCGACAGGTTAGCTGCCTGGAGGTGATTCAGCCACACACGTGGGAACCTGGTTCATGCATAGCTATGGCACCCAGACAAACAATGGAGGGAGGGGTGACGTTTATTTATTTTTATTTTATGCGTTTTTATATAGCACGGACTTTACCCGAAGGCGTCAGAGCGCTTCGCGATAGCAACAGTAATGATACATGAGGAGAAAATTACAAGTGAACAAATTACAAAAGCAGACGTTAAGTTACATGAGGTAAAAGTGACAATCGTGAGCAAACAAAATACAAGAGGTAGCAAACGGTACATTACAGGAGGAAAAAGTGACGTGTGCAAGTTACAAAAGCATACAAAGTACAAGTAGAGGTATAATACTGCAATAAGTGGCAGACACTCAAGCACAAGAACAAACGTTACGTAGGCAATGATGGCACCTGTGCAAGGGAGCGAGGCAAAACTCCACCGAAGCTGCAAGGCTGAGGTGGGGCACAGGCAAGTACTCCACAGACAAAACTTTTGTGACCGACACACATGGACAAGGAAAACTAGGACAACAGACTTACATTTTAAAGCCTCCAAAATGTATTTACAGATGTAATTCACGTCAGTGCGAAAAATGCCACGGTCTGCCCGTAGATGTAACTAATAGTGCAGCAGGTGCAGGGTGCCGCTCGGAGTTGTGTGGGGCAGACTTTGATACTTGGAGTGTTCTTCCTTACCTGAGACCCAGGCAGCAGAAGGATCATCGTGGGCAGCGGAAGCAACAGCGGGACTGCGAGTCCCAGGATTGTTAGCTGCGTGTCTTTCAGCCGCACCTGGAGACTCTTCCCCATCGACCCTGCCTCCCTCCTGGGTGCCTAAAGCCACGACTCGCGGCCCCCGCTTCGCGGGACCCGCTCGGAGTTGTGTGGGGCAGACTTTGATACTTGGAGTGTTCTTCCTTACCTGAGCCCCAGGCAGCAGAAGGATCATCGTGGGCAGCGGAAGCAACAGCGGGACTGCGAGTCCCAGGATTGTTAGCGGCGTGTCTTTCAGCCGCACCTGGAGACTCTTCCCCATCGACCCCGCCTCCATTCTGGGTGCCCCGCCCGCCCACTGGCTACAAGATCACGCCCTGACACGCGCATCGCGGGACGAGCGCGGGTGGGCGCCGGGCTAAGCCCGGGCAAAGGGCAGGCCGTTTGAGGCCGTTAGAGGACGGGAGAGACCGGACCGGGCCACCCCCTAAGTGCTTGCCCAGCAGGATACCCTGCTTCTACAATTGGCCTGGTTCCCGTGAAGTACGGTGTTGATCGACATGGCAACTAGGGAAACTAGAAGGAAGGCAGCCACCCTGGTAACAGGTACTCTGGACAGTTTCCTTGCTAGGGCAAATACTGTGGTAAATAAGGGTCTCACAGCCCTAGAAAAACAAATAGCAGAAGGGCTAGAAAGTTCGCACATAGTTTCCCCAGAGTCTTCTACGAATGTTAGATCCCCAGAATTGCTGGATGCTACCCACTTATCACTTATGGATAGTATCGATCAAAATATAGAGTCAGTGTTGCAGCAGTTGAGGACACCTTCTAACCCACAAAGGGATCGAGAACCAGCCCATACCTCCCATGAGTCGACGTCTCTCCCGATATCCCAGATAGTCCCAACTCAGGAAGAGGGGGAGGCCTCTACTCCATCACACCATAGGGGTCTTCGGGAGGGGGCGGTCCCGAAAAGGAAAAGACCTAGCCAGTTAAAAGGTGCTAAGAGGGCTAAAGTAGATTTCATTCCAGACACCGTTGATAACAGCACAAATGTCTTAGGAACTTCCCCCGCCGTGATCGTACCGAAACTGTGAGCCCTCTACATCCTGTCCTCAACCACACACCTTCGGATACTGGCCCGTTCATCTTCGGAGGGGGACTCTCTAACACCACGGACCACATTATCTGCTCTATCACTGACATTATCAAAAATCTGCTGGACCCCCTGTCAACTAAACTCGACTGCATTGAGGCTAGACTTATAGCAATAGAAAAACTAAGTGGGGGTAGGGTGGACCAGCAAGGCCTGCGATTAAGTATTAATGGAGCAAATGGGACAAATAGTGGGATTTCTCCCCCGACTACAGCTATAACTGATGCGGCTCCAACTCTGCCTACTACTCTTCCCACGGCGAACGTTCCCACAGTCACCCCATCCCAACCCATCCCAGTACCTCTCCCTAGGCAACTCCCTCCTGTGCCGCCTGTTAGGAAGTCGAGGTTACCCACTCCGGCTACCACAACGAGACAGGAGAGATTGCCTAATGTAATGGCTGACTGCCCTAACCGGATTAGTAACAGCTATAACCGGCGAAAAGCAGTTAACTTGCCTCCAGAGGCGGCGGCTCATACTGTAATTTTGATGGGGGTACCTGAGCTTTCCAGCAACGTGGTAGAATCTTTTGATTCCCTACGTAACAAAGTCATCAGCTGGTTAAATGTGCACAGTGTGGTTCTGAAATTCTGGACCCTGCTGTTTTCCCGGTATCGAGATACAACACTCGTGCCAAAATATCAACGTACCATGACGAATTTGGTGTCGACGGACCGGTAATGATTAGGACATCATCCCTATACATTTGCATCATGATTGAGGGATGCCAACACCCCTAAATTGTAGTTTCCGTCCCCGACCCCTTAGACTCCATTTTGTAAACGACATCCATCTTGTGTCTTGCCCTCATGATAAGTCAATGGAGTAAGGTCGAGCTCGATCTAAAAGGACACGTCCACCTTCCCTGACTTCCCCCTGACCTGTCCCAACTGACTCCATTGCCTCCAGCCGAACCTGTTTGGGCAGCTCCTCGCCCAGTGGCCGAATAAGATAGCATCAATGCATAACATGCCACAAACCATTCACTACGTACAGAACATGTTTTCTACACACACACACACCTGTCCAGGTTCCTTGTTTATGGCCAGTTTTATGACTAGGAGGTGCCCTGCTTTATTGGGGCTTCATCGATATCTGATGGGAGTTCCGGGCCTGGCCGGGTAATCCGTCACGAACTGGACGTCTGAAATGTGGGTTGGTCTTCATGACTTCGCTCTTTGTATTATTGTAGAAATATGTGTATAACCATATCGTAAACTCAAGAATTCTTGCCTGCAGCTATTATTTCTGTATATAAGGAGAAAGCTGGTTCTGTAAAAACGAACAGTCTCCTGGGAATACGCGACCCGAGTTGTCGTGTTTCTAGGACACGTGTTACTTGGTAGCTGCCAATAAAACTCGATCTCTGACTTCAACTAGAAGACTCCGTGTTTCTGT
Organism: Lissotriton helveticus; assembly: GCF_964261635.1. NCBI lineage: Eukaryota > Metazoa > Chordata > Amphibia > Caudata > Salamandridae > Lissotriton > Lissotriton helveticus. The sequence goes on from NC_136060.1 coordinate 484,242,720, forward strand.
GGTCCGGAACAGGGAGAACTCAGAGGTCTTCGGGTGTTATCCCCTGGCACCACCGGGTTCCTAAAAACCCGTTACCTCAGTTGGCGCCCAACTCGGGGCGGTATCAAGCGGCGACGGTCCAAGCCAGATGTTCGTGAGGAGCTTCGTGTGAAAATTCCAGAGGACGGCCAGCCACTTCAGCGACCCCTGTATGTCGACGTGGTTCCGAAGGTCTTTGCTGCGAGGTTCCCCGCGTCCCGACGGCTACGAAGGACTGCTGCCCTGACTATCGCCTTGTTTTGGACCCAGTGATCCTTGGTAGAGCGAAACGATAGACGAGTCTTCTAGTGACGTCATCGATCTTCAAATACTTCAGGTAAGTATAAGTGGAGCGTCTCCCAGTCCTTAGTTTGATCCTTAGTTTTTGGTATCCTTGAGATACGTTTTGATTTGGTACTTGCAAGCCCCAAAGCCGAAGGACTCGTGTATTCACGAGAAATATCGTAATCGATAAATCCTTTGAAGTTTGAAGCTAGACTAGTGAGCAAAGATGCCTTGTTTTAGCAGATTTGGAAACTTGTTTTGTCTTGGTTGTAGTAAGGACTCCCGATTAGAGGATTCTTGTCCAGTTCCTCCGATTGGAACTCCAACATATGAGTTATACGTAAAACATGGCGTAGGTCCTATCACATATAATGAAGTGTGGATAAAATACACCCGCAAGGATGGTGTTTTAAAATGGCCCCAATATGGTAGTTTTGACTCAGAAATTTTAGATCACCTCGAGGTCAAATTGTTCAAGAAAAAAGCCCGGCCGGCGATGTTTGACTCTTTTCGCTTATGGCGCAAAGAAGCCAAACAGAAAGAAATAAAATTAGCAAAAAGGAATAAAAGAGGTATGACGATGGTGCAAGCTGCCGTTGCATACAAGGATAACGAGGAAGAGCAAGAAAGCGAACAAGTGCTTAGGAGCAAGAAACTAGCAGTAGATAAATGCTACCCAATGTTACCTCATAAGGGACAAGGTCAAGAGGAGAGATCCGAGAAAGATCCATTGATGTCCCACCTATCAAGCTCACCACCGCCGTATGCGTTAGACGCTACCGCACCCCCAAAGCATTTTATTATACCGCGCCCCGGCGCACGAAACACAGCTCTTGCACACACGCCAGTTACTCTTCAGCTGGTTCCTACTTCTCCGGCGCAGCCTTCTCAAGGGCCGCCGCCTCTGCTACATACTCCATCTACTTCTACTACTTTGCCTACCGCTCCAACTGTTCCCTATGATACTACGTCTGCCACTGCTTCAACTTCCTCAGCTATTGCCTCGATTTCTTCTTCGCATCAGCCTGTTCTTTCTGACGCATCTGCCCCTCCGCAAGCTTCTCCTTCTATTAGACAGAGAGTGGCAGGTACTATCACTGGTCTGCTTTCACCTTTCTTTGGGCCACCTAAAACGACCCCTAAAACAGAACGTACACAGTTACGTAGTCAGCTGCCTGATTACGAGGAAAGAGAAGTGCTGAATGAGCTAGCACGCAAATGGATTACGGACACTGTTAGATATGATGTTCAGTCTGTTATGGAAGTTTTCCGTCAATGGGATGCACCCACTCAGAGATACGTATTCGAAGAGATGTGTGTATATCTGTGTGAAGACTTGGAGACAAATGATCCCAAACGCAAAATGAACGAACTATGGCGTACGCGTTTTAAGTTCCATGAAGGTATGATTATAGGTGCCGAAGTTGAGGAAGCGATAGATTTATTGTTCTCTTATAGGAGTAAGGGAAGCGTCTCTAGATCATTGTACGAAGACGACGTATCAGGTAGAAAGAAAGCGAGACAGTACCCCATGAGAGAGGTTCCTCCGGTTTGGAGGGAAGGTGATGCGAATGTAAACCCACCAATTCTGCCACATTTCCAGCGTGTATGGGTACATGTCCCCTGGAAAAGATCCGAAGTCTTAGCACTCAAGCAGACATTACCTGATCCCCGTAAAAATCCGACTGGGTATTATAAGGAGTTATCGCAGACTGCCAGCTCATGTATAATGAATTTAGCGGATGTAGATATGTTGTTTGGGAACGTTGTTCCACATCCTTTATGGAGTAAAATACGTCATACGGATCATGATCAAGAACTAGGTGACTCATGGGCTAATATTACCACTATAGATGCTAGACAAATAGGTGGTTCGAAACCTGAGCCGTTAATAGCCGAACTTCCCGGTAGGATTATCGCGTACATGAAAACGTTAATGCCTGAATTACTCGTAAATTGGGACAAGCTATCTGCGTGCAAGCAGAAGAAATATGAGAATGTGTCTGACTTTTTCACGAGATTTGAGGAGACTTTTACGGATCATAGTGGTCAGGATATGGCTACCGAGGGTGGTCAAAGATTGTTTGTAGACAAATTTGTACATAATCTGCTTCCTGAGCTGTGTAATAAACTGAAAGATTCAGAGAGTGCTTGGGCTGTCTCTACGTCAGCACAGATTTTAGCTACAGCCCAGTACTATGAAAATAGGCGCAAAGACGAGCTAGATAAGGTAGACAAAAAGACGAAAGATTTAAAAACTAAAGTTCTTCTCCAGCAGGCCTATCCGCCTCGTACGGCTAGTCAGCCTAATTATCACCAACCACAGCAGTATTCGAGAAACGCGCTAGGAAACGAGTTTTCCCATCAGCGTCTTCCGTATGGCCCGAATCAATGTGCATATTGCAAGGAAGAGGGTCACTTTAAAGGTAATTGTCCGGCTCTTGCGCGACGTTTAAACGGTATTTCAGGTATAAGGGGTAGAGGTGTTCAACATGCTCCTCGGGGTAGGGGCCGTGGAAATTTCCCCCAGAATACAACTTCTTTTCCGCCTCAGAATTCCATGAACAGCTTTGACCAACAGAATAATGCACCGTCTAGGTCAGCTCAGTACTATGCTGACGACTATTACACCGAAAACGAGGATGAGGGAAATAATTGCTAGGACAGCCATGGACAAAGAGAGGGAGTCGTTTCAGTTCCAGTAGATCAGAATGGACCTTATGTCGAGGTAATTACCTCAGGAGTATCAGAGCCATTTCTGCTGGATACTGGTGCTACAAAAAGTTCTATCATGCACTCGAAACTTCCTGGCGCACCTTTGTCTGGCGAAATGAATGTTTCAGTAGGTTTCTCTGGCGCCCCGGTTAGAAACCCGATCTCTAGTCCCATGTCCCTTTCTGTTGGCCCATGCGAATTAGAAGCACCCCTCATTCTTACAACAGGTTGCGGTGAAAATTTGTTAGGTTTGGATTTGCTAAAGAGATTATATGCGACTTTGTACTGTTCTCCCTTGGGAGTACAACTCACTTTAGGTAAGAAAGTCATTTCTCCAATGTATTTGTCAAAGGAAAATATTCCAACTGAATTGTCATCTCTTCCGGATATACTCTGGGCTAATGGTTCCAATGATGTAGGCCGTTTAGAGATAGCACCGTATGTCATAACATTGAAAGCCAACGTTAGGTTGCCACGTATTCCCCAATACAAAATATCTAGCGAATGCGAAAAGGCGTTGTTGACGATTATTTATGATCTAATCGAGAAAGATGTCATCGAAGAAACAGCAGGCAACGTTTGTAACAGTCCAGTTTTGCCCGTTTTAAAGCGTACCGATCCTTCACAGCCCCCTGTGTACAGGTTCGTGATCGACCTCAGAGAAGTAAATAAGGTGGTTATTCCACAGTTTCCAGTTGTCCCCGACATTACTGCCTTGTTAACAATGGTTCCAGCGTCAGCAGCTTGGTTTTCGGTGATTGACCTGAAGAACGCTTTCTTCAGCATCCGGATTGCTGAGGAGAGTAGAGATATTTTTGGCTTCAATTTAGGAGGACGAAGCTTCCGCTTCAAGTGCGCTCCTCAAGGCTACTGCGAAAGCCCATCAATATTCAGTCAGGCCCTGAAAACACAACTAGACACAATTATTCTACCTAATGGGTCAACTCTGATTCAGTATGTTGACGATCTGCTGATCGCTGCAGACACTGAAGAAATTTGCAAGCAAGCTACATTGTCCTTATTGCGTCACTTATGTGACATGAAGCACGAAGTCTCCCTTTCAAAACTGCAATTTTGTCAACAAGAAGTAACCTACCTAGGTCACATCTTATCGAAGGAGGGAAGGAGACTGACACCAGAAAGAATACAGGCAATTGCAGACCTGAGTGCCCCAAGGACACAAAGAGAGGTTCGGGCCTTCTTGGGCATAACATCTTACTGTAGACAATGGATACCGAATTTCTCACTACTAGCTAAACCCTTGCTGGCACTACTCTGTAAAGACACGCCCAATCCCATGCCCTGGTCTGAAGATTGTCAGACAAGTTTCCATGAGTTGCGTGATGCATTATGTTCGGCTCCTGTGTTGGGAAACCCCAACTACAGTAAGCCTTTTACATTATATGTCCATGAGAAGGAAGGTTGTGCATTATCAGTCCTAACACAATACTTTGGGGACAAACAGCGCCCATGTGCATATTTTTCGGCAACTCTAGATCCTGTGGCTAAGGCACTACCAAGTTGTCTGAGGGCCACCGCCGCAGCGGCTGTCTGCATTCGACAGTCCGCTGGGTTAGTCATGAATAATACTCTGATCGTTATGGTTCCGCATGCAGTAGGCATTTTGCTAAACAGGACGAAGACACAACATCTTACTAGCGCTCGACTATCCAGTTACGAACTAACACTATTAGCAAGTCACATCCACATAAAGAGGTGTGATACACTTAATCCCGCTACGCTACTACCCATCCCGGCAGAGACAGACGAGGTTGAAAAACATGACTGCTGCTTCAGGACAGAAGAAGAGACCAAAGGGAGAGTAGACTTACAGGACACTCCCCTTCCTGAATGCAATGATACTTTATGGGTTGATGGTTCATGTTTCAAGTTGCCGAATGGGGATACGACTGCAGCATATGCCGTAACGACATTACACACCATTATAGAGACCGCGCGCATTTCCCACAATTCCGCACAAGCCGCAGAGCTAATCGCACTTACAAGAGCATGTGTGTTGGCGAAAGGAAAGCGAGTGAATGTGTACACTGACAGCCAATACGCCTTTGGCGTGGCTCACAGTTTTGGGAGATTATGGCGTGAACGTGGGTTCCTGACGTCGCATTGTGCAAAGATACAACATGGTCAGCTAGTTAATGAGCTCCTCGAGTCACTGACCTTGCCACTACAAGTTGCAATTCTAAAATGCAGTGCATACAGAAAAATTCAAGACGATGTTGGCCGTGGGAATGCATTTGCAGACGAGGTTGCGAAAGAGACTGCAAGGAACACAATGAGTCGGATGTATGTTGTAGGTCCCGCTAGATGGATTACTGATGTGGGGATGTGTGAGGACACCATCGAAAGCGTGAAAACTATCCAAGCTGAGGCCACCGAGAAAGAGGTGAATGAATGGAGAGAAAGCCAGGGTAGATTAGATGCGAATGGTTGTTGGGTCGAATTGTCAGAACACCAGCGATGGCTATTACCTAACGCATATGTACTTGCAGTGGTAACAATGGCCCATGGAATTGCGCACATCAGTACGAAAGGAATCTGTAAACTATTGGCCCCAGTATGGCAGAATAGTAATATCCCAAAATGTGCAGAGAATGTGGTCAGAAACTGTATAGTGTGTTTAAAGCACAATCCCGGTAGGGGAACCCCAACTCCAGCTGGTCATTTTGCGCCTCCAACGTATCCGTTCGAGGTTTTGCAGCTCGATTTCATCCACATGGAGAGGTGCAACAATCTGAAGTATGTGCTCGTTGTTGTTTGCGCTTTCTCCAGGTGGGTGGAAGCGTACCCCCTTAAGGACAACACCACCTTGTCAACTGCCAAAGCCCTTGTCAAGGAGTTCTTCCCTAGATTCGGTATGCCTAGAATCGTTTGGAGTGATAATGGAAGTGAATTCGTGGGACGTGTGATGAGGAGAGTGGGGGAGTGTCTAGGCATACACCAGAAATTCCACGCTGCAAATCACCCCCAATCAGCTGGATTGGTGGAGTGCTACAATGGCACGTTAAAACTCAAACTAGCCAAGATCCAAGCCAGTACAGGTCTTAAATGGCCTGACGCCCTGCCTCTAGCACTCCTGTCGACCAGAACGACTGTCCATTCCAGATTAGGACTTAGCCCCCATGAAATAGTGTTTGGCCGCCCAGCCACCGTCTGGGGCGTGCCAAGGCCAAAGAAACTCAGCGAAATAGAGCACCCCGTACTGCTTGACTATTTGTGCGAATTAACAACTAAATTGTGTGTTTTACACCAACAGGTTCACAGTTCCTCTCCGCCAGCCTCTGATGATCCAGGTCACTCCATCGAACCCGGCACCTGGGTGCTGGTGCGGAATTTTCGGCGCACGAACAACGAACAGCCCAGGTGGACCGGACCATACCTTGTTCTTCTGTCCACGAGATCAGCCGTTCGGGTGGAAGGAAAGAAGAACTGGATCCACGGGACCCACTGTAAACGGGTCCCTCTGCCCCTTCCATACGACCGGTGGGTCAAGGAAGGAATTGCCGACTCAGAGACAGAGTCCATACCTCGCTTCATCCCTTTCAGCGATGCACGTTTGAAAGGAACTGGTACCGAAAAGGAGAGTGATTATATTTTACAAGGACTTGTGCCACCGTCAATGCAGTTGGACACTACAGAACCTGAGACATTGTTTGAAGACCACACCGTACATGGGAAACAACGATATAATCTAAGGTCGAGACAAAGAGACTAATAAAAAGGCAAATTAATGCGATTTTCCTTTCCCCCAAGAACTATTTTTGATTTTTCAGCTCTCTCGCCCAGGAAACTTGCTCATTTTTGATTTTCGAACCGCCATCCGGTTCTGCTGCTAGGGTCGCGGTTGAAGTCTGGGGAGTGCAGCTGGGGACGTTTAGGTCAACGGTTCTGGTTGGTCCAAGGGAGTTACCCCGGACTGAACAGAGCGCACTCCTTGGCAGAATCAATCTCCCACCGCGGGCAGCAACTAGAGGATGGGGTTTCCAAGGGTAGAGAGACCTACCAGATTCACGAACTTTGAAAGGCAATTATGCACAGTACTGGCCAGAAAAAGGTTTTTGATAATATGTATTTTAATGTTGTGCAGCATAACGATGTTCTTGATTGGCTATACTCTATTCGTATTTCAAGTTACCTTTGCAAATGACACTTAGCCAACACCTCCTCCTACTATCTCTCCACACTCCTTTCACCCTCTACCTGAACACGAGTCTGCCAGAAGACTCGAATTTATAAATAACTCATTCATCCAACTCCTACACCAACACCAGTCCATAATGAACACTTCGAACTGTTGGATATGCGGACTCATGCCACACACAACTGATAAGGGTATCCCATACTTCATCCTGCCATTCAGTTATTATGGTTCTCTGTGGGCTTTCCAGACTCTGTTCCTGTTCGCCCTAGAACCATACCCGCCCCGTTCCACTGAGAGCGATTCCAGCAACAAGGCACTAGTGGCAGGGATAAGAAATATGAGTAGGGATATTGACACATATCAAGCGATTCCCAAAGATGAACTCACTCCATACAGTCGTTGGAACGTAACTAAGTATGGTGTTTCCTTGAGTAAGGGCCAGACAGCGAAGAAATCCCGCCCAGTATGGATAGTGCCCCACCGAGGTCACCTATGTCTGCGAGGTATCGGCAGGGATCCTAAAGCACAATTAGGAAAGAGCATATGCACAGAAACAAATGTATTTGCTTCCCGAACTACCCCTCTATTCTTGGCAGCTAAAGGCACCTATTTCGTCTGCCATGACCAAGCCTATACATGGTTGCCCCCTAACTTCTCGGGCACGTGTTTTATCTCATTTCTGCTGCCACCCACCTACACGGCCAGGGCCGATTACCATCGGACAAGAACAGCTAGGGGTGTCGTGAGTAAAGACGACACTACGGGTCAGGAATTTGCAGACTTCGCAAAGGGTTTTCTTCCATTTTGGGGGCCTATGGTGAACAGCAGGAACATTCGCCAGTTATCAAGGATAGTTGAATCCGCCGTGACTGAAACGGCCGGAGCCCTTGGCAACTTAACGACTGAGCTTCAGTCAGATCGACTTATGACCCTTCAGAACAGGGTTGCCCTAGATATCATACTTGCAGACCGTGGTGGTGTATGTAGAGTGATCCAATCCAGTTGCTGCATTTTCATCCCTGATAATGCACCGACAGTGTACCAGGCCATCTCTAAACTACACGAAATATCTGGTTCCCTTCACGTAGAAAAAGGGGATTGGTCGCTGCTAGGGTGGTTCTGGGAACTGATCACTGCCTGGGGATGGAAAACACTGATCTTCATTGGGATGATCTTAGCGCTTCTGTTTATGTTCTGCCTATGTGTACAGTGCACTCCTGCACTATGTGGCCTCTGTGCTACTCCATGTGTAAGGAAGCCTGTGTCAAGGGACGAACTGAGCAACAGAATGATGCTACAGCAGCATCTCCACGAATTCATTTATAGAGATTTGGACTCAGATTAACGTGAGTGATTGCCTTATATGAGGGCAAAAGGAGGGTCTGTGGTTCTGAAATTCTGGACCCTGCTGTTTTCCCGGTATCGAGATACAACACTCGTGCCAAAATATCAACGTACCATGACGAATTTGGTGTCGACGGACCGGTAATGATTAGGACATCATCCCTATACATTTGCATCATGATTGAGGGATGCCAACACCCCTAAATCGTAGTTTCCGTCCCCGACCCCTTAGACTCCATTTTGTAAACGACATCCATCTTGTGTCTTGCCCTCATGATAAGTCAATGGAGTAAGGTCGAGCTCGATCTAAAAGGACACGTCCACCTTCCCTGACTTCCCCCTGACCTGTCCCAACTGACTCCATTGCCTCCAGCCGAACCTGTTTGGGCAGCTCCTCGCCCAGTGGCCGAATAAGATAGCATCAATGCATAACATGCCACAAACCATTCACTACGTACAGAACATGTTTTCTACACACACACACACCTGTCCAGGTTCCTTGTTTATGGCCAGTTTTATGACTAGGAGGTGCCCTGCTTTATTGGGGCTTCATCGATATCTGATGGGAGTTCCGGGCCTGGCCGGGTAATCCGTCACGAACTGGACGTCTGAAATGTGGGTTGGTCTACATGACTTCACTCTTTGTATTATTGTAGAAATATGTGTATAACCATATCGTAAACTCAAGAATTCTTGCCTGCAGCTATTATTTCTGTATATAAGGAGAAAGCTGGTTCTGTAAAAACGAACAGTCTCCTGGGAATACGCGACCCGAGTTGTCGTGTTTCTAGGACACGTTTTACTTGGTAGCTGCCAATAAAACTCGATCTCTGACTTCAACTAGAAGACTCCGTGTTTCTGTGGTCCGGAACAGGGAGAACTCAGAGGTCTTCGGGTGTTATCCCCTGGCACCACCGGGTTCCTAAAAACCCGTTACCTCAACAGGCCCCTACCACCTAATCTGAGAGGAGAAGTATTGATGGTTAGGAGGGTCTCTTGGGTTGGGTACACTGTAAAAAAAAAAGGGGGGGATTGTGTACTTGTAAGCTTTAGGAATTCCCAGGTCGTGTCCCACATATGCAATTGGCTTGGAAGTTCAGGGAACACATCCATAGAACTGGTCCCCCTGTCGTTTTTTTATCCTAGTGGTGGAGATTCGACCTTGGGGATGGACGACGGCTGGACCAGGGTGGGATTTGCTATCGATGGGTCAAGATATAGGCCCCCTCGCCAAGATACTACTATCTACAGCAATTATGTTCATTCCAATAGATACAGTTGCCTTGACCAAGTAGACTGACTCCCGATGGGCGCATGTGATGGGGATACCGAAGGGGCAGTTTCCGAAACTGCTTTGTTGGCTACTGGGACAGCTGCTACTGTTAACATTATCCAAGACCCTGTCTCACCCTTTTCTGAGAGTATAACTACCACTAGTACTCAGGGCTATCCTGTCAATCTATCCCCGAGATCACTCAGCTGTAATTTAACATCTCAAGCTCTGACTGATTTGGGAGTACTACCGGATGGGTCTGCATTATCGCCTATAGGTAACTCCGCTGAGAGGACGAGGGGTGTGGCATATAAGACTCCCACAGGATCCATGAAGGTCCTCTCCTGGAACGTGGCAGGCATTGCCAACAAATTAGATTCAATTGAGTGGGTTTCTCTAGTAGGTAGTAATGATATCTGTCTCTTTCAGGAGACTTGGGCTAGGGAACCCTTTTTTAGGGCAGGCTACGCAACCTTGTACATCAATGCCAAGTGGAATGGGAAAGGGAGGCCTTCCGGTGGACTCGCTATCTGGGTGGCCAGTCATATCGGTTGTAGCGCATAGATAATACCAACTCCTTCGGAGGACATTCAATGTGTTCTCCTTAAATGGCCGAATGCCTTTAATCTGGCGATAGTCAATGTGTACTCGTGCCCAGTTAGTGCGTCCATGGAATCACCCACTCTGGATGATTTATCTTAATTTTTGGGGCAACTACCCACCGATTGCAAGATATTGATGGGCGGAGACTTGAACTGCCACTTCGAACCCTTGGAAGGTTTGAAGCAGGGTGCCCTAACTGCTGAAGACGATCATTGGGGGATCCCTCCATGCCAATCCCCTCATCCAAAATAATGGTCCCCTCTAGCGGTGCAGATCATGTCCTTTACTCTGAACTTCGCCCTGAGGGCCTGCAACGGGCGTACTCCATCTGATACCCCTTCATCGTGTACCTTTAATAGGAAGGACCACGATTCGCGCCTGGACTACATCTTTGTAGATACAGGCTTGTGGTCTAAGCTCCAGGACTTTAGGGTAATAGAAAGATCAGATAGTGATCACAATGCCCTCTGTTTAGATATGGCCCACCCTGCTCCTGATGCAGGGTCGTCAGCTGCAGACTCTAGTGAAGACACAGGGAACCTGGTCCTAAGTAACAACAGACGTAGGGTAAGATGGGGGAAACTAGTAAGCTCTAAAGAGCGTATAACAATGATCTACGAATTGGCACTCCCGAAGTTAGTTGAAATGGACGAACTAATTAATAAACCCAGACCCATTGATTTTAATGAGAAATTAGCCCAAATCCATTCAGATTCAGTGGGAACTTTCGAAGAGGTTTTTTACCCTGTGGTGGTGACCAGGAAGAAGGGGACTCAAACCTCAGCTTGGTATAATTCTACTTGCAAAAAAATAAAAACCGAGCTGATTTCTATGATAAAGTCCGGCATCAACAAGGACAAGGTAGTTCAGCTGAGACGCAAATACAGGGAAGCCATCACCCAGGAAAAGTCAGAATGGGATTGGGATAGATGTCAGGATCTATTTTTGGCACTGGAAAACAGGGACTCCAGAAAATGTTGGTCTCTGGTCAATTCTGGCACAGGCGAACCAAAATCAGCAGTGGAACCAAATATTGCTGCCTCTGTATGGGAATCCCATTTTAGCAAATTGTACCAAGACATCCCTGAATCTGCTAACGAGGTCGCCCATGATACTATATCTGATTCCGCAGATAAACTAGAATTCACATTGGGTGAGGTAGTAAATGCCATTGAGAGACTGGCGCTGGGGAAGGCCCCAGAACTTGACAGACTCCCTGGAGATTTGTTCAGATACCATCCAGAGATTTGGGGCCCGTACTTTCAAATCATATTTAATTCTATCTTGGGAGGGATGGAGATCCCCTGTACTTGGCTGGGGGCAGAGATAGTACCAATTTTCAAAAAGGGCTCTCCTCTGCTCCCAGCCAACTACAGGCCGATCAGTCTCATAGATGTACCCCAAAAACTTTTTTCCCGCCTTCTCCTGGACCATCTTCTTGACTGGATGGAGGACAATGCGATCCTCAGTCCCCTCCAGGCGGGCTTCAGGAAAAACACGTCATGGACCAGATTTTCCGCCTCGTCCTTCTCTACTGGAAAACAGTGAGGATTGAGGGGGGGAGTCTGTACATGGTGTTCGTGGACCTGAGGTCCGCATTTGACTTGGTTCCCCGAAAGAAATTATGGGAGGTCCTTAAGGAGCTGGGTGTTCCCCCACAACTGCTACAGGCTATAATTAGGCTCCACGAAGGCAATTTTGCCCAGGTTAGGTGTGGGAGGGATGGAGCGTTGTCCTCTAGGTCTCCAGTTCTCAGAGGGGTAAGACAGGGTTGCGTTCTGGCGCCGACCCTGTTCTGCCTCTTTGTTAACGGTGTCATATCCCATCTTGACACTGTCAGGGACAACGATGCACCCTTGTTGGCAGGCAGGAGGGTTCCAGCTATTATGTTTGCCGATGATACCCTCCTGCTCTCCAAATCCCCGATGGGGATTCAACGGATACTAGATGGGTTTGGGGATTTCTGTAGGGTGCATGGCCTGGAGATCAACACAGAGAAAACCAAATTCATGGTATTTAACCCCTCCACTACAACCAGGCCTAATCCAACACTGGGCTCCGCAAGGCTGGAAAGGGTCAGAACGTTCCAGTATTTGGGGGTAACTTTACACGAAAACCTATTATGGGGTCGGCAGATAGCGAGATCTCGTTTAAAGTTGGCCCAAATGTCTGGGGCAATCCTGAAGGTTGCGAACACATCAACCTTTAGACCCATTAGTCCGGCCTTGGAGATGTATAAAACCCAAGCCAAAGCAGCCGTGTCCTATGGTGGTGAGTTGTGGGGTCATAAAGCCAGGACAGAACTTGTAAAGGTAGAGAACAATTTCCTCAGACGCCTCTTGGGTCTTCCCCAAGGTACACGCCTGCTACCTCTGAGATTAGATCTGGGGCTCCCTTCAATAGGGGATGAGCTGGCACTTAAACCACTGAGGTTTTGGCACAGGCTGTGGTCCACTGGTGAACTTGCCCACTACGACAGAGAAGATCTTAAGCATGTCCTTAACCTGAACCATCGTGACAGAATTCCGTGGTTGGCATACATCAAACGAGAATTCTATCGCTTGGGACTTCCAGAGCTGTGGGAGGCTCCTGAAAGAGGTTGCCAAGGGGTGCCACGCAAAAGGCTCGCTGAAATATTCAAGGAGAAAAGTCTAGTTTCCCTGGTGTGTGCATCCAAAGTCGGCACCCTAACTGAACAATTTTTGGACACCAAAAATTATTTTTATTTTGAAGGTTTTATGGATATTATATTTCCTATTTTGGCAAGGAAACTTTTCATTCAATGGAGGCTAGGCACCCTGCCCCTTAAAACTTTTACTTTTAAATGGACAGCGTTGGATGATAAAATCTGTCCTGGGTGCAGTAAGAATGAGGAGGATGAAAAACATGTGCTGTTTTTTTGCCCTGCCTACACTAGACCGAGGAAATATTGGCTAGTGCCACTGTGTAGGAATTTGGGCACTAGAAACTATTTACACTCATACAGAATTCTGAAGACAAGTACCCTGCACTATATAGTTTTTGCAGTTGCCAAGTTTTTAATGGCCATGTGGCAGATAAGGGGAAAAATATTAAAAGATTGATCTTCTGTTAAACACGTTATGAACTGTAACGCAATAGAGTTAATTGCCTCCTCATGCCTAGTTCCTATAGGGAATTGATCTAGTTGTGTAATGTACCCTGCCTTGTTTTTATTTTATGCCTGATGCGTTTTAAATGTTTCTTAACGAATCTTTTATGGTCTCAAATGGCCGAAATAAAGAATTTTGGGATTTGGATTTGGTTCAGTGATGCTGGATGTAGGTATTGTAATGATAATAATCACCCAAATATACCCAAATGTACACTTCAGTAACAAACAAATCACCCAACATGACTTTAATGTGATGTAATTTATGGTGACGTAATTATAACGTCACATGGCTTCGATCTCATATTTCAATGCATAACCATGTTTAATTTACGAAGAACACTGCTACGCTTAAATTACATTAACACTCAGCTCCTAGAGGCAATGTAGTACATAAGCACTAAGCAGCGCTACTAAATCTAGAACACACCAATGTACAGCCTCGCGCGCTCATTGTAGCCACGTATACAGACACTCGGTGTCTCGTGCACTCACGCGCTTGCTCATAGTCTAAGCCACACTCTTAACCACTCACTAATTCTCACAATGACCCGCATATTTGCTGAGCGAATGGCACTTCCGCAGAGATTACTACTTACGATGTGTAGCCCTCTGGGGGCTTGGTTTTTGGAAGAGCGGTTAATATGTGTTACAGTTATAAGCAATTTGAGAGTTCAGTGCAACGCAAAAACCACTATAATAAGTGAATTGGTGTGCAGTATGGTGGCAACAAGCTCTCAACAGCTCAAAGTAAGCTAGGAAAAGTTGAGCATGCTGCACGCGCTGGACCCTTGTGCATTTTCTCCTCCCTGGTGGAGTTTTGAGAGAGTCCCAAACTATCCCAGAGCACTATGAATGAGTGCCAAGGCCAGTTCTGCCTCGATCCGCCTAGTAACAGGTCTGCTCCCTTATTGGCCTATGCAGGGCACAAGTCGTAAAAAAAGAAGTGGGGGGACGCTGTCACCAGAAGTGACGTCATGACAGGAAGTGACGTCATGAAAGGTGCAGAGCGCCTCGTCCCATAGATGCCAAAGAGTGAAGTCCAGCTGTTTGGCAGGGGGGATGGTGCCCCCCCGGTAAAATAAGTGGGGGGACGCTGTCCACCCGCGTGGTACCCCGACTCGAGCCCTGGGCCTATGCAAATGTGTCCTCGAGTGGCCACGCACGGTGCTTGCCGTGGGCGAGGGGGCAGGGAGAGACCTCCTTGAATAAGAGGCACATGAGCGGTCAGTACTGCTGTCAAAAGCTCATCAGCGTCAGAAGACATTTGACAGACGAAAACAAGACTCTGCGATAAAACTTACTGACACTTCTGCATACCCAATTGACCACAACACGCGGCCTATCACAGCGCTGACCTTGTGATCCAACTTCAATTGTGACAAAGCGTCACACTTCAATAAGACAACCTAAATAGCAGCTACAAACTCAAAACAAGCATTGGCATAGCCAATAGGTCTCGCTTTTGGGACCTTATATGTATTTAGTTATGCAGCACAATATCCTTGGTGCAACAACATAAACTGTTGCATGGCTAAAAACTTATAAGGTCCCAAAGGTGAGACCTATTGGCTATGCCAATGCTTGTTTAAGTAGAGGAGCAGGTAATAATTAGGGTTGTAAAAGGCGACAACAAGTGTGGTTGCGAATATGCATGGAGATGGTGTAGAGATGGGCACGTGTGAAGAAACAACGTGCAAAAATTGTGGTGTGAGCATGAAAGGAATTTGTAAGTGAATAGGATAGTTTGGTAAAGATATGTGCAAGTTGTACTAAGGAGTAGAATGTTAGTTTGGTAAATAGATATTGAGAAATATAATAAAGAAAAATAGCAAATAATTTTTTTTATAGTGCATTCAACTAAATACAAATTGCTCGATGTATTAAGTAGTGATAATAATATAGTGTATTTCTTTAATTTATATTGCTATGAATGCTGGTAACTGATTATGTCAGTTTATTAATGTGAACTCAGCATTTTAAGAAGCAATTAGTGAAAAAGACCTATATATGTGTACGTATATAAGTAAGTAGACAATATTGTTAAACTATAAATATGAGAATGTGGTGGTATGGCCAGAGATGCCAAGTGAGAAGCTCAGAAAGCATCCTGTGTTTCTTTAGAAGTTAGGTAATGTTTGTGCGCTTTTCAATAAGCATTTTGTTGTTGTGCAATTACAGGTTTGACTGTAAATGTGTGTTGCTGCGGAAATACTGCATAGCAAAATGATGTTGAAGGGCAGGAGTTAAGGTGCAGTAGTGTGCAAGCAAATGGGGAATATGCTACTTTGTGGGCTAACGGGCTGTTTGTACAAAAAAAATGGTAGCACTGTGTCTGTGTAAACATGCTTATTTGCACAGCGGCAGTGCGTGCGTTATAAACATAAGTGAATTGTTGTGGTGGAAGCTTTTAACTTGTAAAGCTACGTTTATAGATATGTGGGGCTTTAACTTCCAGCAATATATAACAGAAGGAGGAAGGGCGCGATGGGAAAAGGGAAGGCGTGAGAGGCAAATGGGAGTCTGTGTCCGTGTATGAGCGCGACAAATTAACGTGCAAGGTAGGCTAAGTATTTATACTGCATGTGCAGAAACATATTACAATGTTATTTGTGATACTACGTGGGGTAATGGTTACTTTCAATCAGGGGGCTAAAACTAGTACAGCGCGCAATTGTGTACACCTATACGCAGCGGTAGAAGTGGGCGGGTACGGAAGGGCATGGCGTGCCCCTACTTCTTTCTTTTAAACAAGCATTGGAAATGCAATAGGTCTCGCAGCATTAGAGTTAGTGCATTTAGAATTGTTTATGGGTTTTTTGTTGTAAATCTTTTGCATTTTTATTTTTTGTAGCCAATGCTAAAGAATTACAAATCAAAAAAGCAATAAACAATTGTAAAAGCTTTAACTAAAAATCCTGTGAGACCTATTGCACTGTGTGAGGGTGAGGTGTTGAGGGTGAGTGAGGGTGGGGGTGAGTGAGGAGTTGAGTGTGAGTGAGGTGTTGAGGGTGAGTGAGGTGTTGAGGGTGAGTGAGAGTGAGAGTGAGTGAGGGTGAGGGAGGGTTATTGTGAGTTAGGGTGAGGGGTTGAGGGTGGGTGAGGGTGAGGGTGAGGTGTTGAGGGTGAGTGAGGATGAGTGAGGGTGAGTGAGGGGTTGAGGGTGAGTGAGGGTGAGTGAGGGTGAGTGCGGGTGACTGAGTGTGAGTGAGGGTGACTGAGTGTGAGTGAGTGTGAGTGAGGGTGAGTGAGGGTGAGGGTGAGTGAGAGTGAGTGAGGGTGAGGTGTTGAGGGTGAGGTGTTGAGGGTGAGGTGTTGAGGGTGAGGTGTTGAGGGTGAGGTGTTGAGGGTGAGGTGTTGAGGGTGATTGAGTGTGAGTGAGTGAGGGTGAGGTGTTGAGGGTGAGTGAGTGAGGGTGAGGTTTTGAGAGTGAGTGGGGTTGAGGTGTTGAGGGTGAGGAGTTGAGGGTGAGGGTGTGAGGTGTTGAGGGTGAGAGTTTGAGGGTGATGGCGAGTGAGGGTGAGGGGGTGAGGTGTTGAGGGGGTGAGGGTGAGGTGTTGAGGGTGAGTGAGTGAGCGTGAGGCTGAGGTGTAGAGTGTGAGTGAGAGTAAGAGTGAGGGTGATTGATTGTTTCAGTGTTAGTGAGGGTGAGGTATTGAGGGTGAGTGAGGGGAAGGGTGATTGAGGGATTGAGAGTTAGTGAGGGTGAGGTGTTGAGTGTTAGTGATGGTGAGGTGTTGAGGGTGAGTGAGGGTGAGGGTGAGTGAGGGGGAGGGGGAGGCGTTGAGGATGAGTGAGGTGTTTAGGGTGAAGTGTTGAGGGTGTGGGTGAGGAATTGAGGGTGAGGGAGGGTGAGTGTGGGTGAATGGTTGAGGGTGAGTGATTGAGGGTGAGGTGTTGAGGCTGATGTTTTGTGGGTGAGTGAGGGTGAGATGTTGATGGTGAGTGAAGGTGAGGTGTTGGGTGAGGCGTTGAGGGTGAGTGAAGTTGAGGGTGGTTGAGTGAGGATGAGTGAGAGTGAGGGTGAGTGAGGAGTTGAGGGTGAGTGAGTGAGGGTGAGGTGTTGAGGGTGAGTGAGGGTGAGTGAGTGTGTGGTGTTGAGGGTGATTGAGGATGAGTGAGAGTGAGGGTGAGTGAGGATTTGAGGGTGAGGCGTTGAGGGCGAGGCGTTGCGGGTGAGTGAGGGTGAGAGTGATTGAGTGTGAGTGAGTGTCAGTGAGGGTGAGGTGTTGAGTGTGAGTGAGGATGAGTGTGAGTGATGGTGAGTCAGGTGTTGAGGGTGAGTGAGGTGTTGAGGGTGAGTGAGGAGTTGAGGGTGAGTGATGTTCAGGCTGACTGAGGGTGAGGGTGGGTGAGGTGTTGAGGGTGAGGTGTTGAGTGTGAGTGAGGGGTTGAGGGTGAGTGAGGGTGAGTGAGGGTGTGCATTTGAAGGGGAGGCGTTGAAGGTGAGTGAGGGTGAGTGAGTGAGGGTGAGGTGTTGAGGGTGAGTGAGTGATGGTGAGGCGTTGAGGGTGGGTGAGTGAGGTTGAGTGTTTGAGTGTGAGGCATTGAGCGTGAGTGAGTGAGGGTGAGGTGTTGAGGGTGAGGTGTTGAGGGTGAGCTGTTGAGGGTGAGTGTTGTTGATAGTTGTTGAGTGAGGATGATTGAGAGTGAGTGTGAGTGAGGTGTTGAGGGTGAGGTGTTGAAGGTGAGGGGTTGAGGGCGAGGCGTTGAGGGTGAGTGAGGGTGAGGGTGATTGAGGGTGATGTGTCGAGGGTGAGTGAGGGTGAGTGAGGGTGAGGGTGAGTGAGGGTGAGTAAGTGTGAGGATGAGTGAGGGTGAGGGTGAGAGTTTGAGGGTGAGTGAGGGTGAGTGAGGGTGAGTGTTTGAGTCTGAGTGAGGATGAGATGTTGAGGGTGGGTGAGGGGGGTGAGGGAGAGTGTGTGGGTGAGTGTTGATAGTGTTAAGGGTGTTGTGTATGAGGGGTGTTAGTATGAGGGATTTGAGGGTGAGGGGGTGAGGGTGAGTGTGATGGGAGGGGAGGCATAGTGAGTGATGTTGAGGGGGTAAGGGAGTGTAAGGGAGAGTGAGGGTGAGACTGAGCGGGTGTGAGCGGGTGAGTGAGGGAGTGTGTGAGAGTGTGAGTGAGGGAGTGTGTGAGGTGTTGTGTGAGAGCGTGAGTGATGGGATGTGTGAGGGGTGTGTGAGAGGGTGTGTGAGAGTGTGAGGGTGTGTTAGGGTGAATGAGGGTGAATGAGGGGGTGTGAGGGGGTGAGGGTGGGGTGTTGAGGGAGTGAGTGTGAGTGTGTGAGGGGTGATGTAGAGGGGATGAGTGTGAGGGGGTGAGTGTTAGGGGGTGTGAGGGGGTGAGGATGAGTGAAGTTGTTTGCGTCAGAGAGTGTGTGAAGTGTCGTGAGTGTGAGAGTGTTCTGATGATTTTTAGGGGAGTGTGTTTGTGTGAGGGTACATTGTTTGAGGCTGAGGGGGTGTGTGTGTGTGAGGGTCATTGAGGGTGTGTGAGGAGTTGTTTTTTAGAGTGTGTCTGAAGGTGTTTGACGGTGTGTGAGGGTGAGGTTGTGTGATTGTGAATTTGAGTCATTGGGAGTGAGTGGGGGTGTGAGGGTGATGGGGTGTGAGGGTGAGGGGGTGTGAGTGTGTGAGTGTGTGAGTGTGAGGGTGAGTAAGTGTGTGTGAGGCTGAAGGTGTGTGATGGTGTATGAGGGAGATGTTGTGTTAGCGTTATTGAGCGGGTGTGAAAGAGTGTGATAGTTTTGTTGTGTGAGGGTGATGTTAAGAGTGTGTGTATATGTTAATATTAATTTAAGTAATGTGTTGTTTTTAACAAAAGGTGTCACATGTCCCCTTTGTATTACTTCTGTCTTATGTGTATATTAGTATGTAATTTACGTGTGTATGTTTTGTACTAACTGTGTTATTTTTTTGTAACGTGTTTGTGGAGTCTGTTTTTTATATTTTTTTCAAAATGGCCGACGTATAGCGTCACGTCGACGTCTGCTATGTTTAGCGGTCTAGTTTATTTTCGAGTTGTGTGTGTTTTTTGTTTACGTTTTTTTTTAGCCAATCGGAGCGCGACGTTTTTGACGTAGCGTTCCGATTTGCATACGTCAACCGTGGAATTCCCCATAGATCGAGAATGTTGGTGCGCGGAAGGCGTGTTCTTGTTCCTGTGGTGTTGCTGCGTCGTTTGACAGGTAAGAATGTAATCCTAAGTTTCTTTTAATGTAATGTAATGTAGTATATATACTATGTTAAAGTTAAATACTTGCGAAATGTATTTATTTTGCTCGTAATATTTGTAAATGTTTGTAATGTAACATAAAGTTTTGTTTTTTATTGGCGATATGTAATGCATATGTTTAGTTAAACTGTAATGTAATGTATTATTTTCCTTTTTTTGGTAATTTGACGTACAAAAGGTGTTTGTTTCATTTTGAAGTGCTAAATGTGTTTTAATATATTGATGTAAGTTGTGTTTGCATTATCTTTTTGTGTGATGCTGAAGTAGTCGGATAATTTGTTATTGACGTACTTGAAGTATGAAATGAAACTTTGTGTCTTTGCTGACTGTAGTATTCTTAGCAATGTATGAACGACATGTACAGTGAAGTAATCTATTTTTCGTTTGCTTTTTGTGACTGAATAGTTCTATGTTCGTAATATGTTTCTTATATTCAAACTAATTCCGTCTGGATAAATGCTATTGTGTTCTGCGTATCTCTTTTTGTCTAACTGTCGACTATTGTATTCAATGCGTCCCATTTTCCGGATGAATCGTTCTTGTTTGTTTCCCTCCGAAAAATTTGACTGTTTCCGAATAGTTTTGTTTTCGTCATATTTTCTTTATATTAGATGGAATTCCGTGTGAAGAAGTGCTATTGTTGTATGCGTCCGGTTTTTTGTGTAACTGTTGACTACTGTCTTTAATCCGTCCCATTCTCCGGATGAATAGTGCTTGTTTATTGCCCGACGAAAAAGTTGCCTGTTTCACTTGTGTCTTTGTACATCCTCGTCCTCGCTTCCTGCCACATATTTGTATTTGTTTCCTTTGTGTAATATTGTTGTAATATCGTACGAATTCAATTTACTTTTTGGCCCGAAGACTGATTAACATCCTTGCATCCTTTTAGGTCAATTATGTTAAGTTTTTTTTGTGTCTAACGTATCTGATGCTGTACTCCGTCGACCCCCTTGTTTTCCGTTCTGAAATTTCTTTATGTGTAAGAAAATGGCCTAACATTCCTAAAATTGCAGAGTGGGTGAATGCTGCAGAGTGGGTGAATGCTGCAGAGTGGGTGAATGATGCAGATTGGGTGAATGATGGAGATTGGGTGAATGATGGAGATTGGGTGAATGATGGAGATTGGGTGAATGATGGAGATTGGGTGAATGATGGAGATTGGGTGAATGATGGAGATTGGGTGAATGATGGAGATTGGGTGAATGATGGTTATTGGGTAAGCGCACATAAGAGTTAGCTCGGAACTGACAAAGCAAAGTTTTTTTTTTTTTGTTTGTTTTATTTAACGTTAGTGTAATTGAAGTTCAACTGTTTGCTCGAAGTTACCCTTAAAAATGGAATATATAAAGCTTGTAAAGTATACAAAGTTTCACTTTTAAACATAGAACTCTTGTAATATACAGGCTGAAAGTTGTGGCGAAGTTGTGGCGTTTATGTTTAGTATGCAAATACTGAACATTGCTGTGGAGCCGTCCATGAATGGGTGTGTGGCAACGTTAAAATCCAGTGGGCGAATGAGAAAGATGGTCGATGATTTTGTTTGGCGATACATAAATGTAAATACAGGTGTGGGGAAATGTAATGAGCTGATGCATGGTGCTGAATGGGTCAGAGGCCGGATGCAATATTTGACATAAAAGTTGTGTTATTGTTTTTATTATGAAAATCGTGAGCCTTGCTGCGTACGCGGCCCTAAAATGTGTATGTGGGTAGTTTTAAATGCTAGGATAGTTTTTGCTGTGTGTGTACGTGTTGTAAATACAGAACTTATCTGCGGATGCGTTCCTTAATGTAAGTCTTGTAATATCAAGGCTCAAAGTTGTGGCGTTTATGTTTAGTATGAAAAGAATGAACATTGCTGCAGATGGCTCCATTAATGTGTGTGTGGCAACGTTAAAATACAGTGGGCGAATGAGAAAGATGGTGTATGATTTTGTTTGCCAATACATAAATGTAGAAAAAGGTGTGGAGAACTTTTATGAGCTGATGTATGTTGCTGAATGGGTCAGAGGCTGGATACAATATTTGCCATCTAAGTTGTGTTGTTATTTTTACTATGAAAATAGTGAGCATTGCTGAGGATGCGCCCCTTGAATGTGTCTGTGGGTAATTTTAAATGCTGGGATTCATGTTGGTGTGTATGTACGGGATGGTATGTAAACTAAAGGAGTTTTGTTTAAAAAAAAAGATTTCCAGACGCCATTTTCTCCCTTACTGTAATTCGACTTGAACTGTCTGCTCCAAGGTACCCTTAAAAATGGCATGAGGGGTTGAGGGTGAGGGTGAGTGAGGGTGAGGCTGAGGTGTTGAGTGTGAGTGAGGGTAAGAGTGAGGGTGAGTGAGGGGTTGAGTGTTAGTGAGGGTAAGGTATTGAGGGTGAGTGAGGGTAAGGGTGATTGAGGGGTTGAGAATTAGTGAGGGTGAGGGGTTGAGGATTAGTGAGAGTGAGGTATTGAGGGTGAGTGAGGGTAAGGGAAATTGAGTAGTTGAGAATTAGTGAGGGTGAGGGGTTGAGGGTGAGGGAGGGGGAGTGAAGGTGAGGGTGAGGGGTTGAGGGTTAGTGATGGTGGGGTGTTGAGGGTAAGTGAGGGTGAGGGTGAGTGAGGGGGAGGTATTGAGTGAGTGAGGTGTTGAGGGTGAAGAGTTGAGGGGTTGGGTGAGGGGTTGAGGGTGAGGTGAGGGTGAGGTGAGGGTGAGTGGTTGAGGGTGAGTGGTTGAGGGTGAGTGGTTGATGGTGAGTGGTTGAGGGTGAGTGGTTGAGGGTGAGTGGTTGAGGGTGAGTGGTTGAGTGTGAGGTGTTGAGGGTGAGGTGTTGAGGGTGAGGTGTTGGGGGTGAGGTGTTTAGGGTGAGTGAGGGTGAAATTTTGATGGTGAGTGAAGGTGAGATGTTGAGTGAGGGTGAGGTGTTGACGGTGAATGAGGGTGAGGATGAGTGATGGTGAGGGGCAGGGGTTGAGGGTTAGTGAGAGTGAGGAGTTGAGGGTTACTGATGGTGAAGTGTTGAGGGTGAATGAGGGTGAGGGTGAGTGTGGGTGAGGGGGAGGGGTTGAGGGTTAGTGATGGTGGGGTGTTATGGGTAAGTGAGGGTGAGGGTGAGTGAGGGGGAGGTATTGAGTGAGTGAGGTGTTGAGGCTGAAGAGTTGTGGGTTTGGGTGAGGGGTTGAGGGTGAGGTGAGGGTGAGGTGAGGGTGAGTGGTTGAGGGTGAGGTGTTGAGGGTGAGGTGTTGAGGGTGAGGTTTTTAGGGTGAGTGAGGGTGAGATGTTGATGGTGAGTGAAGGTGAGATGTTGAGTGAGGGTGAGGTGTTGACGGTGAATGAGGGTGAGGATGAGTGAGGGTGAGGGGCAGGGGTTGAGGGTTAGTGAGAGTGAGGAGTTGAGGGTTACTGATGTTGAAGTGTTGATGGTGAATGAGGGTGAGGGTGAGTGAGGGGGAGGGGTTGAGGGTTAGTGAGAGTGAGGAATTGAGGGTTAGTGATGGTGAGGTGTTGATGGGGAGTGAGGATGAGGGTGAGATGTTGATGGTGAGTGAGGGTGAGGTGTTGGGTGAGTGAGGGTAAGGGTAGGTGAGGTGTTGAAGGTGAGGGTCATTGAGGATGAGCATGCCTCCCTTAATGTGTGTGTGACAAGGTTCAAATACAAATGTGTGTGTGACAACGTTGAAATACAGTGGGCGATTTCAAAAGATGGTAGATAATTTTGTTTGGCAATACACAAATGTAGAGACAGGTGTGGCGAAATGTTATGAGCTGATGTATTTGCCACCTTTTTTTTTTTTTTCGTTGTACAATAAAAATCGTGATCATTGCTCAAGATGAGGGCCTTGAATGTGTCTGTAGGAGGGTGAGGGTGAGGCTGAGGTGTTGAGTGTGAGTGAAGGTGAGAGTGAGGGTGAGTGAGGGGTTGAGTGTTAGTGAGGGTGAGGTATTGAGGGTGAGTGAGGGTAAGGGTGATAGAGGTGTTGAGAGTTACTGAGGGTGAGGGGTTGAGGGTTAGTGATGGTGAGGTATTGAAGATGAGTGAGGGTGAGGATGAGTGAGGGTGAGGGGGAGGGGTTGAGGGTGAGTGGTTGAGGGTGAGTGGTTGAGGGTGAGTGGTTGAGGGTGAGTGGTTGAGGGTGAGTGGTTGAGGGTGAGTGGTTGAGGGTGAGTGGTTGAGGGTGAGTGGTTGAGGGTGAGTGGTTGAGGGTGAGTGGTTGAGGGTGAGTGGTTGAAGGTGAGTGGTTGAAGGTGAGTGGTTGAGGGTGAGTGGTTGAGGGTGAGTGGTTGAGGGTGAGTTGTTGAGGGTGAGGTGTTGAGGGTGAGGTGTTGATAGTGAGATGTTGATGGTGAGTGAGAGTGATGTGTTGGGTGAGTGGTTGAGGGTGAGTGAGGGTGAGGGTAGGTGAGGTGTTGAGGGTGAGGGTCATTGAGTGTGAGCATGCCTCCATTAATGTGTGTGTGGGAACGTTAAAATACAGTGGGCGATTTAGAAGATGGTAGATAATTTTGTTTGGCAATAAATAAATCTAGAGACAGGTGTGGCGAAATGTTTTGAGCTGATGTATTTGCCATCAAAGTTGTGTTGTTATTTTTATAGCATGCCTACATTAATGTGTGTGTGGGAACGTTAAAATACAGTGGTAGATGGTATGTAAAGTATAGGAGTTTTGATCTCAAAAAACATAACGTTTCCAGACGCCATTTTCTGCCTTACTGTAATTCGTCTTGAAATGTGTGCTGCAAGTTACCCTTAACAAAATAGCAATAGAGGTTGGCTGCAAGTTACCCTTAACAAAATAGAAAGAGAGGTTGAGGGTGAGTAGGTGTGGCGAAATGTTTTGAGCTGATGTATTTGGCATCAAAGTTGTGTTGTGATTTTTATAGCATGCCTACATTAATGTGTGTGTGGGAACGTTAAAATACAGTGGTAGATGGTATGTAAAGTATAGGAGTTTTGATCAAAAAAAACATAACGTTTCCAGACGCCATTTTCTGCCTTACTGTAATTCGTCTTGAAATGTGTGCTGCAAGTTACCCTTAACAAAATAGCAAGAGAGGTAAATAAGTATTGTTAAAAAAACTACACGTTTCTAGTGTTAATATTTGCGTTCAGTGACATTCTTTAAGTTTTGCGAAAAAGTATCACGTTTCTAGTGTAAGTATTTCCTTTCAGTGGGTTTTTTTGGGGGGGGGGGGCGTTTGTTGTTGTTATCGAGCTAACACCCGGCTCGCATCCTGCTGTTCTAAATTAGCACATCCCCAAAGGAACTTCACAAGTGATTACAATCTGGACGACGGCGCTTAAAGTAGTCTAGCATCCTGTAGTTTTCTTGACGAAAGCCTTGGAGTCTGTGGCCTGACTTTGTGTTCATGTAAATGTTACTAAAGAATGGTCCCAGCAGGTCCGGCGTATTGTTGGGGGTAATGGCGGGTTGCGAGGACTGTTTAGTCACGTGGATGAGCTAGAGGCTCTGTGAGGTCACGCTGTGTCGGAGGACGGAAATAGTAGGCCCGTTGAATTGAACTGACTCTGTGTGTTTCATTTCGTTTATAAACATGTCTAAATATCTCTTTTTTTTTAGGTGCAATGCTAGAGATACAAGCGGTATTTTGGGCGTAGCACGTTCTAGAGGGAAGGAATGTGAATAGTAGGCCTGCAGATTAGGGAATGTACAAGCCGATGTAGCTTGTAATGCGTATGTCATTATTTCGGGATGTAGACGATTTCAGTTTAAAGTCTTTTTGTATTCGGAGAGCATGGATGGGTGCAGGGACAGAGAGGGGAGGTCCTGGCGTCTGGAGAGGGGGAGTTGATTTGCGAGCCTGGCTGTGTACGGGAACAGAGGGGGGAGGTTCTGGCGTTTGTGGGTTGTAATCTTAACTTTTTTAGGTGCAATGCTACGATGTAGCTTGTAATGCGTCTGTCATTAGGGAATGTACAAGCCGATGTAGCTTGTAATGCGTATGTCATTATTTCGTGGTGTAGACGATTTCAGTTTAAAGTCTTTTTGTATTCGGAGAGCATGGATGGGTGCAGGGACAGAGAGGGGAGGTCCTGGCGTCTGGAGAGGGGGAGTTGAATTGCGAGCATGGCTGTGTACGGGAACAGAGGGGGGAGGTTCGGGGGTTACTGGGTTGTGGAAGAGAAGTGGAAGGCTGTAGAAATGTTTGGTAACAAATAAGTATGTGGTCCTGGCGTCTGGAGAGGGGGAGTTGAATTGCGAGCCTGGCTGTGTACGGGAACAGAGGGGGGAGGTTCGGGCGTTAGTGCGTTGTGGAAGAGATGTGGAAGGCTGTACAAATGTTTGGTAACAAATAAGTATGTTTCATTGTCCCGTAACATAGATTTGGCGAAGTTAGAGTTGAAGAGGAAAATCATTTCTGAAAGGAAATAGGTCGTGGTAATGGTAAGACTTTCGTGTGCCAAACAGTTTCACGGTGGTAGACAAAATGGGGAGGGGGCGGATCCGGAGGTGCGTCGTGAGGGGGAGTGGAGAAGGAGGGGGGAGTAGAGTAGGGGAGGCACGGCCTAACGGCCGTGCAATCAAAAAGTGAGGAGGCGGAGCTGGGGGAGGCTGTCAGAGAGAGAGCAGGCAATGCAGGCGGGTGGGGGCTTGTGCACGCGCTTTGAAGCTCATTGCGCATGCGCATTGAGCTTAAATGTCTCGTGCACTGCAAGGAATCGCCACTTCAGCTGCAGTGAGTCTCCTCTGCTAAAACCGAAGGTACACAAACAACAAGGCCTGTTCCTCATTCGATATTATAGTAGAGGAGAGACATCCGGCCTCTCACTGCAGCTGAAGCATTTATTTAATTATTTTTTGATATTTATAAAGCGCATGCAAAGGCCCGTGGGCGTCTCGGCGCTGAGTATCTGAGTATTTACCCTGAAGAAACTAAGATGGTCTATTGATTAAAAAGCCAGGTCTTGAGTTGTTTACGAAAAGACCATAAGGATGGACTGGCTTTAATCGCAGATGGCAAAGAGTTCCACAACTTGGGGGCTTTCAGCTCTATGAATGACCTCCCGAACCAGGCTATCAAGATGTACGTAGTATGTTCTTAAATCTGCCCCACCACTTCCAGCCATTTGGTTCATGGGTAACAGATGAGGAAAATATGGTGTGCAAACTCTTTAAATGAATGCGCAAAAATGATTGTGGGCTCCTGTCCAAAGCGCCCCAGTGGCACTCAGGTGGCCACCTGTGTCACTCCAGTTCCATCAAACACTAGGGAGTGGTCCGTGTTCAAAAAGAAAGGACTTTTAGAGTCCTTGCTTTATTAAAGGCAACTTTATATTCCTACAGGCCTAATGCTTAATAGTCCAGCAGTCCTTCATATAGAAGAGATGTATGGTAAGGCTCGGAGGGTACGCTGGAAGTTAACGGGGAAATGGCTTCATTCCCATCTGATAACTCGTGAGGTATTTAACTGTGGCAGACGTTGAGATGTTAGCAAGTTTGCGGGTGTGGTAGTATATAGGCAGACTCGCCCATCCACCTTAAAATCACGAACACAGAACATTGAGTTATTTATGTAACATCGATTAACTCCAGACTTGCATGGCACCCTCTTTATGGGCCTTGAAATATTGTGAAATGTAGGTAGTTGTGTATGTATATATGAATATATATATAAAATGTTCACATACTCGCAATATCTCTGCTAGTTCTTAACCCAGTGAACTGTCTAACCAGATAGACTGGTATTGGCCACCAGATAAGTTAAATTGCAACACTCCCCAGGTTTCACTTTTGTTTTGAGCAGAGGAGGTATACCTGAGGTGTAATGGGCAAGGCAGAAGGTTACGTCTGCCCATAGGCATGCCCTTTAGGAGATGCTTTAACGTCTACATTAAATTGCAAAGTACCTTTAAACCTGCCCTGTACCAGTCTGGGTGCCTGGCGGAGGCTTTGCTCAGTAGGTAACCCGTATGGTTTTCTATTTGTTGCTATTTGCTGATGTTAAACTATGAAAGTTAGTTTACCTAACTTTTTTGAGTGTTTCCTCGTACTTTTGTGTCTGGGTGGTTTTCTGTTACTTTCTCTATACAGTTTGCCATTATGCTGCATGTGGATTAGGGCAAACCTAGGTAATCGGAACAGGATTTGGAGAGGGAGACGCTTTCCCCTAGGCTTCAAGTTAGTCATGCAGCATGTGGGTGCTTCCGGTTTCTAGCCTTATGTAGAGCCCTTAATGGCTGTGGCCCGTTTTCTTGCAGCCGGTTTGTACTTCTGGGTGAATGGGTAGTGTGGCACGAGAGACCCAGGGCCCACCAAGAGAGCTAATTGTGCCGACCGAGATCCTGACCTTTGCAGATTTGTGCATTATGGGACATTTTCCTCATGAACAAGTTCCTACCTTAAAAGGGTCTCGGATCCTCTGCTCTAATGCTATGGACCTACACCCTAAGTCCTGCGTTTGGTGTTATTCTGCTTTACTAGTCACTTGCTCCCCTCCCAGCTCGCTATGTTCCAGTTTTTATCTTACCGTTATTGTCCCTTTCGATTGTAACCTTTTGTTTGATATGCATTTGTGATTTATTTAGTTTGGTACCCCCTCTGACTATTGTACTGCTACTATGACCTTCCTTTCCCTCAAATTGTAAAGCACTCTGATATCCTTCGGGATCATGTTCGCGCTATATAAAACTATATAAATAAAATAAAAAACATAATAACCCCCTCCTGCGTAGCTGCCAGGGTTTCAGATTGCTATGTGTGACATTTTCGTAATTTCAGGGTAATTATTAGTGACATTTCAACACGTATGAGTGACACTTTCTCGCGAACAAAATCAAGCCATGAAGACGAGGGAAACATATTAAATTAAATTTGTGCAAAAAGAAAATCTTAAAACTGATGCCAAGTACCAGAAATGCATTATGCCCCAGGCTGAGGCGCAGAGAAGTCTTAGGCATGCAGCTTGGGCACTGTAGTGTTTATAATTTTATAAACACGTCTCTCTCAACACTTAATACAGTTGTTTCCAAGTGCTTCAAGGAATTGCCCGTTCAACCTGAGCCTGTCCAGCATGAATTAATTAATGTACAGAATAAACTCCTGCATTCTCCATTAAATTGTATAGTTTTGATGCTCTTCAAATCAGTTTAGTTAGCATTCATGTACCACACGCATACGTCCAGCTACCAGCCGCCTCACAAACATAGGCACCACCTTCAAGAGACACCCACCAGCCTCTCGTGAGCGATGGATTTAATTGCCTATCATCGCCAGAGTAAAAAGATATTTGGAGCTGTTGGCAGGCCCAAGGTGAAATGAAAAGTAATGGTGGCAGGCTGCAGCACGCAACCCAGGCTTTTGGGCAAGGCAGCCTAAGGCCCTGTGAGGCACACACTTGGTCACAGCCGGCACGTCCGGCATCCTCGGGCCAGTGGGTAATTATGTGGAAGATGAAGATCATATATAGTGGCATTAGTAAAACAGTTTCAAGTGAGCATTTAGGCCAGCATAGAGAAATCACCTTAAACCAGCCGGCCTGAGAAAGGTGTCGTGCCGTGCGTGTTTTGTGTGTGTGTCACTGCTGGCCGCTATGTACAAATCTGTTTGGGCTGCAAGTGTGGGTGTGACTCGTGTGTGTGTGGAACTTGGAATAGGTCAGAAGGCAAGCCGGGAGCACAGATCAATTGAAACTTTATGACCAGCAAGTACTCTTATTTTACGCCCCTATCTAACTCCAGCGTTAGGCACACGCTTACTTGAAATGAAATTGCAGCTTCAGAGCTGCTGCATTTCACGCGACACCTTCTACCTGGCTCCCCTCTCTTTGTTGTGACCGCCCACCTGCATCAGACTCTCTCGGGCCGGCTCAGCTGCTCAGTGAGGAGTCTGAATGCTACACCACCCTAGAGGTGGCTTAGCGAGGCGCAACGAGGAGAAATGTTTTAATTTCTCCTCGTTTTTCCCTCTTTAAATGCGTGCTGCATTCTACAGCACGCATTGAAAGAGGGAAATGCCTGTAGTGATTGTTTATGTGCAGGAAGGGGCACCTTCCTGCACAAAAACAATCTCCCCATGACGCAGGCATCCTTGCACCATGGTGCAAGGATGCCTACGCCAGCGCATGGCTGCAGTTTGTGCGACAGCGCAGGGGGAAGCACAGATATGCATCATATTCCTGTAAATATGTTGCATCCCTGTGCTTCGGAAGTGTCGCAGCTAAAGGGCTTGTGCTGCCACGCTGCGGCACTTCCTTGTAGATCTGCCCCTGGATGTGGGAGGGAGTAGGCAGTAGCAAAAATCTATCCACAGATTGACTGTCTGTGGCCAAAAACAGGCACACCCGTCACATTTATGTTGGTGGTTTTATCAATCAATGTCATGTGTAAAACAAAGCATCCTAGTAAAAACAATTTGTGCACATTTTATCTAGGAAAATGGTTGTTTGAGCTGTGTAATAACCTGTCATTTCAGCACACCCACACAAACCTGCACTTTACTAAACGCTCTTATTGTGTTGAACATTATTTGCTGGATATGGCCGGGGATATGTGCGCGGCGGTCAATTATGTAGTGTCCAGATTCCAGAAATTTCTGTTAGGTGGTGGGGGGGCCGAACAGCTAAAAAAATTGAGCTGGGGGGGCTCAACCTACAAACGTTTGAAGACCTCTGCTATACGGTGTTTTAACCAGCACCAGCACAGAATGTTAAAGGAGAGTCGAGAGGAGTGGGGGGGGGGGTTGGTTGAGGTATGACACCAGAAAAGGAGAACCGGATCTATTGGTAAGGCAAACAAGATGGTGTGAAAGTTAAAATTAGGAAATGATTCTTTCAAGCAGTAGAAAAGGTCTGAAGGGCATGTGGTTAGGCTGATTGTTACTAGTCGCGTTGGTGTGTGACTAGCTCCGGTATAAACTGGAGGGAGGAAGGGCTGGGGCGAGGAGGCAAAGTGAGCGTGCAAAGGTCAACTAAAGTTTGTGGCTCAAGGTCCCCCAAATTACATTAAAAGGAATAGAGAGGCCATAGGTGTAAATTATATCGGCAAAGGGGAGTGTGTAGGGGAGTATATACGGACGGTGAGAGCACAGAAGCAGCAGAGGGTGAAGGGGATAAATATAAATAGTAGCAGGGAGGGGAAGGGAGAAAAGAGCACTGAGACCTAGAAATATTGTGTGGCTAGTACCAGCATATAATGTAGAGCAGAAGGGTCCGGCAGGGCAGGGAGAAAGCAAGCAGGAGGCAAATATTCATACCTCTGGTAAGGCGGCCGCAAATGAGTTTCTGGGGCAAAAGGAAAGTGCTAAAAGGCATGGGTGTGTGCTGTCAAAAGTGTGCGTAAGGAAATAATGTATTAAGGAAGGGCAGTATTTAAGGTGCAGTACTTTGTGAGCAAATTGGAATTACGGTACTTTGGGGGGTAATGGCCTGTTTGTGAAAAATTGGGTAGCGGCGGCTACATGGTACATGCCCGCTTGTACAGGGACCAAGCGTGTGGTTTAAACATTATTGTCAGGGCACAAGTCCTATAAAAATAAGTGGGGGACTGACAATATGCAAATTACCTCATGACATCACATGCAAAACGTGTCCCGGTGTCTGAAAATTACACCGGGATACGTTCAGCTTACTTCTGTGGGGCCCCGCTTCTTGGCAGAGGGGGGCGGCGTCCACCCTGTGAAAAGAGTGGGGGGACGCCGTCCACCCGTGTGTACCCCCGACTCGACCCTTGGTTATTGTATTGTTGAGGTACAAGCTTTTAAGTTGTATAGCGGACGTTTATGGGTATGCGGGCTCTAACCACCAGCAACATATAATAGGAGGAGGAGAAGCGTGACGCGGAGGGGGAAGGAGTGAGGGGAGGAAGTGAGACTGTGTATGTACACTATATTTAACGTGTAAGGTTGGCAAAGTGCTTTTATGGCATGTGTGTGACCTGTGCAAAGTATGGAGGGCAACATCTTTTAATTAGAGCAAAATCAAAGGTGTGAAGGACTGGACTTTTAACAGAACCAGCGGTGCCAGGGAACAACACCTATAACCTTCATGGGATACCTGTTTCGGCGCACAATGACAGAGACACGGGACACTTCCTTCGGCGTCAAAGATCAGCGTTTATTTACTGCAGGGAAACAAGAGTCATTAGAAGTACATCGGCATGTAGGTTCTGCGAGTCTGCTTCCAATTGCATATGTGGGTCGCTCTCTTTTATACAAAATGTTGCCATTGCACAACATGCGAACAAAAGGTTACAATCCAGTTCCCACAGTAAACTTAAAAAGGGTCGCTTTCATGTTTTCAGAATCCCGGAACATAATTACAATAGCGATGCCGGTTCCCAACTGTAAAAGTACATCTTCCCACCATTAGGCACACCCATTAGAGTTGTAAATGACCAAGAAGAAGAAACAAGAGCAGCTGCAAGGAAGTCAGACACGTGTAGAGAAAAGAGTGTGGGGGCAATATCGGAAACGTGATCGTAGGATCAAAGAGCTGAATCCTATCTCCTGCAAGGCTGTCACAATAGACCGGCATGGCCAGATTACCCTCAAGCTGAGCCATCTGCCTTCGCTGTGTCATTCCTTCGGCCATAAAGACGTATGAAAGGAATATGCGTCTTCCGCAAGGCTTGGGAACTAGAAGGTCAGGAGGCGAACAGTTGCCTGCTCGCTGACTACGTGAGGGCAAGAAACAAAATGGATGCCGTATCTAAAATGGAACCCGAGGGTTCAGATGAAGAACCAAGTAAATTA
The DNA here is from genome assembly GCF_964261635.1 of Lissotriton helveticus. Taxonomy (NCBI): domain Eukaryota; kingdom Metazoa; phylum Chordata; class Amphibia; order Caudata; family Salamandridae; genus Lissotriton; species Lissotriton helveticus. Next base: position 484,275,174 of record NC_136060.1, read on the forward strand.
GGCGAACCCTTCCAGGTAGTGCAGCGAAAATACGTACACTTACTGAACTCGCCATTTACGGCACGTGGATACCAAACTTGTCCATATTCGGTAATGCCAAAACGTCGTAATAATTTTTACGGAACCACAGACGCTCCTTTTGCCCTCATGTAGGCAAGCACTAGTCGGAATCATAATCGATCTCGATATTCATCAGATCATTTAGATGTTGCTGATACATTATTCTATCCATCAATGCCTCTCTGGTAACAGGTGGCCTTCTTATACACGTTGTAGCGCAAAGGCCACATAAGGCAGGACCACACTGTACACACAGACAACACGTGAACAGAAATGTCACAACAACTCCTATGATCATCAGAATCTTCCAACCCCAAGTCGACATCAGGCCCCAAAACCATCCTAGAAGTGTCCAATTTCCCTCGTCCACGTGTATGGACTCTGAGATTTTGTGCAACTTAGAGATGGCTTGATAAACCGTTGGAGCGTTATCAGGTATGAATATGCAGCAGCTCGAATGGATGACCTTACATACACCACCTCTATCAGCTAGAACAACGTCTAGAACCATACGGTTCTGTAACGTCATCAGTCTATCCGCCTGAAGCTCGGCTGTCAAATTACCAAGGGCACTTGCAGTTATGTTGGCAGTTGATTCTACTACACGAGTTAACTGCCTCAGGTTCCTGCTATTGACCATAGGGCCCCAAAACGGTAGGAAACCCTTAAAGAAGTCTCCTGCTTCTTGACCGGCAGTATCTTCTTTGTTAACCACACCTCTCACGACTCTAGTTCTGTGGTAATCTGAGGCAACAGTGAAAGTTGGAGGCAAAAGATTTGCAATATAGCAGGTACCCGAGAAGTCATGGGGTAACCACGTATAGGCTCGATCATAACATACAAAATAGGTACCCTTGGCAGTTAGGAAGACAGGGGAAGAGAGCGTTGGTAAGACATATGTCTCAGTACACGCACTCTCCCCAAACTGAGCTCTCGGATTTCGACCAAGACCTTTCAGACAGAAGTTACCAAGGTGAGGTACAATCCATATCGGTGATGAGCTTTTAAGCTGCCTATCACCCACTGATAAGCTATACTCAGCCTCACTTAGTTCCTTATATGCTCGCACCTCCTCCTCTGGGATAAGCGATGCGTCAAAAATATCTCTATCTAAGTCGGCAATAGCTCTCGCCAGAGTCTTGTGGTACGGGCCAGGACCAGAGTTTGCTGAGCGTGGTTCTCGATGGGGGTAGGAATCTAGTGCGCTACGGAACATAGTTTGCAATGCTCGAGCTGACCCTTGGGAACTATAAGGCAGCACCAAATACGGAATACCCTTATCCATGGTATGTGGCATTAACCCACACACCCAACAATTGGTAGTGTTTACCACTAACTGATGCTGATGCAAAAGTTGAATAAAGGAGTTGTTTCTAAATTCCGCACGTCTGGCTTGTTCGTGTTGAGGCAGAAAATGAAAGGAATGCGGAGAAACAGTTGAAACGAAATTTAGATCATGAGATGGAAGAGTAGATATAGTAGAAAGCAGTAAGAATTGGGACCCAAAATATACTCCCCCCACTAGCAACATAGATACAGTCAGGAACAGCATGAAAATCTATAATAAAAAACATTTCGTACGAAACACCTTATCTAATGCAGATCTTTGCACCGACATTTTCTCTCTTTTCGACAGCTCAAACAATGATGATTCCATCCCCTAACGACCGTCCGCGACGTTCTTGACGCACTTCGTTTTGAGTAGCGATTACCGATTTCCAGGAGTTCCCAGAAATCGATAAAAGAAACCGACCTAGTGTCGATAGCTGCTAAACAGAAGGAAGTACCCGCACGGCCCTACGGCCAACCTGGATGGTAGGTTTTAGCTAAATCAATTATTCAATTTATTATAATGTTCTTGGCTGTATGAAAAGGAAAAAAAGATACACAATATACAATGTCCAATATGTTCAGGGCAAGTGTGGAACCTAAAAACAAAAATCTTATTAATAATCTCTTGTACGTGGACGAAGAAAGTATCGGCTGCTCCCAGGGCGAGTCTGATCTTCAAATAGGGGATTGGACAGCAAATGAGTGTCCGATTGTTCAGGCAATTGTTCAGCACTCGGATTTTCCAGGGTTGACGGAAAGGAAACTGTTTGAGGGCGATCAACAAGGGTGTCAGATATGGGTTGAGCTTCGCTAAATGGGACAAAACGTTGTGGAACGTCGGTTTCAGATGAAGTAAAACCTCCTCTCATCCAGGTGTCCGACGGCAAAGGAAACGGGATCTTCTTGGTGTGGGTAGCGTGTACCCAATGCTTCCGCCCCTCCAGTCGAACTGCTGTCCTCGTTGCCAGTAGCACCTGGTATGGTCCCACGAATCTCGGCTCAAGGTTCCGTTTTCGTCCGAAGTTACGAACGAGGGTCCAGTCCCCTGGTTGAAGCCGATGACCAGGACCCTCTGTCTGTGACGGCAGAGCCTCAAAGACCTGTTGATGAATCAAACTCAATTTAGCAGTCAGATCATGAAGATAATCAATCAACATTGGGTATTCGATTCTATCAAACTCTTTAGGCCTTGGGACTCCCCATATATTAGCAGGACGGCCAAACACAATCTCGTAGGGGCTAAGCCCTACTCGTGAATGTACAGTTGCCCTGGTCGATAGGAGAGCTAGAGGCAAAGCGTCGGGCCATGATAAACCAGTCGTTGCCTGAATTTTGGCCAATTTTAGTTTTAGGGTGCCATTATATCCTTCCACCAAACCCGCTGATTGTGGATGATTTGCACTATGAAATTTTTGTACTATACCTAAACCATGACACACACTCTTCATCACACTTCCCACAAACTCACTTCCGTTGTCCGACCATACCACCCGAGGCATTCCATATCGAGAAAAATACTCTTTCAGCAAAATTTTTGCTGTGGACAAGGCAGTATTATCTTTAAGGGGGTAAGCTTCAATCCATCTGGAGAATGCACATACCACAACTAACACATACTTCAAGTTGTTACATCTCTCCATGTGGATGAAGTCCAACTGGATAACTTCGAAAGGGCATGTAGGAGGAGCAAAATGGCCAGGTGGAGTGGGAGTGCCCTTACCGGGATTGTGCATCAAACACACCATACAATTCTTAACCACTCTCTCTGCACACTTAGTAATCCCATCATTCTTCCACACATGAGACAACAACTTGCATATGCCTTTCGTGCTGATGTGTGCTGTACCATGAGCCATTGTAACGACAGCGAGCACATATGCATCCGGTAACATCCATCTCTGTTTCTCTAACAAATCAACCCAACATCCGTTCTCATCCAATCTTCCCGTGCTCTCTTTCCATTTAGTCTTTTCCATCTCAGTGGCCTCATTCTGTATTCCTTTCACACTTCCAATTGTGTCTTCGTACATACTAGTCTCAGTTGGCCATCTCACTGAACTTGTAACATACATTCGATTCGTCAAATCTTTAGCTGTCTCTTTAGCCGTCTCATCCGCAAACGCATTACCACGACCCACATCATCCGTCACTTTCCGATGCGCACTACATTTGATTACGGCCACCTGTTTAGGCAATGTGAGTGCATCTAAAAGGTCATTCACAAGCTGACCATGCTGAATCTTCGTGCCGTGCGACGTAAGGAATCCTCTTTCTCTCCACAATCGCCCAAAACTATGGGCCACACCAAAAGCATACTGGCTATCTGTAAACACATTCGCCCGTTTATCTTTAGACAACACACACGCTCTTGTCAAGGCGATCAGCTCAGCAGCCTGAGCCGAATTCTGACTCAATCTTGCGCTTTCTACAATCGTACTCAATGTTACTGCAGCATACGCAGTCGTCACATCACCATTCGGCAACTTAAAACAGGAACCATCCACGTACAAAGTACCATCGGGATCTACCAATGGAGTATCTTTTAGGTCAATACGACCCTTTGTTTCCTCCTCAGTTTTTAGATAACAGTCATGTAGTGCTTCACCACTTGACTCTGTGTCGATCGGCAGCAAGGTTGCTGGATTCAACACATTACATCGTTTTATCCGTATATGACTGGCCAGTAACGCCAACTCATATCCAGACAATCTTGCGCTCGTCAGATGTTGAGTCTTCGTTCGGTTCAAAAGAGTGTCAACTGCATGCGGGACCATCACCGTAAGCATATTATCCATGACCAGACCTGCGGACTGTCGAATGGACGCCGCAGCTGCCGCTGTTGCTCTTAAACAACTCGGCAAGGCTCTAGCCACTGGGTCTAAAGTCGAAGAAAAATAGGCGCATGGACGTTGTTTGCCGCCAAAAGGTTGTGTCAGAACACTCAACGCACAGCCATTCCTCTCGTGAACGTATAGTGTAAACGGCTTACTGTAATCAGGGGTGCCCAACACAGGAGCCGAACGCAACGCATCACGCAATTCAGAAAAACCTTTCTGACACTCTTCAGTCCAAGGCAAAGGAGATGAAACATCCTTGCACGTAAGGGCTATCAATGGTTTCGCCAATAATGAAAAATTTGGAATCCATTGTCTGCAGTATGACGTAATACCTAAAAAGGCACGTACATCTCTCTGAGTTTTTGGCACAGTCATTCTGGAAATCGCTGCGATTCTCTCTGGGGTCAACCTTCTCCCCTCTTTTGACAATAAGTGACCTAAGTAGGTTACTTCTTGACAACAATATTGCAGCTTAGAAGGTGACACCTTGTGATGTAAGTCATGTAGATAGTGCAATAATGATACTGTAGCTGTTTTGCAAATAGCCTCTGAATCAGCTGCTACTAACAGGTCGTCAACGTATTGAATCAAAGCCGCACCCGTCGGAAAAACAAATGCATCGAGTTGGCTCTTAAGTACTTGGCTATAAATCGACGGACTTTCACAATAGCCTTGTGGTGCGCGTTTTAGCCTAAAACTGCGACCTCCTAATGAAAATCCGAATAGGTCTCTGCTTTCCTCAGCAATCGGGATACTAAAGAAAGCATTCTTTAGATCGATCACCGTGAACCAGGAGGCAGAAGCCGGAATCATAGTCAACAAGGCCGTGATATCAGGGACCACGGGAAATTGTGGAGTCACTATTTTATTTACTTCTCTCAAATCTATTACGAAACGATACACAGGAGGTTTGGATGGATCAGTTCGTTTCAAAATAGGCAATACAGGGCTATTACACACGTTTCCACAAGTTTCTTCAACAACACCTTTCTTAATGAGATCATGAACGATTGCCAACAGCGCTCGTTCACCATCAAGGGAGATACGATATTGAGGCAAACGTGGTAATCGCACATTTGGTTTCAATTGAATCACATAAGGTGGAATGTCCAACAGACCCACATCATTGGGACCTGTGGCCCATAGAGACGCAGGAAGGGAACTCAATTCCGGTGGGAATTTATCGATCGTCAAGTACATAGGAGAGATCACTCTCCGACCTAATGTAAGCTCCACTCCTTCGGGAGAGCAATACAAAGTCGCATATAGCCGTTTCAATAAATCCAGACCCAAAAGATTCTCACCACAGCCGGTAGATAGAAACAATGGAGCCTCCAGCTCACGAGGACCAATAGTAAGGGGTAAAGGGCTGGAGACAGGATTGCTAACAAGGGCGCCAGAGAATCCAACGGAAACGTTTGTTAAGCCAGACAAAGGTGCGCCAGGGAGTTTCGAATGCATGATGGAACTTTTCGTCGCACCAGTGTCTAACAGAAAAGGCTCAACTACGCCCGATGTAGCCACTGCAACGTAAGGCCCACTCTGATCAACCGGAACTGATACTACTCCCTCTCTTTGTCGGTGGCTGTCCTAGTAATGATTGTTTGCAACAGTCTCATGTTCTACGTAATAATCGTCCACATTATATTGTGCAGATCGAACTGACCCCGCATTTCGCTGGTCAAAACAATTATTTGTATCTGATTGATTTTGATGGCGATCAATCTGATTTTGGGGTGAACCACGTCCTCTACCTCGTGATGCCTGTTGAGGACCACCACCACGGTTTCCTCGGGTCGACACACCATTTAGACGGTCCCGTAAAGCAGGACAATCATATTTTATGTGTCCCTCTCTTCTACAATATGCGCACTGATTATACCCAAGTGAAGATCTATAGTCAGAGTTGTCAGAACGCGGCTGCATCCTATCGGACTGTGCTCGCGGTCGATACTGCTGTTGTGAATCATTTTGATTTGATCGTGGAGGATACGCTTGCTGCAACAAAACCTTCTTTTTGAGCTCCTTCGTTTTCTTATCTACACGATCACTTTCTTCCTTTTCCCTATTCTCATAGTATTGAGCCGTTGCTAATATCTGTGCAGTGGTTGAGACAGCCCACGCACTTTCAGAATTCTTCAATTTGTTGCATAGTTCAGGCAACAAATTCAACACGAACTTGTCTACAAATAACCGCTGGCCTCCTTCAGCGCCCATGTCCTGACCGCTGTGGTCGACAAACGCTTCCTCAAACCTTGTAAAGAAATCCGAGACACTTTCGTCTTTCTTTTGCTTACAAGCTGATAACTTATCCCAGTTCACCTTCATCGCTGGCATGAAAGTTTTCATGAGCGTAATGATTTTCTGAGGTAAATCTAAGACCAACTGCTCAGGTTTAGCCCCTCCAACTTGTAAACCATCAGCCGCTATAAGTGCAGCCCAATCACCACCTAACTCATTTGGATGATTTGCTTGGCGAATTTTTGCCCAAACCGGTTGCGGTACAATATTACCGAACAGCATGTCGATGTCGGCAAGGTTCATAACAGAAGCGTCCACCAATTGGGATAGCTCCTTATAGTAACCAGCCGGATTCTTACGCGGATCAGGCAAGGATTGCTTTACTTGCAAAACTTCCGATCGTTTCCATGGGAGGTGTATCCACACTCTACGAAAATGCGGTAAAACCGCAGGGTTAGCTTGCGGATCACCAGGCACCCAAAGTGGCGGAACCTCTCGCATAGGATACTGACCAGGAGCCGCTTTCCAATTCTCAGTGGCATCATCAAATGACACTCGAGAATGCACTGTGGATCTGAACGCTAACAAACGTTCCAAGGCACGTCGTACATCACCCCCTACAATCATACCGTTCGAAAAGTGACTCTGGAGTTCAGTTATATCGGGCGGTACGTTATCTAGATCATCGTTATACCATTCTTCCCTCAAAAAGTTACACATTTCTTCGAACACGAATCTCTGCGTAGGCTCATTAAACTGAGAAAACGTGTCGAAGACCACACGTGGAGTGTAGTTAGCAGGGTGTCTTATCCATCTATGTGCCATAGTCACTAACGTCTCTTTCTCCCTTCCACTAGGGATCTGACTCCGTCTCTGAGGAGTTTCGGAAAGATCAGACGGGAATAACTGACCAGAAAGCGGTGAATAAAGAGTAGCAACAGTGTTAGGGATACGATTACGAACAGAAGGAGAAGAAGAAAGAAGAGCAGGAGCAATAACATTAGAAGCGAAGGAAGGCATAGTAGAAACAGATAAGATAGTCGGAGTACCAGGGATAACAGATTGAGGAGGTACAGGTACAGGAGCAGTAGGAACAAGGAGGAGGAACTACTACAGGCGGAACAACAGGAGGAACTACAGGGGCTGTAGCACCCTGTGCATAATGAGGTGGCGATTTCATTAAATACGCTAACAAGGAATCCTCCTTCGAATCTTCTTCTTTCTTATCTAGGCTAGTCGGTATAACCGGATAACATTTATCTACACTCATATGATGTAATCTAGTGGAAACTTCCATTTCTTTTTCTTCTTTTTCTCGTTTACTTTGTTGTACAACTTGCATTATCGGAACAAACCCTTCTCTTCGATCCTTTTTAAGCTGTTTGATTTCCTTCTGCTTGGCCTCTTTACGCCACAGCCGAAAAGAATCAAACATAGCTGGCCTCGCTTTCTTTTGAAATAATTTAGCTTCAAGATTATCTAAAATCGTAAGTTCAAAACTTCCATGTGGTGGCCAACTAAGGACACCGTCTTTTTTCGTGTAACGGACCCAATATTCATTATATATAATAGGACCCACACCATGTCGACTGTAGAGCTCATATATCGGAGTTCCAACTGGAAGTATCGGACACGAGTCCTCCAACCGGGAATCCATTGCGCAACATTTGAAGATACCAAACAAACCACTATGGCTAGGCATCGTGCACACTAACCTAGTATCAAACTGTTAAGGGTTACCGAAGCTAAATCTTCGTGTAAGGCAAAACCCTCGGTTTTTGGCAATTGCAACTGTCAAATAAATACTAAGAACCACAACTAAGAACCACAAATGCAATGGAACCATGCAATACCACAAAGCCTTAAAAGGCTACAACAAAGCTCAATGAGCTAATACCACAAAGCTTTAAAAAGCTACAACAAAGCTTCGAGAAGCTAGAACAACCACTAAGGACTGGGAGCGACCCACAAATACTTAACTCAGAACTTCAATGGCGTCACCAGGAAGGCCTGTCTATCGTCTCGCTTGTACGTAAGGTCTGCGCCGGGCGTCGAAGACAGGTCGACAGTCAGGGCATCGGTCCGTCGCAGCCATCAGGAGGCGGGAATCTTCGCAGGGAAAATCTTCGGGCCACTTATTTCGACAACAGGATCGATGAAGCGGGGTGCACCTTCCCTCGGAGATTTCACACGAAGTTCCTCACGATCGTCAGGCTTTGGACCGGTACCGCTGATGTCGAGCCCCACGTTGGGCGCCAACTGAAGGACTGGACTTTTAACAGAACCAGCGGTGCCAGGGAACAACGCCTATAACCTTCATGGGATACCTGTTTCGGCGCACAATGACAGAGACACGGGACACTTCCTTCGGCGTCAAAGATCAGCGTTTATTTACTGCAGGGAAACAAGAGTCATTAGAAGTACATCGGCATGTAGGTTCTGCGAGTCTGCTTCCAATTGCATATGTGGGTCGCTCTCTTTTATACAAAATGTTGCCATTGCACAACATGCGAACAAAAGGTTACAATCCAGTTCCCACAGTAAACTTAAAAAGGGTCGCTTTCATGTTTTCAGAATCCCGGAACATAATTACAATAGCGATGCCGGTTCCCAACTGTAAAAGTACATCTTCCCACCATTAGGCACACCCATTAGAGTTGTAAATGACCAAGAAGAAGAAACAAGAGCAGCTGCAAGGAAGTCAGACACGTGTAGAGAAAAGAGTGTGGGGGCAATATCGGAAACATGATCGTAGGATCAAAGAGCTGAATCCTATCGCCTGCAAGGCTGTCACAATAGACCGGCATGGCCAGATTACCCTCAAGCTGAGCCATCTGCCTTCGCTGTGTCATTCCTTCGGCCATAAAGACGTATGAAAGGAATATGCGTCTTCCGCAAGGCTTGGGAACTAGAAGGTCAGGAGGCGAACAGTTGCCTGCTCGCTGACTACGTGAGGGCAAGAAACAAAATGGATGCCGTATCTAAAATGGAACCCGAGGGTTCAGATGAAGAACCAAGTAAATTAGGCGAACCCTTCCAGGTAGTGCAGCGAAAATACGTACACGTACTGAACTCGCCATTTACGGCACGTGGATACCAAACTTGTCCATATTCGGTAATGCCAAAACGTCGTAATAATTTTTACGGAACCACAGGTGCAGAAGCCGATTAAATGTGGATAGTGAAACTGTTTGAGATAATGCTTATTTTGAGTCAGCGGTTTAAAACTAGTACAGCGTTTGTTTATACCTATACGACCTTTTGACCAGCAGTAGAAGAAATGTAAAACGAGGGACAACACAGGGGGAGATAAAGCCTCTCGTTCCGACAGCAGGCGGCGCCTACGCCACACAGGCAACTTTATGAATAGAGGCTGCGAGTTATTGTTCCGGCTAGTCCATACTCGCGTGTCCACCCAAAGCACTGTTCAATACACTGAATGAAAACACGCACCCTACCTTTCGGTAAATTACAAAGGTGTAATACGGACCTCGGGCACAATGATAAATGATGAATAATCAGGGTTGGATTGGGATTGAAAATCGGCCCGGGCACGCAAAAAAAATCGGCCCACATTTGCATAATGTCTTCCCTCAAATGACTGCTTCGGTGTAATCTTATGAAAAAAAGCAGAGGTAAAAAAAAAGCACACGTTAGTTTACACTGCTGAAACACACCTGGAAACAAGTGAGGCCACATCTACTCAGGCCCCCTGCCCCCGCTCAGTATGTGCATACATTAAGGGTCCAGCCAGCGAGACAAAGGGAGTGATACCTCTGCCTGTTGCTAAACAGGAGTTAACGAGCGCCCATCTGCCTATAGAAAGGCCACTCAGACACTCACTGGGCGGCTGGCTGTTTGAACAATAGAGACAGCGCCCAAATCGGCCCCAGACCGCTAAAAAAGAGGCCCACAGCAGGAACTCGTACACCGGCAGTTCGGGCATTGCCCGAACGCCCGCGTTACCAATCCTACGCTGTGTATAATATTTGCGGGACCCGTACATCGCTGTTCAGCCTGATCTGCTCCACAAGTGTATGTAATTGCGTGGATGTTGGAGGCAATGGCGGCAACCGAATGGTTTATTGAAGATCAGAATATACCGTGCCCAAAGTCATTTACTCTTGCATGCCTTAATATAGTATTGACTGAAAATATCTTTGAATTTTGACATCAACTATATCGCCAAGTGAAAGGTGTGAGCATGGGCGCATCTGTGGCTCCATCTATAGCGAATATACACATGGCTGCATTCGAGAATAAATTTATACACAATGAGATTGCTCCGTTTTTAGAGTCTGTCTCCCATTGGTCCAGATATATTGATGATATCTTTTTTCGTCTGGACCAATGGGAGAGAAGCTCTTTCAGAGTTTCTTTGTTGGCTGAATGCTATAGATCATAACCTCAAATTTACGGCCCATATTAGTGCTGAAAAGGTTGAGTTTTTAAATATTTTTATTCTAAATGATCACGGTAGATTAAAGGTGGATTTATATGTGAAGCCCACAGCAAGAAATACTCTACTGCACTTTCGTAGTTTTCATCCGCGGAATCAGAAGCAAAGTATCCCTTTCTCCCAATTCCTGAGAGTCAGACAAAATTGTTCTGATCTCTGTGACTTTGATAAACAGGCTATAGAAATGAGAAAGACATTTCTAGAGAGAGGGTACCGCCACCGGCTGGTGAGGGATTCCTATAAAAGGGCCAGATTTTTCTATAGAGATTCTCTTCTGCGATCAAAAGTAGTAAAAGAACATAGAGCACCCCATCCCTTTTGCCTCAGAGGTTGCGGGGAGGAGGGGACACTATTTCATACATTGTGGGAATACCCCAAAATACAGGAATTCTGGAGGCAGGTATTGCGCACTGTTTCACAAACGCTTAAGATCTCAGTAATACCTGAACCTCGCAAATGCTTATTAAACATTTGGGACCCCAATGACTTGACCAAATACGGGTTGATATGGGCCACACTAGCCATTACAGTAGCAAAACGAGATATTGCACAGAGGTGGGGGGCGCCAGAAATCCCGACAGCGAGCAGGTGGGCTAAAAACATGGATATGCTTATGGTAACGGAAAGGGCGATGTACGTGCTCAGAGCGTGCCCCCGCAAGTGGAACAAGGTATGGGCGGCGTGGAATATGTATAGGGGAGAAATCTGTGAACCACTGCCTGAAGGAGAGGACCTGGACTCAGAGGGGGAGGATGAATAGAACAGGGGATGATGGGAGGCTAAACTTCCGGGGCCGACTATGACAGCATTACGTGTGGAATGTATTAACTGAATAGATATGGACCTTGTGGAGTGGCCAGCGCCCTGGTGTACAAAAATGCTGAGTGTTACATTGTGATGACTTTTGTTAGTTCTAAGTATTAATGTCATGAGGATTTGAATACTGTCGCGCAGGTCATGAGAGATATATACGAAACGCTTTGCACGTTAGATTATGGACACGCACATACTGCATTGCAAATTACTGCTTAGCTCATACTCAATTTAAGAGACGATTTTGATACAACATAGTGCATCACAACTTAAAGATTACATGATTTCAGACCGTTCATTTCAATACCAATATGTGTATGCTTCAAATGCCTTCATGTCAATAAAAAATTTTCAACAAAAAAAAAAGTAGTAAAAGAAAAAACGCAGTTAGTTTGCATCACTAGACACTCAACTCTGGATGCCAAAGTGAAGCAAATTGTCAATTGTAATTGGCACATTTTGAATAGTAACTGCACACAGGGTCAGAAGTTATCAAAACCCCTTTTTACACATCGACGTAATAAGAATATTAAAGACCAGATTGTCAATTCCCGTTTCAATAGAGTGCAAAATCAGGACAGTTTCATGCAAAAATCTATTGACACTAATTTGCCAATCAAAGGGACAATGAAATGTTTGTCTTGCAAATCATGTAATAGTATTCTTGATGGTGAAAGTTTCACTCACAATGGATATACTGCTCACGCTACCCAAATGTGGAACTGTAAGACCCAAAACACTATTTACTTCATCTTATGCCCTTGTGCTCTTGGGTATGTCGGTGAAACTTCAAGGCCTATTCAGATCAGACTTACAGAACATCGTTCTGCTATAAGAACAAAAAAATTACTGTCACCGATGGTTAAACATTTTGTTGATTGTAACCATGGTCCTGACGATTTTAAATGGCGGATTTTAGAGAAAATTAACACTTCAGATACGAAAGGAGGGATGACCATAAGAACGAAACGGGAGGTATTTTGGATCTTTTCTTTAAATACCTTTAAAAATGGTTTAAATAGTGAAATACTGTGGGAAAACTCTATTTTTTAATGTTGTCTATCAAACTAGTCCAGGTTATCTGCTATATAGAGAAGAGTACCGACACACTTGGTTGTTCGCCCAATCGTCTGAGCCCGATATTATAATGGGAAATTGTTTTTCCATTTTATTTTATTTTATTTTTTATTTTTATTTTATACAATTATTTTATAGTATTTTTATTTTATTTGGAATATATAGTAGTCCCCATTACAGTGGGCCAACTATTTCGATCGTAGAGCTAGGGCTCTAACGTAGCTTTATAATTAGGTCCCTATAATGCTCTCTATATTTTTAGATTTGGCTTAAAACATCAATTGCCATTACATCTAGAAGAGTATTTAGTCGCTACCTCTATAGTTGGAACCAATTTTAGTCTTTTTTCGTAAATATATTTCGAAAGTAGTCTTTCTATCTCTATGAGAGGGTAGGCGCTAGGTCACATGACGATTCCGCGTGACGTTAGCTTCCTACGTACAAGTATTTAAACGCTGCATATTTAGGCGGCACGTTGATATTTATCCGCTTCCTGTGACGTAAGACACCAGGACTTATTGTTCGCCTTCGGTTTTTAAATCTTTATCGTCTTCTATTAGGTGAGTCATGTATAGGCTGGTTAATTTTTTCACGGCAAACTTGATGTTACTTTTATTAGATCCGAAGATGACTTTGTTTCACTCGTTAGATAACTTTGTCGTTTATGGCCCTTTTTCAGCTATTGGCTATATCAGCTCTAACCGAAGGCCATATTTACTGCCAAGATTTGTTAGGTAAATGGCTCAATAATATTATATCCTTTGTGATACGTGTACATGCTCGTATACGTATAATTTTACTATGTATCCGTTGCTTTTGGTATATATATTGATTGCGCCCCTTTTTCTCTATGATTTTTGCTTAGAGACGTGTTAATTAGGCTGTCTTGGTGGGACCTAACACAAAGCATTATTTTTGCATTCCGTTTTTTATGACCGATGGAGATTTCATCCCAGCACTGAAACGCTTAAGGTATTCCTTTTTTGATACATAATATCTTTGCGTTCAACTTTGTTGCCTAAATAGTTACTTTATCTATTTTTCTCCAACTTACGGAGTTTTCTAATTCTATTAGGAACCACTTTATGTGAGTCCATGAAGTTTTTTGCTTACAATTCTAAAAAGTATTTCTGTAATTGAGGGGTTTATTTCTAATATAGATTAATAGATAGGCTAATTATGGTTTGTTATCTAACTTATTTATCAGACAAAGAGAACAGCGATAATATCACATCGTTGAAGCTATCCTGCTCTATTTCGATATCACGAAGCAGATATTCACATACTAGTACTAAGTAAGCGTCATACGTGAGGAGGAAATTTGAGAGACCCTTATAGGTAAATATCACAATTTATAGACGCAAACTTGATATGCCGTCTGTTTTTTATTTTTTCATGTTTTCCTTTATCATTATGGTTGATGACGGCTTCCTTTACTTACAGGATTCTGAAGATTTTAACTATCAGTGTAATTGACTGTACCTTTCGTATGGGTGCCGTGATTGAAATTTAGTAAGTATCGTTATTAAATGTGAACTGCTATTATATCCTTGATAGCTACTGTTTCAGCTTTTTGCGAGGTATCTTGGCTCCCTTGTTTTTTCTAATACATTTGATTACAACTATGGATGAGCACTTATGCAGACCACATCTATAGACTTAAATTGTTGATAAGTCTGACTTGTCCATTCTGGGAAAATTGGATTTAGTGTTGTCAATATCTGAGTTCTGTCGATGCAGTTTTTATATGAATATAAGATAAGCTAATGGGATACGCATCTCAGACAAAATGGATTGGACTCCTCATCTAGATAAGATGCTGCTAAATCATAAAAGGATCACAGGCGCCCTATTGAGGGAGCAACGTTCCAGTTCGTTGAAACCAATAGGAACAGTCCTAGAGATCTATGCCGCCAAGGGTGTCAGCTCTGCACTCTACGGAGCTGAACTCTGGGGCTTTGCATCTTCAGTAGCTATCCAAAAATCTGAGAATAATTTCTGTAGACAAATAATGTCCCTTCCTCGAAGTACCCCCCTTTTACCTTTATTTATGGACCTTGGCTGTACCCAGATTGGCGAAATTGCGAAATTTCGCCCTCTTTTGTTATGGGCCCGCATTTGGCGGGTAGAGGAACTTAGTGCCTACGCCAGAGGCCTGGAAGAAATAATGGCGTCACCACATTGGGCTAGAGTCAAATGGCTAACAGACATGAAATCCTTACTGTTGAACCTGGGCCTTTTGGACTCTTGGTCAAGTAGAACTTCTCCACCAAAACAAGTACTCAAAAATCTTTATCGGGATTGGATCTGCTCCCAAAGGCATTCTAGCACATCCATTGGCAGGCTTACTGAGGATTTCCTGAAGTTTAAAGACATTCCCATGCAAGAACCCTATTTAGATATAATCGGGAAACCGTTTGCCCGGTCTTTGTATTTTAAATTCAGAACGGGTACCTTGCCATTGAACACTTTTACCAAAACATGGAATTCCTGTCAAAACAAAACCGACCTGTGTCCTTCATGTTTAGCCCATCCAGAGACATTGGCCCACTTCTTATTCGTCTGTAGCGAATATGCCAATCCAAGAAGGGTTTGGCTGAAGAATCTGTGCCGGCAACTGGGAACCAGGAGCCACGATGTGGCAATCAGGATTCTTGTTTCGGACAGTTATGTACCCTATGTCTGTGCCCTAGCCAAATTTTTATTCTGGGCTTGGGCCATCCGAGCCAGAAAGCTTAAAAACCTTGTTTAATTCCTTCTTAAACTATATTAATTTTAGCAAATGTTACACTTGTCGTTATTAACTGGATATGTCTTACTAATTTTATCATTATTAATTCTTTTTAAACTTGCTTTTATGATAATGAAATTTTATCGAAATAAAGCTTTTTTTGACTTTGACTTTGACTTTGATAAGCTAATGAATTTCATTTTTTAATATAATGTGTATTGTTGTTATATTTGTTATAGATTGAATGTAATGCTTTATATTAAAAGTATTCTTTATGAAACATTTTCTCTTTTAAGGTAATTTGTGGCTAATCCTGAAGAAGGCGCTAGTTCGCCGAAAACGCGCATCGATAATTATTGTGCCACTATTTTCTGCCTTTGTTGTATATTTGTATTTTTTATTTAATTTTGTATTTTGATATTGTTGGTTCTAATGAATTGTTAATTATTAATCTATGCTTGATCTAGTTTAGACTGTATGGCTATACAGTTTTTTAACAAATGTATTAAAATAAATTATTTTTATGACTGAATAAAAAAAACTTTCGACAGTATAGACAGAATTCATTTTGATGTGTTAATTTTCCCATATACCATTGTGTAGATAGGAATATACAATTGCCTAGGTTTGTTTTTCTTCATAATTGTTTTTCCCTGACCTAGGAATTGAACTAATTTGTGTTCAGGGGGTCCTTGTTACATACACTGATTGCGTGGATGTGTGTCCATGAAACTTTGCACAAAATGAGTTTAGTGTGGATATTATCCATGTACATATATATGTATGTGGCTGCAGATGTATATATATATATAAATATACATGGGTCCGAAGAGTTATTTCCCGAGAGTTTTTGTCTGGTATCAAGAGAACACATGACCCCGGTGATGAAATGGCAACCTCCTTCATTCCAAAATGATCATATCCCCCCATCGACCCCCACACATAAATACCCTCTTGTTTAAGTGTGCACAAGCTTAGTCATTTTTGTTTTACATCGCAATGGGTATGTTTAAAGGGTGTAACAATCACCGCACACTACATAGTGCTATCTCGCTGCCAGCAGAAGAACAGGCTAGAAAAGTTTGTATAGGCAAGGGAACTCCCTCCCCCACTAGGAGACACCTCTGAGAAGCTGGTTGTTAAGCATGCAGGCACATGGAAGCCAACTAAGCAGACGGCCCGCACGCCCGTATGCATCGTGGCACTAGGAAAACCACAGGGTTGCAAAACAGTAGTAACAAGCATTGGCCGTGAGATGCGACATGAGGTTTGGGAGGATGCGGGCGCGTAACGGCAAAAGGAAACAGGCTGGCGAGTGGTGTGCGATGTGCGCGCACCATGACGAGAAAGGAAAGCCATATGGCGCCTTTGCTCGTCATTGTGTGCTTAACCACACACTCTATGCCAGCCAGAAACATGTGGTAGCACTTTTCAAAGCCCACACGTAAAATGTCTTACAGAGCAGCGCATGCGCTAGCTCAGCGAGACCTAAAAATCTTTCCAGGACAGCTCAATGTTGAAATAATGGCCTACTACGATGTTATGCTTAGTCCATAGTAAGGCTATTGATCATTAGCTCCAGTTGCCGTGCTGTCGCGTTGCACCAAGTACCAGATTGCACAGTTCGGTCCGGCGATCAGGTACGTGAATTCGAGCAGGTCAGATGCAGAGAGAGAGTTGCAGTACTGGATACCTCATGTTGGGGAGACAACCATTTCAACACAGTCATTACAACGCACTCCTTTTACAACGCAGTCATTACAATGCAACATCCTTTACATTGCATGCCATTACAATGCAGCCATTACAACGCTTGTCACTACAACGCATGCCATTACAACGCATGCCACTACAACGCATGCCACTACAACGCATGCCACTACAACGCATGCCATTACAATGCATTATAAGGTAAGTCATTGGAAATAGTAATTTTTACCCCTACACTATCCAACACTTATCCTATTGTAGCACTCACTGGAGTGGGAATAGTAATTTTCACCCCTCCGCTATCCAACACTCACACTACTGTTGCTCTAAAAGTATTATGCATTGTAATGGTATTCGTTGTAATGGAATGTGTTGTAAGTGTAGTTTCTAAAGATGCATTGTGATGACAGGCATTGTAAAATCATGCATTGTAATGGATGTAGCGACCAAAAACCGCGTTGTAAAAGTTTGCGTTATATCGTGTCCTATTCTTAATGTTGTTGCTCCGGTTTTCCCTGGGCGTTCAGTTAATGCATGTGGAGTTATGCTGGTCTGAGGTGCTTCAGCTTTGGTGCAGGTTGCACATACTGCTTGTTATCCCTGCCCTGCCTAGTCTGGTGGTTGCTAATTGGAGGAATGTAATTAATTGTTTTTATGTTAAGTTGGCAGTTCTGTGGATTCAGACTGGCAATTACTGCCTGTCGGCATGTGCATACACCTAAGCTGATACAGTTGGCGCGGAGTAACAGTTTTCTTTGCGGTAAAAGATGAGGACAATTACACAGGACGTGGATTAGTGGTTCTTTTGCTGTTCCACATAGGCGGCAGCTTGTGTCATCATTGTTAGAGCGGCTGCAAGCCAGAAGGTGATCCAGAAAATTCCACTCCCCCATTCTTAGTGTCACCAGCCTGGATTTAATCCATAAGGGATAGGTGTCAGGTATGTAGTTCTGTTTTGTTGTGGCGTTTGAGTTAATCATGGACGATGCATGGGCGCGTTTGCATAAGGCTGCCTTGTCCTCTAGAGTTGACATTTTCCTGGCCCTGGTGGAGGAATGTTTCTTGAATGCTTGCTGGGAGAGGTTTTTGGTCCAGGCATCTGTTAATGAGAAGTCTCTCAGTAAGGTGTCTAGTTGGACCTTGTAAGCAGACCGTGGACCAGAATGATCCATTTCGACCAAATTAGGGCAATCATAGAGACCGGGGACGCCAATCTGAGCTGGTGGCGGAAGTTAAGAAAACAACTGGATGCCTAGCGCTGCTTCGTGATGGCGTATTTAAGTCTCACTTGGTGGGGAGAGGCGGTTTCTGGCAAGTGAAGGGTAGCTTTGTAGATTTCCGTAACTAGTTTGCCCAAAGACCAGCTCCCGTCCCTTGGATAACTTGTTTGCCATTTGTGAGAGTAGGACCTATTTTTGCTTTCATTACTTTAAGCAGCGGGTCGAGGCTGGGGCCTCGTAACTTCTGCACGATTGTCGTGAATGCATATAGTAGGCTGTAGCATTTAGAGTTGGTTAAGCGGGCCTGGTTTGAGAAGGACCACTTGCTGTCTAGGAGGATTCCCTGGTATTTGCATTCCTTGCTATGTGCAAGAGCTTCGCCGTTCAGGTGCCATCTATAACTCAAGCTGGATTTTGGGCGGAATGCTGCTATTTTTGTTTTGGCTTGGTTGAGGTCAAGCATGTTTATTATTGGATAGTCTTTCAGGGTTGACAGAAGCTGTTGTAGACCTATCTTTGTCTGGCTAAGTAGCACCAAGTCATCAGTTTGGGGTGATGGCAGTTTGTTTTGTCGAGGCCGTTGGACATATCAGCTATGTAGAGGTTGAAAAGCGGGTGGGGGCAACGCACACCCTTGCTTTAAGCCAGAACTGGTTCTAATCATCCGTGACACATAGCGGCCAATGCCTGGCTTAATCTGCACCCATGTGTTCGTTTATAGTTCGGTTATTGCTCTCAGCAGGAGGTCCGGCAGATCCCAATCCCGTAGCTTGCTCCACAGCCGGCTTATTGAGATACTATCGAACGCGGCCCTGAAATCCACGAAGCAGCAGTAGAGTGTTCCTTTCCATAAGTTTTCTTTATCACACATTATGGCGAGAGCCATCATGTTCGTGGTGGTGCCGCAACTGTCTCTAAAGCTGCATTGATTTATGGGCATGATCCCCAGGTCTTTTGCACATGCTCGGAGGTCATCTAGGAGCAGGCTTGCATATATCTTGGCGTCATTGTCAATTACTGCGATCAACCGGTAGTGGCAAGGATCTATTTTGGGGCCTTCATTAAAAATTGGTTGGATGATGGAGCCTCTCTATGAGTCAGGGGTGGTTTTGGCTGTTAGACAGTATTTAAACAATGGGGTTAATATTTCGGACAATAGACCAGGCTTGGAGGAGCACAGAGTGTTGGGAAGGCCAGTAGGGCCAGGAGCCGTCTTATTTTGGTAATACAACGTTCTTCCAGGTCGCTAGTGGGCATTGAAAAAGATGGTACATCGAGTGAGTGGCTTTCATTCTGAGTCGATGGGGGATTGCTTTGCTGTGTGCTAGGCAGTGGACATGTCGAATGTGTAGAGAAGTGAGTCGTAAGGAATGAGATACACACGGGTTCAGTGGTGATTGACGTTGGCTGTCTTTCCTTCTCTATAGGTGTCGCCACCAGGAGTCTCGAGAAAGAAAGAGCGGTAAGTATAAGTTGATAATTTAAATCTATTCATTCTCAGGGCATCAACACACCCCTAGTTTATGAATGAAGAGGGGGGAAACGAAATACCATTTAGTAGAATCGTAAGTTAGGCAGAACAAACACCTGCTTTCCTCATGTGAAGCACTATTTGGGATTCTCTAGTACACAGTGGATTAAAGCTGGGTTTCTCATGCAGTCTGGCTCTACAAGTTCTGTGTGCCTCGTAGTGAACCGGTTTACTCTCACCGGGTTGCCATCACCAGATTAGGTAAGCGGTCCCTTTAAATCAGACCTTTCACCTAGTGCCTGATAGATTCATCTCATGTAACGGCTGTTTAAAACATCCCCCTTTAAAGTATGTTGTTTAAGTTTCACCCAAGGTGGTAATGAAATAAACACAATATGCTGCGCATATACAGTGCATAAAATGCCTTCACCGTCAGAGCCGGACTGGCCATAGTGGGCACCGGGCATTTTCCTGGTGGGCTGGACGGGTGTTGGTCGGTTTTTGACCCGTGGGGGACTGGCTTTGTTACTGGGGTCCAGCTTTACGTATCGGCGTCCTGTAACAAAAGCAGCAGCTGTGCTCGTCACTAGCACCCGTCCCCGAGCCGGGGCTTATGAGTAGCACCCACACCCAGTCAGTCGAGCGGAATTGCCAGGGCTGGTTTCTGTTCCCAGTCCGCCTGTGTTCACCGTGACCCCAACCGTCCTACACCCTGCGCCTCGACACTCACCCACTGCGCCGTAACTCTCCTGAGGTACGGTGGGCTAATCAGCGTCCTCTGGCAGCATCCACCAATCATCTCTCCAGGTGTCTGGATTCCCACTGAGGCCAATAGCGTCTTCTTGTGGTTCCTCTGCGTCTGGTGGTTCTCCTTCTGGTTGGATGCCGATACCGTCGTCCTCTGGTTTTTTGGCTTCCCTCGCGGTCTCTTCTCGATGTTCTCCGGCATCCTAGTCTCCTCCTTCATGGTCCCCTGATTGGTTCCTGTACGTTGGGGTATGCCCACCTGTCCAAATACAAAGCGGTCTGTTTTTAATGTGGTCGGTTGATGGTGTCCGCCCCGTTTAATGCTTGGTTCCTTATGTCTCCCACTGGTGTTCCAGTCCCAATAGCGGCCTTCCAAGCAGACCAGGGGTCTCCCTTCTGGTTAGTATGGGGGGTTCCATGCTCACATCCCTCTTCCCTTACTTTCTTACTAGTAAGAAATCCTACCTGGGGGGTATCTGGATAGAAAGTCAGCATTGGTACACTCCATTTCTCTTCGATGGAAGGTTTTAAAATGGACCAGTTGTAGGGCTAGGAACCATCGTAGAACACGGTCACTGTCTCCTTTTTTGCGGGCCATTCACTTTAGGGGGGCATGCTCTGTAAAGAGGGTGAATTCACGTCCCTCTCGGTAATACCGTAAGGACTCTAAGGCCCACTTTATTGATAAAGCTCCTTTTTCAACTACAGCATAGTGATTTTCTCTAGGCAATAGCTTTTTACTTATGTACACAAATGGTTGCTCCTTTCCTGCATCATCTGTCTGAGACAATGCTGCCTCTAGAGAAGGGTGGCTCAATGGTTAGAGCCGCAGACCCTGATGCAGAGGTCTGGCCCGGGACCAGGGTTCAATTCCTGCCTCAGCGGGTCTTGGGCTCAATTTTCTCGGACCTGATAATTCTCGCCTCAGTTCCTGTTCTAATCATGGGTCCCACTCTGCAACTCTGGGCAATAGTTTTCTTAATCTCCACAACGGCCCCAACAGCGCTAGCATGCCTGGCTGCACCTTGGGGGTGCCCAGGAGTGGGCGCCTCACAGGGAAAAGCCAGGAAGGGTTCCACAGCGGTATTCGTACAAGCGCCGGAGAGACCCCATGTGTGATTTGGGCGCTATACAAGTACTACAACATTTACATTTACATTTACCTCTGATGTGCCAGTTTGGTGAACAAGAGGTCTGGTATAATCAGGACTTGCTAGAAGGGGTTCAGACGTGAGGGACTGTTTTAGGGCAGGAGGGGGTTGTTGTACTTTTAGCTCTGCTTTGTTAGACTTTTCAACAAATCTGTCAAGGGAGCAAGCTACATGTGAGAAAGTAACCGAGGAGTCCCCAAAAAGCACGTAGACCCCTTTTATTTCTAGTCATGGGAACTTTTGAGATAGCTGCGATTTTCTCGGCCTGGGTTTGGCTGTGAACTTCCCCTAAATGAAATCCCAAATATTTCACTTTTCTAGCAGTTAAATGACTTTTAGTGGGGTTAATCTTTAACCCACTGGCATCTAAAGTTTGTATAACAGATTGAAAGCGGCTCAAGTGGTGGTCCCAGGAAGGGCTGCAGATGACAATGGGGTCTATGTAGGCCGCAGAATACTTTACATGGGGTTTCCGTCTGGTGGTCTTCATTCGTTGGAATATTACAGGGTCACCATGGAGCCTCTGTGGCAACACTGTGAAGTGATATAACCCACCGGGGGTGGAAAAGGCCATTTTATCTTTGTCTGGTTCACTCAAAGGTACTAGCCAGTATCCCTTACTTGGGTACTTGTAGGAGAGTAGGGTCTGCTTTCCTATGGTCACCCCAATTTTTGCTTTTTGCTTCACTGGTTTTCGACTTAATGTGGCTGTGGGCCTGCTAATCAGATCCACAGCCTGCTGTTCTCTCTAAATTCAACACCATGTACTTTAGGTACATCACCATTTGGGTATTGGATAACCTTATGAGCCCCTGTACAGTGTACTATAGGTACCCAGGGCATAGGTGCATCCAAGGCCTACCAGGGGCTGCAGCATATCTTTTGCCACCCCTGGCTGGCCATCCAAACTGACACAACTGGCTGATCACTCAGCTGGGGCAAGGTCGTGTAATCACCCCTTGCTTAGATATAGAATACCTATATCTAAACCTATATCTGGACACATATATACCTATAAGTCACTCCCATGGCCGGCCTTAACAATCCTGGAGGCAGAGTGCTTGGTTTTATGTGAGATGGTGCTCTAGCCTGTCTGCAGCTTTCGGTACCATTTCCTTATAGCTGTTCTGGGATACTGCCATACCATATACTCTTAAGTGCATTATAATCCTCGCGGGTATTGCGAACTTTGGAAACAGGCACCATCCAGCGCCCAATGGTTTGCTTTGTTGCAGCTCCCGCCGGAGCTCGAGCAACAGAGATCGACAAGAACTGGATTCCCAGACATCCAACAGCCCGATTCACAGCCACAGCAAAGCTGAGACCAGTGGAGGCGACGTGAGACATGGGACCGGCCATCTTGAAAAGACTGCGAAGTGCTGACCGTGCAGCCACCGAGGTACCCTCGAAGCTCTGCATTGGGGTTTGAGAAGCCCCAGCCCCGAGCAGCTCGTGCACCGAAGCTCACCCCTCCACACTCACCGAGTGCTGCGTGGGGCCCTTTTGCATTTTCCTGCTCGACGCGTCTGTCCGGTCACTTGCCCGTTGACTAGTGGCCTCTACGACGACGACGACGAAACTACAAAACTACTCTGCTAGTCTGGTTGCTCCAGACTGGCCCTCTCTCCCCTGAAAAGGAGCCACCTCTCTGACCTTGCTGGTCCGAGTAAGAAGCGATCTTCAAATCCTGCGTGGGTTGCCTTTGCCAAGGCCCGTTGACTCCGATCCGGAAGCCGACACCGCTGACAGCGAGAGCATTCGTGGGACAGCTTGTGATCCACTCCTGGTCATCCTCGATGCCCCTGATCCACTCCTGGTCCTCCTCGATGCCCCAGAGTCCACGTGGCAGCGGAGTCAAGCTTCTCGACAACCACGTGATTGCGCCCGACATCGCCTGGTTCCTTCCTGGTTCCATCCTGGTCACTTGCTAGTGACCCAGTTCTGTCCCCTCTGCTTTCAGGTACTCTACATCTTCGATCCACCCTTGGATCCAACCGGACTCTTCTCTCCTGGCCGCCTGCAGCATTTTCACCTCCAGGCTCCATAGATCTCCACGACGAAACCCGACACACTTTGGCACCTATGCACCCGCTTCCTGTGGGTGAGGTAACGAACTAACACCGGTGCTCCTGTAGTGGTTTACACCTCTAGTGTCCTAGTTTAAAGTGGTTTAATTCTACTCCAGTCGGAAGACTTCCAAAACAGTAACTTTAGAACTTTTACGCACCATTGACTTTGCATTGGTGCATGCGTGTGCTTTTAGCGCTGCACCCGAATCCCGCGGGCTACTCCCGTCCTAACTGCTGTTAGTCCAGTGTAGTCCCAGCGATTCCCAAGGCCCTAGGCCTTACCATTGTTCGAGAAGTGGTTCTTATACCACTTATTTAGTATATGGTTTGAGTGGCCACCGGCCCTATCCATAATTGTGCAACTTTTGTATGTTTAAGTGTGCTTTTGTTTAAACGCTTGTGCCTCTGTCCTCATAAAGAGTACAGATGATTATTCTAGTAATAAATACATATATTTTTATGATATATAACTTGTGTGGTGTCCTTTCATTTGGTATTACAGGACTGCATATGGTAAAACAGCTGGCTTCACATGCCCTCTTGAGGGATGTATGACGTTACAACGCATACTTTTACAACGCATACCGTTACAACGAATTTTTCACAACGCAAAAACTTTTACAACGCATACCATTGCAACGCATGTTTTTACAACGCAAATACCTTTACAACGCATACCATTACAACGTAAGTATTGGTAAGTATATAATATTTTTTTTATTTTAAATTAATTGTAATTAATATAATTTAATTTAATTTAATTAATTAATTATTTTTTTTACCCTGTACCCCTGTACCCCAAAAAAAACCAAATTAACCCAGAACCCTAAAAATACCCCTGTACCCTAAAAACCCAAAACTGTCCCTGAACCCTAAAAATACCCCTGTACCCCAAAAACCCAAAACTGTCCCTGAACCCTAAAAATACCCCTGTACCCCAAAAACCCAAAACTGACCCTGAACCCTAAAAATACCCCTTTACCCAAAAACTGAAAACTGACCCTGAACCCTAAAAATACCCCTTTACCCAAAAACTGAAAACTGACCCTGAACCCTAAAAATACCCCTTTACCCAAAAACTGAAAACTGACCCTGAACCCTAAAAATATACCCCTTTACCCAAAAACTGAAAACTTAAAAAAAAAAAACATATAAAATATTAAATATAATTATATACTTACCAATACTTACGTTGTAATGGCATGCGTTGTAAAAGTACTTGCGTTGTAAAAACATGCGTTGTAATGGTATGCGTCGTAA
Organism: Lissotriton helveticus; assembly: GCF_964261635.1. Taxonomy (NCBI): domain Eukaryota; kingdom Metazoa; phylum Chordata; class Amphibia; order Caudata; family Salamandridae; genus Lissotriton; species Lissotriton helveticus. The sequence continues at coordinate 484,300,352 of NC_136060.1, forward strand.
AAGTTTTTGCGTTGTAAAAGTTTCGTTGTAATGGTAGTGCGTTGTAAAAGTTGCGTTGTAAAGGTTGTTTCCCCCTCTTGAGTTAAGCCTAAGACTGCCCTGTCCACGCTACCACTAGGATAGCTTGTCTATAAGGTTGACTTTACAACCACCACCATAAGGGATTTTTTGGACTGATACAAGGTGCTCACTAGAATAGTGAACATCATACATCAGGCCAACTTCTCACAGTACTGATATATTTAGCTTCCCTCAGTCTTTCTATCATTTCATCCACTCTAGGAAGGGGATACGTGTAAAATTGTGAGATTTTATTTACTACTCTGAAGTTAATAAAAAAGGTACCAACCCATCTGGTTTTGGCACTGACATCATCAGCAAATGACCCCCATTTGTAGCATTTGCTTCACCTCATCTTTAATGACGGCTCTAAGGGCTTCTCGGAAACGATACGGTCTCACCCACACCTTCCTCCCTGGAGGCGTGTTAATGGGTTGCTCCAGTTGGGCAGTCTCACCGGGAATAAGTCAGAACACCTCCTGGAGGGGTTGTAGACGCTTGGTTAGCCCTTGCTTTAAAGTGGCAGGGAGGCCAGGGTCTTATGCACGGAGTTTATAATGGGGCCTCCTCCCTGGTTGTCTTTAACATTTTTTAGGATATATATATATTTTTTAGAGTTTTATATAGCGCGAACTAGACCCGAACCGAATCAGGTATCAGAGTGCTTTGCATAGCACAAGTTACGTTTTTTTTCTTTTTTTACATGAGGACACACTTTCATTTTTTTTATTTTTTTTAGGCACCGGGAGATTAAGTGATTTGCCCAGAATCACAGGAGGTTTTGGCGTCGTTACCGAGACTCGAACCCAGATCCCCAGGTCCGAGGTCGAGCGCCTTAGCCGTTAGGCTAACTCCATATTTATATGATAGGTTTATGTTGCCTTTTTATCGGAATCCGTCTCGATCCGGTAAGTAACCGGGGTCACACTTTCCAAAACCTTATAGCGGCCTTGCCAGACCGAGATTCTTGGCCTAACGGCTAGGGCGCTCGACCTCGGACCTGGGGATCTGGGTTCGAGTCTCGGTAACGACGCCAAAACCTCCTGTGATTCTGGGCAAATCACTTAATCTCCCCGTGCCTAAAAAAATGAATGTGTCCTCATGTAACGCAACTGGTGCTATGTAAAGATCTCTGATACCCGATTCGGGTCAAGTATAAAACTCTGCAAAAAAAAATACAAAAAAAAAAAAAATCTACGCACACCTTGCATAAAGCCTTAACCTATATGATTTGTTTACATTTGCAAGGGTATTGCATAAATCATGTGGCCATATGCCCACACAAACAGCATTCAGAGCAAAACTACACATTATGTGTTGTCTTCTAATTTTAAAACAGTATTGTAGACATAACCAAAGTCTTGGGCATAGTCTCCCGTCTGGACTACTGCAATAGTCTATATGCAGGCTCCAGTAAAGCAGTACTGCATAGACTGCAGAAGGTCCAGAACGCCACCGCCCGCCTTGTGCTGAGATGGCCCAGGAAGTCGTCTGCATCAGCAGCACTTAAGATCTTACACTGGCTGCCCATTCACAAGAGAGTGTTGTTTAAAATCCTAGTAATCACCTTCAGGGCCTACCACCAGCTAGGTCCCACCTACTTGTCAAAAAGGTTTGGAAGATATGTCCCCTCTCGCTCACTCAGATCCTCCAACCTGAACCTGCTGGTGACCCCCAATTTTAGGCTAGCTACGAAAGGAGGAAAATCCCTGGGAGTGCTAGGTGCCAGAGCCTGGAATAAACTCCCAATCCAATTGCGTCAGATCCCGTCAGAGAACCTCTTTCGGAAGGCTCTAAAGACATGGATTTTCAAACTCACAGACACAGCCTGTTTAGCCCTAATCTAAATCCTACCCCCAGAGATACCAGACACTATTCTTCTGAGACCTCACTGGCCCCCTGGGCAACACCTCTTAGACACGAGTGGTCAGCGCCAAGATGCTCCGTGGAGTGTAAGTTGCGCTTTATAAAAATAAAATTACATTACATTACAGTAGAAGTTTGGTTTATTTCTTTATTAAAGGAAAGTATTCCCAGGTACTTTGTTTGGTCAAACACGTGTCTTTATCACGTTCTTTACTGAGCACGTGTCAGTGACACGTTTTAGAGACACGTTTCTGTAACTGTCACCCCAGAGAAGCTTTAAAAGACATGCTTCTCATGTTACCAGTGCTTGGCTTTGAAGAATGCGACCGAGGAGCTATCATCCAGAAAGAAAGGATCAACTTATGTTCAGTTAAGTGAACCTTTTGTTTGAAGAGTGTCTCACGTTACAACAGCTTCTGTTGACATTAAATTTAATGCGACATTGAGCTTGGCACTTAAGGACATAATTCTGCTAAGTGAAACTGTGTTTGTAAATTGTTTCCAGTTAGAACAGCTTTAGTTAAGTAAGCAGTGTGCTTTGGTGTGACTAGACGCTCGGCGTTGAAAGGTCAAAAAGATATTTCCTGCATAAACGCGCTTCGTTTTTGATAAGGCGCTTTGATTTCTTTATGTTCACTCTTGATTTCAAAAAGGTCACATTTTAATTCTCAAAGTGACGGTTCAAGAAATAAGGAATATATTGCATAATTATTTCTCACCTGTATGAAAACATTAAGGAAGAATTTATTTTCCAGCAGTAGTAGATTTAGAAGGTAGGAAAAGAAGAAACAGTGGCATGATTGCACAATTGTCAACTCGTGTGTTTAGTTAATAATCCTTTTCATGTCTCTTCTTGTTTAAAAATTCTTCTTTCATTGTTGTATCTTGTGCAAGGTGGCGGGAGTAGAGCACACATACGATGACACGGCTGGGATTGTTGTCAGAAGGAGGCACTAGCATTCATTTCCGCCACCTGGCCTGTTTGTGCTTGGTGCCACACATGGCCTCATGGCCTTCCACTGGCCCCTGATACACTCCGCTTCACTCACCTTGGACCACGATATAGACTGCCATATCCTGTTTGATGAACAATGACACGGCGACCAGACTGCGGACTGTACCCTTCCTCTTCCGCAGTACTTGTCACCCCTGGATGGACTCTGGCTGGCCCTCCACGGACCCATAATGTGTGGTGTGTGCTAGGCATGGCCTTGTACTGCTCCAGCTGCATAACTCCACTGTATGTGCAATAAACATTCAGTTACGCACCGTTGTGTTATGTCCTTCATCATCCATGTATGTATGTGTGGATGAATGTAGGGGCAGTGATTCCCCTCACATCAATGATGCCCATCTAGTGGGATGACAGTCACAGTGTGCTACATTGCCTATTTTAAACCGTGTGCCGTGGACACTGCCGCAGGAACACACCCTTCAGTCACTTCCTGGTCCCACGCCCAGAGCCCCCGAGTCATTGTTGCAAGCTCTGCGCTGGCACGGTGTACGCCAGGCCAGACCGCTCCGCTCACGCCCCGAGGGGGGGCCCACGTAGCTACCTTTCGCAAGCTGGTGTAGTGCAGGTCACTGGTCTAGTTGTCGGCATGTCACGCCCACTCCCTGAGGGCAGGTTTGCACACACACACACCACGCCCATCTGGCACAGGCATCATAGGTCATGTGACCACGCAAATATAAGGGGCTGACAACGTCACATTCCCCTCTAATGGAGGCGACTGGATGACAGACGCTCCACCATGCTCAATCATAAAGGCCCCATGAAATGTTGCGCACAGGGTTAGTGGCACTCAAGGCCTTGCAGCCAACACGGGCCTGCCAACATGTTGCGCTGACTTGGGTTGCACAGGGTTAGTGGCACCAGACTAGCTGAGCGGGTGTGCAGCCTGCGATGATGACGTGTGCACTGATGTGGTCTCCGCCATTGAGGCCTCAGAACTCAGCGTCATGGGTATGCCCTGTTGGTCCGCTGTGTAGGCCAGAGCCAATGGGCAGCGTAGGCCTACCGCCACGTGGCGTCACATCCAGGATCACAGAGTCAGTGGCACCTATTGGGCTGAGCGGGTGTGCAGCCTGCGATGATGCCCTGTGCAAGGGCCTGTCCTTCTCCATGGCATAATCAAGACCGAGCATGAAATGTGAAACCTGGTGGCCTGTGGAACGGGGCTGCATGATGTGGAGGGTGCCATGTCCGCGGGTCCCGGGCTTGTGGCTTGCAGCGGCACGTGGTGGGCAAGCGCTGCGAGGCCTCCGGGTAGTTACGCGCTATATAAGTGCAATTTTCATTTCATTTCATTTCATTACAGACACTGGTGGCAGAAGGTGAGCAGTGCGGCCTGGGTGCACAGGCGTGGTAATGTTCCGAAGGGCGGCAGGAGGGGCTAGGGTGCCTCTGTCTGGGGGCGCAAGGGTGGGTATGTTCCAAAGGGCAGCGGAAGAGGCTGGTGTGCTCCTGCCTGGGTGCGCAGGAGCGGGCAGGCGATGATGTCTTGTTCAGTTGTTTGTACTGTGCCATTGATGTATCTTCTCTCTCTGCCCTCTTCTTCTTCTCTCTCCCTCTCCCCCTCTCCTCTTGTCTCTCTCTCCCCCTCTCTCTTCTTTTCTCTTTCTCTCTCTCCTTTGCTCTCTCTCTCTCTGTCCCTTGATGTGCCCAGGACACCCCTTCTCATCATGAATTTCGTCTTGCAGGCTGTGGCATACAGATGGTCCGGAGGGAAGCCGCCATGTGTCTTCATTTCTGTTCAGTGTTTTTTAATACATTTTCAATTGCTGGTTCGTAAGTGAATTAGTGCTGCTCATTTTTGTGTCGGCATATGCATGTCACCAGATGTGACTGCAACATCATGCGGATTATTTGGTACATGTTTGGGTGTAGTTGATGTGGCATATCTGTGTTCGGGGGGTGCCTGTGAGGGGGCTCTGGGGGGGGGTGGGGATGGATGTTGTGGCACTCTTGGGGCTCTGAACTGCACGATTGTTGTCTCCGTGGCATCTGTGGGTCTTCAGGTGTGGCTCTTGGCTGGGCTCCCTTTCATGCTGTGGGTAGTCGTCCTGCACCAGCAAAAGGCAGGTGTTAAATCCCCCCTGCTACCGCGGTTTATCGCCTGTTTTTGGTTTGCACCACGGATCTGGCATTTCGTTGTGAAAGCGGTGTTGTAGTTTTTTCGTGTGTTTTTGCAATGGAACGTCTACTCTACATCTCATTAGGGTTAGTTGGTGGTGTCCTCCGCAGAGGTAAATTCCAGGGCAGTTATCGCAGAAATACTGGTGATGTCCGCAGTTTGCACCAGTTTGTGAAAGGGGTGTTAAATCTATCTCCGCTTTTGATGCGGTACGGTGGGGATAAATCGGAGTTAAGTCCTTGTGAATATACCCTTTGGTGATTGAAGGATAGATGACATCAGGCTGGCCCAGTTATTCATTCCTTAGACACACTTCAGAGGCATTCCATGGATATCCATCAAGCTGGAACCCACAAATATTAATATTCAAATAGAAGACCCCAGTAACTAAAGCAGCAAGCAAGCATTTCCAGCCTCCCGGGGCCAGGCAATGCTTCACCTGGGGGCTGGTCCAAGAAAATTGCCAGGGCTGCTCTGGGTTCCCAGCCAAGCCCTGGTCGTGCGGCTCCTGTCCTATGTATTTTGGGCTCCTCGAACTTGCAGCCTTGTTTATTCCATTTGTAAAACAGGACTACAAGTCCCAGAATTCAAAGACAAATCCTGGACTACACCAGCACATCAGGCATAGACCTGGGAAACTTAGCAGGTATGTTGCAGGGGGGGGTGAGGGGGCAGACAATGAAGCAGTACAAAGTAGCATACCATGGTGCAAGCCAGTGAAACTGTCCCTTTGACTGTCGTGGTAGCACAGTACAGCAATTATCAAGTATCAATGGGCCATTCCCGGCTTTGGGTTCTGGTACCACTGCACCTGCTGCACCAATTGTAGCTACGCCCCTGGAAGTATCCCCCTCTTATCTACATGACTTAGTCACGATCAGGTGGGCTACAGGTTGTCACTCATCCCAGGAAATTCTACTGCACCTTCGGTTTTAAAACTTGCAAAACATGTGTGTAACAGGAGCATTTGGTGCAACTGGAGGCACTAGTTATGGCACTTGCATTGGCTTTTGGAGAAATGCCTGCCTATCAAGATTTTCAAGTAGCTTGGAGCCAGACTCCTCATTTCTTTAACCTCAGTAAGGCATTTTACCTCTATGTGTATTTCACACTAACTGGATCAACGTGAGTGGACTTTAGCAAACTGATGCATAACAGATCACAGGTTCCAGGGCCAACACAGTAGAGGATTTTAACCGCAAGCGTGCGGCCGCGATTTTCGCGCTCTGCGGCTTTTTTGAAAAAACCGGGTAACATGACGAGCTCAGCTCGTCATGAGCATGGAAGGGGTTAAAATAGGTTAGAGCGACATGCTGTCGCTCTGTGTGAACAGTTTATCATTAACCTGAGAATGGTGAATAGAAGCGTCTGCAAATGCAGGTGAATAACAGAGTTTGGATAGTGTGAATATGTGCAAAACAAAGCTGCTCTTTTAAGTGCTTCAGTCACACTTCATACAGGGCGGCTCTGCGCTGACTGAGAATATTACTAACAAACATTTCTTGCTTAATACGCTGAAAATAGCACAAAGTCATTTTAATAATCTTCCAGTAATTGGCAACCTGCACCAATCAAAGTTTCCTCTCGGGGCACAAGTCCTAAAAATAAAAAGACTACGGGAGACTAACCAAGTTAGGAGGTATGCAAATTACATCATGGCACATGACGTCACAGTGCATGGCATCATGGCGCTTGAAATTGCATGTGGCATCACAGGAAGTAGCATCACAACCCATGACCTCACAGGAAGTGACATCAGATCTTAAGACCTCACATATGTTTAGTAGGTCTATCATGAGTACATTTGAGCGCATTACAATATTTAACAAATGGGATTTTGCATTGGAATTGTGTCAATATATTGACGCAACCCCAAAGCAAAATCTGTGCCTCAACTTATACATTTATTCTTTTTTTAAACCGTGCCACAAGGAAATTGGGAACAAGGAGAAATGGGACAGTAAGTCTGTTCTGCTTAATTGGTTGCAATGTCTGTATTTTAAAATATCGAATGGGGTTAAGGCACCTGCTGCAGAGATCTTTGTGTGGCAGCTAAATCTCAGGGAATAATAATAATGATAAGATAACTCTGGAGGATAACGTATTTGCTGGAGAGATCTGTGTTTGGCGTAGTTCTAGTTTTGAATTAAAGTAGCATAGAGAGTTAATATGTCTCCTGCAAAGCACATTATGTAAGACACAGGTGACAGATTTGTATTTTATCGAATGGGTAAGCGGGTTACTGATTTTAAGACAGAGATCCTTTTGTTACTTGCAGTTCATAAATTGTAATCCTTCTAATAAAGCACAGTAGGGTATAAAGGACATGTTGCTCCCACACTTTGTAACCCTCACTGTCTTATGTAACACATACTGACGTACAAACATATAATTTATTGTCGATGTATAATCTGTACGTGTGATGTAAAGCGCTGTGACACCCCGCATTGGGATGAGTAATGCAGGTTGTCACAGTGCTCTACATTACATGTACACAAATAATTTATATACCACTATTTTGTTTATTTCTTTTATAGAGCTTTAGCACTACTGTCTGGCCCGGCTTTACTGGTGGCGCCCAGTGCAACAGCCCTTTTTAGAGCCTCCCTCATAAGCACCTCCTCCACGAATTCCCTCACTACCACTCTCCAGCAGTCAGTGGCGGCCGGTAAGTTTTGGGGGAGGGGGCAGTCGGACACACACACACGCTCACATACACATAACACTCACAACCAGGTGCACACACACACACAAACACACAAACACATTCATTCACAAACACTCTTTCCCAAACATTCACACATGCACGCACGCACGAATGCACCAAACAATGTAAAAAGAACTTAAATCACACTTACCTTTAGCCAGCTCTGCTCTGCCTCGGAGGTTTCAGGAGGCTTGGGACTGCTGCCTTCCTGATGGAAGGCAGCAGTCCTATTGTCATCACAGAGTGGGATGGGGTCAGGGAGACTACTGACCCCACCCCACTCTGTGATGAAGTGTCACTGATTGACACTCGACCCTGGGCGCTTCAGGGCTTAAATCTGAAGCGCCCGGGTGCGAGACAATCAGTGACACTATGCCTCGTCACTGAGGGGAGGGCCACAGCAACCTTTGCTGAGATGAGAAAGTTACCCCAACAGAGCTGTGACTTTCTCAGCCCAGCAATGTTCAGTTCAGGAAGCCATGAGCCAGCGCTAAATGCACATGTGTTTCTCCTGGCTGCTTAACACCTTGCGTGCGGCTCCGATTTCCCCCCGGTGCTGGACATTCCATAACTGGGTGTGGTCGTGACGGAACCATTCCGTCATCCGCACAGCTCAACCGTGAGGCATGACGGAATGGTTCCGTCACAAGCATCGAAGGGGTTAAACTGAAAGTGAATAGTGTGTCTGGCTGACTTTTGTTCAGCCTGACGGACACTGTTCCTACAGGAAAATGGGGGCTGGCGGGGCCCTTCCGCCCAAATGGACAGCCGCGCCTGCCAGCAGCGCCCCTCCTCTCTCTATAGCTGCTCTCTGACATATATTTTCTTTTGCATTACTCAGGCTTCACTCCCACTCAGTTTTATGATCTGCATGGTACACGTTCTTTGCAGCAGGCACATTATCCCTCTGCACTAATGTATGATGAGTCAGACCCCTTACAAGACAAAATTCCAATCTCTCACCTGCAGTAACATTAATCACCAGCAGCAACATGAATCAAGAGTTATCTTGACATTTGTAGTGTTGCCTGAAAACTGCTGGATGCACAATGAAGTTCCCATGCTTTTAAACTCAAAAGTTATTTTTAAACACTACACCCCTCATCAAAGTCAGTGCAAGGTGCGCCTGTACCTGTCGCACCGCCCTAAAGCAGGCCCTTACTATTGTAGTGCTAAAGCGCTACAAAAGAAATACAACAAAATAGTGCTATTTAACCCCTTCACCGAGGCGGCTATTCCGCCGCAGTGCTAAGGGAGCCGGGCGGCCGCATGCTGGTGACGGAACCGCTGCGTCACCAGCTGCGGTTGAGCTGTGCTGATGACGGAGCGGTTCCGTCATGGCCCCGCCCGCTCAATGGAATGTCCAGCGCAGGCGCGGAATTTGCGGCGCGCAGGCGCGCCGAGCGGGCCGTGACGGAACCGCTCTGTCATCAGCACAGCGCGACCGCAGCTGATGATGGAGTGGTTCCGTCACCAGCATGGGAGGGGTTAACTTGCTGTTTGTGTCAATACTGGGGCGACGAACACACCTGCCATTCTTACATTGTATGCACATGTCTTATGTATAGGGGCGGAGCAAAGTCAAAAGCATTTCTCTTTTAAGTACGTGTGACGTGATGCCTGTTTCCCCTTCATTGCCTCGCGGTGTGAGGCTCCTAATATAGCTCCCAGCCAGGATACTCTAACAAAAAGAGGCGCAATGGCCCCTTAACTCCGGCTTTTGTTATGGGCCCGGCTAGCGTCTGATATGCCCCTTCCCCGCCTACACGTGGCTGATTGACATGCGACAAAGAACCAGCAAATTATGAAAAAACGGATTATAAACCAAGTTTACTCACATTGTGGGATCACAGATTGTGTGATCTTGGGGCAAATGAAAAAAAAACATGGCGTTCAGTTCCCTTAGTTTTCCAAGTTGCGAACACGTAGGAAGATTAAAGTACATGCCAATGGACCCGATTTTAGCAGCAGACTCACGATTAAACATGGCTGCGCTTTGGCCGTCTCCCAGATGAATTACTCGCTACTTCATTAGAAGTCGGAAAATACATTTTCCAGAATATTATATATTTTTTTAACCTCCCATTTTACTCTTCTAAAATGTTGTCATGTATGCATGACGTACTATATAAAAAGGACTTAAATGACTCTCATTGTCTTCTTTTAGTGTGAGAAGTAAAACTACCTTCCCACTGTCTTCAAATGTCACTTGCGTGGTGAATATAATAGTGATTTCGCCCACGGTATGGACTTTGGCTGCGTCACTCACGAAGCGAGGTTACTTCGAGTCGTTGAACCCGACTCACCTCACAGGTAACAGCTTTTCCTTCCCGCCCAATCAGAGGCCGACAGATTTTACGAAGACGTGAGGAGGTTTTCTCAGCCAATCAGCGCGCGGACGGTGTCACCCTACTGGTATGCGGTATGGCAGGGAGAGGGCTGCGAGGGGGCCAGGACGGAAATTTTATTTATTTGTTTATGCATTTTTATATAGCGCGGACTTTACCCGAAGGTGTCAGAGCGCTTCACAATAGGAACAGAACTGATACATGAGAACATTACAAGTGAACAAATTACAAAAGCAAACGTTATATTGAATGAAGCAATATTGACAATCGTGAGCCAGCAAAATACAAGAGGTAGCAAACGGTGCATTACAGGAGGAAAAAGTGACGTGTGCAGGTTACAAAAGTGTACAAAGTTAACAGAGGTATAATACTGCAATATATGGAGGGCCCTCAAGCCCAAGAACAAACTTTACGTAGGCCATGGTGGCACTAGTGCAGGTATCGAAAATAAACAAATGTAAGAGGTAGGAAACAGTGCGTTACAAGAGAAAGTGACGTGTGCATGTTACACACGAGTACCAAACATTGGTACAAGGGTATTACCGCAATAAATGGCAGACTCTCAAACCACAAGAACACACTGGGAAGACACTTCCATAGTCATGTACAGTAGATTTTTCTATAATGGAAGGGCTTCCTTCGGATAATAGTGAGGGCATGAGTTACATTTGGAAGTGTCTTTGAAGGAGGAGAACTTTGAGGTTAGTTTTGAAGGCCTGGGAGGAGGTGGTGGTACGGAGCTGAGGCGGAAGGGAGTTCTAGATTCTCAACGCGTTGCCTGAAAAGGATTGGGCCATCGATCTTTCCTTCTTGAAAGTGGGAGGTTCAAGCAGAAGATTTTCCGCATTTCGCGCAATAAATCGCATGGGAAGCTATAGTAATACTGCGGTTACAGCACAAAGCTTTCCGCCTCCTCCCGGAACATGATAACCGAATGGAGAAAGAACAAAGTGAATTAGCACATTTTTCATTCACTGGGAGGTGCTTAACATCACAGGAGTGTGGCCTGTCAGCCATGTACCGGTGGTAGGCAGCAGATATAAAGATAAAACAATGCACTTGTTAGAAAAACGTATAGCTAGGCAATTCAATTCAGAGATATTTATTTATTTATTTAAGAAGTTTGTAAAGCGCGACAGCTACCACCAACGGGAGTGTCCCGGCGCTGGAAACATGTGAGGTCAGAGAGGGTCAGCCAGAAAGTTCCACAAGGCTAGATCTGAGAGAAGAGCCAGGTTTTCACTTTCCTTCGGAACACAGGCTCAGATATCAGGAATCTAAGTTCCACTGAAAGTAAGTTCCACAATTTGGAGGTGGCTACGGCAAAAGCCCTACCACCTGTACGAGCCAGACGGAAACGTGGGCAAAACATTAGGCGAAGATGGTTGGATCTAAGATCTCGTGTTGCATGAGTCAGCCTGATTCTATGCCTTAAGTATGCTGGGCCACGGCCATTGAGAGCTCTAAAGGCAAGGACCAAAGCCTTGAACTGAATGCGATATCTCACTGGTAACCAGTGTAGTTTGGCCAGATGAGGTGAAATCGAGTGGCGATAAGGAATGTTACAAATCAGCCGGGCCGCCGAATTCTGCACTGTTTGCAGACGGTTAATGAGATACGCAGGGGCTCCGACATACAAACTATTTGAATAGTCCAAATGGGACGTGATTAGGGCGTGGACTACTGTTCTGCGGGACTCAAGAGGTAAAAAAAGGAATGATTTTTTTAATCATTTGAAGTTTACCAAAACAGGAAGATGAAACCTTATTAATTTGAGTCTTGCAGGAAAGGGCTGTGTCAAATTGAAAGCCCAGATTACGGGCAACTTGAACAGGCACAGGGGGAGGGTTAAGTTGAGATGGCCACCAAATGTTGGAGGGCATAATAGATTTCTGATTAAAAAATAAGACCTCCGTATTGTCAGTGTTCAATTTTAAATTGTTGGCGGACATCCATGAAGCGATGTTTACCAGACAGTGGCGAAAGCGAGCCAAAGAGCTTTCAGAGTGATCTTTAAAGGAAAACACAAGCTGAGTGTCGTCAGCGTAAAAGATCACTCTGACGCCCCAAGATTCAACCACCTTTGCCAGTGGCATTAGGTACACATTAAATAAGAGAGGACTAAGAGCAGATCCCTGCGGAACCCCCCATCTCAGTGGTTTCTCTCTGGAAACAAAGGGTCCGAGGGAGACCTGTTGAAGCCTGCCTGTCAGGAAAGATTTCACCCAGGCTAGGGGAATTCCTCCAATGCCCACCTCATGAAGGCGATTCAGTAAAGTGTCATGCGAGATGGTATCAAATGCTGCGGATAGGTCGAGGAGGACCAACATGGCCTCCTCTCCCCTATCCACACATTCGCGAATTGATTCAGACACTTCCAACAGGGCTGATTCTGTACTAAAATCAGGTCTGAATCCTGACTGGGTGTCATGAAGCAGGTGATTAATTTCTAGATATTCAGACAGTTGCTCTTGTACCGCCTTCTCTAACACTTTTGCTGGCTTGGGGAGAAGTGAAATGGGGCGGTAATTGTTGAAGCATAATGGATCAGCACCTGTTTTTTTTTAAATTGGTAACAACAGTGCCTGTTTCCACAAGGAGGGGAAAATGCCCGATTGCAAAGAAGAATTCCAAATTTCTAGCAAGGGCTTAATCAGAAGTGGAGCTATGTCATTCAAAATATGAGCTGGGGCTGGGTCAAGCGGGGAGCCCGATTTACACTTCAAAAACAAGGCCAAAGCGTAATCTTCAGTCAGTGGCTTAAATGAGGTGAGCACTTCCGCACAGCTGGTGCCATAGGCTGGAGTTACTGCTACGGGGTGCTGATGGACAGTCCCTTACTAAGCAGTTGGCTCGGGGTAACAGGACAAGCCAAAGCAGAAGGGTTGGCAAACTCCTTAACAATATTGAAAAGGGTCTTGGTGGAATTTTCTGCACTTTTAATTTTATCAGCAAAATACTGTTTCATGGCAGTACGTTTGAGTTTATGAAACTCTTTAAGAGCTGATCTATAGAGGACTTTAGCCGCCGGGTCATATGCCCGGCGCCATGAACACTCCAGTTTTTTGCAACTGCTTCTGTTTTTCCCGTAGCGTCAGTGTGAACCATGGGGCCGAGGGTTTAGATCTTAAAGAGGAAAGATTCTTCATGGGGGCGATTTGTTCAATAGCAGCAGAGAGATCTTTATTAAGGGTGGATACACATTCATTAAGATCAGCAACGGGTAGAACAAAGGTACTCCTAAACCTTTGTTCCAGAGCCATACAGGTGACTTTATGCCATTTTCGGCCCTGTCCTCTGCAAGTAGATTCCATCCTAGGCGGCTTGGGTGTAGACACCACAAACGGAATCAGGTAGTGATCGGACCACATAAGAGGCATAGAGGGGAGAACTTTAAGGTCAAGCAAATTGGAGAAAATGAAATCAAGGGTATGTCCTGCAGAATGGGTAGGACCACTAACCCATTGGGGTAGATTCAAGCCTTGCATAGAGTCAGGAAGATTTTTAGCACGTGTACAGTCATGTGAATCAACATGATGGTTAAAATCCCCTAATACAGTAAAGTAAGAGTGCTTAAGAGACAGATCTGCAATGGCGGCCGTAAGCGAGGTCAATGCAGGCTGTGGGGTGTTCGGGGGACTATATACCAATGTGCCTGAAAATATGGCAACAGATGCATCTGAAATAGAAAAATAGAGTGCCTCTATAGACCCTAAATTAGAAATTTTCCTAGAAGTGATAGTTAAGTGATTCCGTAAGATAACGGCAACACCACCGCCGGATTTCGATCCCTCGTGGCTAATTCCTATTAGGCGATAGCCCGGGGGCGTGGCCAGGACAATGTCTGGACTAGAGGTGTCCTTAATCCATGTCTCAGTGAGAAAAAGTAAATCCCAGGACGTCGATGACAGCAGCAGCCATATGTCGCTTGAGTGGCACGGTAGAGAGCGGCAATTCAATAATCCGGCCGTGTAAGATCGTGTTGGAGTGGGGAGGGCTTTGAGGTGGAAGGAGAAAATCTTTTATTAATGGTTAAATCAAAAGTGCATTGATTACATTTAAAATGGGTGCAGCGAGGAGAAGCCAGATTGCACCGTGTCTGGGGGATGCAGACTCCCTTGTTCTATGCCATCAGCTGAGATCTAGACCAGGATTGTTTTCGAGTAGAAAGGAATTCGGCAGCATGGCTGGCCCTAGGCACGGAGCTGGCGCGGACGGGCGCAGACGGGCTCGCCCGCTGCGCTCGTCCGCTGCGCTTCCGATGCCAGGGAACCATTTATGCCTGTGGGGCGGGAGGGGCCGAGCACTAGACCGCTCGCCGGCTCCTCGCCTCACACAAGATGGCGCCCAAATTAGTCGATCCCAAGCAGTCCCTAGTCGTCTGCAATGGGGGCTACAGTGCTTCAAGGGGGCGATGGGAGTTCCCAACAGGTAGATGCAAGCGGAGAGTGCGCGAAAGAGTGGTTTTTAAAATTTTAACAAGGCAAATAAAAAGCGAGTGCAAATGCAATTAAAGGTTAAAATAAAGTAAACAAGTTACAATCTCATCACACGCTAGCACAGAGTCCCGGCTTCCGCCTCAGGACCTTCACATTCAGCTGTAAAAAGGAATGGGAGTTGCATGGACAGTAAGCAGCGCCACTGGAATTCGCAGTTACACGTGTAGGTGAGTTTCCAGTAACTTTTGATCAGTTTGTGCTAGAAACACTTTTCTTTGTTACATTCTACCGATTATGCAGCAGAAGACGGGTAATGGGGCAAATGCGGCAGCTCCATAATTATGCAGAAAATGCAGTGGATGCAAAATCACATAATTGCAGTGGCCACAACTGCGAGGAAATAAAAGTAACTTAAATAAATACAGTGCGCTTAATAGAGGGGTGTCAGAAATGCTCGTCTGCTGCCTGGCTACTGCACATTCTCTAAAGGGTGGGGAGAGAAGAGGATAGTAGGGACTAGGCCGCAAAGGGTGAGTAACAGAGCTGGGTGGAGGACTGACCTAATAGGAAACTTTCAGAAGCACTAATTAAAATCCTAATTGTAATGTGATAAAAACTGTTTTAAATTAACAACTGCCGTCACAGCATGAGTTCTATGAAAACGACGTTAGTTGATCTAATCACAGACCAACAGTGGGTATTATAAATCTGTCGGAATGTGTTGGAAAACGGGTAGGAATCAGTAAACAAACCTAGTTTCAGCCAATAGGTCTCGTATTGGCTGCCAGCCTTTTGGCTTTGTCAATGTTTGCTTTGCTTTGTCATGTTTTTTGCAAAACTTTGGAGAAGCTGCCAGGCCTGTTCTCTCCTAAAAAAAAACAAGCTAAAAGCAAAAATGTTTTGGTCTCAAAAATACACATTGCCTGTAGAAGTCCCTAGCACTGAAGGGTACTACTTTGTGTATGGATATGCTCTTTGTAAAAGAGCCGAATGTCATTACTCATAGTGAAGTTAGCCAATGGCTGGAGTGGGTTGACCCATTGTCCTGTGCTGAATGAAGAAATGTGTGATTGACCCAATAACAGACCAATAGATGAAGAGCCGGCTGAAAGGCCCCCAAGAAAGTGTAACAAACCAAAAAGGTATTTGTTAACGCTGGACCCAAAGCACAGTAGCTTACTAGCTAAATGGTTAGGGATGGAATGCGTGTCCGCCCTCTGTGCACAAGGGAGAGGTGACTGAGTCCGAGGAATTGCGGCTGCAGAGAGGGTGTGCCAACGGCTTTGCCCGCGAGTGGTTGAAACCTTCATCGAGCCACCAACCAGGATACTTCAGAGATAGTCTGAGTGCTTCTGTGCGCTACCCGGAAATGCCATGAGCACTGTAATGTTTATGACCGCAGTTAGCGGTCTAGTTAGCCGCGCACCAGAGGGTGCGCATACGCGAGCATGTGACGCCACACGCTCACCTATATAATAAAGGGGGCGTGGCCGGCGTAGTTAGTCCGGACCACGCGGTTAACTGAATCTGGTGTCCCGAGTCTCATTCTTGCCGCAGCGCCAATCCTACCATGCGCATGCGGCCCAGAGACTCCACACTGGCGACGAGGGTCTGAGGACCCATGCAGTGCCCCGGGTCACTGCGTTTTAGCCGCACTCCGATGAAGAGGGAGTGCACGGCGAATATCGGGCCCCTTCTGAGTGGCAGGCCCTGAGTGAGCAGCACGCTCCGCGCCGGAAGCCGGCAGACAGCAGCAGCCATGTGCGTTGGCTCCCGCGGATGCTCCACTGGAAGGCTGTATCGCCGACCGGCGTGGTGTGCCCCCACATGGCATAGCTAAGGCCCCTGGCACAGGAGGAGGGGGTGAACACGCGGTCCCTCTGACGCAGCCGCAACTACTGGCAGTCGCCAGTGGTCCTCGCGCAACGGCAGAAGAAGGTCAGTGCCAGGGTGCAAGGCTCCAGGGAACGCAAGCCAGGCAGCACACGCGCGGCACACGTAGCCCAGCAACGGGGCTAGTCTGAGACGCAACCGGCCTGAGCAGCGACACCACTAGGCAGGGTTGAACCAGGCCACACGCTAGGCCGCACCACATGCCAACATGGCGTCCATTCCCACCATCGAGCCATTTGTGGTGGACGGCGCCCTGGCTTCCCTAGCGCCACGCTGGAAAGACTGGACGGATCGCCTTCAGATATACTTTGAGGGGGCAGGCACGGCGAGGGAACGCCGCAGAGTGCTACTCTTACACCTGGGAGGGAAAGACATCCACAGGATTTATAAAACCCTAATGGAAGCGACGCCAAAGACCTACTTCACACTCCTCAACGCGCTCAATGCGCATTTCGAACCAATGGCAAGCAAAGATTATGAAAGGTTCATTTTCCGGCAAGTCAAACAGGAGGCGGAGGAATCGCTTGACGCGTTCCACGGCAGGCTTAAAGAACTGGCCAGCACCTGTGGTTTTCGTGACGAGCAAGAGGAGATACGAGGCCAAGTCATACAAGGGTGCTACTCATCAAATTTGAGGGTTAAGATCCTGCAAGAGGACGGAATACTACTAGCAGATATCTTGAAGCTAGGACGCTCCAAAGAACTGTCGCAAGCAAGAGCGTCACACATGGAGGCGGCTCTCCACCGGCCAGTCAAGGCGGAACAGGTCAACACGGCGGAACAAGTCAATGTCGTCCGACCGAAAACACGCCAATTTGGAGGGAAGAAACCACAAGACAGGCGCAGAGAATGTGGATACTGTGGAGGCCAACCCCACCGCGCTCAAGACTGCCCAGCACACGGAAAAAGATGCAGCTCATGCGGCCGGATGAACCACTTCGCGGCAGTATGCAGAACCACGAAATCGAAGAGTGAGGCAGGCCATGCCATCAGAGAAAGCCAGGACAGCAAAGATATGGACGATGACTCCAATGACTATCCGGTCCACTACGTGTTCGCCATCGACCAGCCGCAGAGAAAGAAGAGGCGTCTCCCGAAGTGTCGCATAAGAATAAACCAGCAGGAGGTAAGAGCTACAATTGACACCGGAGCATACATTGAGCTCATGGCAGCGAACGTATATAACCAGCTACGGAGCAAACCGAGTCTGCAAGAAGCCAGAATCCGGGTGTTCGCATATGGGCAGAAGACACCGATCCCACTGATCGGCTGCTTCCAAACAGAGCTGTAGCACCAAGACAGGAAAGTCCCGACGACCGTCTACGTCACCAAGGAGGGCAGTGGCATGCTCATCAGCGGGCAGGCAGCAGAGGAACTCAGGCTGATATCGTTTGCAATGGCCGTGCTGGAAGAAGAGCTAGACACGATACTGGAAGAATTCAAAGACACGTTCTGAGGCATTGGGTGCCTCAAGGGAAAGGAAGTGTCACTCCACATTGATCAATCGACCCAACCTGTCGCCCTCAGACACCTTAGGGTAGCTTTCCACCTCAGGAAGAAAGTCGAGGAAGAACTAGAAGCCCTTGAGCGACAGGGCATCATTGAAAAATTCAGTGGGCCTACCCCATGGGTGTCTCCAATCGTGGTGGCGCGCAAGCCCAAGCCACCTGGCCAGGTCCGCATCTGTGTGGATATGCGCCTACCCAATGCGGCGGTCAAGAGAGAAAGACATCTGACCCCCACAATTGATGACATCTTAGGAGAACTAAACGGAGCAAGGTGGTTCTCCAAGATGGATCTCCGATCGGGCTACCATCAGCTGCCCCTCCATCCAGACTCCCGATACATAACCACGTTTACCACCCACGTGGGCCTCAGACGCTACCGACGTCTCAACTTCGGCATCTCCAGCGCCGCGGAAGTTTTCCAGAATACTATCCGGAAGGTTCTGAGTGGACTCCCGGGAGTCCTGAACGTCAGCGATGACCTGCTCATAAATGCAAACTCGATCGAAGAACATCACCAAAGGCTGAGAGGCGTGCTACGAAGAATCAAGGACTCCGGCCTGACCCTGCACAGCGAGAAGTGCCAATTTCTCCAGAACAAGATCAGCTTCTTCGGATACACATTCTCGGATCAAGGAATAGCCCCCGACCCGGACAAGGTGAGAGATGTACAGGAAGCCCCCGCTCCCTCCAACATATCGGAAGTGAGAAGCTTCCTAGAAATGGTGAATTTATGTGGGAGATTCATCCCGGACTTATCAAACCTCACCAGGCCTCTCTGAGAACTCACTAAATCCACCACCCCCTGGCAGTGGGGCGAAGAACAGGCGACGGCGTTTCGGGACACCAAAGCAGCATTGTCGGCAGACAAAACCCTGTCGTACTTTGACCCGGCGAAGCCAACCAACATAGCCGTGGTGCCAGCCCTTACGGCCTGGGAGCCGTGCTGACACAACGCCAAGGCGAGGATGACTGGGCACCCATTGCCTATGCCAGTTCATCCTTAACCGAGACAGAACAAAGATACTCACAGATAGAAAGGGAAGCGATTGCGATCCATTGGGCCTGCAGACATTTCCACGTCTATGTGTACGGGCACAAGCCTCTGATCCCGCTCTTCCGAGGGTCAGTGTCCAAACTGCCGCCCCGAATAGAAAAATGGATTCTCCAACTGCAACAATACGATTACCAAGTGGAGTACAAACCGAGTGCGACGAACCCAGCGGACTATCTCTCCAGACATCCCAGAGTGGCCACTAATGTGGAAAAGGAGGACGCAGAGGAGACCGAGGAATACGTAAAAGTTGTGCTGGAAAGGTCAAGACCCCTACCAATGAGTCTGGAAATGATCGTTGGAGCAACTCGGAACGATGAAGTACTCCAGCTGGTGATGAGTGCCCTACAGGCCAATGACTGGAGAGCTGTTCAAGCGTCAATGAACAAAAGGACACCCCAAGCAAGAAGTGCCCTGGAGACAATCCTGAGAGTGAGAGAAGAACTGTCGGTCGACAACCAGGGGTGCTTACTGAGAGGACCACGGATAGTGATGCCTGAAAGTCTGGCCCAGCAAGCGGTCGAGCTAGCACACCGCGGACACCAGGGCATAGTGAAGACCAAGAGCAGACTCCGGGCCAAGGTGTGGTTCCCGGACATGGACACCAGAGTGGAACAGACAGTCAAGGAATGCCGATGGTGCCAGGCCGCAGGACAACCCGAACGTCCGGCCCCAGTCCTCACAGAAGACAACCCACAGAGACCGTGGGAGTGCGTCAGCGCGGACTTCGGACATCTCCCAGATGGAAGATACGTACTTGTCATAATAGATGATTTCACCAAGTACCCCGAGGTGGAGGTCGTAGCAACACTCACGGCGAAGGAGGTCATTGCAAAATTTGAGAAGACCATAGCCACGCATGGCATCTTCGAGAGTGTCAAGACAGACAATGGGCTGCCGTTTCAGGGGCAAGAATTCGCAGAGTACCTCAGAGATTGGGGAATCCATCACAGGAAGGTGACCCCCCCGATGGCCTCAAGCCAACGGGGAGGTAGAGAGGTTCATGCGCACACTGAACAAAGTCATCAGAATCGCCCATGCAGAAGAGACTCCCCTGGAGAGAGCAATCTACACTTTCCTGAGGGAGTATCGGCTCACGCCACATCGCACGACGGAAGCAGCCCCAGGTCCCTCTGCAATGGGGCGGATAGTCAGAGACACTCTCCCTAGCCATCCCAACTGGGCTCCGACCAAGGTAGATCCACGGAAAACTCTGTCTAACAGGACTCGGTCCAATAACTATGCCAGTTTTCGGCGAGGGGCCAAAGAACCGACAATCCAAGAAAAAGACTATGTCTATGTGAAGGACAGATATCCGGGGAACAAGTTCCGGCTCCCATTCGAGCCCCGACCGTGGACAGTCACGCGCCGCACAGGCACCATGGTGACGGCTCAAAGAGGGGTGGAGACGGTCACACGCAACGTCTCTTTTTTCAAAAAGGCTCACCCAAGTTCCACCGGCTCCCAAGAGCAAGAACCCGAAAATGAAGCATCCAGCCAGCTTGAAGGACTGACCAGCCCAGCGGGAGGGGAAAACGATGCTCAGGGCGAAGACCTGGCGGCGAGCCCCTCGATCACCGAAACCCCTAGAGTCAGCAGTCCCCGGTCACCGGACGATCCCTGGGGTGCCCAGCGATCCCCTTCTGGGACCCCTCTGAGAGCACCATCCCGGGGAGAAGCAGCAGGATACGGGCTAAGAAGAAACCCGGCCCGTCTTCCCGACTGGCGGACTTTGCGGTGGGCTGATCACGAAGTAATCGTTCATCAGACTGGTAACCGGCCGGATGGCCCAGTGCTTTTCTATTTACTCTGATTCATAGTGACTTTTGAATATACCATTTTGTTTCAAATAAAGGTTAAAAGGAATGTAATGTTCATGACCGCGGTTAGCGGTCTAGTTAGCCGCGCACCAGAGGGTGCGCATACGCGAGCGTGTGACGCCACGCGCTCGCCTATATAATAAAGGGGGCGTGGCCGGCGTAGTTAGTCCGGACCACGCGGTTAACTGAATCTGGTGTCCCGAGTCTCATTCTTGCCGCAGCGCCAATCCTACCATGCGCATGCGGCCCAGAGACTCCACAAGCACCTCTGTGCGCTACCCGGAAATGCCACTTGGGCTCAGGGTTGCTCTAAGGCTAAGCAGTTTTAGAAGTCTTGTTGCTTGGTTTATTTTGGGAGAGTATTTCATCAGTTCTTAGTATCAGTTGGAACATTTTGAACTGAATACCTTTCCGTAACTTGATTACAAAAAATCCAATTGTCGACTGTTTTGAATTCCAACATGTTACCGCAAACCGCTGTAGAAAACCACAAAGGAAACCAATAAAACAAAAGAGCACTTCTTGGTAGATTTACGAAGAAACCGAAAATGTAGGTGTGAAATGACTAAACTAAGGAAAATGCAGTCTGGCTGCCTAAGAAGGAGGGAAGAGGCTGAGATTTTTAAGACATCTGAGAAAACCGCTTTTAATTCATTAAGAACCTGGCATGAATAAGAATGTATTGTGCGCACCTTGCTTACTAAATGTTACTTTCTATTGTTTTAAAACACCTTGCACCTTGCTTACTAAATGTTACTTTCTATTGTTTTAAAACACCTTGCACCTTGCTTACTAAATGTTACTTTCTATTGTTTTAAAACACCTTGCACCTTGCTTACTAAATGTTACTTTCTATTGTTTTAAAACACCTTGCACCTTGCTTACTAAATGTTACTTTCTATTGTTTTAAAACACCTTGCTTACTAAATGTTACTTTCTATTGTTTTAAAACACCTTGCACCTTGCTTACTAAATGTTACTTTCTATTGTTTTAAAACACCTTGCACCTTGCTTACTAAATATTACTTTACTACTGTGACTGTCTGGTAGCAAGCAGCCCCAGGCCGCCTAATTGAACTAATCTGGTATTAAACCGAGGCAGTGCCAGTGCAGGCAGTGTGTGTCCCCACCGGCCAGCCCACCACGATTAACGGTAAGACAGACACTAAGCAGAAAACAACTGACTTACAGTACTAGTAGCGAAGCTAACTATTCCAATATACTGATAAATATGCTGTGCCAAAACCAACACTGTTTATTTGTTGCTAGTGTGGCGGTCCGATTGTAAGATCGCCCCTGCATGGTGGGAGGCAGCTCGCCTCCAGCGCCTCCATAAGCGATACGATTAGTGGTACAATCTCGATATAGGGCCTGCCGCGTTTAGGACAAGTATGTCAAAGGTCATGGCCCTACCCGCCCAGGCCCCAGCCCCTGGCTTGTTGACTTTTCCTTGCTCAACATCGCAGCTGGCGCGCAGCCGGGCACAAATTAGTTCCC
Organism: Lissotriton helveticus; assembly: GCF_964261635.1. Lineage (NCBI taxonomy): Eukaryota > Metazoa > Chordata > Amphibia > Caudata > Salamandridae > Lissotriton > Lissotriton helveticus. Next base: position 484,322,678 of record NC_136060.1, read on the forward strand.
AAGTCCACGAGGAAACTGAGTTTGGTTTCACACTTTCACACATGTGGTCACCGTCACACTCAACAAAGGCTTCTAGTAACCCCGGGCCTTCCCTAAAAGATAGGCAGGCACGCACCGGCATTCCCTCTGCATTAGATTTATAATAAAAATACAGGCAATTACAGCAGCCAGAGATCTTACAATACCACATCTGCCCCAGATCGGTCTAAATCCACGTCACACTCTTAAAATAGCACTTGCCAAGCTGATGTTATTTGACCTGCACCCCGTCTGGTTTTAGGAGATGAAAATAAGTCTTCAAAGGTAAAAGAGCCTGGAGTTAGCCACTTTGAAAAAAAGTTCAGAGACTCCATAGCAAGTCTGTGAAACACACTTAAGTCTATGTAAGTGTATCACTCCCCCCTCCGAACATAAAGAGTTAGCTGAAGTCTCACCCTCTCCATTGATGACTAGTCTGTTATAAATAACCCTTTCTAAACTCTTCTCATGCCTGACCACCAGTCTGTTTCATTTTTAGCAGCGCCAGTTAGACAGCTGCACTGTCTAAATTGTAATCACTTAAGTGTATATCTAAGACTCCGAGCCAACCTCTTCCCAAACTCATATCCACGAAGCACAGTGATTGATCATATTGCACGTAGCCATGTTCCCAGTAGGAAATTGTCTTCCGGCTGATATGTACTCCTGAGCGAACTTCGAAGAGGGTAGGGAAGAAAGGGTAGACAGCAGAGAGAGAGAGGGGCAGAGGTAAAGAGGGGTGAGCCGTGAGGTGAGATACCAAGGCCTAGATGTATCAAGCCTTTTGCGATTCGTTAAGGCCGAAATTCGCAGAATTTCGGCCTTAACGAATCGCAAACGGACATTTTGCATCTTTTGGGATGTATGTGGAATTAGCAAAATAAGGAATCGCAAAAATTTGCGATTCCTTATTTTGCTTAAGCATTTAAGGAATCGCAATTTTGCGATTCCTTAAATGCCATGTATGAAGCTTTTTTCAATTGCGAATTCAGGTTAAGGAATCGCAAATTAACACCAATTTGAGGTTCGTGTTAATTTGCGAAATCCTTTCAAAACCCAACATTTTGCAACTTTGAGGGTGGCATGTGACACACATACATGCCCATAGGGCATGTATGTGCGCCATATGCACACACATGTAAGTTTCAGGGGTGCAGCAGGGTGTCCATGAGACACCCCTGCACCCTTGAAATAATTCTCAAATTGCGAATAGCAAATTGCGAATTCGCAATTTGAGAATTACTTCACAATCATTCCTATGGGCCTCCTGGCCCATAGGAATGCATGGGAAATTATTCCTTATTTGCGAATTCACAAAATGCGAATTCGCAAATAAAGAATATTAAGGAATCGCTAAAAAAAAGCGATTTTTTACATACATTCCATTTTGCTAATTCTAAATAGCGATTCGCTAAAAATCGCTATTTAAGATTCGCAAAATGGAATCTTGATACATCTAGGCCCAAGAGAGAGAGATGAAGGAGCAAGAAATGGGTGAGGAGAGAAGGATAGATATATATTGAAAGACAGGGTGTTGAGGGAGGGATAGCAGGTATAGCGAAAGTAAAGACAATCCGAATTAGAGGTAGACAGGGGTGTGGGGGTTAGAGAGAAAAATAGAAGTGAGTAAGAGAGAGAGAGAATACGGAGGACTCTGCTATTCTGCTCCCAAAGAGGGCATTGCACATCTGTGATTGTTTAACAACTTTGAGTGATGTTTGTAATTTTTAGGACTGATGACAAGTTTGTGGTGAAAATGTACTCTATTTTGCTGCATAGAAAAAATATTTCTCTAGTGTGGCCTGCAACAAAGCTCTAGTACAAATTATCTATAATACTTTAGGCCTTGGATTCTGTTGTAATCCACTTGCATGTGCTAGATGTAGAACGTAGAATGCTATGACCTCATGAATTGTCTGGAGTCATTGGGACTTTGGATGTGCTGGGGTTGTGAGCTGGATCTGTTGGTGGTTGCTCTGAGTAAAGCCTTCGGCTGGACTTCTCATGTTTATGGCTTTTATTAGATTCCTACTCCCGAATGGCATTGCATTGAAGTTTATTTTTCAAATGTGTAAGTTTGATGTGTTAAATAAGTCTCCACAGGTGCTCACACCTGAACATAGATATAAAGTTATCCCTCACTACACCTAATAGTAGCTACAACACACAGCTGTTGCAGGAAGCTCAACAAAGAATCCCTGCCAGCACAGCATCTCTGGGATAGGCTTGGGAATAGGGATAGCTTGCAGTTGTTTCACTCTTACCATTAAACACACAGGCCTGGCCTACATGCTGCGTGCAAGGTGCCATTGAGTCCTTGCTTAACCCAAGGCACAGGTTTGCTTTTCCTATCTGGGTAAGTGAGTTTCCCCATTTCAAGGGAGGCCAGCTCACCTCTCCAGCCCATTCCGGAGATTGCCTGAAGGTAAAGTTCCAACCATACCAAATGTGACGGCATGAGTAGGGTCCCTATTAGCAGTGCCGAGTTGAAGATGTGGGTGAAGCGAATAGAGTACGTGGGTGGAGCTAGTGGAGGGAGTGGGTGGAGCCAGATAAAAGTAGGTGTGGACTCCAACAAACATTTTAGCACCTGCACTTCATATTTTACAAATTAAGCACTGCTTTCTATTGTTTTAAAACAGAAGTACTCCACTATTGCCTGCGACCCTGACTCGTGCGCTGCCAAATAAAGGCGCAGGAAATCTCTATAGAAAACCAAATACTATTAGTAACTCGGATGCTGCGCGCATTGCTGAAGAAGTAATCATATTATATAACCAAACTGGTCTATGAATTGTTCATCAGATTTTTCCTGTCTCTGACCCTACATTTTAACATCGCCTTGGCCTTGTAAGACCCCCTCCTTCGGTTGTGCAGTGACCCAAGCAGAGGATGTTGTGTGCACCAGGAGGAGATGCTCTTAGTGCCAGCAGGCTCTGCTCCTGACACGTCACAAATCACACACAGCTGCATTACTACGGTAAGTGTGGCTCAATGGTTAGAGCGGCAGACCCTGATGCAGAGGTCTAGCCCAGGACCAGGGTTCAATTCCCCACCTCGGCGGGTCTTGGGCTCAAAATTCCACGCACCTGATAATTCTCGCCTCGTGCCTATTCCAGTCATGGAGTCCCACTCTGCAACTCTGGGCAATAGCTTGCTTAATCTCCTCAACGGCCCCCACAACGCTAAGGATGCCTGGCCTCCACCTTGGGGGTGCCCAGGAGTGGACACCTCACAGGGAAAGCCAGGATGGGTTCCACAGCGGTATTCGTACAAGCGCCTTGAGACCCTTGCGGGTGAGTAGTACGCTATACAAGTATCAATTTACATTTTAAAAGTCTGGGCGAAACATTTTGCCAGAATAGGCATTTTTAGGTAAAATCTATTCTCGAAGCAGAGTGTAATGCTATTATTCCCGTGTCTGGACTAAAATCGATGGATATTTACCAGAAAGAGGGCTGGCGTTTGAGTGGTTTACCAAAAATAAACAAAAACACCTACTCTACTGCAAATGAAAGGAGCTTGGAGGGAGGCTGAATCTTCCTAACCTGAATGGAGGGCATTTATATCAGGAGTGGAAACTATTTTTATCTTCCATTGAGAGTTGAATGAAGGAATACTGGATTCCAATAATCAGTGCTCCTCGCAGTGGACATACAGCCACATCTTGATCCAGCAAACCACACGTTTGCGGTATGCCTGTCTCTTCTAGCCGCAGTTTATTGCTATAGCTTCTTGAAGTGGAGGTCTGTGCAGGTGGGTACAGTTTGCTTTATCAAGGTTGCTACCCCCTAATGAAGGAGACCATTTACTCTGTAGTGTGAGGTTCATCCACACAATATTGTCTCTCGTGTAAATTTCTCTTCCACGTAGAATTTTGAAGGGACTGTACCCAGTTACGGTAGGTGTTACGCCCATATTGTTTTTTTATCTCGATTTTTCAATTCTTTCCTGCATTTATGGCGGCTTGAACCGAGCCCATATTCACTCAATTGAAATGTTCAGCTAAGCCATTTCCAGCGGGATGGTATACTGGGGTGTGTTGAGCTTTAATCCCATTCCTGCTGAGGAAGTTCGTCCACTTCTCCGATCTGAATTGACCATTATTGCATGTCAAACTCCTAGGAATACCCTCTCTCAAGAATGGTTGGTTAGGAAGGATATGACTGTATCTGAATCAGTTTTCTCACTTGTCTCCACTTCCGGCCATTTCGAATATCTGTCGATAAGGACTATGACGTATTTGGGTATGCCCCATGAGTCTAAAATGGGGCCCAGTATGTCGATTGAGCGTTCTTCCCATGGATTGTCAGGGTTACTGCACTTCTCCAAAGGATGTCTTAACATAGTTAATGACTTGTCTGCATTAGCGCACTCTCACGTTCTTTTCGATGTCGTTGTCGATACCAGGCCACCAGTATGATGTCTTGACCCTCCTCTTGGACTTCACGATATCAAGGTGTCCTTCCTGCATTATGTTGAGGATGCTGGTCCTTAAATCTCTGAGGGAATTACTTTGTCCTGTGAGCATAAATATGGCATCATCACTGATCGACAACTCGTCATGCAGTTACCAATATTTCTTTTGGTTGTCAGTAAGTTTCTTCTGTTCCAACCAACCCTCATTCACAAATGTTCTCAGCTGACTCAGGTCAGGATCCTTTTCATAAGCTGATTTCCCATCCTGTGCACCGGTAATATCTTCATGTTCTTCTGTAAATGCTACGTTGTATTCATCCCATTCACTGCATGACTGTTCTTCCACGACCGGCAAGCCGCTCAGGTAGTCTGCCACTTTGTTCTTTTTTCCCGGTCAGATACTCCACATCGTAGATAAAGTGTAAAAGTCTAAGTGTCATCTTTGCAATACGGGGAGTGACCTTTATGTGACCACTTGATGTGAGGACTTTAACCAACGGTTTATGGTCTGTCCTGAGGATAAACCTAGACCCCCATAGGTATTGCCTGAATTTTCCATGGTCCAGATGGATGCCAACATTTCCTTCTGAGTCACTGAGAACTTTTCTTCATTAGGGGTGAGGGAACGTGAAGCGAATCCAGTCGTTTTTCAGTGCCATCCTCCGACACCTGGGATAGGACCGTGACTAGTCCTTTCTCACTAGCATCGGTGGTTAAAATGCTTTGAGCAGTCATATCAAATACATGCAGGGGAATTGCTTCACAAATGTCCTTCTTTATTGTTTCAAATTCTTCATTGGACTCAGAGTCCCATGAAAAAACATTCTTTTCTTTCAAGATTTGGTGCATGCTGTGTGTTTTGGTGGCAAAGTTCCTTACGAATTTACTATAAAACTCAGCTAGACCTAGAAATTATCTCACGTCATCTTTGGATCTAGGTACCGGGGCAGACTTGATGGGCTCCATAATATCCTTCTTGGGAGTAATCCCTTTGCCATTGATTTCGTGACCCAAGTATGTTAAAGATCATAGGTCAAATTAGAATTTCCCCAGTTGTCAGGCCATTCTATAACAGTTTCTTCAACACTGCCCGCAATTTGCAATCATGCTCTATTTTGCTTTTTCCCATAATAAGTATGTCGTCTTGAAAGTACAAGACCCCACTGACATCCTTGAACAGTTTGTGCATTAATTTCTGAAAAACTGCAGCGGCGGATGCCAGCCCGAACGGTAGCTGCATGAACCTGTAGCACCCAAAAGGAGTGATGAAGGAAGTCATCTTGCTGCAGGATTGGTGGAGAGATATTTGGTGGTAGGCAGCTGTTAGATCTATCATGGAGAACCAATTGACTCCCTTTGTTTGTGCCAATAGTTCATTGATCTTAGGTAGCAGGAATTTGTCTACAATAAGGTTCAGCTCTATGAAATCAATACGTAAACTCACTTTTCCATTCTGTTTCAGTGTCATCACAAGAGGTGCCAACCATTCGGCACTCTTGATGGGTTCAATTATGCCATTTTTCTCCAGATGGTTTAGTTCAAGTTGTACAGCTTCCCTAGTATTAAATGGGATGTTAGGAACTCTGTGTCTGATGGGTGTGGCCCCTCTTTTAACATAATCTTATGTGTAAATTTTGAAACTTCACCAATGGTACCAAAAAAGACATCCACAAATTATTTTTTTAACACTTCTTCAAATGATGTAACAGGGCTACTTGCCATCAGTACTTGGTCTACACTGCCAGGGTTGAGTGGGATGCCTAAAGCCCCTTGGTCCCCTCATCCAAGGACAGAAGGTTATTTTTCTGCTACATATAACTTTCCTTCAGTCTCTCTATCTTTGAACTCAAACTTGAGGTACCTGAAACCAACCATAGGTATTTTCTCACCTGTAAACGTTACTGGATGTACATCAATGGGGATTAGCTGATCTTCTATGATTCTTGAAAAATCATTCTCCCACACATTCCTTTGAATTATGGTGTATGGCGAAGTAGAATCCTCTACCATGGTTATATGCACTCCCCCAATGTTCACTAAACAGGATGGCTTTTTCTTTACGATATTGTCAATGCCTAAAACAATTTCTTCAATGCACAAAACACATTCATCATTTATAATTAGGGCTCCCGGTTTTCCGTTTAAACGGATTTTTATATATAAATACAGACGAAAAACAAGTTTTCCTTTATCTATATTTATATATAAAAACGGGAAAATACTAACCCTGGGCGAAGCACTACGCTCCGCTCGCGGAGTTTGCGAAGTTTTTGCAACTTTGCACTATGCGAGCGGCACGTAGCACAGTGTGAACATGCGTAGTGCAGCGTAGCGTAGTGCAGCGCTCATTTTTTGCTTGTTCGCGGTCCTGAACGTCATGTTCGCGACCGCGAGCAAGCAAAATGACATCCCGGCGAGATTCTCAACGCGAGGAGGTCAGGTTTCTCATTGTGAGTGGTTGCGCATGCTCGCGACCGCTCTCAATGAGAAACTACCTGTTCGCGTTGAGAAAGCTGCCGCTCGAGTAATAATCTCCTCGAGCAGCAGAAAACTACAGCTCGCACTGTGCAAGATGCCGTTTTCAATGCTTGCACAGTGCCGGATGCTTGTTCGCACTGTGCAATCATTGAAAACGCATCTTGCACAGTGCGAACATGCTACTACGCAGCTCGCGTAGTGCTACGTGAAGTTCGCGTAGTGCGAAGTGCACTTCGCGTAGTGCTACTCCGCGAACTACGCCCAGGGTTAGAAAATACTAGTAAATGTCATTTACATCAATAGAATCACCCCCCCAACCATCTGGTGTCTCCCCCTCCTTAGAGGGTTAAGAGGTGTCAGCCCGGCTGAGACAGCTTCCAGGCGCGCACACAGCCGCACCCGAGTACCTCACAGGTCTTTGAAAGACCATTTACATGTTAATGAGGCTTTGTTGTTCACCCCTCAGCCCCTGCCTCTTCACTCTGCCAATTGCTCCAGCTTCCGTCTTGTGCTCGCAGACTGGGTTTTACAAGCGCAGATTCTGTGTTGGAGTGCCCGGTTTTCAAAGAGATTATAACGAGGAAGAAACAGTAAGGCAGTTGCCTTGCAATCGACTGTATAGTGCCCTGGCTGGAACAGCACGACAAGTGTATTGTGTGTCGAGAGAGTTCAACTGGACAGAACACAGCCACAAAGTCATTTACAGTAAAAGTGTTTCTTTTGTTTTTGGATCCATTTCATTGTGGTGCTTCCAGACATGCCAACCCTCCAGATTCAGGCATCCACAAACCCGATTCCACAGGATGAAGCAGGAATTACAGAATGGCCTGCACCGAGTCCTAAAAGGCTCGGCGTCGTCCCCTGCTCCATGTTGTTAATTAATAAGTGTGTGAAGGCGGCGGAAGGGGGGGGGAAGCTTGCTGTGTTTTCGGATGTTGCACGACAGGCGAGGGCAGGACTATGTGTACTGGCTCTGGTTAACCCCTTGCAGGCTGCAGCCTCTTTCACAAACGAGGGTGCACCGTCAACAAACCTGTCTCCTGGACTGCTTCACGAGCGCGGGCGAGAGGCCCCAGGGACTGCTGGATTTTCTGTCAATTGTAACTCTTTTTAGGGCTCGGACTCCTCCCCCTGGGGGAGGAGTTAGAGAACTAATGTTAAAGGAGAAAAAAAAGAAGAAGAGGGCCTTGGAGAGAGAAATTCCAGACATTCCTTAGCGTTTTCTGGCATCTGGTCAGTGATTCGTCTTCCCTGTGCTGTGTATGTAGTAGCCTTGAAGTGATAGGCTGTAAGTAATGTACGCGTGCCCGATGTGGCATTTTGTGTGCGAGAGCGAGCATGGCAGAGTGATTAATCTTAATTACGAGCTGTCAGAGTGCCCGTGTAATGCAAGCCAGATGATGCGAACGCGTTCACAGCGGTGAGCGCGTTCAATGTTAAATGACGAGAGGCAGCAGGCGAGGCTCACAGAAGATGACTCATACATGCTCGTCCACACTGTAGTTCTTGTTTTAAGTTGCTACGGGGTGTCTTTTTTCTGCCTCTGCGTGACAGTCTGTAAGAATAAGCGATGGTGTGCTGACTGTTTAGCATTGCGTGGTGTACTTTTTGCAGCGTTTATTTATTTATGCATTTGTATATAGCGCGGACTTTACCCATCCACCCCGACCTTCTAGCCTTCTCATTAATCCCCTGCTCCAATTCCTGCGTCTTTCTGGCCTCCTCTCCGCGTATCCACAGATTGCACCTTGCATCTCCGCAGTCTTTTTGCGTTGTTACTATCTTTGGCAGCACTGACAGGGGCACAGTGTCATGCAAGCAGCAGTGGCCTCCTGACCAGAGCCCTGACACATTTCTTATTTGCAAATTAAGCACTGGTGACGTGTATATATTATCTCCGTATGTGGACGATCCGAGTGGATTCCGTATGCCACATGTGATCAGGGCTACAGAGAAACCCATTCCGATGCCCTGAACCCGGGTACCCGTAGGATGAAGGTTGAAGACAGCCCCAAAGAGCCACGTGCAATGCATGGCTGCCAGGGCTGAGATTCTCTGTCAGGGGAGACCTTTCTGGTGAGGACGCGGACCGCGCCACCCTAGGGGTCCATGCCAGCCGACGCCCTGTCCCCAGGCTTGCATTCGCGCTGCATTGTGGGAGTTGTAGTCTTCGTCCGTCCAATGCAAGTGTCAGTGAGAGGACCCCCGGGCCTGGACGGCCGATGCTGTGCCCTGGGGCGCTGCTGCTGGCACCACCTTCCCTTTCCTTGAGGAGGAGGGGAGGTCCTGGCTCTCGCTTTCCCAGGGACAGGCCGGCTCTGGGGGGGTCGCAGCTGTCCAGCCATTGTCCACCCCGGGTATTTTTAACCCTGCCGCCTGCGCTGCGGTCAATGGGCCCTGTGTTGGGCAGAGGGGGGTGTGTTGCCCACATGTGTCGCTCTGCCCCCGCCCTGCCGGCTGGGGGCCCCCAGGGAGCATGTGTGCAGAGTTCAGCAGTTTAAAGGGGCATAGCTGCGGGGGCGGCCTGCTAGTCTGGGGCTGGAGTGGGACAGACAGACAGACAGACAGGGGGTCTGTGGAAGAGAGGGGCCTGCGGCTGGGTGTGCGACCACCACCGGCGAGGAACCCAGACAAGGTGAGAGGGGTCCGCGCTGCAGCTTTGAACCTCGCGCCTCGATGCCTTTCACATAGCGCCAACATGCCCTCTTTAGGCCCCTACAGCAGTGAGCACTATGCACTCACTTATTGCGCCTCTCTTTCCCGATGTGCGCTATGTTGTAGCGCTACGACGCCTCGTCGGCGGTAATAAGCGCTATATAAATACAATTACAATACAATCTCCCTCTTTCCGTATGGGCGCTATGAGTGATCTTGGGCGATCTTACTCTTTCCTGATGTGCGCTATGAGTGATCTTTCTCACCTCCACCCCCTGCCATTTCTGATAATCACCCTGTGGATGCCTCAACGCGTCAGCAAGGCCGGCCTGACCAGAACAGCATGTTTGGAAATCATGTATCTGATTGCATTTTTAAAAGGGGTAACAGAACTTAAATGCAATGATTATTAAACACTGACAATTTAATAGAATAATTGTAAAAAAATCTGCGGGGCCCTAAATGATTTTTTTATTTACACTTTTGGGGGGCGCCTCATTCAAAAGTTTGAGGCCACTGCCCTAGACGTGCAGCACTTCCATGAGGTGAGGTGAGGCTGCAGCTCTACAGCCACACCTCTAGGTGGCACCAAAGATCAAGAAGAGGTCCTGAAACATCCTTTATTCTTTAGTGAAAATGGAGAGCTCAAACAGCGATATTATATTTTGCCTGTAGGTCCGGACATCCGTGCAGGCTTCTCTTTCTACCCCTAGACAGTGTGCGCCGGGTGTGTCTCTCTACCCCTGGACAGTGTGCGCTGGGTGTGTCTCTCTACCCCTGGACAGTGTGCGCTGGGTATGTCACTCTACCCCTGGACAGTGTATGTTGGGTGTGTCACTCTACCCCTGGACAGTGTGCGCTGGGTGTGTGACATAACAAAGCACAACATACCAGTACCACATAACACAGAACAGCATACTACCAGTGGCTGTGGGTGTCCAGGGGTGCAGCAGGTGCAGTGACACCGGGGCCTCGAGGGTCTCCCTTAACCCAGACAGTGCTGTATTTTACTACGAGTGGCGGTGGAAGTCCAGGGGTGCAGCAGGTGCAGTGACACCGGGGCCTCAAGGGTCTCACTTAATTTAGACAGTGCTGTATTTTACTACCAGTGGCTGTGAGGGTGCAGCAGGTGCAGTGACACCGGGGCCTCGAGGGTCTCCCTTAACCCCGACAGTGCTGTATTTTACTACCAGTGGCTGTGGGTGTCCAGGGGTGTCCAGGGGTGCAGCAGGTGCAGTGACACCGGGGCCTCGAGGGTCTCCCTTAACCCAGACAGTCCTGTATTTTACTACCAGTGGCTGTGAGGGTGCAGCAGGTGCAGTGACATCAGGGCCTCGAGGGTCTCCCTTAACCCAGACAGAGTAGTGAGTGCAGAGTAGTGAGTAGTGAGTAGAGTAGTGAGTAGTGAGTGTAGAGTAGTGAGTGCAGAGTAGTGAGTGCAGAGTAGTGAGTAGAGTAGTGAGTAGAGTAGTGAGTGCAGAGTAGTGAGTAGTGAGTAGAGTAGTGAGTAGAGTAGTGAGTAGTGAGTGTAATAGTGAGTAGTGAGTAGAGTAGTGAGTAGTGAGTAGAGTAGTGAGTAGAGTAGAGTAGTGAGTAGTGAGTGCAGAGTAGTGAGTATTGAGTAGAGTAGAGTAGTGAGTAGGACATCACAGGCAGCAGCTGTGCAAGCTTCTTACACTCACAAGGAGACCACAGGCAGCTGAGTTGCAAGCTTCTCCCACTCACAAGAAGGACATCACAAACAGCAGCGGTGCAAGCTTCTCACACTCACTAGAAGGACATCACAAACAGCAGCGGTGCAAGCTTCTCACACTCACAAGAACGACATCACAGGCAGCAGCAGTGCAAGCTTCTTACACTCACAAGGAGACCACAGGCAGCAGCGGTGCAAGCTTCTCACACTCACAAGAAGGAAATCACAGGCAGCAGCTGTGCAAGCTTCTTACACTCACAAGGAGACCACAGGCAGCTGAGGTGCAAGCTTCTCCCACTCACAAGAAGGACATCACAAGCAGCAGCGGTGCAAGCTTCTCACACTCACAAGAAGGACATCACAAACAGCAGCGGTGCAAGCTTCTCACACTCACAAGAACGACATCACAGGCAGCAGCAGTGCAAGCTTCTTACACTCACAAGAAGGACATCACAGGCAGCAGCAGTGCAAGCTTCTTACACTCACAAGGAGACCACAAGCAGCAGCGGTGCAAGCTTCTCACACTCACAAGAAGGACATCACAGCCAGCAGCAGTGCAAGCTTCTTACACTCACAAGGAGACGACAGGCAGCAGAGGTGCAAGCTTCTCACACTCGCAAGAACGACATCACAAGCAGCAGTGGTGCAAGCTGCCCTTACACACTCACAGCAGGTCCGGTGCCAAGGCAGCAGCAGCAACAGAGCAAGAGTCCCTTACAAAGAACAGGCACAGCACAGAGATGCACAATGCAATCTTCTCATACTCCCAGGCAGCAGCGGTGCAAGCTTCTCACACTCACACGAAGGACATTACAGGCAGCAGCTGTGCAAGCTTCTTACACTCACAAGGATACCACAGGCAGCTGAGGCGCAAGCCTTTCCCACTCACAAGAAGGACATCACAAGCAGCAGCGGTGCAAACTTCTCACACTCACAAGAACGACATCACAGGCAGCAGCAGTGCAAGCTTCTTACACTCACAAGAAGGACATCACAGGCAGCAGCAGTGCAAGCTTCTTACACTCACAAGGAGACCACAGGCAGCAGAGGTGCAAGCTTCTCACACTCACAAGAAGGACATCACAGGCAGTAACGGTGCAATATTCTCACACTCACAAGGAGATAACTGGCAGTACACACCACATGAACACACTCCATAACACATAGCAACAATACATTGCCATTTACAATGCCATTAGCTCAAACTCAAATAAATCTGAGCCCGATTGCATTTCTAATGCTTGTTTACATTTTTGAAAGTACCCTCCTCTTCAATGGCAGATGCATAGTTTAAAAAAAATAACACTTCCAGTCAGCCCATTTCATAGCCGGTTCACCAGGTTTCAGAAGAAAAGGGACAGGATTTGTCAAAGAGAATGTTTGCACACATGTTGCCAACGATAGACACTCAAACTGTTAAAATTGTCAGTAATGAGTTACTATTCTTCTTATCCTTTTAAAATGCATGCAATTAAACAAGATTTCTTCCCAACAAACAAATGTTTCAGTAGAACACAACAGTGTGGATAACAATTGACAATACAAGTAAAATTCCAGAAGTGCGCGTGTCACTCTGGATTGCACATGGATTGGACACGCTGTACAATTTCTGTGATGTATGTTCTGCTTCAGTTGTATTTCGAAAAATTCTGTGTGTCTCAAAGAACGATATGACAGAATCATTTTAGGGTGTGCGCATCACAAAATGTTAGGAGGCTGGAGGAAGAAATGAGAGGTGAAGGGCAGTACATGCATGGGGTATACAGATGTAAGAGAGGCAGAGCAATCAAGAAACCTTACATAAAGAAGAGAGTGTGAATGGAGAGAGGTGGATGTAGAAGGCCAGAATCGGTGTGAAAAGTAAGAGGCAGGGGGAGAGATGCGGCATATAGCATGGAGGAGAAAGGTGGATATAAGAGGCACATAACGAGAAAGAGAAGCGATGAAGCTGGGGATAGCCGAGCAATTGATGTAACAGGGGTGTTGTGAGAGGCTGGCACAGTATATGGTGCCCACTTATGTAAGTGTAGCACCCTGCACTAACCCAGACAACCCTTATGGTGACTGTTGTGGTCTTAGACAAACTTAGAAAGCGCTCTAAGTGGTAGCTATGGAGAGCTGCCTTCAGGCTTAGTCCAGAAGGAGTGTAAAGCAGCTTGTTTTACCAGTACTTAATGTTATGGTATAGGTTGGGTGAAAAATAATCGCACAGTGTAGTTATGGAAATAAGTATTTTATAACAAACACTCATTAACACAATGTATTATCTCCTACCTGGAGATATAAACACAAACCTTGTGCGAACCATGACCTAAGTTGAGAACGGACCCAGAAGACGTAGAACAGCCAGGGACCCTAGAACCACCCTAGGTGAGTTTCTAGGAGCCCCACAGAGGTCATGTGCTGAGTGGGAACATGACAGCGTGCTCAATGTTAGTCAAGAGGAAAGACGCAGTTGCAATTTTTTTAAGAAGGACCCTTCCCAGTGGACGCTGAAGAAACCCTGTGGAAGATGAAATGTTGGAGAGTCACCCCACCCGTGGATAACCCAGGAACCAGGATACCCACATCAGGGAAGCCAGGTGCATAGGTGTCTAGTGACGTCGGAGACCGCTGTAAACCACAATGGAGGACTTCAGGTAAGGTGCCACTGGGGAAGAAGACAAAGGAGTCCAGTGGAACCCAAAGGTGTATTCAAGATGAGGTCTTGGCTGCAAGAGTTGCTCGAGGTTAGAGCTTTTTGGAGCCCGAAGATCTCTGTTGGAAAGAGCAAACAAGCCTTGGCAACAGCAAGTCGATGTGGTGCACAGGGGTTCTGTTCCAGCGGTTCAGGCGAGGGATACTGGCCTCAAACTTGGTATGTAGATAGTTCAGGCCTCGAGGGAGTTGCAGAACCACTACCTGTATTGCTGAGCCTTTCGGAGTCAGTGAGACTGGTCAGCTGTGTTGCGGTGCCTGCAGATGCAGTGGAGTGACTTCTTCACTCCAAGGGAGATACCTTTGGGTGTCTTGGATGATGTCCACAGTCCTGATTAAGAACCTGTATGGCGCACAGGCACAGATGTTTCAAAAGACCAGTAGGACGGCGAGACCAGGAGCAGCAGGAATCTTACCTGTTGCAGTCTCGGTTCCCAAATCATAGTCCAGAGTGTCCAGATGGTCGAAGTTGAAGTGGTGTAGGATTTTATTCATGTCCCACAACAAAGCTAGGAATCCACCCACAGGTAAGCCCTTAAGTACCCTCAGGAAAGGGTTGGGACGATTCAGGGGTTCTAAGGAGCTGGATCTGGTCAGCAGCAGCCCTAGCTTGCTGTCCGATTCTGGAAGACTGGTATCGGGAGAACTAAGGGCCTCTCGGAGGAGCTTTACAGTGCATGGAACCATACCTCCCACAACATTTACAGTGTGGTATGATCCCAACATGTTTGATACCAAACATGACAGGGTTTGTTACAGCCAGTTTAGAGCTGCTCATCGCGTAATGACACATGGCCAGTCTATATGTTATAATGGCTGACGCACTTACAGCACTGGAGAATGGACTCCGAAGGTTGTACATGTGCCCCACTCATGCAGGGGCACCCTCACACTTAGGACCCAGCAACTTGCCTACAGGATTGACAGGCCTGCCTTAGGGGCGATTTACAGGTTTTAAGTGTAGTGACCTCAGATATCGGGAAACCTATAGTGGTGCTAGCACCAGCTTACACAAGCTGCAATGGCAGGCCTGTAGTCACAATTTGAGTGGTCTCTCGTGGGTGGCATAATACATGCACCAGCCCATGAGGGATCACTGGTGTACCTATGTCCTGGGTACCTCAGTACCTCAGGAAGAGGTGTGGCGCTGCGGCCAGGGCGACTGACGCTGGAATCTGGGGATCACGGTTCGATCCCCGGCTCCGGCGGCAGGTTAGCCCAGCACCATGCGACTCTGGGCAATAGCTTGCTTAATCTTCCCGACGGCTCCCAGCGCCTAGAGACCCTTACGGGTGATTGTGCGCTTTACAAATGTGGATTATTATATATACTTGGGACTTATAAGGGTACCTCAGTAGCCAATCTGGAGTGTACCTAAGTACTCACCATGTCCAGTTTAGGGAAGCCTCACAGAGACTGATGTCTTGATTAGCAGGATCCCAGTCAGTCTAATCATAAATCTAGGATCTAGGTGTTCCACAAGGATCTTCCCTCTCCCCCACACTGTTCAACCTCGTCATGGAACCGCTCGCCACCTTGCTCCAAGCATCCAATGTTCAAATCCATATGTACGCCGATGACACACAACTTTACCTAAAGATACAATCCCCGGAAGATATCAAACTACTGAATTCCACACTTAGCAACACTCAATCCTGGTTGGCCGATAATCACCTCAAACTAAATGCGCTGAAAACTGAGTTCCTACTCATCTCACCCGGGGCGAAGACTTCCACCACCCAAACGTGGCTCAATAACCTAACAGCACTCAATGTCCAACCTACCATCGTGGACTCAGCGAAATCCCTAGGCATCACAGTCGACGCCAAGCTCAACATGCAACAGCACGTTAGCAAAGCCACAAAAGGGGCTAATTTCCAAATCAACACACTGAGGAAACTCAAACCCTTCCTCCCTGCCAAAGACTTCCAAACTGCTGTACAAGCTTTAGTCATCCCTCGCATAGACTACGGAATTGTGGCCCTCAGCGGACTACCGCTATCCACAACAGCACCCCTAAGAGCCTCCCTGAACGCTGCCGCGAGACTCATTACTGGCTCAAGAAAACATTTGCATATTTCCCCAGACTTAAAATCTCTAAAATGGCTGCCTTTTGAAGCCAGAATACAGCTAAAAATTGCAGTAATGACACACTCGGCCGTGCACCACAAGGCACCCAACTACCTCGCGCAAAAGTTGTCTATATCAGGAGGGTCGAGATCCAATCGTAGTACAAAAAATCTACTCCTGAAACCTAGTAGATTCCGGAAAGAAAAAACATACAAGCGCTCCTTTTCAGGAATGGCACCCAGGATCTGGAATGCGCTCCCTCCGGAAACCAGGCTGATCTCCTCCACTGCACTCTTCAAGAAAGAGGTGAAAACAATCCTTCTGGCCAAGATCTCCTGAACTTTACAGATACTAGATCTGAGACTCTGCATCGCTCTGTATCACTGATCACCTTACTCTCTGACACTATACTCCTACCTTATGGGGTCACTACTACGCTACTCTCTTACTACCGACCAATATATGTTACTCTTTGGTGTATTTATATTACTTGTTTACCTGACTGTATCTTGATATGTTTCTGTACATTTTGTTATCCTACTATGTTAGTAATTACTATGCTGCTCCCATTATCTTGTTCATTCCTGTTGTCCCTACCCCTGTCTCTGTGAAGCGCTCTGATATCTGTAAGGATCTTGTTCGCGCTATATAAAACTTTGAATAAATAAATAAATAAATAAATAAAATCATAATGACTCCAGCAAAAGTGGGGTGACTATGAGAGCAGATCCTACTTTTCTACACGCGTAATCCACAAACTAAGGTTTGCAGAAGAGACGAGAATAAGAGTAGAGCATGAACAGAAATAGTTGGTGTAAGAGGCACAATCAGTGAGAAAAGATTAGAGTGTCCTGGAGGATGAAAATGGAGAAAAGATGTAAAAGGGGCAGAGCCAGTGAAAAAGTTATAAGGCTGGGGGACAGATGAGCTGTGAAGGTAGTGT
This sequence comes from Lissotriton helveticus, assembly GCF_964261635.1. Classification (NCBI taxonomy): domain Eukaryota; kingdom Metazoa; phylum Chordata; class Amphibia; order Caudata; family Salamandridae; genus Lissotriton; species Lissotriton helveticus. Next base: position 484,339,651 of record NC_136060.1, read on the forward strand.
ATGGTTACAATTCATGGCTATAAGAGAGACAGAACCAGCAAGAGTACAAAAGCAGAGTGGAGAGAGATAAGTGGGTGGAAGAGAGAAGACTCACCAAGAGATAGTAAGAGGTTGGATGAAGAGCGAGAGAGGAGGGGAAAGTAGATGTTCGATGTGCAGAAAGTTAAAGGCCTGGTGAGATATCAGACATGAAGAGTAGATCAGGGAGGTAGAGTTCGATGTAAGAAGGGCAAAATCAGCAAGAGGAGAGAGGGAAGGAGAAAGGGCAGAGGTGTAGGTAATGGGTTAGGAGCAGCAAGAGACGATAAAAGGAAAGGGGAGAAGGAAAAGGCATAGCTGTATTTAGGATGGCAGAACCAGCAGAGAAGATAAAGTAGGGCAGGGAAGAGAGATGTGGATTTAAGAGGGGCATAATCAGCAAGTGAATTTGAGAGCCAAAGTGGAAAGATGAGAGGTTACGAGTAGAGCATGGAGGTATGAGGGTCAAGATGGATGTAAGAGTGGCAGAGCCAGAGAGAAAAGGTAAGTGGCTTGGAGATTTGGAAAAGATGAGGAGGAGGAAGAGGAGAGCATGTAGAGCAATGTGGATGTAAGAGGGGCTGAACCAGCAAGAGAAGAAAATAGGCTGAGCAAGAGGTGAGGTAAAAAGTAAAGCATAGAGGAGAGAGGTGGATAGAATGTAGTGTAGTTCCTATATTCCCAATAGGCTCTGCGCATTGGAATAATATATCCTATAGATGTGACGTAGGACTGAGGTCGACTAGGTCTCTATCGAATATATTAGACTTAATTGTGAGTGCCAGCTAGCTCAGAGGTCACTAGAAACTTTCTCGTATTCACAAGAAGGGATTAGTTTCTGACAACTATATAAACATGACAACTTTGTTTCCCAAGATAAAACGTATCTTCAGAGTCGTGGAAACAATAGATAGATGTTTTACTCAGTCAATCGTGCATGCTTCGTTTCATCAGAGGTGCCGAGAAGTGGAGAGACGGGCGTTTTCAATAAAAGGATTTATTGAACCGTCTTCTTTCTCATGCAAAAGGAATGAACTGCTACAATCGTAATACTGACTGTAAAGTATATTGCGTACAGCAAGAAGAGTATTATAAAATAATACTGTAAAAGCATGGTATGGTTTCTAAGCCATAAAATACATAAATAACAATGACTAAAAGTACTCGACTGGTGCTTCTAAAATACGCCTACCCCAATGTACTTAACCTAAGTCTAGTACGAGGGAAGAAGTAAGTATGGTGTAGCATAGGTTTAGTTTCTTTGCCAAGAATCTATCCAAGATTTCTCTTGGGGTCTAATCAGCTGTGTACCTTGGTTTTAGAATGAAGGAGGTCTGGTATCTCTGTCTCGGGACTCGATTTCCCAACACCCCACAAGGGGAGCTTGGAAACACTGGAGCTGGATTATAGGCGAGAGAAAAGCAACCTCTTCGGCACTTGCTGTAGCAAGCTGCGTCAGGCAAGTAGATAGTCGAGCTGCTCCGAGCCACTGTGTGTTTGCTAGGGCACCTTGAAGGTGCCTGGTTTGACGTAAAGTCTGACATAATAACGTCACCAAAGAACCCCAAGGGAATGGTAGTTCTTTGAAAACTCCATGATTTCTAGGACAAATCAATATTCAAGCAAGGGGTTGTCACTGACTGCTGAAGCCGAGTTTTTTCAAGAAATCGTTGTGGCTTTTTGGAACCAGTGGAAGTAGCCATGCCTGTATTTGGACTGGATGAGTTATGTCTAAACATGGGCATGATTTCTATGCCTATATAAGGGCAATGTGAATTGTACCTATATAAGGGCATGAATCGGGAAATTACGCTTGGATTCTAAAATGCTACACAACAATAAGTGGGCAGAATCATCAGAAAAAAAGTAGGCGGCTGGAGGAGAAGTAAAGGTAACTTTGAACTAGCGTGTGCTGCAAAGTACATTGAGCCTTCTGCCAAAGTTTGCAATTACCTGTCTCTTTATTTTCCAAGTAGAAAATTTGACTTAGATGTGCGATGTGAATAATCCTTCACAAAAGTTTGTGAACTTGAACCATCCTCAACATGTCTGCAGAATTGCAGCTTGCTCTCAGTGTATTCTTCCTCCTCTTGACCTTTTTTATTAAATCTAGCTCCCAGTTTGGACCCTTTCTTTCCCATTTTATGAATGGACATCTAAAGATCTAAGCCCCTGCTCTGACTTCCATTTGCAATATCGCCCTTGCCTCGTCATCTGTCGCTACCAATGTAAAAAAAATAATCAAAACACCTCAAAAGCTGCATTTGTTCCTCTGTTCAAAAATCCTTCAGCAGGCCCAAAGCTTCTTGGCATCTTCTAACACCTCTTTGGTGCCTTTTTCTGACAAATCCTTGAAAAATCGGTCAACTGACAAATCTCTTTCATAGAAAGTAATTTACTTATTGATTGCTTGCCAGTTGGATTCTGACCTCTCCATGTGCTGAAAGTAGCATTTCTTGCTGTGTCGGACAGTTTGTTCCCCATTCTTGATCAGGAAGGCAGAGAGGCCTAGATATTACTAAATTATAGTGTCGAATTTATCAGTTTCCCATCCGGTGCTTTTGAATAAACTGGAACAACCTGGAGTTCAAGGTATTCTCTGGCGTGACTTATCTCTATCTTTTCGGAGAGACCTGATCTCTAAACAAGAAAATGTTTTGGACTTGCATGCAATCAGTTGCTATTTGGATAAAGAAAATTTCAATAAAACTATACAGCGAAACATCAGGCATCCGCATCTTTAAGGGGCTTGGTACCATATACACTGCTCTTTGGTGGCTTTTGAAGCTGGGCCAATCAACCACCATGGTCGAGGCAACACAAAAATCTTGGATTGAATTTCCATGTCTGGTCTCCTTGTCTGGACAAACAGTGTGTTATCTACTTCTACTATATTCATATGCAACACAAAATCCTGCATTTTCACCCGTCACTGCCGCAAGACTGTTGCACAGTCAATTATCTTCTCACAACCTGATTATGCAAGTGCTCCCTGTCTTGAACTTTTGCATTTGGTTCCCTGCAGATCATCAAGAACACTGATAGGATTCTAATCTGAGGCTGCACAAGATGCTGTAGCATTACTATTCATCTTTCTGCTAATTCCAGCTACCAAACGATCTATCCATTTGCCATTGTGCACTGCATAAAAGGCCCTGCTCATTATTCAGCACTATATTATTCCTTCCGTTTATTCCAGAATCCTACGCTCTGTAACAGCCATGCCCATGTGCCATCCTAAAATTAAGAGGAAACATATTGGAGGTAGATCCTTCTCCTTTCTAGCTGCACGGGACTGGACATGTCTCAGTCTTGAGCTATGGTGCATCTTAAATATTTTGGGGGAAAACGTAAAACTGGCCTTTCCATACACAAGTATAGTCTGTACCTTTTCCTTGGAAATCCCTTAGCACCAGGATACCCACTTGGTGTGGTATTTTCATTCGTCTCTTTCAATAGAACAATAACTAAAGACATTTGCATTATCTGCACAATTTGGTGAAATTTAACAGAACACCCTGAGGAAAGTGGAAGGTGAAGAAGTCCAAATATCTTGTAAAAGTAGTTTTAAAGCCTATTAGGTATCTACTCCAGCGTGTTTTAAAGTTTATCATTTGTCACTTACTGTCCAAGTAACTAGAGCCATGCAAGCTATACACTAGTTATCCTGTCCCAAAGAGTATTAAAAGACATTTACCAGGCTGCCGCCCTGGGTCAGTCTGGTCATGCTCCGAAAGACAGCCTGATCACTGTCAAGTGAAGAATGACAATGGCCCAGCCTGAGCAAGCACAAGATGATGTGCACCTCTTCCCACAACAAATGATCCCAAACCTCAAGGAGTGACATGAGGCCTGGGGAAATGGCTGCTTTTCAGCAATACAGTTTGAATTAGCCTTGCTTTGTAGATGAGGAAAAGGGGGCTGAAGAGAGGAGCTGACTGAGGAGTGAGTGCCTCATTCCATAGAGTACATAATCACACATGGAGTGATTAGCCAGTCACTGAGCCTAGGTGAGTGGGTGGCCAGTAGTTTTAGGAAGGCAAAGGTATGTATTGGCGATTGGAAGGACCAATAATGTTTCATTAGATAGTAATTTATGGATGATGGACATGGTAGTTCAGGGGTCTTGCATTCAGTTATCCCTTTAACCAAGATCAAGTGGATTTACCTGATGGTAGGTGCAATTTGGTTGTTACGTCTTAGGCTAAATTTGAGTCAATCGACATTTCTGGACCCCGTCGCAATTTGGCAAGTGCCTTCTCAGCTATTAAGGATATGTGACTTCAAAAAAAAGGAAGAAAAGGCAGTAAGGGATACTTCAAAGCCGCACCACCTCGCTATACACAAGTCATAAATACACTCATGAGTTACGTTGCCCACCTCCTCAGTCCACTGCCAAAGGACCCAACAATTATAATACAATAGAAATGGCACTGAGAGGCAACATGAATATTTCAAAGCACAAATGCACAGATCATGAATCAATCTGGGCTCTTCAGTGATTTCAAAAGTGATCCTTTAATGGCTTCTTCGACCACTCGTAGGGTAAAATGATGGAACAATACAGCCAACGCGTTTTGCCCAAGAAGGGGCTTCCTCAGGGCTGCAAGCATAATGTAAGTACAGTCACATATTTCAATTCACAACACTGGTCAAATACACAATGTGCACAAACACAAGCAAACAAGCATTAGAAATGCAATCGGGCTCGGATATATTTGATTTTGAGCTAATGGTATTGTAAATGGCAATGTGTTTTCGTCCCTATGCACTCTGCGCTCCCTATGCACTCTGCGCTCCCTATGCACTCTGCGCTCCCTATGCACTCTGCGCTCCCTATGCACTCTGCGCTCCCTATGCACTCTGCGCTCCCTATGCACTCTGCACTCCCTATGCACTCTGCACTCTGCACTCCCTATGCACTCTGCACTCCCTATGCACTCCCTATGCACTCTGCACTCCCTATGCACTCTGCACTCCCTATGCACTGTGCACTCTTCACTCCCTATGCACTGTGCACTCTTCACTCCCTATGCACTCTGCACTCTGCACTCCCTATGCACTCTGCACTCCCTATGCACTCCCTATGCACTCTGCACTCCCTATGCACTCTGCACTCCCTATGCACTGTGCACTCTTCACTCCCTATGCACTCTGCACTCTTCACTCCCTATGCACTCTGCACTCTTCACTCCCTATGCACTCTGCACTCTTCACTCCCTATGCACTCTGCACTATGCACTCCCTATGCACTCTGCACTATGCACTCCCTATGCACTCTGCACTATGCACTCCCTATGCACTCTGCACTATGCACTCCCTATGCACTCTGCACTATGCACTCCCTATGCACTCTGCACTATGCACTCCCTATGCACTCTGCACTCCCTATGCACTCTGCACTCCCTATGCACTCTGCACTCCCTATGTACTCTGCACTCTGCACTCCCTATGTACTCTGCACTCCCTATGCAGTCTGCACTCTGCACTCTCTATGCACTCTGCACTCCCTATGCACTCTGCACTCCCTATGCACTCCCTATGCACTCTGCACTCCCTATGCACTCCCTATGCACTCTGCACTCCCTATGCACTCTGCGCTCCCTATGCACTCTGCGCTCCCTATGCACTCTGCGCTCCCTATGCACTCTGCGCTCCCTATGCACTCTGCGCTCCCTATGCACTCTGCGCTCCCTATGCACTCTGCGCTCCCTATGCACTCTGCGCTCCCTATGCACTCTGCACTCCCTATGCACTCTGCACTCCCTATGCACTCCCTATGCACTCTGCACTCCCTATGCACTCTGCACTCCCTATGCACTCTGCACTCCCTATGCACTCTGCACTTCCATAATTTGAGTAATTTTGAGTGACATTTCAATGACCATGAGTGACACTTTCTCACCAGCAAAATAAATCAATGAAGAAGAGGGAAACATAAAAATACCATAATTTAACACACTCATGGTCATTGAAATGTCACTCAAAATTACTCAAAAATTATGAAAATGTCACACATACCTATCCTCCACGTTGCCTTCACGCAACAATCATTGCCGTGAATGGGCAGTCGATGACGTTTTCCTATGGGTTTCAGTGACTCGCCCTCTGCCTTTTGCAAACTTCAGCACGAACAATCTCCCTACGTCCCGTGCCTGGAGCACCTAATTTAGAAATACACACATTGCCACCTCGGAAATTAGCTTTGCTAATTGCCATCATGTTATCGGTTAACCTTCCCACTGAGCGCCTCCGAAACAAACAAAAGTTTCAGCATCAAAAGGATTTTAAATAACTTGCTGTTTACCCGCTGCACGCTTTTATTATTACTTATTTCAGCACAACAGCTTTTTCACATCCCCCAACCAGTATCTACTTCCACTTGACCGATATTACATTGGGTATTAAGTTGGCTTTATTCAGAGCTGCTTCCGTTACCGTACCCTGTACTCTAGTATCCCTGCAGTAAAGCAGCGTGTCTCTGCTTCAACAGTGAAACGTTAATGCACATTACTAAAATGTAACAGAGTCGGGGTGTGGGTGAGTGTGCCGTGCACGGGCCTGGGCGCGCCTAACAAAAAGACATTACACGCTGCAGACGAACGCGCGCCTGATACATGCAATGCAATGCTGAATGGTGAACGCGCTCCCACCATCTGGATTGCATTTGGAGGAGCACCCTGACAGCTCCTAATTAAAATTAATGGACGGCCGTGCGCGAAACCGCACAGAAAATGCCAACAATGGCGGACGAAAATTACATATAGCCTATCGTGTCAAGGCTACTAAAAAGACAGCACAGCGAACACGAATCACTATGCAGATGCCATAAAAAAAGCTTGCGCACTAAGGAATGTTTCTGGCCCGAGCCCTAAAGAAACTTTTTTTTTTTCTTTAACAATAGGAGCTCGGAGCTCCGCCCCACTTCGAGGTGACGTAGGCCGAGCCCTAAAAAGTGATATTCTAAATTTTTCACTTTTAACAGTGTTCCAAAATACAATGCTTGTATCAATGATTAAAATATATCTGCATATGATAGAAACCAAAAAACTAGCTCAGAAAAGAGGAAAAAACAGAAAGTATGTATAACACCCAGTGTGTTCTTGAAAGACTGAATAGAAGAAAGCCCGACATTAAACCCCACATTTAGTCATGATCAATCTAATATAATCCCAAAGTAAAACAGAACGAATCACAATGATCATACCAAAAGGACCAAACTAAAAACCAACCACCAGTTTAATAAACAGTAAAACACCAAGAAGTGCCTACCACTTATAATCTCAAAGCAATAATTACATTTAATCCTTACCAAATTTCAGAACGCTTGAATTCTTATAATGGTCACTGTGGTCCCAGGATCATTATATCATAAAACTAACAGGAGAAGACATACATATAAAATATCAATGATATGACCTTATTCTGTAACAAAATATAACACACACTGCTCGGTTATAGCTAAATGCCAATTCATAAATACCTCCAAATTCCAATTGCATCATTCCATAAGTACAAATATCCACAGGGAAGCACCTTCAGTTAGTCTTCTACTTTTGATAGAGAATTCACAGTCGATGCAACATAATAAAAATAGTTACCACCGTAAAAAAAGAAACATGAAAATATGTTCTGGAAAAACCACACCACTTTTACCTTAAAACACGGCGCAAACTGTTCAATATGCATAATACATTCCAAATTCCAATAATTCTTCTGTTAACTATGATGGGTGACAATCCTAAAATTGATACAAGAATATTCAAAATTATCCGTCCAACTATAATTATTTTCAAATTTTTTCAGATCTTACCAAAAATGTAAAACCTCTTTTTATTCGTGTTAATTCTTTTTAATAGAAACAAGTAGACCAGCTATCCCAGCATCCACACATCTATAGTCCATATTGCATACCATCTGTGTAATACATCAGAGAACACGCACGCCGTCATAGCCGTACTGCTAGAGAATCATGTTCATTACTTCAGTAAAAAAAAACAGGTGCAAGAGCCAACGTAATTTTCAAATACGCTTCAGGTGACAATCTTTAATTTATCTATCCCGATCTACGGTGGCAACTTTTGGATTTCATGGTATCGGCAATCTAGCAACCATTCAATCCAACAATCATTCACAAGAGCGAGCGACTTTAACAATAATTCATAAGACATTTAAAATGAACCACCATGACTATAAAGAATGCCGTCTTAACAAAATGTATTACAATACGTCGCACCACTTTGAAAGCTCTTTTCTAATTTTATGAATTGGGCTTTCAATCCTTCTCCTATTGAGGATGAGGACATTATTCCTGACTTATCCGATTTGCCTAAAGTAAAAAGATCCTTGGCCAACTCCTCTCTCTCATCGTTGAAATTCATTTTATAAGTGCAAACAGGTGTGCAACCGCCCTTATTAGATACAAAAAAGAAAGAAAAGGCAGTAAGGGATACTTCAAAGCCGCACCACCTCGCTATACACAACTCATAAATACACTCATGAGTTACGTTGCCCACCTTTTCAGTCCATTGCCAAACGACTCAACAATTATAATACAATAGAAAAAACACTGAGAGTCAACATGAATATTTCAAAGCACAAATGCACAGATCATGAATCAATCTGGGCTCTTCAGTGATTTCAAAAGTGATCCTTTAATGGCTTCTTTGACCACTCGTGGGGTAAAATGATGGAACAATACAGCCAACGCGTTTTGCCCAAGAAGGGGCTTCCTCAGGGCTGCAAGCATAATGTAAGTACAGTCACATATTTCAATTCACAACACTGGTCAAAAAATACACAATGTGCACAAACACAAGCAAAAAAGTGATATTCTAAATTTTTCACTTTCAACAGTGTTCCAAAGTACAATGCTTGTATCAATGATTAAAATATATCTGCATATGATAGAAACCAAAAAACTAGCTCAGAAAAGAGGAAAAAACAGAAAGTACGTATAACACCCAGTGTGTTCTTGAAAGACTGAATAGAAGAAAGCCCGACAATAAACCCCACATTTAGTCATGATCAATCTAATATAATCCCAAAGAAAAACAGAAAGAATCACAATGATCATACTAAAAGGACCATACTAAAACCAACCACCAGTTTGATAAACAGTAAAACACCAAGAAGTGTCTACCACTTATAATCTCAAAGCAATAATTACATTTAATCCTCACCAAATTTCAGAACGCTCGAATTCTTATAATGGTCACTGTGGTCCCAGGATCATTATATCATAAAACTAACAGGAGAAGACATACATATAAAATATCAATGATATGACCTTATTCTGTAACAAAATATAACACACACTTGTGGTATATAAATAAATAATACCGGATCTATTTTTGAATGAATGAATGAATAACAGATAGCTCAATAAATAAGAGTCAAGATTCGAGGTAGTGGGAGTTTTGCAGGTTTAATACAGCACAAGGATAGGAACAGGACAACCTGCATAGGAATAGGATGACAGGGCCCAGCAGCTGCTGGGGCTGGGTCTGGGATGAGCGCGCTAGCTTTTAATAACAATACATGAATATATATACATAACGCAAACACATAGCATTACATTGCAGTAGGCGTAGCAGTGGGTGGAGCAGAAGGTGTGACGCGTAGCAGTCGCGAAAGATAAGGGATAAAGAAGGTGTAACTCAGACATGTGATGTAAACGTAACAGAATATGTCATAAATGGGCGGAAACATTGGAGGGGGCTACCTAAGGAGCCGGGACCTCTAACCTGGTGGTGCGCGCAAACTGGCAATGACGTGTTACTAGGAGAAGCTGGGGGCTATGAACTCTGTGCTAGGAGCAGAGACTAAAGTCTGGAGGGTCGGAGCGACATGTACCTAAACCCTATCTGGTATCTAATGTTTAGGGAACATGTTGATATAAACTAGAAGTCATGAGGGGAGAAACTAACTGACTCTAAGGCTAGAGCATGCATTTATTCTACATGTAGTACGTGATGAAGAATATTAAATGACCATTAAATCCAGTATTTCTCTTACATGGAGCCGAATAGGCTAGACAATGACGGAAACTATTGATGCAGTTCAGTAGCTTAGGAATGCAGAGAAGGAGGACTGAACTGATAGCTGGAATCATAACATAGTCTTGGCAGACTCAGAGGCAGAGCCAAGCTGCACCGGGCACTGCGAGGCAGGAAGTAAGTGAAGGGTCGAGGATACAGGTGGGGGCTGGATCACTCCTCAGCCAGGCTTCAGGAGACAGGAGCTGAATCTGATGTCCGGGCCCTTTTGAGGCCTAGAAACGGGGACTTTATAATGAAATAACGTGCACACTGAGAAACGTGGCAACATAACTTTACATAGGCCTGACACTCATATTACTCATGAGGACTAGGAAATGGCAGATCAGAGGTGGACACAACTATAATTGCGTCTTGAATCGGACATGGGGAATAACATATGCATATTGGTCATGCACACATAACATATGATGGATGACACGTAGGGACACAGAACATGGCAAAATTTACTTTTCCACATTCCCTCCTTGTCACTACGTTTCCATCAGGAAACATCAATATTCATGATACCATCTATCGTTTCATACAGTACCATTTGTTCATCTCGAATTGTCTTGGAACGAGATTTAGAACGGGGCTTGGGACTAGGAATACAAGAGGTAGCACACATACCGCAAATCGCAGGGCCACATTGTATACAGAGGCAGCAGCTGAATATGATCGCTACTGCGATACCTAGAAAGGACAGGACTTTCCATCCCCATGCGGAAATTATATTCCAGAACCAACCGGACCATGTCCAGGTGCCTGGATCTTGGTGTAACAGATGGGCAATTTTATGAAGTCTGGTTATAGCTGAATAAACAGACGGCGCGTTATTTGGAATGAAAATGCAACAACTGGATCCGATGACTCTACAGGCCCCGCCCCTATCGGCCAGTATGACGTCAAGGACGAGACGATTCTGGAGCACAACAATTCTCATAAAGGATTGCTCTTCGGTTAAGTTACCTAGAGCGGAGGCAGTCTCATCTACTACTGCTTCAAGGGTTCTTGTTAACCTACGGATTAGCTTACTGTTTACAACTGTGCCTAAATAAGGGAAAACACCTTTATCAATATCAATGAATTGCTCTGCAGCAGTTTCAGTATAATCGACAATCGGGAGGTTTCTCTTGTGTCTAGTATGTACTAGGTAGGAATTCCTATGGTAGTCAGGTGGTGCTAAGAAAACAGGTGGCAGTAGGAAGGCAATGTAACAGGTTCCCTCCCAATCGAGGGGCAGACGAACATATGCAGTTTGACCACAAACGAAATAAGAATGACGTGAAGCTTTAAAAATAGATTTCCCACTGTCATTATACTTGATAATAGTAGTACAATCACTATGTCCTACGTGTACAGAACCATGATTTCGGACACATAATTCGCCTTTGACTGGTAATACTGAAATAGCAGGTGAGTCTGGAGTAGTATCAGACTGAACATTCAGGACCATAAAATTCGACGAATAGTTACCTAAATTGTACACTTCATTTTCTAGATCTAAACCTGTTCTGTGGGGGAAACCTTGCTTGTCTGGGAAACATGTGCTGTTAAGAAAAGACATATCCGTCGAGGATGACGTTAACGTGAACCATGCTCCACACGAACCATTATGGGAAAAAGGATAAGGAAAGAGTGGCAGAACTCCCTTCGGTGTCTGGAAAGGGGGGAGTCGACCACACACCCAACAATTAGTGGCATTGCTGGTCTGGTGTGAATAATGTAACATGCGGATAAATGAGTTATTGCGCATAGCGAGGCGGTATGAATATTCGTGAGGAGGCAGATCACTAAACGTGTGCTCTACTGTAACATTAGAATGCTTATTTACATGAGGAACTGGAAAACACAGGAAAAATGCGTAACTGGTGCAGGAAATCAAAAGGCTGAGAAATAATATGAAACTTAGAAAAATGATACATCGAATTGAGTTTTGACCAACTCTCTCACTATGGGGGTCTATTTTATACATGTCAGAAACAGTCTAACCGTTTCACCTAGGGGAGGACTTATACAATCAAACTGACTGACTTATTTTACTAGACCGGAGTTTTTGCTTATACTCCTGCTGCGGAGTTTTCTCTACCAAGGGAGGGGTTGTATCAATGTCATTTGCGGGACAGTCCTTAGGAACAATGTTTTGACAAGTCTTGATATCCTGGGAAATGTTCTTGGAGATCGGTTTTAATCCGTAGAATTTCTTGACGTGCGAAAGATGCACCCAGCCGCGGCGTCCTTCCAACTTCACGGCTGTACGGGTGGTGAGGAGGACCTGACGGGGCTCCTTCCAACGTGGCTCCAGCGGACTTGATCTGTCAAAGTTCCGGACGAGTACCATCGAACCTGGAACGATTTCATGCGGTGCCACCTCGGTATTGTCTGGAAATGCGGCGGCAACCTGTGAACGACATGAGTTGAGGGCAGACATCAAGGAAGCTAGGTAATCTGTCAGCATATTACATGAAACATCAGTGATACTTCGGGGTCTAGGAGTACCCCACATGTTAGGGGGGCGGCCGAAAACGACCTCATACGGGGACAGACCTGATCTGGAATGTGCGACCATGCGCATATAAAACAAAGCAACTGGCAGAGCTACTAGCCAGTCCACACCCTTGTCTTTACATATTTTGGCAATTCGGATTTTCAGAGTCTGATTATGTCTCTCGACTAGACCGGCTGCTTCAGGATGGCGTACACAATGAAACTTCCACTGGTACCCCAACAACAGGGAAACGTGCTTCATCAGTTCAGATGAGAATGGCTGACCGTTATCAGAATATACGACTCTAGGGAGTCCATATCGAGGGAAGAATTCACGAACCAACTGCTTGGCAGTGGTCGCGGCTGTGTAATCTGGGACTGGATATGCTTCTGTCCATCTGGACAAAGCGCATACAACTACAAGAACATACTTGAAACCTCGACATCGCTCCATCTGAATATAATCCATCTGGAGGACTTCAAAAGGATGGTCAGGGGGCTGGAATCCACCTTGTTCCACCGGGACACTTTTACCTGGATTAAACTGACAACATATCATACAGGTACGGACTTTCTGCTTGGCTGCAGCTCGTAAATGCTTGTTAAACCAAATGTTCTGGATACTGTCTAACATTGCTTTTTCTCCTAAATGTGCTGGACTATGTGCGGTATTAATGATGACTTGAACCATAGAGTCGGGGAGAAACCATGTGGTTCTTCCCTTCGTCACCCATCCTTGATCTGTCTGGACCCCTCCTTGTTCGGACCACTTCTTCATTTCATCGGGAGTAGCATGTAACTGGATATCTATGACATCTTGAGTAGGGTCCTTAACTGTCATACATGTAGTCAGATCTGGAGTGTGTGTCATGTTAACTGGACTGTCTAGAGCCTGTGCTGTAAGCTTGGCTGTGCGATCTGCTAGATCATTACCCTGGGAAATAATGTCAGTAACTTTCGTATGTGCTTTGCATTTCATAATAGAAATGGAGGTCGGTAAATGTATTGCATCTAACAGAGCTTGAATAAGGAGACCATGCTGAATCTTGGTTCCATGAGAAGTCATGAAACCTCTCTCCTGCCAGAGCACTCCAAAGTCGTGTACGACTCCAAATGCGTAACGTGAATCTGTGTAAATATTAACTTTCTTTTCCTTGGCGTGTATGCAGGCTTGTGTCAGAGCAACTAGCTCTGCTGCTTGAGCGGACAGAGTATCAATACAGTGTGTTTCAATAACTTCGGTGTCAGTAGTCACTGCATACGCGGCGACTAGTTCTCCTGTACTAGTTCTCATACATGAACCATCCACATAAAGTGTCAGGTCAGGATCTGGTAACGGAATGTCTGTCAGGTCTTGTCTTGGCTTTGTCGTAATGTTGACTACTTCCACACAGTCATGTGTGGCTGGATTTAAATTAACTGATGGTAACAGTGTAGCAGGATTCAGGATGTTGCAGCGTCTAATTTCTATGTGTGGCTGAAACAGTGTCAATTCATAACCTGTTAAACGTGCAATTGTCAAGTGCTGTGTTTGTGTTCGGTTTAAAAGAACTTCCACGGAGTGTGGGACTTGTACTGTCAAGGAGTGTCCTAAAACTATGGAATCACTTTGTCTGATAGCTAGTGCTGTGGCTGCAACTGACTTGAGGCACGCAGGCAGAGCCTGGGCGACTGGATCTAGTGTGCTAGAAAAATAAGCACAAGGCTTGTACTGTCCTGCTTGATCTTGTGTGAGAACAGATAATGCTGTACCTTCGCGTTCAGTGACGAAAAGTGTAAAAGGCTTACTGTAGTTCGGTGTCGCTAGAACTGGAGCTTGACATAAAGCTTTCTTTAACTCGTTGAAACTAAGTGTATGTTCAGATGTCCAAGGGAGGACAGTCGATACGGCTGCCTCCTGTGTCGTTAACTGTATCAGTGGCTTGGCTAGAAATGCATACTGAGGAATCCATTGTCTACAATAAGAAGTAAGGCCAATAAAGGCACGTACCTCCTTCTGGGTTCTGGGCTGAGGAAGACTCGCTATCAATTGGATACGGTCTGGTGTCAACTGCCTACCCCTCTTGGACAGTAAGTGTCCTAAGTAGACCACTTGCTGGACACAGAATTGAAGCTTCGAAGGGGATACCTTGTGCCCCATCTCGGCTAGGAAATACAGAACCGTGAGTGACGCACGCTCGCAGTCACGTTCAGAACGGGCTGTGATCAATAGATCATCGACATACTGGAGCAGGGCAGTGTCAGTTGGCATGTGAATGTTGTCTAGTTGTCTCTTGAGTGCTTGACTGTAAATACTAGGACTTTCTGTGAAACCTTGAGGAGCGCGTGTGAACATATAGCTCCTTCCATTTAAACAGAATCCGAAAAGGAACTGGCTGTCTGGATGGATGGGAACACTAAAAAATGCATTCTTGAGGTCTATGACAGTGAAGAACGTGGCTTCGGAATCAATAGCTGTCAATATGGAAGATATATCTGGGACAACTGGGTACTGAGGAATAATACATTTGTTAAGTTCTCGTAAATCAATCACTAATCGATATACTAGGGGTGCATTTGGATCAGTACGTTTCATGACTGGAATGATCGGAGAGTTACATACATTGGAGTCAGTTTCTACAACTACTCCTTGAGCCATGAGCTCGTCAATAATTTTGGATAAGGCTGCTACAGCCTCAGGTGGCAATCTATACTGTCTGATTCGTGGTAACACTACACCTGGTTTGAGAGTCACACGATGGGGTGTGATTTGCATGTAACCTACATCAGTTGGACCTTGCGCCCATAAATGCTGCGGAACATTGGACAGTCTGGAATCAAAATCTCGTAATACATAGTGACCCTTAAAGTCACGTAGGAACAGACGTATTCCCTCTGGGGAACAACATATAACTGCACCTAACTCTTTCAGTGTTTTAATGCCTAATAGATTTTCTGGACATGACTTAGTAAGTAACAGATCAGTAGTGCGGGACAATGGACCTACTTCTAGAGTGACTGGCTTTGAAATCTCATTAACGATAGGCTTTCCTGAAAATCCAAGGGAAACATTTCTAGAGCCTGAGAGCGGAGCCCCTGGAACTTCGGCATGACTAATTGTGGTCCTACTTGCCCCTGTATCAATCAAAAACTTTCTGTCTTTCCCTAATACTTGACTGTGAACATAGGGACCTTCTTGATCTACAGGTATCTCGATGAGGGGCAAGCCTACCTCCCTCTCTAGGCTGTTTCATGAATATGGCTGGTACTCTGGATACTCAGACTGTGCATACTGGTACATCTGCGATGTAACATGCTGTGTTGCAGCGATAGGCTGCGGTGCTGTAACTGTCTGTTGTGCATTCTGTGGCTGAGGAATCTGTGAAACTTGTTCCTGTCTAGGCGGACGTGGTCTTTCTTTAGTCTTACCAGTAGCTATGTTATGTTTCAGAACTGCACACTCATTTATAAAATGACCTGGCTGTTTACAATAATTGCAGTTCCCTTTAACGGGAGCTGCAGGATGACTGGCTTGATTCGGACCCCTCTTCTGACTGTCTTGAGGAACAGATTGTGCAACTAGTACTTTCATTTTCGTGTCTTTCATACGTTTTCTTTCGTGTTCTTGCTCTTCCCTGATTCTATTCTGGTGGTACTGGAGCATCTGGAGCATCTGGGACGGAGTATTTGCTTGCCAGGTGCTTTCGACTTTCAAAACTCGGTTTTTAATTGGTGGACTTGAATTCTCGACTAATTTGGTAACGAAAAGGTGAGGGTATGACTCACTACTTGTCTTGAGGCCACTGTTGATACTAAAGCATTTTTCAAACCTAGAATAAAAATCACTAATATCTTCATCTTGTTTCTGTTTACAGGCTGAGATTGCATCCCAATCTTCTTTTCTAGTTGTTAATAATCTGGGTAAAACTTGAATTAATAATTCTGGTAATTCTTTACATTTATCTCCGAGACCAGTACCTGGTACACGTATCTTATCCTCTGCTTCTAGAACTGCCCAATCTATCTTTTTCTCTCCCACCTCCCATTCTTTCTCTTTGAGCTTTTCATACACCCCTGCGGGTAGCAGAACCTTTAACATTTTAATTATATCCGGGTATGTGTATTCTCCCATACGGAGCATGTCCTTTAATTCTCTATGGAACCCTGCTGGATCTTTGTCATGACAGGGAATTAATTTCTTCATCTCTAGAAGTTCCATCTTTGTGATCGGAGTGTATACAAACACTCGCTGCATTTCGCCACCCGCTCCTCTGACTGGGTGGACTTCTCGTAACGGATTCTGTCTGTCTATGTAGA
The DNA here is from genome assembly GCF_964261635.1 of Lissotriton helveticus. Taxonomy (NCBI): domain Eukaryota; kingdom Metazoa; phylum Chordata; class Amphibia; order Caudata; family Salamandridae; genus Lissotriton; species Lissotriton helveticus. Next base: position 484,356,492 of record NC_136060.1, read on the forward strand.
ATGATTTACTTTCTGGGGGTGGGACATGAACAAAATGCGGGTTCAAAAACGTTCTATATTTGTGGCGCTGTTCTAGAATGACACTAATTAAATCGGTACCTAGACCTCTCCATTTGTACTGGAGTAACTCGTTCAGGATATCATGTAACGGGCCTGGATCAGAATGTTGACCCTCATACAGAGTAATGAGGTGCTGAATCATATACATACCCACCAGTCGCTGCTCGGCTGGGGGCAATTTCAGAAACATTTGTGCCACTATTTCGTCTGGAAAAGTGGTAGAATCAGTAATCCATCTGACTGCTGATCGGACTAGTTCCTGTTCATGCATAGTACTTAACTCACTATAACCGATTCGTGATTTCAGAATGTGATCGGTAGCTTGGAATACTTGTTCTAGGGAACCTTGTTCTGGTGCTGAATGATGGAAAATAGACTTGTGTTCTAGACGTAAATGGCGATCTGGAAATCTAGATTTTCCTACATACGCTATTCTGGCGGTATTCTCATCGTCTTCCTCTTCAGGATCAGAGGTACTTTCTTTCTCGCTTACTTGTGCTGCTTTACGCTGTTCGTGTATCTTTATTATTTCTCTACGGATTTTCTTGTACATACTTTCCATGGCACCAATGGTATTGTGCTTTCCTTCGGCTATATTATCACTCCACTTTGTCAGGGTTTTCATTTCTTCCGGGTCTTTAGACGGATAATCCTGTTCCCTTATTAGACAATTAATTAAGAACTTTAATATCATGCGCTGAATCTCGGCTTTCCTTTGAGACATAGCATCACTAATACTTTGTGGGTCATCCCCTGTACGGATGAAACGATATATCCTGTCTAGATCTTCTTTCATATTCGGCAAGGTGACTAGATACTCGGTCACTCTCCTTACGCGTACGGAATATAAAACCATATTAAACTCGCCTGGAACTGGGTCATAGACACATTCGCCAAGGGTTTGCCTGATCTCTGCAACAGACTTATTACTCTTAGGAGTACGCTGTGATGCTTGAGCATGTAATTCGAGTGCTGATAAACGCTTGTATGGCGGCGGGATTTGAGGAAGACCTCCTCCTGCGGCCCCTAAACTAGAATCATCAACTGATGCTTTTCGTCCTGGCAGGGTGGGTAATTGTAACGTGGGCTGGACTTGTATGGCGGGCTGACCCGGGGGGGCTGTTAAGGGCACCCCGGTGTCTGGAGGAGCAGGAATTACCTGATTTACAGGGACTGGCGGAGCGCGAACAGGATTTGCATATTCTGGGACTGTGTCGTCCAGATAGGACGAAATAAAAATATCAGCTGCGGTCGGTGTGTGACGTAGCTTGGTCGGAACTAATGGTGGCGGAAAATTACTGGATGCCTCCAGGGTCGCTTTTGGCAAGCCCTCGGCAAGAAGAGGATACATACCCTTAATGAGGGCATTCCTCTGTCTGTCTGATTGTTCAGCTTTGACTCGTTCACCTATCTCGATTAATTCTCTTTCTTGGGCTCGTTCTTGGGATTCTCTACTTAGTTCCGACTTTCTGATTTCTTTTTCGGTTCTTTTATGAGCTTCTTTGCGCCATAGCTCGATGGCGTCTTTCTGGGACTGTCTGGCTTTCTTTTTCCATAATGCCTCTTCTACTCGCATGATGCATTCGGCATCCCATGTACCCGATACGGGCCATCTATACTTTTCTTCTAACTGTTTGGTATACTCTACCCATAAATCTAGATACAATATGGCACTTATGCCATGTTTCTGATACATAAAATGACCTGGACTGTCCCTAGGCGGGACGGGAACTGCTGCTTCCAGCAGACCCTTTCTAGTTTTTAACTGACGTAACTTTGAGAAGAGCGGCATGACTGGACTCTAATCTGGACAAAATACAATACACAATGAAAACACGAAATCACGTCGCACTCATACCACAACATTAAAATACATGAAGAACATTTAAAAATAACAGTTCGAACAGAATACTACCTGAAAAATACCGTGAACAGAACACTTGAAATTTCTCGAGAACAGAACTGACTAGAACAGAAACTAGATGCACTGCTGAAACAGTACGAAACTTACCGGTCTCTTAAAGAGACACGTCAGGACCCGTATCCACCGAAGTGGACACTTCGTTTGTGGGACTGTGTACCACCAACCCACAGACCAGAGTCAATTAGATTGACCCTGTCTAGATACCACCCCAGTAACGGTACTCACCGGGCAGCAAGAACGGAAGGCCTCGGACTGGACTGGACTGCTACGACGACGAACTTCGGACTTCAGTTACGGGTGGACCTCCGGATACCTCGGACCTTGGACTCTTGGCTTGGGCTCTGGTCGGGACTCGCCGCGTTCCTCCACCGTCTCGTCTGGATGCTGGACCGCCTCCTCCGTCTCCTCCGTGGGCCTGAGGGATACTTGAGCAGAAATATCTGCCACTGCGCAGAAGAGTTCCGTCACGACTGCAGAGGGTCAGGGGTCGGCGTGGCTTCACCGACGCGTGGGGAAAGGGCAAGTCCCTATTCGGGCGCCATTATGTGGTATATAAATAAATAATACCGGATCTATTTTTGAATGAATGAATGAATAACAGATAGCTCAATAAATAAGAGTCAAGATTCGAGGTAGTGGGAGTTTTGCAGGTTTAATACAGCACAAGGATAGGAACAGGACAACCTGCATAGGAATAGGATGACAGGGCCCAGCAGCTGCTGGGGCTGGGTCTGGGATGAGCGCGCTAGCTTTTAATAACAATACATGAATATATATACATAACGCAAACACATAGCATTACATTGCAGTAGGCGTAGCAGTGGGTGGAGCAGAAGGTGTGACGCGTAGCAGTCGCGAAAGATAAGGGATAAAGAAGGTGTAACTCAGACATGTGATGTAAACGTAACAGAATATGTCATAAATGGGCGGAAACATTGGAGGGGGCTACCTAAGGAGCCGGGACCTCTAACCTGGTGGTGCGCGCAAACTGGCAATGACGTGTTACTAGGAGAAGCTGGGGGCTATGAACTCTGTGCTAGGAGCAGAGACTAAAGTCTGGAGGGTCGGAGCGACATGTACCTAAACCCTATCTGGTATCTAATGTTTAGGGAACATGTTGATATAAACTAGAAGTCATGAGGGGAGAAACTAACTGACTCTAAGGCTAGAGCATGCATTTATTCTACATGTAGTACGTGATGAAGAATATTAAATGACCATTAAATCCAGTATTTCTCTTACATGGAGCCGAATAGGCTAGACAATGACGGAAACTATTGATGCAGTTCAGTAGCTTAGGAATGCAGAGAAGGAGGACTGAACTGATAGCTGGAATCATAACATAGTCTTGGCAGACTCAGAGGCAGAGCCAAGCTGCACCGGGCACTGCGAGGCAGGAAGTAAGTGAAGGGTCGAGGATACAGGTGGGGGCTGGATCACTCCTCAGCGAGGCTTCAGGAGACAGGAGCTGAATCTGATGTCCGGGCCCTTTTGAGGCCTAGAAACGGGGACTTTATAATGAAATAACGTGCACACTGAGAAACGTGGCAACATAACTTTACATAGGCCTGACACTCATATTACTCATGAGGACTAGGAAATGGCAGATCAGAGGTGGACACAACTATAATTGCGTCTTGAATCGGACATGGGGAATAACATATGCATATTGGTCATGCACACATAACATATGATGGATGACACGTAGGGACACAGAACATGGCAAAATTTACTTTTCCACACACTGCTCGGTTATAGCTAAATGCCAATCCATAAATACCTCCAAATTCCAATTGCATCATTCCATAAGTACAAATATCCACAGGGAAGCACCTTCAGTTAGTCTTCCACTTTTGATAGAGAATTCACAGTCGATGCAACATAATAAAAATAGTTACCACCATACCACCGTAAAAAAAAAAAAACATAAAAATATGTTCTGGAAAAACCACACCACTTTTACCTTAAAACACAGCGCAAACTGTTCAATATGCATAATACATTCCAAATTCCAATAATTCTTCTGTTAACTATGATGGGTGACAATCCTAAAATTGATACAAGAATATTCAAAATTATCCGTCCAACTATCATTATTTGTAAATTTTTTCAGATTTTAACAAAAATGTAAAACCTCTTTTTATTCGTGTTAATTTGTTTTAATAGAAACAAGTAGACCAGCTATCCCAGCATCCACACATCTATAGTCAATATTGCATACTATCTGTGTAATACATCAGAGAACACGCACGCCCTCATAGCCGTACTGCTAGAGAATCATGTTCATTACTTTAGTAAAAAATAAACAGGTGCAAGAGCCAACGTAATTTTCAAATACGCTTCAGGTGATAATCTTTAATTTATCTATCCCGATCTACGGTGGCAACTTTTGGATTTCATGGTATCGGCAATCTAGCAACCATTCAATCCAACAATCATTCACAAGAGCGAGCGACTTTAACAATAATTCATAAGACATTTAAAATGAACCACCATGACTATAAAGAATGCCGTCTTAACAAAATGTATTACAATACGTCGCACCACTTTGAAAGCTCAGCCTTTTTCAGACTTTCTAATTTTATGAATTTGGCTTTCAATCCTTCTGCTATTGAGGTTGAGGACATTATTCCAGACTTATCCGATTTGCCTAAAGTAAAAAGATCCTTGGCCAACTCCTCTCTCTCATCGTTGAAATTCATTTTATAAGTGCAAACAGGTGTGCAACCGCCCTTATTAGATACAAAAAAAGAAAGAAAAGGCAGTAAGGGATACTTCAAAGCCGTACCACCTCGCTATACACAACTCATAAATACACTCATGAGTTACGTTGCCCACCTTCTCAGTCCATTGCCAAACGACTCAACAATAATAATACAATAGAAAAAGCGCTGAGAGTCAACATGAATATTTCAAAGCACAAATGCACAGATCATGAATCAATCTGGGCTCTTCAGTGATTTCAAAAGTGATCCTTTAATGGCTTCTTTGACCACTCGTGGGGTAAAATGATGGAACAATACAGCCAACGCGTTTTGCCCAAGAAGGGGCTTCCTCAGGGCTGCAAGCATAATGTAAGTACAGTCACATATTTCAATTCACAACACTGGTCAAATACACAATGTGCACAAACACAAGCAAAAAAGTGATATTCAAAATTTTTCACTTTCAACAGTGTTCCAAAGTACAATGCTTGTATCAATAATTAGAATATATCTGCATATGATAGAAACCAAAAAACTAGTTCAGAAAAGAGGAAAAAACAGAAAGTATGTATAACACCCAGTGTGTTCTTGAAAGACTGAATAGTGTGTTTGTCAGGAATCCTCCTACCGCGCCTACCTAATAATTGGACTGCAACTCCCATGAGCCCCTGCTACCATGGGGTATTTCTTGTCTTCTCGCGCCTCGGAGCATGCGCGTTATACTGTGTTTCCGGCATTAAAGGCTGTCCCCACAGCGAGCGGTTCGCTCTTTCCTGTATCCTGAATCTGATCTGTGATCCGCGTCTTCTACAGTCAGGTATTGCTTCGTTGTCTGGTATGTGATGGGCGCGTCTGCCCTTTCTTCATGAAGCGGAGCGCCGTGTGTCGGCCGACCACGCGCTGCCGTTTCTGCCTTGTTGGAGACCGGCTGGTTTCCTCCCGTGTCAGTTTCCCTCCTGCGCGGCTGCGCTGCGGATACGAAGCGGAACGTAGTGAGTCGTCGGACCACACGTTACCGTGTTGTTCACTAGTGAATATTTGGGATATTGCAGAGCATAGTGGTGGCTACTACATGCTACTGTAATAGAACTATCGGCTTCATTGAAAAACGGAACGCAGTGTGTATTCCGCCACGCGTTCCGTTATGGACATTTCCTGTGTACTTTAAGTGCGGTGCAGGTTTGGATAGACTAAGCCGCATTTCGTCTTGGGATATTTTCAATCTATTTTGGAATATCGGAGTTTAGTAGTGCTTGCTACGTTCTACTGTATGTGGTCAGATTGAAGTGTGTTACTGAGCCTTATTACACGGTATATGAGGATGCAATATACTGTGAATGCAAGGAAGAAGACTGTCCAGGATTTGTTCTAGTGACTATATCACTCCAAGCCATATTTAGGAGAATTATCCAAGCCCTTTATTTAGTTTGTAAGGAAGGTATCCTTTCTTCCTGGGTGTCGTGAATTGGGCTTATGCTTTTGTTGGTTTCCTGATCTGCTGTTGGATTGTTGGTTCTACAGTTGAAGGTGTGTTTCCATTCTTTTCTATATACCTTCCCCATAGCGAGAATTGACAAGAGTAGTGATTATAACATATGCCTTGTTTAATATTGTTTTATATGTTTATGTCTTTCAGAGCCTAATATCCCAGCAGTCCCCTTCCCCTTCCCTGTTTTTTCCCTCACCTAATGGTTCGAACTCCCGGTATACCTAGTCAGGGAGTTGGTAACATTGGGAGGTGGACCCCTTTGAGCTACAACGGATCCTGTGGAGCGTATTCGTGACAGAATAACGCGCCCACCAATAGTGCTCCACCCGATACGGTTGTAAAGGGGCCATGGCCACTATGGACGATGTCCTCCAAGCATTGCTGGTGGTACAGCAGGAATTGCTTTCCTCAAAAAACGAGACTGCAGCCTTAAGGGAAAAGGTGGATAGGTTAGCGAGAAACCCTTTTGATGCTTCCTCTGCCGCACCCCAAATCAAGGTTACTGTTCCCCCTCCCATTCCCTTAGCTACCCCTGAAAGGTATTCTGGAGATCCGTTAAAAACACAGGTGTTTTTAACGCAAATCATGATGCATTTTTCCTGCAAGCCGTCATCCTTTCCTACTAACCATTCAAGGGTGGCTTTTGCTATATCCTATTTAAGTGGTGATGCTGCTAACTGGGCAGTACCTTTGGTGCGAAAAGACGATGCCATACTAAACGATTGGACAGCATTTCGTGCGGAGTTCGAGAAGGTGTTCGATAGAAGGGCCACCACTTATAGTGCCGACATAGAACTAATAGAGTTAAAGCAGGGGAGACAGGATTTGGTGTCTTACCTCACAAACTTTAACAGGTTGGTGGCTGAGACGGCCTGGCCAGAAGAAAAGAGGAAGTCTCTGTACTATCAGGGGTTAAGAGAAAGCCTGAAAGATATCATAGCTCAAATAGACCCCCAACCTCACACTTGTACTGATATGATTAATCTTTCCCTCAGATTGGATGGGAGGCTTACAGAGAGAGGAGGAGAAAGACGTAAAAGTGAGCGAGGTTATTACAGACCGGAGTATTACTCACGTAAGAACAGCAACCCTCTAGAATCTGGCAGTGAAACCATGGAAATAGGGGCAGTAAGGGCACCTTTATCTAGAGCAGAGAGAGAGAGCCGCAGAGTCCTGGGCCTTTGTATGTACTGTGGGAAAAAGGGACATTACTTTAAAGAATGTCCCACGAAACCTAAGAACTCAGGACCTGGGCAAGAAATAAAAAGGTGACGGTGTCATCTGTTGTCACCGAAGATTCTATCCCTGGTATAAGGGAGGAGAATAACTGGAAAGTCCCTTCTCTTACCGCCTCCAATATAAAGGATCATGAGTCCCATATATTGCTTCCTATGACTCTTGAAAGACAGGATCAGATACATCAAGTGATGGTAATGGTTGATTCCGGTGCTACCGGGAATTATGTGGATAGCGGGTTGGTAACCACATTGAAGTTGCATAGAGTACGTAGGGACCGCCCTGAGGAAGTGTGGGCGGTGGATGGTAAACCTCTTACATCAGGTCTGATTACTGAACAGACAGAACTTCTGTTCCTATCAATACCAGTGAGCGGGGGGTACACATAGAGAAGAGATAAGACTGAACATTATTGAAGCACCACAGTACGAGGTGATTCTGGGGATGCCCTGGCTGAGCCATCACAATCCCTCGGTACAATGGAGAGAAAAAACATTGCAATTTCTGGATCCAAGATGTCAGGACCATTTTATAGCAAATCAAGATACACAAGTGATAGCTTTGCTGAATTTGTATTGCTTAGCAACTGCTGCCGAGCAAGAGGTGGTTTTGCCTCAGTGCTATCAAGACTACCAAGATGTGTTTAGTGAAACCATGGCAGAACATCTCCCTCCACACAGAGAATACGATTGTCGTATTGATCTGGTGGATGGAGCGGTGGTTCCTACCTGTAGGGTTTATGCCCTATCTGTACCAGAAACCAAGTACCTGATGGAATACTTAGAACATTATGTACACATAGGATTCATCCGCCCGTCCCGCTCGCCTTCAGCTTCCTCTTTGTTTTTCATCTCGAAGGCGAATGGGGATCTGAGGGCGTGCGTGGATTACCGTAGGCTAAATAAGATTACAATCCTTAACCGATATCCACTCCCCCTGATTACTGTTTTACTGGATTAGGTTCGCAATGCTAAGATTTATACAAGACTCGACTTGCGAGGGGCTTACCACTTGGTTCAAGTCAGGGCAGGGGATGAGTGGAAAACCGCATTCAAGACCCACTACGGCTTGTACAAGTATTTGGTAATGCGTTTTGGGCTCTGCAATGCCCCTGCTGCATTGCAGTTTTTTCTGAATGATGTCCTGCGAGAGCTCATTGATGTATGCGTAGTTGTGTACATCGATGACATCCTGATCTATTCTGACGAGGTACACACACACACACACTGATCATGTCATTCTAGTGCTTCAGAAATTGAGGGTTGTTGTAGATAGAGTGGTCCCTGACCAAATTGGAATTATTAGCAACAATTTAAATGAAAAAAGCAATAAATGACAGAATTATTATTTAGCAAGACTGTGAAGATGCTTATTTATTGTTACTGTATCTTTAATGTACCAAGAACCTTTACTGTAGTGGTTCTGGAACCTTGCCTTGGTTGTGTTCCCTCTTGGGCAGTTACTATGCTGTCTCCTGTGGATGAGGTTTAATAAATACCTCCTGGCTTACTTTACTAGTTCCTGAACTTTCTTTCATACTGAGGACACCACATTTTTATGGCGACGATCGGGTGAATCCACATCACTTTCCACCTCAACACAGAGACTGAGAAAAGAAGAAAATTTCCCCTTCTCCTCCAGCGGCAGTTAAATATAAAGAAAAGGAAGCGGAGTCTTCCCAGCGGCTGGTATAATTAAAAGCGGTGAGGAGTAAGGTGGGAGGTTTCTCGAGGAGAATATTTTGTTAAAAGAAAAGGACTGTCTTTAGCTGAAAGAGATAAAACGAACGATGCTCGCGCTGAACAACGCTCGTGCTTAAATTGCCTTGCTCGCGCATATGAAATAGACATCACGAGTGTTACACGCGCATGGATTCTTTTGCTCGCGCTGCTCTGCTCATTCTATTATGATGTAACAGCGCCCTCTGCTGTCCCGTTTAAAAAAAAAAACGCAAAGCACTAAAATAAAAGAACGTTTCTCTTTTCTTGCGCAATCATCTCACATTGTATTGTCATCAAAAGAATCTTATCGTGTGCAAGAAAGAAAGACAGATCATTCTAATCTAACCATTGTTGAAGGATTCCATGATCTTCGTTAACTCAACAATTGTTTAGCCTAGAGGAAAAGAACACAGCAAGAGAAAGGAAGATTCTAAAAACAAACCCTTCTTGTTGTGAACATTCTTCATAAAAAAAATAAAAAAAAAGAATTTAACATAATTAAAACTTTAAAAGAGGGCTTTTGAAATGCAAAATGTAACTCAACCTGCATTTTTTTTAAATACTCCAGGAGAACCTAATGTAAAGTGGAAAAAATGGAAAAAGATTTTTGCCAATTACGCAAGAGTTTGTGGAACTAACCTGAGTGCAGAAAGGAAACTAGCTCTCCTTTTACATTGTTTAGGAGGAGAAGGACAAGATGTCCTAGAACATCTCCCTGATCTATCTGCTGGGGAACAACGTAATTTAAATGAATACGAAATTGCGATTGCACAACTGGATAAACATTATCTTCCAAGGATTAGTACCATTATGGAACGCTATCACTTCGGCTTAAGGGAACAAAAGAGAGATGAAACTGTAGAGGACTATGTTTCTTCATTGAGGAAACTAGCTTCCTCTTGCAATTTTGGCTTAACACTCGATGAAAGGATTAGGGATCAATTTGTCCTCAGATGTGTCCATGATGAAATAAGAAAAGAACTCTGGTTAAAAGATGAACCGCCCCTTGAAGAAGTTCTAGCAATAGCTAAACAAGTAGAACACATGACAAAGTGCGTTGGGGAATTAAAAAAAGAAAAAGATAAAACATCTATTGTTGAAAAGAAAGAAGACACAAAAGTTGAAGAGGTAATATGTCAAATCAAGAAACAAGACAAGAATGAAACTCAGTCTGCCTCAAGAAAAGATGATTTTTCTACAAATCCTGGGTTTCAAAGCAATTTTCCGGGACAAAGTAATAAATTTACATGTTTTAGATGTGGCCAAATAGGCCATCTAGCTAATTCTCCACTGTGTCCTGCTTTAAGAATTATATGCAATGTATGTGGCAAGAAGGGACATTATGGTAAATGTTGCAGATCAAAAATGTTTAGACCTGACATGTATAGAAAACGTTGGAATCAGTCCCAACCACAAGTTAGAACTGTTACATTTGAGATAAAATGTGAGGAAGGAGATCATCCAATTCATCCTGTAAAAATAGGAAATGTAATGATAGATTTTAAATTCGACTCATGTTCTCGTATAACCTTAATTGATGAAGAATTATTTAATAAGCATTTCGCAGGAAAAGTAAAACTAATGAGATCAGATGTTAGGCCTCTTGGATACTCAGATAACCCAATTAAAATGGTTGGATGTTTCATGGCGGAGATTGAACTTGGGAGTAGAATTATTGTAGGGAAAATATATGTGGCAAAGAAGGGTGATATCTTGTTAGGCTGGGTACATCAAGGTCAACTTGGTGTAACTTTAGATCCCAATGCAGATCCGCAGGTACAAATTCATCAGGTAGAGATAGTGGAGAGGAATGAGTCAGATAAGGAGCTGGGAGAGGGTTTAGCTAGTAGATTCCCAAAAGTATTTAGAGAAAACTTAGGTTGCTTACAAGGTTATAAGCATCACATTAGATTAAGAGAGAATGCTTCCCTGTCATAGCGAAAGTTAGAAGAATACCATTGATGGAACAGGATAAGGTAAAAGAAGAAATAGACAAATTGTTAAAGAATGATGTCATTGAACAAGTGGAGGCTACTGAGTGGTTGGCTCCCGTTGTCATAGTTAAGAAGCCTACAGGTGAGATTAGGCTCTGTGTTGATTTAAGAGCATTAAATAAAGAAGTAGTTGTGGACAAATTTCCCCTTCCGAATATTGATGAAATGGTTAGCACACTTGAAGGTGCCAGATATTTCACCACACTTGATCTTGCCTCAGCCTATCATCAGGTTGTATTAGATGAATATTCTCAAGACCTAACTGCCTTTATCACCCCCATGGGTACTTATAGGTATAAAAGGATGCCCTTTGGCCTTGTGTCAGCGGCTTCCGTTTTTCAAAGGATTATGGCAAGAATTTTAAAGGGAATATCTGGTGTAAGATGTTACCAAGATGACTTACTTATTTATGGAAATAGTTCAAAAGAACATTTTGGTCGCGTCTGTTCTGTGCTCAAACGTTTGGAAGATGCAGGTATGACACTTAAAAAAAGCAAATGTAAATTTGGTGTGAAGGAAGTAAATTACTTAGGGCATAGAATAACTGACATGGGCATCTTTCCAAAAAAAGAATTAGTTGACACCATCAACAAAATAAAAGATCCAGAGAATAAGGAAGAATTAATTTCCTTGGTATGGTGGAGTTCTATGGGAAGTTTATTCCTAATTTTGCAGACAAAACACAGTTTATGAGAAGGTTGACATCGAGGAATGTGGAGTATGTGTGGTCTGATGTATGCAAAGCTGAATTTGTAGGGATTAAATCTGAATTGAACAAAGCTCCCTCTCTTCAGGCATTTGTACCAGGTCTTCCTACAATTTTATTCACTGATGCAAGTGAAAAAGGACTTGGTGCTGTCCTAATACAAAAAAGAAACGGGAAGGACAACTTGATTTGCTGCTCCTCAAGATGTCTAAAGGGCTCGGAATTAAATTATTCTGTCATAGAAAAAGAATCCCTTGCCATCTATTGGGCTCTGAGAAAATTAAAAAACCTAATTTGGGGTACTAAGATTTTAGTCTTTTCAGATCATAAACCTTTAAAAGAAATTTTTGATAAGAAAGGATTGGATTCAATCTCTTCAAGAATTAGAAAATGGATTGTTTCGTTACAAGAGTTTGATTTCTCTGTTGATTATATCCCAGGTGTATCAAACAAGTCTGCTGATTGTCTCTCGAGAATGGTTGGTAAAGAGAATTTTGATGAAGATGATGCTGTAGGTTGTTGTGATGAATCTATAAATGTATGTGAGATTACAGAGGGAGCGATTGAGGAAAAGGAGTGGAGAGATGAACTTGAAAAAGACGAAGAAATAAAAAGAGTTATGCTGTCCTTGAGCAATAACTCTCGCTTAGAGAAACCGTGGACCTTGGTTTCTAATGAGCTTTCTATTCACTCTGGTTTTTTAACTAGGGGAACAAAAATGGTTCCTCCACTGGGAATTAGAAAAAAACTTTTATCTCATGCTCATTCTGGACATCTTGGTATTGTAAAAACCAAAGAAATTCTACGCATGCAATTTTGGTGGCCAGGGATGGATTTGGAGATAGAAAGATTAGTGAGGGATTGTCCAGAATGTTCTGCAAGTGATAAAATACTTAAAACTAGACAGATGCCAATGGTTAAGCGATCCCTTCCAAGACATCCTTGGGATGAACTAGCCATAGATATAGTTGGTCCGTTGTCAGGTGTAAGTGATACACCTTATCTTTTAGTCCTTATGGATCTCTATTCCAGATGGATTGAGGTGAGCGCTGTAAGGGAGATCACATCTGAAGAAGTAATAAAGTTTCTAGATACCATCTTTAAAAAAGAAAGTTTCCCTAATAGTCTCCTGTCAGATAATGGACCACAATTCTGTTCAAGGGTTTTTGAAGAGTTTATGGGAAAATCAGGTATTTTACATAAAAAATGTTCTTTATACCATCCTGAAACCAACGGTGCTGTTGAGAGGGTTAATAAAACCCTGAAGGAGGCTATACAGTTAGCAAGATCATCTGGATTAAATTGGAAATCTGTCCTGCAAGACAGAATAAATGCTTATCGCTATGCTCCCCACACAACTACTGGTAGATCCCCCTTTGTTTTGTTTAAAGGAAGGGCTCCCAACACCTATCTGTGTCCTGGTTGGATGAATCTTAATAAAGGCCTGGTTGATAATGGAATAGGTGAATGGCGAAGGAGGGAGGAGAGGAAGCAAGATGAGAGAAAGATTTATTTTGATAAGAGAAAGTGTGTAAATGCTCAAAAAGTTCTTGTTGGTGACCTAGTTCGCATCAAAGCTCCTGTTGGTTGTAGAAATTGGTCCAAATTCTCTGATGTAAAAGCTGTTGTGAAAATATTCAGGAATGCCATTAAAACAGAGGATGGTAGAATTTGGAACAAAAGCAGAGTTGTTGTTGTTAGGTCAAGAATACCTATACCTGATTCCTCTTATGATAGACAAGGTTTATTTCATATGTTTTCAAATTCTGTCAATGATCCTAACTTACCCATGCTTTCTTCTAGATGTCAAAGAATACGTAGACCACCCTCCTATTTGAGAGACTATGAGTTATGACCTTTTCATTTTCATTATCGTTTGAATTTTGTTTTATCTGTTTTACTTAATGTTCTTCTTTTTCTGTTAGGGGGAGATATGTGAAGATGCCTATTTATTGTTACTGTATCTTTAATGTACCAAGAACCTTTACTGTAGTGGTTCTGGAACCTTGCCTTGGTTGTGTTCCCTCTTGGGCAGTTACTATGCTGTCTCCTGTGGATGAGGTTTAATAAATACCTCCTGGCTTACTTTACTGGTTCCTGAACTTTCTTTCATACTGAGGACACCACAAAGACCACTATTGTTTATTCACATAGTGTCTGGGAGTTTATCATTGCATTCTTACTTGTTTGTTTTTATATTGTTAAACACATGAATCACATTTATAGTGCCCACAGTACAGAGGGGGGGAGGGGGTGGGTTTGTGCAGTGTTCAAGGATTGGTGCAAGAGGGGGAAAAAGTGACAAGTCAATTGTAAATTTCTTTTAACAATGGACAATGGCTTCTCACAGGAGCCATATCTGAGTGCATCAACAGTTCTGTTAGCATAATTAAGATCACATCATATTATAACTGGTGTTCATAATCACACTCTAGTCATGTGTGCGAGTCTGGCAGTCAAAGTTTCGACCCTGGTTGTAGGGATGCTGTCCCTTACACGGCGGGTCTTCTTCAGGACAAGGAGAAAGGGGTGGGCATGTCCTTATTTAAGAACAAGGAGCTGTGTCAGAATTAGTTTCCTTACTGCTGATTATTTGGGGTCTCAAATTCTTATGATGCACCTGATTCCTAGCATTGGTGCACGAGCCGGAGTCCGTGTGATTCAAAGGCTCTGCCCCTGTAACATCGGGTCGAGATGCCGCATCCCCGGCGGTCTCCTTCAGGTAGTAGGCTCGAGCCCACCCCTTTCTCCTTGTCCTGAAGAAGACCCGCCGTGTAAGGGACAGCATCCCTACAACCAGGGTCGAAACGTCGACTGCCAGACTTGCACACATGACTAGAGTGTGATTATGAACACCAGTTATAATATGATGTGACATTAATTATGCTAACAGAACTGTTGATGCACTCACATATGGCTCCTGTGAGAAGCCATTGTCCATTGTTAAAAGAAATTTACAATTGACTTGTCACTTTTTCCCCCTCTTGCACCAATCCTTGAACACTGCACAAACCCACCCCCTCGCCCCCTCTGTACTGTGGGCACTATAAATGTGATTCATGTGTTTAACCATATAAAAACAAACAAGTAGGAATGCAATGATAAACTCCCAGACACTATGTGAATAAACATTAGTGGTCTTGCTAAATAATAATTCTGTCATTTATTGCTTTTTTTAATTAAATTGTTGCTAATAATTCCAATTTGGTCAGGGACCACTCTATCAACAACATTTAACTACCCAGGTCCCCTTGACCCGCTGGGTTGACCCCTCTCTTTGTAACCCTCAGAAATTGAGGGAACACAAGCTTTACTGCAAGTTAAGCAAGTGCGAGTTTGGGGTTACTTCTGTTGAGTTTCTGGGAGTAATGCTCCACCCTGAAGGGCTACGCATGTCTGACCGTAAGGTATTGGCAGTACAGGAAGGGCCTACGCCCAAGACTGTGAAAGAGGTGCAAAGCTTTTTGGGCTTTGCGAATTACTACAGACGCTTTATTGTGGGGTTTTCACAGTTGGCGGTGCCTTTGACTCGTATGCTTAGAAAAGGAGTGGGTTTTCAATGGTCCCCGGAAGCTGATGCATCCTTTGTGTGTCTGAAGAAAGCATTCACCTCTGCTCCTGTTTTGGCACATCCTAAACCAGCGCTTCCCTTCATCATTGAGGCGGATGCTTCCGATGAGGCTATAGGAGCTATTTTGTCACAAAGAGAACCAGAGACAGGTCAGTTGCACCCAGTGGCCTACCTTTCCAAGAAACTTAATCCTGCCGAAAGGAATTATACAATTTCTGAAAAGGAATTGCTGGCTGTAAAAAGGGCTTTTCAGGTATGGAGGCAATACCTCTGGGGAGCCGAACACCCCATTACAGTGTACTCAGACCATCGCAATCTTCAGTACATGAAGACATCTAGGCATCTTACCCAAAGACAGATGCGATGGATGCTGTTCTTCGCAGAGTACAATTTTGTCATAACCTTCCGACCAGGAAGCGAGAATCGGAAAGCAGATGCTCTGTCTAGGCAGGAGGAGGGGAACCCTTCAGTGGTTCCTGCTAAGGAATCCATAGTTGAGCCCTCAAGAGTGATATGTGTCCTCAGTGCTGAAACATTCATAGAAAAAGTAAGGAACACAAAACCGCTAGCTCTCTGGGTTACCTGGGCTTCCAAGGACAATACAAGAAGCATAAGACAAGGGTTGCCTTTTGTTAACAATCAGTTGTTTTTGCCCTCCGTTGTTTTACGGAAGGAGGGGTTCCAGTGGTGTCATGTGTCTCCATTGGCTGGACATCAGGGTATACTTCAGACAGCGCATCTGTTACAGAGACATTGATGGTGGCCAACTCAGAGAAAAGATGTCGCCTTATGGGTGTCCCAATGCAAGGTCTGTGCACGCTCCAAAAACACCTGTGGTAAGAAGAAAGGGAAACTGATGGTCATGCCTACCCCTCGAAAACCTTGGCAAACCCTTAGCCTGGACTTTGTAACAGGACTACCACCTGACCAAGGCAAGACCGCGATTCTGGTAGTGGTTGACAGTCTAACAAAACTAGGCCATTTTATTCCTTGTGTCAACCTTCCAACAGCAGGGCAAACAGCGCAACTGCTTCTCTCTGAAGTCATCCGTTTGCATGGGGTGCCTGAGGTGATCGTGTCTGACAGAGAACCCCAGTTTATTGCTCGATTTTGGAAACATTGGTGTTCAGCGTTGCACATTAAGGTTTCGATGTCCACAAGCTTCCATCCTCGGACTGATGGACAGACAGAAAGACTGAACCAGACCCTCAAGAAATATCTTTGTTGTTTTGCATCTGCCGCCCATGACTCTTGGGTTTCCTTGCTGTGGATGGCAGAATTGGCCTACAACAATGCTTGGCACTGTTCGACAGGGGTGTCTCCTTTCTATGCTACCTATGGAATCGACCCCAACATTCTTCCTGTGTCCATCCCTGATAGTGTATCAGAACAGCCCACTGTGTATAGCAGGATGAGAAAGCTGCATGCCGTACATATGCAGCTCATCAAAAATGTGATCAAAGCCAAGATTGAGTATAAGCGGTGGGCGGAAAAACATCGTTGTTCGGGTCCTGACTACCAATTGGGAGACAGAGTGTGGCTTTCTACTAAGAATATCCGGTTTAAGCTGCGGAGCATCTTTCACCCTCGCTTCATCGGACCATATGTGATAACCAAGAAGGTGAACGATGTTGCTTACAGGTTGAAGTTGCCTGTTAGTCTCCGTATACACCCTGTTTTTCCTGTTAGCCTTCTGAAGCCTCCTTTGTCGCCTGTACGTAGGGCAGTCCCTCCGGTCATCATCGATGGTGGTGAGGAGTATGAGGTCAAGTGCATACGTGATTCCAAGTGGAAGCGGGGTGTCTTGTGGTATCTGGTGGCATGGAAGGGGTATACGGCGGAGGATGATTCGTGGGAGCCCTGTGGCAACATGCATGCTCCTGCGGCTGTGCGACGCTTCCATGCACGGTATCCTGCCAGGCCCGGTCCTAGGAGGCGCTGAGAAGGGGGACCTACTGTCAGGAATCCTCCTACCGCGCCTACCTAATAATTGGACTGCAACTCCCATGAGCCCCTGCTACCATGGGGTAATTATTGTCTTCTTGCGCCTCGGAGCATGCACGTTATACTGTGTTTCCGGCATTACAGGCTGTCCCCACAGCGAGCGGTTCGCTCTTTCCTTTATCCTGAATCTGACCTGTGATCCGCGTATTCTACAGTAAGGTATTGCTTCGTTGTCTGGTATGTGATGGGTGCGTCTGCCCTTTCTTCATGAAGCGGAGCGCCGTGTGTCGGCCGACCACGCGCTGCCGTTTCTGCCTTGTTGGAGACTGGCTGGTTTCCTCCCGTGTCAGTTTCCCTCCTGCGCGGCTGCGCTGCGGATACGAAGCGGAACGTAGTGAGTCGTCGGACCACACGTTACCGTGTTGTTCACTAGTGAATATTTGGGATATTGCAGAGCATAGTGGTGGCTACTACATGCTACTGTAATAGAACTATCGGCTTTATTGAAAAACGGAACGCAGTGTGTATTCCGCCACGCGTTACCGTTAAGGACATTTCCTGTGTACTTTAAGTGCGGTGCAGGTTTGGATAGACTAAGCCGCATTTCGTCTTGGGATATTTTCAATCTATTTTGGAATAGCGGAGTTCAGTAGTGCTTGCTACGTTCTACTGTATGTGGTCAGATTGAAGTGTGTTACTGAGCCTTATTACATGGTATATGAGGATGCAATATACTGTGAATGCAAGGAAGAAGACTGTCCAGGATTTGTTCTAGTGACTATATCACTCCAAGCCATATTTAGGAGAATTATCCAAGCCCTTTATTTAGTTTGTAAGGAAGGTATCCTTTCTTCCTGGGTGTCGTGAATTGGGCTTATGCTTTTGTTTGTTTCTTGATCTGCTGTTGGATTGTTGGTTCTACAGTTGAAGGTGTGTTTCCATTCTTTTCTATATACCTTCCCCATAGCGAGAATTGATGAGAGTAGTGATTATAACATATGCCTTGTTTAATATTGTTTTATATGTTTATGTCTTTCAGAGCCTAATATCCCAGCAGTCCCCTTCCCCTTCCCTGTTTTTTCCCTCGCCTATTGGTTCGAACTCCCTGTATACCTAGTCAGGGAGATGGTAACATTGGGAGGTGGACCCCTTTGAGCTACAACCGGATCCTGTGGAGCGTATTCCTGACAGTGTTCTTGAAAGACTGAATAGAAGAAACCCCGACATTAAACCCCACATTTAGTCATGATCAATCTAATATAATCCCAAAGTAAAACAGAAAGAATCACAATGATCATATCAAAATCACCATACTAAAACCAACACACCAGTTTAATAAACTGTAAAATACCAAGAAGTGCCTACCACTTATAACCTCAAAGCAATAATTAATTTTAACCCTCACCAAATTTCAGAACGCTCGAATCCTTATAATTGTCACTATGGTCCCAGGATCATTATATCATAATACTAACAGGAAAAGACATACATATAAAATATCAATGATATGACCTTATTCTGTAACAAAATATCACACGCACTGCTCGGTTATAGCTAAATGCCAATCTAGTACGTCTTTAAGCTTACGGCGGACCGATGAATACGGCGGTTTAACGGAGGCTGACATGCAGTAACAGCTGTGGATCACGTCTTTATGTGTCATGTAACGGCCTTCCGCCGTTCCGAACGCCGCAAAAACACATGTAGGCATCGGAAATCCTCACTTCCGGGCGGAGAGATGTCCCGGTCTAGTTCTCCACCACCCCAAGCACTTCCGGGGGAAAACGCTTAAATGCGTGAAACTCCGCCGGCTCGGTGCTTCTGAAACTTAGCTACCCGTCCAGAGCCCAGCAGACTGCAGAGGACTGTTCCGCTTCGCATCTTGACCCCTCTGAAGACCTCGCCTGAACTACGAGTCACGGTAACGCGGTCTGTGCACATGCGCAGTTCGTGACAATTTCCTTTGCCGCTTTTGGCTTTCTAGTGCTGTTTTCCCCGTGTGTATCTTATCGAGCAGGAGCGCTGTCATCTTTGCTTTCTCCCTGGCATTACTGTGTCATCCCCTGAGTTGTCCTCTTCCATGCAGCCGCGCAGGAGCGCTGCTGCAGTTACTTCTTTGCTGAGCGCAGGAGCGCTGTGAGCATTACATGTTGCGCAGGAGCGCTGTTTTAACATGTACTGGGCCGCGCTATAGAGCTTACCCTGGAGCCTTGGTATAGGGACACATCGCGCAGGAGCGCTAACTTCTTGGTTGTCATTTATCGCGCAGGAGCGCTGGTTCCTTGGTTATTAATCATCGCGCAGGAGCGCTTCATCCTGGGTTATTGCTGTCCACGCCGGAGCGTTTGTACTTTGGTGGTTTTTTCTTGCTTTCCTCATTTCTCGCGCGGGAGCGCTTTCCTTTATGACATTGATGAAGCGTATGGGCGCTGCCTAGCTGGTCTTTCCTTCCTTGGCCCTACACGCATAGAGCGCCTTGGTAAGTTCGGGGAACAGGGGCTCCTTCCTGCATGTGTTTTCGTGGTTTACTCTGAAGCAGGAGTAGTGCCTTATCCTAAGTGGGTCCTTTCTTGTTTCCTCAGCCGTTCCAAGACCATACCCTACTCCACTTCCACCAAAGACCTCTCCAATCCTTATTTGGTCCCCATCCCTGGTTCCATCTCATCCTTGCCGGGTACCACTCCCCGCACGGGTCAGTTGGGTACAGGGGCGGTGGCTCCTGTCGTCTCTGCGGAATTGCTTCACAAGCCCAGGTGAGTCTTGTGGGGCACCCGACCTTATGTAAGTGAATGTTCATATTAAGTGGGGGCCCCCTGTGTCGATGGAGCAGTGTAATTCACTGTCAAGCGTTGAGGAGTAAAAGGCTTTTTTGGTTTTTCGAATGCGCGTTCCCCACGCTTTTGGTTTATCTCCTGTTTTTTTGTCACCATCAAACAGACCCTGCTGGGAGCATTTCAAGTTTAGCTGACACGTTGGGTTTGTTTTAAATGTTGAAACCTTTACTACAATAGGTAACCGAAATGCTCCCTCTTCTTCTCTTTACTTTATTGACTGACGTAATTTAATGTTTTTTTACTTGGTCAACCAACGTATTGTAATACATTTTGTTAAGACAGCATTTGCGCTTTATAGTCATGGTGGTTCATTTTAAATGTCTTATGTATTATTGTTAAAGTCGCTCACTCTTGTGAATGATTGTTGGATTGAATTGTTGCTAGATTGCTGATACCACAAAATCCAAAAGTTGCCACCGTAGGTCGGGATACATAAATTAAAGATTATCACACGAAGCGTATTTGAAAATTATGTGGGCTCTTGCACCTGTTTTTTTTACTGAAGTAATGAACATGATTCTCTAGCCAGTACGGCTATGAGAGCTTGCGTGTTCTCTGATGTATTACATAGATGATATGCAATATTGAATATAGATGTGTGGATGCTGGGATAGGCGGTCTACTTTTTTCTATTAAAACGATTTAACACGAATAAAAAGAGGTTTTAAATAGTTGTTAAAATCTGAAAAAATGTAAAAAGGATGATAGTTGGACGTATAATTTAATTTTGAATATTCTTGTATCAATTTTAGGTTTGACACCCATCATAGTTAACAGAAGATTTTTTGGAATTTGGAATGTATTATGCATATTGAACAGTTTGCGCCATGTTTTAAGGTAAAGTGGTGTGATTTTTCCAGAACATATTTTCATGTTTATTTTTTTATGGTGGTATGGTGGGGACTATTTTTATTATGTTGCATCGACTTCATCGACTGTGAATTTTCTATCAAGAGTGGGAGACTAACTGAAAGTGCTTCCCTGTGGATATTTGTACTTATGGAATGATGCCTTAGGAATTTTGAGGTATTTATGAATTGGCATTTAGCTGTAACAGAGCAGTGTGTGTGATAATTTGTTACAGAATAAGGTCATATCATTGATATTTTATTTGTATGTCTTTTCCCGTTAGTATTATGATATAATGATCCTGGGACCACAGTGACTATTATAAGGATTTGAGCGTTCTGAAATTTGGTGAGGGTTACATTTAATTATTGCTTTGAGGTTATACGTGGTAGGCACTTCTTGGTGTTTTACTGTTTATTAAACTGGTGCGTTGGTTTTAGTATGGTAACTTTGGTATGATCATTGCGATTCTTTCTGTTTTACTTTGGGATTATATTAGATTGATCATGACAAAATGTGGGGATTAATGTCGGGCTTTCTTCTCTGGAGTCTTTCAAGAACACACTGGGTGTTATACATGCTTTCTGTTTTTTTCCTCTTTTCTGGGCTCGTTTTTTGGTTTCTATCATATGCAAAGATATTTTAATCATTGATACAAGCATTGTACTTTGGAACACTGTTGAAAGTGAAAAATTGAGAATATCACTTTTTTGCTTGTTTTTTGTGCACATTGTGTATTTGACCAGTGTTATGAATTGAAATATGTGACTGTACTTATATTATGCTTGCAGCCCTGAGGAAGCCCTTTCTTGAGCGTAACAAGTTGGCTGTATTGTTCCAACATTTTACGCCACGAGTGGTCCAAGAAGCAATTAAAGGATCACTTTTGAAATCACTGAAGAGTCTGGATTGATTCATGTTCTGTGCATTTGTGCTTTGAAATATTCATGTTGCCTCTCAGTGCTTTTTCTATTGTATCAAATGTGACTTCAAATCTTTAACAAGCATTTACAATGCAATGGTTTCGCCTTTGCAAAAGTTAGAGCTATTGGCATTGTAAATGACACATTTTTTATTTATGTGTTGGTTTTGAAAACATATAAATAAATGGCATTGTCATTTACAATGCCAATAGCTTAATCTATCGCAAATACAAGACCTATTGCATTTGCACCCACACACACACACAGCCACACGCACAGCCACACGCACAGAGCCACATGCACACACACACACACACACATAGATGTGGTGGATGTGGGGGTGGTGGATCTGGTGGATGTGGTGCTTGTGGATGTGGTGGTGGTGGATGTGGTGGTGGTGGTGGATGTGGGGGTGGATGTGTTGGTGGATGTGGTGGTGAATGTGGTGGTGGTGGTGGATGTGGTGGTGGTGGATGTGGTGGTAGTGGATGTTGTGGTGGTGGATGTTGTGGTGGTGGATGTTGTGGTGGTGGATGTCGTGGATGTCATGGTGGTGGATGTCGTGGTGGTGGATGTCGTGGTGGTGGATGTCGTGGAAGTGGTGGTGGATGTGGTGGTAGATGTGGTGGTGGATGTGGTGGTAGATGTGGTGGTGGTGGTGGTGGTGAATGTGGTGGTGGATGTGGTGGTGGGTGTGGTGGATGTGGTGGTGGCGGTGAATGTGGTGGTGGTGGATGTGGTGGTGGATGTGGTGGGGTAGTTTGTAAGCTACAGCATATAATGTTACAAATCCAGAACATCTGAAACATACAGAAAAAATGCAAAGTAAAGGCTTTGGTGAGCGCGGGCAAGTGACCTCCATTGTTTTAGTCGTGGGTGGTGCATTTTTTTCAATATGCCAGTATAAGGGTGCCACTGAGACACAGCATCGTGTATTCAACGGCTTTACCAAGTGATGCAAACCACTGTTGTAGAGTCTGAGCGCTTCCAAATTTACATAGGATCGTATGAACCTAACGGGTAAAAAAAGGACAAGCTGCCTTCAACGCCCCTTAAAAGAAATAAAGCTAGTACTATCACAAATAACGACTTAGGTCATTTATGACTGCTGTGATGTTTACATGTTTCTCCGACCTAACAAACCGAAACTTTGCTTAATTATACTGACACCACTTAGGCCAACAAACTCGACATGCGATGGCTCTCACGCTATGCTAAAAAGTTAGAGCTATTTGCATTGTAAATGACACATTTTTTATTTATGTGTTGGTTTTGAAAACATATAAATAAATGGCATTGTCACTTACAATGCCAATAGCTTAATCTCTCGCAAATACAAGACCTATTGCATTTGCACCCACACACACACACAGAGCCACACGCACAGCCACACACACAGAGCCACACGCACACACACACACACATAGATGTGGTGGATGTGGGGGTGGTGGATCTGGTGCTTGTGGATGTGGTGGTGGTGGTGGTGGATGTGGGGGTGGATGTGTTGGTGGATGTGGTGGTGGTGGTGGATGTGGTGGTGGATGTGGTGGATGTTGTGGTGGTGGATGTCGTGGTGGTGGATGTCATGGAAGTGGTGGTGGATGTGGTGGTGGATGTGGTGGTGGTGGTGAATGTGGTGGTGGATGTGGTGGTGGATGTGGTGGTGGTGAGTGTGGTGGTGGAAGTGGTGTTGGCGGTGGATGTGGTGGTGGTGAATGTGGTGGTGGATGTGGTGGGGTAGTTTGTAAGCTACAGCATATAATGTTACAAATCCAGAACATCTGAAACATACAGAAAAAATGCAAAGTAAAGGCTTTGGTGAGCGCGGGCAAGTGACCTCCATTGTTTTAGTCGTGGGTGGTGCATTTTTTTCAATATGCCAGTATAAGGGTGCCACTGAGACACAGCATCGTGTATTCAACGGCTTTACCAAGTGATGCAAACCACTGTTGTAGAGTCTGAGCGCTTCCAAATTTACATAGGATCGTATGAACCTAACGGGTAAAAAAAGGACAAGCTGCCTTCAACGCCCCTTAAAAGAAATAAAGCGCTTAGAGGCCTGCAGGTGATTGGGCGCGTTACAAATCAAAAATAACAATAACAATAACAAAAGAAATAAAGCGTGTACTAGCACAAATAACGACTTAGGTCATTTAGGACTGCTGTGATGTTTACATGTTTCTCCGACCTAACAAACCGAAACTTTGCTTTATTATACTGACACCACTTAGGCCAACAAACTCGACATGCGATGGCTCTCACGCTATGCTAAAAAGTTAGAGCTATTGGCATTGTAAATGACACATTTTTTATTTATGTGTTGGTTTTGAAAACATATAAATAAATGGCATTGTCACTTACAATGCCAATAGCTTAATCTCTCGCAAATACAAGACCTATTGCATTTGCACACACACACAGAGCCACACGCACAGCCACACGCACAGAGCCACACGCACACACACATAGATGTGGTGGATGTGGGGGTGGTGGATCTGGTGGATGTGGTGCTTGTGGATGTGGTGGTGGTGGTGGATGTGGGGGTGGATGTGGGGTGGATGTGGTGGTGGATGTGGTGGTGGTGGTGGATGTGGTGGTGGTGGATGTGGTGGTGGTGGATGTGGTGGTGGTGGATGTGGTGGTGGTGGATGTTGTGGTGGTGGATGTCGTGGTGGTGGATGTCGTGGTGGTGGATGTCGTGGTGGTGGATGTCATGGAAGTGGTGGTGGATGTGGTGGTGGATGTGGTGGTGGTGGTGGATGTGGTGGTGGATGTGGTGGTGGAAGTGGTGTTGGCGGTGGATGTGGTGGTGGTGGATGTGGTGGGGTAGTTTGTAAGCTACAGCATATAATGTTACAAATCCAGAACATCTGAAACATACAGAAAAAATGCAAAGTAAAGGCTTTGGTGAGCGCGGGCAAGTGACCTCTATTGTTTTAGTCGTGGGTGGTGCATTTTTTTCAATATGCCAGTATAAGGGTGCCACTGAGACACAGCATCGTGTATTCAACGGCTTTACCAAGTGATGCAAACCACTGTTGTAGAGTCTGAGCGCTTCCAAATTTACATAGGATCGTATGAACCTAACGGGTAAAAAAAGGACAAGCTGCCTTCAACGCCCCTTAAAAGAAATAAAGCTAGTACTAGCACAAATAACGACTTAGGTCATTTATGACTGCTGTGATGTTTACATGTTTCTCCGACCTAACAAACCGAAACTTTGCTTTATTATACTGACACCACTTAGGCCAACAAACTCGACATGCGATGGCTCTCACGCTATGCTAAAAAGTTAGAGCTATTGGCATTGTAAATGACACATTTTTTATTTATGTGTTGGTTTTGAAAACATATAAATAAATGGCATTGTCACTTACAATGCCAATAGCTTAATCTCTCGTAAATACAAGACCTATTGCATTTGCACCCACACACACACACAGAGCCACACGCACAGCCACACGCACAGAGCCACACGCACACACACACACACACATAGATGTGGTGGATGTGGGGGTGGTGGATCTGGTGGATGTGGTGCTTGTGGATGTGGTGGTGGTGGTGGTGGATGTGGGGGTGGATGTGTTGGTGGATGTGGTGGTGGTGGTGGATGTGGTGGTGGTGGATGTGGTGGTGGTGGATGTTGTGGTGGTGGATGTTGTGGTGGTGGATGTCGTGGTGGTGGATGTCGTGGTGGTGGATGTCATGGAAGTGGTGGTGGATGTGGTGGTGGATGTGGTGGTGGATGTGGTGGTGGTGGTGAATGTGGTGGTGGATGTGGTGGTGGATGTGGTGGTGGATGTGGTGGTGGTGGGTGTGGTGGTGGAAGTGGTGTTGGCGGTGGATGTGGTGGTGGTGGATGTGGTGGTGGATGTGGTGGGGTAGTTTGTAAGCTACAGCATATAATGTTACAAATCCAGAACATCTGAAACATACAGAAAAAATGCAAAGTAAAGGCTTTGGTGAGCGCGGGCAAGTGACCTCCATTGTTTTAGTCGTGGGTGGTGCATTTTTTTCAATATGCCAGTATAAGGGTGCCACTGAGACACAGCATCGTGTATTCAACGGCTTTACCAAGTGATGCAAACCACTGTTGTAGAGTCTGAGCGCTTCCAAATTTACATAGGATCGTATGAACCTAACGGGTAAAAAAAGGACAAGCTGCCTTCAACGCCCCTTAAAAGAAATAAAGCTAGTACTATCACAAATAACGACTTAGGTCATTTATGACTGCTGTGATGTTTACATGTTTCTCCGACCTAACAAACCGAAACTTTGCTTTATTATACGGACACCACTTAGGCCAACAAACTCGACATGCGATGGCTCTCACGCTATGCTAAAAAGTTAGAGCTATTGGCATTGTAAATGACACATTTTTTATTTATGTGTTGGTTTTGAAAACATATAAATAAATGGCATTGTCACTTACAATGCCAATAGCTTAATCTCTCGCAAATACAAGACCTATTGCATTTGCACCCACACACACACACAGAGCCACACGCACAGCCACACGCACAGAGCCACACGCACACACACATAGATGTGGTGGATGTGGGGGTGGTGGATCTGGTGGATGTGGTGCTTGTGGATGTGGTGGTGGTGGATGTGGGGGTGGATGTGGGGGTGGATGTGGTGGTGGATGTGGTGGTGGATGTGGTGGTGGTGGTGGATGTGGTGGTGGTGGATGTGGTGGTGGTGGATGTGGTGGTGGTGGATGTCGTGGTGGTGGATGTCATGGAAGTGGTGGTGGATGTGGTGGTGGATGTGGTGGTGGATGTGGTGGTGGATGTGGTGGTGGATGTGGTGGTGGTGGTGAATGTGGTGGTGGATGTGGTGGTGGATGTGGTGGTGGTGGGTGTGGTGGTGGAAGTGGTGTTGGCGGTGGATGTGGTGGTGGTGGATGTGGTGGTGGATGTGGTGGGGTAGTTTGTAAGCTACAGCATATAATGTTACAAATCCAGAACATCTGAAACATACAGAAAAAATGCAAAGTAAAGGCTTTGGTGAGCGCGGGCAAGTGACCTCCATTGTTTTAGTCGTGGGTGGTGCATTTTTTTCAATATGCCAGTATAAGGGTGCCACTGAGACACAGCATCGTGTATTCAACGGCTTTACCAAGTGATGCAAACCACTGTTGTAGAGTCTGAGCGCTTCCAAATTTACATAGGATCGTATGAACCTAACGGGTAAAAAAAGGACAAGCTGCCTTCAACGCCCCTTAAAAGAAATAAAGCTAGTACTAGCACAAATAACGACTTAGGTCATTTATGACTGCTGTGATGTTTACATGTTTCTCCGACCTAACAAACCGAAACTTTGCTTTATTATACTGACACCACTTAGGCCAACAAACTCGACATGCGATGGCTCTCACGCTATGCTAAAATCCATCAAGTGTCTGTCCTATGCTTTTTCTGGTTACATGGAAATGCATGTATAAACAGAGCATGTCACTTCCGTTCATATGATGCATCCTTGGTACTTGGTGCACGTCCTGTTTTGTTAGTGTCAGCCATGTGCTGACCAATTGAGTGCTTCACAAGGAGGGGATGGGCTGCTCCAAGACTGAACCTTATATTAAAAATACGAAACGCATTGTGAGGTATTGTACAGCGTTTTTCAATCTGTTTATGAAATGCATTGTACATTTCAAAAGATCTTTCTGCGTCAAAAATAAAAATAAGGTACAAAACAGTAAGGAACTTCAAGAGCAAAACAATGACTGCCTTCAGCAGCTACGGATAGTGTGAGTGGGCGACCCGACCATATAAACACCTGCCCGCCAACACCGAGGGCGAACTGTGGGACTAGCTCTGGGGCGAGCTGAGGCTCTCTGAACATCTGTCTGCGTCTGGGCATCCGAGGGGGCTCTGAAACGCGGCAGTATGTTAATGAATCCCACCATCAGAGCGGACATGTGACACGTTTTAAATCCTGTCATGGGGGTAGTGGGGGTGAGAGACAGTGGTGTACACCGCCTATCTGTTTTTGTTATTGTACAAAAGCAAGGGTTCCAAACCTTTCTTCAGTGAATTACGCAGCAGCTCCAGTTATGTCCTCTTAGCAATCACAGGACATATAAAAAATGCATAAACAGGTGGTACACTTTCGTGACATAGTACAACGCAGGTTCTGGTAAGTTATCGCAACCATACCCCTGCACTATAGTTCATTATCATGTCAGGTGCACCTATGGCATTATAGAAACATTACACTGTTATGTATTCTCGTCCCATTCCATTAAGGATAAATGTTTTATATATTGCCAATAACATTTTACAGGTCGATACTTTTACAACTGCTAATATACCTCTTAGTATGTGGCATAGGCTCTGTATAGTGTGCATGTGGATGTCATTGAATTATTAAATATGACACCCCCCCCCCCGGGATTGTGGTGGATCATGGTACATTCCCTATTGGTATTTAGTTGACATTGTCTATTACACCATGCAATAACCTATAACTTTTATGTTTCGATGGTATTTGGTGAGACAATATTACACCCTGCTCTACCCTATACCTTTTATATTACACCAATGCGCGAGAAACCAGCTGAGAACGAGAGAAAATAAAAGGTGATGAGAAAGAAAAGGGGTAAAAAGAGGACAGGTACGTGGTGGAGGGGGGAGGGGTGCACGAGGGGCAGGGGCTCAGGTGACCACAGTCCACCCCGCCGCCCCCCCTCCCCCCCGTTTTATCCTCACGCTGTACCATTTCTGGGTCTCACTTTGAATGGGCCGCAGCCTGGCGTGTCTCCCTAAGCCCCCTGCCCCTCGTGCACCCCTCCCCCCTCCACCACGTACCAGTCCTCTGCGGTTCTGGTTCTGGGCTGCTCAAGGCAGTCTCCGGGCGCACATCATATGCAGGCTGGGCAGGAACTCGGGTGCAGACTGGGGAGGGGTGCGCCTTTTTTTGGGGGGTGAGATTTTGCTTCGGGTGTGAACCCCCGCTTCACAGGTGAACGTTTACCCCTGAAATGCGCGCTCTTATATCAGGGGGTGAACTCTGTCTCCTGGTGTGTTCTTCGTTCCTCGGTCCCGTCTTCTGCCGAGATCCTCTTGTAATATCGGGGTGCACGTTTATTCCTGGGGTTGCATTATAGCTCCTATGATGCACTTTTGACCTGAGGTGCCGTCTCCTTCTAGAGCTGCACTACTATCTTGGGGTTTTCTCTTTTTCTGAGGTGCACTCTTGTTCCGGGGTGCTCTAATGTCCAACTGGTACCCCCTTGTTACCGAAGGCGCTCTTTTGCTGCTGGCCGCCACCCTGCTCTGGAGGAGCACTCTTACAGCTGTCGGTGCCTCTTGTTACCGAAGGCGCACTTCTGTCCCTGGCGCACTTTTTCTGCTGTCGCTATCTCTTGTTACCAAAGGCGCACTTCAGTCCCTGGCGCACTGTTGCTGCTGTCGCTATCTCTTGTTACCGAAGGCGCACTGTTGTCTCTGGTGCACTTTTGCTGCTGGCCGGCACCCTGTTCTGGAGAAGCACCTTTACAGCTTTCGGAACCTCTTGTTACCGACGGTGCACTTCTGTCCCTGGAGCACTCTTACAGCTGTCGGTGCCTCTTGTTACCGAAGGCGCACTTCTGTCCCTGGCGCACTTTTGCTGCTGTCGCTATCTCTTGTTACCAAAGGCGCACTTCTGTCCCTGGCGCACTTTTGCTGCTGTCGCTATCTCTTGTTACCAAAGGCGCACTTCAGTCCCTGGTGCACTTTTGCTGCTGTCGCTATCTCTTGTTACCGAAGGCGCACTTCTGTCCCTGGCGCACTTTTGCTGCTGTCGCTATCTCTTGTTACTGAAGGCGCACTTCAGTCCCTGGCGCACTTTTGCTGCTGTCGCTATCTCTTGTTACCGAAGGCGCACTGTTGTCTCTGGTGCACTTTTGCTGCTGGCCGGCACCCTGTTCTGGAGAAGCACCTTTACATCTTTCGGAACCTCTTGTTACCGACGGTGCACTTCTGTCCCTGGAGCACTCTTACAGCTGTTGGTGCCTCTTGTTACCGAAGGCGCACTTTGTACCTGGCTCACTTTTGCTGCTGGCCGGCACCCTCTTCTGGAGAAGCACCTTTACAGCTTTCGGAACCTCTTGTTACCGACGGTGCACTTCTGTCCCTGGAGCACTCTTACAGCTGTTGGTGCCTCTTGTTACCGAAGGCGCACTTTGTACCTGGCTCACTTTTGCTGCTGGCCGGCACCCTCTTCTGGAGAAGCACCTTTACAGCTTTCGGAACCTCTTGTTACCGACGGTGCACTTCTGTCCCTGGAGCACTCTTACAGCTGTTGGTGCCTCTTGTTACCGAAGGCGCACTTTGTACCTGGCTCACTTTTGCTGCTGGCCGGCACCCTGCTCCGGCGCACTACTGTCCCTGGCGTACTTTTACAGCTGTCAGTGCCTCTTGTTACCGACGGTGCACGTCTGTCCCTGGCGCACTTTGCCCTATCACGGACTTTTCCAGCATGCAGTTTCAATGGTTCAATGTGAAAATCTTCCAAGTAAAAACAGTGGTGTATTTTACATCAATGTTATCATATTTTTTTGATTATGAAAGGATTATATGGGTTTTTCAATTGCCTTTGGATTACTTTTTGGGTATTGAACACAGCCCCATTACTCCCTCCCCTCCTACCTCTTCACATTGTGTTTTATTGTATTTGACTGTGTTGTTGCATTTACGTAGTGCTTTGGGAAGAGAAGTAAAGAAGAGAGGAGAGGTGAGGAAGGGAAGGGAAGGGAAGGGAAGGGAGGGGAGAGGAGAAGATAGGAGAGGAGAGAGAAGGGTGTGAGAGAGAATGAAGACGGGACGAAAGGAAGAGTTAAGGAATGTGGGTTGAATTGAAGTAGCTGCCTGTGCTTTGTCAGAGTCATTCAACACCTACACATTCTGCCAGGTTTGAGACGTCACCTCACCGCCACATCTGTCCTTAGTTTCTGATTGCATGTGTTGTGTAAACTGTTTGCCCTGCTATTTGCACACTGCTGCTGCCTGTGCCGGAGTGCACGAGCTGATAGGATACCGAGTAACGTAATCGTGCTTTCTATGGTTTTCTGGAATGTGGGCAGTACATAGGTTTCCTTTGAACTATGGCAGATTGTGTTCTCGCGGCATTATCACAGCGCCCCACCTTGTGCCTGTGGCTGACAATAGGACGCAAGAGTGCGAGCATTCCAGGAGGGCAGCGCGCGCCCCTCCCTCCGCGTCACTCTCCCGCCTAAACAGCTGTTGAGAGATAAACCCGCAGCAGTCTTCAGGGCGACGCCTCGTCCCTGTCACAAGATGTGCTGCAGCAAATGTCCTTGTTCGTGAGCACATACCTGGCCTCTCAGCGCGTGAGAAAGTGAAGAATGCAGTCTGCCTTCTCATATTTATTGCAAACCAACAAAATGTGCCCCCTCACTCAATCACTTCAATATTATTTCAGGACCAAATAGACATGGACGTTAAATCTGGTCCGGTATCTTTATTTATACCTTTTATGACTGATTATTTCAAAAATTATTTCATATGGCAACAGGAGAATACAACAAACACAATTATTTACAAATAACGCTAAACTACATTAACACGATACTACTGACACACTCTGTGAACAATATTTATATGTGACATCCCAATGACAATACAATACTAAACTATAACCATCACCACTAGACAGTTTTATACAGCCAAATCAAAATTACAGACAAATCAAAAAACATGGAAAGAGCCAATTCAATACAAGAGAAAAAGCGTGAGGCAGGTATAATTCATAATACACAATCAATGTATATCATTAACTCTTGCTGGATTGCCGACGCGTTTCAAGTTTGGGCATGAAGTTTCCAAACTATCATCAGGGCTCTTGTGATTTTTCTGTTGGAATGTAAAAAACAACCTGTTTTAATACAACCAAATGGCCTCTTCTGTGAAAGAAGAACCGTTTGAATGGGATTAAAAGTACCTCAACGTTAGTGATCGGTTGGCCTGTATGGGTTTCTATAACTGGACCAAATCCTTAATTCAGGACACAACCAGGATAACTTCAGTGGCAGCACCAACCTGGGAAAAGAGGTGTTGCCTTTATTTAACATGTGGTCCCTTAGGAATAGAATATCATCCTGCATTCTCTTTCCAACACCTTGAAAATATTGAAAAGAATATTGTCATACCTTTAGTGGTTCAAATTTGTGGCCACAAAAAGGGAGGGGGGGTTTTCTGGGAGGCAGAGGATTAACTCTTCTTTTGATCCTGCATGGGAAATATGCACCCATTTAGCATAAATACAAATGCGTAAAAGTGTCCTTTTCTTAAAACGAAAACGAAAAATCGTGTTGTCATACCTTTCACGATCTTCCGATATAAGGCGGCAGGAATTTCTACCCTGTATCTGTAAGAGCAATAGACTAAATCAATGCGCGCTTTTGGTTTTTATCCAAGCTACACATAACGTTGTAGCATAAATCATAACCTATTAGGTGTGCCAGAATGAAGTGTACCTTTGTTTATTGTTGTCAACTCGCCGCGCTTCCAGTCAGCAACCCCAGCCGGGGCACCCGCGGAGCACAGCGACTCGATTCCGCTCTGTATTCAACAGTCACGTACCGTCGTGATCTGGAAAGAAGCGCGGGAGATTAGTATACAGATTACCCAGCCCACGGCAGTCTCTTGGCGGATACACCAAACTCCTAAGAAACGCTTACCTCCAACCTCTTTGTACAACTAGGGACCGGCGCTTCTCACTCACTACTAGCTAGAAGTGGCGGCGGCCATTTTTACATTCTTAAAGTAACACTGCAGAAGCACCCTTCTGGGTCCAAGGTGCATTCTGGGATTTGCGGTGCAAAGCCCATTCTGATGTACTAGGGTCAATCCGGGGTGGATTTGATGGCAAACAACAGGTGAATTCAGTCTCTACAGTG
Organism: Lissotriton helveticus; assembly: GCF_964261635.1. NCBI lineage: Eukaryota > Metazoa > Chordata > Amphibia > Caudata > Salamandridae > Lissotriton > Lissotriton helveticus. Next base: position 484,389,354 of record NC_136060.1, read on the forward strand.
CTAAAAGGTACCTCATTTTATGGCAAACGACGAGTGGATTTAGTCTGTATAATGCTATATGGTGCACAATTTTCCCATGTGTTATTCATGAAGGGAGCAAGAACGTGGCAACGCTGCAGTGTGACACAAAGTCTCAGATTCTTGACAGTTCAGACATATTGTTGAGGCCAGTCATGATGCAATTAAATTTCAAAATTAGATATGCCTCTTTTGTCAGTAACATTTTATCAATGTCAGCAGGGCGCTGTACGTGACTCATGGTGTGTAAAACAGTCCACTTGAAATCATTTTCATTGTGGGACATTTCGATGAAATGTTCTACCACTGGGGCTGTTAGTATTCTTTTTTTGATTCTTGATCTGTGCTGTCCTATTCGGAGATTTACCTGCTGGTTTGTCTTCCCTATATATAGCCTAGGACAGGGGCAGATAAGAGCATAAACCACATTTTTGGTTTTACAATTTGAAAAACCTGGATGTTTCCATTTTGTTCCATGATGCTCAAATTCGCTACCCTCAATGGTGCTACTGCATGAAACACAGTTCCCGCACCTATGGTGTCCCTCTAACGGTTTCATATCCCATAGGGCTCGAAGATCTTGTTTCGGTGGTGGCCTAGGGAGATCTGCTCGCACAATGTGTTGACCCAAACTACGGTTCTTTTTGTACGCAAAGATTGGGCGTTGGAAAGGGCATTCTAGCTCCTCTAGCAGGTGCCAGTTCTTGAGGACTGTCTGCCTCAGCTTATGAGTGTCCGGCCCAAAGGTGGTCACGCACACCAACCTGTCCAATTCCTTTTTCTCATTTGTTTGTAATAGGGTTTCACGTGGGGTACAGCGTGCCCTCTTAAATGAATTCCTAAGGAGCTTCCTGGGGTAGCCTCTATGAATCATTTCATTACAAAATGTCTGGGCATGATGGTCATAATCGCCAAGCTCCGAGCAATTCCTTCGGATGCGTAGCATTTGCCCATAGGGCAAATTGGCCTTCAGACTTCTTGGGTGGTAGCTTTTGTGGTGGAGGATGGTATTCTTGTCAGTCGCTTTTTTAAACAGTGATGTTTTAAGTTTGCCCTCCTCACAGGTGACCTCGACGTCCAGAAACGTCATTTTTGTGGTACTTGTTTCGATGGAAAATTTAATATCCGGGTGTCTGTTGTTAATCCATTCATGGAACTCTAGAAGTTCAATCTGGCTCCCCTGCCACAGGAGCCAGATATCATCAATGTATCGCCACCATTGAAGGATGTTCGCCTTATAAGGGTTGTTATTGTCTACAAACAGAGCCTCATATTGTGCCATATAGAGCACTGCCATTTCTGGGGCATAAGGACACCCCATGGCAGTGCCCTTGATTTGCATATAAAACACTCGCACATACCTGGCTGTACGTGGACCTTCTGGACGGCGTGCGGATCGCCTTTGCCTCTGATTTCACGCCTCGCGGAACCCGCTGCGCGGGTCCCGCTTCGCCAAGGGGCGCCTGGAACTTGGGAGCTGCCGCTGCCGCTGTTGGGACAGACCAGGGTAAATTGGCTGTGAGGGCTGCGAGCAGGAGGGGCTGGACTCAGTTTCCCAAGAGTCACAGCTCAGCTCCGCCCGCAACACCTGGGCCACTCTCCCTCATCGCCCCGCCCTTAGCTGACCAGTGAAAGCTGCCGGATTCCTCTCTCTACGTGGGACAAACACTCGCACATACCTGGCTGTACGTGGACCTTCTGGACGGCGTGCGGATCGCCTTTGCCTCTGATTTCACGCCTCGCGGAACCCGCTGCGCGGGTCCCGCTTCGCCAAGGGGCGCCTGGAACTTGGGAGCTGCCGCTGCCGCTGTTGGGACAGACCAGGGTAAATTGGCTGTGAGGGCTGCGAGCAGGAGGGGCTGGACTCAGTTTCCCAAGAGTCACAGCTCAGCTCCGCCCGCAACACCTGGGCCGCTCTCCCTCATCGCCCCGCCCTCACCTATTACCCAATTGTATCCAAGGCCATAAGTTAGCACACGAATACCGCTGCGCGGGAGCGTCCCGGGAGAAGCCCGGGACAAGGGCGGGACCGTCTGTGGCCGTCCGGGGCCGCAGGAGGCCGGGCTGGGCCAGGTCTCTAACGATTGGACTAGAATATTATTGTTTTAGGTAAAATTTGCTTAGTATTCATATCTGTTACCCTTTTAGGTTTTAGCTGTTTTTAACCTGTTATTTATTGATAACTCTCATCTAACCACATAGTTTGTTAAAGAATGTCTTCTTCCACTCCAAATACCCTCCCTGATCGTGTGGGTGTCTCTATACTTGGCCCCTTGGATAGATTCTTTACCAAAGCTACAAAAGATATTGATCGTGAGCTATTACTGGCAGAAAAAAGGGCCGAACGGCGCTTATCAGTAGAGGCTGTTAAAAGACAGGTTCCTTCTGCTAATAGAGGCGTACTTTCTGTATCCATAGTAGAATCGCCGGACATAGATGTAGAACTTTTTAATACTGATGGGATTCCGCAAATTTTCCAGGATAATCCCCCACTTCAGGGGGGTCAAGGTATGATGGTGACCATTTTGAGTGATTCGTCCATGGCTACCACTGATAATCTTATAGATCTTAATACCCCATTACTCCAGGAAACTAATACTCATTGCCCTATTAATGTAAATGTTATTCCGCCCCCCTTGAAGTTACAAACAGAGGTTGTTAGCTTGTTGCCTTCCCCTCCTTCTCCAGAAACAACTGAGACACACCATGGTCAGAAGCGTAAAAATGGTGTCTCTTCGCCAGCAAGGAAGAGGAGAAGGCGGGGAAACAAAAATAAAAATAGGTCTCTCAATCCATGGAAACCCTCTGAGATGGCATCTCCAAGACCTCCGTTGCCAGTGGAATTGGGGAACGCCATGTCAGAGGGAAAAACAGAAACACAAATAATTGCAGACGGGGAGAGTAATAAAAGCTATAGTGCCGAGCTATTGAAAGCATTTGAAAAAATGTTAAAATCATTTGTTTTACCGCTTGTAGAAAGGTTAAAGACGATAGAAAAAAAACTGGACTCCCTCCTTTCTCAACCAATACCCCGAGATAATGTAGTGTTACCTATCTTGGTTGCTGATCATGGTGATCAAAATACCAATAAATCTCTTAGTCAGCAAAATCCCCCCAACAAATTACAGAAACCAGTTGTTGATAAAAATAGTTTATCTTTGACAAATACGCAAGTAATTGGTGTAGAAAAAGGGAAAGTACCTGCGGCTGTCCTAAAACCTACAGAACAGAAGAAAGCGACTAATCTGGAAATGTCGCAAAATGGTAAAGTTAAATTGCAATATAAAAATACGGTACAATTACCTCCAGATTCGTATGGTTTTGTTATTGTATTAACTGGAGTCCCAATTGTTGGGGAGAAGGAAATTGAATCAAATAGAAGTTTAAAAAATAAAGTAATACACTGGTTGTCCGTGAATAGACCACTACCAGCATACTTGAATGGGGACATTGTATCTGTTAGGAGGTGTCAATGGATAGGCATACGTCCCAAGGATATAGATGGGGATTTGATCATAGTGAATTTTAAGGACCAGAAGGTGGTATCCTTTATAAACGATTGGTGTGTTGGTAGTACTGAAGGCGGTGTTTCTACACGTGGTTTGACATATTTCTACCCAGAGAATATGATGTTCTCATCCAAAGAACGGCAGAGATATGGTTTAAATACCAACTATTATCAAAAACCACCTATAGAATACTCAGCCTTCGACTATAAAAATAGAAATACTAGATTCCATACCTCAGCCAATCATCGAAATTCCTACTTTGATTCAAATAGCCAATATCGGATCGATCCAAGGGAACACTGGAATATTCCATTGTCTAATATGTTCTATCCCCTGACCCCTCTAAATTTGAATGATTGACTCCCTGTATTTAAACATCCCCTACATGATTCTGGGACAATAGAAGGGGATAGTATGTCCCCTCCAAGAGATGTAAATAGCAGTGAGAACTTGGAAATGAGGAGTGATAAAAAGGACACCTATCAAATTGGGGTATATGAGGTCATCAACCCAGGGGTTAATATCGAAGAAATTGAGACAGGCCAATGTGGCCAAGAGCATTCTTTGGTTAAATTGGTAGTGGAAAAAGAGGGTACTTGTGAAAAGGCTCTAAAAACTTCTGAAAGGATTGGTAATTTCCGTGTACTTTCATGGAATATAGCAGGTTTTGCCCATAGGGTGGAGGATTTGGTATGGGCAGAGTATGTGGATTCTTTTGATTTGGTTTGTCTCCAGGAGACCTGGAGTATAGTGGATCTTAGTTTGGATGGTTTTCAGGCTTTTAACACCTTAGCGATACCATCAAACTCAGGGCGAGCAAAGGGTGGAATGATGACAGCAATCTCTGTAAAACATAATTCAATAACCGTTAATCTTGTGGTGGAAAGTACTTGGTACCAGCTGTTTATTATTAAGAATCTTTTTAGAGAGACTGTTCTCCTTATCAACTGGTACTATAATATATTTGACCCAAATAAAACAGAAATTATTGAAAATTTGTATGAAGAGATTGTTAAAGTAAGAAACAAAGTCTTTCCTTTACTCATTATGTGGTTGGGTGATTTTAACTGTGAGCTGTGTAAATTTAGTGGGTCTAAAGCATGTGGGCTGATGGACTTAGATAATCATCCTATGGTCCATTTTTCACACACAAAACAAGGCGAGGCCCTAAACAGCATTTTAGTAAATAATAATTTATTTATTCTTGATATGAATAGTTTTATGGGTAATAAGAATATGAATACGACTATTCCTTCTTTTCAGGGCACAAGAGGCAGATCTAGCACAATTGACTTTGCGATAGTATCCATGGGTTTCTTTAGCTACCTAAATGACTTTAAAATTGAGGTAAACCCGGCTAGCGATCATAACCCCCTAACCCTGAGTCTCACTATTGCTGCTGATTTAAAGCTGTATCAGGAACAACCAGTAGCATATAGCAAGAATCAGGGCATTACTGTAAAATGGAATAAAGTAGCCGTGGAGGAATTGGAAAAGAGTATTTTTAATGAAAACATGGCTCAGATAGACATATGTCTATCATCCAATCCCGACCCAGTGCATATAATCAGGAGCTTCGAGAAGCTAATGGAAAATGTAGCTACACATTTACTAGTAAAGGAGGGGGGGAAGAAGCATGATCCTGGACCCAAATGGTTTAACGCAGAATGCTCTGCTGCCCAAACTACTTTGGCTAAAGCCCTGCGTATAAAACCTAGAGATGGAAGTATGGTTGTATTAGCTAGGAAACAATATAGGCAGGCAATTAAAAAAAGGAAAAATGAATTGAGGTTTAAAGCTTGGGAAGATTTAGACAAGGCATCTGACTTAAGGGACAATAGACTCTTTTGGGAAGTTATAAATAGGCCCTTTTTAAAATCAGGGGAAGAAAATACAATGCGAGTTCACCTACCAGAAGAAACTTGGGTAACTCATTATAACAAAATCTTTAACCCCAAAGAGATATTATATAATATTGACCTGGAGGAGGATGATTCCCGCTATTTTAATATGGACTCTGCTAAGAAGCTGAGTGAGTCAATTACGCTTGCTGAAGTAATGTTAACTCTGACTTTGGGGGCAGCTTCAAAGGCCCCAGGCCCTGATTCAGTACCTTTAGATCTTTTTAAAACTAATCAAGAGTTTTGGTGTCCCCTACTTATGAATGTATTCAAGGCAATAATAACTGGCCCCATTCCAATTTCATGGAAAGAGGCTGTTTTGGTCCCAATTTTTAAAAAAGGCGACAAGTATGACCCAAGATGCTATCGGCCGATATCACTAATAGACTCAACATGTAAGTTGATGGGTCGGGTGATACTGGCACGGTTGGAAACATGGGCGGAGTCTTCAGGGGTGATTGTAGAATCCCAATATGGTTTTAGGAAAGGGAAGGGAACCACTGAGCAGTGTCTGAACCTTGCTTTGATTATGGGCAAGTACATGGGTGCCAAGAATGGCTCTATACACTTGGCATTCATGGACTTGTCCAGCGCCTTTGATACGGTGTGCAGGGAAAAATTGTGGCGCATGATGGCCTCCATGGGTTTTGAAGAACCTCTGGTGACCCTGCTCCGCAGGCTGCACACTGCTACAACGGTAAGGGTCAGATATGGCCGCGGTGGGGAAAAATCAAAATCAATTTTATCCACTGAAGGCGTCCGACAAGGATGCATTTTAGCACCTTTTTTATTCCTGATTTATACAAATGGATTGGAGGGTTTTTTGTTAGAGACATCTGCTGATTTTCCAAAAATAAATGGAAAAAGAGTCCCAATGTTGTCTTATGCTGATGACACTGTTTTAATGACACTTACCCCAAACAGTATGCAGATTTCATTGAATGCTTTTGATACATTCATGGGCAATTTAGATTTAGGTGTTAATTTTACAAAATCTTTTGCCATGACTTGTGGTCCTAAAAATGTGAAGACACGGAAATATATGGTAAAGAATGCTAATATTGAGAAGGTGGATAACTTTTGTTATCTGGGTAACCTTTTCAATAAAAAATTGAGTTGGGAACCTTTATTAACAGCAAGGGTTCAGAAGGCTGCCCAGTTAATCGAAGCTCTTTTCCGCTTTTCTAGCAAATTGGGCCAGCGCCGTGTTGCGGAAATTATATTACTATATAAGGCCAAATGTGTCTCTGTTTTGACCTATGGTTCAGGGGTGTGGGGTTCGGACAAATGTGGAAAAATGCAAATTTTGGAGAATAAGTTTGTTAAACGTTTGTTATGTGTGCCACTGAGTACATCTAATATATTTTGCCATGAGGAAGTTGGCATTGAATTCATAAGTGACATTATTCATGTTGCCCCATTGTTATTATGGGCAAAGGTTTGGCAATCAGAAAATTTGAAACTAACAAAAGATATTATCCAAGATTGTCAAAAACTTGATTACTATACCCAAATCCCGTGGATAAGATATGTTAAAGAGACCTTCTTTAAGATAGGTCTAGGAAAAATGTATACAAACCCAGAACTACTTGGTAGGGATACCAAGGAGATTATTAAGAAAGCCTTTAAATCTAGCCTGGGTTCTCTTGTGACAAATGATAGTCTACTGAGCGTACAAGGAAAACCGGCTCACCAGTTTTATTTGTCATATATTATGAACACACAATGGCGTTTTTATTTAACAAGATTTCGACTAGGTACCCTGCATTTTTTGTTTGCTTTCCCTAAACAGGGGGGATGGTGGGAAAAGTTACCCAACTGCCCTTGTAATAATAAGGTGTCGCAAAATACTCTCCATCTTTTGTTTTTTTGTACCCTGTATAAAGTTCCAAGAAATGTTTTTCTTAAACCTTTATTGGCATCATTTCATACACGCTATTATAAAGAAGCGTATGATTGTTTGTTGTCCCTATCAACTGTACATATTTGTAATTCCGTTTTAAGTTTTATCAGATCAGCTCTGGTGATTCGGAACAGATACTGATGACATTCGGTTTTTCAGAAAAGCTTGTAAATATGTAAAATGTTTGGTTAATTCTATTTGTTTTTAAAAATTTTTGTCATGTTTACTTTTATGGTTTCTATGTGAAATCGAAATAAAGTTTTTGAAACTGAACTGCATATAAAACTGGCCATTGAATGTAAAGAAATTCTTCTGTAGAGCAATAGCTGCAAGTCTAAGGATAAATGCAGTAGGCACCCTGTGGGGCCTTTCTCTTCTGTCCAAAACTAATTCGATGACCTCCAGCGCCTCCTCCTGGGGAATTTGAGTATACAACGATGTAACGTCCATCGTTGCCATGATCTGTTTAGATGAATCAAAGTCGATACCCTCCACTTTAGTTAAAAAGTCGGTCGTATCCCTGAGATATGATTTTACCTCCGTCAAAAAGGGCTTCAAAAAGAAATCCACATACTTGGATAGTCGCTCTAAGCAGGAATCGACTCCCGAAACAATCGGGCGTCCAGGTGGCTCTGAGGGTAGCGAATTTGAGCATCATGGAACAAAATGGAAACATCCAGGTTTTTCAAATTGTAAAACCAAAAATGTGGTTTATGCTCTTATCTGCCCCTGTCCTAGGCTATATATAGGGAAGACAAACCAGCAGGTAAATCTCCGAATGGGACAGCACAGATCAAGAATCAAAAAAAGAATACTAACAGCCCCAGTGGTAGAACATTTCATCGAAATGTCCCACAATGAAAATGATTTCAAGTGGACTGTTTTACACACCATGAGTCACGTACAGCGCCCTGCTGACATTGATAAAATGTTACTGACAAAAGAGGCATATCTAATTTTGAAATTTAATTGCATCATGACTGGCCTCAACAATATGTCTGAACTGTCAAGAATCTGAGACTTTGTGTCACACTGCAGCGTTGCCACGTTCTTGCTCCCTTCATGAATAACACATGGGAAAATTGTGCACCATATAGCATTATACAGACTAAATCCACTCGTCGTTTGCCATAAAATGAGGTACCTTTTAGCACTGTAGAGACTGAATTCACCTGTTGTTTGCCATCAAATCCACCCCGGATTGACCCTAGTACATCAGAATGGGCTTTGCACCGCAAATCCCAGAATGCAGCTTGGACCCAGAAGGGTGCTTCTGCGGTGTTACTTTAAGAATGTAAAAATGGCCGCCGCCACTTCTAGCTAGTAGTGAGTGAGAAGCGCCGGTCCCTAGTTGTACAAAGAGGTTGGAGGTAAGCGTTTCTTAGGAGTTTGGTGTATCCGCCAAGAGACTGCCGTGGGCTGGGTAATCTGTATACTAATCTCCCGCGCGTCTTTCCAGATCACGACGGTACGTGACTGTTGAATACAGAGCGGAATCGAGTCGCTGTGCTCCGCGGGTGCCCCGGCTGGGGTTGCTGACTGGAAGCGCGGCGAGTTGACAACAATAAACAAAGGTACACTTCATTCTGGCACAACTAATAGGTTATGATTTATGCTACAACGTTATGTGTAGCTTGGATAAAAACCAAAAGCGCGCATTGATTTAGTCTATTGCTCTTACAGATACAGGGTAGAAATTCCTGCCGCCTTATATCGGAAGATCGTGAAAGGTATGACAACACGATTTTTCGTTTTCGTTTTAAGAAAAGGACACTTTTACGCATTTGTATTTATGCTAAATGGGTGCATATTTCCCATGCAGGATCAAAAGAAGAGTTAATCCTCTGCCTCCCAGAAAACCCCCCCTCCCTTTTTGTGGCCACAAATTTGAACCACTAAAGGTATGACAATATTCTTTTCAATATTTTCAAGGTGTTGGAAAGAGAATGCAGGATGATATTCTATTCCTAAGGGACCACATGTTAAATAAAGGCAACACCTCTTTTCCCAGGTTGGTGCTGCCACTGAAGTTATCCTGGTTGTGTCCTGAATTAAGGATTTGGTCCAGTTATAGAAACCCATACAGGCCAACCGATCACTAACGTTCAGGTACTTTTAATCCCATTCAAACGGTTCTTCTTTCACAGAAGAGGCCATTTGGTTGTATTAAAACAGGTTGTTTTTTACATTCCAACAGAAAAATCACAAGAGCCCTGATGATAGTTTGGAAACTTCACGCCCAAACTTGAAACGCGTCGGCAATCCAGCAAGAGTTAATGATATACATTGATTGTGTATTATGAATTATACCTGCCTCACGCTTTTTCTCTTGTATTGAATTGGCTCTTTCCATGTTTTTTGATTTGTCTGTAATTTTGATTTGGCTGTATAAAACTGTCTAGTGGTGATGGTTATAGTTTAGTATTGTATTGTCATTGGGATGTCACATATAAATATTGTTCACAGAGTGTGTCAGTAGTATCGTGTTAATGTAGTTTAGCGTTATTTGTAAATAATTGTGTTTGTTGTATTCTCCTGTTGCCATATGAAATAATTTTTGAAATAATCAGTCATAAAAGGTATAAATAAAGATACCGGACCAGATTTAACGTCCATGTCTATTTGGTCCTGAAATAATATTGAAGTGATTGAGTGAGGGGGCACATTTTGTTGGTTTGCAATATATAGGGTCCAGCCCTCCCTCAGCCCCGCAAAGGACCTAACTCCTTTCTGTTCTCATATTTATAGCATGAGAGGCTGGGAAAAAACGCCTAGGACCCGGTTCACAAAAACTTCACTTTTGTGAATGCAAAATACCATGGTCACAAGTTACATTTACAACAAGTCAGGTCCCGGGCCGGCAGCCAATCACAGCGCGGCCCGGGAAATGATGTCACGGGGGTGTCCCGGGCCGGCAGCCAATCACAGCGCGGCCCGGGACACACGGCAACAAGGGGCGGGACTTAAAAAAAGAGTCAGAAACGCCCATGATTCGCGTTCTGACCGGGAAAGAGTGATGGACAACCATGTCTTCCAATGGCTAGCCTCCATTTATGGAGCTAGCCAATGGAAGAAGGGGCGGTTTCAAGTCCCCACTACTGAGATAACATTTGATTTCGCCCTGGGCGGAGAACTGCTTTGCAGTGCTACGGCCAGGGCGAAACCTAAAAATACAAATCTAAGGGATACTCCGGGAGTATGGGACATTCATTTTGAAAGTCAAACACCACCCAACCTATTCCACATTGCTAGATTTCATTTCTTTGTAAGGGAAAACTGCACTGCGTCTGCTATAATAAATCCCTCTTGTTACGTTGCTTTAATTTACTACTTGTCTGTTGAGTGGCTGGCTCCCATTGTAGCTTTTGCCAGTTTTCCCCCTTTTTACACATTCTTGTCCCTATTTAGCCATATTATCTTTATATCTAAGTTAATTCAGCTCTATTCATCTCTTAAAAATTAAGTTTGATAGTAGTTTCTGGGTTTAGGCATTCATTTTGAGGGAATGGTCTAGTTTTTGGTGCTCCTGTCACCTAACCTGTGTATGTTATCTGTGTAATCTCATCCTCCTATTTGTGCTTTCTGTTATATACGGAGCATTTGCATGTCACTCACCCAAACCAGCATAGATCCCTTTGTGTTGATGCCCATGACTGCTAAAACCAAACGCCTTAAACATAAACTTCACTGGTGCAACTGGAGTATCGGGGAACCACCTGAAGATATGCTGTATAGCTATGTGGCGGTCTGCCTTAGAAGTTTAATTATGCACTTATCTGGAAACATTGGTTTTGGGGAGATATGGGCCTAGCTTTTTTAAACCCAGTTTGACATGTTTTATTTCCACATAATAGAGCTTATAAAGTGGCACTTATTTTATTAGGGCTATTATTTGTACTTGTAGCCATCTCAGTGATATTCACATTAGAGAAGTTCTTGCAAAGCTACTTCAACAGTGCCAGAAAATGTTTGGTCAGTTGACACTTCCTATGATGTCACTTGCTGTGATACTACATCTCAAGCAAATTAGAGGGGCCTCCCATGTTCCTATCCTGCCCGAGGCCCCACAAATCCTAGGACAGGCCCTGGTTAGCAGGTCTTGTGCTTGAATGTCTTAAATGTTTGATAAAAGAAATTGGAGTTATCCAAGTCGAATGATGGAGAGGACTGGACTACACCAGAATTTGAAAATATTTTATGTTATGTCTTTGGCACCTGCATAGCATTCATTCTGCTGCTGGCAGTGACTTGACTTTTTAGTTGATTCCCAACTGACTGAGTGGGTGGTCTTTTGGGCTAGTCTTGGGAACGTCTTCAAGATACAACTGAAAACCCCAAGCCTACTGCTCTTTTTTGAGGTACTAACATGCTGTGAAAACATGAACTTCTATGCCACCAACGCCACACATGCATCCCTTTTACTTGGGGCATATTCAATGTGGTCAGGTTTCTTTCCCCTGGGCCCGTGGGAGAGCTTTCTGTGGCCGTTCCAAGACATCCCGGCCTGTGGACTGTAAACCGGCAGGGATGGGACACAGTAGGATTGACTTCATGTAGAATAGACTCTGAAAACTGAAGTTAGGCAGTAGGGCTATCTGTGTGTCCAAGAACCAGCTTACTGGGGCACACACACCGTGGGTACTTACCGTACAGGCTGCTCTTGGTATCTTGATACTTCGATGCTGTTAATGCAGTTCCTTTATCTTTGCAACTTGTGGCCCATGCTGACGGATTCTGACTGGATATTGTCTGAAACCACACTGTGTGCTTGCAGCATAGCTGGAATCAGAGTAAGTCTTTATCAGTGCTCTTGGGTGCATTTTTCACATTTCTCTGTGGTGTATTACATTGCTCTACGGCAAGTCTTTCACTAAAAAAAACTTGGCCCGGAGAACTGTGAAAGACTTGGGGTCTGATTTTGAGTTTTGCACATGGATGAATGCCTATCGGGGCAAAGTATAGTGGATTCTGTGACCCTGACAGACATCTCGCCCATCAAAATTAGAGATGTCCTCAGGCTCCACAGACTTCTCTGCATGTTGACAGGAATCGCTATGAGGGCTGTTCCTGTCAATGTAGGAAAGGTTTGACAGCGTTTACCACCAGCCAAGACGGATGGCCATCAAACTTTTGAAAAGTTTTTTGTTTTTCAAAAACAAAGTCCTAAAGTTGGAGTTTGCTTTGGAAAAACAGAAAACTAATGACCCCACCAGGGTTTCTCCTGCAGTGGCAGACTAAATGAAAGGCAATAGACTGTCCAACCTAAATAAGTCACACAATACAGGGTCCTTTCTCATGCGGCACCTAAACTGCCAGGCCATTATAGCAAGTATTCCATTGGCAGAGCCAATCAGGACTGCGTTGATGGAATACTAAACGGTCCTCCCATCTCTAAATGAGGTGGGCGGACCGAGGGTTTGCTGGGCCATTGCATTTTTCAACCAAGTATCTTGTCTGTCAAACTCTAATTCAGGTCTTTACTTTTAAGTAATTCAATGGATTCCAACCTTACTACTAGAGTTGCTTGGTAGGTCTTTGAAAGTGCTCCAGAGTAAGTCTTTTGCGGTGCTCTAGGGTAAGTTTTTCGCAGTCTCCTGTGAAAACGCCTGTATAGTCTTTTTGGTTTTTTGTTTCGGAATTTATAGAGTGCACAGTGACTCGAAGTGATCATGACGCTAAGACTCACAGAGAGAAGGTAGAATACCCGGAAGGAATTGTGACAGATCCAAAGGCCCTCCTACAAAGCCAGGTTTCAATGAGCACCTAAAGATATCCAGAGCAGACAATGAAGGAATATCAAAAGGGAGAGAGCTCCATACTCTGGGAGGCAGGACCAAGAAACTGCGACCACGTATCCTAGATTTAGAAAAGTGAGTGACAACCAGTAGATTAGGGTATATCTAATTAAACATTTAGCAAGGAGATATAGTTCTTAGCCATGGAGAGACTTGAAAACTAGACAACACGCGTTAAACTGGATCCACTGGACAACTGGGAGCCAATGAAGTTACCTTATTAACGGGCAGGTGTGCGACCTTAATGAAGCCATACACGTCATCCTTGCCGCCGCATTCAGAGGAAGCTGAAGGTGCCTGAAGTCCTTTTGGTAGTTCTAAATTGATGATATTAGCATAATCAAAATGGCCCCTAATACCCGCTGCTATTATTGTTTTCGTGACATCAGCAGAGAGCTATAACTTCAGTTTCTTTAAAGTGCAAGGCATGAAAACGCCTTTAGACACCACAGTGCTGATCATTGGTTTCAGAGACAAATGTTGTTCTACTAAGATGCCTAAAGATGTTCTACCCCTTAAGGTGTAAGGAGAGTGCCCTTCAGTGGCAGAAGAGAATCAACCAGGCTGTGGGGTTCCAGTTAAAGCCCACCACTTCAGTCATATCTGCATTCATCTTCAAACAGTTTGCCCTCATCCAGCTACAGATAAAGCCCCTCAAATCCTGGTACAGGACATGAGACCTATGATGGTCCTCTAAGTAGAGGAGCATCTGAGGATCCTCAGGATAATTGAACATCCAGCATCCTCTGTCGACTCGCTCCTTGATCAAAGGGTGTAAATAGATATTGAACAAATGGTATAAAGAGCAATGGTCCTAGACTTTTAAGCGCTACAATTTAGTTGTAAAAACCATTCAATAGTAAAAAAAAATACATATGATCTATATACAGGCCTATTTGTAAAACTGGTGCTACTGTGAACCGTGACCAGTTTACTAAAAATACTAAGCTGATTGTTTGCTGAATTTGCTTTCTAGATTCCCCTCCTTTATATCTATCTTATTTCATAAGCACTATTCTCCTTCGCACTCCCTCTGGAGCAACCTTTCTTTAAACAATGAATATGGTGATCTGTTATAAAGAAATATAAACAGCCACTATTAGAGCAATACTGGGTGCTCTGTGTTCTTTGAGTATATACATGTTTGCATATTGTAGGAATTGGTGGTACATTAATGATCCAATGTTAAATTGTATATGTATCATATGTATGTTTTTGGACTATTGATTGGTTTTTACAACTTAATTGTAGCGCTTAAAAGTCTAGGACCATTGTTCTTTATACCAATTATTACCCAGGTCCATGGACAATTGTGGGTTAACCCATTATCCCTTAATGGCTATTGAAAATGGGGCAAAAGAGCAGAACTTTGAGGAACTCCACAGTCCACTTTTACTTCAGTGGCTTTAAAGGGATTCCTACCTTCAGGATAAGAGATGTTCTAAGATCCAATTTGCTCATAACTAATAATATTGGAGGCTCCAAGGCTATAATCCTTTTGATATATGATGTGACTCTCCGCATATATGATTGTTCAGATTACACGTTTAGATTATAGTGTAGATGCATAATTGAGTCTGTATTGGGTTACTGGCAGCGAGGTCAGAATAGCCTATTATCGTCCATTGACGGCAGTGCTTCTGCAAGAGGGTTCTCAAAATGTTCATATACTGTACTTTGCTACATGACCGAATGCTAAAGAACCAGATGTGGTCGCTGAATTGAAGGATACACTCATATCGAATGAGGGTAAGAAATAGATACTGAGAATTCATGTCATTTAGGGCTGTAAGCTAGTAATAACTGGTTGGTATATTCATATTTTTTATACTTCTCGAAATAGGTCTTGGACTATGCCATGTACTTATGTGTTTTGAAAACCTGCAAGTAGTGTGTAAACATGCATTTTGTACTTATACTTATGTAAAATGAAAGGTAAGGCTAACAAGAAGCTAGGCTGGCAGTAATTGTGCCTCTTTTACTGCCAACCTTGCTTCTCATAAGCAAGGACTATAAGTACAAATTGCATGTTTATGCACCACTTGCTGGTTTTTAAAACACATAAATAAAAGGCATTGTCACTTACAAAGCCAATAGCTCAAACTCTCGCAGATGCGAGACCTATTGCATTGCAGAAATGCAATAGTTCTCGTATTGTCAAAAGTTAGAGCGATTGGGGTTGTTAATCTACTTAAGAAACAGACGCCGTACTTTTAGAACAGTTGCGAGTGCACGGTCAGCTAAAATAAGAGTTTATCTGCCCTCCCTTTACTGTGTTGCCTCTCCTTCTGCCAGGCCTGCATTTTGTTTTGTTAAAGGACTGCAACCGGCAAACGTTCATCCTCCTGAGGAAGATAAAATGAGTACCACTGAGTCTGGAACAATAAACACCTGTTAATCACACTGAGGTGTGTCCCAAACTGTACAAACACATTTCACGCTGTGGTCCCAGCTGGCTTGTAGACATGGGACGTTTCTGCCCTGTTAAAAAAACTGCCAGTGCTTAATGCTCGCTGGAAGGTAAACATCACTTACAACGAAACTTTTACAACGCACTACCATTACAACGCGGTCATTACAACGCAAACCATTACAACGCATTGCGCTGGGGGGCGCTCTAGGATAGGGAATACATTTAATTTACTATCCAACACCTTCCCTAGTGTCCACGGGGACTGGAGTTGGAATTGTAAATTAAACTATTCACTATCCAGCACCCAAAAGCGCTATGCGTAGTAATGGTATGCGATGTAAAAACCGCGTTGTAAAGGCAGGCGTTGTAATAGCCTGCGTTGTAACGTCATACATCCTCGCTGGAACAAAGCAATATCCAATGTAATGCTTGGTCTGATTAAAAATATGAGCTGGGAGGCTCAAGGGACAACATAACAAGAATGTTCATCTTCCAGTGAATGTTTATGGAGGACGTACCAAATAGTGTTGTGGTGCATGCGCAGTATGACCAACTTTAATATTTACAATACTTTCAGCTACTAACTATAAGTAGGTTATGTGTTTTTCTGATAGTGCGGCTTTCCCTTAGATGTGTACGTTGAAACAGAGGCTTATTACATTGCAAATCAATCGCGGCACTCCTGATTTAACTTTAAAAAAAGTAAGCTAAAGCGCGGGTGCCGGGAAGCAGGGGCGGAGCTCCCATTAGTGCAGCAGGTTCAATGGCAACGGGTCTACAGCCCTGTGGGGCACATATAAATAATTTTGCAACAGCAGCAAAAGGGACCACCTTCCTTGCTTACACCAGGGCTCACTGATAGGTTGGTAATGCAGCCAGAGAATGTGCAGGTAGACTATTTAATACCACGAATATTTTGGTGGGGAACGACAGCAGTGAGCCATGTTGCTCTTTCTTTACATTAAGTAAAGTCATAACATCAGGGCATTAGAGTACACCTAGTATCGCCACTGAGTCAAGTTAGAGACTGCCTGTCAGGAGTTCTTACAATAATACCCCACGTAGCACAATGAAGTGACTTTGGAGCACCATGCATGCATACAGTTATCACTGCAAGCCTGATTACGTATATGACAAGATTATGAACATGCTAACATTTTCTATGCAATAGCTATGGTGGCCAGGACTATCACGAGAGACAAAAGGTCATTGTTTTTGGATATATTTAATACAACGTATACAAGAAGGAGTAGTTTCTGTCCTGTAACTCCAGTTCTGTAGTAGGGGTATCTCTGTTATAGTCATAATCTAGTGAATAGTCCCACTCATGAGCGTGGACCCCGGAGCAATCAAAAATAATCTCTTAAACTGTCTAAAACTGCAGTCCTGCACAGACACTTAAGAGAGATTTTAAAGACATATAATGCAGCCTATATCCACAGGCTACACTGTCCAGTACTTCAACTAGACATTCCACCAAAACCACAAACAGCTCAGCACAGCTTGCCAAGTTTTCTTCATAGAGAAAAACTTCCCCTTTTACCAACAAAGCCTGTGGAATGATAGAGAGGAAGGGAAGTACAGACAAGCGGCTGCCATTATGTGGCTCAAAAAGGGATACCGTGCCTTCAAGAAAACTTTCTAGAACTTTCTCAGTATCCCAGAATGCCCAGCAGGTCCCATTTACTTTCAGTTTTTTTTGAAGGCGTATAACGCAAGACCTGTAGCATTCCGGACATAAACATCGGTCTCCTCCGGGGAGGAGGGCGGGCGCTTAGGACTATAACAGAGATACCCCTACTACAGAACTGGAGTTACCGGACAGAAACTACTCCTTCTGTAGTAGGGGATCTCTGTGTATAGTCATAATCTAGTGAATAGAATGGCAAGCCCATCCCCACACCAAAGCGGCAGTGGAGAGAAAAAATACAACACCCCTACTGTACGAACAGATTTCGCAGCGAAGCCTGCCCAACCTGAGCGTCTGTCCTGGCATCATTGTCCAGACAGTAATGCTTAGCAAAGGTATGGATCGACTTACAAGTGGCCGCCCTGCAGATTTCTGCAATGGGAACATTACGCAACAAAGCAGTCGTGGCAGCTTTACCCCTGGTGGAATGAGCCTTAGGTTTACCCCCTAAGGTCTTATTAGCCTTTTGATAACACAATTGTATACATGACACAATCCACCTCGAGATGGACTGTTTAGAGGTAGCATGACCAGTCCTGACTGACCCATAGTTGATAAACAATTTGTCTGACCTACGAATATCCTTGGTTTTATCCAGATAAAATTTCAACACCCTTCTGACATCCAGGGAATGAAGAGATCTTTCCGCTGAAGTGGAAGGATTCTGAAGAAATGTAGGTAACGTTATAGTCTGGTTAACATGGAAATCAGAAATATCCTTGGGAAGAAACTTAGGGTGAGTACGCATTACAACCTTAGCAGCATGAAATACAGTGTAAGGTTCTTGGCAACACAACGCCTGAATTTCACTCACCCTTCGGGTGATGTAATGGCCATGAGGAACGCCGCCTTCCAGGACAGGTGCTGTAGCGAAGCCTTATGAATAGGTTCAAAAGGTTCCTTCATCAACCTGGACAGCACCACATTCAATTCCCATGAAGGCGAAGGAAGACTAACAGGAGGAAACACTTTCTTCAAGCCTTCCAAAAAATCCTTTATCACAGGAATTTGGAAAAAGGAAGTTTGTGAAGGGCATTTCCTGTAGGTAGTCAGCGCAGCGAGATGGACCTTAATGGAATGGAAGTTAAGGCCAGACTGCGCCAAATGCAAAAGGTACGGAAGGGTGACATCTTCCTTACATGTCGTCGGATCATAGGACTTGCACCAGATACAAAATCTCTTCCACTTGTACGCATAAGAAGCCCTAGTGGAAGGTCTCTTGGCTTCCTTCAGTATGTCCATACAATCTGCAGGGAGATTCAAATGTCCATATTGCACTATCTCAGGAGCCATGCCGCCAAACTCAAAGACGAGAGATTGGGGTGCACCATCTGCCCCCCGAACTTCGTGAGAAGGTCCTGCCGGCACGGCAGCCGGATGTGAGGAAGGAGAGACCGGTGAAGCAGGTCGGTGAACCACCACTGCCTGGGCCATTCCGGGGCAATCAGGATCATCCGCGCCCTGGACTGGGCCAGCTTGATGAGCACCGCCGGAATCAGGAGAATGGGTGGAAAAGCGTACAGAAAGCTGTTCTACCAGTTGATCCATAACGCATTCCCCAGCGTTCCCTGCTGGTAGTACCTGGATGCGAAGTTTCGGCATTTGCTGTTTTCGGCAGTGGCGAACAGATTCACGTCTGGAGTGCCCCACCTGTTGAAGACGTCTCAGAGCACTTCGTCGTTTATGACCCATTCCTGGTTTTCCTGGATCAGTCTGCTCAGTGCGTCCGCCTGAACATTCTGCACACCTGGCAGATGAGTAGCCGTTATCGTCAGTCCTCTGGCAAGAAGCCAGTGCCAGATCGCCTACGCCTCCTGCGACAGGGTGCGCGATCTCGAGCCCCCTTGCTTGTTGAGATAATACATCGTGGTCGTATTGTCCGTCTGTACAAGCAGAGAGTTGGTCTGTAAGGACGGATGAAAGGCCTTCAGTGCCAAGTGAACAGCTCTGAGTTCCAGAAAATTGATATGATACGTGGACTCCGTCTGGGACCACATTCCCTGGATCTGTAATTCCCCGGAATGCGCTCCCCAGCCGTGGAGAGAAGCATCCGTCACGATAGTCTGAGTGGGAATGTCCTTGTGGAAGGGAACCCCCTTGAGGAGATTCTCCGCTGAACACCACCATTTTAGAGACTGTAGAGCATGCAGAGACAGTCGTATCCTGTCGTCCCAGTTTCCTCTCCTCTGATCCCACTGATCCTCCAGACACTCCTGCAGCGGTCTCATGTGTAGCCGCGCATGTGGCGTGAGGAAGATACAGGAGGCCATCGACCCCAGTAGAGAAGACACCGTCCTCACTGTCGCAGATGGAGCAATCATAAGAGCCTGAGCCTTCAGAAGGAGTGATAAACGTCTTTCCTCCGAAGGAGACACGCTTGCAGACACCGTATTGATGGTGGCTCCCAAGTACTGTAGGCATTGGACCGGAGTCGGGACAGACTTGGTCATGTTGATGTGCAACCCCAGCTTGTTCAACATAACGCACGTCGTCTGGAAGTGCGCTTGCGCTTCCGAGAAGGAGGATGCCTTGATCAACCAATTGTCCAGGTACGGGTAGACAAACACCTTGTTCTTTCTCAGGTGTGCCGCTACCACTGCCATGCATTTGGAAAACGTCCTGGGCGCTGACTTCAGCCCGAACGGTAACACTGTGTATTGATAGTGATTGGCGCCGACTTGGAATCGCAGGAACTTTCGGTGTTTCTGTGCAATGGGCATGTGGAAGTATGCATCCTGTAGATCTATCGCGCACAGCCAGTCTCCCCTTTGCAGCTGAGGGTAAATCTGGTGCAAAGACAGAATGCAAAACTTTTCTCTGCGAATCCACTTGTTTGCTTGCCGCAAATCCAGAATAGGCCTGAACAAGTTCTTGTCCTTTTTGCGGACCAGAAAGAATCGCGAGTACAGACCTCTTCCCCTTTGAGACAGAGGGACGTCTTCTATCGCCCTTTTCCTTAACAGGGTGTCGGCCTCCGCCTGGAGCTCACGCAGCTGAAACTGCGAGCAAACCGGTGGAATTGCTGGAGGCGGGCTGGTGAACCGAAGACTGTATCCATTGCAAACAATATTCAGCACCCACTTGTCCTGAGTAATTTTTCTCCACTCTGCCAGAAAATATTGAACGCTTCCCCCCCACCGGAGTGGGTAACGGATGAAGGGAAAGTAATCGCTCAGGGCCTAGACCCGGCCGGGCCTTTGGTAGCGGTGGCAGACTGCTGCCCACCCCTGCCCCTCTGACGTTTCTGGAAGGGCTTCCTCTGGAACTGCTGCTGCTGCTGTCCAGACTGTTGACCTCGCCCTCTGACCTATGCCCCGCACCGTCTCTGGAACAGGCGGTAGTTCTTCTTTTGGTCTTTGGGCTTCTCCAAGCCCACAGCCGTCAGAGTCTCAGCCTCCACCTTCATGCGGGCCATCTCATCGTCGGCGTGTTTCCCGAATAGGGTCTTGCCCGAGAAAGGCAGGTTGGCCACCCGCTGCTGGGCTTCAGCGATGTAAATCGGAGCCAAGCGTGGCGCCGCTGGTTAACTCCATGGAAGTACCCGTGGGCTGCCAGGAGCGATGAGTCTGCAGGTGCGCTGATCAGCTGGTTCGACACCAGCAATCCCTCATTCAGGATTTCCATAAAATCCTCCTTCTTCTCCCGTGGGAGGAGGTCGGTGAACTGTTGGAGGGACTCCCACAGCGCCCGATCATAGCACCCCCACAGCGCAGATGCACTGGCAGCCTTCATAGAGGTGGCGGCCGTCCCGCACACCTTCCTGCCCGCTGAATCCAACCAGCGACTCTCCTTGTCCAGAGGCACATTTTGAGGACGGGGTGGTGGCGTGTTGCTTCCTCGCCGCCGTCACGATTACGGAATCCGGAGTTGGATCCAGTCGGAGGAAAGCCGGGTCCCCATCAGGAGCCTTGTACTTCTTTTGCAGCCTGGAGGTGGCTGGTTTCGTCACCGCCGGAGTGAGGAAGAGCTCCATTGCGGGCTCCACTAATCCAGGCATCAAGGGTAACAGAGGCCTGGATAGGTGTTTCTTGTAGAGAGTCTCAAAGATTACGGAGGTCGTATGTGTGGGCAGTCAGTTGGATGCCCAGCTTGCTCGCACCCCTCAGCAAGACTTCCTGAAAGGAGACCACGTCGTCCACAGGGGATACCCTCATCCGAGGGGAACCTGATAGAGTTGGGGAATAATCCCTTGCGCTGGACGAATCCGTGCTGTATCTAGAACGATCCTTCCTACGGTGTCGTCTGGATCTAGTCGAGGAGCGACGGCGACTCCTTGATCTCCCTCTCCGTCCGGAGCGAGATCTAGGTCTTCTAGGCCTTGGGCGTTCCTCGGGTGTCTGTGGCAGAGCCTGCGGTGGCGGCCTGACCGGGGACCTCGGTCGAGGTGCCCCCTTAGGCGGCGTAGGGAGGTGCGTCAGTGAGACCGACCTCAGAGGCCTTGGCGGTGCATGTGGAGGAACAGGAGGAGGCGGTGGCGAAGGAGTGCGCGGAGGCGGCTCCTTAGGCAGTGGAGGAGTAGGAGTGGGTGACTTCGGCCTGGGTGGAGAGTACACCACAGAGTACACCGAGCCCGGTGACTCCCTCATCTTCTTCCTCGGCATAGGTGATCGAGAGGCAGCGCCCCCTGTCGGAGACCGACGTCGCCGTCTTGCCCCTGGGGATCTGGAAGGATTCCTGGCTCCAGAACGCCTCCTGGAGGATGACCTCTTCCTCTTAGGTGCCGAGCGCCTCTTCGGCTTCGAAGAACGCCTCCTCAACGCCGAATCGGCGTCGACGACCTATGCCTCGACGGCGGGCTGCGCCGCCTCGACGCTGAAGATCTGCGCCTTGACGTCGAACATGTTCTTCTCGACGCCGATCGCCGAGTCGACGTCGAGGACGAACGGCGGTGTCGCCTCGACGACGAGCACCAGTCGATGCCGAGGGTGAACGGCGGTGTCCCTCGACGGCGAGCGCCGACTGGAGTCCTCACGACGTCGAAGTGTCGATGACGACGTTGATAATGACGACGACGACGAAGATGATGACGTCTTCGGCGGCAACCTCGACGGGGGTCTCGTCAATCCCCTCGACGCCGAACGTTGACGTCATCTCGACCCAGAGCCCTGGGGAGACGGGGAGCAGACCGCCATCATGCCTCTCGACGTCGTCGTCAATGGTATCGACGTCGATGGAGAACGTCGACGCTTTCTGGTCTTCTTGACGCTGGGGAGCCCTCCAGAGGCCTCAGCATGGGCAGAGGAAGCAGATCCAGCCTGCCCAGACCCACCTTGACTCTGCAGCCTTCTTTCTTCCAGTCCTTGGAGCCTGATCTTCTTCCTGTCTCTCAGGGTCCTGGAGGAGAAGGTCTGGCAAATCTCACACTTCTCAGGTAAATGAGTAGAAGGGAGGCACAAGATGTACACAGGGTGTGGGTCCGACTTGGCCTTCTTCCTGGAGCACTCCGGGCATTTATCAAATAATGCTGGCATTTTTTTACAAAAAGGATTGCTCAGAATACTAGAAGAGGAAGAGGGCACTAAAACACGTCGAGTGTTAACACTCAAACACTTTAAAAGTGCAAAAATCTTGGAATAAACCCAAAAAGGGAGAGCTCAATGCTCCAGGGTCCTGTTAGCAGGAGCCGGAAAAAAGAACTGAAAGTAAATGGGACCTGCTGGGCATTCTGGGATACTGAGAAAGTTCTAGAAAGTTTTCTTAATGGCACGGTATCCCTTTTTGAGCCACATAATGGCAGCCTATGGGGCTTGTCTGTCCTCCCCTTCCTCTCTATCATTCCAGAGGCTTTGTTGGTAAAAGGGGAAGTTTTTCTCTATGAAGAAAACTTGGCAAGCTGTGCTGAGCTGTTTGTGGTTTTGGTGGAATGTCTAGTTGAAGTACTGGACAGTGTAGCCTGTGGATATAGGCTGCATTATATGTCTTTAAATTCTCTCTTAAGTGTTTGTGCAGGACTGCATTTTTAGACAGTTTAAGAGATTATTTTTGATTGCTCCGGGGTCCACGCTCATGAGCGGGACTATTCACTAGATTATGACTATACACAGTGATCCCCTACTACAGAATTAAGTGCACCATGGCGTCCCTATAAAAGCTATGTCATGTATTTGATTATATTTAATAAGAGACATGGACATTAATGCGACTAATCGTCGGTAATTTACAAATATCTATGGTTATATTGGTTAAAGTTCTGAATAGCAAATCATTATTGTTGTATCGTTTACTTCAGGTTTATTGAAGATGCTATGTTCTCTTGGACTGACTCGGAGTACCGGCTGTAGATGCCCAGCATTGGCAATAACATTTCTTTCTTTTTTGTGTGCAGCATTCACAAAATATAATGCACAGCCAGGAGGTCGTCTATGTCAAAGTCAAAAGGCGAGAACTATTAACTTTGCCAATGTTACCCTGCTAAAATCTGCTATTATTAAGAAGTAAGGCTGTAACCCAACAAAAGGTGGCATGCTCCATCATCAGGCCACTCTTCATATTCGATTACAACCAATAAAGGCTTCAGGTGTTAGTAGGGAAGTTCTCACGGCCCTTACCAAATATATTGAGTAGGTGTGGGTTCAGATCAAGATGGTAAGGGGAGGGGAGGTAATAATTTAAACTACCTGCTAGTTGACAGTGTGCTTTATTTCTGTCATTAGTTGGTTGGGCTAAAACAAATATTAAACTGAAAAAGGGAATAATGCAATCCTGCTAGTTGACATCTACGGCGTGTGTCACAATGGTACCCAGCCCTGGCAGAATGCCACCAGTAGCATCATTGTGGAAATTTGTAGCATCTTGGGGGGCCTGACCAAAAGTAGAAGGTCTAAGGGGGTCTTCCTAGAAGGAGAGCTGCAATGGACGCATTGGCTGCATTTGGGGACATGTCACGTTCCTCAACATTGCCTTAATATAGCTCTGACCCAGGTCAATTGTGTGAGAGATTGAGTAGGGATGTTGCCCGAGCGGTCATTGCATTACCTTATTCATTACGCATCACTACTAGTCTCTGTGAACCTCCCGCTGCCTGTGACCTGATGGAGCACCGTATTGCTAAGAAGAAAACCCTTTTAGAATGTTATGTTATGTTATTAATACTTGTAGAGCGCGCGATTACCCTAGGGTGTCCTGGCGCTAAGTACTGACTTCCTGGCAAACGTAGGCCTAGCATTAGGTGAAAAGCCATGTCTTAAGGCCCTTGCAAAGGGAGATGAGGTCTGGAGCGTTTCTAAGTTGGAACGGGAGTTCATTTCAGGCTTTAGCTGCACAGTGAACAAAACTTCTACCTCCCCAGTTGGTCTTTTTGAAAAGGGGGATTTGAACGGGTTTAGCTCCAGTGGATCTTAATATTCTCCCTGGGATGTACCAGGAGAATTTCTTCCTAATGAACTCCGGACCAATGCCATTGACCGCTTTGAAGACAATAGATAGTGCTTTAAAGCTTGATCTTAACAGTATTGGGAGCCAATGTAGTTTTCTCAGTTCTCCTTTGACCGAGGTAAACCTGGATGTTCCGGTCAGCACTCTGGCTGCCGCTTTCTGGACCAGTTGCAACTTATTCATATGTTGTTTTGGAACATTAAGATAAAGACTGTTGCAGTAGTCCAGCCGCGACATTATGAGTGCTGTCACCACTGTCCTAAGATTGTCTTTGGTCAGGAAGACCTTTATTTTCTTGATGATTCTGAGGACCATGAAACATGCTGAGGTCACCATGTTCGCCTGGTCCCCCATGGTAAGTTTATCATCCACCATGATCCCCAGGCCGGACCAGAGCGGTGGTAGCTGGAGAAGAACACGTTACCTCCTCATTTCCTCCGTAGATACTGTCCTTAACCTATGTGGATTTAACCTTTGAGGAGTCTTCTCAAGACCTAACCCTAGACACAGATATTTATGATACTTCAGAGCACAGGGGAAGATCCATTTCCACGGTGGTTACCTACCATGGGAGAGAGGTGTGTAGCCCCTCACCGCCCGGGTCTCCCTCATTGTCCCATAGATGACATTAAACTGAGTACAATAAATCATACAAAGTATTCTGAGTACGACCCCTGGTAGTTAGTTTTAATATTGAGTTTATTAAAATAGGAAGAGACACAGGGCATATACTCTGGTGTTTCATTACTTACTTGCTGGATCATTTTCGTGATTATTTCTCCCCCACCATACAACTGTTTTTCTTTTCTATATCTTCTCTCATATGCAACTCTTTCCGAAAGGAGGAATCCCTTCTCCTGTCCTTGTCAATATCCACACACTAGGGTTCACTTGCGAGATCACTTACCTCCGCCTGCAATACTCATTAGGAACTGCATACCTCATTTGTTTACACTAGTTATTGAGCATGTATGCTGGACCTAAGTAATAAAAGCCCTGAGTTCCCTCTCTTGGAAAAAAAGAGATGAACGAATGACATGTAACCTGCCTTCAATGCTTACGATTTCCATGACTAAATCCAGAGGTGTTCACTGTAAAAGGTTTACTGCTTGCATGTTTGTCTGCGGATTGTGGAATGTTTGTTTTGCAAAATAACAAATGCCAATAAAAAAGATATTTAGAAAAAGGGACTTGCATGTTACAGCAACTTAGTCTCCATTAAACAACACTCTTCTTATGATAGCTAGTCCATGCAGTGGTACTCCTTGTACATTACCATGCCCTGGCTAGCTTTGTCTTCGGCTGTGCTCAGGAGGAGCGAACAGACGGCCGAAGCGTGCTGAAGCCTTCTGTGGTGGGAAGCCAGTGTTTCTGCGATGCTGTCAATGGGAACAGTAACCAAGAAATCCTACGGATTAACAGAAATAGGGTAAGCGCGTGCTTGTGCATTCGTACCGCATGTCTTCATGCACCTGAATCTATCTGTCTGCATGTTATCTTCTGTGTGTTGAACTGTGTTACGAAGCTTGGACTGTCCATACATCTGTCTTGGCAGACAGCAGAAAGGCAATAAGGGGTGAGGTCCATAAAAAACTGTTCAATTCCGGGTTTATGGACTCTCTTATCCCCCACACCTTGTTTACTAATGAATTCGTAATTCAGTTCACAAGGGCATATGCGTGTCATCAGTACTAGCTACCACTCACTGGAATACATTTTATTGATGGCAACACACTGCCTAATGCGTGTTACCATCAAGAATGTAGTAATCGATATTGCTCAAAGACTGTAGTAATCTGTTCACAGCATGTGTGGCTGTAGATACACATGCTCTTCACACTCCTATCTAGTGTTTGTTGTGGGAAAACTCAGCAACGAGCATACTATTCAGTCCTGCCTGTGAAAACCTTAATTCCGGGCGAGACATCTTTGATGTACCGCCACTGACACACTCCACCACACTGACTGAGGACTCCCACATGGACCAATGTCGACAGCCCACAAGGATTCAGATCAT
This sequence comes from Lissotriton helveticus, assembly GCF_964261635.1. Classification (NCBI taxonomy): domain Eukaryota; kingdom Metazoa; phylum Chordata; class Amphibia; order Caudata; family Salamandridae; genus Lissotriton; species Lissotriton helveticus. Next base: position 484,415,974 of record NC_136060.1, read on the forward strand.
ATTTGGAAAATGACTTTAGGGTAGTTGTGATGCTCTGGGGAAACTAAATGCCCTTGGTCTGACCAGCACCAGGTGTGTAATCTGTGCCTGTCCCTGAAGCACAACAAGGCGACCTGCTCTGCTTACAAAGCCTTTCGCTGTAAGAGTGGCCATGGTCATATCACAAAATGCTGCTCCAGGAGCCGCTTGAAACTCCAGGTCTTTTCGATCAAGAGGATGTCTTTGGCTCTGGAAGCAGGCGAAAAAGCCAGTACAAACACAATGTACCCTGGAGATGTTATCCTCTGAACACACCCCAAACATGGCCTCGAGGAAGGGAAGAACAGTGCCCATTGCTTTCTGGTGAAACATCAACAACGTTTTGCAGGGCATGCCGGTCTTTCTTAGACTTCATTCTGCATGTCACCATTACCACGGATGCCTCTCTCGCTGGCTGGGGGAGGGACACATCTTGACTATATGACAATATAGGTTGGTCTGAGTCCCTCGCCGTTCCCCTCCCTCCCCCACCCCGCTCCCACACCAGTGCTGGTAAATAAACTATCTCGAGCTTCTAGCCATATACCTTGCTGTCAAGGCCTTCCTTAAAGTAGTTTGGGACAAAGTTGCCCTGATCAAGACAGTCATGACCGCCATGTATATCTTTAAAAGCAGGGAGGCACCTACTACTTCCCCACTCTTAGCACTAGAACATTAGAATTGGCACTGGGCTATTTCCCACCGCATATCCTTCTGGCGGGCTACCTTCCGGGAGTGGACAACCACTTGGCAGACCTGTTCAGCAAGACCTATTAAGACATATTATCAAGTCCTAGAGTGGGAAGTCCATCCACAAGTCCTGATTCAGTACTTCCAGCATTGGTGCCCCCTACAAATAGACTTGTCTGCGCCTCTCAAAAATGCAAAATGCTCGGGCCTCCCTTTCAGGTACCCACAGACCCATGGCAGTGCCCTATGGATAAACTGGTCCGGGATCTTTGCCTACGCCTTTCCACTTATTCCATACATGGTTCAGAAAATAAGGTACTATTTCTATTGCCTATTCTGATAGCCCCCACATGGATTAGACAGTCCTGGTAATCTACACGCCTCAAGATGTCAATTAAACCACACGAGTACCTCCCCAATAGGCTAGACCTTCTTACACGGAACAAACGCCAATTCCGATACCGAAACACCAGGCAGCTCAATCTGGCACCTGAGATCTTAAAGTTTAGCTACCTTAGCCTCCCTTCAAGAATACATGGACCTCCTGCGTGAGTCTCGTAGATCTGCAACACAGGCCTGTTATGCTGTAAAATAGAAGAGGTTTGTCCTTTATTGCATCTTTGCATCTCCAATCACCTGGACCCTTTTCAACCCAATGTTCAGGACATTTGTTATCTCCATAGGCAAAAGTCAAGCATCTCCCACACTTCTATAAGGTTTTATCTAGTAGCTATGGCTGCATACATGTCAAAAGCGGGACCACTCCTCCCTCATTCGCATGCTAGTGAGCAAGGCCTTCATGAGGGGCCTCAAGTGTCATCTCTCCCAGAATTCCCGCACCCCTGTATGGAACCTCACCGTGGTCCTTACCAGACTCTTTGACCCCCCTTTGAGCCCTTGCACTCTTGCGCATTCCCGCTCCTCTCCAGGAAAGCAGCTTTCGTTGTAGCCCTAACATGTTTCAGATGCAGCAGTCCGTTGCAGACCCTCACAGACCTTTCATTGAGGTGCAGGGGGCAAGTCAAACAGCACTGTTAAAGCGGTGGATGATCCTGAGGCCATGAGGCTTTTCACTCCATTGAGACAGAGCCACCGCTGATGAATCTGTTGATAAATGTGTGCGAGAGGCGGTCTTTGGTGTCATTGCTGTTGAGATTCTTGGGGTCTTCATGAGCAGATGGGTGTCATTGTGTTCAGGTGAAGTATGTTGTTTGCTGATAATAATCTGTAACTGAGCCATGTACGACAACATTAACAGTGAAGAGTACTAACGGTGCCTTAGCGCCTTGAGACCCTCCGGGTAAGTAGAGCGCTCTACAAATGTCTATGATTGATTGATTGATTGAACGGTGGGAACAGGAGACACATACTGTGGTTTACTGCTCTGATTGACACTTGACACTTAACACTAGCCAGAACAGTGACAATAGCAAACACATTCAAAAGAAGACAAGATAGCCTTTGTGTTTTTTAAAGCAAAGCACACAAAGTGAGCTTCACAAACATATAAGTGTGAGAGTTCATTCAGACAACTGATTGGCAGCACTGCACATGGTGAGTGGTAAACAGAGGCTATTATTGGAAAACATCACATCTCCACCTGATCTGTGGCACCTTCAGGCAGTCCTGGCCTTCTAGCCAACAGGGACTTACTTGTAGGGAAAGTGAAACTGCAAGTTCTAGGATGTAACATGTGGATGGATGAAAAGCTGGACTGGCTGGCAGTGCTATCTGCGACATGGAGCCACGTGGCAACTTTTGAGACAGAAAGCAGGGGGTGGACTCCAGGAGGTCTTGTCCGGCCTCAATACCCTCTTCCTGTTGAACCAACAGAGGCGCTCAGTCTTAAGACATATCACTGCATGTAGCTCCAAGGGGGCAAAACATACATTTTCCTGCAGCAGGATGAGGAGGGGGTGGGGTGTAGAGGCCGTAGGTGAAGTCCCAGGGGACTGCAGAATAAAACATAACACATTTTAGTTGATGGGCCCTTTTAAAATGCACATAATCCCTTCCCTCTTAAATCACATTAAAAGATTAAGGGCTCCTCAGAGATCTGTCACAGTGACTCAGAACACAGCACCATTATCCTGGTCGGAATGGAAATAATAGATGACAAAATAAATATATGCTGTTCTTTTAGGAAGCTTGATTTGTTACCTTTGCCTCAAATTGTAAAGCACTCTGATATCATTCGGGATCAAGTTCGCGCTATATAAAACTTTATAAATAAATAAATAAAATAAATATCCTAGCAACTCTTTCAACATAGCATCAGTTCCAGCATCTGGTTGTCATCTCCACGTGTTTCTAGAGTATGGATTTCAGGGGTAGAGAGCAGCAGTTGCTGAAAGGGAAGGACCTCCGGGGTTGCTGCACTGGACTTATTAAACCAGTTTCACCTTTCTTCACGTGTCCTGGTGACTTAAAAGGCCCCAAAATAAGAGCTTTGGTGCACACCACTTCCACCACCGGCTCAAATTAAGCACTGAGGAGCTCTCCCTTGAGTCTGAAAGCAGAGACATCTTAAAATGCTGAAGTAGAAATACGTAGAATAAACAGTATGTATTCACTTCATCATAAGAAAGACGGTCACAGTGTTACCACACAATGCCTGGCACCCACACCATGCCTGGCACCCACAGTGCCACCACACCATGCCTGGCACCCAAAGTGCCACCACCCCATGCCTGGCACCCACAGTGCCAACACACCATGCCTGGCACCCACATTGTCCACACCATACCCAGCACCCACAGTGCCACCAAACCATGCCAGGCACCCACAGTGCCACCACATGCTGCCTGGCACCCACAGTGCCACCACACCATCCCTGGCACCCAGTGTCCACACCATGCCCAGCACCCACAGTGTCCACACCACACCAAGCCCAGCACCCTCAGTGTCTCCACCATGCCCGGCACCCACAGTGTCCACACCACACCAAGCCCAGCACCCACAGTGTCCACACCATGCCCGGCACCCACAGTGTCCACACCATGCCCAGCACCCACAGTGCCACTTCACCATGCCCGGCACCCACAGTGTCCACACCATTCCCAGCACCCACAGTGTCCACACCATGCCCGGCACCCACAGTGTCCACACCATGCCCAGCACCCACAGTGTCCACACCATGCCCGGCACCCACAGTGTCCACACCATGCCTGGCACCCACAGTGTCCACACCATGCCCAGCACCCTCAGTGTCTCCACCATGCCCAGCACCCACAGTGTCCACACCACACCAAGCCCAGCACCCACAGTGTCCACACCATGCCCAGCACCCACAGTGTCCACACCATGCCTGGCACCCACAGTGTCCACACCATGCCCAGCACCCTCAGTGTCTCCACCATGCCCGGCACCCACAGTGTCCACACCACACCATGCCCAGCACCCACAGTGTCCACACCAAGCCCAGAACCCACAGTGCAACTTCACCATTCCCAGCACCCACAGTGTCCACACCACACCAAGCCCAGCACCCACAGTGCCACCACACCATGCCTGGCACCCAGTGTCCACACCATTCCCAGCACCCACAGTGTCCACACCATTCCCAGCACCCACAGTGTCCACACCATGCCCGGCACCCACAGTGTCCACACCATGCCCAGCACCCACAGTGTCCACACCATGCCCAGCACCCACAGTGTCCACACCATGCCTGGCACCCACAGTGTCCACACCATTCCCAGCACCCACAGTGTCCACACCATTCCCAGCACCCACAGTGTCCACACCATGCCCGGCACCCACAGTGTCCACACCATGCCTGGCACCCACAGTGTCCACACCATGCCCAGCACCCACAGTGTCCACACCATGCCCGGCACCCACAGTGTCCACACCATTCCCAGCACCCACAGTGTCCACACCATGCCCAGCACCCACAGTGTCCACACCATTCCCAGCACCCACAGTGTCCACACCATGCCCGGCACCCACAGTGTCCACACCATGCCTGGCACCCACAGTGTCCACACCATGCCCAGCACCCACAGTGTCCACACCATGCCCAGCACCCACAGTGTCCACACCATGCCCGGCACCCACAGTGTCCACACCATGCCCGGCACCCACAGTGTCCACACCAAGCCCGGCACCCACAGTGCAACTTCACCATGCCCGGCACCCACAGTGTCCACACCATGCCCAGCACCCACAGTGTCCACACCATTCCCAGCACCCACAGTGTCCACACCATGCCCAGCACCCACAGTGTCCACACCATGCCCGGCACCCACAGTGTCCACACCATGCCCAGCACCCACAGTGTCCACACCATGCCTGGCACCAACAGTGCCAACACACCATGCCTGGCACCCACAGTGCCACTTCACCATGCCCAGCACCCACAGTGTCCACACCATTCCCAGCACCCACAGTGTCCACACCATTCCCAGCACCCACAGTGTCCACACCATGCCCAGCACCCACAGTGTCCACACCAGGCCCGGCACCCAGAGTGCCCACACCATGCCCAGCACCCACAGTGTCCACACCATGCCCGGCACCCACAGTGTCCACACCATGCCTGGCACCCACAGTGTCCACACCATGCCTGGCACCCACAGTGTCCACACCATTCCCAGCACCTAAAGTGTCCACACCATGCCCGGCACCCACAGTGTCCACACCATGCCTGGCACCCACAGTGTCCACACCATTCCCAGCACCCACAGTGTCCACACCATGCCTGGCACCCACAGTGTCCACACCAAGCCCAGCACCCACAGTGCCACTTCACCATGCCCAGCACCCACAGTGTCCACACCATGCCTGGCACCGACAGTGTCCACACCATTCCCAGCACCCACAGTGTCCATACCATGCCCAGCACCCACAGTGTCCACACCAAGCCCAGCACCCACAGTGTCCACACCATTCCCAGCACCCACAGTGTCCACACCATTCCCAGCACCCACAGTGTCCACACCATGCCCAGCACCCACAGTGTCCACACCATGCCTGGCACCCACAGTGTCCACACCATGCCCGGCACCCACAGTGTCCACACCATGCCCGGCACCCACAGTGTCCACACCATGCCTGGCACCCACAGTGTCCACACCATGCCTGGCACCCACAGTGTCCACACCATGCCTGGCACCCACAGTGTCCACACCATGCCCAGCACCCACAGTGTCCACACCATGCCTGGCACCCACAGTGTCCACACCATTCCCAGCACCCACAGTGTCCACACCATGCCTGGCACCCACAGTGTCCACACCATTCCCAGCACCCACAGTGTCCACACCATGCCTGGCACCCACAGTGTCCACACCATGCCTGGCACCCACAGTGTCCACACCATGCCTGGCACCCACAGTGTCCACACCATTCCCAGCACCCACAGTGTCCACACCATGCCCGGCACCCACAGTGTCCACACCATGCCTGGCACCCACAGTGCCAACACACCATGCCTGGCACCCACAGTGTCCACACCATTCCCAGCACCCAAAGTGTCCACACCATGCCTGGCACCCACAGTGTCCACACCATTCCCAGCACCCACAGTGTCCACACCACACCATTCCCAGCACCCAAAGTGTCCACACCATGCCCGGCACCCACAGTGTCCACACCATGCCTGGCACCCACAGTGTCCACACCATTCCCAGCACCCACAGTGTCCACACCATGCCTGGCACCCACAGTGTCCACACCAAGCCCAGCACCCACAGTGCCACTTCACCATGCCCAGCACCCACCGTGTCCACACCATGCCTGGCACCCACAGTGTCCACACCATTCCCAGCACCCACAGTGTCCACATCATTCCCAGCACCCACAGTGTCCACACCATGCCCAGCACCCACAGTGTCCACACCAAGCCCAGCACCCACAGTGTCCACACCATTCCCAGCACCCACAGTGTCCACACCATGCCCGGCACCCACAGTGTCCACACCATGCCCGGCACCCACAGTGTCCACACCATTCCCAGCACCCACAGTGTCCACACCATTCCCAGCACCCACAGTGTCCACACCATGCCCAGCACCCACAGTGTCCACACCATTCCCAGCACCCACAGTGTCCACACCATGCCCGGCACCCACAGTGTCCACACCATGCCTGGCACCCACAGTGTCCACACCATGCCCAGCACCCACAGTGTCCACACCATGCCCAGCACCCACAGTGTCCACACCATGCCCAGCACCCACAGTGTCCACACCATGCCCGGCACCCACAGTGTCCACACCATGCCCAGCACCCACAGTGTCCACACCAAGCCCAGCACCCACAGTGTCCACACCATTCCCAGCACCCACAGTGTCCACACCATTCCCAGCACCCACAGTGTCCACACCATGCCTGGCACCGACAGTGTCCACACCATTCCCAGCACCCACAGTGTCCATACCATGCCCAGCACCCACAGTGTCCACACCAAGCCCAGCACCCACAGTGTCCACACCATTCCCAGCACCCACAGTGTCCACACCATTCCCAGCACCCACAGTGTCCACACCATGCCCAGCACCCACAGTGTCCACACCATGCCTGGCACCCACAGTGTCCACACCATGCCCGGCACCCACAGTGTCCACACCATGCCCGGCACCCACAGTGTCCACACCATGCCTGGCACCCACAGTGTCCACACCATGCCTGGCACCCACAGTGTCCACACCATGCCTGGCACCCACAGTGTCCACACCATGCCCAGCACCCACAGTGTCCACACCATGCCTGGCACCCACAGTGTCCACACCATTCCCAGCACCCACAGTGTCCACACCATGCCTGGCACCCACAGTGTCCACACCATTCCCAGCACCCACAGTGTCCACACCATGCCTGGCACCCACAGTGTCCACACCATGCCTGGCACCCACAGTGTCCACACCATGCCTGGCACCCACAGTGTCCACACCATTCCCAGCACCCACAGTGTCCACACCATGCCCGGCACCCACAGTGTCCACACCATGCCCGGCACCCACAGTGCCAACACACCATGCCTGGCACCCACAGTGTCCACACCATTCCCAGCACCCAAAGTGTCCACACCATGCCTGGCACCCACAGTGTCCACACCATTCCCAGCACCCACAGTGTCCACACCACACCATTCCCAGCACCCAAAGTGTCCACACCATGCCCGGCACCCACAGTGTCCACACCATGCCTGGCACCCACAGTGTCCACACCATTCCCAGCACCCACAGTGTCCACACCATGCCTGGCACCCACAGTGTCCACACCAAGCCCAGCACCCACAGTGCCACTTCACCATGCCCAGCACCCACCGTGTCCACACCATGCCTGGCACCCACAGTGTCCACACCATTCCCAGCACCCACAGTGTCCACATCATTCCCAGCACCCACAGTGTCCACACCATGCCCAGCACCCACAGTGTCCACACCAAGCCCAGCACCCACAGTGTCCACACCATTCCCAGCACCCACAGTGTCCACACCATTCCCAGCACCCACAGTGTCCACACCATGCCTGGCACCCACAGTGTCCACACCATTCCCAGCACCCACAGTGTCCACACCATGCCCGGCACCCACAGTGTCCACACCATGCCCAGCACCCACAGTGTCCACACCATGCCCAGCACCCACAGTGTCCACACCATTCCCAGCACCCAAAGTGTCCACACCATGCCCGGCACCCACAGTGTCCACACCATGCCTGGCACCCACAGTGCCAACACACCATGCCTGGCACCCACAGTGCCAACACACCATGCCTGGCACCCACAGTGCCACCACCCCATGCCTGGCACCTACAGTCTTACCACACTATGCCTGGCACCCACATCTCTGGTAAAAAAAACTTCCAATTATTTATGAAAGAATATTTAACATTTACAGTGTGCCCTTTTATATTTAAACCACATGGAGGTATCCCCAAGGTTTCTGGTCATGATATATTTTTCTTAGTGCCTCGAAGAGGGTCGTGACTACGCGGGCACTGTACAAAATCAGTAAACTACATCATCACAAATGGGAATGTGAAAAAAACTGTAAAGTTATGTATCTTTTGTTAAACGCATGTATATTTTTCATGCATTAAAAAAAAGTTTGATCTTGTAATTGACCCCAAAGGACATGATTATAAACGAAAGGGACGGGAAATCTACTTGGTGCATTTTAAAGGGCACTTATTCAACGAGTAAAACACTTCTTCTGTGTTGAACGTGTGGATTCTTGGGTCCTGGGGGGTCTGCCCAGTGAGAGATGCCCTCTGACCCTTGCCCCCAAAGAACCCAGATCTGCAGGTCACTCAGGTTTACGTGTCAAAGTCAGCAGCTGGGACCACGGAGGCCTCGCGCACATCTGACCCTTGTCCATGTAATGCATGTTATTGGTGGGTCCGAGCCCTGTAACCTGGCGCCGGGGGAGAGGGGTGACGTGGGTCCTCCTGGGTCCCTCTAGCAGTGCTTGTTTATTGACCCTGCTGGACCGAAGCTGCTTTCCAGGGTGGGGGATAAAGTATCCCCGCAGTCGCCATCCGAGGGTTGCATCACCCGCCCAGAGCTTGCATCAGCCACAGACTGTTTTGTCTTTTCAGGTTTCTTGAAATGCGTCAGCTGACTGTAGGGGCTTCCCATAAACATTTTTTTTTTTTAACTCTGTTGTTGCACAACGGACCTGCAGGCAGGAATGTAAAGACAGCCTGTGGTATGTCAGTCACTCCTTTTTTTTTTTTCCCCCGTAATTTTTTATTGAAGATTATATTTACATGGAGCATTACATATACATGGGGGGGAAGAAAAAAAAAAAAAAAAACGCCCCGGGGGCGGGGGTGGTGGTGGTTTCAGTCTTATTGGGATTAGTCCATTAGTTCGCATCTCCCCTTGTTGTTGGATCTCGGTTGGTCCGGTTGGCTTTCTCCATCCCCCCTCATTTTTGCAATGATCGTCTCTGTTTCATCCCCATCCCCGACCGTAGCAGAAAAAATGAGAGCGAGTGGGAGAGTGGAGAAGCGCAGGATTGTTTACAGGTCTTGTGGTGTTTCTACTGTCAGATGAGCGATCTGCATGTGGTGATTATCGGGTTGTGTACCTGGCTGTGCTGTCTATGGGGGTTTATGCGAGGATAGGTAGTTGTCTAGAGACTCCCACATGTTTGACTGTCTGTGCGTCTTCGGTGTATGTTTCGCCGTTATAGTGTCCGCCCCCCTCAGGAAGGTGATCCAGTTGAACCAGGCTCTGAACGTGGCTTTCCCTGTGTCCTTCCAGTTGTACAGTACCGTTTTGACCGCTGCTGTCAGTAGCAGGTCAATCAGGTCTCTGTCTTCTATGGCCGTGATTGAGGGAACCATGAACCCTATTGCTAGGCTGTGAAAGTCTAGTTGTAGTGCGGCCCCTGTGATGTCGTTTATCAGTGTGCCAATCGTGTTCCAGAACTTCCTAACCTTGGTGCAGTGAAAGATAAGGTGTGCCATATCCCCCGTTTGTTTGTTGCAGTTCCAGCAGGGGTCGCTCTCGCGGATTCCTATGGAGGCTAGGCGGGCGGGGGTACATTGGAGGCTAGGCGGGCGGGGGTCATTCCTTAGGGGGTGGGTGGGGGAGTCACTGTGGACGGGTTTGTTTTCTGTGAATACAAATGGAGAGGGAGGGGTTCAACCGTTCAGGTCTCTGACGCGAGGAGCGTCAGGCAGGGCTGGGCACCAGAAAGATGAAAAGCTTGCACTCCCCTGCACATAGTGCCAATATCGGTCACACTCACCAGCCCTCATGCAGCAACATACAGGTAACATAAATAACGACAACTTTTTGGTGGAGAAAAGTGCTGCAGGTTTATTAGCATACCAAATATACCAACATGATGGGTTATCTTACAGGCGAACCAATGGTAAGCCGCCCCTCGCGGCCTACCACCTGATGGGCCAACTTGCATTGTGGCCTTAGCCAATCAGTGCTTAGCGGTTGTGGTGAGGGATAGCCCCTCCTACCTCCGGTGAACCATTGGTCCTCCCTATTACTCACGCCCCCCCCCTACGAGGGGCGGAGCGTTCCAGCGACCCCCGGTTGTACAGGTTTCCAACTGCCCTTAGGACAGACGGGGCGCCGTCGCACCCCAGGGTCCACCGCACAGACTTCCTGGGGATATTAGGCCTCTGCACCCTTTGTGCTCCTGAAGAGGGTACCCCTGAGTACCTTTCCGCCTCTGGATCGCCCTGTAACTCCGCCACAGCCCTGGGTGTGACGACCGTCACAGCCAGGGTCCCCCACCAAGGCCGGCATTCCTACTTACATCCTGCTAATTCTAAGGCCTCTTCCCTAACCAGCAAGAAACAGGTCCATACTTATATTGGACAGATGTACCCCATTGTTCTCAAAATACCCTGTGAATTTGGTGTGTAGAACCCATGTCTAATGAAGCCAAATCCCCTCTGCTCAGTGAAATTACGCATAGCGCAGATGAAACTCCTGCAAGCAGGCTCCCGCGCCTCCCGCGACCGAGCTCCATGCCACAGGAGCCCGGGGTGAATTCAGACCACTAAAGTTCAACTGTCCCCAACTGGTTGCTAATTTGCACCTTGTGGTCTACTTCTAGGGTGCATTACTTCGCCACATTGACCAGACAATTTCACAGTTCTTTTCGATTGATCCCTGGTGAATATAGAATGGTGTCACAACATGTTTGAGGGAATAAGTGTATGGTGCCTGTTTATTAGACACTGCACCCTTTCGTGAAGTGCCAACTTACGCAGCCTACCCTGCTTGCTGAAACTTTCGACCGGTCACAGATGCCCGGTCCCTGCTATCCACCTGTGATCCACGCTGTAGTCCTTTTGGTGGATCCGCTGGGACCCTTCTGCACCCCTGCAAATGCTGTGTCAAGTACTACGGCCCTTTAATGCCCTTGGCTGTCCCTCAATGACACCTGACAACCCGATGCCCCCGCAGTTTTGTTGAGGGGTTTTGGGCCCAGCACTCCCCAGTCTGTGTATTTATCTTCCTTAGAGGCTCCAGTTAGTGTGGTGGCTATCCCTGTCCTGGCAAGGCATGCCCATGGCCATTCCCCCCCTTGGTGTCTATCCTGTCAAGGGATATGAGTCATTAAGCACGGGTGTCCTCGTGTACCTGCCGTGTAAGAGTGGGAACAACATGAACGTATTCTTGTCCCTTCTTGAGCAGTGGGAACGAATCCTTCTTCAATCATTGTAGCCAAATTGTGCTCTGACTCCATGTTCCCCTTAGCTTGTTGCACCGCAACCCCCTGGTTAGCTGGCACTCCGCAAATGCCTGGCTCCCTGGCTATAGGGCGGGTGTTTTTGCCTGTCCTGGATTGTCTCGAGGATCCATCTCTTGGTGCATGCTTGCAATCCTTAACCTTTTCACATTAGTTGGACAGGACCACTGCCTGGTCGCAAGCTTAGCTAAGCCCCTGCGGAAATCGCCCGCCTGTGCGAGCAGACCACGATTCATCGCTCCCCACTCCATCACCATCTTTCTTGTTTCCTAACATTGGCGTTATGCTGTATATGTTGTTTAGCTTCCCTTTGCTTTATGGGAGAGCAGCCCTGCCTGGCGGTGTGTGTATTGAAGGAGATGTGTCCTGGAAGTACCATTGGTATGTGTTCAAATTACCCTACTTCGCAGTACTAGGTGTGTTTAATAAAACTAATAACTTGGGCATTACTTGCTTACTTTATGCATGTTGGATTGAGGGGATTCCGTGAAATGTGTAAGCTATCTCCCTTTGCATACCATCCCGTTAACACATGGTTTACCTCTTTAGGCATTTCACTGATTGTCTCCATCATGCGTTACGGCCAGTTTGAGTTCTGCTAAGGCAAAGTCCATTCTAACACACCGTGTTGAGTAACTACTCATGTTTATCTCTTGTACAAGTCGTCCCCGATTGCCTGGCACTCGTTGGACCCAATAAAGCTTTTAACAAGCACCCTATACAAATGTGTACACATGTTTCACAACTGGGGGCACTAATACTTCCTCACTATGTACTTCCAGGCATGTAAATACTGCAAAAGGTATCCCCCACCTTAGTACCTGAATAACCACTAAATAAATACTGTCGAAGGTAAAAGATTACAGTGCACCTAGCCAAGGGCCCTCCACTGCGTGTGAACCTCTGTTGTTGTGTTGTGGACTGTTGTTTTTGCCTGACCATATCCGGACCCTTCAAGTAAAACCAGCCAAACCAATCGCAGGCCCTCCTGCCAGGACACAACCTACATGGCCATTAACGTGCCCACATGTATCCAATGACATTAAACAAGTTAGAGGCTTTAATGTATCAGCCAGACCCAAAGTGGGGCCAGAGCTGAATGGTCTTAGAGGGGTCAGACTGGAGGAGGTATGTGTGGCTAATGAAGGCCCAAAGATCTCCCACCGGCAACTAAAGGCAGAACCTGGGCATAAGATCCCCGTTTCCTAGAATAAAACCACACTTTTCCTGCCCATTATCAAATGTGCCACAAGTGCCCACTGCGCTATCCACCTGTTGCTATGCAGATGTCATCCGATTCAATGACATATGCGACATATCAACCCATTCTGCCTTTGTGATCAACAAAATACCATCTGCTGGGATTTCTCCACTAATCCTATGATGCTGAACCTGGATGTGTAAGGCGCACCTGAGGTTCGGCGATCGCCTCAATCCTAGATGCCATGCATCCAACTTATCAATATCGTCACACTTAGTGAGGGCACTACGAGGACTCGTAGAATGGAATAGAGGACTAAAGCATTAGTGCCAATTTGAGGACTGCGCGGAAACCTTCACATCATGCAGGAACAAGCCCAATGGGGCCACTTCCCCGAAAATCAGCCACAACCAATCACCCCCATAATCCTGCAATCCCGACATACACATGTGGGGTAAACAGGTGACTCTGGTAAAGGTGAAAGCCCTCCTTGCCCCGGGCATAATACTAAGTTAGAACCGCATGTTGATATAAGCAAAGAGAAGGACAGCCGGACACAGCCATGCCACGTCCCAGAAGAACCCTCTACGGTTTAAAGTCCACTGGGGGAGAAGTACAGTTCCTGCCTCCTTCGAAACCAGCAAAACTAAAGAGAAGGTTGACCTCTCTGGAGTGCCCACCTTGGCCCCCTGACATGCACTTGTGCTGGGGGGCAGAGAAATGATGACCAACTGAGTGGTCGCTCACCACACCAATTGGGTGATAGCCTGCAGACCCATCCGTCGTGTGCACTGACGGGTGCTGTGCCACCATGCTGGCGTCCCTCACCCAGCATATATATCCCATACAAACTTTGCTAAGGTATTCCGGCGTGCCAAAGGTTAGCCAATGTATTTGGATACGAGGATAGAGCGATGCTCCAATATGTAATATATTTACTATAAAAGGAGCACTACACCTACCACAAGCCCATCTATTGGCTTAGTCAATGCTTCTATTGGCATCAAATAAGTAAGCCACAATTATAGCACAGTTGCTTAGCCAACCAAGAGCTACAGAGAGTCCACAAGGTGGGCGGGGGAGGAACTTATACCTCTCCCCGTCCCCCACCCCGGCCGGAAGTGACGAGCGGGACCCCGAGGGGGGCCCCGGACACTAGGCTGTCCATTGTGCCATCTTGTGGCACTAAAGGGGCCGCCCTCTTACGAGGGTCCCCTGCAGGGATGAGTCGGTCAGCCCACATTACAAAGAGCCAGGCCCTCTCCAGAAGTTGAGGGGGCGAGGGGATGGCGAGGGAGCTGGGAGTCAGGGGAGGAGGAGGAAGGGGTGCAGGTTAATAAGTGTAGTTGCAGATTTTCCCTACCCACAGAACACTTTCGAAAAGTTGAGCCACTTGGTGGGTTTTATAGTCCTATTTCTAAATATAGTGCCTAAAAAAAACGTTTCAATATACTTCCTGAAACTAAACGCTAACATATTTCAATAAAGATGTTGTGACAGGGCACACAGCAGGAGCACTTTTACTTGCTAACAACAAATCCTGCTTACAAGCAGTGTGGCCCTCCTCAACATTTTGAACAGGTGCAGTCCCCAAGTTCAGATCACAAAGCGCCTGCTGCACGCCCATTGAAAACATTTCCAAGAGGCTGGTACCTGTGAGCCTTGTTAAAGCAGAGTTACTCAGGCACAGGTACGCAGTCTGAGGCTGCTCCAGATAATCACTTGTTAGGTACTTTTCAATACGTGGAAAACCATAGACTCGACAGAAACCACAGGTCTTCCACAACCAGGACCCAGAATGCAGATGTGAAATATCACCTCATTGAGACTGAGGCCAGTCTCCACACATCCACTCACTCACTCATCCACCACTTTAAGTGCCTTAAGCCCAGGGCACAAGTTCTAGAAAAAAGAAGTGGGTGGGACTAACCAAGTTAGGCAGTATGCAAGTAACATCATGGCACGTGACATCACAGTGTGTGACATCATTTCACGTGGCATGGCAAGAAATGGCAACGCAACCCATGACCTCACAAGAAGTGACATCAGATCTTAAGACCTCACAAATATGTTTAGCAGATCTATCATGAGTTCATTTGAGCGCATTACAATATTAAAAAAAATAGATTTCGCATTGAGGTTGCGCCAAAAGATTGCTGCAACCCAGACGCAAAACCTGAGCCTCAACTTATACATTTATTATTTATTTTGTAATCCTGTCACAAAGAAATTGGCAACAAGGAGAACCATGGCAGTAAATCTGGTCTGCTTAACTGTGTGCAAAATCTGCATTTTAAGATATATTATGAGGTTAAGGCACCTGCTGCAGAGATCTGTGTGTGCCAGCTAAGTGTCAGGGAACAACAATAACGGTAAGAAAACTATTTGCTAGAGAGGTCAGTGTTTTGTCGGCCCTCTGGAGTCAAGGATGGGGATATATGGACCCATTACAAACTGGCTTGTATCATTCCTACATAAAAAATCTCAAAGAATAAAACTCAATCATACCCTCTCCAACACTTCTCCGGTCTCAATTGGAGTACCTTAAGGAGCCACGCTCTCTCCTACGCTATTCAATCAGATGGAACCCCTCACTGAAATTCTAAAGTACTCAAATATTCCTTATAACTTGTATACTGACAAAAGAATTATACTTGAGAATTTCAGGCCCGAGGGCGTTAAGAATCTTAACCCCTTCCGTGCTCATGACGAGCTCAGCTCGTCATGATGCACGGTGGCCGTGTGCTCATGACAAGCTGAGCTCGTCATGACAAGCGCGGGGCTAATTCCCCCGCTGTGCTGAACGTTCTTAAAAACGGGCGTGGTGATGACGAGCTCAGCTCGTCATGAGCACAGCGCCACCGTGCAGCAGCACCGTGCCGCTGCGCGCGCCCCCCAGCGCCGCGGGGGAATTAGCCCCGCGGCGAAGGTGTTAACCGCACCCTGCTGAAAACCCAGCAATGGCTAACCCACAACCACCTCATGCTCAACACCCTCAAAACAGAATTTCTCTTTATCACCCCCCACAATCACTCAGCTTCCATGCAGGAATGGCTCAAGCAACTTACAGCTCTCAATTGTGCCCCCAACAACATTGACTCTACGACAGCTTTCCAAACTTTTCATGTTGGTGACACACTTTTTATACATTCCTGCTTTATTGGCACAGTAATGCGAGCGAGCTTGAACCACCTAAGGGTGATCTGAGGGGGGGGTTCTCCCCCCGAGAAAATGTTGAAAAAATAGTGGGCAAATGGTGCATTTTCATGCAAATTTGAGAAAGCAGGATGGTTAATAAAGCAATTGTGAATGTGTTCTAACAAAGACAGCACCCCCCAAACCTGCAGATCATCTTCCACTTTATCATCATGTCTACATTTTACGGAGGCGTTCTTCTTCCGTGTACTTCCTCCGCCACGGTCTACCTACCTATTCACACATATCCCTCTCCCAAACGTTGAGACTAGGCCCACACTGGCCCATCCAGGTAAATGTGAATCTCCTCCTCTTTGCCAACAATAGCAAATGCAAACATTTAAATTCCATCTTTCTGCCTTTATTATGCATTGCAAGCTACTGAAGGACCCACCAACAGCAAATGTAGGTGGTGTAGAATATGTGCATGACCTTAAAGGCAACGTTGTGCAAAAATAGAAGAATTCAGAAATGAAAAATAGGGCAGACTGGAAAGAAAAAGAGAATTTATGTCTTAAATATAGTGATACATTTTGCATGTGGCCGTTTCTAAGTGCTGTAAAATACAGGCAATATAGTTACCAATGTTTTGGAAGTATGGAAGGGTGAGTCAAACTTGCTGTAATTCTGACTGATGTTTTCAGTCACAGAAAGACACAGCACCAAGAATGTCCTGAAAACCTGACTTTACCCCAAGTTCCTAGTAGTGAGATTTCTCAGTGAAGCAGGATAAAGTGCTATGAATTTTCCTGATTAACCATGGACCAGTCTCTTGTGGGAAACAGGTAACAATCTCCAATGAGTGACAGAGTAACTGAACATGATTAAATGTATGTATGTATGTATGTGTACTTATATAGCGCGGTCCTGTCACCCCAAGGGCATCCTGGCGCTTGCAATCCACGTAGCCACCACATACGCTGCTCAGACAGCCCTGGGGAAGAGATGGGTTTTCAGGGCTTTTCTAAACGAGAAAAAGTCCCTCTGACTTCTTAGTACCGGTGGTAAAGAGTTCCAGAGCTTGGCCGCTGCCACACTAAACGCGCGGCCACCCATCCTCACTCTCTGGAATCTAGGTACCACAAGCAGGTGAGCCGAAGAAGAGCGTAAGGACCGCGAAGGAGAGTACCAAACAAACATGTTCTGCAGTGGAACCGGGCCTTGTCCGTGCACTGCCCTGAACACTAGGCATGCAGCCTTGTAACAGACACGAAGGTGTATCGGCAACCAGTGTAGGTCACGAAGGGCTGCTGTAGAAGAGCTATACTTAGGGCGGGAAAGAGCCAGCTTGGCAGCCAAGTTCTGCACCCGTTGCAACTTCCCCAGCAGTGTTTTAGGAGCCTCTAGAAGTAGCGCATTACAATAGTCAAGACGACTCAAGATGGTACCACGCACTACTTCGGGCCTAGCCTGCTCGGGGAGAAGGGGCAGAACTTTACGCAGCATGCGGAGCAGCGCCATGCACGTGGATGTAGTCTTATTCACGTACATATCCAGCTGCAGATTGGGGCCGAAAATCACCCCCAAGTTGCGGGCCGACTCAGCAGCTGACACAATCTCGGGGAAGGTCGGGGGCCAGAAGTTCTCCGGGAGTTCACGCGGGATCCGGTCCGTGGAACAATATAACACCTCGGTCTTCGTGCTATTGAACTGCAGAGAATTGGCCCGAAGCCAATCCGCTGTGGCAGACATGCATCGATGGAAAGCCTCCAGAGGAATCGCATTCTTCCCTTCCAACGAGAAGACTAACTGAGTATCATCTGCATAATTGAATGCGGAGATGCCAAATGATTTAATTAGTTGGACCAAAGGGCGGAGGTAAAGGTTGAAGAGAATAGGGCTGATGGCCGAGCCCTGAGGAACCCCATTAAACAGCATTATGCACCGTTGAATAACACATTCTTCAATAGTTATGGAGCTTTTTTCCAATAAAAAGTCTTATTCTGTGATGTAATTTTCTTCCTGGGCATGTAATGTAATCCAGGTACATTACATCCCTCTTGTTCCTAAATATAAGGAAGCAAATAGGTCTGTTGCAGCCTCAATTAAAAGAAACGTCTGGAAACTTGTATTAAGCAAAGCTGACTACATGAGCACCAGTTACGTGCAGTGGAACAAAGCGCTCTGATACCTTCAGGTCTAGTTTGCGATATATAAAACTCCACCCAAAATAAATACGGAGCAAGTGATGAGTTTGGGTCAAAAAGATCACAAAGGTTTGTGCATCAACTTCCCAAATCCTAACAATAATGTCTGAAATGGAAAACAAGTTATAATAGTGGCATTTTCTGAATGTCTGCATTGGAAGAAGGGATATAGCTGGGGCCAGACCACTGTGAATTTGAAGAAAGACCTCCTCTTAAAAATAACAAATCTTTATTTATTTATTTTATTTATTTTGAAAGTTTTATATAGCGCGGACAAGATCTTTGCAGATATCAGAGCGCTTTACACAGAAAGGGTACATGAGGGAACATATTCAAAACAAATAAATCAGAGGAGCATACAGTACAAATAAGTGAGGGCAAAACCAATCATGTAAATCAGTAAATCAATCATACAAGTATTAAAAATATGCAACAGGGTCAAACAAGTAATACAGATCGGTGCCTATTCTTAAGGAGACCTAAGTAACAGTTCAGGTGTATTTTGCCATAAGGATGGCTTTTACTTCTTTCTTAAAGAGTGTAGTGGAAGAGATGAGCCTAGTTTCGGGGGGGAGTGAGTTCCAGATTCTGGGTGCCATTCCTGAGAAGGAGCGTTTATATGTTTTTTCCTTCCGGAATCTACGTGGTTTCAGCAGAAGATTGTTTGTGCCTCTCGTGTTTCTAGGGCCGCCAGAGATTGTCAACTTCTGAGTGAGGTAGCCGGGAGAGTTCAGGTGTACCGCCTTGTGAGTCATGCAGGCGATTTTCAGATGTATTCTGGCTTCAAAAGGCAGCCAGTTCAGGGATTTCAAGTCAGGGGAAATATAAGAGTTTTTTTTGACCCAGTAATGAGCCTCGCTGCAGCGTTTAGAGAAGCTCTTAGGGGTGCGGTAGTAGTTAGCGGGAGTCCGCAGAGGGCGACGCTGCCATATTCTATTCGAGGGATGACTAGTGCTTGTACTGCGGTTTGGAAGTCATTTGCTGGGAGGAATGGTTTGAGTTTCCTCAGGGTATTGATTTGGAAATTCGCTCCCTTAGTTGCCTTGTTGATGTGTTGCTGCATGTTGAGATTGGTGTCGAGGGTTATGCCTAGAGATTTTGCTGAATCCACGATGGTGGGTTGGACATTGAGTGCAGTTAGGTGTTTGAGCCAACTTTGAGTGGTGGAGATCTTCGCTGGAGGTGAGATCAGAAGGAACTCTGTTTTTAGAGCATTGAGTTTGAGATGATTATCGGCCAGCCAAGATTGGGTGCTTCTGATCGTTGAGTTCAGGAGCAAGATGTCTTTGGGGGATTGTAATTTGAGGTAAAGTTGGGTGTCATCGGCATACATGTGAAAGTGTAAGTTAGCTGCCTGTAGCAAGGTGGTGAGAGGTTCCATCACTAGGTTGAACAGAGTTGGGGATAGTGAGGATCCTTGGGGGACGCCCAGCGTTACAGGTATTGGAGAGGACATCAGGTTGTTGCTCTTGAATTTCTGCGACCTGTTGTGAAGAAAGGAAGTGAACCACTTGAGAACAGTTCCAGATAATCCCATTCTAGTGCTTAGTAGTTCGAGTAAGTTCTCATGTTTAACGGTGTCGAATGCTGAAGAGAGATCAAGAAGGATGAGAAGGCAGGTGTTGTTTTGGTCTAGCATTTGAAGTGCGTCGTCAATTATGTGGGTCATAGCAGTTTCTGTACTATGTCCTGCTCGGAAGCCTGATTGATGAGGATTGAGGAGATCAAATTGTTCAATGTGTTTAGTCAATTGTAGTTGTACGCATTTTTCCAGCAGTTTGGCGAGAGTGGGGATATTAGTGATGGAACGGTAATTGTTCAGATCAGAGGGGTCGGCTGTAGGTTTCTTTAGTAAGGGAGTGACTTGTCCAACTTTGAGGGAGTCAGGTATGGTTCCTTGTTGAAGAGAGCCGTTGATAATTCTAGTCCAGAGTGGGAGAAGCAAAGGGGCAAAGTCTTTTACAGCGTTAGCAGGAAGGGGATCTGTGAGGTGATTGGATGGTTTCAAGGTGCTGAGCAGTTTGCCAATTTCCTCTTCAGAGTATGTGCCAAAGGATGACCATGTAGCATTGTTTTTTGGTTCAATGGGTGCAATGCATTGAGGTTTGGAGTAGAGGCTTGCGTCCGCGAGGAGATCGCTCTTTATGTTGTCAGTTTTTTGGATAAAGAAAGCGGAGAAGTCTACACAGGAGGGAGCTTCGCGCACAGTGCTGAGCTGTTGGGGTTGTTCCTTGGATTGAGTTTTGATTAGCTCAAACAATTTTCTTGGACGGTTTTTTGCTTGGTCGAGCTGGAGGCTGAAGAAGTCTAGTTTTGAACGTTTTATTTTCCTGAAATAGGCGTTTCTCTTTTTCTTCAGAGTTTTTAGGTGCAGTGCAGAGGGAGCTGATCTCCAGGTGCGTTCTGCCATTCGCATGTCTCGTCTATCCTCATTGAGACTTCCGTCATACCATGGGTTGGACATTTTAGTTGAGACTCTTTTTAACTGCATAGGTGCCGCCTCATTTATTATGGAGGTCATAGCATTGAGGTAGTGGTCAGTCAGTGATTGAACATCATTAACGCCGGGCGGTGGTAGTAGGAGATTGCAGCTGTTAGGAGGCAAAGAGCTTGGGTTGAGTTTTTTCAGGTCTCTTTTCCAGACTTTGGGCTTGGAGGATTGAGCCGGGTTGCATTTAACTTTTACATTGATGAAGAATGTGACAATATGGTGATCTGACCAGTCACAAGGTTGGATAGACTCGAGTTGGATAGAGTCCTCTTTGGAGATGATAAGGTCGAGGATAGAGCCTTTTTTGTGGGTCAGGCTGTTGCATATTTGGGTGAGGTCAAGGGCATTGAGGAAACTTTTAAGACTATTTACCACCGCGTCATTGCGATCGTTCCAGTGGAGGTTGAAGTCGCCAAGGTATATTTGTGTGAGCTGCCGTCCGGAGTTGGTTGAGATCATATCCATGATTTGTTGAGAAAAGGTGAGGTTGTCTCTGGGTGGGTGGTAAATGCAATGTAGAGAGCATATCGGTTTGTCCTCACTGATAATGTCGAGGCAGATATATTCACAGGATGTTGGGGATGATATGGAGGTGGACTTGCCTTTCAGAACGGAGAGGTTGTTCCTGTGGATGCATGCGATTCCACCACCTATTTTGCCTGGCCTGTCAAGTCTAATTATGTGGTAATTAGGTGGAACCAGAATGTCCATTATAGGTGATGAGGCTTCAGTTAGCCATGTTTCAGTCAGAATGATTAGGTCAAGGTCCAGCGATAAGAGGAGATCAGCGATGGCGGCGGAATGTTTCGAGGCCGATCTGCAGTTAAGGAGAGTGCATTTGAGCTGGGGTGTGTTGAGGGCGGTAGAGGGTTCAAGAGAGAGAGGGACTTTCCTAAGGTTATTGGGGTTGGATATTCTGCTGTTCAGTGTGGGGGGTCTAAGGGCATTTGAGTGTATCGTGGGAATGGTGAGGTGTGTGGTGGATGTGTCATTTTGGGGGGTTGGGTCATACTCACGGGGGAGAGTTAGTGTGTCGAGGTCCGAAAGAGGGTTGCAGGGGCGACGAGGGCGGCTGTTGCGATTGCTAGCGGGGGTTGAGGTCCAGTGTGGGGAGTGTCGAGTGAGAGAGTTAACCGAGGAGGTGGGGGACACGTTGGGAGGGGAGGAGGAGGTGGGTGATGTGTTGCAGGGGCGACGGGGGCGGTTGTTGCTATTACGAACAGGCAGTGATGTCCGGTGTGTGGAGTGCTGAGTACGAGTGTCAACCGATGGGGTAGGGGGCATGTTTGGGGTGGAGGTGGAGGTGAGTGAGGGGTGTATAGGGTATGTGGAGAGTCGTTCCTTGATGCTGTGTATGTCTCCTTTGATCTGAGTGAGGGTGGCCATAATCAAGTCCAATGTGGGGGGAGTGATGGAGGTGGGGGTGGAGGTCGAGGGTGGATGACTGACCAGGGAGATGTCGTGCAGGCGGGATAGTGGGCTGGTGTTGGTGCAGGACTCCGTTGTGTTAGTGTGCGAGATGGTATTGGTAATGGGAGAGTGTTTGGGCGTGTTGGGTGTGGATGAGGTGGGGAGGAGATTGGTGGTATGAGTGTGGGCGTGAGTGTGAGTGTGAGCGTTGTTGGTAGGCGGTGAGATCAAAGTGGAGGATGGATGTATGTTAGTTGAGCTGGGGATGCAGGAAGGGTAATGGGGGCTGAGAGTGGGTGGGGAAATGGGATTGGGGATGGTCCTGTTGTGGGGGCGGGGGGGAGTTAGATTAAGAGAAGAGGTGTGTTCTGCGTAGTACGTTAGAGGGGGGTGGGGACTGAGCATGGGGGGGAGGGATTTGTCTTTGTGCGTGTCGTTTTGGTGCGGGACTAGGTTAGCTGTGTTAGTGTTGGTTGTGATGTTCTGGGAGAGAGGAGTGATAATAGTGGTATGTGTGGAGGTCTTAGGTCCGGAAGGAGGGGTGGGGGTGCGAGTGTTGTGAGAGGGGGAGGGATCTGTGTCTGTGTTAGAGGCGTGAGTGGTTGTTACCTGGCGCTGAACTGGGAGAGAGGGGTTGTGGGTGGGGGCTGAGTAGTTTGGGGTGGTGGTAGGTGTGTCACTGAATGCTGAGTGTGTAGCAGCTACCTGGTGCTGTGCTAGGTTAGAAGTGTTGTGTGTGTTGGGAGCTATGGCGTCAGGGGTGGTGGGACTGAGGGAGATGTGAGTGTCTGACCGCGTATTGGAGAGGTGATCTTTGAAAGTGGGGAACAGGTTGTCTAGTAGTTCCAAGTTCCTGTCTGTGGCTTGGGATAGGATCATCCCATTATTGTAAATAGTAATGGTGGCTCTGCCTTGGAAGAGTTGTGATGGTGTGATGGAGAGAGTTAGGCCATGAGCGGATTTCCTGGTGGTGGAGACTGTGAGTAAGGTGTTGAACGTTTTTCTCCATTGAGCTCTGCGTGTGGTGTGGAAGATGATATCAGTGCTCAGGGATCCATTGACCGGTGAGAAGTAGGTGTCGGCAAAGGGTGTTTCAGGGTGGGACCTCAGGAAGTTGTGTTTAAAGCGTTTAGCGGCTTTTTTGGTGAGTGTGGATGGGTAGTTGATTTTATATGTGTGCTTGCCGATGGGCTCCATGTTGGGGTGGCGGTGTAGGAGGGCGAGGCGGTATAGGTGGGTATGGGAGGGTGGACGATAGTAATACAGATGTGTAAAGACCAATGCAGACAGTGCGTTACCTGGAACACTAGTGAGCAAAAATGCCCAAAATATAGAGGTAGCAGTCTGTGAACACCAAAGAATAAACAGTGAAATGGGTGCAATTTACACAATGTACAGAAATATATGAAAATATATGAGGTAGCAAACGGTACAGCTTACAAGATGTACAAACATATATAAAAATATAAGTGAGGTAGGTGCAGGTTACAGATATGTACAGTACACAAATAAAAGAATCATACTGATGATATACTGAATCAAGATACCGGTGCAGCCAGAAAGCTGCATGAAGCAATATTGATACTAGTGAACAGCCAGAAAAATTTGAGGTAGCGATCGGTACATTATCAGTGAAGCAAAGTGAGAAGTGTGCAGGTTACAATAAATGTACAGAGTACAAGTAGAGGTATATTGTTGCAATAAAGGCAGACACTTAATCACACGAGGGTTTAAATAGAAAATATAAGTGTAAATAAAAATGTACAAAATAACAGTAAAGGTATAGTACTGTAGTGAGAGGCAGGCACTTGGCCAGAAAGTGGGAATGACTAGTCCATGATGGCCGCCAGAGGGAGAGAGAGACCAGTCTAAAATGGCCGCCTCAAAAGGGAAGTTGGAGACGGTAGTCCTCTTTTTGTTGTTGGTGCTTTGATAACAGGGAAGTGCAGATTCAGTTTCTATTTCAGCAGGCACAGTTCATGTCTTGCTGGGAGGGAGGCTTATCTCTGCATTGGAGGTCTTGTGTGGGGGAGTTAAGCTGAGGAGCCTCCTGAGCAACAGAGGTACCAAAGGAGATTTATTACTACAGTTTTATGGCCCCAGCCATTTTGAACAAAGGAGGGGTTTTCAAAAGGAGGGATTTTCAAAAATGTGTACAGGCGAGTAGGGTAAATAAATACCTTTTTTTTAGAATTCTGCTCAGCAGGTGCAATGAAGTGCTAGCAAGGTTATTATCGCTCGTCTAGTCAGCGTGTATGCAGCTTCCGTGTGCATCGACTTCTGGCAAGTAGCTGGATTAATTTCGTGCACGATCAGAGCCTCATTGCTGCAGCCCCTACCGCCTCGATGGGCGTTGTTGTGTGTTTTCCCGTTGACTCTTTCCCTTTTCCTCCAATTCCCCTGTGATTATCCGATCGCCTCAGAACTCACTCAGGTATCTCCCCCCCCCTGAGCGGCGTCACCTCCATCTCCCGGCACGGCAAGGGCAGGCTCCTGACGCCCGTTGTCTCTGCTGATCCCGCCCGCCTCAGGGCTCCACTCCGGCAGCTCCCTGGACGGCGGGGGCCACTCCTCCGATCACCTGCAGCACTCGGCGCAGCCGGGACCAGCTCCTGTCCTTTGTAGACGTCCCTCCGGCTCCCGCCCGTCTCAGGGCACCGATCCGACCGCTCCTGTGGCGGCGCCACACCTCCAGCACTCGGCGCAGCCCAGTGCCTATGCGGGCAGCTCCAGACGTCCGTCGTCCTTCCGATATCTGGAACCACAGAACCACAGAACTTGTTCAGGCCAGCAGTCCGACCCCTGAAGCCGGTACCGGTGGCGGTACCCTCAGGCGTACCGTACGCCTCTGATGGTCAAACACTCAACTTAGACCCAAAACGGCTCGGTTCCAGCCTCTGCCGGGGCGATCAGGTTTTGATTAGGTTTTATTTCACGTTAAGATCAAAAGAGACGGCAAATTTAGCAGACATCATGCAGAATTGAAGTGGTGAAACGCAACCTGCCTGGCAGTGAAAATTGATTCCCAAACAATAAAATAGCCAGAGGTACCACATATCTGTATCAGAGACTCAAATTGTCCATCAACTTCTGCCTCCTTTTATATATGACAATGGCAAACTTCACAAGTAAAAATAAAATATATGAAAAAATAAAGCATGAACATCGACTTCTATGGCACAACCTATGTCTAAAAGGCAATCGTAGGAGCAAGGCGTAAACCACAGTTTTGTGAGCTTCATTTAGGTGGCTGCCCCCAAAAAGAGTGCTGCTTGTCACCAAACTTTCTGAGGAACACCTCAAATGACAGCTGGGGAAAAACACAGCACAGCTCTCTCTCTGTATGAACTAATACCCGCATCTCATGTTTAGCAGTCTGACACCCTTCTGGGCTCTGCACTAAAAAAAACTTTAAAAATCTAATTTGAAAATGAAGAGAACAAATTAATGCAGTTGGGGGCTGGGTGGAAGGGACTGGTAGATAATGCCAGAGTGGAGCCTTTTTAAAGCAGTATTACAAGCTGCATTTACGTGTACATGTTCTAATCTTTATACATATGCTGCATAGTGCCTTAGCGCCTGAAAGTGCTAGGAAACGTGTTCATAGCCGCCAAGGTTTCAGATTGCCACATGTGACATTTTCATACTTTCAGTGCGATTATGAGTGACATTTGATCTCGTATGAGTGACACGCAAAGTGAAGGAATGAAGAGAAGGGAAACATATAAATATTCCAAATTACAACCATTGGCACAACGAGAAACTTATTTTAAGAACCGTGAGAAATAGAAACTACATCTGGAGGAAGCCGAACATGTTGACATCCAAAAAAGACAAACAGTTGTGGATTGTAGCTTCTTTATTGTCGGATGAACCTCCTGAATCAGAGGGGGGAGTTGCGACATTAGGAAAGTCTGTTCTACGCAGTGGGTTTTCACTAGAAATGATTCATTTCGTGTGGCCCACGCGAGTGGGATTTCTACACAGTGTGAACGGGAAGACTTCACAAGCGCGACTTTTGCTGCCATCTAAAATGAGTCGACTTTCAACTTCTGAACAAAGTGTATGAAACTTCCAAACATGGTGTTCCAAAAATTCCATTATTTTTCGACTTAATCGAAAAATAATTGTCATTTTTCTATCACCATCTGAATTATGTTCTGGGCGCCAGAGTTTGCTAAAAGCCCAATAACCAACTGATTCTCATTTCACCCTTTCTGCTCGGAGCCCAACAGGGCCACTGAGGACAGACCCGAAATGTCACCCGCACGGAACCTGCTTTTACAACGCTGCTAGAGACGAAGTAAAATAGTCAACGGGTCTAAACATATGCTAAGACGCTCGTAATTGATTTTCACATGTTAAAACCCAGATACTCCGAAACCTGGAGTGGTGCATAAATTAAGCAAAACAGAAAGAGGAATTCTGGGAGGTTCCAAGGTCAGGTGGTTAGTGCACGAACTGAAACACATCAGTCCTTCAGCTACCCTAGAATTTACCAGCTCCCACTGTCTGCATCTTGGCAGGTGTTCCCATTCACGACCTTATTTGATCACCCTACTTGTGAGAAGGTCAAGAATGTCAAGGCTTTCTTACTCCGTGGCAAAGCCATTGTTCTCCGGGCCCGCCGTTTCCTCCTTGTCCCGAAACCGCTCATGTGCCGCGACCTAACGACCGGCGTCATCCAGAGACACACCCACCATTAGCAAGCGACACAGTACCGTGTCGCGACACCGAGTATGGAAAGCTCAGCTCTACGAGATCACTTGGTATAACTCTGGACAAATATCTGACTATGCAAGATCATATCAGTGCAACAACCAGGGGAGACCATTAACATCCTAAAGAAATTCAAACCTTTCCTGCCTCCTGATGACTTCATTTGGCAATACAATTCCTAGTCATTTCCCGATTAGACTACGGGATTGCTACTCTTGCAGGCCTTCCCAAAACAAGGCTAGCGCCATTAAGATTAGTGCTGAACTCAGCAGCTAGACTAGTCACAGGATCCAGAAAATTTGATCATGTCAGTCCAGACCTAAAACTATTAAACTGGCTCCCGTTTGAAGCAAGGATCGCCTGCACAACACACCCATATACCTGGCCAATAAACTAGTACGGTCGGGGGGCTAGAAGCGCCAATTTTCTATTGCTGAAACCACAGAGGCTCAACAAAAAGAAAACGTACAACCGCTCATTCTCCGGCTTAGCCCCTAGAATATGCAACACACTACTACCCACAATCAGGACCAACTCCCTGACGACCCCCTTCAAAAAAGAAATGAAAAGGTTTCTAATGAACATATTTCTCCATTAACAACCTTGAGGAATGCTTTTGGACCAATCTCATGTTGATAATGTCAGATCATCTACATACCCGATAGTTACTTTGCAGTTTTTGTGTTCTTACTTATAACTAAATGCTTCTTATTTTATATGTATAACATGTCTGTTATTTGTGCAGCGCTCGGATACCTGGATGGCTCACGTTCACACTTTAACACTCTTCAAATAAAAATAAAACAAGGCCTGATGGCCCCGTAACTTCGGCCTTTGTTATGGACCTAGATTGCACCAGCTGTCTTCTGTGAGACAGAGA
Source organism: Lissotriton helveticus (assembly GCF_964261635.1). NCBI lineage: Eukaryota > Metazoa > Chordata > Amphibia > Caudata > Salamandridae > Lissotriton > Lissotriton helveticus. Next base: position 484,443,902 of record NC_136060.1, read on the forward strand.
TGCTTGGTTTGCTAGGGCCATGCTAACCCCCTGTTTTAGGGAAGGCCGCAGTGCTCCTGACAATGTTGTTCCTTTGTTGAGCTGTGACGCTCTGTATAAAGCGTTCTAAGTACTACACAAAAGACACGACAATGTGCATTGCCAATGCCTGTTTGTGTGATGTGACTGAAAGAATACACCCTCACACAATATGTGGGCAGATTTACTTTTGGTTTCACATGTGTGGACTAGATGATGTAAAATATTAAACGTAGCTGACAAGTGGCTCCATGTCATGAATAACGCCTTTGGTCAGCTCTGGCATGTTATGGAAAAGGGGGGTGGTGATGGACAGAGTTTCTGAATGATGCAGAATACTCTTACCAAGTCAAGAGATCATGGTTTTAATCCATCACCGTTTTTTAGCTCACTGCACCATCCCAGCTCAGAACCTGGCTATAAGCAAATTAGTCTGTTCCTGTCCGAGTGCATGATGGGAACAGGGCAAACCAAACTACCAAGCCAATTCTTATACTGGGAAGGAAACAAGCTTCCGGGGACCGGTTTCTGGCATCACAGCCTTCTTTGGCCCGGCTTGCTTGAATCCTGATGGTGCAATGAGCAAGGGACTCACGTCTGAGTATACCCTCCCACACATAGTGTGGATAAAACCGATTTTGGAAAAGGGGGGTGGTGATGGACAGAGTTTCTGAATGATGCAGAATACTCTTACCAAGTCAAGAGATTGTGGTTTTAATCCATCACCGTTTTTTAGCTCACTGCACCATCCCAGCTCAGAACCTGGCTATAAGCAAATTAGTCTGTTCCTGTCCCAGTGCATGATGGGAACAGGGCAAACCAAACTACCAAGCCAATTCTTATACTGGGAAGGAAACAAGCTTCCGGGGACCGGTTTCTGGCATCACAGCCTTCTTCGGCCCGGCTTGCTTGAATCCTGATGGTGCAATGAGCAAGGGACTCACGTCTAAGTATACCCTCCCACACATAGTGTGGATAAAACCGATTTTGGAAAAGGGGGGTGGTGATGGACAGAGTTTCTGAATGATGCAGAATACTCTTACCAAGTCAAGAGATCATGGTTTTAATCCATCACCGTTTTTTAGCTCACTGCACCATCCCAGCTCAGAACCTGGCTATAAGCAAATTAGTCTGTTCCTGTCCCAGTGCATGATGGGAACAGGGCAAACCAAACTACCAAGCCAATTCTTATACTGGGAAGGAAACAAGCTTCCGGGGACCGGTTTCTGGCATCACAGCCTTCTTCGGCCCGGCTTGCTTGAATCCTGATGGTGCAATGAGCAAGGGACTCACGTCTGAGTATACCCTCCCACACATAGTGTGGATAAAACCGATTTTGGAAAAGGGGGGTGGTGATGGACAGAGTTTCTGAATGATGCAGAATACTCTTACCAAGTCAAGAGATCATGGTTTTAATCCATCACCGTTTTTTAGCTCACTGTACCATCCCAGCTCAGAACCTGGCTATAAGCAAATTAGTCTGTTCCTGTCCGAGTGCATGATGGGAACAGGGCAAACCAAACTACCAAGCCAATTCTTATACTGGGAAGGAAACAAGCTTCCGGGGACCGGTTTCTGGCATCACAGCCTTCTTTGGCCCGGCTTGCTTGAATCCTGATGGTGCAATGAGCAAGGGACTCACGTCTGAGTATACCCTCCCACACATAGTGTGGATAAAACCGATTTTGGAAAAGGGGGGTGGTGATGGACAGAGTTTCTGAATGATGCAGAATACTCTTACCAAGTCAAGAGATCATGGTTTTAATCCATCACCGTTTTTTAGCTCACTGCACCATCCCAGCTCAGAACCTGGCTATAAGCAAATTAGTCTGTTCCTGTCCCAGTGCATGATGGGAACAGGGCAAACCAAACTACCAAGCCAATTCTTATACTGGGAAGGAAACAAGCTTCCGGGGACACTTTGCCACTGGATTCAAGCAAGCCGGGCTGAAGACGGCTGGAATGCCAGAAACCGGTCCTCGGAAGCTTGTTTCCGGTCCAGGGAAGACATGGCTTGGCAGTTCGGGCTGGACTGTTCCCATGAGGCACAGGGTCAGACTGATTTGCATATAGCCATGTCTGAACTGGGGTGGCAGAGTGGGCTAAAGAACGGTGATGGATTATACCCAGATCTTTTGACTGGGTGTGAGTGTCTGATTGATTCAGATGCTCCGTCCATCACCACCCCCTTTTGTACCGCTTTTGGCCGCCATAAGTGTGGCAGGGTGTGCTCAGATGTGAGTCCCTTGCTCACTTTGCAACTGGAGTCAAGCAAGCCGGGCTGAAGACGGCTGGAATGCCAGAAACCGGTCCTCGGAAGCTTGTTTCCGGTCCAGGGAAGGCTTGGCAGTTCGGGCTGGACTGTTCCCATGAGGCACAGGGTCAGACTGATTTGCATATAGCCATGTCTGAACTGGGGTGGCAGAGTGGGCTAAAGAACAGTGATGGATTATACCCAGATCTTTTGACTGGGTGTGAGTGTTTGATTGATTCAGATGCTCCGTCCATCACCACCCCCTTTTGTACCGCTTTTGGCCGCCGTAAGTGTGGCAGGGTATGCTCAGACGTGAGTCCCTTGCTCACTTTGCCACTGGATTCAAGCAAGCCGGGCTGAAGACGGCTGGAATGCCAGAAACCGGTCCTCGGAAGCTTGTTTCCGGTCCAGGGAAGACATGGCTTGGCAGTTCGGGCTGGACTGTTACCATGAGGCACAGGGTCAGACTGATTTGCATATAGCCATGTCTGAACTGGGGTGGCAGAGTGGGCTAAAGAACGGTGATGGATTATACCCACATCTTTTGACTGGGTGTGAGTGTTTGATTGATTCAGATGCTCCGTCCATCACCACCCCCTTTTGTACCGCTTTTGGCCGCCATAAGGGTGGCAGGGTATGCTCAGACGTGAGTCCCTTGCTCACTTTGCCACTGGATTCAAGCAAGCCGGGCTGAAGACGGCTGGAATGCCAGAAACCGGTCCTCGGAAGCTTGTTTCCGGTCCAGGGAAGACATGGCTTGGCAGTTCGGGCTGGACTGTTACCATGAGGCACAGGGTCAGACTGATTTGCATATAGCCATGTCTGAACTGGGGTGGCAGAGTGGGCTAAAGAACGGTGATGGATTATACCCAGATCTTTTGACTGGGTGTGAGTGTTTGATTGATTCAGATGCTCCGTCCATCACCACCCCCTTTTGTACCGCTTTTGGCCGCCATAAGGGTGGCAGGGTATGCTCAGACGTGAGTCCCTTGCTCACTTTGCCACTGGATTCAAGCAAGCCGGGCTGAAGACGGCTGGAATGCCAGAAACCGGTCCTCGGAAGCTTGTTTCCGGTCCAGGGAAGACATGGCTTGGCAGTTCGGGCTGGACTGTTACCATGAGGCACAGGGTCAGACTGATTTGCATATAGCCATGTCTGAACTGGGGTGGCAGAGTGGGCTAAAGAACGGTGATGGATTATACCCAGATCTTTTGACTGGGTGTGAGTGTTTGATTGATTCAGATGCTCCGTCCATCACCACCCCCTTTTGTACCGCTTTTGGCCGCCATAAGTGTGGCAGGGTGTGCTCAGACGTGAGTCACTTGCTCACTTTGCCACTGGATTCAAGCAAGCCGGGCTGAAGACGGCTGGAATGCTAGAAACCGGTCCTCGGAAGCTTGTTTCCGGTCCAGGGAAGACATGGCTTGGCAGTTCGGGCTGGACTGTTCCCATGAGGCACAGGGTCAGACTGATTTGCATATAGCCATGTCTGAACTGGGGTGGCAGAGTGGGCTAAAGAACGATGATGGATTATACCCAGATCTTTTGACTGGGTGTGAGTGTTTGATTGATTCTGAGGCTCCGTCCATCACCACCCCCTTTTGTACCGCTTTTGGCCGCCATAAGTGTGGCAGGGTATGCTCAGACGTGAGTCCCTTGCTCACTTTGCCACTGGATTCAAGCAAGCCGGGCTGAAGACGGCTGGAATGCCAGAAACCGGTCCTCGGAAGCTTGTTTCCGGTCCAGGGAAGACATGGCTTGGCAGTTCGGGCTGGACTGTTCCCATGAGGCACAGGGTCAGACTGATTTGCATATAGCCATGTCTGAACTGGGGTGGCAGAGTGGGCTAAAGAAAGGTGATGGATTATACCCAGATCTTTTGACTGGGTGTGAGTGTTTGATTGATTCAGATGCTCCGTCCATCACCACCCCCTTTTGTACCGCTTTTGGCCGCCATAAGTGTGGCAGGGTATGCTCAGACGTGAGTCCCTTGCTCACTTTGCCACTGGATTTAAGCAAGCCGGGCTGAAGACGGCTGGAATGCCAGAAACCGGTCCTCGGAAGCTTGTTTCCGGGCCAGGGAAGACATGGCTTGCCAGTTCGGGCTGGACTGTTCCCATGAGGCACAGGGTCAGACTGATTTGCATATAGCCATGTCTGAACTGGGGTGGCAGAGTGGGCTAAAGAACGGTGATGGATTATACCCAGATCTTTGGACTGGGTGTGAGTGTTTGATTGATTCAGATACTCTGTCCATCACCACCCCCTTTTGTACCGCTTTTGGCTGCCCTAAGTGTGGCAGGGTATGCTCAGACGTGAGTACCTTGCTCACTTTGCCACTCGATTCAAGCAAGCCGGGCTGAAGACGGCTGGAATGCCAGAAACCGGTCCTCGGAAGCTTGTTTCTGGTCCAGGGAAGACATGGCTTGGCAGTTCGGGCTGGACTGTTCCCATGAGGCACAGGGTCAGACTGATTTGCATATAGACATGTCTGAACTGGGGTGGCAGAGTGGCCTAAAGAACGGTGATGGATTATACCCAGATCTTTTGACTGGGTGTGAGTGTTTGATTGATTCAGATGCTCCGTCCATCACCACCCCCTTTGGTACCGCTTTTGGCCGCCATAAGTGTGGCAGGGTATGCTCAGACGCGAGTCCCTTGCTCACTTTGCCACTGGATTCAAGCAAGCCGGGCTGAAGACGGCTGGAATGCCAGAAACCGGTCCTCGGAAGCTTGTTTCTGGTCCAGGGAAGACATGGCTTGGCAGTTCGGGCTGGACTGTTCCCATGAGGCACAGGGTCAGACTGATTTGCATATAGCCATGTCTGAACTGGGGTGGCAGAGTGGGCTAAAGAACGGTGATGGATTATACCCAGATCTTTTGACTGGGTGTGAGTGTTTGATTGATTCAGATGCTCCGTCCATCACCACCCCCTTTTGTACCGCTTTTGGCCACCTTAAGTATCGCAGGGTATGCTCAGACGTGAGTCCCTTGCACACTTTGCCACTGGATTCAAGCAAGCCGGGCTGAAGACGGCTGGAATGCCAGAAACCGGTCCTCGGAAGCTTGTTTCCGGTCCAGGGAAGACATGGCTTGGCAGTTCGGGCTGGACTGTTCCCATGAGGCACAGGGTCAGACTGATTTGCATATAGCCATGTCTGAACTGGGGTGGCAGAGTGGGCTAAAGAACAGTGATGGATTATACCCAGATCTTTTGACTGGGTGCGAGTGTTTGATTGATTCAGATGCTCCGTCCATCACCACCCCCTTTTGTACCGCTTTTGGCCGCCATAAGGGTGGCAAGGTATGCTCAGACGTGAGTCCCTTGCTCACTTTGCCACTGGATTCAAGCAAGCCGGGCTGAAGATGGCTGGAATGCCAGAAACCGGTCCTCGGAAGCTTGTTTCCGGTCCAGGGAAGACATGCTTGGCAGTTCGGGCTGGACTGTTCCCATGAGGCACAGGGTCAGACTGATTTGCATATAGCCATGTCTGAACTGGGGTGGCAGAGTGGGCTAAAGAACGGTGATGGATTATACCCAGATCTTTTGACTTGGTGTGAGTGTTTGATTGATTCAGATGCTCCGTCCATCACCACCCCCTTTTGTACCGCTTTTGGCCGCCATAAGTGTGGCAGGGTATGCTCAGACGTGAGTCCCTTGCTCACTTTGCCACTGGATTCAAGCAAGCCGGGCTGAAGACGGCTGGAATGCCAGAAACCGGTCCTCGGAAGCTTGTTTCCGGTCCAGGGAAGACATGGCTTGGCAGTTCGGGCTGGACTGTTCCCATGAGGCACAGGGTCGGACTGATTTGCATATAGCCATGTCTGAACTGGGGTGGCAGAGTGGGCTAAAGAACGGTGATGGATTATACCCAGATCGTTTGACTGGGTGTGAGTGTTTGATTGATTCAGATGCTCCATCCATCACCACCCCCTTTTGTACCGCTTTTGGCCGCCATAAGTGTGGCAGGGTATGCTCAGACGTGAGTCCCTTGCTCACTTTGCCACTGGATTCAAGCAAGCCGGGCTGAAGACGGCTGGAATGCCAGAAACCGGTCCTGGGAAGCTTGTTTCCGGTCCAGGGAAGACATGGCTTGGCAGTTCGGGCTGGACTGTTCCCATGAGGCACAGGGTCAGACTGATTTGCATATAGCCATGTCTGAACTGGGGTGGCAGAGTGGGCTAAAGAACGGTGATGGATTATACCCAGATCTTTTGACTGGGTGTGAGTGTTTGATTGATTCAGATGCTCCGTCCATCACCACCCCCTTTTGTACCGCTTTTGGCCGCCATAAGTGTGGCAGGGTATGCTCAGACGTGAGTCCCTTGCTCACTTTGCCACTGGATTCAAGCAAGCTGGGCTGAAGACGGCTGGAATGCCAGAAACCGGTCCTCAGAAGCTTGTTTCTGGTCCAGGGAAGACATGGCTTGGCAGTTCGGGCTGGACTGTTCCCATGAGGCACAGGGTCAGACTGATTTGCATATAGCCATGTCTGAACTGGGGTGGCAGAGTGGGCTAAAGAACGGTGATGGATTATACCCAGATCTTTTGACTGGGTGTGAGTGTTTGATTGATTCAGATGCTCCATCCATCACCACCCCCTTTTGTACCGCTTTTGGCCGCCATAAGTGTGGCAGGGTATGCTCAGACGTGAGTCCCTTGCTCACTTTGCCACTGGATTCAAGCAAGCCGGGCTGAAGACGGCTGGAATGCCAGAAACCGGTCCTCGGAAGCTTGTTTCCGGTCCAGGGAAGACATGGCTTGGCAGTTCGGGCTGGACTGTTCCCATGAGGCACAGGGTCAGACTGATTTGCATATAGCCATGTCTGAACTGGGGTGGCAGAGTGGGCTAAAGAACGGTGATGGATTATACCCAGATCTTTTGACTGGGTGTGAGTGTTTGATTGATTCAGATGCTCTGTCCATCACCACCCCCTTTTGTACCGCTTTTGGCTGCCCTAAGTGTGGCAGGGTATGCTCAGACGTGAGTACCTTGCTCACTTTGCCACTGGATTCAAGCAAGCCGGGCTGAAGACGGCTGGAATGCCAGAAACCGGTCCTCGGTAGCTTGTTTCCGGTCCAGGGAAGACATGGCTTGGCAGTTCGGGCTGGACTGTTCCCATGAGGCACAGGGTCAGACTGATTTGCATATAGCCATGTCTGAACTGGGGTGGCAGAGTGGGCTAAAGAACGGTGATGGATTATACCCAGATCTTTTGACTGGGTGTGAGTGTTTGATTGATTCAGATGCTCCGTCCATCACCACCCCCTTTTGTACCGCTTTTGGCCGCCATAAGGGTGGCAGGGTATGCTCAGACGTGAGTCCCTTGCTCACTTTGCCACTGGATTCAAGCAAGCCGGGCTGAAGACGGCTGGAATGCCAGAAACCGGTCCTCGGAAGCTTGTTTCCGGTCCAGGGAAGACATGGCTTGGCAGTTCGGGCTGGACTGTTCCCATGAGGCACAGGGTCAGACTGATTTGCATATAGCCATGTCTGAACTGGGGTGGCAGAGTGGGCTAAAGAACGGTGATGGATTATACCTAGATCTTTTGACTGGGTGTGAGTGTTTGATTGATTCAGATGCTCCGTCCATCACCACCCCCTTTTGTACCGCTTTTGGCCGCCATAAGTGTGGCAGGGTGTGCTCAGACGTGAGTCCCTTGCTCACTTTGCCACTGGATTCAAGCAAGCCGGGCTGAAGACGGCTGGAATGCCAGAAACCGGTCCTCGGAAGCTTGTTTCCGGTCCAGGGAAGACATGGCTTGGCAGTTCGGGCTGGACTGTTCCCATGAGGCACAGGATCAGACTGATTTGCATATAGCCATGTCTGAACTGGGGTGGCAGAGTGGGCTAAAGAACGGTGATGGATTATACCCAGATCTTTTGACTGGGTGTGAGTGTTTGATTGATTCAGATGCTCCGTCCATCACCACCCCCTTTTGTACCGCTTTTGGCCGCCATAAGTGTGGCAGGGTATGCTCAGACGTGAGTCCCTTGCTCACTTTGCCACTGGATTCAAGCAAGCCAGGCTGAAGACGGCTGGAATGCCAGAAACCGGTCCTCGGAAGCTTGTTTCCGGTCCAGGGAAGACATGGCTTGGCAGTTCGGGCTGGACTGTTCCCATGAGGCACAGGGTCAGACTGATTTGCATATAGCCATGTCTGAACTGGGGTGGCAGAGTGGGCTAAAGAACGGTGATGGATTATACCCAGATCTTTTGACTGGGTGTGAGTGTTTGATTGATTCTGATGCTCCGTCCATCACCACCCCCTTTTGTACCGCTTTTGGCCGCCATAAGTGTGGCAGGGTATGCTCAGACGTGAGTCCCTTGCTCACTTTGCCACTGGATTCAAGCAAGCCGGGCTGAAGACGGCTGGAATGCCAGAAACCGGTCCTCGGAAGCTTGTTTCCGGGCCAGGGAAGACATGGCTTGGCAGTTCGGGCTGGACTGTTCCCATGAGGCACAGGGTCAGACTGATTTGCATATAGCCATGTCTGAACTGGGGTGGCAGAGTGGGCTAAAGAACGGTGATGGATTATACCCAGATCTTTTGACTGGGTGTGAGTGTTTGATTGATTCAGATGCTCCGTCCATCACGACCCCCTTTTGTACTGCTTTTGGCCGCCATAAGTGTGGCAGGGTATGCTCAGACGTGAGTCCCTTGCTCACTTTGCCACTGGATTCAAGCAAGCCGGGCTGAAGACGGCTGGAATGCCAGAAACCGGTCCTCGGAAGCTTGTTTCCGGTCCAGGGAAGACATGGCTTGCCGGTTTGGGCTGGACTGTTCCCATGAGGCACAGGGTCAGACTGATTTGCATATAGCCATGTCTGAACTGGGGTGGCAGAGTGGGCTAAAGAACGGTGATGGATTATACCCAGATCTTTTGACTGGGTGTGAGTGTTTGATTGATTCAGATGCTCTGTCCATCACCACCCCCTTTTGTACCGCTTTTGGCTGCCCTAAGTGTGGCAGGGTATGCTCAGACGTGAGTACCTTGCTCACTTTGCCACTGGATTCAAGCAAGCCGGGCTGAAGACGGGTGGAATGCCAGAAACCGGTCCTCGGAAGCTTGTTTCTGGTCCAGGGAAGACATGGCTTGGCAGTTCGGGCTGGACTGTTCCCATGAGGCACAGGGTCAGACTGATTTGCATATAGACATGTCTGAACTGGGGTGGCAGAGTGGGCTAAAGAACGGTGATGGATTATACCCAGATCTTTTGACTGGGTGTGAGTGTTTGATTGATTCAGATGCTCCGTCCATCACCACCCCCTTTTGTACCGCTTTTGGCCGCCATAAGTGTGGCAGGGTATGCTCAGACGTGAGTCCCTTGCTCACTTTGCCACTGGATTCAAGCAAGCCGGGCTGAAGACGGCTGGAATGCCAGAAACCGGTCCTGGGAAGCTTGTTTCCGGTCCAGGGAAGACATGGCTTGGCAGTTCGGGCTGGACTGTTCCCATGAGGCACAGGGTCAGACTGATTTGCATATAGCCATGTCTGAACTGGGGTGGCAGAGTGGGCTAAAGAACGGTGATGGATTATACCCAGATCTTTTGACTGGGTGTGAGTGTTTGATTGAATCAGATGCTCCGTCCATCACCACCCCCTTTTGTACCACTTTTGGCCGCCATAAGTGTGGCAGGGTATGCTCAGACGTGAGTCCCTTGCTCACTTTGCCACTGGATTCAAGCAAGCCGGGCTGAAGACGGCTGGAATGCCAGAAACCGGTCCTCGGAAGCTTGTTTCCGGTCCAGGGAAGATATGGCTTGGCAGTTCGGGCTGGACTGTTCCCATGAGGCACAGGGTCAGACTGATTTGCATATAGCCATGTCTGAACTGGGGTGGCAGAGTGGGCTAAAGAACGGTGATGGATTATACCCAGATCTTTTGACTGGGTGTGAGTGTTTGATTGATTCAGATGCTCCGTCCATCACCACCCCCTTTTGTACCGCTTTAGGCCGCCATAAGTGTGGCAGGGTATGCTCAGACGTGAGTCCCTTGCTCACTTTGCCACTGGATTCAAGCAAGCCGGGCTGAAGACGGGTGGAATGCCAGAAACCGGTCCTCGGAAGCTTGTTTCTGGTCCAGGGAAGACATGGCTTGGCAGTTCGGGCTGGACTGTTCCCATGAGGCACAGGGTCAGACTGATTTGCATATAGACATGTCTGAACTGGGGTGGCAGAGTGGGCTAAAGAACGGTGATGGATTATACCCAGATCTTTTGACTGGGTGTGAGTGTTTGATTGATTCAGATGCTCCGTCCATCACCACCCCCTTTTGTACCGCTTTTGGCCGCCATAAGTGTGGCAGGGTATGCTCAGACGTGAGTCCCTTGCTCACTTTGCCACTGGATTCAAGCAAGCCGGGCTGAAGACGGCTGGAATGCCAGAAACCGGTCCTGGGAAGCTTGTTTCCGGTCCAGGGAAGACATGGCTTGGCAGTTCGGGCTGGACTGTTCCCATGAGGCACAGGGTCAGACTGATTTGCATATAGCCATGTCTGAACTGGGGTGGCAGAGTGGGCTAAAGAACGGTGATGGATTATACCCAGATCTTTTGACTGGGTGTGAGTGTTTGATTGAATCAGATGCTCCGTCCATCACCACCCCCTTTTGTACCACTTTTGGCCGCCATAAGTGTGGCAGGGTATGCTCAGACGTGAGTCCCTTGCTCACTTTGCCACTGGATTCAAGCAAGCCGGGCTGAAGACGGCTGGAATGCCAGAAACCGGTCCTCGGAAGCTTGTTTCCGGTCCAGGGAAGATATGGCTTGGCAGTTCGGGCTGGACTGTTCCCATGAGGCACAGGGTCAGACTGATTTGCATATAGCCATGTCTGAACTGGGGTGGCAGAGTGGGCTAAAGAACGGTGATGGATTATACCCAGATCTTTTGACTGGGTGTGAGTGTTTGATTGATTCAGATGCTCCGTCCATCACCACCCCCTTTTGTACCGCTTTAGGCCGCCATAAGTGTGGCAGGGTATGCTCAGACGTGAGTCCCTTGCTCACTTTGCCACTGGATTCAAGCAAGCTGGGCTGAAGACGGCTGGAATGCCAGAAACCGGTCCTCGGAAGCTTGTTTCTGGTCCAGGGAAGACATGGCTTGGCAGTTTGGGCTGGACTGTTCCCATGAGGCACAGGGTCAGACTGATTTGCATATAGCCATGTCTGAACTGGGGTGGCAGAGTGGGCTAAAGAACGGTGATGGATTATACCCAGATCTTTTGACTGGGTGTGAGTGTTTGACTGATTCAGATGCTCCGTCCATCACCACCCCCTTTTGTACCGCTTTTGGCCGCCATAAGGGTGGCAGGGTATGCTCAGACGTGAGTCCCTTGCTCACTTTGCCACTGGATTCAAGCAAGCCGGGCTGAAGACGGCTGGAATGCCAGAAACCGGTCCTCGGAAGCTTGTTTCCGGTCCAGGGAAGACATGGCTTGGCAGTTCGGGCTGGACTGTTCCCATGAGGCACAGGGTCAGACTGATTTGCATATAGCCATGTCTGAACTGGGGTGGCAGAGTGGGCTAAAGAACGGTGATGGATTATACCCAGATCTTTTGACTGGGTGTGAGTGTTTGATTGATTCAGATGCTCCGTCCATCACCACCCCCTTTTGTACCGCTTTTGGCCGCCATAAGTGTGGCAGGGTATGCTCAGACGTGAGTCCCTTGCTCACTTTGCCACTGGATTCAAGCAAGCCGGGCTGAAGACGGCTGGAATGCCAGAAACCGGTCCTCGGAAGCTTGTTTCCGGTCCAGGGAAGACATGGCTTGGCAGTTCGGGCTGGACTGTTCCCATGAGGCACAGGGTCAGACTGATTTGCATATAGCCATTTCTGAACTGGGGTGGCAGAGTGGGCTAAAGAACGGTGATGGATTATACCCAGATCTTTTGACTGGGTGTGAGTGTTTGATTGATTCAGATGCTCCGTCCATCACCACCCCCTTTTGTACCGCTTTTGGCCGCCATAAGTGTGGCAGGGTATGCTCAGACGTGAGTCCCTTGCTCACTTTGCCACTGGATTCAAGCAAGCCGGGCTGAAGACGGCTGGAATGCCAGAAACCGGTCCTCGGAAGCTTGTTTCCGGTCCAGGGAAGACATGGCTTGGCAGTTCGGGCTGGACTGTTCCCATGAGGCACAGGGTCAGACTGATTTGCATATAGCCATGTCTGAACTGGGGTGGCAGAGTGGGCTAAAGAACGGTGATGGATTATACCCAGATCTTTTGACTGGGTGTGAGTGTTTGATTGATTCAGATGCTCCGTCCATCACCACCCCCTTTTGTACAGCTCTGGCATGTTAGCCACCATCGCTTTGCATTCTGGGGGGGTTTGAATCAATAAAGAAAGTGGAAAGAAGAAAATACAAGCCCCGCAATGCAACTTGCTGCTGGCTGATAAGCAGGGGTAGCTGATGATATCATGTCATGGTGGACATGGCAGACTTTGAGATACAAAACAAAATGGAATTCTTGACTTTCTGCCTTGCTACTTGTAAGTAGTCAATGGTTAAATAGCCCAGTGGGTGAAAGAGCAGTGGTAGTCTTTCAAATGCAGATGCTACTGGAAGGGTGACTTTGTGCTTACAGACAGGAAAGTCGTTTAACTCCTTTTGTGTACATTTTAGGATACATTCAAAAGCAGCATATTGTTGGAGGTATCAAAACCCTTTTCCTAAATCCTTGAATGAGATTTTTCGGTTGTCCCTTGCGGTAGTTATGAATTGATAAACCTTTGCCATGTTAACCTGTGGGACTGGGGATCTACAAAGGAGAAAATAAATTGTAAAACTTTTTTTCAACACCAGGGCATATATAAACAGCTTTTATAAGAACCGTGCTTATAGCTTCATGACCCCTCACCCCTGGGACACCTAGGGAAGACTTTAGGGGGTCCTGAATATACAACAATATTGTAGATTACCACTCCACAGAGCTCCTAGCACTAAAGTCGATTTTGGGAAGCACTTTACTACAATGAGGGAATTGAAATGTGCAATTTGTTTATCGCCAAAGCATTTAAAATCTATTTTATAAGGATCCTTGGTCAGAGAATGGCCTCTTTATCATGCTCTTGATTGGTTGACTTATGTCCTTCCACTGCTCCTTTTAGATAGCCACTTATTTTCTTCTTAGTAAGGCTCTCCATGAGAGTGCATGTGTTTTCCAGCTTTCTCACTCTGAATCGGTAAAATAGAAGTACTGATATGTAGGTAAATACAGATGTGCATTTACCGAATCGGTAATATTCGGTATTTACCGATTCGGTAAATACCGACCGGTAATGCCCATTCATTCCTATGGGCTTTGAAGCCCATAGGAATGAATGGGCATTACCGAATCGGTATTTACCGATTCGGTAAATACCGAATTTCACCAGGGTGCAGGGGGTGTCACTTTGACACCCTCTGGGCCCCCCAAAACAGGCTCGGGTGCCATGTGGCAGGCATACATGCCCCAAGGGCAGGTCTGCCTGTCACATGGCAGAGGTGTGCATGCACACATGTGCATGCACACCGGAATCGGTATTTTACCATCAAATTGAATTTGATGGTAAAATACCGATTCGGAAAGGCTTGTGGGACTCAGAAGAGTCCCACCTACATCTCAAAATTACCGAATCGGTAAAAATAACGAATCGCTAATTTACAGAATCTGTAAATTTACCGATTCTGCCCTCTACATCTCAAAATCCATTTGCCGGTCGGTAACTGCCGAAATCGGCCGTTACCGACCGGTAAAAGCCTACCTACATCTGGCCCTAGATCCGCAAGTTGAACTCGCTGTGAGCGGTCTTTAAGAAAGGAAGTCAACCAGGCCAGGACCGTGCCCTGAATCCCTTGATCCTTTATCCGCGATAGTAATCGGCTATGATTAACGGTGTCAAACGCCGCGGATAAGTCCAAGAGGACCAGGGCACATGGGGGTTTTTTGTCAGCCTTAAGTCTCAGGTCATCCAGCACGGAGAGCATCACTAATTCCGTGCTGTGATGGGCTCTGAAACCCGCCTGATTGTGCTCGAGTAACTGATTGCCTTCTAGGAAGTGGGTGAGGGAATGCAGAACATGAATTTTAGCTAAAGGCAGCTGAGAGATAGGCCTAAAGTTCTTTAGGTTTTTTGGATCAGCGCCTGGTTTCTTTAAAAGAGGGACCACCCGTGCTTCCTTGAAATTGGAGGGGACAAGTCCCGTCTCCAAGGAGTGGTTCAAGAGGGTGGGAACTTTATCCTCCAACCCCGACCATCCAAGCTTAAAAATCTTAGGAGGGCAGGGGTCTGCTGGAGAACCTGATTTCACCCGCTCATTATAATAGATAAAGACTCGTTGGTGAGGGCGGGCAGCCCCGTCAAGCGGTTTGTTGTCGGCCTGGGGTGGATAGCGGGTGGCTCAATGGAACAAGGGAGATTAGGGGTATGACTGATTTCCAACATCAGATCATTTATCTTATCCATAAAAAAGATTTGAAAATCTTGACAATCCTTTATATTTTAAGTCGGATTTGGCCCCTTAACTGTCCGTAGATCATTTAAAACTTTAAACACTACTTTCTGTGGGTTAGCGGCCTCCGAAATTGCAGCTTCATAAAAGTCGGCCTTCCTCAGGCGGATGGCTTTTTTATAAGCTGCGAACTGCAGAGTATAGGCAGCCCGTGCACTGGGTTTGTGAGACTTACGCCTGGCTCTCTCGCATTGGCGGAGAACTTGTTTTTGTTCCCTGAGAGCATTATTAAAACATAATGCCCCTTTGCCCTTGTCTATCAGTCTGATTTTATGGGCCGGAGCTACTACCTCTATAGCCTCCTTAAGTACAGAAAACAGCGCGACACTTTCAGTTTGAAGATCGACCGCCATAGGTGGGGGGTAATCAGACTGCGAAAGAATAACTGTCAGGTCAGAGGCTTTGACCTGATTCCAACTACGCAGCAATTTCCAATCTGGTTTGACTTTCAGTTGTCTAGTAAGGAGTGGATATTGGCCTTCAATCAGATAGTGGTCCGACCAGGAGCATGGGGAGACCACAAGCGGGGCTAAAAGTGGGCAAGATGACCAGATCAAATCCAAAGTGTGGCCCCTCTCATGTGTAGGCTCCCCCACCATCTGAGTAAGTCCCAGAGAAGCTAGAACCTCTTCACATTGTTTAGTCTGGCCGTCCTTCGGGGTAATTTCCCAATGAGAATTAAAATCCCCGAGCACCACCAATCCTTCATAGCGGGTGCAGAGATCATGAACTAATTTCAAAAAAGGTTCCATGAACCTAACTGTTGTACTGGGTGGGCGGTATACTAAAAGGAATACCACGCAGTCTGCATGTCATCATAGTGCACTTCTTTATGCTGGAGATTTTCCAACAGAGCATCAGTTGTTCACAGCAGTGTCTTGAACCGATTGGTGTCTGTGATAAAGGCCTCACTAGCAAAGTAGGTGGCTTCTTTATACCTGGACTTGATTTCTCACCAATAATTCAATGGATAATTACACAGGTAGTAAATGTTTTAGGCTAGAGTGCATTATTTACACATGATTTGCTATTTGCCGTGCTATTAAATTTTTCCTTTACATTCCAATATAATGCTTTAATAAAACAACCATCTGTCACTGTTGTAACTGATTCAGGCCTCAGAAAATCATTACCGTGTTACTAGATCTTCAGGTCTAATTCCTTGAATAATATACTTGTAGTAAGGTAGGATCCTTCTGCATGGTTACCCCCACTTTTTGCCTGGTGTTGTTGTGTTTTCTGACTAGTCTGACTGGGATCCTGCTAATCAGGACCCCAGTGCCGGTGCTTCCTCCCTAAATTGGTTATGGCAAGTACATTGGTACATTCCGAATTGGCTGCTGTGTTACTCTTTTAAGTCACTAGTATATGGTACTAGGGTACCTAGGGCATAGGTACCGCAGGGCTCCCCCATGTATTATGCAACCCATAAGGGGGCCTCCAAACTCTCACTACAGGCCTGCCATTGCAGCCTGTGCAAATTGGTGCTTGCACCTCCCTTGAAAGATACAAGCCTGCTTATATCTAACCTCACGGCACCTAAAACCTCGAAGTCACCCCTCTAGTAGGCCTTTCAGTCCTAAAGGCAGGGTGCTTGTTCTAAGTGTGAGGGTACCCCTGCATGAGCAGGACACCTCTGCAACCTTCGGAGTCCATTCTCCCGGGTTGCCAGTGAATCAGCCATTACGATGCATAGAGTGGCCATGCGTCATTATGCGATGACCAGCTCTAAACTGGCTGTAACGAACCCTGTCATGTTTGGTATCAAACATGTTGGAATCCTACCCCCATACACTGTAAATATTCTTCGGGAGACCCTCAGTGCTCTTGGTACCATTCTTCCAAAACAGGACAGGAAGCTAGGGCTGCTGCTGACTTGACGCCATTCTGCCCTCATGCTGCTGAGCCAAGCTCGAGCAGGTAAGGCAGAAAAATAGGTAACCTGTGACAGGCAGGTGTGACCACCTCCCAGACAGGGTTTAGTGTATTGGGATAGGGTGGGAGCGCTTGCCAGCCTCACTCAGACTGCTTGCGGGGCACATTTGGTGCCCTTTTTGCATAACGCAGCTCAAACCAGTTCAGAGAGCCACTGGTTCCCGCTCTGGCCCAAAATGGAGAAAGGGAATGGGCGTATCCTCCTCACTGTCCAGCCAGTCCCCTGGTAGGGACATCTGAATCATCGCAACCCTTTCCTTAGAGTACTCACGGGCTAACCGGAGGGTGGGGTACCTAGATTAGTTGTGGGATTCGATTCAGATCAAACTCCGTGTCCTCTTCAACTGTCTGGACATTCTGACCGAGTCGTGCAGACAGCGTTGGACTGACCGCATCAGACTTGGTCTTTGGAACCGAGAATGCAACTGGGAAGTCTGCGTATGCTCCTGATCTCTTCTTTCTGCAAGCCCGCTGCACCTACAGTGCCTGTGCTCCATACAGGTCTCTTCCAGGTCCTGTGGACATTCAAAGACACTCGAAGGAATCTCCTTTGGAGTGAGGAGTCAGTCAGTCAGTCAAAAGTACTTTATTCGGTTCATATCAAAAACCATAAAAGTATACACATCAGAAATCAAGATCATAGTACATTGTTAAAAATAAACAGGACATGATAAAAAGACCCTAAAAAAATCTACTATTTACAACTAGGCCAATTAATTTTTTTCCCTAGTCTCATAGCTATTGTTAAAAAACATGCCACATAAAAAATTTCCCAAGTATTCGACAGCAACTGGAGGTACATAAGGGCCGGTTTAACTTGTCTAAACCCTTTGCATTTGATCAGTGGTATAATTAACTTTTTCCGTATTCCCACAATGTATTTACAGAAAAACATAAAATGTGCAGTGTCCATTATGGAAAACCCGTCACAGGGACATATGTCTAGATCTTTCATTTTAGTCCAGGTTGGTCGTGTGGTAAGGAGCAGATGAAATTTGTTCAACCTGAACCTCGTCAAGAGAAAACGATGGTTATTATTATTGACCATTTTCAGGTATAATTCAATATCAATGGAACTGATTAAGAGCTGATGGGCCCTCACGGTCACTTTACTCAGTTCCATTTCCTCCCTTACAGAACTCTTTATCAACATAAAAGTATCTTTGGTCCACTTCAAGTCTCCCTTAACCAGTTTTTGGGGCTGGGTAAACAATTCTGGGCGACCTAATAAATCAGCTAATGTTTTAACATATTTCAGCCATGGGATGGATGAACTGTGGTCCAAAGTCAAACAATCACTCAAAATCTCGTGATTTAAAACCAATTCCGGGTTTAACCATGATGATATCCACTTAAATAGCGGTGCAACAGCTATACGGTCTTCCAAATAACCAACCCCAAGTTCCTGATGTATAATATAACTAGGGCTCCCGATTTTCCGTTTTTACGGATTTTTACATATAAATACAGACGGAAATCTTTATTTCCTTTGTCTGTATTTAAATGTAGAAACGGTAAAATACTAGAAAATGCTCCCGCGCTGGAATCCAGAGTTCTCGCCATGCCCCCTTCCTGCTGCTTGAAATTCCTTTCTGGCCACACAAACCCACACAGCCGCACCAGATTACTTCCCAGGTCTTTTCAAAGACCATTTACTTGTTAATGAGGCTGTATTGTTCTGTCACCCCATGCCGTAGCCTCTCCCAACGCCCCTGACTCCCAGTCCCAGGCCCCATACAGTGCACGTTTTAAGCACTTCATTTCACAGTGCTGCAGCAGGGCATCCTAGCACACGGCTTAAAAGTAATCGATTTCTTATTCGCTGTACAACAAATAAAGTATGTTGGTCATTTAGAAAGGAAACCTAGAATCTCACTCAAGAGATGAAGGTGAGTGCTGAATTCCTGTGCATGCCTGATTCCCTGAACATAACTTGCTTATTGGCACGACTGACTTAGGGTGACCAGATTCTCAAAACAAAAAACGGGGACAGGCCCTTGACATAGAAGTAGGACTATAGTTTGCAGTAACCATCGGCATAAAAGTAGGACTATTTGACAGCTGTCATAGACATAGAAAAAGGACTACAATGACAGCTCCCTCCACAGACCGAGATGTAGTATTACAGACAACAAATCCGAGGTCTTTTATTGGCACCCCTCTCCTTTACGCAGCAGCATTAGTACTTTTTATTACATTTACACTTTCAAGTACTATAGCATATATTTGCCAAAAATCAATAAAACATCACAGGCTAGCAAACGCCAGATTTACTAGCTTTATCAATGCTCGTTTCTATAGCTGCGCATCAGCACCACGTAAAGTACAACTCAATAATGTTGCTTAGTTGCTCATGACAGAAAAGCATGGGAGGTAAACTGCGAAATGCTAAATTGCCGAAGGGCAGCCAATGAAAAACAGGGACATTTCTGTGTTTAACAGGGACACTGTTTGAAAACAGGGACATTTGAGTCTCTTGGAGACAAGTGTCGGGACACAGGGACACTTCTCCAAAAACGGGGACTGTCCTGGGAAAACGGGGACGTCTGGTCACCCTAACGACTGTACATGCTTTAAGCACATGCGGCAACAAGCACCCCTCAGCGGTCCTTACAGCAAGTCCCCACTTTGTAAGTGACCGTATTGAAACTTTTTATTTTAATCACAAATGTACACATAGCCAGGTCTTAATTTACCAACCTCGCACATTCCTTTCATTTTTACCTCCGTCCTCTGGGTAGCGTTACCGACAGAAGAAAAACAGGAAGCGAGGGAGGCGGCAGGTGCCTGTGGTAAAACTTTACAGATGGTGTAGATATAAAAGATGGATTAGGTAGTGTGCGTCAGAGGCAGAGGAAGCCTCCTTCTGTTATGACTAGAACAAGGAGCACCGCATGGGGGTGAGGGGGGTAATTCTTAATTACAAAACGTCCATCTCTGACCTATGTTAAGCCTTAGTGCAGAGGTACTTCAACTGTGAAGCATGAGAGAAACAAGAGGCGACTTAGAATTAATAACTTTTTTTCCTGCCACACAAACAACCTTAGTATTGCCATTTCATAGCACTTTAGAAAGAAGGGTTACTACTACCAAATGTAGAAGTACGACATTTATCGACCATGGAAGAGTGAATTGCAGAGTGGACCCTGCAAGGTTTCAAATTCCCAAGCGCTTAAAAGAGAAACCTGTCTAGTTAATCGTTGCTACAAAATAGTTCTATTTGGACTTGATGCATGTTGGTTCCCAATTACACTGTTTTAGTGCTTAGATATGTATATATTTAGGGCGAAAAAGGATTGTACATTTTGCAAAATACTGGCTTTTTGGTTGATACAGTTGTTTAACCCACTGCAACGTTTTAGGAGCACTGTAAAAGGAGAACAACTAAACGGGGAAGGGGACAGCTTTTGCATTTTATGACATTACACCAAATTCCCCCTTCAAAAAAGGCAGCACTATGCATCAACCACCTTGCTTCAAAGCACACATGGATGATGCCTGCGATTCCCCGCACCTCAGCCAAGCTTCACTAAGTAGATGCAACCAGAATAAATTGCTTGCAACTTGACAACAAGAGTTGCCATGCTGCAACTAGTGAGTGGAAGTAAATTGCAAACAGCTGGGGGAGGCACTTTAATAAGAGTACCTGAGAAAGGCAGTGGGGCGAACAAGCATCTGGCTGTCAGCATGGCTCAGCGAACTGAAGACTCACCGCTCACAAATGTTGTGCCTTAGGAGTCAAGAGTTTGAATTCGCCCTAAAAGCCAGATTCGTTCTTCCGATTATGTTAAATTGAAGTACAACAAAACTCTTTACAGCACTTAAAGACGGCATGCTACATTTGGCGCTATATCTAACCGAATTGTTGCTGTATCGCTGGCTGGGGTACAATCCTTGTCTGTATAATGTGCTAATGAAGTGCATTATAGCACGCAGTGTGAGGAAGAAGCGCAAGCGGAAGGGGGTCTCTGGTGCATTAGGGTGAGGTCTGACTCCTATTACTGTGCCCTCTCACTGATGTTCCCCATTTACACCGGTGTGAGCTGTGTGATACACTGCATGTCTGGGTACCATGGCGACAAGAGACACGAAGTGACAGGACAATAAAAGTGCACGTGTACAGCACTGGGTTTTTACTGTGCACACTTTTAATCCGTGTTTGTTTTAGAATGCATCCTTCCAAGAGGAGGGGGCGCGGTTCCTGTGAGGGGGGTAGAGTTAAGTGCCTGTGATAGGTGGCTTTAGATGGAAATACAGAAGCGCTGGCACATGTTTGCTCCTGATAAGTGCTTGTACTCTATCCTAAAGTGTTTTTATAGCAGGACTGAGAACCACATGTACTCTCTTTTTCAAATTACTCAGTACTGGACCATTTAAAGCACTGCTAAAGTCCCAACAAATCGCTAGTTTAAGTGAGTGCATGTGTGCATTGCCAATTCAAATAAATGTGGAAAAATACGAACTATAGCATCGCCTTTTACTCGTGGCAAAAATAAATGTGGATAAATACAGAAAAAATGCACCAAAAATAAATATGGATAAATACAGACGGAAATGGCAAAAAAATAAATACCATAAAACCGGGAGCCCTAAATATAACCAGGCTTTAGTAACAGATCCCACAATTTGAACCTGTTCACTCGGTCGAAGGCCGAGGACAGGTCCATAAAAGCTAGGTATAGAATACCATTTTTAGCAATAGTATATTTTCCAATTATTAATTGGAGATTAAGACTTTGGTCTATAGTACCCCTCCCTTTTCTAAATCCATACTGCAGAGGTGAAAGGGTCTTTGTGTCTTCCAATTTCTCTGTTATTCTACTCAGTATAAATCGGCCAAGGACTTTTACCGTGGAGTCAATAAGAGAGATCGGTCGATAATTAACAGGATCTCCCCTATTACCTTTTTTTTAAAAACGGGAACAATAACTGATTCCGACCATGTAGGGGGGATACCAGATTTACTACTACGGTTAAAAACGTTAGCTAAAATATTAGACCATGTCTTGATGTCTGACTTAAAGAGGTCAGCCGGAACACCATCGGGCCGGGGGCCTTATTACTGGTCATTTTCCGGATGGCATCAGCTACCTCTATTTCTGTGACTGACAGGATATATGTGTGTGAGGTAGGGGTGCAGACAACCTCACAGCCTGCAACCCCCCTTCATAGACTGTTTTAAAATGAGTAAACCATTGGCGTTCTTCAATACCACAGTCAAGCTGGTTGTTACAGAGATCATTAAAACATGGCTTATTAGCAACTTCCCAAAATTTAGCGCTATTTTTTAGGACATTAATTGAAGTTAACTCCTTCCAGGCGTCCTCTCTAATTTCACGTTTCCTGGCTTCCACTGCTCTTTTGTATGATTGCCTTAAGGAAGCTACGAGTGACCTGTCGATTGGTTTGCTTTTCAGGGCAATCCTAAGTTTTTGATTGGCAACTGAGCAATTACGGTCAAACCAACCAACACCCCCTTGCTCCTTCACCCTATCTGATAACTTGAGGTCCGATGCTATTTGGGTACAAATTTTTAAAAAAGCATCAAGGACCTCTTTATCCCCCGTTTCAAGGTCCATACATTTTTCCATATCCATCCCTCCGGTTTTAAAAAGATTATCTATGAAGTCCCGCTGAACCACCCTTTCCCATCTGATCCTACGGCCCTGATCTGTTGATCGAATATCGTGCTTATCCACCCTTTTATATTGATTCTCAGATGTTTTGAACGGATTGGTAATAATCAGGGTCACTGGGTTATGATCACTAAAATGTGACCTGGATACAGAGTATTTCCAGATACAGTTCCCCAGGGTAAGACTTATGAAGATATAATCAATGGTTGAGCGACTGATATTATTCTCAAAGGTTGGGATCTCCACTTCCTCCCTTTGAGGTGGCATCAACCAGTTACTCGCCAGGATATTCTCAAGGATCGCTCCTTGGGGAGTATGCTCAAAATGTATCTCACCTTGATTTTTAGGGCCTAATTTATCAAATAAGAGACACTTATCTGGGCACCCATGAATATTAAAGTCTCCTAATACAATTACCATGCAGTGGTTATTTAAAACCGCAATTTGCCTAGACAAAAAGAGTTCCAGGGTCGACAAATGATCGATAGGAGTTACTCTGTCATAGGAGTTATACAAATTAACAATTAAAACATTACATTCCCCTTTGCAAACAATTTGAACTGCTAGACAGTAAGGTGAACCCGTTACTAACTGCGTATGAATCCCCGGGATGGATGCCGAAATTAAAGTGACTAAACCCCCCTTTGCTCTCCCAATGGCAGATGATATAGCTGGAAGGCAGTGAGAGGAGTAACCATCTAGGGTGAGGGTATTCGTAGTATCCCAAGTTTCTTGTAACCCGATGATATCGAAGGTCCCTAAGAATTTTCTCCATATTGGGTCATCTACTTTATTTCTTAGGCCCGCTATATTCCATGACATAAACTTTAGGATTGAGTTTCTAGGTGGAATATCTTGTTTATTTGTCTGGTTATTGATACTGGTTTCGTTTAAATCCTCATTCCCGGTGACCCCAGTAATCAATGCAGACACCCCAGACCTTGCCTCTGGATTCATACTTTCTTGGTTAATCAATACATATTATAAGTTGAGGTTTTCACGACCCGTTCAGGATAGATTATTACTCTGTTGTCAATCAACCCACCCTAGGTCTGACATCGCTTCAAAACGATTAAAGGTTGGGACATTATAAAAGTTTCCCTGCTGGTAAGGCACAGAGAAGGGGTCGAGACCGGGAATGGGAAGATTGGGATAACAACTTACTTCTGGGGTGATGCCAAAATGAATACCAGCTGGTCTCGGGTAGAAGAAAGTCAAGTCGACTACTCCAATGCCAGCGCTGCTAGTGCCTAAATTCTGCCTAGAAATTAGCTGAGCTACCCTGGGATCCTTGAAATTAACTACTACACAATCCCCGTCAAAGCGCTTAAGACTACTACCTACCCAACCTATCCTTCTGACACCGAGAATCAGCCCATCAACTTCCCTGGGCAGTGGTCTATTAATCCTTAACCAGTGCATGGTTTTATTTTTTAGCATCTGGAAGGATTCTTGCTGCCCAACCAACAGTGGTGGTACGTTGGTGAGGATGGCAACAAAGGGGTAGCAGTCTGGGGGCAGGTTCATAGGAGGTATTCTACGGGGCACTTTAGGAGGAATTGTGTCAGGTAGGCTATGGGGGAGAGGAACAGGGCAAGTCGATGGAATTTGGACTAAAGCATTGGAATTATTGGATCCAGGATTCCCAGTTTTGGATCTATCAATAATGCCCGTGAACTCGATAGCTGAGCGCTTCTTGGGTTGGGATGTGTTTGCCCGTGAATGGTCTAAAGGGTGGGGAGTGATCTTGTGGATCTGACCTGAGAGACGAGGCCCCCCTTTAGTAGTAATAACGACAGAAGGAAGGGGCTCTGGAACAGGTACCCCACTTGCCAACCCACTTGTATTAGGGGAATCATGTGGAGTGTTAGAGGTTGACGTATCCGCTTGGGGCCCCCCTTTATTACTGACCCCCGACCTAAAGTGTGTTTTAATTATGGATTTAGTTGAGAAAAAATTATCTAAGGTAGCTTGTTCAAAGCAATCCAATCGATCCGCTAACCTCTTGACTCGTTCTACAATAGGGGTCAGTAGAGATTTCATTATTTCTCTATCTGCGAAAGTAAGGGTGAATCTGGGGATAAGATCTCAGCAGGAGCTATCGCCAGAGAGTCACTCGGGTTAGATGCTGAATTACCCTAGGACACCCCATCCTTAACAGCTTGAGCCCCACCTGAACCAGCCCCTTTAGGCTTACAGGAAGCTCCTGGACCTATGCCAAGTTTCCTAATTTTCTTAGGGTGTTTAGGGTGACAACCTTTCCGGGGACTGGTGTGTCTTTTCCTTTTGATATGAGGGTTTTTGGGGGCTGCATGGGGTAACACCTCTAACAGGGCAGGGTTTTCCTTGTCAGTGGGAGTAATATTTAGAGTAATAGGCATGGGGGGAGGCAAGATGGTAGAAACAGCGACCGATGGCTCATTTCCGGTCTGGGAGTCAAAACCTAACGTACCTTCCATCCTGACCAGACTGGGCGACTGTGAAGAAGCATGGGGCATTCCTACTGAGACTGGCACGGATAACGATGGTGAAGAAGGGACCGATGCCAGAGAACCCAGGGGTGCCCGCTTCTCTAAAGGAAGTTTAAGGAGTTCGATACATTGCCTGCGCTGAGCGCGTCTCTCCGCTAAGGCAATCTCTTTATCGATATCGCGAGTGGCCCTAGCAAAATACTTGTCTAAGGGACCCAAGATTGTAACCCCTACCGTTTGCTGGGGGGAATTCAATAGGAGAATAGTTGGTGGTGAAGACATACGTAGTGGTTTATACAGCACGAGGGGGGGTAGAAACGATGTAGACCGCAACAGGGCCACTCAAGGCACAGAGGGAAACTTAGGCTACGGTCCGTCTACAAAGTTACACAAAATAACAATTTGGTTCATCTTATGCAGTATAGTCCAATAGATGATGCTGGCTGACAAAGAGAGGGCCCAGCCCAGCCTCCTTCAGCCCCTGACGGCCACAGACGGCCCACCCTTGTCCCGGGCTTCTCCCGGCGCGCTCCCACGCAGCGGAGATGATGACCTGTGATATATAGGGGGAGGTGACAGGAGGGGGGCGGGGCAAGCAGGGAGAGCGGGCCCGGTGTTGCGGGTCAGGCAGTCAGGGACTCCTGGGAGATGGAGTCCCTGGACACACCGCTCGCAGCCCTGCTGCACCAGCCACACAGCCCAAAACAGTACAGGATGACCCGGTCCCTCCTCCTCAGTCCTTGCTCACGACAGAAGCCGCGAAGCAGGACCCGCGAAGCGGGTCAGGCGAGATGTAGGATATGGACAGCACCCAAACGGCAGCAGCAAACCAGACCTTCAACAGCCAGCAGGTATGTAGAAACAGAGTCCCGGGGAGGGCTAGGTAGAGTTGCCTTTTGATCCCGTAGATGGGGGGCGGGGCAAAAAGGGAGAGCGGCCCAGGTGTTGCGGGTCAGGCTGTCAGGGACTCCTGGGAGATGGAGTCCCTGGACACAACGCTCGCAGCCCTGCTGCACCAGCCACACAGCCCAAAACAGTACAGGATGACCCGGTCCCTCCTCCTCAGTCCTTGCTCACGACAGAAGCCGCGAGATGTAGGATATGGACAGCACTCAAACGGCAGCAGCAAACTAGACCTCCAACAGCCAGCAGATATGTAGAAACAGAGTCCCCTGCATCCGCAGACACTGCAACACTGCTGACTCATTGCTGATCCTGGTCATTAACTGAGTCGGTAACTCAGGTGATGGTTCGACAACTTCCTAGAGGCCTTCCCTGTCTTCAAACGGAGTCTGAGGGCCAGATCCCTCGTCGACGCAGCCGGAACAGAGTCCCTGTGCACTGCGCCAGCTGGTCCCTGCTAAAGGCTGGGCGACTCTCGTCTCCAGAGATCTTTGGGTCCTGTCGAGGGGTTTGTTTGATTCCAGTAAGCTCCCTTGCTTGCTCGGGCCTACCCTGACTTACTTTCCACATTTATGGTCCTACTATGAATGACCCGTTCTTTTGGAAAAGGTATTACTTCAATGTTGCTTGGACTTGGCAATCTCCAAATTTTTGTAAGTGGGGAGTTTAACCTATATATAAACCCTCTATTAGATAAGATGGCAAATCTACCTTTGGACATCCTAACAACCATAAGGTACTGCTTGATCTCATTCACACAATTAAACTGTTTGATCCTTGGCATTTAAATCATCCAACTTCTAATAAAAATTACCTTTTCTCATATGTATACAGCATTCTTGTATTGATTACTTTCTGATTTGTAGTTACTTTTTATATTCGGGGTAACATCTAGTTATTAATCAAATTTGTGTTTCTAATAATGCTATGATTTATTTTGAGTTAAAAGTATCAGATATTAAATCTCCAAGTCCTAGATGGCATTTGAACTTGGATATTGTTTTAAAAGCAGAAAACAAAAATGTATTGCATACGGCAATCCTAAATTATTATTATTAAAATATGTTTTAGAAAAGGATCCATGTAACACTTCACTTTTGTTAAAATGGGGATGCTTTTAAAGCCACTGTGCATGGGGTCCTACTCTCTATAAAGGATAACCATAATAAAAACCTAATAATAGAATTCAACAATTAGAGAAGAAATAACATTGGCTGAACGACTGTATAGCTTTTTTAAAGATAATTGCTATTTTTTTATCTTATAAAAACTAAAGACTGAAAATGGTTGTATTTTAATTAAAAAGGCAGTTTTATTAACTGCTACTTACAAGGCAAAAAGCTTCATAGATTCCAACAAATGTGCCTGTTAACTATTTAAAAATTAATAATGAAATCAAACTTTTCTTTATTAGAAAACAGAATGGTAATTTGCTAACCTCGGACATGGATATTTTCAAGGAATTTCAGGATTTTTACTAATTACTCTATGCTAATTCTGAGAATCCATTTATTGAGGACATTATCTTTTTCTCCCCAATTTACACTTACAGCAACTTTCAGATGAAAATAAAACTTTGTTAGATTTAGAAATGTCTAAATATGTAATCAAAGAAGGAATCAGATCCATAAAAACAACAAAACCCTGTAAAGCTCCCGGACCAGAGAATATACCTGCTGAAGTTTAAAAAAGGTTTCTGTCATAATTCGCTCCCGGCGCTCTCGTGCCTACCATCAGGAGGCCATATTGTGGGACTCTTCAGTGTTCTAATAAGCTTCCGGGTCCTCCCCTGCATGGATATACTGACTCCTAGCCATTTGGACCCTATTTGGAAATTGTTATCCATTCTTAATCGATGCAGTGTTTTGCGGAAGCCAGCTGCTCATGCTTAAAACTCCATTACCAATAATCCCCAACCCACTGCTTCGTCTCCACCCCTACAAGGCAACGATGGGTGGAGGAATTCGGAATGCCTGTGGCTGGCAGGTGCTAGCCTGCTCACACCGGATGCATGTGATCACCACAGTGAGCTCTTTGAAAGCCCCGGTTCCCTTCCATCTAGCGTTGGTCATTTCAGTAGTGTTCCTTTATAGCTGACCTCCTTGTTACCTGAATTCCTGAGCTTTGGCTATCCTCGTTTCCAGAGTTCCTGAGCTACAGTTATTTCTTGTTTCCTGTTTCCGAGCTGTAGCTAATTCCTCTGTTCCTGAACTCGCACTGCCTGCAGGGCAACTGTGATTACCGACTCAGCACTAATTTAGTGCACCCTGGTACTCGGTCTCCTTCTATATTTACCTTTTCCCAAACCCACCTTTTTCCACCCATTTATCTTTTTTCCAGTTTCTGGCATGCTCTCTTCCTGTTTCTGCATTCTTACCTTCCAGTGTCTGTGTGTTTTCTTATCTTCTGCCAAGTTTGTTCTTTGTTTTCTCTGCGTTCCTGTTAAGCACTCCTCCTTGCAAGCTCCTTGTCTACTGTGGCTGTGTATTTAGTTCTACATTTTTGCTGTTACAGCTTTGAGAGTTTGTTTGACTGCCATGATCCATGGGCACAGCGGAAAACATAGGTGGAGTTTCTTGTCCACAGTGAGTATTGTCTTTGAGTTACTTTTATAATAGCACGATAGGTATCAGCTCCACAGACCTCGCCTTTGCATGTATAGCCTATATTTGTGTATTTGCAGTCAATATCTGTAACAGCAATTTGGATCAGGAACTTACTGCGCTTCAGTCTTACCGTGTGGAGCTCCCGAGTGCTTTGCCCCAAACTCCCTTTATTGTTAAATTTTTTATATATATGTCTTGTACGTCAGTCCTGGGTGTTAGTTAGTCAGAATGGCAAATTGCCTCATTAGTACCTATCATTTCCGGGCTTTGACCATCTTGTTCTCTTGTGCACAGCTTCTCCTTTGGAGCCCTTTTTGCCTCTGACTCTGTGTGATCTTGGGCGGCTCTATAACCAATATTCTGCTTCCTAGTTCTACCCTACCACAAGTTCTTGCCCGAGTTCCTGACAGTTTTTGCAAACTTTGGTCCCACACAAAGCCACTTTTCGATCACTGTGGGAAGCTGGCTCTCTATATTCTATACCAAAAGGAGGTATGGACCAGTGGATCCCCAGAGGTTTTGCAGAAGCTAAAGTAGATAATACTAATGCTCTTATTTGTGGTAGCGTGGGCAAGCAGTTAGGCTTATCAAAGGGCAGTGTTTGTTGTACACACCTCGGCAATAAATGAGACACACACTCAATGAATTACCAATTTATAAAAATAGTACTTGGTTATATTTATTTTGCTGAATAACAGAACATCACAGGTAAATACTTTTTACAAAAGAAATACTTTTCAGTTTAAAAATAGACACTGACATTTTCAGACTTTGCAATGTTAAGCTATGGGAGAAAGAAAACATTCAGCTTACATAGGGATAACATCGACTTACTAGACCAGTCTTTGGAAGTTAAGGTCAGTATTGGGCAAGGTTCAGTTCAGCACCAACGCTGCACCACGAGCGACAATTGGGTCGCACTCACGTTTTTGAGAAATTGACTGATATTCTGATATGTGTGCTATGTCAGATTAATGCCTGCTGACATTCATGTAAATCTGAAAGTGGCCTAACCCCTGGTGGCTGCTAGGACTCTGTCATGCATCAACAAGGAGAGGTATTCCATTATAACATTTTAATCATGTATTATAGGAATTTGAACAATCCAATCTAATATACATTCATAATTGCATTTCATTTCACTTTATAACAATAACACAAACAAAATTATCTTTGTTGTTTAGAATTACACAATACAGTTCAGTACATAACCCAATGCATTTCGGAACCTAATGTTCCTTCGTCAGGGGTTCTGTTGAAAAAAGAAAATAAAGGGAACACATTAGCTTGATGCCATTGTTTTCTTTAGAAGAAGGGGACGTTTAGGAAAAAAACAATTACGTTTTTTGCTAGGAATATTTACCTGCGCACATTTGTTAACCCAGCGGTTAAACATAACAGTATAGATTAATATATGTTTTTAAGTTGTTTGACCTAATTAGATTTTTTGAAAAAGAGAATTATATTGCCTTACCCAGTTGAAAGGTATTTATGAGCTAGGACACGCGAGATGCCTATTAGTAAACACTGTTGGGATCTGTGTGAAAATCAAGATATGCGACATTAAGATGCTGATTACTGAAATTATCGAGTTGTTATTGTTTACCCATACTTTTAGGGCTTACCTGTACCAACAGGTGTTTTGAAGAAGTACATGGCAACCTGAAAGTATATGAATTGGACCTGTCAAATTCTAAAATTATCAGGAAAGGTAAACGATTGAATGAAAATAGAACTATATGTTCAGTGTGACTCACCTGCGTCAGCTCTAGATCGTTCGTAAAATTCAATTATTGAAGTTCTGTAAAAACGGGAACTGAAAAAGAAAGGGAAATCAACGTGACGATATATTGAATGTGTGGGGCGTTGGTTCTTAAGTAAGCGAAAATCAATTAGAGATCAACTTACCCGCCGAAACGGAAAGCGTCAATAATACGGCGTTCTCGTCTCAGTGTCTCAGTCTGACTAAAGAAGAAAGAACAATAAGTCACCATGACGGTCCTTTATATTTGTGGGGCGCTAGTTCTTGGATACGTGAAAAATAACTCACCCGCAGAAACGGGAAGCTCCGATCTAACAGCGTTCTCTTCTCAATGTCGAGACGCGGATAAAAGAGTCCGTTTTCTCTATCTATTTAGCCTGTTGACTGTTCACGAACATTAACAGAGGACTACGCGACCGGTTGGCGATTCTAAACAAACACAAGTGAAAACTGCTATCGTAGCTAGTAATCGAGGTGCATTTGTAAACACATTTTAGGAGATTATTTAGAGAATTATTAGGAGAATAGTATCTTGTTTTTGTGAGGTTAAAATCAGATGTTGAAAAAAGACTAACTGAGATAAACAAATCGACCAGGGAATCAGAAGCTAAAAAGGGGACTTAAAGTAAATAGAAAAATAATGGACACTAGAAACGGACTAGAAATTAGGTAAAAAAAGGCTCTGTGAATCTTACATTTAAAATGATGAAAGATTCATATTGTGGTATAAAATTTTAATGTGCGTTGGCAGTAAATGGAAATTATGTGGTTAGAAAAGTTGGTTTCGTACAACCAAGCACAATCAAATTAGATCGAACATTTCGAACGAGATCTCTAAAAAAGTACTGAGCAATTTTGTGAGACAGTTAATGAAGTCACAACGTATTTCAAAGCATCATAAATGATATACATCACGTGTTGATTCATAAAGGAAATATCCCCGTGTTTCATTTTCTAATGGGTAATTTATCTATGATTGACTGGTATAGACTCACAAAACTGAATCTGATGTTTAGGTGCCAATATAGCTACGTGTCTGGATTTTCTGTGTGTCTTAAGCTCTAGTCTTTTTTATTTAAAGAAAGCATGCCATCTCTAGTTTATCATTAAGTCCCAATGGTACTAGAGTTTGCAATCTTTTTATCCAAAACACCTCTCGTTGGAGAAGAATTTTGGAATTGTCCAAACCTAGTTTCTGCGGTACTTGTTCAATTATTTGGAATTTTATTTGTGCGATTGAATGCCGACATTCTGTCCAATGCAGAGCAAGTGGCGATGTGATTCTTTTATTCCGAATCCTACTTTTGTGCTCAGACAGTCTGATTTTCATTTTCCTCTCTGTCTTGCCTGCGTATAAAAGTCCGCAGGGACATTTTATCATATAAACCAGATATTCTGAGTCACAAGTTGTCGTGTGCCGAAGTTGAATTTTTTCACCTGTCCTGGGGTGTAGAAGAATATTCCCAGTAATGACATTATTGCAATTCTTGCAATTCCAACACTTATTCGTGCCTTTATACAGATTTTGCTGTGCATGGTCCGATTTTGTAGTTCGTTTAGTGAGAAATTCTTTCAGGTTTTGTGCTCATTTATAAGCGAACAGAGGTTTTTCCTTGAACAAAGATCCAAAATCATTATCAGTTCCAAGTATTTCCCATCTCTTAAGGATGACCTTTTTGATATCTCGTGATGCTGACAACTATTTAGAAACGAATACCATTCTTTTACTTGGTGCTTTGACTTTTTTTGGAGAACAGCTGATCTTGGCATTGCATTCACTTCTGTGATTTGTGTATCCAGTAGATCTGGAGGGTATCCTTGTGCTATATATCTTTGTTTCTGTTCTTCAATTGCTGTATTACAACCAATTTGATCAGAAGAAATCAGTTTGATTCTCATGAATTGAGAAATAGGTAGGTTGTTGATCAGAGTTGGCGGATGGAAACTCTCATACAATAATGCGGTGTTCTTATCTGTGGGTTTCTTGAACACATTGGTGTGAACTTGATTGTTTCTTAATGTAACCATTACATCCAGAAAAGGTAGTGCATGTTTATCCATGTGGTAGGTAAATTGAATTCTTGGATCAATTTTATTGAGATTCTGGATATTGTGGGTTAAAGATGTTTGTGTGTTCTTCCAAATTAGAAATATATCATCGATGTATCTCTTGTAGTATATCAAGCCATCTTGCCATGTCTGGTCTGCCATGATGTAGTCATTTTCAAATTTGGCCATGAATATGTTTGCATATACACATGCCCCCAGAAACCCCATGGCTGTGCCATTAAGTTGAAGGTAAAACTCATCTTGCCACGTGAAGTAACTGTTCTCTAGACAAAATTCCAATATTTGAATGATGAGACAATTTAATGAATCGGATTTGTCTCCTTGTAATAAAGCCCACTCTGTCGCTTCTAATCCTAGAGCATGGGGAATTGACGTGTAGAGTGATACCACATCAATGGTACATTAAATCCAGTTTTCGGTGTGGTTTGGATTAAGGGTCATTAGGTTTCTTAGAATATCAGATGGAAGCAGGAGTGAGTAAATCAATGTATGTGTGTGAGAATCGCACTCAAGTTTTTGAGAAATTGACTGATATTCTGATATGTGTGCTATGTCAGATTAATGCCTGCTGACTTTCATGTAAATCTGAAAGTGGCCTAACCCCTGGGGGCTGCTAGGACTCTGACATGCATCAACAAGGAGAGGTATTCCATTATAACATTTTAATCATGTATTATAGGAATTTGAACAATCCAATCTCAACAAAGACCCCACAACTGACATAGCCAACACATTAAGTACAATTCTGTACCAAGCGGAAAAACTCAATTGGATAAATACCAACACTAAACACTACTTATGGCAAACCTTTCCAAAAAGACCAAGAATGTATTTTCTTCCAAAAATACATAAAAACCTCGAGAATCCTCCCTTCAGACCAATCGTGTCAGGTTGCCAATCAATTTTTGAGAACTTAGGAAGATTCATTGACAATCATTTACAATCTTTCATACAACAATGGCCAAGCTACATAGAGGACACATTTGATTTTCTAAGAAACCTAATGGCCCTTAATCCGAACCACACCGAAAACTGGATTTTATGTACCATTGATGTGGTATCACTCTACACGTCAATTCCCCATGCTCTAGGATTAGAAGCGGCAGAGTGGGCTTTATTACAAGGAGACAAATCTGATTCATTAAATTGTCTCATCATTCAATTATTGGAATTTTGTCTAGAGAACAGTTACTTCACGTGGCAAGATGAGTTTTACCTTCAACTTAATGGCACAGCCATGGGGTTTCCGGGGGCATGTGTATATACGAACATATTTATGGCCAAATTTGAAAATGACTACATCATGGCAGACCAGACATGACAAGATGGCTTGATATACTACAAGAGATACATCGATGATATATTTCTAATTTGGAAGTACACACAAATATCTTTAACCCACAATATCCAGAATCTCAATAAAATTGATCCCAGAATTCAATTTACCTACCACATGGATAAACATGCACTACCTTTTCTGGATGTAATGGTTACATTAAGAAACAATCAAGTTCACACCAATGTGTTCAAGAAACCCACAGATAAGAACACCGCACTATTGTATGAGAGTTTCCATCCGCCAACTCTGATCAACTACCTACCTATTTCTCAATTCATGAGAATCAAACGGATTTCTTCTGATCAAATTGCTTGTAATACAGCAATTGAAGAACAGAAACAAAGATATATAGCACAAGGATACCCTCCAGATCTACTGGATACACAAATCACAGAAGTCAATGCAATGCCAAGATCAGCTGTTCTCCAAAAAAAGTCAAAGCACCAAGTAAAAGAATGGTATTCGTTTCTAAATACTCGTCAGCATCACGAGATAGCAAAAAGATCATCCTTAAGAGAAGGGAAATACTTGAAACTGATAATGATTTTGGATCTTTGTTCAAGGAAAAACCTCTGTTCGCTTATAAACTAGCGCAAAACCTGAAAGAATTTCTCACTAAACGAACTACAAAATCGGACCATGCACAGCAAAATCTGTATAAAGGCACGAATAAGTGTTGGAATTGCAAGAATTGCAATAATGTCATTACTGGGAATATTCTTCTACACCCCAGGACAGGTGAAAAAATTCGACTACGGCACACGACAACTTGTGACTCAGAACATCTGGTTTATATGATAAAATGTCCCTGCGGACTTTTATACGTAGGCAAGACAGAGAGGAAAATGAAAATCAGACTGTCTGAGCACAAAAGTAGGATTCGGAATAAAAGCATCACATCGCCACTTGCTCTGCATTGGACAGAATGTCGACATTCAATCGCACAAATAAAATTCCAAATAATTGAACAAGCACCTCAGAAACTAGGTTAGGACAATTCCAAAATTCTTCTCCAACGAGAGGTGTTTTGGATAAAAAAAATTGCAAACTCTAGTACCATTGGGACTTAATGATAAACTAGAGATGTCATGCTTTCTTTAAATAAAAAAGACTAGAGCTTAAGACACACAGAAAATCCAGACACGTAGCTATATTGGCACCTAAACATCAGATTCAGTTTTGTGAGTTTATACCAGTCAATCATAGATAAATTACCCATTAGAAAATGAAACACGGGGATATTTCCTTTATGAATTAACACGTGATGTATATCATTTATGATGCTTTGAAATACGTTGTGACTTCATTAACTGTCTCACAAAATTGCTCAGTACTTTTTTAGAGATCTCGTTCGAAATGTTCAATCTAATTTGATTGTGCTTGGTTGTACGAACTCAACTTTTCTAACCACATAATTTCCATCTACTGCCAACGCACATTAAAATTTAATATCACAACATGAATCTTTCATCATTTTAAATGTAAGATTCACAGAGCCTTTTTTTACCTAATTTCTAGTCCCTTTCTAGTGTCCATTATTTTTCTATTTACTTTAAGTCCCCTTTTTAGCTTCTGGTTCCCTGGTCGATTTGTTTATCTCAGTTAGTCTTTTTTCAACATCTGATTTTAACCTCACAAAAACAAGATACTATTCTCCTAATAATTCTCTAAATAATCTCCTAAAATGTGTTTACAAATGCACCTCGATTACTAGCTACGATAGCAGTTTTCACTTGTGTTTGTTTAGAATCGCCAACCGGTCGCGTAGTCCTCTGTTAATGTTCGTGAACAGTCAACAGGCTAAATAGATAGAGAAAACGGACTCTTTTATCCGCGTCTCGACATTGAGAAGAGAACGTTGTTAGATCGGAGCTTCCCGTTTCTGCGGGTGAGTTATTTTTCGCGTATCCAAGAACTAGCGTCCCACGCATATAACGGACCGTCATGGTGACTTATTGTTCTTTCTTCTTTAGTCAGACTGAGACACTGAGACGAGAACGCTGTATTATTGAAGCTTCCCGTTTCGGCGGGTAAGTTGATCTCGAATTGATTTTTGCTTACTTAAGAACCAACACATTCAATATATCGTCACGTTGATTTCCCTTTCTTTTTCAGTTCCCGTTTTTACGGAACCTCAATAATTGAATTTTACGAACGATCTAGAGCTGACGCAGGTGAGTCACACTGAACATATAGTTCTATGTTCATTCAATCGTTTACCTTTCCTGATAATTTTAGAATTTGACAGGTCCAATTCATATACTTTCAGGTTGCCATGTACTTCTTCAAAACACCTGTTGGTACAGGTAAGCCCTAAAAGTATGGGTAAACAAGAACAACTCGATAATTTCAGTAATCAGCATCTTAATGTCGCATATCTTGATTTTCACACAGATCCCAACAGTGTTTACTAATAGGCATCTTGCGTGTCTTAGCTCATCAATACCTTTCAACTGGGTAAGGCAATATAATTCTCTTTTTCAAAAAATCAAATTAGGTCAAACAACTTAAAAACATATATTAATCTATACTGTTATGTTTAACCGCTGGGTTAACAAATGTGCGCAGGTAAATATTCCTAGCAAAAAACGTAATTGTTTTTTTCCTAAACGTCCCCTTCTTCTAAAGAAAACAATGGCATCAAGCTAATGTGTTCCCTTTATTTTCTTTTTTCAACAGAACCCCTGACGAAGGAACATTAGGTTCCGAAATGCATTGGGTTATGTACTGAACTGTATTGTGTAATTCTAAACAACAAAGATAATTTTGTTTGTGTTATTGTTATAAAGTGAAATGAAATGCAATTATGAATGTATATTAGATTGGATTGTTCAAATTCCTATAATACATGATTAAAATGTTATAATGGAATACCTCTCCTTGTTGATGCATGTCAGAGTCCTAGCAGCCACCAGGGGTTAGGCCACTTTCAAAAAGGGGGTGAGGACAGGAAAGGGGCATTCTCCCTCTAACACGAGAGGCTGGGGTCATATTACAAAGGCGGAAAGGCCTTCGAAGCTCCCTGCCACAGATGGCTCTTGCTGACCAGGGGGGTGTGTGAAAACCTCCACCCATGAAAGGCATTGCTCTAGGCTTCAGAGTGTGCAGGTACTCTCCGCAAGGGGTCAGAACACTGGTGGTAACAGGCTGGATCAGGCCAGCCGGTGACCACACTAAGGATTGGTAGGTTTCAGGGGACCCCTCTAAGGGGTCATCTGTGTGCACTTTTTAATAAATCTGACACTGAAATCAGTGCAGGTTTATTATGCTGGAATGTTTGGTACCAAACAGCCATATTTCAGTGAAGCCATCATGGAGTTGGAGAACTTGTAATGACGAGTGCCCAGCCCATGTACTAACTGTGGCTTCCATGATCACTTACAATATCCCGGCGTGGACAAGGATATTGCAGGGACATATCTGCTTATGCTTATGCAGA
Source organism: Lissotriton helveticus (assembly GCF_964261635.1). Lineage (NCBI taxonomy): Eukaryota > Metazoa > Chordata > Amphibia > Caudata > Salamandridae > Lissotriton > Lissotriton helveticus. The sequence goes on from NC_136060.1 coordinate 484,480,834, forward strand.
TATGCCCTTACAGGTGATATAGTGCAGACTTCCTTAGGGCTAAGGCCTGCTAGAGGGGGTGTTTTATCTATATCTCATGCAGTGTTTATGGGAATGGCACACAGGGATGTGTGCCATGTCAAAGCTTCATTTGTGTGTGCACCAAGACACGCAGGCAGTGGGCATGTGCTTGGTGAGGGGTCCCTTACGGTGGCCCAATTTGTGCTGCAGCCCTTGGAGACCATCTTTAACCACAAGGCCCTTGGTACCAGGGGTACCTTATACAGGAGACTTATATATGAGCTAAGGAGGTGCCAATTATAGAAACAAAAGGTACAGTTTATGGAAGGAGTTCTGGCACAAGGGGTCTGGTTGCCAGGGACCCTGTGCACTTCCATTCAAAATTACATCATTTTCCAGGCACAATGTGGGGGCTAACCATGTCCAAAAGAGGCACTTTCCTACAATCACTTTATTTTGAATGGTTAAGTCTACTGTTCTTTTAAAGCATTAATTGCATTAATTCCTAAACCTTGGAAACTTTAGACCTATCTGGACTGCAAGATTTATTCTAAAATGTTGGAGCTTGGCAAATGTGCTTTAGTCTATAATTGTGATTAAAGCTTTTGACCGCATATACTCTCCCTCACCAAGGACCCCCACACCGCCAAAACCAACCTTCACGAAGGAATGAAGGCTGTTGCTGAATGGATGAGGAACAGCCGACTGAAGCTGAACTCTGACAAGACGGAGGTCCTCATCCTTGGATCCAACTCTTCGGCCTGGGACGACTCCTGGTGGCCGACCCCACTGGGAACCGCTCCAACACCCACCGACCACGCACGCAACCTATGGGTCATCCTCGACTCCACCCTCTCCATGACTAAACAGGTCAACGCTGTCTCCTCCTCCTGCTTCAACACCCTCTGCATGCTCCGTAGGATCTACAAGTGGATCCCCACTGAAACGAGAAGAATAGTCACCCAGGCCCTCGTCAGCAGCAGGTTGGACTATGGAAACGCCCTCTACACAGGAGCCTCGGCCTAACTCCTGAGACGGCTCCAACGCATCCAGAACGCCTCTGCACGCCTGACCCTCGACATCCCTCGCCGCAGCCACATCACACTCCACCTGAGAGACCTGCAGTGGCTCCCGGTCAACAAGAGGATAACCTATAAGCTCCTCACCCATGCACACAAGGCACTCCACAACACCGGACCAACGTACCTCAAAAGACGACTCAGCTTCTAGACCCCCAACCGCCAGCTCCACTCCGCCGACCTCGCCCTCGCTACAGTCCCCTGCTTCCAGAGAGCGACCTCAGGCGGCAGATCGTTCTCCCACCTCGCTGCCAACACCTGGAACACCCTCCCCGTCCACCTACGGAAGACCCAAGACCTGCTGACCTTCAGAAAACTCCTCAAGACCTGGCTTTTCGAGCAGTAGCATCATTCCCCGCCCCAGCGCCTTGAGACCCTCACGGGTGAGTAGTGCGCTTTACAAATGATATGATTGATTGCTTGATTGATATTTAAGGATTTCTCAGTTAGTATTATCCATAAATGTAATGTTGGGTTTCATTTTCTCTCTATGGTAAAATGTTAATATGTAGCTCCTTCTGCTACCATGTTCATCAATGGAATTATTTCCTTTCCATTTAGATTATACCGGGGTGCTAACCAGGGTTGTGCGGCCAGCGACCTGGTCCCAAGGGAAACCTTATGGGAAGTTCTAGACGGGTATGGCATCCCCCTAGACCTGCTAAGACTATTGAAGCCCTACATGCAAGTACGTATGCAAAGGTCAGGTGGAATAGCGCAGGGGACCCGACAGACAGGATTGAGATCAAGCACAGGGTGAGACAAGGATGTATTCTTGCTCCCACACTCTTCAGTTTATATATCATTGGTGTAGTAAGGAAGCTGATGGAATGTAAACATGATACCCCTAAAATAGCGGGCCTGCCCACCCCCATCTTGATGTTCACATACGATACACTGCTAATCTCACGAACACCAATGGGCTACAAGCAGAATTAAATGCCTTCATCTCCTTCTGCCAGGAAAGCGGCCTTGAATTAAACCCTACCAAGTCCAAAGTTATGACCATAAATCCTCATAAATCGTATAGAGGAAATGTGACCATAAAGGGGTCCCTAACGAAAAAGCCTCAACACCCAGGTAATCGAAATGATGAACTAAGTGATAATCAGACATGCGGTCTTCAGTTGGAAAAAGGTAAAGCCATCCTCCAACTGAAAACCTTAGTTATTGGAAGGAAATATAGAGCTGTCTAGGGAGGTTCTCTGTCCGTGGTTGTTACTGTATATAGAGCCTCAGCTGTAACATCTGCAATTTATGGAGCTGAGATATGGGGCTATGCTACAGCAGAGAAGTTGACAAAGATTGAAAATAAGTTTATTAGAGCCTTCTTCAAACTCCCCCTAAGCTCGCCTATAACCCCGCTGAGATTTGATCTAGCCCTTAACCCAATACATCCAACAATCCTATCTAAACCCTTGTGATACTGGATCAAACTTTGGTCCACCAAAGAACTGGCAATCTATAGGAACTGGGTAAAAGATCTTCTGGTTCTTGATAGGGACCAGAGTACCCCCTGGTTGAAGGCTATAAAAGATACATCATACCGAATAGGAATGGGTAGACCATGGACCTCTTCGGAGCGTATGACTAAAAATTATGGTCAAGAAGCAAAACATCAGTTCTGGGAGGCAGCTTTGTACAAACATGGAAGGTATCCTACAATAGTAGTCTAACTGTACCGTTCCTCAGCCACAAGTGCGCACCCAGCTTCGAGCCATATATGGACCAAATGCACCCTTTTTATTCCGAATGTCTATATGTGCAATTTAGGTGTGGTGTGCTTCGCTTGAGAACCCATACCTCGAAATGAGACAAGGCACACTCAAAATCGAAATTTTCCCCAAATTGCCCCAATACAGTGGAATCAGAAGAGCACTTTATCGTCCACTGCCCCCTATATAGAAATGCATACAAGAAACGGTTGGTAGCGGCACATAAATCCATCAGAGTGGGACCCTGCCAAGAGGCAAAAAAGCTTCTAAAGAGTGACACTAGGGAAATACTAGCCTTTGCGGTATCGCGCTACCTGTTCGGTGCCTGGAATCAAAGGAAGAAGGCCCTAGATAATTGCCAATCCTGATATTTAATATCTAATCTGTAGGGGAAAGTCTTAGTAGGTTCACCCGGTGTCATCTCTTGTTTTCCTTCCTGCTTTAAGCTTTTAATTCAAGTATTGTGTTTTATTTACTTAGCATGTTTTTATTATGTATGAATCAAATGATCATGACTTTTTTTGGTATCTATACATGATTTTTTTCGTTTTTAACCACACACTGAGAAATGAATTTATACGACGTTTTAGTGATATTGGTACTGTATTTTATGTCTTTAAGCTTTTTATGGCTGCATAGTCAAAAATAAAAGATTTACTACAACTGCGGTGCTAGCCAGTGTTTTTCATCATTTTAGTGTTAATAATTGTTTTCCAGCTATACAAATCAAACTGCTCATATAAAGCTATCACAGATTATGCAGATGTACAGATGCAGATTATATTTTATTATTCGTAAATAACCCTTTAACATCGGTTCCTCGTATTCTTGGCATAGTTTCGGAATAATCGAAAGTTTCAGATTATTTGTATTAATACACGCAAATTAGATTTTTTTCCCTCTTAAAAGTATATGCTTTTCATATAGGTTAGATAATTTAGGTATGTTATGGGTCAATTCCTCCATTAAATATTTAGGTAGTTCCCTTATTAAACTATATGGGACATAATCATCCTAAATTGTGATTACACTGGGGGGGCGGTGTTAGGCATTTCAAATGATAATTACCCTTAAAATAATGTATTTACTAAATGTATTACCTGTTTTGTTTACTGCATTTTTTAAAAATCAATTAATCTCTCATTTTATATGAGCGCACAAACAAATATCTATATAAATACACTGCAAGCCTCCAAAGTAAATGGGGGAGCTAATATATGTAATGTAAAACTTTTTCATTGGGCATTTTTAGTAAAAATAAGGCTAGTTATGGTTTAGGAAGGGTAGCAGTACCATTGTTCCTAAATGGTTATTGGCAGAACAAAATGCAAATTATTCATTTTGCTTATCTGCCTTATTGACTATGTCTATTTGCAAATTATCGTCAGACAATATTATTATATTATTTCTAGTAAGAGCTTTGTTGAATATAAATATTTTACATCCACATAGTCTTGGATAGCCTAATTACATTTAGATGGATGTAATCCTGTAATCAAGCATTTAAGTAAACCTATATGTTTTATAGTATTTCCCACCTTGGTGATTTTATGTAAACAATACAGTATTTTCATTAGTACAACTAATGGATAAGTTTCACCTCTCATGAGTTCAATTTCCACATTATGGCTAAAAACAGCTCCTATTAAGTTATACCCGTATATTGCAAATATTTCTAAAGCTCCCTTAATCTTAAGTAACTTTAATTTCTGTACATGTATAGGTCATATCCCATCAAACGTGTATAAATGTTTAATTCTCATTATTGTAAATTAAACTCTCTATTACATCATAAATAGGAAAAAGAGACTAGTATGTTGTTAACTGACGATGACTTTTTTAACCAGCATCTGTTTTGCAAACAAATTACTTTTTAATGCAGGATAAGTTGTGGACTTCTGCCGAAATGTTTCATGTTAAATAGCTTAAATCCTCTGCTTTTTGGACACGTAATGAAGATGTTGGCTCAATAGATAATATGATCATTCAATGCAATATAGTTATCACTTTTTGGAATCTAATATGGTATATAATTTGCATAAGCTTTCCTACAAAAGAAAATGTATCATATTCACATCTTGCTTATAAATCTATAGGTTTAAAGCCTTTTTTTAAACAGATGCGTGAAACATTATTTGGCACTAATAGCTTAGTGGGCTAAATCTATTACTTCTAATTGGAAGTCATTAAATGGATTATCCTAACTCATAGTCCACAGGCAATTCTTACACCTATCAGACGCCTTGATGCCCTTGGGCTAAGTTGCGCATTATAAGACTCCATTCCATTCCATTCCTATCACACTTGATCAGAGGGTTAATTCAAAGAGGAATTAATCTAGTCATTTCTGCACTATGTAACATAGATTTAAGGTATCTGCCTTGGTGATCTCTTTTGCATTAATTTAAGATCAACACATTGTTATTTTTTTGTTTTCTGTTATTTTATCCCTTTTATATACCCCTCTCCTTAGAACAGATATTATCTCTTAGTTCTATTCTCTATTATAAAATTTATTTCAATTTTAAAGTATTTTAGTTGAAAACCTCAATAAAATATTTTGAACTAGAAACACTGCAAGTTATGTCAGCAAAGCAGTCTGCAGCTGTCAGTGCTGCTGTGTGACATCTGTCATTATACACCGAGACCACTCTGCATCATAACCTCATCTATACGGTGTCTGAGGATGCTCGAAAGCGAACTGACTACGGATATGCGACGCGCATCTACCACCTTGGCGCTGAGGGATCTACACTGGCTGCCTTTTAAGGAAAGGGTCCACTTCAAGTCCCTTTGTCTGGTATTCAGAGCGGTGCATGAGCTGGCTCCAGTCACACTACAGGAAAAATTTACATGGTACCAGCCTAAGAGGCAGCTTCGCTCTTCGAGTGCCGGTTTACTGAAGGTCTCCAGGGTTAAACGTTCCAAGTCGGGAGGGAGGGCATTCAATGTGGCCAGCGCCCGCATGTGGAATGAATTACCTCTGAACCTCAGACAAACTGATTCTCTGCTAGAATTTCGCAGGAGTTTAAAAACCTGTCTCTTTCCTAAGGTTTAACCTCTGATCTCCCTTCTTCCCGCTCTGACCTATTCCACTCTGGCCTACTCTTCCCAGTCTGAAGCGCCAGGATACCCGTAGGGTGACAGCATGCGCTATATAAGCATTAAAATCAATCAATCAATCAATAATTGGTATCTTCATTGGTGCCTGCAGTAGAGGCTGGCAGCAGCTGATTTCCTCCTTTCTGCATCAACAACTAGTGTTCATAGAACCACAAGTCCCAGCAGGTGTCTGGGCAGGGGTGGGGAAGGATGTTGCAGCAACAAAATACATTCTTACAGGAATTTATGCATCTTCATTGGTAATTTAAAGCATGGTTCAAGCTCTTGGACTAGAAACAAGTGAAGGCAGCTGGGTATAAATTACTGCACCACCCGCACTGTGACAGAACGCGCCCGTGACACGCCCTGGCAAGGCCCAGGCCATGGACGGGCGCATCCACGCCCGTAAGACGCTGGGCCATCCCCATGACATCTCGTCTCAGAGGTTCACATCCCGATATTTATGACATCTACGACAAGGAAAAAGGTACTGCGCTAAGATAGCGCCTCGTTGAATAACTCTTAGTCTCCTCTTGTGGGCTACCTGTTGGCTGAGTTTTCTCTTTCTTCCTTGCTGTCAGCCTTTTTTTTTTTTTTTTGTTTTTTTTAATCCTCATATTGCGAAAATTTTATGTATATGGAAAATTTGGTTTCTACCTCTGAGGCTTTGTGTACCGTCACTGCCCAATGGTCTCTCTTGTCATGGGAGTTTTCCCTTTTCTTGTTTGTTCAGAGGAGATCCCTTACCATTTACATATAAGCATATCTGTAGTCGGGAGGAAGGAGGAGCTAGCCACCTTGGCTACTCTATGAGTATCATACTCATATTCCAGATTGTATTTTCGCTTTAATCATGGGACAGTGTGTTCTACCCTCTCCCCAGAGTTTAGGTGTTTTTCCAAAATTTCCCAATAATTAAATCTCTTACTAAATTTACCCCTTCTGTCTAGTTTATTTATCTTTATAGCTGAGTTCATCCACTCTCCATGTGTTGGAGGTGATGGCCCAATCCACTTAATGCATATCTCCCTTCTAGCTATCACCATTAACACAAAAAGTAGCTTTGCTTCCATTACTGTTAATTTTACTTGCTCTGATGAGTTACCAATTCCAAAAAGAATAAGGGTTGTACTTACTTTTAGGTGTTTTCGGAAAATCAAACTTAACGTCTTACCAACTTCTTCCCAAAATATTCTCAGCAATGGGCAGCTCCAGAACATATGGACATCATCTGCCCTTTCTTCCCCACACTTAGGGCATTTTTTAATTCCTGCATTTTTAAATTGTGAAAGTTTTTTCGGTGTCCAGTAGGCTCTATGCAGAGTGTACAGATGGTTTCTTTTCAATGCCGCTGATTTTAGTGTTGACCAACATTTCTCTATTGAGTCTTCCCATAGATTTACTAGGTCTTCCATTTCCAGGTCTTTCCCCCAGATTTGCTCTGCTATCTGGGAGCTTTCATCTTCTTCCATTATTAAAGTCCAATACCATTTTGCTACCTCCTTGTTTATGGGTAAAATTTTTGTCATTTCTTTTTCCAAGGTTTTACTATTTTTATCGTTTGTTGATATTGTCTTTGTCCAGCTGTTTAGTTGATAAAACTTAAATTTTGATATTGCTCCATTGGTGATTTTGTGCATTTCTTCCCATGAGATCAATGTTGACCCGTTTAGGAGTTGACCCCAATAGTTAATGTTGTTTTGTTTTAAGGGGGTGGCCATGACATCTTTCAAACAGTCCGGAGTTCCGGGAGAGTTCCATATTGGTGCCATTGCACTATAGTAAGGAATTTTTAAAATCGTTCTAATTTGTATCCATAGTTTTACTGCTTCCTTTAGAACCTTTAGCTTGATTTTATTAAAGTATTTTTGGTGGCCAAATTTGAAGAGAAAATGGTCCTCAGCTTCTGTCATCACTTGCAAATATTCAGGGTAGTATTGGTGTATTCCAAGGAGAGTCTGTATATTTTTAAATTGAAAAGCCCTGTAATATTCTGTCAAATCCGGACTTGCAATCCCTCCTTTCTCTTTTTTCCTCCTGAGCTTTCTCCACGATATTCTGGTTCCTTTGGAGGCCCATATAAAACTTGCAAATTCTCCCTGTAACTTTTTCAATTCGACTTTTTTAAATTCCAGTGGAATATTGTTGAACAGAAAGGTGTATTTTGGAAGTATAGTCATTTTTATAATGTTGGACCTCCCTATAAAGCTTAAAGGTAGACTAGACCACACTTTAAGTAGTTTTCTTACCTCTCTGGCTACTCTTTTTAGATTGTTTTGAGGTATTTTATCCAAGTCTTGGTTTACCAAGATGCCCAAATATCTTATCTCTTTTTTTATATTGGGACTATTAAAATGAGTATTCCATGTCATTATTTCTGTTTTTGTGTGGTTTACTGAATATCCTGAAACTTGTCCAAATTTACTAATGATTTTTTCTATAGCTGGTTTAGATTTTACATATTTGTCCGTAAATAGCATTAGATCATCTGCGTAGAGTGCTAGCTTTTTCTCCCATCCCTGATATTTAAAGGGAGTTATTTCCTTACAGCTTCTGAGTTGGTTTGCTAGGGGTTCTATGTATAAGTTAAAAAGTAGGGGAGAGAGAGGACACCCTTGTCTCGTGCCTCTGCCAATTTTGATATTACTCGTAAGATTGCCATTAACCTGAATTCTTGATCTAGGATTTTTGTAAATTTCTCCTAATGCGTGTAGGAAGGAATCCCCTAGATTATTTTCGATCATTATACTATTTAAGAAAGCCCAGTTTACTCTATCAAATGCTTTAGCGGCATCGACAGTTAATATTGTAAGAGGATTATTTTTTGACGTGGCTATGTCTATGGTGCTTATGAGTTCATGTGTCAGTTCATATAATTGCCTTCCTTTTGTGAAGTCCTTTTGATCTGAATGTATGAGTAGGGTTGTAAGCTTTCCCAGTCTTGTTGACATTATTTTAGTAAAAGTTTTATAATCTGCATTGAGCAGAGATATCGGCCGATATGATTCGCATTTTTTGGGGTCCTTTCCTGGTTTTAAGATAATTGCTATTATTGCATCATTCCAGGCAGCTTTTCCTTTTGTTTAAATATCAAGTTTACTAATTCTGTTATATGTGGGACTAGTGTGTCTATTAAAGACAAGTACAGTTCATTCAGCAGTGTATCTGGGCCTGCGGCTTTCCCTTTTTCCAATGTTTTTAATACATTCTTAACCTCGGTAGGTGTGATTTCCCTATTTAGCTCGTTCTTCTCCTCCTCAGATAATTTTAGCACTGGCATATCTCTCAAATATTCATCTATCTGTTCCTCAGATGGGTTTACATCTTGAGTATATAACTCCGAGAAGAAAGACACAAATTCATTTCTGATTTCCTCTTCTTCTGAGGTCAGGCTTGTTTGATCTTGTTTTACTACGGATTTTATTTTATTTCTTACTAAGTCAGTCTTTAATTTCCATGCGAGCCATTTTCCACATCCTTCTCCGTATTCATGATTTGCCAACTTGCTTGTTTCCCACTTATTTCTTACTCTTTCTTCCAGAATATCACTTAAGGAGTCCTTCTGCCTCTGCCTTTCTTTTTGCAGATTTTCTTTCCTGTCCGGGTCTCTTTCCCTTGGTATTTGGGTGTCTAGGGTGTTTATAGTTTTTTCTAAGTCTGTTATTTCTTTTTTTGCTTTCTTCGATCTGTAAGTTCCAAGGCTAAGTAGCTTGCCCCTTAATACGGCCTTATACGTGTCCCATACTATTTGCTTAGATGTTCCCGTTTTATTATTTATAAAAAAAGCTTCTGTTTCTTCTTTAAGCGCTTGTACAATTTCTTGATCTAAAATCATTGCTCTTTCCACCGTGAATCTTTTGTCTATCTGTGTTGCCTTACTTTGTAATGTTAACTGTACGGCGGAGTGGTCTGATAGATGGGCTGGAATGTGGATTAAACTTGTTACATTTGCCAGTAAGCTTCTGTCGACTAAGAAAAAGTCGATTCTAGACCTATGTCCTAGTCTTTTATTATGTAATGTAAAAGGCTGACCCTTATCTCCTTTTTCTTTCCATATATCTATTAATTCTAAATCTCTCTTGTATATACCAATCCACTCCCTCATTTTTGGTAGATTAGGTGAGTTGAGATTTCTTCCTGGGGGAGACCTATCAGTTCTAGGATCTAAGATGAGATTAAAGTCTCCTCCTAAGATTATTGGAGTGTTAGCTGTTAGCAAATGAGTATAGAAATTCTGTAAGGGCTCAGGGTCATCGAGGTTGGGGCCATAATAGCCTGCTATTGTGTAGGCGTTGTTCCCTAATTTTATTTTTGCCATTGCCCATCTTCCTTTACTGTCCACTTCTGAAAATTCCATACTTGCATTTAAGGATTTTTTTAAAATAATTATTACACCTTTAATATTACAGCCTTGATTTGTGCAAATATGGATATCCACCCATCCTAAGTTTTTCATTATCTGACCACATTCCTCTTTCAATAGATGCGTCTCCTGAAGAATAATAATTTCGCTTTCAGATGCTTTAAGGTATTCCAGAATTTTGTTCCTTCGACTTTTGGTTCTCATCCCATTAACATTCCAGCATAGTATTTTTATATTTCTACTGGTGTCACCAATTATTTTTTATTGTCTTTTTTTTTTTGCAAGTTTCAATAACATTGGTAGTGAATTGTTGGTTTTCTGTTCTTTTCCAATTTTCTTTCAATATCGAGGATTTATTTTTTGGTTTTTTTTCCCCATTTTGCTCCCCACCCTTTTTTTATCTTGTGTGTTTTTTTACTTTTCTGTTTTAGTGTTTTGTTCTTACCCTCCCTGGGGAAGCCTCCTTCTTTCTTTCTTGGGGTTTCCATCTTAACCCCTTTTCGCTCCTCAAATTTGGACCTGGAATGTATATTTTAATTATCTTAGCGCCTTCACTTTTTTTTTTCCGTATCTTTCTTTGAGTCTATTTCAGACTGTTGGGTTTTCCATTTGAACAGTGTCTTTCATTAGGCTGAGCAGGTTTTTCACTTCTTCGGGATCTCTGATGTTCCTCATTTTGTTGCGCCACATGATTCGTAATGAGGGTGGGAACTTCATTTGTACTGTGGCTCCTAAGGATTGTAATTCTGGCATGAATTTCCCCAGTTCCCATTGCTGTCAGCCTTACTTGTAACAGGGAAGAGTAAAGTTACTGAGTGAGGATCGAGGGAAGTTTGTAAAAAGAAGGCGAAGAAGAAAGACCTGACCCTAGTCCAGGTGTGGGAGGAGGGGTACTAGATGGTATAGACTGCTTTTTATCCAGATGGGAAGGTCTTCTTGATTCAACCTCCATCGATACTTCACCTAAGTTTACCAACGCACGGATACCTAGAAGCCCTACGTATACTGGCCGTATACCAGCTACGTTTAAAAGAGCAGCTAACAGGAATCAGGTAGTTGACGCTCCAAACGTACCACCCAGGAGACCTGCAAGCGGGGAAATCGCAGTGCAAGAGACCATGGCTGATCTGACTGGTTTTCCCTGTAGCAATAGTTTCTCTCCTCTCTGAGCACGTAGAACCGTCATCTACCCCTACCGGCCCAGGAAGTGAGGTGCAAAAAGAGGGTACAGGGGCTAGTATAAGCCACACAAGGGATGTCCAATCTGTAGTACACCCAGTGCTGCACTCATATAGTCTAGACACAAATAGCAGAGGCATTCAACCAAACCACACAAATGCCATGTTAATTGAGGCACCCTCTCAAAGATTACTAACCCTGCAAATAATACATCTAGCACAGGAAATCAGAGCTCTTAAAGTAACTGTTGGCAGCCTCTCTGATTCTCTAAGCAAGGTACTCATACATGCAACATGTAAAAAAAATCCAAATTGCATAGCTAACGACCAAGGGAAGAGTGGGCCATGTAAGACAGCTATCTGAGGGTCCCACAAGATATAGCATGAGTAGAGAAGGTAGAGAAAACTTAAATATGAGTGCTAAAGTCAAACTCCCAGATCTTAGACAACCCAGTGGGGTAGCTCAAAATAGGGTAGGTCTTCAGCAATCTGTCAAACCTATTAAGGCCATAGCCCCCACCGCCCCCCACTAGGTCCTGTTTACCATCAGGAAAACACGACTGGCTTCACAAACTGCAGCTAGGACCCCAGACATGAGACGAATAGTACACTTGACAAATGTACCGAAGCTCCCTCCCAGTCTTTCCAAAGAGTATGAGGGATCTCTAATAAATAAGTGCATTCATTGGATACGGTAGTTGAGGGGGTGCCGGCCTGTGATAAGAGATATTATAGGGGATAAAAGATACTCATCCTGGGGCCGCACTTGGTGCTATTGCACTTACACTATTACACCGAGATCTTGTTGAGAATCTGGTGGCCTTTGAAATCCGTACCCAACACCTCACCAAAACTAACATTTGTCTCAAATGTAATCCTCCGTAAACAGTTTATTAGACAAATCTAGCCCGCCCCACACCCTAACATCTCAGTTTGGTGCGTCACCTCTACGAGAGATAGATTAAAGGTCTCTCTCACCCCCGTTGTTTGTACCCCGGTCACAAAGCCAGTATACATCAGTTAGTTTATTGTCCCCCACCCAGAAGTAAAATCTTCCCCAGAGTCGAGTTGCCCTACTAGTGCAAAAGAAGTGAGGTGGGCTGCACACCAGGGACCTTCGATCTTAGGAATAGGATGATATTAGATTTACATCCAACATCACGTAGAATAGCACTTTTATCATGGAACATTGCCGGATTGAGGTCTAAGGGCGTTCCCCCTGACTGGAACACCATCGTCGACAGGTATGATACATGCGCTTTCAAGCAAACTTGGTATGTAGACCCACTTCATCATCCAGGGTATTTAAACTATTATATTCCAGCTATTCACGGTGGCAAGGGTCGCTTCTCAGGGGGTGAGGGGGTTAACAATATGGGTTTGTCAGGATATTGGCCTTAAGATACAGGTACTCCCGACCGAGAGTAATGACATTCTTGCTATTCGGTTGGAGACTGGCCCCTATGATGACATCGATATTTATAACGTATATGCAAGAGGACATAGCGGGCAGATGTCTGAAACTATATTGGCCTTAGGTGAACTCCAAGATAATATTTCTTGGGGCGCTTATGTTGTTAGAGCAGGGGACTTTAATTCGAATTTTGAGCCTCTTGAAAAGTGAGGAAAACGACCTGGCGGGGCGGGGGAGGAAGATGCGCAGTGGGGTATCCCATGTCTGGAAATATCTCCAATCAAAAGATGGACAGAAGTAGCTATTCAACTTAACCCCTTGCCTGCGGGGCTGATTCCCCCGTTGTGCTGGGGGGCGGAGGGGAGGGGGCGCAGAGCGCCCCGGTGCTCATGACTAGCTCAGCTCGTCATGAGCCACGGTGGCCGTGTGCTCATGACGAGCTGAGCTCGTCACGGCCACGCCCGCTCCTGTAGAACGTTCAGCACAGCGGGGGAATTAGCCCCGCGTGCGAGCGTTGCGGCCGTTATGACGAGCTGAGCTCGTCATGAGCATAGGAGGGGTTAAAGCGACTTGCTTCGAAAAAGGCTTGAGGGCGGCCAATGGCAGAACCATATCTAATCGGCAAGGGGCCAACACATTCCACAATGGCCATCATTCTAGTCACATTGACTATCTTTTAGTTAGTTTAAAACTATGGCATACCCTAGAGGGCCTGGTAGTGCTGGACTGTGTGGAGGGCGACCACAAACCACTATGCTCAGCATTTGAATTTAGGAAATTACATGAGCCAACACAAACCCATAATCCATTTATCACCATTGATTTGAAAATTACCAATGATAGGTGGCGACTTAAATGACCCATGATTTTAGAAAAACCAGATACATTGTCCACTATTGCTAGCGACGTATAGAATACCCTCGTAGAAATTGAGGTTTCCCTCCTTAATTCTCAGCCTCTTAACCAGATCGATGCTCAGCATATTCCCCTCCTGTGCTGAGATTTACATATTCCCTTTATTCATGACGAGCTGGGCTCGTCATGAGCGTGCGAGGAGGCTACCTCATGACGAGCCCAGCTCGTCATGAGCGTGGAAGGGGTTAAAGAAACAATATCGTTCTATAACATACTATTTGCTAAATTGCATTTACATTTTCAAAGACCTTATAGGGCTAAGGAGAAGGGTACTGACACAGCTCCACTGATTTAATAAAGCTCGTAGATCATTAGGGGAGGCTATTAGATCAGGTGACTCTTGTAAAGTACAAAACGCCAAGAAAATGTATAAGAAGGCGATGGTAAATGCTAAAATAACCTGGGATGAGAATAGATGGCAGGATCTAAAATTAGCATTCACCAGGAACAAGACTCAGCGTTTTTGGAACTTGGTAAAATGGGGTAATGGTGGAGTTTAATTGACCCCCAAAATCACGTAGACCCTGATACCTGGGTCAATGATTTTGCCATACAATATGCCAACGATGATGTAGAGGTTTGTAAGCCTTTCCCGATTCACTTTTATTTAGTTGATAATGTATTTGACTTGGCAGACGCAAGTGCGGCCCTTAGTGCCATCACTAAGGAGAGAGCGCCCAGCATTGACAGTATTCCCACAGACATTTCTTTACTCAATAAGGCTAAATGGAGCAGGTATATAATGTTAGTAGCAAATGACACTGCTCATGGCGCTTCCATCCCGGAAACCTGGGGGGGCTAAGATCATCCCAGTATACAAAAAAGGGATATGTCTTTGCCAGGAAATTATAGGCCAATAAGCCTAATTGATTCGATCCAAAAGGTGGTAGCCCGACTTGTATTGGTAAAGGATTATGAGTGGATAGAAGATAAGGACAGCCTAGCAATACTTCAGGCGGGTTTTCGGGCTCATATCAGTACCATAGACCAGGTCTTTCGATTCATTCTAAATACTGGCGGACCGTAGTTCTTAGCAAGGGTAGCATGTGTGCTACTTTTGTCGACCTTAAGTCAACTTTTGACCCGGTCTCACCTAACAAACTGTGGGTGGTGCTACAGGAGTTGGAATGCCCACTGATCTGCTTTCCCTTATCATTCGCCTACACCAGAAAAACTTTGCACTAATATGTTGGGGACCACAGTGGAATAAAACGGACCCTTTTCCTGTAGAGAAGGGAGTCTGTCAAGGATGTGTAATGGCACCCACACTATTTTCTCTTTTTATTAATGGAGTTGATACATTTTTAACTACCGTCCCAACTGATGCACCAGTTTTAGCAGGCAAAAAGATTCAGATTTTAATGTTCGCAGACGACAGGCTTATTATCTCAAAAACCCCTAGTGGGTTTCAGCTTGCGCTGCAATGTTTTGAAGATTTCTGCTCTGTACGAGGCCTAAAAATCAATGCAGCAAAGACTAAGTTTAAGACTTTTAACCAGCACAGATCCTTTTAGAGTAGCTTAATTCTGGATGTGTTACCCTTTGAGCAGGTAGATGCATGTTCCTATTTAGGTATCAGCCTGCAGAAGGAAATGAGATGGAGGTCACACATTGATAATGTGACATTGAAGCACCGTCAATTAGCTGGTGTCCTAAGTAATGAATTTACAAAATCTCTGACCAAGCCTGTTAGTCCGGTGCTACAGATTTATAACGCTAAGGTAGTGAGCTTGCTATATACAGGGCAGAATTATGGGGCTTTGGGAAGCTTACACAGTTCGCCGTATTGGAGAATAGGTTTTTCTGAGTGATTACAAGCCTACTACAAAGTACTCCTATGCTACCCTTGCTGTATGATCTAGGCAGGAAAGCACTGGTAAACCTAGCTAGGCTACGTCCTATCCTATACTGGCATAGAATTTGGTGTACGCCGGAACTGGCTACTTTTGCAGAAGGTCTTAGGGATATCATGGAGATTGATCATTTCCCCAAAAATCATCTGGCTGCGCGTTATTAGAGGTGCCCTGGCCAGTATGGGTCAGTCGCACCTGTGGGAAACCCCTTAAGCACCCAGTTCCCATCAAGAGACATAATTAGGGGAAGAGATTGGGATTAGATCGAACGAAATGTAAACAGGAAAAGTGACAGCACAACGTTGACGGGGAGTTTTTTATCAATTAACCCTGGCTGAGCATTGAGTATTACTGAGATGCAATTTTAAAGACCTTTGACCGCAAACTGTATTTTCAATTTAGAGTGGGCTGTCTACCATTAACCCTATCAGTGCTGCCGTCGGCCGCTGAACATTCGGAGCACTACCTGGAGGGTGCTGCGAACGTTCAACGGCCGACGCAGCCCTGCCCACTCTCTAGAACGCCCGCACTGCGCCGAAATAACGGCCGCAGTAAACGGGTTAAAGTCTTTTACCATCAATAGGACCACATTAGGCGACACCAAATGCCCTATATGTATTGATCAAGAAGAAACCTACTCACATCTATTGCTTGTCTGCCCCGCCTATGCTGGCCCCGCAAAGTATGGGTGGTGCAGATTTGCAGGAACATGGGTATCAGTTCAAGTAAAGTCACCCTGAGAATTTTGTGTTCTGACTCATCATCCCGCTATGCAATCCCGGTAGCAATGTTCCTGAGATGGATGTGGACTATAAGATGTCAATCACTGACTGCAACTAATCGAACCTGGAACCCCGCCACTTGTGGATGTGAAATCACTACTCTATTACTGAGCTATGGTGCTTTTTAAAGACCTTAATGTCTTAGTTACCATTTGATAATACCCATGTTGCTGCTCTCTAACTTACGAATTTGTTTTAGCAAAATATCTTCGGATGAATTGATCTTTTACTTATGACTATTTTCTACAATTTTGAAAATATTTTTAACTCATTATTTTATTCTTTTAATCAGTATCCTATGATCAATGCTTTTATGACATGTATTTTCGAATAAAGCTTATTTTGATTGATTGAAACAAGTACACTTTCCTTCTAAAAACAAAGCGCGCTGGTGTTCTTCCACATATTCATGTTTTTTCCTCCGATGCTGGGCTGAAAATGAGTTTAAAGAAATGTTTACGATCCGCTTTCTCGAATTGGAACCGCCCATTAGAGGAATGACCTTCACCAGCCACAATGACTGGGGGAGACACAGCGGAATGCAGTCTTTTTTTTTATTTCAAAGAGTTTTATTGAAGACATTTTATAATACAGTACAGTGGTAATGCGAGGGGCCATACAGGTGAGATACAAGCGCCTTCGTGGCTACAATAGGCATCACCGCTGGATTGGCTGATCATGGTAGTTCTTGGTAGTTGACGTATCTGTAGGCCCCAGGAGAAGGGAAAGAGAGGAGTGGAGAGAGAGTGGGAAGAAGAGGATAGGGGGGTGGGGGGGACCTACCAATAACATGGTGGTTTCCCTCTAGCCTCCAGTCTGGTAATAGCAACGGGAGTTGGGTGATTGTCTATCTACGGGGGTCTATGTGTCTCTAAGTGTGCGCCCAGGGCGGCACACATCTCACTTCTTGCTATGTGACTGGTTGAACTCCTTGCCATGATGTTGTCCGCCCCCCTGAGGAAGGTTACCCAGTTGATCCAGCTCCTAAAGGTCGCCTTGCCTGTGTCCTTCCAGTTTGCTAATACTGTTTTTACTGCCGCTGTGAGTAGGAGGTCAACCAGTTCCCTGTCTTCCTTGGATTCTAGATCTGGGGCCATAAATGCGGTGGCTAGCCCTTCGAGTCCCTGCTGTAGGTCCCTCCCTACTAATGTATTGATGAGGTCATTCACTTTGCTCCAAAAAGAACTGACTTTCGAGCACTCGTAGATGAGGTGGGCAAGATCACCTTTTGCTTTGTGGCAATTCCAGCATGTGTCGCTCTCTCTTATACCGACTTCAGCTAGGCGTGCCGGCGTCCAGAACGCTCTGTGCAGTAGCCAGTATTTTGTTTGCGCTAGTTGGGGGGAGAATTTGTTCTTGGAGGCTGAGACCCAGAGGCGGGATTTCTCTTCCTCCCTAAAGTGTCTGTTGTGCAGTGTTTCCCAGAACTCTATTGTTTTAGTATTAAGTGTTGACGTGTGTGGGTTTAGGAGTTTGTACAGGTGGGCAGTCTGGTGTCCGGTCTTGTTCAGGTTTCGCATGTATTGTATGATTGAGGGGGTCCCCTTACTCAGGTTTGCCTTTCTGATAGCTGCCCTGACTTTTAGGAATCCGTAGAATTCTATGTTGGGTAGGTTATAGGCCCGTTTCAGGGTGTCAAATGTTAAAGGTGTGTCATCCTTTTCTAGCTGTGCAGGTATGGTAACCCCCCTCCCATACCAAGCCTTGTTATCTAGTGTCCTCCCCTTGTATAGTATCTTTGAGTTGAACCAGATTGATTCCCACCTCGACAGTCTTAATCCCTCATGGTGTCACCATGTAGGTAAGTATTTTTTTTAACTTTCATCCTTATTATGTCATTTAAAAACAAGCATTGGCAAAGCCTATAGGTCTCACCTTTGGGACCTATTGGCTCGGCCAATGGTTTTTAGCACCCGATTGTGCAGTATGTCTAAATTACATGTCATTTTGTGTAACCTCGCATAATTTTTGCAGAATGTTGGCACAAATACGCGGAAGCAAATTAGGTGGATTATTACAGTAAAGTTGTATGTTCCCATCGGCATGAAATCAATCAATATGCCGGAAATTCAATTTGCTTGCCGAGGATCACACTATTTGTGCAAGCTATGCAGCCGAGAAACATTTGTTTTCATTTGCTATGAGAAAAAACGTGGTTGTCGGTCGTTTTTAAATTGGTGTTGTGTTTTGCACAAACCACGTTTGATACTTTCTGTTAGTGCGTTAAAGTAATAGGTGTTATTAACACAACCACTAGACCGCACCCCTTCCTCATTGGTTAATTCTGCTCTGTTGTGTGATTTGTCACGTCCTTGGGTGACCCCTATACTCACTCTCATTGGCCAGTCAAGATAGAACAGTGGGAGGGTTTCTACAAGATGGAACGTACAAATGGTGAAAGCACCATCGTTCAGACACACTTTATGAGTAGGTAGGAGGAGGTTAACAAAGGCATCGCTATGAAATACCCCATAGTCGTGAAATTTGGCGCCGCTGCTAGCAAGAGGCGTGCTTCTTTGCCAGAGGGGTGCACCTAGCAAACTCCAGACATCATCGTAAGAAAGCCTGCAACACCATGGTCACGAACTTTTGCAAGAAATGAGCACATGTGAACACGAGAGAAGTGCTCACGTGCAACCTTGGTCAAGGCAATGGGTGTCAACTTGTGCAACCTAAAATAGCTTGTGAAAAGGCTTCATCCACAAGTTAGGGCTCTGGAGCCCACCGGCACCTTATACGACAGTGACAGTCAGTTTAGCTGCCACTGCACACCAACTAAAAAGCACGAACCAAGGGGCATATTAAGAAGGGCTTTATCTCCACTTTAAAACCAGCACCCTATTTACAACATGCATAATCACATGTTAGCACCCTTTTTCCCCAACGCCTCCCTTTGCATCTCCAATGAGATGCAAAGTGGGAGTTACTGGGCGTACCCCAGATAGACTACCTTGCAAATATCGCTGAGGTTTACATCGCGATATTTATAAGGTAGCCCATTTTAGCACACGTTAGATTATGGGAAAAACGTCCGTTTTTGCCAAAATCTAACGTCTGCTAAAATCCTGACTTAGCCATCCCTAACATAGGGGGGAGATTATGCTGATACCAGCAACGTTATCGCCATTTTGCAAGGAACATCGCTGGAAAACCTCGCTATCTCTGGAATTTGTATCGCCCTGGAGTAACACGTTGTTAATTACGCGCTACCAGCGAGATACATTGCAGAGATAGCCTGCGGTAATATAATTATCGCTAAGCACGGCCAGCCCTAATTATCGCTGGCCGTTGTTAACATGCCCCCAAGTGTTTGTTGTACCAGAACATGGTTTATAGAGAATACCTACTAAAACAAATGTCTCTTGAAGTAGTGAATTCCAGGAGATAAGCAAGTGCAATGGCGTTAAGAATGCTATTTTTCAGAAACCCACAGTAATGCCAGTGACCCCTCACCCCCACCACATATCAGTGCTAACCATGTGTCCCTTTACCCTCTAGAAACTAACAGGACATTGGCCGGCACAATGTAAGAGCTTCTAGACAACGTGTGACTACAGCCAGCATCAGCGGTTGGGTAGGTAGGGTTGCCACCGGACCGGTTTTCTACCAGTACCACCGGCGTTATGTTGTCCTGGCCGGGTACAAAAACAAGCACAATCACCTAAAGAAGATATTTTCAGCCCTTATCTGAACATGCTTGGCACAGCAAACATAAATGGAAAGCACTTTTAAGTGTGTTCTAGGGCTGCGTTTATGGTTCCCTCCCACAGAGACAGAAAAGTCATGTTACTAACGAGTACAATCCTATTTAGAATCAGGGAGGCCCCGAGAGGCGCCTTCCCGCCCTGTGCACATCACGTGCTTCCCCCTGCAAGCTCCTCCCACCCGAGGGACTCGTTTGCTTTGCTTCATGAGGGGATTACCAGAATGTGGGACCAGTATTTCCCGGAAAACGTGGCTGAAACATCACTGCATTTTTTTTTACCACGCAGCACTGCAGAGTGTACTAAAACCCGACGCTCTCCGTCTGCAAGGCCGGGTTATATTTTGAACAACTCGTGATGGTGAGTGGGGGCTTGCAATGGAGAGGGCAAAGAACAAGCATGAAGGGAGGGTGGCATGAACATGGAGGGGGAGAACCAGAAAAGCTGAAAAAATATGCTGTTGTCATACACCTGGCGCCAAAGCAAGCTTTCTTCCTCTCTAAACATAATTGCTGAGCACTGGGAAACACAAAAAACAAGCATTTGCAATGCAGTAGGTCTCACATTCACGCGAGTTTGAGCTATTGGCCTTGTTTATAGTTTTAATACATAAATAAAAGGCATTGTCATTGTTGGAAAACGAGGCAGCATCTGTGAGGCCTGCACAAATAACATGGCTACATTTGTCCTTCATTGGGAACCAAACACCCAATTGTAGCAACTGACTCTCAGAGGGTGGCGTTGCAGAGCAGTCTGAGGCTTACTCAAGGGAGGTGGTGTGGGCTAGTAATCGCAATTTGCAAGTGCACAGAAATAACACAATAATTGATAGTCCAGTCTGTACTTTGCTTTATCAAAGTAAGAGTACATTTATTAAACACACACACTACTCAATACTATGCACCAATTAAAAAATATACATGAGCTGTTGGAATTACTTTGCGACATTGCATAACATCTCCACCCCTCCCGCAGGGGGTTGAGGTCTAGTACCACCACTCCCCTGTATGCACATCATCTTGCCCCCTAATGCCGTTAGTTGGACATAACCGGGAGCGAGGGCCCAGCGCACTGGCCTCATCCCAGTGGCGACCCACCCCATTATCTCAACAAGCATTTAAAGTAGGCACACCTGCCTTGGTGACACCTGACCCTGACTGAGCATCTCCTACTGAAGTATACACCTCTACATCTGAGGGGCTAACAATCTGGGTTGCTCTTCACCTAAGTGCAGCAGCAAGAACACATGTTTAAGCATCATTTTAGAATGACATTACTCATCACATTTGTTGGTGGTTAGAATGCATTGCAACTACAGCCCTTCAAGGCACCACAGACGAAATCACAGGATTAAGCATATACAGCCAGACTACGTAGCAGGAATGTCTGGCAACATAACCCCACTTTGCTTATGACATCACCTTACACAGGCACTTCACATTACACATGTGGCTTTCAGTCCCCCTAAAAGAAATAATGTTAGTAAATACATTTCTGGTGCAATTACACCTCTTCGCCTCCAGGGGATGCCCTTCTCCAGACATCCCCAACTCAGCCCTTTACTCCTTGAGGCAGTCCCTAAAGCACCCCCCCCGCTGTAGAACAAAAGTTCCAACCATGGGGATGCAGATGACTCCTGGCTGAGCCCTTGAGGGGTTATTCTTCTTAGTCCCCATGAGACTTAGGGAGGGACGTTCCATTTTCGCTGGGGAGACTGCGTTGCTCCTGCAGCTCCCCCAGCACTTTTACACACACCTCGTGGTGACACCGTCCTCCTGGTACGTAGATGTAGAGTTAAGAAAAGTAGATCTATACATCTATAAGGTCTTGTTGAATGTGAATTCAGGATTTTTACTCACCGATTCGCTTCAGTACTTCCTTCTACCCCATTCTGGGGTACGAGGATTATCTGTGTTGAAACTACATCCTGTATTCTAACTGTCCTTTCGTGCATCTGTGGTTTATTTCCTCGATTGTTAAGGTATATGAGAGCTTCGCAGGAGCACCGTTTCTTCCTTGGCTTCGAGGTGCCATATGTGTTGTAGTATCATTCGTCATGATCAAGCACGAGCAAATGCGGTACAGCCGGAAGAAATGCACGCTTTCCTACTCCGAAAACCGCCCCCGACAAAGACCTCGGCTGACCCCCCCCCCCCCCCCCCCCCCCCCCTCAGGGGGGTTGGAGGTGCCACCGAGGTCTTTGCCGGGGCCGGTATTCGGCTGATTTTGTTACAGGGCCCCACCCACGCGGCGCACCTGGGGATTGCCCGGTGCCCTCTATGGCCAGTCCAGCCCTGGTAGCCACCACTCAGATAACACTAGTGGTGGCTTTCTTCACACACAGAGCAGGTACAGCATCAAGAGCTGCAAGAAAAGGTTTAATCAGACACAGAATAACTGCAACACATGCAACAGCAGAGCCAACCATCTGCCCACAGAGGGCAGGAAGAGTATGTACAGGCCACCTCCAGCTTTGCACACACAGGCAGAGAAGCAGAGCGTGTGCTAAGCATGTGCAGCGCAGGTTACAGCCAGCTACCCTTCCATCACACAGATATAACATGGACTGCAGCAGTTCAAACAGTGGTGTAACAAAACTTGAGGGGAGCCCTTGCAAAGTACATAGAGAGCCCTACTCTCTGGACCCAGCTGGAGCTCACCAGCCAGGGGCCCGCCGGCCATGTTCAGTGTAGAAGGGGGCCCCATGGAGGTCGGGGTCCCCCCCCACACCGTGAGGGCTAATGTTATGCCACTGAGTTCAAACTCCACAGACATACACATGTAACAGGTGCAGCACAGTGAGCAGCATCGCATGGTGTCATCACACAGACATGGGCAGCAGCTGTGCACTGGCCGATCACAGACCAAAGTGATACTGTACAGTGAGAAGCAGTGAGAACTGGTGGAAGACAGGCACAAGGTACAGCATGGACAGGAGCAGCGCAGGCCTCCCTCACACACAGAACTAGTGGAACACAGGCACAAGGAACACAGGCACACGGTACAGCACGGACAGGAGCAGCGCAGGCTTCCCACACACACAGAACTGGTGGAACACAGGCACAAGGTACAGCACGGACAGGAGCAGCACAGGCTTCC
Organism: Lissotriton helveticus; assembly: GCF_964261635.1. Classification (NCBI taxonomy): domain Eukaryota; kingdom Metazoa; phylum Chordata; class Amphibia; order Caudata; family Salamandridae; genus Lissotriton; species Lissotriton helveticus. Next base: position 484,504,038 of record NC_136060.1, read on the forward strand.
CTCACACACAGTACTGGTGGAACACAGGCACAAGGAATACAGGCACACGGTCCAGCATGGACAGGAGCAGCGCAGGCTTCCCACACACACAGAACTGGTGGAACACAGGCACAAGGTACAGCACGGACAGGAGCAGCACAGGCTTCCCTCACACACAGAACTGGTGGAACACAGGCACAAGGACCCAGACTAAATACAGCACGGATAGGAGCAGCGCAGGTTTCCGTCACACACAGTACTGGTGGAACACCGGCACATGGTCCAGCACGGACAGGAGCAGTGCAGGCTTCGGTCAAACACAGAACTCGCGGAACATGGGCACAAGGACCCAGACTAAATGCAGCACGGATAGGAGCAGTGCAGGCTTCCGTCACACACAGTACTGGTGGAACACGGCACAATAAACACAGGCCAAAATAAGGCATGGATAGGAGCAGCGCAGGCTTCTGTCACACACAGTACTGGTGGAACACGGGCACATGGTCCAGCACGTACAGGAGCAGCGCAGGCTTCTGTCACACGCAGTACTGGTAGAACACGGGCACAAGGACCCAGACTAAATACATACAGCAAGGATAGGAGCAGCGCAGACTTCCCTCACACACAGCACTGGTGGAACACGGGCACAAGGACACAGACTAAATGTAGCACAGATAGGAGCAGAGCAGGCTTCCGTCACACACAGCACTGGTGGAACACGGACACAAGGACCCAGACTAAAAGCAGCACAGATAGAAGCAGCGCAGGCTTCTGTCACACACAGCACTGGTGGAACACGGACACAAGGACCCAGACTAAATACAGCAAGGATAGGAGCAGCGCAGACTTCCCTCACACACAGCACTGGTGGAACACGGCACAATAAACACTGGCCAAGATAAGGCATGGATAGGAGCAGCGCAGGCTTCCGTCATACACAGATCTGGTGGAACATGGGCACAAGGACACAGACTAAATACAGCACGGATAGGAGCAGTGCAGACTTCCCTCACACACAGCACTGGTGGAACACGGCACAATAAACACAGGCCAAGATAAGGCATGGATAGGAGCAGCGCAGGCTTCCGTCATACACAGATCTGGTGGAACATGGGCACAAGGACACAGACTAAATACAGTAAGGATAGGAGCAGCGCAGACCTCCCTCACACACAGCACTGGTGGAACACGGGCACAAGGACACAGACTAAATGTAGCACAGATAGGAGCAGAGCAGGCTTCCGTCACACACGGTACTGGTAGAACACGGGCACGAGGACCCAGACTAAATACAGCAAGGATAGGAGCAGCGCAGACTTCCCTCACACACAGCACTGGTGGAACACGGGCACAAGGACACAGACTAAATGTAGCACAGATAGGAGCAGAGCAGGCTTCCGTCACACACCGAACTAGTGGAACACAGACACAAGGACCCTGAATAGGTATAGCATGGACAGGAGCAGTGCAGGCTTCTGTCACACACAGCACTGGTGGAACACGGACACAAGGACCCAGACTAAATACAGCGAGGATAGGAGCAGCGCAGACTTCCCTCACACACAGCACTGGTGGAACACGGCACAATAAACACAGGCCAAGATAAGGCATGGATAGGAGCAGCGCAGGCTTCCGTCATAAACAGATCTGGTGGAACACGGGCACATGGACACAGACTAAATGTAGCACAGATAGGAGCAGAGCAGGCTTCCGTCACACACAGAACTAGTGGAACACAGACACAAGGACCCTGAATAGGCATAGCATGGACAGGAGCAGTGCATGCTTCTGTCACAGACAGAACTGCTGGAACACGGGCACATGGTCTAGTACAGACAGGAGCTGTGCAGACTTCTGTCACACACAGAACTGGTGGAACACAGACACAAGGATCCAAACTAAATGTAGCACAGATAGAAGCAGCGCAGACTTCCGTCACACACAAAGCAGCAATGTAAGTTTGACTCAAAGACAAAAGATACAGAATAGGCAGCAGCACTGCCCGTTTTCCTCACTAATACCAGGTACAGCAAAGACAGCAGCAGTGCAGTCGTCCTTCTCACACAGGAAAGTGACAATAGCAGCACACGCTTCCTTTACATGCACATGGGTCCAGCAGCAACACAAGCTTCACTGAAACACAAAACAGGTACAACTTAAGCAGGGGCAGTACAACGCAAGCTTCAATCACACAGCAGCTGCGCAATAGTCACTCGCCCACAATTGGCACTGTACAGAGAACCGCAGTGCAAGCTTCCATTCCATCACCCACAACAGGCACTGCACAGAGAGCCGCAGTGCAAGCTTCCATTCGCAAAATCGCACACATCCACAACAGCTTCAACGACGTCATCACCCCGGCAACCGCCGGCAACTACGCCCCCACGCCACCACCCGCACCAACCGCCTGCTCACCTAGACCAACATCAACGACGACTACACCATTAAGATCATGAACACCGTCCACTCCGGATCCCCAGTAGACCCTTCCCACACCGCATCTTCAACAAAGTCAGCAGCACCATCGCACCCCATCTCCGGAAAACCATCAACATCTCCTTCGAGACAGCGACCTTCCCGGAGAGCTGGAAACATGCATAGATCAATACCTTACTCAAGAAATCCAAGGCAGATCCCAAGGACCTCAAGAACTTCCAACCCATCTCCCTGCTCCCGTTCCCAGCAAAGGTCATCGAAAAGGCCATCAACAAACAACTGACCAGCTTCCTCGAAGAGAACTGCATCCTGGATCCATCCCAAACCGGATTCCGTAGCAACCACAGCACCGAAACTGCCCTCATCGCCACCACTGATGACATCAGGATCCTGCTCGACAACAGAGAAACCGCGGCGCTCAGCCTCCTAGACCTGTCAGCCGCTTTCGACACAGTCTGCCACTGCATGCTAAGAGCACGCCTCCACAACGCCGGAATCCAAGAGAAGGCCCTGCACTGGAACACCTCCTTCCTCACCTGGAGAACCCAGAGCATCTTCCTCCCCCTCCTTCCGCTCCAAAGCCACCGAGATCATCTGCGGCGTGCCCCAAGGATCATCCCTCAGCCAAACGTTGTTCAACGTATACATGGCACTGCTCGCCCACATCGCCCGACGGCACGACCTAAACATCATCTCCTACGCTGACGACACCCAGCTGATCCTCTCGCTCACCAAGGACCCCCACACCGCCAAAACCAACCTCCTCGAAGGAATGGAGGCCATCGCTGACTGGATGAGGAACAGCCGTCTGAAGCTGAACTCGGACAAGACGGAGGTCTTCATCCTCGGTTCCACCCCCTCAGCCTGGGACAACTCCTGGTGGCCGACGGCACTAGGAGCACCCCCTACACCCATCAACCACGCACGAAACCTGGGTGTCATCCTGGACTCCACACTCTCCATGACAAAGCAGGTCAACGCCGTCTCCTCCTCCTGTTTCAACACCCTCCGCATGCTTCGCAGGATCTTCAAGTGGACCCCCACCACTACTAGAAGGACGGTCACCCAGACCCTCATCAGCAGTACACAGGACTACGGCAACGCACTCTATGCAGGAGCCCCGGCCAAACCCCTGAAACGGCTCCAACGCATCCAGAACGCCTCTGCACGCCTGATCCTCGACATCCCGAGCCGCAGCCACATCACACCCCACCTGAGAGACCTGCACTGGCTCCCCATCAACAAGAGGATAACCTCGCAAGCTCCTCACCCATGCACACAAGGCACTCCACGACACCGGACCAGCGTACCTAAACAGCCGACTCAGCCTCTACACCCCACACCGCCAGCTCCGCTCTGCAGACCGCGCCCTCGTCACTGTCCCCCGCATCCGAAGAGTGACCGCCGGCGGCAGATCATTCTCCCACCTCGCTGCCAAGACGTGGAACACCCTCCCCATCCAACTACAGCAGATCAAAAACCTCCTGACCTTCAGAAAACTCCTCAAGACCTGGCTCAGTAGCAGCCCCCCCCCAGTGCCTTGAGACCCTCACGGGTATGTAGTGCGCTTTACAAATGCTATGATTGATTGATTGATTCCATCACACACGACTGGCACTGTACAGAGAACAAAAAAGAACAAGTGGGAGGTGCACAACACAGTTAGCTATAGTTTAAATGCTGGTTTAAAGCAAGTATGGGTGCACTCCAGGGAGGCGATACCGTCAGGCGCCTGGAAATATTAAACTAATTGGTGTACGCAAGAATTTGCGAATACATCCCCTGTGTGAGGCACTCCTTAAGTGTTCATCGAAATGATTACAAAGTTCAGTGATGAAATGTAGATTTATTCATCCGTTTTATTTCATTACGTTAATGTTTCAATGATATTGTTATCATATCACTGTAGATAAGTTGACAATGCAACATGTACACGTACTCCAATGCCGTTCGGGCTGCACGCCCTTTGTCAAGGAGAGCTAGAAAAAAGAAGAAACAAGCCCATATCAGGGAAAGGGAGGAAATGTTCGTGAACATTAGTGGCGAATAATAATATTAAAAGTGTCGATCAATGTGGCAATGAAGTCGTGTCCCAAAGTTAAAAAAGAGGGGAGAGACAGAGGAAACGATCGTGGCTCGTGATAAGGGAAAAGGGTGTAACATGCGGAGTCGAAGAAAGTTTGTGCGCAGGGAGTGGGTCGAGTGAATGCTAATAAACAATCATGCTACATCGGCTGTAAACGTCATGGGTGGACTAAGTGAGAAAACTGAAAAAGCGTGGTGATCGGTGAAAGGGTTACGGGGACGCGGTTCACTGGCGTGAATCTGCATGCATTAGCGGCACTTACTTCATGGCTGAAAGCCGTGTGAGTCTCTGGTGTGACGGTCCAGGTGAACAGAATCAATGTGTGCACTCCATGCAAAGGTGTATAAATCGGGGAAGTGAAAAACGGACTATGTGAGAATGAGTGCGGGAGCCTGGAATGGGCTAAGGAACTGGGGATGAGGGCCATCATGGAGTGGGTGAAAGCGGAAAGCTAGGATGTACCAAAGAGTGTGAAAGGATAAGAGACTAGAATGTATGAAAAATGGAAAATAAGGATAAGAATCTAGATAGAGATAAAGATAAAAATAAAGATAAAAATAATAATAATAATAATAATAATAAAGATAAAGATAAAGAGCAATGCTATTACATGTAACAATTAAAGATAACAACTGTATTCAACACGATCATTCAATCCATGTGGTTTGAGTGTCTGTAAACGATATATCCATTCCAGTTCTTTTTTAAGAAGGAATTTGCGATTGTCTATGCCTTCAGTGCGGGCGATGGTTTCCAGTACTGTAAATTGAAGTTGTGCTATGGTGTGATGAAACTCATGAAAGTGCATGGCAACGTTGGATTTCTCTTGTTTGGTGCGAATGTTCGATTTGTGTTCGTTGATGCGAACTTTAATTTTTCTTTTGGTTTTCCCGACATACATTTTCCCGCAGGGGCATTTCAAGGCGTAGATGAGATTCGTGGAATCACATGTAGCGTTGACTTGTAATTTGATGGCATGGCCTTTCATAGGATGTTTGATCTGGTTTCCTCTGATGATACAATTGCAGTTACTGCAGTTTAAGCATGGTTGGGTTCCTTTATAGTTCTGCCTGATCGGGGTTTGGGTGGAGAGGATTTCTTTGATGTTCTTTCTTCGGGTATGGGCAAACAGTGGAGGAGTGTGAAAAATGCCCCGAAAATCAGGTTCTAGTTGTAGAATGGGCCAGTGGGTGAGGATGATTTTCTTAAATTTGTTGCTGGCTGTAGGGAATTTGGATACCAGGACCATGCGTTCATGAGGCTGTTTAGTGCTTTTGGAGAGGCTTTGTTGTCGGGTGATGTTGGCTACTCGTGTTTGTGCTTCATTGAGAATGTTTTCGGGGTAGCCTCTGTCTAGAAACCGTTGATGCATTTCCTTGATGCGAGAGTTGTAAGTCTGTTCATCCGATACAATCCTTTTCACACGAAGCATTTGCGAAAAGGGCAAATGCTTCTTAAGTGATCCCTGGTGGAAGCTAGTGAAATGCAATGTATTATTGCGGTCGGTGCTTTTACGGTGTAAGTCGGTTGTGATTCCTTTTTCAGTGATCTTGATCAGGACGTCAAGAAATGAAATTTCTTTGTCGCTTATTTGCCATGTGAGACTAATCCGCTCATCTTTGGAGTCGAGTTCTGTCAGGGCATTATTGAGTGCATCAAAGAAATCCTCTCCACCCAAACCCCGATCAGGCAGAACTATAAAGGAACCCAACCATGCTTAAACTGCAGTAACTGCAATTGTATCATCAGAGGAAACCAGATCAAACATCCTATGAAAGGTCATGCCATCAAATTACAAGTCAACGCTACATGTGATTCCACGAATCTCATCTACGCCTTGAAATGCCCCTGCGGGAAAATGTATGTCGGGAAAACCGAAAGAAAAATTAAAGTTCGCATCAACGAACACAAATCGAACATTCGCACCAAACAAGAGAAATCCAACGTTGCCATGCACTTTCATGAGTTTCATCACACCATAGCACAACTTCAATTTACAGTACTGGAAACCATCGCCCGCACTGAAGGCATGGACAATCGCAAATTCCTTCTTAAAAAAGAACTGGAATGGATATATCGTTTACAGACACTCAAACCACATGGATTGAATGATCGTGTTGAATACAGTTGTTATCTTTAATTGTTACATGTAATAGCATTGCTCTTTATCTTTATCTTTATTATTATTATTATTATTTTTATCTTTATCTCTATCTAGATTCTTATCCTTATTTTCAATTTTTCATACATTCTAGTCTCTTATCCTTTCACACTCTTTGGTACATCCTAGCTTTCCGCTTTCACCCACTCCATGATGGCCCTCATCCCCAGTTCCTTAACCCATTCCAAGATGGCTCCCGCACTCATTCTCACATAGTCCGTTTTTCACTTCCCCGATTTATACACCTTTGCATGGAGTGCACACATTGATTCTGTTCACCTGGACCGTCACACCAGAGACTCACACGGCTTCAGCCATGAAGTAAGTGCATGCAGAATCACGGCAGTGAACCGCGTCCCCGTAACCCTTTCACCGATCACCACGCTTTTTCAGTTTTCTCACTTAGTCCACCCACGACGTTTACTGCCGATGTTGCATGATTGTTTATTAGCATTCACTCGACCCACTCCCTGCGCACAAACTTTCTTCGACTCCGCATGTTACACCCTTTTCCCTTATCACGAGCCACGATCGTTTCCTCTGTCTCTCCCCTCTTTTTTAACTTTGGGACACGACTTCATTGCCACATTGATCGACACTTTTAATATTATTATTCGCCACTAATGTTCACGAACATTTCCTCCCTTTCCCTGATATGGGCTTGTTTCTTCTTTTTTCTAGCTCTCCTTGACAAAGGGCGTGCAGCCCGAAATGCATTGGAGTACGTGTACATGTTGCATTGTCAACTTATCTACAGTGATATGATAACAATATCATTGAAACATTAACGTAATGAAATAAAACGGATGAATAAATCTACATTTCATCACTGAACTTTGTAATCATTTCGATGAACACTTAAGGAGTGCCTCACACAGGGGATGTATTCGCAAATTCTTGCGTACACCAATTAGTTTCACTGTACAGAGAAAAGCAGTGCAAGCTCCCATTCCATCACACACGACTGGCACTGTACAGAGAAACGCAGTGCAAGCTCCCATTCCATCACACACGACTGGCACTGTACAGAGAACCGCAGTGCACACTTCCATTCTATCACCAACGACTGCCACTGTACAGAGAAACGCAGTGCAAGCTCCCATTCCATCACACACGACTGGCACTGTACAGAGAACCGCACTGCAAGCTTCCATTCGATCACCCACGACTGGCACTGTACAGAGAGCTGCAGTGCAAGCTCCCTTTCCATCGCTCATGACTGGCACTGTACAGAGAGCCGCAGTGCAAGCTCCCATTCCATCACTCACAAAACTGACACACAGATGCAGGGCAAGCTTCCATCACACAGAGAACACACTTCAGCTGTTCAACGGTCACTCACTCACAAATGGCACTGTACAGGGAACCGCAGTGCAAGCTTCCATTCCATCACACACAACTGGCACTGTACAGAGAGCCGCAGTGCAAGCTTCTATTCCATCACACACAACTGGCACTGTACAGAGAGCCGCAGTGCAAGCTTCCATTCCATCACACACAACTGGCACTGTACAGAGAGCCGCAGTGCAAGCTTCTATTCCATCACACACAACTGGCACTGTACAGAGAACCGCAGTGCAAGCTTCCATCCCATCACACACGACTGGCACTGTACAGAGAGCCGCAGTGCAAGCTCCCATTCCTTCACACACGACTGGCACTGTACAGAGATCCACAGTGCAAGCTTCTATTCCATCTCACACGACTGGCACTGTACAGAGAGCCGCAGTGCAAGCTCCCATTCCATCACCCACGACTGGCACTGTACAGAGAGCCTCAGTGCAAGCTCCCATTCCATCACCCACGACTGGCACCGTACAGAGAACCGCAGTGCAAGCTCCCATTCCATCACACACGACTGGCACTGTACAGAGAACCGCAGTGCAAGCACCCATTCCATCACACACAAAACTGATACAGCACAAGAAGATGCAGAGCAAGCTTCCAGCACACGGAGAACACACAGCAGCTGTGCAAGGGCCACTCATCCTCAACTGACACTGTACAGAGAACCGCAGTGCAAGCTCCCATTCCATCACACACGACTGGCACTGTACAGAGAACCAGAGAACGCAGTGCAAGCTTCCAATCCATCACACAAGACTGGCACTGTACAGAGAACCTCAGTGCAAGCTTCCATTCCATCACACACGACTGGCACTGTACAGAGAACCTCAGTGCAAGCTTCCATTCCATCACACACGACTGGCACTGTACAGAGAACCAGAGAAACGCAGTGCAAGCTTCCATTCCATCACCCACGACTGACACTGTACAGAGAACCGCAGTGCAAGCTTCCATTCCAATATACAACACTGGCACTGTACAGAGAACCGCAGTGCAAGCTTCCATTCCATCACACACGACCGGCACTGTACAGAGCGCCGCAGTGCAAGCTCCTAATCCATCACACACAACTGGCACTGTACAGAGCGCTGCAGTGCAAGCTCCTATTCCATCACACACAACTGGCACTGTACAGAGACCCACAGTGCAAGCTTCCATCCCATCACACACAACTGGCACTATACAGAGAACCGCAGTGCAAGCTCCCATTTCATCACACACGACTGGCACTGTACATAGAACCGCAGTGCAAGCTCCTATTCCTTCACACACAACTGGCACTGTACAGAGAACCGCAGTGCAAGCTTCCATCTCATCAAACACAACTGGCACTGTACAGAGAACCGCAGTACAAGCTTCCATCCCATCACACACACAACTGGCACTATACAGAGAACCGCAGTGCAAGCTTGCATTCCGTCACACACAACTGGCACTATACAGAGAACCGCAGTGCAAGCTTCCATCCCATCACACACAACTGCCACTATGCAGAGAACTGCAGTGCAAGCTTCCATCTCATCAAACACACAACTGGCACTATACAGAGAACCGCAGCGCAAGCTTGCATTCCGTCACACACGACTGGCACTGTACAGAGAGCCGCAGTGCAAGCTTCCATTCCATCGCCCACGACTGGCACTGTACAGAGCGCCGCAGTGCAAGCTCCCATTCCATCACACACGACTGGCATTGTACAGAGCGCTGCAGTGCAAGCTTCCATTCCATCACACACGACTGGCACTGTACAGAGAGCCTCAGTGCAAGCTTCCATCCTGTCAAACACAACTGGCACTGTACAGAGAACCGCAGTGCAAGCTCCCATTGCATCACACACGACTGGCACTGTACAAAGAACCGCAGTGCAAGCTCCTATTCCTTCACACACAACTGGCACTGTACAGAGAACCGCAGTGCAAGCTTCCATCTCATCAAACACAACTGGCACTGTACAGAGAACCGCAGTACAAGCTTCCATCCCATCACACACTGTCGTAGGGTTTCTGTTCTCACACAGAACTGTGCACAGAGGAGTGGAACCTCGGCAAATTAGGGTGTCCCAAAACTCACCTTAGTATCCAACTCACCCCTTACCGAGCTAGCTACAGTGTCTCATTGGACATATCAAACTCCCAATGTTTAGACAAACCAGAACATGAACTTACTGTACCTCAGGGTACGTGGAACTCATGAACACTCTTTCGTTATATTATCATTACAAACCAGAACATGGAGTAAAGAAGACACATGTGCATTTGAAATGTTTATTTACTAATGCCGTCTTCTCAGGCGCAGTATCTTAGATAATACAAGTATACTTATTATCAGTAGCAAAATTACCAGCATAGTTACCACGGCATAAAAAGCGAATGGTGACAGCATGTTAACATACCATAATGAATATGAGCTAACAACACTTATATCTCACCCACCCTAACACATATATTATATTATTAGCTAAGAAGGTCTCTTTGGGTTGGTTTAGGGCGGGCCCATACCTTAGTGTCCTAGCATGAAGGAATCACATCAGCATACACCAGCTCTCTCTGCATGTGCACCGCATCAAGTGTGTGAACAACTCTCGTGCAAAGCAATATCAATCCTGCCTCAAGCCCAAGTTGGCAAAGGCTGCACTTGTGTTATGACTATGAAGGCGTGGAGATCAGACCTCATAACAATTCCATATCGTGTTGCTCCTGAAACTTCAGCACTCTCCGTGCAGACATGGTTTATTAAACAAAGCTGATATCAGAGCAATAACATATTATTCTCACATACACCACGGCAAACCACTAGGTTGAAAGCTAAGTCAACAATTAAGTGTCGTGTGCAGAAGTTGCAAGAAAGGAAAAATGGCGTTTAAATCTCAAATGTACCTATGCTAACTTAACACGATATAAGGATATATAGGAGCTATATGACACCCCCCCCATGATCCGAGAACGGACTAAATAAGATAACAGAAGTGCCATCACATGAGAGCAGAACTCAACAATAAACGAGCATGAATAAAAATCAATTATAAAAACTAATGCTAAAAAATAGCCCAAAAGTATAACGTGGCTCAAGCCAATAGGCAAGCAAAAAATAAAATGTCTTGACCAAAAGTCAATAAAAACACTGAAATGCTATTAATCAGCATGTCAATTCGAGGCAGTGTTTATGATAAGACTGTATATGAAAAGTAAGCTGCAACAGCCTCCAGGAGGAAGTCACTGTCCTCATCCGAAAACAGTTCAGCCATCCAATTTAAAAGATGAAAGGAACATACGTGATCTCCCAGCACCGGATCCTCTATAACCATCAGAGGACAGCTCGGTGGGTTTTCAAGAAAACTTAGTTCCAAGAAATTCTGCGCTGCCGACAATACATCCCAGGGACCCATTAGTCCATGCGCCACTGCTAAGGCCATAATCCTCTCGTCAGAACAAACCAACTCGTGAGCAATGATAGGACTCATCAGCTGATTAAAATCGACGTCAGAAGAAATCGGTCCGCAGAGACACAAATCCAGGGGTGGGGAATTCCTATCTCCCGACGCCCGAGACATCTAGATTTCTTAGGAGGGCAAGAGGTTTTAATTAGCATTTTGTCCAAAGGACAAGTAGACAGTTTTATAGTAATAAGATACACAGCTGTTCAACCCTGTAGGTCACAGCCAGTAAATAAGTTGCTCTGAGCAGTTTATTGGCAGTGAAAGGGTCAATGCAAAGCTGGGGCCTGCATTTTTATTTCCCCAGAGCAGAACAACAAAATGATAAAGCATAGCTCAAAGTTGGAGCCAGCTCAATAAGCTTGTGTGGCTTCCAGTCCCTCCCTGGGTCCTTTAATTTTCTTCAAGCATGAGACACACATCGGGCTTCTGCAGTTCCAGTACACGCAGCAATGGCATGTAAGAGGCTGCTTTTTGTGCCTCTTGGCCTCTTGCTCTGACTTGAACTGTATGACCCCTGCCTTGTATTCTCTGCTCCACTCCTGGGCCTCATAGGGCTCCAATATCCCTGCTCATCTTCAACTCAATTTGATTTCCCTTCTCATGCACCCCCTCCTTGGCAATTTGTGTTTCCTGTACACCTTATGTTACACCCGGTGCCTGAACCACTCCACCCTCCGCTGCACTCTCTGACATCCCTGTTCTGCTCCCCAGGGCCTCTCATATCTTACTTCATCGAGGGCTTACATTAAAGCTCATTAGTTTCCCCATGGGCTTTCATGCAGGCCAAAGGCCACCCCTAATTCTGTCCTTGCACTAGGCCTCTCATCTCACTTCGTGCCTGCACCAGGGGCATTGTTAACACACCGCTGTAGAAACTACAGCAGCTGTAGAGTTTTTGATGGGCCTCTTCAGTCTGCAGGTCCGCAGACAAAGGCCCATAATTGACTTGAAAGGGTGGGTGGGAGAGTGAGTGAAAGGGTGGATGAATAGATGCATGGATGAATAGTGAAATGGTGGATGGATAGATGCATGTATGAATAAGTGAACGGGTGGATGTACAGATGCATGGATGAATACATGCAAGAGTGGATGATAGATGCATACAGTAATGAGTGAAAGGGTGAATGGATAGATGCATGTATGAATCAGTAAAAGGGTGGATATGTAAATGCATGGATGAATACGTGCAAGAGTGGATGATAGATGCATAAATTAATGAGTGAAAGGGTGAATGGATAGATGCATGGATGAATAAGTGAAAGGCTGGATGGATAGTTGGATGAATGAGTGGAGTGAAAGGGTGGATGTTTAGATGCATAAATGAATGAATGAATGAGTGAAAGGGTGGATGGATAGGTGCATGTATGAAAGAGTGGATGGATAGATGCATGTATGAACAAGTGAAAGGGTGGATGTATAGATGCATGGACGAATATGTGCAAGAGTGGATGATAGATGCATACATTAATGAGTGAAAGGGTGAATGGATAGATGCATGTATGAATAAGTAAACGGGTGGATATATAAATGCATGGATGAATACGTGCAAGAGTGGATGATAGATGCATAAATTAATGAGTGAAAGGGTGAATGGATAGATGGATGGATGAATAAGTGAAAGGCTGGATGGATAGTTGGATGAATGAGTGGAGTGAAAGGGTGGATGTTTAGATGCATAAATGAATGAGTGAAAGGGTGGATGGATAGGTACATGGATGAAAGAGTGGATAGATAGATGCATGTATGAATAAGTGAAAGGGTGGATGTATAGATGCATGGATGAATACGTGCAAGAGTGGATGATAGATGCATACATTAATGAGTGAAAGGGTGAATGGATAGATGTATGGATGAATGAGTGAAAGGCTGGATAGATAGATAGATGGATGAATGAATGAGTGTGGTGAAAGGGAAGATATATGGATGAATGAGTGAATGGATGTAAGGATTGATGTTTGAAAGAATGGTAGGATAAGTGCAAGGGTGAATGAAGGGATGGGTGAGTGGATGGATAGGTCGAAAGTGGATTGATGAGTGAAAGGATGGACAGCTTATTGAAAGGGTGGATTACGTGGTGAGAGTAGATGAATAGATGGCTGAGTGGGCGGGGATGGATGGGTGGGTGGCTGGGTGGAAGGGTTGAAGGATGGGTGGACAGTTGAGTGTAAAGGTGGATGGAGGGATTAGTGAAAGGGTGGATCGATATATGAGCGAAATGGAAGATGTGCTGGTGAAAGGGTGGATGGGCGAGCGAAAGCATAAATGGAGGAAGTGAAAGGATAGGTGGATAGATGAGTGAAAAGGAGGATGGATGAACGAAAGGATGGATGAATAGGAGTTAAGAGGAGGATGTGTGGAGTGAAAGGATGGATGGATGAGCAAAAGGATGGATGAGTGAAAGGAAGGCTGGATTGATCAGTTGGATCGATAGGTTTGGAGATGGCAGGATAGCTTTGAACAGGGGCTTCATGAACACCACACTTTTCAGCTACAGTAGAGGTGGAGCTCTTGATGCGCCTCTTCTGTCTGCAGCTCGGCAGACAAAGATTCGTAATTAATGTGAAAGGATGAATGGATGTGTGGGTGAAAGGGTGAGTGAAAGTGTGGCTGGCTAGATGGATGGATGGATGGATGAATGAGTGACCGGGGTGGTGGATGGGTTACAGGGTTTAAGGATTAAAGAGCGAAAGGATGGATGAGTGTAAAGAATAAATGGATGGATGAGTGGAAGGATGGATTGATGGATGGGTTGAAGAGTGGGTGGAAGGATGAGTGAAAGGGAGGGTGGATAGATGATTGAAAGGGAGGGTGTATGGATGAGCAAAAGGATGGATGGATGGTTGAAATGGATAGGTTTGGAGATGGATGGGTAGGTTTGGAAATGGATGAGCGGATGGACTGACGGACAAACAGATTGGTGAAAGGCTAATGGATAAAAGAATGAATGGGTGCCAATGTAAAGGTGAAATGCTAGATATCAGTGTGTGAAAGGATGAATGGATAGATGCTCAGATGGAAGAAACAAGAGAGCTATTCTGGCGAGGATTCCAATGGATTTTTTGCTTGATTGGTGTCATAAGAACTTTGGATCAACGTGCTCACTTGGCCTACACTATGCTCCTTTCTCTACCTTGGGATTATCAGGTAGGCGTGGTGCTATATGCCAGCGCGTTCTTACTAGACCGCTGGTATTTGGTCTCATAAAGGCCATATTGCCATAGAAATTCCTGGCACTGAACAAAACTACTTTGTAAAAGAGCACACAATGAAGCCAGCTCACAGATAGGAAGAGATAGCATTTTAATCAAAACACATGGTCTTGGTTAACTCAGATTTAATTAGGGGCTCAATTGTTAAAGTCACAAAGGGCACCCATGATATATGGCTTTGTATTAATGCGGATTTACGTTTTTCATGAACTCGCATGAATTTCCTTAAGTAGGCCAGGAAACTTTAGTCCTAGAAAATATTTGTGAATTGCATCTTAGCAAGAGCAAATATGAATATGCCCCAGCGGAAATCTGTTGACAAGTTCACTTTTTCTCCAACCACATTTTTCCCAGCCATGGAAGAAACTTTACTTCTGCCATTGTCACGGGTAAATTGCCGACCTTTCTCAGTATGGGAAAAGATTAAAGAAGAGCTGGTGAAAAACTCCAAAATTCAAATCCTTCTATAGTAATAACCTGACGTAACCAGAGAGGCTATTATCAGAGCTCTTCTATAAAGATATTGCAGCCATTATTTGACGGCGCACTACATGGCACCAAAGGGACAAGTGGATTTTGTTACAGGACATGTAGATTTATGAAGCTACTTGGCCCATGGACAAGTACATATTTCATAAAATTCCACACCCCTGAAATCAATGGCCCAAAGGAAATCACAGGTCAGGCAGCGAAATACAGGCTGGACACAGGTGAAATAGGAGAACCGAAAAGATAATCCAAACGCCGTGCTTAGAGTCGCCAACGGCAGTGTGCCATAATAATCAAGCATGCGGTTGCGAAACCGCGTCAGTAGCAGTTGCGCGTGGTCTTGCACAGGAAGGGCATCCATATTTAAAAAGGCAGAAAACCACCAAAGCGCCAGCCGCTAATGCAAGAAAAAACGGGAACCCTCCAAACAAGGATGAAAAAATAGAATGGAAGAAGGCAGGGATGACTCCAAAAATCTTCTCAAAGGAAGTCACGAGACCACTGCTAACAACTTTAAAAAAATGTGCTAGGCCCGTTGTGGAGGATGCGTTAAAGATAGAACGAACCATCGCTCCGAAATGCAAAGGCAAATCAGTATTTAAAAGAGCCTGAACCTCCGTACGGGTGTTAGCAATGTGAAGCACGAAAGTTTCACGGGCCGAGCTCAAG
Source organism: Lissotriton helveticus (assembly GCF_964261635.1). Taxonomy (NCBI): domain Eukaryota; kingdom Metazoa; phylum Chordata; class Amphibia; order Caudata; family Salamandridae; genus Lissotriton; species Lissotriton helveticus. The sequence continues at coordinate 484,519,850 of NC_136060.1, forward strand.
GCCACCTCTTTCTGGGACAAAAGAGCTCTTATTCTAGCCATGCCGCTGAATTCTGCTCCCAAGGTCGGTATCTGTGGCCAAATGGAAGACTCCCTATGTTCACGTGTGGGAGGATAAAGAACATTTCTGCAGCAAATAACTCGCTCACTTACTGTTACTATGAAAGCTATACCTTTAATTAACCTACAACAGTTTTCATTATTGAGCATTAAATAACTACCATTCTCTAACAATTTAAACGTGGGGATGATAGCAGGAACTGGCGTGCCTTGTAAAATGCAAGCCATATTCGGTCGGTCCTTGTTGCATGAACCGTGTAACTGTATGTGTCTGCACATTAAAGAATGATCTGGCGTCTGAGTACACTCCTCCCCTGTTAGATAAACCTCCTGTTCATCCTTGAAACATCTGTATGTGTATGGGAGTGACCAGACTTCATGAAGAAAACCGCTACCTAAAGGCTCATAACGACCTATGGGCACATATTTCATACAATTAGAAAAACTTATATAAAGCAAAAGGCAGCGTTATTAAACCGTGGATAAGCCACGTTGCAGCAGTGGCTTCTGCCACAGAAAAAGGTAAAGATTCCAACCTTTCAATATGTAACATAGAAAAGGAAGCATCACGCATTGAAAGCAAGCGTTGTTTGTCAGTCAAATTAAACGGTGCAAATAAAGAAGAAACGTTCATGTATCCCCAGGGAACTTTACCCATTTTCAGAGTATGAAGGGTCCATGCAAACTGCATTATTGACCGTAATTGATTTTGACCATGGTATAATACTGACACTTCATCATGCACAATATCAACAACAGACGACACAATATTATCCAATGTGTAAATTCTAGAGGAAAGCACGTTAATGCTATTGTCAACAACTGCAAGCACTTTCTCAAGATTCGCCTGATCAATAGCCCTAAGGCGTGTAGCAGCCTCAATCTGTGACAGTTTCCAAATTTTATTGTAAACCCCATATAACCACCTTTTCGACCTGCCACTAGCTGGGCCTTTAATGAAATCATTCAAATCCACGTCTGCATTCAGTTTGGAAAGGTGATACTTAACCGCAGGTAAAGTTGAATGTTTCAGCCAAGCTTGACACAACTTGCCTACAGAGTAAGAGGTGACAGTATGACTCAAGTCAAACCGGGGATCAGATCTAACAGTCTTAAAACCGTCAGTCATATTTAAAAATCTTTTTTGGCAAGAATCAGCACTACGGTGCCAAAGCAGCCAACCCTTAGGATTCATACTGGAAATGTTAAAGGAAGAATTAAGAAGCAGAGCCTGTAAATCTTTAATGGACAATTGAGTAAAATTACTCCAACCCTCATATTCCTCCAACTCCGGGAAAGAAGGAGTGTTCAATCTTTTAGAAGTAGCCAATCCAAAGCATGTGGTCTGGGAAATTGTTTCATTCAAAAACAACATATGATTCGGGATGAGACATGCACGGTGCAAAGCCTCAATGCCTTGTACCTGCCAGGCCCTCGAACCCCAAACCGATTTAAGGTCGATTGTTTCCTTCCATAGCTCATAGCCTCCAGTAACTAATTGATCTAGAAAGGCCTTTGAATACAACAATTTAGTATCGGTAAGTCTAACCTTGGACAGTGGCTGTTTGTCAAATTTAAAATAAAAGGACTCGGGATTGGACTGATTAAAGTCAGTGAAATAAGTATACTTTTTCAGAAATGTTTCTGAACTCCCTTGTTTAGGTGCTGGGCAATGTTCCCACTGAGTGAAATTAACAGATTCCCTTCGGGATGACGTTTTGTGTAAGAAGTGATTGCCATAATGTTGGTAACAGAACAATTCACCATAATTAGCAGATTCTAAATATAAATCCTCAGCATCAAAAGCAGCATAGTATTTCAAATCAGAAAACAAACTTTCCACAGCATTAACATCCCAATCATCAGAACGAATGTTTTGTTTCACCACATCCCCCATATTCACTCTAAGTACATTTGGAACATTAACGACTTCCGTTGGGCCATGAATCTGAAAACGAACTGCATCCCACACGATTCCATCCAGGACAGGCCATGCTGTGATGTTAACCAAAGTCAAGTCTCTTTTTAATCTGTGTGTAGAATGTGAAGAGGAAAGTGGGGCCAAAGTTCCATTTAAATGAGTAATGCATGTTCTTTCCTCGACATAATGTCCATTGATGATTTGAAAAAAATAAAACACAAAACCAACTGACATAAAAAGGTAAATCGAAACAAGGACTAGCCAAATGTAAGTCCAAGGTGGTATCAAAAAATGTTTTTTAAACAGGCTTGCATAAACTGCAACACGAGAGGGTTCCTTTGAGGTAAGAGAAACAGAGTCAAAAGAAAATCTGGATTCTGTGGCTAAACGTGCTTGCAGGTCAGGTATGGACAAATCAGTGGGATAGGCATAGTCTGTCTCATCAATGTTAGTTCCCGGTAAATTATTTAATAAAGGACTGGAAACAGCAGGTAATTCGATGGCCACTTCAGGTTCAATATTAGAAGCAGTGGGCATAGCTGAATTTCTCACAATGGAAGGACAGGAAACAGCTGGTGTCATGCTAAGAAGAATCGGCCACTCTGTGTATCTTGACATTGTCAATAGAAATAAACCTGTTTTCCTTACGACCTGGAAGTGGTGGTAAAATGACTGTTCTTGTGCCCTTCACTCCAAGCACTGGGACTGGAGCTCGATAGGAGGGACCAAACTCTTTCTTGTTGTCGATCTTCTCTCGAACCAGTTCTCCAACCTGGGGTAGCCAGCCAACTACCGGGATCTGCAACGCATCATCCGATGTGGAGGGCAAATGTTCCTTTGCAAGACTGTCTCTGGTCTTTTGTAGATTTTGTAAAACATTGCAATGTTCATCTGCGTCAAAGGAAGTGGCGCGAACCACAGAGTCTAGACCGTCAAGGTCAGGGACGTACATCTTGATGCCAAAGAGCATTTCGTATGGGGTCCGCCCACCCAGAGACCTTCTAGGGAGATTATTAAGAGCACGCTGCACGCCATAGAGGTGTGCCAGCCAGTTTCTGTCAGTGCCTATAACTCGGGCTGTCAAAGATTGCTTTAAATCACGGTTCATTCGTTCAACTACACTATTACCCTCAGGTCTGTAGGGTGACGAAAACTTGACTTGGACCCCCATTGAAGTCATGGCATCCTTATACGCCTTAGAGGCGAAAGCCGGACCCTGATCAGAATGGAAGGTACCACAGGCAAAAATCCCTATAAAGATACGCAAATCTCTAATGACAGTCCGTGAATCAGCGCTGCGATGTGGCCATACCCACACAAAGCGTGTGCATGAGTCAACTGCTACTAAGATGTACTTATACGCAGTATCAGATGAAAAAGGACCGCAGTGATCTAAATAAACACAGCCTAGCGGTTTATTAGAAATGTACAACTGAGTCTGTGGCGGACGCGTAGCAGTTGAAGGTTTAATCTGCTGGCATATGTCACAAAGAAGGACATAATCACGCGTCTGTTTGTACAGTCCCCGCCACCAGAAACGTTGTTGTAATTGAGTTACAGTGGCCGAGACGCCCGCATGCGCAGACGCCACACCTTCATGAGCCGCTGTAATCAAGTCTGCTCTGCGATCCGAGTTGGGAATCAGCCGTTCCCCAACATCAGGAATTGTCACAAAAGGAACCTTTTCGGGACTTAAGTGGTATTTATACTTCGAAGGGAATCCCGCAGGATGTTTACTTCCCTTCTCAGAGGCAGCAATCGCTGCCAAGATGTCGCTATCAATCTTGGTTTTAGACCTAGTAACCGCTGCAACTAAGTATGTAGATACTGCTGATTTCGCTGCTTCATCAGCAAGCGAGTTGCCAACAGCGTGAACCCCTACGCGCTGATGACCGAGAGTATGAATTACATAAACGAGGGGCAACATAGCCTTAAGCTCTGCCACTCGAACCCAGATCATTTTATGTTTTATTGTGCTACCCTTTGAATCATGAAAATCATTTTGAATCCAAAAGAACAAGTTTTCATTGTAAGACTGGACACAGTAGTAAGAATCACTTACAATCAGAGTAGTAACACTTGGATCCGCGTACTCTAACGCTAGTAATAGAGCACGAAGCTCTGCCAATTGTGCGGTGCAATCACCCAGGGGCATCGTGTGCACTTCCCTGGAAATGAACTCATCATTCAACATAGCACCGACCACAATGGCGCATGCGGAAACGTAGGCATGTTTAGAGCCATGCGCAACCTGCGCCGACCCATCAGTGTAAATGATGCAATGGAAGTCCTCCAAAGGTCGCATAGCCAGAGGAGCAGGATGAACGAATTCATACTGCAAGTACTCTTGCGACCGTAAGGAGGCGTCAAAAATAAACATGACATCCGTGGATGTCAATGACGCAGCCCACTGAATCCACCGAGGGTGCAAAGCTTTCGAATTTGGTACACTGGCTTTCGTGACTGCCTCCAAATGAGGACAGGGTGTTACCACTAACATGCGTTTCCCCTGCGACAGTGCTCGTTCCTTAAGAATCGCCATCTGTACAGCAGTTAAAACCTTTTCCACAGTGGGAAACCGCAACTCAGCCGAAGTGTACAAGTGTGACTTGTAAGCAATAGGTACTGTGTCACCTTCATTAAAAGTGAGGTACGTGAAACCCACCGTTCCAGGAATTATTCTTATTACCAGGTTGGTGTGGTTATCACGAGTCAGTATATTTAGAAGCGAGCAGATCAGCCTGCAAGGATTGCAAAATGGCTGAATGCTCAGGCAGCCAGCATGATTTTGAGAAAGTTGGTTGTATCAGAGCATACAAAGGCTTGATACGCTGGGCATATTCCGGAATGTAAGTTCTGCCGAAATTCAAGAAGCCCGGCAAAGACTGTAATTTTTTCAGTGTTGTAGGAGCGCGCAATTGTGCGCATTTCTCCAAGAAGTGAGGAGCCAAACCTCTACCTTCATTGTTAAGCTCATAGCCTAGGAACAACACTGTGTGTTCTGCAATGTGCGATTTTGCAAAATTAAATTTGTAACCCATGTCTGCAAAGGTACAAATGATGGAATTCACTCGACACAGATGCATCCAAATTTCGTCGTCTGTGAGATAAATATCATCCACATAAGAACAGGCATCTGGATCGATACCCTCCAATAGAGTGACTATTCTGGAGGTGAAGACTCCAGGACTATTTTTGTAGCCCATTGGGAGTCGCCGGAAGCGTTTTTGCACCCCAGCGGACGTAAAACTTGTCCATTGGGAGCTAAAGTCATCCAGTCTGTGGGCATAAAAACCATTGGAAATGTCAAGCGTTGTCTTGAAACGCTTACGCACTAGACTATCCACTAGGGCAGAGCCGTGAGTATTCTGTACTGCACAGTTACGGCAATGCGAGTTCAAATGCCGGTAATCCAATACCAAACGATATGACCCGTCAGGTTTGGTCACAGTAAAAAGGGGATTATTCATCGGTGACACACACGTTTCAATAACTCCCTGATATTCCAATTGTTCAAGGATTTCTGCGATGGCTGCTTTAGCTTCACGCCGTATGGGATATTGAGGCTGCGGCTGTGGCTCAGACCGCAAAGGAATTTCGTGGCAAGGAGACAATTTATCCCAACCACATTGGTTGCGGTACAGAGCCGGCGCAAGAGCCCGAGCCCACTCTTCTGCAAAATGCTGCGCATGCTCAATTGAGACTGTGTGCGCGAAACTGGGCAGGATTACCTCCTCCCCTCGCGGCGCTGCGAGCACAAAAGGCGGGGGCCAGTCAGCCTCCGAAAGCAAAATGTCATATGTAGAAGAAAGGTTCTCCCAAAATACCCCTCGGACAGTACGCTGTATGTCACCTTCAATTAACAGGACAATTTCAAAAAGTCTTTCAGGGGGAGCTAATCTCGTATCGGCTGTTTCTATCACAACGAACACTTCAGTCGCTGTCACCCTCAGTAGTGGACGGAGCGCCTCTCTGACTATGGTAATCTCCGCCGCGCTGTCCAGCAAGGTCAGAGCCCACGTCAGATTCCGAAGCCGCGTTCTCACTATCTGTGGCATATCTATGCGCTGTCAAGGCTGCGACTTTCTTCTTCGCAAACTGCGGACGCTTAGGCGTAGAATCCTCCTGCTTCACTGCGCCGTCCGGCTGGCGGGACTGACCACGTCCTTGTTGGCCACCACGTCCACGTCCACCCCCTCCTCCTCCACCGGTCTTCTGGGCCGATGTTTCCTGAAAGGAACGAGGAGAGCGTTGATCAGAACCCTGAAAACGATCAGGTGATTTAATCATCGCGCGATCGCGCAAATCATAAACTTTTTCTGTCGGCGCAGGAGCTTGTATTGCAGGAAAAGAATCCTGAGTTTGCTTAGTCTGCTTCCCCTGTGTCTGTTTTTTAGGCCAATTCTGTTTCTTGGACTTGGGCTGGGCATCTGTCACTGCAGATTGTCCCAGTGGTTGTTTTTTCTCCTTTACTGGAAAATATTTCAGACCTCTACTTGTGCGGCCAATTGTCTTATAAGCGGCCACTACAATCTTTGCCAACTGGCGGGGTTTGTCGGCATCGGGCAGAGCAGCCAAAGCATTCGACACCTGAAAGTTAACTGCATCTCCTTTAACATTGGAGAGAATGAGATCACATACAATCTCAAATGAACCACACAGGCGCATACCCAATTCAACCGCTGCCTCTGGACCGTGATCATTCTGAACACGCTTAATGATGTCAGGCAGGGCAGTCATAGACGGGGTGCCGAAGCACCTCGTATAAACCGCCGCAAATGTTTTTCCCCAGCTTTCACAGTCAACAAGTTCAGGAGTTAAATCCTTTGGTAGAGTAATCGTTAACATTCTATGTTTATCAGCAGGAGTAGAATTCGGAAAAACCGCCTCCAGTTGATCAAACTTCTCTGCTAGCCAGAATGGGAAGTCATCGTTGTCAACAGGACGCGCACCAAAAACCGAATTAACCATCACTGGATTGAGACGCATTCCGCCTCGATCCAAGGGAACGGCCGCACCCCCCTGGGGACCACCAGGCAGGTGGCGACCGATGTATTGCACTAATGCACGAATCACGGAAATGGAAACAACATGCAGCCTAAGAATTTCTTGCAGGGTACAAGCGCCGTGATTCGGGTGCGGGGTAAAGCCACCCAACGCAGGCCAATTTGTACCTGGAATTGAGAGTGGACCTAACCTCGCTGCGGACAAAGAGTGGGGGAGGGCGCCATCAAACCAAACTCGATGCTGCCAATGATCAATAGGTATTTCCAATGCCCTGTACGGTGTATACACAGCCGGGACATCCGAGGCGGTGTAAGAGTGGAACAACCCAGAATTAGCGTCCACAGCCGGAAACGTAACCCAAGAGTAAAACAACTCGTAAGGGAACGCCGGGTCTGCACATACCACGAAAATCACAGCCATTCCATCTACCGGTACCTGGTACGTCTGAAGATGGTTGCGCACCGCTACACGACTATGTTGAGCAATGGCCACCGCCATGCCAACACTGGAAACAAGAAAACACAAAGAATACTTTGTAGCACAACTGGGTAGTAATTCAAAGAAACCGTTTAAGAAAGAATCAAGCTTGAAAAAGACCTATTTCAAAAAATAGGTAGGTTTCACCGACACCCCGTTTTCCGGAAACGGAAGTGAAGGGGTTAAGGTTTGAACGATACACTACTCGAGTGTCATGATATAAGACCACCGAAACCGTTGGGCGCCATGTCGTAGGGTTTCTGTTCTCACACAGAACTGTGCACAGAGGAGTGGAACCTCGGCAAATTAGGGTGTCCCAAAACTCACCTTAGTATCCAACTCACCCCTTACCGAGCTAGCTACAGTGTCTCATTGGACATATCAAACTCCCAATGTTTAGACAAACCAGAACATGAACTTACTGTACCTCAGGGTACGTGGAACTCATGAACACTCTTTCGTTATATTATCATTACAAACCAGAACATGGAGTAAAGAAGACACATGTGCATTTGAAATGTTTATTTACTAATGCCGTCTTCTCAGGCGCAGTATCTTAGATAATACAAGTATACTTATTATCAGTAGCAAAATTACCAGCATAGTTACCACGGCATAAAAAGCGAATGGTGACAGCATGTTAACATACCATAATGAATATGAGCTAACAACACTTATATCTCACCCACCCTAACACATATATTATATTATTAGCTAAGAAGGTCTCTTTGGGTTGGTTTAGGGCGGGCCCATACCTTAGTGTCCTAGCATGAAGGAATCACATCAGCATACACCAGCTCTCTCTGCATGTGCACCGCATCAAGTGTGTGAACAACTCTCGTGCAAAGCAATATCAATCCTGCCTCAAGCCCAAGTTGGCAAAGGCTGCACTTGTGTTATGACTATGAAGGCGTGGAGATCAGACCTCATAACAATTCCATATCGTGTTGCTCCTGAAACTTCAGCACTCTCCGTGCAGACATGGTTTATTAAACAAAGCTGATATCAGAGCAATAACATATTATTCTCACATACACCACGGCAAACCACTAGGTTGAAAGCTAAGTCAACAATTAAGTGTCGTGTGCAGAAGTTGCAAGAAAGGAAAAATGGCGTTTAAATCTCAAATGTACCTATGCTAACTTAACACGATATAAGGATATATAGGAGCTATATGACAACACACAACGGGCACTATACAGAGAACCGCAGTGCAAGCTTGCATTCCGTCACACACAACTGGCACTATACAGAGAACCGCAGTGCAAGCTTCCATCCCATCACACACAACTGCCACTATGCAGAGAACTGCAGTGCAAGCTTCCATCTCATCAAACAAACAACTGGCACTATACAGAGAACCGCAGCGCAAGCTTGCATTCCGTCACACACGACTGGCACTGTACAGAGAGCCGCAGTGCAAGCTTCCATTCCATCGCCCACGACTGGCACTGTACAGAGTGCCGCAGTGCAAGCTTCCATTCCATCGCCCACGACTGGCACTGTACAGAGAACCGCAGTGCAAGCTCCCATTCCATCACACACGACTGGCACTGTACAGAGCGCTGCAGTGCAAGCTTCCATTCCATCACACACGACTGGCACTGTACAGAGAGCCGCAGTGCAAGCTTCCATTCCATCGCCCACGACTGGCACTGTACAGAGAACCGCACTGCAAGCTTCCATTCGATCACCCATGACTGGCACTGTACAGAGAGCTGCAGTGCAAGCTCCCTTTCCATCGCTCATGACTGGCACTGTACAGAGAGCCGCAGTGCAAGCTCCCATTCCATCACTCACAAAACTGACACACAGATGCAGGGCAAGCTTCCATCACACAGAGAACACACTTCAGCTGTTCAACGGTCACTCACTCACAAATGGCACTGTACAGAGAACAGCAGTGCAAGCTCCCATTCCATCACACACGACTGGCACTGTACAGAGAAACGCAGTGCAAGCTCCCATTCCATCACACACGACTGGCACTGTACAGAGAACCGCAGTGCACACTTCCATTCTATCACCAACGACTGCCACTGTACAGAGAAACGCAGTGCAAGCTCCCATTCCATCACACACGACTGGCACTGTACAGAGAACCAGAGAAACGCAGTGCAAGCTCCCATTCCATCACACACGACTGGCACTGTACAGAGAACCGCACTGCAAGCTTCCATTCGATCACCCACGACTGGCACTGTACAGAGAGCTGCAGTGCATGCTCCCTTTCCATCGCTCATGACTGGCACTGTACAGAGAGCCGCAGTGCAAGCTCCCATTCCATCACTCACAAAACTGACACACAGATGCAGGGCAAGCTTCCATCACACAGAGAACACACTTCAGCTGTTCAACGGTCACTCACTCACAAATGGCACTGTACAGGGAACCGCAGTGCAAGCTTCCATTCCATCACACACAACTGGCACTGTACAGAGAGCCGCAGTGCAAGCTTCTATTCCATCACACACAACTGGCACTGTACAGAGAGCCGCAGTGCAAGCTTCCATTCCATCACCCACAACTAGCACTGTACAGAGCCGCAGTGCAAGCTTCTATTCCATCACACACAACTGGCACTGTACAGAGAACCGCAGTGCAAGCTTCCATCCCATCACACACGACTGGCACTGTACAGAGAGCCGCAGTGCAAGCTCCCATTCCTTCACACACGACTGGCACTGTAGAGAGATCCACAGTGCAAGCTTCTATTCCATCTCACACGACTGGCACTGTACAAAGAGCCGCAGTGCAAGCTCCCATTCCATCACCCACGACTGGCACTGTACAGAGAGCCTCAGTGCAAGCTCCCATTCCATCACCCACGACTGGCACCGTACAGAGAACCGCAGTGCAAGCTCCCATTCCATCACACACGACTGGCACCGTACAGAGAACCGCAGTGCAAGCACCCATTCCATCACACACAAAACTGATACAGCACAAGAAGATGCAGAGCAAGCTTCCAGCACACGGAGAACACACAGCAGCTGTGCAAGGGCCACTCATCCACAACTGACACTGTACAGAGAACCGCAGTGCAAGCTCCCATTCCATCACACACGACTGGCACTGTACAGAGAACCAGAGAACGCAGTGCAAGCTTCCAATCCATCACACAAGACTGGCACTGTACAGAGAACCTCAGTGCAAGCTTCCATTCCATCACACACGACTGGCACTGTACAGAGAACCTCAGTGCAAGCTTCCATTCCATCACACACGACTGGCACTGTACAGAGAACCAGAGAAACGCAGTGCAAGCTTCCATTCCATCACCCACGACTGACACTGTACAGAGAACCGCAGTGCAAGCTTCCATTCCAATATACAACACTGGCACTGTACAGAGAACCGCAGTGCAAGCTTCCATTCCATCACACACGACCGGCACTGTACAGAGCGCCGCAGTGCAAGCTCCTAATCCATCACACACAACTGGCACTGTACAGAGCGCTGCAGTGCAAGCTCCTATTCCATCACACACAACTGGCACTGTACAGAGACCCACAGTGCAAGCTTCCATCCCATCACACACAACTGGCACTATACAGAGAACCGCAGTGCAAGCTCCCATTTCATCACACACGACTGGCACTGTACATAGAACCGCAGTGCAAGCTCCTATTCCTTCACACACAACTGACACTGTACAGAGAACCGCAGTGCAAGCTTCCATCTCATCAAACACAACTGGCACTGTACAGAGAACCGCAGTACAAGCTTCCATCCCATCACACACACAACTGGCACTATACAGAGAACCGCAGTGCAAGCTTGCATTCCGTCACACACAACTGGCACTATACAGAGAACCGCAGTGCAAGCTTCCATCCCATCACACACAACTGCCACTATGCAGAGAACTGCAGTGCAAGCTTCCATCTCATCAAACACACAACTGGCACTATACAGAGAACCGCAGCGCAAGCTTGCATTCCGTCACACACGACTGGCACTGTACAGAGAGCCGCAGTGCAAGCTTCCATTCCATCGCCCACGACTGGCACTGTACAGAGCGCCGCAGTGCAAGCTCCCATTCCATCACACACGACTGGCACTGTACAGAGCGCTGCAGTGCAAGCTTTCATTCCATCACACACGACTGGCACTGTACAGAGAGCCTCAGTGCAAGCTTCCATCCTGTCAAACACAACTGGCACTGTACAGAGAACCGCAGTGCAAGCTCCCATTGCATCACACACGACTGGCACTGTACAAAGAACCGCAGTGCAAGCTCCTATTCCTTCACACACAACTGGCACTGTACAGAGAACCGCAGTGCAAGCTTCCATCTCATCAAACACAACTGGCACTGTACAGAGAACCGCAGTACAAGCTTCCATCCCATCACACACACAACGGGCACTATACAGAGAACCGCAGTGCAAGCTTGCATTCCGTCACACACAACTGGCACTATACAGAGAACCGCAGTGCAAGCTTCCATCCCATCACACACAACTGCCACTATGCAGAGAACTGCAGTGCAAGCTTCCATCTCATCAAACACACAACTGGCACTATACAGACAACCGCAGCGCAAGCTTGCATTCCGTCACACACGACTGGCACTGTACAGAGAGCCGCAGTGCAAGCTTCCATTCCATCGCCCACGACTGGCACTGTACAGAGCGCCGCAGTGCAAGCTCCCATTCCATCACACACGACTGGCACTGTACAGAGCGCTGCAGTGCAAGCTTCCATTCCATCACACACGACTGGCACTGTACAGAGAGCCGCAGTGCAAGCTTCCATTCCATCACCCACGACTGGCACCATACAGAGCGCCGCAGTGCAAGTTTCCATTCCATCACCCACGACTGGCACCATACAGAGCGCCGCAGTGCAAGCTCCCATTCCATCACCCACGACTGGCACTGTACAGAGCGCCGCATTGCAAGCTCCCATTACATCACACAAAACTGGCACACACAAGCAGACGCAGGGCAAGCTTCCATCACACAGAGAACACACAACAGCTGTGCAATAGTCACTGACCCACAACTGGCACTGTACGGAGAACCGTAGTGCAAGCTTCAATTCCATCACAAACAAAACTGGCACAGCAGAGCTTCCTTCACACAGAGAACAAGTACAGCAGAGAGCAAGAGTGACACCTCTCCCACACACAACGGGTAACCGCATATGGCAGAGGTACAGCTTTCCCTCACAAACGGAAGAGTTGCCTGGAGAGTTTTACTTCATGCTGAGCCCTGCTGCTGCTGCTGGTGGATCATGCAAGTCGTATTCACCCTCGAACACACAACCTTCTCGTTGTTAACACAAACCCAGGCCTACTGGCTTTACCGATGTGTATTTGTGCTGTGACTCATTTGATTTGGAAGGGCACTGGCGTGGGAAAGACAGACCTGGGGTGTCGCAGATCAATCTCAGACAGGAAGCAACCTCGGTAAGCAGCAGCACCCCCCTGCTGAGGTCTGCTGGGGTTCCTGTTCGGCTGAGGATCATGAGGCCCCCTGGGGTGACTCATCGGCGCGTGCTCCCTTCATATCCGTGATGGCCACGTGTGACTGGGCCGAGCACAGGACAGACGTAACCAGCTGTTGTGAAGAAGAGTGTGTGTTTATTACAGGAAACCGCCACCCTTGCAAAAATCCCCTTCACCTCTCTGCCTTATAAACTGTTCATTTAATTATGTATTAACCGCTCATCAGGGAGTAAGCTTGGCAGGCTGCGGGTTTGAACAGGTGCAACACCCAGGTGAAGCTCCGAGGGCACCTGTGTGCACACATCAAAACCTTCCCAAGGAGGTGACCGCCTTTGTGCACACATCAAAACCTTCCCAAAGAGGTGACCGCATGTGTACACACATCAAAACCTTCCCAAGGAGGTGGGCACCTGTGTGCACACATCAAAACCTTCCCAAGGAGGTGACCACCTGTGTGCACACATCAAAGCCTTCCCAAGGAGGTGGGCACCTGTGTGCACACATCAAAACCTTCCCAAACAGGTGGGCACCTGTGTACACACATCAAAACCTTCCCAAGGAGGTGACCGCCTGTGTGCACACATCAAAACCTTCCCAAGGAGGTGACCGCCTTTGTGCACACATCAAAACCTTCCCAAAGAGGTGACCGCCTGTGTACACACATCAAAACCTTCCCAAGGAGGTGGGCACCTGTGTGCACACATCAAAACCTTCCCAAGGAGGTGACCACCTGTGTGCACACATCAAAGCCTTCCCAAGGAGGTGGGCACCTGTGTGCACACATCAAAACCTTCCCAAACAGGTGGGCACCTGTGTACACACATCAAAACCTTCCCAAGGAGGTGACCGCCTGTGTGCACACATCAAAACCTTCCCAAGGAGGTGACCGCCTGTGTGCACACATCAAAACCTTCCCAAGGAGGTGACCGCCTGTGTGCATACATCAAAACCTTCCCAAAGAGGTGGGCACCTGTGTACACATATCAAAACCTTCCCAAGGAGGTGGGCACCTGTGTGCACACATCAAAACCCAAAACCTTCCCAAGGCGGTGGGCACCTGTGTGCACACATCAAATCCCAAAACCTTCCAAAAGAGGTGGGCACGTGTGCACACATCAAAACCTTCCCAAAGAGGTGGGCACCTGTGTGCACACATCAAAGCCTTCCCAAAGAGGTGGGCACCCGTGTGCACACATCAAAACCTTCCAAAGGAGGTGGGCACCCGTGTGCACACATCAAAACCTTCCCAAGGAGGTGGGCACCTGTGTGCACACATCAAAACCTTCCCAAAGAGGTGGCCACCTGTGTGCACACATCAAAGCCTTCCCAAGGAGGTGGCCACCTGTGTGCACACATCAAAACCTTCCCAAAGAGGTGGGCACCTGTGTGCACACATCAAAACCTTCCCAAAGAGGTGGGCACCTGTGTGCACACATCAAAACCTTCCCAAAGAGGTGGTGTGAGAAGTTGGCCTGATGTATGATGTCTCCAATTCTGGGGGCACCTTATATCAGTCCAAACAATCCCTTATGGTTGTGGTTGTAAGTCAACCTTAAAGACAAGCTATCCTAGTGGTAGCATGGACTAAGCAGCCTAAAGGCTTAACTTCAAAGGGCGAGTAAAGCAAGCTGTTTTACCATATACAATTGAGGTTCCGTGACGATTTTTACTCGTGTTTATAACACTGTCGTAAATACACAATTTTAGTATCAGTGAACCGCAAATGATCCATTTAGTATATCCTGGTGTTTTCGCTATGCTACGAGCAAGAGCACTCCTGTTTCCAACACATTTGTGAATTACCCATGGCATCCATCTTAGATCACGGAAGCCATTTTGTATTCCTTGCCCTCACATAGTCAATGGACACGCAATGACCTCCTTTTCATTTAAGGACACGTAGGCTTTAACCGGCAATTCACCTTGCTAGTGACACGTGCACCTTAGGCCAGCAACGCTGTAGCAGCATGACTCGGCAAGAACTGCCTCCCCAGCCTGAGGCCAGTCCTGCTATACTGGTTCTTGTGTTCGTTGGCCTGATCATGATTAGGCGGCCGAAGCTGGTAACCGTGCCCATTTACGACCCACAAACATTTCTTATCCTGTCTTTCTATCTTCTACACCTGGCTCTGCTCCTTTCCTTCTGGGCCTTTATTAGGGGGAGGTAACGAAATTTACGATGAGGCGGTCCGGGTCTTGAATAAAGAATTGACATGGGATTATGATGGACTAGTGGGAACCCCTCGTTTGTAATGTTTTGACATCAGATACTGTTGACGATTCCTGTGCAACGCCAAATATTTACTGTATAAAACACGAATGTTTAGAACTGTGGTAACATGTAAAGAATTTGCCTGAAGCCCAAAATTTAGTATATAAGGAGCAATCCTCTTTGTACGAATCGAACAGGCTCCTAGATACTGCCCATGTGTAGTTTCTGTGACTTCTGTGTCCCTGCAGTAATAAACCTTTGGTCTTTGACGCCACCATCGAGAAGCCCGTGTTTCTGTTTGTTTGTGTACCAAGACAGGTTGAACTCCGGGGTCTTCGGGTGTTGTCCCTGACACCTCTGGACGGAACGAAAAATGCAAAACTCCATTTGGCGCCCAACTCGGGGCGACGTCATTCGGTACCGGTCCAAAAGCCTGAAGAATTCGAGGAGCTTCGTGTGAAGATTTCAGAGGGAGGCGCCCCACTTCATCGATCCCGGCATATCGCAAAAGTGGCCCCGACGTCCTCTTCCACGAGGGTTCCCGTTCAGACGGCTGCAGTGCTCCGTTGCCTTGACCGTCGCCCTGTCTTGGACCCGAGGTACAGTCCTCAGTACGGCGAAACGTGACGGGTTTCTCCTTGGTGACGTCTTCAGTGCCTCAGTTAAGTATTCAGTGGTTGCTAGTTAAATATTTTGTGAGGATTGCTCCCGTTTGGATAATCCTTTTAGTTCTCAGTTCAGTTCAGTTCTGTAAGATTATCACTGGTTATTCTGGTTACGATAATCATTCTGTTCAGTTCAGGTATCGATACATTTGTCAGTTCTGGTAGGCCTAAGTTCGTGGTTCGAGTGCGCATCTTTTCTGTTTGTGTCTTGTTTGTCTTGTGTTCCGGATTATAAAATGGTAAGTCAGAAAAATTGTATGTTATCTTGTTTTAGTTGCAACAGTGATTCCCGGTTGGAGGACTCGTGTTTGGTTCCTCCGATTGGAACTCCCCTTTATGATCTATATTGCAAATTTGGTGTGGGCCCTATCTCTTATAATGAGGTATGGATCCGCTACACAGAGAAAGACGGTGTCCTTAGTTGGCCACTACATGGTAGTTTCGAACCTGAAGTTCTCGATAATCTAGAAAGAAGGTTGTTTAAGAAGAAAGCCCGGCCGGCAATGTTTGATTCTTTCCGTTATTGGCGAAAAGAATCTAAACAGAGAGAAATTAAAAAGCTGAAGAAAGAACAGAAGGAGCAAGAGTTGACTTTAGAACAGTCTGCTAGGCAGCTGCAACTCAACGAGTCTGAGAAAGCGATGGAGGTGGCCGATAGAGAGCGTAATTTAGCGATAGACAAATGCTATCCTGCTTTGCCATCGAGTACGGCTAAGATAGTAGAGGACCCTGAAAAGGATCCCCTGTTGTCTTACTTGTTACGATCACCCCCACCGTATGCACAGGGTGCTACGGCTCCGCCTATACCGAATGTTCAATTACCGGTTGCTGGACAACCTGGTGTCCCTGTTCCCGCTCCCCTGAATCAAGTTCCTGTACCTCCTGTGGTCAATATTAATGTTCCTTTGACAACCCCTCTTCCAGGGTTGCCGACCTCTTTACCTATGGCTGTATCGCTCACACCTGCTAGTTCACAAGCTATCTTACCTGCTACTCCTACTGTTCCTAATCTATCTGTTCCAACTGCTACTCTATTTTCTGCCTCTGCTAATATTATGACTCCGCTTTCTGTTCGTCGAAGAATCACTGATTCTGTCTCTAATATTCTATCTCCCTTCTATAAAACTCTGATTAAGACTCCTACCTCTGACTCTGTGCAGAGACGTAGTCAGCTTCCCAGTACTGAAGAAAGAGGAATACTAGATTCCACTGCTCTTAGATGGGTTTCGAAAGTTGGAAGATATAATGTACAAAATGTATTAGATACATTTATGCAATGGAACGAACCGACACAACGATATGTGTTCGATGAAATGTGTTTCCTTCTACGTGAGGAATTGGAAGAGGATGACCCTGAATCAAATTTAGGAGAATTAATTAATGTTCAGAAAGAGTTTGCTACAGGTATGATAGTTGGACAAAATATAAAAGAAGCGATGGAACTGGTTCTAAGTTATAGATCCGACTCATCCCTTCTTTCACCGAGAGAGTTAGAGAAACGTAGTACGAAACGAAATCGTCAATATCCAATGAGAGAGGTTCCACCAATTTGGCGTGAAGCTGTGCAAGCTAATGCACCGCTTGGTATTGCAGCCGCTCCGGCCCAATTCCAGAGAGTATGGATACATATTCCATGGAAGCGAGCTGAAGTATTAGCAGTAAAACAGACTTTGCCAGATCCGCGTAAAAATCCTGCAGGATACTACAAAGAGTTGGCTCAAACAGTTGACGCTTGTGTATTGAATCTTGCTGACATAGATCTGCTATTTGGTAACGTAGTACCGCAACCAATTTGGGCCAAAATTCGTAAAGAGAATCATCCAGTTGCCCTAGGTGGTGATTGGGCAGCTATAATTGCAGCAGATGGTCAACAAATAGGTGGTTCCAAACCTGAACCTTTAATTGCTAATTTGCCTGATAGAATAATAGATTTAATGAAAACCTTAATGCCTGCATTACGCGTTAACTGGGACAAATTGTCCGCGTGCAAACAAAAGAAAGACGAAAGCGTCTCCGACTTTTTCACAAGATTCGAGGAGACTTTCGTGGATCATAGTGGTCAGGATATGAGCACAGAAGGGGGCCAGAGATTATTTGTCGATAAATTTGTGCACAATCTGTTGCCAGAACTTAGTAGTAAATTAAAGAATTCTGAAAGTGCGTGGGCTGTCTCTACGACTGCGCAAATACTTGCGACTGCTCAATACTACGAAAATAGGGATAAAGAAGAGAAGGAAAAATCAGATAAAAAGACGAAAGATTTAAAAACTAAAGTACTTTTACAACAAGCTTATCCGCCTCGCACGAATCAAACTAATATGCAGCAAGGGTCATATCAAAGAACGGATTATAATTTTCAAAGGCCACAATATCAATGGAATCAATGTGCTTATTGCAAAAAGGAAGGTCATTACAAAAGTGAGTGTCCAGTTCGGGCGCAAAATAATGATGCGGCCGCTCAGAGAGGTCGTGGTAGTTCTATGCAAAACTCTAGAGGTCGAGGACGAGGTGCTATGCCTCCACAGACAAGTGATCGCCCCTCTAATTATTTCGACCAGCGAAATGGACAATCTGCCCAACAGAATAGGTCTCCACAGTATCATGTTGAAGACTATTATGAAGCTAGTGAGGAAGGTCAGCAAAGTGAATACTAGGACAGCCATGGACAAAGAGAGGGAGTAGTATCAGTACCAGTAGATCAGAGTGGGCCTTATGTCGCAGTAGCAACATCAGGTATAGTCGAACCGTTTCTGTTGGATACTGGTGCAGCAAAAAGTTCTATCATACATGCAAAACTCCCTGGCGCACCTTTGTCTGGCTCAACAAACGTTTCAGTAGGTTTTTCGGGCGCCCCTGTTCACAACCCTGTTTCTGGTCCTTTGTCTATTTCTGTTGGACCCCGTCAATTGAAAGCACCCCTGATTTTGACGACAGGTTGTAACGAAAATCTGCTTGGTTTAGACTTGTTAAAACGCCTGTACGCGACATTGTACTGTTCTCCAGCAGGTGTACAGCTTACGTTGGGTAAAAGAATCATCTCCCCGATGTACTTGTCGATGGATGCGCTCCCACCAGAGCTGCGTTCACTCCCTGATACTCTTTGGGCGACTGGTCCTAATGATGTAGGTCTCTTGGAAATTC
Organism: Lissotriton helveticus; assembly: GCF_964261635.1. Classification (NCBI taxonomy): domain Eukaryota; kingdom Metazoa; phylum Chordata; class Amphibia; order Caudata; family Salamandridae; genus Lissotriton; species Lissotriton helveticus. Next base: position 484,538,787 of record NC_136060.1, read on the forward strand.
CACCCTATGTAGTAACTTTGAAAGCAAATGTCAAACTTCCACGAATTCCACAATACAGAATCTCTAGTGAAGGTGAGCGTGCGCTCCTACTGATAGTACAAGACCTGATCAAGAAAGGTGTTGTAGAAGAGACTAGAGGTAATGTCTGTAATAGTCCTGTACTGCCTATTTTGAAACGAACTGACCCTACAAAGCCTCCAGTATATAGGTTCGTAATTGATCTTAGAGAGGTTAATAAAATTGTGATCCCACAGTTTCCTGTGGTTCCAGACATTACTGCATTGTTAACGTTGATTCCTGCTACAGCAGCATGGTTTTCGGTTGTCGACTTGAAAAATGCCTTTTTCAGCATTCCGATAGCCGAGGAAAGCAGAGATATCTTCGGTTTCTCTCTAGGAGGACGAAGTTTTAGATTTAAACGCGCTCCACAAGGTTATTGTGAAAGCCCATCCATTTACAGTCAAGCATTAAAAAGCCAGTTAGATTCCTTCGTACTTCCTAGTGGTTCTGCTTTAGTACAGTATGTCGATGATCTTCTAGTGACTGCCGATGACAAGGAAACTTGCAAAACAGCTACGATTTCTTTATTGCATCACTTGTCAGATTTGAATCATAAGGTGTCACCTTCAAAAATGCAATACTGCTGCCAAGAAGTGACCTACCTAGGTCATCTCTTGTCAAAGGAGGGAAGGAAGTTGACCCCAGAGAGAATAAAAGCAATTACACAGATGAATGTTCCTAGCACGCAGAGAGAAGTGCGTGCCTTTTTGGGTATTACCTCCTATTGTAGGCAATGGATCCCAAATTTTTCTCTTTTAGCAAAACCATTAGTAGCCTTGACTAAGAAAGGTGTTCCAAGTCCGGTACCATGGTCTGTTGAATGTCAGCAGAGTTTCTCTGAGTTACGAAATGCACTGTGTTCAGCACCTGTATTGGGTACACCCGACTACAGTAAGCCATTCACGCTCTATGTCCACGAGAGAGAAGGTTGTGCATTGAGTGTTTTGACGCAGAAATTTGGTGATAAACAACGCCCTTGTGCGTATTTTTCATCAACATTAGATCCAGTAGCTAGAGCATTGCCTAGTTGCTTGAGAGCTACAGCCGCAGCTGCAGCTTCCATTCGACAATCTGCTGGTTTAGTAATGAACAACATGCTAGTAGTCATGGTTCCTCATGCTGTGGATACACTCATGAACCGAACCAAGACGCAACACCTTACCAGTGCTAGATTATCAGGCTATGAACTGACACTATTAGCTAGTCATATTCAGATCAAAAGATGCAATGTATTGAATCCAGCAACATTGTTGCCGACTAGCCAAGAGTCGAGTGATTCCGAACCACACGACTGTTGTTTCAGAACTGAGGAAGAAACAAAAGGACGAATCGATCTAAAAAATACTCCGTTGTCAGATCCAGATGGCACGTTGTATGTTGATGGGTCTTGCTTCAAATTGGAGAATGGTGATGTGACTGCTGCTTATGCAGTAACGACTTTGAGTACGATTGTGGAGACTGCAAGAGTGAGTCAGAATTCTGCCCAGGCTGCAGAATTGATCGCGCTAACAAGAGCGTGCGTTTTAGCTAAGGGAAAGAGAGTGAATGTGTTCACAGATAGTCAGTACGCGTTCGGCGTGGCCCATAGTTTTGGCCGTTTGTGGAAAGAAAGAGGTTTCATTACGTCCCATGGGACTAAGATTCAACATGGTCAGCTAGTTAATGACTTGTTGGAATCCCTAACCTTACCGACTGAAGTTGCGATTGTGAAATGCAGTGCTCATAAAGCAATCACGGATGATGTTGGTCGTGGGAATGCTTTTGCTGATGAGACTGCAAAACAGACAGCTAGAAATATGATGAGTAGAATGTATGTTGCAACGTCTACAAGATGGATTTCTGAGTCTGGAATGTGTGAAGACACAGTGGAAAGCGTGAAAGAAATTCAGAAAGAGGCGACTGAGGAGGAAAAACGTGCATGGAGAGAGAGCACGGGTAAATTGGACTCGAGTGGGTGTTGGATTGACTTGTCGGAACAGCAGCGTTGGATGTTGCCTGATGCGTATGTGCTTGCAGTAGTGACGATGGCACATGGAACAGCGCACATCAGTTCAAAAGGGATTTGTAAGATGTTGGCTCCGGTCTGGAAGAATGACGGGATTAGTAGGTGTGCAGAGAGAGTGGTGAGGAATTGTATGGTATGCTTGATGCATAATCCTGGCAAGGGAATCCCCACACCTGCAGGCCACTTCGCTCCTCCTTCCTGCCCCTTTGAAGTGATCCAGCTAGACTTCATTCACATGGACCGTTGTAATAACCTGAAATACGTCCTAGTGGTAGTTTGTGCTTTTTCCAGATGGATCGAAGCATACCCACTAAAGGACAATACTGCCTTATCCACTGCCAAAATTCTTCTCAAAGAATACTTCCCCCGATACGGAATGCCACGGATTGTATGGTCAGATAACGGAAGTGAGTTCGTAGGGAAAGTTATGCAGAGTGTGTGTGCCGGCCTAGGGATTAGGCAAAAATTTCATAGTGCGAATCATCCCCAGTCCGCGGGTTTAGTCGAGGGTTACAATGGCACCCTTAAACTGAAACTCGCTAAGATACAAGCATCCACGGGTTTGTCCTGGCCAGACGCATTGCCTTTGGCTTTGCTATCAACAAGAGCAACTGTACATTCTAGAGTAGGGCTTAGTCCCTACGAAATAGTTTTCGGTCGTCCTGCAAATGTTTGGGGGGTACCTAGACCGAAAGAATTTAAGCAGCTGGAATACCCAATGTTAATTGATTACCTTTTCGACTTGACTGCTAAATTGAGTCTTATTCACCAACAGGTTTTCGACGCATTACCACAGCCATCGGAGAGTCCAGGCCATCAGCTGAAACCGGGTGATCAGGTGGTCATCCGAAATTTTGCAAGAACGAAAAACCTTCAGCCCAGATTTATTGGCTCTTTCCAGGTCCTGCTAGCAACGAGAACTGCTATTCGTGTGGCCGGAAGAAGGAATTGGATCCATACGACTCATGCTAAACGTGTGCCTCTGCCACTTCCTTACGACAACTGGGTAAAGAAAGGAATCGGTGCCTCTGAAACGGAACAAGTCCCCAGGTTCATACCTTTCAGCGATGCAGAACTAATCACGGATTCACCAAATTCTGACTCTCCTCCTGAAACGGCTCTTTTGAACCCTGAACATTTGTCATCTGCACCAAAAGAACATTTGTCATCTGCGAACGTGAACATTGCCACGTCAGCTGAAAATACATTGTTTCCAGATCAGACAGCTCCTGCAAGACTGAGATACAACTTACGTTCTCGCAATATGGACAAATAAAGCAGGAAACTGCCTATTTTCAGATTTGAATTTGCTATACATTACCTCCAGCCAGGAAGTTTGCTAATACTGTGTAATCGTTTCTTTTTGTTTTAAAATTGCCTTGCCGTCTGGGTAGCCGTAGGGTCGTGGCTGTGTGCCTAGTTGAATCTGCAGGGGTCTGACACAAGGTCGATCTTTCTGTTAGTTCTGGGAACTCCCAGGGCTGATAGAGGCATTTTCATCTACGTACACATCATCAGTGGTCGCGAACGGTCGTAGAAGATGGAGCTTCCTGAGCTACAACGAGAAAATGTAATTTATGTTCGCAGAAATAGACTGTACAGAATACTACACAGCAAATGCTTTCTAATGCAATGTGCGGTTACATTTTTAATTGTTTTGATGACGCTGGTGGGTGGAATCGTCTTTGGCGTACATTTGATTTTTGTGCCAATAGCTACAGTACCTCCCCTTGATCCTACTACTTCTACGGTTTCTTCTATGCATTCTTTTCACTCATTTCCTGAACACGAACAAGCTCGACGCTCAGAATTTATTAATAATACATTTGTACAGCTCTTGCATCAACACCAACTGATAGTTAATACTACAAACTGCTGGGTGTGTGGCTTGATACCTCACACTATGGATAAAGGCATTCCCTATCTAGTCTTGCCTTTCAGCTATAATGGATCATTTCAGGCTTTTCAGACCATTTTTTCATATGCCCTTGAGACCTATCCTCCGCGTCCACCACGGTCCACTAAATACAACTCAGCCAACAAAGCTCTAGTCCAGGGAATTATTGATATGATTAAAGACGTCAATAATACCCCATCTTATCCTAGAGATGAATTACTGGTGTATCTGAGTTGGAACTCTACAGAGTATCGCCTTAGTTTGGGAGAAAGCAAGCGTAAAAGCTCCACTTCAGTTTGGGTCGTGCCTCACCGAGGTCAGGTCTGTTTGCAAGGAAATGGGAGAAATCCGAGAGCTCAGCTAGGGAAGAGTGAGTGCGTTGAGACTTACGTATTTCCGTCTGACTCCTCCCCTGCCTTTCTGACTGCTAGGGGTACCTACTTCATTTGTCAGGACAGAGCATATACATGGCTGCCTGCTGACTTTTCAGGTTCATGTTATATTGCTCGATTGTTACCTCCGACATACACTGCTTCTTCAGATTATCACAAAACCAGAGTAGCAAGAGGTGTCTTCAGCAAGGAAGATACCGCTGGTCAAGAAGCTGGAGATTTCTTCAAGGGTTTCCTTCCGTTTTGGGGGCCTATGGCCAATAGTAGAAACATTCGTCAACTAACACGGGTAGTTGAATCTACTATTACAGAAACTGCTGGTGCCCTTAGTAACTTAACAGCTGAGCTTCAGGCGGATCGTCTCATGACGTTGCAGAACCGTATGGTTCTAGATGTAATACTTGCAGATCGAGGTGGGGTATGCAGAATGATCCAATCGAGCTGCTGTGTCTTTATTCCAAATAATGCTCCAACAGTCTATGAAGCGATCTCTAAGCTACATAAGATTTCCGACTCTATACACGTAGATAAGGGAAACTGGTCCTTCATGGAGTGGTTTTGGACTCTGGTATCAGCGTGGGGATGGAAGGTTCTGATGGTTATTGGTGTCATCCTAGTATTTCTGTTCTCGTGCTGTCTTATTATCCAGTGTGGTCCCGCTCTGTGTAGTCTCTGCGCTGCAACCTGTTTCAGGAAACCACCTGCATTAGGAGAAAAGGCACGAGGCAGGATGATGATACAACGACATGTCGCTGACCTAATGAGCATAGAAATGGACTCTGACTCTGATATAGACTAATAATTGCCTATGTAAGGGCAAAAGGAGGGTCTGAGGTTCCGTGACGATTTTTACTCGTGTTTATAACACTGTCGTAAATACACAATTTTAGTATCAGTGAACCGCAAATGATCCATTTAGTATATCCTGGTGTTTTCGCTATGCTACGAGCAAGAGCACTCCTGTTTCCAACACATTTGTGAATTACCCATGGCATCCATCTTAGATCACGGAAGCCATTTTGTATTCCTTGCCCTCACATAGTCAATGGACACGCAATGACCTCCTTTTCATTTAAGGACACGTAGGCTTTAACCGGCAATTCACCTTGCTAGTGACACGTGCACCTTAGGCCAGCAACGCTGTAGCAGCATGACTCGGCAAGAACTGCCTCCCCAGCCTGAGGCCAGTCCTGCTATACTGGTTCTTGTGTTCGTTGGCCTGATCATGATTAGGCGGCCGAAGCTGGTAACCGTGCCCATTTACGACCCACAAACATTTCTTATCCTGTCTTTCTATCTTCTACACCTGGCTCTGCTCCTTTCCTTCTGGGCCTTTATTAGGGGGAGGTAACGAAATTTACGATGAGGCGGTCCGGGTCTTGAATAAAGAATTGACATGGGATTATGATGGACTAGTGGGAACCCCTCGTTTGTAATGTTTTGACATCAGATACTGTTGACGATTCCTGTGCAACGCCAAATATTTACTGTATAAAACACGAATGTTTAGAACTGTGGTAACATGTAAAGAATTTGCCTGAAGCCCAAAATTTAGTATATAAGGAGCAATCCTCTTTGTACGAATCGAACAGGCTCCTAGATACTGCCCATGTGTAGTTTCTGTGACTTCTGTGTCCCTGCAGTAATAAACCTTTGGTCTTTGACGCCACCATCGAGAAGCCCGTGTTTCTGTTTGTTTGTGTACCAAGACAGGTTGAACTCCGGGGTCTTCGGGTGTTGTCCCTGACACCTCTGGACGGAACGAAAAAGTCCAGAACTCCATTATCCTGTAATACCAAATGAAAGGACACCACACAAGTTATATATTATCAAAATATATGTATTTATTCTCAGAATAATCCCCACTACTCTTTATGAGCAATGAAGCACAAGCGTTTAAATAAAAGCACTGTTAAACATAGACAAGTTGCACGTTTTGGATGAGGCGGGTGGCCACTCAAACCATATATCAATAAAGTGGTATAACAATCACTAATCGATCGGGGGTAAGGCCTAGGGCCTTGGGAATCGCTTGGACTACGATGCACTAACAGCAGTTAGGACGGGAGTAGCCCGTGGAATTCGGGTGCAGTGCAGAAAGCACACGCATGCACCAATGCAAAATTAATGGTGCGTAAAAGTTATCGAGTTACAGTTTTAAGAGTCTTCCGACTGGCCTAGAAGGACACAACTTTAGACTTAGACACTAGAGGTGTAAAACATTACAGGAGCACTGGCGTTCAAGAGTTACCTCATCCACAGGAAGCGGGTGCACAGGTGCAAAGATGTGTCGGGTTTTGTCATGAAGATCTAGGGTGCCTGGAGGTGAAGATACTGCAGGCGTCCAGAAGAGAAGTGTCTGGGGCGATCCAAGGGAGGATCGAAGTTGTAGAGTACCTGAAAGCAGAGGGGACAGAGTCTGGGTCACTAGCCAGTGACCAGGAAGGAACCAGGAAGGAACCAGGCAATGCCGGGCGCAATCAGGTCGATGTCGTGTAGCTTCTCTCCGCTGCCACGTGGTCTCTGGGGCACCGAGGATGTCCTGGAGTGAATCACGAGCTGCCCCACGAAGGTTCTCGCTGTCGGCGGTGTCGGCTTCAAGATCGGAGTCAACAGGCCTTGGCAAATGCAACCCCCGGAGGAATCGAAGATGGCTTAATACTCGGACCAGCAAGGTTTGAGCGGGTGCTCCTTTTCAGGGGGGCGAGGGCCAGTCTGGAGCAACCAGACTAGCTGTGTAAATTCAAGGTTTCGTCGGTACTGGGGCCACTAGCCAACAGGCAAGCGACCGGACCAACGCGTCGAGCAGAAAGATGCAAAAGGGCCCCACGCAGCACTCGTCGAGTGTGGAGGAGTGAGCTTCGTTGCGCAGGCTGCTCGGGGCTGGAGCTTCTCAGACTCCAATGCACAGCTTGGAGGGGGCCTCGGATGCTGCACGGTCAGTGCTTCGTTGTTCCCCCAAGACGGCCGCTCCCACGCTTCAGGTCGCCTCCACGGGTCTCAGCTCTGCAGGGACTGTGGATCGGGCTGTTAGAAGGCAGGCAAGCTGGGTCTTGTCGATCTCGGTCGCTCGAGTTCCGGCGGGAACTGCAACAAAGCAAACGTCGAGGTGCTGGATGGTGCCTGTTTGCACAGGGTGGTCACTCCTTGACCACAAGGGAAATTCTTCAGTCTTCCACGCGAAGTGGGATGTCGAAGGGTCCAGAGTTTCGTTTCATAAGTTTCAGTCAGGATAATCTGATGTGCAGTGGCACTGCTCCCACCTATATTCCAATTCTGGGGGCTGGATTACCTGCTAGGTCCCTCCTATGGGTAGGACCTGGGAAGGGGGTGGTTAAACCCCTTTCCCTTTGTCCAGCTTCGCGCCAAGACTGGGGCAGGAGTGCCCCAGAACCGGTTTGACTGGAATCTGCCCAGGGACACCTTGTGCGCCCCAGGCAGTGTCTAGTTTCATTCAACCCTCCCTGCTACAATCCACTATCTCCTGTCTGGGGTGGTGTGACACCTCCCTGTGACAGGAAACCCTTTGTCCAGGCGTCCTCTGCCGAGTTTCGGTCAGCAGCAGGAGGCCAGACATGTGTCTGTGGCAGCAGCGTCCATTTTGTGATGCTGGGGCTCTGGTTAGGATTAACCGCATTTTCAGTAAGTAACATGCCTTCACCCTCTAGAAGGGTGGGATGCTATCCCCATTACCAGGACTGGCAAGGGGATAGTATTCCAATGTGTATGACACCAAACACGACATGTTTTGATAAAGCCAAACCAGAGTTGCAATAACCGTAAGGATTATAATGCACTCAAGAGTATATGGTATGGCAGTATCACTGGAACAGCATTAAGGAATTGGTCCCCACGCTGCAGACAGGCTCAGCTCATGCTAGAGCACCATCTCACATAAAACCATGCACTCTGCCTCCAGGACTGTAAAGTCCTGCCATAGGAGTGACTGATAGGTATAGATGTGTCCAGATATAGGTTTAGACATAGGTATACTACATCTAAGCAAGGGGTGAGTACACCACCTTGCCCCAGCTGTGGGAACAGCCAGTTGTTTCGATTTAAGTACCAGCCAGGGGTGGCAAAAGATATGCTGCAGCCCCTGGTAGGCCTTTGATGCACCTATGCCCTTGGCACCTAGTGTGCACTGGATAGGGGCTGACAAGGTGTCCAGTACCAAATTGGTTATGTACCTATAGTACATGGAGTCCATTTAAAGAGAGAGCAGATAGCCTGGGGCCCTGATTAGCAGGATCCCAGGCCAACTAAGTAAAAAACCAGCTAAACACAAGGCAAAAAAATCTGGGTAACCATAGTCAGGTATCCACCTTCCTACAGGTGGGCACCTGTGTGCACACATCAAAACCTTCCCACGGAGGTGGGCACCTGTGTGCACACATCAAAACCCTCCCAAGGAGGTGGGCACCTGTGTGCACACATCAAAGCCTTCCCAAAGAGGTGGGCGCATGTGTGCACACATCAAAACCTTCCCAAGGAGGCGGGCACCTGTGTGCACACGTCAAAACCCAAAACCTTCCCAAAGAGGTGGGCACCTGTGTGCACACCTCAAAACCTTCCCAAATAGGTGGGCACCTGTGTGCACACCTCAAAACCTTCCCAAAAGAGGCGGGCACCTGTGTGCACACATCAAAACCTTCCCAAGGAGGTGGGCACCTGTGTGCACACATCAAAGCCTTCCCAAGGAGGTGGGCACCTGTATGCACACATCAAAACCTTCCCACGGAGGTGGGCACATGTATGCACACATCAAAACCTTCCCAAAGAGGCGGGCACCTGTGTGCACACATCAAAGCCTTCCCAAGAAGGTGGGCACTTGTGCGCACACATCAAAACCTTCCCAAGGAGGTGGGCACCTGTGCACACACATCAAAACCCAAAACCTTCCCAAGGAGGTGGGCACCTGTGTGCACACATCAAAACCCAAAACCTTCCCAAGGAGGTGGGCACCTGTGTGCACACATCAAATCCCAAAACCTTCCCAAAGAGGTGGGCACATGTGTGCACACATCAAAACCTTCCCAAAGAGGTGGGCACCTGTGTGCACACCTCAAAACCTTCCCAAATAGGTGGGCACCTGTGTGCACACCTCAAAACCTTCCCAAAGAGGCGGGCATCTGTGTGCACACATCAAAACCTTCCCAAGGAGGTGGGCACCTGTGTGCACACATCAAAACCTTCCCAAGGAGGTGGGCACCTGTGTGCACACATCAAAACCTTCCCAAAGAGGTGGGCACCTGTGTGCACACATCAAAACCTTCCCAAAGAGGTGGGCACCTGTGTGCACATCAAAGCCTTCCCAGAGAGGTGGGTACCTGTGTGCACACATCAAAACCTTCCCAAAGAGGTGGGCACCTGTGAAACCTTCAAGGAGGTGGGCACCTGTTCGCCTGTCAAGAGTAGAGTTACTTCGAGTGCTGCTGTGTGGTTCCTAATAACAATGACCTACTAGGTAACGGCGACTTCTCAAAATGTGGAAAACCCAAGAACCAACTCGCACAACAGGTCTCCGAAGTTCAAGTTCAAGTTCACGTTCAAGAATTTGTATAGCGCACTACTCACACAGAGGGTCTCAAGGCGCTTGAGGGAGGGGGTGCATTATTTATCGAATAGCCAGGTTTTAAGTTCCTTTCTGAAGGAGATGTGGTTCTGTGTAAGGCGGAGGTAAGTGGGGAGAGAATTCCAGGTCTTGGCCGCCAAGTAGGAGAAGGATCTTCCTCCCATGGTGGATCTGTGGATGCGCGAAACTGCGGCGAGGGCTTGATTGGAGGATCTTAGTTGGCGGGTGGGTGTGTAGAAGGACAGTCGTGTGTTGAGGCATTCGGGTCCTAGTTTGTAAAGGGCCTTGTGTGCGTGGGTGAGGAGACAGAATGTTATTCTCTTGTTGACGGGAAGCCAGTGGAGGTCTTTTAGGTGACCGGTAATGTGAGCTTGGCGAGGGATGTCCAATATGAGTCTGGCTGATGCGTTTTGGATGCGTTGGAGTTTTTTCTGTAATTTGGCTGTGGAGCCAGCGCGGAGGGTGTTTCCATTGTCCAGTCGGCTAGTGACCAGTGCGTTGGTGACAGTCTTTCTTGTTTCGGTGGGGATCCAACGAAAGATTTTCTTGAGCATACGAAGTACGTTGAAGCAAGAGGATGAGACGCCGTTGACTTGTCTGGTCATCGAGAGGGAGGAGTCTAGGATGAATCCTAGGTTACGAGCGTGGTCTGTGGGTATGGGTGCCGTGCCCAGGGCCGATGGCCACCATGAGTCGTCCCAGGCAGAGGGGGATGATCCTAGGATGAGGACTTCCGTTTTGTCTGAGTTGAGTTTTAGGCGACTGACTTTCATCCATTCGGCTACTTCTTTCATGCCTTCGTGAAGAATGGTTTTGGCGGTGGTAGGGTCTTTGGTGAGGGAAAGGATCAGCTGGGTGTCGTCAGCGTAAGAGATGATGTTAAGGTTGTGTTGTTGCGCGATGGATGCGAGGGGACTCATGTAAACGTTGAAGAGGGTGGGACTGAGTGATGATCCTTGTGGTACTCCGCAGATGACTTCGGTGGCTTCTGATTTGAATGGGGGGAGTCGGACTCTCTGGGTTCTCCCGGCGAGGAACGAGATGATCCAGTCTAAGGCTTTTCCTTGAATGCCGATGTTGCTGAGGCGTTGTATGAGGGTGCTATGGCAGACTGTGTCGAAGGCGGCGGAGAGGTCGAGTAGGATGAGGGCAACAGTTTCTCCATTATCCAGAAGCGTTCGGATGTCGTCTGCCGCTGCAATGAGGGCGGTTTCGGTGCTGTGTTTGGCTCGGAAGCCGGACTGTGAGGTGTCGAGGGAGTTGTTGGATTCAAGGAAGGCGGCAAGCTGGTTATTGACGGCTTTCTCATTGACTTTGGCAGGGAATGGGAGTAGGGAGATGGGACGGTAGTTCTTAAGTTCAGAGGGGTCTGCTGTGGGTTTCTTCAGGAGGGCGCTGAGTTCGGCGTGTTTCCAGCTTTCTGGAAAGGTAGCGGAGTTGAAGGAGCAGTTGATAATATCACGGAGATGGGGGGCGATGATGGAGTCTGCTTTGTTGAAGATGTGGTGGGGACAGGGGTCAGTTGGCGAACCTGAATGGATGGAGTTCATTAGGCGGATGGTGTCTTCAGTGGTGATTGGGTTCCAGGCGCTAAGGTTGTTAGAGGGCAGTTTGGGTTCGGAGGTGGGTGGAGTGGACTGTTCATTGGAAATGTTCTCAAAGCTGTTATGTATGTCGGCTATTTTGTTGTAGAAGAAAGAGGATAACGAATCGCAGAGGTCTTGGGAGGGAGTAATGTCGTTTGAGGCTGCGGTGGGGTTGGTAAATTCTTTGACGATGTTGAATAGTTCCTTGCTGTTATGGGCGTTGTTGTCGAGTCGATCCTTGAATGCTGATTTCTTGGTGGATCGGATTAGTTGGTGGTGTTTGCGGGTGGCAGTCTTGAAGGTGGTTAGGTTGTCATTGGTTGGGTTTTTTCTCCATGTTTTCTCGAGAGTACGGCATAGTTTCTTGGATTTCTTAAGGTCATCGTTGAACCAGGGGGCCTTTTTGCTACCCTGTTTGGTTTGGTGGTTTTTCAAGGGTGCTAGTTCGTCAACGCTGTGAGTGATCCATTGTATGAGTTTGGTGGCAGCTTGGTTTGGGTCCGATGAGAGGGCGGGAGCGTTTTGTTTGAGCGATGTGAGGAGTTGGTCGGTGTGGATTTTGTTCCAGTTTCTTCGCGGAATAGGTTGTGGGGGGTTGTGGGTCGAGGTGGTTTTGTAGCTGATGTGAACACAGCTGTGGTCCGTCCAGTGGAGAGCTGTGTTGTGATCGAAGGGGATGTGCTTGCTGGAGGTGAAGATTGGGTCGAGCGTATGTCCGGCTACATGGGTGGGGGTGTCAACAAGTTGTTTGAGTCCGAGGTTTGCCAGGTTGTCTAGGAGGGTGGTGGAGTTGCTGTTGTTTTTATTTTTCAGGTGGAAATTGAGGTCTCCCAGTAGAATGTAGTTCTCGGAGGTGAGGGCATGTGGGCTGATGAAGTCAGTGATGTCTTCGTTGAATTGTGTGCGGGTTCCTGGTGGTCTGTAGATGAGTGTGCCTCTAAGTGTGGTCCTGGGGTCGGTGTGGATCTGGAAGTGAAGGTGTTCGGCGTTCGCGAGGTTATCGTCGGAGCTGGTTGTGATTTGAATGGTGTTCTTGTGGACGATGGCGATGCCTCCTCCAGTTTGGTTGGTGCGGTCTGTACGGATGATCTTGAAAGTGTCCGGGATGGCTATGGCGATGTCGGGGGCTGATGATGCGTTCATCCAGGTTTCTGTAAGGAATGCGACATCTGGTGATGCAGTATCGAGTAGGTCCAAGAGTTCAGTGGCGTGTCTGTGGACCAAGCGGGTATTCAGCAGGATGCATTTCAGGTGGTTAGAGCCGGAGTTGTGTTTTGAGGGGGGAGATTTGGCGTGGGTCCTGATGCAGGCGAACTTGCAGGAGAGGCAGGCGAATGGTCCGTGGGTGTGTCCTGGGGTAGCAACGTAGCATTGTGGGGTGCGTCCGGGGTTGAGGGCTAGGAGGGTGGTGGCAGCATACGTTATGTGGGTGACCGTCTGGACTTGCTTCTTTACGGTCGCTCCCCTCGCTCACTGCCCACCCCAGAGACGCTCTCCTGCCCGACTTCCACATCGCCTGCCCTGATTGAGCTCCTAACCACCCCCACATCGCCTGCAACTAAGAGCGCTTCGACGATTACATAGCGCCTGGTATCGTTGGCTTTTTTATTTATTGCTGCCCTGCATTACGGTATTTTGGCTGATCTGTGTGTTACTGTCGGCTGTGCCTCGATTACGCGGACATTTTGTTGTGCTGTTTACTTCTGCCCCGTGTCTCCTCCCAGCTCCCGCCTCCCAGCTGACCCTCCCACGCTCCGCCCCCTCCACTATCCATTTATGACCAATGTCCCAACGCGCAGCGTCCACGCGCTGCGGCCGCGCCAAAGGTAAGCCCGTCTACGCCCGTCCGCGCCTGGACCGCACCCAGCGCCAGACCCCCTGGCCCCCGCTATCCGCACTCTGGCCGCATTAAGTATAACGGAGCCACCCTCCTAGCCCTCAACCCCGGACGCACACCCCAATGCTACGAAGCTGCCCCGGGACGTACCCACGGGCCCTTCGCCTGCCACTCCTGCAAATTTACCAGCGTCAAGACCCTTACCACAACCACTAACCCCAAACACAGCTCCGCCCCTAACCACCTGAAGTGCATCCTGCTGAACACCCGCTCGGTCCACAGACACGCCACCGAAATCTGGGATCTACTCGACGCTATATCACCAGACGTCGCCTTCCTCACCGAAACATGGATGAATGCATCATCAACACCCGATATCGCCATAGCCATCCCGGACAATTACAAGATCATCCGAAAAGACCGAACCGTCCAAACAGGAGGAGGCATCGCCATCGTCCATAAAAACACCATCAAAATCACGACCAGCTCCGACGTTAACCTTAACACCGCCGAACACCTCCACTTCCAGGTCCACACTGACCCCAGAACCACACTCAGAGGCACCCTCATCTACAGGCCTCCAGGAACACGTAAACAATTGAGCGAGGACATCACTGACTTCATCAGTCCACATGCCCTCGCCTCCGAGAACTACATCCTACTAGGAGACCTCAACTTCCACCTGGAAAAGAAAAACGACAGCAACACCACCACCCTTCTGGACAACCTGGCCAATCTCGGACTCAAACAACTTGTTGACACCCCCACCCATGCAGCCGGACATACGATAGACCAAATCTTCACTTCCAGCAAACACATCTCCTTCGATCGCACCACAGCTCTCCTTTGGACGGACCACAGTTGTGTCCACTTCAGCTACAAAACCACCTCGACCCACAACCCCCCACAACCTATTCCCAGAAGAAAATGGAACAAAATCACCACCGACCAACTCCTCACATCGCTCAACCAAAACCCACCCGCCCTCTCACCGGACCCAAACCAAGCGGCCATCAAATTCAAACAATGGATCACTCACAGCGCTGACGAATTAGCACCCTTGAAAAACCATCACACCAAACAAGACAGCAAAAAGGCCCCCTGGTTCAACGATGACCTTAAGAAATCCAAGAAACTATGCGGTACTCTCGAGAAAACATGGAGAAAAAACCCAACCACCGACAACATGACCACCTTCAAGGCAGCCACCCGCAAACACCACCAGCTGATTCGATCCACCAAGAAATCAGCATTCAAGAATCGACAACAATGCCCATAACAGCAAGGAACTATTCAACATCGTCAAAGAATTTACCAACCCCACCGCAGCCTCAAACGACATCACTCCCTCCCAAGACCTCTGCGATTCGTTATCCTCCTTCTTCTACAACAAAATTGCCGACATACATAACAGCTTCGAAAACAGTCCCAACGAACAACCCTCCCCACCCCCTCAGAACATATACCGTCCTCTAACATTCTCAACGCCTGGAACCCAATCACCACCGAAGACACCATCCGCCTAATGAATTCCATCCACTCTGGCTCGCCAACCGACCCATGTCCCCACCACATCTTCAACAAAGCAGACTCCATCATCGCACCCCATCTCCGTGATGTTATCAACTGCTCCTTCAGCTCTGCTACCTTCCCAGAAAGCTGGAAACATGCCGAAGTCAGCGCCCTCCTGAAGATACCCACAGCAGACCCCTCTGAACTCAAAAACTACCGCCCAATATCCCTCCTCCCGTTCCCGGCTAAAGTCATCGAGAAAGCCATCAATAGCCAACTCGCCGCCTTCCTCGAATACAACAACTCCCTCGATCCCTCACAGAACGGCTTTCGAGCCAAACACAGCACCGAAACCGCCCTCATCGCAGCCACAGACGACATCCGAACACTACTGGACAACGGAGAAACAGTGGCTCTCATTCTACTCGACCTCTCCGCCGCCTTCGACACAGTCTGTCATAGCACCCTCATACAACGCCTCAATAACATCAGAATACAAGGAAAAGCATTGGACTGGATCATCTCGTTCCTCGCCGGAAGAACCCAGAGAGTACGACTTCCCCCATTCAAATCAGAGGCTACCGAAGTCATTTGCGGTGTACCACAAGGATCATCACTCAGTCCCACCCTCTTCAACGTTTACATGAGTCCACTCGCATCCATCGCGCGTCAACACAACCTTAACATCATCTCCTACGCTGACGACACCCAGCTGATCCTTTCCCTCACCAAAGACCCTAACTCCGCCAAAACCAATCTTCACGAAGGCATGAAAGAAGTAGCCGAATGGATGAAAAACAGCTGCCTAAAACTTAACTCAGACAAAACGGAGGTGCTCATCCTAGGATCATCCCCCTCTGCCTGGGACGACTCATGGTGGCCTTCGGCTCTGGGCACAGCACCCATACCCACAGATCACGCACGCAACCTGGGCTTCATCCTAGATTCCTCACTCTCGATGTCCAGACAAGTCAACGCCGTCTCATCCTCCTGCTTCAACGTACTTCGTATGCTCAAAAAAATCTTCCGTTGGATCCCCTCCGAGACAAAAAAGACTGTCACCCACGCACTAGTCACGAGTAGACTGGACTACGGAAACACCCTCTACGCCGGAATTACAGCCAAATTACAGAAAAAACTCCAACGCATCCAAAACGAATCAGCGAGACTCATTTTAGACATCCCTCGCCAAAATCACATTACCGGCCACCTGGAAGACCTCCACTGGCTCCCCGTCAACAAGAATAACATTCCGTCTCCTCTCCCACGCACACAAGGTCCTCTACAAACTAGGGCCCGAATGCCTCAACTCTCGACTATCCTTCTACACACCCACCCGCCAACTAAGATCCTCCAATCAAGGCCTCGCCGCAGTTCTGCGCATCCAAAGATCCACCATGGGAGGTAGATCCTTCTCCTACTTGGCGGCCAAGACCTGGAACTCACTCCCCACCCACCTCCTCCTTACACAGAACCACACCTCCTTCAGAAAAGAACTTAAAACCTGGCTATTTGATAAATAATGAACCCCATCCCCAAGCACCTTGAGACCCTCTGGGTGAGTAGTGCGCTATATAAATTCTTGAACTTGAAATTGAACTGGAGGGCGGTTTGCGGGGGCCAGGGGGCTGGCGCTGGGCGTGGTCCAGGCGCGGACGGGCATAGACGGGCTTACCTTTGGCGCACCTTCGGCGCGACCGCTGCGCGTGGACGCTGCGCGTGGACGCTGCGCGTAGGTCCATCTGTCCTAAATGGAGAGTGGGGGGGGCGGAGGGTGGGAGGGGCAGCTGGGAGGCGGGAGCAAGGTGCAGGGAGGGTCTGGGACGGCCCAACAAACAAAACAAAATGGCAGTAACAATAACAAATACTGCGAAGGGTCCCCAAGTAGAGGAGCTATTTCAGCAATGTAGCGCTATGGGAGAAATTGATTTCAGGGCAGCAGTGGTGAAGCGCTATGCACTCAGCAGCAGGCAAGCGAAATTACACCCAGCAAATATCAGTACAAAATGCAAGGTAATGCTCAGCAGTAGAGCGAGAGATTGTCAGTGGCGAGCGTTTCAAAGCGCAACACGAGTTATAACTAAAACGGAAACAATTACGAGGCACAAAAGCATTTCAAAGCGCAGCACAGATTGAAATTAAAGCATAAACAATTGCGAGGCACAAAAGCGTTTCAAAGCGCAGCACAATTTAAAAATAAAGCGGAGACAATTACGAGGCACAAATGTGTTTCAAAGCGCAGCACAGATTGAAAATAAAGCAGAAACAATTACGAGGCACAGATCAGCAAATCAGCACGATACCAGGAGAGGAGGTGAGGGGAGCGACCGCTTCTGCAGAGAACAGGACGGCCAGGAGCAGGGTGCTGAGGTGGAATATCACCTGAGTGAGTGAATATATGAGGTCTGACACCACTCACTCATCCACCTATGCATTCCTCTTGGTGACAAGCGCCAGAGATCTCTCTGTAAGCTACATGTCACTCATGCCTTTATTGTGCATGTTCCGTGAGCGATGAACGCCTCAACTAGTCTGCGCAGAATGGAAGACACTTGCTGCCTCTGAGGGAGAGGGAAGCTTGCTTTAGGGAGGAATGGAAGGCAGTACTCTGCTGCCTTCTATGAGAGAGGGAAGCTTGCTTTTGGGAGGAATGGAAGGCAGTACTTTGCTGCCTTCTATGAGAGAGGGAAGCTTGCTTTTGCCTGGATTGGAAGGCAGTACTCTGCTGCCTTCTATGAGAGAGGGAAGCTTGCTTTTGCGAGGATTGGAAGGCAGTACTTTGCCGCCTTCTATGAGAGAGGGAAGCTTGCTTTGCTGCTACAATACTCTTCCTGTTCTGAGCAGAAACAAAGCTTCCACCACTGAGTTATAGGTATCCTTCGGTGGGGAAAGCTTGCACTGTGCTAGCTAAGCTGTCCCCTGAAAGAAGGAAGCTTTCACTGTTTATGTCCAAGGCATACTACCTTAAGGTGTTTCCAGTGCTGTTCTATCACCTTCTTGAAACAATCATTTGCAATGCAATAGGTCTTGCATTTACACGAGTTTGAGCTATTCACATTACAAAAAACAATGCCTTTTATTTTTGTTTTCGTTTTTAAAACTTAAGTAAAAGGCATTGTCATTTACAATGCCAATAGCTTAAACTCGCGTAAATGTGAGACCTATTGCATTGCAAATGCTTGTTTTTATTAACGAATGAGAGTGTTGAGCTTGGAGGGAAAAAAGTCTATAAGAAACTCGGCGGCGCCAGTAAAACACAGCACGCAGAACCGTACATGTTCCACAGTAGTAATAACGGTATAGTAACCCGCTATGTATACACACAGTTTCAATTCAATAAACTAGCCCGAGTCTCTGTCAAGCTAGGGGAAAAACAGGCTGATTGGGCGGTGTCTCCATTTGCACCTATGACCCTGCTGAGAAATCTAGAGTTGGTTGCAATGTTGGACCTTGTGCTCCTTAAATCGGGAAGAGCATATGCTGCTTGCGTTAAAACTACTTTCGAATAGGTAAGAGGCCTGTTCTTGGTGGGAAAAGCGGTTATGCCTCTGTGGGTGTGCGTGTGTGAGATTTTCTGGTGCTCATCTGCTACATAATGGAAAACTCCACATCAAGCAGGGCTGAGAGATTGGAGGGTAATGTATAATCAGTGCCGGCGCTAGGCATGGGCAGCTGCCCAGGGCCTCGCACTCAGCCCACCAGCATGGGGCCCCGCACAGATCGTGTGCCCGGTTGTTACCCTGTCTCCTTGCAATTAGGGTCCATGGGAGGGGTCACATCCCAGAGCCTCTCAGGGATGGTGTAGGGAGGCCTAGGGAAGGGAGACGCTTCCACTTGTCCCAATTGTACAGGATTTTAGTGCCCCCACAGTGTTAACTTTCAGCCCACAACCAATTCTTACACCTATCAGGCTGAAGGTGTGAGAATTGCTTGTGGGCTGGAAGTTAAAACTGTGGGGGCGCTAAAATCCTATACTATGGGCCTCTTGCAGGGTCTCTGAATGGTGTCCTTGCAAGGGGTCACTAATATAAATGAGAGGGGCCTTGCACATTCCCTTTTGGCCCAGGGCCCCACAAATCATAGAACCGGCCCTGTGTATAATAGCCTAGGATAAAAGTACAGATAACTGTCAAACAACTTTATCTAAAGCAAACCTGGAAACCATATTTACTCTATATACTGAATTTCGTTTTAAATTATGGATGTTTCGAGCGATTGCGCTTTTCAATGCAGCAGTTGCCCTGTGGCTGGACACAATGATATCTGAAGTATAATCAAACTTCTGTCCCGATAGAGACTTATCGCCAAGTACAAAGCCGGTTAATCTTCAGCCAAGGGGCTCACAGGTCCCAATTATCACACCTGCCTTATCCTGCTGTAAAAAGGCAGGGCCGATGTCAACCAAGAACCTTCAGTGTTTGCCCGGCGATAGCCGCCTCTCATACCATTCAATATTACCAAATAAAGAGGCAGGCGCTGGAGACAGGAAGGCAGGAAACAGGAGTTTATTCCGACGGAGCAGAACACGTCAAATCAGACAGGGTATCTTCTCGAGGTGCTTTAACCGCATCTCTGAGGCCTGGCTTCTTATACACAGGTTTATGGCTTTATTACATACATTGCATCCGTAATGTTTCTTTGAAGGCCAGAAAAGACATCCTCGGAATCCCCGGTCCAGGCCCGTTCCCACACACATCTACAGTACAGTTCCCACCCCGATCTCAGCATGTGGTGGTTATCGCGCAGCTGGACATTCCACTGGGAACGGGAAAGTGGGCGATCGGTCGGATCTGGAGGTGTGAGGGTATTGATTAACCCCTGCTCCTTTGATATGGGGTGAGTTCCTACTGTAGGGGCAATAAACCGCAGCTGCAAGGCTAGGTGGTGGCCTGGGAATGGTTCAGATAATGGACGAGGAGGGAGAGTTTGTCAAAAGGCCCGCTCGCGTGAGAGAGATGAAAGGAGTGTGAGGGTTCCGCACAGGATGTGGCTCTGAGGCTGGGTCGCGCTGGAGGTGCGTTTATGGCCCAGGCAGGAGAGATCGGGGGCTATCAGAGCGCGGGGGATGCTTGCGAGGCCGGTGAGGGAGGGGGAGAGACGAGCTGGCTATCAGCAGTGGGCAGAGAGGCCATGGCAATCAAAAACGGCTGCTGAAAAGGACAAGATGGCGCCGATAATGTTTATGCCGCAATCTAGATTTTAACAGTCCTCCCTTTTCAACATATCTAGCTAGCTTGTCAATTTATGTCTATCCCCATTATATTACGTATTTCGATATCATACAAAGCTTTCATGCGTTCAGCTTCGAAGTTCGGAGTCTTAGGGCAAATACAGTTAGCAAATAGTGAACACAGAGGTGGCAAGCATTGAATACCCAGGCAGAGTCCACATATTACGACGATTGGTATCAGTACGATCATGAGCAACCTCCATCCCCAGTCCTTTACAGCACTCCAGAACCAACTCCCAAGCGACCATCCTTCTTGTTCCTGATGAACTTCTGAGGAGAGTCTGTGGAGGTGTTCAATGGCCTTGTAGACTGAGGGTGAATTGTCTGGTATGTAGGTACAACAGCTGGACCCAATGATACGACATGCTCCTCCACGGTCCGCCAGAACCACGTCTAGAACAAGGCGGTTTTGAAGAGCCACCAGACGGACCGCCTGAAGCTCGGCTGTATTGTTTGTGAGGATACCAGCTGTAATGTTCATCGTTGTCTCGACTGCCTGGGATAAATGTCGAATGGCACGACTGTTCGCCATCGGACCCCAAAGTGGAACAAGTCCTTTCATTGCATCCAAGAATTGTGCTCCAGTGGAGTCGGCCTGTTCAATGTCCTTTGCTCGTCTCTGTCGGTGATGGTTTGCCGGAGCCACATAGGTTGGAGGAAGGATGAAGGCAATGTAGCAGGTACCTCCCCAGCCCTTTGGGAGCCAGGTGTAGGCTTTTGTACCACAGACGAAATACATGTTTGGAGAGGTGACAAAAGAGGGTGGGTCGGTTGAGTCCAAAGTTCTGGTGATGCGGCAAGTGCTGTGGCCCACCATTTGTGTCCCATGGCCTGTGATGCATACAAGGCCCAAGACATTGACGACAGATAGGGCCACAGTCAGGGTGGCAGCTGTTCGTTTCCGGAGGTAGGAGAAGGTGGGTCTGGCTGGATTGTTGAATATTTGCATCTCCACCATTTCTTTGGCGGGGATGTCCATGTGAACAGAGGCATTGGAGGATAGCGGGCAAAAGGGAGCAGCAGTTCTTCCGGTTTTGTTCAGCCAGACTCCATGATAAAAGTGTGACATAGTTTCGCTGGAAGTGGCATTGTCTCTGTAGCTCTCTTGCAAGAGGATCAGCCAAGCAAGGCAGGAGCCATGAACAGAGAAAGGTGAAGGGATGAAGGGGATGGAATGACCGGTGGCATGTGGTATCAACCCACAGATCCAGCAATTTGTGGCATTGGCAGCAAGGTTGTGTTGGTGCAGTAACTGTACGAAGGAGTTGTTCCAGAACTCCTTACGCCTTTCTTGGATTTGAGGTGAAAGAGACCAGGTAATGTTCTTTCATGGTGGTAGGCCGTGCAGTCGTTAGAAATGTCTTATGAGCCGGTGCGTTCTCTTCCACGATCCAGAAGGTAGTCATGAGGAGGAGGCAAAACAGAAGAGCGATAAGAAGAGCAATAGTCTTTGAGCTGTGCAACCTGTCAGTTTTCGGGTTTCTGTAGTGGGACTTCGGATGTCCGGTTGCTTCCATCATCTTTGTATCGGGCGCTTCCATCATCTTCAAGGTGCTCGGTAGTGGGCAGAACCACAAACTTCGTTGGGCTTCTCTCCTGGTAGCCTTAGTAGTGTTAGGCCACCGGTCTGAGAATTGTAACTTAGTCAGTGGTCTGCTTAGCCGAAGCTCCCTTCTTTCGTCGCAGGTTATACCCTTTTTCTGGATGGCACAGTGGGCCTTTTTCTTTTTCTCAGTCGCTTGATCGTTCTCGTTCTTTTGTCGCTCATAGTATTGGGCCATCTGAAGGATAGCTGCGGGCTTGGAGGCGCCCAACTACTCTCGCTAGTCTGTAGTTTCTGCGAGACTTCTGGTGTCAGGCCTTTCACATAGTTCTGGACAAACAAGTGATGTCCGGTTGCAGTGGTCATGTGCTGGCAGCTGTAATCGGAGAACACCGTTTCAAACCGGGAGAAGTATTCTGATACGTCTTCCTGGGGTTTCTGGCGACAGGCCGTTACTATCGACCAGTCCACCTTCCTTTCTGGGACTAGGGTTTTTAATTTCTGCACGATCTTATCTGGTAGGTCTAGAATGGCTTTCAAAGGTTTCTGTCCCGGCTCTCGCTGTTTGTCTACATCACCGATTTGTATCCAGGTATGTCCGAACAGCTCAAGGTGGTCGACTTTCCGGATTTGCTTCCACACATCAGCTGGCAGACATAGCCCAAAAAACAAATCGATATCCGCTAGGGTCATAATCGTTGAACCCAATGCGGTGGCTAATTCTGTATAGAAGGCTGTGGTGTTCTTTCGCAGATCAGGCAAGGACTTTCGGAAAGTCAGGATGTCTTGCCGATCCCATGGTTGGTAAACCCAGTTGTAAACTACCCTCCCTCTCGCATCTTGGTGGTTAATATCGTCGTGTGTTCCCTGTCCTCGTGGGGGAACCCAATAGGGAGCGGCCTCCTTTATGGGCATCATCGTGTCAATTTTTTCTACTCTGGCTTCAGTCGCTGCAGGAGTCGTGGTGTTAGTCTCTAGTTTCTGTTCCGTGAGGTGGCGGAAATCTTCAAGCGTACGCGTGAAGAGGTTCGTCACATCACACTCGCCTCCATCTCCGACATCAATTTTCCTATACAGAGTCGTTAGGTTTTCAGGGCCTTTTCCTTGGTATCGGTCTTCATAGGCATTAAGGGTATGGTAACAAAGGCGTACGACAAAGTGTCGTCTGTGGCTATTGGCATATGTATTGTACATATCCGTTACATAATCCTCACTTTCCCTTCGCACCACCAGTGTCTTTACAATCTTATCGATCCCAGCTCGTTCATCCTTACTTAATCTATTCGATCTAACAGGGTCTTTCCTCCCAGCTTCAGGATCATCTGAAGTCGCTGCTCGTGCTGCGCTGAGTACGAGGGGTTCGGTCGGCGCAGAGGCCATGAGGACCGAGGCTCCGGCACTACTCTCGCCTGTCGTTGAGGGTTGCGGGTGCTGCGCTAAGGGTTGGGAGGGGGCGTATGGAGGGGGCATGTAGATGATCGGGGGACCTAGTAGTAAATCATCATTCGTTCGCTGTTTCGAAGGTAGCTTGGGGTAAAGTGTAGAGGGTGTCCTGACGGGACACTGGCCTGATGATTCGGAATCTTGTTTTAGCTTGGTTTCCTCTCTTTCTTTTATTTCTTCCGTCAATTTGTTAGCGGCTAGGTGAGCTGCTTTGCGTAATTCCTTTTCTAATCTGACTTCATTTCTCTTTTTCCGCTGTTCTGTTTCTTTGCGCCACATGCCGAAGCTATCGAGCATAGTGGGGGTTGTCTTATTGTTATAAAGGACTGTTCCCAGCGCGTTTATTTTATCGTTATCAAAGGATCCTATCAGTGGCCACTGACTTTCCCGGTCCTTTCTCGTGTATTTATGCCACAGCTTACTATAAGCCACGGTGACTAGTCCATATTTAGTAAACATGCCCTTATTAGGGGTGCCCTCCAGTGGAGCCGGATGGCTCACCTCTAATAAGCGGTCCGGGCTGAACCAACTACCAACAAACGGGGCAGAGATAGGCCTGACGGGTTACAAAGGGGACAAAAGTCTGCACTACCTATCCTTCACTATCCGCAAAGACTAAACAGGGTATTGCGACTCTGTGCTTATTTGTGAATAGAGAATAACCCAAAGAGAACCAATTCCGAACGTTCAATGTTCGGATATACAATCAATCAAATGAGGGATAAAAATAGGCACGACGGATTACAACGGGGGCAAAAGCCTGCGTTACCTATCCTTCACTATCTGCAAAGACTAAACAGAGTATTGCGACTCTGTGCTTGTTTGTAAATAGAGAATGATCCAAAGAGAACCAATTCCGAACTATCAATGTTCGGATAAACAATCAATCAAATGAGGGATAAAAATAGGCACGACCGATTACAACGGGGGCAAAAGCCTGCGTTACCTATCCTTCACTATCTGCAAAGACTAAACAGAGTATTGCGACTCTGTGCTTGTTTGCAAATAGAGAATGATCCAAAGAGAACCAATTCCAAAACAGTAAATGCTTGGATAACAATCAATCAAATGGAGAGGGAAGCAGGCACGACGGATTATAACGGGGCAAAGGCCTGCGTTACTTACCCTTCACTATCTGCAAAGAGAGAATACTCCTATTCTTCCCTGTTTGCAGACAGAGAATCTCTCAGAAACAATCAAATGAGTAATACTAGTATTTTCAAACAATCAAACAATCAATTCGCAATTCGTCGTGTTACACGACCTTACCCGGAACGCATGGACAGTTTCTCGTCTTCCGCTTCCAGCGCCTGATCGTCCTCTATTCTCCGTAATTGCTGTGGCACTCCTTATAGTTCCCAGTCAGGACCGTAGATCACTCGAGAGAGGTCTGCTCGGAACCGGTGAAGTTCGGATGATCGGCTGCCAGACGAGGGTCTATCGGGCAGGAGCTCTTCCCGATCGTTGCAGCCGTTCACACTGTCGTCGGGACCTCTCCCACTGGATCCACGTGTCGCTGATGGGCCCCACGTTTGGGACGCCAATTGTAAAAAGGCAGGGCCGATGTCAACCAAGAACCTTCAGTGTTTGCCCGGCGATAGCCGCCTCTCATACCATTCAATATTACCAAATAAAGAGGCAGGCGCTGGAGACAGGAAGGCAGGAAACAGGAGTTTATTCCGACGGAGCAGAACACGTCAAATCAGACAACAGGGTATCTTCTGCGAGGTGCTCTAACCGCATCTCTGAGGCCTGGCTTCTTATACACAGGTTTATGGCTTTATTACATACATTGCATCCGTAATGTTTCTTTGAAGGCCAGAAAAGACATCCTCGGAATCCCCGGTCCAGGCCCGTTCCCACACACATCTACAGTACAGTTCCCACCCCGATCTCAGCATGTGGTGGTTATCGCGCAGCTGGACATTCCGCTGGGAACGGGAAAGTGGGCGATCGGTTGGATCTGGAGGTGTGAGGGTATTGATTAACCCCCGCTCCTTTGATATGGGGTGAGTTCCTACTGTAGGGGCAATAAACCGCAGCTGCAAGGCTAGGTGGTGGCCTGGGAACGGTTCAGATAATGGACGAGGAGGGAGAGTTTATCAAAAGGCCCGCTCGCGTGAGAGAGATGAAAGGAGTGTGAGGGTTCCGCACAGGATGTGGCTCTGAGGCTGGGTCGCGCTGGAGGTGCGTTTATGGCCCAGGCAGGAGAGATCGGGGGCTATCAGAGCGCAGGGGTTGCTTGCGAGGCCGGGGAGGGAGGGGGAGAGACGCGCTGGCTATCAGCAGTGGGCAGAGAGGCCATGGCAATCAAAAACGGCTGCTGAAAAGGACAAGATGGCGCCGATAATGTTTATGCCGCAATCTAGATTTTAACACTGCGGGAGGGGCTCTCGGCAGACTAGTGTCTGACACTGTGTCCTCCGCAGACGGGGAGGAGGGCGGAGCGCGATATATTAGTGTCCTGTTCTGGGGAGGAGACAGGAGGTGGTGGTGGGGTGAAAACAACCCTGTACGAAGTCTTTTTAGGGCTCGGGCCTACGTCACACACTGCGAAGCAGTGTGGACGGAGCCAAGAGTCCTATTATCAGGGTGTCCGAGAAGCAACCCAAACATTCCTGAATGCTCGTGATTTTTCGTGTTCCTTTTTTGCCATCTGCATGGCGATTGGGCCTTGCATGCCTGTCTTTTTAGAAGTCAGCACGCAATAGGGCATAGTCTGTACAGCTTCTCCACTTCCTGCATATTCCGTTCGGGCACGAGCTTGAGAAGGTCATAAATCTTCAATCACCAGCTGTCATGGCTGGCAGTAATTGAAGACAGATGCTGGGCGAGCAAGGCAGATGGTGGGCGCGCGTGCTCACGTTAGCCCCACAGAGTAAACACCATTCCTCGCACGAGCAGCACTGCGCGTTCGCCTCTCTTGCTTTATATTTTAGCTGTGTGTGTGCGCGCATGCTGGTTTCCTTTCCAGGTATTCACACTGCCCTGAGGTGCATGTGTTGGCAGTTTGAACAATGCCCTTAGCACAATTTTTTTTCAATGCTGCTTTATTGCCGTCGCACGTATTTATATATTTATTAACATGCTGGTTCTTAGTAAAGTACATGTCAAAGGCTAAGAAAAGTAGGTTATTGCACTGAACTATATCAATAATGGCAAACCCTTGGTTACAGGACATAAGGATTATTATAGTGTGAGTGCAGAGTGGTGAGTGCAGAGTGCAGAGTAGTGAGTGCAGAGTGCAGAGTAGTGAGTGCAGAGTAGTGAGTGCAGAGTAGTGAGTGCAGAGTAGTGAGTGCAGAGTAGTGAGTGCAGAGTGCTGAGTGCAGAGTGCGGAGTAGTGAGTGCTGGGTGCTGAGTAGTGAGTGCAGAGTGCTGAGTAGTGAGTGCAGAGTGCTGAGTAGTGAGTGCTGAGTAGTGAGTGCAGAGTGCTGAGTAGTGAGTGCAGAGTGCTGAGTAGTGAGTGCAGAGTGCAGAGTAGTGAGTGCAGAGTGCTGAGTAGTGAGTGCAGAGTGCTGGTGCAGAGTGCAGAGTAGTGAGTGCAGAGTGCAGAGTAGTGAGTGCAGAGTGCAGAGTATTGAGTGCAGAGTGCAGAGTAGTGAGTGCAGAGTGCAGAGTAGTGAGTGCAGAGTGCAGAGTAGTGAGTGCAGAGTAGTGAGTGCAGAGTAGTGAGTGCACAGTGAGTGTGCAGAGTAGTGAGTGCAGAGTAGTGAGTGCAGAGTAGTGAGTGCAGAGTAGTGAGTGCGGAGTAGTGAGTGCAGAGTAGTGAGTGCAGAGTAGTGAGTGCAGAGTGAGTGTGCAGAGTAGTGAGTAGTGAGTGCAGAGTGCTGAGTAGTGAGTGCAGAGTGAGTTTCCAGGGTGCAGAGTAGTGAGTGCAGAGTAGTGAGTGCAGAGGGCAGAGTAGTGAGTGCAGAGTAGTGAGTGCAGAGTAGTGAGTGCAGAGTAGTGAGTGCAGAGTAGAGTGTGCAGAGTAGTGAGTAGTGAGTGCAGAGTGCTGAGTAGTGAGTGCAGAGTGAGTTTCCAGAGTGCAGAGTAGTGAGTGCAGAGTGAGTTTCCAGAGTGCAGAGTATTGAGTGCAGAGTAGTGAGTGCAGAGTGCGGAGGGCAGAGTAGTGAGTGCAGAGTAGTGAGTGCAGAGTAGTGAGTGCAGAGTAGTGAGTGCAGAGTAGTGAGTGCAGAGTAGAGTGTGCAGAGTAGTGAGTAGTGAGTGCAGAGTGCTGAGTAGTGAGTGCAGAGTGCTGAGTAGTGAGTGCAGAGTGCTGAGTAGTGAGTGCAGAGTGCTGAGTGCAGAGTGCAGAGTAGTGAGTGCAGAGTAGTGAGTGCAGAGTAGTGAGTGCAGAGTAGTGAGTGCAGAGTAGTGAGTGCAGAGTAGTGAGTGCAGAGTGAGTTTCCAGAGTGCAGAGTAGTGAGTGCAGAGTAGTGAGTGCAGAGTAGTGAGTGCAGAGTAGTGAGTGCAGAGTGCTGAGTAGTGAGTGCAGAGTAGTGAGTGCAGAGTGAGTTTCAAGAGTGCAGAGTAGTGAGTGCAGAGTAGTGAGTGCAGAGTGAGTTTCCAGAGTGCAGAGTAGTGAGTGCAGAGTAGTGAGTGCAGAGTAGTGAGTGCAGAGTGAGTTTCCAGAGTGCAGAGTAGTGAGTGCAGAGTAGTGAGTGCAGAGTAGTGAGTGCAGAGTTGTGAGTGCAGAGTTGTGAGTGCAGAGTTGTGAGTGCAGAGTAGTGAGTGCAGAGTAGTGAGTGCAGAGTGCTGAGTAGTGAGTGCAGAGTAGTGAGTGCAGAGTGAGATCCCAGAGTGCAGAGTAGTGAGTGCAGAGTAGTGAGTGCAGAGTAGTGAGTGCAGAGTAGTGAGTGCAGAGTAGTGAGTGCAGAGTGCTGAGTAGTGAGTGCAGAGTAGTGAGTGCAGAGTGAGTTTCCAGAGTGCAGAGTAGTGAGTGCAGAGTAGTGAGTGCAGAGTGAGTTTCCAGAGTGCAGAGTAGTGAGTGCAGAGTAGTGAGTGCAGAGTAGTGAGTGCAGAGTGAGTTTCCAGAGTGCAGAGTAGTGAGTGCAGAGTAGTGAGTGCAGAGTAGTGAGTGCAGAGTTGTGAGTGCAGAGTTGTGAGTGCAGAGTTGTGAGTGCAGAGTAGTGAGTGCAGAGTAGTGAGTGCAGAGTGCTGAGTAGTGAGTGCAGAGTAGTGAGTGCAGAGTGAGATCCCAGAGTGCAGAGTAGTGAGTGCAGAGTAGTGAGTGCAGAGTAGTGAGTGCAGAGTAGTGAGTGCAGAGTGCTGAGTAGTGAGTGCAGAGTAGTGAGTGCAGAGTGAGTTTCCAGAGTGCAGAGTAGTGAGTGCAGAGTGAGTTTCCAGAGTGCAGAGTAGTGAGTGCAGAGTAGTGAGTGCAGAGTAGTGAGTGCAGAGTTGTGAGTGCAGAGTTGTGAGTGCAGAGTTGTGAGTGCAGAGTAGTGAGTGCAGAGTAGTGAGTGCAGAGTAGTGAGTGTGCAGAGTAGTGTGTGCAGAGTAGTGAGTGCAGAGTAGTGAGTGCAGAGTAGTGAGTGCAGAGTAGTGAGTAGTGAGCGCAGAGTAGTGAGTAGTGAGTGCAGAGTAGTGAGTGCAGAGTAGTGAGTAGTGAGTGCAGAGTAGTGAGTGCAGAGTAGCGAGTAGTGAGTAGCGAGTAGTGAGTGGCGAGTAGTGAGTACAGAGTAGTGAGTAGTGAGTGCAGAGTAGTGAGTAGTGAGTGCAGAGTAGTGAGTAGTGAGTGCAGAGTAGTGAGTGCAGAGTAGTGAGTGCAGAGTAGTGAGTGCAGAGTGAGTGTGCTGAGAAATGAGTTCAGAGTGAGTGTGCAGAGTAGTGAGTAGTAAGTACAGAGAGTGTGCAGAGTAGTGAGTACAGAGTGTGAGTGCCGAGTAGTGAGTGCAGAGTAGTGAGTGCAGAGTAGTGAGTAGTGAGTGTAGAGTAGTGAGTAGTGAGTGCAGAGTAGTGAGTGCAGAGTAGTGAGTAGTGAGTGCAGAGTAGTGAGTAGTGAGTGCAGAGAAGTGAGTGCAGAGTAGTAGTGCAGAGTAGTGAGTGTGCAAAGTAGTGAGTAGTGAGTGCAGAGTGAGTGTGCAGAGCAGTGAG
Source organism: Lissotriton helveticus (assembly GCF_964261635.1). NCBI lineage: Eukaryota > Metazoa > Chordata > Amphibia > Caudata > Salamandridae > Lissotriton > Lissotriton helveticus. The sequence goes on from NC_136060.1 coordinate 484,567,945, forward strand.
TAGTGAGTGCAGAGAGTGTGCAGAGTAGTGAGTACAGAGTGTGAGTGCAGAGTACTGAGTGCAGAGTAGTGAGTGCAGAGTAGTGAGTGCAGAGTAGTGAGTGCAGAGTAGTGAGTGCAGAGTGAGTGTGCAGAGTAGTGAGTAGTGAGTGCAGAGTAGTGAGTAGTGAGTGCAGAGTAGTGAGTAGTTAGTGCAGAGTAGTGAGTAGTGAGTGCAGAGTAGTGAGTGCAGAGTGAGTGTTCAGAGTGCAGAGTAGTGAGTGCAGAGTAGTGCGTGCAGAGTAGTGAGTGCAGAGTAGTGAGTGCAGAGTAGTGAGTGCAGAGTAGTGAGTGCAGAGTTGTGAGTGCAGAGTAGTGAGTGCAGAGTAGTGAGTGCAGATTAGTGAGTGCAGAGTAGCGAGTACAGAGTAGTGAGTAGTGAGTGCAGAGTAGTGAGTAGTGAGTGCAGAGAAGTGAGTGCAGAGAAGTGAGTGCAGATTAGTGAGTGCAGATTAGTGAGTGCAGAGTAGTGAGTGCAGAGTAGTGAGTGCAGAGTAGTGAGTGTAGAGTAGTGAGTGCAGAGGGAGTGTGCAGAGGGAGTGTGCAGAGTAGTGAGTGCAGAGTAGTGAGTGCAGAGTAGTGAGTGCAGAGTAGTGAGTGCAGAGTAGTAAGTGCAGAGTAGTGAGTGCAGAGTTGTGAGTGCAGAGAAGTGAGTGCAGATTAGTGAGTGCAGAGTAGTGAGTGCAGAGTAGTGAGTGCAGAGTGAGTGCAGAGTGAGTGCAGAGTAGTGAGTGCAGAGTAGTGAGTGCAGAGTAGTGAGAGCAGAGTAGTGAGAGCAGAGTAGTGAGTTTGCAGAGTAGTGAGTGCAGAGTGAGTGTGCAGAGTAGTGAGTGCAGAGTGTGAGTACAGAGTAGTGAGTAGTGAGTGCAGAGTATGAGTGCAGAGTAGTGAGTGCAGAGTGAGTGTGCAGAGTAGTGAGTAGTGAGCGCAGAGTGAGTGTGCAGAGTAGTGAGTAGTGAGTGCAGAGTGAGTGCAGAGTAGTGAGTAGTGAGTGCAGAGTAGTGAGTGCAGAGTAGTGAGTGCAGAGTAGTGAGTGCAGAGTAGTGAGTGCAGAGTAGTGAGTGCAGAGTAGTGAGTGCAGAGTGAGTGTGCAGAGTAGTGAGTAGTGAGTGCAGAGTGAGTGTGCAGAGTAGTGAGTGCAGAGTGAGTGTGCAGATTAGTGAGTAGTGAGTGGAGTGTGAGTGCAGAGAAGTGAGTGCAGAGTAGTAGTGCAGAGTAGTGAGTGTGCAAAGTAGTGAGTAGTGAGTGCAGAGTGAGTGTGCAGAGCAGTGAGTAGTGAGTGCAGAGAGTGTGCAGAGTAGTGAGTACAGAGTGTGAGTGCAGAGTAGTGAGTGCAGAGTAGTGAGTGCAGAGTAGTGAGTGCAGAGTAGTGAGTGCAGAGTAGTGAGTGCAGAGTGAGTGTGCAGAGTAGTGAGTAGTGAGTGCAGAGTAGTGAGTAGTGAGTGCAGAGTAGTGAGTAGTTAGTGCAGAGTAGTGAGTAGTGAGTGCAGAGTAGTGAGTGCAGAGTGAGTGTTCAGAGTGCAGAGTAGTGAGTGCAGAGTAGTGCGTGCAGAGTAGTGAGTGCAGAGTAGTGAGTGCAGAGTAGTGAGTGCAGAGTAGTGAGTGCAGAGTTGTGAGTGCAGAGTAGTGAGTGCAGAGTAGTGAGTGCAGATTAGTGAGTGCAGAGTAGCGAGTGCAGAGTAGTGAGTAGTGAGTGCAGAGTAGTGAGTAGTGAGTGCAGAGAAGTGAGTGCAGAGAAGTGAGTGCAGATTAGTGAGTGCAGATTAGTGAGTGCAGAGTAGTGAGTGCAGAGTAGTGAGTGCAGAGTAGTGAGTGTAGAGTAGTGAGTGCAGAGGGGGTGTGCAGAGGGAGTGTGCAGAGTAGTGAGTGCAGAGTAGTGAGTGCAGAGTAGTGAGTGCAGAGTAGTGAGTGCAGAGTAGTAAGTGCAGAGTAGTGAGTGCAGAGAAGTGAGTGCAGATTAGTGAGTGCAGAGTAGTGAGTGCAGAGTAGTGAGTGCAGAGTGAGTGCAGAGTGAGTGCAGAGTAGTGAGTGCAGAGTAGTGAGTGCAGAGTAGTGAGAGCAGAGTAGTGAGAGCAGAGTAGTGAGTTTGCAGAGTAGTGAGTGCAGAGTGAGTGTGCAGAGTAGTGAGTGCAGAGTGTGAGTGCAGAGTAGTGAGTAGTGAGTGCAGAGTATGAGTGCAGAGTAGTGAGTGCAGAGTGAGTGTGCAGAGTAGTGAGTAGTGAGCGCAGAGTGAGTGTGCAGAGTAGTGAGTAGTGAGTGCAGAGTGAGTGCAGAGTAGTGAGTAGTGAGTGCAGAGTAGTGAGTGCAGAGTAGTGAGTGCAGAGTAGTGAGTGCAGAGTAGTGAGTGCAGAGTAGTGAGTGCAGAGTAGTGAGTGCAGAGTGAGTGTGCAGAGTAGTGAGTAGTGAGTGCAGAGTGAGTGTGCAGAGTAGTGAGTGCAGAGTGAGTGTGCAGATTAGTGAGTAGTGAGTGGAGTGTGAGTGCAAAGTAGTGAGTGCAGAGTAGTGAGTGCAAAGTAGTGAGTGCAGAGTAGTGAGTAGTGAGTGCAGAGTAGTGAGTGCAGAGTAGTGAGTGCAGAGTAGTGAGTGAAGAGTAGTGAGTGTGCAGAGTGAGTGTGCAGAGTGAGTGTGCAGAGTAGTGAGTAGTGAGTGTGCAGAGTAGTGAGTAGTGAGTGCAGAGTAGTGAGTGCAGAGTGAGTGTTCAGAATGCAGAGTAGTGAGCGTGCAGGATAAGCAGTGTGTGAGCGTGCAGGGTGAACAGTGTGTGAGCGTGCAGGGTGAACAGTGTGTGAGCGTGCAGGGTGAACAGTGTGCGAGCGTGCAGGGTGAACAGTGTGCGAGTGTGCAGGGTGAACAATTCCAATCCAAACCACATAATTCCATTACACACCACATGCATACACTCCATAACACATGGCTAAAAGACGTTGCCATTTACAATGCCATTAGCTCTAACTCAAATAAATCCGAGATCTATTGCATTTCCAATGCTTTTTTTTTAAAGAAGAACTCAAGCGGTCCTGTGCTCCGTGGGAGGAGACAGTCCAGTTATGTTTGTTCCTTTACATTATGGTGCTTTAGTTTTGCAAAGACCAGGTGTAATGACAACTTTCTACGTATGTTTTGGTGCTTCCGTCAGTCACCAGGTCATTACTTACCACATCCTTTCTCAGGTTACAGAAAGACACCTCATTTCACAATACTTACCCAAGAAAGGAATAAACACTGACAACATTATAATACCATTGCTGAGGAGCTCGCAAATAACAAGAAGTCACAACACCTCCCAATCTAAGAGGGTACACAACGCATGCTCCTCCTGGCAATGTAATTTAGACATCCCTGATGGGAGGCATTTTCCCTTCCGTATCAACAATTACCCATTAGAGGGGAATGGCCCATCCCTCTGTAAGTACTTGGTAAAAAAGGGCTCAACCTTCCCTCACAAGGAATACCAACAAATAATATGCTCTAGGGTTTCTTTATTACATGATAATAGGATGACAAAAGAAAGAAATAACTAAACATCAGCAATCATCAGCACATAGATATACATAGAGCCTGAAAATAAAAGCATAGTTATATAAAGTTAGATATACATCGAACACCTCACCATAATCTTAGGCGTCCTGTCATCTGAAGAAGGGTCCATCTCTCTTTGCCTCACTGGTTGGTTCCGGACTCTCTGTTGCACACACACACGTCTGCACGTCTGCCACGTGATGTATAATCAGACCGCCAAAACACCAGACCAGCATCTCAGCTCAGCATATCAGCATCTCAGAATCTCAGCATCTCAGAAGCTCTCTCTGCTTGCATCTCTGAATCTCTCTGAATCTCTGAATCTCTCCCTCTGTCGGACCCCCTTTCTCTAATATAGAATGCAGCTCTCCATCAAAGTTTCTCGCTAACTCCGCCCACAGTTCTCACTGGATTCCTGTACCACCTCGTACCAAGAGCACAACAAGCAGCTGGCCAAGCGTTTTGCTCTGACTTGGCACGAAGAGAGCACATTCCACCAGATAAGAACCGGTTCTGTCTGGTTCACTACTGGTGGACAACACATGTAATCTCCAATATCACCTCTCACCTACAGAGGCTCAGAAGATGGCTGCAGTTTAGAATATGGAGTTGCTCAAGCATAGGCCTCTACTACTTGGAAAGCAGAATGCTATTATACCACGTCAAAGCCAATAGGCTAAAGTCATAATTCACCTAACTCAAATAACACTATGCCCTTAATCCCACAGTATCCCCTATGGAGCACATGTGTGCACCATCACCAACAACTCTGCACCTCGACATCCCATACCTTCTATTCTTTGGCAAGATTATTGTAATGCAAGACCATCCTACATTACTGCTAAAGGAACATAGCACACTAAAGTCAGTACACAATGGTGGTGATCGAGGGTCATCACAGATCATCAGACCACTAAAGTGGCTCATTCACTACACCAGGACAAATAACCAGTGCAAGTACTTGGAAATTTGAAGGGGCTCGTGCGCCAGCTCTATTTGCCCCGCCCACCGCAGCTGCTGAATGTACCGAGTGGTAACACAGAATAAACAAGCCACTTAGCTGGCGGAAATAAACGAGCGCGGTGACCCTGAAGCGGGCGCCGTGCTCATTCTTAACTATAAAATAAATAAATAAGTAAACCGAGCACAGTGTCCCTGAAGCGGGACCCATGCTCAGCAGCGTTGCAAATACAAAACAAGCACAGCCGAAGTGGACCACGCTAAAAATAAAAATAAAAGAGTGCTTACAGACTTATGAAGGAGACCAGGGCTCGAGTCGGGGTACCACACGGGTGGGCGGCGTCCCCCCACTTATTTTAATGGGTGGACGCCGTCCCCCCTGCCAAACAGCTGGACTTTACTCTTTGGCCTCTCTGGGCGAGATCGAAGCTCGCAGCACGCTGCTCACGCGCTGGCTTCTCAAATGCAATCGCATCTAAGGGGTGCGCGAGGCGAGGCAATGAGCCAGATGGTGCAAGCCACCTTTCGTGACATCACTTCCTGTCGTGACGTCACTTCCGCTGACAGCATCCCCCCACTTCTTTTTTTACGACTTGTGCCCTGAAGGAGACTGTGTAACACCTCAAGTAAATGATCCAACACGGATGGGCGGGGCCAAAAGGAGATAAGGCTGTAACAAGGAGGGACTAAGAAGCCTCATTTACAATCGAAAGCCATTGTTTAGCATGGACGATGACGCAAGCCAATGGAAACAAGGGACGGGGGTTGTAGTGGGCGTCAGATTCTCGGCGCAAACTGTCCCGTTCTCAGCCGCAAAGAGCCCAAAACCTCATGATTTCTCAGTTTCTTGGTGGCAGAGGAGTGTACTCTGGTGCCAGCCAAGAGTCCCGGACCTGAGGAGGCACCACGTGGGGATAAGGGACACTCTAGGAGAGGCCACCGGGGCTCAGGCAGCTGGTCAGCTGAGCAGTTGCAGGGAGGCCTCAGGAGATTGTTTTGACCCTGTAGCTCAGAACAGGAGGCTAGTCAGCTAGCTCTTCGAGCCACTCTGGTGGCCCTGGGTCCAGGCTTCCTTCCTCAGGCAGTCCTTCCAGGAGTAGGGCAGTCCTTCTTCCGACTCTTCCACAGGTCAAGAAGGGATGCGATGAGTGGTTCAAGAGGTCCAATATTTATATCTGGTGCCAGCCTTTGAAGTTGGGAAAACTTTAGGCTACCCCACATCTGGTTCTGGAAAGTTTCTTTCTTCCCCTGCACAGGTTCCAAGCTTCAGTACACAGAGTACCATCTACTAGGGACTTACAAATAAATCTGTCAATTAGGTGTAGGCAATTGTACCATGTTTTAGGGAGAGAGTAAAAGCTCTTTAGTACTGGCTAGCAGTGGTAATACGCAGAGCCCTAAAGCCAACAGAAACACATTCAGCAAAACAGGCAGGGTGAAGGCAAAAAGATTGGGGGATTCCACGCCAAGGATGTCAGGCCTAATGACTTGCAAAACCTATGAACCAGTGACAACCAGTCTCCCGGAGGTGATGGGACAACATCTGAAGATAGAGCTGAAGGTCTGTCTCGCGCCTCAAAGCCGGCCTGCTCATAGAAGGAAAGAGGTTCCTCGCTGTGTAGGAAGACTCCCGAAAGAGAAGCCTAACCTGTTCACGGGATGAGGAACACCCAGAGGTGGCTGACGGTGAGGGAGCGAAGCCAGTAGCAACTCATGTTATGTTATGTTATGTTATGTAACATTTTTAATGCGCTCAGATGCTCCAGCAAAGGAGCGTCCTGGCGCAAGGGAAAGGCAGACACAACACAACACTAAAACCAGCACCAAAAACAGAGCACTTAAAACAGGGGGAGTTTAAAACAGAAAAGTTTTCAAGGCCCTACGGAAAGATATTAGATCATCCAGAAGACGGATTTCCAGGGGGAGCGCATTCCAGAGAACTGCAGCTTTCACTCGGAAGGAGCGTCCTCCCATCCGGCTGAGTCTGAACCGAGGCACAACCACCAAGGATTGTCCAAGGGAGCGAAGTGAGCGAGTTGGCACATAAGGAGAAATCAAATTATTAAGTAGCAAAGGTGCCGACTCACGAAGAATTTTAAAAACCATGCTGAGGGCTTTAAATTGGATTCGCTTATTCATCGGGAGCCAATGTAGGGACCGCAGAGTGTTGGAGGTAGGGCAAGCCCGAGGCAAGCCGACCACCGCCCTAGCCGCAGCATTCTGGACTCGCTGTAAACGGAGAATCTCAGCTTGGTTCACTCCTAAAAGGAGTGAACTAGCATAGTCCAGGCGAGAAATAATCATCGCTTGAATGACCAGCTGTCTTGTAGGAGCATCGAAGAATTTGAGCAGGGGTCTTAGCCCGCGTAATACTCCAAAACAGCAGGCCGCCACTCTCTTCGTGTGAGTCACAAAGCTTAACGTATGGTCAAGCCATACTCCCAAATTCCTGAGTTCCAGGACAGGGGCTGGCGCTGTTCCCAGCTCAGAAGGCCACCATCCATCTCCCCAGAGGTCCGCATCCCTTCCAACGATCATCACCTCAGTTTTTGATGCGTTCAGCTGGAGACAGTTGTTATTCATCCAGCTGGCCACCTCTCTCAGTCCACTGCGGAACCTGAGGGCATCCTTCTTGGCATCCCCGCTGATCGTAACCGCCAGCTGAGTATCGTCGGCATAGGAGACCATGGTTAGGCCCCATTGCCTGGCGACTTCAGCCAGCGGCTGCACGTACAGATTAAAAAGCGTGGGACTCAGCGAGGAGCCTTGAGGCACCCCCAGGTCCAACGGATGGAATTTGGACTGAAAGGGAGGGGTGGCAACGCAGAAGGAGCGATCACTAAGGAAGGAGCGGAACCACTGCAGAGCTGAACCACCAAGGCCAATGTCCTGCAAGCGGTGTAGAAGGATGCGATGGGAAACAGTGTCAAAGGCAGCGCTCAGGTCTAATAAAATAAGCGCTGCCGTTTGACCTGCATCCAATACAATCCGCAAGTGCTCAACCATTGCCAGAAGGGCCGTCTCGGTGCTGTGACCAGCACGGAACCCATTCTGCACGGGATCCAGGACATTAACCTGGGTCATATGCTCTGTGAGGGCCAGATTTACATGGGCCTCCATGACCTTGGCCGGCCAAGGGAGCAAAGATATCGGGCGGTAGTTTTCAGGTTTCGACGGATCCAAAGATGGTTTTTTCAGGATCGGGGAAACTACCGCTTGCTTCCACTTGGCAGGAACAAGGCCAGAAGTCAGGGAGAGGTTGATCAGAGAACACACTATTGTGCGTCCCTGGAAGGCAGCATCCCTGAAAAGGGCCGACCTTACCGGATCTGCAGGCGAGCCAGATTTGACTCGCAAGGCCCATTTCGCAAACTCCTCGTTAGAAAGAGTTGGAAGGGAATGCAGCGATGGACAATTGCTAGAGCCACTCCAAGGAATCACAGGTGGTAGTGGACTCGGAAACGCCTGGTAGATTTTTTTAACTTTGTCCAGAAAAAAAGTGGCTAATGCTTCACAGTGGGAGGTAGAGCTGTCCAACTGCGGAGGAACCCTCTTTGCCATCAGATCTTTTATGGTTTTAAAGATGGTTTTTGTGGGGTTGAGGCTGTTACAAAATTCTGCTGCGTAAAACGCCGCCCGGGCCCTACATATGGCTCGATGGTAGAGCTTAACTAGGGCCTGGTAGGCGGATTTCCTATCGGCGTCATACGTCCTGCGCCACTCCCTTTCTGCCCGTCTACAAGAGGACTTCATGGCACGCAACGCACTGTCATACCAGGGGCTGGCCTGCCGAGGTCTGGACTTACTGGAGATGATAGGTACCAGGGCATCAAGCGCCCTGGTAATCCACTTACAGAATCGATCATAGCCCGAGGTGACGTTCAGCAATGGACCCAGAGGCTCAGCACCCATGATGCAGTGAAGATCCTCCAGCCTAAGTTTATTCCAGTGGCGCCGAGGTATCCGCAGAGGAGGTGGAATAATAGGGTTGGCAGGAAGAGGAAGCCAAGCAGACACCAAGTAGTGGTCAGACCAAACCACAGGATCAACCGCCACGATCTGGACATCCAAGAGGGTCGTAAAAAACGGGTCGAGGATGTGACCAGCCACGTGTGTAGGCTGGGTGACAAGCTGGATCAGCTGCAGAGCCTCTAAGTCGGCCAAAAAACCACTGATGGCCAGAGACTCCAACCTATCGAAGTGGAGGTTGAGGTCGCCTAAGATCGAAAAATTGGCGCAGCCACTAGCCAATAGGCTCACGGCCTCCGGAAAGGCACCTCTAAAAGCTACATCGCTGCCTGGGGGGTGATAGACAACCATTCCCGACAGCGAGAACTGGGGGCTGATGGTAACTTTGAACAGCGCACTCTCGCAACCAGCAATCTGCAAGACCGTCCAGGTGCAAGTATAATCAGATTTAATGAATAAGGCAATACCTCCACCTCTCGAATGGCGATTAGATCTAAAACATAGGTAACCCAGGGGACAAGCAAGGTTGACTATGGCGTCATCAGTGTCTTGAAGCCAGGTTTCAGTTAAAGCCAGCAAATCTGGTTTCTCATCCAGGATAAGGTCCGCCACAGATAGATGGTGCTTTACTAGAGATCTGGTATTAAGATTTAAAAATCGTAGACCAGATCCCAGGCGACCAGATGCAGGAGAGACACCGGGACGAACTCGTGGAGCAGGGGAGGAGGCAAGCTCGCGAATACCTCCAGGCCGATCAAGCGACCACCCATTACAAACACATTGACACGGGCCACATAGCGGGTGGGATAGTGCGGCCGAGCAACGTGGGAGAGAATCCCTAATGGCTCGAAGCGAGGCACTGCAATAGACAATCATCCTGACAAATCAAGGATGAAAGCGTACAGCGATTCCACAAAGTAAAACCCCCAGCGTCCCGCGCGTCCTTAGCGCGGACGGGCGCAGACGGGCAGACTCTGGCTCGACTCCGGCGCGAGTCAGGCGTGACCGCTGCGCGTCACCGCTGCGCGACCGGAGTGAGCATTAAGTAGCAGCTCACCTGTGCTGCAGAAGCGCTAGAGCGCTCAGACAAAAGGCGGAGGGAGGCAGAGACCACCCCAAGATGGCGACCAGGCGCCACGAGGAAGCTGCCAAAAAGACGGTAGGCTCCGCGCTAAGCGCGGTGGGGGCACTCTTTAAAATGCAAGTATGTGGGCAGAATAATTGTGCAGTTAAAATCAAGGCTCACCAAGGAAAAATAAACAATATGAAAAACGAGCGTTTTAAAATGCTAATATCAAGCGCAGCACGCTTAAATGAATGCCAAGCACAGCGCGCATGCAGGCGCCTTTCCCAAGAAGGAACAATGGGAGAGCTCGCCTTAAGTAGCAGCTCACCTGTGCTGCAGAAGCGCTAGAGCGCTCAGACAAAAGGCGGAGGGAGGCAGAGACCACCCCAAGATGGCGACCAGGCGCCACGAGGAAGCTGCCAAAAAGACGGTAGGCTCCGCGCTAAGCGCGGTGGGGGCACTCTTTAAAATGCAAGTATGTGGGCAGAATAATTGTGCAGTTAAAATCAAGGCTCACCAAGGAAAAATAAACAATATGAAAAACGAGCGTTTTAAAATGCTAATATCAAGCGCAGCACGCTTAAATGAATGCCAAGCACAGCGCGCATGCAGGCGCCTTTCCCAAGAAGGAACAATGGGAGAGCTCGCCTTAAGTAGCAGCTCACCTGTGCTGCAGAAGCGCTAGAGCGCTCAGACAAAAGGCGGAGGGAGGCAGAGACCACCCCAAGATGGCGACCAGGCGCCACGAGGAAGCTGCCAAAAAGACGGTAGGCTCCGCGCTACGCGCGGTGGGGGCACTCTTTAAAATGCAAGTATGTGGGCAGAATAATTGTGCAGTTAAAATCAAGGCTCACCAAGGAAAAATAAACAATATGAAAAACGAGTGTTTTAAAATGCTAATATCAAGCGCAGCACGCTTAAATGAATGCCAAGCACAGCGCGCATGCAGGCGCCTTTCCCAAGAAGGAACAATGGGAGAGCTCGCCTTAAGTAGCAGCTCACCTGTGCTGCAGAAGCGCTAGAGCGCTCAGACAAAAGGCGGAGGGAGGCAGAGACCACCCCAAGATGGCGACCAGGCGCCACGAGGAAGCTGCCAAAAAGACGGTAGGCTCCGCGCTAAGCGCGGTGGGGGCACTCTTTAAAATGCAAGTATGTGGGCAGAATAATTGTGCAGTTAAAATCAAGGCTCACCAAGGAAAAATAAACAATATGAAAAACGAGCGTTTTAAAATGCTAATATCAAGCGCAGCACGCTTAAATGAATGCCAAGCACAGCGCGCATGCAGGCGCCTTTCCCAAGCTGAGGATCATGCCTTGATGTGTCCCCCTGTCTTGTAAATTACCCTAAGAATTTCACGTGTTCTCCAGCATCCTGCTGGGGGATGGAGAAACTAGTGCTGCCTCTGCCCAATGTCAAAGACGAAGACCCCTCATCCCTGCTGAAGTGGAAGCTCTTATCATCCTGGAGGCCGCAACTGTCTCCTGAGGACCAGACCTACAAATAACATATGGCAGCCCCCAGACCTCCCATGCTGATCCCACCAGCAGGTCATGGTTGGAGATGGACAGCTACCATGGACCCTGATCAACAAAGCCATTGCCGCAGAAGAGGGCCCGCAGAATGCTCGCACCGGTGACCCCCAGAGCTGCATCTTCACAGAGAAGGTAAAAGCAGGGCCTAGCTCGGAGCCGCACAACCGAGTGAGTGCGCGAGCAATAATATCCGTATGAGATAAAGACGTTTGTCCAGGTGAACTCAAGATGGTGTAAACCACTGAACTTTATTTATGCATCTAGTCTGTGGGGTAATGCAGAGTGAACTGCACTGGTGACCAATTACTGCCAAGAACCATTCCATACCAGGGACTAGAGGACTTAGCCAACCTCCTGTAAGTGAGAAGGTACCTGGAGGGGTGTGGTGCCTCACTGACTAGTGTAGATTACCCTGCAACTGAAACCTACACTGAATTGTTTAGTATTTGGTTTTGCTGTGATATTAAAGTGCCTTCTTTTACCTACTAAACCCTTGGCTGGAGAGAACATTATTGTGTCTATAGGATGACTGTTGAGTTCTGAGATTTTGCCCCCTCATACTGCCCCAGAAGTGGAAAGATTTGCTTTAATCTTACTATACATGATAGATATAAAATCATACACACAGCAAAGGTACATTTCTCTAGCCTTTGCCTCATACATAACTAATTTATTTGGTCAAAAGGTTTTTGATATTCAAGACAAACTGCTGCAAAAATGAATCCCACTAATGTAGGATTGTTTTGATCGTACTTAATCCCACCTTAAAAGAATAACTCATGTTGATAAATGTTTTCAGTCTCATTGTAAACGTTCTTGCAAAACTTCCCATTTCAATATTGTTGGACTTGGCCCTTTTGGCAGGTTCACCCCTGAACTTTTTGCCGTTATATGTGACCTGGTGTTGGTTGTCTTTGGCTTCTGCGCACTTTACCACTGTGTCCCAGTGTAAAGTGCGTGCGCACTCTGAGTTCATGTTGTGAGATAGGCCTGCCCTCCCATAGGAATGCATGGGGAATGTATGTGTCCATGGTAGTTCCTGATGCATGGGGAATGAAGGGTTGAGTTTGGTATGTGCGAACTCGTGAGATTGAATGCTGCGCGATGATGCGTGCGGCGTTAATGTGTCTAGTGTGGAAGTGCCACTTCTAGAAGCTGGCATGTCGGTGTAATAAAGGTGATTTGACTGTATGGCTTGTGATTGGCTGGAGCTGGCTGGTGTGCCTGGCTCCAGGAGTCACGATGGGTCTGCCCCGGTGGTGAATGGAGAGATCTGCATGTTGATGTGAGGGAGGGGTGCACCTGGGACCTGAATAGGGCTGGGCTTTCTCTACACAATGCTGGCTCCGCCCCCTGTGGTGTGACTGCTGTCCCTAGCCTGTCCTGTGAATGGGGAGAAGGGCTGAGCACAACAGAGTGCTTCAAAACCAGTTGCATCTGTTTTTTCCATAACCCTGCAGCCTGAGACAAAGGATTTCTGTGTATAAGAAGGGGCTATGACCCATTGCAAAATGTTCTTCCTGATCCTACCTTGAGGGGGGCCTGCTGCTGCTGGGCGCCAGGAGGACCGCCACTGGGGACTGCCTCCCTGCCTGGAGGGCCCTGTGAGCTGGCCCCTGGGCCCAGCCTTTGCCCCCCCACCTACCTTCCTGAACTTTGCCCTGAACTTTTGCGTACCTCAAGCGCCTGGGAGCACTTGGCCATTATTTCTTTACAACGCTTTGTTTTCCTCCAGGGTAGCGCTTCTGCTTTTTACTGCAGCACGGAGCTGCGATCGTCCTGCAGAGGGAGTCCCCTTTGTGCCGTCTTGTTCCCCTGACGGGTGCCCACCCCGCCAGGGACTTGGTGCTTGTTTGCGGGTGCCACCCCGCTTCCTGTGTTTCGAGCGGCTGCCTACCCCGCGTGGGTGGTGACTGGCAGCTTAATTGCGGTGCGGGAGTCCACCCCATCTCGCCAGCCGCAACAGAGATAAACCAGGATTCCCCCGCGCATCTGTTGATTTGAAATCCCTAGCGGGTGCCCACCCCGCCAGGGACTTTTGCCTCTAAACGGGAGCCTACCCCGTATCTTGCCAAGGGACTCACCGCCACCGCCCGGGCCTCATCGAGAGGCTCGTGTCACCATTGGCTAGCGCGCCCCAGAGTCTGGAGGCTCGTCTCCCGGGCCGCGCTGCCATTGATTCAAGTGGAGGCTCGTCTGAAGGGCTGCACAGTGATTGGCTGCCCAGCCAGCCTGCACCTCGAGCCAGGGGGAGCTTCCCCGAGGTGAGGCTGCACCGCCTAGGACCCTCGGCGGAAGCGGAGAGACCGGAGAGCCCCCACTGAGTCCGGGAGGCTCTCCCAAACCCCGCCGGCAGCCCGCCGCACCGCCGCAGGGAGGAGCAGGGAAGCCCAGCGGAGACGCCGCCTCCCAACAGCCGATGAGTGCGGGCTTCTCGGCGGGTCGCTCCTCTGTTAAAGGGGGCATTTGTTTGGAGCCCACGAGGCTCCACCTGATTTGGGGGCATTGTTTTAGTTAGAGCCCGAGAGGCTCCTGGTGGCATTGTGGTTTCCAGCCTGAAAGGCTCCAACGTGACTTGGGCACATTTTGTTTCAGAGCCCAAGAGGCTCCAACGTGTGCAGCATTTTGGAGCTTAGAGCATGCATGGCTCCCACATCGTGTTTAGCCGCATTCCTATAATCAGAGCCCACAAGGCTCACAGGGGCATTTCTGGCAGATAGAGCCTGAGAGGCTCCAACATCGGGGGCATTTGTGAATCTAGAGCCCACGAGGCTCCCACGGAATTAGACAGCAGTTTGTTTAGAGCCCGAGCGGCTCCACCAGCCTTGGGGCATTTTGGAGGGTAGAGCGGCCCGGTTGGCAGCGGGCCGCTCCCCCAGTGTGGCGGCATTGTTGCGTTAGAGCCCACGAGGCTCCTACCTTGTTTTTGGGCACTGTTGTTGATTAAACCCCAGAGGAGAGCCAGGAGGCACGCTGGTGCCAGGCTCAGTTTCCCCAGCTGCCCAGCACTTAGTGGGCAGCTGCTACGTTTAGGCCCTGAGAACCTTTGCGCCTTCTTCTTTGGCTGCGTGCGCAGCCAGCCCAGACATTCTGGACATTGGGCCTGTGAGCCCCTGAGAGGCCAGGTTGGCCTGGGGTCAGTGGTGTGATTTTCTGCGCAAATGTGATGACCTACCTAAAGTGATTTCTGCATCATGTCTAATGCCTTTTGCCTATACCTCTAAATGTATTTTTATGCTTAGGAGGTTGTGTTACCTAGTATAGTTATGCTAGTGAGTTAATGGGTCCCTGCGTGATATATGCCTAAGGTGGTTAGGGTTGCGTAGTGTGTACCTACCTTTTACCAGTAATTACTGGTTGTGTTCTACAAGTGCTATTTTATGCTACAATTATCCTATGTTCTAAGTGCTAATTTCTACCAAGTGCTATTCCTGACAGTGGTCCACGTGGCCCTGTCCCATGTATATAATCCCCTGTAAATATTGCCCAGTGCCAGTTGGCACAGTGTACCTGTGTGATTATGATCTAATGTGTTTATGGTAATACAAAGGCTATTTTTATAGATAACCTTGTGTGGAGTTCCTTTTGTGGGGGGCCTGGGATGTTGTTGTTGGTGGGTGTATGCACAAATACTTAACTTACATTGCCTCCGGGATCAGCCTTGCTGCTCGTGTCATGTTGCTAAGGGGGTGAGCAGGGGTTATCTTTGGAGTGTAACTTCCTTGCCCTGACTAGAGTGGTGGTTTCTGCCTGACTTTGGCGCAAGCCTCAGCCAACCAGAAATCCCATTTCTAACAAATATCTAATATTAATTGTTCTGTCATTCAACCATCTACAAGACCTTTGCGCCCAGAAAATCGAGCCCAATTGGACCCGAAAATAAAATAAAACTCTGTTGTGAAATCATCCGTGACCAGACTTTAAAGAGGTTATTATTTGCATGCTTTTTTTCTACTGAAATGAGACCACAGTCTCTTTAGATTCAATCCAGAGACACTATAAGTGGCTCCCTGATCAAGATTATCCTCCGGTATGAAAAAGAGGTCTTTAGAAACAGCTGTCTTTTAAATATCTAAATCTAAGTGTCCATGCATTTTTCCCATTAGGCCAGCATTTCTGCATGAACCCAAATAACTCATTAGTAAATGTAAATGTACATGAATTTATATAGCGCAAATGACCACTGGTTTCTAAGCGCTTGCTTAGGGAACCCGTCCTGGTATTCCCCTGTAAGATAACCGCAAGGTGAAAGCCAGGCATCCAGCCGCGAGGGGCCGTTGTGGAGGTTAAGCAAGCTATTGCCCAGAGTCGCAGAGCGTGAACCCATTAATCGAGTAGGCACCGGAGCGAGAATTGTCGAGTCCATGGACATATTAGGACTCAAGACCCTGCCGAGCCGGGAATTGAACCCTGGTCCCGGGCTGACCTCTGCTTCCAGGTCTGCCTCCTCTAACCAGTGAGCCACACTTCTCCACTTCTCTAGTAACCCTAGTACGTTTTCTATTTGCTCACCTCACTAACTTGTTGCAAGTCTTATCCCATCCACTTCAATGAGCTCCTGAACATGGCATATTTCATCCTACATAGATTTTTCTTTTCTTTGTGAACCAAGCCTAATGGTTTTTCCTCTTACATAAAACAATCCTTAAAAATTTCAATAAACCCTCTGTGATTTTCAGAAAAGACTCTTTCTCTGCATGTATAGAGTCACCTACATCATGAGAGTGAAGTAATGAAGTGTGTACTCTCCAGAGTCCAGCATTACAAGTCCCACTGCCTCAAGCCCTATACTTAAGACAACTGGTCAGTTACTATAACATTACACTGTCAGTGGAGATGCAAATAGCAAAAAACTTTACTACGCGTCTGACAGCTTGTTAAATAGCAGTGTGTGTGTGTGAGATTTGGCTGGCGGCTGGGAATTAGCACAGGAACGTCAATATTTACACAACAACTAAAAAACTAAGTACCAGAACTTTGGTACTACTTGCCAGTCAGCTGTACAAAGTACAACAAAACATAATCATTTACATGGGCGCTCGGTAACCAACCAAAAGTATGGTTTCGTTATACTGGGCCCAGATGCCAACAGGCATTGGCCAGCAGGTAGACATGCAAACAAAGGGTGAACACAATTGGCCCCTATCTCCTTATGTAAGTCAGTGCTGAAGCTGCCTTAAAATAATTTTCACCTGAACATCAAGACCTTATAGGTCTAAAAGGTTCCAATAGTCATCAAAGTGGAGAACTTCTTTTGATGGACATGGTAACAAATGCCAATCCGTTACACCAAAGGCCAAGATACTGAGACCTTAGAAGCTATATATGAATTTGTCTCTTACTCCTTAAACACTCATCCTGATTTAAACTTTTATAAAGAGGTGGCTAATGATACAGACGATCAGATCCTTTGAAAGTGAGTATAGAGGTTAGATGTTGGGCGAAATGCGGATTCAGAGATCTTTGGATGGACAATGAGACCAGGGTCATGTTGACACCGTAGATCCAGTCGAGACCATGCTTAGCTGCACAGAGGTTTGTTTGCATCCAACACAACACAGTGTTTTTGTGTAATAGTAGATTATTAAGATTTGTGGCCTAGCGTAGAACACAACAAACCCAAGAACCTTCTCTGCACTGTCCCGGGCTAGTTCCCTTCATTAAAACATCCCCCATTAGTGTCTCTACAAACTCCAGGTCAGGCCCTCTGCTCCCATCCTATGCATCCTCTCCCACACCCACCCCTTTTCACACCTTCATCAAGTCATCTTCAATACCTTCTAGATCACCCCACCCAAACCCCATATTTTTTTCTGGCCATCTCAGTCCCTCTGCCAAGCCTGCCAACCCCTGTGAGGTTGTGGTGGCCGGAAATACTGTGGCTTAGCCTCACTGAGCTACTGAGGAGTGGATGGATTTTTATGGCCAAGAATGGAGGTTGGTTGTGGGAGCATTTGAGAAGTGGATGAGAGGTTTCATCGTCATTAAAGAGGTTGGGAGTGGATGAGCTCCGACACAGGAGCTTTGAATGGCGGCCGGTGGAGGTAGAACTGACAAGATACTCTGAGGTTTAGAAGGGGGACCGAAGAGCTAGCGGACAGTCTTACCGGATTACACCTCTGGAGCCATCTTTCCTCATCGATCCTTGTCTGTCAGAATTCTAAGTAAGGCTCCCTGTTTTCCATTTTTACAGATTTTTACAGTTAAATACAGACAAAAAACAATGTGTTTTCTGTCTGCATTTATTTTTTAAAAGTGGATAAATACAGAACATTGTGCTTCTTTTAAGTGACTCTCCGTCTTTCATTGATTAGAGCCCAACAGCTGAGCAGATGGACAGCAGGGAAAATTAAAAAAACAGGATGAAATTTGTTTGAATAACAGCATGTGTCAATCTACATGTGTAGTATAATGTAGTATTTACCAGTGGATGTATTGTTATGTAATATTTGGCAGCTTAAATAGCTAAATCACGAAACAAATCAAAGTGTGCCTCTATCAGTTAAATAAATATGGAAATGTACAGTTTTACACCTTCATTTATGTGCAAAACATAAAATAAATATGAATAAATACAGATCAAATGTCCCAAAAATAAATATGGATAAATAAATACCATAAAACCGGAAGCCCTAAATATAACCCTTCCGTTGGCTCTCAAACCTTCAGGTGCCACATTAGGTCAGCCCTTATTGGTATTATGTCACAGTCACTATACCACTGCTCCGACCGCTCCCACCTTGCTGCATCTCAATGCCACCTGTGCTGGTCATCAGAGCCTCTTAGCTGGCTCACTGAAACTATCTGTTAGTCCTCTACAGACCATCTTTGCTGAACCTAATGCCCCTTGGAGATTACTTAGGTAACTTCTGTGCCAATTGTGGCATTTTCAAGCTCCATGACATCTTATACGTTGACCTGCCAGCACTCAAGTACTCACCTTTGCCAGTTTTCACTCCCCACGGCCTCTCAAGCCACAGGTCTTGCTGCCTATCACGGGTCCCTCCACCTCTTATCCGCCCCGATGAATGAACGCCTCTACTGCCCCTCAAAGATCAAATTTCCCTGACTGCGTTCACTGTGAGTGACGGGACTCTGCCCTTTCACAAGAAGCACATCCACACAAAGTAGTTCCCTTCACTGCCAGGGATACGGTGGTGCTACTTTGCTCTTTTTCTTAATGCTATGAAATGCGTATAGAAAACTTTGGGGAGGGTCTGATTTCTAACCATAGCTTTCTCCTTGGAATGTTCAGACTCTGAATCTAGCCCACCCTCTGAGAACTCACAGCCCAGCCATCTGCTGTTTTACAGACACTGGCATGGTTGTTTGAAAGACCCACGCATGCCATTACCACACATGCCTTTACATTGCATCAATTACAACGCATGCCTTTACCACCCATGTCTTTACCACAAACATTTATACCACAAATATAATACATTTTTACAGGTAAGTATAAACCCGCTATTGTGAGTGAGTGTGTGTTATTGTATATATTCACTGGAAAAAAAACAAAGTTTACAGAGAAGTTATAGCTAAGCTCAGATTTCACTTGTACAAAACCATTGAAATTCAGCAGTTCTAGTTACATGAGGTTACTATAAATTACGCCCCCACAATGCACTGCTTATGACCTCACATGTTACAGCACTCATGATATGTTCAGTGACATCACTGATGACATCCCAAATTATATCACTGATGACATCATCCAGTGATTGTCAGTGTTTTCTAAAGGTTTTAGGGTGTTAAACAAACACTAAGATGCCACAAAATGTGGATTAGTATACTTTGTGTGATACGATTTCTAAAATATATTATGTGAGTGGGTGTGTGACTGCATGTATCTGTGTGTGAGTGAGAATGTGAGTAGCTGTATGGGTGTGTGAGTGGCCAGCACCTTGAGACCCTCACAGGCGAGTAGTACGCTTTACAAATGCCTGATTGATTGTGTGAGTGGCTGTGTGGGTGATTAAGTGGGTGTGTGAGTAGCTGTATGGGTGAATAGGTTTGTGAGTAGCTGTATGAGTGAGTGGCTGTGTGAGAGACTATGGTGCATGAGTGGGCGTGCCAGTGGCTTTATGGGTGACTGAGTGAGTGGCGGTATAGGTGAGTGGCTGGGTGCTCAAGTGGCTATGTAGGTGAGTGAGTGGCTGTATTGGATAATGGGTGTGTCTGTGCGAGTGCCTGTGTGGGTGAGTGAGTAGACGTGAGGGCATGTACGGATGTGTGAATGGGCATGCAACTGGTTGTGTGAGTAGCTCTGTTGAGAGGCTGTACGGGTGAATGACCAGGAATGTGAGTAGGTGTATTGGTGGGTGAGTGAGTATCTGTATGGCTGAGTCAGTGGCTGTGTGGGCGACTGTGGGTGTGAATGGCTGTGTGAGTAGTGTACAGGTGAGTGGCTATGTGAGTACCAGTGTGGATGAGTAAGTGGGTGTGTGAGTGGCTGTATGAGAGGTTGTGTGTGAGTGGTTCTGTGGATGATGTCATCAGTGATGTAATTTGGGATGTTGTGAGTGATGTCAGCGACCATGTCCTGAGTGATGGAATATGTGAGCTCATAAGCGTGCATTGAGGGGGCGTAAGTTATAGTAAGGTCAGGAAACTTTAACTGCTACATTTCAAAGGTTTTGCCAAAGTGAAATCTGAACTTAACTAAAATGTCCGTAAAACCTTTTTTTTTCAATCAATTTCCAAGGTTTTTAAACCTCTATTTTCTAACTAGAACGTCCCTGTAACCTTTGTTTTTTGGGTAAATTTCAAAGGTTTTTAAATTTATCTCCTAACCGTAACCTGTTACCTTTGAGAGTTGGTGTTTGAGTGGCTGTATGGGCCTGTGAGTGGATGTACAACAGGCTGTCTATGGGTCAGTGAGTGGGTGTGCAAGTAGCTTTGAAGATGTGTGCATGGATTTGTGAGTCAGTGAGCGGGTGTATGAATGGCTGTATAGGTTTGTGAGTGGCTGTGTCAGTGAGCTTTTGAGTGGGTGTATGGATATGTGAGTGGGTGTATGGATATGTGAGTGGCTGTATCAGAGTGTGTGTGTCTGTGTGAGAGAGAGAGAGAGAGAGGGAGATAGAGAGAGAGAGAGAGAGAGAGAGGTTGTATGAGATTTTGGGTTGATGTGAGAGTGGTAGAATGAGTGTATGAGTGGGTATCTTAGTGTCTGTGTGGGTGTGTCAGTAGCTGTGTATCTGACTGAGCCAGAATGGAACCTCACCTGCCCCTTTATCCAACAACAGTCCACAGTTCTGCACAAAATATCTACCCAACTCGACTACTGTTTACTGGTTAATATGTAAGTGCTGCCTTGTCTCGTAAATGTCCAGTGCACATTGTACACTACAGCTGCGTAATGGACCACAAGGAAATTTCTCCTGCAGCCTTGTGTGCGTTTTGGCAATGTGATTGTTCCTCATGGGTCTTGATACAGAAATCTGTGAGAACATGAATCTTCCTATAGAGAACACACCAAGACTACAAAGAAATATGTCTCCACCAAACAAGGGTCCTTCCTCTTAACTATATGAAGTAAGGCCCACATGTACAACCATCACGCTTTGAGCCTTGCAAATTGCAATCTTCAATGATTCACAATTTGCGAGTCAAAAAACCTGATGTACAACAACTTCTCAGACACTGTTTGAGATTTCCAAATGGGTCGCCAGGGACCTTCCTCATTAGTATTCATAAGGCAGGTTTCAATTTGCAAACCAGTGGAAATGGCCGGCACTCACAAGCGATGGTGGCCTGCTGGGGTCAGCAGACCATCATGTCTGACTGCTATTTAATGAAAGCAGTAATTTTTTTCTTGGTTTTTGTTTTAAAGGCATCCCATTTTTCTTAAAGGAAAACAGGATGCATTTAAAAAAGAACAAGTTTTTTCATTTTATTTTAGGTCTCGCCTACGCAGCACGCATGCGCTGCTTAGGAGACCTTTAGCCATCGCTTTGCTATTTTTGGAAGCACACACTCGTGCTTGTGGCGGCATCCAGCTTACGGGAGCACGCAGGGGCAAGCCACAAGTGCAGTGCTTCCAAGGACAGCAGACTGCGCACGCACGCAGCACTTCCAGGCTACTTTTTAAATTTTTAGGTCTCGCTGGCGTTGCAGGGCGAAGCCCTGCCGCCAACGAGACTTATAGCTGCCTTGCTCCCTGCCAAGGGAGTCAGAGCAGTGAGCGAGCAGATACAGACCGGGGCACGAGCCGACCCAGGTCTGTGAACGCGCCGCGCTTGAAAGTGGAGCAGCTTGTGCACGTTTGTTGCACTTCAGGCGTCCCAAGCGCAGCCAGACCAATTATCCCAGCGTGAGACTTCACTTCCTCAGGCGCTGCAAGACCAATTATCCCAGCATGAGTCTCCACTTCCTCAGGCTCCAGCAACAATTATCACAGCATGAGACCCACTTATCCCAGCATGTCAACAGGCGCCTCAGGCTGCTGGAGCACTCAACTATAATTAATGCGCAGTTGAGTGCTCCAGCAGTGTGGGGCGCCTCTCGGCATGCTGTGATAATTGAGCAGGCATATTACTGGCGCCACCACCACCCTTCATTAGTCATAAAGGCTGCATAATTAGGGGGCATGCTCTATTTAAACGTGCTATTTAAAAATACAAGGGAACCCACTTGGTATGCAAGGACCAAGGGTATTTGGTATAATTATGTAACAACGGTCCTTGACAATAGAGAGATATTACTATTGAATAATTATAGGCCACAATCTGCGCTATAATGAATCAGAAGTCCAGCCGGACCTGAAATTTAATTGATAATGCGATAAACAGAATATATAAACAAACATTAGACAGTGGGACACAATCCTGCATCCACCAAGGTTAGACAGACAATTTACAATACATGAAGGGTTAAGGGAGGTTCTCAGGCAATTTTGAAAGTGAGCAGCTAATGTTTAAATTGGAATCAGTTAGCTTGGCTCATGTAGAAAAAACGCGATTTAGGCACATAATAGTGAACTGGTGTTTAGACTACATTAACAGTCGACGGCGTTTCGATCCAGTACCAATTTTGGATCATCATCAGGACAACCAATGTCTTGCCTGAATATGTGAGCCTGTAATTACAAGGGGAACAAAAGGAAACACATAATACATAGATTAGCGAGCTAACCTCTACTAAAAACAGAGCATCAGGGTATCCATGCCATACTTAAGGTGAAAAACTGCCATACGTGTAGATGAGTGTCAATTGCACAGTGACAGGCGTACCAAAAGTACAGTGCCAAACGTGTACGGCGCAAGTGCATAGAGGAGACTTGGGCTGTGAATAGACATAAGTGCATACCCGTGTCAGCCAAGTGTCAACCATTTCGATTGGATCTAATTATGAAACCAGTCGGGGGTAGGATAGTTGCATTAAAAACAGCAGGACTGATTAGTAGCTTTTACCTTAGGTTACGCTACAAGGAGGCAGCAGGTCTGTCAATTGTCTAGGGTCAGTTCTGGATTTAGGAGCGCTGGGCTTGGAGGCCTCGGGAAGGAGATATATAACATGGTCAGGAACCCACCCTGGCCGCTGTAATCGGAGAACACCGTTTTGAACCGGGAGAAGTATTCCGATACATCCTCCTGGGGTTTCTGGCGACAGGCCGTTACTATCGACCAGTCCACTTTCTTTTCTGGAATCAGGGTTTTTAATTTCTGTACAATTTTATCTGGAAGGTCTAGAATGGATTTCAAAGGCTTTTGTCCTGGTCCTCGTTGTTTATCAATGTCATCGAGTTGTGTCCAGGTATGTCCGAACAGCTCATGGTGGTCGACTTTCCGGATTTGCTTCCACACATCAGCTGGTAGACATAACCCGAAAAACAAGTCGATGTCAGCCAGGGTCATAATCATTGAACCTAGGGCTGTACCCAATTCAGTATAGAAGGCAGTGGGGTTTTTACGTAGGTCAGGCAGAGATTTCCGGAATGTCAGAATCTCTTGCCGGTGCCATGGCTGGTAGACCCAGTTGTACACTACCCTTCCTTTTGCATCTTGGTGGTTTGCATCATCGTGAGTCCCTGCACCTCGTGGAGGAACCCAGTAAGGGGCAGCCTCTCGTATTGGCATCATGGTGTTAGATTGCTCAGTTTGTGGTTCGGTCGCCACGGATGTCGTGGGTTTAGTTCCCGATTCTCGTTCAGTGAGGTGGCGGAAAACCTCAAGCGTACGCGTAAGGAGGTCCGTCACATCACACTCGCCCTCATCCCCGATATCGACCTTCCGGTACAGAGTCGTTAGGCTCTCGGGACCTTTGTCTCGATATCGGTCCTCGTATCCGTTCAAGACATGGTAACACAGTCGTACGGTAAAGTGTCGTCTGTGACTCCCTGTATACGATTTAAACATATCTGTGATGTACCCTTCATCTTCCTTCCTTTCTACCAGTGTCCTTGCTATCTTGTCGATCCCTGTTCGCTCATCTTTGCTTAGTCTGTTTGTTCTTGCAGAACCAGCTCTTCGGGTCTCAGGGTCGCCTAACGTTGTCGTTTGCGTAGTATTTGGTACAAGGGGTTCGGCCGGCACAGAGGCCATGGGGGCCGAAGCTGTGGCGCTACCCGCGTTTGTACCTGGGGTGGCGAGTGCTGTGCTAAGGGTTGGGAAGGGGCATATGGAGGGGGCATGTAGATGGTCGGAGGACCTAACAGCAGATCATCGTTGACTCGCTGTCTCGAGGGTAAATCAGGGTATAGCATGGAGGACGTTCTAACCGGACACTGGCTTGATGTTTCCCTTTCTAGTTTCTGTTTGGCTTTCTCTCTTTCCTTTATCTCTCCTTCTAGTTTCTGAGCAGCTAGGTGGGCTGCTTTTCGCAGCTCTTTTCCCAACCTACTCTCAATTTTCTTTTTACGTTGTTCAGTTTCTTTTCGCCACATGCCGAAACTATCAAGCATAGTGGGCGTTGTCTTGTTTTTACCAAGGGCTGTTTCTAGCGCATTTATTTTGTCATCATCGAACGATCCTTTCAGTGGCCACTGACTATCTCCATTCTTTTTCGTATATTTATGCCACAGCTTGTTATAGGCTATAGCGATCAATCCATGCTTCATGAACATGTCCTTATTAGGGGTGCCTTCCGGTGGAGCCGGATGGTCCATCTATAATAAGCGGTCCGGGCTAAACAGGCTACTAATCAGTGGGAAGAAGACAGACATGACGGAGCACAACGGGGACAAAAGTCAGCACTGCCTATCTTATCACTGCGTGCAAAGACTAGACAGAATATTCCTATTCTACGTTGTTTGCAGGCAGTGAACACCTCATGAACCAATATCAAATAGTCAACGTTCGGTCAATAAAAACAATTCAGTGGGGAGAATAAGTAGGCCCGCAAAGGTCTGCGTTACCTACCCTTTCACTATCTGTAAAAAGGGGAGAGGGGAGCTCTTTCCTGTTTGCAGACAGAGAATCTCCAGAAAACAGTCCGCGAACAATAGTTCAGTTTCAAATAATTAATCAGTGGGGGAGAAAGATAGGCACGACGGTTGCGTTACCTATCCTCCACTGTTTGCAAAGAGAGAGCCTGTTGTTTCTCCGTTTGCAGACAGAGGATCTCCAAATAAATTAACAAAGAGTAATACTAGTATTTTCTAAACAATTCAAATAACCATTTCGCAATTCGTCGTGTTTACACGACCTTACCCGGACCGCATGGACAGTTTCTTGTCTTCCGAATCCAGCGCCCGATCGTCCTCTTTTCTTCGTAATCCTCGCGGCACTCCTGATGGTTCCCAGTCAGGACCGTAGATCACCCGAGAGAGGTCTGTTCGGAACCAGTGAAGTTCGGATGATCGGCTGTCAGACGAGGGTCTATCGGACAGGTGCACTCCCGATCGTTGCAGTCATTCACTCTGTCGTCAGGACCTCTCCCACTGGATCCACGAGTCGCTGATGGGCCCCACGCCAAAATGATCCTGAAAAGCTGGGTAAAAGTTTCTCAGCAATCAAGCATTGGTTTCTAGAAATAGGTAGTTCAATTATAGGTAAAATACTAATACCAATAACAATCATAGTGATAATAATTTTTATGATAAGGTTGTGCTGTATCTACAAAGGTAGAGGAGATTTCAGAAACTTGATGAAGAAAAGAAATGAAGAACGATTAGCAAGAATGAGGGAAAAGAATGAGATAGAAATTGAAGAAATTATAGAAAAGGTTTTCAAAAATTCAAAAGAGAAAGAGACAAAAGTATAAATGACGTTAACAAAATGAGATTGAAACATGTTCTGCTAAATTTTCAAAAATATTGATGGTTATTTGGTGATAAAATTACCAGATGAGAGAATTGATGGAGTGAGGTGGCAAACACAACATTTTGTGTACCCCTCGCAAAGTTAATGTCCCATAACATTAATATGTACTGATTGCATGTTTTGTGAAACTAACCAACCATAGAAGTAAAGTGCACACATCATTTCATTATTACACACGGGGAGAATTAATTTGCTTGCATGAAGCAAATAAACTCAGCTAATATGTATTGTTATTGTATTGTGAATTAATGCACAGCTTGGAAAATAACCAAAACGCAATTTATATGTGCTTATTGTATTCATTTATGTGGTGGAGAGGTCGAAATGTAAGTATAAAATGCATTTATGTGGCTTATTTGCTAGGTAACAACTAACTGGGAAAAATTAGTTAGGTGTGAGGTAAACAGAACGGGGGTAAATCCAATAATTAACATGAATTTGTGTTTGTTTTTACGATAGTTCCAAAAGAGGCCTCTGAGGCCAAGGCAAAGATGGTCGCTCGGGTAAACTGCGAGCAAGAGCTGAACTGCGCAGGCGCGCCAAAATCTGAAAGTCAGAGTGAACTGCCTGTGCTCGAGGACGTTTAAGGTTGATGTCGCCCGGAACCTAGGATGAGTGCTAAACATCGACAAGTCGATGTTGAGATCATGTGAACTTTGCTTGATGTTGCCACTCAAGGAAATGGCTAGGCCAAACACTGTCCTAAAACAAAGCCCCTTTATTTTTTCGCTGACACGTTATTGAAAATGATGCTGTAATGGTGAGATGATGCTCACCCACCCGGAAATTGTCCAATGAAATTTTGAATAAGAGATGTTAGATACTTTTTAGATAGATTAAGTTAGGAAATTAGGGTATAAAACCCCCTGGATTTGACTAGAAGTGGTCGCCTTTCCAGTTTCTATCGGAGATGCTGCCCGATTGCGGACCGATTCTTGGATGTAAGAATCTTTATGGGATAAGATGAGGGTGTTAGTCAGGGTCAGAGTTGTTAGGTTGTTAGGAGAACATGAATTTGGGACTATCTGTTCTCTTCTAAACTTTAACTGAATTCTAAAAATGCGACTTTTTCTGAGCTCTAAATAAAAATGATCATTTTGAAATAAAGCTTAAGTTTTACTGAATAAAGATTTACTAATGCATAAATGTCAGACATGATAAAGTTTGTTCTGAATAAAAATTAGATAAATGAAGAAGTAAAAGCTGGTCTTGGATTCTTCCTACATGTAATTTTCATTCTAGTAAATCCATTGCCACTATGGTGGTGTGTCTGAATAATTAAAGACTGAATAAAACCATGGTAAATTGTTTTAAATCTGCAGGTGTAAATAATAAATAGTTAAATAGGTTTAGACGCTCCACAAAATGTTACAGCATTTCTCAATTGCGATTCACCAAAGCCTTGAAGCCAAGTGTAAGTGAACAGGGTAAATGTGCAGTGTTATGGGCCCCACTGATGCATGATTTGTGTGTTTTTAGGCTTTCAGGGAAATGGTGAGTATTGATTAGAAATGATTTCTGGAGTCGTGCTGTAGCATTCTCCACACCAGTGACGCACCAGTTTTCAGCACAGCTGCGTCACAGCATGACGGCTGCCAGCGCACCAGCCTTTTCAGCACCGTTCCTTTCTCTAGTGCAGTGGAGGTCACCTGCATGTTCGCTTTGCCTCAGTCTGTCGTCTCCAGGAGGCACCTCTTGAAAGCTGTGGTGAGTGGAACAAGCGTTGGTACCAGCAACCTTTGTTGTAACAAGTAAGCTTTCCTCGCTTGGTGTTTCAAGGGTTTAGTCTTTTTCATGGCTGCCTCTGACTTTTCTGCAGATTGCCTATACTTCCAAGCCTCCACTTTTTCTCTTCTCACCAGATTGTTCCAGCTATCTTGTTCTTTTGCCTATGTTCCCTCCGGTTGAGGCACTCACTCACTCTGCCGCATCAAGTTTTTCCACGTTTCTTTTGTTATTTGGCAGTCTATCTAGCACTCCATATTCTCTTGGTGGCCAAGGTCTCATGTCGGTGTGTCCTCCACGGTGATACGCACACCTTAAATCTCTTTATGTATGTTTACCCCACGGTGACGTGCACACCACCTGACATTCTGCATGTTAGATTTGGGGGTCTCTGGTTGGCACAGGTGAGTACTTGTGATAAGCAGGGACCCTATCCTCTAGTCAGGGCAAAGGACTTACTCTTTAAAATAACCCATGCTCACCCTGAAGGTTGCATGGCGCGAGCAGACAAGGCTAAACTTCAGAGCATTATGGGTTAAGCATTTATGACCACATACCGTAATTCAATGACACACCACAAATGGACACCAGTCTAGTTTGGTATAAAAAAATAAGTATCTTAATATAAGGCTTAGCACAAGACTCAAATAACGTTTGTAAAATGAATCCACAATACTAAAAAAGGTATTAAACCAGCGTTGTGGACTCCGTGGTCCGTGGCGTACACCCTGTGGTACGCGTTGAGTGACAGAACTTTTTCCGCGATGAGGAGTCCGGTTCGAATGCGTCGTCCAGAACGTGCAGGCAACACAAAGATGCTGGTGGCTCCTCTGCGAGGCAGAACCCGGCTCTGGTAGGTATCACGGTGCGAGCAGGGGGGCCTCGAGGAGCGGGGTGGTCGATGCGGGTTGCCTCCGGCATTCACGGCGTTCGAGCTGTACCTTCGGTTCGTAGCAGCTGATTCAATGTGGGCAGGTGCAGCACGAGGCAGCCGGTACGAGGCGTAGAGCCAGGCTCTCTTAGTGCGGCGCGGCCCCGGTGATCACGAGTGCTATGCGAGGCGGCTGGTACGCTTCGTGCGTACAGGCCATTCTTGGCTTCGTGAGGCACTCCGTTCGGCTTCCAGCGGTGGTGGCAGCGAGACAAGCAGTGCTGCTCGAAAAGGGGGGGAAGAGTGAGGCAGAGTGCGGACGGCCCAGCGGGATGGTGCAAGGAACGGCTCAAAGCAGAGTGGGCTCACACGGTGCGGGGCGGCCAGGCATAAGCGTCACGGCAAAGGAGGGGACGAGGCCCACTGGGGATCGCGGCTAAAACGATAAGGAAGGGCAAAGTTCCGCAGATTTGTCAGCGAAGGCAAGAGGAGTCCAATAATCCTGGGACTCCGTTCAGGGGGCAAGCTCACCCACAAGCCCTTGGAGATTGTTTGAAGCACAAGTAGCAAAAGTCTCTTTCAGTCCCTTTTCTCTCCTTTCTCAGCAAGGCACCCACTGCAGGCCAGTCCCCCAGGTCAGGGACAGTACTCCTCCTCACAGCTTCTTCCTTGTCCTTCTCGTCGATCAGAGGTTCTTCTCGGTCAAACAGGATCTGATTTCTTAGGAGCAGGGCTCCTATACTTATACTGCATTTCTATTGTTCTTTCAGGCCAGGGGGCTTTTTCCTAGTTAAGTCCAGTTTCTGAGCACTTTGTTGATAGGATGCAGGCTTCTGCTTTCAGTGTGCAGGTCAGAGACATCAGACGCTCCGCAGGAGGTGGAGCCAGCATTGTGGTGACAAGTACAGTCCAGGAGTACTCTGTTGACAGTCTTCCCTCTCTCTTTACAAGCTGCAGGGCTGAGACCTCAGATGCTGCACAGGGGTGGAGCCAGCATTGTGGTGGCAGAGCACAACCCTATTCCGAACCTAGGTGCACTCCTCCCACCCATCTGGCTGTCATCTTCCTATTCACCACCTGGCAGCCCCAGCCTGTCTCCTGGAATTCCCTAGCCCTGTTACACACAGAAACCAGACAGCAGATACACATCAGAGCAGAGGCGGGCTGAAATGGTTAGGCAAACAAATACCAACTTTCTAAAAGTGGTATTTGCAAACCCAGAACATTAAAATAAACTTTACACCCCTGTTCGCGAGCTGCGGTCATCCACCCAATCACTCCTACAAGTCCCCAGATACAGACGTAAGAAATGGGGTGGATCCAATTTTTCTGTTTTGGCACCCTCCTTTTGGAACTCCCTCCCTGACCATTTACGTTCGGCTACTCACTACCCTGCCTTTCGAAAAGAGCTCAAGACTTTTCTTTTTACCCAAGCTTTCCCAATGTAATTCCTTCCCCTCCCTGTTATTCTCTAGTCTTGTTTGTGTCACTGCTAAAGTCTGCCTCCATAGCGCCAAGAAACCGCATGGTGAACGTTGCGCTTAACAAATACTTTTTAAATTAAATTTACTAAAAGATGTATTTTATTATTCTGAGTTCAGGCATACTAAACTCGTATTTCTACCATGTTCCCTGAGTCTGTTAGGAATGTAGAATGCAACAATTCCAACAGCCGATTCTGGCCTTTGAGAGCAGGTAGCCTTACAATAGTGAAAAATGAAAATGGCTGTAGTTCACTATTAGGACATGCCACACACATCAGGGCTTGTCCTACCTTATGCTGAGAATGCACCCTGCCCTTGGGCCTGCTGTAAAAGGTCAGGCTACCAACCAGAATAAATGATCCTAAAGTATTGCCCGGTGGTGTCGCCTCTTAAACCCACAAGATATTAACCAATGAAGAGGCAGGCGCTGGAGACTGGAAGGCAGGAAACAAGGGTTTTTATTCTCTCCGGAGGAGAACACATCAGTTCGGACAGCAAGTATCGTCACGAGGTGCTCTAACCGCATCTCTGAGGCCTGGCCTCTTATACATATTTTCATGATCTTTATTGCAGGTAACATATCTTTGTAATGCTTTGAAGTATGAAAGGACATCCTCTGAATCTCCCCTTCAGGCCCGTTCCCACACACATTTACAGTTGAAGTCCCCGCCCCGGTCACAACAGGTGATGATTATCGCGCAGCTGGCCATTCCGCCGATTCAAGGAATGTGGGAGGTTTGATCGGATCTCATAGGGTGGGGGCTTTGATCAACTCGAGGGTCCTTTAATGAGGGAAGCTTCCTACTGTACGGGGGGCAATAAATAGCATCCGCAGAGCTAGGTGGCGGCCTGGGAACGAGGAAGACAAACGGGTACACAGGAAAGGGGGGTTTGTATCAAAGGGCCTGGGACCATGAAAGGAATGAAGGGAGGTGTCGCGCTGGGAACAGGATGGGGTTCCGAGGCAGAGCTGCGCTGAAGAGGGGTTTATGACCCAAGACATGTGAGAGCGGGGGGGTTGTCAGCGCGCGGGGGGATGCCTGCGAGGTCGAGGGAGAGAGAGAGACGCGCTGGCTATCAGCGAGGGGCAGGGAGGCCATGGTGCTCAAAATGGCTGCCGTTTACGCGCACGAATGGGTTCAAGGAGAGCAAGATGGTGCCGATAATGTTGACATTTGCAGCCTAACCTTTAACAGTCCTCCCTTTTCAACATATCTAGCCAACTTGCCTACTCAATGTCAATCTTCATCAAATTCCTAACCTCGGCATCATATAATGCTCCCATGCGTTTGTTTCCAAAGTCCACAGTCTTAGGGCAAATACAGTTTGCACATAATGAACACAGGGGTGGTAGACATTGAATTCCTAAGCATAGACCGCATATTACAACTACAGGAATCAGGATAATGGTGAACAGTCTCCAGCCCCAGTTCTTAACCGTGTTCCAGAACCAACCACCAAGCGACCATTCTTCCTGATCCTGGTGGACTTCTGAAGAGAGTCTGTGAAGATGTTCGATGGCTTTGTACACTGAAGGTGAGTTGTCCGGTATGTATGTACAGCAGCTGGACCCAATAATGCGGCATGCTCCACCACGGTCCGCAAGAACCACATCCAGGACAAGGCGGTTCTGGAGGGCCACCAAGCGGACCGCTTGGAGTTCGGCGGTGTTGTTAGCAAAGATACCAGCTGTGATGTTCATTGTTGATTCAACAGCCTGAGTCAGATGTCGGATGGCACGGCTGTTTGCCATCGGGCCCCAGAGAGGAACAAGTCCCTTCATAGCATCGAGGAACTGCGCTCCTGTTGAGTCGGCTTGCTCAATGTCCTTGGCTCGTTTTTGCCTGTGATGATTCGCTGGGGCCACATAAGTCGGAGGAAGGACGAAGGAGATGAAACAAGTGCCCCCCCAGCCTTTGGGGAGCCAGGTGTAGGCCTTTGTGCCGCAGACGAAATACATGTTTGGGGACGACACAAAGGAAGGTGGATCCGTGGTGTCCAAAGTTCTGGTAAAACGGCAAGCACTGCGGCCCACCAGCTGTGTCCCATGCCCTTCTATGCACATGTGGCCTGTGACGTTGATGACTGACAGGGCCACAGTCAGAGTGGCAGCCGTTCGTTTCCGCAGGTAGGAGAAGGTGGGTCTGGTTGGATTGTCGAACACCTGCATTTCAATTCGTTCTTTAGCAGGGATGTCCATGTGGATTGAGTCGTTGGAGGTCTGCGGGCAGAAGTGTACTTTTGTTTTGTTTCGCCAGACCCCGTGGAAGAAGTGCGTTACGGTTTTGCCGGAGGTGGCATTGTCCTTATAGCTTTCTTGCAGGAGGATCAGCCAAGCAAGGCAGGAGCCATGAACTGAGAAGGGTGAGGGGATGAATGGTATCGAGTGTCCAGCGGCGTGGGGTAGCAACCCACAGATCCAACAGTTGGTGGCATTGGTGGCGAGATTGTGCTGGTGAAGGAGCTGTACGAAAGAGTTATTCCAAAACTCCTTTCGCCTTTCTCTGAGTTGAGGAGAGAGCGAAATCAGATAATGTTCCTTCATGGTGGTAGGCTGAGCAGTGGTCAGGAATGTTTCGTGAGCAGGTGCATTTTCTTCCACAATCCAGAGTGTGGTCATGAGGAGAAAGAAGAAAAGGATTGTGATGAAGAGTGCAATTGTCTTTGAGCTGTGGAGTCTGTCTGTTCTTGGGTTTCTGTAGTGGGTATTTCCTGTTGTCTCCATCATCTTCTTATTTGGCGCTTCCATCATCTTCTTATCTGGCGCTTCCATCATCTTCATCTTCAAGGTGCTCGGTAGTGGGCAGAACCACAGACTTAGTTTAGCTTCTCTCCAGGCAACCCTTGATTGCTTTGGGTCACCGTTCTGAGATTCAACTTAGTTCGTGGTCTACTTAGCCGAAGCTCCCTTCTTTCGACGCAGGAAATACCCTTCTCTGGATGGCACCGTGGGATCAGAGAATTTTGAAAGTTCAAGTGCCTCGGTGTCAGGATAGCAGTTTAGCGACGGTCGGTCTTTGTTCAGGAGCTCTTCTTGGTCGTCGATGTTTTCTGTCGTGGCCAGGGTCGGGGAGACCTTCTTACAGTGGTGTGCGTGCAGCCAGTGCCGTTTCCCCTCCACACGAAGAGCCGTCCGGGTGGTGATCAACACTTGCCAGGGGCCCGTCCACTGGGGTTCCAAACTCTTCGACCGCTGAAAGTTCCGGATCAACACGAAATCCCCAGGTTGGATGGCGTGACCCGGACCCCTGGAAGCATCGGGGATGGCCTGCTGCACCTGCTGATGAATGACAGACAGAGTTTCAGTCAATTTATACAGATAATCAGACATTAGGACGTCCGGGACGTCATGAATGGAAGTTGGTTTCGGTGCAGACCAGATGCTCATGGGTCGACCGAAAACAACTTCATAAGGTGTTAAGTGATGTCTGGTGGGGGTGGAACGCATCGATAGCAATGCCAGTGGGAGGGCATCTGGCCATTTCAGACCCGTGGTAGCCACTATCTTGGCCAGTTTAAGCTTTAGTGTGGCATTGTGTCGCTCAACAAGTCCAGCAGACTGGGGGTGGAAGACTGCGTGAAATTTCTGCTTAATGCCCAACCCCTTTAAGATGAACTGGATGACTTCGGCTATGAAGTGGGGGCCATTATCGCTCCATAAAATACGACAAAGGCCGTAACGGGGGAAAAACTCCATTAACAGTACTTTTGCAGTGGCCATAGCAGTGTTGTCACGGGTTGGGTATGCTTCCACCCACTTGCTAAATGCGCACACCACGACAAGTACATATTTCAGGCCTTGGCACCTATCTAGCTGGATGTAGTCCATTTGCAGGACCTCAAATGGGTGGTTTGGGACCCCAAATCCTCCCCGGGGTACTACAGTTCCTTTCCCGGGGTTGTGTTGCAGGCATATCAAGCATTGTTGGACCAGACGTTTGGCGGAATCTGTGATTTTATCATTGTGCCAAACTCTGGAGACAAGTTCAATCATGGGGGCTGATCCTATGTGGGCAGGGGAGTGTGCCATAGCCAGTATGGGAATCAGGTACGAGTCAGGTAGCAACCATTTGTTTGTGTCTCTTGTCCGCCAGCAGCCTTCATCATCTTTTAATCCCACCCGTGTCCATTCAGTCAGCTCGTGTTGTGTGCTAGCCGTTTGAATGTCTCTAATAGTGTCCCTAGCGTCAGTCCATTTTTCTGCTTGTGACCTGGTCACGTACATATGTGTTGTCCTCCTATTTTCAGCTGTCGTTCGGGCTGTGATGTCGGCTAGTGCATTTCCCTGCCCAATGATGTCTGTCACCTTTTTGTGTGCCTGGCATTTGACGACTGCAAGCTTGTTGGGGAGAAGGACAGCTTCGATCAAGGCGGAGACTAGATCCCCGTGCAAAATGGGGGTGCCGTGTGAGGTCAAGAATCCCCTTTCCCTCCAAAGGAGCCCAAAATGGTGAACCACCCCGAAGGCATACTGGCTGTCGGTGTAAATGTTCGCTGTGGTTCCTGCTGCCAGAATGCAGGCTCGTGTCAGGGCAATCAGTTCCGCTGCCTGGGAAGATCGTTGCGTGATGCGGGCTGTCTCGACTACAGTTCGAGCCGTGGTGACTGCATAGGCGGCGGAAGTGGTGCCATCGGGGAGTTTGATGCAAGAACCGTCCACCCACAGCTCCCCGTCAGGGTCAGGGAAAGCCGTGTCTCTGAGGTCAACCCTACTTCTAGTCTGTTCATCCGTAAGAGTCACGCAGTCATGTACAGGGTGCACATTGGGATCGTTCTCTGGCAAGGGTAACAGAGTTGCCGGGTTCAGTGTGGTGCATCTTTTCAGGGCGATATGGGGTGCAAGCAAAGTCAGTTCGTATCCAGTCAGTCGTGCACTCGTCAGGTGTTGCGTCTTGGTTTGGTTCAGGAGGGTGTCAACTGCATGGGGTACCAGTACCGTGAGGGAATTCGAGAGTACGATCCCCTCACTCTGTCGGATAGAGATTGCAGCAGCAGCTACAGCTCGAAGGCAGGCAGGCGCTGCTCTGGCTACAGGGTCAAGAGTGGCAGAGAAGTAAGCGCACGGCCGTTGCTTTGGGCCAATGGCCTGGGTCAGGACAGATAAAGCGCACCCCTCCCTTTCGTGAGTGTAAAGGGAGAAGGGATTTTTGTAATCAGGGGTACCTAGGACAGGGGCCGAACAAAGGGCATCTCGTAGTTCCGTGAAGGAGGTTTGACACTCGGGGGTCCAAGGGAGTGGGAAGGGGACGTCTTTACCTAGCAGAGAAAGCAGCGGTTTCACAACGAGGCTAAAGTTTGGTAACCACTGTCGGCAGAAGGAGGTGAGGCCTAGTAGGGAGCGAACCTGTTTCTGGGTCTTAGGGACAGGAGTTTCGAGAATGGTTTGGATTCGATCAGGAGTGAGTTTCCTTCCTTCTTTGGACAAAAGGTGGCCTAGGTAAGTGACCTGGGGTTGGCAGAATTGCAACTTCTTCTTGGAGACCTTGTGGCCATTTTCCGCAAGGAAGTGCAGGAGTTGAATTGTGGCTGTGACTGCTAATGGAGTGGTGTCGGCTGCTAAAAGGATGTCATCGACGTATTGCACTAACACCACTCCATCGGGTAACTGGACTTGATCCAGTTGTCTCTTGAGGGCCTGGCTGTAGATGCTAGGGCTTTCTGTGTATCCCTGGGGTGCTCGGCAGAACCTATATGAGCGGTTTTTTAGGGTGAAGCCGAAGAGATATCGGCTGTCTGGGTGGATGGGGATGGAAAAGAATGCGTTTTTGAGGTCAATGACAGTGAAGGTGGTGGCAGTAGAAGGAATCAAAGTCAGGATGGTGGTGATGTCCGAGACCACAGGGTACTGGGGTACCACCACTTTGTTGATCTCTCGAAGGTCAATGATAAAGCGGTATGCTTTCTCATCTCCCTCTCCCTGTTTCTTGATGATAGGCAAGATAGGGCTGTTGCAAATGTTGCTAACCACTTCCTCTACCACTCCTGCGTCTATCAGTGACTGGATAATCTTAACTAATGCCTTCTCGCCCTCGGGCGATATCCGATATTGTGGAAGTTTTGGGAGAGTTGCGTCTGGTCGGACAGTAATGTGCACTGGGTCAATCAACATGCGCCCTACGTCCGAATCCGCCTTGGCCCACAGATACGGAGGCAGAGTGTCAAGCAGGGATGTGTCAGCGTCGGAGATGGAAAACATGCGTCGGGGAGGGCAATGTCTAAGCAGAACGGGGTTGTCGTAAAGGAAAACTCGAACTCCGTCTTGAGAACATCTGATCGTCGCTCGGAAGTGTTTCAATAAGTCAAGTCCCATAATGGCGTCAGGGCTATTGGAGGAAAGCAAAAACGTGGTGTCAGTGGTGTTATTTTCTACGTCAAAGAGGATCGGGGCGGACAAAGGGTTAGTGGAGGGCGTTCCATCGAAACCTGTCGATGTTATAAGTGAGCCAGACAAGGGTGCCCCCGGAATCAGTCGTTTAGATAACGCACTACGTGTTGCGCCAGTGTCTACCAGAAATGGAGACTTGGTACCCAGGACCTTAGCAGTGACGTAAGGGCCTTGCTGGTCAACATAGAGCTCGACTGGATCCCTCCCTTGCCCTTGGCAGTCCTATGCAAAGTTGTGGGCGTCATCATAGTCAGATTGCTGGTATTGGTTCTGTCTGGGTCGATCAAATGTATTTGGTCTGCCTGATCTGTCGTTAGTCGTGTCATTTGGGGGCCCTCGCTGTTGTCCCTTATTTCTCGGTCCATTTGCTATGTCCTTGGGGTCTTTGTTTCTGATTATTTCCAGAAGAACTGGGCACTGGGATTTCCAATGGCCAGTTCCTTTGCAGAAAGCGCACTGGTCCTCTCTGAGGTCTGTACGTCCACTGTGGGGAGTCGAAGTACGGTCCTGGGGCTAAGGGGCGTTCGTCTGATAGTTTCCCCGGTATTGGTCTCGTCCTATAGTCACCCCTTGCAGTTGGGCCATCATCACCTTCTCTTTCAAGTCCTTCTTCTTTTTCTCTGTTGCCCTATCGTTTTCATTTTTCTGATGTTCATAATATTGGGCCATCTGGAGGATAGCCGTAGGTTTGGAGGCTGCCCAACTACTCTCGCTAGCCTGCAGTTTCTGGGAGACCTCCGATGACAGACCCTTAACATAATTCTGGACAAACAGATGGTGTCCGGTTGCAGTGGTCATGTCCTGGCCGCTGTAATCGGAGAACACCGTTTCGAACCGGGAGAAGTATTCCGATACATCCTCCTGGGGTTTCTGGCGACAGGCCGTTACTATCGACCAGTCCACTTTCTTTTCTGGAATCAGGGTTTTTAATTTCTGTACAATTTTATCTGGAAGGTCTAGAATGGATTTCAAAGGCTTTTGTCCTGGTCCTCGTTGTTTATCAATGTCATCGAGTTGTGTCCAGGTATGTCCGAACAGCTCATGGTGGTCGACTTTCCGGATTTGCTTCCACACATCAGCTGGTAGACATAACCCGAAAAACAAGTCGATGTCAGCCAGGGTCATAATCGTTGAACCTAGGGCTGTACCCAATTCAGTATAGAAGGCAGTGGGGTTTTTACGTAGGTCAGGCAGAGATTTCCGGAATGTCAGAATCTCTTGCCGGTCCCATGGCTGGTAGACCCAGTTGTACACTACCCTTCCTTTTGCATCTTGGTGGTTTGCATCATCGTGAGTCCCTGCACCTCGTGGAGGAACCCAGTAAGGGGCAGCCTCTCGTATTGGCATCATGGTGTTAGATTGCTCAGTTTGTGGTTCGGTCGCCACGGATGTCGTGGGTTTAGTTCCTGATTCTCGTTCAGTGAGGTGGCGGAAAACCTCAAGCGTACGCGTAAGGAGGTCCGTCACATCACACTCGCCCTCATCCCCGATATCGACCTTCCGGTACAGAGTCGTTAGGCTCTCGGGACCTTTGTCTCGATATCGGTCCTCGTATGCGTTCAAGACATGGTAACACAGTCGTACGGTAAAGTGTCGTCTGTGACTCCCTGTATACGATTTAAACATATCCGTGATGTACCCTTCATCTTCCTTCCTTTCTACCAGTGTCCTTGCTATCTTGTCGATCCCTGTTCGCTCATCTTTGCTTAGTCTGTTTGTTCTTGCAGAACCAGCTCTTCGGGTCTCAGGGTCGCCTAACGTTGTCGTTTGCGTAGTATTTGGTACAAGGGGTTCGGCCGGCACAGAGGCCATGGGGGCCGAAGCTGTGGCGCTACCCTCGTTTGTACCTGGGGGTGGCGAGTGCTGTGCTAAGGGTTGGGAAGGGGCATATGGAGGGGGCATGTAGATGATCGGAGGACCTAACAGCAGATCATCGTTGACTCGCTGTCTCGAGGGTAAATCAGGGTATAGCATGGAGGACGTTCTAACCGGACACTGGCTTGATGTTTCCCTTTCTAGTTTCTGTTTGGCTTTCTCTCTTTCCTTTATCTCTCCTTCTAGTTTTTCAGCAGCTAGGTCGGCTGCTTTTCGCAGCTCTTTTCCCAACCTACTCTCAATTTTCTTTTTACGTTGTTCAGTTTCTTTTCGCCACATGCCGAAACTATCAAGCATAGTGGGCGTTGTCTTGTTTTTACCAAGGGCTGTTTCTAGCGCATTTATTTTGTCATCATCGAAGGATCCTATCAGTGGCCACTGACTATCTCCATTCTTTTTCGTATATTTATGCCACAGCTTGTTATAGGCTATAGCGATCAATCCATGCTTCATGAACATGTCCTTATTAGGGGTGCCTTCCGGTGGAGCCGGAGGGTCCATCTATAATAAGCGGTCCGGGCTAAACAGGCTACTAATCAGTGGGGAGAAGACAGACATGACGGAGCACAACGGGGACAAAAGTCAGCACTGCCTATCTTATCACTGCGTGCAAAGACTAGACAGAATATTCCTATTCTACGTTGTTTGCAGGCAGTGAACACCTCATGAACCAATATCAAATAGTCAACGTTCGGTCAATAAAAACAATTCAGTGGGGAGAATAAGTAGGCCCGCAAAGGTCTGCGTTACCTACCCTTTCACTATCTGTAAAAAGGGGAGAGGGGAGCTCTTTCCTGTTTGCAGACAGAGAATCTCCAGAAAACAGTCCGCGAACAATAGTTCAGTTTCAAATAATTAATCAGTGGGGGAGAAAGATAGGCACGACGGCTGCGTTACCTATCCTCCACTGTTTGCAAAGAGAGAGCCTGTTGTTTCTCCGTTTGCAGACAGAGGATCTCCAAATAAATTAACAAAGAGTAATACTAGTATTTTCTAAACAATTCAAATAACCATTTCGCAATTCGTCGTGTTTACACGACCTTACCCGGACCGCATGGACAGTTTCTTGTCTTCCGAATCCAGCGCCCGATCGTCCTCTTTTCTTCGTAATCCTCGCGGCACTCCTGATGGTTCCCAGTCAGGACCGTAGATCACCCGAGAGAGGTCTGTTCGGAACCAGTGAAGTTCGGATGATCGGCTGTCAGACGAGGGTCTATCGGACAGGTGCACTCCCGATCGTTGCAGTCATTCACTCTGTCGTCAGGACCTCTCCCACTGGATCCACGAGTCGCTGATGGGCCCCACGCTTGGGACGCCAAA
The DNA here is from genome assembly GCF_964261635.1 of Lissotriton helveticus. Classification (NCBI taxonomy): domain Eukaryota; kingdom Metazoa; phylum Chordata; class Amphibia; order Caudata; family Salamandridae; genus Lissotriton; species Lissotriton helveticus. Next base: position 484,606,954 of record NC_136060.1, read on the forward strand.
ATGATCCTGAAAAGCTGGGTAAAAGTTTCTCAGCAATCAAGCATTGGTTTCTAGAAATAGGTAGTTCAATTATAGGTAAAATACTAATACCAATAACAATCATAGTGATAATAATTTTTATGATAAGGTTGTGCTGTATCTACAAACAATCATAGTGATAATAATTTTTATGATAAGGTTGTGCTGTATCTACAAAGGTAGAGGAGATTTCAGAAACTTGATGAAGAAAAGAAATGAAGAACGATTAGCAAAAATGAGGGAAAAGAATGAGATAGAAATGGAAGAAATTATAGAAAAGGTTTTCAAAAATTCAAAAGAGAAAGAGACAAAAGTATAAATGACGTTAACAAAATGAGATTGAAACATGTTCTGCTAAATTTTCAAAAATATTGATGGTTATTTGGTGATAAAATTACCAGATGAGAGAATTGATGGAGTGAGGTGGCAAACACAAAATTTTGTGTACCCCTCGCAAAGTTAATGTCCCATAACATTAATATGTACTGATTGCATGTTTTGTGAAACTAACCAACCATAGAAGTAAAGTGCACACATCATTTCATTATTACACACGGGGAGAATTAATTTGCTTGCATGAAGCAAATAAACTCAGCTAATATGTATTGTTATTGTATTGTGAATTAATGCACAGCTTGGAAAATAACCAAAACACAATTTATATGTGCTTATTGTATTCATTTATGTGGTGGAGAGGTCGAAATGTAAGTATAAAATGCATTTATGTGGCTTATTTGCTAGGTAACAACTAACTGGGAAAAATTAGTTAGGTGTGAGGTAAACAGAACGGGGGTAAATCCAATAATTAACATGAATTTGTGTTTGTTTTTACGATAGTTCCAAAAGAGGCCTCTGAGGCCAAGGCAAAGATGGTCGCTCGGGTAAACTGCGAGCAAGAGCTGAACTGCGCAGGCGCGCCAAAATCTGAAAGTCAGAGTGAACTGCCTGTGCTCGAGGACGTTTAAGGTTGATGTCGCCCGGAACCTAGGATGAGTGCTAAACATCGACAAGTCGATGTTGAGATCATGTGAACTTTGCTTGATGTTGCCACTCAAGGAAATGGCTAGGCCAAACACTGTCCTAAAACAAAGCCCCTTTATTTTTTCGCTGTCACGTTATTGAAAATGATGCTGTAATGGTGAGATGATGCTCACCCACCCGGAAATTGTCCAATGAAATTTTGAATAAGAGATGTTAGATACTTTTTAGATAGATTAAGTTAGGAAATTAGGGTATAAAACCCCCTGGATTTGACTAGAAGTGGTCGCCTTTCCAGTTTCTATCGGAGATGCTGCCCGATTGCGGACCGATTCTTGGATGTAAGAATCTTTATGGGATAAGATGAGGGTGTTAGTCAGGGTCAGGGTTGTTAGGTTGTTAGGAGAACATGAATTTGGGACTATCTGTTCTCTTCTAAACTTTAACTGAATTCTAAAAATGCGACTTTTTCTGAGCTCTAAATAAAAATGATCATTTTGAAATAAAGCTTAAGTTTTACTGAATAAAGATTTACTAATGCATAAATGTCAGACATGATAAAGTTTGTTCTGAATAAAAATTAGATAAATGAAGAAGTAAAAGCTGGTCTTGGATTCTTCCTACACGTAATTTTCATTCTAGTAAATCCATTGCCACTATGGTGGTGTGTCTGAATGATTAAAGACTGAATAAAACCATGGTAAATTGTTTTAAATCTGCAGGTGTAAATAATAAATAGTTAAATAGGTTTAGACGCTCCACAAAATGTTACAGCATTTCTCAATTGCGATTCACCAAAGCCTTGAAGCCAAGTGTAAGTGAACAGGGTAAATGTGCAGTGTTATGGGCCCCACTGATGCATGATTTGTGTGTTTTTAGGCTTTCAGGGAAATGGTGAGTATTGATTAGAAATGATTTCTGGAGTCGTGCTGTAGCATTCTCCACACCAGTGACGCACCAGTTTTCAGCACAGCTGCGTCACAGCATGACGGCTGCCAGCGCACCAGCCTTTTCAGCACCGTTCCTTTCTCTAGTGCAGTGGAGGTCACCTGCATGTTCGCTTTGCCTCAGTCTGTCGTCTCCAGGAGGCACCTCTTGAAAGCTGTGGTGAGTGGAACAAGCGTTGGTACCAGCAACCTTTGTTGTAACAAGTAAGCTTTCCTCGCTTGGTGTTTCAAGGGTTTAGTCTTTTTCATGGCTGCCTCTGACTTTTCTGCAGATTGCCTATACTTCCAAGCCTCCACTTTTTCTCTTCTCACCAGATTGTTCCAGCTATCTTGTTCTTTTGCCTATGTTCCCTCCGGTTGAGGCACTCACTCACTCTGCCGCATCAAGTTTTTCCACGTTTCTTTTGTTATTTGGCAGTCTATCTAGCACTCCATATTCTCTTGGTGGCCAAGGTCTCATGTCGGTGTGTCCTCCACGGTGATACGCACACCTTAAATCTCTTTATGTATGTTTACCCCACGGTGACGTGCACACCACCTGACATTCTGCATGTTAGATTTGGGGGTCTCTGGTTGGCACAGGTGAGTACTTGTGATAAGCAGGGACCCTCTCCTCTAGTCAGGGCAAAGGACTTACTCTTTAAAATAACCCATGCTCACCCTGAAGGTTGCATGGCGCGAGCAGACAAGGCTAAACTTCAGAGCATTATGGGTTAAGCATTTATGACCACATACAGTAATTCAATGACACACCACAAATGGACACCAGTCTAGTTTTGTATCAAAAAATAAGTATCTTAATATAAGGCTTAGCACAAGACTCAAATAACGTTTGTAAAATGAATCCACAATACTGAAAAAGGTATTAAACCAGCGTTGTGGACTCCATGGTCCGTGGCGTACACCCTGTGGTACGCGTTGAGTGACAGAACTTTTTCCGCGATGAGGAGTCCGGTTCGAATGCGTCGTCCGGAACGTGCAGGCAACACAAAGATGCTGGTGGCTCCTCTGCGAGGCAGAACCCGGCTCTGGTAGGTATCTCGGTGCGAGCAGGGGGGCCTCGAGGAGCGGGGTGGTCGATGCGGGTTGCCTCCGGCATTCACGGCGTTCGAGCTGTACCTTCGGTTCGTAGCAGCTGATTCAATGTGGGCAGGTGCAGCACGAGGCAGCCGGTACGAGGCGTAGAGCCAGGCTCTCTTAGTGCGGCGCGGCCCCGGTGATCACGAGTGCTATGCGAGGCGGCTGGTACGCTTCGTGCGTACAGGCCATTCTTGGCTTCGTGAGGCACTCCGTTCGGCTTCCAGCGGTGGTGGCGGCGAGACAAGCAGTGCTGCTCGAAAAGGGGGGAAGAGTGAGGCAGAGTGCGGACGGCCCAGCGGGATGGTGCAAGGAACGGCTCAAAGCAGAGTGGGCTCACACGGTGCGGGGCGGCCAGGCATAAGCGTCACGGCAAAGGAGTGGACGAGGCCCACTGGGGATCGCGGCTAAAGCGATAAGGAAGGGCAAAGTTCCGCAGATTTGTCAGCGAAGGCAAGAGGAGTCCAATAATCCTGGGACTCCGTTCAGGGGGCAAGCTCACCCACAAGCCCTTGGAGATTGTTTGAAGCACAAGTAGCAAAAGTCTCTTTCAGTCCCTTTTCTCTCCTTTCTCAGCAAGGCACCCACTGCAGGCCAGTCCAACAGGTCAGGGACAGTACTCCTCCTCACAGCTTCTTCCTTGTCCTTCTCGTCGATCAGAGGTTCTTCTCGGTCAAACAGGATCTGATTTCTTAGGAGCAGGGCTCCTATACTTATATTGCATTTCTATTGTTCTTTCAGGCCAGGGGGCTTTTTCCTAGTTAAGTCCAGTTTCTGAGCACTTTGTTGATAGGATGCAGGCTTCTGCTTTCAGTGTGCAGGTCAGAGACATCAGACGCTCCGCAGGAGGTGGAGCCAGCATTGTGGTGACAAGTACAGTCCAGGAGTACTCTGTTGACAGTCTTCCCTCTCTCTTTACAAGCTGCAGGGCTGAGACCTCAGATGCTGCACAGGGGTGGAGCCAGCATTGTGGTGGCAGAGCACAACCCTATTCCGAACCTAGGTGCACTCCTCCCACCCATCTGGCTGTCATCTTCCTATTCACCACCTGGCAGCCCCAGCCTGTCTCCTGGAATTCCCTAGCCCTGTTACACACAGAAACCAGACAGCAGATACACATCAGAGCAGAGGCGGGCTGAAATGGTTAGGCAAACAAATACCAACTTTCTAAAAGTGGTATTTGCAAACCCAGAACATTAAAATAAACTTTACTAAAAGATGTATTTTATTATTCTGAGTTCAGGCATACTAAACTCGTATTTCTACCATGTTCCCTGAGTCTGTTAGGAATGTAGAATGCAACAATTCCAACAGCCGATTCTGGCCTTTGAGAGCAGGTAGCCTTACAATAGTGAAAATGAATATGGCTGTAGTTCACTATTAGGACATGCCACACACATCAGGGCTTGTCCTACCTTATGCTGAGAATGCACCCTGCCCTTGGGCCTACTGTAAAAGGTCAGGCTACCAACCAGAATAAATGATCCTAAAGTATTGCCCGGCGGTGTCGCCTCTTAAACCCACAAGATATTAACCAATGAAGAGGCAGGCGCTGGAGAGTGGAAGGCAGGAAACAAGGGTTTTTATTCTCTCCGGAGGAGAACACATCAGTTCGGACAGCAAGTATCGTCACGAGGTGCTCTAACCGCATCTCCGAGGCCTGGCCTCTTATACATATTTTCATGATCTTTATTGCAGGTAACATATCTTTGTAATGCTTTGAAGTATGAAAGGACATCCTCTGAATCTCCCCTTCAGGCCCGTTCCCACACACATTTACAGTTGAAGTCCCCGCCCCGGTCACAACAGGTGATGATTATCGCGCAGCTGGCCATTCCGCCGATTCAAGGAATGTGGGAGGTTTGATCGGATCTCATAGGGTGGGGGCTTTGATCAACTCGAGGGTCCTTTAATGAGGGAAGCTTCCTACTGTACGGGGGCAATAAATAGCATCCGCAGAGCTAGGTGGCGGCCTGGGAACGAGGAAGACAAACGAGTACACAGGAAAGGGGGGTTTGTATCAAAGGGCCTGGGACCATGAAAGGAATGAAGGGAGGTGTCGCGCTGGGAACAGGATGGGGTTCCGAGGCAGAGCTGCGCTGAAGAGGGGTTTATGACCCAAGACATGTGAGAGCAGGGGGTTGTCAGCGCGCGGGGGGGATGCCTGCGAGGGAGAGAGAGAGACGCGCTGGCTATCAGCGAGGGGCAGGGAGGCCATGGTGCTCAAAATGGCTGCCGTTTACGCGCACGAATGGGTTCAAGGAGAGCAAGATGGTGCCGATAATGTTGACATTTGCAGCCTAACCTTTAACACTACCATAGGGGTAACTAATATGAAGTTATGGGAAGGTTTAGGGACTGGCAAGTGGGTGCACTTGCCCAATCAGCATGACAGTACCAGACTGCATGCAGGTTCTGCATCGGCAGACCTTAGACACATTTTACAGGGCTGCTTTTGTGGGTGGCACAACCAGTGCTGCAGGCCCACTAGCAGCATTTGGATTTACACGCCCTGGGCACTCCTGGTGCACTTTACTGGGGTCTGACAGTAAACCAAATAAGTCAATCATGGAAACCAATCAACATATACACTATATACAGGGAGCACATGCACTGCGGCACTGATTGGCAGTGGCACAGTGCTCTGAGCAGCTAACATCAGCAAAACACACGAGGCAACAGTAACAAAAATGGAAGGGAGACCCACGCCAATGGTGCCAGGTCTAACAAGTGTCCCCTCCAGCTGAAATGTGGGGAGAACTACCCTTCCCCAGGGAGTTCTCATCACTAAGGCGGAAAAATCTGGACATCTGTACATCATCTGTGGCATGATCTGTACCAGGGCAATGTTCCACCGTGAAATCCATACCCTGTAGGGAAATGGACCACCTCAACAGCTTTGGATTCTCACCCCTCATTTGCATCAACCATCTGAGGGGCCTGTGGTCTGTCTGAACCCGGAAGTGAGTCCCAAACAGGTAGGGTCTTATCTTCTTCAGTGCCCAGACCACAGCAAAAGCCTCACGCTCAATTGCACTCCACCTCTGTTCCCTTGGAAGTAACCTCCTACTGATGAAGGCTACGGGTTGGTCAAAGCCCTCCTCAGTCATCTGTGAGAGAACAGCCCCTACACCATGCTCTGAAGCGTCTGTCTGCACAAGGAACTCTTTGGAAAAGTTGGGTGCCAGGAGCACGGACGCCGTGCACATGGCAGTTTTCAGGGTCTCAAAAGCTTTCTGACAGGTGTCAGTCCAAATCACTTTCTTGGGCTGCTTCTTGGAAGTCAGCTCAGTCAAGGGTGCAACAATGTTGCCATAGCCCTTGACAAACCCCCTGTAGTACCCCGTGAGTCCTAAAAAGGCTCTCACCTGTGTCTGGGTCTTTGGGGGTTCCCAAGCCAGGATGATTTCAATCTTGGGTTAGAGGGGCGCCACCTGGCCGCTCCCCACTTGGTGTCCCAAGTTCACCAAGGAACCCTGCCCGGTCTGGCACTTACTTGCCTTGATCGTGAGGCCTGCCTTGTGCAGGGCCATCAACACTTCCCAGAGGTGGCGCAGATGTTATTCCCATGTGACACTGAACACTGCGATGTCATCCAGGTAGGCGGCACTGAACTCACCCAGCCCAACCAACACCTGGTTGACCAACCTCTGAAAGGTGGCAGGGGCATTCTTCATCCCAAATGGCATAACCCGGAACTGGAAATGCCCATCTGGTGTGGAGAATGCTGACCTCTCTTTGGCCCCATCAGTCAGGGCGATCTGCCAGTACCCAGCCGTCAAGTCAAACGTGCTGAGGTACCGTGCAGCCCCTAACCGATCGATGAGGTCATCAGCTCTGGAGATGGGGTGAGCATCAGTCTTCGTGACTGAATTGAGTCCTCTGTAGTCCCACAGAACCGGAGTTCGGGTGTGGCACCCGGCGCTGCAGCCTTCGGGATCAAAACCACTGGGGTGGCCCAAGGACTGCTGGAGGACTCAATCACCCCAAGAGCAAGCATCTTTGAGCCCTCCTCTTTGATGCAAACCCTGACCCTGTCAGTCACCCTGTAAGCCTTGTACTTCATAGTTAAACTGACTCCTGTATCCATGTTGGATTTGGCCTTTCTGGCAGGTTCACCCCTGAAGTTTTTGCGTTTTAATGTTACATCTTTATAGTGATTTCTGGTCTTTGCGCACTTTAGCACTGTTGCGCAGTGTAAAGTGCGTGCGCTCTTTGAGTGCGTGTGTGAGATTGGCCTGCCCTTCCATCGGAATGCATCGGGGATATGTGTGTCCATTGTAATTCCTGATGCGTGGGGAGTGCAAGGTGGAGTTTGGTATGTGCGGACTCGTGTGATTAAATGTTGCGCGATGATGTGTGCAGCTTTAATGTGTCTAGTGTGGAAGTGCCACTCTTAGAAGTTGGCCTTCCTATGCAGTAAATGTGAATTGACTGTCTGGCTTGTGATTGGCTGGAGCTGGCTGCTGTGCCTGGCTCCAGAAGTCAGGATGGGTCTGCCCCGGTGGTGAATGGGGAGATCTGCATGTTGATGGCAGGGAGGGGCTGCACCTGGGACCTGAATAGGGCTGGGCTTTCCCTCCACAATTCTGGCTCCGCCCCCTGTGGTGTGACTGATGACCCTAGCCTGTCCTGTGAATGGGAAGAGGGGCTGAGCAAAACAAAGTGCTCCAGAACCAGTTGCGTCTGGTTTTCCCCCACCCTGCAGTCTAGAGACAAAGGGATTTTGTGTATAAAATGAGGCTGTGACCTCATGTTCAATGTTCTTGATTTCCTGACTAGAATCTACCAGGGGCGTGCTGCTGCTGGGGCCCAGGGGAAGGCTTGCCTCCCTGGGCCCTGCCCAGCCCCTGGATTGCTGATAGACTTCTTGTGGACCCTTCTTCTTAGACCTGGAAGCCTTGTCCTATGATGTCCTGCCTATTGCTGGGCCCTTTTCTTTCCTGGGGGATCATTCCTTGGGGGCCTGGTGGTCTCTGTGCCCCCATCGCCTGGTGAGCGCTTTATTCTGCATTTATAGGCAGCGCGCTGTTTTATTACCTCTGGGGATAGTGCTCCTGCCCTTGTGTACCTATCGGATGCCCACCCTGCGTTTTGCTTGCATTTAGATTTAACTAAGCGTGGGTGACACCCCGCCTATTTTTGTGGTTATCACCGCGGGTGCCCACTCCGCTATTTACTTTTTCTACCGAGGGAACCTACCCCTCATTATAGCTCCCGACACGAGAAGCCGCCGCCGAGGCAAAACCAGAAGTCAGGCCGGCGCCCGCCTGACTGTGGGCGGAGCCTGGATTGACTCACTTCTGCTTTCCCCCTGCCTGGAGGAAGCCATGCCCGCTTTGCCGGTCTCCCGTAGGGAGAGGGTGACCGGGGATGTTGCCCGCAAAGGAAAAGCTGCCCGGAGCCTTGAGGGCTCTACACGAAGCCGTGAGGGCTCTACCCGGCCCATGAGGAAAGAGGACCGGGTAAGGCATGGCGCCTTTGCGAAGGCGGGGCTCCCAGAAGCGAGGGAGAGCCCCGCAGGCGTCACCGAGGGTTCCAGAGAAGCGGAGGGGCTCAATTCCCATTGCCGGTGCCTGCCCCGCCGCCCGATAAAGAGAGCCTCCCCCCGCGCCGAGAGCCGGTAAGTTGAGACGGCTGGGGCGGGGGGTGGAAGGCCACATGTGCTCCCCAGGCGCCAGAGTGGTGCCCTTCTACAGAGCGGCCCCAGATGGCAGAGGGCCGCTCCACCAATGGCTCTTTGGTAGTTTCAAGGGCCCCGTGGGGTCCACGGGGCCCATCCCCCAGAGCCATGTGTGGCTCCAACGATGGCCCCAATGATCCCAAAAGCCCCAATGTGGGTCCCGAGAGCCAGAGGGGCCTGTGTTCTTGCCCCTGAGGGCCCCCGTTGTCATAGAGCCAGAGAATTCCACCGTTGGGGGCCAGTTATTTTTCTGGATTGCGCATAATTAGTTTAGGAGCCAGAGTGCTCCAAGGGGCATAGATATTTATAACATTTATGCTAGGGGGTTAAGTGTTGGGAATTCCCCCACCCTCGACGTTCTATCAACCTCCCTCGAATGCAACTCTCTGGGTAATAGAGTGGTTGTGGCAGGTGACCTGAATAGGACTTTCGAGCCTTTAGAAAATACTGAACATCCTATAGGCCAAGAGGAGGATGCTTTATGGGGACTACCAACTTTAAATCTATCCCCAGTGAAGCGTTGGACCAAGGATGTACTGTTGTTGAATTCGTTATGTTTGGAATATGGCTTGAGGGCCCTTAATGGTAGGACTAAAAGTGACCTAGGAGGAAACTGCTCTTTTGACAATGGGTATAGTAAGAGTAGGATCGACTATGTCATTTGTAGTCTTGAGCTATGGTCTGGCCTGGGTGATATGGAGATAGTGGAGAGAATAGAAAGTGATCACAATCCACTCAGTGTTACCCACTCATGGTGGAGGGCTGCCCCTATAGACTTTGTCCCAGATACCGAAATTGTACCTGTCATAGCAAACGATTTAAGAAGGGTGAAATGGCCAAATGTGTTGGCAAATTTAGCCACTATTGAGCACATTAATCTGGAGGTAGACAATGCTATTTTAGCTATGGAATCAGTACACCCTGTAGTACCGGGTTCCTCTTTAATAGCAGACATCCATGACGCATTTTTTTCTTCAATAAAACCGTATTTTATCAAATCTGTTAAGGCACATAGAAATCCACCTATTAAATTGGCAAGGTGGTTCAACAAGCAGTGCAGGGCAACCAGATTGGAGTTGGGAAGGGCAATTAAAAGCAGGGATAAGGCATCGATTAGTGCTGCTAGGAAGCAATACAAGGAGAATATTTGCAAGGCCAAGAAGCAGTGGGACGAGGAATATTGGGAGGAGTTACTTGAAGCTTCTGGACAAAAAGACTCAAGACTCTTTTGGAAAATTATGAGATGGGGCAGAGGTGGCACACCAAATAAACCTGAAAATAACGTTAACGAAGCATCATGGGTTGAGTATTTCCAACCCCAGTATGCGGAGAATAGGGATAACTTGGACATCGAACCAATCCCTGTGGTATTTTCCAGGGGAGACCTATTTACACCTAAAGATGCAGAACTCGTAATTTCATTTCTGCGGGGCGGGAAAGCTCCGGGGTTGGATGGAATCCCCTCAGACATCTTTAAGTATGATAAGGCACGGTGGGCAAAATATGTGACTCTGCTTGGAAATGCCCTTGCAAAAGGGGCTAAAATCCCGGATGTCTGGAAGGGGGCAATTATAATCCCAATCTTTAAGAAAGGCGATCGGTCGTTACCGGCAAATTATAGACCGATAAGTTTGCTGGCCACTATCCAGAAAGTGGTGGGGAAGATGGTGGTCGACAAACTTATGTTTTGGGTAGATGAAAACAACGCCTTATCCCCCTACCAGGCAGGATTTAGACGTGCAACCAGCACTGTCGACCAAATCTTTCGCTTCACCATGCTACGATGGGGGACTGTACTCCTTGGAGAAGGAAGACTCTATGTAGCATTTGTAGATCTGAGGGCTGCCTTTGATCTGGTGCCCAGGAGTAAGCTATGGGGTGTTTTGAGCAACATAGGGGTTCCACTCGAACTACTCACACTAATAATGCGTCTTCACGAAAGCAACTTCGCTAAAGTCCAGTGGGGAAGGAACGGGGAATCTTCCACCAGTTTCCCCGTTGAGCGGGGGTACGGCAGGGTTGTGCCATGGCACCCCTGTTGTTCTCCTTGTTCATCAATGGTATTGTCGATAGGATGTTGGATGCGAGGGTTGACGCACCTTCGCTGGCGGGCATCAGGGTCCCGATCCTGATGTTCGCCGACGATAACTTGATCGTGTCCAAAACCCCGGCAGGACTGCAGAGAGCCTTGAATATATTTGACATGTTTTGTAAGGAACGGGGTCTCGAAGTCAATGTAAACAAAACTAAGTTGATGGTCTTTGGGCGAAAGCGTCAAGTCCGACCCAGGGTATCTCTGAACAGTATCAGACTAGAGGTAGTAAATGTCTTTACTTACCTAGGGGTGGAGATATCCAGTAATCCTGGTTGGACAAGACACATTGAGAAGACAGTTTTGAAACATCAGCAGATCTCGGGAGCGCTTCGAGTGGAACAATCTAAATCTAAAACCAGGCCCATTAAACCTGTTCTCATGGTATACGACGCCAAAGCCTTAGGCGCAGCCCTTTATGGGGCTGAAGTCTGGGGCTTTGAGAGGTTTGATACGCTACAAAGATCGGAGAACAGGTTTTTGAGGGGGATAACTAGTCTCCCACAAAGTACCCCGTTAATACCACTTGGCCTAGATTTAGGAAGAAGATCGCTCAGCGATCGTGCACGACTAAGGCCCATCCTTTACTGGAGACGGCTGTGGACAACCCCAGAAATTAGACATTATGCCGAGGGGTTTTCTGCCCTAGCTAAATCTGATGTTTTCCATAAAATTCCATGGCTAAAAAAGCTCAGGGACGTTCTTGCTGAGCTTGGTCTATCCAAACTGTGGGAAAATCCCTCTGGGGAAGTATTCCCTAGTAAAACAACTATAAAAGCTATATATTGGGATCATATTGACCAGAAGTTGTGGAGGAATGCGACCCCTGAATCCATGGCGGGTAGGTTTATGGAAATTAAAACAAGACCTGTACTAGAACTGTATTGGGATATCTTAACTGTTACACTAGACAGGAAATTATTTTTTCAGCTAAGGGCAGGTTCACTCCCCTTGAGGTCGTTGATGTCTAACTGGGGATTAAATAGTAGTTCGTGTTGCCCGGCATGTGGCGCCCCGAACGAGAGTATAGCTCATTTTCTATTCCTGTGTGAGGCTTACGTAAATCCAAGAAAAAAGTGGCTGGCACCTGTTTGCAGGAACCTTGGTGTCTCTAGTGGTGTCGAGGGGCTGAGAATTATTTGTTCCTCGACCGATTTGCCCATAGTAATAGGAACGGCAAAATACCTGGGGTGGGCCTGGTCTTTAAGGCGGAGGTTCCTATCTTCGAATAGGTTTTGAATCTTGTTATCTTGTTTTCTTGCCCATATGCTCGTATGAATTGCAATGCTAAGTATTTGATTAAGATAATTATGATTTTAGTTAAAATATGTTGCTAAATGTGCGTAACAAGCTTTGATTGTTCAATTTGGGCTTTGATCCACATTGTGGGCGATTCGGCCTTTTTACTTTGCATTTAGCTCATGTACTTTATGAGAAAGCTTATATTAACTTTTTGGTGAATATTTTAAGTGTTTAAACTGTGTATTTTATCTAGATATTTAGTGTCAATGTATGTGCAGTGTTTTTTAAATGTGCAATTTTACATGTATGTGCTTTTATGAGTGTATAACTCGAAATAAAGCTTTCATTCGGTTCGGCATAGCTGATTTCAGAGCCTAGAGGGCTCCACCGTATGAGCAACATGTATTTCTAGAGCCAGAGGGCTCCAACAGTTGACGCAGTTTTATTCTGAAGGGCTAGGGAGGGCCCCTGTCGCAGTTGTGAGATCCCAGCTGCCCAGCAAGTAGTGGGCAGCTGCACCGTTTAGGTTTTCCTTCCTATGGACATGTACTTTGGACTCAGGAGTGAGTCGCACTCCTTCACCCTCACTTTGGCCTTCACCAGCTGCGCAGCACTTAGTGCCAGCTGCAGCGTTTAGGCCCTGTTCTTGTCCTCAGCTGCCCAGCAAGTAGTGGGCAGCTGCTACGTTTAGGTTTTGGCGCAGTGGCGCTACCTGGACTTTAATGTGATTTCTGCGCTAAATGTGATTTATGTGCTTCTTAGGGTGCTAGGAAATGTACTGTGTGTAGAAAGTTTTGCGCACCCTGTTCTGATACCTCTAGACATATGTTTATGCTCAGGAGGTTGTTTTTCCTAGTATAGGTTCTCCTAGGGAGTTCATGGTTCCCTGCGTGATATTTGCCTAAAGTGTTCAGGATTGCGTAGGTGGTACTTACCTTTTACCAGTGGTTACTGGTTGTGTGCTACATTTGTTATTTGGTGCTACAGTTATTATATGTGCTAAGTATTATTCCTACAAAGTGCTAATTCTATCAAGTGCTAGTTCTAAAAGTGCTTATTCCTGACAGTGGCCCACGTGGCCCTGTCCCATGTACATAATCCCCTGTAAATTCTGCCCGTGCCTATGGCACATTGTAAAGTGTGTGTTTCTTATTTAATGTGTTTGGTATAATATAAAGGCTATTTTTACATATAACCTTGTGTGGAGTTCCTTTTATGGGGGGCTTGGGATGTTGTTGCTGGGGGTGCGTGCACAAATACTTAACTTACATTGCCTCCAGGATAAGCCTTACTGCTCGTGTCACGTTACCTAACTCCTAAACGTACTTATTGAGTAAAGTTACAGGCAATGAGGTACCATAACCATGAAATTGACCAAATGTTCTGCATCACCACGTTTAAGCATTGTCCTTATGGAGTGGGATGGCGATTGCCATTGGAAAGTAGCAAGCACTCTGTAAAGTTTGTGGCTATTCTCACATATTTTCCATGATTTTTCCTACTCAATTTGAGCACCTACACTTGATGCCAAAAATGGCTGATGTAAGTGTGCACATTGGGTGTGAAAAAGAAGGTGGAGATAAAAACATTTCACGGTCTAATTCACGTTTGCTTCACAGTCTCTACGACAGACAATCCACGGTAGAAAGTCTGGGACAATTGAACCAGTTACCATAATCTACACATTTCATTCACTCATACACTCATACACCCTGTTTCTTTAAGTGAATCCCCCAAACTATCGGAAATGATATGGAACAGGCTGCCTTTCAAACTCTACGTGCACAGGCCTCCGTTTACCTTCTTTGTATTTTTTTAATGAAAGCTTCGTGAAACACAAATGCACATTTCCAAGCCATACAAGCACTATTCAAACATTGTCCATGCCTCGAAGTTAAAGGCCCATGTTGATAAACAGAGTCAGATTCTGATAGAGGCGATTATGGCAGGACTTTGAATAACTATTGTCTTAAAGACAGCAGCAGCCTTTCCATGCAGACTTCTAATCACAGGTGTTGAAGGAAGAGCACGAGGTAAGAACACAGAATAGTATGGTGTTAGAAATGGGGTTGCCAATTCTACAGTGGGTAGCATGGAGCAGAGCGGGCAGGCCAAACTTCAGAGGACATGTGTAAAGCATTCACGCAGTACCCACAGACGACACCTCAGGCACACCACAAAAGCGACACAACACTACTTCTGGTTGGAAAAAGAATACGTTCTGTATTATCTCCAACCTGCAAAGGTATAACACAATAACAGCAGTAATCACAACGGGGTGCCAACCGGAGCCAGAGCAAAGTATATCAGGGGGATTATGTACAAGGAAAAAATGGGAATAGTCAGAAAAGGTAAGTAGTCCCTTAGTGTCCAGCTGCAAATAAAAAGAATGTTAACAATTGACATGAACCTTCAGCAATGTCAAGATGAGGGAGATAAAACATTAGGCACAAACACATCAGGGACAAAGCTGCAGGGAAAATGTAGGCCCTAATCCTCGGCAGTAGGCATAAGGGTAAAAGGAAACATTAGGCCTAAACACACAGCAGGATATTCAGCATACAATAAACATTAGGCATGAAGGCACCTCATGCATGGCATCTGCATCCCCTGCAACAGAAGAAACATTGAGCGTACAACATTACAACAGGCCTAGGCCTGAATCCTGAGGCAGGGCCCGCTGCACATACAGTGGCATCAACAGCTTCAGCCACAGGCGGAACGCCTCAAATATACCAGGCCTGAATCACATTTAACATGGGGCATCCATAACTCTTTGGAGAACACTGGAGCAGGTAAGTGCACCATCAAATAAAACCCTAGGTGCTAACCATTGACATCAGACCACCTGTCATCATAAAGGGGCTATGGGCAAAACCATTTCGTTAGGCAGGAGGAAACCCACTAGTGCAGCAGAAACAGGTACATTCCATTAAGCATAAAACCTTGTTTAGCAGGGCACGTCAACATGGGGGCATAACAGGTTAACCCCCGGGTAACTTCCTGGGACCGTATTTTACATGGGTCAACTGAGACTGGGCACAGTTCTGAAGTGCCAGGTTCCTTAAACGCCAGCCCCGCTGTCAAAGGGGCAACAGGGCAGGTGGGCTGTACTACTCCCCTAACCAGGGGTGATCTCTATGGCGGGGCAGTCATCAACAGTGTAATTCGGGCTCCCGCCCAGTCCAGGGGGCTCCGAAGTACAATTAGGGCCAACGGGGCCCAACCATAGTCCTCCCGGTGAGGGGTGGCTGAATCTGGCGCGGTAGCGCTTAGGAGCACAAAAGCAGCCTCTTCCAGCTGCGCAGCGCTAGCCAACACAGCTCCTTGGGGGCACAATCCTCCTCATACAGCGCTTCTGCAGCACAGCGCTTCCAAGAGACACACAACGCTTTACGATTGTGGCGCTTAGGGGGGCAGCCAACTTCTCAAGCTCCAGCGCCTAGCAGGTACAGCGCTCCCAGATTATAGCGCTTGGCAGGCAATCAGCAGGGCAGTCTTGGTCACAGCACTCTGGGGACACAAGCAGTCTTCTGCAGCCAGCACTTCCAGGCACACAGCACAAGGGGGGCGGACAGTCCCAGCAGCAAATCCCAGGGTAACACACCTCACCTCCTGGGGGGTCCAGTCCACGATGCTCCTTCCCTTCTAGGCGCTTCTTTGCACAGTGCTTGCGTGGCGCAAAGTCCCGTCAGCTTCAGGGACCTATGGGGGCCCTCCTTCAGGGGCCCGGGGGACAGAGCAGTAGGCACTACTGGGCCAGGTCAGCAGTTAGTGGGGGCATCATCAAAACAGGGTGGTAGGCTTTCACCATCCCGACTGCAGCGTGGCCCTCCTCCTACACAGCAGCCTGAACTCCTGAAGTCAGCAGGGGGGTTCTGGATGGGTGCAGGGTCCAGCGCACAGGCCCAAGTGGCGGTATCCCCTGGCAGCAGGTTCCCTCACATTCATGTCCCAGCTCTGTCTCTGCCCATCACATCTCTACTGCTCTCCCTATACCAGAAAGCCTAGAAGATTCTAGAAGGTCCCTCCAAATGCTGGGATTGCTGGGTACCAGACAACTAGACCGCTAACCCACCGCAGACAGGCAAACTAGTTCTAACTGGCTCAGGGGGAGGAGTAGAGCACCCTGGGGGCCAGGCTTTCCCTCCAAATGCAGGGGTGGCTGGGTACCTAACAACTAGACTGCTAACCTCCTGCAGTCAGGTGGCACAACGCATAGCCTTGGCAGCCATTTTAAATGTAAAACACAAATGCAGCATTTCACCGCACCAGATCCTGCCGCCTCTCAGCCTTGTAAATAGGGCAGGAGCCTACCCCACCACCGTTCGGGGAGCAGTGTCTGCGTCTGTCTGGTGAGGCATCGAGGCACATTGTCGGTGCCTGCCTCCCACCCTACTGCCCAGGAAGCCCGGAGCGAGGAGCAGAAGCGTGGAGACCTTGCCAAGAGCCCGGTGAGTGTGGGGCTGAAACAGACTGTGTTGGGAGGTGTATCGGGTCATACTGTCGGTGCCCAACCCCCGGTGGCAGTATTTCGTGGTGAACTGCCGCCCCCTGGAACAGTATTGTTCTCCAGGTGCCCCGCCTGGCAGCGGGCACCTGCAACGTTGGGCCAGTAGACCCAGGACAGAGACTCGGAGGTGTGGGCCCCGGGTGGTTAAAGGACCTGGGTTGTGCCTGCAGTAGTGAGTTGCCTGATTCCAGCCCAATAGGGAAATTCAGGCTATGGAAGTTAAGCTGCAGATGGTCCTGCCTCATGCGTGATACCACTGTTGAAGGGGGGGGGGAGGGACGGTCTTGGGTGCCTAGTGTTTTTATGTCACCGGGAGGTGCTTTTGAGCCCCTATTCGGTTAAGGCTGGGTGCTTAGGTCACTGCGCCCCTACTCATGATTAGTTGAGCCAATGTGGATGTGTGCTCTGCCATTCTTATGAGCACCGTGATTCCAGCCCAAGGATAAGGCTCCTGCCTGACGCCCAGAGGTCCCTCTACTGAGGTTGCAGGCCCGATGTCAATGTTATGCACCCAGTGTTTCTTTTCTTGCAGGAGGTGCTAAGGCCAGGCCGGCTGTGTTATACCTAGTATTATGCCCACTGTTGATATGTTCTGTGCCAAATGTATGTGCCCCAGGGTGGGCGTGATTATGCCAGCCCAGGCCTGATATTACATTTGCATGCCTATGCCAGATGTTAAGACCAGGTGCCGCCTGTTTCTTTCCACAGGAGATGCGGATGCAGGCCCTGCTGGGTATTTATGCTTAATGATGTATTGTACCCTTACAGCTGATTTCTAGGCGAGGCCAAGGATGAAGGCCTGAGTTTGCCCTGTGAGATCGCCCTTGGGCTTCATTAGTATTTCTTTCTTTCCCTCACGTAGTCTACCTAGGATTCATGCTCCTGACCACACATTCTTGTTATTTCAGCGTGGACTCATGGACTTAACCATTTTTCCCATTGTTCCCCTGTAAATAATCCCCCTGATTTACTTTGCTCTGGCTCCGGTTGGCGCCCTGTTGTGATTACCACTGTTTTTGTGCTTTACCTTCGCAGGTTGGAGATAATACAGATCTTACTCTTTTTCCAACTCGAACTGGTGTCCTGTCTCTTTTGTGGTGTGCCTGGTGTGTCGTATGTGGGTACTGCGTGGATGCTTCACATGTCCTCTGAAGTTTGGCCTGCCCGCTCGGTTCCTTGCTACCCCCGGTAGAAGTGGCAACCCCATTTCTAACAGTTATGCAGCACAATATCCTTGTTTTTAAGGCCCTTAGCATCACGCTGTTTGTTCATTTGCATCTCACAGATGCTGGGAACGAAGAGATTACAATCTTTACTGCAAGACTCAAAGCACTTAATTAGCTTGTCATGGTTTCCTTTCACAACTGGCGAAAACAAGTTAACATTTCACACTATACCTGACTTTCAGTCTGTCTTTTTTGTTTCCCTTTTTAGACATTATTTACAGTTGCGGGATAATGCCGAGCTGGCTGCGTGCACCTTGTATGGATGCGGGTGGAAGACACTGCAGCAGATTCTTGTGGTTGTGAACATATGATCTGCTTCCCAAAGTGGGCCTAAGTCCACTGTGCTGCATCATTAGCATACGTGAAATTGTTCTTCAATGGTACTTTCTCGCATATTATACTAGCAGCATCAATATTTGTATTTTATGTTATGCTCGTGTTATAGTGTACAATGGCGCAGCGCTTCAGGCTGTTATATAATTGTAACCTCTGCCTTTCTGAATTCCCAACGAATGGCACGCCATGTACCGACTGCGTAAGGATAGCAGGGTGAGTTGATGTCAGAATTAAGTGCCGTAAATATACGATCACACTTGATGTCAGCAGCGAGCGTGAAACTCGCTGATGTTTAAAATTGCACCTGCATCTGCACAAAACAAAACATTCTTATTTTCAGCTATGCTTGTGTTATAGTGAACACGGGCTCAGCCCTTCAGGCTGTTTTATAGTTGTAACCTCTGGCCTTACGAATTCCCAACGAATAGCACACCATGTACCAACTGCGTAAGGATAGCAGGGTGAATTGGTCAGTATTAAGTGCCGTAAATATACAATCACACTTGATGTCAGCAGTGAGCATGAAACTTGCTGATCTTTTCCAATTGCACATGCACCTGCATAAAGTAAAACATTCTTCTATTAAGTTATGCTCGTGTTATGGTATACATGGGCTGAGCGCTTCAGGCTGTTTTATGGTTCTGACCTCTGGCCTTACTAATTCCTAACCAATTACACGCCATGTATCAACTTCGTAAGGATAGCAGGGTGAGTTGATGTCAGCATTAAGGGGCATATTATCAACAACTAGTGATAATTATCGCTATGTTGGCTTAGCGGCAATATTTTTATCGCCGACCTGCGGCGATTTTCATCGCTTAGGAACCTTGCTATTATCAAGGTTTATCTCCTAAGCGATACAAATCGTCCGAAATGCATGAATATCGCTGAAAAGTCCGCGATATTCATGCATTACCGAGCTAATGCTCTTAGCCATGTTATCCACCTACCATTGGATAACATGGCTAAGAACTGCTCAGGGGCAGGTGTGAGCTTTTGGAGATATTCGCGCTTAGCACGAATAACTCCAAAAGTTGGTAATAGGAGATAGCGATGTTAGCGACTGTTTCCAGTCGCTAACATCTTGGCACTCCCACTTTGCATGTCATTAGTGATAAATTTCACTGACATGCAAAGCGGGGCCCGAGATGGTCGCTATCTCCTACTAGCTGTCGCTAACTGGTGTTAGCGACAGCTAGGTAATAGGGAGATAATTTTATCTCCGCTTTCTTGGCTTTTAAAGCCAAAAAAGCGGAGATGAACCCCCTTGATAATATGCCCCTACGTGTTTTATTATTTTTTTTAAAACATACATAAAATACATTCTCATTTACAATGCAACATTTTAAGGTATTAGCATTATAAATTACAATGGCATTTTTTAATCTATTTTCAAAACTAACACATAGATAAAAACTTTACCATTTACAATGCTGATAGCTCTAACTTTTGCAAATGCAAGACCTATTGAATTGCCAAGGCTTGTTATAAATGGAGTTGCAAATTTTCTTGATGCTATTAATACTTATGCACCTGTCCTAGCTGTTAGAAAAATTCCAATTTTAATGTTCGTGGACGACATGCTGATAATCTCAAAAACGCCAGAGGATTGCAGCGTGCCCTCCAGCGCTTTGAAGAGTTTTGTCTTCTGAGGGGCCTTAAAATTAATTTCCTAAGACAAAGTTTATGGCATTCAATTAGCATAGATCGTTTAAAGGGAGAATGATGATGGATGGGCTACTCCTGGAGCGGGTTGGTGCTTTTATTTATCTTGGCATCAAACTGCAGAAGATATGAGGTGGAAGCCACACATTGAAGCCATGACACTAAAGAATCGGCAGCTCGCTGGAACCCTAAGAAAAGAATATAAAACTACTTTTACTAAACCCCTAAGCCCGGTACTCCAAAGTTACAATACCAAAGTGGTGAGCTCAGTTCTCTACAGGGCCGAGCTGTGGAACTTTGGAAACCTGGCCCACCTTACAATAGCGGAACACACGTTCTTCAGCGCAATTACTAGTATGCCACAGAGTACACCGATGCTCCCTCTAAGGAACGACCTAGGAAGATAAGTTTGAAGGACCTGGCCATGCTACGCCCAATACTATTCTGGCGTAGAATCTGGTGTACAAAGGAATTGGCCGTGTTCACACAGGGCCTAAGGGATATAGTAAACACGGACTGCTTCCATGAAATTAGTTGGCTGCGCAAACTGAGAAGTTTGTTAAATAAAATGGGCCTGCAACACCTGTGGGATTCACCCCCCAACGAAACATTCCCAACAAAAAATTGTCTTAAAGAAGTTTGTTGGGAAACAGTGGTGCATGATGAGTTTATGGCGCCATGATACAACGTCTCTCTCGGGGCTTTTTCTTCAGACCAAGCCATGCCCTGGCCTTGAGCTGTATTGGGAGATTATTGGGAACCCTCTGGATCGCAAACTCTATTTCCAATTTAGATCTGGATCTCTTCCATTGAAGCGTTTTACATCTAAATGGTCCGTTATTAGGGGCAACAAATGTCACTTATGCACTACACAGGTAGAATCATTTGTACACGTGCTCTTTGTTTGTCCTGCGTACGCCGCCCGCGTAAGGTTTGTCTGGTCCGGCTACGTAAGAATCTGGCTACAAGATCACATACCACAGCCCTGCGTATCCTTTTCACTGATCCATCTCCCAGGTATGCAGTTCCGGTGGCAAAATATTTGAGGAGGACGTGGAGTATACGTACTAAACAAATCAAGGATGAATAAAGTGCAGGATGAGGTCCCACTAGTGCGCAGGATTGAGCTTACGTCGTCCTGCGGGCTCTTCTACCCTTGCTATGGGCTAACGATTGTTTTATGTGTGTTATTTTAACAATGTGTCTTTTTAATCTTCTTCTTATTTTTTAACATAATGATGGTCCTGATTGCTTATTTGCATAATTGTTTAATTCAGATCTTAAATTTCTGTAATTATTGTTCTACTTCTTTTTAATTACAATGCTTTTATGACTTGCATAGTTGAATAAAGCTTTCTTGACTTGACTTGACATTTTACAGCTTTGGACTCACTGTGGTCTGTTACAGCTCGCTGTCAATTGATACATTTTGCCGCTTGGGACCCCCTTTGACCTGTTACACCTCGCTGCGCATTGATACATATTACACCTTGGAACCCACTTCGGCCTGTAGCAGCTCGCTGCCCATTGATACATATTACATTTTGGGACCCACTGAAACCTGGAACAGCTGGGCACCCATTAATAAATGATACAGCGGTCACAGCTTTCTTATCATTGATTTATGTTACCTCTCGGAACCCACTGAGACCTGTTACAGTTCACTTCCCATTGATTCATGTTACCGCTCTGGACATACTGAGACCTGTTACAGCTCGCTGCCCATTTATACATACTACACCTTGGGCCCACTGCAGCCTGTTGCAGCATGCTACCCCTTGATATATGTTGCAGCTTTGGACCCACTGAGAACAGTAACAGCTCTCTTCCCATTGATACATGTTACAGCTTCAGACCCACTGAGACCTGTTACAGCTCGCTGCCCATTGATAAATCTTACAGCGTGGGACCCACTGGGGCCTGTTACATCTCGCTGCCCATTGAAACATGTTACACCTTAAGACCAACTATGGCCGGTTACAGCACACTGCCCATTTATACATACTACAATTTGAGAACTTGAGAACAGTTACAGCTCGCTGTCCATTGATACATAATAAAGTCTGGGACACGCTGAGAACAGTTACAGCTCGCTGCCCATTGATACATAATAAAGTCTGGGACACGCTGAGAACAGCTACAGATCGCTGCCCATTGATACATACTAAAGTCTGGGACACGCTGAGAACAGCTACAGATCGCTGCCCATTGATACATACTAAAGTCTGGGACACGCTGAGAACAGTTACAGATCGCTGCCCATTTATACATAATAAAATCGGGGACACGCTGAGAACAGTTACAGATCGCTGCCCCATGATACATTATAAAGTCTTGGACACGCTGAGAACAGTTACAGATCGCTGCCCATTGATACATAATAAAGTCTGGGACACGCTGAGAACAGTTACAGATCGCTGCCCATTGATACATAATAAAGTCTGGGACACGCTGAGAACAGTTACAGATCGCTGCCCTTTGATACATAATAAAGTCTGGGACACGCTGAGAATAGTTACAGATCGCTGCCCATTGATACATAATAAAGTCTGGGACACGCTGCGAATAGTTACAGATCGCTGCCCATTGATCAATGTTACAGCTTCGGACCCACAGTGAATCACAGAAGCCAAAAGGTTAAGGACCACTGCTCTAAAATATCTGCTAAAAAATCTTGAATGTGTTCCTTCTATATATTAGAACTTGGAATCTACATTTTTAATGAACACTGTACCTTCACCGACACCTCCCGTTCTTCATGTCTAATCCTCACTTTTCCTTATGATTCATAAAAGTACTTCTTTTCTTTTCCATCCCTTTCTTTTTTCAAATGTATCTTTTGTTACTAAATCTCCCCTTGCCAATCTTTCAGGGGGGCTTATTACCCTTTTACTACATTAGTTTTCTTGTATTACTGTCAAATGTGTCCACAGTCATCCCCCTGAGCATATGCTCTCTCCTAGTACCCTCCATACTCTTCTGCTGCAAACGTTCTCCTATATGATGTAAATAAATATTCTTCTATTTCCTATGGGCCGTATTCATAGCTTCATTATAACAAAAGCCATTCATGAGTTATATTAAAATATGATTATTATTATCAAGGGAACACATGTGTAATTAAATATGAATACACTGGTCTTTTCTCAGTATATACTTACATACTGCTGATGATACGCAGATCATCATCCAAATTGGCAACTCTCCAACAACATATCAGAGAATGCAAAACATCTTAAAATTTACCGTTAATTGGATGACGGCCAACTCATTAAAAATAAATCCCGACAAGACCGAGGTGCTTGCAATTACGACGGCATCTAGCCCTTGGAGTGATCTCTTGTGGCCCACTGAATTAGGGAGCTCCCCAGTACCAGCAGTAACAGTGAAAAGCCTAGGCCTACTCTTAGATGCCAATCTCACTATGTCAGCCCAGGTCTCAGCTGTAGTGGGCACATGTGTGGGCCTAATGAGACAACTGCGTAAACTGTCCCCCATCTTGACGGTGGACACGCTCAGGAGAGCAGTATCAGCTCTGATCCTGGCACGTCTGGACTACGGCAACGTTCTGTATGTCGGTACCCCACAAAAAATGATGAACAGACTTCAGATAGTCATGACCGATGCTGCCAGACTTATCTTCAACAAACCAAGAAGGACCCATGCCACCCCTCTCCTTCACAAACTCCATTGGCTGCCGGTGAAACAGCGGGCCAAGTTCAAGGGCCTATGCATTACGCATAAAGCCTTGTACGGGCAAGCCCCAAAATACATTAAGGAACGTTTTGTTCCGTACGCTCCCAGCAGGAATTTACGATCGGCAGATGCTGCACTGTTGGTCTGCCCACGGTTAAAACTATCTTCTCTAGGCGGGCGTACTTTCTCCTATACAATTCCCAGTGCATGGAATAAACTGCCAGAGAGCTTGCGCAAAGAAACAAGTCTGCTGCCCTTCAGGAAAAAGCTAAAAACAGTGCTGTTTCAGGAGGCATGGGGTTCCATCCAACTTGCTCCCCTAACAGTATTGTGTCCACCCTCTGCTAAGCGATTAGAGACCCCTGGGCGATAAGGCGCTCTACAAATCCAACATACAAATACAAAATACAAATACTGGAGCTGAAAAGAGCTCATTAATATTAATGAGGTGGCTTTGTGTGTTCCATGTAGGGGTAACACACAGTCTCTATATCCTTCCATCCCCCAGGCACCATCCCATTCTCTCTTCCCCTCCATGTGATCAGTTGAACGTTCCGGACCTGTCCATCCTCTTCTTGGGTGGAGCAGTTGACTGGGAGAACCTTGTGAATGTGTGATGATTCATTGACTGGCTAATGCTATAATGTGCATGAACATGTCACAGCCGTGCTCTTGCACCTTGACGCTGATCCCATAATAACCAGTGTAGTGTAGTTCCTCTTTCCCTAATAGGCTCTGCGCATTGGAATAATATACACTATAGTTTTGGCATAGGACTGAGGTCAGTATGGCTCTATCGAGTACATTAAACTCAATTACTTTGTGTGCCAGATAACTCAGAGGCCACTAGAAACTCTTTGGAAAACAAGAAGGGAGTAGTTTCTGGCAACTGCATAAACATGACAACTTCGTTTTTCCCTTTGGAATCGGAATATGTCTGAGAATCGTGGAAAAAATAGATAACAGTTTCACTCAGTCAATCGTGCATGCTTAGTTTCTTCAGAGTTACTCAGAAAGAGATAGACGGGCTTTCCAATAAAATGGATTCATTGAACAGTCTTGCTTCTCGTGTAAAAGATATGAGCTGTTACAATTGCAAGACAGTATGCAAGATATATTTCGTACAGCGTAAGCAGTAAGAAGAAATAATACTGCAATAGCATTGTCTTTTAGCTATGACACATATTCATATATATATGCATAAATAGCACAGGTTAAAAAGTGGATACTCATCTGATGCTTCTAACTAGTTCTACCCCAGTGTACCTAACCTAAGTGTAGTACAAGGTAAGAAGTAGGTGCTGTATTCCATAGTATGGTAAGCTATAGTTTTGTATGACAAGAATCCCTAATAGAGCATTCTTTAACTGCTACGGACTGGTCGACCTGCCAAGGTTCCGCTGAGACCTGCTCCCACGCTGATGGCCCGTGCAGCTAATAGAGCATTCTTTAACTGCTACGGACTGGTCGACCTGCCAAGGTTCTGCTGAGACCTGCTCCCACGCTGATGGCCCGTGCAGCTAATAGAGCATTCTTTAACTGCTACGGACTGGTCGACCTGCCAAGGTTCCGCTGAGACCTGCTCCCACGCTGATGGCCCGTGCAGCTAATAGAGCATTCTTTAACTGCTACGGACTGGTCGACCTGCCAAGGTTCTGCTGACACCTGCTCCCACGCTGATGGCCCATGCAGCTAATAGAGCATTCTTTAACTGCTACGGACTGGTCGACCTGCCAAGGTTCTGCTGAGACCTGCTCCCACGCTGATGGCCCGTGCAGCTAATAGAGCATTCTTTAACTGCTACGGACTGGTCGACCTGCCAAGGTTCCGCTGAGACCTGCTCCCACGCTGATGGCCCGTGCAGCTAATAGAGCATTCTTTAACTGCTACGGACTGGTCGACCTGCCAAGGTTCTGCTGACACCTGCTCCCACGCTGATGGCCCATGCAGCTAATAGAGCATTCTTTAACTGCTACGGACTGGTCGACCTGCCAAGGTTCTGCTGAGACCTGCTCCCACGCTGATGGCCCGTGCAGCTAATAGAGCATTCTTTAACTGCTACGGACTGGTCGACCTGCCAAGGTTCCGCTGAGACCTGCTCCCACGCTGATGGCCCGTGCAGCTAATAGAGCATTCTTTAACTGCTACGGGACTGGTCGACCTGCCAAGGTTCCGCTGAGACCTGCTCCCACGCTGATGGCCCGTGCAGCTAATAGAGCATTCTTTAACTGCTACGGACTGGTCGACCTGCCAAGGTTCCGCTGAGACCTGCTCCCACGCTGATGGCCCGTGCAGCTAATAGAGCATTCTTTAACTGCTACGGGACTGGTCGACCTGCCAAGGTTCCGCTGAGACCTGCTCCCACGCTGATGGCCCGTGCAGCTAATAGAGCATTCTTTAACTGCTACGGGACTGGTCGACCTGCCAAGGTTCTGCTGAGACCTGCTCCCACGCTGATGGCCCATGCAGCTAATAGAGCATTTATTAACTGCTACGGGACTGGTCGACCTGCCAAGGTTCTGCTGACACCTGCTCACACGCTGATGGCCTATGCAGCTAATAGAGCATTCTCTAACTGCTACGGACTGGTCGACCTGCCAAGGTTCTGCTGAGACCTGCTCGCCCGCTGATGGCCCGTGCAGCTAATAGAGCATTCTTTAACTGCTACGGACTGGTCGACCTGCCAAGGTTCTGCTGAGACCTGCTCGCCCGCTGATGGCCCGTGCAGCTAATAGAACATTCTTTAAGTGCTACAGACTGGTCGTACTGCCAGCAATTGCAAGGCATGTACTCACACTTTAATGATCTACTGTTCTTCACAATCCCGAGGCAAGATATTCTATCTTCACAACACCTGCCCATACACACTCCTGCATCGAGCAACTGCACACAATGACAGGACGAAGAGGAGAGCACAGGCCTACTTGACAGAAGGCACGGTGTCTCGCAGTGACTCTGAGGTGTATCCCATCCTCGTCGCCAGAAAATGTGGTGTGTTTCGAAGGAAGACAAGATAAGACTAAAGGTAAAATAAGCCTTTTTCTTGGACACCTCATCCAACCTCGCTCTGTCTCCAGCTGCTGCACCAGTTGCCTCTACAGGCTAAACCTCTTACACCAGCCCATTCCAACATGAACGTCCTACTACACCGCACATGCCTCTCTTAAGTACCTGTGAAGTGATATGATAACAATCGGTGTGCTTTTGTTTTCACTCTGTTGCATTTCAGTCTAAGCCTGAGGCACCACACCGCGTCCAGCCAGCATACATGCACAAAGGAGGCCCGGTGGCCACTTAACTTCAGCCTTTATCTTAGACCCAGCTAGAGCTGAAATACAAAGCCCCCTCATGGACTGCACTTTCCTGCTGGAAATGGAAAGTAGACAACGTGCAGCAGCTGCTGCACGTGTCCCGGTTTCTGAAAATTACACCGGGATGAGTTCAGCATATTTGAGTTGTGCCCACTTCTTGCTAGGTGGACGGCGTCTGCCCTGTGAAAATAATGGGTAGACCCAGTCTACCCACATGTACCCCCAACTTGTGTCCTGGTTCCACAGCAGCAGATCATGTATGTGCCTATAGGAAACGTGTGTGCCTGAAGCACTGGGTTCACATCAGGCACACCTGTGTGCACCAAAGGAAGCAGTTTCATATAATAATGTCCCATGGACCACTGCCTGCTCTTAAAAAATGAAACATAAATGTTTCATTTTTCTTTTTGAAACACATCCTTTAAAGAAAACAGGCTGCATTAAAAAATAAATTGCACTTTTTAAAAGAAATCGCAGACATTGAGGTCTTCTAACCCCAGCCGGCCACCATCCGTGGGATTTTAGCGATTCCCAATGGGTTGCAAATTGCAACCTACCTCATGAATATTAATGAGGGAGGTCTGTTTGCGACCCACAATGAGAATCACAAACAGTGTAAAACACACTGCAGTACATCGCATTTTCGATTACCTAATAGGGAATCGCAAACAGTTGTTATTAGGTAATCACAAATCCACAATTTCATACATCTGTCTCCAGGTCTTCCTGCTCCTCACCCCGTACTACACACATCACTGGCTAGGCTAAGTGGTGATGCCACCACAGACGACATCTCCAGTCCTCTTAGTTCAACAGGACCTCCACTCACCCCTAAAGAGCTCATTGTCCCCCATGTTCAAATCCAAATATTAATTTGTAAAGTTCTAAAAACCTCAAATGGCAATTAATTGCTGCAGTTTTAATGAAACTCTCTATGAATGAATGAATGAATTTGAATTTGTAGAGCGCAACTAAACCCGAAGGCATCAAGGCGCTGAAAGCTGGTATGGCAGTATGAACAGGTGATGTGCAGATCATAGGTAAGCTTCTCGGAAAAGCCAGGTCTTAAGTGATTTACGGAAGAGGGGGTGAGAGGCAAGTTCCTCGAGGTCATCCATAGTTTGGGTGCGAGGGAGCGGAAGGCCCTTCCACCCCATCTGGCCTTACGGACTCGGGGAACTGTCAGAAGATTTTTGTCGGCAGAGCGAAGAGCCCTGCCGGGAACATAGAAGGACACGAGGGGACGTATGTCTTCTGGCCCAGTCCCATTTAGGGCGTGGTGCGTAAGGCAGAGGGCCTTGAAGTTAATCCTGGCCTGGATGGGGAGCCAGTGCAGGTTCTTTCTAATGGCAGTGCCTGACGCACATTTCGGTGCATCTACAACAAAGCGGGCCGCTGCATTTTGCACAATCTGAAGGCGTTGGACCAGGCCGTTGTTAATGCCTAGGTATAGTGCATTGCAGTAGTCCAGCCGGGAGGCTATAAGAGCCACCGCGACCTGTTTACGTGCTTCCGGGGAGAGATAATGGGAGATTTTTCTAAGGATTCTTAGCGCACCCCAGCAGGTGGAGACTGTACTATTTACCTGTTTATCAAGAGTAAGGGTGGTATCCAAGATAACACCCAGGTTTCGGGCCGAAGTGGCGGGAGTGGGACAGGTGCCGAGGGCAGCAGGCCACCAGTCCATTGACCAGGTCTCATGTTTGCCTCCAAAAATGAGGACCTCCGTTTTCTCCCCGTTCAGCTTGAGGAAGTTCTGAACCATCCATGCTGCGACTGCCTCCATACAGTTCTTGAAATTTAAAGCCGCTATGTTCACCGATTGTGATATGGAAACCACAATCTGTGTATCGTCGGCGTAGGAGAGAACTTCCAGCCCAAAGGATCTTACAAGCCTGGCGAGTGGGGCCACGTAGATATTAAAGAGCGTGGGGCTCAAGGAAGAGCCCTGGGGTACCCCACATTTCACAGGTTTGACGGGCGAAAGAAAGTCGCCCAGCTTCACCCTTTGCTTTCGTTGGTCAAGAAAGTATGTTAGAAGGCTGAGTGCCGGACCGGCTACTCCCACCTCACTGAGTCGGTTAGCTAAGATGGAAGGAGACAGGGTGTCGAAGGCCGCAGTAAGGTCTAACAGCACCAGTAAGGCAGTCTGGCCACTGTCGACCTTAGTGCGGATACTGTCAACAACCACTGTGAGCGCCGACTCAGTGCTGTGAGCCTTCCGGAAGCCGTGCTGTGAAGGATCCAGAGAGCTGAAGCTGTCCAGAAAGGCGCTCAGATGATGATTCAGATGTGCCTCTAATAGCTTGGCAGGGGCCGGGAGGAGAGAAATGGGGCGAACATTTTTCAGTGTCATGACCTCAGCAAGGGGGGGTAGAATTACCTCCCTGCACTCTTTGAAGATTTTCAAAGGACAGGGGTCAAGAGGGGATCCGGACTTAAGTTTGTCCAGAAGAGGACTAAGAAGCTCGGGAGTGAGGGGGGGAAAGTGAGTGAGGAGGCAGCAGGATTCAGGCATCTGGCTTTCCAAAGGGGGTGCGACAGTCGGGACGAGACTCCCAGGACTAAGATTGAGAGCTTCCAAGTCTGTGTAAATGTCCAAGATCTTAGGCCTAGATGTAGGTAATTTTATTTTACCACTTCTTAAATACCGAATTTTACAGATTCGGTATTTAAGAAGTGGTAAAATAGAGGGGGGGGGATGTAGGTATTACAGATTCAGTAATATTTACCGATTCTGTAAATACCGATTCGGTAATGCCCATTGATTCCTATGGGCATTGAAGCCCATAGGAATCAATGGGCATTACCGAATCGGTATTTACAGATTCGGTAAATACCGATTCCAGCAAGGGTGCAGGGGGTGTCACTTTGACACCCTCTAGCACCCCAAATACAGGCATGTGTGCCATGTGGCACACAGACATGCCCTAAGGGCATGTCTGTCTGTCAGATGGCATAGGTGTGCATGCACACATGTGCAAGCACACCTGGATTCGGTATTTTACCACCCAATTGGATTGGGTGGTAAAATACCGAATCTGAAAGGCCTTTGGGACTCAGAAGAGTCCCACCTACATCTAGAAGTTACCGAATCGGTAAAAATACCGAATCGGTAAAATTGTCCCCCTACATCCCAAAAACCCATTTACCGGTCGGTAACGGCCGAAATCGGCCTTTACCGGCCGGTAAATGGCCACCTACATCTGGCCCCTTGTATGGAAAAAGGTGGAGATCTGATCACACAGTTCTTGGGAGGCGACTATGGGGTCGGGTGACTGAAGGAGGGACATGGTGTCGACTATTTTAAACAGGTCCCTAGGGGAGGTGAGTGAGGCAGTCAATTTGGCGAAATGCGCCTTCTTTTCTGTCAGAACCGCGGATTTATAGCCCTTGAGAAGTCTTTTGTGTTTGTCCTTCTCTATGGGGTCCAGGTGCAGCCTCCAAAGTCTTTCTTGTTTCCTACATCCCTGTCTGAGGACCCTAAGGGAGTCAGAGAACCAGGGGGCAGAAGGTCGTTTCCTTGCACAGTAGTGTTGCTTGACCGGCGCTAGAGATTCGATGGCACCTGCCAAGGTATTTGACAGGTCAAGGGTGGCAGCATCGACACCACTTCTTAAAAGAGGTTTGATTTTGGACATGAAGAGGGAGAGTGTATCGTTGCTTAGTCCCCTGAAGTTCCTCCTCGATTCCCACTTGATGTTGTCCAGCTGGAGTACAGTGGAAAGGGGAAGAACAAGATCAAGGGGAACGGCTAGATGATCCGACCAGGACAAGGGGAGGGGAGAGCCAATCTGAAGCCAGGGGTCGTTGGTAAATACCCCATCCAGCGTGTGCCCAGCTAGGTGGGTCGGACTGCCCACTACCTGAGGAAGTCCACAGGAAGCAAGGGCGTCCAGCAGGTGTACAGTTTCAGGAGAATCCAAATTCTCCAAATGGAAATTGAAGTCTCCTAGAACTGTAAGGTTGGGTCTATCCATGTAAGGTTCCACGGTCTTGAGAAGTCAGAGACTGAAAGCGGACCTGGGGCCCGGGGGCCTGTATATCAGGATCCCTGTGAAGGACATAGTGGGAGAGGGGTTTAAGGCAAAGTATAGGGCCTGGAAGGGGTCAGACGGGGAGGACAGGTGATCGATTCCACATCTTGTCGAGCTGTGATACACGATCCCCAGCCCCCCTCCCCTGCGGCCAACTCTGTCCATTCTAGCCAAGGCATAGCCTTCTGGAATCGCATTTATTAGGTCGGGCTCGGAGGAGTCGGTAGCCCAGGTTTCGGTGATAAAGACCCAGGTAGGGTTTTGTTCCAGAATAAATTCCCTAAAAGTGACATTGTTTTTAACTAGCGAGCGGGTGTTAATAAAAAACTCAGAGTAGTTAGAGGTAGGGCGGGGACCTGGCATCTTGAGGGCAGACCGCTTATAGGTGGTATCGGGAGAGTGAGGATGGTTGCCTATGTTGATGCAGCCACAATCAGGGTCGGTCAAGAGCTTGTCCGGGTGATAGGTGTAATGGCAAGACTGCCTGGGAGGTTTGAGGGATTTTAAGGCAGATAGGGTATACAGAGGTTCGCATGGGGCTTGGATGTGTATAGAGCCTGCCTCCCAGGCCACAGGCGCTTCCTTGGCGCTGACGGGCGCAGACGGGCAGGACTCTGGCACGACTCTGGCACAGATCCGGCGCGTCCGCTGGTCGCGTCCGCTGCGCGGAGACATGACCGTCCCTTTTTATGCGCAGCTAGAGCGCATCACAGCGCTTGTACCCACCCAATATGGCCGCTAGTATTCCTCGTCTACCCGGGACCGGACTGCTCAGCGTCAACACTCGGCTGAGAGTGGCCCAGGTAGCGAGGAGGAGGGGGGAGGTAATGTCAAGTCAAAAGCTTTGTTAGTCAAGCCGAGATGATCATTTTAAAAACACAGGTACATTTTAAAAGCAAGTCAAATCAGAAATCGCGGCACAGGAGACCTCCCGGCTTCCGCCTCAGGAGGGAAATGATCGCACAGCCTCTACTTCAGAAGGGTCACGTTTGGAAAGCCTGGACTGTTGGTGTCGCCTGACTGTACCTGGAACAGCTCGACCGCTGGGAGTCTGCCTCTTGCACTCAAGTGGCACCAAAAGCTTAAGGCCTGCCTTTCAAATACGAAGGCACACTGCCACACACAGTCTTGATAGTTGCGCCATTTCCTTTGGCTGTAGACCAGAGGGTGTCCTAGCTCACTCTGCCATTGGATTAAAGCTGCGCCTCACTGGTGAGGCCCAACAAGGCTGAAACTGCTCTGAGGTTGCTTGTGTTCCTGTTCAGAGGAGACATGCCTGGGCAGGTTGCGCTGGACTGTTCCTATTGGAGCAGAATTCAGGGCTCATTTGCATATGTGTAGCCTCTGTCTTTAGTCGCATGGTGGGCAAAAAGCAATGGAATGGAATACGCCTCAAGTGACTAAGATTAATTAAAGCATTCCAAACATCAGTTTTTTGTTCTCCTTTCGTTGTGAAGAAGACCTGCCTCTTTTACGCCTCCTCTTGGGATGAAACTCAAACTAATCCCTTTTGTAAAGAGAATTTCTACTCCTCTCCCCTAAATACTCCAAGGACCTAACCTCTGAATAGACAAACATGCTTCTTCACTTGAATGTACCCCCAGGCTGTCACCTCTGCCAAGTGCCTTTGTTTCAAGCTTGATATATTACTCTCGGTGAACTCCACGAGAAGTGAGTGACAAAAGGACTTAGATATCAATTACAGCTTCTGCGAAACATCTGATAGAGTAAAAAATGCACACCTGTTAGGATGCAATGTAATCGCTTGTAGAACGCACTCACATATTATTCAAT
The DNA here is from genome assembly GCF_964261635.1 of Lissotriton helveticus. NCBI lineage: Eukaryota > Metazoa > Chordata > Amphibia > Caudata > Salamandridae > Lissotriton > Lissotriton helveticus. The sequence goes on from NC_136060.1 coordinate 484,639,569, forward strand.
GTTATGAGAGAAAGTAGATGCTAGAAGAAATGTGAATCAAGTAACATGTTTCTACTAAAGTAGTAGGGCCTCATTTATGAGGCCTTGCGTCACTTACGGCGCCGGTGCGTCACTTTTTGTGACGCACCAGTGGCAGAAAAAATGCGCCTTATTGCGCCATATTTACAAAGTGACGCATCTAGGTAGATGCGTCACTTTGTAAACCCCTGCGCCACATTATACCTGTGCCAGGTATAATGTATGCAAAGGGGGCGTATTGATGCAAGAAAGGGTCATGGAAGTGACGCAGTGAAATCTATGAGATTTCACTGCGTCACTTTTAGGACGCCGTTGCGTCAAAATCTTGCACCTGCCTCACAGCAGGCGTAAGACTGACGCATGCCCTTTCACATGGGGCTTGCCCCATGTGAAATGACGCATTGCTGGAGTTGCGTCACTTTTGTGACACACCCCAGCAATGCGTCACTTTTGCGCTTACAGATACGTCACAAATACTGACGTATCTGTAACTCCTTGCGACATGATGTGTCATAAATTAAATATGACGCATCCAGTATGTCGCAAGGAGGGTGCACTAAGAAGTGAAGCGCATCGCTGCTTTCACGCATTGATGCGTCACTTCTCATAAATGAGGCCCCAGGTTCTCCTGTAGAGCTTAATAATTAACACATATAGCTTGCCCTGGAAAATGTAACAAATGCAATTCATTAATGAGCCTCATTACTGAATGTGATTCAATGATCTATTAATTGTGTTAAACGCTTTTGTAGGCTAATGATGTAGATACAAGACACGTATTAATGTAGTTAAGAGAACTGTCTCTATTGAATGCTAATGGTTTATGTCATTCCTAACATACACATTATGGTGAATTCATTATTTTGGCCCAAGTTGTAGGCCTAGATTTTCAGCACATTTGAAATTTCCTCGTTTCTGAAATTAATGTTTACATTCTCATGTGGGTTTTGTAGAAGGCTGTCTGTCTCACGTTTGCATTTCAGGTGGACAACCGTCGCTAGTGGCAGCTAAAACCTGGAACTCTCTTCCCACTCACCTACGCCTTACTCAGAACCACCTGGCATTCAGAAAACAACTTAAAACTTGGATATTCGACAAGTAACTTCCCCCCCCCCCCTTCCTCAAGCGCCTTGAGACCCTATGGGTATGTAGCGCGCTTTATAAATCCTGACTTGACTTGACTTGACTAGTGAAGAGTAGGGGTATTGTTCTATTAGACAAGGTTGCTGAATGAAGGAGTTACAGTTCACCTGGCCTGAGAAAGATAAGAGGAAGGGAGGTGTTTTCACACGGGAGAAGGAGAGACGACCGAGGATGAACTGAGGGGCGTTCATGGAGAAGGCAGTGAAGGGAGTCGACGTCATGGGAAGATTTGTAGCTTAGCCATTGTATGGTACGTGTGAGGAAAGCATCATGGGATATTTACAGACTCCAACTTTAAATATATGATGCATTGTAGAGAGCAAAATAGGAAGCGCGGCATTCGCACCGCAACTTGCGCACAGAGCCGTCAAACTCGATCGAACTCATCTCGTATCAGGACGTCTCAGAATAATCGACTCTTTAAACTACCGATCGCGGACAATCCCCATGCCGCCATGATATCGACTCATCCTTCAATTCCTTGAAGTCTGACAACCGCGACTGTGACCACGCACAATTTACATATCGCCTGAAATCGATGCGGTATTATTCTTCAACCTGTTTTTAACTATCTGAGTCTCCGCCCAAAGATCCCACTGCACGCGGACTTTTGGTCCTTTGCCCCCACTCCCCCACTATGGTCCTGATGAAGACCCTACAGCAAGGTTAATCCATCCTGCAGCTACAAGAGGGTCGAAACGTCGACTGTTTGTTCTGTATTGTGGCGACCTCACACCAACAATTGTATATATGCTGTACTTGGTGTTGTATGCCTTTATGTGAATAATTCACTATGTGATATGCAAGTTGTTGCTACCCTATTGGTGGCATGAGTAAATGCCTAAACAACTGATTTTACTGTCACATGACAACTGATTTTACTGTCACATGATCCCTTCACTTCACGATTTCCTCACCATCACGTTCCTTTCCCTCGTGGGGCACTGTATGACGTTTAATACAGTTTATTGCATTATATTAGTTGTACATTATACTACATCCCACTGTGAATAAAACCGTGTGGATCTAAACAATTGTTCTTCTAGTAATTGTGTTTCACTTACTCAAATAAATCCCCGTGATACACTGGGACCCCTTCCTTTCATTATCTAGTTCAACCCAGGTCCCAGTGACTACAAATGGGTATACCCCCCTGCGCATAAACTGCATTGTAGAGAGGGACAGACACCCCATTCCTGCTTGCCATATAGACAGAGAGCACCTGAGTGATATCTTGCTCCAGTTTCCTTGTTTGTGGCTTCATACCTCAGATCCATCTTATGGTGGAGCGACTTCTTAGAAAGGCTCTACCCGCTGACACCTTTTCTTATGAGAATTCTTTGCTTTTATGCTAACTTAGGGATGCCATTTCTAGAGCTAGAGTTAGGGTAGGGATAGTTAGAACTGAATGCTGTATACAGAAGAAGTGCCGATACAGGAGGACTTGAACTTTTGCTTTCTCATCTCATGCGTAATCGTCATCGAACTTATTGTTCTTTTCATGCTTCACCGAGTGAACCTTTTCAGCAGAATCAGTTTTCTTCTGTTTCCCCTGTATTTTTATACTCTCATGCTAAGTTTTGTGTATGTCCAACTATTTTTGAATTTGTAATAAAAGTTGACTACCTTCAATTTGTTGTTGACCTGGGTTCTTGTGTAGCTGTTTTGTGTTATACTGTATTTCCATTGAACTTCAACTCCCCTCTTTGCTTTTATGCAGCTCAAAAGAACCATCGGAAGACCAGCATTGGATTGGAACTGAACAGGTGAGCACAGGTTCTTTCAGATCAATCCTTTACTTCCAGGAGCAGACTTTAAACCAGCTTTCCAAGCACTGATTATTACACATACTGATTACCAGAAAGGCCTACAGACTGGCCCCCCTAATTTATACCTCTCAGGGTTCATCACTCTGCAGCCAGGATTGGCACAAACATTAAGAAATGTGATTATTTCACTTCGGTCCCAGCTTTCCCTAATAGACTCCCTATAGAACCTTACACAAAATGTAAAGCTGCTGCTGCATCTATGCGCGTGGGCATCAAAACTCCCTGAGGTGCATCTCCCAGAGGCCAGAGGTCTCTGAGCAAGTAAAAGCTGCTCTCTTCTGTGCATCAAGACACTTGGTTTTGGAGTATCTCAGGAAAGTATTAAAGAGATGGAACTTTCTTCCCGCTCACACGAGAATTGACCTCAGCCTTAGTCCAAGGATGAAAAACTGATTTTTAAACCAGAATCTTGTACTGTGCCAGGCACATCTGGAAACAATATGGATCCTAAAATGTATCTGACAAATTAGTAGCACAAATCTACTCAGGGGACTAGAAGAAGAGTTTTAGCCAACAGAGAGCTGAATGTAGCCAACATTGTTTGTTAACCCGTGGCTGCTTCCGCTTTTTTGCGGCAGTGCGGCCGTTTTAAAAAATGGGCGCGGTCGCGTCGGCCATTGGCCGACGGCAGCACCAGCGAGGTAGTGCTGCCGTCGGCCAATGGCCGACGGCAGCAGCCAACGGGTTAAGAGCCATAAGGGCTCCTCATTTAAATTTTTAAATGAAAAAGGCCTAAATGAGGTAGATCTTAGAGGAGTTCAAAAAGGGGGTATGAGGAAGGACTTTGAGGAGCTATCTAAACTTGTTGCATAACAAGAGTATCTGATGGCCCATCCCTCAATATGTGTATTTTAATACCAGGTACCTCATTGGCTATTGATGGCACTGTGGTTGAGTCAGATGAAAATGAAAGTGTTTGCAGGCAACTGAGGCGACTCTTACAGAAACGAGGCGACAACAATATGGAGGGAAATGCAGATGGCACACTGCTGGCCTGTCTCATATGTAAAGAAGAACTCAACTGTCCATTGCATGGGTGGCCATCTTGTTTTATTTTTATGCTTAGTTCATACCAGATCTAGGGGCATATTACCAAAAAGTTAGCGATATTTATCGCTAACTGAGCTTAGTGTTATTTTTTTAACGCCGCGCTTCGCCCAATATTATCACTGAGATAACGTCCTATTACCAACGTTTATCTCAAAAGCGATAATATTGCAGGTGTTAGCGTGAATATCGCTGGAAAACCAGCGGTGTTCACGCATTAGCGTGCAAATGCTGTTAGCCATGTTATCCACCTCCCATTGGATAAAATGGCTAAGAACTGGTATTTGCAGGCGTTAGCGTTTGGCGATATTTGCGCTTAGCGCGAAAATTTCCATCGCTTCGCCTTCCTTGGTAATAGCCGATAGCGAGGTTAGCGACTGCTTTCAGTCGCTAACCGGTTGGGTACGCCCACTTTGCATGTCATTAGCGATAAATATCGCTGACATGCAAAGCAGGCCCCAAACCTCTCGCTATCGCCTACAAGCTGTCGCTAACTGGTGTTAGCGACAGCTTGGTAATAGGGCAATGGAATTATCGTCGCTTAGTGGCCGAAAACGGCCGGTAAAGCGGCGATAATTCAATATCGCCACCCTTGCTAATATGCCCCCAAGTTAGTTAACGAATCTGTATTGTGTACGTAGATACGGTAGTATAAAATCGACTTGCCTCCCCCTTCCACATCTACAAAAGTAACGGAAATAAACATCGATTTAGTAACTTCCTACAAATTACACAACCCCCTTTACATCCAAGTCCACATCCCCCAACTGTGAACTCAGGGAATTATTTATGGGGTTTTGACATAGGGCAAACCAGCAAGTCCCCTTGCTGCGCTGCCCTATGTCAAAGTGAAAGGGAAGGAATGCCCTAAATTTCTCGGATACAGTGCTTTCCTGTCCTTTCCCCTGCGCTGTCGATGTTTGGGCAGCCTAGCACCAACACAGGCACCCATGCACAATGGTGCAAGAGTGCCTGTGTTGTCGACAGGATTGTTTTGTGACATCTTCCTGCACAAAAACAATCCAGAGATGCGTCCTCTTTCCATATGTGCAGTAGAATGCAGCACACATGGAAAGAGGAATAAACGAGGAGAAATAAAGTTATTTCTCCTCGTTGCGCATCTCCTGGGGGGCGTACAGTTTTGGCACATCCCCAGATTTGCAGAATCTTGTAAATATTAGGAAGCTTTAAAGTCCATGGGTATTGCTCGGGAAAACCCACCGCAAAGCCCATGGAACGCCTCCTGAGTTCAGAGTAAGGTGACGCTGTGACTTGCACTGATTTGCCTTATTCCATTTCTATGAGGCCATTCAAAGCCATGCAAAGTGACTTTTCGACACCTCACAGATATGATTGAAAGATTTACGCCCCCGAAGCATCGAGAAACGCAAGGCTCCGGTGGCGAGGGGGCTCATACATATACCCCTCATATGATAATGTCAAACTGATTTATTTTCCTCTATGTTAATTTGAGCTATTGTAGACCGGAAACTCTTTTTTCTGATCTCAGATGCACAATCAAGGTACCATCAGTGCATCACTTTTATTTCAAAACGTCACTGTTGTTCCTCGTGAAGGCTGTTGTGTTGCTGTAAAACTAATTCACCTATTGTGCTTCGTGCTAGAAGTTGCTTTCACAAATGGTTGTAACCACTGCTGGTTATATTTATTGTCTTGTACAGCACTTTGGCACTCCCCAGGTCTTGAACCTCTGTTATATCAAAGTCTAAGTAAACAAGCATTGCCAGGGCCAGAAGATCTCACCTTCAAAATGCGAGTGCCAGCTAACCAGTGCTTTACCAATGTTTGCTTGTAAAGCATTGTTTTAAAAAAAAGTTAAATAACAAGCATTTGCAATGCAATAGGTCTCGCATTTGCGAGAGTTTAAGCTATTGGTATTGTAAATGACAAAGACTTTTATTTATGTTTTAAAAACCAAAACATGAATAAAAGTGATTTTAATATACAATGGCAATAGCTCAAACTCGTGTAACGCGAGACCTATTGGGTGACATTATAGTCAGGGTGCATTTAGAGTAAGATCAGTTTGAAGGGTTTTATTTCACCTTGTCCGTGACTGTGTCTGCTTTTTTGTTCCCCGATTTGCTGACCACACTTCTTGCTTGACAACCAACAGCTTATGCAGGGCTTTAAGTGGGCCGAGTCTGAGCACCGGCAGTTATTTTCAGGGGGCCTCGAAACGGGTCTCTCTTGGGCTCTTTTTTCGGGCCTCGCAGAGGTAGTCTGTTTTCTTTTTTTTTTCTTGCACCAAACTTATTTTGCTCTGGCTGGAATTGCCAAGCTAGATCCTGAGGCCGATGACATTAGTGCACGCTGTATATCAGGTGCTCAGCGCCCACTGGACTGAAAGGACTTCAGCGTCATCCTCCCACCCCCCTAATGTGTGGCAGCCCGGACAGAGACAGCTTCCCGGGCTCACACACAGCCGTGCCCGAGTACTTCACAGGTCTTTAACCCCTTCACCGCGAGGCTAATTCCCCCGCGGCGCTGAGGGGAAGAGGGGGCCGTGCGCAACGCCACGGTGCTTGTGATGAGCTCGGCTCATTATGCTGCACGGTGGCGCCGTGCTCATGACGAGCTGAGCTAGTCATGACCACGCCCGTTTTAATAGAACGCTCAGCACAGCGGGGGAATTATCCCCGCGTGTGAGCGCTGCGCGGGTCATGACGAGCTCAGCTCGTCATGAGCACAGCGCCAACGTGCCTCATGACGAGCTCAGCTCGTCATGAGCACGGGAGGGGTTAAAAGACCATATATATGTTAACTAGGCTTTGTCGTTTTCCACCCCTCCTTGTACAGAGTTTGAATTCTCATGCACACTTATTTTCTCATAGTTTTTACTGCTGTCTCAAATAGACTGAAATCTCTTGGGTGAAGGAGGAGTAATGATTCAAATCTTTGCCTTAACCTTAAGCTGTCAACAGTGTGCTCTGCTACTCTAGCAGTATAACTTGTTCATAACCACTTCTCTGGCGTATTTCATTATTTTTCTCCCTTTTTTCATTCTTTTATCAAGCAAGGTTTGGGTTCCTTTTCACCTTTTTGATTCTTTTATTTAAAATTTCTTTTCTCCTTTGATTTATTTCCTCTTCTTTGATTAATTTTCTGTCCAGTTCTTTCTGTCACCATTGAACGACTTTCTCTCCAGTTTTTGTTTGTTCTTTCTATTCTTTTTTGTAACTTTTCTTATTTTAATCTTCCGTCGTTGTCACCTTAGATTCTTTTCCTATTCAATTATTTTTCTGCCATTAGAATCGGTTGTTATCTAATTCTCTTTCTGTTTTTTGATTCTCTTTTAGCAGTTGGATTTGTTTTGTTTCCTTTGCTTCTCGATGTTTCCACACCTGTTTTGTTCCCTTCGGTTCTTTCACTGTCCCTTGATTCTTTATCGCACTTATTAACACCCTCAGTTGATATTTCTACGGGATTTATGTTTCTGTACATACTACTCTTGTCATGTTTTAGAAAAACAGCGTAGCATGCTATCCCTTTGTGTTACCAGCCAACACTTTACTTTTTTTTTTACACACCAGACAGCCAGCTCTAGGGAAAATCTAAAGTGCTGAGGATGGGAAAGAAGAACAAAATGGCAAAGCAAAATACGCACTCTGCTCTTTGCAGACAACACTTTCAAAAACAGAGCAGGTGCAAGGAAATAACATAAAGAAAGCCCATTGATTTCCAAGAACAATACTCTGCGATCAGGCACCTAAACACAACAAATTCATCATTCACACAATTGGCACAGCATGCAGTAAGGTTAGCTCCTTAGCAGGTTAACAACGAATTCTGCTTAGTCACCATGACTTACTGTGATATTATTGTCAGTCAGTCAAGAATCTTTATTCGATTTAGTTAAAAATCATACAAAGAGATAAAAACATTAGTATACAAATAAAATATTATTGGCAGAACGAGTGGCCCATGAGATCAGAAAAAATCCCCTTGCATGCCATGGTCGCTACTGCATGACGGTGGAAGATTATAGTTCCGAACATATATTAGTAATTACCAGCCCTCTCTTTCAAAACGTAAGAACATCTCTGAAATGCCCCACACTCGGCACTGCTCAACAGGCAGGTCAGTCAGTCTAATTGACCTGCAGATGTTGTACTCGTCAGTTTCTTCAACCTGGGGGATTTCACTGTTTGACTTAAAACATAATAATTTTGAGGAGTTATGCTGGTTGGTATACATTAAATCGATTCCCATTTCTGGTGTGTGCTTTCTTTCTGCGACATGCTTCCACCAACCATCTGGAGGACGCTTAAAGTGAAGACATGTTTAAAGTCAGGGATGTGGCCAGAGTAAAATGTGCTAGTCATTTATGTCAAATGAATGCATAAAGTTCTTTTTAGCAAAAAGTTAGAGGACACACAGATCAGTACGAACAGGGCTTTAAGTGGGCCGGGTCTGAGCACCGGCCATACATATCTTTATTTAGACCACGCCCCTACTTGGATAGGCCACACCCCTAAGAGGTTTGGCCCGCCCCTTTTGAGCACCTCCAGTTTTTTCCCCACTTAAAGCCCTGGGCTTATGAGTTTTCAAAGCAATTGCTGAGCTTTTATCACGCAAACGTACGCATTTGACAGATACTGCTGGGGACGTGAAGGGAAAAAGTGGGGAATGTGTTTTGAAACTTAGAGAAACGGGTGTGCGAAAATCCGTATTCAAAGAATTGCAAATGCCTTGGCATGTAGTTGGAAATAATTTCCGTTACTAAGGCATTTTTTGAGTAATTACTGCAACCCTTCCCACCTGTTATCGGTATTTCTAAATCATTAGTGGGAAGTATGACAGCAGTGGCGGCCCTGGCATGCTTCTCTTTGACTAAAACCTATTCAATTACCACAATTAGCATAGCATCATTGTCTGATTAACTTCCGGGGTCTGGTTCAGGGGTTTTGCAAACAAGGGAGAGGGAATCAGAAGGGAATCCGCGTGCCGTCCTCCCGCCCCAGTGTATAATGCGTTGGGTTTCGTGCATTCAGGCTAAACTGGCCATGGGAGATGCCGGAGACAGGCAATGAGGAGCTGAAGGAGTGGGGGGAGAGAACAGGAAGTGGGGAGAGCTGTCAAAATAGACCATGGAAACGAGAAAGGCGGGGCCAGCATTGGCCCCGCTGCAAGTATGGCGGGCGCACCGGCCCCCACCCGCGCTCGGTGGTGGGGCGCGCCCCCATCGCGTCACCCTGACGTGGCGGGCACGCCTTAACATGGATTTGACCCCGAGTCTTCTAGTGACCCGGAAGTGATTCAATCACTTCCGGGTCACTGCGGAACAAAGGCCAGACCGGTTAGATCTGGCCTGGCAAGTGAGGGGTTAAAAGGTCAGGCAGCGCGGGAGTCTGCCTCTTTGACTCCGCGCTCCACTGCCTGCCCCTCCAGCCTCTAGGAGGCTGTAATTCTTTTTCTTTTTTGTTTTTTGTTCCCTTTTGCTGGTCGTAGTGGACGAAGAGGCTCGAGGACGACAGAATCGCGTGGCTTGTTTTCATTTTTGCCCTCTGCAGGTTTGATTGAGGAGAACGTGCGGTGGGGGACAAGTGGGAGGACTCTCTTCACAGCGGAGCGGCGTGGGGGCGCTCCAGAGAACAGCGCGAATTCAGGACAGTCGGGGCGATCTCTCTCCATGTGCTGGGAGGTGTTTTGAGCGCGCCTGAAACAGCGCTAATGGTGTAGACATCAACCGCATGAGGACGGCATTTCGAGCGCAAAAGTTAAGTGGGGAGCAGAACAGCTGTGGGGTCTTAGGGCAAGTAGTGAGCTCTAGTGGTGCAATCGGCTTAGCGTGTGTGGTATCTAGGTTACCTGTTCCTTAGTATCTAGATGCCACTGGTTCTGGAATGTTACACTCAGAGTCAGTTGTAGGCTGGCTGTGCTCTGAAGTGTTTGTACCTGCCTGTTCCTACAATACAACTCGATTCCTGTACTGGTCATCTCTACAATTTTGGCGACGCTCACACGTCAGCGCGCAGCACGTAGCCTGCCGCCATTTTGGGACCTGCCTGTCACAGATCTCGCGGTGATACGCACACCTCTGCCACCGCATATTACGGGTGTAACCGCGACCTTCTATCTACACAGAAGCATTTCAGGATAAAGCGAGCAACGTTTGACATTGGTATTTACATTGGTTTTTTTACCTTTCTACATTGGATTTTCACCTTCGGAATTCGGAATTGCCCAACTGTTGAGGGCAACTACTGTGTATTCATTGGATACATTGCTTTGTATTCTTTATTAATTGTTGTTCCTTGCTTTTATTTAATTTATTTCTCTTTCTTATTATTATTTTTTCACTGTTCCTGGAATTAGTTTAAGATGAGCACTACTAATTCTGGTAAAAAGGGCCATAAAACAGGCAAATCTAGACCAAAAAACTAAAAAATCCCTCAAAACCTTCCCTACACCAATATGCACGAAACACAACAGGGCCCTGAGCCCTAGACTCAGGGAACACTACTTAATCGCCCCCAAAGCACTAAAAAACAGGGAAAAAGACACATTAAACCCCCTAAAAACACTAAAAAACAGTCACAATCACAGAAACCGAGCCCAGAGCCCAAAACCATGGCAGCATAGCCCTGAACCCTAGCACACAGCCCGGGAACAGAACCCTAAACGCGAAAACGGAGACATAAACACCGTACCGGAGCCCACTCTAAAAACACGCTCAAAATACACCTTCCCTTCCTTCGATTTTGTTCTAAACACTTTCAACCCAAAGTAAAACTTCCCAACCCTCACCCCATCTCGCATAATCAATTAAGTAATAGCTAAAACACACTACAATCGCGCCCTGAAAAAGCGCAAAATCAGACTTTGACCGGTTTAAGACCACAAAACAAGTGGAAACGCACTAAGAAACTAGACCCACAACACACCTTCCCCTGCAAAAAAAAACCGCCAAAATCCATGAAAACCTTGCCAACGTCAATATGCACGAACCTAAGTCGGGCACTGAAGCCTAGAATCCGGGAACCCTACTTAATAGGACCCAAAGCCCTAAAAAATGCATTTTCACCCACTTAAACAGCCCTAAAAACGAGCCACAAACGAAAACAGCCCTCAACTTCCCTCAACTTAACAACTTAACATAATTAAAAAGAAGGATTAAAACCATATGTGAGAAATAACTTGCTTTAAACCATGCAAATGACATGTTTTCAAAATTAGTTGCATCAATTTATAAGAATGGCTGGCGTAAATCCACTTGTAGAAACTAATGGCGGGCGTGGGTAAACACAGCGGCCGTCTCCCAGAAACTACAACGTACTACGAACAACTCCTCCCACGTCACTTACTTTGCCAAAATTTAGATAATTAAAATGGTCGAATTAAAGAATATATGAAAAATTAACTTCTTGAAATTTATGCAAATAAAATGTTATCAAAATTATTTCCATCTATTCTTGAAAATATTGCTCGCGATAACATATTTTTCCAAAGAAATGGCGGCTGTGTGTAAGCACATCGACCATCTACCAGAAGCTGCAACGAACAATGAAGAACTAAAAAATTGCTAGCGTTAAACACTTTGTAAATGTATTGCGACTTATATAGCGCACGTATCACCCGAAGGCATCAAGGCGCTTGCCTTGGGAACCCGTCCTGGCTTTTCCCTGTGAGATAACCCCTACTGGGTATCCCCAGGGTGAAAGCCAGGCATCCCGCAGCGGGGGGGCCACCGTAGTGGAGATTAAGCAACTATTGCCCAGAGTTGCAGCGTGGGACCCCATGATTAGAATAGGCACCGAGGCGAGAATTATCGAGTCCGTGGACATTTTGGGCTCAGGACCCTGCCGCGTTGGGAATTGAACCCTGGTCCCGGGCCAGACCTCTGCATCAGGGTCTGCCGCTCTAATCAGTGAGCCACACTCCTCCACTTTTGCAAAGAAATGGCGGCTGTGTGTAAGCACAGCGACCGCCTCCCAGAAGCTACAACTAACAATGAACAACTCCTACCCCGTGACGTAGGGGGAGGCAAAGCGCAATGGGGGAGCGACGGCGAATAGCTGAGTTCTGAGAATCGCTGCACCCCCGTGACGTAGGGGGTGCAGCGCCACATGGGGATACAATGCTTCTCGGAACACCGGAACACTCACGTTGCATACATTGTACCTCTTGCAGGTATAATGTAGTACAGGCATTTACAATGTGGCGCATCGGCTTAGATACATCACTTTGCAAATAGGGTGCAATGTGGTTCGGTGTTTACACCACTGGAGCATCACTGAAAAGTGATGCAATGGCAGTATAAAGGCCTTATAGATGAGTCCCCTTTTGTCCTACATTCCTGTATCTGAGTGGTGCTTCAAGGGGATTGGGGACAAGACATCGGATGACAAAGGGACTGTACCCTGCAGCTGAGCCGATAGCGTGACATCAAGAGCCCACTCCGAGTGCACTGCAATGATCAGGTGCTCCTTGCTACCCATCACGATCTCTGGAGCCCACCCTGGTCATGCACAGCAGCCCCATGGTCCACACGGTTTCAGGAACCCACCATGACCATGAGGGTGTGGTGCAGTGAGTGCTGCAGTACTTTCCAGCTTCGATTCAGGCTTCCCGTCCATCTCTTGGCACAACGAGATCCTGTGTATGCCACTCTTGGCGGACATTTTAAAGTCAGGCAGATCCTCCCATGGGCATCGAAGGAGCCCCATCAGACTATTTTAAAGTCGCTCACCATTAGCTCCACTACCTCCTGCCTCAGGACCTATTGAGAGTTTGATATATTTGACAACGAAGCAGCAATATGGCTGCCTATCATTGAAGGTTGCCACTCAACTGGATTTTACAGAATATTACTGAAAGAAACGTACACGCTCCAGTACAAATATTGGCCATTACACGGACAGTAGCTAGGACCAGATTGCACGCCATTCATATGGAAATTGAGAGAAAGTGAAAGTAGAACAGGCTCATCACATGGCCTGAGGAAGCAGCAAACACAACATAACATCGCCACCAGTGAACAAACCCGCAAGGGGCTGTTATCTCTGTGGTCTGGAGTACCTGCATGTCGGCACCTGCCCAGCCAAGGGACAGAAATGCTGGGAATGCAACAAAGACATTCACTTTGCGAGTGACTGTATGGGTGGACACCTCAAGTCAGAGAGTGGGCAAGTGGCCCAGCCACGGACAACTTTGAGCAAACACGCAAGGCACTTGGAAGCATGCAATCACAGCTCAGCCACCAACTCTGACTCTGTTTCAGCACAAGAGACCACCGAACGCCTATACCACATGACAGATGCCCCAGCCTCTCAGAGTAATCCTCCGAGCACGTCCAGCTAATTGACAAATGGCAAATGAATGAGTATGAAAAAATGAAATACAAACCTCCATTGCCGCACTCCACTGTCCATGAAATTTGTGGAGACGCTCACATACAATGAAACGTTGATGCAAGAAGAGGTGCATGTCCTCTGGGGAGTTGTAGTGATGAAAGGAGATAGGGCATGCAAACACTGACCACTGCCTTAGACACCAGACACCTCTTCCATTCTAGAGCAGGGCAAGACAGGATCTGGACTCTGGCTCTGGGGGCGGTTCACGGTGGAACGTGGGCGAGAATGTATCTTGAATCCGAATAAAGATTACATGTGTCCTACCTGGCTGTATCTGTGTGGTGACATAACAACACTGTACATTCCTTAGTGGTAATAGAAACCAAAGACCGACGCTCTGTGGAACACTTGGATACAGACCTCCTGGACCCCGCGCCCCCTTCACCAACGTCATTATAGACGACATCGCACCCCACGCCCTCGCCCTGACATACTACATACTTCTGAGACCTGAACTTCCACCTAGACAACTACAAACATCCAAACACTACCGCCCTCCTGGAGAAACTCACCAACGTAGGATTGAAGCAACTTGTCTCCACCCCCACTTACACAGCAGGACATACACTCGACTCTATCTTCACCGGAGGAAACAACATTCGCTTGAGCCACACCAAGGAACTGCTCTGAACAGACCATCCCTGCATCCACTTCTCCTTCACGAAACCCACCGCTCACAAGCACATGCTCCACCCCCCCACCCAGAAGCTGGAACAAAGTCTCTGAAGAACCTCACCTCCGCCCTCACCTGCACTCCCCTGCCTACTACGACAGATGACAACACAGCGGCAAGCAACCTCCACCAATGGATCGCCAACTGTGCCTTACCCTCACCCCCCTCCAGAACAACATGAGACGACACAACAAGAAAGCCAACTGGTTCATCACAAATCCAAGCGCTCCTGCTGGTGACTGGAGAAGTGGAGAAACAGCAAAACTCCGGAAGCACACTCCGGCTACAAAGCGGGCATCACTGCACATGACCAACTCATCAAGTCAACAAATAAAAACTTCATCCAAGACAGAATCCTCTCCAGCGCCCACAACTCCAAGGAACTCTTTGCCATCATACAGGAATTCGCCAAACCCAACAGTGAAACAATCGACGCCTCTCCCTCCCAAGACCTCTGCAAAAAACTCCATCTTTCACCTCAAGATCAAGGTGCTCTATGACAACTTCGATGACCACGATACCGCTTCCACCCCAACCGACGTTGCCTAGCAGACCCTTCTCACCCTCTCACTACAGAAGACACCTTAAAGACATTGAAGAACATTCACCCCGGAGCAGCTACTGACCTCTCCCCTCCGCACATCTTCCACAGGGCCACCACTGCCATTGCTCCCGAAATATGTAAAACCTTCAACTGCTCCCTCGAGACCGTCACATTCCTAGATGACTGGAAACAGGCCAAAGCCACCCCACTCCTAAAGTAGCACTCAGCAGACCCGATGGATCAGAAGAATCTCAGGCCCATCTCTCTGCTACCCTTTGCCACCAAAGTCATCTACAGGACTGTCAACACCCAGCTGGTACTCTTCATAGAAATCAACAGCACCCTAGACACCTCTCCATCCAGATTCTGAAGCAACCACAGCACTAAGACCGTCCTCATCGCCACCACCGACGACATGTTGAAAGTAGGCTGAAACCGTCAACATTATCGGCGCCCTCTTGCTCTCCTTAACCTTTTTTGTGCGCGTAAAACAGCCGCCATCTTGAACACCATGGCTTCCCTGCTCCCGCCGAGAGCCAGCGCGCCTCTCTCCCACTCCTAACTTCGCCGGCATCCCCCGCATACTGACAACCCCCCTGCCTGCACCTGCCGCGAATCATAAAACCCCTCTTCAGCGCTGCTCTGCCCCAGACCCTCGTCCTGTTCCCAGCGCGACACCTCCCCTCTTCCCATTTATGATCCCCGGCCCTTTGATGCAAACCCCATTTCCCCGTGTGCCCGTTTGTCTTCCCCGTTCCCAGGCCGACACCCAGCTCTGCCGATACCAATCCCTTGCCCCTCCCCGTACAATAGAAAGCTTCCCTCCTCAAAGGACCCCCGAGATGATCAAAGCCCCCCCCATCCCACGAGATCCGATCGAAACCCACACACTCCGTGGATCGGCGGAATATCCAGCTGCGCGATGATCATCACCTGTTGTGAACGGGGCGGGGACTTCCACTGTAATCTTGCGTGGGAACGGGCTGGGAAGGGGGGGATTCTAAGGATGTCTTTCCGTACATCAAAGTATCGACGAAAATGTGTTACATGCAATAAACAGATAAACGTGTGTATAAGAGGCCAGGCCTCAGGGATGCAGTTAGAGCACCTCAGAACGATACCTTCTGTCCGTTTCGTTGTGTTCTCCTCCGGAGAGAATAAAAACCTTGTTTCCTGCCTTCCAGTCTCCAGCGCCTGCCTCTTCAATAGTTTAACTTCTTTGTGGGTTCAAGAGGCGACACCGCCGGGCAATACTTAAGGATCTTATATTCTGGTTGGTAGTGCCTCCCAATTTAGTTTCTACAATTGGCGTCCCAAGCGTGGGGCCCATCAGCGACCCATGGATCCAGTGGGAGAGGTCCTGACGACAAAGTGAACGACTGCAACGATCGGGAACGCGTCTGTCCGATAGACCCTCGTCTGACAGCCGATCATCCGAACTTCACTGGTTCCGAACAGACCTCTCTCGAGTGATCTACGGTCCTGACTGGGAACCATCAGGAGTGCCGCGAGGATAACGAAGAAGAGAGGACGATCGGGCGCTGGATTCGGAAGACAGGAAACTGTCCATGCGGTCCGGGTAAGGTCGTGTAACCACGACAAGTCGCGAAATAATTGCTTGATTGCTTGTTTGTTAAAAAAATACTAGTATTGCTCTTTTTATTTATTTGGAGATTCACTGTCTGCAAACGGAGAAACAACGGGCTCTCTCTTTGCAAACAGTGGAGGATAGGTAGGGCAGCAGCCGTGCTTATTTTTTCTCCCCCACTCAATAATCACTTGAAACTGAACTGTTGTTCGCAAACTATTGTTTCCTGGAGATTCCCTGTCTGCAAACAGGGAAGAGACCACCCTTTTTGCAGATAGTGAAAAGGGTAGGTAACGCAGATCTTTGCGGACCTACTCATTCTCCCCATTGTTATTTATTGGTCTTTTGTTATTTTGATCCATGAGGTATTCACTGCCTGCAAACAACGTAGAATAGAAATATTCTGTCCCGTCTTTGCACCTAGTGATAAGATAGGCAGTGCTGACTTTTTAGTCCCTCGTTACGAGCCGTCATGTCTGTCTTCTCCCCACTGATTAGTAGCCTGTTTAGCCCGGACCGCTTATTAGAGATGGACCATCCAGCCCCACTGGAAGGCACCCCTAATAAGGACATGTTCATGAAGCATGGATTGACCGCTATAGCCTATAGTAAACTATGGCATAAATATACAAAAAAGGGTCAAGAAAGTCAATGGCCCCTGATAGGATCCTTCGATGATGATAAAATAAAAACGCTAGAAACTGCCCTGGGTAAAAACAAGACAACACCTACTATGCTTGACAGCTTCGGCATGTGGCGAAAAGAAACTGAACAACGTAAAAAGAAAACTGAGAGTAGGTTGGAAAAAGAGCTGCGAAAAGCAGCCCACCTAGCTGCTCAGAAACTAGAAAAAGAGATAAAGGAAAGAGAGAAAGCTAAACAGAAACTAGAAATGGAAACACCAAGCCAGTGTCCGGTTAGAACCCCCTCCATGCTCTACCCTGATTTACCCTCGAAACGACAAGCCAATGAGGACCTGCTGTTAGGTCCTCCTATCATCTACATGCCCCCTCCATATGCCCCTTCTCAACCCGTGGCGCAGCACGCGCCACCCCCAGGTACAAACGAAGGTACCGCCACAGCGTCGGCCCCAATGGCCTCTGTGCCAGCCGAACCCCTTGTATTAAAACCCGCATCAACAACAACGTTAGACGACCATGAGACTCGAGGGGCTGGCCCTGCAAGAACAAACAGACTAGACAAAGATGAGCGAGCGGGGATCGACAAAATAGCAAGGACACTGGTAGAAAGGAAGGATGATGAAGAGTACATCACAGATATGTTCAGCTCGTATACAGGGAGTCACAGACGACATTTTACCGTACGACTGTGTTATCATGTCTTGAATGCATACGAGGACCGATATCGAGACAAAGGTCCCGAGAGCCTAAGGACTCTGTACCGGAAGATCGATATCGGGGATGAGGGCGAGTGTGATGTGTCGGACCTCCTTACGCGTACGCTTGAGGTTTTCCGCCACCTCACTGAACGAAAGCCGGGAGCAAAATCCGCAACCTTTGTAGTGACCGAACCACCAACCGAGCAATCTAACACCATGATGCCAATACGTGAGGCTGCCCCTTACTGGGTTCCTCCTAGGGGTACAGGGACTCACGATGATGCAAACAACCAAGATGCGAAGGGAAGGGTAGTGTACAATTGGGTCTACCAGCCGTGGGACCGGCAAGAGATACTGACATTCCGGAAATCTCTACCCGACCTACGTAAAAACCCCACTGCCTTCTATACTGAATTGGGTACAGCCCTGGGTTCAACGATCATGACCCTGGCTGACATCGACTTGTTCTTCGGGTTATGTCTACCAGCTGATGTGTGGAAGCAAATCCGGAAAGTCGACCACCTTGAGCTGTTTGGACATACCTGGTCACAACTCGATGACCTGGACAAACAACGGGGACCAGGACAAAAGCCGTTGAAATCCATTCTAGACCTCCCAGATAAAATCGTAGAGAAATTAAAAACCCTAATCCCAGAAAAGAAAGTGGACTGGTCGATAGTAACAGCCTGTCGCCAAAAACCCCAGGAGGATGTATCGGAATACTTCTCCCGGTTTGAAACGGTGTTCTCCGATTACAGCGGCCAGGACATGACCACTGCAACCGGACACCATCTGTTTGTCCAGAATTATGTTAAGGGCCTATCATCGGAAATCTCCCAGAAACTACAGGCCAGCGAGAGTAGTTGGGCAGCCTCCAAACCTACAGCGATTCTCCAAATGGCCCAATATTATGAGCATCAGAAAAATGAAAACGATAGGGCGACAGAGAAAAAGAAGAAAGACTTAAAAGAGAGGGTGATGATTGCCAAACTGCAGGGGGTGACTATAGGACGAGACCAATACCGAGGAAACTACCAGACAAACGTCCCTAAGACTACATTTCCCCAGGACCGCACTCTGACTTCCTACAGTGGACGCACAGACCTTAGAGAAGACCAGTGCGCTTTCTGCAAAGGGACTGGCCATTGGAAATCCCAGTGCCCAGTTCTTCTGGAAATGATCAGAAGCAAAGACCCCAGGGATGTAACAAACGGACCGAGACCTAGGGGACAACAACAAGGGCCCCCAAATGACGCGACTAATGACAGATCAAGCAGACCAAATACGTTCGATCGACCCAGGCAGAACCAATATCAACAATCTGACTATGACGACACTCACACCTTCGCATAGGACAGCCAAGGGCGAGGGAGGGATCCAGTCGAGCTCTATGTTGACCAGCAGGGCCCTTATGTCACTGCTAAGGTCCTGGGTACCAAGTCTCCATTTCTGGTAGACACTGGCGCAACACGTAGTGCGTTATCTAAACGACTGATTCCAAGGGCACCCTTGTCTGGCTCACTCATAACATCGACAGGTTTCGATGGAACGCCCTCCACCAACCCTTTGTCTGCCCCGATTCTCTTTGACGTAGAAAACAACACCACCGACACCACGTTCTTGCTTTCCTCCAATAGCCCTGACGCCATTATGGGACTTGACTTACTGAAACACTTCCGAGCGACGATTAGGTGTTCTCAAGATGGAGTTCGAGTGTTTCTTTACGACAACCCCGTTCTGCTTAGACATTGTTCCCCCCGACACATGTTTTCCATCACCGACGTTGACGCGTCCCTGCTTGACACTCTACCTCCGTATCTGTGGGCCAAAGCGGATTCGGACGTAGGGCGTATGTTAATTGACCCAGTGCACATTACTGTCCGACCAGACGCAACACTCCCAAAACTCCCACAATATCGGATATCGCCAGAGGGCGAGAAGGCATTGGTAATGATTATCCAGTCACTGATAGACGCAGGAGTGGTAGAGGAAGTGGTTAGCAACGTTTGCAACAGCCCTATCAAGAAGCAGGGAGAGGGAGATGAGAAAGCATACCGTTTCATCATCGACCTCCGAGAGATCAACAAAGTGGTGGTACCCCAGTACCCTGTGGTCTCAGACATCACCACCATCCTGACCTTGATTCCATCCACTGCCACCACCTTTTCCGTCATCGACCTCAAGAACGCATTCTTCTCCATCCCCATCCACCCGGACAGCCGATATCTCTTCGGCTTTACCCTAAAAGCCCGCTCATATAGGTTTTGCCGAGCTCCTCAAGGCTACACGGAAAGCCCTAGCATCTACAGCCAGGCCCTCAAAAGACAACTAGACCAAGTCCAGTTACCCGACGGGGTGGTGTTGGTACAATATGTCGATGACATCCTCTTGGCTGCCGACACCACCCCTCTAGCGGTTACCGCCACCATTCAACTCTTGCACTTCCTTGCGGAAAATGGCCACAAGGTCTCCAAGAAGAAGTTGCAATTCTGCCTACCCCAGGTCACTTACCTAGGCCACCTTTTGTCCAAAGATGGAAGAAAACTCACCCCTGATCGAATCCAAACCATTCTAGATACCCCTGTCCCTAAAACCCAGAAGCAGGTTCGCTCCCTATTAGGCCTCACCTCCTTCTGCCGACAATGGTTACCAAACTTCAGCCTCGTTGTAAAACCACTGCTTTCTCTGCTAAACAAAGACGTCCCTTTCCCACTCCCTTGGACTCCTGAGTGTCAAACTTCCTTCACAGAACTGCGAGATGCTCTTTGCTCAGCCCCTGTCCTGGGTACCCCTGATTACAGAAAGCCCTTCTCCCTTTACACTCACGAAAGGGAGGGGTGCGCTTTATCTGTCCTGACCCAGGCCATCGGCCCTAAGCAACGACCGTGCGCTTACTTCTCTGCCACTCTTGACCCTGTCGCCAGAGCCTTGCCTGCCTGCCTTCGAGCTGTAGCTGCTGCTGCAGTCTCTATCCGACAGAGTGAGGGGATTGTACTCTCGAATTCCCTCACGGTACTGGTACCCCATGCAGTCGACACCCTCCTGAACCAAACCAAGACGCAACATCTGACGAGTGCACGACTGACTGGATACGAACTGACCTTGCTTGCCCCCCATATCACCCTGAAAAGATGCACCACACTGAACCCAGCAACTCTGTTACCCTTGCCAGAGAACGATCCCAATGTGCACCCCGTACATGACTGCGTGACTCTTACGGACGAACAGACCAGGAGTAGGGTCGATCTCAGAGACACAGCTTTCCCTGACCCCGACGGGGAGTTGTGGGTGGACGGTTCTTGCATCAAACTCCCCGATGGTACCACTTCCGCTGCCTATGCAGTCACCACGGCTCGAACTGTAGTAGAAACAGCCCGCATCACCCAGCGATCTGCCCAGGCAGCGGAACTGATCGCTTTGACGCGAGCCTGCATCCTGGCAACAGGAGCCACAGCGAACATTTACACCGACAGCCAGTATGCCTTCGGGGTGGTTCACCATTTTGGGCTCCTCTGGAGGGAGAGAGGATACTTGACCTCACACGGCACACCCATTTTGCACGGGGATTTAGTCTCCGCCTTAATCGAAGCTGTCCTCCTCCCCAACAAACTTGCCGTTATCAAATGCCAGGCACACAAGAAAGTAACAGACATTATTGGACAGGGAAATGCACTAGCCGACATCACCGCCCGAACGACAGCTGAAAATAGAACGACAACACATATGTACGTGACCAGGTCACAAGCAGAAAACTGGACTGACGCCAAGGACACAATTAGAGACATACAAACGACTAGCACACAACACGAATTGACTGAATGGACACGGGTGGGATTGAAAGACGATGAAGGCTGCTGGCGGACAAAAGACACGAACAGATGGTTGCTACCTGATTCGTACTTGATTCCCATATTAACCATGGCACACTCCCCTGCCCACATAGGATCAGCCCCCATGATCGAACTTGTCTCCAGGGTTTGGCACAATGACAAGATCCCAGATTCCGCCAAACGCCTGGTCCAACAATGCTTAATATGCCTGCAACACAACCCCGGGAAAGGAACTGTAGTACCCCGGGGGGGATTTGGGGTCCCAAACCACCCATTTGAAGTCCTGCAGATGGACTACATCCAGCTAGACAGATGCCAAGGCCTGAAATATGTACTAGTCGTGGTGTGCGCATTTAGCAAGTGGGTGGAAGCATATCCAACCCGTGACAACACCGCTATGGCCACTGCAAAGGTTCTGTTAAAGGAGTTTTTCCCCCGTTATGGCCTCTGCCGTGTTCTATGGAGTGATAATGGCCCCCACTTTGTAGCCAACGTTATCCAGCTCATCCTAAATGGGCTGGGTATTAAACAGAAATTCCACGCAGTCTTCCACCCTCAATCTGCTGGGCTTGTCGAACGACACAATGCCACACTAAAGCTTAAACTGGCCAAAATAGTGGCTACGACGGGCCTGAAATGGCCAGACGCCCTCCCATTGGCATTGCTATCGATGCGCTCTACCCCCACCCGACATCACTTAACCCCTTATGAAGTTGTCTTCGGTCGACCCATGAGCGTCTGGTCTGCCCCGAAACCAACTTCCATTCATGACGTTCCGGATGTCCTAATGTCTGATTATCTGTACAAATTGACTGAAACTTTGTCTGTCCTTCATCAGCAGGTGCAGCAGGCCATCCCCGATGCTTCCAGGGGTCCGGGTCACGCCATCCAGCCGGGGGACTTCGTGCTGATCCGAAATTTTCAGCGATCAAAGAGTTTGGAACCCCGGTGGACGGGCCCCTGGCAAGTGCTGATCACCACTCGGACCGCACTTCGAGTGGAGGGGAAGAAACACTGGCTGCACGCTCATCACTGCAAAAGGGTCTCTCCAGCCCTGGCCACGACAGACACCGTCAACACCCAAGAAGAGCTCCTGAACCAGGACCGACCATCGTTGAACTGCTACCCTGATACTGAGACACTTGAACTTTCAAAACATCCTGACCCCACTGTGCCATCTCGAGAAGGGTATTTCCTGCGTCGAAAGGAGGGAGCTTCGGCTAAGTAGGCCACGGACTAGGTTAAAGGATCTCAGAACGGTGACCCAAACTACCAAGGGTTACCCGGAGAGAAGCTAAAACTAAGTCTGTGGTCCTGCCCACTACCGAGCACCTTGAAGACGAAGATGATGGAAGCGCCAGATAAGAAGATGATGGAAGCGCCAAATAAGAAGCCGACGGAGACAGCAGGAAATACCCACTACAGAAACCCGAGAATAGACAGACTCCATAGCTCAAAGACAATTGCACTCTTCATCGTAATCCTCCTCTGTTTTCTCCTCATGACTACGCTCTGGATTATGGAAGAACACGCACCTGCTCACGAAACATTCCTAACCACTGCTCAGCCTACCACCATGAAGGAACATTATCTAATTTCGCTCTCTCCTCAACTAAGAGAGAGGCGAAAGGAGTTTTGGAACAACTCTTTCGTGCAGCTACTTCACCAGCACAATCTTGCCACCAATACCACCAACTGCTGGATCTGTGGGTTGCTACCCCATGCCACTGGACATTCAATACCATTCATCCCTTCACCCTTCTCTGTCCACGGCTCCTGCCTTGCCTGGCTGATCCTCCTGCAAGAGAGCTATACGGGCAATGCCACCCCCAGCAGAACTGCTGCACATTCTTCTCATGGGGCCGGGCGAAACAAGACAAAGACACACTTCTGCCCGCTGACTCCCAGCGACTCGATCCAAATGGACATCCCGGCCAAAGAGCGAATCAAATTGCAGGTGTTCGACAATCCAACCAGACCCACCTTCTCCTATCTGCGGAAACGAACGGCTGCCACTCTGACTGTGGCCCTGACGGTCATCAACGTCACAGGCCACATGTGTGTAGAAGGACTTGGGACACAGCTGGTGGGTCGCAGCGCTTGCCGCTTTACCAGCACTCTGGATTCCACGGATCCACCTTCCTTTGTGTCATCCCCAAACATGTACTTCATCTGCGGCACGAAGGCCTACACCTGGCTCCCCAAAGGCTGGGGGGGCACTTGCTACATCTCCTTCGTCCTTCCTCCGACTTATGTAGCCCCAGCGAATCACCACCGGCAAAAACGAGCCAAAGACATTGAACAAGCCGACTCAACAGGGGCGCAGTTCCTCGATGCTATGAAAGGACTCGTCCCCCTCTGGGGCCCGATGGCAAACAGCCGTGCCATCCGACATTTGACTCAGGCAGTCGAGACAACCATGAACATCACAGCGGGCATCTTTGCCAACAACACTGCCGAACTCCAAGCGGTCCGTTTGGTGGCTCTCCAGAACCGCCTCGTTCTAGATGTGGTTCTGGCGGACCGTGGAGGAGCATGCCGCATTATTGGGTCCAGCTGTTGTACATACATACCGGACAACTCACCCTCAGTGTACAAAGCCATCGAACATCTTCACAGACTCTCTTCGGAAGTTCACCAAGAGCAAGAAGAATGGTCGCTTGGTGGTTGGTTCTGGGACACCGTCAAAAGCTGGGGCTGGAGACTGCTCACCATTATCCTGATTCCCGTAGTTGTAATATGTGGCCTATGCTTAGGAATTCAATGTTTGCCACCTATGTGTTCTTTATGTGCGAGTTGTATTTTTCCCAAAACTGTGGACATTGGAAGCGAACATATGAGAGCATTGTATGATACCGAAGTTAGGAATTTGATGAAAATTGACATTGAGTAAGCAAGTTGGCTAGATATGTTGAAAAGGGAGGACTGTTGAAAGTAGGCTGAAACCGTCAACATTATCGGCGCCCTCTTGCTCTCCTTAACCTTTTTTGTGCGCGTAAAACAGCCGCCATCTTGAACACCATGGCTTCCCTGCTCCCGCCGAGAGCCAGCGCGCCTCTCTCCCACTCCTAACTTCGCCGGCATCCCCCGCATACTGACAACCCCCCTGCCTGCACCTGCCACGAATCATAAAACCCCTCTTCAGCGCTGCTCTGCCCCAGACCCTCGTCCTGTTCCCAGCGCGACACCTCCCCTCTTCCCATTTATGATCCCCGGCCCTTTGATGCAAACCCCATTTCCCCGTGTGCCCGTTTGTCTTCCCCGTTCCCAGGCCGACACCCAGCTCTGCCGATACCAATCCCTTGCCCCTCCCCGTACAATAGAAAGCTTCCCTCCTCAAAGGACCCCCGAGATGATCAAAGCCCCCCCCCATCCCACGAGATCCGATCGAAACCCACACACTCCGTGGATCGGCGGAATATCCAGCTGCGCGATGATCATCACCTGTTGTGAACGGGGCGGGGACTTCCACTGTAATCTTGCGTGGGAACGGGCTGGGAAGGGGGGGATTCTAAGGATGTCTTTCCGTACATCAAAGTATCGACGAAAATGTGTTACATGCAATAAACAGATAAACGTGTGTATAAGAGGCCAGGCCTCAGGGATGCAGTTAGAGCACCTCAGAACGATACCTTCTGTCCGTTTCGTTGTGTTCTCCTCCGGAGAGAATAAAAACCTTGTTTCCTGCCTTCCAGTCTCCAGCGCCTGCCTCTTCAATAGTTTAACTTCTTTGTGGGTTCAAGAGGCGACACCGCCGGGCAATACTTAAGGATCTTATATTCTGGTTGGTAGTGCCCCCCAATTTAGTTTCTACAGACATCCGTGCACTCCTCTACCAAGGCCACACAGTACCCTCATCCTGATGGACCTATCAGCAGCCTTCGACACAGTCTCTCACTGCACACTAGTCTCCAGGCTCCATGACGCTTACATCCGCGGAATAGCATTAGACTGGATACGATCTTTCCTCTCAGGCAGAACAGAGGGAATAGGGCTCCCGCCCTTCCTCTCAGAACCGATAGAGATCAGATGGAGCATAGCTCAAGGATCCACCCTCAGCCCCACACTCTTCAACGTCTACATGGCCCCGCTCGCCACCATCGTCAGAAACCACGGACTCAACATAGTCTCCTTCGCCGATGACACCCAGCTCATCCTCTCCTTCACTAAGGAACCCGACATCACCAGGCACAACATCCAAGAAAGGATAAAAACCATCACGACCTGGATGAGCAACATGTTCCTGAAGCTCAACGCGGAGGAAACGGAAGTCCTCATCCTCGGCTCCACCCCCTTCCCATGGGCCCTCTGCCCTCAGAAACCCACCCATCCCAACGGATCAACGCCGTATCCTCAGCATGCTTCAACTCCCTCTGAATACTTTGCAAGATGTGCAAGTGGATCCCCTTGACCCCAGAAAAACTGTCACCCACGCACTTTTTACCAGTAGACTGGACTGAGGAACCGCTCTCCTCCAAAAACTCCAGACCATCCAGAACGCCGCAGCCAGACTCATCCTTGACATCCCATGACATAACCACATCGCCAAACACCTCCACGACCTCCACTTGCCCCTCGTCGACAGAAGAATAACCGTGAAGCTGCTCACCTACAAATCCCACCAGAATCTCCTTCCATGCCCTCAAAAGAAACCTCCGCTCAGCCGACCTCGGCTTAGCCACTGTCCCTCGTTACCACAGGAACAAAGCAGGTGGAAGATCCTTCTCCTACCTCACAGCCAAGACCTAGAGCGAACTCCCCCTTCACCTCCGACTAAGACTGACACTGCACCAATTCAGAAAGGACCTGGCTCTTCGGATGTCTCCAACAGAGCTGTGCACACTCCCATCCCTACTTCAGCACCTTGAGACCTTCACGGGTGAGTAGTGCGCTCCGCAAAACCCTGACTGATTGATTGAATGAATGCTAGGTATGCGTTCTGGAATATATTAGAGGAGAGAGATACAACGGGAGGTGAAGGACTGTCTTCTTCCCGTTCCTGTGTCAGGCGTTAACTGGAATGAATAAGCATCGAATATAAACATGTGTGAAGCCCCTCGCTACAAAGATATCAACATTTTGCGAGAATATTTAATCCATGCAAGTGATTTCTCGACTTTGCTAAGGGGCTGGTGGGGTTTGTGGGTGTGTATTTTTAAAATTAATTTAAATGCAATGGTAAGAAGGAAATCTAATCTACTCTGGTATGGAATGTTCAGTGTGAGCTGGTTCAAGAAAGTCACAAACTTATAGACATACATTTTAAGTGTTATGTGGCCTACCTAAGGTGGAAAATAGTGCGCTACAAAACTCTCAATGTAATTAATTTAAATATATGCAGAGATTCACATTAACTATATTTTGCCCGCGTCAAACGTATAACTTCCCCATCAATTGGGTAAATGGAATCCATTTTGAATACATCTTAAATATGACCCATGTCTACAGTTGATTTGCTTCAGAATTCTGAGATTTCCTTTTTGTTTTAGCATTGCGGGTCCTAGGAGATGGGGTTGTTGAAATTAATTTAAGCACAGTGCTGCATTCTCACAGTCTTACAAAATCTGATCTTGGGCATATGATTTAGAGGGACCACTTCAAGGGAGGCAGTAGTAGAACATCGGTCAAGGAGTGTCCAGTTGAACAGTCCTGTGAGTCTCCGTCTTAAATTGCCTGAAGAAAGTCGCTGAATCAACCTGCACAGAAAAATGGATGTGAAAGCTGCCAAATGTCTCCTTAAGAGGGTCCCAAATAGAAGGAAAAGCTACAAAGGGGGAAAAACCCTTGTTGACAAACCTGGGAATCTTGATAGAAGAATAGAAGTGAGTAATGATGATCACCAAACTACTCTTGAAGGATCAGGAAGGAGGATAGAGCCAGGCCAGATATTGGGACCCATCGGAACACCCAGCTGTACGGAGTGACAAGCATTGGCAAAGCCAATAGTTCTCTCCTGTGCAAGATCCATTAGCTTTATCAATGTTTTTAGCCATGGTGTGCATGTGCAGCAGTGTTGAAAGTAAAAATAAAACAACGCTATGAAGCGTTAATGTCAAAGTTATTGGGGTTTTGTGAAGCTCACAGCTAACCGAAAGCACCCCAGACCTAGCTATTCGTATCAGAACATGGTCAGCCTAATGGCAAACAAGCCAAGGTTTCAAGGCCTTCCTAAAAGTAAAGAGACTAGAAGAGGAATGGATGGATAGAGGTAAGTTGTCCAGGTCTTTACAGCACCCAGGATGAAACTTAGGCCTCCTCAGTGAGCTATTTTAAATCTGGGGACTGCTAAGAGCTTTAAAGGGCGGAATTTTGGGAAGCCTTATAGGCTATAGAGAGCGCTTTGTATTTAATCCTCTTTGGGACTGGGAGACAGTGGAGGTCTGAGATCACCAGTTTAATGGGACTGAATTCGGGAGTTCCAGCAAGAAGTCTAGCGGCCGCACTCAGAGGAACCCGTAGACTATAAAGATGTTGCTGCTGCATATTCATGTACAGACTGTTGCAGTGGTCTCGTCTGGACAGAATAAGCGAAGACACTACAGTTTTTCTGGCATCTAACGGTATGAAACGCAAGAAGTTTTCTTAACATTCGTAAGAGAAAGAATATAGTGGAGGTAACCGAGTTGACCTGATCTCTAAAGGTAAGTCTGTGGTCATAACTTCCAGATATCTTACTTTTGTGGCTGGAATAGGGAGCAAACCCAATTCGGCAGACCACCAGGAAAAAGACCAGAGAGAGGGATTGTTACCAAATAAAACAACACCTGTCTTATTTGAGTTCAGTTTTAAACTGTTCTGGCCCATCTGGCAAGCATGCAATTATGGAAGTGGTTGTTAATATTGGAGTCCTGATTGAAGATGGAAACAATCATTTGCGTATCATCCACATAAGACGTCAACGTTAACCCGAAAGATCTGATTATGGGGGACATCTTAGTAACATGAATGTTAAATAAAGTTGGGCTAACGGAAGACCCATGGGGGACTCCACAAAAGAGAGAAAAGGACTTTAGAGGTCAAGGAATCCAGTTCAACATATTACTCCCTATCTGAAAGAAAGGACCGCAACAAGGTGATTGCTGGCCCCTGCACTCCTATGGCCTCGAGACGGTCTAGTAAGATACAGTGAGGAACCGTATCGAAGGGCGCAGAAAGATCCAATAGGATCAAGGCAGCTTGACGGCCAGCGTCCAGGGCTTCTCTAATTTCATCCACTGATTCTGTACTGGGGCCCCCTCTGAAGTCAAATTGTGTGTCGTCCAGGAGGTCCGAGATCTAAATAAAGGAGGATATCTGACGATTCACGGCCTTCTCAAATACTTTAGATGGAAACGGCAGCCTGGCGATTGGCCAAAAGATATTAGGTTCATTTGGGTCCAGATTGGCATTTTTTTTTTAGCAGGGGTAGTAGGAAGGCAGTTTTCCAGGTGGAAGGCAAAGTTCCTATTTTAAAGAGATTGAACAGGAGTGTGAGGTTTTCTGCAATGAGATCTGGGATCAGCTTAAGAATAGAAACTGTACAATGATTCAGGGGGATTCTAACTTAGTTGAATGAAGAAGGTCAAAACTTTGTCAAATGAAAGTGGTTTGAAACAGGGGAAAGAAGGCGAGACTGAACAGTCAGGAGAGGGTGGTTTCAGGTCTTTTTGATGCAATGCTTGTGTGCACTGAGCTGATGTACTACAAAGGTTGTGGGATTTCTGCTCTACTTTGTTCTGGAAGTGGTTGGCAGTATTGTCCTGGCTCCTAGATGTTTTAGGAGTATTAGGGGACAATACATTTCTAACTATTTTAAAGAGTTCTTTGGGTGAATTTTTAGCTTTATTTATTTGACTGGTATAAAAGGTGTTCTTTTACTGCAGTGATAGGGCTTTGCAGTGAGCTACACATGTTTTATATTTGCTTTTTTCGAGGGGTCATAATCTTTGCGCCATTGATGTTTTTGCTGCTTATAAGAAAGTTTTAAGGCACTGAGCATATCTGAGTACCAGGGGGCAGAGCGGCGAGCTCGGCAAGGAAGGTTGAGTGTTTCTGGAGCTAAAGACCAACCTCCTGTCTGCAGCCAACTAGTACAAGATGTTGTGGCAGCGTTTGCACCTCTTGATAGACAGGCTGCCAATTAACAAGACGTTCCTTAAACAACAGTCGATTGATCTTATGTCTGGCATGAAGCTTGATGGGTTTAATCCTGGAGATTCTGGTCAGATTATTTAGAGGGATTGCAAGACTGAAAAGAACTGCTGAATGATCTGTCCAAGTCAGAAGCAAGGACCCGTGAAAGCTAAAAAGTGGAGGGTTCGATAAAATACCATCAAGAAGATGGCGGGCCACGTGAGTGGGTCCTTCCACCAACAGGCTTAAGACCATACTGTCGAATATGTCAACCAGGTGTGCAGAGTCGAGATCTCTTTCATTTTCCAGATGAAAATTGAAGTCGCCTATGATAGTAAAATTAGTCGTACATGGTCCATCGTTGAGCAAAGAACAAATGTTGGAGATGAAGGATGCCTTGTGCCGAATCTGACAAGGGCTGTATACGCGTTGATGTGAAGGAGTATGGGCTTAGTACTAAAGTATAGCACGGGGTAAGCTACCCCCGGTGCATCTCGCTGGCTCCCCTGTGAGTGCGGTGTACTGTAATTTAAAGTAATTAAATAAAGAGGAGAAAGGGAGAACACATAAAAACACTAAACACATGTTGGACTCACCAAACCAACATGGCGCCCACGGTGCGGGAGCCAGGCACCTCCCGATGAACTAGAGCATCCAGCATTGAATGAGTCATAGCAGTTTTGTAAAATGTACTTTCAAACATGCTGCACAGCAGTCACGCTGCTATACAACATGCCTAAAAATATATTGAAACAGCCAATAGATATCACATAGAAGAGACCTATTGGCATAGCCAATGTTCGAGGCCAAGTGTTGAAAATAGGGTGCATTACAAAAAGTCAGCGCAAGTAGACTGTGTCATCTATAGAACGCTAGTGTTTAATGTAATGTTTTTCTTGCATACTTGTGTTCTATGTAGGTTTGACAATATGCCGTTACTAGGCATTACCCTGGACAAGAACTTGTCAATGAAGGACCACATCAAGAACTCTGCAAAAAGTGCGCTTTACTCTCTAAAATACATCAAAAAAATTAAACCTTTCATTCCTCTAGATGATCTCAAGACAGTTGTACAATCCCTAGTCCTTTCTAAAATGGACTACGGGAACGCCATCCTAACAGGGACACCAAAAGCTCACCTAGCCCCACTAAGGTCAGTCCTGAACATGGCTGCCCGTCTGTTAACTGATGTAAAAAGACTTGAACACATCTCACCAACCCTCAACGCACTCAACTGGCTTCCCATAGAAGGGAGATGTATCTACAAACTGGCCTGCATTACACACAAGGCCCTTCACGCCAAACAGCAAACTAGAAAAAGCAGGAAAATACAGAACTCTGAGAAGCACCAACTCTCTTCTTCTCATTCCGCCGAAACTAATAAAGAAAACAACCCAGTGCCGGTCTTCTCTGGCAACGTACCCAGGATGTGGAAGGCACTCTCTATTGACCTCAGATGCAACCCCGCCTTCTTGTTCTTCAAAAAGGACCTGAAACTCTTACTCCTCAAACAATACTTTACCACCCAAGGCAATCATCCTAGGCATCAATAACCGAATGAACCTAATGGACTTCCCACTCACTTTGACTGTCAAGGGTGGCGGCTTCTGAACTGTGTCAGCCACCTGCGTGCCTCTCCCCTCACTTGATACTTACGTATTTTCTTTGCTTTTATCGTTATGCTTCCTCATGTCTTGTAATTGTTATGCAATCTTTGCTTTTCCTTTTTTGTATGTAAAACGCTCTGATACCCACGGGTCTAGCCAGCGCTATATAAAACTTTATAAATAAAAATTTAAAAATGCATCAAAAAATGAATAAAGATGTTTACACCAGGACGGGAAGATGTCAAGGTGGCCGCCCACCCCTAAAAAAGGCAAGCCAATAGGGAGGAAAAAGACAGGGTCAGTTTTCAGGGGATAAGTGGAACAGCTTGTGTGTCATAGCTCAAGGTTCTTTACAAAATATTACAAGTTCCAAAATGTTGGTCCAAGTGGATCATGACAAGACAAGGAGAAGGATGTGGGAGTCAGGTACTGGGAATCAGGCTGGTACCCATGGTGATGTGAGAACGGGGGCACAGAAGGTATGAGGCTGGCAAAATGTGGGGAAAGGAGGAGGGAGCATGGCATCAGGAATGATGCTGTGAAGACCGTGAGCGAGCCTAAAGACATAGAAAAGGGACAAAATTGACATTGGGGCTGCCTGACCCAAGATGGCCGCCCCAAAGAAAACCGTCAGTAGGACAGGTGTGACAGGTGAGGATCACTCCCAAGCCCAGACAAAATATGCTGCTGCAGCACACAGAAAGGATTGTGAAAAGAAATCAATGCACTTATGAGATAAATAACTGGACAATACATACTTAAGCGTACATTTTAGGTGTAAAAAGGTCCCTCTTGCATTGGAATGCAAACACTCCATAGGTGGTTGAATAATACATAAACAGAAAATAGCATGGGATGAAAGAAAATGTTCTCAGGAGCAGAGCCAAAGCCCCCTGCGTGCCTTGAGACCTTTGGTGATCTGTGCGCTATACAAGAGACTATGACTATGACTATGTAAAACAATTGCTGACAAAATGTCAGAAAGACCGCTAATACTGTCTACAACTAGCTCTAAAATGATCTAGTAAGTCAATGGCGCACTTCATGGCGTGACCATGGGAAATGGATCGGTTATGGTCCTGTGTACAGTCTTGGATACCCTTCAACAACCTATATGACACTTTAGTGGATGAACCTTAGGTAAACAAGCAAAGGTGCGGCCACATTTCATCAAACAGTACTATTGTTGCTGTATCTGGCTCTGTAAATTGTATGTGGTGTTTTTCCACACGCACGTGAGGGAAGAAGAATCCTTCAACGTTGAAGTAAACAGGTGATCGCCGGGGTTGCAGTTACTTAATTTTTGGGTTCCAGCTGACTACCTGAGCCTGATTTACATCATGACAGATCAGAGGAACATTTGTTTAATTTGATTCCCTCCTAGTCTGGCCAGTATGTTAAAATGTTATGTTAATTTTTTGTCTTTTATAGCGCACGGCTACTCCATGGAGTGTCCCGCCGCTTTTAAAACAACCATCACAGAGTAACATAACACATTGAAGCAGGGAGAGACAGGGAACAGAGACAAACTACTGGGCAAAAAGCCAGGTTTTAAAGCCCTTCCTGAAGATCAGCAGATTAGCAGTGCTGCGAAGTGACAAAGGCAGCATATTCCACATCTGTGATGCCACCAGCCCGAAAGAGCGGCCCCCAATGCGGGCCTTTTTTACTAGAGGGACCACCGCCAGAAACAGGGATTCAGACCTCAAAGATCGGGTCGGATGGTAAAAGACCAGCCTCTTCTGGAGATATTTTGCCCCCGAGGCATGGAGAGCCTTATGGGCCAAGGTCAAAGCCTTGAACACAATTCGTTTTCGGACAGGCAGCCAATGGAGCGACTGCAGGAGTCCCGAAACTCTGGTGCGCCTGTGAAGGCCAAAAATGGCCCGTGCAGCCGCGTTCTGGACCACCTGGAGCCGCTGCAAAAGATAGTCCGGCAGGCCAAGATACAGGACATTGGAGTAGTCCAATCTTGAGCCGATTAAGGCCTGCACCGTCAACTTCCTGTGATCTACTGATAGTAAAGGAAAGAACTTACGCAGCATCCTGAGCAGGCCAAAGCAAGTTCCCGAAAGACCAAGAATCTGAGACTTTAACGCCAGGCCGTTATCCATCTTTTGACTTGTAGCATCTTCTGATGTTACAGGTGGCTCTCATCTGGATATCCCATGAAGGTTGGCACTCCAGCTCTCTACCATCCTTCCAAGAAAAGCCCCTCACCGTGCAGGAGGCATCCCACAGACCATCAGATGTACACAGTGGCATGGCACCCACACACTAAGAGGAACCGGAAAAAGCGTTCCCGAGTTCAGATAGATGCTTCTTCCCTGTGAAATGTCCGCTTCCTGACCATGCAAAAGATTTTGATTACTGACCACCATGCCTGGGAATTATTATTTCTGATATACCTACCCTATTGAGGTCTACTACCCTCACACCGGCTCCTTTGATAAGTATTCCCTCCTGCCTCAGAATCATCCCACACACATTGGCAGTCCTCTCTCTTTTCCATAAGATGGTAGAGTCTACGTTTTGATTATGTTGTTAATTTTTATTAGGAAGTGACACATGTATCCATGTCTTATGTATTTAGCCTTTAGAAATGCCCCAGCCAAAAAAGGGCTGAATGGTGCTAAACCTGTAACGCTATTAAGAAACTTGTCTATGAAAAAACAAATGCCAGTAACTCAAATAAAAAAATAGAAAAAATAACTGCCCCCCATTGGGTCAAATGTGACAGAACCAGGAGGGAATGGCAGATGAGATTTATGATAAGCGCATATGTCCCAATAAAAGTGGCCTAGTTGTAGACCCCTAAAACCTTCCTGAAGGGTCAGGCTAATTCCACTGTCTAACTAGAGCACAGATGTCAGGTGGACATTGAACCCACAAACCTCTCACTGATCACTTGCAGATGGCGAGTCTCAGACAACAATCAGTCCCATGAGGCGGCATATCTCTAAAGTCCATAAAGTCTTCCCCCCATGAAAGAGCACACACGAGAAATCCAGGCAGCACCTTTATATTTTAAAATACTTTAATAATGATTAATGTCACATCCTACTGCACATTATATGAATAAATATTACAATTACAACCATTGTTTTTGTTGCACATGCAATAAAACAAAACCTTAAGAAAAATGGCAATATGCAAGAAGTATTCGCTAAATCAATATATTAAAGACATCAATTATATTCCTATTGGAAACCCTTTCCCTTTCTAGCCCCAAAAGCGCCTAAGAGTAACCTAGGTGGCCCTTAACATGCCGAGGCATACCTGCTTTGAACTGCAAGTAGTTTTCAGTTTGCAACAATCCACAGCTGTGCTGGCTGGAAATGCAGGGTCACTTCCTGGCTCTGTGATGGAGCTCAGCAATGCAATGGTACAGGTAAGACTGGCTTTGAAAGGCCCCGGTCTGGAATGCTAACATGTCTGGAGTATGGAAGGAGTCCCTTTGTCCTCCCTGGAAATATCAAGCTGACTCTAACTTGTACTTAAATACTCTTTTTGCACAGTTTTCAAAAGTCAAACCCCAAGATGAGAAAATGCATGAATCGGCCAATGAATCCTGTTACACATGTACATAAATCTAAACATGTAGATCATATAAAAGCATGTGAACTATTGTTGAACTATCAGAACTATACACTGTGCAAATAATGTGTACTAGGAAGTTAAAACATGCATGTACAGTGAATGAAGAATAAAGGTTTCATAACAGCTGCTTACAATCCCGAGGAACACATTAAGGGACCAGAAATGGATGCTGTGGCAACAAGGCCCAAAACTGCTGAAAAGATGCAGCAAAACAAAGAAAGGTCAGTGCTTTTCAAGTTCACACATCATTTCTTACATTTGTTTTTTAATACTTTATTTCGATTAAAATAGAATTTATCATAAAAGTACATACAGTTCATTATTAAAAGGAATATAAAAACTTTAAAAAAGAGAAGTCCTTTCCACAGCAAATGGAGACAATTTACAGTTAAAAGATAGGTTAAATAAAGTCCTAAAAAAACAGAGAGCCGGTGATATTCTAGTACTTTATAATACAAGGTTTCCTAGCCCGTTCTCGATTTTATCAGTCTTAAACGTATCTGTAATTACAACAAATCATAAGATGTTGATATAAAAAATGTGAAATACTAGAACCACTTCCAGGTAGGGATTCCCATCGCCCCACAGATTGTTTGGGGTGAAGACAACAGGCCTGGACATTTATTTTGTCCACTGGACAAGTTTGGCTCAGCTCCCTACAGTACAACCCCTCTCCCTGCCAGTTTACAGTATCACATGTATCTGTAAAAGAAGAATGTGCACCGAAGTTTAAGGTTTGCATCCTTATGTATAAGTAGTAGGGCTTTGCAAATACAGGTCATTATGCAAAACCTTAGAAACAATGAGACAACGAGTTCAGCTCGCATTACTGAAAGTGGCTCCAAATGTAAACAGGTTTGCAAACTTTAACAATAGTGGTTATTTATAATGCTCAATGAATATATGCAAATACATGCAGTTGTCTGATAGCAAAATTGGTGAATATTTGCTTTAAAAAATATGCATGCAAATATACAACCTGATAAACAAACTGTTTGCTAAACTGTCTTCCAAATGTAGATGCATCATTTGTTCAAATATGTTTGATGCATGCCAAGATAAAAAAAT
The DNA here is from genome assembly GCF_964261635.1 of Lissotriton helveticus. Lineage (NCBI taxonomy): Eukaryota > Metazoa > Chordata > Amphibia > Caudata > Salamandridae > Lissotriton > Lissotriton helveticus. Next base: position 484,675,344 of record NC_136060.1, read on the forward strand.
AATAATAATAATCAGCGTACAACAAAATGGGCAACATGGAAATAAAACAAAAGTTTAAGAACTGTCAATAAAAATATACTCTTAAATTAACAAAACAAAGGATGCTATCTCAAGTAACTATAAGTCATGCCCTAAAGAAATAGCACCCCGCCATGCACAGTGTTGTAATCAATGATGTCATTTCAAAATTGCAGCAATGTTATCAATGATTTCATACAGCATGTCATGAGTGAAGTAATATGCGAGGTAATTATGGCGAAGGTGTGAGTTATAGTTACTTTAGGGCATGAGTTATAGGTGCAAATGCATCAAGCCCACATTTTGCAATTTCTAAATAGTGAATTTTACCGACTCGCTATTTAGAAATCGCACAATGCAATGCATATAGGAATCGCAAAATAAAAAGGTGATTCCTTCAAATTCCTTAATTACGACTCGCAATTAAGGAATTGATTCCCTTCATTCCTATGGGCCCAGAGGCCCACAGGAATCAATGGGAATTGCATGCGCAATATGTTATGTTATGTTAAATTGATTTTTATAGCGCACAGCTGCCCCAGCAAAGGGGCGTCCCGGCGCTTTTGGACAGGCAGATAACAAACACAACACCGCACAAAATACGGGCAGGAGCAAGAAGGGAGAGAATTAAGAATCTTTAGGGAACAAATGCGTTTTGATTGCCCTCCTAAATGCAAGCAGATTGTCAAGTGCACGATATGGGGCGGAAGCGAGTTCCAAAGTTTAGCCGCCATGACCCGGAAGGACCGGCCTCCAGCTCTACACAACTTGAAACGAGGCACTACGGATCTCAAGGCGCGAGAGGGAACATATGGTATGAGCAGATCCTCGAGAATCTGGGGGGAGGACAACTTGAGGATCTTAAAAGACAGACACAGAGTTTTAAAAATCGATCCTCTGCGCCATAGGCAGCCAATGGAGAGACCGAATAGTTGCACTCGCAGAGCAGGACCTCGGAAGCCCCACCAGTGCTCTGGCCGCAGCATTTTGGATGTGCTGCATCCGGGCAATTTCCGCCCGGTTCGCCCCTAACAGGAGCGAACTGGCGTAATCAAGCCGAGACAAAATGGTGGCCTGGATAACCAACTGCCTAGTAGAGGTGTCGAAGAACTTCAAAATGGGTCTGACTCCTCGAAGAATCCCAAAGCAAGTGGCTGCAGCTTTTTTAGTATGAGCGCAAAAAGTGAGGGCAGAGTCTAGCCAGACCCCTAAGTTTTTTACCTCCAATACCGGGGTAGGAGTAACACCTAACTCGGGGGGCCACCATTCATCACTCCACATGTCCCGATGTTTACCCACAACCAGTATCTCAGTCTTTTTAGCGTTCAACTGAAGGCAATTGGCTGTCATCCAGTCGGCCACCGCCAAGAGCCCTGCTCTGAACCTGGGGGCCTCAAGGTCTGGCTTCCCACTCAGCACAACCGCCAGCTGCGTATTGTCAGCGTAGGAAACGATGGTCATATCCCACTGCTTGGCGACCGCAGCCAACGGGTGAACATAAAGGTTGAAAAGTGTGGGACTTAAAGCAGACCCCTGAGGCACACCCAGTTCTAAAGGATAGAAATTGGACTCAAAGGGCGGAGTGGCGACCCGGAATGAGCGATCAGTCAAGAAAGACTGGAACCATTTTAGTGCCAGGCCACAGACACCTGCTTCTCCGAGACGTTGCAGCAGTATCGGATGCGAGACCGTGTCGAACGCGGCACTGAGGTCAAGAAACACCAGTGCCGCAGTATGACCAGAATCGAGCACGGTCCGTAGGTGTTCCGTCATTGTGAGAAGGGCGGTCTCAGTGCTGTGGCCGGCACGAAAACCGTTCTGAGAAGGGTCTAGAATGTTTGCCCTTTGAAGATGCTCAGATAGGAGGACGTTGACGTGGGCCTCAGCTACTTTCGCAGCCCAAGGAAGAAGTGAAATCGGGCGGTAGTTTTCCAACCCAAGAGGGTCTAATATAGGCTTCTTAAGAATAGGAGTGACCACCGCCTGCTTCCATTTGGTCGGAACTGAACCAGAGGACAGAGACAGGTTGATTAAGTGGCGCACAGAGGGAAGACAGAGAGTGGGCAGTTCTCTGAATTGCGCCGGTCTAAGGGGATCAGTCGGAGATCCCGATTTCACCTTAATGACTAGTTTGTCAAACACTTCCACTGACATAGCATGGAGGGAGGCAAAAGTCTCAGGGGTGTTGACACTAAGCCTAGGAATCTCACGGGGAGAAGGAATATTGATAAAAGAGCGATAAATCCTCTGGACCTTCTCTAAGAAAAAAGCTGCAAGGTCTTCGCAGTGAGATACCGAGCAGATTTCCGCTGCAGGAGCTCTTTTAGCAGTCAGATCTTTAAGAACCTTAAAGACCAACTTAGCAGGGTTAGGACTGCTCTTAAACTCTTGAGCGTAATATGCTGCACGGGCCCTGCATACAGCTCTATGGTAACTTTTAACCCTAGAGAGATAGGGTTTTTTCCCTGCCTCATACGACTTACGCCAGTGCCTTTCAGCTTGTTTGCAGGCTATCTTTAAAAGCAGAAGAGACTCATCGTACCATGGACTAGGTTCCAAAGAACGAACTCTACTCCAGGAGGCAGGAATTAAGGTAACAAGGGCCCCCGTGATCCAATCACAAAAGAGATCATACCCAGCTTCGACATCGGTGAGCTGACCCAGCGGGTTATCCTCAAGCAAACGATGAAAGTCCTCTAGCTTAAGTTTTTTCCAAGAGCGCTTTAGGACAACTCTATCTACAGATTTGAAAGGCAAATCCTTGATCGTAATGTAGAATTTCACCAAGAAGTGATCGGACCATGCCACAGGACTTGGCTGCAGCACCTTAACCTTGATCAAATTCGTAAAAATAGGATCTAATGTGTGTCCGCCCACATGAGTGGGATAAGGGACCAGCTGGTGGAGCTGAAGTGCCCCCAGATCAGCGAGAGTATTCCTAATAGTAAAATTCTGGCATAGATCAAAGTGAAGATTGAGGTCTCCAATAACACAGAAATTCGCAGAGCCCATTGCAAGCGAGCCAACTATTTCAGGAAGAGAGCTTCTAAAAGCAGTATCGTTGCCTGGAGGGCGATAGATCAGTAGTCCAGCCAATGTAAAGTGGTGGCTGATGGTTATGCGGAAATACGCACTTTCACAGCCAGCCACATTCTGGGCCTTCCAAGTGCACGGATAGCTAGACTTGACAATCATAGTTACTCGCAAACTGGGCATGCAATTTCAAGGGTGGAAGGGTTCCAAAGGGATACCCTGTTGCACCCCTGAAATTCCCCTTTTCCCACATGTTGCACACATATGCCCCAAGGGCATGTGTGTGTGTAAAATGTGACTGAAAAATGCACTTTAGTGCATTTTTCAAAGCAAATGCAAATTACCATCAACTTTAGTTTGTTGGTAATTTGCGATTCCTAATAGCGAAATCGCAATAATTTTCTCCTTAATGCATTGCATTTAAGGAATCGCAATGTGCGATTCCTTAAATGCAATCGTAATTTAAGTAATCGCAATTTTAACGATTCCTTAAGTTGCGAGTTTAGCATTTGGGATGATGCATCGAAATGCAAAAATATAGTTTGCAAAGGGCCAGATTCTGCAAATCTGCCAGTTTGCGACCAGTTTTTAGTTTGATGCATGGGACCCATGGTTACTTGAGATAACCATAACTGGTCAATTTCAATGGTTTTGTTCATTAAAAATAGTATGTTTTACTCACATTTTCACGCAACTATAACATCCCTTTAACATTTGTTTTGTTGCAGTGAATTGCTAAGGTGTTTTTTCATGTAACTGTAACCAATTACAGTTCCTTATTATCATGTCACTTTAACCTTGGTTTTTTGCCGCGAATTTAGATTTTTTCAAAAGTAAACTAGGATGCTGATCGCTATGCGCAACGTAGGGTTGGGCCAGACTCTGCACTCAACCCCAAGTGGCCTAGCCAACACATCACACAACCTTTAGCCGTATATAGCATGCGGTTGGGGGCAGAGAGCAGTTGCTCAAATCCCTGGTAAGGCCTTTGGCCTTGCGCAAAGTGAGGTTGAGGTGCACGGCATGGGGTCTGGCAGACGGCCAGGCCCTGCGCCAACACTCGCAGACTGACTGTGATGTTACACTATAAAGGGTGTTAGTTATAGAAAGGCAGACTTACTGACTCTGTCAAAGGGTCAGAACACCAAAATATGAAAAGTGTGCCTATTGGCTTTATCGAGGGGTCAGTGTATCAGCATATATAAAACAAACCTATTAGTTTTGACAAACAAAATCACCAATAATTAAAATTAAATCTATATTAATTCCCACATTGCAATGTTTAATAAAAGTGATTGTCATAAAAAATGCAATTAAGTCTTATTAAATAAAAACATAAACATGTCTTTCTTTTAAGATTTTTCAGGAAATAATAAACAGACAGCCACAAGTGAAGCCTGCTCTCCAGCTGAAGAGCATAAACTCCACCTCACATGGCTTTAAAAAAATATGGTAAGCTCTCCCGAGGTCATGGATTTAATTACTCAGAAGACTTAGGGGGTGATTATGATGGCAGGCGGATCGCCACCTCCGGACCTGCAGTTGGCAATCTACCCGCCACCTCACCCTGATTTACCCCCACCATATTATTATTGCGATTGCCACCTGGGCGGAACTTTGCCTCAATATGGTGGCGGTGCCTAGCAGGCACCGCCATCCATATTAGGATTGGTGTGGATTAAGGCCTTTCCATGGCGGCGATGCCGCCATAGACAGGCCGGCTAGGATTCACTTGAAGGGCCCGTTGCGGCCCCCCGGGAGTGTGGGGGGCTGCACTTGGGGGGTACCTATGGTACCCCCCTACATTGCCATGCACAAGGTGGCATGTACTGCCTGCCACGTTGTGCATGGCAATGCACAACATTGCCTTTTCACCATTGGGGCCACAATGTTGGAAATGCGGACTTCGGCCGCCAGGGTGGCGGTTGCATCCTAATTAGCGGTACGGGACCGCCGTACGACTGGCAGCCGGTCCCAGCACCGCCAGGATGGGCCCCCTAGTGTTTATTTATTTTTTAAGTTGCTGGGGGTCTGATGCACTCCCTGCTGCTCTCTACAACATAACAAAAACTGCTTGGTGGTGCTCCTGCCTCTTCTAGGGGCACCACCAGGATCCAAGAAATGTAAATAACAGGGCATTATAGGCCACTCCGTACCAGAGGAGTGCAGAATAAATGGGTGGTTCCTGCCGCTCATTTATTATTCTTTTATATGTTTTGCGTGGTCCGGTGCCTACACGGGACACCCGCATCTTTAAATGTTGTTGGGGCCTGCAGGGGAAGCCCCAGAGTCATTGCAGCCCTGTGCAGAAGCCGGTAACATGTTTTGTTAAAACATTTTTTTACAAAACTGGGGTGCCCCCGATGCCCACCTTGGGCACCCCACAACCTTTTTGGCATTGGGTGCTGCGGGAGCCTGAGCCCCATGGCCCTCCGGTTCCCCAGCACCATCCAGGGTGAGGCAGGAGATAGCATTGCTGCCACCCGGTGAAAATAGCTTTTTTTTCTTTCTCCCGCTGGATGGGAGCAATTCTATGTTTCCCTACCCACACCTGGCAGCTCCGGGCTATGGGGTGCCCAGGCCTATAGTATGGCTTAGGGAGAGGGGGCTGTATGTCCCTCATCTCAAAGCTTAAAACACCCTGGGTGATGGGGTCCCGAAGCCACGGCATGGCTCAGAGAGGGGATTGCATGCCCCCTTCACAGTAAAGTTTGGACCACCCTGAGGGATTGGTTCTCCTGGGCCTCAGGGAAGTCACTGGGGTAGAGGCTTCTTGCACTCTACACCAATTTTTTAAAATTCGTCCTAGGGGATGGGGTCCCTGGGGCCTCAAGGAGGCTCGGGTGTGAGGGGTTTTGCCCAACCTCTTCCCTATAAAATACATTGCGCCACCTAATCGCCCCCCCCCCCGACCCTGATGCATAATTTTTGGCACCAATGGAGTCCCTCTGGAACCCCCACTATGTTGTTTTTAAAACAGTTTTTCAGGACGAGGGACTGAGTTCTAAAATGGATGCCATCACAATTTTGTTGATGTTGTAGCAACCAATCAAATCTTATCCCTAGATTAGTCGGCTCCACGGATCCTCCGAAAGGAAATATCTTTATTTTTTTACCTTAATTCCTGAAAAACTACTGAACGGATTTACACCACATAACAATAAGCATGCTTTCTGGATCAAGATCTTGCTTTCTGCCAAATTTGGTGTAATTCTGTTCTGCCATTTTGGCTGTCGCTCTCTCTATTTTTTCTATGGAAAAATTAATGGGCAAAACATGTTGTGGAGCCCCCCTTTTTTCGGCCCCCGCTTGACTGATCACCATGAAACTTGACAGGAAGGAGATGAGGTGGGTGGATGAGACTTTATGGAAAGTTTTGTGAAGGATCCTCAAACTGAGCTAAAGTTCTAACCAAGCCCAAAAATGCTTCACCTACAGAAAAATGGTCCTAACTATAACTAAACAGTGGCGACTGCCACTGGTAAAATATATGTATAAAATACTTTTTACCACTACATTTGTGGATCCAAACAAGATCACAGGTTCCGCAAACCGAACAGCAAATTCATGGTGAGAGTCACAGCCTGGTGACTCCAACCCAGGGCAAGCTTCACAGAACTGCAATTGTGTTAAAAGGCTATGAAGCTTGTACTTGGCAAAGTAGATTCAAATTCTGGAGTGGCAAATCTTACAAATATTTAAAGAAATGTTTAAAAAAAATAAAGGACCTGGGCACTATCCTACTTGGATGTGGCTGTAGTAAGGCTCCTTACAGTAAAGAATAACATCAGAAGCCCACAGAGGCCAAAGTAAGAGGGCGTCCCCTTACTTGGGCAGGGAGCAGAACCTGTGTCGCTTTACATACTACAGGACCAACAGTGCATCGATTACAACAAACGTGGGAAGGTGGGGCTCCTAAAGCGTAGTATCAGGTTCACAATCATTAAAAAATATATATTTTATATAAAAATAGGTATAAAATCTGGTAAAAAACATCACTGGTAGAATTAGGACACAGCAGCACTCTACAGATAATTATACACCATTCACCCCCCCACCCACCCCTTGCTCACGGATTTGCTTTAGGAAACTATTTACCACCCCTCTGCAGGCCTTTACTCACTACAGTTCTACTCCTAGAGTACCTGTTCCAGCGCTTTCATGTCAAAGTTAGGATACTCAAAGTAAGTTTCCAAAGGCCCCGTCTGTGGCGTGTGCCAGTTATCCTCAAATCCGGGTGATGGGTCTCACTTGACCTTTGATGGCTACTTGCTGCGGTGAGTCCCTGCTAATGTTGGGCACAAGCATTGGCAACGAACACCAGTAATAGATAGGGTCCATGCAGTGCTTCATGCCAAAGGCCAAACAAGTGTGGGCCTCACTATGGAGTGTAGGAACAAGCAAGGGGTAGAAATAGGGCAGTGTCTAAATGATGGTGCCTGGACGAAGGGGTACGTGGGACTCGAGACACAAACGCAACACGTTTCTATCATGGTTGCCACAACTGTGTAAATATCTCATTCTTACCAACTCTTCGGGCCGAAGTGACTTGGAAATGATTTGAGGGCAGCGGCTAGAGTCACTGTCCAACAGCAGAACATTGTCTAGGCGCGGCTTCAAAATGCCCATCTATTCAGAGTCCAATTGCCCACCAAAATGGAGGGCTTTTAGCTGTCTATTTGTCCATTATAGATCTTAGAAAGTATGTAAATTGGGAGGTAGGACTTACGTCTGCACAGGGTAAGGCTGTGCCTGAGGCGAGGGCAGTGCAGTCCCTGTCAGAAGCTGAAATAGGAGGACATAAAAAATTGAGGTATCTCTGTGTGCTCTAACCGAGCAGCGATGGCACGGTTTAACGGAGAGCAGTTGCCGCAGAAGTGCCTGTGGCCGCAATATGGGCATGTTGTAAGGCTTCTGGATTTGGCATTAATGGACATATTGCAAAGCTGCTCCAGTCCATTATGGCTGCAGGAAGCTTGCACCAAACCAATGAGCCTCAAGGTTTCTGAAGATGGCTCATGTGAGTAGTTGATGCCCTCGAACCTTGGCAGGCCTGGTTACTACACTAGATTCTATGACCATTATATTGTCAGACCTAAAGAAGACTACAACACCATTCATGGCAAGATTTAGAAACAAGAGAGAATTTATTTTGGACATTAAAAGAAAGTTGAAATAAAGTCATGCAGTCGATCATGAGTCACTTCAGCGCAAAACTGCCCCGAAATGCTCTTAAAGGTAGTGCAAGAACTCTAACCCTAAGAATGCTGCGCGCTCTTCTACACTGTCCCAGTGTCTGTGCGAAGAAGTGGCGCTTTTCTTTGTCAAAAAGGTGGAGGATATTCATCTTGTACTAAAAGCAGGAGGGCATGTCAAGTCTCAGCCTTGTACTAATTTGATGCCCTCGATCACAGAGGCTCCCATCATCCCAGCAATAACTCCTACGGACGCGCTTATCACCAGTTGCTGAGAAACCTATTACATTGGACCGCTATTCAAACAAGCGTTTGCAATGCAATAGGTCTCCCGTTTAACCGAGTTTAAGGTATTTGCATTGTAAATGGCAATGCCTTTTATTTATGTTTTAAAAACGGAAACAAAAATAAAAGGCATTGTCATTTGCAATGTCAACTGCTCAGACTCACGTAAATGCGAGACCTATTGCATTGCAAATGCTTGTTATGCCAGGGGTTAGTCTTTTCATCATCTTCAAGGAATACTGACCAATTTAATGGTGTGCAAACATCTGGAGCAGAGGCACAGCATGGCTGATGTACAGTGCACAACGCTGACTAGATTTAGGATTGGTCTGAGGAATATTCAACATCTAGGGCCCAGGTGTCAGAGACTTACCTCTGTAGATTAACTCTTCTGACCTTCAAAGTGCATCTCTGACAAGTTTGGAATCCACAAATGCTTCCAGGAACACTGTGGCACCAGTTTCCAAAAATACACATGAAATATTTTGTGTATTGTATTTTCACTCAGGCGTAAATTTGCTATTGCAAAAAATCTTCCTGTAGATCTCACGCGCTTTTAAACTTTGGTTCTAATGGGGAAAATATGTATCTATGTGAAGAAACTTCTACCCTTATACATACGTCAGTTTGGGGGTATTTTCTGCCAATTGCACCCGGACAGGTGATTTAGTTAAGCCTTGAACTTGCAGTACATCCCCATACGGGTGGAAATGTGTGGTATTTGTGAATCACCGGATACACGGTACTTTGGGTATGTGTAAACTTTCGTGGTATTCCCGTCCCAAAATGCTTACTCCCCGCTCCTGTGAGTGGATTTACTCGCAAAAAATCCCAGTGTGACTAAGGACCGAATTCATGAAGCCATTTTCGCTTGTATCGCACCTTTACATGCATACAGAGCAGGATTTACAACTGCTAAGCAGTCACTAAATGTCATCTAATGCTTGCAAATTCCGCTACCCTTAACTATTATCACTTCACATTAAAATATGATGCTGGAATGCATCACATGCAACAATGGGGAATGTGCGTTCAATTCTGCACTGAGGAGACGGCAATACTAAACACAGAAAACTAGTAAATGTGAATTAAGTGCGAAGGAGCAAATAGCTTTGACAATCATCCCCTTCCGCCACCACAGGTCGTTAGTGAGACAGATTGTTTAGGTACAAAATTGTCGTGCATTCCCCTGCAAAACAGTGCCATGCAGGCCACCACTTATGAATCACAGGGGGAGTTGCTGCAAGAAAAGTTGGAAATGTATCTTCACGTTCACTTGCAATGGCAAGGGATGCTTAAGAACAACGAAAAATAAATATATATGAAATCTACCGCTTAAGTAGTACACTAAGCTATCACCAGCAGGGTTAGTGCGGGAAAGACTTTGTCCGCCTCGTGCATATGCATGGCACCAATGGCGTCCGCTTTCATTCAAGCCTGTATGGCTGTTCAGGGAGTCGTTTAATCAAAGGTGCTTTATCTCGGATCAGAAGAATGCGTCTGTGGCCCCCTGTGATGCGACATACATTCACCGAAGCCCACGGAAATAAAGACCATTAAAATGGTAATTCTGAATGTTCTTCCTGATAAATGTTAAAAGTTAGACTTGCTAAAATGAGTGCCCCGCATATAACAAAATGAAATGGTTTCTGAGGAAAGATATGCCACTGAGGCTTTTGGAAATGTTGCATGAAATATCAATTCACAATGTATTTTTGTCATGTGTCAGCAATTGATAACAAAGAAAAGAGTGAAAGAGAAATTGCTTTTTACCGGTTCTGGATATTGCGGTTTATGTTTTTGCAGGGAGAAGGAAAGAAGATAAGGAAGTGGGGAACGATGGCTGCCCTTCAGCCTATGGTCTGCAGCAGGGACGTAAACAAAAGGTGAGTAGTGAGCTGAGATATAAAGGACCTTGGTCCCAAGGGCTTGCAACAAACGCCAGCAGCGGCGTAATTGTGTGTTGGAATGCAGTACCGGGTGTCGGCAATTTCAGACTGTCAATTTATCACAATAATGCATTCAGCCGGCCCTGCTCGCCACACAGAGGAATAGGCTGAACAAAGCAGACGGAGGGAAGCGGTCTGCAAAGAATTCACAACAGATGCATCTGAAGTAAAAGCAAGCACTGGCCGTGCGGCCATTAAAGTGACGCGGCCGTAAAAATGAAAGTGATCACGCGCTGTAAGGGTGCTCATGAGCGATGCAAGGAAAGCCAGATGGCGCCTGTGCGCCTAACCACACGCTCTAGGCCACACAAAAAGCATGTGGTCAGATTTTTTAAGCCCACTAACTAAAAGTCTCGCCAGTGCAACGCATGCGCTGGCTCAGGCGAGACCTAAAAACTGATACAATCCGTAGGATCGAGCTCCCCCACAGACCCTCTTTGCCCAGCAAAGCAGATTACCCTGGACCCTTACATTTTGAGGCTGTTGGTGGGCTTTCTCAATTTCTCCTTATATGCAAGGTACGTTTTTCAGCCTTGGAAACATGCCATGGTTCTGCCCCTTCTGAAGAAACCCAATCTGGATCCCCTAAATTTGTCCACCTACAGACTGATCTCCATGCTCCCCATCATGGCCAAAGTCACGGAAAAGGATCTTAATAGCAACTCTCTGCTTTTATGGCAACCCATAACCTGCTTCATCCCGCTCAGTCAAGGTTTAGAGAGTGTCACAGTACAGAATCCACCCTTCTAGGAGTCCCAGAACATCTTAGACAGCTTCAAGATGATGGGGAGACGGCAGCGTTGGTTTTTATTAGACCTCAGCTTGCCTTGTGACACTTTATCAAAAGCAGAGCTATCGGGGAGACTGGTCAGCCCGGACATACAAGGAACGGCCTGATCCTGGATGGCATTCTTCCTGAGTGACCAACCTTTTGAGGTCTCCTCAGTGAATGCCTCCTCCACATGTCATGCCCTTACATCAGGCGTACCTCAAGGCTCATCCTTAAGTCTTGTCTTATTTATTAGCTACATCCGACCTCTGGCTGACCTGGTTGAAAGCTTCGGCCTGGCCTTATTTTCCTACGCGGATGATCCATCATCACTGTTCTCTTTGCCTTCAGCTTAGGACCATAACTTTGATGCCCTGAACTCCTGTCTGGCTCGGGTCGCCTCATGGATGAACACGAATGCTCTGAAACTTAACGGGGAAAGGACGGAGGTACTAGTGCTGGGAAAGAACCCATCCCTGTGAAGCCCACAGCACTGGCCTCAGACCTGGGCACTCCTCCCGCACCAGATAAAAAAGTGAAGCACTTTGGTTTCCTGCTGGGTGAAAAGCTGTCCATGCAGCTCCAGGTTGCAAAGGTGGCTTCCCTGAAAGGGCTGCTGTAAATCCTTCGTATTCTTCCATTTTCAGCCCAAAGGACAGTCATTCAGGCACTCATCCTATACAGATTGGACTATGGTAATGTCCTCTATTTAGGAGCAGATAAAGCCTCTGTAAGAAGGCTGCAAGCTGTCCAAAACTTGGCAGCTGCAGACTCCCAAGTGCACCAGCCTCCTCCCTTCTGAGGGAGTTGCACTGGCTTATGGTGAGACCATCTTCTGGCTCGCTCACTATGCTCCAGTGATCTCTCCTTATGCATGGCTTCGAGAGTCAAACGGACGTGCATGGGAGGCCAGCCCGTTGCCTACCAGGCGCTAAGCAATGTAACGACTTTCCGTAAACCCTGAGAAGCTGTACCTTACTGACTTCTTTTCGGAAATTATTGGAGACATGGATGTTCTGAGTTAGTGAGCACTGATTGCACCGTTTCTATCTTTTTGCCGGGAAACTCCGTGTGGGTAGCTGTTTGTGCTATACAAGCTTTTTTTAAATTATTAATAATAATAATGAACAAGTTGAAATAAAGTCATTTTAGTTTTAACAAAATAGCATGTATTCACTACCCCTTTCTCTCACCTTCTCCGTCTCTTCCCTTTCGTGCTTCTTCCTACTCCTGAGGAGGAAACCCTACTGCTTTATATGCCACCTCTTCCTCCTCCTCCCACTCTACCCTCTACTTGGCTGCCCCTGAGGTAGAATTTACAAACACCCTTTGCACACCTGAGCCCCCGCTTGAAAGCAGGGGCCAATGCCCAATGCATGGGCTCCGAGCGGCCGCGCAGCCTGCACACACTTGAAAGGTGACTGGGGTGACATTAGTTCACTCATCCTCTAATTCATTCCGGGAACTTTGTGTTATTTTTAGCTGCTCAATATTTTAAATATCGCGCTTCTAACTGCTTTTAAATAGATATGAAATGTGCTGAATGTGACCAATATCGAACCTATTTTAAATGTTTTAACGTAAAATTGAATGTAAAACTTGCACAAACAGGTAGCGCATAGCATACCTTCGTTGTTTCTTGCTCTCCTGGGCCAGGCACAGGTTACGAGGACCACCTTCACTGTTGCACTTCCGGCCGCACAGGAAGGCACAGGGGCAGGACCCAGAGCAGACGGTAATTGTGGTGGGGTATAAAAGCATGGGCGCTGAGCGGCTGCACAGCGGACGCGCCGCTGGTGCGCAAAAGGCAAGCCCGTCTGTGCCAGACAGGCCCGGACTGGCCGTTGCAGGCACCGGGCAATCCCCCGGTGCGCCGCAAGGGTGGGGGCCGGTTTTGCAAAAACGGCCCTGTATCGAAATCATCCAAAAACTGGCCCTGGCAACGAGCGCGGTCGCCCCCCCCCCCAAACCCCCTGGGGGGGAGGGGGGTGGGGGGGGAGGTGAATGCCAAGCACTTTGCCAGGGCCGGTTTTGGTTCTCAGTCCGGCCCTGGCGCCCGACCGTCGCGAGGAGCCAGGAACTCTGCCGTTTTAAACAAGATTCACGCTCCTACACCTCAGAACAGCTTAAAGGTTGGATGGGCGTTCCCCAGAGTAAGTGCCTACATCATAAGTTGCCTGATAGCAACGCTAGCTACTGTCCCCATTGTTCATTCAGATTTTGCCCGAGGATTAGGCCTCTTACAGCCATCACTCACTATTTGGGGCTTAAAATGTTTTCACTTAATTGTCGATCCATGCAAAAGCATGCCTTAGAAATCAACCTAATACTTGAGGAAGAAAGCCAAGAGGTGCTGTTTCGAACAGAAACCTGGCTTAACGATGAGGCGATTTTATCTATTGTCCAAGCACGCCCTGCTGGCGACGTTATTCAGAGACTTGACAGGGGCACAGGAAGGGGTGGTGGTCTTGCGATCATTCATAAAACTGAATTAGACTGTCGCACCACCGCAAGCTCGCTAATGGATTGCAAAAGCCTTGCCTACGCAATTCGTATTTCTCACGCCTGCCCTTTTACAGGAATTCTGATCTATTGACCCCCAGAACCCCTAACCTAATCGCTGCGGCGCGAATTCCGCCGCAGTGCTGAACATTCCGATCCCGGGCGTGGTCATAACGGCTCCCGGCCGTCAACAGCACACGCCCACCGTGACTCATGATGGCCGGGAGCCGTCATGAGCATGGAAGAGGTTAAACAATTTAATAAAGAGCTAATTGAGACAACAGCCAGTTTGGCTAGTACTAGTGCTAACTTTACGCTGCTCGGGGACCTAAACCTGCATTTTGAGAATGTCCTACAGACAGATGTGCGTGACCTAATTGATGAGCTTGACGTACTCCAACTCACACAAAAAGTAGTTGGCCCTACCCACTCCAAAGGCCACCTACTGGATCCCATTTTCTCCAATTTGGAGAATCTTTAAGTTCGAGATCCCGTCAGGCTGCCGTGGTCCGACCATTTCTTAATTCCCTTTACTTGGACCCCACAAGCTACCTCTACAGTGACCATGGGAAGTAGGAAATACTCACGTACTTGGTCTAAACTAACAATTGAACCATAGGTAACGACCCTGGGAAATACTAGACCTGCCTCCAACCCTGATTCTATCATTGCATTTAATAATTTTAACCACTTTGTGGTATCATCACTGAACTCTGTCCTTCCTAATAAAAAAATATTTAACAAGGTAGAAACCAAGCAGAATCTGTGGTATTCCCCGAAAGTCCGTGACCTCAAGAAGATTTGCAAGACAGCCGAAAGGAAACGGAGGAAGGATTTCTCTGCTAGTAACAAACAAAATTATAGAGAGGCCATAAAAACCTATAAAACTGAAATTCAATTGGCCCAAACTCTATATTATGAAGAGAGAATTCTAGCAGCTGTAAATTCCCCTCGCAAAATCTTCCGCATTGATAAGGATTTACTGACTATCCCTTCTCACCCTACTATATCGGAAGATACCTTGGCGCGATGTAACACCATAGCTGATTTCTTCTCCAGTAAAATCCAAATTATTTATTCCTCCTTCCCTCAAATAACATCCCAACCACATATTGGAGAGCAGGAGAATGTGGACAAAAGGAGAGCCGCCTCAATTGAGTAAATCCCTCCACTTAACTTGCCCAAGCTACTAGACATCATGAGTAAACTGAAATCCGGCTCCCCCACTGACCCTGCCCCTCCTAACATCTTAAATTTGGCCTCTAAAACTCTTTCTCCAGTAATCCTTGACCTGATCAATGCCTCTTTTTCCTCAGGGACAGTCCCCCCACTGTGGAAACGGGCTATGGTTAAAGCCTTACTGAAACAAGCATTTGCAATGCAATAGGTCTCGCAGTTGTTAGAGTTTGAGCAATTGGCATTGTAAATGGCACTACCTTTTATTTATGTGTTGGTTTTTAAAACGTAAATAAAAGACATGTTTATTTAACGTTTTAAAAACCAACACATAAATAAAAGACATTGCCATTTACAATGCCAATGGCTCAAACTCTAACAACTGCGAGACCTATTGCATTGCAAATGCTTGTTTCTTTTCTTTTTGGTCCTCGTAGCACCATTGTATGCAAATAACAGCCTGCCAGCCGTTCGGTACCTCCCCAGACGTTTTGCGATAGTTCAATAGCCCTGCCTTGTTGTAGGTATGATGTTACTTGTTGTATCATATATCTGGATGCAATGACAGAAACAGCAAAATACAAGTCGGGCGGCACACTATGCTAAGCACAGATTTTTAGCTTACTTTTTTTAAGCCACGCCCTTAATTATATTGGCCACGGACCTTTGAGAGACCCCAGTTTTTTCATCCCACTTAAAGCCCTGCTGGCAGGGGAAATCGGTAATGCGAGCTGATGTAGCCTCCTGGCGAGGCCTGGCACTTATTGTTTGACAAATTAAGCAATGCCGTGCACTGCAGTAACCACTCTCGCTGTCTCTGCTACTCTCCCCTGCTGCAGTGACCTTTTTCACGTTCCCGTCCCGTTTCCTCCTGCTTATATATATACCCACTCTTGCTCTCACAGGCTACTCTCTCTCTCATGCAGTAATCGCTTTAACTCTCCCTCCTCCTCCCCCACGTTCTCCGCTGCCGCGGTCTCCATATGTGAACTGACGTTCTTCCTGCACCTGCTCCTGTCCCGGTGTTGCTCGCAAGTACCGTGGCTTTACTCGTGCACAGTCTATGCCTCAGAAAGACCAGGAAGGTGCAGGGCGCGAGCGCAGCCAATCAGCTGTCAATGCTGTGCACGCGCATCGGCGGCAACCATGGCTAGGACACTGTTTGCTCTGCTTTTGAAATACAACGTATGGGTTAATATTAGGGAGCGTCACAGTATGGAGATGGGGAGGAATCCTAAGGGCAGTGAAAGGACGGGAGGAAGGGAGTGTAAATGAAGATAATGCCGAGAGAATAGTAGTGAATGAAGAGACTAGTAAAACGTATTGTAAATTCATTCATATAGCGCTTCACACCCCTGAGAGGGGTTGAAGCGCATTTACAGCAAAGTAGCTTGCTTTTCCGCAGAAGTGTTAAGGGTTGTAGATTGTATACTCGATTCATAATGTCATTTTTGTCCTTGTCCATAAAGATAAGCTCACGGGGGGGGGGGGGGTATTTCATCAATACTTGTTACGAATTTAAAGAATAATTCATGTCAGACAGTAGTTTAACTAATGCAGAATTCTCAGCCACAAGAAAGTAGAAAAAAAAAGTCCCCGCCAGGCCGCCGCGCTGCCTGCGACGACCCGGAAGCGGTTGGGCAGCCGGCCAATCCCATCGCGGCCCCAACCGGAAGTCCCGCCCCATCGCGGAGAGAGAGAGCTGCCCGAGGAGCCACGAAGGCTCCTGATTGAGTCCCGGTCCCGAGATGGGGGACCGGGTGAAGAGCGGCCGGGCGCATGGGGAAGGCAGGGCTCTCATGTGGTGAGAGAGCCCCGCAAAGCGCTACCGCCGCCCGAGAGCCAGAACCGCCGCCGAGCACCGCCAGAACAGGTGAGTGTGTTGAGGGAGAGGAGAGGTGTGTGTCTGAGTGTGTGTGTGCGTGCGTGCGTCTGTCTGTCTGTGTGCGCGTGTGTCTGTTTAAGGGTGTGTGTGTGTGTGTATGCAGTGTGTGTATGGCTGTGTATGTGCGCATGCGTGAGTGAGGCTTTGTTTGTGCATGGGAATATGAGGCACGGCGACGTGCGCGCTCCCGAGGTTAAATCTCGGCCAGGGAAAGCGTGTGGAACTCTGCTGTCCACATTCCCCCAAAAGTAACTACATAAGTTGTCTCGCCATAGACAGCAAAGCTTTGCTTTGCTTTCGTCTCTCGACTCGGAAGTTTGGAGCAATTACCGCCCCATCTCCCTGTTGCCAGCAATCAGCAAGATCGCTGAGAAAAACGCAAACTCGATATTGTCCACCTACTTGGAGAGTAATAACCTTCTCCACCCCTTTCAGATGGGTTTCAGACCTCAACAGGGTACTGAAACGGCTCTCCTGGTGGTAGTGGAAGAGTCTAGAAAAATTCTAGACGATGGAGGCTGAGCGGTCATCATTCTTTTAGATATAAGCGCAGCCTTCGATACGGTCAACCACCATCTGTTGATAAAAAGGCTACGTGAGGTGGGAATTGCTGGGACCATGCTCAAATGGCTGCAGTCGTTTTTAGAAGACCGATCCTTTGAAGTCCTTGAAGAAGGCACTTCCTCAAAGCCAATACCTCTTAATTGTGGGGTTCTCCAAGTGTCACCCCTTAGCCCCACTCTTTTTTATGTTTATCTGAGGCCTCTGGCGGAGGTAGTGCTACCTTTTCGGATCCAGATTGTCACATATGCTGACGACACCCAGTTGGTCGTTTCTTTCAACCAACGGGACCCCTCCAGCTCTGATCTTTCCCTTTGTCTGGACAAAGTGTCAAGGTGGATGGAAGATTCATTTTTAAAACTTAATGGATCAAAAACTGAATTAATGCTCCTAGGTAATAGAGAAAAGACAAATCTTGGGCTACTTTGGCCTAACTCTTTTGGCCCTGCCCCCTCCCCTAAAGACCAAATTAAAAGTCTGGGAGTTTGGCACGACCGGACCCTTGATTTTAAAGAGCAGGGGCAAAAAGTAGCTGTAAGCTGCTTCAGGATCCTAAGAATGGTCCGTAAAGTGCTCCCACTACTCCCTTTCTCAGCAAGAAGATTCTTAGTTCAGGCCCTTATCCTATCACGTCTTGACTATGCGAATACGCTGTATCTCGGAGCCCCTTGCTCCTCGATACGAAAGTTACAAGTCGTTCAAAATTGCGCAGAGCGTATGCTCACGAACATCCCAAAGCGTTCTTCAGCTAAACCTGCTTTGGCATCTCTTCATTGGCTTTCCATTATTGAGCGCATTCAGTTTAAGGCATTATGCATAGGCCATCGAGCAATTGCAGGCAAGGGATCCTTGGCTATTCAGTCCCCTATCCATCTGTACCGCCCAAATACAGCCCTAAGGACGGAAACCAAATACTTACTAGTAACACCAAGAATAAAGAGAGCACAAAGTGGTGGCCGCCTCTTTTCTTAGAATGTGGCTAAAATCTGGAACAGTATGTATCTGCAAATCCGTGCCCAACCTAACTATCTCACCTTTCGGAGATGGATTAAAACCTTACTTTTCCGTAAAATAATGGGGCACAGTTCAGTGTGTAATCAGGCGATAGCGCGGGTATGCCTATGGGTAACCAGGCACTCTATAAATCCTGATTCAATTCAATGCAGACATAAAAAGAATATTTCTACGGAGTGTCACAGGAACCAGTCCTAGAGAGGATGGGACCTGCTCTCAAATGTGAGAAATGGAACACATTGGAAACACAGCTAAATTAGCACCAATACCACACAGGTCTCCCGGGGAACAAGCACCATTCATAACACTTAATAGAGCAAATTCGACCCGAAGGGATTGGAGCGCTTTACATGAGCAATAGTTACATTACAAATCAATATTTTTTAAGGCACGGGGAGATTACGTGGTTTGACCACAATCACAGAATGTTGAACCAACTCCGAAACTCGAAGTTGGTTCCCCACTTTCAAAGTTGACAGCCCTAGCCGTAACCAAATCCTCTGTTGACCCTTGGTACACTTACAAAACTAAATATATATAATACAAATGACATTTACTTACAACACATAAAAATTTCAAGTTTGCAATATGAAACAAAAGTTGAGATTTTTACAGTAAACCAAGCTCGACAGAAAGTGCAGAATCCCCTTACCCTACAGAGCTTATATGGACACGCGTCATACAGCCACTGAGGGGAAGGACCCTCTTGGTCCAGAAGAAACAGTAACACAAGCCTACGGCAAACAGTGCAAATCTTTGAACAAATGCGTAGGGAACATCCTCAAAGGAGGATGAAAAGGCCAACACTCCAAAGAAACACAAGTCTACTTCCACTGAATGGGAAGAAGCAGCAGCACAGAGTGTAGGATAGAGTAAGCAGCACATTTGTCCCTGAGGTACCTCAGTTACAGTCCTTGTGGAGCCAACTCAGTTACCCACCTATCGGATGAACAGTAGGGTGGAGGAAGCACCTAGACAAAATGTCTTGGTACATTCAAACCACACGGTGCATCTCAGAGGTCCACCAGTCAACCATGAAATCTCAAGTAAAGTCCAGACACTGAGCATCCCTGAAGAGCAACCTATACGCCAGCACAGGATCTTTCACGTGCCCGTTGGATCACCACCTGTTGACACTGTCTGGTTTGCGCCATCTGGATCACCACTTGTTGGCACTGTCTGGTATCCATTATTCGACATTGTGGTAGTGTATGTCCCCTGCTCCATGTCCACAGACACCTTCTGAGAACGGTCAGTGTTGTGTCTGTCCAGCCCTTTGAGAGAGGAGATGCAGCAGTTAGTATTAACTTCTAGGACAGACCTAAAATTACAGAAATACAGACATTAACTGTAAATGACATGACAACAATATTCCCAAGTAGGTCCTGGTAACACCTTAACATCCTCCCAACATTCCCGAGCTGAAGGCGATTAATATCCAGCAGACCTTCCCTTCCGTCTTTGGATGGTGTCTCAGGGTCCACTTCTCACCCGGGTAGGAACCCCCAAAACGCTATGTCTCAGATCAGTACGGGTTCAGGTGTTGCTTCGGTCTGGAGCTAAGTTACCTCTTACTGCTATTTCTGAATGACTAGGGACATTACACCATGTTACACATAATACCAGCTCAAACAGCCTATAAGC
The DNA here is from genome assembly GCF_964261635.1 of Lissotriton helveticus. Classification (NCBI taxonomy): domain Eukaryota; kingdom Metazoa; phylum Chordata; class Amphibia; order Caudata; family Salamandridae; genus Lissotriton; species Lissotriton helveticus. The sequence goes on from NC_136060.1 coordinate 484,695,375, forward strand.
CCGGACCGAATAACTAGGATTTAACAGTAGATGCAGCTTGCATGTTGGTGGCGGTGCAGAGTCAGAGGATCTCCAGTTCCAAAGCCAGATCCTTTGTGGCGATAGAAACTCTACTCAACCACCCCATAACTAATTCACACAATATTCACTTACAGCAGCTGAGCGGTCCATTGGGTCGGCAGCACCAGTGGATAAGAATGAGAACCGCGACTGGTACCACAACAGCAAATGAGAAGGTCCAATCAAAGTGCAGTGGTTTTCCATAGGTGTGGGCATCTGCAAAGATTAATAAAAGCCTGTTACTAACACAGGATATTCTTATGACAAAGATGGTAATTCTAAGGTAAGGTTTTGAGAAAAACATCTGAACCAGCCTTCATATGACTCGGACCTCCTAATCCAACACTAGTAGCCTTCCCCTTCTACTGGCACCGTGCTTCGCCTCCCACCTGACCATCCATGGGTTAAATGATTCAGAAAAGGGGGTGGTGATGAACAGAGTGCCTGAATTAAGCAGACCACTCTTACCCAGTCGAAAGATCAGGGCTTGATCCATCACCGTTTTTTAGCTCACTGCACCATCCCAGCTCAGAACTTGGCTATATGCAAATTAGTCTGTTCCTGTCCCAGTGCATGATGGGAACAGGGCAAACCAAACTACCAAGCCAATTCTTATACTGGGAAGGAAACAAGCTTCCGGGGACCGGTTTCTGCCATTTCAGGCGTCGTCGGCCCGGCTTGCTTGAATCCTGATGGTGCAATGAGCAAGGGACTCACATCTGAGTATACCCTTCCACGCTTATGGTGGACAAAATGATTCAGAAAAGGATTCAAGCAAGCCGGGCTGACGACGCCTGAAATGGCAGAAACCGGTCCCCGGAAGCTTGTCTCCTTTCTGGTGAAGAATTGGCTTGGTAGTTTGGTCTGCCCTGTTCCCATGATGCACTGGGCCAGGGACAGACTAATTTGCATATAGCCAGGTTCAGAGCTGGGATGGGGCAGTGAGCTAAATAACGGTGATGGATCAAGCCCTGATCTTTGGACTGGGTAAGAGTGGTCTGCTTAATTCAGACACTCTGTTCATCACCACCCCCTTTTCTGAATCATTTTGTCCACCATAAGCGTGGAAGGGTATACTCAGACATGAGTCCCTTGCTCACTGCTCCATCAGGATTCAAGCAAGCTGGGCCGACGACGCCTGAAATGGCAGAAACCGGTCCCCGGAAGCTTGTCTCCTTTCTGGTGAAGAATTGGCTTGGTAGTTTGGTCTGCCCTGTTCCCATGATGCACTGGGCCAGGGACAGACTAATTTGCATATAGCCAGGTTCTGAGCTGGGATGGGGCAGTGAGCTAAATAACGGTGATGGATCAAGCCCTGATCTTTGGACTGGGTAAGAGTGGTCTGCTTAATTCAGACACTCTGTTCATCACGACCCCCTTTTCTGAATCATCCATGGGTTAAATCCCTAAGTGGTCACGAGGCTGACCCCCATGCCACCTGTCAGATGCCCCCAATGCAGAAAAGATAAAGATATGGGAACGGCTTGTAGCAATTCCTGTTTTGGGTCTTAATCCTCACTAGAAGAGCTTAAGGCTACAGCTCCTGGGCCACCTCTTGCAGATGAGACAGTAAGGGGGATATTTACAATAAAATGTAGGAGTGCGGTGTTACTCCAAAATTGGTAATGTCACGCTCCAACATTTTAAAAACGCACGGATGTGCCGTATTTACAAAATTACGCCAGCCCCTGCCTTTTGTCTAGTGATCGCATTAAAACAGCTGCCTAGCATCAGCACAGGCATCCTTGCTCCATATTGCAAGGGCTCCTGAGGAGCAGGGGCGATAGTATATGTCCAGAGAGGGACACCTTCCTGTATATAAACGACCTTTAAGGCGATTTGTTGTTTCTATACACATAGAAACAACAAAATGCGGGGAGAAATGAATCACTTCTCATACATTTCTCCTCGTGTCGCCATCCTAAGAGCCTGTTTATTCTGGTCTTGGTTTTTGGCACTGCCCTATTAGTGTAAATATGGGTCAGCGTCAAAAAGCAATGGGTGTTGCGGCGGAACGCCCACTGCAACTCCCAATGCATGGCCCTTAATGCCAAGTAAAGTGTGAAAAGGGGCCTTATTTCAAATTCCAAAAAGCTTTATTCGACAGCATGTCATAAAAGCAAAATTATACATCTTCTTACAATCATTAGACATAAACATTATAAATACTAACAAAAATAAAAAATACAATTTTAAAAAGTTATTAAATCTTGTGGCTGTCATTTACAGGTTTATTTATTTAAAACATTTATATAGCGCATCTGTCACCTGGCAGGTATCCTGGCGCTGAGAGATTACTCCTGAGATGAAAGTGAACGGGGGGGATAGGAACGAGTAACGGTGAGGGGTTTAGGGGAAGAGCCAGGTTTTAATTCGCTTTCTAAAATGGAGGAGTTGTGGGATTTGGCGGATGTCGACCGGCAAACTGTTCCAGAGCTTAGCGGCAGCCACTCCTATGGATCTTCCCCCCCGTCCTTACCTTATTGAATCTGGGTACCACAACAAGGCAGGCTGAGGCGGATCGGAGAGTTCTAGTGGGGGTGTACCAGGAAAAAAAATTTTGTAGGGATCTGGGGCCAGTTCCGTGTAGCGCTTTAAAAACAAGACAAAGTGCTTTAAAAGCTATTCGCTGCTTCAGTGGGAGCCAGTGTAGCTCGGCTAAGGCTGCTGTAGCCGAGGATCTTCTGGTCCATCCAAGAGCAAGTTTGGCTGCAGCCGACTGGACTCTTTGGAGTCTGTCCAGTAGAACAGCTGGGGACTCTAGCAGAAGTGCATTACAATAGTCAAGGCGACTAAGAATAGTACACCTGACTATTAGTGCTCGTGCCTGTGAGGGAAGTAGTGGCATAATTTTGCGTAGAGAACGCAATAGGGCCGAGCAGGTGGAAACTGTTTTGATTACCTGCGTTTCCATGCTGAGTTTGTCGTTTAACATGACGCCCAAATTACGGACACTAGTCACCGGCTGTGGTTTTTCTGGGGTTTCCGGGGGCCAGAATTCCGTGGGAAATAGACGAGGAATCCGGCTCCCGGCACAGAACAATACCTCGGTCTTTGATGAATTGAATTGCAAAGAATTTTTGTGCAGCCAGCTGGCTGTGTCTCTCAGGCAGTCGTGGAACGATTCCATGGGAATTGAGTCTTCCCCCTCCCAGGAAAGGATAAGCTGGGTATCGTCCGCGTAATTTATAGTTCTTAGACTGTGGGATTTAATCAAAATAACTAATGGTTTCAAATAAACGTTAAAAAGGATCGGGCTGATGGACGAGCCCTGGGGCACCCCGTGAGGTACCGGGGAAAAAAAAGCAAATATTCTAAAAAGATGGTTAAAAAACTGATGGGTACAAAAACATGATCAATCATCTTGTTGAGTGTCTTTGAAAATCATTGGCTGGTATCTAAGGAATTTAAAGTGCGGGTGCGAATAATCCAGGCCCACCTTAAAAATTTGGCAACAGCAATCGCTAAGCAAGGTGAACAGTCAGTCTCCGGTATCCGTAGCGCCTCAATGTATCTCCGGGTGCCCATATTAAGACATATTGGTTTTAGCCACTTGCTACGAGGGCATATATAGAGGGGACATACAAACAGCATATGGGATACATTCTCGATCAAATTTTTACAATTATGGCATTTGTCATCCAGATTTGCCGAACACTTGTAACTGAAAGCTTTTACAGGTAAGGTTCCAGTTCTAAACTGGAAAAACAGCTTTCGGTCAAGCGGACCCTCTATGATATCCCAGTAAGCTTCACAGAGTGGGTGAGGTTTAAAGTCAAGGAACCATCCTGTTAAGTTAGTGTTTATACAGGTACTATGGGTGGACATCCAAATCATTTCCCAATACATTTTTTTCAGAATTATTTTTGACGGGAAGCTTGGGACGTCTGCGTCTACCCATAGATGATCAAGCTCCAACTTAGTTAATAAGCCCCTTATCTCTTTAAGCCATTGTATAGAGTGAAAACGGTCAGCCCTGATAATATCCTTTAGTGCAAGGGCATAGTGCGCTAGTTCTGGAGTTGTCCAGATACGCCTCCAGTACAATAGGGGTTGTAACCGTACTATATCCTCAACTTTTTTCCTGCCAAGATCATATAAAAGCGGAATGGTAGGAGTACTTTGGGGTACCCCGACTAAACAACGTAGAAATGTATTCTCTGCCGTTGTCAGTTGGGTTAGGTTGTTGAATCCCCAAAGTTCAGAACCATACAAAGAGGCACTTATGACCTTCATATTATAAATCTCTAGGGCAGGTGTAATTGGCTTTGTAAAGGAAGCTCTGTGCTTTGTGGCTAAGGCACCCGCTAGCTCTTGGAATTTTAAAACAGCCATGTCAATATGACTTTTCCAGCCCATATTGCTCTGGAGAGATATTCCCAAATACGTGAATGCCTCTACCTGTTCTAGTGGAGTTCCATTTAAATTAATTGTACCTTTGAAGGTTTTCCGTTGGCTCAGGGACATGAACTTGGTTTTTTAGGTGTTTATCTCAAGTCCACGCAGTTGGCAATATTCTCTGAGCGCGTTCACAGCCTTCTGGAGCCCACTCGGGGTCCGGGAAACTATCAACATATCGTCCGCAAACATGTGGACAGACACGCTGGCCCCAGCCAAGATCGGGGCGTCAGTGGGGGAACGGTTAAGATGGTCCACAATACCGTTGATGTATAATGAAAACAGCGTGGGTGCCAATACACACCCCTGCCGAACACCATGCTCGACAGGAAATGAGTCGGTCACTTCACCCTGCATCCCCCATCTGATTCTGGCATAGTTGTTCTCATGGAGGCGGACGAGAAGAGTCAATAGTTCCGGAGATATCCCTGACTCAACGAGAACCCTCCAAAGTTTGGAACGGGGGACTAAATCGAAGGCCGATTTTAGGTCTACGAAGACCGCATAGAGGGTCCCCTTAGTCAGGGCCACGTTCCTCCAGTAGAGTGCTATGAAATAAAAAACCTGGTCAATTGAGCTAGTGCATGGCCGAAAGCCGGCTTGATATGGGGACAAAATATTGTGTTCTTCTATCCATTGTTGCAATTTATTTAGTACTAAACGAGCCATACGTTTTTGAGCTGAGTCTATAAGACTGATGGGTCTGTAGTTACTGGGTAGAGATTTGTCACCCTTTTTAAAAACCGGTAGTATTTCGGCACCTTTCTATGAGGGTGGGATTGGCGCACCCCTTGCCACCGAGTTAGCTAGACACTCAAAATACCTACACCAAGATGATCTATCACTTAGAAACACGTCAGCAGGGTTGACATCCATACCTGGGGCTCTTCCCCCAGTCACGCAATCTAGCGCTATGCTAACGTCCTTGGTTGTAAAAAGCTGATTCTGATAAAAGATAGTTGGGGGAAGTGGGCAGTCTTCTTCAGTGCGGTTTCGTGCATATTGTAGTCTGAAGAAATCTACCCACTCTTGTTTGGCAACGTTGTTTTGGGGGGCTTCAGCTACACCTCGTCTGTCCCATTTCACAATGGCCCAAAATTGTTTTGAATTCTTTGCTCCACAGGCTAGTTTCAAGTCACGCCATTGATCCTCATCCCACTGTTTCTTAGCTGCCTTCTGAGCAAGCCTATTGATCTCCCTTGCCTTCCTTACTTCTATGGGATTCTTACTCCTTATTTCTATACACAGATTTTGGCGGGCTACTTTACACGCATTGTTATACCACCCCTCCTTCGGTAATTTGTTGTTTCCCTTGTCTGGTTTTATAGTTTTCCTAAAAATAGTTGTAGTTTTGCGAATAAGTGGATATGTGCCTTAAACATTATTTGGGGAAAGTCTAACTTGTTAATGTGAGTATTTAAATTAGCCACTTCTTCGGCAACCATATTTTTAAGGACCGCCAATTTCTCAGGTTTCTCAATGAATCTACCCCATTTAATATGGCGCATATTATTGGAATGTCCAAGGTGACCTTCCCACACCCCGGATTCAATTCTTTAGTCCCCATCTGCACTTGATAATCCATGCAGAGTGGGTTGTGGTCGCTTTCCATCCTGGTTTTGACAGTCATGTCTATCAGACTGTGCCACCCCTTTATATCCACCAGGATGTAATCTATGCGACTGGAATGCCTACAATTGTCAAAGGTATTTTTTCCCATGCGATCGGACAGGGTGCGACCATTTGCTGCTCTAAGCCCTCTAACTAAACATAGGGCCTTCAGCTGTATTGCTACAGCTGACCATTTTGTTACAGCCGGTAGTTCGAGCTGGGGGACACCCCATTTACTGTCCTCCTCTACAGCGAGAAACTGGTCCTCTTGACCAAGGGGTTCAAAAGTGGTGTTGAAATCTCCACCTACTATGGTAGACACCTGTGATGGAAGTACCTCAAGCTGCTGATCGAGAGCTGAGATTACCTCAGATGTTTGTCTCCCTCCTGTCCCCCTCGCATAAATGTTATGTATAGCCACCTTTTGGCCATTTTCCCATGTGATTTTAACTGACAGGATATCATTCGTAGGGGGACTAATTTGGTGTACCTTGCAACATAGGGCTTGTCGGACCCAGATGATCAGGGCCCCGGCTGGCCGACCTTTAGATTTTTTGGTTGCTAACACGTGGAAATTGAGGAACCCCTGTGGTACTGAAATTCTGCACCCGTGTCATAAAAAAATCGTCGTATCATGACGATTTTGGTAACATCAGACCGAAAATGACAAGTGTAAGGTGTGCGAGTATTTTCGTCATATTTGAGTGGCAAGATCACCATGAAATCGGGGATTCCGTTCTGAACCCTCGTGTTCCATTTTGTGTACGGCAGCCATTTTGTGGTTGCCCTCACATAGGCCGATGACCAAGGCCGAACGAGTCTTAGGGACATGTACACTTTCTGTTGACTTCTGTGTGACCTGGGCAAGCTGACTCCACTGCCCGAAGTCAAACCTGTTCGCCCAGTTCCTTCTCCAGTGGCCGATCGAGATTAGGGATCAAGCCACAACATGCCATACACCCTGTATTGCACACAACTATGTCTAATCTTACGCACACCTGTCTCTGTTCCTTTCTTTATGGCCTGCTTTACGATGAGGAGGTGCCCAATTTTATTAGGGGTCCGTCCGATTATCTGATGAAAAGTGTTGGGCCTTGCCGGGTAATTGATTGTGGGCTGGACAAACTGAAATATGGGCTTGTCATCATGATTCTGCTTTTTCTTTGTCGTGAAAATATGTGAATGGTCAACTGTAAATAAGGAATGTTTGCCTTAAGCATAATATTTGGTATAAAAGGGTTGACCAGCTTTGTAAAGTGGAGCAGTCTCCTGAGAACATACACCGTGTTGTACTTCTAGGATACCTGTTACTGGTTGCAGCCAATAAATCTGATCTTTGGCGTCACCAAGAAGTCTCTGCGTTTCTGTAGTCTGAGACAGGAGAATCCGGAGTCTTTGGGTGTGTCCCCTGGCACCGCTGGGTTCTAAATAACCCAGTACTTCATTTGGCGCCCCACGTGGGGCGAGTTCAGCGGTACCGGTCCAAGCCAGAGGTTCGTGAGGAGCTTCGTGTGAAAATTCTGGAGGAAGGCCAACCACTTCATCGACCCCTGTATGTCGTCGTGGTCCGAAAGTCTTTGCTGCGAGGTTCCCCGCTTTCCAACGGCTACGAAGGACTGCTGCCCTGACTATCGCCCTGTCTTGGACCCTTTGATGATTTGTAGAGTGAAAGGATAGACGAGTCTTCTGGTGACATCATCGATACCTCAGTTAAGTATGAGTGGAGCGTCTCCCAGTCCTTAGTTTTGGGTATCCCCTTGGGATCTTTGATTTGGAACTTGCAAGTACCAAAGCCGAGGGACTCGTGTATTCACGAGACTATCGTATTTGATAATCCCTTGAAGTTTGAAGCTAGACTAGTGAGCGAAGACGTCTGGTCTTAGCAGACTTGGAAATTTGTTTTGTTGCGGTTGAAATAGGGATTCCCGATTGGAGGACTCGTGTCTGGTTCCTCCAATTGGAACTCCAACGTATGAACTTTATGTGAAGCATGGCGTGGGCCCCATCACATATAATGAAGTATGGATCCGATACACCAGGAAGGACGGTGTTCTAAAGTTGCCCCAATATGGCAGTTTTGACACAGAAATCTTAGATAATGTAGAGGTTAGACTTTTTAAGAAGAAAGCCCGGCCGGCGATGTTTGACTCTTTCCGCCTATGGCGAAAGGAAGCCAAACAGAAAGAAATTAAATTAGCGAAGAGGAATAAAAGAGAAAAGGGTATCTCGATAATGCAAGCTGCTATGCAGTATAAAGATAATGAAGAAGAACAAGCAAGTGAGCAGTTGCACAGGCAACGTAAAATGGCGATTGATAAGTGCTATCCAGTTTTGCCGCTTCTTCAGCAAGATGCAGCAAAGGAAGTCGAGAAAGATCCTTTAATGTCGCATTTGTTGAGTTCGCCACCCCCTTATGCACAGAGTGCTACAGCACCTCCACAACCTTTAGTTGTACAACCTCCGGTTGTTTTGCCTCAGGTTCTTCCACAACCGCCAGCTCCTCTTCAGTTGGCTCCTACTGCTATGGCGCAGCCTCCTCAAGGGCCGCCGACTTTGTTACCTACTCCGCTTATACTTCCTACGACTTTGCCTATTGTATCAACTACTTCTTCCGATATTCCTCCTGATACTGCCTCTGCGTCTGCCTTGTCTCATCCTGTCTTTCCTCCTGTTCTTTTGTCGACTTCCCCTTCTGTTCGACAGAGGATGACTGATACTGTTACTAGTCTCTTGTCTCCTTTCTTTGGGTCATTAACTACGACCCCCGTTTCAGAGCGTAAACAGTTGAGTAGCCAACTGCCTGATTCTAGAGAGAAGGGAGTATTGGATCATTTGGCGCATAAATGGGTTACCGACCCTGCAAGATATGAGTTAGAGTCTGTTATGGATGTCTTCCGCCAATGGGAAGCACCGAAGCAGAGATATGTTTTTGATAAAATGTGTGTTTTTCTTTGTGGAGGATAATGATTTGGAACCCAATCCACCTGAGTTGTGTCGTGTACGGTTCTAGTTCGCGAAAGGCACGATTGTGGGTTCCGATGTTGAGAGAGCAGTTGCGACATTGTTGTCATTTAGGAGTGAGGCTATCTCTCGGTCGTTGTTTGAACATGATCCCTCTGCTAGGAGAAAAGCGCGACAATATCCGAGGAGAGAAGTTCCCCCAGTTTGGAAAGAAGGGGATCTAGCAGCTAATCCACCTGTTCAGCCTCATTTTCAGCGTGTTTGGGTACATGTTCCATGGAAATGAGCAGAAGTTTTATCTCTTAAACAGACCTTACCTGACCCCCGTAAAAATCCTGCAGGGTATTATAAGGAATTATCACAGACCGCAGACTCATGTGTTATAAATCTAGCTGATATAGACATGTTGTTTGGAAATGTGGTTCCACAGCCTTTATGGGGATTGATTCGTCACACGGATCATGCGCAGGAGTTAGGTGACACATGGGCTAATATTAGTACTGCGAATGACAGACAAGTAGGCGGTGCTAAACCTGAGCCTTTAGTTGCAGAACTCCCTGGTAGGATCGTTACTTACATGAAGACTTTAATGCCCGCGATGCGTGTAAATTGGGATAAACTGTCTGCGTGTAAGCAGAAGAAAGATGAAACGGTGTCCGATTTCTTCACTAGGTTTGAAGAAACGTTTATCGACCACAGTGGTCAAGACATGAGTACTGAAGGTGGTCAACGGTTGTTCGTTGATAAGTTTGTACATAATTTGCTTCACGAGTTATGTACCAAGTTGAAGGATTCTGAGAGTTCGTGGGCCGTTTCCTCTTCAGCACAGATATTGGCTACTGCACAGTACTACGAAAATAGAGATAAGGACGAGAAGGATAGGGCAGACAAGAAAACTAAAGAATTGAAGACGAAGGTTCTTTTGCAGCAGGCGTATCCACCTCGTGGTGGTCAGCGTGATTATCAGCAACCTCAGCAGTTTCAGAGAAACTCGCAAAGGTTCGAGTTTTCTCAGCAACGTTTTCCTGTAGGCCCTAATCAGTGTGCATATTGCAAAGAAGAGGGTCATTTTAAAAGTAGCTGCCCTGTTTTGTTACAACGTATGAATGGTGTTTCTAGCGCAAGTGGTCGGGGTACTCCACAAGCTCCTAGAGGTAGAGGACGTGGAGGTTTTCCCCAGAACACACGTCCCTTTCCTCCACAAAATTCAATGAATAATTTTGATCAGCAGAATAACGCGTCTGGTAGAACGACTCAGTACTATGCTGACGACTACTATGCAGAAGGTGAGAATATGGAAGGTGATGATTGCTAGGACAGCCATAGACAAAGAGAGGGAGTTGTTTCAGTTCCAGTAGATCAGAATGGACCTTATGTTGAGGTGATTACATCAGGTGTGTCAGAGCCTTTTCTGTTGGATACTGGTGCTACAAAGAGTTCTATTATGCACTCTAAACTCCCTGGCGCACCTTTGTTTGGCGAGACGAATGTTTCAGTAGGTTTTTCTGGCGCCCTGGTTAGGAACCCAATTTCTAGTCCTATGTCTCTTTCTGTTGGACCTTGTGAATTCGAAGCACCCCTTATTCTGACGACAGGTTGTGGTGAGAATTTGTTAGGATTGGATCTGTTGAAAAGATTGTATGCGACATTGTATTGTTCTCCTTCGGGAGTACAACTTACACTGGGTAAGAAGGTGGTCTCCTCGATGTATTTGTCAAAGGATAAACTTCCGACAGAATTGTCATCCCTCCCTGATATTCTGTGGGCTACTGGTCCTAATGATGTGGGTCTTTTGGAAATACCGCCATATGTTGTGACGTTAAAAGAAAATGTTAAAATGCCACGCATTCCCCAATACAAGATCTCTGGTGAAGGTGAAAGGGCGTTGCTAGCGATTATTCATGACTTGATTGAGAAAGATGTAATTGAAGAAACAAGAGGTAACGTTTGCAATAGTCCCGTTCTGCCTGTTCTGAAACGAACTGACTCTTCTCAGCCACCTGTTTACAGGTTTGTGATTGATCTTAGAGAGGTGAAAAAAATAGTTGTGCCACAGTTTCCAGTTGTTCCTGATATCACTGCCTTATTAACGATGATTCCAGCTTCCGCCACTTGGTTCTCGTTGATTGACTTGAAAAATGCCTTTTTCAGCATCCCGATTGCCGAGGAGAGTAGGGATATTTTTGGATTCTGTTTAGGAGGTCGAAGCTTCCGGTTCAAGCGCGCTCCTCAAGGCTATTGTGAAAATCCATCAATATATAGTCAGGCTTTGAAGACACAGCTTGATATGATTGTTTTACCTGATGGTGCTGCCCTTATTCAGTACGTCGACGATTTGCTAGTCGCTGCAGATACAGAGGAGATTTGTAAAGAAGCCACCTTGTCATTGTTGCGTCATTTGTCTGATTTACATCATAAGGTGTCTCTCTCAAAATTACAGTATTGTCGACAAGAAGTGACCTACTTAGGTCATCTCTTATCGAAGGAGGGAATTAGATTGACCCCAGAACGAATTCAAGCGATTGCAAAATTGAGTGTGCCAATTACACAGAGAGAAGTGCGCGCTTTCTTGGGTATCACGTCATATTGCAGACAATGGATACCGAATTTTTCCCTGCTGGCCAAACCTTTGGTGGCATTGACCTGTAAAGATACGCCAAATCCCCTTCCGTGGTCTGAAGATTGTCAGAAAAGTTTTTCCGAATTGCGTGATGCATTGTGTTCGGCTCCTGTGTTGGGTACCCCCGACTACAGTAAGCCCTTTACACTGTATGTCCATGAGAAAGAAGGTTGTGCGTTGTCAGTGCTGACACAGTCTTTTGGGGACAAGCAGCGTCCATGTGCGTATTTTTCGTCAACTTTAGATCCGGTGGCTAGAGCGTTGCCGAGTTGCTTGAGAACGACGGCGGCAGCAGCTGTTTCTATTCGACAGTCTGCTGGTTTAGTGATGAATAATATGTTGATTGTAATGGTTCCACATGCAGTGGACACTTTGTTAAACAGGACCAAGACACAGCACTTAACTAGTGCTCGATTGTCAGGTTATGAGTTGACACTTTTAGCGAGTCATGTGCACATAAAGAGATGCAACACGTTGAATCCAGCTATGTTGTTGCCGATTGTAGCAGAGACAGATGTTTCTGAACAGCATGATTGCTTTCTTAGGACAGAGGAAGAAACGAAAGGGAGAGTAGATGTTAAGGACACTCCCCTTGTGAAGTGTGATGGTACCTTATGGGTGGATGGTTCATGCTTCAAGCTTCCGAATGATGATACGACTGCGGCATACGCTGTTACGACTTTACATACGATTGTTGAAACTGCAGGTATCCCACATAAGTCAGCTCAAGCAGCAGAGTTGATTGCACTTACGAGAGCGTGTGTATTATCAAAAGGAATGAAAGTGACCATATATACTGACAGCCAGTATGCGTTTGGTGTGGCTCAGAGTTTTGGACGATTGTGGAAAGAGCGTGGGTTTCTGACTTCGCATGGAGCCAAGATCCAACATGGTCAGTTGGTGAATGAGCTTCTTGAGTCACTTACCTTGCCATTGCAAGTTGCGATTGTGAAATGTAGTGCACACAAGAAGGTTACTGACGACGTTGGTCGCGGTAATGCGTTTGCTGATGAAGTGGCGAAGGAAACAGCAAGAGATGTGATGAGTCGAATGTATGTGGCGGGCCCTGCAAGATGGATTGGTGACGTTGGAATGTGTGAAGATACGATAGAGAGTGTGAAGTCTATTCAAGCTGAAGCTACAGAGAAAGAGCTGAGTGTGTGGAGAGAGAGTACGGGTAAATTAGATGCAAATGGTTGTTGGGTTGAATTGTCAGAGCATCAGCGATGGTTGTTACCCGATGCGTATGTGCTTGCAGTGGTTACGATGGCGCATGGAATGGCTCATATCAGTGTGAAAGGGATCTGTAAGTTGTTGGTTCCAGTATGGCAAAATGTTGGAATTCCTAAGTGTGCGGAGAATGTGGTCAAGAATTGTATGGTTTTTCTGAAATATAACCCTGGTAGGGGAACTCCAACTCCAGCTGGTCATTTTGCGCTTCCAACGTATCCGTTCGAGGTTTTGCAGCTAGATTTCACCACATGGAGAGGTGCAACAACTTGAAATACGTACTCGCTGTTGTTTGTGCCTTTTCGAGATAGGTAGAAGCATATCCCCTGAAAGATAACACTGCCTTATCCACAGCTAAAGCCCTTGTCAAAGAATTTTTCCCTAGGTTTGGTTTGCCGAGAATGGTCTGGAGTGATAATGGGAGTGAATTTGTAGGTCGGGTGATGAAGAGAGTATGTGAAGGGCTAGGAATCCGGCAAAAATTTCACGCTGCAAATCACCCCCAATCAGCTGGACTAGTAGAGTGCTATAATGGCATGTTAAAACTGAAACTGGCCAAGATACAAGCAAGCTCTGGTCTTAAATGGCCTGATGCTTTGCCCCTAGCACTTCTATCGACAAGAATGACTGTGCATTCACGTGTGGGACTTAGTCCGTATGAGATTGTGTTCGGTCGCCCGGCCAACATATGGGGAGTGCCGAGGCCGACGAAATTCAGAGAGATTGAACACCCTGTACTGCTCGATTACTTGTATGATTTGACGGCTAAATTGCGTGTTTTACACCAACAGGTTCACAATACTCTGCCTCAGGCATCTGAAGATCCAGGACACGTCATCGATCCTGGTTCATGGGTTTTAGTCAAAAACTTTCAGCGGACAAAGAATGATCAGCCCCACTGGAACGGCCCCTATTTAGTCTTGTTATCAACGAGATCTGCAGTGCGAGTGCAAGGAAAGAAGAACTGGATCCACGGCGTACACTGTAAGAGGGTCCCTTTGCCTCTGCCGTACGACCGGTGGGTCCAGGAGGGTATTGCAGATTCTGAAACTGAGACTGTGCCTCGTTTTCTGCCTTTTAGCGATGCACGTTTAATTGGGACAAATTCTGAGCGTGAAAGCGACGATCTTCTGCAAGAAGCCGTGCCATCTGCAGTTCGATTGGACACTACTGAGCCTGACCTGTTGTTTCGAGATGAGACATTACCAGGAAAAAGCTGTTATAATTTGAGGCTGAGAACTATGGACAAATAAATAAAAATTCCTTTTCTTTGCTATTTTTGAAAGTGCAGCTCTCTCATCTGAGAAACTATTTTGGTTTTTGTTTTTCGAACCACTGTCCGGGTTCAGCTGTAGGGTCACGGCGTCAAGTTTTTGGAGTGCAAGCCGAAGACACAAGGTCGACGGTTCTGGTTGGTCCTTGGGAGTTCCCTGGGCTGACAGGCGCATTCCTTAGCACGTAACACCCTACTCCCGCGAGCAGCAAGGTTAGAGGATGGAGTTTTTTGAGATGGAGAGACCTGCCAAAGAGATGAAATTTAGAGCCAAAATGTGTACAATGATGACTAGAAAACGTTTTCTGATATTATGCATTTTCATGTTGCTTAGTGTAATGATGTTTTTAATAGGATATGTTTTATTCTCTTTTCGAGTGACGTTTGCACCCACCACGCAGCCCATACCTCCTTCTACTGTTTCCTCGCATTCTTTTCACCCTCTACCTGAACATGAGTCCGTTAGAAGATTAGAATTTATCAATAACTCCTTCGTTCAGCTTCTGCACCAACACCAATTAGTAGTGAACACGACTAACTGTTGGGTGTGTGGTCTTATGCCTCATACTACTGATAAAGGTATCCCTTATCTGGTCCTGCCATTCAGCTACAATGGTTCTGTATGGGCATACAGAACGATGTTCATCTATGCTCGTGAAGTCCAACCCCTACGTTCTGTGAAGGATAATCCAAAGAATAGTGCTCTAGTCAAGGGAATAGTTGACATGATAAAGGGAGCTAATTCCTATGAGGCTATCCCGAAAGATGAGACACTAGCGTATATTGGATGGAACGTGACTGGATATGGAGCGAGTCTGAGTGAGAACCAGCGAGCAAAAAGATCCTCCCTGATTTGGATTGTACCCCATCAAGGTCATCTATGTCTGCAAGGAAATGGCAAGAATCCAAGAGCTCAGTTAGGAAAGAGTATCTGCATTAAGACATATGTTTTTGCGTCCCAGACTTCCCCATCGTTCCTAGCAGCTAAGGGTACCTATTTCATCTGTTATGATAGAGCATACACATGGTTGCCCCATGACTTCTCGGGCACATGTTTTGTTTCGTTCCTGTTGCCTCCCACCTACACCGCTGCGGCAGATTACCACAAGACAAGGGTAGTTAGAGGTGTCTTCAGTAAGGAAGATACTGCAGGACAAGAATTGGGAGATTTCTTGAAGGGTTCTCTGCCGTTTTGGGGACCTATGGTGAACAGCAGGAACATACGGCAATTGACGAGAGTGGTTGAGTCCACCGTAGCTGAAACTGCTGGTGCCCTTAGTAACTTGACTTCTGAGCTCCAGTCGGATCGTCTTATGACTCTTCAGAACAGTGTTGCATTGATGTCATACTTGCAGACCGAGGTGGGGTATGTGAAGTGATCCAATCAAGTTGCTGTGTTTTCATTCCAGATAATGCTCCGACAGTGTACCAGGCCATTTCCAAACTGCATAAGATCTCCGACTCTATACATGTGGATAAAGGAGATTGGTCATTGATGGGGTGGTTCTGGGAACTGATATCCGCCTGGGGATGGAAGATTCTGATGGTCATTGGGATGATCTTAGCCATTCTTTTTCTGTTCTGTCTGTGCGTACAGTGTGCTCCTACTATATGTGGCCTCTGTGCTACATCATGTGTAAGGAAACCTATATCGAGAGACGAGCTAAGTAATAGGATGATGCTACAGCAACATCTCAATGATTTTATGAATATAGACCTAGACTCAGATTAGAGTGAGTGTAGGTTATTGCCTATGTAAGGGCAAAAGGAGGGTCTGTTGTACTGAAATTCTGCACCCGTGTCATAAAAAAATCGCCGTATCATGACGATTTTGGTAACATCAGACCGAAAATGACAAGTGTAAGGTGTGCGCGTATTTTCGTCATATTTGAGTGGCGAGATCACCATGAAATCAGGGATTCCGTTCTGAACCCTCGGGTTCCATTTTGTGTACGGCAGCCATTTTGTGGTTGCCCTGACATAGGCCGATGACCAAGGCCGAACGAGTCTTAGGGACACGTACACTTTCTGTTGACTTCTGTGTGACCTGGACAAGCTGAATCCACTGCCCGAAGCCAAACCTGTTTGGCCAGTTCCTTCTCCAGTGGCCGATCGAGATTAGGGATCAAGCCACAACATGCCATAAACCCTGTATTGCACACAACTATGTCTAATCTTACTCACACCTGTCTCTGTTCCTTTCTTTATGGCCTGCTTTACGATGAGGAGGTGCCCAATTTTATTAGGGGTCCGTCCGATTATCTGATGAAAAGTGTTGGGCCTTGCCGGGTAATTGATTGTGGGCTGGACAAACTGAAATATGGGCTTGTCATCATGATTCTGCTTTTTCTTTGTCCTGAAAATATGTGAATGGTCAACTGTAAATAAGGAATGTTTGCCTGAAGCATAATATTTTGTATAAAAGGGTTGACCAGCTTTGTAAAGTGGAGCAGTCTCCTGAGAACATACACCGTGTTGTACGTCTAGGATACCTGTTACTGGTTGCAGCCAATAAATCTGATCTTTGACGTCACCAAGAAGTCGCTGCGTTTCTGTAGTCTGAGACAGGAGAATCCGGAGTCTTTGGGTGTGTCCCCTGGCACCGCTGGGTTCTAAATAACCCAGTACTTCACCCCACACGGTAAACTGGAGCCATAGACCAGGTTTCCTGGAAAAGGATGATGTCATGCTGGTCAACAAAACTACACCATTCAGGGGAAGTTATCTTATTATCAATTCCAGCCAGATTCCATGAAAGAAAAGCCACCCCTGACAGAGTACTCGATGGATCCTGCGGGATTTCAGCTGCTAAGCTCGTGCCCTCAATCACTAGTTGGTGTTCAGTGATTATAGGCACGAGGCAGTTGTTCTCTAGGTGGGCCCCATCTGTTTCGGGGCAATCATGTTCCCCAAATGGATCCGAGCAGGTTAATTGGCCAAGGTTCCTGCTCTCTATGCACTGCCCAGTGGAGTGGAATCTTTCCATTGAGGCTGTGTGAGGTAAATGTAAATGTACAGGAATTTATATAGCGCAAATCACCAAGCGGTTTCTAAGCGCTTGCTTAGGGAACCCATCCTGGTATTCCCCTGTGAGATAACCCCGGCAGGGTATCCGCAAGGTGAAAGCCAGGCATCCCGCCGCGAGGGGCCGTTGTGGAGATTAAGCAAGCTATTGCCCAGAGTCGCAGAGTGTGAACCCGTGAATCGAGTAGGCACCGGAGCGAGAATTGTCGAGTCCATGGACATTTTAGGACTCAAGACCCCGCCGAGCCGGGAATTGAACCCTGGTCCTGGGCTGACCTCTGCTTCCAGGTCTGCCTCCTCTAACCAGTGAGCCACACTTCTCCACAGGTATAGGGACCGTGTTAATTTGTGGCTCACTCCTACCCTTGGGACCGTGCTTTCTGCCCATCTCTGGTGCCACCGTGATTCCAGATCTATCGGTCCTCAAGAGTCAATCACATTCATTCAAATTGGACAAGGCCCCAAACCGATTTTCCAGTCTAATACCATCATCTCTAGTTTGAACATCCCTCCCTTCTGTTCTCAACACAGGGGCATGTTTTGGCCATGGTCTACTGAGGTTCGCTATACTCCATCTTCTACTGTAGAAGAAATAAAGGGTAAATGGGATCATATCAGAATCCCTACATTGTGGGGGGAATACATTTGTCAATATATTTGGGAGTACCACAGGGCTAGAAAAATGTAAGGCTATACAATCACCCTTGAATTTTTTTGGGTAGTCCCCAAGCCATGCTACCCTTCTGGCCATAATCATTTCCCCTGCTAACTGCTGTTTTCCCCATGGTGCTATCTTCATGTTTTTCGTCAGCCAGTGGAGTGCTTTATCAATTAAAGAGGTTGTTGTCTCTACCTGCCCAGGTGTTAAAGAAGGAGCGTTTGCCAGGACCAAACCTAAAGGAGAAGCTACAACTACAAATTGAAACGAGTCGCGCTCTTTACGTGGTTCTTTGTGTTTGTTGGAGGGGCCTTTATAACTACAGTTTGACCCTCCTCACCTACTGGGGGCTGGGTGGGTGGGGGTTGCTGTACTACGTTCCCTCTATCTCCCTCCCCTCCTCCAGGGTGAGCCTCGTGATTTTCACAGCCATTTGACACCAATGCTGATAGGCCACCTAGTTCTTCCAGTGTCTTGTTGAGGAGGGCACCCAGTCTATTGACCTCTGCTGTAAGCTGGTCGACTTTAGCCACAAGGGGTTTGACAATGCCCTTGATCTTCAAGTCGAGCAAGCTTACTAATTTTTCAATTTGGTCATCCTCCAGTTTCTCGATAACACCCTTCCCAATAGTGGCCTCATCAATATCTGGGGTTTTGGGTGGAGAAGCTAATCTTCTTCTAGCTGAGCGTGACCCCCCTCGTTTAGACTGCACTTTCCTGCATGCTCTGACTGGTCTAGGGATAGGAATCGGTCGGTTCTGTTCCCTAGTATCCAATGATAAATCTAAATCAATTGTAGGCGCAGTGTTTAGCTCAGGGGAGTCACTAGCAGATAAATCAGAATTCGCAATAACGCTACTATCTTCCCGTGCCGTTAATACAGGTGAAGGTTGCGCATTAGGCAGAGTGAGGAATGTAGGAGATATAGGGGAACAACTTAACCCTAATGACTGCCGCCTCTCACTGTTGATTTTGCTCACTACCGTCACCAGATAATTGTCCAAGGTATTTAACACTAGGGAACCCTGTTGTTTAGACATGGCCGGGAATAATAATAAGGGTAGTGCAGTTAAGAATAAGCGTTACCTGAATACACAGGATAGAACACAGTACCCTATACAGATACTTAGAAGGTATTTAGATTTAAGTCTCACTGTTTAAGAATCACGAAGGTCCTCCACAAAAGGATCAAGGTCCCTGGCCCAGCCCAGTCGCGTCCTGTCCCGGACTGTCACAGACTGTCCGCCCTTTGTCCGGGCTTCGTCCGGCGCGTCCCGCGGGACGAGGGACCAAGGGAGCCTTTATGCGCCTCCTGGCGCTTCCAATTAGCGTCAGCAGCGTCCTTGCCGCGATGGGGCTGCTGGGAAATGTGGTTTTGAAGGGGCCCGGCGGAGCCAAGCCCGGCCAGAGAACAGGCGGAGCAATGCCCGGCTCACAGGTACCAGTACAGGGATGCAGGGGCTCGGCGGAGCCAAGCCCGGCCAAGAAGGTAGAGCGGAGCGAGGCCCGGCCCTCAGGAACACAGCAAGTCTGAGATGGCAGCTACAGTTCTGACTTTCACACGGTTTGTAATTCTCAACTGCAGTCTCGATTTGATCAAGAACATTCCTCCACTGTGTTCCTGTGCCCCCCTGACTGTCAGCTCCCTGGACCAGCAGACTTAGGGCCTTACTCAGGGGCCTTATTTACAAGGCGGCATTAAACCACGTTAATATGGCACGGAATTATGAAGCCAAGTATAAGCATAAGTGATTCAAAGTCTGTTTTAAGTATAACTATAGGTGCTTTCCTATGAATCTCAACATAGATATAAGCTGTGTGTGTTCATGGATTCCTTCCAGATAGTGTGTCTGTGTGGATATACTATCCAGGGGCCAGATCAGGCTTGGCCAATGCATAGTCACATAGTCAAAGAGGAACACACTGTTCCTCATATGCTACAGCCCTACTTTACTACCACTGCACGAACAAAAATATAACCGGGATTTCTTAGGTCTTTTCCAACAGGCATTTCATTATCAGCGTGCCAGCTTCAGAAGCATCAGAGGTCTGACTCAGCATAGATCTTGTGCTTACATATGCAACCACTTAGGTCTATGTGCCCTCTTGCCACTGCCTTATGAACAAGTGGACTCACTCTTCACCACGTGCGACCCCTGCCTAACCTCTTCCGCTCCATCCACCCCAGCCTGGGTCACTTAGGAGTTACAATTCAGCCAGGAGCTGCTGAATCTGGAAAGATGACCATGCAGATGACGTGGCCTATGTTTGCCCTTTCTCCTACTAGCTTAAGTGGTCTCTAGCCAAATCTGTGCTGGATTTGGAAAAATATTTACTAGGATCCCCTCAAATTTGGGGACAGAGACAGAAAAGGGGTGGATTCATCAGATCAGTGTCATGGGGGGTGGGGTGCACGTGGAGTCCATGAACGTCTGCCTGCAATTTACTAACACGTGTGTAAATTTACTTATTCAAGCAAACATTTCTCCTAAACTAATTGCCAACAAAAAATGTTAGCAGAGCTGTTGCGCCTTCAATTGATAAAGTGGCTTTTGTTGGGTAATAATAAACACTTGTCAAAACACAAACCAATTCATCCAAATCTGCATTGTAATTGCTTACGATAAGTCCGATTACGCGCCTGATAAACATGCTCATGATCCAGTTGGTCTATTGTCTTCCTACGACGCGACATTCGAAAGTTTTTCTTCGCCCTGATGGAATTATAGCAGTTGGTCAGTGTGGTGGGTAAAGAGGTCATTTATTCCCTCTTTCTCGCTCTCTACATCCCAGGGGTAACACAAGCTTGTCTACCAGGACAAAGCATCTGACCAGCCTGATATATATGTGGCTTAAGAATGCCAGTTTCAAAATGAACTCCAGCAGGTCTCACTCTATTCCACAGCTAGAAAGGTGGAAAACGTAACCTGCTCCAGGACCGAGTGAAGGCCTGAATTCGCATTTGGCAAACAGGTACTGTGTCACACACATCACACGTATCCTGTTCACCTCATTACATGAGCCAAAAGTTATAATGCACTTGTAATCCAGCGGACAGACAATCCACTACACTCATGACAGAGTAACCATCAAACTAAACTCCAACTCAGTCCCTGAGTCACCAGGGGGAACAAGACGTAGACATTTGGGGACACACACAAAGATGTAGCTTTGCTAAAGTCCACTGGAACACCAGAGACAACAGAACAATCAGGATGTATAGAGTTAGGAGACACAAATCTTACCACTTCAGAAGGGAGAAAGAGACCAGTGCCATACAAGATCGAACCCATAACAAAACACAACAGGCATATCTGTACACCATAAGTGCCCCGGAGGGGGGCTGTCTTGGTGCTATTAACAGATAATGACGTTTATCGGTATTAATCCTATTGATCATAACGTCTAATAGTCTTGCGGTGGTTGTACAAGTCAAATGTGTCACCAGGCTCTGCCACCACATCGCACTGCAGTAACAGCCACAAACAGCTACCCTCCTGTCATTTGTTTATGTCCAGCTCATAATCGCCTTCTCTGAATAGACGCCAAACGCCCGGTCCAACTAATCGAAGTCGCCCGATGGTTGAAAACCAACAACACCCTCAAGCTCCACATAGGCAAGACGGAAGTACTAATCTTCAGCAAAGTCACCTCGCTCTGGGACCACCTGGTGGTGTGCTAAACTGTGACACACCCCCCATCTCCTCACAATCCAAGCAAAAGACCCTTGGAATAGTTATCGACAGCCAATCAATTGGCCATCAACTTCATCGGTCAAGTGAATGCAGTCGGAATCTCTTGCTCCCACACACTCAAAATGTTCTTCAAAAGGCTCCCCACCAACACTTGAAGAACCATCACCCAGGCACCCATCACCAGCAAGGGGAAACACAGGCAATGCACTCTACGCTGAAATCAACACTCAACTGACCAGAAGACTGCAGACCATACAAAACTCATCCGCCAGGCTCAAACTCTAGCTTCTACCCTGCACTCACATCACCCTGCACCTCAAAGAGCACCGCAGGCTACCTCTCCCCAAACGAGAACTCTTCCAACTCCTCACACATGCACACAAAACATTGCCCCCACGCAGCTCAACAACTGTATTAACTTCACAAACCTACCAGACACCTCCGCTCAGCCATTCTCCTACTTGCACCCCACCTCCCACATACTCGTAGAACCGAATGTAGAGGTTGTGCAGTCTCCTACCTCATCCTAAAGCCTGGAATGACCTCCCACTCCACAACAGAACCTCCGCCTCAGTTCTCGACTTCCACCTGGCACTACACCTAGTAGTGACCACCCTGGCTCGGTTCATCCAGCTCTTGCTTCAGCACCACAACACCCTCCCGGGTGAGCTGTCCTGTGCAGATAACATAACATCTTTTTGCTGCCCGTTGGCTAGGTTTGCGCATACATCCCAGCCAGCTGATGCCAGTTAGTCAAAAAGAAGGTGCAAGTGCAATTTAAAAAATGAGAAACCTACAAAAAAACTGAACTCCATTTTCTTAACAGAACGGGTTCCACCGAGAGCGTACACGGTTGACGCGGATCCTCTGATACCCAGCGACTGCCCTACACATATGTTGAACCCGTCCCACAAATCTATTATCTGCTGTTATTCCATTACAGGTGGAGATGGGGGCGACCATGTGAAGACTTATTAATGTGTGATCATGAAGGTTATGTGGAGTTATAGGGCGACTTTTCATGTTTGCAACTAGTGCTGCCAATAACCTCACAAGGTGGATTCATCTTCCTGTACTCACCGGTGCAGCAGTAGAGCAGCAGCATAGACAAGGAACCCCAAAATATGAGGAGGCGCAGTGCCAGTCGTAAGCTGCTCACAGCACCTGGGAAAGAAGGACAGAGTTTAAATAGAAAACATAAACACTTGAATAAAAACTAAAATCTCTGTATTCTATCAAGCGAGTTATCTAGTAATGAGTGAGAAAATAGGTAAGTGAACAGGTTAGTGATTCAGTGAGTTAGGAACTAGTATTCTAGTGACTGACCTTCTCTCTTGCACAGGATTGCCTGTGCTTGCTTAAAGTGAGAATTTACATCATGTACTGGGGACTACGCGCCCCTACCCCATACCCCCATGAAGTTTTCTAAACTACCCAGACTGCTCGGTTTTCATTTTTGCTCACAGATCAGACGCAGAATTGATTCTTGAGCTAGAGTGACAGGTTTCTATAGTGCATCGAAGTACAACCTAGGCACACCAGACAAACATCCGCAGGCACGGGAGACGACCTTTATTTACCACGCAGGAGTTTCACCGCGGTAGGTTTACAACGCAAGTCATTTCAACGACTTGCGCTGGAGGGCGCTGAAAGCTAAGGAATAGTACGATTTACTATCCAACACCTTCCCTACTGTACTTAGACTGGTGTTGGAATAGTAAATCGTACTATGCCTAAGTCCAGCGCAAGTCTTGCACTGTAAAGCCCCCGTTGTAAAATACCGCGATTAACATAATCGCATAGTATCGTCATATATTCCCAGGCACTGATGCTGGAATCCTGATAGAAAGAGGCAGAATTTGTGATATTGACGGTGATGGAACCAAGCGTAAAAATAGTGCATTGCACTGGTTAGGATTAGAGCATAGGGGGTGTGTAGGGGTTGAGGGTTCCTTGGTTTATCAAATATCATTTAGTTTTTTTTAGTTATTTGTAGATAAGGCACGTACGGTGTGTATTTTTCTGTCCTGGATTCAGAAGTAGGTGTACTCAAGCAAAAGGAATGCGGCAACAGGGTTTCTAGTAAAATACCCATGGATTTCATGGCAGGGTAAGAAGAGGGGTTCACCCCACTGGTGCACAACGTCTTCAGTCACAAAAAAAATGAGCCAATGAGGTTTGTTCCTTGGCAGCGGACGGTGGAACAGTGCTGGTACAGGGAGAGAGCACAGCGACTAGATGTAAGAGAATCACCATGAAGGTAAATTTAGCCAACCCTTATCTCAGTCTAAAATTCTTAATGCATTAGTAGATACCATGGCAAGAAGGCAGTTTCAGTGAATAGTAAATAGAGAACCTGCTGGTCAAACTGTCCCTCACTTTGGGAGAAAGTTATAAGAGTGTCATGGTCACTGGAAGCTCACGAGGTGGTCTCCGAGGTCTTCCGTTTGATCCCTCAGGCAGGTACGTGCCTGGAGCGATCCTGGTTACCCGACGTCTGCTCAGACACTGCGCGGCTTTTATCAACTGAGACCGCTTGACGTATTAGTAGGTGTCTATTTAGTAACAGTAGCTTTAGGTTACAGCTAGACCAGCGTCATTACGAAGGCTACAAGCGTAAAAGGCACAGTGCAGCACCTCCTTGGCTGAGAAAGCTTCGGGTGTCGAAACAATGTTAGTTGTCGATTTTAGTTGATCAGATGGAATTCAGTCTAAACTTTGTTGACTAAACTCTCCAGAACCCTCCACTTCACGGTGTCCCAGAAGATGTCACGTTAGCTGATGCACTCGCAGTTACAAGGGGCACCAGGAACTAGGTATTTGGATATTGAGATGTAGGGCTTCAAAAAAACTTACCGAATCGGTAAATTACCGATTCGGTACATTTACTGAATCGGTAAATGAAATGTAGGAAGCACTGTTAACAGTGCTTCAGGGCTTTCAGGATTCGTTATTTACCACCAACTATTAGTTAGTAAATAACGAATTCCTATGTAAATTCAAATATGTGCATTTACACCTGTGCCATGTGAGAGACACACATGCCCTTAGGGCATGTATGTGCGCCACAAGTGCACACAAGCACTAATAAGGGGTGCAAAGATTCGGTAATTGATATTCATTCCTATGGGTAAAAAATACCGAATTATTACCTACATTTAATTTACCGATTCTAAAATACCGAAATCGGTAAAATTCGGTATTTTAGAATCTGCAGAAAAGATTTACCTATATCTGGCCCTAGATCTTTTGAGACAGGCATTTTTCATTCTCAGAGGTTGAAAAAGTAGGTCCTCCTTGCAGTTACCCTAGTGGTGGCCATACTAGCGGTTGCACGTCTCTGCAGCGACAGGGCACCATCCCGTGAACAATAAGTGGGTGGATTTCATTGAATGAATCTCAGCCACAGACTCTTCACTTATTTTGTGGTCTTGTCACTGCCTGAGGAATTGAGCACAATGATGACCGCCGGAGAAGGGCTGTGAAGGATGGCAAAGCGGCCACTGAAGCATTCATCTAGTTTTCTGCTGCATAAGTATGGTGCCTGAATGAACATGGCTTCACCGCCATTCTTGAGCACCAAGAACTGCTGCTCAGCCGAGTGCGGTCTCTTACGTGGTGGTGGCCTGGTAGTTCAATCAGTTGGAGCTACCCTGAAGATGGAGAGTTCTGCTGGGGGCGTCTGGTCTTGGATGGGCACCAGTCCTACAGTGGCTGGTTTGAGGATGGGCTGCTGGACTTGGAACCAGCTTTCTGCTTTCAGCGAGACATTTGAAGTGCACTAGATGCGATAAAAGCATGCAGGGGATGCCTGCAATCTAGCGAACAGGAACCAGGATCTGGTGATAAAGGACGATCATTTGATGTTCCTGGCCCAAGAAATAAGGGATGTCTGATGTGCCCACCTTAGAATCAACCCCTTCCAGACATGGAAAAATGAACTCCTTAGAATTCACCACTCCATAGAACAAGCATTTGCAATGCAATAGGTCTCGGGTTAATTAAGTGTGAGCTATTGGTATTGCTAAATATTGGAACACCAACTGAAATAAACTTTTTTTGGGTGTTGCATTATTTAGCAATGGCAGCTGATTTAGAGGTGCCATACACACACGGATACCACCACTGCCATGCACACACAGACACCACCACTGCCATACACACACGGACACCACCACTGCCGTGCACACATGGACACCACCACTGCCGTGCACACACTGACCCCACCACTGCCGTGCACACACGGACCCCACCACTGCCATGCACACACGGACACCACCACTGCCGTGCACACACGGACACCACCACTGCCATGCACACACGGACACCACCACTGCCATGCAGACACGAACACCACCCGTGCTTAATTTGTAAAAAAAAAAGTGCCAGGGCTTTCATTTGTAAAAAAATTAAGTGAAAGGGCACTCGTCAGGAGGCTACTGTAGTTTGCCATACACATTAAGCGACTTTGAGCTATTGGCATTGTAAATGACAATGACTTTTATTTATGTTTTGGTTTTTAAAACATAAATAAAAGACCTTGTCATTTACAATGTCAAGACCTTAAACTCGCGTTCATTTACAATGCTAATAGCTCTAACTTTTGCAATGCTGAGACTCTGGAGGGGTGGGTGTGAAGCCTTGTACAACTACACGCTATAAAGCACTATATTTTAACTTGTTAATTAAACACTGATTATTAGCGGCGCTTCCCGCTCACTCGCACCTAAGCCCGGGCGCTTTGAACTAGAAGCAGACTATCTGTTGAGGGTCACTCTCGCACCTGATCGAGGCCTGGGAGAGCCCTGGAGAGCTCTGGTAACACTCACACTAGGATTTATTCACTTGAGAAGCCTCGGGGGAGTGGCCACGTGTACCCGGAAATAGATAGGGGACGTGCTCGCATCCTTACGCAAGTGGGTGGGATTGGGGGCGGGGGTAGGGGTAGGAGGTCTGTTCACTGCGCCCAGTTAAATCTCAGCCTGTGGCCTCTGTCGCGCACTTGCGGGTGTATGTAAGAACAGTAATATCAGTGCAGCAGACTATGGGGCAGATTTATGAAGGCCTTGCGCCGCCGGTGCGTCATTTTTAACATGGGAAAAAGTGACGCACCGGCGGCGCAAGGCCTTCATAAATCTGCCCCAATGTGCTCCCTTGGGGCAGTCTAAGGATATCCACAGCACGGCGGTAGAATACGACCACACCTGCACCCATCGTCTCTCCGCCTGACTCCCTCCCTCTAACCGTGGCCTAACGGCTCGAGCGGCCGATTTAGAAGCTGCTCAAACATCCTGTAATTCTGGGCACATCCCTTAATCTCCCCGTGCCTAGAAATGAATGTGCCCGTCTGTGATGCAACAGGTGCTCTTGTAAAGCGCGCTGGTATCTTCGTGTCGAGCTCGCTCTATACAAAACTGCAAAAACAATAAAATCTCCCTCTTTCTCTGTCTCGTCTCAAGACCTCACTGTGGATTCTCTTATAGCTCTAGAAATGTATATATTCACGTATGAACGTCCCTACGCGTATCTGCCTACTTATGTCACCGTTCTTGGTCTTTCTTTCATCTTCCAGCCTCAGATTGATCTCCGTTACTTCTAGAGAAATGTATACGTTCTGCGTACCTGTCTACGTATGTCACTCTTATCCCGCTCTCTTTCTATATATATCTTTCTCTCGTGTGCCGACCTGTGTGGTCTCCCGTACATCACTAAAAATCAATACTTTGCTTTTATGACAGTCACCATATCTTCGTACTTGCGTCACACCTGCTCGCCACTCTCTCCTCTGAACTTGTCACACGTAGGCAATGCCCTCTATTGAATTTAAGTATTTGCTGATCGCCAACATGCACAGTAAAACGAGATGTCCGGCGGAATTTAATCTAAAGTAAAAGGCCACGAGTGAATACATTTACAAACACTCCGAACTCTTTTCACACCGGCTGCCGTTTATATTAGCGCGTTTCTGGCGGCAGATACATGTTTGTTTTTTTAGTTTGGGTTAACAGCCTCCGCCATAACTTTGCTGAGTCGCTTTGGCTGCAAGGCATTAAATTCACTTGTCAAAAGTGGCTTACAGCCCTCGGATTGCTTAGCACGTATTTTGTTAGAAAGACAATCATTTAGTGAAATTCATATATGAACGCCACAGCTATTTTTGAAGCCGCAAATGTTGCAGTTGTAGATCTTCCTTCCAAACACCTCCTTTTGTTTCCATTCCGACTAATAAAAGTCCATAAATTAGAGTGTGGCGATGTTTCTCTCTTTAAACGCTGAATCCAAACGGTGCGGCAGAAGTTCAAGCCAACATCAAATGCGTCGAAGCAAGTACATTTTCTTTTGTGGCTAAAGCATCCTGGGATATTTCAGGTGCTGCCAAATAGGTAGAGAGGTAATTATGCGATCCGGTGCAGTGTCTCGCCCCATGCACACGTATCTGTTTCGAGATTGTTGCTAAAATATTTTGGAACGTATTTTTATAACGATTCGGCAACTGCAAGCTGAACGAACACCCCTTTGATTAGTAATGGCAGACAAGAGCTGCTCCAGCAACAGGAAGGAGGGGGCCAGTCAGGGAAGCTGTTATCAGCGCCGCGCGCCTCTCTGCAGACTCCCCCTGCATTCCAGAGAGGCGCGCGACGCGATCCGGACTGCCATGCAATGCCGTGTAGACAACACCTGGCCGCGCGCACAACGTTATCCTATGGGAAAACGCTGCGCGCGGCCAGGTCTTGTCTCACTTCGGTGTTCTCAGACTGCTGAGACGCCGACAATAGTTCTCTGGCGAGAACGCGCTTTTTAGCCCGTTAGAGCCGAGACCTAAAAAGGTGGGGAATGCAGCTCCAAGCAAGAAACTTGTCGTGGAGATGAATACAACAATTCCTTCCATGATGCCCTAACTGAGAAGGGTATGCCCAGACATGAGTCCTGTTTTCACTGTGCCACAGGACTCAAGCTACACCCAATACAAGGCCTATGTAGGCTGAAACCGGCCTGCAGTTGTTTGCGTTTCAGACTGTTGAGGACCTGAATTGGTAGTTCGGGGTGGGTTGTTCCCAATGGAGTGGTACCAAGTCTGATTTACATGTGTTTTGTATCTATTTGTCAGGCGTCACATTAGACCTAAAACGATGGCCTGGAATGTGGCTCTGACCAATAGCCAATGGCTGAGATAATTCAAGCATTTCTTCCATCCCTTTACTGTCTAGAGCAGTCAACACACACGGGTGGGACTGAGGCGGCCTGCATCACATACTCTGGGGCTAGTTTTGAAAAAATTTCACAGCAAGATATTGTTAGATGGCGGGAGACAGAAGTGAAATCTGAGAAGTTCTCTCAGTGCCAAACCTTTGCTTTACATTTGACAGGGAAATGGGATTAAGAGGAGAAGCCAGGCTCCTGCTTAGGTGCCATCTTTCATCCACCATCAAGGCAGCTCCACCATTTTGTATCTACAGTGAGCAGAAGCGAACTCTACCTGAGAAGAGTCATCGTTGGGACCAGAACGGCTTTATTGAATTGGACAATGGTTGCCAATCAAGGAGCTGTGCTGAACTCCTTGTGGGCAACTCCTCTTCACCTGAAGGTGGCGAAGCGTTCTATTGACTGGCAGCAGGAAGGAAGGAAGGCTTATTCAACCTCTCCGTGGACCAAGAGAATACGCAACCGAGTGTGACCTGTGAAGCAGACACCCATATTGAAACCAGGAGAGCCCCGGGACCAGGTACTTAGTACAGCACCTGGTTTCTGATCCCCTTACTGTGTACTTCCATGTAGTCTATATATCCATGCACCCTATAGCACCCGACACCTCTTCTTGATGATGAAATCTGCTGGCTCCTTTGGGAGAAAGCAGTTTATTAATGATAGCTGGCTTTAAATAGGTCTTGTACCAATGCTTGCACACAATCCGCTGCAAACACTAGAAGCGTGCGTGTCAGCAGCTGCAAATGCCAGGTCTTCTGTTTCTAGATTCTACATATTTTAAGGTAGTCATGCACACCTTTACCTTTCATCCGTTGGCCTATCCATTGGCTCATCTTTTTCATCCAGTTATCCAGGCATTGTGACTTGGTCTGCATCAACCACAGGGACTCCATGGAAAGGCTGCATACCAGAGCCACCAAGAAGGCAAGATTACAGGCTGGAAAAGCAACAAAAAGAAGTATGTTTTTAAACACAAGTAGGCACGTGAAACCATGATTTGCTATAACTTTGTGGCATTAACGCACAGGCCAACGGGGGGGCCCAAACAGAAATCATGAACTACACCACTGCACTTACGCAAAGACCCTGGATGTTGTAACACACGCATGGACCCTAGCTTCACTCCCCAAACCCAAATTTACTATGATAGGTTATCAACTCCCATAATAATGCATTTTATTTTCTATACATTTTAACTCCATGCCTACTTGAATACTGAAGTTAGTATTGCAGAAGACCAAAGCAAATGTTTCAGCATTAAAAGTTCTTGCGAGAATTACACACATCACATAAGACTAAAGACGCGAAGCAAATTCGCCCACCCCCTAATCATCGGTAAGGTGTAGTTTAGTACACATTAGCAAACACACACACACATACACAATGTACCTTCTCAAGGACCAGTCATCCCCCCATTAACTCGGTACTCATACTCACCATATGAGACCGAGAAGCACTGTGTGAGAATGGCGGAAACCAAGGCACAGATCATGAAGAAGACCCAGCAGACGAGAAGCGTGAGCTGAAACTTATCATCGACTGTCACATGGAAGAAAGAACACAAAACAGTCTTCATTTACTATGGCAATACAAAGAAATTGAAACCAAGCCCCCATCACCCATACCCCATTCCCTCAAGAAGGCAATGCTTAATTTGCACAGATGGTTGCAAGGACATCAGCATTCATGTTTGAGGACAAGGGTTTACTTTTCCGCCACAGACATTGACCCAGAGCAAGAGGGAGAAATGCAGAAAAGAGAGAGGAGGAGGAAGAGAAAATTAGAAAAACAGCCACAAAGGAAAGCCTGCAGGAGTGAGATAAATGAGAGGAAGCGCAAAGGGTGGAAGAAAGAGGTAAGAGGTGGAATCAAGACTAGGTGGCTCGGTATTGATGACATAAAGAGACAGGAAGTGTGAGGTGGTGGAAGAAAGAGGCGTCTAAGGATTTCTTTAGCCCCTGTACTTGGTAATATTTAAAATAATACCTCAACCTTGAGGGGTCACTTTGTCTCCCTGCCCAGACAAGGTTCCAAAGCTTACATGTCACTGTAGTGTTTAGAGAAGGAACATCACTCTTGGGCCTCAGTATTCTTATATGCTAAACTCTGCTCACATCGCCCAAGTGCGAACTGTTCCTCCCAGTGTTCACCAAGATAACGCACAGCATGGAACCCATGATTGCAGGACTGCCTGCCCTACCAGAGACCCACCCAATGAACATGTATGAGATTGCTTTTCATAGTGCACTCATATCGACAACCATAATGGCTCGCCCTGCTCCAAGACCTTGCATTGCTGGTCCTCACTGCTTGATTGTAGAATGGTAAGAGAACAGAGTGAGGGAAACGCTTTACACTGTAGACTCATGTCCTCATCTGAACCACCCATTCTTGTACAAGCCGTCACCACAAATACTACAAAACTTACCCATCTGTTCCGCACGTTGGCACCATCGCTTCCCGCAGATGAGGCGTGAGAGCTCACTTATGATGACGGGAAGACCGAAAATTACTGCAGCAGTTAACAACCCCACAACGTACTGGATGACTGAGAAACACAAACAAGAACTGGGTTCAGCTGTGAAAAAGGTGCATCAAGTGCCAGGTCTCAAATATTTACTATAGCAACACAAAAAGATGGACAGAACGCTAAACATTTTCAAACATTAACCCCAGGACACAGATATATCCATTGTGATTTTCTGCTCCCCGTGCCATTTCAGTTTGGTCCCAGACTTGTGCAAATCAGTCTTGACCCTGCTCCCCAGGTAAAAGTCCAGCCCCAGCTGCCAAGCCACGTACCCCCTGGACTGGAAACAAGCATCGCGTGACCGGTTTCGGTGTAT
The DNA here is from genome assembly GCF_964261635.1 of Lissotriton helveticus. NCBI lineage: Eukaryota > Metazoa > Chordata > Amphibia > Caudata > Salamandridae > Lissotriton > Lissotriton helveticus. The sequence goes on from NC_136060.1 coordinate 484,726,957, forward strand.
CACCCATCATCAGCCAGGCTAGCTTGAATCTAATGGCATAGTGAGCACAGGACCCATCTCTGGGCATACCCTTCCCACTTACGGTGACTATATCAAATTGGGTTGGGACTACTGGTTGGGCTAGGGCCTCTATTGGACGTAGAGATCAGGGTTTTTTCAACTGATTGGTTGTTTGGACTACGGCTAAGATTGGCTGTAAGGTCCTGGTCTCCTACTGGTTCCAGATTTTAGGGGTAGTGTTGTGATTGGATAGTGGCAGGGCTAGGGTTCCTATTGGCTAGATGGGTCACCTTATTACTAGGGCTATTAAAGGCCAGGGTTAGGGCGTCTCAGGACGAGCGTTGAGGTTAAGGGCGGAGAGGACAAGGGTAGTTGCCTTTTTGAGCCTGTTCGGGACCAAGGCCAGAAATGCTGCCCATGTTCCCACTCAGTAATACCCACCCACAATGTATTCTCACTATAGATATGTACCTATCTTTGTGAATTACCCTGTATAAACATGTAGAATAATTATGTTTTAAAAAAAATCATCTTTGGTCTACCTGCACTTGCTTCCATTGTGCATCTATGTACCTCCATGTACATGGATCTGTGTGTCTGTTATATCCAATGCACTGCCCTATTTCTCATCCTGTACCTCTATCAATATCTTTAATGTTCAAATACTTACCTCCTTTATGCATCTATATACTTTCAATGTACTAATGGATCTATATATTTATCACTTTCTTCGAATTTGGCATTTCCAATGCACTACCCCATTTCTCAGCCTATACTTCTCTAAATATATCTTCTAGCCCAACTTTCTTACTCATCTCAAACTACTTTCTACTACTCTTTCCAATGCACTGACCTATCTCTCACCCTATACATATATCAATATATCCTCTACATCCAATCTCTCATTTATCCCAAACCCCATACTACTACTATAATCCCCAAAATAACAGTTTCTAGAGTCTTTCCTACTCTAACCCTCCTTGCATCCTCTGACACCTCTTTTACTATACCGATCCCCCAAAACAAACCTCTCTAAACTCTTCTCTCCATAAACCCTTTTTACTCATCCAAAAGCCTCCTCCTACTGCTATGACCTAAACAAATTAATTTAAAAAAAAGTCCTTCACTCTACTATCCCACCACTATCCTTTTCAATCAAAATAACAGACTAGGAGGAGCTACGTCAGCAAACAAGATGGCTGCTTAGGCTCCCGGCTCCGCCGACCTCCGTAACCCGCCGCGATATCCTGTACATTATCCTGACTTTACGCCCGGTCTCTGTGTTCATGAACTGTTCCGCACTCCGATGGTGAAATTCGGAAACTTTTATCGGCTTGTTGGAAGAAGTTCTGTCGTGTTGACGTTTGCGGCCTGCTCCAGCGGTGAAGCCGGGGCCTCGAGTACTTTCACAGCCGGGCTGCAGTGCAACAACATCGGCCAGAAGAACCAGGCTGGGTCCGGTCAACCGGAGTGGAGGCTTTGTTTAAGCCCGAATTTGGCGGTGATCGTTTCAATTGCTCATTATCGATGGAGGAGTGATCATGCTTATTGCTGGCTGTGAGTGGGGGTTCCCGTCCCGCGGACCCGGTATCGGGGCCGCCGAGGTTCGTGGTTCGGGGCCTCTGACCTACGGCCTTAACGGTGTGGACCGTGGCCGCGAGTAAAGACCGGTCACCCTCCGCATCTGTATGTTCGCGATCCTGTTTGTCCCCCCCGAGGATGCCGGATTCACCCGGGGAGGTGATTGGGACTGATATCGGGCATGAAACCGTGGATCGAACGATGCATGAGCCATCGCTGAAGTCAGTACTGGCGGAAATTTGGGCGTTTCGATCACAGGTTGATGTCTTGTTGAGCAAATTGGACTCGCGCCTATCAGAGATGCTCCTGGTGGACCCGGACCCGGCCTTACGATTGAAACAGGAATCTGCAGCCGTTCAAGCCGTGGCCATTTTGACTCCGTGCGAGAGCCCCGTGAGGAAACCGGCATTGGAACCATTGGATGGTGCCCTGGGAGGCGGTGTTCCCAAGGATGTTATGGTATCACCGGACCTTCCGCCACTACCGGCTGTGGGGATATCAAGAGGCGTTCCCCTCCCGGAGACTTTTGTTTGTGACTTTCCTTTCACTTTGTGGTCGTCTTCTCCTCTCTTGGTGACTCTACGACTCCTGTGCAGAATACATTGGGACTGTTCGTCCAGGAGGGAGAGGTCTTCAGCGTCTAAGGTTCCCGTGGACCTACTGCCTGCGAGTCGCCATGGATTGCTTTTTGATGACTCTTTTCTCCTTTATTACCTCTTTGTGTGCCTTTGGGTCTCGATGGGGGGGGGTCCGTGTTCTTGTTCGGAAGGGCCAAGGTTAGGATTGACTAGGTCGGGAAGGGTATTAGTGACTTTCACAAGTGTTCGACCTGTAACTGCTTGCTCTAAGAGGCTGGGCGGTGTTTTCCGGTACCCTCTACTCTCTTCTATACTGTTGTCATAAGTGTTCTTTTATTGATAGGGGGTGGCTTTATCTGGCGGGGGGTCTAAAGGGGCTGGGTGCCCAACTGTCTATGCCCTCCTCCATTCTTTTTCCTTCCTTTAGGGTTTTAGTGATTAGGGGCGACAGGCACGCTGCTAGTGGGGTTAGGCTGTAGCCATCTGCAGGGGTGCAGGGTGGGGGGCTGGACGGGTTTTTTTTTATTTTGCCTTTTTTATTTTCTATGGCCTTTCTTTTCCTTCCTTTTCTTTTTTAAGGATCAGTATAGCTACGAATCATCCGGACTTTTACTGTAAGCTTGTATCTAGTGCTCATGCTTTTCTGATATCCGATTTCCAGGTGGGCAGGCTCCGAGAAATGGCGCAACATGGAATGTATATTGTGTGTTCATTTGCATCGATCTGTATCCTTTGGCGCCGATTCTCCATCACAGTGGTTATTATGTGTCTATCCTGTTTCTTACCCTGTCCCCCGCATTATCTGGTTTGATTGTATGACACCTGCTCCTCTCTCATATAATATAAAACGAAACCTCCGACTCATTCTGAAACTTAATTTTGCATTCTTATACCAGTTTTGTCCTGAATCGCCGCCGAACCTCTGGGTTGTCGGCTGATGGGCTGTGTAGTACTGTAATATCCGTGGTCTTAATCTATCTAGCGGCCAGCCCCCGCGGTTGTAGGCCCATGCCTGTATTTTCTTGAATGCTATAATAAAGGTTTAAAAAAAAAAAAAAAATTAAAAAAATAACAGACTAACATGTTCACTTTTCAAAATCCATATTCCACTATACTAACTCACCACTAATCCCTTATGGGTTCCAGAGTAGAGTGCTACTCGCCAATAAAGCGTTTCAACACCCCATCAGGCTCCCAAGCGCTATATAAATGCAAACCTTTTATCCCTTTTATACCCCTCCCCAAACCTTCTCCATCCAAATAACTGACAAATATATCCACCACTCAATTTAATTTCATGTTTCACCATACTAATTCAACAAAAATCCTTATGGGTTCCAGAGTAGCATGCTACTCGCCAAAAAAGTGCTTCAAAACCCCATCACGGGTAGCAAGCGCTATATAAATACACACCTCTTTCCCTCTACTATCCCACCACTTACCCTTCTCTATCCAAATAACTGAATAATATATCCACCACTCAAATTTCCTCATATTTCACTATACTCATTTTCAACACTATTACTTGATCGGTTCTGGAGTAGCGTGCTACTCGCCAGAAAAGCGCTTCAACACCCATCAGAGGTAACAGAGGCTATATGAATGCAAACCTTTCTTCCCCTTCTATCCCTCTGCTATTCTTCTCACTCCAAATAACTGACTAATATCCAGCACTCAAATTACTTTCATATTTCACCACACTAATTCACCACTAATCCTTTATGGGTTTCCGGAGTAGCATGCTTCAACACCCCATCAGGGGTAATAACCACTATATAAATACAAACCTTTTTTCCTCTTCTATCCTTCCGAATCCAAATAACCGACTAACCTATCCACCACTTGAAATGTACTTGCACGTTTCACTATACTAATTCAACACTAATCCTCTATGGGTCCCGGAGTAGCGTGCTACTCACCGAAAAAAAGCGTTTTGACGCCTCGTCAGGGGTAGTAAGCACTATAAAAATGCAATTACAATACAAAAAGATGGTGAATGGAATGCTTAAGATTGTCAAACATTCACCGCAATACAAAGATCTGGGTCTAAATCCTTTGCTTTTTTGCTCACCAAGCTATTCCAGTTTGGCCCAGCCATATGCAAATCAATCTTGACCCTGCTCCCCATGGGAACAGTCTAGCCCGAACCGGCAGGCTTGGTTTTCCCTGGGGAGCCGGGCCAAGAATGATTTGCATATGGCCGAGTCCAAACTGGATGGCGTGGCGAGCAAGAGAACAATGGATTTAACCCGGATCTGTGACTGGGGGTGAATGCCCGACAATGTTCAGTATTCAGTCCATCAACTTTGTGTTACTCAAATATTTACTATACAGCTTAAGCAGTGCTGCCCATTTACACGTGACTTAATGAATATGTACTTACATTTTTCCCCATCACTGGCAGCCAATGAAAAGAAAGAACCACTGCATTAGTACAGAACAAGCTTTGGATTCACAGTGTACATAACACTAGAACTAGAACAGACCCCAGTGCCTAGAACTAGAACTAGAACAGACCCCAGTGCCTAGAACTAGAACTAGAACAGACCCCATTGCCTCACGGCTCCCTCTTCTGCGTACTGGGCATCAAGTCCTCTATGATGGCAACTGTGACACTCTTGACTTCTAGAGAGCTCAAGACCTTTTGGCAGCTCTCCGCTGCCTCAAGTCAGCAGCCTATAGAACAGTGGATCTATTGAAAGCAGCCCGGACAGACCTAAGGGACAACCGAAGCGTACCACTCCGCACTAGGCCAGCACGTCAGGAGGATGGGAAATGGGAGGAATAGATGGGTCGGCACAATGTCCTGAGTGGCCGACACCTCAGTAAAGGGGATACCCAATGATTACCATTCCCTCATCTCCCCCGTCCACAGACATCTCTCCCTAGATTACCCCCACCTTCGATCTATCAGAAAGCAGAGGGGCTCTACAGGATGGGAAATGAAGGCACATAGCTTTGATTTTTAGTAATCGATTAGCGTCCGGTATAAAAGCAGTGACGGAGTCCTTCACCTTCCGGCCATTATCGCTCGGCGTACATGTCACCTTGGACCCTCATGGGACAGTGAAGTCAAGCAAAGTAGGATTATATTTGGCGGTATGCCACCACACCAAGGAGGGCACAGGTGCCTAAATTATCAGAGTGCGGTGCACATGGATGAGAAATTGAGTTGTGGAGAAGTGTGGCTCAATGGTTAGAGCGGCAGACCCTGATGCAGAGGTCTGGTCCGGGACCAGGGTTCAATACCCGCCTCGGCCGGTCTTGGGCTCAATTTCCTCGGACCTGATAATTCTCGCCTCGGTGCCTATTCTAATCATGGGTCCCACTCTGCAACTCTGGGCAATAGCTTGCTTAATCTCCACAACGGCCCTAACAAAGCTAGGATGCCTGGCTTCACCTTGGGGATGCCCAGGAGTGGGCATGTCACAGGGAAAAAGCCAGGAAGGGTTCCTAAGTGGTATACGGACAGCGCCGGGACACTTCTGTTGGAGGTAGCTGTGCGCTTTACAAATGCTGGCATTTCATTTCATTGAGTTAACATGTCTTCTGAGGACCATGCAGGTGGACCCTTATCTGCCACAATTCGCCTTTTGTTTACTGACCAATTACATGTGTTTCCTTCACAAAGTATCAACCAGGTCCCCGTACTCCCAATAACGAGATCCCAAAATCCATCCAGTGTTTGTTTTGTGCTTGGAAACCAAGATCGACTGGATCCCAAAATGTGTACCTCGAAATGAGTTTTTATGGATTTAGGGTCTTCAAAATGGAACTGGACAACACAGGGGTGGCGACAGAAAACATCACCACATATACGTGGAGTCCTAATGCTCCTACACGTTAAGTCCTCCTCTAGAGCACAACAACATTGCTGGCATGCAGTCGAATATACAGGATGTATATGAAGGACCATCCTTACTGCAGCCAATGGAAGTTCTCGCAGAACCTGCTGAAGAACCAGGCGTAGGTACCACAGGAGATGATGGAATGTTACCAGCCTGTTGCATCCTTCATGGTTCTAGGGCACACAAGTGACTGCTCTTATCAATTTTTAGGAAACCAAGTGGTATCCGAAAGTTGGAGTGCGGGCTTTGTTTACAGAACACTGGGGCTTAGTCGAAGATGATGGATTTTGGCTCTTCCGAGGTCATTCGCTATCAGCAATTAATGGTGGATCCTCAAAGAGCGTAGGTATCAGAGGAACCTCACGGAGGATGTACCTGATGATCAATTATCTGCATCACATCTAGCAATAGCACCCCACAAAGCCAGTAATGGGGCAAATCAAACTCCATTGCAATGTGTATTGGGTTCAAATAAACAACGGATCTGAGCAAAAATGTCTAGGCAAATCTAAAATACACTGCACTTCACATTTTTTTTGATTAGTAAGAACTTTAAAAGTTCCCCACGGAAAAATGCTGAAAAACACATGGGGTTAACATTGTGTCACTCAAAGGATTTTCACAAAACCGAGCCTATGGATTGGAAAATACTAAATAAAAAAATGTGACATTTGAGGCTAGAAACTCACCAGCACTTTCCTCAGCAATTAGGTAGGATGTTTCAAGTTCACTGATTGGGTTCCAGGCGACACAGATGTAGGAGCCAGTTCCCACCTCCCTGATGACCAGTTCTGAGGTGTTCCTCCAGTGGGTGATGTTCTGCATCAACTCTCGCCCGTTGTTCCTCCATGCAAGGTTCCAGACGTCACCTGAAGCTTCACACATTAGCCGGACACCAGAGTCACCACTCGATAGAATTTTCATAATCTTTATCTCAGATATGGGTTCTAGGGATCCAGAGAGAAGAAAAACCATTATGAACCTGAAGAAGCCTTCATCATCCACACTCACAGCCATGAACCGAAACATGTACATTCTGGGACTTGTAGTTCTATTTGTTCCATTAAAAGGATGGGCTTGAAAATTCCAGCATGGAAGGGGGTGTTGGCAAACAGGTTAGGCCTGGCTGAAAGAGTCTCTGCTGTCTTGAGTGCTCCAAGTAGCCCTGTGTGAAAGAGATGCTGTGACTGTGAACACAACACACATCTAAGAAATTATACTTTCAGTGGCTCCGTTACATGGAGGGAAAGAAAAAGTTGTGGAGGCAACTAGACTCAAATATGGTTAGGCTACGCAACATGGGTGCATTGAGCCACCTACCCTGGGGCAATACACAGCTGAGAACTACGTGAAGGTGCGACACACAACCTTACTACTTATAGTTTGTATAATAAATGTCTTCACAGAAAGAATACCTTTGTCAGCCAATTTAAAAAAGTTGGTATTCCAGGTTCTTTAAGGAAGCGCCTTATTTCCTATGAATATTTCACCTGTCTTTGCAATATATCAAATGCCACAACAACCCTTCTGTGATGAGGCTTTTATCCTGCTCTCGAGCCTTATCAGCTGGTTTCAGGTCTTTTGATGATACTCGATAACTGTCCACTCATTTTCACTTCTCAACTTCACATCACTAGAGCCTCGATCTTGTAACACAAAAGATCCAACACCCAGGGCAGCACAACTTACCTCTTCGCTCTTGGGAAACTTTGGCAACACACATGATCACCTTACTTAGAACAGAGCCCCTCGAATAAGGACCATTAAAGACCTGGTCCAACCCACGTCAAAAGGTATAAACATTCACTCCTTTCTTGTCTCAAGGAAGCTGTATCCAACCAATAGTTCCTTCCATGGTGAGTCGTTTATGTAGGAACAAGCAAGTGTGCCACCCCATCTAATACCGCCCTCCCCCAAAAAGCCACACTAGATAATTCAAGCGTGAGAATTAATTTCATGTTTACTGGGCAGAGGTTAAGAACACCCTGGACCAGATCCACTAACTCGCTCGCCAGTCGTGGAGGGGGCCTCATAGTCATATCTGGGGTTCCACACTTGTGGCGGGACCCCACAATGGGAAACTGCTGTATGGAGCTCCCACCCCTAGTGTTGTACGCCCGCTGCGACTGCGGGGGCTGTTTGTGAATCAGGCCCTTTGTCTTGAGAAGAGCCTTCAGGTTTGTGGTTTTGAAGAGACTCCAGGTTTATGGTGGTTTGCTGTTAGTGGAATCTGTGTTTTAGGGGTCTGGATCTTCCCGGCATGCTGAACTTTCACTACGTTTTAAAGCGGAGTGACATTTTAAAGGCGCTCAAGCTTGAGGTGGTGAAAGGTTAGTGAGCGGGTAACGTAGCGGAAATGATGGGGGAAGTTACCCACATTAAAAAAAAAATCCTTAAAAATAAAAAGAAAAATCTAAAAAAAGGCATTCACTGCAGGGCAAACACTGGCATCAAGAGGGACAAGGTGTGTGTACCGCAGTGAAAAGTCCGCAAATCATTCTCCCCATCTGTAAACCCGCGAGAGATCGTGTAGCGCAAGTGTAGACCTTTGCCAATCGCTGTTCGAGCCCCCACCAAACATCATAAATAAAGCCAACACCCACAGCAACACACTTCATGCCAGCACATTTTCATTCTTACCAATGACTTTCAACTGGACATGGTTCTTATCCACAAACATCAGGTGCAGAATGTACACGCCGTCATCCTGGGGGCTCAGGTTGAGTAGCCTCAACGAAGCATTGTTAAGGGAAAAAAGGATCCGGTGTTGGTACTTTTGGAACGTTTGTGGCTCATCGCTTCCATAGTGATAGGTCAGGATCCACTGAGGTTCCCGATCTCCAGGCTTCTGGACCATCCACTCCAGCACTCCATCTCCTTGGAGCTCCGTCTCTACCCCTGGGAACAGGACGTCGGATCCATGGCGACCGTAGACCTGCAGCTGCGTCGGCTCCGCATGCGCGACATCTGGTGGAGGTGAATTCAGAGAGAAAAGTAGAGTGAGTTTTGGGATGTGGTGGTCTTTCCCCTCAGGAGGACAACTACCATAATAAACAAACTTCACCAGTAGGAGAAGGCCATAGCCTCAGGTCTAGAAACCGCAGTCCAACTCACCGGTGGACCACGGGCATGGAAATGCCCCAAATCACAGCAGGCCCGAAGTAGCAGATACTTCGTCATGGCCAGCTAACAAGACGAGAAACTCTTCATGTGAGGGCATCACATCATCCAAAACCTCCCAGATCATACGCAAGAACAGTAACATGAAAGAGGAGGAGGACACATCTTTTCTAGCTAAATTCCAATCTTTCAAAACAGATTTCTATGGACTCTAAAACTGGCCCCTTCTGCAGTCAATTCAACACCCAGCAACTAACTTTTGCTCCCTTATCAGTCTTTAGCACCATTATACGTGTGATCCATGTCAGTGTGCATTTGTGGCGACCCCTGCTTGGATCCTCAGAAACACACATGGTTTCGTCATTTACCTAGAAATCATTTGCCTAGAACACCTATAACCAACGTGCCTTGACAAACCCTGTGTAGCTGCTTTTCTCCATTTTTGATTCATTCCACCTCTTTCCAACAAAATGTTTTGCTTTTTGACAACTACGCTCTGCCGAACTCGCCCTGGCCTCCGTGTCATGGATCGACAAGACTAGAACAGGAAGAAGATCCTTCTCCTACCTCTCTGCCCAGACCTGGAATACCCTTCCCCATCGGATTATTAACCCCTCCCATGCTGGTGACGGAACCACTCCGTCACCAGCCTCGGTCGCGCTGTGCTGGTGACGGAGCGGTTCAGTCACGGCCCGCTCGCGCGCCTGCGCTGATTTCGCGCCTGCGTGTCGCGTTCTATTGAGCGGGCGGGGCAGTGACGGAACCGCTCCATCACAAGCACAGCTCGCCCAAGGCTCGTGACGGAGCGGTTCCGTCATAAGCATGGGAGCGCCGCGTGCCCTCCCCCTCCCCCCGCGCCCCTAGCACTGCGGCTGAATTGCCGCGGCAGCGAAGGGGTTAAACGATCTCCAATCTTAAAGGGACACCAACAATCACAGACGGGTGCTGGCCTCGTTGAGCCCATCTTACTTCCTATATTATTAGCTACGCGCTGCGTCCCATAACACCACAACCGCACCTTGGTGGACATGGCACAAGGCATGGAATCACTTCCCACATAGGATCAAAACAAGAACAAAACCCTTCCAACTACAAACCCTATAAGGTGTGCCAGGCGCGCAACACCCATTGGGCTCCCGGGGCTTCAGCCCCCCCCGTCGTGTGTGTCAGCCCGGGCTGACACAGTTTCACGGGTTGGGGCTGGCGAGCATCTAATTGCAGCCGCACCCGAGTAGTTAACAGGTCTTTAAAAGGCCATTTACTTGTAAATGAGGCCTTTGAGAAAGAAACCCGACGCAGACCTGCTTACATATTGCAGCTCTCTTACAATTAGGAAATGACGTGGGTTAGGCACGCTCTGCCATAAAAGTGGACTTGTACATTTGGTGAGCTAAACACACAGTGACGATTTCCTCCTTGAATATGCAGCACATCTTGGTAAATATTTGATGGCGCTTTGGTTTCACTATAGTAGAAGGGCTGACATAGTTTCCTTCGGTAACTGTTTTGTCTTTGGGGCATTTTAATTGAAAGATGCGGGGGATAGGACCATAGATATAAGGTGTAAATAAATGACGGTATAATCTGTGCTTTGCCTGCCAAAACATGACATGCGCGCAGGAATGTAAAACTTGCAATCTTAGTGGCTGTACTAGATGAGACAAAGCCTTTGCATTCATATTATATGTGAAGTGTTTGGAGCCTTAACCATGACATGATATTGGAAGTAAGAATAGCTCTTGTTGCAGTTAGAGTGCTACAACGTGGGAATTATGGAATGTATTTCTTATTTATTTTTTAATTTCCTGCAGCATGAACCAGGCCGTTAGGCATCAGAGCTCTACTACTATTTACACAAGATGACATCATTGTGCCTTGGGGGCCTGTTTCTTGCCGTTGTTGTGCCCAGGCAGTTAAGTGTTCGAAAATAAAACTGCAACATCAAGGCCGCTATTAGATGTCTGGATACAGAACGTCACAGGCAGGAGCGGGTGAATTACCACCAGCATCACCAGAAGTGGCACAACATATCTGAGGAGTGTCTGTAGCAGTAAGACATTATTCACTCAGATGATGGGGGTCCATGTCCTGGACTGCAGTCGTGCACATCCAAGTTCACGAGGAGTGGACACGCTAGCAGTGGATAGTAACATTTCTGAGTCTTCCACGCAGTGCTCAAACATTTCCCGCTCTGACAACACGGAGGGACTGCTCTTCTATAGCACACACTGCATATTAAGTCACATCTCGGCCATTCTTATTTGTATAATAAAATATTTAAGAAAACATTGGCTGAGAGAAGCGACTTATTGATCTGTTAAAGGTTTTCTAGTGCGCCCTGATGGGTTCGGCCTGGCTCGCTGACTGGTATGTGTGATATTCACAAGGCCCCGTGGCAGCAGAAGGAGCCTTGTATGCCACCTGAACATAATATAAGGACATTGGCATTGAAAGAGATCTCTCCCTGTAGGAGAAATTGACAAGTTAGCCGGGCTCATACATTGCCCTGCTTCTTCTCCCTATTGCTACGACTATCTACAGCACTCCAATGCCTTACTAAATAAATGCACAAAACAGAAGAGCTTTAAAATGAACTAAACAAGGATTTCGTGATATGGTGTTCTCCTTTCTCATAAGGGGTCAGGTCATTCCATATTGTGATTGAATGTGGTATCTCTTGCTGCTTGAATCCTGCCTACCTATCAGGCCACTTCTCACACATGCACTTCTACAAAGGGAACTCTTTGTGCGGGTCTTATGTGGGTCCGTAACACAAAAATATGTGTTTTTAGTGCCTTCTTAAAGCAAGTCAAGTTGGACAGATATCTCAGCAATTCTCGGAGAGAGTCCAGATCTTACTGACCGAGTTGATTGTAACTGTCACTCTCCTCAGAGCGTTGCAACACTGCTTACTGAAGTAGCTGTGGGTGCTTTATATATGGTCTCAATCAATCAGATAGATGGGCCTGGGGCAGAAAAAGCTCTGAAGCCTTAATTTTAAAGTTGACTTGTGGGACTTTCAAAAACAATTTATCCTGAGTTACTAGATTTTTTATGTTACAGTAGAGTGAGATTCTGCTGGATAGATAGAGGAGGACCAAGTACATATATTCATCCTACAACAGTGTATACATGTATACATCCAGCAGTCAAGTTTGAATAGGATTCCATCTTATAACTGGTAACCAGTGAAGGGATGTAGAGCTGCTGCTGTACCATGATCGCTTCTACCCAACGCTGAGACAGGTGAGACATTCTGGGCCATCTGCAACCGATTGAGCCGTGAAGCTGGAGGGCCATTGTAGATGCAGTTATATTAATACAGTCTCAAGTTAATAACAGCCCCCGCAACTTCAAGGCAGAAGAGAGTGAGTGCATGATGTGTCTCACCTTTGCTTGTTGGTAGCAGCAACTCTTAATTACAAGCCCTTGCTTACCTAGAGGCATGATCTGCGTCACATGTTGGCCTTAGATACTGTCTGTGTCTTTTGCACACTGACTGTTTGGGGAAGTTGCGAAGAGGGTGGCTCTCTCCTTGGTTCCAATTAGGATTATAAATGTCTGGGGATAGATGGAGTTCACAAAGAATTCACAGCTTTAATGTTCCTTAGAACTAATATACTACATATTTAGGTGCTTTTATTACACAGAATGCAGTAGTATACGAACCCATATTTCACAGGGATTGCCATTGAATATAGATTTCATCATCAAAATGATATCCCCCAAACCACTCTGCAGAGCTTTACATTGTGAAGAATATTGAGAGTATGTGGCTTGGAGGACCACATTATGCAGCAAGGTTATCTAATTTGTGTCTAAAAAATTGCAATTTAGGTGGCACATTATATATATATTTTTTAATTTTTAGAGTTTTATATAGCACAAACTAGACCCGAGACATCGAGTATCAGAGCGCTTTACATGAGCACCAGTTTTGTTACAGATGTACACATTCATTTTTGTTAGGCACTGGGAGATTAAGTGATTTGCCCAGAATCACAGGATGTTGAGCATCGTTGCTGAGACTTGAACCCGGTTCCCCAGGTCCAAGGTCCACCGCTCTAGCCGCAAGGCTACATCATCATTAGCTAGAAGCAACATTCTTTGTTAATTCTAAAGAATAGGTAGTAAAATGATATGGCAACTGTGGTAAATCTATACTTATGTGGTAAACCCTGAAGCCATTGTATCACATAAATCCGAAGTCCCTCACCATTGCCCACTGTTATATCAACAATTTATTCATACAAGTATATAAAACCTAAACATTTTAAACAGGGTTTTCAAGCTAACTACCCAACACAAAGATGTAATATAAAACTACATAACACTAATGTGTAATATGTAGCCATCTCTGGGCTCTCTCCAGGCATGCAACGCCCATTGGTCTCAAAGGGCTTCAGCCCCTCCACCCTGTCGTGTGTGTTAGCCCGGCTGAGACAGCGTCCCGGGCACAAACACAGCCACACCCGAGTACTTCACAGGTCTTTAAAAGACCATTTGCTTGTTAATGAGGCTTTGTTGTTTTTTCACCCCTTTTTAGAGAGCCCCTGCATCTCCACTATGCATACTGCTGGAAGAATTAGCCCCACCAGAAATTTTTTCTTAGCCCCCCCCGAATTTTGTCTCTAGTTGCGCCTCTGAGGTGTGCTATCCATGTAGGGCAGCGCTTCAGGGCCCCACAGAGTGCTTGTAAGCGCTATATAAATATTGCAATACAATCCAAAGCAGCAAAAATGGTGCAATTGTATTCGTGTGTTATTTCGCGCCACTGAAAAGTGTACACAGCACAGCCCATCTGATACAGAGCGCTGCCAAGTGTCAGTGGAAACACCAACACGTCGCTATATTTCTCAAGAGGATGGAAAATTCCCTTCGGAATCTAGCAGAAGAAATTGTACTTTTAACAGCTCGTTTTCACGCGAGCTGGAAACTCCCGGAATGACGATAGATTCGCGGGTTTTGTTGCAAGAGCCTTCCTCTCGCGCACTGCTCGCTTCTCCCAAACTCGAAAGGCAGAGACCTTGGGTAAAAGAATAAAAAATAAAAATAAAAATAATAAAATGCTGGCAGGGCTGTAAAACGCCTGTTGGATGTTTACCAAGTGTGGACTTTAATGCAGGAATCTTTGGTGTCCTGGTTTATTTACATGGAGTCTATACTCTTCCTAGCGGCCTCACTCAGAGGTAAAAATACCCCTTTTTCGTGTATTTACAGCTTGCAAGGGCCAAAAGCTGGTACTTTACAAATTCCGACATTTACATTTACATTTTTAACTAACATTGAGAATCTAGAAGGACAATTCCGCCTCCGTTTGCCATGATAGTCATTTAGAAATAGTTTAGCCATCTCTAGAATACTTATAAAATTATTTAGACTTGCATTTGGTATTATAAGTATATGTTTAAAAGGGGTAACCGCCCGAGGAAGGTAGTAACCAGAAAATTCAAATACTCCTTGCCCCATTTTGACCCAAAGCGCTCATTGCAACACAATTGCAAGCAAAGCAAGTGAGTGACAAGTCCTAAAAGACCTTAATTAACTCCTATCCAAGCATATATACATTCATCCTTTCACCCTTTTATCCACCCGCTTATAACAACCATTTCACATTACTATTGTGTTATTCATTCATACTTACATCCATCATTCAGTCGTTCACCATTCCATCAATCCATGGGTTATTCCTCCCAAGAAGCTACTCACACATCCATCAGCTACGCATTCATCTATCCAAACATCCATCCATCCATGCTATGCATCAGTTAGTAGCCCATTCTTTGCTGACCCCCAGGATGTGTAACTGGCCTGGTCATGTGAGCCCTATTTGATGCACTGTCTGTCTTATATTCCCATTTGACTGATATACTGAACTGTTACCTTCCTTTCCCTTAAATTGTAAAGCGCTCTGACATCCCTCGGGATCAAGTTTGCGCTAAAGAAAACTTTATAAATAAAAATAAATAAATGAAATACTATGACTTAGCCATCCATCAAAACATCCATCTCACCATCAGTTGATTTTTTTCTGCCCATGCATCTATTCACTTTCACCTTTCCCTGTATTCATCCATCCATTCATCCTTTGAGCCGTCCATCCACCTATACATCCTTTCACCTTCATCCATACATTCAGCCTTCCTTCTAATCACCATTCCTACATTTCTTTCACTTTCCTTCTATCCTCTGCCTACACACCCTCAGTTCACTCAAACCCTCATTTTACTACTACGAGCTCCAAACAATCCTTTCTCAATTCTTGCCTCATGTATCGCTCCCATGACTTATCCCAACCCTCTTTTTACTACAGTGGTCTCTTAATTCCTTTTTAGAGACTCTTTCTTCCTCCATCTCTACTTTTACTCATCCCAAACCTCATCTTACGACTATGACCTCCCAAATAACACTTTCTAGACTCTTCCCTCTTCTATCCCTTCATTATCCTTTTCAATCCAACTAACAGACTCACATTAACTCATATTTCCCTATTCTAATCCACCAGCGATCCTTTTGGGTTCGAGTGTAGTGTCTACTCCCCAAAAAGTGCCTTAATGCCTCAAAGTAGTAAGCGCTATATAAATACAATTGCAATTACCCATCTTTCTTTCTTCCTCGCTTCCACTTCCTGTCCTATTTCATCATCTCCCCCTTTGTCCCCAATTTCTTAAATGTGTCTCTCAAACCCTTCAGGGGCTCTGGTAGTCCCTTACAGAGTTAACTGTGAGCTTTCCTCTGCCCTATTGCAGATAAGAGGCCCATAAGGAGCCCCACCTCCTTGGAAGATACTAGGGGGTGGGGGTGGAGAGTTTTCACGATGCTCCTCCCCCTGGATGGGAGCTCTAACCAAGACTTCATTCCCTTTAGTTTCAAAGTGGAGTCTGGCGTTTAAAGGGGGCACACAAAGATGCTGGCCTTATGGATTCTGATGACCAAAGCAATTAACACAAAACCCCAACTTTATATAAGTTTTATCGATTTCAAGTCAGTGCGATAGAATGTCAACGTCCAAATTTGGAATAAAGTTCTTTAAGTTTGAAATCCCTTCACATCTTAAAAGGCCTTCGGCTCCTATATTCTGACACTAGGGTTTGCATCGAGATTGGTACTCAGGGGCGAATAACGAAAAAAGTACCAAATTTAATTGTGCTTAAACAAGGCTCCGGTTTTAGCCCTTTTTCTTTTTAAACCTGTTTTTGTTGGCTTCGGCAAGTCTTTGACCCGACAACTGTTGATACCCCCAAAATAGACCAAATCTATTGGCGTACTCTACAGGATGTGGACGGTGCTTATGTGCAAGACCCCCCTAAGAGCTTACAACATATGGACTTTTTAGAGTCCTACTGTAAAGCTAATGATCTAGAAATCAATTTGGACGAGACAAAAGTTATGACATTGGGTCAGCGAAGACCACAGAAAAAGGTGTCTGGTTCCTAAACTCCCAGAAAGTGGATCTTGTCAGCTCTTATACATATTGATGTATCGTTTTTGAGAGCCGGGGATCTTTTAGATATCATGAAGCTTCCTTAGAATCAAAAGCTACATCTTTGGAATAAATTTTTTTAAAAGCCGCAGTCAATCTACAGGGCCTGTCGGTCAAGCCTCTGTTGAAAGCCATTCAAGGCCAAGATGGACCCGTATTAACCTATGATCTTGTTTTACTTCCAATTGTGCTAGTAGATCCTTTGAACGCATTGATCGCAAACGCCTACAGTAAAGGTTTCTCTGCTCCATCGCATTCGGCGCAATGCCAGATGAAGCTGGAATTTGGCCTTCGTAATTTACTAACAGTGAGGAAACTGGTCCTTATATAATTAATGCCAAAACTAAAATCATGTAATGAGGTGATTTTAGACAACAGGCCTCAAAACGTATAGAGATACTTTATTGCTCAATTGCACAGTGGTTCAGTCTGTTTACAGCTGTTGCTTCTAGGTACTTTATAGTATATCTGCACAACGTTACATAATGTTTATATTTTATATTGCATATTCTTGGTAATGTAACTATAATATATTAGCTTTATGTTTACAGTGTGACGGTGATAAAAGCTGAAGAACAAAAGTACCTGTCAGTCGCGTGACGCCGAGGTGCTCAGAAATCGCGCTGGAAAAAGGGGGGTGCACAGAAAAACACACACAACAACCAGATAGGTCAACAATTACATTGACTATCAACAATTGCTGGTTTGAGTCCTATCAGACCACCCAACTGGCAGAGCCTCATCATGTAGGACACTCAGGCCATGGTTAGTCTGCAAACGCCCAGGTGTATATTGGCAATGCATGACTGAGTCATGGTCTGGACACCGCAAATGTTAATGCAAAGGTGGTACTGATAAGTGCAGTGCAAAAAAATATATGAATATAGTGCAGTGGCTAAAATGGCTGTCAAGGCAAACAAAGACCTTTATTAGTGCTGGCCTGGACGTCAGATTAAAAATAGTGTAATGACAGTGTAAAATAATCACTGTCCAGCTTGCTTGGTGGAAAACAAAAATAAGGCCAACATGTTTCTGCCGTACTGTGTAAATTCACTGGCATTCATGAGGGCCAAGCTCTCATATGCTACTGCAGATTACACTACCAAATGTGTAGAAATGAACTGAAAATAAGAGATTAGATCAAATAACCATCTTGCAGGTAAACTAAGAGTGGTCGAACACGACCATCCTACCGCATCTTCTCGAGTTGCTCAGTGGATGCGATTGGTCTTCCCTGTAGTAAAAAAGTCAAAAGAAAACCATATACAAATTGTATAACCACGTGGTGCTTGGTGAAACATAGACAATCTTGCTTCCTTGAATATGCCCAAGGTACCACGTATTGTTACTGTGCATAACCAGCGATCATTCCAGCAACCTCAGACAGATCAATCACTAACTTATGATGATCCTTCTAGTGGTGCGAGAATAACGTCACCAAAAGTGCTACTGTATAAAGTTTCAAGAGCAAAAAAAAAATTTAACACTTACCCATCAATCTGTGGGAAGTAAGCCTCACCTCACCCGGCAACTGCTCGGAAAGATAAGGCCCCGCTCTAGACGTGTGAATAAAGACAGTTCCTTGGTCAGATCACTGTCAAAACTATAGTACACTGTACTGTCTACCTAACCCAATAATTTTCTGAATTGCCCACATATAGGATCTCACCATGAAAGACCAGATGACAACATTAGACGAGTCATTTGGGATGTAACCTCAATGCATATTGCCAAGTATTCGTTGACTACAAACAAGTTGCTTAGTTCTATATCTACACTGGCCAGTGTGCAGTATCTGTATCTACATTCAACAATTTTGCTGTAATCAAAACGAAAAACGAGGGGTAAATAAGGGGGAGGCAAGGGGGAAACACCTCATCCCAACAAGCATGTCTAAGGTCAGAAAGTAAAAGCGCCTTAATGGCCAGACTCAAAGTACACGCTAGAAAAACACAATCTCACTCACACAGTCCCAACTCACCTGTCCGTCGGTACCTCACGGCGGGTTCACGAGCCGAAGGGGAGGCACCGACGGGCTGGTTGGGGCCAGTTTTATACTAGCGCTAGTGGATAAATGATTTACAGCTGGTCCATGTCCCGCTGCCAGCGCATCTAATGTCAACACCAAGTTGACGATAGATGCGATATGAATAGCCTTAATGGGTGACACGGGAGAGCCCGACGAGTGCACCCGGAATGCGCATGCGCCTACCACATACACGCGCGCTTAGGGTAGCGTTCTCATCTGAGGTGGGGACAGCTAGTTCAACGCATGCGCGCCATCGCTTTTGCCCAAGAGGCGCATGCGCTAGGTAGTGTCTCAACAGCGCACAGGCGCTGTTGCAGCGGGACATGGACCAGCTGTAAATCATTTATCCACTAGCGCTAGTATAAAACTGGCCCCAACCAGCCCGTCGGTGCCTCCCCTTCGGCTCGTGAACCCGCCGTGAGGTACCGACGGACAGGTGAGTTGGGACTGTGTGAGTGAGATTGTGTTTTTCTAGCGTGTACTTTGAGTCTGGCCATTAAGGCGCTTTTACTTTCTGACCTTAGACATGCTTGTTGGGATGAGGTGTTTCCCCCTTGCCTCCCCCTTATTTACCCCTCGTTTTTCGTTTTGATTACAGCAAAATTGTTGAATGTAGATACAGATACTGCACACTGGCCAGTGTAGATATAGAACTAAGCAACTTGTTTGTAGTCAACGAATACTTGGCAATATGCATTGAGGTTACATCCCAAATGACTCGTCTAATGTTGTCATCTGGTCTTTCATGGTGAGATCCTATATGTGGGCAATTCAGAAAATTATTGGGTTAGGTAGACAGTACAGTGTACTATAGTTTTGACAGTGATCTGACCAAGGAACTGTCTTTATTCACACGTCTAGAGCGGGGCCTTTTCTTTCCGAGCAGTTGCCGGGTGAGGTGAGGCTTACTTCCCACAGATTGATGGGTAAGTGTTAAATTTTTTTTTGCTCTTGAAACTTTATACAGTAGCACTTTTGGTGACGTTATTCTCGCACCACTAGAAGGATCATCATAAGTTAGTGATTGATCTGTCTGAGGTTGCTGGAATGATCGCTGGTTATGCACAGTAACAATACGTGGTACCTTGGGCATATTCAAGGAAGCAAGATTGTCTATGTTTCACCAAGCACCACGTGGTTATACAATTTGTATATGGTTTTCTTTTGACTTTTTTACTACAGGGAAGACCAATCGCATCCACTGAGCAACTCGAGAAGATGCGGTAGGATGGTCGTGTTCGACCACTCTTAGTTTACCTGCAAGATGGTTATTTGATCTAATCTCTTATTTTCAGTTCATTTCTACACATTTGGTAGTGTAATCTGCAGTAGCATATGAGAGCTTGGCCCTGATGAATGCCAGTGAATTTACACAGTACGGCAGAAACATGTTGGCCTTATTTTTGTTTTCCACCAAGCAAGCTGGACAGTGATTATTTTACACTGTCATTACACTATTTTTAATCTGACGTCCAGGCAAGCACTAATAAAGGTCTTTGTTTGCCTTGACAGCCATTTTAGCCACTGCACTATATTCATATATTTTTTTGCACTGCACTTATCAGTACCACCTTTGCATTAACATTTGCGGTGTCCAGACCATGACTCAGTCATGCATTGCCAATATACACCTGGGCGTTTGCAGACTAACCATGGCCTGAGTGTCCTACATGATGAGGCTCCGCCAGTTGGGTGGTCTGATAGGACTCAAACCAGCAATTGTTGATAGTCAATGTAATTGTTGACCTATCTGGTTGTTGTGTGTGTTTTTCTGTGCACCCCCCTTTTTCCAGCGCGATTTCTGAGCACCTCGGCGTCACGCGACTGACAGGTACTTTTGTTCTTTAGGTTGTTACACTGGGGGTATTTACCTGTTAGGTCGTTAAACTTTCCCTCGGACCCTCCTTCACTAATTTGTTGTATGGTGATAAAAGCTGTTCATATTTGGTATCAATGTTCTGGTACGGCATGTAACCATAGAAACATTCTTTTTGTACAAATGTGCATTGTTCAAAGATACAAGGAATTTGTCTTTTATTCAGGATTTTAATGTTTTAATTGCAATGATTTTTGTTAATCAAGCAATTAAGAATAAATCAATTCAAAATCATCTAATCAACATACATTAAAGTAAGTAGATTTGGAAGGAAATTTCAAACAAATCCCAGATCAAGGGCAGTCAGTGGATGCAGCGACTTACGGATGAATAAACCAGCTTGAGTTCCAGGATTTCTGGCCAACACCCATGTCTCAGAACCTTTTTTAAACGGTTAATTCTCTGTCAAAAAAGCATTTATTGAGGACAAAAATGCCTTCAGCTCCTCATCAGCAATACCGCTGGTTTTTAGAAAGAAGGCCTCTACTTTACAGATTTGGCTGCTTGCCCTCAAAAGGCTGTACAATGAAATGGATTGTAGTCTTGTAGCCAAATCATGTTCCTGTGTTTATCCTCCTGGGTGAGCCAAGCACGTTTTAAACATGTGTCCTGAATTCAAAGATGAAAGAATTCGACTGTTAAAACCATTGTTCAACTCGCCACAAATAGACATGTGTAGACAGTGCATCTAGAACCGCAGGGGGGTTATCAAACAATACAACAAATTTGTAAGAAACTGTACAACGTCCATTGATTAAGTTTCATTGATGATTTATTCTCAAAAGGAATAAACAGGTATTCTAATGCCACGTTCTTATTTAAGTTTACAATGCAAAAGAGTTGAAATACTATACAATCCACAATTACAAAGTTTACAAAATTGGAGGATTTCCAATTCCTAAATTATAGACAACAACAAAAAATTCAATCTTAAATTCCATGAACAAATTTTTCCCCCAACATGTGTTTCACGGCAAAAATAGGAATTTGACATTAGAAATCCACTGGTTTATTTTTATTTTATTTTCTTGTCAAATAACATGATTTATTTTTAAGCCATTTCTCTTAAATAAAATCCTTAACATGCACCAGACTTCTCACAGTATAACAATGTACAGTGGCTTTATCAACATGTACATTCCATTATGTTTACAACTGCAAGATATGAGGCACACTCAGCACTACACGTCATTAAAATTTCAGGCTCAAACATAACCCAGAAGTTCAAATTAAATTGGTGTGGTAATAATTCTTATACAAGACAAACATTGATCCTTATATACAGCGCGATACCTGTTACATTTATATGCCTTTCAAACACAATTTTCTTTTATAACAGTCTAGGAAATTTTCCAGGATACAACTTTCTTCCCCATCCTGATGCAGATACAATTGTACAAAATCCAAACAACATTAATCAACGATTTGTTTTTCTCCTCTTTGAAGACCAGCATGGCCTCTTATACTCCTTGGACGCGAAGACCCTACCCCAGGTTATGTTTAGATCCATTATTTCCAAGGGCCCAATGCTTCATAGCAGAGGACTAGAATTCCTCTGAGAATAAGGGCTAGATGTAGGTAACTTGGAAATACCGATTCCTAATTTCCGAATTTTACCGATTCGGTATTTAGGAATCGGTATTTCAGATGTAGGTAAGAATTCGGTAAAAAATACTGAATTCTTAATATTTGTTATTACCGAATCAGTAATTGAGATTCGATAATAACGAATACCTTCCCATTCATTCCTATGGGCTTGGAGGCCCATAGGAATGAATGTGAAGACATTCTGTATTGCCGATTCGGTATTACCGAATCGGTAATATCGGGAGGTATTTCAAGGGTGCCAGGGTGTCCAAAGGCCATAAGGAATTGGTATTAAGGAATCGGTATTTACCGATTCCTTAATACAGAATCCTCCCTACATCTCAAATGCCTAAATTCCGGACGGTAATGGTGAAATTTAACGAATTTCACCGTTACCAACCGGTATTGGGCCACCTACATATAGCCCTAAGTCATTAATGAAACTTAATCAGTTGACATTGTACAATTCAAGATATATTGAATTAAAAGTATAGTAATAAGCTCCAACTATTGTAACACAGCTAATTGGGAAGAACATTCTCATCTTTTTACTCAGACCCCGCCCTTTAAACTGCTGTCTTAAGCATTTGTGATTGAATTTTTATATGATGAATTTTGCTGATAATTTTGACCCAATTCATTTTTTTAGAAGTATCTATGCAAATTACAGTTTTTGCTTTACTGGGTCAAAGAGGCATTTTTTTGTAATTGTACTCTTATATGTTCGCCTCCCTCTTTATTGCCTCTGCTAGCATGATTCCAAATCTGTTTTTGCACATGTATGTTGGGATTTTATTCACGGAAGCTCAACAGGTCCTTTTATCTGATATGGGAGCCAGCCAAATTGGACTTTGTGGTAATTTAAAATATTTTCCAATATAAAGTTTGCATGATCTTGAAATTACTTAAATGGCCTTGGACATGCACTGCAGGAATTCAACGACAGAAGTTATACAAGCCCCTTTTAACTTACAGAGGGGCTAGAAAAACTGGACATCATTCTTACTCCATGAATTCTGGACTAAGTTTGCCAATGCACTTCAGGATTTTAACGGGCGGGGGAGTTCTACAAGACCCTCTTAATCCATTGAGAGGCTAGAAAAGTTGGTCTTGTTCTTACTCAATCTCTTACTTGGGGCTAATTCAATCCTGATATTATCAGGTTTGATTTTTCCACAAGCACTTTGGGAACTTATTACAGTAGTAATACAAGCTCTCTTGATTCTATAGAGAAGATAGCAAAATTCAGACTTGAATTCGTTCTCGTAGTCCTCCAATGATTCTCTCTTTCTTAGATTGAACTCTACCAGACAACGCAGCTGTCTGGTCTGCTAATGACTTTTTGAGGGCATTCGGAAAGCTTCCCTGGGAATGCATTCTGCCCTCTGCTCACCATTGGCTTTGTGGTTCGTAACTCACATTTGCTTGCTTTCTATTGGCTGACTCTATTTGTTTTAGGCTGTCCAGCCGGAGTTCGCCCCTTCCGTTGTCCAAACCCTATTTACTGTATTCTTCCACCAGTACTGGAATTCTGTAAACAGGTCTTTAAATCTTGTTCTTGTCACATTTGCTGAGCATTCAAAGACAGAGGTCAAATGTCAGGCTCAATTTCAATATTGGTTAGTTTTGTAAAATGTCAGTGGACCCCCCGAAGAGAGCCTGCGGACCCCCAGAGGTCCCCAGACCACAGGTTAAGAGCCACCGCTCTACACCACTCTCCATCGCTCCACTCAATAACACTGCGCTCTACTTTGAAACAATCTACTCGACTCTATTTTACTTGGCGCCATCCCACGCTAGACAACTGCATCTACCCCGCGCCACTCCACGTTACTATTATACGCTGCTGCACTGTACGCCACTGCCCTCAATGCCAATGCACTCCACAGCACTTTACTAAAAACAAATGCACTCTACGCCACTGCAACCTACATCACTATACTGTACAACACTACGTCATTCTATTCTGTACCACTGCACTCTCCTCCACTGAACTCTATGCTACGGCACTCTACTGTGCTTTATGAGAATGCACTGAGTGCCACTACACGCCACTCTACTCTGAAACAATCTACTTTACGCAACTGCACTCTGTGTCCCTCAGTGTCATTCCACTACACACCACTGCACACTTCACCTTGATCTTATTATATAGAACAAGAATTGTCGAGTAGTTTGCATGAGTTTTGTGAATTCTGTGTATACTGTAAGGATTTTAATGAATCCAAAATAAATAATTTTCATGTAGGTTCCACCCCTAAAGCTGAGAGAAATGCCCTCAAAAAGCCCATTGGAACACATATCATTGCTGCAGCGGAAGCTCTATGGAGTTAATGCCTTTGCAAATCCCAAAACCGGTCTTTACTGCCACGAAGCTAGTTATTATGCATGTTTGGACAATCAACATTGTAGTCTGGGACTTGCAGTTCTATTTTTCCGCACTATAGATTTTCTAAGCATAGGGCACCCAGGTGGTTGCCTATGGCAGCATCAGCTGGGTGAGGGGGTGGGTCTATCTAATAGATTCTGAAGAGCCCGATATGAAAGAGTGCACCATGGACCTATAGGTGATTTCTTAGTGTATTACATGGAACAGGGCATGTTACTATTTTGCACTCAAAATCCACTCTGGCATATGGCTATACTTTGTTCACAACTCGAGGGTGTAATATGAACTGGGAATGGTACTACTTTCTTTCCGTATTCTTCTGCACTGAGACTTATAAACTTGCAGACTTTAATACACGTTTTCTGGGTGTGTTGTATTTTTCACACTACTAACCACTAGCCATACGTAGGTCGCGAAATCTCATGGGAACTGTTTACTTGGTTACAGCCCTGAGGAAGTTAAGGTGTTGTAATACTACACGACGAAACACGTGTTGGCTGATGTAACAAGTGCCCATGGTGTATCTTCTGAAGAACATGGAAATAAAGACAGAAGAACCTTAAATTGGAGAAGAGCTGGATTTCTTTACATCTAAATAAGGACAGTGACATTTGCCAATTGACTTGTGATATTAGTAATAATGGTCTGATATTTGAGTGCTCGGAGGGTATTGGTTTAACCTGTGGTATTGTAAATGTGCAAAAGACATTCATGCAGACATAGCTCCAAAAACATCACAAAACAATCAAGCAATACGTCAGATGCTCTCTCCCATCGGTCCAGTGTAAAGGTAAAGACACATCTACCCATGAAAATTGCATTGCTGGCTCATAGCACAAATCATCCACAAAAGCAACACAAAAGCAACACACTCATTTAAAAACAAAAGGACTGGGCGAGAAGGGAGGAGGGAATGCCAGCAGGGAAAATGAATCCAAAGCTGCTCCGAACAAAGGCCCTAAAACACATTTGGCCCAGGCCCCCTGAAATCCTTCAGATGTCCCTGCTAGCCAGGGATCAAGTCCTAAAAAAAAAAAAAAAAAAAAGAAGTGGGGTGACTCACCAAGTGAGGCTGAACAGATGTGACATCGCTGCACGTCTCATCACTGCTCGTATTATCACCATGTGTGACAAAAGCAAAACCAAAGGGGATGATGGACGGAGTGTTGAACATTGCAAGCACTCACCCCCAGTCAACTGATCTGGGTTTAATCCATCATCATTCTTAAGCTCACTCTGCCACCCCAGTTCAACCATGGCCAGATGCAAATCAGTCTGACCCTGTGCCTCATTGGAACAGTCCAGCCCGAACTGCCAAGCCAGGTCTTCCTTGGACCGGAAACAAGCTTTTGAGGACCGGTTTCTGGCTAATCAGCCGTCATCAGCCAGGCTTGCTTGAATCCAGTGGCAAAGTGAGCAAGGGACCCACCCCTGGCTTGGCAGTTCGGGCTGGACTGTTCTAATGGGGCACAGGGTAAGACTGATTTGCATATGGCCATGTCTGAACTAGGGTGGTGGAGTAAGCTAAAGAATGATGATGGATTAAACCCAGATCAGTTGACTAGGGGTGAGTGCTTGCAATGTTCAACACTCATCAACCGTGGGTCCTGTGCTCACTAAGCCACTGGAGTCAAGCTATCCTGGCTGAAGACGACTGCTAGCCAGAAACCGGTCCTAGGATGCTTGATTCCGGTCCAGGGAAGACCTGGCTTGGCAGTTCGGGCTGGACTGTTCCCATGAGGCACAGGGTCAAGGCTGATTTGCATATGGCCATGTCTGAACTGGGGTGGTGTGGAGTGCAAAAAAACGATGGATTTAGGCCCAGACCTCTGTACTGGGGTGAATGTATGATATGACATTGTTCTGCATTCTGTCCATCAACTGTTGGTTTTGCATTTATCACAGAAAAATACATCACAACCTGTGACCTCACAGGAACGGACATCAGATTGTAAGACCGTACATACGTTTAGCAGGTCCATCAAGAGGAAATTTGAATGCATTAGAATATTTAACAAATTAGATTTTGCATTGGGATTGTGCTAAAATATTAACCCAACCCGTACACAACATCTGGGCCTTAATGTATGCATATTATGGGGTTAAAGCACCTGTCCGCTACAGGAATCTTGGTGTGTCAGCTAAATCTTTTGGCAGAATATTAATGGTAAGATAACTCTGGAGGTTAAGGCATTTGTTGGAGAGATCTGTTTTGCCTAGTCCTAGTTTTGAATCAAAGTAGCATTGATGGTCAATATTTCTCCTGCAGAGCACAATATGCAACATGCAGATGACAGACTTATTTTATGTAAATGGGTAAGTGGGTTACTGCTTTTAACACAGAGATCCTTTTTTGGTTACCTGCAGTTCATAAACTGTTCCTTCTTATATAGCACAGTGAGCTATGAAGGACATGTGACTCCTACACCTTGTAACCCTCACTGTCCCATGTAACACATCCTGTAGATTGATTTACAAACATACGATTTAATGTCAATGTATAATGTGTATGTGTCATGTAAAGCGTTCCGACGCCCTGGATCGAGTTAAGCAGCGCTATAAAAGAAATAATACTAAACAGTGATATTTTTATTGTTATTTGTGTAAATACTTTGACAGGTCAAGACATCCGACATCCCTGCAGGGCCTGCATCTCTCTTATACACAGGGTCTGAACAAAGTCCTGACTCTCAGGTACCTGCGAAGTGATAACAAGGCGTGAGCCTCTCTTTGCGCTCCATCGCATGGAGGCGTGAGGCTCCCCCTGGCTCCCAACCAGTGTGCTCGGACAGAGTGAGGAGGTGGCCCTTTAACGCCAGAAAAAGTAGCTAGACGGCGTCTACCCACGACTCGAGCCCTGCGCCTAGCTAAGGTCCCCACAGTAATACAGAGTATTTTTATTTTTTGGATAAGGTAGGTGTGTCCAGAGTCTTCCGAGGGCGGCAGCCCCCGTCACCTGATCGCAGCCATTGGCTGAGGTTCGTCAGGCGAATAAACGCAGAGGGGGTTTAAGGCACATCTGGGCCGGTGCCAGGTGAGTCACCAGGTGGGAGCGCAGCTGGCGGACGCCCCCGCCTCCCTCCAGGGCATGAGGGAGGGGGTGCCCGCTCATTCACCTCGGCAGCAGCTCAAGAGTCGCTGCACGGTCAGACCCAGCTCCATGGATGAATGTGTGTGTTTGGGGGCGGGGTTTAAATACGCACGTGAATAAGAAACAGGTGGACACCCCTTCCCTGCTGTGCCAGGGAGTCCCTACCCCCAAGCAGGACCCCTTTACTCGGCCCTGTACCCTGAGAGTCCGCATTTATTTTGTATTACTTAATGCATTTGTATATAGCGCGGACTTTACCACAAGGAGTCCGAGCGCTGCACAATAGAAGCATGGGGCCATTCATTCATTCATTCATCTCCTCGGCGCCAGCGGACGGGAGTCTATGCGAGTCTGAGACGGTGGTCACCCGGTGCACACGCTGTGCTGGAGGTTGGCGCTTTACAGAAAGGAGAGGGTGACCCCAGTACTACCTGCCGGGGGGCGGGGAGGGGGTCTTAAGCCAGTATTTAGTTTTAAATTGCACGAACTAGACCCGAGACATCGGGTATCAGAGCGCTTTACACGAGCAACAGTTTCGTTACAGGACACTTTCATTTTTGTTGTGCACGGGGAGAGTAAGTGATTTGCCCAGAATCACAGGATGTTCAGCGTCGTTGCCGAGATTCGAACCTGGTTCCCCAGCTTCAAAGTCGACTGCTCTCTCCTCTCCCCGCTATCGCCTGCGATCAGCAGTACTATAGTGTGTGTGTGTGTGGGGGGGGGGGGGGGGCGGGGTCAGGGTGATGGGGGACACTCTCCTGCGTTACCTGGTGTCATCAGAAGCAGCACCCCCGCCACCAGAAGGGCGCAGCAGGTGTCTCTGAGGCGCTGCTCGTAAAAGGTGCCCATGATCACACTGTGCGCTGGCGGCGCCGCTGCTCTCTTCATAAACTCTGCCGCCTCGTGTGCTCCTCGGCTGCCGACTGCCGAGTGATGCGAGCGCTGCTGACTGAGGCTCAGTAATAAAGGGGACTGGAGTGTCCCCCCCATCTGACGTCAGGCCCTGTACAGCCAATCCATGGCCGGATGCAAAGCCGAGCCTCCCACCCGCCCACAGCCTACGCTCCATCACACCACTGGGGGGGAGGGGGGTGCAGCGATGGAACACCCCCCCCCCCCCATGACGAATCGCCCAGCGAACCAATTCATTTATTTATTTTATTTATTTATGCGTTTTTATAGAGCGCGGACTTTACCCGAAGGCGTCAGAGCGCTTCACAGTAGCAACAGAATATTACAAATGAACAAATTACGAAAGCAGACATTAAGTTACATGAGGTAAAAGTGACAATTGTGAGCACACAAAATACATGAGGTAGAAAACAGTGCATTACAGGAGGAAAGAGTGACAAGTGTGCAGGTTACAGGAGAAAACAAAGTACAAGTAGAGGTATAATGCTGCAATATATGGCAGACACTCAGGCACAAGAACAAATGTTACGTAGGCAATGGTGGCACTTGTGCAAGTATCGAAAGCAAACAAAATGTGAGAGGTAGCAAACAGAGTGTTACAAGAGAAAAGTGGCACTCGGGGAAGCCTGCGATTAACAAAGTCTCCCAACCCACTCTAACTTTTAGGTTCAGGGGGGTGAGGGCACCAGGGCTTTAAATGGGATGAAAAAACTGGGGGCGTGGCCAATGAAATTAAGGGCGTGGCTTAAAACACAAACTAAAAATCTGTGCTCAGCATAGTGTGCCGCCCGACTTGTATTTTGCGTCATTGCATCCAGATGTAGGCTACAACAAGTAACATCATACATACAACAAGTCAGGACTACTTGCTTTGTCAATGGTTGTTGGTTGCATAAGATAAATAAGCAGCAACTATGGCTTGTATACAGTGCTTTAAATGGGGAAAAATAAGTGCAGGTACTCATCAAATTGAGCTGGGGCGGGGCAAGGGGCGGAGCTGAGGGCGGGCATAATTATACAAAGACACTACTGCCATCTGTCATGTAATCATTTTGCCCTTAAACACTTATCAACTGTCTCAAATTGCCTGGATGTGCAAATTACATGTGCGCATGGCATATGAGACAATTGATAACCTGTCTCCTGATATGCCCCTTTCAACTGTGTAAGCCGCTCATTGCATTTAACCCCTTCAATGCTTGTGACGGAACCATTCCGTCATCAGTCACGGCTGAGCTGTGCTGATGACGGAATGGTTCCGTCACGACCGCACCCTGTTCTGGAATGTCCAGCACAGAGGCGGAATCGGCGCCGCTTATTGCATTTAAAGGAACATGTTAGTTACAGCGGTTTCAGCACACACCAAAAAATATGATAAATGTATGAACATAAAGTGGTTATTTCCTCACAAAAATTTACATCAAGGCCAAACAATGTGTTATGCTTTAGTTTCTGCGTTTTTTTTATATTTACAGCTTCAGTTCTTATTTATTTTATTTTGGTACAGCATTCATACATTCTTGCCTATGAGCATGCGCTCACACACAGGCCCAAGAACAAGCAGACATGCACACACAAAACATTCCTCACATTTTCAGTTAAAATACCTTCATATTATGTCCTGATGCTTTCTCTGTCGCTTCCGCTCACTCACAGAAAAGCAGATATTCAATGACACAAAAGGCTCACCACAGAATCAACAAGCATTGGCATAGCCAATAGGGCTCGCCTTTGGGACCTTATAAGTGTAACAGCTGATGTTGCACCAAGGATATTGTGCTGCATAACTGAATACTTATGAGGTCCCACAAGCGAGACCTATTGGCTATGCCAACACAGAGACATCTCACTTCCAGCGCAAATCTGAAGATCCCAGAACCCAGCTCAGGGATGATCCCAGACTTGGGTCCAACCCACCCCAGCCAAGTCTAGAGCTAATCTCCTTCAGTGAACCAGTCCTGCCCTCAGCTCACCTCTCTTTGCAAGTGCAACCCAACCCTGCCCTTTAATCTATCCTACCCTTGGCTCAGCCCTTTCCTTCTCACAGCACAGCCAAGAGCCAGTCTGTCCCCTGCTCAGACGAGGGTGGAGTCCAGCTCAGGGCTTAACACAGGACCCAGCCCAGAACACAGATGTGTCCAGAAGAATCCAGTGCAGAACCCAACCTTCTCCAGAAGAACCCAGTCCAGAACCTAACCCTGCCCAGAAGAACTCAGTCCAGAACACAACACTGCCCAGAAGAACCCAGTGCAGAATCCAACCCTGCCTAGAAGAACCCAGTCCAGAACCTAACCCTGCCCAGAAGAACTAAGTTCAGAACCCAACCCTGCCCAGAAGGACTCAGTGCAGAAGCCAACCCTGCCCAGAAGAACTCAGCCCATAACCCAACTCTGCCCAGAAGAGCTCAGTGCAGATTCCAACCCTGCCCAGAAGAACTCAGTGCAGAATCCAACAATGCAACGGTTTCCCCTTTGGAAAAGTTAGAGCTATTGGCATTGTAAATGACAACATTTGTATTTATGTGTTGGTTTTGAAAACAGATAAATAAATGGCATTGTCATTTACATTGCCAATAGCTTAATCTCTCGCAAATGTGAGACCTATTGTACCCTATGGACGAGCTCAGCAGACAGCAATTACTACCACACACACACACCCAAAGCCACACACACACACACCCAGAGCCAGCCACACACACCCAGAGCCAGTCACACACACCCAGAGCCAGCCACACACACACACACACCCAGAGCCACACACACACACACACCCAGAGCCACACACACACACACCCAGAGCCACACACACATACACACCCAGGGCCACACACACACCCAGAGCCACACACACACACACACCC
This sequence comes from Lissotriton helveticus, assembly GCF_964261635.1. NCBI lineage: Eukaryota > Metazoa > Chordata > Amphibia > Caudata > Salamandridae > Lissotriton > Lissotriton helveticus. The sequence continues at coordinate 484,758,311 of NC_136060.1, forward strand.
AGAGCCACACACACCCAGAGCCACACACACACACACCCAGAGCCACACACACACACCCAGAGCCACACACACACACCCAGAGCCACACACACACACACACACACCCAGAGCCACACACACACACACACACACCCAGAGCCACACACACACACCCAGAGCCACACACACACACACACACACCCAGAGCCACACACACACACCCACAAACCCAGGCAGCAAGCAGCACCGCCTCATATGCAAAGAACGTGACGTAAAAGCACAGCCTAGCCTACTTGCCACCAAGCAGCGCCCCAGCGCCTACTTCCGGAGATGCGGTATATTACAAACCTACCCAATGTCGTTTCCCGAGGGCAGGATAGATATTGAATGGAATCCATTCTAAGATCAGGCATGAAGAACGCCGCTAAAAAGCCGATTCAGTTAAATAATTATCGTGTTATAGTCGAGGTATGAATAACAACGCGTGGTTTGCAATTAAACAAAAGCATATTTGGTTATGAATTCTTAATTCATAACCATTTTAATGAATATTATAGAATAATACGCTTAAGAATGGGAAATGTTAAAGCATACCACTTCTTATGATTACAACGAAAAGTGTGTATTGGAAAACGCGACTAGTTTGACTCCAGTGCTCACAATCTGTCGGCGGATTCACGCTTATTGAGAACCTATACATCCTCTGGATCAGGAGACAAAACGTGGGCAATAGTTATTCTATTAATAGCTGCTATGCGCTCATTCTTGAGAAGAGTTGGGTAAGAAAACCTGTCCACCTCGGGCTTGGCAACAGCGTCAGCCAATGACAACATTTCAACGTCGCCCTGGCAACGCACAAAGAAATGTGCTCCGCCAATCCACAGGAAGGAAGGGGCGGAGAACGCATGGTGAGATCAGGGCAAAGATAGTGTGAGAAGCAGTGACGTTGAAATAAAACCCTACGTTGCAGACAACTCGACCCTTCAGTGCCAGTTTGACGAGCCGATAGTTAGTGCAAGAAATCAAACCAGAGCCGGAATAGATCCCATCCCCCGAATGTACCCAGTAATCAATTTAAATTGGTTTGAAACCACGCGGGAAGAAAACTGAAAGTTCCGTTCCGATCAACAAACAGTAGTAAATGGGAATCCTCATTCTTCGCAAACACGAATTAATAGTACAATGTAACTTTGATCAGTATTAATAAATGCAACTTAAGACTTGTATATCGCTGTCTTATGGAACACTCCTGGAGAGGTCAGCAACACATGATGCTTCCAGCCAATGTAAGGCAGAGGCGCAGCAGCCTCCCCCCGCCCCCCCAGTCTGCACACCAACCACTGGTCCCAAACAGGATTGAACCACATCTAACAAAGGGTAGAAACTTGAGAAAAAGCATTTACAAGTGGGGCCGGAGACACGGACAGCGGGAGGGGGGGCTGAAACAGGTACACGGACAGTGGGGGGGGGGGAACAAGGCACACGGACAGCGGGAGGGGGGGCGGGAACGGGCACACGGACAGCGGGAGGGGAGGGGAGCACTCACCTGGACTTCTTCCGGCGGTGGTCGGCCTGGAGGAATGACAAAAAAAAACTGAAGAAAAATAAAATAAACCACCGCCCACCGCCGCAATGACGTTCACAGAGGGGCGGAGAGCGAAAAAATCACCGGAACGCCCACGAATCTGCTCTGACAATTACGGACAGATCTCTCTTCCAATAGCTAGCCTCCATTTATGGAGCTAGCCAATGAAACAGAGGGGCGGGACAAAGCCCCGTACTGCTAAAACATAAGATTTCGCCTGCCCGAACAATGCTGCGCAGTGGACGCCAGGCGAAACCTAAAAATGTTATTTTGATTATAAATATACAGAATGCTGAGTGGAACCATCCCTGACTAACACCACATAAACCACTATGGTTCCCATCCCTAATGCTTCTGCAGATGCCGGTGAATATGCATTTTTTCTCTTTACTTCGGTGGCTACCGGTAAATTGTAGAAACTAGACGGAGCCAGTAGAGACATCTCAATGGCGAAAAGTGAAGGAGCAGCAGACAGGTGAAGATCGAAGCCTGCACTACTGAAAAGGGAGAGAGACAGTGTCTCCCAACACCCCTCTCACCCGGTCAAGAGAGCAGCATCAATGCTGCCACTTCCTACATCCCACGGCTTTCTCCTTGCAGACTCTCAGCCAGTTGTCTGGACCTTGAGTGGCTGCTAAATTTCACACCTGTGATTTACAGTGCAGGGTCTGATCGGACCCTGTCACTCACAGCGTGATACTGAGCGTGCCCCCCTGTCACTCACAGCGTGATACTGAGGTTGCTCCCCTGCCACACTAACAAAATGTAATGAGTCGCTGCTGAATGATTCAGCCGCGGCTCGGCACAGGGCTACGGTGGCGCTTTGTCTGAGTTGTGTTCAGACAGCCTCATCCTCAGCAGCACATGTACCACTGAGCATACCAGTCATGAGTACCAGTACACTCCATGACGATGAAAAAAGTGCCGGTACTCGGGAGGTTAAAAATTAAAAGTGCCGGTACTCGGGAGGTTAAAAATTAAAAGTGCCGGTACTCGGGAGGTTAAAAATTAAAAGTGACGGTACTCAGTACCGATGAGTACCGGCCCATTTAAAGCACTGCTTGTATATAATGAAAAAGATTCCACGTAAAACCCTGGTGATACCATGACCAGGTTGCTGCTCCTGAGTTTCAAAAATATAAGGGAAATCCAGAGAGAAAACGATTCTCTTTAAAGAATTCCCCTTCCCCTACAACGCTCACCTGGCATGACGTCATGCCGTAACTTCTCCACTAGTGAGAAGAGCAGTGTGAGCAGCGCACATCCATATGCCTGCTATCACTGCAGTCCGGAAAAAACGCACCACCTGTGCCAGGGCACAAAACAGAGCACGAAAAGACCCGTTTCGAGGCCCCCTTAAAAAACTGCCGATGCCCAGCACCGGTGAGACCCGGTCCACTTAAAGCCTTTGGGGGATGAGGTGGCACCCTTTTCACCACGTATTTACTACAACCACCGGGAGGAGGGCTACTGAGGACTTTAGTGGGCCGGGTGCTGCCCGTGCTCAGCACCCGCAGATTAAAAATGCAGGTGTCGAGAGGGGTCCCTTTCGAGCTCTCCATTTCTGCCCTCACCCTCAGGGTGAAAACATATCCTAATTCTGCAGCAGCGCCACCTCACTGTCTGATGTAACTTCAAAGAGACTCGTATCTCTTTCACAGCCTCATTTCAGAACAAAAGCCTTTTCAATATTATATAGACTGAAGTCGTAGTTGTTGGTTATTTATTTTATGCAGCTAACAACCATTGACAAAGCCAATAGTACTGGCTTGTGGTAGGTGTAATGTTACTTTCTGTATCACATCTGCATATTATATCACATTTATTGTGCATTTAAAATAAAAACCTTTACAAAGGAAGTATTTAAAATGCTAGCAAATGTTGACCTGCATTGGCATAGCCAATAGTTCTCGCTTTTGAGACCTTCTAAGTATTTAGTTATGCAGTACAATATCCTTGGTGCAACCACATCAACTGTTGCATGGCTAAACACTTATAAGGTCGCAAAGGCGAGACCTATTGGCTATGCCAATGCGTGTTTCCTATGACGAGGAGAGAAGGCCAACGATGTAAGAAGACAGCAGAGGACATTTGGAAGACGGGCGGGGTACAAGGAATCCTGCGTAAGGTAGAGTGGAGACACACTTTTCTTTTCTATGAATGGTGGGATGGTTCCAGGGATTGTTTGGACTTTGAGCCTGGCAGAACTCCAAAATATCTTTCATGGTCATGACAAGATACACATATATTTTTGGCGTGTAGCAGAAAAACCCCCTGGAGGATTTTAGAATAGCACAAGATAGGGTTCATTTTCGATAGGCCAGCAGACGAACAGCTACATTTAGGATACCTGGATGGATTGGGCGAAGAAGAACTACGTATATTTCGTATGGGTCGGAAACCAGGCATCTTTTTAGGCTGACTATAGGCGATGAAACTGCATATGTTTCGGACAGGTACAGAGCACCAGCTATATTTTGAACCGAGGCAAAAACACACATATCTCTTAAAAAGCAGGGCACATGTATGCTTTGAATAGGGGCATTAGACTGGATAAACATCATATAGGGGCAGTGGTTCAGGCATGTTCTGAGCTGGGGCTTAAAAATAATTATATATCTGAAAAAGGCGGTGGAACCAGGCATGTTTTGGAGACGGGCAACACACCATGTAGCTTTCTAATAGCAGGGAACTGGGCACGTATTAGATAGGACATAAAAAACAGGTCTGCCTAGCATGGGACAGGGTAACAAGCATATCTATAACTACCACATGAAACTGGGTATATTTGTAACAGTATTGGGGGGCAGGAGTGCTTTGGTTAATCAATTAGAAAGTAAATGTTCAACAATGAAACGTTGACGGAAAATCAAACCTTTCAAGTTAACCGACAGGTTAGCTGCCTGGAGGTGATTCAGCCACACACGTGGGAACCTGGTTCATGCATAGCTATGGCACCCAGACAAACAATGGAGGGAGGGGTGACGTTTATTTATTTTTATTTTATGCGTTTTTATATAGCACGGACTTTACCCGAAGGCGTCAGAGCGCTTCGCGATAGCAACAGTAATGATACATGAGGAGAAAATTACAAGTGAACAAATTACAAAAGCAGACGTTAAGTTACATGAGGTAAAAGTGACAATCGTGAGCAAACAAAATACAAGAGGTAGCAAACGGTACATTACAGGAGGAAAAAGTGACGTGTGCAAGTTACAAAAGCATACAAAGTACAAGTAGAGGTATAATACTGCAATAAGTGGCAGACACTCAAGCACAAGAACAAACGTTACGTAGGCAATGATGGCACCTGTGCAAGGGAGCGAGGCAAAACTCCACCGAAGCTGCAAGGCTGAGGTGGGGCACAGGCAAGTACTCCACAGACAAAACTTTTGTGACCGACACACATGGACAAGGAAAACTAGGACAACAGACTTACATTTTAAAGCCTCCAAAATGTATTTACAGATGTAATTCACGTCAGTGCGAAAAATGCCACGGTCTGCCCGTAGATGTAACTAATAGTGCAGCAGGTGCAGGGTGCCGCTCGGAGTTGTGTGGGGCAGACTTTGATACTTGGAGTGTTCTTCCTTACCTGAGACCCAGGCAGCAGAAGGATCATCGTGGGCAGCGGAAGCAACAGCGGGACTGCGAGTCCCAGGATTGTTAGCTGCGTGTCTTTCAGCCGCACCTGGAGACTCTTCCCCATCGACCCTGCCTCCCTCCTGGGTGCCTAAAGCCACGACTCGCGGCCCCCGCTTCGCGGGACCCGCTCGGAGTTGTGTGGGGCAGACTTTGATACTTGGAGTGTTCTTCCTTACCTGAGCCCCAGGCAGCAGAAGGATCATCGTGGGCAGCGGAAGCAACAGCGGGACTGCGAGTCCCAGGATTGTTAGCGGCGTGTCTTTCAGCCGCACCTGGAGACTCTTCCCCATCGACCCCGCCTCCATTCTGGGTGCCCCGCCCGCCCACTGGCTACAAGATCACGCCCTGACACGCGCATCGCGGGACGAGCGCTGGTGGGCGCCGGGCTAAGCCCGGGCAAAGGGCAGGCCGTTTGAGGCCGTTAGAGGACGGGAGAGACCGGACCGGGCCACCCCCTAAGTGCTTGCCCAGCAGGATACCCTGCTTCTACAATTGGCCTGGTTCCCGTGAAGTACGGTGTTGATCGACATGGCAACTAGGGAAACTAGAAGGAAGGCAGCCACCCTGGTAACAGGTACTCTGGACAGTTTCCTTGCTAGGGCAAATACTGTGGTAAATAAGGGTCTCACAGCCCTAGAAAAACAAATAGCAGAAGGGCTAGAAAGTTCGCACATAGTTTCCCCAGAGTCTTCTACGAATGTTAGATCCCCAGAATTGCTGGATGCTACCCACTTATCACTTATGGATAGTATCGATCAAAATATAGAGTCAGTGTTGCAGCAGTTGAGGACACCTTCTAACCCACAAAGGGATCGAGAACCAGCCCATACCTCCCATGAGTCGACGTCTCTCCCGATATCCCAGATAGTCCCAACTCAGGAAGAGGGGGAGGCCTCTACTCCATCACACCATAGGGGTCTTCGGGAGGGGGCGGTCCCGAAAAGGAAAAGACCTAGCCAGTTAAAAGGTGCTAAGAGGGCTAAAGTAGATTTCATTCCAGACACCGTTGATAACAGCACAAATGTCTTAGGAACTTCCCCCGCCGTGATCGTACCGAAACTGTGAGCCCTCTACATCCTGTCCTCAACCACACACCTTCGGATACTGGCCCGTTCATCTTCGGAGGGGGACTCTCTAACACCACGGACCACATTATCTGCTCTATCACTGACATTATCAAAAATCTGCTGGACCCCCTGTCAACTAAACTCGACTGCATTGAGGCTAGACTTATAGCAATAGAAAAACTAAGTGGGGGTAGGGTGGACCAGCAAGGCCTGCGATTAAGTATTAATGGAGCAAATGGGACAAATAGTGGGATTTCTCCCCCGACTACAGCTATAACTGATGCGGCTCCAACTCTGCCTACTACTCTTCCCACGGCGAACGTTCCCACAGTCACCCCATCCCAACCCATCCCAGTACCTCTCCCTAGGCAACTCCCTCCTGTGCCGCCTGTTAGGAAGTCGAGGTTACCCACTCCGGCTACCACAACGAGACAGGAGAGATTGCCTAATGTAATGGCTGACTGCCCTAACCGGATTAGTAACAGCTATAACCGGCGAAAAGCAGTTAACTTGCCTCCAGAGGCGGCGGCTCATACTGTAATTTTGATGGGGGTACCTGAGCTTTCCAGCAACGTGGTAGAATCTTTTGATTCCCTACGTAACAAAGTCATCAGCTGGTTAAATGTGCACAGTGTGGTTCTGAAATTCTGGACCCTGCTGTTTTCCCGGTATCGAGATACAACACTCGTGCCAAAATATCAACGTACCATGACGAATTTGGTGTCGACGGACCGGTAATGATTAGGACATCATCCCTATACATTTGCATCATGATTGAGGGATGCCAACACCCCTAAATTGTAGTTTCCGTCCCCGACCCCTTAGACTCCATTTTGTAAACGACATCCATCTTGTGTCTTGCCCTCATGATAAGTCAATGGAGTAAGGTCGAGCTCGATCTAAAAGGACACGTCCACCTTCCCTGACTTCCCCCTGACCTGTCCCAACTGACTCCATTGCCTCCAGCCGAACCTGTTTGGGCAGCTCCTCGCCCAGTGGCCGAATAAGATAGCATCAATGCATAACATGCCACAAACCATTCACTACGTACAGAACATGTTTTCTACACACACACACACCTGTCCAGGTTCCTTGTTTATGGCCAGTTTTATGACTAGGAGGTGCCCTGCTTTATTGGGGCTTCATCGATATCTGATGGGAGTTCCGGGCCTGGCCGGGTAATCCGTCACGAACTGGACGTCTGAAATGTGGGTTGGTCTTCATGACTTCGCTCTTTGTATTATTGTAGAAATATGTGTATAACCATATCGTAAACTCAAGAATTCTTGCCTGCAGCTATTATTTCTGTATATAAGGAGAAAGCTGGTTCTGTAAAAACGAACAGTCTCCTGGGAATACGCGACCCGAGTTGTCGTGTTTCTAGGACACGTGTTACTTGGTAGCTGCCAATAAAACTCGATCTCTGACTTCAACTAGAAGACTCCGTGTTTCTGTGGTCCGGAACAGGGAGAACTCAGAGGTCTTCGGGTGTTATCCCCTGGCACCACCGGGTTCCTAAAAACCCGTTACCTCAGTTGGCGCCCAACTCGGGGCGGTATCAAGCGGCGACGGTCCAAGCCAGATGTTCGTGAGGAGCTTCGTGTGAAAATTCCAGAGGACGGCCAGCCACTTCAGCGACCCCTGTATGTCGACGTGGTTCCGAAGGTCTTTGCTGCGAGGTTCCCCGCGTCCCGACGGCTACGAAGGACTGCTGCCCTGACTATCGCCTTGTTTTGGACCCAGTGATCCTTGGTAGAGCGAAACGATAGACGAGTCTTCTAGTGACGTCATCGATCTTCAAATACTTCAGGTAAGTATAAGTGGAGCGTCTCCCAGTCCTTAGTTTGATCCTTAGTTTTTGGTATCCTTGAGATACGTTTTGATTTGGTACTTGCAAGCCCCAAAGCCGAAGGACTCGTGTATTCACGAGAAATATCGTAATCGATAAATCCTTTGAAGTTTGAAGCTAGACTAGTGAGCAAAGATGCCTTGTTTTAGCAGATTTGGAAACTTGTTTTGTCTTGGTTGTAGTAAGGACTCCCGATTAGAGGATTCTTGTCCAGTTCCTCCGATTGGAACTCCAACATATGAGTTATACGTAAAACATGGCGTAGGTCCTATCACATATAATGAAGTGTGGATAAAATACACCCGCAAGGATGGTGTTTTAAAATGGCCCCAATATGGTAGTTTTTTTTTTTTTTCACAACAAAATTTTTATTATGCAATGGAAGGGAGGCAGAGCAATAGCTGTGGTTCCCCACAATCAGGAGAGTGCCACCAAACTTTAGAACACATTGTACATTTGCCATTGTGATGTCAAGGAAAATGAGAATAAAACAAAATAGACCACCCTTCCCTACATCCCTACCCCACCCAACATCCCCAAACGCCCAACTACCCCACTACCCACCCTTTATCCCTCCCTAACCCATGCACGTGTCAAAGGAAATACAGTTTTTAATATTCGTGAGGTGTGACACAGTAACGAGGCCCCCTCGGAACCTTTGTCTATAACTCCTCCTCATTTGCTGCAGGGGCATCAAGCGGCAACCCCCTATACTCCGCCCATCTCTGCCAGATCTTAAAATGCTTACGGGGCAGCCTCTCGCTTCAAAAATAGGCCGCTCCAGTCCCATATAATAGTCCAAGGCAGCCTTCCATGCACTCAGGGGGGGGGGCGCGGACTCCCTTCCACGCTCTGGCCAGGTCTCTCTTGGCCACCACCAGTCCCAGCAGCAATAAGTGGCGCTTATATACGTTCCCACCAACCCCTTCGAGTACGTGGAGTAAACCCAGACGGTGAGTGCGTGGGAGATCCCAACCCAAAACCTCAGACATGCAATCCCATACACCCCTCCAGAATCCAATCAGTCGAGGGCATGACCACACAGTATGTATCAGCGTACCCACAGCCGCTCCGCACCGCAGACAGTCCGAGGAGCTAATCAGTCCCGCTCTCCAGAGCCGCTCCCGGGTATAATAAGATCGATGGAGATATTTGAATTGGATCAGGCGAAGCCGCATCGCTACCGCAGTTCCGCGTGGGGACTCCAAGGCCTCCCTCCAGTCATCCTCATCTAGGGGACCAGTGGGTCACCATCGACTGGTAGATGCGAGAGATCTTTTTAGTACCAAGGTCTCCCATGAACACCTTCGCCTCAATGGGGCTAAACTCCGGGAGTGAGTCTAGATCCGCTATGCTTGGTGTAAGTGCATGCCGGAATTGTAAGTAACGAAAGAACTGAGTTTGGGGCATACTGAACTCAGTGCTGAGCTCCTGAAAGGACTTAAGGGTAGTACCTGACATAACATGTCCCAACATTGATATACCTATGGCGTCCCAGCCATCAAACCCGGAGAGTGTCATCAGTTCGGGAAGGCGTCCATTGTGCCATAGCGGTGTCTCAGCTGTCAGTCTACCCCACCAACCCATTCGTCGTAAGGCCTGGCGCCACACCGCAAAGACCACCTTCGTAACGCACGGCAGCCCCCGCCGCAGTCGGGCCGAGTAGAGAATCGTGTGTAACGTATGATCCCCCATCAAGTAGTGCTCCAGGGCATACGTCGGATCCCCCCTGTCGCCATACCACCACTCATTGAGGACGAGCAGTTGCGAGGCCTGATAATAAGATAACAGATCGGGGGTGGCCAATCCACCACAATAAGTGGAAAGGAAACAAGTCTTTAGTGCTACACGAGCCGCGCCACCAGCCCACAGAAAGTGTCTCAGGGCGGAATTAGCCTGCCGAAACCACCGGGGAGGAATAGGATGAGGGTAATTCTGTAATTGGTACAACAGACGTGGGAGAGCTACCATCTTGAATATCGCTGACCTACCAAAGATGGTGAGGGGCATCCGGGACCAAGTCTTGACATCTTCTTGAACTTTATCCCACACGGGCACAATATTGCGCTCCCACGTGACTTGGGTGGATTCGGAAAGGAACACCCCTAAATATTTCAGACCGTCCGTAGCATGCTGCAAGTCCATCGCCCAGGGATCTATCTCTGCCGCGCCTCCCAGCACCCAAAGGGTGGATTTGCCCAAGTTTAAGCAGAGACCCGAGACCTCTCCGAATATGCGCATGATTTCTAACACTCGGGGCCCCGAGCGTCGCAGATCTGTGAGAAAAAAGAGGACGTCGTCCGCATACAAGGCAATCCTGTCGAAAAGGGTCTCAGACCAGACAAAGCTCCCGGAGCTGAGCATCTATGCGCACCCAGGAAGCTAGAGGCTCCATAGCCAACGCAAATAGGTACGGGGACAAGGGGCATCCTTGACGGGTCCCCCGTCCAATGGAGAATACCTCCGAAATGGCCCCAGCAACCCTGACAGACGCCGTGATATCAGTATAAAGCAACGAAATATAGGACAGATACACTGGGCCCAGGTTGAGGCGGGACAGAAGAGCAAAAAGGTACGTCCAGCTAACAGAGTCAAACGCCTTATGGATGTCTGCTAAGAGCAATGCCGCGCTGTCCCCAAGCGACCCCATCGCGTCAACCGCCGCCTGTGCGGACGTGTCGCACGATGTGGCATGAAACCTGCCTGGTCCGGATGGACCAGTTCCACCATATGTGGGAGTAAGCGGTTCGCTAGTGCCTTTGCTAGTATTTTGGCTTCCACATTAAGCAGTGAGATAGGGCGATACGAGTCGTGTCTGTCGGGGGGTTTGCCAGGTTTCTGGAAGACCACGATCTCGGCATGTCGCCAGTCCGGAGGCAGTCTGCCCCGCTCTCGTGCGATCTCCAAAGTGTTCCGATAGTGGGATCCCAGGAGGAGCTGGAATTTCTTAAAAAACTCACAAGGGTAGCCATGGGGACCCGGTGCCTTCCCTACATTAAGTTGGCCCAGCGCCTCCCCAAGTTCCTCGGCCGTGAGGGGAGCATCAAGTGTCTTCCTGGCCTCGTCAGACACCGCCCGGGGCGGTAAGTCGTCAATGAATTTAGCTACTTCGTCCGCGTGGAGACTATCATGAGGGGCATATTGGGACTGGAAATAATCCGCAAAACTCGCTGCAAGCACAGCTGGGTCCGTAATCGTCACTCCGTCGTCGGCAGTGAGGCCCGGCAACGTAACCGGTTGGAGACGGCGCTGACACAGCCTATGGAGCATGGTACTGGACTTGTCCCCCCATTGATATATTCTGCTCCGCGTGGCCAGCCACGCCAGTTTCGCCTCGTCAATCAAGACAGAGGCGTATGACTGTTGTGCCTGGAGGAGCAACCGTATCGCCACCTCATCACCCCCTCCCCTACTCCGACGTTCTAGGTCTTCGACGAGTTTGGCAGCTACAGTGGCCGATTCCCGTCGTCTACGGCGGGCCTCGGCACACCATGCAATATCCACCCCCCGTATAGTAGGTTTCATGGCCTCCCATACCACCTCAACATCTATATCACCCACCAGATTTTCCTGCCAGTAGTGTGCGATAGCCTCTCGTAGGTGTTGGACATAAGTGGGCTGCTGTAGATGCCACGACGACATCCTCCACCGAAAGGGTTGTCTTGTCATGAGTAGTTCTATCGTGACTGACACTGGAGAGTGGTCCGAGAGCCCCCTCGGATGTATCGCAGCCGCTCGCACCCTACTCAGATACATTCCAGGAATAAACACATAATCTATTCTCGAGAACGAGCCGTGCACCGCAGACACATATGTGTACTCGCGTACAGCTGGATGCATATGTCGCCACACATCCACCCAACCTAGACCTTCAGCCGTGGCCCGTAATCGTGTAGCGGAATTAGGGGAAGGGGCCGCCAGCACTCCCTGCCGCCTCTGACGGTCCACACAAACATCCATCACCTCATTCCAGTCCCCTCCAATCACCGCCAAGGACTCCGGGATATCCTCCCACACCTTAAACAACTTCTCGGACAGGGCCCACTGCAGTGGGGGGGGGAGCATAAACACTTCCCAACACTATCGGTTCTGTGCCCACCTTCCCCTTAATAAAGACATATCGGCCCTGAGGATCCACCCACTGCTTCTCATGAGTGTAGGCCACCCTGCGGTGCACCAGAATAGCAACCCCTCTAGAGCCCCTGGTGAATCCAGCATGAAAGACTTGATGGTATCCAAATCTCTGTAAGCTAAGTACTTTCGTGCCCAACATGTGAGTTTCCTGGAGCAAGAGAACATCTGCCGCCTCCCTCTTCCCCCAACGCAAAACAGCCCCCGTTTTAACGGCATCCAGCATCCCCCTGACATTCCAAGTGATTATCCGTAGGGACTCGCCGGGGAGTCCATGAGTCAAATCAGCCATAGTCAATCGAGGTCCAATACGCAAGCCTCCTGTGCCATTTCCACCCACTTCGCATTGTCTTCAGATCAATCCTAATCAGCACGTGCATTACCCCCCCCCCGCCCCACCCAGACCCTCCCAACATCAACAAAAACTACTCCAATAGATCTATCATTTCCAGTCATCACTGCGCCTACATGTCCTATCCCTAACCCCTGCTGCCAACACCCCCCATCCCCATACTCCAGAAAACAGTGAAGTACCTGTCGCGGCATGGGCCGCCCCGGGTCCAAAACAGAGGGCCCAAGGCTAACCATACCAATGGATCCCAACACCCCTTAAGAACAGCCACACCCACCCCTCCCTCAGCCAACAACCACTGCGCGTGGCAGTCGAAGGCCCTAGTAAGTCCCTTCCCAACCCCTTCACCACCACCCAAATTGCAACGAAACCTCACCAAGAGCTAGCAACAAAATTCAGTGCCCACACTTCTAGGGAGGAAGCCCAACCGTGGGTCCCCCCGTCACACGAGGCAGCCGCAGCAGTGGAATTACACCCACGGACTCAAGAGTTATCTTCAGATTGGTCGGATGCAGCAGTCCCTTTATCTTGAGTCGCACCAACAGAGGCAGACCTCTTCCTCGACCGGGATCTCCGCTGACGGCCATGTCGGGCCGGCTGGCCCTGTCGATCCTGCGTCGAGCCTCCCGGGGCACCAGGGTTCAGACCTGGCTGAGCATGTGGCCTGATCGGCACCGACTCGTCAGTCCACTGGAAGACCTCCTCCGGGGTATCGAAAAAGTGGGTTCGGGACTGATAGACAACCCGCAGGCGGGCCGGGTACAGCAGGGAATATTGAATCTTCAATCCTCGCAACTTGGCCTTAGCGTCCAGGAAGGAGCGATGCTGCTGCTGCACCAGCCTGGTATAATCAGGAAAGATCATGATCTTCCGGTTTTCGTACATGATGGTGCCTCTGGCTCTTGCCTCACGGAGAACCACATCCCGATCATGATAATTCAGTAATCTGGCGATGACCGCCCGGGGTCGTTCCCCCTCCGGCGGCCGCTGAGTTAAGGCGCGATGTGCACGCTCAATCACAAAGCAAGTGGAAAGGGCCCCCGTGGGGAGCCAGCTCTCCAGCCATTGGGTCAGAAACAGCTCCATATTGTCCTTCTCGCACCGCTCCGGAAAGCCAACGAAGCGCAGGTTGTTCCTACGTGCGCGACCTTCCGCATCCTCCACTCTGGACGCGAGGTTCTTTTGGATATGTTCCATCGCCGCCATCTTGCGTTTGAGGGTCCCCACATCGTCCTCCACCACCGAGATCCTCGACTCCGTTTCCGTAATCCGCTCCACAGCATTCCGTAGATCTTGTCGCAGCAGGGTCACGTCTGCACCTACTGCACCAATCTTCGCGTCCAGCATATCTCTGGACTGGGTGATCGCCGCCATAAGTGCCGCATTATCTGGCCCAGTTCCTCCGCCACCGCCGGGCGCTCCAGAGCCCCCACTGGGCCCCGTGAACTTGTCGATGGGCCCCTGTTTGGCCGGGCCACCACCCCCCCTGGTCATGATTGCGTGGATCCGTGAAGCGCAGGATCAAGAGGGTCCACAGAGGGGGCGGGGGGGGGGCCCCCACACCAATACGTGGTTCTGTCCGTGGTCCCGCAGCCCCCGAAGATACAGCGGCTCCCTACCTGGTCCGGGCAGTGCCGGCGGGCAGCGTGAATCAGGCGCCAGGCAGCTTCCCCAGCTCCCCCCCCGGCCAGGCAAATCGTATGTCCCCCAGTGGTCTGCTCCGAATCCACAGGGCCCTTAAGTCTTCAGACGCTCCGCCAGTACCAATTCTGCCTCCTGCAAGGACAGCACCAGGGGGGGACCAAAGGAGTTCGCCGGCTGCCCCAAGCAAGCCCACTGCCAGGTCGTGAATTGGCCAGGGGGGGGGACCGCACCAGAGAGTAGTGCAGCTGAGTATCTCTCTGCCGGCCGCAATCGCCACGTCCACGAGGGCCCCAGACACCACCTATGCCAGCATCAAACCCCCGGGTACTCGAGAGTCCAGGTCTGGGCTTACCGACCAGGATATGGGCCACCGCTCCCCACAGGACCTCCAAGCCAGTGTCCACAAGTTCAGTGAGGTCGGCAGGCACCCATCCACAGCTCCGCGCCGCCGCCGCCACCCAGGGCCAGGTCGCCAGTCGATCAATCCGCCGGCCCAGGCCAGCCCCGGCAATCACTCCACCGTTGGTGCTCCCCGAGGCCTCCGAAAATCGAGGTCCCGGTCTCCCGGCCCCGAGGTAGGCCGCGTCCTCCTGCAGCCCTCCCCAGACGCCGGAGCAGACCCCCCTCGCCACCGGAGGGTCCCCGCAGCTGCACAGTGCTCCGTCAGGAAGGGGAGCTCCGCCAGCCCCGGGGAAGCGGATATGGACGGGCCGGCGCGGAGAGCCCCCAGCCGGGGAGCGCCAAACTCGAGGCCCCGGCTTCTCCTGTGGGGACTAGGCCGCGGACCGACGCCGCCGGGCACGGCTCCGCCAGCAGTCCGGGAGCTCCTGAGGATACTGCGGGCGGCTCCGCCTGCCTTCCGCTCTGCCTGTCGGTGGTGCGGGTGACGAGTTTGGGTCAGGAAGGAAGGATAAATGCACGGATAAAGAACGGGCCGGTGGGAGCTTTAGCAAGCTGCGTCCACCATCTTCGCCCGCGTAGCCACGCCCCCAATATGGTAGTTTTGACTCAGAAATTTTAGATCACCTTGAGGTCAAATTGTTCAAGAAAAAAGCCCGGCAGGCGATGTTTGACTCTTTTCGCTTATGGCGCAAAGAAGCCAAACAGAAAGAAATAAAATTAGCAAAAAGGAATAAAAGAGGTATGTTGATGGTGCAAGCTGCCGTTGCATACAAGGATAACGAGGAAGAGCAAGAAAGCGAACAAGTGCTTAGGAGCAAGAAACTAGCAGTAGATAAATGCTACCCAATGTTACCTCATAAGGGACAAGGTCAAGAGGAGAGATCCGAGAAAGATCCATTGATGTCCCACCTATTAAGCTCACCACCGCCGTATGCGTTAGACGCTACCGCACCCCCAAAGCATTTTATTATACCGCGCCCCGGCGCACGAAACACAGCTCTTGCACACACGCCAGTTACTCTTCAGCTGGTTCCTACTTCTCCGGCGCAGCCTTCTCAAGGGCCGCCGCCTCTGCTACATACTCCATCTACTTCTACTACTTTGCCTACCGCTCCAACTGTTCCCTATGATACTACGTCTGCCACTGCTTCAACTTCCTCTGCTATTGCCTCGATTTCTTCTTCGCATCAGCCTGTTCTTTCTGACGCATCTGCCCCTCCGCAAGCTTCTCCTTTTATTAGACAGAGAGTGGCAGGTACTGTCACTGGTCTGCTTTCACCTTTCTTTGGGCCACCTAAAACGACCCCTAAAACAGAACGTAGACAGTTACGTAGTCAGCTGCCTGATTACGAGGAAAGAGAAGTGCTGAATGAGCTAGCACGCAAATGGATTACGGACACTGTTAGATATGATGTTCAGTCTGTTATGGAACTTTTCCGTCAATGGGATGCACCCACTCAGAGATACGTATTCGAAGAGATGTGTGTATATCTGTGTGAAGACTTGGAGACAAATGATCCCAAACGCAAAATGAACGAACTATGGCGTACGCGTTTTAAGTTCCATGAAGGTATGATTATAGGTGCCGAAGTTGAGGAAGCGATAGATTTATTGTTCTCTTATAGGAGTAAGGGAAGCGTCTCTAGATCATTGTACGAAGACGACGTATCAGGTAGAAAGAAAGCGAGACAGTACCCCATGAGAGAGGTTCCTCCGGTTTGGAGGGAAGGTGATGCGAATGTAAACCCACCAATTCTGCCACATTTCCAGCGTGTATGGGTACATGTCCCCTGGAAAAGATCCGAAGTCTTAGCACTCAAGCAGACATTACCTGATCCCCGTAAAAATCCGACTGGGTATTATAAGGAGTTATCGCAGACTGCCAGCTCATGTATAATGAATTTAGCGGATGTAGATATGTTGTTTGGGAACGTTGTTCCACATCCTTTATGGAGTAAAATACGTCATACGGATCATGATCAAGAACTAGGTGACTCATGGGCTAATATTACCACTATAGATGCTAGACAAATAGGTGGTTCGAAACCTGAGCCGTTAATAGCCGAACTTCCCGGTAGGATTATCGCGTACATGAAAACGTTAATGCCTGAATTACGCGTAAATTGGGACAAGCTATCTGCGTGCAAGCAGAAGAAATATGAGAATGTGTCTGACTTTTTCACGAGATTTGAGGAGACTTTTACGGATCATAGTGGTCAGGATATGGCTACCGAGGGTGGTCAAAGATTGTTTGTAGACAAATTTGTACATAATCTGCTTCCTGAACTGTGTAATAAACTGAAAGATTCAGAGAGTGCTTGGGCTGTCTCTACGTCAGCACAGATTTTAGCTACAGCCCAGTACTATGAAAATAGGCACAAAGACGAGCTAGATAAGGTAGACAAAAAGACGAAAGATTTAAAAACTAAAGTTCTTCTCCAGCAGGCCTATCCGCCTCGTACGGCTAGTCAGCCTAATTATCACCAACCACAGCAGTATTCGAGAAACGCGCTAGGAAACGAGTTTTCCCATCAGCGTCTTCCGTATGGCCCGAATCAATGTGCATATTGCAAGGAAGAGGGTCACTTTAAAGGTAATTGTCCGGCTCTTGCGCGACGTTTAAACGGTATTTCAGGTATAAGGGGTAGAGGTGTTCAACATGCTCCTCGGGGTAGGGGCCGTGGAAATTTCCCCCAGAATACAACTTCTTTTCCGCCTCAGAATTCCATGAACAGCTTTGACCAACAGAATAATGCACCGTCT
The DNA here is from genome assembly GCF_964261635.1 of Lissotriton helveticus. Taxonomy (NCBI): domain Eukaryota; kingdom Metazoa; phylum Chordata; class Amphibia; order Caudata; family Salamandridae; genus Lissotriton; species Lissotriton helveticus. The sequence continues at coordinate 484,775,728 of NC_136060.1, forward strand.
AGGTCAGCTCAGTACTATGCTGACGACTATTACACCGAAAACGAGGATGAGGGAAATAATTGCTAGGACAGCCATGGACAAAGAGAGGGAGTCGTTTCAGTTCCAGTAGATCAGAATGGACCTTATGTCGAGGTAATTACCTCAGGAGTATCAGAGCCATTTCTGCTGGATACTGGTGCTACAAAAAGTTCTATCATGCACTCGAAACTTCCTGGCGCACCTTTGTCTGGCGAAATGAATGTTTCAGTAGGTTTCTCTGGCGCCCCGGTTAGAAACCCGATCTCTAGTCCCAAGTCCCTTTCTGTTGGCCCATGCGAATTAGAAGCACCCCTCATTCTTACAACAGGTTGCGGTGAAAATTTGTTAGGTTTGGATTTGCTAAAGAGATTATATGCGACTTTGTACTGTTCTCCCTTGGGAGTACAACTCACTTTAGGTAAGAAAGTCATTTCTCCAATGTATTTGTCAAAGGAAAATATTCCAACTGAATTGTCATCTCTTCCGGATATACTCTGGGCTAATGGTTCCAATGATGTAGGCCGTTTAGAGATAGCACCGTATGTCATAACATTGAAAGCCAACGTTAGGTTGCCACGTATTCCCCAATACAAAATATCTAGCGAATGCGAAAAGGCGTTGTTGACGATTATTTATGATCTAATCGAGAAAGATGTCATCGAAGAAACAGCAGGCAACGTTTGTAACAGTCCAGTTTTGCCCGTTTTAAAGCGTACCGATCCTTCACAGCCCCCTGTGTACAGGTTCGTGATCGACCTCAGAGAAGTAAATAAGGTGGTTATTCCACAGTTTCCAGTTGTCCCCGACATTACTGCCTTGTTAACAATGGTTCCAGCGTCAGCAGCTTGGTTTTCGGTGATTGACCTGAAGAACGCTTTCTTCAGCATCCGGATTGCTGAGGAGAGTAGAGATATTTTTGGCTTCAATTTAGGAGGACGAAGCTTCCGCTTCAAGTGCGCTCCTCAAGGCTACTGCGAAAGCCCATCAATATTCAGTCAGGCCCTGAAAACACAACTAGACACAATTATTCTACCTAATGGGTCAACTCTGATTCAGTATGTTGACGATCTGCTGATCGCTGCAGACACTGAAGAAATTTGCAAGCAAGCTACATTGTCCTTATTGCGTCACTTATGTGACATGAAGCACAAAAGTCTCCCTTTCAAAACTGCAATTTTGTCAACAAGAAGTAACCTACCTAGGTCACATCTTATCGAAGGAGGGAAGGAGACTGACACCAGAAAGAATACAGGCAATTGCAGACCTGAGTGCCCCAAGGACACAAAGAGAGGTTCGGGCCTTCTTGGGCATAACATCTTACTGTAGACAATGGATACCGAATTTCTCACTACTATCTAAACCCTTGCTGGCACTACTCTGTAAAGACACGCCCAATCCCATGCCCTGGTCTGAAGATTGTCAGACAAGTTTCCACGAGTTGCGTGATGCATTATGTTCGGCTCCTGTGTTGGGAAACCCCAACTACAGTAAGCCTTTTACATTATATGTCCATGAGAAGGAAGGTTGTGCATTATCAGTCCTAACACAATACTTTGGGGACAAACAGCGCCCATGTGCATATTTTTCGGCAACTCTAGATCCTGTGGCTAAGGCACTACCAAGTTGTCTGAGGGCCACCGCCGCAGCGGCTGTCTGCATTCGACAGTCCGCTGGGTTAGTCATGAATAATACTCTGATCGTTATGGTTCCGCATGCAGTAGACATTTTGCTAAACAGGACGAAGACACAACATCTTACTAGCGCTCGACTATCCAGTTACGAACTAACACTATTAGCAAGTCACATCCACATAAAGAGGTGTGATACACTTAATCCCGCTACGCTACTACCCATCCCGGCAGAGACAGACGAGGTTGAAAAACATGACTGCTGCTTCAGGACAGAAGAAGAGACCAAAGGGAGAGTAGACTTACAGGACACTCCCCTTCCTGAATGCAATGATACTTTATGGGTTGATGGTTCATGTTTCAAGTTGCCGAATGGGGATACGACTGCAGCATATGCCGTAACGACATTACACACCATTATAGAGACCGCGCGCATTTCCCACAATTCCGCACAAGCCGCAGAGCTAATCGCACTTACAAGAGCATGTGTGTTGGCGAAAGGAAAGCGAGTGAATGTGTACACTGACAGCCAATACGCCGTTGGCGTGTCTCACAGTTTTGGGAGATTATGGCGTGAACGTGGGTTCCTGACGTCGCATTGTGCAAAGATACAACATGGTCAGCTAGTTAATGAGCTCCTCGAGTCACTGACCTTGCCACTACAAGTTGCAATTATAAAATGCAGTGCACACAGAAAAATTCAAGACGATGTTGGCCGTGGGAATGCATTTGCAGACGAGGTTGCGAAAGAGACTGCAAGGAACACAATGAGTCGGATGTATGTTGTAGGTCCCGCTAGATGAATTACTGATGTGGGGATGTGTGAGGACACCATCGAAAGCGTGAAAACTATCCAAGCTGAGGCCACCGAGAAAGAGGTGAATGAATGGAGAGAAAGCCAGGGTAGATTAGATGCGAATGGTTGTTGGGTCGAATTGTCAGAACACCAGCGATGGCTATTACCTAACGCATATGTACTTGCAGTGGTAACAATGGCCCATGGAATTGCGCAAATCAGTACGAAAGGAATCTGTAAACTATTGGCCCCAGTATGGCAGAATAGTAATATCCCAAAATGTGCAGAGAATGTGGTCAGAAACTGTATAGTGTGTTTAAAGCACAATCCCGGTAGGGGAACCCCAACTCCAGCTGGTCATTTTGCGCCTCCAACGTATCCGTTCGAGGTTTTGCAGCTCGATTTCATCCACATGGAGAGGTGCAACAATCTGAAGTATGTGCTCGTTGTTGTTTGCGCTTTCTCCAGGTGGGTGGAAGCGTACCCCCTTAAGGACAACACCACCTTGTCAACTGCCAAAGCCCTTGTCAAGGAGTTCTTCCCTAGATTCGGTATGCCTAGAATCGTTTGGAGTGATAATGGAAGTGAATTCGTGGGACGTGTGATGAGGAGAGTGTGTGAGTGTCTAGGCATACACCAGAAATTCCACGCTGCAAATCACCCCCAATCAGCTGGATTGGTGGAGTGCTACAATGGCACGTTAAAACTCAAACTAGCCAAGATCCAAGCCAGTACAGGTCTTAAATGGCCTGACGCCCTGCCTCTAGCACTCCTGTCGACCAGAACAACTGTCCATTCCAGATTAGGACTTAGCCCCCATGAAATAGTGTTTGGCCGCCCAGCCAACGTCTGGGGCGTGCCAAGGCCAAAGAAACTCAGCGAAATAGAGCACCCCGTACTGCTTGACTATTTGTGCGAATTAACAACTAAATTGCGTGTTTTACACCAACAGGTTCACAGTTCCTCTCCGCCAGCCTCTGATGATCCAGGTCACTCCATCGAACCCGGCACCTGGGTGCTGGTGCGGAATTTTCAGCGCACGAACAACGAACAGCCCAGGTGGACCGGACCATACCTTGTTCTTCTGTCCACGAGATCAGCCGTTCGGGTGGAAGGAAAGAAGAACTGGATCCACGGGACCCACTGTAAACGGGTCCCTCTGCCCCTTCCATACGACCGGTGGGTCAAGGAAGGAATTGCCGACTCAGAGACAGAGTCCATACCTCGCTTCATCCCTTTCAGCGATGCACGTTTGAAAGGAACTGGTACCGAAAAGGAGAGTGATAATATTTTACAAGGACTTGTGCCACCGTCAATGCAGTTGGACACTACAGAACCTGAGACATTGTTTGAAGACCACACCGTACATGGGAAACAACGATATAATCTAAGGTCGAGACAAAGAGACTAATAAAAAGGCAAATTAATGCGATTTTCCTTTCCCCCAAGAACTATTTTTGATTTTTCAGCTCTCTCGCCCAGGAAACTTGCTCATTTTTGATTTTCGAACCGCCATCCGGTTCTGCTGCTAGGGTCGCGGTTGAAGTCTGGGGAGTGCAGCTGGGGACGTCTAGGTCAACGGTTCTGGTTGGTCCAAGGGAGTTACCCCGGACTGAACAGAGCGCACTCCCTGGCAGAATCAATCTCCCACCGCGGGCAGCAACTAGAGGATGGGGTTTCCAAGGGTAGAGAGACCTACCAGATTCACGAACTTTGAAAGGCAATTATGCACAGTACTGGCCAGAAAAAGGTTTTTGATAATATGTATTTTAATGTTGTGCAGCATAACGATGTTCTTGATTGGCTATACTCTATTCGTATTTCAAGTTACCTTTGCAAATGACACTCAGCCAACACCTCCTCCTACTATCTCTCCACACTCCTTTCACCCTCTACCTGAACACGAGTCTGCCAGAAGACTCGAATTTATAAATAACTCATTCATCCAACTCCTACACCAACACCAGTCCATAATGAACACTTCGAACTGTTGGATATGCGGACTCATGCCACACACAACTGATAAGGGTATCCCATACTTCATCCTGCCATTCAGTTATTATGGTTCTCTGTGGGCTTTCCAGACTCTGTTCCTGTTCGCCCTAGAACCATACCCGCCCCGTTCCACTGAGAGCGATTCCAGCAACAAGGCACTAGTCGCAGGGATAAGAAATATGAGTAGGGATATTGACACATATCAAGCGATTCCCAAAGATGAACTCACTCCATACAGTCGTTGGAACGTAACTAAGTATGGTGTTTCCTTGAGTAAGGGCCAGACAGCGAAGAAATCCCGCCCAGTATGGATAGTGCCCCACCGAGGTCACCTATGTCTGCGAGGTATCGGCAGGGATCCTAAAGCACAATTAGGAAAGAGCATATGCACAGAAACATATGTATTTGCTTCCCGAACTACCCCTCTATTCTTGGCAGCTAAAGGCACCTATTTCGTCTGCCATGACCAAGCCTATACATGGTTGCCCCCTGACTTCTCGGGCACGTGTTTTATCTCATTTCTGCTGCCACCCACCTACACGGCCAGGGCCGATTACCATCGGACAAGAACAGCTAGGGGTGTCGTGAGTAAAGACGACACTACGGGTCAGGAATTTGCAGACTTCGCAAAGGGTTTTCTTCCATTTTGGGGGCCTATGGTGAACAGCAGGAACATTCGCCAGTTATCAAGGATAGTTGAATCCGCCGTGACTGAAACGGCCGGAGCCCTTGGCAACTTAACGACTGAGCTTCAGTCAGATCGACTTATGACCCTTCAGAACAGGGTTGCCCTAGATATCATACTTGCAGACCGTGGTGGTGTATGTAGAGTGATCCAATCCAGTTGCTGCATTTTCATCCCTGATAATGCACCGACAGTGTACCAGGCCATCTCTAAACTACACGAAATATCTGGTTCCCTTCACGTAGAAAAAGGGGATTGGTCGCTGCTAGGGTGGTTCTGGGAACTGATCACTGCCTGGGGATGGAAAACACTGATCTTCATTGGGATGATCTTAGCGCTTCTGTTTATGTTCTGCCTATGTGTACAGTGCACTCCTGCACTATGTGGCCTCTGTGCTACTCCATGTGTAAGGAAGCCTGTGTCAAGGGACGAACTGAGCAACAGAATGATGCTACAGCAGCATCTCCACGAATTCATTTATACAGATTTGGACTCAGATTAACGTGAGTGATTGCCTTATATGAGGGCAAAAGGAGGGTCTGTGGTTCTGAAATTCTGGACCCTGCTGTTTTCCCGGTATCGAGATACAACACTCGTGCCAAAATATCAACGTACCATGACGAATTTGGTGTCGACGGACCGGTAATGATTAGGACATCATCCCTATACATTTGCATCATGATTGAGGGATGCCAACACCCCTAAATAGTAGTTTCCGTCCCCGACCCCTTAGACTCCATTTTGTAAACGACATCCATCTTGTGTCTTGCCCTCATGATAAGTCAATGGAGTAAGGTCGAGCTCGATCTAAAAGGACACGTCCACCTTCCCTGACTTCCCCCTGACCTGTCCCAACTGACTCCATTGCCTCCAGCCGAACCTGTTTGGGCAGCTCCTCGCCCAGTGGCCGAATAAGATAGCATCAATGCATAACATGCCACAAACCATTCACTACGTACAGAACATGTTTTCTACACACACACACACACCTGTCCAGGTTCCTTGTTTATGGGCAGTTTTATGACTAGGAGGTGCCCTGCTTTATTGGGGCTTCATCGATATCTGATGGGAGTTCCGGGCCTGGCCGGGTAATCCGTCACGAACTGGACGTCTGAAATGTGGGTTGGTCTACATGACTTCGCTCTTTGTATTATTGTAGAAATATGTGTATAACCATATCGTAAACTCAAGAATTCTTGCCTGCAGCTATTATTTCTGTATATAAGGAGAAAGCTGGTTCTGTAAAAACGAACAGTCTCCTGGGAATACGCGACCCGAGTTGTCGTGTTTCTAGGACACGTTTTACTTGGTAGCTGCCAATAAAACTCGATCTCTGACTTCAACTAGAAGACTCCGTGTTTCTGTGGTCCGGAACAGGGAGAACTCAGAGGTCTTCGGGTGTTATCCCCTGGCACCACCGGGTTCCTAAAAACCCGTTACCTCAACAGGCCCCTACCACCTAATCTGAGAGGAGAAGTATTGATGGTTAGGAGGGTCTCTTGGGTTGGGTACACTGTAAAAAAAAAAGGGGGGAGATTGTGTACTTGTAAGCTTTAGGAATTCCCAGGTCGTGTCCCACATATGCAATTGGCTTGGAAGTTCAGGGAACACATCCATAGAACTGGTCCCCCTGTCGTTTTTTTATCCTAGTGGTGGAGATTCGACCTTGGGGATGGACGACGGCTGGACCAGGGTGGGATTTGCTATCGATGGGTCAAGATATAGGCCCCCTCGCCAAGATACTACTATCTACAGCAATTATGTTCATTCCAATAGATACAGTTGCCTTGACCAAGTAGACTGACTCCCGATGGGCGCATGTGATGGGGATACCGAAGGGGCAGTTTCCGAAACTGCTTTGTTGGCTACTGGGACAGCTGCTACTGTTAACATTATCCAAGACCCTGTCTCACCCTTTTCTGAGAGTATAACTACCACTAGTACTCAGGGCTATCCTGTCAATCTATCCCCGAGATCACTCAGCTGTAATTTAACATCTCAAGCTCTGACTGATTTGGGAGTACTACCGGATGGGTCTGCATTACCGCCTATAGGTAACTCCGCTGAGAGGACGAGGGGTGTGGCATATAAGACTCCCACAGGATCCATGAAGGTCCTCTCCTGGAACGTGGCAGGCATTGCCAACAAATTAGATTCAATTGAGTGGGTTTCTCTAGTAGGTAGTAATGATATCTGTCTCTTTCAGGAGACTTGGGCTAGGGAACCCTTTTTTAGGGCAGGCTACGCAACCTTCTACATCAATGTCAAGTGGAATGGGAAAGGGAGGCCTTCCGGTGGACTCGCTATCTGGGTGGCCAGTCATATCGGTTGTAGCGCATAGATAATACCAACTCCTTCGGAGGACATTCAATGTGTTCTCCTTAAATGGCCGAATGCCTTTAATCTGGTGATAGTCAATGTGTACTCGTGCCCAGTTAGTGCGTCCATGGAATCACCCACTCTGGATGATTTATCTTCATTTTTGGGGCAACTACCCACCGATTGCAAGATATTGATGGGCGGAGACTTGAACTGCCACTTCGAACCCTTGGAAGGTTTGAAGCAGGGTGCCCTAACTGCTGAAGACGATCATTGGGGGATCCCTCCATGCCAATCCCCTCATCCAAAATAATGGTCCCCTCTAGCGGTGCAGATCATGTCCTTTACTCTGAACTTCGCCCTGAGGGCCTGCAACGGGCGTACTCCATCTGATACCCCTTCATCGTGTACCTTTAATAGGAAGGACCACGATTTGCACCTGGACTACATCTTTGTAGATACAGGCTTGTGGTCTAAGGTCCAGGACTTTAGGGTAATAGAAAGATCAGATAGTGATCACAATGCCCTCTGTTTAGATATGGCCCACCCTGCTCCTGATGCAGGGTCGTCAGCTGCAGACTCTAGTGAAGACACAGGGAACCTGGTCCTAAGTAACAACAGACGTAGGGTAAGATGGGGAAAACTAGTAAGCTCTAAAGAGCGTATAACAATGATCTACGAATTGGCACTCCCGAAGTTAGTTGAAATGGACGGACTAATTAATAAACCCAGACCCATTGATTTTAATGAGAAATTAGCCCAAATCCATTCAGATTCAGTGGGAACTTTCGGAGAGGTTTTTTACCCTGTGGTGGTGACCAGGAAGAAGGGGACTCAAACCTCAGCTTGGTATAATTCTACTTGCAAAAAAATAAAAACCGAGCTGATTTCTATGATAAAGTCCGGCATCAACAAGTACAAGGTAGTTCAGCTGAGACGCAAATACAGGGAAGCCATCGCCCAGGAAAAGTCAGAATGGGATTGGGATAGATGGCAGGATCTATTTTTGGCACTGGAAAACAGGGACTCCAGAAAATGTTGGTCTCTGGTCAATTCTGGCACAGGCGAACCAAAATCAGCAGTGGAACCAAATATTGCTGCCTCTGTATGGGAATCCCATTTTAGCAAATTGTACCAAGACATCCCTGAATCTGCTAACGAGGTCGCCCATGATACTATATCTGATTCCGCAGATAAACTAGAATTCACATTGGGTGAGGTAGTAAATGCCATTGAGAGACTGGCGCTGGGGAAGGCCCCAGAACTTGACAGACTCCCTGGAGATTTGTTCAGATACCATCCAGAGATTTGGGGCCCGTACTTTCAAATCATATTTAATTCTATCTTGGGAGGGATGGAGATCCCCTGTACTTGGCTGGGGGCACAGATAGTACCAATTTTCAAAAAGGGCTCTCCTCTGCTCCCAGCCAACTACAGGCCAATCAGTCTCATAGATGTACCCCAAAAACTTTTTTCCCGCCTTCTCCTGGACCATCTTCTTGACTGGATGGAGGACAATGCGATCCTCAGTCCCCTCCAGGCGGGCTTCAGGAAAAACACGTCCAACATGGACCAGATTTTCCGCCTCGTCCTTCTCTACTGGAAAACAGTGAGGATTGAGGGGGGGAGTCTGTACATGGTGTTCGTGGACCTGAGGTCCGCATTTGACTTGGTTCCCCGAAAGAAATTATGGGAGGTCCTTAAGGAGCTGGGTGTTCCCCCACAACTGCTACAGGCTATAATTAGGCTCCACGAAGGCAATTTTGCCCAGGTTAGGTGTGGGAGGGATGGAGCGTTGTCCTCTAGGTCTCCAGTTCTCAGAGGGGTAAGACAGGGTTGCGTTCTGGCGCCGACCCTGTTCTGCCTCTTTGTTAACGGTGTCATATCCCATCTTGACACTGTCAGGGACAACGATGCACCCTTGTTGGCAGGCAGGAGGGTTCCAGCTATTATGTTTGCCGATGATACCCTCCTGCTCTCCAAATCCCCGATGGGGATTCAACGGATACTAGATGGGTTTGGGGATTTCTGTAGGGTGCATGGCCTGGAGATCAACACAGAGAAAACCAAATTCATGGTATTTAACCCCTCCACTACAACCAGGCCTAATCCAACACTGGGCTCCGCAAGGCTGGAAAGGGTCAGAACGTTCCAATATTTGGGGGTAACTTTACACGAAAACCTATTATGGGGTCGGCAGATAGCGAGATCTCGTTTAAAGTTGGCCCAAATGTCTGGGGCAATCCTGAAGGTTGCGAACACATCAACCTTTAGACCCATTAGTCCGGCCTTGGAGATGTATAAAACCCAAGCCAAAGCAGCCGTGTCCTATGGTGGTGAGTTGTGGGGTCATAAAGCCAGGACAGAACTTGTAAAGGTAGAGAACAATTTCCTCAGACGCCTCTTGGGTCTTCCCCAAGGTACACCCCTGCTACCTCTGAGATTAGATCTGGGGCTCCCTTCAATAGGGGATGAGCTGGCACTTAAACCACTGAGGTTTTGGCACAGGCTGTGGTCCACTGGTGAACTTGCCCACTACAGAGAAGATCTTAAGCATGTCCTGAACCTGAACCATCGTGACAGAATTCCGTGGTTGGCATACATCAAACGAGAATTCTATCGCTTGGGACTTCCAGAGCTGTGGGAGGCTCCTGAAAGAGGTTGCCAAGGGGTGCCACGCAAAAGGCTCGCTGAAATATTCAAGGAGAAAAGTCTAGTTTCCCTGGTGTGTGCATCCAAAGTCGGCACCCTAACTGAACAATTTTTGGACACCAAAAATTATTTTTATTTTGAAGGTTTTATGGATATTATATTTCCTATTTTGGCAAGGAAACTTTTCATTCAATGGAGGCTAGGCACCCTGCCCCTTAAAACTTTTACTTGTAAATGGACAGCGTTGGATGATAAAATCTGTCCTGGGTGCAGTAAGAATGAGGAGGATGAAAAACATGTGCTGTTTTTTTGCCCTGCCTACACTAGACCGAGGAAATATTGGCTAGTGCCACTGTGTAGGAATTTGGGCACTAGAAACTATTTACACTCATACAGAATTCTGAAGACAAGTAACCTGCACTATATAGTTTTTGCAGTTGCCAAGTTTTTAATGGCCATGTGGCAGATAAGGGGAAAAATATTAAAAGATTGATCTTCTGTTAAACACGTTATGAACTGTAACGCAATAGAGTTGATTGCCTCCTCATGCCTAGTTCCTATAGGGAATTGATCTAGTTGTGTAATGTACCCTGCCTTGTTTTTATTTTATGCCTGATGTGTTTTAAATGTTTCTTAACGAATCTTTTATGGTCTCAAATGGCCGAAATAAAGAATTTTGGGATTTGGATTTGGTTCAGTGATGCTGGATGTAGGTATTGTAATGATAATAATCACCCAAATATACCCAAATGTACACTTCAGTAACAAACAAATCACCCAACATGACTTTAATGTGATGTAATTTATGGTGACGTAATTATAACGTCACATGGCTTCGATCTCATATTTCAATGCATAACCATGTTTAATTTACGAAGAACACTGCTACGCTTAAATTACATTAACACTCAGCTCCTAGAGGCAATGTAGTACATAAGCACTAAGCAGCGCTACTAAATCTAGAACACACCAATGTACAGCCTCGCGCGCTCATTGTAGCCACGTATACAGACACTCGGTGTCTCGTGCACTCACGCGCTTGCTCATAGTCGAAGCCACACTCTTAACCACTCACTAATTCTCACAATGACCCGCATATTTGCTGAGCGAATGGCACTTCCGCAGAGATTACTACTTACGATGTGTAGCCCTCTGGGGGCTTGGTTTTTGGAAGAGCGGTTAATATGTGTTACAGTTATAAGCAATTTGAGAGTTCAGTGCAACGCAAAAACCACTATAATAAGTGAATTGGTGTGCAGTATGGTGGCAACAAGCTCTCAACAGCTCAAAGTAAGCTAGGAAAAGTTGAGCATGCTGCACGCGCTGGACCCTTGTGCATTTTCTCCTCCCTGGTGGAGTTTTGAGAGAGTCCCAAACTATCCCAGAGCACTATGAATGAGTGCCAAGGCCAGTTCTGCCTCGATCCGCCTAGTAACAGGTCTGCTCCCTTATTGGCCTATGCAGGGCACAAGTCGTAAAAATAGAAGTGGGGGGACGCTGTCACCAGAAGTGACGTCATGACAGGAAGTGACATCATGAAAGGTGCAGAGCGCCTCGTCCCATAGATGCCAAAGAGTGAAGTCCAGCTGTTTGGCAGGGGGGATGGTGCCCCCCCGGTAAAATAAGTGGGGGGACGCTGTCCACCCGCGTGGTACCCCGACTCGAGCCCTGGGCCTATGCAAATGTGTCCTCGAGTGGCCACGCACGGTGCTTGCCGTGGGCGAGGGGGCAGGGAGAGACCTCCTTGAATAAGAGGCACATGAGCGGTCAGTACTGCTGTCAAAAGCTCATCAGCGTCAGAAGACATTTGACAGACGAAAACAAGACTCTGCGATAAAACTTACTGACACTTCTGCATACCCAATTGACCACAACACGCGGCCTATCACAGCGCTGACCTTGTGATCCAACTTCAATTGTGACAAAGCGTCACACTTCAATAAGACAACCTAAATAGCAGCTACAAACTCAAAACAAGCATTGGCATAGCCAATAGGTCTCGCTTTTGGGACCTTATATGTATTTAGTTATGCAGCACAATATCCTTGGTGCAACAACATAAACTGTTGCATGGCTAAAAACTTATAAGGTCCCAAAGGTGAGACCTATTGGCTATGCCAATGCTTGTTTAAGTAGAGGAGCAGGTAATAAAAGATAGCTATCTTTTAGGGTTGTAAAAGGCGACAACAAGTGTGGTTGCGAATATGCATGGAGATGGTGTAGAGATGGGCACGTGTGAAGAAACAACGTGCAAAAATTGTGGTGTGAGCATGAAAGGAATTTGTAAGTGAATAGGATAGTTTGGTAAAGATATGTGCAAGTTGTACTAAGGAGTAGAATGTTAGTTTGGTAAATAGATATTGAGAAATATAATAAAGAAAAATAGCAAATAATTTTTTTTATAGTGCATTCAACTAAATACAAATTGCTCGATGTATTAAGTAGTGATAATAATATAGTGTATTTCTTTAATTTATATTGCTATGAATGCTGGTAACTGATTATGTCAGTTTATTAATGTGAACTCAGCATTTTAAGAAGCAATTAGTGAAAAAGACCTATATATGCGTACGTATATAAGTAAGTAGACAATATTGTTAAACTATAAATATGAGAATGTGGTGGTATGGCCAGAGATGCCAAGTGAGAAGCTCAGAAAGCATCCTGTGTTTCTTTAGAAGTTAGGTAATGTTTGTGCGCTTTTCAATAAGCATTTTGTTGTGCAATTACAGGTTCGACTGTAAATGTGTGTTGCTGCGGAAATACTGCATAGCAAAATGATGTTGAAGGGCAGGAGTTAAGGTGCAGTAGTGTGCAAGCAAATGGGGAATATGCTACTTTGTGGGCTAACGGGCTGTTTGTACAAAAAAAATTGTAGCACTGTGTCTGTGTAAACATGCTTATTTGCACAGCGGCAGTGCGTGCGTTATAAACATAAGTGAATTGTTGTGGTGGAAGCTTTTAACTTGTAAAGCTACGTTTATAGATATGTGGGGCTTTAACTTCCAGCAATATATAACAGAAGGAGGAAGGGCGCGATGGGAAAAGGGAAGGCGTGAGAGGCAAATGGGAGTCTGTGTCCGTGTATGAGCGCGACAAATTAACGTGCAAGGTAGGCTAAGTATTTATACTGCATGTGCAGAAACATATTACAATGTTATTTGTGATACTACGTGGGGTATTGGTTACTTTCAATCAGGGGGCTAAAACTAGTACAGCGCGCAATTGTGTACACCTATACGCAGCGGTAGAAGTGGGCGGGTACGGAAGGGCATGGCGTGCCCCTACTTCTTTCTTTTAAAAAAGCCTCCCGGGACGGCAAGAATAGTCCTACTTAAAACGATAACTTTTTTATCAGCTTCCAGGGCTGCTCGCACTTCTCTGTTGAACTCCAGAGGCTGCAGCAGCCCCTTCCTGAGCTCGCACAGACTGCGGTTAGGCCCATTGTCATTCCGATTGAGGCAGATTATCCCCTTTGGAATGACAATGCGCCTGCCCACTGCCTGCCGTTAGCATATGCCTGTGAGATCTGCATGAGGTGTCTCTGGTATCTGGGTGCAGGCCATGGCTCGTCGTGCAACAAATATACCAATGTACACTCAACTGTGATTGGAACCAAAACAAGGGCTGTTTTCCAGTGCCTCTGTAAGCAGGCAAGAGATTGAGAGTGAAAAGGGGAATAAATCAACTCATAGCCAAGAACAAATATTGGGAATTTCTGCTGTGTGTATATGTGCTGTGGTGTGTATGCTGCTGCTGTGTGTGCTTGGTGTGTCTGTGTGTGTGTGCTGTGTGCCTTTGTATGTGTGTGTGTTTTTATTTTGTGTAACGTGATTGCATGTGTTGTGTTTATATGTGTGCACATTCTTGTTTTTATTGTGGGTGTATTTGCATCGTTTATGTTGTGCTTTGTGTGTGAGTGTGGATTGTGTGCATTTGTATGTGTGCGTAGCACATTATACAGCGGTACAAAATGATGTGGGGCTCCTTCTCCCCCCACCTTCCTCTTCACCAGCATCAAGCTATGAGTAATGAACATCGACCAACTTTTGCTCCTTCTGCTCCCAGGGCTCCACTGCTGCCTTCCCTTTTGTGTGGCCACGGTTCAACCTTAAATGCCCCTTTCACGCAGCATGAACTTCATTTTCCCAAAAATAACTTTGTATTGATGGGGAGAAAAAAGGCACGTTGTTTGGCAAGGAAGGACAGACAATTGGGACAAAATGAAGAGGTTTCTGTTTTCATTATGAGCATATCGCTCCTTTATTCTCAGTTGTTTATACATTCCCAGCACAATGATGCCTCTTTGCAGTAATATGCTTTCCCTTTTACACTAGGAGCATTCTCATGCCCTCACATCATGACCATGGCAATAAAATACTGAATGTGGGTATAATGTCGATTTGCATTCGGCGAAAACGCTCCAGGTACACATATACAGACAAAAAAAATATTCGGCTAATGCGCATTTATCATTTGCATGAGGAAAACCAGAGTATACCTGTGAAAGGAAAAAACGAGAAGCAGATGATAATAATGATGAAAGCAGGCGCAGCACTAGCCCTAAACTATAAAGTGCAGCGCCCATGCATTTTTTAGATATGTGCATGGCGGCCATGTTGATAGATAAAAAAAATAATAAAATAACACGAAACCGGGTGCAGCGCTCGGTGCTGTTGTGATAAAATCCTGCAAGCACAAAACAGAATAAATAGTCCCAAACGAAAGACCTAGACACTGCACTGCGTAACAAAACCGTAGTTGGTCGGTGCTGCTTCCGATACAATGGAAGTGATGTATCGGAACAGCCAACCTATTCAGAGCCAAGAAAGAAGAGCATCGGAGGAGTTAGCCAACGGCAAGCAGTAGGCGGGATTCCACGCCAATATACTGCTTACTTCAGGTCTTGCAACAACGCATGCGCTGTCTAGCCTCGACCTAACAAAGTATCTGTACGTTGCCGAACATAAGTGGCAGCCCTCGCATATGTCTAACTCGAAGTCATCGGCATGGACTCAGTGCTGCTCCCAAGGCTGTTCCTGCTAGAAGGTTACCTTCGGAAAGTCAAAAATGTAAAGTCCAAATGCAAAAACAATCTACGAAGTAGGACTCAACCCTACCACACCACTGTTCAAAGAGAAGGTACATGGGCGCCATAATGTCAAGTCAGTCTACCTTAAGGACCTTGGTCGTGAAGCCGATTCCCCAGCTGATTCCGATGCGCCCCGAGTTTTCTGGGCTATCGATAATTCCTCAACAAATTGATGCCTTAAAGAAGGCTATGCTGCAGATTTTTGGCACCCTCTCTTTGGCATGCATTCAGACCCCAAGGAACATCAGGAGCCTCCAGTTGGGTTTCTGTCAGCAGATTTGTCTTCAGCAGCAACGGACATTTTGGGAGCCACGTCAGGCCACGTCTAAACTTTATTAAAAACATCAACTCCTTCTCCAAGACCTGCACCGGGCTATCATGAACGACTCTGGTGCCTTTGTGGCCAGCGTCGGGAGAGAATCTGGTGCTATTTCTGATGTCAAACACTGTACTGATTGCAGTTCGATTCAGCCGATGTCACAATTTAAGATTTCAAAAGAGCTCTTCATACAGCTTGACTCTGAACCAGTGTATGTACCAAGGCGGACGCAACAGCAGAGGCTTCATTATCTTTTTTGGCTCTCATTCCGTGCCCCAAGAGGGAGATGATGATGGGGATGTTTTTGATATGCACTTGGTCAAAGCCCTGTTTCTGCTCACAGAAAGATAGGGAGGTGCCCAGGCATCACAGACATGTTCCTGACAATCCTGATTTTTTTATCACTAAACATACTACTCCAGAGGAGAGGCTTCAGTCAGCAAGAAGAATCGTATTTCATTCCCTACAACTCCTCTGGACTGGGTGAATTGGGAGTCTGAGATGAAAGCAGCTCTCCGAAAACATATGTTATCTTCTGCTAGCCATGCATTGATATCAGTCAATGTTGTTTGTTTATAAGGTCGCTACACGCATGTTCTCTGGGACATGGCCATTGGAATCTTACTGGGGGTCCTGGAAAACCTTAGGACCTCTCTTGCTCAGACGAATCATTGCTGACGAGACGCAGGCAAGTATGTGATTCATGCCGTCCTAGATACTTCTGATAACTGACGCTCTTGAAATGATTTCTTGTAACTGATGTCATTTTGTGGAACCTTATGTAAAGCGCTCTGATACCTCCGGGTCTAGCCAGCGCTATATAAAACTCAAAATAATAAAAATAAATAAAATCCTAGTTAGTGATTACAGAGCTTTCCCCAAGCAGAGTACTGTGGTGAACTTGCCACCTTGTGTAATTTGTCAATGTTGTACACAGAGTGAACTGGGCAGGAGCAGTGATGGGAACGAAGAGGTGACTGGGCAGGAGAGTTGACTGGGCAGGAGAGGTGACTGGGCAGGAGAGGTGACTGGGCAGGAGAGGCAACAGGACAGGAGAGGCAACAGGGCAGGAGAGGCGACTGGGCAGGAGAGGCGACTGGGCAGGAGAGGTGACTGGGCAGGAGAGGCGACTCGAGCCTGCACCAGGCGAGGTCACCCCACTTCCGCTGCTCCTGCCCGCTGTGGCCAGTACCCTGCCCTGCTGAGTGCTGCGCCCTGCCTTCTACCACCTCCGTTTTGCCGCGGTTTGCCTGCTGCAGCGTGCCTGTCCTCCCCTCTGTTTTGTTCGCCTGCTGCATTGTACTGGTCACTTTCTCCCCTCGGATTTTCTCCTGTTCCCCCCGTTTGGTTTAACTTGCCTCCACTTGTATTTTCTCCTGCTCTCCCCCCGTTTTTTTTCTTGTCTCCCCTCGTTTTTTCCCACTGGTCTCCCCTTTTTCCTTCTGTACCCCTTCTGCTGCCCCCCCACCTGTGCGCTCCCTCGAGCCGCCGGACGACCCAGCCGCCGCTGAGCCGCCCTCGGCCCTTCCCGCCACTGCCCACCGGCGTCTCCGCCCCCCTACTGGCCATTGGCCGCCCTGCTCCCGCCACCCAGCTGACCCGCCCTCCCGGCTCCTCACTTATCACGCCCCCAGAGCGACCGCGCAGCGGACGCGCGCAGCGGGAGCACCGATTGAGCGCCAAAGGTGCGCCAAAGGTAAGCCCGTCTGCGCCCGTCCCCGCCAGGACCGCGCCCAGCGCCAGGACCCCTGGCCCCCACCGATGGAAGCCGAACCGACGGACCTACGATGCCACCGAACTCAACGCACTCAACACCGGCCGAACCCCGGGCTGCTACCGAGCCACACCGAGACGCACCCACGGACCCTTCAGCTGCCACTCCTGCAAGTTCACCTGCAACCGGACCCACGCTACACCAGCACCCACCAAGCCGAACTCCAGCACCACCCACCTGAAGTGCATCCTGCTCAACACCCGCTCCGTCCACAGACACGCCGTCGAGCTCTGGAACCTGCTCGACACCACAGCCCCAGACGTCGCCTTCCTCACGGAAACCTGGATGAACGCCTCCTCAGCGCCCGACATCGCTATCGCCATCCCGGACGGCTACAAGATCATCCGGAGGGACCGCGTCAACCAGACAGGAGGAGGCATCGCCATCATCCACAGGAGCACCATCCGCATCACGACCGACACCGATGATACCCTCGCACCCACCGAACACCTGCACTTCCAAATCCACGTCAACCCCAAGACCACCCTCAGAGGCACCCTCATCTACAGACCCCCGGGACCACGCACACAATTCAGCGAAGACATCGCCGACTTCATCAGCCCACACGCCCTCCCCTCCGCCGACTACATCCTCCTCGGGGATCTCAACTTCCACCTGGAGAACAACAACGACCGCAACACCACCACCCTGCTGGACAACCTCGCCAACCTCGGACTCAAGCAGCTAGTCAACACCCCCACCCACTACGCCGGACACACACTCGACCCGGTCTTCTCTTCCAGCAAAGACATCTTCTTCAGCCACGCCACAGGACTCCACTGGACGGACCACAGCTGCGTCCACTTCAGCTTCAGAAGGACCACGTTCCACCATCACCAGCAACAGGTTCCCCGCCGAAGCTGGAACAAGATCACAGCCGACCAGCTCGCGACTTCCCTGAGCAAGAACCCTCCCATCAGCACACAAACCCCAGCCAAGCGGCCACCAACCTCACAAAATGGATCAGCGACTGCGCAGACGACCTCGCCCCTCTGAAGACCCCACCCAGCAGACCCGGCAGCAAGAAAGCCCCATGGTTTAACGACGAACTCAAGAGCTCCAAGAAGAACTGCAGAGCACTCGAGAAAACCTGGCGCAGAAACCCAACACCAGACAACATGACTACCCTCAAGCTCGCCACCCGAAAACACCACCAACTGATCCACGCCACCAAGAAAACCGCATTCAAGGAACGACTGGACAACAACGCACACAACAGCAAGGAACTCTTCAACATCGTGAAAGAGCTCTCCAACCCCAACGCCGGAAACAACTACATCACCCCTTCGCAAGACCTCTGCAACTCCCTCGCCTCCTACTTCCACAACAAGATCGCGGACATACACAACAGCTTCAGCACTCAACCGACACACGCCACGACCGAACCACCGCCCCCCACAACCACCCTCCATGCCTGGACCCCGATCAGCACCGAAGACACCGTCCACACGATGAACTCCATCCACTCCGGATCTCCGACAGACCCCTGCCCTCACCACGTCTTCAACAAGGCCGACGCTGTCATCGCACCCCACCTGCGGGACATCATCAACACCTCCTTCGACACCGCGACCTTCCCGGAGAGCTGGAAGCACGCCGAACTCAGCGCTCTACTTAAGAAACCATCAGCCGACCCTACCGACCTCAAGAACTATCGCCCCATCTCGCTGCTCCCGTTTCCAGCAAAAGTCATCGAGAAGACCGTCAACAAGCAACTGGCCGCCTTCCTCGAGACGAACGGTTCCCTCGACCTCTCACAGTCTGGCTTCCGGGCCAACCACAGCACCGAGACCGCCCTGATCGCAGCTACCGATGACATCCGAGCCCTGCTCGACAACGGAGGAACAGCGGCCCTCATCCTCCTGGACCTCTCCGCGGCCTTCGACACTGTCTGCCACCGTACCCTAGTACAGCGCCTCAGCAACGTCGGAATCCAGGAGAAGGCACTGGAGTGGATCATCTCCTTCCTCGCCGGAAGGACACAGAGAGTCCGCCTCCCCCCGTTCAGATCGGAGGCCACCGAAGTCATCTGCGGCGTTCCTCAAGGCTCCTCGCTCAGCCCAACACTCTTCAACGTCTACATGAGCCCCCTCGCAGCCATCGCACGCCAGCACAACCTCAACATCATCTCCTACGCCGACGACACCCAGCTGATCCTCTCCCTCACCAACGACCCCGCCACCGCCAGAACCAACCTGCACGAAGGGATGACAGACGTAGCCAAATGGATGTCGAACAGCCGCCTGAAACTGAACTTGGACAAGACGGAAGTCATCATCCTGGGATCATCACCCGCCGCCTGGGACGACTCCTGGTGGCCCCCCGCCCTGGGCAGCACACCCAAACCCACAGACCACTCACGCAACCTGGGCTTCATCCTGGACTCCTCCCTCTCCATGACCAGACAAGTCAACGCCGTCTCCTCGTCGTGCTTCAACATCCTGCGCATGCTACGTAAGATCTTCTGATGGATCCCCATCGAGACCAGGAAGACGGTCACCCAGGCCCTCGTCACCAGCCGTCTGGACTACGGCAACTCCCTCTACGCCGGAACCACCGCCAAGCTCCAGAAGAAACTCCAGCGGATCCAGAACACCTCAGCACGACTCATCCTGGACATCCCCCGCCGCAGCCACATCTCCGGACACCTGAGAGACCTACACTGGCTCCCGGTCAACAAAAGAATCACCTTCTGGCTCCTCACCCACGCACACAAAGCCCTACACAACCAAGGCCCAGGATACCTCAACAGCCGCCTCAACTTCTACGCTCCCAAACGCCAGCTTCGATCGACCAGCCACGCCCTCGCCGCCGTCCCCCGCATCCGAAGAGCCACCACAGGAGGAAGGTCCTTCTCCTACCTGGCCGCCAAGACTTGGAACTCCCTTCCGACCCACCTCCGCCTGACCCAGGACCACCTCACCTTCAGGAAGCAGCTCAAGACCTGGCTGTTCGAGCAGTAGCGGACCCCCTCTCCCCAGCGCCTTGAGACCCTCCGGGTGAGTAGTGCGCTATATAAATGCTTTGATTGATTGATTGATTGACTGGGCAGGAGAGGCAACTGGGCAGGAGAGGCGACTGGGCAGGAGAGGCGACTGGGCAAGAGAGGCGACCGGGCAAGAGAGGTGACCGGGCAGGAGAGGTGACCGGGCAGGAGAGGTGACCGGGCAAGAGAGGTGACCGGGCAGGAGAGGTGACCGGGCAGGAGAGGTGACCGGGCAGGAGAAGTGACCGGGCAGGAGAAGTGACAGAAGAGACGAGAGGAAAGGAAAGGTGAACGGGCAGGAGCAGTGAACGGGCAGGAGCAGTGACGGGGCAGGAGAAATGACAGGGAAGGAGCGGTGACAGGGTAGGAGAAGTGACCGGGCAGGAGAAAGTGACAGGGCAGGAGAAGTGACTTGTACTTATGTTCCTTGCCTATTTATTTATATACTATTGCATGACATCTACTGATGTGTCTGCAAAGCATACCTGTTGCCCCAAATTTTTGTCCTGAATTTTGACCCCTTGCCCTGAACTCTTACACTCACCATCCTGAATTTGCACCCATGCCAGTTGGCCACCCTAGTCTGGAGTGCCCACAACCTCCTCCCCCTTCCCTGCTATCTACAGGCACACAAACTAGTTTATTTTAACAAACTGACTACACTGAACTGAGTACATGTGCGCCCTAAACTGGAAACACATTGAATAACACAAGAGACTTGGGATTAGACAGTGCTGTCAAATCTGTGACTATTAGAAAGGCCCTGAAGAGGCCGAATACATTCTAAAGAGATGGCTGATCCTCTGCCTTGACAAAGCACAGTCTGGGTCACGCTGCTTCCAATCCACTTATGGCAAGTGTGTCTCTGAACCAGCAAGAGGAGAGCTTAGCCTCTGGCACAACACAGGAACCTGTGCCTCAGCAAGGGTTCGGCTGGATTTTCCCCGGCCTGGACCCAAACCCCTCTCTGCACAATACAGCTTCTCTTCAACTCAAAGTCGCAGGAGTGCAGATCCGATGACTGCATTCTGCCTTTACTTCTGATCTGTTCGGCATGGCCCTAAAACATTTACAAAATTGGCTAGAAGTTAAAAAAACATTATATTGCTTGTTAGAAAGATTATGTTAAAGGTGCAAACTTTAAAACATCTGCCAAAAGATTATGCATAGTTAAGCACAGGCAGGAATTGTACAGGAAGATCAAAAGGGTAAGTGGTCCTGTGTGAGGGTCCTTAGTAATCACATTAATGTGCTTACCTCAGAGGTCTACCCAGAGGCCTTCTTTTGTGTACCAAACATGCTCATGTGTGTCATTCAGGCAGGAACCCAATTCAAAGGATATTCAGGAAGAATCTGTGACTTACACTAACAGTGATCCATGACGTTTATATCTAATAAGTATACATATCTGCAGTATTGCATTGAAAAAGGTAACTATGCCGGACTGGCCGTTCCAGGCATCACACATTTCCCAGGGCTACTGGAAGGGTAGGGGCCAGTTTAGTTTGCGGGGACCGGTTTTGTACAAGTGCAGGAGTTTTAAAAACAAAGCAAAGTTCTTTGTATATTCAGCAGGTTTTGGTCAACAATACAAGTGCCAAGATAACTTTGGTGATCAATGTACCTGCTTGAGAGAGATGGGAGTGTGTTTTGTCTAGTGGCTGTTTTACTCATCTAAGGTAGCACAGAGGGGTAATATGCCTGCTGCAAAGAACGTGTACCATGCATATAAAGAGCAATATTTTATGTGCATAGTTCAGTGGGTACTCCTTTGTGTTCACTTCTCGAATGAAAGGACACTTGAAAACATATGACCTGGCAGTTTGGGCTGGACTGTGCCCATTGGGTGCAGGATCAAGACTGATTTGCATATGGCTGGGTCCAAACTGGAATGGTATGGTGAGCAAAAAACAATGGATTTAGACCCAGATCTCTGTACTGGGTGAATGTATGACATTGTTCTGCATTCTGTCTATCAGTTGTTCTTTTTGCTTTTGTCACCCCAAGTGGGACGGGTATGCCCAGACTTGGGTCTCGTGCTCTCCATGCCACTGGAATCAAGCTATCCTGGCTGATGAGGGCTGAAAGCCCGAAACCGGTCCTAAGATGCTTGTTTGCAGTCCAGGGAGGACCTGGCCTGGCAGTTTGGGCTGGACTGCTCCCATTGGGCGCAGGATCAAGACTGATTTGCATATGTTGCACGCTTTACGTAAACCTGCATTCTCTATGAGTGTTTGCTTTTTCCTGAATTAAACCTAAAATCAACATGTTTATAATAATAATAATAATAATAATAATAAAACATTTTATAAAGCGCATGGCTGCACAACTGTGTATCCCCGCGCTAATTGCTGACAAAAACTCCTTACAGCTCACCGAGACAGAGAAACAGACAAATGTTAATGGGGAAAGAGATGAGTTTTTAGTTTAGCTCTAAATAGGATTTCTGATGGTTCCATTCTCAGATGGACTGGGAGGGCATTCCAATGTTTATCCATTGTTTGAATTAAATAATGTTATAAGCTGTAACTGGTCAGTGAAATGCTAAACGTACAAAAAATTGGAATGTTTTGCTATTTCTAGCCACACCCCTGACTCCGCCCACTGATCCAATCTTCGGTTATTCCCACCCCCTGATTCTCCACCCACAGTTCCCCTACTTTTTTTTCCTCACTTCGACCACTGCCTATACTGCAGAGTTCTTCAAACTGTGGGGGCGCGACACCATCCTAGGGGGGGGCGTGCACTCACTCCAATTTTATTTTTGTTCCCTGCGTCTTAGAGAACTCTGGTATGGCTGGAGGGAGGAAGGAGGTGGGAGGGGAAATCGAGGGGGCATGAAGTGCCCATGCTTTGTTATGTTAACCGTCCCAGGAGGGGGTTAATTCACAGAGCTGAAATGCTTCAGCTGCAGTGAGTCTCCTCTGCTAAAACCGAAGGTACACAAACAACAAGGCCTGTTCCTCATTCGATATTATAGTAGAGGAGAGACATCCGGCCTCTCACTGCAGCTTAAGCATTTCAGCTCTATCAATTTCAGCTCTATGAATGACCTCCCGAACCAGGCTATCAAGATGTACGTAGTATGTTCTTAAATCTGCCCCACCACTTCCAGCCATTTGGTTCATGGGTAACAGATGAGGAAAATATGGTGTGCAAACTCTTTAAATGAATGCGCAAAAATGATTGTGGGCTCCTGTCCAAAGCGCCCCAGTGGCACTCAGGTGGCCACCTGTGTCACTCCAGTTCCATCAAACACTAGGGAGTGGTCCGTGTTCAAAAAGAAAGGACTTTTAGAGTCCTTGCTTTATTAAAGGCAACTTTATATTCCTACAGGCCTAATGCTTAATAGTCCAGCAGTCCTTCAAATAGAAGAGATGTATGGTAAGGCTCGGAGGGTACGCTGGAAGTTAACGGGGAAATGGCTTCATTCCCGTCTGATAACTCGTGAGGTATTTAACTGTGGCAGACGTTGAGATGTTAGCAAGTTTGCGGGTGTGGTAGTATGTAGGCAGACTCGCCCATCCACCTTAAAATCACGAACACAGAACATTGAGTTATTTATGTAACATCGATTAACTCCAGACTTGCATGGCACCCTCTTTATGGGCCTTGAAATATTGTGAAATGTAGGTAGTTGTGTATGTATATATGAATATATATATAAAATGTTCACATACTCGCAATATCTCTGCTAGTTCTTAACCCAGTGAGCTGTCTAACCAGATAGACTGGTATTGGCCACCAGATAAGTTAAATTGCAACACTCCCCAGGTTTCACTTTTGTTTTGAGCAGAGGAGGTATACCTGAGGTGTAATGGGCAAGGCAGAAGGTTACGTCTGCCCATAGGCATGCCCTTTAGGAGATGCTTTAACGTCTACATTAAATTGCAAAGTACCTTTAAACCTGCCCTGTACCAGTCTGGGTGCCTGGCGGAGGCTTTGCTCAGTAGGTAACCCGTATGGTTTTCTATTTGTTGCTATTTGCTGATGTTAAACTATGAAAGTTAGTTTACCTAACTTTTTTGAGTGTTTCCTCGTACTTTTGTGTCTGGGTGGTTTTCTGTTACTTTCTCTATACAGTTTGCCATTATGCTGCATGTGGATTAGGGCAAACCTAGGTAATCGGAACAGGATTTGGAGAGGGAGACGCTTTCCCCTAGGCTTCAAGTTAGTCATGCAGCATGTGGGTGCTTCCGGTTTCTAGCCTTATGTAGAGCCCTTAATGGCTGTGGCCCGTTTTCTTGCAGCCGGTTTGTACTTCTGGGTGAATGGGTAGTGTGGCACGAGAGACCCAGGGCCCACCAAGAGAGCTAATTGTGCCGACCGAGATCCTGACCTTTGCAGATTTGTGCATTATGGGACATTTTCCTCATGAACAAGTTCCTACCTTAAAAGGGTCTCGGATCCTCTGCTCTAATGCTATGGACCTACACCCTAAGTCCTGCGTTTGGTGTTATTCTGCTTTACTAGTCACTTGCTCCCCTCCCAGCTCGCTATGTTCCAGTTTTTATCTTACCGTTATTGTCCCTTTCGATTGTAACCTTTTGTTTGATATGCATTTGTGATTTATTTAGTTTGGTACCCCCTCTGACTATTGTACTGCTACTATTACCTTCCTTTCCCTCAAATTGTAAAGCACTCTGATATCCTTCGGGATCATGTTCGCGCTATATAAAACTATATAAATAAAATAAAAAACATAATAACCCCCTCCTGCGTAGCTGCCAGGGTTTCAGATTGCTATGTGTGACATTTTCGTAATTTCAGGGTAATTATTAGTGACATTTCAACACGTATGAGTGACACTTTCTCGCGAACAAAATCAAGCCATGAAGACGAGGGAAACATATTAAATTAAATTTGTGCAAAAAGAAAATCTTAAAACTGATGCCAAGTACCAGAAATGCATTATGCCCCAGGCTGAGGCGCAGAGAAGTCTTAGGCATGCAGCTTGGGCACTGTAGTGTTTATAATTTTATAAACACGTCTCTCTCAACACTTAATACAGTTGTTTCCAAGTGCTTCAAGGAATTGCCCGTTCAACCTGAGCCTGTCCAGCATGAATTAATTAATGTACAGAATAAACTCCTGCATTCTCCATTAAATTGTATAGTTTTGATGCTCTTCAAATCAGTTTAGTTAGCATTCATGTACCACACGCATACGTCCAGCTACCAGCCGCCTCACAAACATAGGCACCACCTTCAAGAGACACCCACCAGCCTCTCGTGAGCGATGGATTTAATTGCCTATCATCGCCAGAGTAAAAAGATATTTGGAGCTGTTGGCAGGCCCAAGGTGAAATGAAAAGTAATGGTGGCAGGCTGCAGCACGCAACCCAGGCTTTTGGGCAAGGCAGCCTAAGGCCCTGTGAGGCACACACTTGGTCACAGCCGGCACGTCCGGCATCCTCGGGCCAGTGGGTAATTATGTGGAAGATGAAGATCATATATAGTGGCATTAGTAAAACAGTTTCAAGTGAGCATTTAGGCCAGCATAGAGAAATCACCTTAAACCAGCCGGCCTGAGAAAGGTGTCGTGCCGTGCGTGTTTTGTGTGTGTGTCACTGCTGGCCGCTATGTACAAATCTGTTTGGGCTGCAAGTGTGGGTGTGACTCGTGTGTGTGTGGAACTTGGAATAGGTCAGAAGGCAAGCCGGGAGCACAGATCAATTGAAACTTTATGACCAGCAAGTACTCTTATTTTACGCCCCTATCTAACTCCAGCGTTAGGCACACGCTTACTTGAAATGAAATTGCAGCTTCAGAGCTGCTGCATTTCACGCGACACCTTCTACCTGGCTCCCCTCTCTTTGTTGTGACCGCCCACCTGCATCAGACTCTCTCGGGCCGGCTCAGCTGCTCAGTGAGGAGTCTGAATGCTACACCACCCTAGAGGTGGCTTAGCGAGGCGCAACGAGGAGAAA
This sequence comes from Lissotriton helveticus, assembly GCF_964261635.1. Classification (NCBI taxonomy): domain Eukaryota; kingdom Metazoa; phylum Chordata; class Amphibia; order Caudata; family Salamandridae; genus Lissotriton; species Lissotriton helveticus. Next base: position 484,801,921 of record NC_136060.1, read on the forward strand.
TGTTTTAATTTCTCCTCGTTTTTCCCTCTTTAAATGCGTGCTGCATTCTACAGCACGCATTGAAAGAGGGAAATGCCTGTAGTGATTGTTTATGTGCAGGAAGGGGCACCTTCCTGCACAAAAACAATCTCCCCATGACGCAGGCATCCTTGCACCATGGTGCAAGGATGCCTACGCCAGCGCATGGCTGCAGTTTGTGCGACAGCGCAGGGGGAAGCACAGATATGCATCATATTCCTGTAAATATGTTGCATCCCTGTGCTTCGGAAGTGTCGCAGCTAAAGGGCTTGTGCTGCCACGCTGCGGCACTTCCTTGTAGATCTGCCCCTGGATGTGGGAGGGAGTAGGCAGTAGCAAAAATCTATCCACAGATTGACTGTCTGTGGCCAAAAACAGGCACACCCGTCACATTTATGTTGGTGGTTTTATCAATCAATGTCATGTGTAAAACAAAGCATCCTAGTAAAAACAATTTGTGCACATTTTATCTAGGAAAATGGTTGTTTGAGCTGTGTAATAACCTGTCATTTCAGCACACCCACACAAACCTGCACTTTACTAAACGCTCTTATTGTGTTGAACATTATTTGCTGGATATGGCCGGGGATATGTGCGCGGCGGTCAATTATGTAGTGTCCAGATTCCAGAAATTTCTGTTAGGTGGTGGGGGGGCCGAACAGCTAAAAAAATTGAGCTGGGGGGGCTCAACCTACAAACGTTTGAAGACCTCTGCTATACGGTGTTTTAACCAGCACCAGCACAGAATGTTAAAGGAGAGTCGAGAGGAGTGGGGGGGGGGGTTGGTTGAGGTATGACACCAGAAAAGGAGAACCGGATCTATTGGTAAGGCAAACAAGATGGTGTGAAAGTTAAAATTAGGAAATGATTCTTTCAAGCAGTAGAAAAGGTCTGAAGGGCATGTGGTTAGGCTGATTGTTACTAGTCGCGTTGGTGTGTGACTAGCTCCGGTATAAACTGGAGGGAGGAAGGGCTGGGGCGAGGAGGCAAAGTGAGCGTGCAAAGGTCAACTAAAGTTTGTGGCTCAAGGTCCCCCAAATTACATTAAAAGGAATAGAGAGGCCATAGGTGTAAATTATATCGGCAAAGGGGAGTGTGTAGGGGAGTATATACGGACGGTGAGAGCACAGAAGCAGCAGAGGGTGAAGGGGATAAATATAAATAGTAGCAGGGAGGGGAAGGGAGAAAAGAGCACTGAGACCTAGAAATATTGTGTGGCTAGTACCAGCATATAATGTAGAGCAGAAGGGTCCGGCAGGGCAGGGAGAAAGCAAGCAGGAGGCAAATATTCATACCTCTGGTAAGGCGGCCGCAAATGAGTTTCTGGGGCAAAAGGAAAGTGCTAAAAGGCATGGGTGTGTGCTGTCAAAAGTGTGCGTAAGGAAATAATGTATTAAGGAAGGGCAGTATTTAAGGTGCAGTACTTTGTGAGCAAATTGGAATTACGGTACTTTGGGGGGTAATGGCCTGTTTGTGAAAAATTGGGTAGCGGCGGCTACATGGTACATGCCCGCTTGTACAGGGACCAAGCGTGTGGTTTAAACATTATTGTCAGGGCACAAGTCCTATAAAAATAAGTGGGGGACTGACAATATGCAAATTACCTCATGACATCACATGCAAAACGTGTCCCGGTGTCTGAAAATTACACCGGGATACGTTCAGCTTACTTCTGTGGGGCCCCGCTTCTTGGCAGAGGGGGGCGGCGTCCACCCTGTGAAAAGAGTGGGGGGACGCCGTCCACCCGTGTGTACCCCCGACTCGACCCTTGGTTATTGTATTGTTGAGGTACAAGCTTTTAAGTTGTATAGCGGACGTTTATGGGTATGCGGGCTCTAACCACCAGCAACATATAATAGGAGGAGGAGAAGCGTGACGCGGAGGGGGAAGGAGTGAGGGGAGGAAGTGAGACTGTGTATGTACACTATATTTAACGTGTAAGGTTGGCAAAGTGCTTTTATGGCATGTGTGTGACCTGTGCAAAGTATGGAGGGCAACATCTTTTAATTAGAGCAAAATCAAAGGTGTGAAGGACTGGACTTTTAACAGAACCAGCGGTGCCAGGGAACAACACCTATAACCTTCATGGGATACCTGTTTCGGCGCACAATGACAGAGACACGGGACACTTCCTTCGGCGTCAAAGATCAGCGTTTATTTACTGCAGGGAAACAAGAGTCATTAGAAGTACATCGGCATGTAGGTTCTGCGAGTCTGCTTCCAATTGCATATGTGGGTCGCTCTCTTTTATACAAAATGTTGCCATTGCACAACATGCGAACAAAAGGTTACAATCCAGTTCCCACAGTAAACTTAAAAAGGGTCGCTTTCATGTTTTCAGAATCCCGGAACATAATTACAATAGCGATGCCGGTTCCCAACTGTAAAAGTACATCTTCCCACCATTAGGCACACCCATTAGAGTTGTAAATGACCAAGAAGAAGAAACAAGAGCAGCTGCAAGGAAGTCAGACACGTGTAGAGAAAAGAGTGTGGGGGCAATATCGGAAACGTGATCGTAGGATCAAAGAGCTGAATCCTATCTCCTGCAAGGCTGTCACAATAGACCGGCATGGCCAGATTACCCTCAAGCTGAGCCATCTGCCTTCGCTGTGTCATTCCTTCGGCCATAAAGACGTATGAAAGGAATATGCGTCTTCCACAAGGCTTGGGAACTAGAAGGTCAGGAGGCGAACAGTTGCCTGCTCGCTGACTACGTGAGGGCAAGAAACAAAATGGATGCCGTATCTAAAATGGAACCCGAGGGTTCAGATGAAGAACCAAGTAAATTAGGCGAACCCTTCCAGGTAGTGCAGCGAAAATACGTACACTTACTGAACTCGCCATTTACGGCACGTGGATACCAAACTTGTCCATATTCGGTAATGCCAAAACGTCGTAATAATTTTTACGGAACCACAGACGCTCCTTTTGCCCTCATGTAGGCAAGCACTAGTCGGAATCATAATCGATCTCGATATTCATCAGATCATTTAGATGTTGCTGATACATTATTCTATCCATCAATGCCTCTCTGGTAACAGGTGGCCTTCTTATACACGTTGTAGCGCAAAGGCCACATAAGGCAGGACCACACTGTACACACAGACAACACGTGAACAGAAATGTCACAACAACTCCTATGATCATCAGAATCTTCCAACCCCAAGTCGACATCAGGCCCCAAAACCATCCTAGAAGTGTCCAATTTCCCTCGTCCACGTGTATGGACTCTGAGATTTTGTGCAACTTAGAGATGGCTTGATAAACCGTTGGAGCGTTATCAGGTATGAATATGCAGCAGCTCGAATGGATGACCTTACATACACCACCTCTATCAGCTAGAACAACGTCTAGAACCATACGGTTCTGTAACGTCATCAGTCTATCCGCCTGAAGCTCGGCTGTCAAATTACCAAGGGCACTTGCAGTTATGTTGGCAGTTGATTCTACTACACGAGTTAACTGCCTCAGGTTCCTGCTATTGACCATAGGGCCCCAAAACGGTAGGAAACCCTTAAAGAAGTCTCCTGCTTCTTGACCGGCAGTATCTTCTTTGTTAACCACACCTCTCACGACTCTAGTTCTGTGGTAATCTGAGGCAACAGTGAAAGTTGGAGGCAAAAGATTTGCAATATAGCAGGTACCCGAGAAGTCATGGGGTAACCACGTATAGGCTCGATCATAACATACAAAATAGGTACCCTTGGCAGTTAGGAAGACAGGGGAAGAGAGCGTTGGTAAGACATATGTCTCAGTACACGCACTCTCCCCAAACTGAGCTCTCGGATTTCGACCAAGACCTTTCAGACAGAAGTTACCAAGGTGAGGTACAATCCATATCGGTGATGAGCTTTTAAGCTGCCTATCACCCACTGATAAGCTATACTCAGCCTCACTTAGTTCCTTATATGCTCGCACCTCCTCCTCTGGGATAAGCGATGCGTCAAAAATATCTCTAAGTCGGCAATAGCTCTCGCCAGAGTCTTGTGGTACGGGCCAGGACCAGAGTTTGCTGAGCGTGGTTCTCGATGGGGGTAGGAATCTAGTGCGCTACGGAACATAGTTTGCAATGCTCGAGCTGACCCTTGGGAACTATAAGGCAGCACCAAATACGGAATACCCTTATCCATGGTATGTGGCATTAACCCACACACCCAACAATTGGTAGTGTTTACCACTAACTGATGCTGATGCAAAAGTTGAATAAAGGAGTTGTTTCTAAATTCCGCACGTCTGGCTTGTTCGTGTTGAGGCAGAAAATGAAAGGAATGCGGAGAAACAGTTGAAACGAAATTTAGATCATGAGATGGAAGAGTAGATATAGTAGAAAGCAGTAAGAATTGGGACCCAAAATATACTCCCCCCACCAGCAACATAGATACAGTCAGGAACAGCATGAAAATCTATAATAAAAAACATTTCGTACGAAACACCTTATCTAATGCAGATCTTTGCACCGACATTTTCTCTCTTTTCGACAGCTCAAACAATGATGATTCCATCCCCTAACGACCGTCCGCGACGTTCTTGACGCACTTCGTTTTGAGTAGCGATTACCGATTCCCAGGAGTTCCCAGAAATCGATAAAAGAAACCGACCTAGTGTCGATAGCTGCTAAACAGAAGGAAGTACCCGCACGGCCCTACGGCCAACCTGGATGGTAGGTTTTAGCTAAATCAATTATTCAATTTATTATAATGTTCTTGGCTGTATGAAAAGGAAAAAAAGATACACAATATACAATGTCCAATATGTTCAGGGCAAGTGTGGAACCTAAAAACAAAAATCTTATTAATAATCTCTTGTACGTGGACGAAGAAAGTATCGGCTGCTCCCAGGGCGAGTCTGATCTTCAAATAGGGGATTGGACAGCAAATGAGTGTCCGATTGTTCAGGCAATTGTTCAGCACTCGGATTTTCCAGGGTTGACGGAAAGGAAACTGTTTGAGGGCGATCAACAAGGGTGTCAGATATGGGTTGAGCTTCGCTAAATGGGACAAAACGTTGTGGAACGTCGGTTTCAGATGAAGTAAAACCTCCTCTCATCCAGGTGTCCGACGGCAAAGGAAACGGGATCTTCTTGGTGTGGGTAGCGTGTACCCAATGCTTCCGCCCCTCCAGTCGAACTGCTGTCCTCGTTGCCAGTAGCACCTGGTATGGTCCCACGAATCTCGGCTCAAGGTTCCGTTTTCGTCCGAAGTTACGAACGAGGGTCCAGTCCCCTGGTTGAAGCCGATGACCAGGACCCTCTGTCTGTGACGGCAGAGCCTCAAAGACCTGTTGATGAATCAAACTCAATTTAGCAGTCAGATCATGAAGATAATCAATCAACATTGGGTATTCGATTCTATCAAACTCTTTAGGCCTTGGGACTCCCCATATATTAGCAGGACGGCCAAACACAATCTCGTAGGGGCTAAGCCCTACTCGTGAATGTACAGTTGCCCTGGTCGATAGGAGAGCTAGAGGCAAAGCGTCGGGCCATGATAAACCAGTCGTTGCCTGAATTTTGGCCAATTTTAGTTTTAGGGTGCCATTATATCCTTCCACCAAACCCGCTGATTGTGGATGATTTGCACTATGAAATTTTTGTACTATACCTAAACCATGACACACACTCTTCATCACACTTCCCACAAACTCACTTCCGTTGTCCGACCATACCACCCGAGGCATTCCATATCGAGAAAAATACTCTTTGAGCAAAATTTTTGCTGTGGACAAGGCAGTATTATCTTTAAGGGGGTAAGCTTCAATCCATCTGGAGAATGCACATACCACAACTAACACATACTTCAAGTTGTTACATCTCTCCATGTGGATGAAGTCCAACTGGATAACTTCGAAAGGGCATGTAGGAGGAGCAAAATGGCCAGGTGGAGTGGGAGTGCCCTTACCGGGATTGTGCATCAAACACACCATACAATTCTTAACCACTCTCTCTGCACACTTAGTAATCCCATCATTCTTCCACACATGAGACAACAACTTGCATATGCCTTTCGTGCTGATGTGTGCTGTACCATGAGCCATTGTAACGACAGCGAGCACATATGCATCCGGTAACATCCATCTCTGTTTCTCTAACAAATCAACCCAACATCCGTTCTCATCCAATCTTCCCGTGCTCTCTTTCCATTTAGTCTTTTCCATCTCAGTGGCCTCATTCTGTATTCCTTTCACACTTCCAATTGTGTCTTCGTACATACTAGTCTCAGTTGGCCATCTCACTGAACTTGTAACATACATTCGATTCGTCAAATCTTTAGCTGTCTCTTTAGCCGTCTCATCCGCAAACGCATTACCACGACCCACATCATCCGTCACTTTCCGATGCGCACTACATTTGATTACGGCCACCTGTTTAGGCAATGTGAGTGCATCTAAAAGGTCATTCACAAGCTGACCATGCTGAATCTTCGTGCCGTGCGACGTAAGGAATCCTCTTTCTCTCCACAATCGCCCAAAACTATGGGCCACACCAAAAGCATACTGGCTATCTGTAAACACATTCGCCCGTTTATCTTTAGACAACACACACGCTCTTGTCAAGGCGATCAGCTCAGCAGCCTGAGCCGAATTCTGACTCAATCTTGCGCTTTCTACAATCGTACTCAATGTTACTGCAGCATACGCAGTCGTCACATCACCATTCGGCAACTTAAAACAGGAACCATCCACGTACAAAGTACCATCGGGATCTACCAATGGAGTATCTTTTAGGTCAATACGACCCTTTGTTTCCTCCTCAGTTTTTAGATAACAGTCATGTAGTGCTTCACCACTTGACTCTGTGTCGATCGGCAGCAAGGTTGCTGGATTCAACACATTACATCGTTTTATCCGTATATGACTGGCCAGTAACGCCAACTCATATCCAGACAATCTTGCGCTCGTCAGATGTTGAGTCTTCGTTCGGTTCAAAAGAGTGTCAACTGCATGCGGGACCATCACCGTAAGCATATTATCCATGACCAGACCTGCGGACTGTCGAATGGACGCCGCAGCTGCCGCTGTTGCTCTTAAACAACTCGGCAAGGCTCTAGCCACTGGGTCTAAAGTCGAAGAAAAATAGGCGCATGGACGTTGTTTGCCGCCAAAAGGTTGTGTCAGAACACTCAACGCACAGCCATTCCTCTCGTGAACGTATAGTGTAAACGGCTTACTGTAATCAGGGGTGCCCAACACAGGAGCCGAACGCAACGCATCACGCAATTCAGAAAAACCTTTCTGACACTCTTCAGTCCAAGGCAAAGGAGATGAAACATCCTTGCACGTAAGGGCTATCAATGGTTTCGCCAATAATGAAAAATTTGGAATCCATTGTCTGCAGTATGACGTAATACCTAAAAAGGCACGTACATCTCTCTGAGTTTTTGGCACAGTCATTCTGGAAATCGCTGCGATTCTCTCTGGGGTCAACCTTCTCCCCTCTTTTGACAATAAGTGACCTAAGTAGGTTACTTCTTGACAACAATATTGCAGCTTAGAAGGTGACACCTTGTGATGTAAGTCATGTAGATAGTGCAATAATGATACTGTAGCTGTTTTGCAAATAGCCTCTGAATCAGCTGCTACTAACAGGTCGTCAACGTATTGAATCAAAGCCGCACCCGTCGGAAAAACAAATGCATCGAGTTGGCTCTTAAGTACTTGGCTATAAATCGACGGACTTTCACAATAGCCTTGTGGTGCGCGTTTTAGCCTAAAACTGCGACCTCCTAATGAAAATCCGAATAGGTCTCTGCTTTCCTCAGCAATCGGGATACTAAAGAAAGCATTCTTTAGATCGATCACCGTGAACCAGGAGGCAGAAGCCGGAATCATAGTCAACAAGGCCGTGATATCAGGGACCACGGGAAATTGTGGAGTCACTATTTTATTTACTTCTCTCAAATCTATTACGAAACGATACACAGGAGGTTTGGATGGATCAGTTCGTTTCAAAATAGGCAATACAGGGCTATTACACACGTTTCCACAAGTTTCTTCAACAACACCTTTCTTAATGAGATCATGAACGATTGCCAACAGCGCTCGTTCACCATCAAGGGAGATACGATATTGAGGCAAACGTGGTAATCGCACATTTGGTTTCAATTGAATCACATAAGGTGGAATGTCCAACAGACCCACATCATTGGGACCTGTGGCCCATAGAGACGCAGGAAGGGAACTCAATTCCGGTGGGAATTTATCGATCGTCAAGTACATAGGAGAGATCACTCTCCGACCTAATGTAAGCTCCACTCCTTCGGGAGAGCAATACAAAGTCGCATATAGCCGTTTCAATAAATCCAGACCCAAAAGATTCTCACCACAGCCGGTAGATAGAAACAATGGAGCCTCCAGCTCACGAGGACCAATAGTAAGGGGTAAAGGGCTGGAGACAGGATTGCTAACAGGGGCGCCAGAGAATCCAACGGAAACGTTTGTTAAGCCAGACAAAGGTGCGCCAGGGAGTTTCGAATGCATGATGGAACTTTTCGTCGCACCAGTGTCTAACAGAAAAGGCTCAACTACGCCCGATGTAGCCACTGCAACGTAAGGCCCACTCTGATCAACCGGAACTGATACTACTCCCTCTCTTTGTCGGTGGCTGTCCTAGTAATGATTGTTTGCAACAGTCTCATGTTCTACGTAATAATCGTCCACATTATATTGTGCAGATCGAACTGACCCCGCATTTCGCTGGTCAAAACAATTATTTGTATCTGATTGATTTTGATGGCGATCAATCTGATTTTGGGGTGAACCACGTCCTCTACCTCGTGATGCCTGTTGAGGACCACCACCACGGTTTCCTCGGGTCGACACACCATTTAGACGGTCCCGTAAAGCAGGACAATCATATTTTATGTGTCCCTCTCTTCTACAATATGCGCACTGATTATACCCAAGTGAAGATCTATAGTCAGAGTTGTCAGAACGCGGCTGCATCCTATCGGACTGTGCTCGCGGTCGATACTGCTGTTGTGAATCATTTTGATTTGATCGTGGAGGATACGCTTGCTGCAACAAAACCTTCTTTTTGAGCTCCTTCGTTTTCTTATCTACACGATCACTTTCTTCCTTTTCCCTATTCTCATAGTATTGAGCCGTTGCTAATATCTGTGCAGTGGTTGAGACAGCCCACGCACTTTCAGAATTCTTCAATTTGTTGCATAGTTCAGGCAACAAATTCAACACGAACTTGTCTACAAATAACCGCTGGCCTCCTTCAGCGCCCATGTCCTGACCGCTGTGGTCGACAAACGCTTCCTCAAACCTTGTAAAGAAATCCGAGACACTTTCGTCTTTCTTTTGCTTACAAGCTGATAACTTATCCCAGTTCACCTTCATCGCTGGCATGAAAGTTTTCATGAGCGTAATGATTTTCTGAGGTAAATCTAAGACCAACTGCTCAGGTTTAGCCCCTCCAACTTGTAAACCATCAGCCGCTATAAGTGCAGCCCAATCACCACCTAACTCATTTGGATGATTTGCTTGGCGAATTTTTGCCCAAACCGGTTGCGGTACAATATTACCGAACAGCATGTCGATGTCGGCAAGGTTCATAACAGAAGCGTCCACCAATTGGGATAGCTCCTTATAGTAACCAGCCGGATTCTTACGCGGATCAGGCAAGGATTGCTTTACTTGCAAAACTTCCGATCGTTTCCATGGGAGGTGTATCCACACTCTACGAAAATGCGGTAAAACCGCAGGGTTAGCTTGCGGATCACCAGGCACCCAAAGTGGCGGAACCTCTCGCATAGGATACTGACCAGGAGCCGCTTTCCAATTCTCAGTGGCATCATCAAATGACACTCGAGAATGCACTGTGGATCTGAACGCTAACAAACGTTCCAAGGCACGTCGTACATCACCCCCTACAATCATACCGTTCGAAAAGTGACTCTGGAGTTCAGTTATATCGGGCGGTACGTTATCTAGATCATCGTTATACCATTCTTCCCTCAAAAAGTTACACATTTCTTCGAACACGAATCTCTGCGTAGGCTCATTAAACTGAGAAAACGTGTCGAAGACCACACGTGGAGTGTAGTTAGCAGGGTGTCTTATCCATCTATGTGCCATAGTCACTAACGTCTCTTTCTCCCTTCCACTAGGGATCTGACTCCGTCTCTGAGGAGTTTCGGAAAGATCAGACGGGAATAACTGACCAGAAAGCGGTGAATAAAGAGTAGCAACAGTGTTAGGGATACGATTACGAACAGAAGGAGAAGAAGAAAGAAGAGCAGGAGCAATAACATTAGAAGCGAAGGAAGGCATAGTAGAAACAGATAAGATAGTCGGAGTACCAGGGATAACAGATTGAGGAGGTACAGGTACAGGAGCAGTAGGAACAAGGAGGAGGAACTACTACAGGCGGAACAACAGGAGGAACTACAGGGGCTGTAGCACCCTGTGCATAATGAGGTGGCGATTTCATTAAATACGCTAACAAGGAATCCTCCTTCGAATCTTCTTCTTTCTTATCTAGGCTAGTCGGTATAACCGGATAACATTTATCTACACTCATATGATGTAATCTAGTGGAAACTTCCATTTCTTTTTCTTCTTTTTCTCGTTTACTTTGTTGTACAACTTGCATTATCGGAACAAACCCTTCTCTTCGATCCTTTTTAAGCTGTTTGATTTCCTTCTGCTTGGCCTCTTTACGCCACAGCCGAAAAGAATCAAACATAGCTGGCCTCGCTTTCTTTTGAAATAATTTAGCTTCAAGATTATCTAAAATCTTAAGTTCAAAACTTCCATGTGGTGGCCAACTAAGGACACCGTCTTTTTTCGTGTAACGGACCCAATATTCATTATATATAATAGGACCCACACCATGTCGACTGTAGAGCTCATATATCGGAGTTCCAACTGGAAGTATCGGACACGAGTCCTCCAACCGGGAATCCATTGCGCAACATTTGAAGATACCAAACAAACCACTATGGCTAGGCATCGTGCACACTAACCTAGTATCAAACTGTTAAGGGTTACCGAAGCTAAATCTTCGTGTAAGGCAAAACCCTCGGTTTTTGGCAATTGCAACTGTCAAATAAATACTAAGAACCACAACTAAGAACCACAAATGCAATGGAACCATGCAATACCACAAAGCCTTAAAAGGCTACAACAAAGCTCAATGAGCTAATACCACAAAGCTTTAAAAAGCTACAACAAAGCTTCGAGAAGCTAGAACAACCACTAAGGACTGGGAGCGACCCACAAATACTTAACTCAGAACTTCAATGGCGTCACCAGGAAGGCCCGTCTATCGTCTCGCTTGTACGTAAGGTCTGCGCCGGGCGTCGAAGACAGGTCGACAGTCAGGGCATCGGTCCGTCGCAGCCATCAGGAGGCGGGAATCTTCGCAGGGAAAATCTTCGGGCCACTTATTTCGACAACAGGATCGATGAAGCGGGGTGCACCTTCCCTCGGAGATTTCACACGAAGTTCCTCACGATCGTCAGGCTTTGGACCGGTACCGCTGATGTCGAGCCCCACGTTGGGCGCCAACTGAAGGACTGGACTTTTAACAGAACCAGCGGTGCCAGGGAACAACGCCTATAACCTTCATGGGATACCTGTTTCGGCGCACAATGACAGAGACACGGGACACTTCCTTCGGCGTCAAAGATCAGCGTTTATTTACTGCAGGGAAACAAGAGTCATTAGAAGTACATCGGCATGTAGGTTCTGCGAGTCTGCTTCCAATTGCATATGTGGGTCGCTCTCTTTTATACAAAATGTTGCCATTGCACAACATGCGAACAAAAGGTTACAATCCAGTTCCCACAGTAAACTTAAAAAGGGTCGCTTTCATGTTTTCAGAATCCCGGAACATAATTACAATAGCGATGCCGGTTCCCAACTGTAAAAGTACATCTTCCCACCATTAGGCACACCCATTAGAGTTGTAAATGACCAAGAAGAAGAAACAAGAGCAGCTGCAAGGAAGTCAGACACGTGTAGAGAAAAGAGTGTGGGGGCAATATCGGAAACATGATCGTAGGATCAAAGAGCTGAATCCTATCGCCTGCAAGGCTGTCACAATAGACCGGCATGGCCAGATTACCCTCAAGCTGAGCCATCTGCCTTCGCTGTGTCATTCCTTCGGCCATAAAGACGTATGAAAGGAATATGCGTCTTCCGCAAGGCTTGGGAACTAGAAGGTCAGGAGGCGAACAGTTGCCTGCTCGCTGACTACGTGAGGGCAAGAAACAAAATGGATGCCGTATCTAAAATGGAACCCGAGGGTTCAGATGAAGAACCAAGTAAATTAGGCGAACCCTTCCAGGTAGTGCAGCGAAAATACGTACACGTACTGAACTCGCCATTTACGGCACGTGGATACCAAACTTGTCCATATTCGGTAATGCCAAAACGTCGTAATAATTTTTACGGAACCACAGGTGCAGAAGCCGATTAAATGTGGATAGTGAAACTGTTTGAGATAATGCTTATTTTGAGTCAGCGGTTTAAAACTAGTACAGCGTTTGTTTATACCTATACGACCTTTTGACCAGCAGTAGAAGAAATGTAAAACGAGGGACAACACAGGGGGAGATAAAGCCTCTCGTTCCGACAGCAGGCGGCGCCTACGCCACACAGGCAACTTTATGAATAGAGGCTGCGAGTTATTGTTCCGGCCAGTCCATACTCGCGTGTCCACCCAAAGCACTGTTCAATACACTGAATGAAAACACGCACCCTACCTTTCGGTAAATTACAAAGGTGTAATACGGACCTCGGGCACAATGATAAATGATGAATAATCAGGGTTGGATTGGGATTGAAAATCGGCCCGGGCACGCAAAAAAAATCGGCCCACATTTGCATAATGTCTTCCCTCAAATGACTGCTTCGGTGTAATCTTATGAAAAAAAGCAGAGGTAAAAAAAAAGCACACGTTAGTTTACACTGCTGAAACACACCTGGAAACAAGTGAGGCCACATCTACTCAGGCCCCCTGCCCCCGCTCAGTATGTGCATACATTAAGGGTCCAGCCAGCGAGACAAAGGGAGTGATACCTCTGCCTGTTGCTAAACAGGAGTTAACGAGCGCCCATCTGCCTATAGAAAGGCCACTCAGACACTCACTGGGCGGCTGGCTGTTTGAACAATAGAGACAGCGCCCAAATCGGCCCCAGACCGCTAAAAAAGAGGCCCACAGCAGGAACTCGTACACCGGCAGTTCGGGCATTGCCCGAACGCCCGCGTTACCAATCCTACGCTGTGTATAATATTTGCGGGACCCGTACATCGCTGTTCAGCCTGATCTGCTCCACAAGTGTATGTAATTGCGTGGATGTTGGAGGCAATGGCGGCAACCGAATGGTTTATTGAAGATCAGAATATACCGTGCCCAAAGTCATTTACTCTTGCATGCCTTAATATAGTATTGACTGAAAATATCTTTGAATTTTGACATCAACTATATCGCCAAGTGAAAGGTGTGAGCATGGGCGCATCTGTGGCTCCATCTATAGCGAATATACACATGGCTGCATTCGAGAATAAATTTATACACAATGAGATTGCTCCGTTTTTAGAGTCTGTCTCCCATTGGTCCAGATATATTGATGATATCTTTTTTCGTCTGGACCAATGGGAGAGAAGCTCTTTCAGAGTTTCTTTGTTGGCTGAATGCTATAGATCATAACCTCAAATTTACGGCCCATATTAGTGCTGAAAAGGTTGAGTTTTTAAATATTTTTATTCTAAATGATCACGGTAGATTAAAGGTGGATTTATATGTGAAGCCCACAGCAAGAAATACTCTACTGCACTTTCGTAGTTTTCATCCGCGGAATCAGAAGCAAAGTATCCCTTTCTCCCAATTCCTGAGAGTCAGACAAAATTGTTCTGATCTCTGTGACTTTGATAAACAGGCTATAGAAATGAGAAAGACATTTCTAGAGAGAGGGTACCGCCACCGGCTGGTGAGGGATTCCTATAAAAGGGCCAGATTTTTCTATAGAGATTCTCTTCTGCGATCAAAAGTAGTAAAAGAACATAGAGCACCCCATCCCTTTTGCCTCAGAGGTTGCGGGGACGAGGGGACACTATTTCATACATTGTGGGAATACCCCAAAATACAGGAATTCTGGAGGCAGGTATTGCGCACTGTTTCACAAACGCTTAAGATCTCAGTAATACCTGAACCTCGCAAATGCTTATTAAACATTTGGGACCCCAATGACTTGACCAAATACGGGTTGATATGGGCCACACTAGCCATTACAGTAGCAAAACGAGATATTGCACAGAGGTGGGGGGCGCCAGAAATCCCGACAGCGAGCAGGTGGGCTAAAAACATGGATATGCTTATGGTAACGGAAAGGGCGATGTACGTGCTCAGAGCGTGCCCCCGCAAGTGGAACAAGGTATGGGCGGCGTGGAATATGTATAGGGGAGAAATCTGTGAACCACTGCCTGAAGGAGAGGACCTGGACTCAGAGGGGGAGGATGAATAGAACAGGGGATGATGGGAGGCTAAACTTCCGGGGCCGACTATGACAGCATTACGTGTGGAATGTATTAACTGAATAGATATGGACCTTGTGGAGTGGCCAGCGCCCTGGTGTACAAAAATGCTGAGTGTTACATTGTGATGACTTTTGTTAGTTCTAAGTATTAATGTCATGAGGATTTGAATACTGTCGCGCAGGTCATGAGAGATATATACGAAACGCTTTGCACGTTAGATTATGGACACGCACATACTGCATTGCAAATTACTGCTTAGCTCATACTCAATTTAAGAGACGATTTTGATACAACATAGTGCATCACAACTTAAAGATTACATGATTTCAGACCGTTCATTTCAATACCAATATGTGTATGCTTCAAATGCCTTCATGTCAATAAAAAATTTTCAACAAAAAAAAAGTAGTAAAAGAAAAAACGCAGTTAGTTTGCATCACTAGACACTCAACTCTGGATGCCAAAGTGAAGCAAATTGTCAATTGTAATTGGCACATTTTGAATAGTAACTGCACACAGGGTCAGAAGTTATCAAAACCCCTTTTTACACATCGACGTAATAAGAATATTAAAGACCAGATTGTCAATTCCCGTTTCAATAGAGTGCAAAATCAGGACAGTTTCATGCAAAAATCTATTGACACTAATTTGCCAATCAAAGGGACAATGAAATGTTTGTCTTGCAAATCATGTAATAGTATTCTTGATGGTGAAAGTTTCACTCACAATGGATATACTGCTCACGCTACCCAAATGTGGAACTGTAAGACCCAAAACACTATTTACTTCATCTTATGCCCTTGTGCTCTTGGGTATGTCGGTGAAACTTCAAGGCCTATTCAGATCAGACTTACAGAACATCGTTCTGCTATAAGAACAAAAAAATTACTGTCACCGATGGTTAAACATTTTGTTGATTGTAACCATGGTCCTGACGATTTTAAATGGCGGATTTTAGAGAAAATTAACACTTCAGATACGAAAGGAGGGATGACCATAAGAACGAAACGGGAGGTATTTTGGATCTTTTCTTTAAATACCTTTAAAAATGGTTTAAATAGTGAAATACTGTGGGAAAACTCTATTTTTTAATGTTGTCTATCAAACTAGTCCAGGTTATCTGCTATATAGAGAAGAGTACCGACACACTTGGTTGTTCGCCCAATCGTCTGAGCCCGATATTATAATGGGAAATTGTTTTTCCATTTTATTTTATTTTATTTTTTATTTTTATTTTATACAATTATTTTATAGTATTTTTATTTTATTTGGAATATATAGTAGTCCCCATTACAGTGGGCCAACTATTTCGATCGTAGAGCTAGGGCTCTAACGTAGCTTTATAATTAGGTCCCTATAATGCTCTCTATATTTTTAGATTTGGCTTAAAACATCAATTGCCATTACATCTAGAAGAGTATTTAGTCGCTACCTCTATAGTTGGAACCAATTTTAGTCTTTTTTCGTAAATATATTTCGAAAGTAGTCTTTCTATCTCTATGAGAGGGTAGGCGCTAGGTCACATGACGATTCCGCGTGACGTTAGCTTCCTACGTACAAGTATTTAAACGCTGCATATTTAGGCGGCACGTTGATATTTATCCGCTTCCTGTGACGTAAGACACCAGGACTTATTGTTCGCCTTCGGTTTTTAAATCTTTATCGTCTTCTATTAGGTGAGTCATGTATAGGCTGGTTAATTTTTTCACGGCAAACTTGATGTTACTTTTATTAGATCCGAAGATGACTTTGTTTCACTCGTTAGATAACTTTGTCGTTTATGGCCCTTTTTCAGCTATTGGCTATATCAGCTCTAACCGAAGGCCATATTTACTGCCAAGATTTGTTAGGTAAATGGCTCAATAATGTTATATCCTTTGTGATACGTGTACATGCTCGTATACGTATAATTTTACTATGTATCCGTTGCTTTTGGTATATATATTGATTGCGCCCCTTTTTCTCTATGATTTTTGCTTAGAGACGTGTTAATTAGGCTGTCTTGGTGGGACCTAACACAAAGCATTATTTTTGCATTCCGTTTTTTATGACCGATGGAGATTTCATCCCAGCACTGAAACGCTTAAGGTATTCCTTTTTTGATACATAATATCTTTGCGTTCAACTTTGTTGCCTAAATAGTTACTTTATCTATTTTTCTCCAACTTACGGAGTTTTCTAATTCTATTAGGAACCACTTTATGTGAGTCCATGAAGTTTTTTGCTTACAATTCTAAAAAGTATTTCTGTAATTGAGGGGTTTATTTCTAATATAGATTAATAGATAGGCTAATTATGGTTTGTTATCTAACTTATTTATCAGACAAAGAGAACAGCGATAATATCACATCGTTGAAGCTATCCTGCTCTATTTCGATATCACGAAGCAGATATTCACATACTAGTACTAAGTAAGCGTCATACGTGAGGAGGAAATTTGAGAGACCCTTATAGGTAAATATCACAATTTATAGACGCAAACTTGATATGCCGTCTGTTTTTTATTTTTTCATGTTTTCCTTTATCATTATGGTTGATGACGGCTTCCTTTACTTACAGGATTCTGAAGATTTTAACTATCAGTGTAATTGACTGTACCTTTCGTATGGGTGCCGTGATTGAAATTTAGTAAGTATCGTTATTAAATGTGAACTGCTATTATATCCTTGATAGCTACTGTTTCAGCTTTTTGCGAGGTATCTTGGCTCCCTTGTTTTTTCTAATACATTTGATTACAACTATGGATGAGCACTTATGCAGACCACATCTATAGACTTAAATTGTTGATAAGTCTGACTTGTCCATTCTGGGAAAATTGGATTTAGTGTTGTCAATATCTGAGTTCTGTCGATGCAGTTTTTATATGAATATAAGATAAGCTAATGGGATACGCATCTCAGACAAAATGGATTGGACTCCTCATCTAGATAAGATGCTGCTAAATCATAAAAGGATCACAGGCGCCCTATTGAGGGAGCAACGTTCCAGTTCGTTGAAACCAATAGGAACAGTCCTAGAGATCTATGCCGCCAAGGGTGTCAGCTCTGCACTCTACGGAGCTGAACTCTGAGGCTTTGCATCTTCAGTAGCTATCCAAAAATCTGAGAATAATTTCTGTAGACAAATAATGTCCCTTCCTCGAAGTACCCCCCTTTTACCTTTATTTATGGACCTTGGCTGTACCCAGATTGGCGAAATTGCGAAATTTCGCCCTCTTTTGTTATGGGCCCGCATTTGGCGGGTAGAGGAACTTAGTGCCTACGCCAGAGGCCTGGAAGAAATAATGGCGTCACCACATTGGGCTAGAGTCAAATGGCTAACAGACATGAAATCCTTACTGTTGAACCTGGGCCTTTTGGACTCTTGGTCAAGTAGAACTTCTCCACCAAAACAAGTACTCAAAAATCTTTATCGGGATTGGATCTGCTCCCAAAGGCATTCTAGCACATCCATTGGCAGGCTTACTGAGGATTTCCTGAAGTTTAAAGACATTCCCATGCAAGAACCCTATTTAGATATAATCGGGAAACCGTTTGCCCGGTCTTTGTATTTTAAATTCAGAACGGGTACCTTGCCATTGAACACTTTTACCAAAACATGGAATTCCTGTCAAAACAAAACCGACCTGTGTCCTTCATGTTTAGCCCATCCAGAGACATTGGCCCACTTCTTATTCGTCTGTAGCGAATATGCCAATCCAAGAAGGGTTTGGCTGAAGAATCTGTGCCGGCAACTGGGAACCAGGAGCCACGATGTGGCAATCAGGATTCTTGTTTCGGACAGTTATGTACCCTATGTCTGTGCCCTAGCCAAATTTTTATTCTGGGCTTGGGCCATCCGAGCCAGAAAGCTTAAAAACCTTGTTTAATTCCTTCTTAAACTATATTAATTTTAGCAAATGTTACACTTGTCGTTATTAACTGGATATGTCTTACTAATTTTATCATTATTAATTCTTTTTAAACTTGCTTTTATGATAATGAAATTTTATCGAAATAAAGCTTTTTTTGACTTTGACTTTGACTTTGATAAGCTAATGAATTTCATTTTTTAATATAATGTGTATTGTTGTTATATTTGTTATAGATTGAATGTAATGCTTTATATTAAAAGTATTCTTTATGAAACATTTTCTCTTTTAAGGTAATTTGTGGCTAATCCTGAAGAAGGCGCTAGTTCGCCGAAAACGCGCATCGATAATTATTGTGCCACTATTTTCTGCCTTTGTTGTATATTTGTATTTTTTATTTAATTTTGTATTTTGATATTGTTGGTTCTAATGAATTGTTAATTATTAATCCATGCTTGATCTAGTTTAGACTGTATGGCTATACAGTTTTTTAACAAATGTATTAAAATAAATTATTTTTATGACTGAATAAAAAAAACTTTCGACAGTATAGACAGAATTCATTTTGATGTGTTAATTTTCCCATATACCATTGTGTAGATAGGAATATACAATTGCCTAGGTTTGTTTTTCTTCATAATTGTTTTTCCCTGACCTAGGAATTGAACTAATTTGTGTTCAGGGGGTCCTTGTTACATACACTGATTGCGTGGATGTGTGTCCATGAAACTTTGCACAAAATGAGTTTAGTGTGGATATTATCCATGTACATATATATGTATGTGGCTGCAGATGTATATATATATATAAATATACATGGGTCCGAAGAGTTATTTCCCGAGAGTTTTTGTCTGGTATCAAGAGAACACATGACCCCGGTGATGAAATGGCAACCTCCTTCATTCCAAAATGATCATATCCCCCCATCGACCCCCACACATAAATACCCTCTTGTTTAAGTGTGCACAAGCTTAGTCATTTTTGTTTTACATCGCAATGGGTATGTTTAAAGGGTGTAACAATCACCGCACACTACATAGTGCTATCTCGCTGCCAGCAGAAGAACAGGCTAGAAAAGTTTGTATAGGCAAGGGAACTCCCTCCCCCACTAGGAGACACCTCTGAGAAGCTGGTTGTTAAGCATGCAGGCACATGGAAGCCAACTAAGCAGACGGCCCGCACGCCCGTATGCATCGTGGCACTAGGAAAACCACAGGGTTGCAAAACAGTAGTAACAAGCATTGGCCGTGAGATGCGACATGAGGTTTGGGAGGATGCGGGCGCGTAACGGCAAAAGGAAACAGGCTGGCGAGTGGTGTGCGATGTGCGCGCACCATGACGAGAAAGGAAAGCCATATGGCGCCTTTGCTCGTCATTGTGTGCTTAACCACACACTCTATGCCAGCCAGAAACATGTGGTAGCACTTTTCAAAGCCCACACGTAAAATGTCTTACAGAGCAGCGCATGCGCTAGCTCAGCGAGACCTAAAAATCTTTCCAGGACAGCTCAATGTTGAAATAATGGCCTACTACGATGTTATGCTTAGTCCATAGTAAGGCTATTGATCATTAGCTCCAGTTGCCGTGCTGTCGCGTTGCACCAAGTACCAGATTGCACAGTTCGGTCCGGCGATCAGGTACGTGAATTCGAGCAGGTCAGATGCAGAGAGAGAGTTGCAGTACTGGATACCTCATGTTGGGGAGACAACCATTTCAACACAGTCATTACAACGCACTCCTTTTACAACGCAGTCATTACAATGCAACATCCTTTACATTGCATGCCATTACAATGCAGCCATTACAACGCTTGTCACTACAACGCATGCCATTACAACGCATGCCATTACAACGCATGCCACTACAACGCATGCCACTACAACGCATGCCACTACAACGCATGCCATTACAATGCATTATAAGGTAAGTCATTGGAAATAGTAATTTTTACCCCTACACTATCCAACACTTATCCTATTGTAGCACTCACTGGAGTGGGAATAGTAATTTTCACCCCTCCGCTATCCAACACTCACACTACTGTTGCTCTAAAAGTATTATGCATTGTAATGGTATTCGTTGTAATGGAATGTGTTGTAAGTGTAGTTTCTAAAGATGCATTGTGATGACAGGCATTGTAAAATCATGCATTGTAATGGATGTAGCGACCAAAAACCGCGTTGTAAAAGTTTGCGTTATATCGTGTCCTATTCTTAATGTTGTTGCTCCGGTTTTCCCTGGGCGTTCAGTTAATGCATGTGGAGTTATGCTGGTCTGAGGTGCTTCAGCTTTGGTGCAGGTTGCACATACTGCTTGTTATCCCTGACCTGCCTAGTCTGGTGGTTGCTAATTGGAGGAATGTAATTAATTGTTTTTATGTTAAGTTGGCAGTTCTGTGGATTCAGACTGGCAATTACTGCCTGTCGGCATGTGCATACACCTAAGCTGATACAGTTGGCGCGGAGTAACAGTTTTCTTTGCGGTAAAAGATGAGGACAATTACACAGGACGTGGATTAGTGGTTCTTTTGCTGTTCCACATAGGCGGCAGCTTGTGTCATCATTGTTAGAGCGGCTGCAAGCCAGAAGGTGATCCAGAAAATTCCACTCCCCCATTCTTAGTGTCACCAGCCTGGATTTAATCCATAAGGGATAGGTGTCAGGTATGTAGTTCTGTTTTGTTGTGGCGTTTGAGTTAATCATGGACGATGCATGGGCGCGTTTGCATAAGGCTGCCTTGTCCTCTAGAGTTGACATTTTCCTGGCCCTGGTGGAGGAATGTTTCTTGAATGCTTGCTGGGAGAGGTTTTTGGTCCAGGCATCTGTTAATGAGAAGTCTCTCAGTAAGGTGTCTAGTTGGACCTTGTAAGCAGACCGTGGACCAGAATGATCCATTTCGACCAAATTAGGGCAATCATAGAGACCGGGGACGCCAATCTGAGCTGGTGGCGGAAGTTAAGAAAACAACTGGATGCCTAGCGCTGCTTCGTGATGGCGTATTTAAGTCTCACTTGGTGGGGAGAGGCGGTTTCTGGCAAGTGAAGGGTAGCTTTGTAGATTTCCGTAACTAGTTTGCCCAAAGACCAGCTCCCGTCCCTTGGATAACTTGTTTGCCATTTGTGAGAGTAGGACCTATTTTTGCTTTCATTACTTTAAGCAGCGGGTCGAGGCTGGGGCCTCGTAACTTCTGCACGATTGTCGTGAATGCATATAGTAGGCTGTAGCATTTAGAGTTGGTTAAGCGGGCCTGGTTTGAGAAGGACCACTTGCTGTCTAGGAGGATTCCCTGGTATTTGCATTCCTTGCTATGTGCAAGAGCTTCGCCGTTCAGGTGCCATCTATAACTCAAGCTGGATTTTGGGCGGAATGCTGCTATTTTTGTTTTGGCTTGGTTGAGGTCAAGCATGTTTATTATTGGATAGTCTTTCAGGGTTGACAGAAGCTGTTGTAGACCTATCTTTGTCTGGCTAAGTAGCACCAAGTCATCAGTTTGGGGTGATGGCAGTTTGTTTTGTCGAGGCCGTTGGACATATCAGCTATGTAGAGGTTGAAAAGCGGGTGGGGGCAACTGCACACCCTTGCTTTAAGCCAGAACTGGTTCTAATCATCCGTGACACATAGCGGCCAATGCCTGGCTTAATCTGCACCCATGTGTTCGTTTATAGTTCGGTTATTGCTCTCAGCAGGAGGTCCGGCAGATCCCAATCCCGTAGCTTGCTCCACAGCCGGCTTATTGAGATACTATCGAACGCGGCCCTGAAATCCACGAAGCAGCAGTAGAGTGTTCCTTTCCATAAGTTTTCTTTATCACACATTATGGCGAGAGCCATCATGTTCGTGGTGGTGCCGCAACTGTCTCTAAAGCTGCATTGATTTATGGGCATGATCCCCAGGTCTTTTGCACATGCTCGGAGGTCATCTAGGAGCAGGCTTGCATATATCTTGGCGTCATTGTCAATTACTGCGATCAACCGGTAGTGGCAAGGATCTATTTTGGGGCCTTCATTAAAAATTGGTTGGATGATGGAGCCTCTCTATGAGTCAGGGGTGGTTTTGGCTGTTAGACAGTATTTAAACAATGGGGTTAATATTTCGGACAATAGACCAGGCTTGGAAGAGCACAGAGTGTTGGGAAGGCCAGTAGGGCCAGGAGCCGTCTTATTTTGGTAATACAACGTTCTTCCAGGTCGCTAGTGGGCATTGAAAAAGATGGTACATCGAGTGAGTGGCTTTCATTCTGAGTCGATGGGGGATTGCTTTGCTGTGTGCTAGGCAGTGGACATGTCGAATGTGTAGAGAAGTGAGTCGTAAGGAATGAGATACACACGGGTTCAGTGGTGATTGACGTTGGCTGTCTTTCCTTCTCTATAGGTGTCGCCACCAGGAGTCTCGAGAAAGAAAGAGCGGTAAGTATAAGTTGATAATTTAAATCTATTCATTCTCAGGGCATCAACACACCCCTAGTTTATGAATGAAGAGGGGGGAAACGAAATACCATTTAGTAGAATCGTAAGTTAGGCAGAACAAACACCTGCTTTCCTCATGTGAAGCACTATTTGGGATTCTCTAGTACACAGTGGATTAAAGCTGGGTTTCTCATGCAGTCTGGCTCTACAAGTTCTGTGTGCCTCGTAGTGAACCGGTTTACTCTCACCGGGTTGCCATCACCAGATTAGGTAAGCGGTCCCTTTAAATCAGACCTTTCACCTAGTGCCTGATAGATTCATCTCATGTAACGGCTGTTTAAAACATCCCCCTTTAAAGTATGTTGTTTAAGTTTCACCCAAGGTGGTAATGAAATAAACACAATATGCTGCGCATATACAGTGCATAAAATGCCTTACCGTCAGAGCCGGACTGGCCATAGTGGGCACCGGGCATTTTCCTGGTGGGCTGGACGGGTGTTGGTCGGTTTTTGACCCGTGGGGGACTGGCTTTGTTACTGGGGTCCAGCTTTACGTATCGGCGTCCTGTAACAAAAGCAGCAGCTGTGCTCGTCACTAGCACCCGTCCCCGAGCCGGGGCTTATGAGTAGCACCCACACCCAGTCAGTCGAGCGGAATTGCCAGGGCTGGTTTCTGTTCCCAGTCCGCCTGTGTTCACCGTGACCCCAACCGTCCTACACCCTGCGCCTCGACACTCACCCACTGCGCCGTAACTCTCCTGAGGTACGGTGGGCTAATCAGCGTCCTCTGGCAGCATCCACCAATCATCTCTCCAGGTGTCTGGATTCCCACTGAGGCCAATAGCGTCTTCTTGTGGTTCCTCTGCGTCTGGTGGTTCTCCTTCTGGTTGGATGCCGATACCGTCGTCCTCTGGTTTTTTGGCTTCCCTCGCGGTCTCTTCTCGATGTTCTCCGGCATCCTAGTCTCCTCCTTCATGGTCCCCTGATTGGTTCCTGTACGTTGGGGTATGCCCACCTGTCCAAATACAAAGCGGTCTGTTTTTAATGTGGTCGGTTGATGGTGTCCGCCCCGTTTAATGCTTGGTTCCTTATGTCTCCCACTGGTGTTCCAGTCCCAATAGCGGCCTTCCAAGCAGACCAGGGGTCTCCCTTCTGGTTAGTATGGGGGGTTCCATGCTCACATCCCTCTTCCCTTACTTTCTTACTAGTAAGAAATCCTACCTGGGGGGTATCTGGATAGAAAGTCAGCATTGGTACACTCCATTTCTCTTCGATGGAAGGTTTTAAAATGGACCAGTTGTAGGGCTAGGAACCATCGTAGAACACGGTCACTGTCTCCTTTTTTGCGGGCCATTCACTTTAGGGGGGCATGCTCTGTAAAGAGGGTGAATTCACGTCCCTCTCGGTAATACCGTAAGGACTCTAAGGCCCACTTTATTGATAAAGCTCCTTTTTCAACTACAGCATAGTGATTTTCTCTAGGCAATAGCTTTTTACTTATGTACACAAATGGTTGCTCCTTTCCTGCATCATCTGTCTGGGACAATGCTGCCTCTAGAGAAGGGTGGCTCAATGGTTAGAGCCGCAGACCCTGATGCAGAGGTCTGGCCCGGGACCAGGGTTCAAT
The DNA here is from genome assembly GCF_964261635.1 of Lissotriton helveticus. Lineage (NCBI taxonomy): Eukaryota > Metazoa > Chordata > Amphibia > Caudata > Salamandridae > Lissotriton > Lissotriton helveticus. The sequence goes on from NC_136060.1 coordinate 484,826,310, forward strand.
TCCTGCCTCAGCGGGTCTTGGGCTCAATTTTCTCGGACCTGATAATTCTCGCCTCAGTTCCTGTTCTAATCATGGGTCCCACTCTGCAACTCTGGGCAATAGTTTTCTTAATCTCCACAACGGCCCCAACAGCGCTAGCATGCCTGGCTGCACCTTGGGGGTGCCCAGGAGTGGGCGCCTCACAGGGAAAAGCCAGGAAGGGTTCCACAGCGGTATTCGTACAAGCGCCGGAGAGACCCCATGTGTGATTTGGGCGCTATACAAGTACTACAACATTTACATTTACATTTACCTCTGATGTGCCAGTTTGGTGAACAAGAGGTCTGGTATAATCAGGACTTGCTAGAAAGGGGTTCAGACGTGAGGGACTGTTTTAGGGCAGGAGGGGGTTGTTGTACTTTTAGCTCTGCTTTGTTAGACTTTTCAACAAATCTGTCAAGGGAGCAAGCTACATGTGAGAAAGTAACCGAGGAGTCCCCAAAAAGCACGTAGACCCCTTTTATTTCTAGTCATGGGAACTTTTGAGATAGCTGCGATTTTCTCGGCCTGGGTTTGGCTGTGAACTTCCCCTAAATGAAATCCCAAATATTTCACTTTTCTAGCAGTTAAATGACTTTTAGTGGGGTTAATCTTTAACCCACTGGCATCTAAAGTTTGTATAACAGATTGAAAGCGGCTCAAGTGGTGGTCCCAGGAAGGGCTGCAGATGACAATGGGGTCTATGTAGGCCGCAGAATACTTTACATGGGGTTTCCGTCTGGTGGTCTTCATTCGTTGGAATATTACAGGGTCACCATGGAGCCTCTGTGGCAACACTGTGAAGTGATATAACCCACCGGGGGTGGAAAAGGCCATTTTATCTTTGTCTGGTTCACTCAAAGGTACTAGCCAGTATCCCTTACTTGGGTACTTGTAGGAGAGTAGGGTCTGCTTTCCTATGGTCACCCCAATTTTTGCTTTTTGCTTCACTGGTTTTCGACTTAATGTGGCTGTGGGCCTGCTAATCAGATCCACAGCCTGCTGTTCTCTCTAAATTCAACACCATGTACTTTAGGTACATCACCATTTGGGTATTGGATAACCTTATGAGCCCCTGTACAGTGTACTATAGGTACCCAGGGCATAGGTGCATCCAAGGCCTACCAGGGGCTGCAGCATATCTTTTGCCACCCCTGGCTGGCCATCCAAACTGACACAACTGGCTGATCACTCAGCTGGGGCAAGGTCGTGTAATCACCCCTTGCTTAGATATAGAATACCTATATCTAAACCTATATCTGGACACATATATACCTATAAGTCACTCCCATGGCCGGCCTTAACAATCCTGGAGGCAGAGTGCTTGGTTTTATGTGAGATGGTGCTCTAGCCTGTCTGCAGCTTTCGGTACCATTTCCTTATAGCTGTTCTGGGATACTGCCATACCATATACTCTTAAGTGCATTATAATCCTCGCGGGTATTGCGAACTTTGGAAACAGGCACCATCCAGCGCCCAATGGTTTGCTTTGTTGCAGCTCCCGCCGGAGCTCGAGCAACAGAGATCGACAAGAACTGGATTCCCAGACATCCAACAGCCCGATTCACAGCCACAGCAAAGCTGAGACCAGTGGAGGCGACGTGAGACATGGGACCGGCCATCTTGAAAAGACTGCGAAGTGCTGACCGTGCAGCCACCGAGGTACCCTCGAAGCTCTGCATTGGGGTTTGAGAAGCCCCAGCCCCGAGCAGCTCGTGCACCGAAGCTCACCCCTCCACACTCACCGAGTGCTGCGTGGGGCCCTTTTGCATTTTCCTGCTCGACGCGTCTGTCCGGTCACTTGCCCGTTGACTAGTGGCCTCTACGACGACGACGACGAAACTACAAAACTACTCTGCTAGTCTGGTTGCTCCAGACTGGCCCTCTCTCCCCTGAAAAGGAGCCACCTCTCTGACCTTGCTGGTCCGAGTAAGAAGCGATCTTCAAATCCTGCGTGGGTTGCCTTTGCCAAGGCCCGTTGACTCCGATCCGGAAGCCGACACCGCTGACAGCGAGAGTATTCGTGGGACAGCTTGTGATCCACTCCTGGTCATCCTCGATGCCCCTGATCCACTCCTGGTCCTCCTCGATGCCCCAGAGTCCACGTGGCAGCGGAGTCAAGCTTCTCGACAACCACGTGATTGCGCCCGACATCGCCTGGTTCCTTCCTGGTTCCATCCTGGTCACTTGCTAGTGACCCAGTTCTGTCCCCTCTGCTTTCAGGTACTCTACATCTTCGATCCACCCTTGGATCCAACCGGACTCTTCTCTCCTGGCCGCCTGCAGCATTTTCACCTCCAGGCTCCATAGATCTCCACGACGAAACCCGACACACTTTGGCACCTATGCACCCGCTTCCTGTGGGTGAGGTAACGAACTAACACCGGTGCTCCTGTAGTGGTTTACACCTCTAGTGTCCTAGTTTAAAGTGGTTTAATTCTACTCCAGTCGGAAGACTTCCAAAACAGTAACTTTATAACTTTTACGCACCATTGACTTTGCATTGGTGCATGCGTGTGCTTTTAGCGCTGCACCCGAATCCCGCGGGCTACTCCCGTCCTAACTGCTGTTAGTCCAGTGTAGTCCCAGCGATTCCCAAGGCCCTAGGCCTTACCATTGTTCGAGAAGTGGTTCTTATACCACTTATTTAGTATATGGTTTGAGTGGCCACCGGCCCTATCCATAATTGTGCAACTTTTGTATGTTTAAGTGTGCTTTTGTTTAAACGCTTGTGCCTCTGTCCTCATAAAGAGTACAGATGATTATTCTAGTAATAAATACATATATTTTTATGATATATAACTTGTGTGGTGTCCTTTCATTTGGTATTACAGGACTGCATATGGTAAAACAGCTGGCTTCACATGCCCTCTTGAGGGATGTATGACGTTACAACGCATACTTTTACAACGCATACCGTTACAACGAATTTTTCACAACGCAAAAACTTTTACAACGCATACCATTGCAACGCATGTTTTTACAACGCAAATACCTTTACAACGCATACCATTACAACGTAAGTATTGGTAAGTATATAATATTTTTTTTTTTTTAAATTAATTGTAATTAATATAATTTAATTTAATTTAATTAATTAATTATTTTTTTTACCCTGTACCCCTGTACCCCAAAAAAAACCAAATTAACCCAGAACCCTAAAAATACCCCTGTACCCTAAAAACCCAAAACTGTCCCTGAACCCTAAAAATACCCCTGTACCCCAAAAACCCAAAACTGTCCCTGAACCCTAAAAATACCCCTGTACCCCAAAAACCCAAAACTGACCCTGAACCCTAAAAATACCCCTTTACCCAAAAACTGAAAACTGACCCTGAACCCTAAAAATACCCCTTTACCCAAAAACTGAAAACTGACCCTGAACCCTAAAAATACCCCTTTACCCAAAAACTGAAAACTGACCCTGAACCCTAAAAATACCCCTTTACCCAAAAACTGAAAACTGACCCTGAACCCTAAAAATACCCCTTTACCCAAAAACTGAAAACTTAAAAAAAAAACCATATAAAATATTAAATATAATTATATACTTACCAATACTTACGTTGTAATGGCATGCGTTGTAAAAGTACTTGCGTTGTAAAAACATGCGTTGTAATGGTATGCGTCGTAAAAGTTTTTGCGTTGTAAAAGTTTCGTTGTAATGGTAGTGCGTTGTAAAAGTTGCGTTGTAAAGGTTGTTTCCCCCTCTTGAGTTAAGCCTAAGACTGCTCTGTCCACGCTACCACTAGGATAGCTTGTCTATAAGGTTGACTTTACAACCACCACCATAAGGGATTTTTTGGACTGATACAAGGTGCTCACTAGAATAGTGAACATCATACATCAGGCCAACTTCTCACAGTACTGATATATTTAGCTTCCCTCAGTCTTTCTATCATTTCATCCACTCTAGGAAGGGGATACGTGTAAAATTGTGAGATTTTATTTACTACTCTGAAGTTAATAAAAAAGGTACCAACCCATCTGGTTTTGGCACTGACATCATCAGCAAATGACCCCCATTTGTAGCATTTGCTTCACCTCATCTTTAATGACGGCTCTAAGGGCTTCTCGGAAACGATACGGTCTCACCCACACCTTCCTCCCTGGAGGCGTGTTAATGGGTTGCTCCAGTTGGGCAGTCTCACCGGGAATAAGTCAGAACACCTCCTGGAGGGGTTGTAGACGCTTGGTTAGCCCTTGCTTTAAAGTGGCAGGGAGGCCAGGGTCTTATGCACGGAGTTTATAATGGGGCCTCCTCCCTGGTTGTCTTTAACATTTTTTAGGATATATATATATATATATTTTTTAGAGTTTTATATAGCGCGAACTAGACCCGAACCGAATCAGGTATCAGAGTGCTTTGCATAGCACAAGTTACGTTTTTTTTCTTTTTTTACATGAGGACACACTTTCATTTTTTTTATTTTTTTTAGGCACCGGGAGATTAAGTGATTTGCCCAGAATCACAGGAGGTTTTGGCGTCGTTACCGAGACTCGAACCCAGATCCCCAGGTCCGAGGTCGAGCGCCTTAGCCGTTAGGCTAACTCCATATTTATATGATAGGTTTATGTTGCCTTTTTATCGGAATCCGTCTCGATCCGGTAAGTAACCGGGGTCACACTTTCCAAAACCTTATAGCGGCCTTGCCAGACCGAGATTCTTGGCCTAACGGCTAGGGCGCTCGACCTCGGACCTGGGGATCTGGGTTCGAGTCTCGGTAACGACGCCAAAACCTCCTGTGATTCTGGGCAAATCACTTAATCTCCCCGTGCCTAAAAAAATGAATGTGTCCTCATGTAACGCAACTGGTGCTATGTAAAGATCTCTGATACCCGATTCGGGTCAAGTATAAAACTCTGCAAAAAAAAATACAAAAAAAAAAAAAATCTACGCACACCTTGCATAAAGCCTTAACCTATATGATTTGTTTACATTTGCAAGGGTATTGCATAAATCATGTGGCCATATGCCCACACAAACAGCATTCAGAGCAAAACTACACATTATGTGTTGTCTTCTAATTTTAAAACAGTATTGTAGACATAACCAAAGTCTTGGGCATAGTCTCCCGTCTGGACTACTGCAATAGTCTATATGCAGGCTCCAGTAAAGCAGTACTGCATAGACTGCAGAAGGTCCAGAACGCCACCGCCCGCCTTGTGCTGAGATGGCCCAGGAAGTCGTCTGCATCAGCAGCACTTAAGATCTTACACTGGCTGCCCATTCACAAGAGAGTGTTGTTTAAAATCCTAGTAATCACCTTCAGGGCCTACCACCAGCTAGGTCCCACCTACTTGTCAAAAAGGTTTGGAAGATATGTCCCCTCTCGCTCACTCAGATCCTCCAACCTGAACCTGCTGGTGACCCCCAATTTTAGGCTAGCTACGAAAGGAGGAAAATCCCTGGGAGTGCTAGGTGCCAGAGCCTGGAATAAACTCCCATTCCAATTGCGTCAGATCCCGTCAGAGAACCTCTTTCGGAAGGCTCTAAAGACATGGATTTTCAAACTCACAGACACAGCCTGTTTAGCCCTAATCTAAATCCTACCCCCAGAGATACCAGACACTATTCTTCTGAGACCTCACTGGCCCCCTGGGCAACACCTCTTAGACACGAGTGGTCAGCGCCAAGATGCTCCGTGGAGTGTAAGTTGCGCTTTATAAAAATAAAATTACATTACATTACAGTAGAAGTTTGGTTTATTTCTTTATTAAAGGAAAGTATTCCCAGGTACTTTGTTTGGTCAAACACGTGTCTTTATCACGTTCTTTACTGAGCACGTGTCAGTGACACGTTTTAGAGACACGTTTCTGTAACTGTCACCCCAGAGAAGCTTTAAAAGACATGCTTCTCATGTTACCAGTGCTTGGCTTTGAAGAATGCGACCGAGGAGCTATCATCCAGAAAGAAAGGATCAACTTATGTTCAGTTAAGTGAACCTTTTGTTTGAAGAGTGTCTCACGTTACAACAGCTTCTGTTGACATTAAATTTAATGCGACATTGAGCTTGGCACTTAAGGACATAATTCTGCTAAGTGAAACTGTGTTTGTAAATTGTTTCCAGTTAGAACAGCTTTAGTTAAGTAAGCAGTGTGCTTTGGTGTGACTAGACGCTCGGCGTTGAAAGGTCAAAAAGATATTTCCTGCATAAACGCGCTTCGTTTTTGATAAGGCGCTTTGATTTCTTTATGTTCACTCTTGATTTCAAAAAGGTCACATTTTAATTCTCAAAGTGACGGTTCAAGAAATAAGGAATATATTGCATAATTATTTCTCACCTGTATGAAAACATTAAGGAAGAATTTATTTTCCAGCAGTAGTAGATTTAGAAGGTAGGAAAAGAAGAAACAGTGGCATGATTGCACAATTGTCAACTCGTGTGTTTAGTTAATAATCCTTTTCATGTCTCTTCTTGTTTAAAAATTCTTCTTTCATTGTTGTATCTTGTGCAAGGTGGCGGGAGTAGAGCACACATACGATGACACGGCTGGGATTGTTGTCAGAAGGAGGCACTAGCATTCATTTCCGCCACCTGGCCTGTTTGTGCTTGGTGCCACACATGGCCTCATGGCCTTCCACTGGCCCCTGATACACTCCGCTTCACTCACCTTGGACCACGATATAGACTGCCATATCCTGTTTGATGAACAATGACACGGCGACCAGACTGCGGACTGTACCCTTCCTCTTCCGCAGTACTTGTCACCCCTGGATGGACTCTGGCTGGCCCTCCACGGACCCATAATGTGTGGTGTGTGCTAGGCATGGCCTTGTACTGCTCCAGCTGCATAACTCCACTGTATGTGCAATAAACATTCAGTTACGCACCGTTGTGTTATGTCCTTCATCATCCATGTATGTATGTGTGGATGAATGTAGGGGCAGTGATTCCCCTCACATCAATGATGCCCATCTAGTGGGATGACAGTCACAGTGTGCTACATTGCCTATTTTAAACCGTGTGCCGTGGACACTGCCGCAGGAACACACCCTTCAGTCACTTCCTGGTCCCACGCCCAGAGCCCCCGAGTCATTGTTGCAAGCTCTGCGCTGGCACGGTGTACGCCAGGCCAGACCGCTCCGCTCACGCCCCGAGGGGGGGCCCACGTAGCTACCTTTCGCAAGCTGGTGTAGTGCAGGTCACTGGTCTAGTTGTCGGCATGTCACGCCCACTCCCTGAGGGCAGGTTTGCACACACACACACCACGCCCATCTGGCACAGGCATCATAGGTCATGTGACCACGCAAATATAAGGGGCTGACAACGTCACATTCCCCTCTAATGGAGGCGACTGGATGACAGACGCTCCACCATGCTCAATCATAAAGGCCCCATGAAATGTTGCGCACAGGGTTAGTGGCACTCAAGGCCTTGCAGCCAACACGGGCCTGCCAACATGTTGCGCTGACTTGGGTTGCACAGGGTTAGTGGCACCAGACTAGCTGAGCGGGTGTGCAGCCTGCGATGATGACGTGTGCACTGATGTGGTCTCCGCCATTGAGGCCTCAGAACTCAGCGTCATGGGTATGCCCTGTTGGTCCGCTGTGTAGGCCAGAGCCAATGGGCAGCGTAGGCCTACCGCCACGTGGCGTCACATCCAGGATCACAGAGTCAGTGGCACCTATTGGGCTGAGCGGGTGTGCAGCCTGCGATGATGCCCTGTGCAAGGGCCTGTCCTTCTCCTGTTGAAAATTAGTACGTTTTGGTGAACATTATCTGCGCCATATTGCCTCTTCCCCTGATGCCACACTTTTGTCGTGCGCGCCCGCCATTTTAAGATGCCCCGATCAGAACAAACCCTTTTGCATGCCGCTGGCCCCTGACATAGCCCTTTGCCTTCGCTAAGCCTGCACGCTGACCACCCCCTGCTTGCACCTGCCTTGAGTCATAAACCCCTCTTCGGCGCTGCTCTGCCCCAGGCCCTCATCCTGTTCCCAGCGCGACACTTCCCTGCTTTCCTTTCATGATCTCCGGCCCTTAGATGCAAACCCCCTTTTTCCCCGTGTGCCCGTTTTGTCCTCCCCGTTCCCAAGCCGACACCCAGCTCTGCCGATACCATCCTTGCCCCTCCCCGTACAATAGAAAGCTTCCCCCATCAAAGAATCCCCGGGTTGATCAAAGCCCCCCACCCCATGAGACCCGATCAAACCCCCCACATTCCGTGAATCGGCGGATTATCCAGCTGCGCGATGCTCATCACCTGTTGTGACTAGGGTGGGGACTTCAACTGTAAATGTGTATGGGAACGGGCCCAAAGGGGAGTTCCGAGAATGTCTTTTCCGTACATCAAAGCTTTAACATGTATGTGTAACCTGCAATAAAGTCATAAATGTGCGTATAAGAGGCCAGGCCTCAGGAATACAGTTAGAGCACCTCAGAACGATACCTTCTGTCCGTTTCGTTGTGTTCTCCTCCGGAGAGAATAAAGAAAACCTTGTTTCCTGCTTTCCAGTCTCCAGCGCCTGCCTCTTCATTTGATTTAATAACTAGAGGGTCACAGAGGCAATACCGCCGGGCAAATATCGATTGTCCCCGACCCGACTCAGGTTTTTACAATTGGCGCCCAACGTGGGGCCCATCAGCGACTCGTGGATCCAGTGGGAGAGGTCCCGACGACAGAGTGAACGACTGCAACGATCGGGAGAGCTCTTGCCCAATAGACCCTCGTCTGGCAGCCGATCATCCGAACTTCACTAACTCCGAACAGACCTCTCTCGAGTGATCTACGGTCCTGACTGGGAACCATCAGGAGTGCCGTGAGAAATACGAGAAAAAGAGGACGATCGGGCGCTGGATTCGGAAGACAAGAAACTGTCCACATGGTCCGGGTAAGGTCGTGTTGCCACGACAAGTTGCGAAAAAATTTGTTTGATTGCCTGATTGTTCAAAATACTAGTATTGCTCGTTTTATTTTTATTTTTTTTATTTGGAGATTCACTGTCTGCAAACGGAGAAACAACAGGCTCTCTCTCTTTGCAAGCAGTGGAGGATAGGCAGGGTAGCAGCCGCGCTTGTTTTCTTTCTCCCCCACTCAATAATTGCTTGAAACTGAACTGTTGTTCGCAAAAATATTGTTTCCTGGAGATTCCCTGTCTGCAAACAGGGAAGTGACCACCCTTTTTGCAGATAGTGAAAAGGGTAGGTAACGCAGATCTTTGCGGTCCTACTCATTCTCCCCATTGTTATTTGTCGGTCTTTTGGTTTTTGATCCATGAGGTATTCACTACCTGCAAACAACGTAGAATAGAAATATTCTGTCTAGTCTTTGCACCTAGTGATAAGATAGGCAGTGCTGACTTTTTTAGTCCCTCGTTACGAGCCGTCATGTCTGTCTTCTCCCCACTGATAAATAGCCTGTTTAGCCCGGACCGGGTGTTAGAGGTGGACCATATAGCTCCACTAGAAGGCACCCCTAATAAGGACATGTTCATAAACTATGGGTTAGTCACCATAGCTTATAATAAATTATGGCACAGGTATACCGAAGATAGCCAAGACAAACAGTGGCCACTGGCAGGATCCTTTGACCTTGATAAAATAGAAACGTTAGAAATAGCCCTTCGAAATAATAAGACAACGCCAATTATGCTCGACAGTCTCGGTATGTGGCGCAGAGAGGCTACGAAACGACAGAGAAAAGACGAGGACAAACCAAGTAGAGAAATATACCGACAGGACAACCCCAGGGCACCGCTACCCACAACTTATCTACCCGACACTATGCAAAGGACGACCAGACTTAGGGTCAGACCAATGCGCTTTTTGTAGGCATGTCGGACACTGGAAAGCCCAATGCCCGACTCTACTGAGCGTGAGTAAAGGCAAAGGGCCGACAAGAACGACAGACCGACAGTACGAGAAAAGGCGCGAGACAAAGAAGAACCCGACTTACATAGACAGACCAGACAGAACTACCACGTTTGATTATGCCCGATGGCACAGATTTCGCCAGGAAAATCTCAGCGGCATGCTCAAGTTCTCCTAGGTCGGGCAATGTCAAGACGGGAACCCAGCCTCGTTTAAAATTCACAGACGGAAAGAGATAATTGTGACCAATAACCGTTTTTATATTTGTCTTGGGTCTTTGTATGTCGTACTTGTACTGTCCCCCGTCTGAGTTTGTGTGTATGTAATGTACAAGTCTGCGTCATCCCTCTACACGTGTTTCCGTGTTACTCGACCTCTGTTAGCAGAAACTTAGCATAAAAGCAACCTGGAAAGAAAGAAATGGTAAAACAAAATCCGTAGACCATTAATGAACTTGAACTTTTAATTTAACACAACAAACAAGGAATAATAACGATAAACTGTAGAAAATGAAAGTCAAACAGAACATTCGCCCCCCCCCCATTCTGGAACCTTCCAAAGTAGGGCAGGGTTACGGCTACGCCCAACCAACGGCAACCCATATAAGGCGAGCCCGGCCGCCAACTCTTGGTCAGGAAATCTTAACGTATGGGGGAGCCGGAGGAGAGGCAGGAGCCTGCAGCCTGGGCATTTGCAGGTAGTCCCGCCACATGTCTCCTTGGCCGGCCGCAACGGGCCTGGAAAGACTAAGGTAGTCCCGCCACATGTCCAGAGGAGAACGAGGCACCTCTTCCTTTTCTCTTCCGTCACAGCCGCAGCAGTCCTGGACGGCGGGATGTCCTGCACGTACCTCCACAACAATTTGTCCAAGTTGGGCTGGGAGGGAGAGGCGACGCGGACGAGCCTCTCCCACCTCCACCGATAGGAGGTTTCCCAGCCCCCGGCCCGACGCCGAACACCCCCAGTCAGGCGGTGGTGCCAATACTTGCGCAGCACCGAACGTACAATGGTGGCACCCCAGTACTTGCGCAGCACCGAACGTACAATGGTGGCACTTGGTGAACACCGGATGTGGAGAGACCTTCATGCGGGGCGATGAAAAGGAGCGGCATGGAGTGCACCGGGAGAAGGAGACGATGTGAACGAGTCTCCCTCGCCCCCCCAGGTGGGGGCATCACAGCTGCACCCCAGCTGAACGTCCCGCTTACACAAAACGGGGACCTCTTCCTTTCACTCCGAAGGATCTCTTCCATTCTTGCAAACTCGACGAGAGTGGCCCCTGTAGGGCCTCAAAATGGCGTCTGGATCCGCTGGAAGGCGGGCCCCGGCCACTAGAGTAACTTTGGCCAGCCATATAACTCGAACATTTGTCCCATGGAGCACGAGCCCCCATCTCCGACAGCATCTCCGCAGCCTTGAAGATCATACAAAGGTCCCCGGCGGAACCTTCGGCCTTTGCAGGTTTCCGGTAAGGGACGGCTGCCTTGATCGCCAACGAAACAAACATGACATTGCCACACCTTCTGTTAGCGTGAATTCTAGAACTGCCGAAAAGGACTCTGGTCCAAACTGCCAGTAATGGAAACATTTCCCCCTGATGCTGCTTCCGGACTGAGCCGGCCCCGCCCAAAATGGCGCTGGTATCAATCGGAACTTACGAACACCTCGTGGTGTTCCTTCGCACTAATATAAACTTGATGTTCTGAGATTTTATACGATCCTTTGTACACTTGGCTAGAAAAGACAAAGAGAACTCACTCGACGAACAGTATGAAAAGATCCCCGTTACAAATGTTGATTACAAATGTACAATGTATTATATTTTTATAACTGATGTAAACCTCATTTACGACGCACACGTACGGTATGCATATAGGAAATCTGATTACAACTATTATGATTATGCTTCTAAATTATGAAATTAAAATGCCCTCGAACCCCCAGCCAATTAATAGACGTTTTAGTTTCTTGCAAATGAATGAGTAAAACTTTCCGATGTTTTTATTGCTGCAAACGACACCCCCACTGTACGCACTTTAGCCATTGGCACGACCGGCCAAATACGACCGCACCCTCATAATCCATATGCTGAAATGATTTTGCAAAATAAAGTCTTTGAAACTATGGACGGGTATTGCATGCTTTATTTTATAAAAAAATGTGGGATCGGTGGGAAAGTTTTTTTCTGTGCACCCTACTCTGCTCTCTCTTTAAGGTTAAAGGAAGATGGTTACCCAGCCCTGGAGGACGGATCGGATCAACAACACGACACTCCGCCTTCAAAGTACGCGACTGACCCATGAACTCTCGCGTAGAGGAAGACCTTGACTTCCAAGGATGGGTAAAACGAACGGTGTAAATGAGGGAATGTAAAAGGAGGGAGAAATAAAATAATGTAAATATTATAAAGTACCACGTTCCAAAGTATCAGGGGCCCAAGAACCGAAGAACCTTAGAACGCCACAGCGTTGAAAGAGGTTTAAGGACCCCGATAGTGAGATACATCCTTTTGACTAGATACCTCGCACTAGGCACCTCTGGTTTCCTTTTTACGTTTCCCCGCACACGACTTATATGAACACACTACCCCCCCCCTCGACTCCAGAAACCATATCCCCAGGGACCCTGCCCCGAGGAGGAAAGACGAGTAAGAGGTAAGTAAAGGACTTATGAATCCATGTATTTGAATGTGCGCGAATGCTGTCTCCCACCCCCCCCCTTTTTTCCTCCCTCTGCAGGTTACATCAGAGATTACAGCCGAGGTATGGCGAAGATCCGAAACCTTGCCATGTCTAATGCACGAAACGGACTAGCGCCGCAAGGTGGCGTCTAAGCATGCCTGCAGACTACTCACGTACCGAACAAACCCGAAAAATTAGCACAACCTAGATACAAAGTGATCACCCTTAAACCAGACCGGACGAATGAACCCATGTCACGTATGATGCGAAACTATGAGGGAATGTGTGTGTGTGACTGAGGCGTCGACCCAACTGGTCGAAGGACCGAGAATGCGAGAAGTGCGACAAAATGGTACCTCCTTTCTTCTTTCCTTCTTCGCAAGGCGCGTCCCCTCTACCCTGTCTAATGCTCAAATTGCATGATTACAAGATCCTAACGCAGACCCGCGAATGCCCTTTACTGTGTAATGCACTAAATAGCCTTTCTTGAATACACTGCCACCCTCTCTGTTGCACGTGTACTATTTAGCCTGCCGTTGCACTCTCTCTCTCTCTCTCTCTCTCTCTCTCTCTCTCTCTCTCTCTCTCTCTCTCTATTTCTGCACTCCCACTCTTCCGAGTGGTTAGCCCCGAAATTGGCAGACTGCCACCCCTAGCACCCCACCTAATTGGCTTCAAATACCGTCAGTATTTGCACAAAAACTTGTCTTTAATACAATCACCCTGAGACCGCGTCGTTACCTCTCCTTTTCCGCTAGAAGTCAATGAACCCAGGTGGGGCCGTAAGGGAAAGGACAGGTAAGACGACAGAGGTTCCCTAATCTGACCCGAAATAAGGGAACTACATGTCAACGGCTCCTATAGTATAAAACAAGGACCTCAGAATACGCGACCCTCCCCTCCCCGAATTGTCGCAATACCCAAGCCGAAAAAAAAAAAAATGATCACCCCCGTTACCTCCCCTGTATATGTCCCTGGTTGTTTCCCATAAAACCCCTGTCCTTCCTGATTAAGTAATCGGGCTGTAAAAGGTTACGTAGGATCCAGAATGATCTTTTACAAGGTTAACAGATTAGCCCAAGGTAAAGAAATAACCGAAATGAACCCCGTAGTAGTTTAAAAGCAGGATGCATCTATAGAAAGGAGATGTTTTAGTCATGTTCGTCTCTCAGCAAAATACCTGTGTAGTACCATGTTGATGACTCACAGTACCCTTTGTAAATGTAAAACTCTAGAGAACAGCATATCTTCGCCAGGTTCGTCTCACGAAGGTGGGTCACCATCAGATGAACTGTCGTGAACTAATTATGAAGGAAAGTCATAAGTAAATCCAACAGGCCCGTCACCGGTCATTTCATATGTCAGTTGTGAGAACGAGCATTTTCATTCTTTGCCTGGAGCTGGGAGAGAAATAGACTTTTTGATTATCTTCATTTGCAAATTTTCTAAAGACTGTCTTTTCAAACTTGTTTAAGGGTACTGCTGTTGGAGGAGAGAAGGACCGGATGTGGGAGCACGAGGCCTGACTGCAGACTAAGGAACACCTGCGACATTAGCCAAGGCGAGACCACGACAGAAAAGAGCTGCAGGACGAGGCACTGTTTTCGACAACATGAGAAGAAAGGGTCGACCTGATGCCCCTGCTCGACGTCCAGTGCCTGTCGACAAGTCCCCGCTCTCTGAATTCTGTCACACGCCCGCCTATTTGAAGTCTCTCGTTCCCCTAGTTTGTTCCCACTTTGGCCTTGCTCCATCCCCCTTTTTCCTCTGACCTACCCTATGGACTGTTTTGAACGCTCTTCTTCCATCGGAACTTTCTGACAATCACCTCAAAGGACACAGGGCGAAAAGGACCTTACCGACCAGAAACGCGAGGAAAGGGTCGTGCCCTGCAACGCAGAACTTAGAACAGAGCTGGACTCGTAGCTCCACCGCCGGTGCTCAACAGCGCCAACGAAAGACCACAAAGAACAATGAGAACTCGTAAAACTTCGAACATTTGACATCCACAATCACCGTTTTTGCTATGCCTCATTTCTCTCCCAGCCGCCATTGTATTGATCCTGCTCCAATCCAAATCTGAAATATGTAATAACCTGCCAGTTCACGTTATGATATGTACTTGCTGCTCGCTACAGAACCGTTTTTGTATTGCATTCCTATGACTTTCCTGCTGAACAAGTTTATCAAAGTTTATCAAATAGGCCCACCTCCTAAAAACTAGAAATCTCAAAATGTATTGTTTACAATTTTTCATCTAGGGTTCCTACCGTTTTCCTTCTCATGCCCACCACAATAGACCCGAGTAGAAAATGAACCAGCAAGATGTCTTGAATATGTTAAAGGGAGGACTGTTGAAAATTAGTACGTTTTGGTGAACATTATCTGCGCCATCTTGCCTCTTCCCCTGATGCCACACTTTTGTCGTGCGCGCCCGCCATTTTAAGATGCCCCGATCAGAACAAACCCTTTTGCATGCCGCTGGCCCCTGACATAGCCCTTTGCCTTCGCTAAGCCTGCACGCTGACCACCCCCTGCTTGCACCTGCCTTGAGTCATAAACCCCTCTTCGGCGCTGCTCTGCCCCAGGCCCTCATCCTGTTCCCAGCGCGACACTTCCCTGCTTTCCTTTCATGATCTCCGGCCCTTAGATGCAAACCCCCTTTTTCCCCGTGTGCCCGTTTTGTCCTCCCCGTTCCCAAGCCGACACCCAGCTCTGCCGATACCATCCTTGCCCCTCCCCGTACAATAGAAAGCTTCCCCCATCAAAGAATCCCCGGGTTGATCAAAGCCCCCCACCCCATGAGACCCGATCAAACCCCCCACATTCCGTGAATCGGCGGATTATCCAGCTGCGCGATGCTCATCACCTGTTGTGACTAGGGTGGGGACTTCAACTGTAAATGTGTATGGGAACGGGCCCAAAGGGGAGTTCCGAGAATGTCTTTTCCGTACATCAAAGCTTTAACATGTATGTGTAACCTGCAATAAAGTCATAAATGTGCGTATAAGAGGCCAGGCCTCAGGAATACAGTTAGAGCACCTCAGAACGATACCTTCTGTCCGTTTCGTTGTGTTCTCCTCCGGAGAGAATAAAGAAAACCTTGTTTCCTGCTTTCCAGTCTCCAGCGCCTGCCTCTTCATTTGATTTAATAACTAGAGGGTCACAGAGGCAATACCGCCGGGCAAATATCGATTGTCCCCGACCCGACTCAGGTTTTTACAATCCATGGCATAATCAAGACCGAGCATGAAATGTGAAACCTGGTGGCCTGTGGAACGGGGCTGCATGATGTGGAGGGTGCCATGTCCGCGGGTCCCGGGCTTGTGGCTTGCAGCGGCACGTGGTGGGCAAGCGCTGCGAGGCCTCCGGGTAGTTACGCGCTATATAAGTGCAATTTTCATTTCATTTCATTTCATTACAGACACTGGTGGCAGAAGGTGAGCAGTGCGGCCTGGGTGCACAGGCGTGGTAATGTTCCGAAGGGCGGCAGGAGGGGCTAGGGTGCCTCTGTCTGGGGGCGCAAGGGTGGGTATGTTCCAAAGGGCAGCGGAAGAGGCTGGTGTGCTCCTGCCTGGGTGCGCAGGAGCGGGCAGGCGATGATGTCTTGTTCAGTTGTTTGTACTGTGCCATTGATGTATCTTCTCTCTCTGCCCTCTTCTTCTTCTCTCTCCCTCTCCCCCTCTCCTCTTGTCTCTCTCTCCCCCTCTCTCTTCTTTTCTCTTTCTCTCTCTCCTTTGCTCTCTCTCTCTCTGTCCCTTGATGTGCCCAGGACACCCCTTCTCATCATGAATTTCGTCTTGCAGGCTGTGGCATACAGATGGTCCGGAGGGAAGCCGCCATGTGTCTTCATTTCTGTTCAGTGTTTTTTAATACATTTTCAATTGCTGGTTCGTAAGTGAATTAGTGCTGCTCATTTTTGTGTCGGCATATGCATGTCACCAGATGTGACTGCAACATCATGCGGATTATTTGGTACATGTTTGGGTGTAGTTGATGTGGCATATCTGTGTTCGGGGGGTGCCTGTGAGGGGGCTCTGGGGGGGGGTGGGGATGGATGTTGTGGCACTCTTGGGGCTCTGAACTGCACGATTGTTGTCTCCGTGGCATCTGTGGGTCTTCAGGTGTGGCTCTTGGCTGGGCTCCCTTTCATGCTGTGGGTAGTCGTCCTGCACCAGCAAAAGGCAGGTGTTAAATCCCCCCTGCTACCGCGGTTTATCGCCTGTTTTTGGTTTGCACCACGGATCTGGCATTTCGTTGTGAAAGCGGTGTTGTAGTTTTTGCGTGTGTTTTTGCAATGGAACGTCTACTCTACATCTCATTAGGGTTAGTTGGTGGTGTCCTCCGCAGAGGTAAATTCCAGGGCAGTTATCGCAGAAATACTGGTGATGTCCGCAGTTTGCACCAGTTTGTGAAAGGGGTGTTAAATCTATCTCCGCTTTTGATGCGGTACGGTGGGGATAAATCGGAGTTAAGTCCTTGTGAATATACCCTTTGGTGATTGAAGGATAGATGACATCAGGCTGGCCCAGTTATTCATTCCTTAGACACACTTCAGAGGCATTCCATGGATATCCATCAAGCTGGAACCCACAAATATTAATATTCAAATAGAAGACCCCAGTAACTAAAGCAGCAAGCAAGCATTTCCAGCCTCCCGGGGCCAGGCAATGCTTCACCTGGGGGCTGGTCCAAGAAAATTGCCAGGGCTGCTCTGGGTTCCCAGCCAAGCCCTGGTCGTGCGGCTCCTGTCCTATGTATTTTGGGCTCCTCGAACTTGCAGCCTTGTTTATTCCATTTGTAAAACAGGACTACAAGTCCCAGAATTCAAAGACAAATCCTGGACTACACCAGCACATCAGGCATAGACCTGGGAAACTTAGCAGGTATGTTGCAGGGGGGGGTGAGGGGGCAGACAATGAAGCAGTACAAAGTAGCATACCATGGTGCAAGCCAGTGAAACTGTCCCTTTGACTGTCGTGGTAGCACAGTACAGCAATTATCAAGTATCAATGGGCCATTCCCGGCTTTGGGTTCTGGTACCACTGCACCTGCTGCACCAATTGTAGCTACGCCCCTGGAAGTATCCCCCTCTTATCTACATGACTTAGTCACGATCAGGTGGGCTACAGGTTGTCACTCATCCCAGGAAATTCTACTGCACCTTCGGTTTTAAAACTTGCAAAACATGTGTGTAACAGGAGCATTTGGTGCAACTGGAGGCACTAGTTATGGCACTTGCATTGGCTTTTGGAGAAATGCCTGCCTATCAAGATTTTCAAGTAGCTTGGAGCCAGACTCCTCATTTCTTTAACCTCAGTAAGGCATTTTACCTCTATGTGTATTTCACACTAACTGGATCAACGTGAGTGGACTTTAGCAAACTGATGCATAACAGATCACAGGTTCCAGGGCCAACACAGTAGAGGATTTTAACCGCAAGCGTGCGGCCGCGATTTTCGCGCTCTGCGGCTTTTTTGAAAAAACCGCGTAACATGACGAGCTCAGCTCGTCATGAGCATGGAAGGGGTTAAAATAGGTTAGAGCGACATGCTGTCGCTCTGTGTGAACAGTTTATCATTAACCTGAGAATGGTGAATAGAAGCGTCTGCAAATGCAGGTGAATAACAGAGTTTGGATAGTGTGAATATGTGCAAAACAAAGCTGCTCTTTTAAGTGCTTCAGTCACACTTCATACAGGGCGGCTCTGCGCTGACTGAGAATATTACTAACAAACATTTCTTGCTTAATACGCTGAAAATAGCACAAAGTCATTTTAATAATCTTCCAGTAATTGGCAACCTGCACCAATCAAAGTTTCCTCTCGGGGCACAAGTCCTAAAAATAAAAAGACTACGGGAGACTAACCAAGTTAGGAGGTATGCAAATTACATCATGGCACATGACGTCACAGTGCATGGCATCATGGCGCTTGAAATTGCATGTGGCATCACAGGAAGTAGCATCACAACCCATGACCTCACAGGAAGTGACATCAGATCTTAAGACCTCACATATGTTTAGTAGGTCTATCATGAGTACATTTGAGCGCATTACAATATTTAACAAATGGGATTTTGCATTGGAATTGTGTCAATATATTGACGCAACCCCAAAGCAAAATCTGTGCCTCAACTTATACATTTATTCTTTTTTTAAACCGTGCCACAAGGAAATTGGGAACAAGGAGAAATGGGACAGTAAGTCTGTTCTGCTTAATTGGTTGCAATGTCTGTATTTTAAAATATCGAATGGGGTTAAGGCACCTGCTGCAGAGATCTTTGTGTGGCAGCTAAATCTCAGGGAATAATAATAATGATAAGATAACTCTGGAGGATAACGTATTTGCTGGAGAGATCTGTGTTTGGCGTAGTTCTAGTTTTGAATTAAAGTAGCATAGAGAGTTAATATGTCTCCTGCAAAGCACATTATGTAAGACACAGGTGACAGATTTGTATTTTATCGAATGGGTAAGCGGGTTACTGATTTTAAGACAGAGATCCTTTTGTTACTTGCAGTTCATAAATTGTAATCCTTCTAATAAAGCACAGTAGGGTATAAAGGACATGTTGCTCCCACACTTTGTAACCCTCACTGTCTTATGTAACACATACTGACGTACAAACATATAATTTATTGTCGATGTATAATCTGTACGTGTGATGTAAAGCGCTGTGACACCCCGCATTGGGATGAGTAATGCAGGTTGTCACAGTGCTCTACATTACATGTACACAAATAATTTATATACCACTATTTTGTTTATTTCTTTTATAGAGCTTTAGCACTACTGTCTGGCCCGGCTTTACTGGTGGCGCCCAGTGCAACAGCCCTTTTTAGAGCCTCCCTCATAAGCACCTCCTCCACGAATTCCCTCACTACCACTCGTCAGCAGTCAGTGGCGGCCGGTAAGTTTTGGGGGAGGGGGCAGTCGGACACACACACACGCTCACATACACATAACACTCACAACCAGGTGCACACACACACACAAACACACAAACACATTCATTCACAAACACTCTTTCCCAAACATTCACACATGCACGCACGCACGAATGCACCAAACAATGTAAAAAGAACTTAAATCACACTTACCTTTAGCCAGCTCTGCTCTGCCTCGGAGGTTTCAGGAGGCTTGGGACTGCTGCCTTCCTGATGGAAGGCAGCAGTCCTATTGTCATCACAGAGTGGGATGGGGTCAGGGAGACTACTGACCCCACCCCACTCTGTGATGAAGTGTCACTGATTGACACTCGACCCTGGGCGCTTCAGGGCTTAAATCTGAAGCGCCCGGGTGCGAGACAATCAGTGACACTATGCCTCGTCACTGAGGGGAGGGCCACAGCAACCTTTGCTGAGATGAGAAAGTTACCCCAACAGAGCTGTGACTTTCTCAGCCCAGCAATGTTCAGTTCAGGAAGCCATGAGCCAGCGCTAAATGCACATGTGTTTCTCCTGGCTGCTTAACACCTTGCGTGCGGCTCCGATTTCCCCCCGGTGCTGGACATTCCATAACTGGGTGTGGTCGTGACGGAACCATTCCGTCATCCGCACAGCTCAACCGTGAGGCATGACGGAATGGTTCCGTCACAAGCATCGAAGGGGTTAAACTGAAAGTGAATAGTGTGTCTGGCTGACTTTTGTTCAGCCTGACGGACACTGTTCCTACAGGAAAATGGGGGCTGGCGGGGCCCTTCCGCCCAAATGGACAGCCGCGCCTGCCAGCAGCGCCCCTCCTCTCTCTATAGCTGCTCTCTGACATATATTTTCTTTTGCATTACTCAGGCTTCACTCCCACTCAGTTTTATGATCTGCATGGTACACGTTCTTTGCAGCAGGCACATTATCCCTCTGCACTAATGTATGATGAGTCAGACCCCTTACAAGACAAAATTCCAATCTCTCACCTGCAGTAACATTAATCACCAGCAGCAACATGAATCAAGAGTTATCTTGACATTTGTAGTGTTGCCTGAAAACTGCTGGATGCACAATGAAGTTCCCATGCTTTTAAACTCAAAAGTTATTTTTAAACACTACACCCCTCATCAAAGTCAGTGCAAGGTGCGCCTGTACCTGTCGCACCGCCCTAAAGCAGGCCCTTACTATTGTAGTGCTAAAGCGCTACAAAAGAAATACAACAAAATAGTGCTATTTAACCCCTTCACCGAGGCGGCTATTCCGCCGCAGTGCTAAGGGAGCCGGGCGGCCGCATGCTGGTGACGGAACCGCTGCGTCACCAGCTGCGGTTGAGCTGTGCTGATGACGGAGCGGTTCCGTCATGGCCCCGCCCGCTCAATGGAATGTCCAGCGCAGGCGCGGAATTTGCGGCGCGCAGGCGCGCCGAGCGGGCCGTGACGGAACCGCTCTGTCATCAGCACAGCGCGACCGCAGCTGATGACGGAGTGGTTCCGTCACCAGCATGGGAGGGGTTAACTTGCTGTTTGTGTCAATACTGGGGCGACGAACACACCTGCCATTCTTACATTGTATGCACATGTCTTATGTATAGGGGCGGAGCAAAGTCAAAAGCATTTCTCTTTTAAGTACGTGTGACGTGATGCCTGTTTCCCCTTCATTGCCTCGCGGTGTGAGGCTCCTAATATAGCTCCCAGCCAGGATACTCTAACAAAAAGAGGCGCAATGGCCCCTTAACTCCGGCTTTTGTTATGGGCCCGGCTAGCGTCTGATATGCCCCTTCCCCGCCTACACGTGGCTGATTGACATGCGACAAAGAACCAGCAAATTATGAAAAAACGGATTATAAACCAAGTTTACTCACATTGTGGGATCACAGATTGTGTGATCTTGGGGCAAATGAAAAAAAAACATGGCGTTCAGTTCCCTTAGTTTTCCAAGTTGCGAACACGTAGGAAGATTAAAGTACATGCCAATGGACCCGATTTTAGCAGCAGACTCACGATTAAACATGGCTGCGCTTTGGCCGTCTCCCAGATGAATTACTCGCTACTTCATTAGAAGTCGGAAAATACATTTTCCAGAATATTATATATTTTTTTAACCTCCCATTTTACTCTTCTAAAATGTTGTCATGTATGCATGACGTACTATATAAAAAGGACTTAAATGACTCTCATTGTCTTCTTTTAGTGTGAGAAGTAAAACTACCTTCCCACTGTCTTTAAAGGTCACTTGCGTGGTGAATATAATAGTGATTTCGCCCACGGTATGGACTTTGGCTGCGTCACTCACGAAGCGAGGTTACTTCGAGTCGTTGAACCCGACTCACCTCGCAGGTAACAGCTTTTCCTTCCCGCCAATCAGAGGCCGACAGATTTTACGAACACGTGAGGAGGTTTTCTCAGCCAATCAGCGCGCGGACGGTGTCACCCTACTGGTATGCGGTATGGCAGGGAGAGGGCTGCGAGGGGGCCAGGACGGAAATTTTATTTATTTGTTTATGCATTTTTATATAGCGCGGACTTTACCCGAAGGTGTCAGAGCGCTTCACAATAGGAACAGAACTGATACATGAGAACATTACAAGTGAACAAATTACAAAAGCAAACGTTATATTGAATGAAGCAATATTGACAATCGTGAGCCAGCAAAATACAAGAGGTAGCAAACGGTGCATTACAGGAGGAAAAAGTGACGTGTGCAGGTTACAAAAGTGTACAAAGTTAACAGAGGTATAATACTGCAATATATGGAGGGCCCTCAAGCCCAAGAACAAACTTTACGTAGGCCATGGTGGCACTAGTGCAGGTATCGAAAATAAACAAATGTAAGAGGTAGGAAACAGTGCGTTACAAGAGAAAGTGACGTGTGCATGTTACACACGAGTACCAAACATTGGTACAAGGGTATTACCGCAATAAATGGCAGACTCTCAAACCACAAGAACACACTGGGAAGACACTTCCATAGTCATGTACAGTAGATTTTTCTATAATGGAAGGGCTTCCTTCGGATAATAGTGAGGGCATGAGTTACATTTGGAAGTGTCTTTGAAGGAGGAGAACTTTGAGGTTAGTTTTGAAGGCCTGGGAGGAGGTGGTGGTACGGAGCTGAGGCGGAAGTGAGTTCCAGATTCTCACCGCGTTGCCTGAAAAGGATTGGGCCATCAATCTTTCCTTCTTGAAAGTGGGAGGTTCAAGCAGAAGATTTTCCACATTTCGCGCAATAAACCGCATGGGAAGCTATAGTAATACTGCGGTTACAGCACAAAGCTTTCCGCCTCCTCCCGGAACATGATAACTGAATGGAGAAAGAACAAAGTGAATTAGCACATTTTTCATTCACTGGGAGGTGCTTAGCATCACAGGAGTGCGGCCTGTCAGGCATGCCCCGGTGGTAGGCAGCAGATATAAAGATAAAACAATGCACTTGTTAGAAAAACGTATGGCTAGGCAATTCAATTCAGAGGTATGGGAGTTGCATGGACAGTAAGTAGCGCCACTGGAATTCGCAGTTACACGTGTAGCTGAGTTTTCAGTAACTTTTGATCCGTTTGTGCTAGAAACACTTTTCTTTGTTACATTCTACCGATTATGCAGCAGAAGACGGGTATTGGGGCAAATGCGGCAGACCCATAATTATGCAGAAAATGCAGTGGATGCAAAATCACATAATTGCAGTGGCCACAACTGCGAGGAAATGAAAGTAACTTACATAAATACAGTGCGCTTAACAGAGGGGTGTCAGAAATGCTCGTCCGCTGCCTGGCTACTGCACATTCTCTAAAGGGTGGGGAGAGAAGAGGATAGTAGGGACTAGGCCGCAAAGGGTGGTTAACAGAGCTGGGTCGAGGAGGTAAACAACCTTTACAACAAAACTTTTACAACGCACTACCATTACAACACGGTCATTACAACGCAAACCATTACAACGCATTGCGCTGGGGGGCGCTCTAGGATAGGGAATAAGTTTAATTTACTATCCAACACCTTCCCTAGTGTCCACGGGGACTGGAGTTGGAATAGTAAATTAAACTATTCACTATCCAGCACCCCAAAGCGCTATGCGTTGTAATGGATTGCGATGTAAAAACCGCGTTGTAAAGGCAGGCGTTGTAATAGCCTGCATTGTAACGTCATACATCCGGGGGAGGACTGACCTAATAGGAAACTTTCAGAAGCACTAAGTAAAATCCTTAAATTAACACCTGCCTTCACAGCATGAGTTCTATGAAAACGACGTTAGTTGATCTAATCACAGACCAACAGGGGTCATTATAAATCTGTCGGAATGTGTTGGAAAACGGGTAGGAATCAGTAAACAAACCTAGTTTCAGCCAATAGGTCTCGTATTGGCTGCCAGCTTTTTGGCTTTGTCAATGTTTGCTTTGTTTTGTCATGTTTTTTGCAAAACTTTGGAGAAGCTGCCAGGCCTGTTCTCTCCTAAAAAAAACAAGCTAAAATCAAAAATGTTTTGCTCTCGAAAACACACATTGCCTGTAGAAGTCCCTAGCACTGAAGGGCACTACTTTGTGTATGGATATGCTCTTTGTAAAAGAGCCGAATGTCATTACTCATAGTGAAGTTAGCCAATGGCTGGAGTGGGTTGACCCATTGTCCTGTGCTGAATGAAGAAATGTGTGATTGACCCAATAACAGAACAATAGATGAAGAGCCGGCTGAAAGGCCCCCAAGAAAGTGTAACAAACCAAAAAGGTATTTGTTAACGCTGGACCCAAAGCACAGTAGCTTACTAGCTAAATGGTTAGGGATGGAATGCGTGTCCGCCCTCTGTGCACAAGGGAGAGGTGACTGAGTCCGAGGAATTGCGGCTGCAGAGAGGGTGTGCCAACGGCTTTGCCCACGAGTGGTGGAAACCTTCATCGAACCACCAACCATGATACTTCAGAGACAGTCTGAGTGCTTCTGTGCGCTACCCGGAAATGCCATGAGCACTGTAATGTTCATGACCGCAGTTAGCGGTCTAGTTAGCCGCGCACCAGAGGGTGCGCATACGCGAGCGTGTGACGCCACGCGCTCACCTATATAATAAAGGGGGCGTGGCCGGCGTAGTTAGTCCGGACCACGCGGTTAGCTGAATCTGGTGTCCCGAGTCTCATTCTTGCCGCAGCGCCAATCCTACCATGCGCATGCGGCCCAGAGACTCCACACTGGCCACGAGGGTCTGAGGACCCATGCAGTGCCCCGGGTCACTGCGTTTTAGCCGCGCTCCGATGAAGAGGGAGTGCACGGCGAATATCGGGCCCCTTCTGAGTGGCAGGCCCTGAGTGAGCAGCACGCTCCGCGCCGGAAGCCGGCAGACAGCAGCAGCCACGTGCGCTGGCTCCCGCGGATGCTCCACTGGAAGGCTGTATCGCCGACTGGCGTGGTGTGCCCCCACGTGGCATAGCTAAGGCCCCTGTCACAGGAGGAGGGGGTGAACACGCGGTCCCACTGACGCAGCCGCAACTACTGGCAGTCGCCAGTGGTCCTCGCGCAACGGCAGAAGAAGGTCAGTGCCGGGGTGCAAGGCTCCAGGGAACGCAAGCCAGGCAGCACACGCGCGGCACACGTAGCCCAGCAACGGGGCTAGTCTGAGACGCAACCGGCCTGAGCAGCGACACCACTAGGCAGGGTTGAACCAGGCCACACGCTAGGCCGCACCACGTGCCAACATGGCGTCCATTCCCACCATCGAGCCATTTGTGGTGGACGGCGCCCTGGCTTCCCTAGCGCCACGCTGGAAAGACTGGACGGATCGCCTTCACATATACTTTGAGGGGGCAGGCACGGCGAGGGAACGCCGCAGAGTGCTACTCTTACACCTGGGAGGGAAAGACATCCACAGGATTTATAAAACCCTAATGGAAGCGACGCCAAAGACCTACTTCACACTCCTCAACGCGCTCAATGCGCATTTCGAACCAATGGCAAGCAAAGATTATGAAAGGTTCATTTTCCGGCAAGCCAAACAGGAGGCGGAGGAATCGCTTGACGCGTTCCATGGCAGGCTTAAAGAACTGGCCAGCACCTGTGGTTTTCGTGACGAGCAAGAGGAGATACGAGGCCAAGTCATACAAGGGTGCTACTCATCAAATTTGAGGGTAAAGATCCTGCAAGAGGACGGAAAACCACTAGCAGATATCTTGAAGCTAGGACGCTCCAAAGAACTGTCGCAAGCAAGAGCGTCACACATGGAGGCGGCTCTCCACCGGCCAGTCAAGGCGGAACAGGTCAACACGGCGGAACAAGTCAATGTCGTCTGACCGAAAACACGACAATTTGGAGGGAAGAAACCAAAAGACGGGCGCAGAGAATGTGGATACTGTGGAGGCCAACCCCACCGCGCTCAAGACTGCCCAGCACGCGGAAAAAGATGCAGCTCATGCGGCCGGATGAACCACTTCGCGGCAGTATGCAGAACCACGAAATCGAAGAGTGAGGCAGGCCATGCCATCAGAGAAAGCCAGGACAGCGAAGATATGGACGATGACTCCAATGACTATCCGGTCCACTACGTGTTCGCCATCGACCAGCCGCAGAGAAAGAAGAGGCGTCTCCCGAAGTGTCGCATAAGAATAAACCAGCAGGAGGTAAGAGCTACAATTGACACCGGATCATCCATTGAGCTCATGGCAGCGAACGTATATAACCAGCTACGGAGCAAACAGAGTCTGCAAGAAGCCAGAATCCGGGTGTTCGCATATGGGCAGAAGACACCGATCCCACTGATCGGCTGCTTCCAAACAGAGCTGTAGCACCAAGATGAAAGTCCCGACGACCGTCTACGTCACCAAGGAGGGCAGTGGCATGGTCATCAGCGGGTAGGCAGCAGAGGAACTCAGGCTGATATCGTTTGCAATGGCCGTGCTGGAAGAAGAGCTAGACACGATACTGGAAGAATTCGAAGACACGTTCCGAGGCATTGGGTGCCTCAAGGGAAAGGAAGTGTCACTCCACATTGATCAATTGATCCAACCTGTCGCCCTCAGACACCTTAGGGTAGCTTTCCACCTCAGGAAGAAAGTCGAGGAAGAACTAGAAGCCCTTGAGCGACAGGGCATCATTGAAAAATTCAGTGGGCCTACCCCATGGGTGTCTCCAATCGTGGTGGCGCGCAAGCCCAAGCCACCTGGCCAGGTCCGCATCTGTGTGGATATGCGCCTACCCAATGCGGCGGTCAAGAGAGAAAGACATCTGACCCCCACAATTGATGACATCTTAGGAGAACTAAACGGAGCAAGGTGGTTCTCCAAGATGGATCTCCGATCGGGCTACCATCAGCTGCCCCTCCATCCAGACTCCCGATACATAACCACGTTTACCACCCACGTGGGCCTCAGACGCTACCGACGTCTCAACTTCGGCATCTCCAGCGCCGCGGAAGTTTTCCAGAATACTATCCGGGAGGTTCTGAGTGGACTCCCGGGAGTCCTGAACGTCAGCGATGACCTGCTCATATATGCAAACTCGATCGAAGAACATCACCAAAGGCTGAGAGGCGTGCTACGAAGAATCAAGGACTCCGGCCTGACCCTGCACAGCGAGAAGTGCCAATTTCTCCAGAACAAGATCAGCTTCTTCGGATACACATTCTCGGATCAAGGAATAGCCCCCGAACCGGACAAGGTGAGAGATGTACAGGAAGCCCCCGCTCCCTCCAACATATCGGAAGTGAGAAGCTTCCTAGGAATGGTGAATTTATGTGGGAGATTCATCCCGGACTTATCAAACCTCACCAGGCCTCTCCGAGAACTCACTAAATCCACAACCCCCTGGCAGTGGGGCGAAGAACAGGAGACGGCGTTCCGGGACACCAAAGCAGTATTGTCGGCAGACAAAACCCTGTCGTACTTTGACCAACCAACATAGCCGTGGATGCCAGCCCTTACGGCCTGGGAGCCGTACTGACACAACGCCAAGGCGAGGATGACTGGGCACCCATTGCCTATGCCAGTTCGTCCTTAACCGAGACAGAACAAAGATACTCACAAATAGAAAGGGAAGCGATTGCGATCCATTGGGCCTGCAGACATTTCCACGTCTATGTGTACGGGCACCCGTTCACAGTGTCGACAGACCACAAGCCTCTGATCCCGCTCTTCCGAGGGTCAGTGTCCAAACCGCCGCTCCGAATAGAAAAATGGATTCTCCAACTGCAACAATATGATTACCAAGTGGAGTACAAACCGAGTGCGACGAACCCAGTGGACTATCTCTCCAGACATCCCAGAGTGGCCACTAATGTGGAAAAGGAGGACGCAGAGGAGACCGAGGAATACGTAAAAGTTGTGCTGGAAAGGTCAAGACCCCTACCAATGAGTCTGGAAATGATTGTTGGAGCAACTCGGAACGATGAAGTACTCCAGCTGGTGATGAGTGCCCTACAGGCCAATGACTGGAGAGCTGTTCAAGCGTCAATGAACAAAAGGACACCACAAGCAAGAAGTGCCCTGGAGACAATCCTGAGAGTGAGAGAAGAACTGTCGGTCGACAACCAGGGGTGCTTACTGAGAGGACCACGGATAGTGATGCCTGAAGCAAGCGGTCGAGCTAGCACACCGCGGACACCAGGGCATAGTGAAGACCAAGAGCAGACTCCGGGCCAAGGTGTGGTTCCCGGACATGGACACCAGAGTGGAACAGACAGTCAAGGAATGCCGATGGTGCCAGGCCGCAGGACAACCCGAACGTCCGGCCCCAGTCCTCACAGAAGACAACCCACAGAGACCGTGGGAGTGCGTCAGCGCGGACTTCGGACATCTCCCAGATGGAAGATACGTACTTGTCATAATAGATGATTTCACCAAGTACCCCGAGGTGGAGGTCGTAGCAACACTCACGGCGAAGGAGGTCATTGCAAAATTTGAGAAGACCATAGCCACGCATGGCATCTTCGAGAGTGTCAAGACAGACAATGGGCTGCCGTTTCAGGGGCAAGAATTCTCAGAGTACCTCAGAGATTGGGGAATCCATCACAGGAAGGTGACCCCCCGATGGCCTCAAGCCAACGGGGAGGTAGAGAGGTTCATGCGCACACTGAACAAAGTCATCAGAATCGCCCATGCAGAAGAGACTCCCCTGGAGAGAGCAATCTACACTTTCCTGAGGGAGTATCGGCTCACGCCACATCGCACGACGGAAGCAGCCCCAGGTCCCTCTGCAATGGGGCGGATAGTCAGAGACACTCTCCCTAGCCATCCCAACTGGGCTCCGACCAAGGTAGATCCACGGAAAACTCTGTCTAACAGGACTCGGTCCAATAACTATGCCAGTTTTCGGCGAAGGGCCAAAGAACCGACAATCCAAGAAAAAGACTATGTCTATGTGAAGGACAGATATCCGGGGAACAAGTTCCGGCTCCCATTCGAGCCCCGACCGTGGACAGTCACGCGCCGCACAGGCACCATGGTGACGGCTCAACGAGGGGTGGAGACGGTCACACGCAACGTCTCTTTTTTCAAAAAGGCTCACCCAAGTTCCACCGGCTCCCAAGAGCAAGAACCCGAAAATGAAGCATCTAGCCAGCCTGAAGGACTGACCAGCCCAGCGGGAGGGGAAAACGATGCTCAGGGCGAAGACCTGGCGGCGAGCCCCTCGATCACCGAAACCCCTAGAGTCAGCAGTCCCCGGTCACCGGACGATCCCTGGGGTGCCCAGCGATCCCCTTCTGGGACCCCTCTGAGAGCACCATCCCGGGGAGAAGCAGCAGGATACGGGCTAAGAAGAAACCCGGACCGTCTTCCCGACTGGCGGACTTTGCGGTGGGCTGATCACGAAGTAATCGTTCATCAGACTGGTAACCGGCCGGATGGCCCAGTGCTTTTCTATTTACTCTGATTCATAGTGACTTTTGAATATACCATTTTGTTTCAAATAAAGGTTAAAAGGAATGTAATGTTCATGACCGCGGTTAGCGGTCTAGTTAGCCGCGCACCAGAGGGTGCGCATACGCGAGCGTGTGACGCCACGCGCTCGCCTATATAATAGAGGGGGCGTGGCCGGCGTAGTTAGTCCGGACCACGCGGTTAACTGAATCTGGTGTCCCGAGTCTCATTCTTGCCGCAGCGCCAATCCTACCATGTGCATGCGGCCCAGAGACTCCACAAGCACCTCTGTGCGCTACCCGGAAATGCCATTGAGCACCTCTGTGCGCTACCCGGAAATGCCACTTGGGCTCAGGGTTGCTCTAAGGCTAGCAGTTTTGAAGTCTTGTTGCTTGGTTTATTTTGGGAGAGTATTTCATCAGCTCTTAGCATCAGTTGGAACATTTTGAACTGAATACCTTTCCGTAACTTGATTACAAAAAATCCAATTGTCGACTGTTTTGAATTCCAACATGTTACCGCAAACCGCTGTAGAAAACCACAAAGGAAACCAATAAAACAAAAGAGCACTTCTTGGTAGATTTACGAAGAAAACGAAAATGTAGGTGTGAAATGACTAAACTAAGGAAAATGCAGTCTGGCTGCCTAAGAAGGAGGGAAGAGGCTGAGATTTTTAAGACATCTGAGAAAACCGCTTTTAATTCATTAAGAACCTGGCACGAATAAGAATGTATTGTGCGCACCTTGCTTACTAAATGTTACTTTCTATTGTTTTAAAACACCTTGCACCTTGCTTACTAAATGTTACTTTCTATTGTTTTAAAACACCTTGCACCTTGCTTACTAAATGTTACTTTCTATTGTTTTAAAACACCTTGCACCTTGCTTACTAAATGTTACTTTCTATTGTTTTAAAACACCCTGCACCTTGCTTACTAAATGTTACTTTCTATTGTTTTAAAACACCCTGCACCTTGCTTACTAAATGTTACTTTCTATTGTTTTAAAACACCTCGCACCTTGCTTACTAAATGTTACTTTCTATTGTTTTAAAACACCTCGCACCTTGCTTACTAAATGTTACTTTCTATTGTTTTAAAACACCTCGCACCTTGCTTACTAAATGTTACTTTCTATTGTTTTAAAACACCTTGCACCTTGCTTACTAAATGTTACTTTCTATTGTTTTAAAACACCTTGCACCTTGCTTACTAAATGTTACTTTCTATTGTTTTAAAACACCTCGCACCTTGCTTACTAAATGTTACTTTACTACTGTGACTGTCTGGTAGCAAGCAGCCCCAGGCCGCCTAATTGAACTAATCTGGTATTAAACCAAGGCAGTGTGTGTCCCCACCGGCCAGCCCACCACGATTAACGGTAAGACAGACACTAAGCAGAAAACAACTGACTTACAGTACTAGTAGCGAAGCTAACTATTCCAATATACTGATAAATATGCTGTGCCAAAACCAACACTGTTTATTTGTTGCTAGTGTGGCGGTCCGATTGTAAGATCGCCCCTGCATGGTGGGAGGCAGCTCGCCTCCAGCGCCTCCATAAGCGATACGATTAGTGGTACAATCTCGATATAGGGCCTGCCGCGTTTAGGACAAGTATGTAAAAGGTCATGGCCCTACCCGCCCAGGCCCCAGCCCCTGGCTTGCTGACTTTTCCTTGCTCAACATCGCAGCTGGCGCGCAGCCGGGCACAAATTAGTTTCCAAGTCCACGAGGAAACTCAGTTTGGTTTCACACTTTCACACATGTGGTCACCGTCACACTCAACAAACGGCTTCTAGTAACCCCGGGCCTTCCCTAAAAGATAGGCAGGCACGCACCGGCATTCCCTCTTCCTTCCATCAGCATTATATTTATAATAAAAATACAGGCAATTACAGCAGGCAGAGATCTTATAAATACCACATCTGTCCCAGATCGGTCTAAATCCACGTCACACTCTTAAAATAGCACTTGCCAAGCTGATGTTATTTGACCTGCACCCCGTCTGGTTTTAGGAGATGAAAATAAGTCTTCAAAGGTAAAAGAGCCTGGAGTTAGCCACTTTGAAAAAAAGTTCAGAGACTCCATAGCAAGTCTGTGAAACACACTTAAGTCTATGTAAGTGTATCACTCCCCCCTCCGAACATAAAGAGTTAGCTGAAGTCTCACCCTCTCCATTGATGACTAGTCGGTTATAAATAACCCTTTCTAAACTCTTCTCATGCCTGACCACCAGTCTGTTTCATTTTTAGCAGCGCCAGTTAGACAGCTGCACTGTCTAAATTGTAATCACTTAAGTGTATATCTAAGACTCCGAGCCAACCTCTTCCCAAAATCATATCCACGAAGCACAGTGATTGATCATATTGCACGTAGCCATGTTCCCAGTAGGAAATTGTCTTCCGGCTGATATGTACTCCTGAGCGAACTTCGAAGAGGGTAGGGAAGAAAGGGTAGACAGCAGAGAGAGAGAGGGGCAGAGGTAAAGAGGGGTGAGCCGTGAGGTGAGATACCAAGAGAGAGAGATGAAGGAGCAAGAAATGGGTGCGGAGAGAAGGATAGATATATATTGAAAGACAGGGTGTTGAGGGAGGGATAGCAGGTATAGCGAAAGTAAAGACAATCCGAATTAGAGGTAGACAGGGGTGTGGGGGTTAGAGAGAAAAATAGAAGTGAGCAAGAGAGAGAGAGAATACGGAGGACTCTGCTATTCTGCTCCCAAAGAGGGCATTGCACATCTGTGATTGTTTAACAACTTTGAGTGATGTTTGTAATTTTTAGGACTGATGACAAGTTTGTGGGGAAAATGTACTCTATTTTGCTGCACAGAAAAAATATTTCTCTAGTGTGGCCTGCAACAAAGCTCTAGTACAAATTATCTATAATACTTTAGGCCTTGGATTCTGTTGTAATCCACTTGCATGTGCTAGATGTAGAATGTAGAATGCTATGACCTCATGAATTGTCTGGAGTCATTGGGACTTTGGATGTGCTGGGGTTGTGAGCTGGATCTGTTGGTGGTTGCTCCGAGTAAAGCCTTCGGCTGGACTTCTCATGTTTATGGCTTTTATTAGATTCCTACTCCCGAATGGCATTGCATTGAAGTTTATTTTTCAAATGTGTAAGTTTGATGTGTTAAATAAGTCTCCACAGGTGCTCACACCTGAACATAGATATAAAGTTATCCCTCACTACACCTAATAGTAGCTACAACACACAGCTGTTGCAGGAAGCTCAACAAAGAATCCCTGCCAGCACAGCATCTCTTGGATAGGCTTGGGAATAGGGATAGCTTGCAGTTGTTTCACTCTTACCATTAAACACACAGGCCTGGCCTACATGCTGCGTGCAAGGTGCCATTGAGGCCTTGCTTAACCCAAGGCACAGGTCTGCTTTTCCTATCTGGGTAAGTGAGTTTCCCCATTTCAAGGGAGGCCAGCTCACCTCTCCAGCCCATTCCGGAGATTGCCTGAAGGTAAAGTTCCAACCATACCAAATGTGACGGCATGAGTAGGGTCCCTATTAGCAGTGCAGAGTTGAAGATGTGGGTGAAGCTAATAGAGTACGTGGGTGGAGCTAGTGGAGGGAGTGGGTGGAGCCAGATAAAAGTAGGTGTGGACTCCAACAAACATTTTAGCACCTGCACTTCATATTTTACAAATTAAGCACTGCTTTCTATTGTTTTAAAACAGAAGTACTCCACTATTGCCTGCGACCCTGACTCGTGCGCTGCCAAATAAAGGCGCAGGAAATCTCTATAGAAAACCAAATACTATTAGTAACTCGGATGCTGCGCGCATTGCTGAAGAAGTAATCATATAATATAACTAAACTGGTCTATGAATTGTTCATCAGATTTTTCCTGTCTCTGGCCCTACATTTTAACATCGCCTTGGCCTTGTAAGACCCCTCCTTCTGTTGTGCAGTGACCCAAGCAGAGGATGTTGTGTGCACCAGGAGGAGATGCTCTTAGTGCCAGCAGGCTCTGCTCCTGACACGTCACAAATC
Source organism: Lissotriton helveticus (assembly GCF_964261635.1). Lineage (NCBI taxonomy): Eukaryota > Metazoa > Chordata > Amphibia > Caudata > Salamandridae > Lissotriton > Lissotriton helveticus. The sequence goes on from NC_136060.1 coordinate 484,859,584, forward strand.
ACACACAGCTGCATTACTACGGTAAGTGTGGCTCAATGGTTAGAGCGGCAGACCCTGATGCAGAGGTCTAGCCCAGGACCAGGGTTCAATTCCCCACCTCGGCGGGTCTTGGGCTCAAAATTCCACGCACCTGATAATTCTCGCCTCGGTGCCTATTCCAGTCATGGAGTCCCACTCTGCAACTCTGGGCAATAGCTTGCTTAATCTCCTCAACGGCCCCCACAACGCTAAGGATGCCTGGCCTCCACCTTGGGGGTGCCCAGGAGTGGACACCTCACAGGGAAAGCCAGGATGGGTTCCACAGCGGTATTCGTACAAGCGCCTTGAGACCCTTGCGGGTGAGTAGTACGCTATACAAGTATCAATTTACATTTTAAAAGTCTGGGCGAAACATTTTGCCAGAATAGGCATTTTTAGGTAAAATCTATTCTCGAAGCAGAGTGTAATGCTATTATTCCCGTGTCTGGACTAAAATCGATGGATATTTACCAGAAAGAGGGCTGGCGTTTGAGTGGTTTACCAAAAATAAACAAAAACACCTACTCTACTGCAAATGAAAGGAGCTTGGAGGGAGGCTGAATCTTCCTAACCTGAATGGAGGGCATTTATATCAGGAGTGGAAACTATTTTTATCTTCCATTGAGAGTTGAATGAAGGAATACTGGATTCCAATAATCAGTGCTCCTCGCAGTGGACATACAGCCACATCTTGATCCAGCAAACCACACGTTTGCGGTATGCCTGTCTCTTCTAGCCGCAGTTTATTGCTATAGCTTCTTGAAGTGGAGGTCTGTGCAGGTGGGTACAGTTTGCTTTATCAAGGTTGCTACCCCCTAATGAAGGAGACCATTTACTCTGTAGTGTGAGGTTCATCCACACAATATTGTCTCTCGTGTAAATTTCTCTTCCACGTAGAATTTTGAAGGGACTGTACCCAGTTACGGTAGGTGTTACGCCCATATTGTTTTTTTATCTCGATTTTTCAATTCTTTCCTGCATTTATGGCGGCTTGAACCGAGCCCATATTCACTCAATTGAAATGTTCAGCTAAGCCATTTCCAGCGGGATGGTATACTGGGGTGTGTTGAGCTTTAATCCCATTCCTGCTGAGGAAGTTCGTCCACTTCTCCGATCTGAATTGACCATTATTGCATGTCAAACTCCTAGGAATACCCTCTCTCAAGAATGGTTGGTTAGGAAGGATATGACTGTATCTGAATCAGTTTTCTCACTTATCTCCACTTCCGGCCATTTCGAATATCTGTCGATAAGGACTATGACGTATTTGGGTATGCCCCATGAGTCTAAAATGGGGCCCAGTATGTCGATTGAGCGTTCTTCCCATGGATTGTCAGGGTTACTGCACTTCTCCAAAGGATGTCTTAACATAGTTAATGACTTGTCTGCATTAGCGCACTCTCACGTTCTTTTCGATGTCGTTGTCGATACCAGGCCACCAGTATGATGTCTTGACCCTCCTCTTGGACTTCACGATATCAAGGTGTCCTTCCTGCAGTATGTTGAGGATGCTGGTCCTTAAATCTCTGAGGGAATTACTTTGTCCTGTGAGCATAAATATGGCATCATCACTGATCGACAACTCGTCATGCAGTTACCAATATTTCTTTTGGTTGTCAGTAAGTTTCTTCTGTTCCAACCAACCCTCATTCACAAATTTTCTCAGCTGACTCAGGTCAGGATCCTTTTCATAAGCTGATTTCCCATCCTGTGCACCGGTAATATCTTCATGTTCTTCTGTAAATGCTACGTTGTATTCATCCCATTCACTGCATGACTGTTCTTCCACGACCGGCAAGCCGCTCAGGTAGTCTGCCACTTTGTTCTTTTTTCCCGGTCAGATACTCCACATCGTAGATAAAGTGTAAAAGTCTGTGTCATCTTTGCAATACGGGGAGTGACCTTTATGTGACCACTTGATGTGAGGACTTTAACCAACGGTTTATGGTCTGTCCTGAGGATAAACCCAGACCCCCCTAGGTATTGCCTGAATTTTTCCATGGTCCAGATGGATGCCAACATTTCCTTCTGAGTCACTGAGAACTTTTCTTCATTAGGGGTGAGGGAACGTGAAGCGAATCCAGTTTCAGTGCCATCCTCCGACACCTGGGATAGGACCGTGACTAGTCCTTTCTCACTAGCATCGGTGGTTAAAATGCTTTGAGCAGTCATATCAAATACATGCAGGGGAATTGCTTCACAAATGTCCTTCTTTATTGTTTCAAATTCTTCATTGGACTCAGAGTCCCATGTAAAAACATTCTTTTCTTTCAAGATTTGGTGCATGCTGTGTGTTTTGGTGGCAAAGTTCCTTACGAATTTACTATAAAACTCAGCTAGACCTAGAAATTATCTCACGTCATCTTTGGATCTAGGTACCGGGGCAGACCTGATGGGCTCCATAATATCCTTCTTGGGAGTAATCCCTTTGCCACTGATTTCGTGACCCAAGTATGTTAAAGATCATAGGTCAAATTAGAATTTCCCCAGTTGTCAGGCCATTCTATAACAGTTTCTTCAACACTGCCCGCAATTTGTAATCATGCTCTATTTTGCTACAAGACCCCACTGACATCCTTGAACAGTTTGTGCATTAATTTCTGAAAAACTGCAGCGGCGGATGCCAGCCCGAACGGTAGCTGCATGAACCTGTAGCACCCAAAAGGAGTGATGAAGGAAGTCATCTTGCTGCAGGATTGGTGGAGAGATATTTGGTGGTAGGCAGCTGTTAGATCTATCATGGAGAACCAATTGACTCCCTTTGTTTGTGCCAATAGTTCATTGATCTTAGGTAGCAGGAATTTGTCTACAATAAGGTTCAGCTCTCTGAACTCAATACGTAAACTCACTTTTCCATTCTGTTTCAGTGTCATCACAAGAGGTGCCAACCATTCGGCACTCTTGATGGGTTCAATTATGCCATTTTTCTCCAGATGGTTTAGTTCAAGTTGTACAGCTTCCCTAGTATTAAATGGGATGTTAGGAACTCTGTGTCTGATGGGTGTGGCCCCTCTTTTAACATAATCTTATGTGTAAATTTTGAAACTTCACCAATGGTACCAAAAAAGACATCCAAAAATTATTTTTTTTAACACTTCTTCAAATGATGTAACAGGGCTGCTTGCCATCAGTACTTGGTCTACACTGCCAGGGTTGAGTGGGATGCCTAAAGCCCCTTGGTCCCCCCATCCAAGGACAGAAGGTTATGTTTCTGCTACATATAACTTTCCTTCAGTCTCTCTATCTTTGAACTCAAACTTGAGGTACCTGAAACCAACCATAGGTATTTTCTCACCTGTAAACGTTACTGGATGTACATCAATGGGGATTAGCTGATCTTCTATGATTCTTGAAAAATCATTCTCCCACACATTCCTTTGAATTATGGTGTATGGCGAAGTAGAATCCTCTACCATGGTTATATGCACTCCCCCAATGTTCACTAAACAGGATGGCTTTTTCTTTACGATATTGTCAATGCCTAAAACAATTTCTTCAATGCACAAAACACATTCATCATTTATAATTAGGGCTCCCGGTTTTCCGTTTAAACGGATTTTTACATATAAATACAGACGAAAAACAAGTTTTCCTTTATCTATATTTATATATAAAAACGGGAAAATACTAACCCTGGGCGAAGCACTACGCTCCGCTTGCGGAGTTTTTGCAACTTCGCACTATGCGAGCGGCACGTAGCACAGTGTGAACATGCGTAGTGCAGCGTAGCGTAGTGCAGCGCTCATTTTTTGCTTGTTCGCGGTCCTGAACGTCATGTTCGCGACCGCGAGCAAGCAAAATGACATCCCGGCGAGATTCTCAACGCGAGGAGGTCAGGTTTCTCATTGTGAGTGGTTGCGCATGCTCGCGACCGCTCTCAATGAGAAACTACCTGTTCGCGTTGAGAAAGCTGCAGCTCGAGTAATAATCTCCTCGAGCAGCAGGAAACTACAGCTCGCACTGTGCAAGATGCCGTTTTCAATGCTTGCACAGTGCCGGATGCTTGTTCGCACTGTGCAATCATTGAAAACGCATCTTGCACAGTGCGAACATGCTACTACGCAGCTCGCGTAGTGCTACGTGAAGTTCGCGTAGTGCGAAGTGCACTTCGCGTAGCTTCGCGTAGCGCTACTCCGCGAACTACGCCCAGGGTTAGAAAATACTAGTAAATGTCATTTACATCAATAGAATCACCCCCCCAACCATCTGGTGTCTCCCCCTCCTTAGAGGGTTAAGAGGTGTCAGCCCGGCTGAGACAGCTTCCAGGCGCGCACACAGCCGCACCCGAGTACCTCACAGGTCTTTGAAAGACCATTTACATGTTAATGAGGCTTTGTTGTTCACCCCTCAGCCCCTGCCTCTTCACTCTGCCAATTGCTCCAGCTTCCGTCTTGTGCTCGCAGACTGGGTTTTACAAGCGCAGATTCTGTGTTGGAGTGCCCGGTTTTCAAAGAGATTATAACGAGGAAGAAACAGTAAGGCAGTTGCCTTGCAATCGACTGTATAGTGCCCTGGCTGGAACAGCATGACAAGTGTCCTGTGTGTCGAGAGAGTTCAACTGGACAGAACACAGCCCCAAAGTCATTTACAGTAAAAGTGTTTCTTTTGTTTTTGGATCCATTTCATTGTGGTGCTTCCAGACATGCCAACCCTCCAGATTCAGGCATCCACAAACCCGATTCCACAGGATGAAGCAGGAATTACAGAATGGCCTGCACCGAGTCCTAAAAGGCTCGGCGTCGTCCCCTGCTCCATGTTGTTAATTAATAAGTGTGTGAAGGTGGGGGAAGGGGGGGGGGGCTTGCTGTGTTTTCGGATGTTGCACGACAGGCGAGGGCAGGACTATGTGTACTGGCTCTGGTTAACCCCTTGCAGGCTGCAGCCTCTTTCACAAACGAGGGTGTGTGGTGTGCATAGTAATGAGGACAACGTTAGGAGATTAATTATTCTTTAATCGGAGCGCCGGGAAACACAACCGCTTACACTGGAACGGTCGGCGCCAATGCCCTAAGATGGCCGCCTTCCGGTTCCGCTGCTCCCCTTCCTGTTCCGCCTAGCGGAACACTAGAGCGCTGATGTAAGCGCATTACCACATATCTCCCCCCTTTACTCAATGCAATTCACAACAACAAAAGTTCTTACTTCCAGTCCATATTAAAGTCCTTAAATCTTTCTGGCGTCTTCACCTCTCTCCCGGCTCTGGTTCTCACCTTCGTCACTCTCTCATTTCCTTCCTGTTCCCTTCTTGCTGCAATCTCTACCTCTCTTTCGCCATCATTGTCCATCACTTCCTCGTTCCTCTCTTCATTGCATCTCGCCCTCTGCTCTCCTCTCTCGCTTGCTCCATCTTCGTCCTCTTCTACTTTCTGCATACCTCCTTCTACGTTCTCACTTCTCCTTCTGCCACTTCCTACTTCCCCTTCTTCCACGACATTCTCTGGTCCCTTTTCCATCTCACTTTCCCACTTGATGATCTTGCTGCATTTGGCCATCCTGTCTTGTGACCACACCTTTCCATCGCTGAGCAAGGCCGATCGGGCATACGGCTCTAGAACTTGTAAAGGCGGTGAGAACTTGCTCTCGCCTTTCTTCTTGAGGACCGCCAGTTTGACTCTCACCCAATCCCCCTTCTCTAGTTCAGTTCTCTTTACATTGTGATTCCTGTTGAAGTGTGTCGTATAGATCTCCTGTGCTCTCTCTAGGTTTCTCTTCACCACTGCTGGGGACCACTTGCTCTGTACCACCAGCTTCCTCCATGCCTGGTTATCCTTGGTGAATGCTTCTCTCCCTCTCAAGATCTTAAAGGGGCTGTATCCGGTGCTTCCTGGCGTAATCCTGTGTACCCATATCATCTTTTCTAGTTCTTTCTCCCAGTCTAAACCATCGTTGATGGCTGCTTGAATGGTCCCCATGATCACGCGATTAAACCGCTCCACTTGGCCATTTCCTGAGGGATGATATATTGGCGTGTGCTTCACTTCGATCCCATTTCTCTCTGTGAAAGCCACCCACTTTGCCGACGTGAATTGAGGTCCATTGTCGCTGATGATGACCTTCGGGATCCCTTCCCTGATGAAGGTGGATTGCAGGAAATTTACCACTGCTTCCGTGTCCATGACTTCTCGTACTTCAATTTCAGGCCATTTGGAAAATTTATCTACCAGGGCCACTACATATTTCTGTGTCCCTGCTTTGTTTAGGACTGGTCCCAAAATGTCCACTGACAGCATTTCCCAAGGCCCGTCTGGTATTGGGAATTTTCCCAGAGGGGGTCTGATTAGGCTTGCGACTTGTCTGCCCTGGCGCATGATTCGCACTGCCTCACATGTCTCTCGACCTGCATGTCGATGGCCGGCCACCAGTAAGCTTGTCTGGCAAGGGCTTTGGTTTTTGTGATGCCCTGATGTCCTTCGTGTAGCACAGCCATTAGATGTTCTAATATGCCTTGGGGTGGTACTACTTTGTCCCCTCTCAACAGAAAGGTAGAATTTTCGGCCAGCGATAGTTCTTCTCTCACCTCCCAATATCTTCGGAGTTCCTCTTTTAGATGCCTCTTCTCCGGCCATCCATGGATGACGTATCCCTTTATAGCCTCTAGATCCACATCCTCCTTGTATGCCTTCTCCCATTCTTGCATACTTATCACCTTTTCGACTTCTTGGATCGTGGCGACAACATAACCTTCCCACTTCTGTTCTTCGTGGCCGCTTGCATCTTCCATGGCTGCCGCTCTGCTGAGAAAATCAGCCACCTTGTTCTGTGGTCCAGGGATGTGCTCCACGTCGTACACGAAATCCAAGAGGCGAAGCGTCATTTTAGCGATCCTGGGTGTGGCGTGTGCATGGCCACTCGAGGTTAACAGTCTGACCAGAGGCTTGTGGTCCGTCTTTACTAGGAACTTTGCTCCCCACAGGTATTGGCGGAATCGCTCCATAGCCCACACAACAGCCAGCATCTCCTTCTCGACCACGCTAAACTTTTCTTCATTGGGGGCTAGTGATCTGGATGCAAAGCTGATCGTTTGCATTTCGCCCGTCTCCGACCGCTGCATTAAGACTGCCCCTAGGCCCCGGTCACTGGCATCCGTCGTGAGTATTGACTCTGCACTGGGATCGAATCCTTTTAGGGGAATGGTGGCACTCATCTCTTTCTTCAGTGATTCAAACTCCTCTTGTTCCTCCTGACCCCATAGGAACTTGTTCTTTTCTTTTAGCAACTGACGGAGGTGGTGCGTCCTGGATGCGAAATGGGGTACAAACTTGCTGTAGTATTCGGCCATTCCCAAGAATGACCGAACGTCCTCCTTCTTGCCCGGGGTGGGGGCATCTAGAATAGCCTTCATGTTTGCAGCTTTGGGTTTGATTCCTTCTTCACTTACTTCATGGCCCAGGTACGTGACAGATTGTACTCCCAACTTGCACTTCGACCATTCCGCCGTCAACCCGTTGTCCTGCAAGATCTTTAGTACCTTGTGAAGCTTTTCATTGTGGTCGTGCATGGACTTACCCATCACCAAGATGTCATCTTGAAAGAATTGGACGTCGTCCACTCCATTCAGCAACTTGTGCATCATCTTCTGGAACACCGCGGCCGCAGATGCTAGGCCAAACGGCATCCTCACGAATTCATAACAGCCGAACGGTGTGATGAACGACGTAAGGTGAGTGCACGAGGGGTGTAACTTTACTTGGTGATAGGCCGATGATAGGTCCACTGTGGAGAACCACTTGATGTTCTTTGTCTTTGACAGCATTTCATTGATACGTGGTAGGGGAAACTTGTCGATGATTATATTCTTATTTAACTCCCTCAAGTCCACGCACAGCCGGACCTTGCCATTAGGTTTCTGGGCCACTACCAACGGAGAAAGCCATTCTGCACTTTCTATGGCTCTGATGACCCCTTCCTTTTCGAGTCTGTCCAGCTCCTGTTGTACTGCTTCTCTGCTCCGGAAAGGGATATTTCTCACTTTATGTACCACTGGAGTCGCTCCTTCCTTCAACTTGATAAGGTGCTTGTACCTGGTTAGCTCCCCTATTTGACCATTGAACACTCTTGGGTACGCACTTTTCCACGAGTCGATGTCCTCTCTTCTGTCCATGTCCATAAGGAGGATTTTCTCGATTCCTCCCGGGTTCAGTTGAATCCCTAGGGCACCCTGGTCTCTCCAACTCAACACTGATGGGCCTTTCTCTGCTACGTATAACTTGCATATGGCTTGGCGACCTCTGAACTCAAATGATAGAGGACAATACCCCAACATTGGGATTTTCTGTCCCGTGTATGTGACGGGACGCAAGTCCATGGGGTGTAGGTTCTCTCCGTGCTTTGACACGAACTTGTCCTCCCACACCTTCTTTTGAATTATGGAGATGGGAGCACCGCTGTCTGCTATCATTTCCAATGGTACTCCTCCAACGTGCATGTCCAACCGGGGCTTGTCGATTCCTGACCCTTCCATTTCCAGTACCTGGACATCTATGTACAGTATTTCTTCCAGTTCTTCTGTCTCCTCTGATTCAGTGGTTTCGCCTTGTTGTTCTTGGTCCACGTATTTGACTGCCGTTCCTTTCGGTTTTCGGCGGCACACCTTTTCGTAGTGGCCAAATATTCCGCAATATGAACATTTCGCCCGGAACGCTGGGCACACTTTATCGTTCCCAAGGTGCGTAGCACTCCCACACCTGTAGCAGCTCTGACGTCCTCCTTTATTCGCTCTCTGCTCTGCTGAATTGTTGGATTTTGGGCGCCTGCTGTCCTGGTGTCTCTGCGGCTCTCTCTGCTTGGGACGTTCTCCCCTCGCTTGCGTCGTTATCTTGCACACGGTCTGCGTGCCTCCTGTTTCCTTTTTGGCGGCTTGGGCGCAGCGTTTGGATAGCTCGACTTTCTTTACCATCGCCCAAATTTCTTTGAGGGGGGCATCTCCATTTACCCATAGCTTCTCCTGGACATGGGTGCTCGAAGTATGCATGATGATCTGGTCTCGGATTAGATCATCATGTAGTGTCCCAAACTTGCATGTGAGCGCCAGTTTTTGCAGGGCGACTACGTATTCATCCACAGTCTCGTTACTCTTTTGTTTCCTTTGGAAAAAATTGTAACGGTCAATGGCAACACATACAACCGGCCTGAAGTGGAAGTGGCAGAAGGAGAAGTGAGAACGTAGAAGGAGGTATGCAGAAAGTAGAAGAGGACGAAGATGGAGCAAGCGAGAGAGGAGAGCAGAGGGCGAGATGCAATGAAGAGAGGAACGAGGAAGTGATGGACAATGATGGCGAGAGAGAGGTAGAGATTGCAGCAAGAAGGGAACAGGAAGGAAATGAGAGAGTGACGAAGGTGAGAACCAGAGCCGGGAGAGAGGTGAAGACGCCAGAAAGATTTAAGGACTTTAATATGGACTGGAAGTAAGAACTTTTGTTGTTGTGAATTGCATTGAGTAAAGGGGGGAGATATGTGGTAATGCGCTTACATCAGCGCTCTAGTGTTCCGCTAGGCGGAACAGGAAGGGGAGCAGCGGAACCGGAAGGCGGCCATCTTAGGGCATTGGCGCCGACCGTTCCAGTGTAAGCGGTTGTGTTTCCCGGCGCTCCGATTAAAGAATAATTAATCTCCTAACGTTGTCCTCATTACTATGCACACCACAATGGCGATGAGGGTTTAGGCGACGCCCACCCACGAGGAGCGTGCCGCGCTGGTCGAGCAGCACATGTGGAGGCTGCAGTTCCAAGTACCGGCGGTATCGACAGCATAGGGGATCACGACGGAGCGTGGCAGAGGGCCACAACGAGCAGCACACAGCGTGCCCCTCAGTCTGCTGAGCTCGGAGGAAGCAGACGGTGAAGGTAGGCCTGCAGGCACCCCAGTCACCGCACATTACGAGGCCTTTCACCAAAGTCCCGAGCCAACTAGCCTCCACGCAGGCGAGCATAGCGATAGTGCCCGAGCAGAAGGGAGGCAAGCCGAGGGCAGAGGGGTGCACCGGCCTCAGTGTGGGCTATCCTGGCCTAGCAAGCTGGCGGACCTGAGAGGGGGCAGAGGGGAGTCATCTAACACTCGCCCTGAAGAAGAGGCAGACGTGCAAGCAGAAGGAGCGGAAGACACACAGACAATACCTGCTCCTGCACACGCAGGACGAGAAGAGGACAGTGACAGTGACCGTGAGGCAAGGGACCCGGCCGGGCAAAGCGCGCCAGGTAGCCCTCCCGGAAGGACTGTCCCCGTCCAGCCCACCAGACATAGAGCGGTCAACATGGCGGTACATTCGTCATCCCTTACGCAGCTCGTGCCTTTCCTGACCAAGCCAGGGGAACCAGAGAGGCTATGGGAGGACTGGAAGAGGTATTTCCTCAACTACCTCGACGCATTGGAGGAGGAGGCAGGCGCACCATACTCCAGCGCAAGAAGAAAAAAAATCTTGCTGCACAACCTGGGCCCGGAAGGGATTAGGGTCTATGACACCATCGTAAAAGAAGAGAGAGGTGCTGCGGACACTGATGTATTCAGCCACGCCATCGCCGACCTAGACGCACACTTCAGGCCGGTTGTATGTGTCGCCATTGTGGTGTGCATAGTAATGAGGACAACGTTAGGAGATTAATTATTCTTTAATCAGAGCGCCGGGAAACACAACCGCTTACACTGGAACGGTCGGCGCCAATACCCTAAGATGGCCGCCTTCCGGTTCCGCTGCTCCCCTTCCTGTTCCGCCTAGCGGAACACTAGAGCGCTGATGTAAGCGCATTACCACAGGGTGCACCGTCAACAAACCTGTCTCCTGGACTGCTTCACGAGCGCGGGGCGAGAGGCCCCAGGGACTGCTGGATTTTCTGTCAATTGTAACTCTTTTTTACATTTTTGAAAGTTAAACAAAAAATGATAACCAATCAAATGCCTTCTTATAAACGTAAAGTCCCAATGATAGATGTGAGCAGAAATAATAACAGAGACCGAAAAAAAACGTAAGAAACACCATATTTCCAAGAAAAAAATATTACAAGTAGCACTTTTACAGTCCTAGATGAGTATTGTTTCTGTTTTTTGTAGGATTTTACCAGTGGTCGTCTCTCTGACGTCAATGAACGATCGTGTGAACATTGTGTTGACTCATTGGTAGCTCTTCCAGACTAACACCTCTGAATATTACCCTGGAGAGATGGATCACAGCACTTCAGGTGGCTGCTTTTTGCCCCAGCCTAGGGAAAGCACACAAAGAACACACCTGCGCATGTGTGCATTCACAATTTAAATAAATGTGGAAAAACACTAGCTGTAGCGTCGTCTTTTGCTTGTGACAAAAATAAATGTGGATAAATACAGAAAAAGTGGCCAAAAAATAAATATGGATAAATACAGACGGAAATGGCAAAAAAATAAATACCATAAAACCGGGAGCCCTATTTATAATCACCTCCCCTTCATCAGAGTCTGATAGATACACAACACATTTAACTGTGGCATTGCTTGGTCTCCTCCTACATACCTTTCCAAAATGTCCAATGATTCCACAAAAAGAGCATTTTGTAAGAAAGGCAGGGCAATTCCTGTCATTAGCCATGTGTATCTTACTACCACATCTATAACATCTAGGTTGACTTTCATTTACAGATCTGCTTGGCACTGCACATTTTTAAGTGGGTTTCCTTTTTCCCTTGTTCCCTACAAATGGAAAATTTGTGCTATTCGCAACACTTTTGTCTAACACATTACATACTGTGGGGCTGTTATAATTTTGTTTCTTAGCTGCAATGGCACATCTTTTAGACATTTCAGCTTTCTTAACAATAGCTATGATTTCATTAAGTGGTGCCTCCCCAGAAACACACAACTTTGCTTGTACATTAGAATTAACTGTGTGCATTATAATTTGTTCGTGAATAAAATCATCGTGGAGATTTCCAAATTTACAATGGATAGCTAATTTTTTTAGGGCAGCTACATAGTCCTCTACAGTTTCTGTTATGCCCTGTTTCCTCTGGAAAAAAATTATACCTGTCTATCGCTGTGTAAATAACAGGTTGGTAATGACTTTCTATATCCTCCAACGCATATTTGAATACATCATTATCATCAGTCCCTCTGGGTTTCTTTACCATTTCATTGCACATGCTTAATCTTTCTAGGCCAAGATTATGCAATAGGATTTTCTTTTTTCTCAGACTAGTGAACTCTTCAGTACCCTCCTCTTCAATGGCAGATACATAGTTTAAAAAAAATAACACTTCCAGTCAGCCCATTTCATAGCCGGCTCACCAGGTTTCAGAAGAAAAGGGACAGGATTTGTCAAAGAGAATGTTTGCACACATGTTGCCAACGATAGACACTCAAACTGTTAAAATTGTCAGTAATGAGTTACTATTCTTCTTATCCTTTTAAAATGCATGCAATTAAACAAGATTTCTTCCCAACAAACAAATTTTCCAGTAGAACACAACAGTGTGGATAACAATTGACAACACAAGTAAAATTCCAGAAGTGCGCGTGTCACTCTAGATTGCACATGTATTGGACACGCTGTACAATTTCTGTGATGTCTGTTCTGCTTCAGTTGTATTTCGAAAAATTCTGTGTGTCTCAAAGAACGATATGACAGAATAATTTTAGGGTGTGCGCATCACAAAATGTTAGGAGGCTGGAGGAAGAAATGAGAGGTGAAGGGCAGTACATGCATGGGGTATACAGATGTAAGAGAGGCGGAGCAATCAAGAAACCTTACATAAAGAAGAGAGTGTGAATGGAGAGAGGTGGATGTAGAAGGCCAGAATCGGTGTGAAAAGTAAGAGGCAGGGGGAGAGATGAGGCATATAGCATGGAGGAGAAAGGTGGATATAAGAGGCACATAACGAGAAAGAGAAGCGATGAAGCTGGGGATAGCCGAGCAATTGATGTAACAGGGGTGTTGTGAGAGGCTGGCACAGTATATGGTGCCCACTTATGTAAGTGTAGCACCCTGCACTAACCCAGACAACTCTTATGGTGACTGTTGTGGTCTTAGACAAACTTAGAAAGCGCTCTAAGTGGTAGCTATGGAGAGCTGCCTTCAAGCTTAGTCCAGAAGGAGTGTAAAGAAGCTTGTTTTACCAGTACTTAATGTTATGGTATAGGTTGGGTGAAAAATAATCGCACAGTGTAGTTATGAAAATAAGTATTTTATAACAAACACTCATTAACACAATGTATTATCTCCTACCCGGAGATATAAACACAAACCTTGTACGAACCATGACCTAAGTTGAGAACGGACCCAGAAGACGTAGAACAGCCAGGGACCCTAGACCCACCCTAGGTGAGTTTCTAGGAGCCCCACAGAGGTATGTGCTGAGTGGCAACATGACAGCGTGCTCAATGTTAGTCAAGAGGTAAGACGCAGTTGCAATTTTTTTAAGAAGGACCCTTCCCAGTGGACCCTGAAGAAACTCTGTGGAAGATGAAATGTTGGAGAGTCACCCCACCCGTGGATAACCCAGGAACCCGGATACCCACATCAGGGAAGCCGGGAGCATAGGTGTCTAGTGACGTCGGAGACCGCTGTAAACCACAATGCAGGACTTCAGGAAAGGTGCCACTGGAGAAGAAGACAAAGGAGTCCAGTGGAACCCAAAGGTGCATTCAAGATGAGGTCTTGGCTGCAAGAGTTTCTCGAGGTTAGAGCTTTTTGGAGCCCGAAGATCTCTGTTGGAAAGAGCAAACAAGCCTTGGCAACAGCAAGTCGATGTGGTGCACAGGGGTTCTGTTCCAGCGGTTCAGACGCGGGATACTGGCCTCAAACTTGGTATGTAGATAGTTCAGGCCTCGAGGGAGTTGCAGAACCACTACCTGTATTGCTGAGCCTTTCGGAGTCAGTGAGACTGGTCAGCTGTGTTGCGGTGCCTGCAGATGCAGTGGAGTGACTTCTTCACTCCAAGGGAGATACCTTTGGGTGTCTTGGATGATGTCCACAGTCCTGATTAAGAACCTGTATGGCGCACAGGCACAGATGTTTCAAAAGACCAGTAGGACGGCGAGACCAGGAGCAGCAGGAATCTTACCTGTTGCAGTCTCGGTTCCCAAAGCATAGTCCAGAGTGTCCAGATGGTCGAAGTTGAAGTGGTGTAGGATTTGATTCTTGTCCCACAACAAAGCTATGAATCCACCCACAGGTAAGCCCTTAAGTACCCTCAGGAAAGGGTTGGGACGATTCAGGGGTTCTAAGGAGCTGGATCTGGTCAGCAGCAGCCCTAGCTTGCTGTCCGATTCTGGAAGACTGGTATCGGGAGAACTAAGGGCCTCTGGGAGGAGCTTTACAGTGCATGGAACCATACCTCCCACACCATTTACAGTGTGGGGTATGATCCCAACATGTTTGATACCAAACATGACAGGGTGTGTTACAGCCAGTTTAGAGCTGCTCATCGCGTAATGACACATGGCCAGTCTATATGTTATAATGGCTGACGCACTTACAGCACTGGAGAATGGACTCCGAAGGTTGTACATGTGCCCCACTCATGCAGGGGCACCCTCACACGTAGGACCCAGCAACTTGCCTACAGGATTGACAGGTCTGCCTTAGGGGCGATTTACAGGTTTTAAGTGTAGTGACCTCAGATATCGGGAAACCTATAGTGGTGCTAGCACCAGCTTACACAAGCTGCAATGGCAGGCCTGTAGTCACAATTTGAGTGGTCTCTCGTGGGTGGCATAATACATGCTTCAGCCCATGAGGGATCACTGGTGTACCTATGTCCTGGGTACCTCAGTACCATATACTAGGGACTTATAAGGGTACCCCAGTAGCCAATCTGGAGTGTACCTAAGTACTCACCATGTCCAGTTTAGGGAAGACGCACAGAGACTGATGTCCTGATTAGCAGGATCCCAGTCAGACTAATCATAATGACTCCAGCAAAAGTGGGGTGACTATGAGAGCAGATCCTACTTTTCTACACGCGTAATCCACAAAATAAGGTTTGCAGAAGAGACCAGAATAAGAGTAGAGCATGAACAGAAATAGTTGGTGTAAGAGGCAAAATCAGTGAGAAAAGATTAGAGTGTTCTGGAGGATGAAAATGGAGAGAATATGTAAAAGGGGCAGAGCCAGTGAAAAAGTTATAAGGCTGGGGGACAGATGAGCTGTGAAGGTAGTGTATGGTTACAATTCATGGCTATAAGAGAGACAGAACCAGCAAGAGTACAAAAGCAGAGTGGAGAGATATAAGTGGGTGGAAGAGAGAAGACTCACCAAGAGATAGTAAGAGGTTGGATGAAGAGCGAGAGAGGAGGGGAACGTACATGTTCGATGTGCAGAACCAGTGAGAGAAAGTTAAAGGCTTGGTGAGTGATCAGACATGAAGAGTAGATCAGGGAGGTAGAGTTCGATGTAAGAAGGGCAAAATCAGCAAGAGGAGAGAGGGAAGGAGAAAGGGCAGAGGTGTAGGTAATGGGTTAGGAGCAGCAAGAGACGATAAAAGGAAAGGGGAGAAGGAAAAGGCATAGCTGTATTTAGGATGGCAGAACCAGCAGAGAAGATAAAGTAGGGCAGGGAAGAGAGATGTGGATTTAAGAGGGGCATAATCAGCAAGTGAATTTGAGAGCCAAAGTGGAAAGATGAGAGGTTACGAGTAGAGCATGGAGGTATGAGGGTCAAGATGGATGTAAGAGTGGCAGAGCCAGAGAGAAAAGGTAAGTGGCTTGGAGATTTGGAAAAGATGAGGAGGAGGAAGAGGAGAGCATGTAGAGCAATGTGGATGTAAGAGGGGCTGAACCAGCAAGAGAAGAAAATAGGCTGAGCAAGAGGTGAGGTAAAAAGTAAAGCACAGAGGAGAGAGGTGGATAGAATGTAGTGTAGTTCCTATATTCCCAATAGGCTCTGCGCATTGGAATAATATATCCTATAGATGTGACGTAGGACTGAGGTCGACTAGGTCTCTATCGAATATATTAGACTTAATTGTGAGTGCCAGCTAGCTCAGAGGTCACTAGAAACTTTCTCGTATTCACAAGAAGGGATTAGTTTCTGACAACCATATAAACATGACAACTTTGTTTCCCAAGATAAAACGTATCTTCAGAGTCGTGGAAACAATAGATAGATGTTTTACTCAGTCAATCGTGCATGCTTCGTTTCATCAGAGGTGCCGAGAAGTGGAGAGACGGGCGTTTTCAATAAAAGGATTTATTGAACCGTCTTCTTTCTCATGCAAAAGGAATGAACTGCTACAATCGTAATACTGACTGTAAAGTATATTGCGTACAGCAAGAAGAGTATTATAAAATAATACTGTAAAAGCATGGTATGGTTTCTAAGCCATAAAATACATAAATAACAATGACTAAAAGTACTCGACTGGTGCTTCTAAAATACGCCTACCCCAATGTACTTAACCTAAGTCTAGTACGAGGGAAGAAGTAAGTATGGTGTAGCATAGGTTTAGTTTCTTTGCCAAGAATCTATCCAAGATTTCTCTTGGGGTCTAATCAGCTGTGTACCTTGGTTTTAGAATGAAGGAGGTCTGGTATCTCTGTCTCGGGACTCGATTTCCCAACACCCCACAAGGGGAGCTTGGAAACACTGGAGCTGGATTATAGGCGAGAGAAAAGCAACCTCTTCGGCACTTGCTGTAGCAAGCTGCGTCAGGCAAGTAGATAGTCGAGCTGCTCCGAACCACTGTGTGTTTGCTAGGGCACCTTGAAGGTGCCTGGTTTGACGTAAAGTCTGACATAATAACGTCACCAAAGAACCCCAAGGGAATGGTAGTTCTTTGAAAACTCCATGATTTCTAGGACAAATCAATATTCAAGCAAGGGGTTGTCACTGACTGCTGAAGCCGAGTTTTTTCAAGAAATCATTGTGGCTTTTTGGAACCAGTGGAAGTAGCCATGCCTGTATTTGGACTGGATGAGTTATGTCTAAACATGGGCATGATTTCTATGCCTATACAAGGGCAATGTGAATTGTACCTATATAAGGGCATGAATCGGGAAATTACGCTTGGATTCTAAAATGCTACACAACAATAAGTGGGCAGAATCATCAGAAAAAAAGTAGGCGGCTGGAGGAGAAGTAAAGGTAACTTTGAACTAGCGTGTGCTGCAAAGTACATTGAGCCTTCTGCCAAAGTTTGCAATTACCTGTCTCTTTATTTTCCAAGTAGAAAATTTGACTTAGATGTGCGATGTGAATAATCCTTCACAAAAGTTTGTGAACTTGAACCATCCTCAACATGTCTGCAGAATTGCAGCTTGCTCTCAGTGTATTCTTCCTCCTCTTGACCTTTTTTATTAAATCTAGCTCCCAGTTTGG
Source organism: Lissotriton helveticus (assembly GCF_964261635.1). Lineage (NCBI taxonomy): Eukaryota > Metazoa > Chordata > Amphibia > Caudata > Salamandridae > Lissotriton > Lissotriton helveticus. The sequence goes on from NC_136060.1 coordinate 484,876,880, forward strand.
ACCCTTTCTTTCCCATTTTATGAATGGACATCTAAAGATCTAAGCCCCTGCTCTGACTTCCATTTGCAATATCGCCCTTGCCTCGTCATCTGTCGCTACCAATGTAAAAAAAATAATCAAAACACCTCAAAAGCTGCATTTGTTCCTCTGTTCAAAAATCCTTCAGCAGGCCCAAAGCTTCTTGGCATCTTCTAACACCTCTTTGGTGCCTTTTTCTGACAAATCCTTGAAAAATCGGTCAACTGACAAATCTCTTTCATAGAAAGTAATTTACTTATTGATTGCTTGCCAGTTGGATTCTGACCTCTCCATGTGCTGAAAGTAGCATTTCTTGCTGTGTCGGACAGTTTGTTCCCCATTCTTGATCAGGAAGGCAGAGAGGCCTAGATATTACTAAATTATAGTGTCGAATTTATCAGTTTCCCATCCGGTGCTTTTGAATAAACTGGAACAACCTGGAGTTCAAGGTATTCTCTGGCGTGACTTATCTCTATCTTTTCGGAGAGACCTGATCTCTAAACAAGAAAATGTTTTGGACTTGCATGCAATCAGTTGCTATTTGGATAAAGAAAATTTCAATAAAACTATACAGCGAAACATCAGGCATCCGCATCTTTAAGGGGCTTGGTACCATATACACTGCTCTTTGGTGGCTTTTGAAGCTGGGCCAATCAACCACCATGGTCGAGGCAACACAAAAATCTTGGATTGAATTTCCATGTCTGGTCTCCTTGTCTGGACAAACAGTGTGTTATCTACTTCTACTATATTCATATGCAACACAAAATCCTGCATTTTCACCCGTCACTGCCGCAAGACTGTTGCACAGTCAATTATCTTCTCACAACCTGATTATGCAAGTGCTCCCTGTCTTGAACTTTTGCATTTGGTTCCCTGCAGATCATCAAGAACACTGATAGGATTCTAATCTGAGGCTGCACAAGATGCTGTAGCATTACTATTCATCTTTCTGCTGATTCCAGCTACCAAACGATCTATCCATTTGCCATTGTGCACTGCATAAAAGGCCCTGCTCATTATTCAGCACTATATTATTCCTTCCGTTTATTCCAGAATCCTACGCTCTGTAACAGCCATGCCCATGTGCCATCCTAAAATTAAGAGGAAACATATTGGAGGTAGATCCTTCTCCTTTCTAGCTGCACGGGACTGGACATGTCTCAGTCTTGAGCTATGGTGCATCTTAAATATTTTGGGGGGAAACGTAAAACTGGCCTTTCCATACACAAGTATAGTCTGTACCTTTTCCTTGGAAATCCCTTAGCACCAGGATACCCACTTGGTGTGGTATTTTCATTCGTCTCTTTCAATAGAACAATAACTAAAGACATTTGCATTATCTGCACAATTTGGTGAAATTTAACAGAACACCCTGAGGAAAGTGGAAGGTGAAGAAGTCCAAATATCTTGTAAAAGTAGTTTTAAAGCCTATTAGGTATCTACTCCAGCGTGTTTTAAAGTTTATCATTTGTCACTTATTGTCCAAGTAACTAGAGCCATGCAAGCTATACACTAGTTATCCTGTCCCAAAGAGTATTAAAAGACATTTACCAGGCTGCCGCCCTGGGTCAGTCTGGTCATGCTCCGAAAGACAGCCTGATCACTGTCAAGTGAAGAAGGACAATGGCCCAGCCTGAGCAAGCACAAGATGATGTGCACCTCTTCCCACAACAAATGATCCCAAACCTCAAGGAGTGACATGAGGCCTGGGGAAATGGCTGCTTTTCAGCAATACAGTTTGAATTAGCCTTGCTTTGTAGATGAGGAAAAGGGGGCTGAAGAGAGGAGCTGACTGAGGAGTGAGTGCCTCATTCCATAGAGTACATAATCACACATGGAGTGATTAGCCAGTCACTGAGCCTAGGTGAGTGGGTGGCCAGTAGTTTTAGGAAGGCAAAGGTATGTATTGGCGATTGGAAGGACCAATAATGTTTCATTAGATAGTAATTTATGGATGATGGACATGGTAGTTCAGGGGTCTTGCATTCAGTTATCCCTTTAACCAAGATCAAGTGGATTTACCTGATGGTAGATGCAATTTGGTTGTTACGTCTTAGGCTAAATTTGAGTCAATCGACATTTCTGGACCCCGTCGCAATTTGGCAAGTGCCTTCTCAGCTATTAAGGATATGTGACTTCAAAAAAAAGGAAGAAAAGGCAGTAAGGGATACTTCAAAGCCGCACCACCTCGCTATACACAAGTCATAAATACACTCATGAGTTACGTTGCCCACCTCCTCAGTCCACTGCCAAAGGACCCAACAATTATAGTACAATAGAAATGGCACTGAGAGGCAACATGAATATTTCAAAGCACAAATGCACAGATCATGAATCAATCTGGGCTCTTCAGTGATTTCAAAAGTGATCCTTTAATGGCTTCTTCGACCACTCGTAGGGTAAAATGATGGAACAATACAGCCAACGCGTTTTGCCCAAGAAGGGGCTTCCTCAGGGCTGCAAGCATAATGTAAGTACAGTCACATATTTCAATTCACAACACTGGTCAAATACACAATGTGCACAAACACAAGCAAACAAGCATTAGAAATGCAATCGGGCTCGGATATATTTGATTTTGAGCTAATGGTATTGTAAATGGCAATGTGTTTTCGTCCCTATGCACTCTGCGCTCCCTATGCACTCTGCGCTCCCTATGCACTCTGCGCTCCCTATGCACTCTGCGCTCCCTATGCACTCTGCGCTCCCTATGCACTCTGCGCTCCCTATGCACTCTGCGCTCCCTATGCACTCTGCACTCCCTATGCACTCTGCACTCTGCACTCCCTATGCACTCTGCACTCCCTATGCACTCCCTATGCACTCTGCACTCCCTATGCACTCTGCACTCCCTATGCACTGTGCACTCTTCACTCCCTATGCACTGTGCACTCTTCACTCCCTATGCACTCTGCACTCTGCACTCCCTATGCACTCTGCACTCCCTATGCACTCCCTATGCACTCTGCACTCCCTATGCACTCTGCACTCCCTATGCACTGTGCACTCTTCACTCCCTATGCACTCTGCACTCTTCACTCCCTATGCACTCTGCACTCTTCACTCCCTATGCACTCTGCACTATGCACTCCCTATGCACTCTGCACTATGCACTCCCTATGCACTCTGCACTATGCACTCCCTATGCACTCTGCACTATGCACTCCCTATGCACTCTGCACTATGCACTCCCTATGCACTCTGCACTATGCACTCCCTATGCACTCTGCACTCCCTATGCACTCTGCACTCCCTATGCACTCTGCACTCCCTATGTACTCTGCACTCTGCACTCCCTATGTACTCTGCACTCCCTATGCAGTCTGCACTCTGCACTCTCTATGCACTCTGCACTCCCTATGCACTCTGCACTCCCTATGCACTCCCTATGCACTCTGCACTCCCTATGCACTCCCTATGCACTCTGCACTCCCTATGCACTCTGCGCTCCCTATGCACTCTGCGCTCCCTATGCACTCTGCGCTCCCTATGCACTCTGCGCTCCCTATGCACTCTGCGCTCCCTATGCACTCTGCGCTCCCTATGCACTCTGCACTCCCTATGCACTCTGCACTCCCTATGCACTCCCTATGCACTCTGCACTCCCTATGCACTCTGCACTCCCTATGCACTCTGCACTCCCTATGCACTCTGCACTTCCATAATTTGAGTAATTTTGAGTGACATTTCAATGACCATGAGTGACACTTTCTCACCAGCAAAATAAATCAATGAAGAAGAGGGAAACATAAAAATACCATAATTTAACACACTCATGGTCATTGAAATGTCACTCAAAATTACTCAAAAATTATGAAAATGTCACACATACCTATCCTCCACGTTGCCTTCACGCAACAATCATTGCCGTGAATGGGCAGTCGATGACGTTTTCCTATGGGTTTCAGTGACTCGCCCTCTGCCTTTTGCAAACTTCAGCACGAACAATCTCCCTACGTCCCGTGCCTGGAGCACCTAATTTAGAAATACACACATTGCCACCTCGGAAATTAGCTTTGCTAATTGCCATCATGTTATCGGTTAACCTTCCCACTGAGCGCCTCCGAAACAAACAAAAGTTTCAGCATCAAAAGGATTTTAAATAACTTGCTGTTTACCCGCTGCACGCTTTTATTATTACTTATTTCAGCACAACAGCTTTTTCACATCCCCCAACCAGTATCTACTTCCACTTGACCGATATTACATTGGGTATTAAGTTGGCTTTATTCAGAGCTGCTTCCGTTACCGTACCCTGTACTCTAGTATCCCTGCAGTAAAGCAGCGTGTCTCTGCTTCAACAGTGAAACGTTAATGCACATTACTAAAATGTAACAGAGTCGGGGTGTGGGTGAGTGTGCCGTGCACGGGCCTGGGCGCGCCTAACAAAAAGACATTACACGCTGCAGACGAACGCGCGCCTGATACATGCAATGCAATGCTGAATGGTGAACGCGCTCCCACCATCTGGATTGCATTTGGAGGAGCACCCTGACAGCTCCTAATTAAAATTAATGGACTGCCGTGCGCGAAACCGCACAGAAAATGCCAACAATGGCGGACGAAAATTACATATAGCCTATCGTGTCAAGGCTACTAAAAAGACAGCACAGCGAACACGAATCACTATGCAGATGCCATAAAAAAAGCTTGCGCACTAAGGAATGTTTCTGGCCCGAGCCCTAAAGAAACTTTTTTTTTTTCTTTAACAATAGGAGCTCGGAGCTCCGCCCCACTTCGAGGTGACGTAGGCCGAGCCCTAAAAAGTGATATTCTAAATTTTTCACTTTTAACAGTGTTCCAAAATACAATGCTTGTATCAATGATTAAAATATATCTGCATATGATAGAAACCAAAAAACTAGCTCAGAAAAGAGGAAAAAACAGAAAGTATGTATAACACCCAGTGTGTTCTTGAAAGACTGAATAGAAGAAAGCCCGACATTAAACCCCACATTTAGTCATGATCAATCTAATATAATCCCAAAGTAAAACAGAACGAATCACAATGATCATACCAAAAGGACCAAACTAAAAACCAACCACCAGTTTAATAAACAGTAAAACACCAAGAAGTGCCTACCACTTATAATCTCAAAGCAATAATTACATTTAATCCTTACCAAATTTCAGAACGCTTGAATTCTTATAATGGTCACTGTGGTCCCAGGATCATTATATCATAAAACTAACAGGAGAAGACATACATATAAAATATCAATGATATGACCTTATTCTGTAACAAAATATAACACACACTGCTCGGTTATAGCTAAATGCCAATTCATAAATACCTCCAAATTCCAATTGCATCATTCCATAAGTACAAATATCCACAGGGAAGCACCTTCAGTTAGTCTTCTACTTTTGATAGAGAATTCACAGTCGATGCAACATAATAAAAATAGTTACCACCGTAAAAAAAGAAACATGAAAATATGTTCTGGAAAAACCACACCACTTTTACCTTAAAACACGGCGCAAACTGTTCAATATGCATAATACATTCCAAATTCCAATAATTCTTCTGTTAACTATGATGGGTGACAATCCTAAAATTGATACAAGAATATTCAAAATTATCCGTCCAACTATAATTATTTTCAAATTTTTTCAGATCTTACCAAAAATGTAAAACCTCTTTTTATTCGTGTTAATTCTTTTTAATAGAAACAAGTAGACCAGCTATCCCAGCATCCACACATCTATAGTCCATATTGCATACCATCTGTGTAATACATCAGAGAACACGCACGCCGTCATAGCCGTACTGCTAGAGAATCATGTTCATTACTTCAGTAAAAAAAAACAGGTGCAAGAGCCAACGTAATTTTCAAATACGCTTCAGGTGACAATCTTTAATTTATCTATCCCGATCTACGGTGGCAACTTTTGGATTTCATGGTATCGGCAATCTAGCAACCATTCAATCCAACAATCATTCACAAGAGCGAGCGACTTTAACAATAATTCATAAGACATTTAAAATGAACCACCATGACTATAAAGAATGCCGTCTTAACAAAATGTATTACAATACGTCGCACCACTTTGAAAGCTCAGCCTTTTTCAGACTTTCTAATTTTATGAATTGGGCTTTCAATCCTTCTCCTATTGAGGATGAGGACATTATTCCTGACTTATCCGATTTGCCTAAAGTAAAAAGATCCTTGGCCAACTCCTCTCTCTCATCGTTGAAATTCATTTTATAAGTGCAAACAGGTGTGCAACCGCCCTTATTAGATACAAAAAAGAAAGAAAAGGCAGTAAGGGATACTTCAAAGCCGCACCACCTCGCTATACACAACTCATAAATACACTCATGAGTTACGTTGCCCACCTTTTCAGTCCATTGCCAAACGACTCAACAATTATAATACAATAGAAAAAACACTGAGAGTCAACATGAATATTTCAAAGCACAAATGCACAGATCATGAATCAATCTGGGCTCTTCAGTGATTTCAAAAGTGATCCTTTAATGGCTTCTTTGACCACTCGTGGGGTAAAATGATGGAACAATACAGCCAACGCGTTTTGCCCAAGAAGGGGCTTCCTCAGGGCTGCAAGCATAATGTAAGTACAGTCACATATTTCAATTCACAACACTGGTCAAAAAATACACAATGTGCACAAACACAAGCAAAAAAGTGATATTCTAAATTTTTCACTTTCAACAGTGTTCCAAAGTACAATGCTTGTATCAATGATTAAAATATATCTGCATATGATAGAAACCAAAAAACTAGCTCAGAAAAGAGGAAAAAACAGAAAGTACGTATAACACCCAGTGTGTTCTTGAAAGACTGAATAGAAGAAAGCCCGACAATAAACCCCACATTTAGTCATGATCAATCTAATATAATCCCAAAGAAAAACAGAAAGAATCACAATGATCATACTAAAAGGACCATACTAAAACCAACCACCAGTTTGATAAACAGTAAAACACCAAGAAGTGTCTACCACTTATAATCTCAAAGCAATAATTACATTTAATCCTCACCAAATTTCAGAACGCTCGAATTCTTATAATGGTCACTGTGGTCCCAGGATCATTATATCATAAAACTAACAGGAGAAGACATACATATAAAATATCAATGATATGACCTTATTCTGTAACAAAATATAACACACACTGCTCGGTTATAGCTAAATGCCAATCCATAAATACCTCCAAATTCCAATTGCATCATTCCATAAGTACAAATATCCACAGGGAAGCACCTTCAGTTAGTCTTCCACTTTTGATAGAGAATTCACAGTCGATGCAACATAATAAAAATAGTTACCACCATACCACCGTAAAAAAAAAAAAACATAAAAATATGTTCTGGAAAAACCACACCACTTTTACCTTAAAACACAGCGCAAACTGTTCAATATGCATAATACATTCCAAATTCCAATAATTCTTCTGTTAACTATGATGGGTGACAATCCTAAAATTGATACAAGAATATTCAAAATTATCCGTCCAACTATCATTATTTGTAAATTTTTTCAGATTTTAACAAAAATGTAAAACCTCTTTTTATTCGTGTTAATTTGTTTTAATAGAAACAAGTAGACCAGCTATCCCAGCATCCACACATCTATAGTCAATATTGCATACTATCTGTGTAATACATCAGAGAACACGCACGCCCTCATAGCCGTACTGCTAGAGAATCATGTTCATTACTTCAGTAAAAAATAAACAGGTGCAAGAGCCAACGTAATTTTCAAATACGCTTCAGGTGATAATCTTTAATTTATCTATCCCGATCTACGGTGGCAACTTTTGGATTTCATGGTATCGGCAATCTAGCAACCATTCAATCCAACAATCATTCACAAGAGCGAGCGACTTTAACAATAATTCATAAGACATTTAAAATGAACCACCATGACTATAAAGAATGCCGTCTTAACAAAATGTATTACAATACGTCGCACCACTTTGAAAGCTCAGCCTTTTTCAGACTTTCTAATTTTATGAATTTGGCTTTCAATCCTTCTGCTATTGAGGTTGAGGACATTATTCCAGACTTATCCGATTTGCCTAAAGTAAAAAGATCCTTGGCCAACTCCTCTCTCTCATAGTTGAAATTCATTTTATAAGTGCAAACAGGTGTGCAACCGCCCTTATTAGATACAAAAAAAGAAAGAAAAGGCAGTAAGGGATACTTCAAAGCCGTACCACCTCGCTATACACAACTCATAAATACACTCATGAGTTACGTTGCCCACCTTCTCAGTCCATTGCCAAACGACTCAACAATAATAATACAATAGAAAAAGCGCTGAGAGTCAACATGAATATTTCAAAGCACAAATGCACAGATCATGAATCAATCTGGGCTCTTCAGTGATTTCAAAAGTGATCCTTTAATGGCTTCTTTGACCACTCGTGGGGTAAAATGATGGAACAATACAGCCAACGCGTTTTGCCCAAGAAGGGGCTTCCTCAGGGCTGCAAGCATAATGTAAGTACAGTCACATATTTCAATTCACAACACTGGTCAAATACACAATGTGCACAAACACAAGCAAAAAAGTGATATTCAAAATTTTTCACTTTCAACAGTGTTCCAAAGTACAATGCTTGTATCAATAATTAGAATATATCTGCATATGATAGAAACCAAAAAACTAGTTCAGAAAAGAGGAAAAAACAGAAAGTATGTATAACACCCAGTGTGTTCTTGAAAGACTGAATAGTGTGTTTGTCAGGAATCCTCCTACCGCGCCTACCTAATAATTGGACTGCAACTCCCATGAGCCCCTGCTACCATGGGGTATTTCTTGTCTTCTCGCGCCTCGGAGCATGCGCGTTATACTGTGTTTCCGGCATTAAAGGCTGTCCCCACAGCGAGCGGTTCGCTCTTTCCTGTATCCTGAATCTGATCTGTGATCCGCGTCTTCTACAGTCAGGTATTGCTTCGTTGTCTGGTATGTGATGGGCGCGTCTGCCCTTTCTTCATGAAGCGGAGCGCCGTGTGTCGGCCGACCACGCGCTGCCGTTTCTGCCTTGTTGGAGACCGGCTGGTTTCCTCCCGTGTCAGTTTCCCTCCTGCGCGGCTGCGCTGCGGATACGAAGCGGAACGTAGTGAGTCGTCGGACCACACGTTACCGTGTTGTTCACTAGTGAATATTTGGGATATTGCAGAGCATAGTGGTGGCTACTACATGCTACTGTAATAGAACTATCGGCTTCATTGAAAAACGGAACGCAGTGTGTATTCCGCCACGCGTTCCGTTATGGACATTTCCTGTGTACTTTAAGTGCGGTGCAGGTTTGGATAGACTAAGCCGCATTTCGTCTTGGGATATTTTCAATCTATTTTGGAATATCGGAGTTTAGTAGTGCTTGCTACGTTCTACTGTATGTGGTCAGATTGAAGTGTGTTACTGAGCCTTATTACACGGTATATGAGGATGCAATATACTGTGAATGCAAGGAAGAAGACTGTCCAGGATTTGTTCTAGTGACTATATCACTCCAAGCCATATTTAGGAGAATTATCCAAGCCCTTTATTTAGTTTGTAAGGAAGGTATCCTTTCTTCCTGGGTGTCGTGAATTGGGCTTATGCTTTTGTTGGTTTCCTGATCTGCTGTTGGATTGTTGGTTCTACAGTTGAAGGTGTGTTTCCATTCTTTTCTATATACCTTCCCCATAGCGAGAATTGACAAGAGTAGTGATTATAACATATGCCTTGTTTAATATTGTTTTATATGTTTATGTCTTTCAGAGCCTAATATCCCAGCAGTCCCCTTCCCCTTCCCTGTTTTTTCCCTCACCTAATGGTTCGAACTCCCGGTATACCTAGTCAGGGAGTTGGTAACATTGGGAGGTGGACCCCTTTGAGCTACAACGGATCCTGTGGAGCGTATTCGTGACAGAATAACGCGCCCACCAATAGTGCTCCACCCGATACGGTTGTAAAGGGGCCATGGCCACTATGGACGATGTCCTCCAAGCATTGCTGGTGGTACAGCAGGAATTGCTTTCCTCAAAAAACGAGACTGCAGCCTTAAGGGAAAAGGTGGATAGGTTAGCGAGAAACCCTTTTGATGCTTCCTCTGCCGCACCCCAAATCAAGGTTACTGTTCCCCCTCCCATTCCCTTAGCTACCCCTGAAAGGTATTCTGGAGATCCGTTAAAAACACAGGTGTTTTTAACGCAAATCATGATGCATTTTTCCTGCAAGCCGTCATCCTTTCCTACTAACCATTCAAGGGTGGCTTTTGCTATATCCTATTTAAGTGGTGATGCTGCTAACTGGGCAGTACCTTTGGTGCGAAAAGACGATGCCATACTAAACGATTGGACAGCATTTCGTGCGGAGTTCGAGAAGGTGTTCGATAGAAGGGCCACCACTTATAGTGCCGACATAGAACTAATAGAGTTAAAGCAGGGGAGACAGGATTTGGTGTCTTACCTCACAAACTTTAACAGGTTGGTGGCTGAGACGGCCTGGCCAGAAGAAAAGAGGAAGTCTCTGTACTATCAGGGGTTAAGAGAAAGCCTGAAAGATATCATAGCTCAAATAGACCCCCAACCTCACACTTGTACTGATATGATTAATCTTTCCCTCAGATTGGATGGGAGGCTTACAGAGAGAGGAGGAGAAAGACGTAAAAGTGAGCGAGGTTATTACAGACCGGAGTATTACTCACGTAAGAACAGCAACCCTCTAGAATCTGGCAGTGAAACCATGGAAATAGGGGCAGTAAGGGCACCTTTATCTAGAGCAGAGAGAGAGAGCCGCAGAGTCCTGGGCCTTTGTATGTACTGTGGGAAAAAGGGACATTACGTTAAAGAATGTCCCACGAAACCTAAGAACTCAGGACCTGGGCAAGAAATAAAAAGGTGACGGTGTCATCTGTTGTCACCGAAGATTCTATCCCTGGTATAAGGGAGGAGAATAACTGGAAAGTCCCTTCTCTTACCGCCTCCAATATAAAGGATCATGAGTCCCATATATTGCTTCCTATGACTCTTGAAAGACAGGATCAGATACATCAAGTGATGGTAATGGTTGATTCCGGTGCTACCGGGAATTATGTGGATAGCGGGTTGGTAACCACATTGAAGTTGCATAGAGTACGTAGGGACCGCCCTGAGGAAGTGTGGGCGGTGGATGGTAAACCTCTTACATCAGGTCTGATTACTGAACAGACAGAACTTCTGTTCCTATCAATACCAGTGAGCGGGGGGTACACATAGAGAAGAGATAAGACTGAACATTATTGAAGCACCACAGTACGAGGTGATTCTGGGGATGCCCTGGCTGAGCCATCACAATCCCTCGGTACAATGGAGAGAAAAAACATTGCAATTTCTGGATCCAAGATGTCAGGACCATTTTATAGCAAATCAAGATACACAAGTGATAGCTTTGCTGAATTTGTATTGCTTAGCAACTGCTGCCGAGCAAGAGGTGGTTTTGCCTCAGTGCTATCAAGACTACCAAGATGTGTTTAGTGAAACCATGGCAGAACATCTCCCTCCACACAGAGAATACGATTGTCGTATTGATCTGGTGGATGGAGCGGTGGTTCCTACCTGTAGGGTTTATGCCCTATCTGTACCAGAAACCAAGTACCTGATGGAATACTTAGAACATTATGTACACATAGGATTCATCCGCCCGTCCCGCTCGCCTTCAGCTTCCTCTTTGTTTTTCATCTCGAAGGCGAATGGGGATCTGAGGGCGTGCGTGGATTACCGTAGGCTAAATAAGATTACAATCCGTAACCGATATCCACTCCCCCTGATTACTGTTTTACTGGATTAGGTTCGCAATGCTAAGATTTATACAAGACTCGACTTGCGAGGGGCTTACCACTTGGTTCAAGTCAGGGCAGGGGATGAGTGGAAAACCGCATTCAAGACCCACTACGGCTTGTACAAGTATTTGGTAATGCGTTTTGGGCTCTGCAATGCCCCTGCTGCATTGCAGTTTTTTCTGAATGATGTCCTGCGAGAGCTCATTGATGTATGCTTAGTTGTGTACATCGATGACATCCTGATCTATTCTGACGAGGTACACACACACACACACTGATCATGTCATTCTAGTGCTTCAGAAATTGAGGGTTGTTGTAGATAGAGTGGTCCCTGACCAAATTGGAATTATTAGCAACAATTTAAATGAAAAAAGCAATAAATGACAGAATTATTATTTAGCAAGACTGTGAAGATGCTTATTTATTGTTACTGTATCTTTAATGTACCAAGAACCTTTACTGTAGTGGTTCTGGAACCTTGCCTTGGTTGTGTTCCCTCTTGGGCAGTTACTATGCTGTCTCCTGTGGATGAGGTTTAATAAATACCTCCTGGCTTACTTTACTAGTTCCTGAACTTTCTTTCATACTGAGGACACCACATTTTTATGGCGACGATCGGGTGAATCCACATCACTTTCCACCTCAACACAGAGACTGAGAAAAGAAGAAAATTTCCCCTTCTCCTCCAGCGGCAGTTAAATATAAAGAAAAGGAAGCGGAGTCTTCCCAGCGGCTGGTATAATTAAAAGCGGTGAGGAGTAAGGTGGGAGGTTTCTCGAGGAGAATATTTTGTTAAAAGAAAAGGACTGTCTTTAGCTGAAAGAGATAAAACGAACGATGCTCGCGCTGAACAACGCTCGTGCTTAAATTGCCTTGCTCGCGCATATGAAATAGACATCACGAGTGTTACACGCGCATGGATTCTTTTGCTTGCGCTGCTCTGCTCATTCTATTATGATGTAACAGCGCCCTCTGCTGTCCCGTTTAAAAAAAAAAACGCAAAGCACTAAAATAAAAGAACGTTTCTCTTTTCTTGCGCAATCATCTCACATTGTATTGTCATCAAAAGAATCTTATCGTGTGCAAGAAAGAAAGACAGATCATTCTAATCTAACCATTGTTGAAGGATTCCATGATCTTCGTTAACTCAACAATTGTTTAGCCTAGAGGAAAAGAACACAGCAAGAGAAAGGAAGATTCTAAAAACAAACCCTTCTTGTTGTGAACATTCTTCATAAAAAAAAATAAAAAAAAAGAATTTAACATAATTAAAACTTTAAAAGAGGGCTTTTGAAATGCAAAATGTAACTCAACCTGCATTTTTTTTAAATACTCCAGGAGAACCTAATGTAAAGTGGAAAAAATGGAAAAAGATTTTTGCCAATTACGCAAGAGTTTGTGGAACTAACCTGAGTGCAGAAAGGAAACTAGCTCTCCTTTTACATTGTTTAGGAGGAGAAGGACAAGATGTCCTAGAACATCTCCCTGATCTATCTGCTGGGGAACAACGTAATTTAAATGAATACGAAATTGCGATTGCACAACTGGATAAACATTATCTTCCAAGGATTAGTACCATTATGGAACGCTATCACTTCGGCTTAAGGGAACAAAAGAGAGATGAAACTGTAGAGGACTATGTTTCTTCATTGAGGAAACTAGCTTCCTCTTGCAATTTTGGCTTAACACTCGATGAAAGGATTAGGGATCAATTTGTCCTCAGATGTGTCCATGATGAAATAAGAAAAGAACTCTGGTTAAAAGATGAACCGCCCCTTGAAGAAGTTCTAGCAATAGCTAAACAAGTAGAACACATGACAAAGTGCGTTGGGGAATTAAAAAAAGAAAAAGATAAAACATCTATTGTTGAAAAGAAAGAAGACACAAAAGTTGAAGAGGTAATATGTCAAATCAAGAAACAAGACAAGAATGAAACTCAGTCTGCCTCAAGAAAAGATGATTTTTCTACAAATCCTGGGTTTCAAAGCAATTTTCCGGGACAAAGTAATAAATTTACATGTTTTAGATGTGGCCAAATAGGCCATCTAGCTAATTCTCCACTGTGTCCTGCTTTAAGAATTATATGCAATGTATGTGGCAAGAAGGGACATTATGGTAAATGTTGCAGATCAAAAATGTTTAGACCTGACATGTATAGAAAACGTTGGAATCAGTCCCAACCACAAGTTAGAACTGTTACATTTGAGATAAAATGTGAGGAAGGAGATCATCCAATTCATCCTGTAAAAATAGGAAATGTAATGATAGATTTTAAATTCGACTCATGTTCTCGTATAACCTTAATTGATGAAGAATTATTTAATAAGCATTTCGCAGGAAAAGTAAAACTAATGAGATCAGATTTTAGGCCTCTTGGATACTCAGATAACCCAATTAAAATGGTTGGATGTTTCATGGCGGAGATTGAACTTGGGAGTAGAATTATTGTAGGGAAAATATATGTGGCAAAGAAGGGTGATATCTTGTTAGGCTGGGTACATCAAGGTCAACTTGGTGTAACTTTAGATCCCAATGCAGATCCGCAGGTACAAATTCATCAGGTAGAGATAGTGGAGAGGAATGAGTCAGATAAGGAGCTGGGAGAGGGTTTAGCTAGTAGATTCCCAAAAGTATTTAGAGAAAACTTAGGTTGCTTACAAGGTTATAAGCATCACATTAGATTAAGAGAGAATGCTTCCCTGTCATAGCGAAAGTTAGAAGAATACCATTGATGGAACAGGATAAGGTAAAAGAAGAAATAGACAAATTGTTAAAGAATGATGTCATTGAACAAGTGGAGGCTACTGAGTGGTTGGCTCCCGTTGTCATAGTTAAGAAGCCTACAGGTGAGATTAGGCTCTGTGTTGATTTAAGAGCATTAAATAAAGAAGTAGTTGTGGACAAATTTCCCCTTCCGAATATTGATGAAATGGTTAGCACACTTGAAGGTGCCAGATATTTCACCACACTTGATCTTGCCTCAGCCTATCATCAGGTTGTATTAGATGAATATTCTCAAGACCTAACTGCCTTTATCACCCCCATGGGTACTTATAGGTATAAAAGGATGCCCTTTGGCCTTGTGTCAGCGGCTTCCGTTTTTCAAAGGATTATGGCAAGAATTTTAAAGGGAATATCTGGTGTAAGATGTTACCAAGATGACTTACTTATTTATGGAAATAGTTCAAAAGAACATTTTGGTCGCGTCTGTTCTGTGCTCAAACGTTTGGAAGATGCAGGTATGACACTTAAAAAAAGCAAATGTAAATTTGGTGTGAAGGAAGTAAATTACTTAGGGCATAGAATAACTGACATGGGCATCTTTCCAAAAAAAGAATTAGTTGACACCATCAACAAAATAAAAGATCCAGAGAATAAGGAAGAATTAATTTCCTTCCTTGGTATGGTGGAGTTCTATGGGAAGTTTATTCCTAATTTTGCAGACAAAACACAGTTTATGAGAAGGTTGACATCGAGGAATGTGGAGTATGTGTGGTCTGATGTATGCAAAGCTGAATTTGTAGGGATTAAATCTGAATTGAACAAAGCTCCCTCTCTTCAGGCATTTGTACCAGGTCTTCCTACAATTTTATTCACTGATGCAAGTGAAAAAGGACTTGGTGCTGTCCTAATACAAAAAAGAAACGGGAAGGACAACTTGATTTGCTGCTCCTCAAGATGTCTAAAGGGCTCGGAATTAAATTATTCTGTCATAGAAAAAGAATCCCTTGCCATCTATTGGGCTCTGAGAAAATTAAAAAACCTAATTTGGGGTACTAAGATTTTAGTCTTTTCAGATCATAAACCTTTAAAAGAAATTTTTGATAAGAAAGGATTGGATTCAATCTCTTCAAGAATTAGAAAATGGATTGTTTCGTTACAAGAGTTTGATTTCTCTGTTGATTATATCCCAGGTGTATCAAACAAGTCTGCTGATTGTCTCTCGAGAATGGTTGGTAAAGAGAATTTTGATGAAGATGATGCTGTAGGTTGTTGTGATGAATCTATAAATGTATGTGAGATTACAGAGGGAGCGATTGAGGAAAAGGAGTGGAGAGATGAACTTGAAAAAGACGAAGAAATAAAAAGAGTTATGCTGTCCTTGAGCAATAACTCTCGCTTAGAGAAACCGTGGACCTTGGTTTCTAATGAGCTTTCTATTCACTCTGGTTTTTTAACTAGGGGAACAAAAATGGTTCCTCCACTGGGAATTAGAAAAAAACTTTTATCTCATGCTCATTCTGGACATCTTGGTATTGTAAAAACCAAAGAAATTCTACGCATGCAATTTTGGTGGCCAGGGATGGATTTGGAGATAGAAAGATTAGTGAGGGATTGTCCAGAATGTTCTGCAAGTGATAAAATACTTAAAACTAGACAGATGCCAATGGTTAAGCGATCCCTTCCAAGACATCCTTGGGATGAACTAGCCATAGATATAGTTGGTCCGTTGTCAGGTGTAAGTGATACACCTTATCTTTTAGTCCTTATGGATCTCTATTCCAGATGGATTGAGGTGAGCGCTGTAAGGGAGATCACATCTGAAGAAGTAATAAAGTTTCTAGATACCATCTTTAAAAAAGAAAGTTTCCCTAATAGTCTCCTGTCAGATAATGGACCACAATTCTGTTCAAGGGTTTTTGAAGAGTTTATGGGAAAATCAGGTATTTTACATAAAAAATGTTCTTTATACCATCCTGAAACCTACGGTGCTGTTGAGAGGGTTAATAAAACCCTGAAGGAGGCTATACAGTTAGCAAGATCATCTGGATTAAATTGGAAATCTGTCCTGCAAGACAGAATAAATGCTTATCGCTATGCTCCCCACACAACTACTGGTAGATCCCCCTTTGTTTTGTTTAAAGGAAGGGCTCCCAACACCTATCTGTGTCCTGGTTGGATGAATCTTAATAAAGGCCTGGTTGATAATGGAATAGGTGAATGGCGAAGGAGGGAGGAGAGGAAGCAAGATGAGAGAAAGATTTATTTTGATAAGAGAAAGTGTGTAAATGCTCAAAAAGTTCTTGTTGGTGACCTAGTTCGCATCAAAGCTCCTGTTGGTTGTAGAAATTGGTCCAAATTCTCTGATGTAAAAGCTGTTGTGAAAATATTCAGGAATGCCATTAAAACAGAGGATGGTAGAATTTGGAACAAAAGCAGAGTTGTTGTTGTTAGGTCAAGAATACCTATACCTGATTCCTCTTATGATAGACAAGGTTTATTTCATATGTTTTCAAATTCTGTCAATGATCCTAACTTACCCATGCTTTCTTCTAGATGTCAAAGAATACGTAGACCACCCTCCTATTTGAGAGACTATGAGTTATGACCTTTTCATTTTCATTATCGTTTGAATTTTGTTTTATCTGTTTTACTTAATGTTCTTCTTTTTCTGTTAGGGGGAGATATGTGAAGATGCCTATTTATTGTTACTGTATCTTTAATGTACCAAGAACCTTTACTGTAGTGGTTCTGGAACCTTGCCTTGGTTGTGTTCCCTCTTGGGCAGTTACTATGCTGTCTCCTGTGGATGAGGTTTAATAAATACCTCCTGGCTTACTTTACTGGTTCCTGAACTTTCTTTCATACTGAGGACACCACAAAGACCACTATTGTTTATTCACATAGTGTCTGGGAGTTTATCATTGCATTCTTACTTGTTTGTTTTTATATTGTTAAACACATGAATCACATTTATAGTGCCCACAGTACAGAGGGGGGGAGGGGGTGGGTTTGTGCAGTGTTCAAGGATTGGTGCAAGAGGGGGAAAAAGTGACAAGTCAATTGTAAATTTCTTTTAACAATGGACAATGGCTTCTCACAGGAGCCATATCTGAGTGCATCAACAGTTCTGTTAGCATAATTAAGATCACATCATATTATAACTGGTGTTCATAATCACACTCTAGTCATGTGTGCGAGTCTGGCAGTCAAAGTTTCGACCCTGGTTGTAGGGATGCTGTCCCTTACACGGCGGGTCTTCTTCAGGACAAGGAGAAAGGGGTGGGCATGTCCTTATTTAAGAACAAGGAGCTGTGTCAGAATTAGTTTCCTTACTGCTGATTATTTGGGGTCTCAAATTCTTATGATGCACCTGATTCCTAGCATTGGTGCACGAGCCGGAGTCCGTGTGATTCAAAGGCTCTGCCCCTGTAACGTCGGGTCGAGATGCCGCATCCCCGGCGGTCTCCTTCAGGTAGTAGGCTCGAGCCCACCCCTTTCTCCTTGTCCTGAAGAAGACCCGCCGTGTAAGGGACAGCATCCCTACAACCAGGGTCGAAACGTCGACTGCCAGACTTGCACACATGACTAGAGTGTGATTATGAACACCAGTTATAATATGATGTGACATTAATTATGCTAACAGAACTGTTGATGCACTCACATATGGCTCCTGTGAGAAGCCATTGTCCATTGTTAAAAGAAATTTACAATTGACTTGTCACTTTTTCCCCCTCTTGCACCAATCCTTGAACACTGCACAAACCCACCCCCTCGCCCCCTCTGTACTGTGGGCACTATAAATGTGATTCATGTGTTTAACCATATAAAAACAAACAAGTAAGAATGCAATGATAAACTCCCAGACACTATGTGAATAAACATTAGTGGTCTTGCTAAATAATAATTCTGTCATTTATTGCTTTTTTTAATTAAATTGTTGCTAATAATTCCAATTTGGTCAGGGACCACTCTATCAACAACATTTAACTACCCAGGTCCCCTTGACCCACTGGGTTGACCCCTCTCTTTGTAACCCTCAGAAATTGAGGGAACACAAGCTTTACTGCAAGTTAAGCAAGTGCGAGTTTGGGGTTACTTCTGTTGAGTTTCTGGGAGTAATGCTCCACCCTGAAGGGCTACGCATGTCTGACCGTAAGGTATTGGCAGTACAGGAAGGGCCTACGCCCAAGACTGTGAAAGAGGTGCAAAGCTTTTTGGGCTTTGCGAATTACTACAGACGCTTTATTGTGGGGTTTTCACAGTTGGCGGTGCCTTTGACTCGTATGCTTAGAAAAGGAGTGGGTTTTCAATGGTCCCCGGAAGCTGATGCATCCTTTGTGTGTCTGAAGAAAGCATTCACCTCTGCTCCTGTTTTGGCACATCCTAAACCAGCGCTTCCCTTCATCATTGAGGCGGATGCTTCCGATGAGGCTATAGGAGCTATTTTGTCACAAAGAGAACCAGAGACAGGTCAGTTGCACCCAGTGGCCTACCTTTCCAAGAAACTTAATCCTGCCGAAAGGAATTATACAATTTCTGAAAAGGAATTGCTGGCTGTAAAAAGGGCTTTTCAGGAATGGAGGCAATACCTCTGGGGAGCCGAACACCCCATTACAGTGTACTCAGACCATCGCAATCTTCAGTACATGAAGACATCTAGGCATCTTACCCAAAGACAGATGCGATGGATGCTGTTCTTCGCAGAGTACAATTTTGTCATAAACTTCCGACCAGGAAGCGAGAATCGGAAAGCAGATGCTCTGTCTAGGCAGGAGGAGGGGAACCCTTCAGTGGTTCCTGCTAAGGAATCCATAGTTGAGCCCTCAAGAGTGATATGTGTCCTCAGTGCTGAAACATTCATAGAAAAAGTAAGGAACACAAAACCGCTAGCTCTCTGGGTTACCTGGGCTTCCAAGGACAATACAAGAAGCATAAGACAAGGGTTGCCTTTTGTTAACAATCAGTTGTTTTTGCCCTCCGTTGTTTTACGGAAGGAGGGGTTCCAGTGGTGTCATGTGTCTCCATTGGCTGGACATTAGGGTATACTTCAGACAGCGCATCTGTTACAGAGACATTGATGGTGGCCAACTCAGAGAAAAGATGTCGCCTTATGGGTGTCCCAATGCAAGGTCTGTGCACGCTCCAAAAACACCTGTGGTAAGAAGAAAGGGAAACTGATGGTCATGCCTACCCCTCGAAAACCTTGGCAAACCCTTAGCCTGGACTTTGTAACAGGACTACCACCTGACCAAGGCAAGACCGCGATTCTGGTAGTGGTTGACAGTCTAACAAAACTAGGCCATTTTATTCCTTGTGTCAACCTTCCAACAGCAGGGCAAACAGCGCAACTGCTTCTCTCTGAAGTCATCCGTTTGCATGGGGTGCCTGAGGTGATCGTGTCTGACAGAGAACCCCAGTTTATTGCTCGATTTTGGAAACATTGGTGTTCAGCGTTGCACATTAAGGTTTCGATGTCCACAAGCTTCCATCCTCAGACTGATGGACAGACAGAAAGACTGAACCAGACCCTCAAGAAATATCTTTGTTGTTTTGCATCTGCCGCCCATGACTCTTGGGTTTCCTTGCTGTGGATGGCAGAATTGGCCTACAACAATGCTTGGCACTGTTCGACAGGGGTGTCTCCTTTCTATGCTACCTATGGAATCGACCCCAACATTCTTCCTGTGTCCATCCCTGATAGTGTATCAGAACAGCCCACTGTGTATAGCAGGATGAGAAAGCTGCATGCCGTACATATGCAGCTCATCAAAAATGTGATCAAAGCCAAGATTGAGTATAAGCGGTGGGCGGAAAAACATCGTTGTTCGGGTCCTGACTACCAATTGGGAGACAGAGTGTGGCTTTCTACTAAGAATATCCGGTTTAAGCTGCGGAGCATCTTTCACCCTCGCTTCATCGGACCATATGTGATAACCAAGAAGGTGAACGATGTTGCTTACAGGTTGAAGTTGCCTGTTAGTCTCCGTATACACCCTGTTTTTCCTGTTAGCCTTCTGAAGCCTCCTTTGTCGCCTGTACGTAGGGCAGTCCCTCCGGTCATCATCGATGGTGGTGAGGAGTATGAGGTCAAGTGCATACGTGATTCCAAGTGGAAGCGGGGTGTCTTGTGGTATCTGGTGGCATGGAAGGGGTATACGGCGGAGGATGATTCGTGGGAGCCCTGTGGCAACATGCATGCTCCTGCGGCTGTGCGACGCTTCCATGCACGGTATCCTGCCAGGCCCGGTCCTAGGAGGCGCTGAGAAGGGGGACCTACTGTCAGGAATCCTCCTACCGCGCCTACCTAATAATTGGACTGCAACTCCCATGAGCCCCTGCTACCATGGGGTATTTATTGTCTTCTTGCGCCTCGGAGCATGCACGTTATACTGTGTTTCCGGCATTACAGGCTGTCCCCACAGCGAGCGGTTCGCTCTTTCCTTTATCCTGAATCTGACCTGTGATCCGCGTATTCTACAGTAAGGTATTGCTTCGTTGTCTGGTATGTGATGGGTGCGTCTGCCCTTTCTTCATGAAGCGGAGCGCCGTGTGTCGGCCGACCACGCGCTGCCGTTTCTGCCTTGTTGGAGACTGGCTGGTTTCCTCCCGTGTCAGTTTCCCTCCTGCGCGGCTGCGCTGCGGATACGAAGCGGAACGTAGTGAGTCGTCGGACCACACGTTACCGTGTTGTTCACTAGTGAATATTTGGGATATTGCAGAGCATAGTGGTGGCTACTACATGCTACTGTAATAGAACTATCGGCTTTATTGAAAAACGGAACGCAGTGTGTATTCCGCCACGCGTTACCGTTAAGGACATTTCCTGTGTACTTTAAGTGCGGTGCAGGTTTGGATAGACTAAGCCGCATTTCGTCTTGGGATATTTTCAATCTATTTTGGAATAGCGGAGTTCAGTAGTGCTTGCTACGTTCTACTGTATGTGGTCAGATTGAAGTGTGTTACTGAGCCTTATTACATGGTATATGAGGATGCAATATACTGTGAATGCAAGGAAGAAGACTGTCCAGGATTTGTTCTAGTGACTATATCACTCCAAGCCATATTTAGGAGAATTATCCAAGCCCTTTATTTAGTTTGTAAGGAAGGTATCCTTTCTTCCTGGGTGTCGTGAATTGGGCTTATGCTTTTGTTTGTTTCTTGATCTGCTGTTGGATTGTTGGTTCTACAGTTGAAGGTGTGTTTCCATTCTTTTCTATATACCTTCCCCATAGCGAGAATTGATGAGAGTAGTGATTATAACATATGCCTTGTTTAATATTGTTTTATATGTTTATGTCTTTCAGAGCCTAATATCCTAGCAGTCCCCTTCCCCTTCCCTGTTTTTTCCCTCGCCTATTGGTTCGAACTCCCTGTATACCTAGTCAGGGAGATGGTAACATTGGGAGGTGGACCCCTTTGAGCTACAACCGGATCCTGTGGAGCGTATTCCTGACAGTGTTCTTGAAAGACTGAATAGAAGAAACCCCGACATTAAACCCCACATTTAGTCATGATCAATCTAATATAATCCCAAAGTAAAACAGAAAGAATCACAATGATCATATCAAAATCACCATACTAAAACCAACACACCAGTTTAATAAACTGTAAAATACCAAGAAGTGCCTACCACTTATAACCTCAAAGCAATAATTAATTTTAACCCTCACCAAATTTCAGAACGCTCGAATCCTTATAATTGTCACTATGGTCCCAGGATCATTATATCATAATACTAACAGGAAAAGACATACATATAAAATATCAATGATATGACCTTATTCTGTAACAAAATATCACACGCACTGCTCGGTTATAGCTAAATGCCAATCTAGTACGTCTTTAAGCTTACGGCGGACCGATGAATACGGCGGTTTAACGGAGGCTGACATGCAGTAACAGCTGTGGATCACGTCTTTATGTGTCATGTAACGGCCTTCCGCCGTTCCGAACGCCGCAAAAACACATGTAGGCATCGGAAATCCTCACTTCCGGGCGGAGAGATGTCCCGGTCTAGTTCTCCACCACCCCAAGCACTTCCGGGGGAAAACGCTTAAATGCGTGAAACTCCGCCGGCTCGGTGCTTCTGAAACTTAGCTACCCGTCCAGAGCCCAGCAGACTGCAGAGGACTGTTCCGCTTCGCATCTTGACCCCTCTGAAGACCTCGCCTGAACTACGAGTCACGGTAACGCGGTCTGTGCACATGCGCAGTTCGTGACAATTTCCTTTGCCGCTTTTGGCTTTCTAGTGCTGTTTTCCCCGTGTGTATCTTATCGAGCAGGAGCGCTGTCATCTTTGCTTTCTCCCTGGCATTACTGTGTCATCCCCTGAGTTGTCCTCTTCCATGCAGCCGCGCAGGAGCGCTGCTGCAGTTACTTCTTTGCTGAGCGCAGGAGCGCTGTGAGCATTACATGTTGCGCAGGAGCGCTGTTTTAACATGTACTGGGCCGCGCTATAGAGCTTACCCTGGAGCCTTGGTATAGGGACACATCGCGCAGGAGCGCTAACTTCTTGGTTATCGCGCAGGAGCGCTGGTTCCTTGGTTATTAATCATCGCGCAGGAGCGCTTCATCCTGGGTTATTGCTGTCCACGCCGGAGCGTTTGTACTTTGGTGGTTTTTTCTTGCTTTCCTCATTTCTCGCGCGGGAGCGCTTTCCTTTATGACATTGATGAAGCGTATGGGCGCTGCCTAGCTGGTCTTTCCTTCCTTGGCCCTACACGCATAGAGCGCCTTGGTAAGTTCGGGGAACAGGGGCTCCTTCCTGCATGTGTTTTCGTGGTTTACTCTGAAGCAGGAGTAGTGCCTTATCCTAAGTGGGTCCTTTCTTGTTTCCTCAGCCGTTCCAAGACCATACCCTACTCCACTTCCACCAAAGACCTCTCCAATCCTTATTTGGTCCCCATCCCTGGTTCCATCTCATCCTTGCCGGGTACCACTCCCCGCACGGGTCAGTTGGGTACAGGGGCGGTGGCTCCTGTCGTCTCTGCGGAATTGCTTCACAAGCCCAGGTGAGTCTTGTGGGGCACCCGACCTTATGTAAGTGAATGTTCATATTAAGTGGGGGCCCCCTGTGTCGATGGAGCAGTGTAATTCACTGTCAAGCGTTGAGGAGTAAAAGGCTTTTTTGGTTTTTCGAATGCGCGTTCCCCACGCTTTTGGTTTATCTCCTGTTTTTTTGTCACCATCAAACAGACCCTGCTGGGAGCATTTCAAGTTTAGCTGACACGTTGGGTTTGTTTTAAATGTTGAAACCTTTACTACAATAGGTAACCGAAATGCTCCCTCTTCTTCTCTTTACTTTATTGACTGACGTAATTTAATGTTTTTTTACTTGGTCAACCAACGTATTGTAATACATTTTGTTAAGACAGCATTTGCGCTTTATAGTCATGGTGGTTCATTTTAAATGTCTTATGTATTATTGTTAAAGTCGCTCACTCTTGTGAATGATTGTTGGATTGAATTGTTGCTAGATTGCTGATACCACAAAATCCAAAAGTTGCCACCGTAGGTCGGGATACATAAATTAAAGATTATCACACGAAGCGTATTTGAAAATTATGTGGGCTCTTGCACCTGTTTTTTTTACTGAAGTAATGAACATGATTCTCTAGCCAGTACGGCTATGAGAGCTTGCGTGTTCTCTGATGTATTACATAGATGATATGCAATATTGAATATAGATGTGTGGATGCTGGGATAGGCGGTCTACTTTTTTCTATTAAAACGATTTAACACGAATAAAAAGAGGTTTTAAATAGTTGTTAAAATCTGAAAAAATGTAAAAAGGATGATAGTTGGACGTATAATTTAATTTTGAATATTCTTGTATCAATTTTAGGTTTGACACCCATCATAGTTAACAGAAGATTTTTTGGAATTTGGAATGTATTATGCATATTGAACAGTTTGCGCCATGTTTTAAGGTAAAGTGGTGTGATTTTTCCAGAACATATTTTCATGTTTATTTTTTTATGGTGGTATGGTGGGGACTATTTTTATTATGTTGCATCGACTTCATCGACTGTGAATTTTCTATCAAGAGTGGGAGACTAACTGAAAGTGCTTCCCTGTGGATATTTGTACTTATGGAATGATGCCTTAGGAATTTTGAGGTATTTATGAATTGGCATTTAGCTGTAACAGAGCAGTGTGTGTGATAATTTGTTACAGAATAAGGTCATATCATTGATATTTTATTTGTATGTCTTTTCCCGTTAGTATTATGATATAATGATCCTGGGACCACAGTGACTATTATAAGGATTTGAGCGTTCTGAAATTTGGTGAGGGTTACATTTAATTATTGCTTTGAGGTTATACGTGGTAGGCACTTCTTGGTGTTTTACTGTTTATTAAACTGGTGCGTTGGTTTTAGTATGGTAACTTTGGTATGATCATTGCGATTCTTTCTGTTTTACTTTGGGATTATATTAGATTGATCATGACAAAATGTGGGGATTAATGTCGGGCTTTCTTCTCTGGAGTCTTTCAAGAACACACTGGGTGTTATACGTGCTTTCTGTTTTTTTCCTCTTTTCTGGGCTCGTTTTTTGGTTTCTATCATATGCAAAGATATTTTAATCATTGATACAAGCATTGTACTTTGGAACACTGTTGAAAGTGAAAAATTGAGAATATCACTTTTTTGCTTGTTTTTTGTGCACATTGTGTATTTGACCAGTGTTATGAATTGAAATATGTGACTGTACTTATATTATGCTTGCAGCCCTGAGGAAGCCCTTTCTTGAGCGTAACAAGTTGGCTGTATTGTTCCAACATTTTACGCCACGAGTGGTCCAAGAAGCAATTAAAGGATCACTTTTGAAATCACTGAAGAGTCTGGATTGATTCATGTTCTGTGCATTTGTGCTTTGAAATATTCATGTTGCCTCTCAGTGCTTTTTCTATTGTATCAAATGTGACTTCAAATCTTTAACAAGCATTTACAATGCAATGGTTTCGCCTTTGCAAAAGTTAGAGCTATTGGCATTGTAAATGACACATTTTTTATTTATGTGTTGGTTTTGAAAACATATAAATAAATGGCATTGTCATTTACAATGCCAATAGCTTAATCTATCGCAAATACAAGACCTATTGCATTTGCACCCACACACACACAGAGCCACACGCACAGCCACACGCACAGAGCCACATGCACACACACACACACACACATAGATGTGGTGGATGTGGGGGTGGTGGATCTGGTGGATGTGGTGCTTGTGGATGTGGTGGTGGTGGATGTGGTGGTGGTGGTGGATGTGGGGGTGGATGTGTTGGTGGATGTGGTGGTCAATGTGGTGGTGGTGGTGGATGTGGTGGTGGTGGATGTGGTGGTAGTGGATGTTGTGGTGGTGGATGTTGTGGTGGTGGATGTTGTGGTGGTGGATGTCGTGGATGTCATGGTGGTGGATGTCGTGGTGGTGGATGTCGTGTTGGTGGATGTCGTGGAAGTGGTGGTGGATGTGGTGGTAGATGTGGTGGTGGATGTGGTGGTAGATGTGGTGGTGGATGTGGTGGTGGTGGTGGTGAATGTGGTGGTGGATGTGGTGGTGGGTGTGGTGGATGTGGTGGTGGCGGTGAATGTGGTGGTGGTGGATGTGGTGGTGGATGTGGTGGGGTAGTTTGTAAGCTACAGCATATAATGTTACAAATCCAGAACATCTGAAACATACAGAAAAAATGCAAAGTAAAGGCTTTGGTGAGCGCGGGCAAGTGACCTCCATTGTTTTAGTCGTGGGTGGTGCATTTTTTTCAATATGCCAGTATAAGGGTGCCACTGAGACACAGCATCGTGTATTCAACGGCTTTACCAAGTGATGCAAACCACTGTTGTAGAGTCTGAGCGCTTCCAAATTTACATAGGATCGTATGAACCTAACGGGTAAAAAAAGGACAAGCTGCCTTCAACGCCCCTTAAAAGAAATAAAGCTAGTACTATCACAAATAACGACTTAGGTCATTTATGACTGCTGTGATGTTTACATGTTTCTCCGACCTAACAAACCGAAACTTTGCTTAATTATACTGACACCACTTAGGCCAACAAACTCGACATGCGATGGCTCTCACGCTATGCTAAAAAGTTAGAGCTATTTGCATTGTAAATGACACATTTTTTATTTATGTGTTGGTTTTGAAAACATATAAATAAATGGCATTGTCACTTACAATGCCAATAGCTTAATCTCTCGCAAATACAAGACCTATTGCATTTGCACCCACACACACACACAGAGCCACACGCACAGCCACACACACAGAGCCACACGCACACACACACACACATAGATGTGGTGGATGTGGGGGTGGTGGATCTGGTGCTTGTGGATGTGGTGGTGGTGGTGGTGGATGTGGGGGTGGATGTGTTGGTGGATGTGGTGGTGGTGGTGGATGTGGTGGTGGATGTGGTGGATGTTGTGGTGGTGGATGTCGTGGTGGTGGATGTCATGGAAGTGGTGGTGGATGTGGTGGTGGATGTGGTGGTGGTGGTGAATGTGGTGGTGGATGTGGTGGTGGATGTGGTGGTGGTGAGTGTGGTGGTGGAAGTGGTGTTGGCGGTGGATGTGGTGGTGGTGAATGTGGTGGTGGATGTGGTGGGGTAGTTTGTAAGCTACAGCATATAATGTTACAAATCCAGAACATCTGAAACATACAGAAAAAATGCAAAGTAAAGGCTTTGGTGAGCGCGGGCAAGTGACCTCCATTGTTTTAGTCGTGGGTGGTGCATTTTTTTCAATATGCCAGTATAAGGGTGCCACTGAGACACAGCATCGTGTATTCAACGGCTTTACCAAGTGATGCAAACCACTGTTGTAGAGTCTGAGCGCTTCCAAATTTACATAGGATCGTATGAACCTAACGGGTAAAAAAAGGACAAGCTGCCTTCAACGCCCCTTAAAAGAAATAAAGCGCTTAGAGGCCTGCAGGTGATTGGGCGCGTTACAAATCAAAAATAACAATAACAATAACAAAAGAAATAAAGCGTGTACTAGCACAAATAACGACTTAGGTCATTTAGGACTGCTGTGATGTTTACATGTTTCTCCGACCTAACAAACCGAAACTTTGCTTTATTATACTGACACCACTTAGGCCAACAAACTCGACATGCGATGGCTCTCACGCTATGCTAAAAAGTTAGAGCTATTGGCATTGTAAATGACACATTTTTTATTTATGTGTTGGTTTTGAAAACATATAAATAAATGGCATTGTCACTTACAATGCCAATAGCTTAATCTCTCGCAAATACAAGACCTATTGCATTTGCACACACACACAGAGCCACACGCACAGCCACACGCACAGAGCCACACGCACACACACATAGATGTGGTGGATGTGGGGGTGGTGGATCTGGTGGATGTGGTGCTTGTGGATGTGGTGGTGGATGTGGGGGTGGATGTGGGGTGGATGTGGTGGTGGATGTGGTGGTGGATGTGGTGGTGGATGTGGTGGTGGTGGATGTGGTGGTGGTGGATGTGGTGGTGGTGGATGTTGTGGTGGTGGATGTCGTGGTGGTGGATGTCGTGGTGGTGGATGTCGTGGTGGTGGATGTCATGGAAGTGGTGGTGGATGTGGTGGTGGATGTGGTGGTGGTGGTGGATGTGGTGGTGGATGTGGTGGTGGAAGTGGTGTTGGCGGTGGATGTGGTGGTGGTGGATGTGGTGGGGTAGTTTGTAAGCTACAGCATATAATGTTACAAATCCAGAACATCTGAAACATACAGAAAAAATGCAAAGTAAAGGCTTTGGTGAGCGCGGGCAAGTGACCTCCATTGTTTTAGTCGTGGGTGGTGCATTTTTTTCAATATGCCAGTATAAGGGTGCCACTGAGACACAGCATCGTGTATTCAACGGCTTTACCAAGTGATGCAAACCACTGTTGTAGAGTCTGAGCGCTTCCAAATTTACATAGGATCGTATGAACCTAACGGGTAAAAAAAGGACAAGCTGCCTTCAACGCCCCTTAAAAGAAATAAAGCTAGTACTAGCACAAATAACGACTTAGGTCATTTATGACTGCTGTGATGTTTACATGTTTCTCCGACCTAACAAACCGAAACTTTGCTTTATTATACTGACACCACTTAGGCCAACAAACTCGACATGCGATGGCTCTCACGCTATGCTAAAAAGTTAGAGCTATTGGCATTGTAAATGACACATTTTTTATTTATGTGTTGGTTTTGAAAACATATAAATAAATGGCATTGTCACTTACAATGCCAATAGCTTAATCTCTCGTAAATACAAGACCTATTGCATTTGCACCCACACACACACACAGAGCCACACGCACAGCCACACGCACAGAGCCACACGCACACACACACACACACATAGATGTGGTGGATGTGGGGGTGGTGGATCTGGTGGATGTGGTGCTTGTGGATGTGGTGGTGGTGGTGGTGGATGTGGGGGTGGATGTGTTGGTGGATGTGGTGGTGGATGTGGTGGTGGTGGTGGATGTGGTGGTGGTGGATGTGGTGGTGGTGGATGTTGTGGTGGTGGATGTTGTGGTGGTGGATGTCGTGGTGGTGGATGTCGTGGTGGTGGATGTCATGGAAGTGGTGGTGGATGTGGTGGTGGATGTGGTGGTGGATGTGGTGGTGGTGGTGAATGTGGTGGTGGATGTGGTGGTGGATGTGGTGGTGGATGTGGTGGTGGTGGGTGTGGTGGTGGAAGTGGTGTTGGCGGTGGATGTGGTGGTGGTGGATGTGGTGGTGGATGTGGTGGGGTAGTTTGTAAGCTACAGCATATAATGTTACAAATCCAGAACATCTGAAACATACAGAAAAAATGCAAAGTAAAGGCTTTGGTGAGCGCGGGCAAGTGACCTCCATTGTTTTAGTCGTGGGTGGTGCATTTTTTTCAATATGCCAGTATAAGGGTGCCACTGAGACACAGCATCGTGTATTCAACGGCTTTACCAAGTGATGCAAACCACTGTTGTAGAGTCTGAGCGCTTCCAAATTTACATAGGATCGTATGAACCTAACGGGTAAAAAAAGGACAAGCTGCCTTCAACGCCCCTTAAAAGAAATAAAGCTAGTACTATCACAAATAACGACTTAGGTCATTTATGACTGCTGTGATGTTTACATGTTTCTCCGACCTAACAAACCGAAACTTTGCTTTATTATACTGACACCACTTAGGCCAACAAACTCGACATGCGATGGCTCTCACGCTATGCTAAAAAGTTAGAGCTATTGGCATTGTAAATGACACATTTTTTATTTATGTGTTGGTTTTGAAAACATATAAATAAATGGCATTGTCACTTACAATGCCAATAGCTTAATCTCTCGCAAATACAAGACCTATTGCATTTGCACCCACACACACACACAGAGCCACACGCACAGCCACACGCACAGAGCCACACGCACACACACATAGATGTGGTGGATGTGGGGGTGGTGGATCTGGTGGATGTGGTGCTTGTGGATGTGGTGGTGGTGGATGTGGGGGTGGATGTGGGGGTGGATGTGGTGGTGGATGTGGTGGTGGATGTGGTGGTGGTGGTGGATGTGGTGGTGGTGGATGTGGTGGTGGTGGATGTGGTGGTGGTGGATGTCGTGGTGGTGGATGTCATGGAAGTGGTGGTGGATGTGGTGGTGGATGTGGTGGTGGATGTGGTGGTGGATGTGGTGGTGGTGGTGAATGTGGTGGTGGATGTGGTGGTGGATGTGGTGGTGGTGGGTGTGGTGGTGGAAGTGGTGTTGGCGGTGGATGTGGTGGTGGTGGATGTGGTGGTGGATGTGGTGGGGTAGTTTGTAAGCTACAGCATATAATGTTACAAATCCAGAACATCTGAAACATACAGAAAAAATGCAAAGTAAAGGCTTTGGTGAGCGCGGGCAAGTGACCTCCATTGTTTTAGTCGTGGGTGGTGCATTTTTTTCAATATGCCAGTATAAGGGTGCCACTGAGACACAGCATCGTGTATTCAACGGCTTTACCAAGTGATGCAAACCACTGTTGTAGAGTCTGAGCGCTTCCAAATTTACATAGGATCGTATGAACCTAACGGGTAAAAAAAGGACAAGCTGCCTTCAACGCCCCTTAAAAGAAATAAAGCTAGTACTATCACAAATAACGACTTAGGTCATTTATGACTGCTGTGATGTTTACATGTTTCTCCGACCTAACAAACCGAAACTTTGCTTAATTATACTGACACCACTTAGGCCAACAAACTCGACATGCGATGGCTCTCACGCTATGCTAAAATCCATCAAGTGTCTGTCCTATGCTTTTTCTGGTTACATGGAAATGCATGTATAAACAGAGCATGTCACTTCCGTTCATATGATGCATCCTTGGTACTTGGTGCACGTCCTGTTTTGTTAGTGTCAGCCATGTGCTGACCAATTGAGTGCTTCACAAAGAGGGGATGGGCTGCTCCAAGACTGAACCTTATATTAAAAATACGAAACGCATTGTGAGGTATTGTACAGCGTTTTTCAATCTGTTTATGAAATGCATTGTACATTTCAAAAGATCTTTCTGCGTCAAAAATAAAAATAAGGTACAAAACAGTAAGGAACTTCAAGAGCAAAACAATGACTGCCTTCAGCAGCTACGGATAGTGTGAGTGGGCGACCCGACCATATAAACACCTGCCCGCCAACACCGAGGGCGAACTGTGGGACTAGCTCTGGGGCGAGCTGAGGCTCTCTGAACATCTGTCTGCGTCTGGCCATCCGAGGGGGCTCTGAAACGCGGCAGTATGTTAATGAATCCCACCATCAGAGCGGACATGTGACACGTTTTCAATCCTGTCATGGGGGTAGTGGGGGTGAGAGACAGTGGTGTACACCGCCTATCTGTTTTTGTTATTGTACAAAAGCAAGGGTTCCAAACCTTTCTTCAGTGAATTACGCAGCAGCTCCAGTTATGTCCTCTTAGCAATCACAGGACATATAAAAAATGCATAAACAGGTGGTACACTTTCGTGACATAGTACAACGCAGGTTCTGGTAAGTTATCGCAACCATACCCCTGCACTATAGTTCATTATCATGTCAGGTGCACCTATGGCATTATAGAAACATTACACTGTTATGTATTCTCGTCCCATTCCATTAAGGATAAATGTTTTATATATTGCCAATAACATTTTACAGGTCGATACTTTTACAACTGCTAATATACCTCTTAGTATGTGGCATAGGCTCTGTATAGTGTGCATGTGGATGTCATTGAATTATTAAATATGACACCCCCCCCCGGGATTGTGGTGGATCATGGTACATTCCCTATTGGTATTTAGTTGACATTGTCTATTACACCATGCAATAACCTATAACTTTTATGTTTCGATGGTATTTGGTGAGACAATATTACACCCTGCTCTACCCTATACCTTTTATATTACACCAATGCGCGAGAAACCAGCTGAGAACGAGAGAAAATAAAAGGTGATGAGAAAGAAAAGGGGTAAAAAGAGGACAGGTACGTGGTGGAGGGGGGAGGGGTGCACGAGGGGCAGGGGCTCAGGTGACCACAGTCCACCCCGCCGCCCCCCCTCCCCCCCGTTTTATCCTCACCCTGTACCATTTCTGGGTCTCACTTTGAATGGGCGGCAGCCTGGCGTGTCTCCCTAAGCCCCCTGCCCCTCGTGCACCCCTCCCCCCTCCACCACGTACCAGTCCTCTGCGGTTCTGGTTCTGGGCTGCTCAAGGCAGTCTCCGGGCGCACATCATATGCAGGCTGGGCAGGAACTCGGGGTGCAGACTGGGGAGGGGTGTGCCTTTTTTGGGGGGGTGAGATTTTGCTTCGGGTGTGAACCCCCGCTTCACAGGTGAACGTTTACCCCTGAAATGCGCGCTCTTATATCAGGGGGTGAACTCTGTCTCCTGGTGTGTACTTCGTTCATCGGTCCCGTCTTCTGCTGAGATCCTCTTGTAATATCGGGGTGCACGTTTATTCCTGGGGTTGCATTATAGCTGCTATGATGCACTTTTGACTTGAGGTGCCGTCTCCTTCTAGAGCTGCACTACTATCTTGGGGTTTTCTCTTTTTCTGAGGTGCACTCTTGTTCCGGGGTGCTCTAATGTCCAACTGGTACCCCCTTGTTACCGAAGGCGCTCTTTTGCTGCTGGCCGCCACCCTGCTCTGGAGGAGCACTCTTACAGCTGTCGGTGCCTCTTGTTACCGAAGGCGCACTTCTGTCCCTGGCGCACTTTTGCTGCTGTCGCTATCTCTTGTTACCGAAGGCGCACTTCAGTCCCTGGCGCACTTTTGCTGCTGTCGCTATCTCTTGTTACCGAAGGCGCACTTCAGTCCCTGGCGCACTTTTGCTGCTGTCGCTATCTCTTGTTACCAAAGGCGCACTTCAGTCCCTGGCGCACTTTTGCTGCTGTCGCTATCTCTTGTTACCGAAGGCGCAC
This sequence comes from Lissotriton helveticus, assembly GCF_964261635.1. Lineage (NCBI taxonomy): Eukaryota > Metazoa > Chordata > Amphibia > Caudata > Salamandridae > Lissotriton > Lissotriton helveticus. The sequence continues at coordinate 484,909,816 of NC_136060.1, forward strand.
TGTTGTCTCTGGTGCACTTTTGCTGCTGGCCGGCACCCTGTTCTGGAGAAGCACCTTTACAGCTTTCGGAACCTCTTGTTACCGACGGTGCACTTCTGTCCCTGGAGCACTCTTACAGCTGTTGGTGCCTCTTGTTACCGAAGGCGCACTTTGTACCTGGCTCACTTTTGCTGCTGGCCGGCACCCTGCTCCGGCGCACTACTGTCCCTGGCGTACTTTTACAGCTGTCAGTGCCTCTTGTTACCGACGGTGCACGTCTGTCCCTGGCGCACTTTCCCCTATCACGGACTTTTCCAGCACGCAGTTTCAATGGTTCAATGTGAAAATCTTCCAAGTAAAAACAGTGGTGTATTTTACATCAATGTTATCATATTTTTTTGATTATGAAAGGATTATATGGGTTTTTGAATTGCCTTTGGATTACTTTTTGGGTATTGAACACAGCCCCATTACTCCCTCCCCTCCTACCTCTTCACATTGTGTTTTATTGTATTGGACTGTGTTGTAGCATTTACGTAGTGCTTTGGGAAGAGAAGTAAAGAAGAGAGGAGAGGTGAGGAAGGGAAGGGAAGGGAAGTGAAGGGAGGGGAGAGGAGAAGAGAGGAGAGGAGAGAGAAGGGTGTGAGAGAGAATGAAGACGGGACGAAAGGAAGAGTTAAGGAATGTGGGTTGAATTGAAGTAGCTGCCTGTGCTTTGTCAGAGTCATTTAACACCTACACATTCTGCCAGGTTTGAGACGTCACCTCACCGCCACATCTGTCCTTAGGTTCTGATTGCATGTGTTGTGTAAACTGTTTGCCCTGCTATTTGCACACTGCTGCTGCCTGTGCCGGAGTGCACGAGCTGATAGGATACCGAGTAACGTAATCGGGCTTTCTATGGTTTTCTGGAATGTGGGCAGCACATAGGTGTCCTTTGAACTATGGCAGGTTGTGTTCTCGCGGCATTATCACAGCGCCCCACCTTGTGCCTGTGGCTGACAATAGGACGCAAGAGTGCGAGCATTCCAGGAGGGCAGCTCGAGCCCCTCCCTCCGCGTCACTCTCCCGCCTAAACAGCTGTTGAGAGATAAACCCGCAGCAGTCTTCAGGGCGACGCCTCGTCCCTGTCACAAGATGTGCTGCAGCAAATGTCCTTGTTCGTGAGCACATACCTGGCCTCTCAGCGCGTGAGAAAGTGAAGAATGCAGTCTGCCTTCTCATATTTATAGCATGAGAGGCTGGGAAAAAACGCCTAGGACCCGGTTCACAAAAACTTCACTTTTGTGAATGCAGAATACCATGGTCACAAGTTACATTTACAACAAGTCAGGTCCCGGGCCGGCAGCCAATCACAGCGCGGCCCGGGAAATGACGTCACGGGGGTGTCCCAAGTCGGCAGCGAATCACAACGCGACCCGGGGAATGATGTCACAGGCGTGTCCCGGGCCGGCAGCCAATCACAGCGCGGCCCGGGACACATGGCAACAATGGGCAGGACTTAAAAAAAGAGTCAGAAGCGCCCACGATTCGCGTTCTGACCGGGAAAGAGTGATGGACAACCATGTTTTCCAATGGCGAGCCTCCATTTATGGAGCTAGCCAATGGAAGAAGGGGCGGTTTCAAGTCCCCACTACTGAGATAACATTAGATTTCGCCCTGCGCGGAACACTGCTTCGCAGTGCTACGGCCAGGGCGAAACCTAAAAATGCAAATCTAAGGGATACTCCGGGAGTATGGGACATTCATTTTGAAAGTCAAACACCACTCAACCTATTCCACATTGCTAGATTTCATTTCTTTGTAAGGGAAAACTGCACTGCGTCTGCTATAATAAATCCCTCTTGTTTTGTTGCTTTAATTTACTACTTGTCTGTTGAGTGGCTGGCTCCCATTGTAGCTTTTGCCAGTTTTCCTCCCTTTTTACACATTCTTGTCCCTATTTAGCCATATCATCTTTATATCTAAGTTAATTCAGCTCTATTCATCTCTTAAAAATGAAGTTTGTTAGTAGTTTCTGGGTTTAGGCATTCATTTTGAGGGAATGGTCTAGTTTTTGGTGATCCGGTCACCTAACCTGTTTATGTTATCTGTGTCATCTCATCCTCTTATTTGTGCTTTCTGTTATATACTGGAGCATTTGCCTGTCACTCACCCAAACCAGCATAGATCCCTTTGTGTTGATGCCCATGACTGCTAAAACCAAATGCCTTAACCATGAACTTCACTGGTGCAACTGGAGTATCGTGGAACCACCTGAAGATATGCTGTATAGCTATGGGGCGGTCTGGCTTAGAAGTTTAATTATGAACTTATCTGGAAACATTGGTTTTGGGGAGATATGGGCCCAGCTTTTTTAAACCCAGTTTGACATGTTTTATTTCCACATAATAGAGCTTATAAAGTTGCACTTATTTTATTAGGGCTATTATTTGTACTTGTAGCCATCTCAGTGATATTCACATTAGAGAAGTAGCTTCTTGCAAAGCTACTTCAACAGTGCCAGAGAATGTTTGGTCAGTTGACACTTCCTATGATGTCACTTGCTGTGATACTACATCTCAAGCAAATTAGAGGGGCCTCACATGTTCCTATCCTGCCCGAGGCCCCACAAATCCTAGGATCGGCCCTGGTTAGCAGGTCTTGTGCTCAAATGTCTTACATTTTTTGATAAAAGAAATTGGAGTTATCCAAGTCGAATGATGGAGAGGACAGGACTACACCAGAATTTGAAAATATTTTATGTTATGTCTTTGGCACCTGCATAGCATTCATTCTGCTGCTGGCAGTGACTTGACTTTTTAGTTGATTCCCAACTGACTGAGTGGGTGGTCTTTTGGGCTAGTCTTGGGAACGTCTTCAAGATACAACTGAAAACCCCAAGCCTACTGCTCTTTTTTGAGGTACTAACATGCTGTGAAAACATGAACTTCTATGCCACCAACGCCACACATGCATCCCTTTTACTTGGGGCATATTCAATGTGGTCAGGTTTCTTTCCCCTGGGCCCGTGGGAGAGCTTTCTGTGGCCGTTCCAAGACATCCCGGCCTGTGGACTGTAAACCGGCAGGGATGGGACACAGTAGGATTGACTTCATGTAGAATAGACTCTGAAAACTGAAGTTAGGCAGTAGGGCTATCTGTGTGTCCAAGAACCAGCTTACTGGGGCACACACACCGTGGGTACTTACCGTACAGGCTGCTCTTGGTATCTTGATACTTCGATGCTGTTAATGCAGTTCCTTTATCTTTGCAACTTGTGGCCCATGCTGACGGATTCTGACTGGATATTGTCTGAAACCACACTGTGTGCTTGCAGCATAGCTGGAATCAGAGTAAGTCTTTATCAGTGCTCTTGGGTGCATTTTTCACATTTCTCTGTGGTGTATTACATTGCTCTACGGCAAGTCTTTCACTAAAAAAAACTTGGCCCGGAGAACTGTGAAAGACTTGGGGTCTGATTTTGAGTTTTGCACATGGATGAATGCCTATCGGGGCAAAGTATAGTGGATTCTGTGACCCTGACAGACATCTCGCCCATCAAAATTAGAGATGTCCTCAGGCTCCACAGACTTCTCTGCATGTTGACAGGAATCGCTATGAGGGCTGTTCCTGTCAATGTAGGAAAGGTTTGACAGCGTTTACCACCAGCCAAGACGGATGGCCATCAAACTTTTGAAAAGTTTTTTGTTTTTCAAAAACAAAGTCCTAAAGTTGGAGTTTGCTTTGGAAAAACAGAAAACTAATGACCCCACCAGGGTTTCTCCTGCAGTGGCAGACTAAATGAAAGGCAATAGACTGTCCAACCTAAATAAGTCACACAATACAGGGTCCTTTCTCATGCGGCACCTAAACTGCCAGGCCATTATAGCAAGTATTCCATTGGCAGAGCCAATCAGGACTGCGTTGATGGAATACTAAACGGTCCTCCCATCTCTAAATGAGGTGGGCGGACCGAGGGTTTGCTGGGCCATTGCATTTTTCAACCAAGTATCTTGTCTGTCAAACTCTAATTCAGGTCTTTACTTTTAAGTAATTCAATGGATTCCAACCTTACTACTAGAGTTGCTTGGTAGGTCTTTGAAAGTGCTCCAGAGTAAGTCTTTTGCGGTGCTCTAGGGTAAGTTTTTCGCAGTCTCCTGTGAAAACGCCTGTATAGTCTTTTTGGTTTTTTGTTTCGGAATTTATAGAGTGCACAGTGACTCGAAGTGATCATGACGCTAAGACTCACAGAGAGAAGGTAGAATACCCGGAAGGAATTGTGACAGATCCAAAGGCCCTCCTACAAAGCCAGGTTTCAATGAGCACCTAAAGATATCCAGAGCAGACAATGAAGGAATATCAAAAGGGAGAGAGCTCCATACTCTGGGAGGCAGGACCAAGAAACTGCGACCACGTATCCTAGATTTAGAAAAGTGAGTGACAACCAGTAGATTAGGGTATATCTAATTAAACATTTAGCGAGGAGATATAGTTCTTAGCCATGGAGAGACTTGAAAACTAGACAACACGCGTTAAACTGGATCCACTGGACAACTGGGAGCCAATGAAGTTACCTTATTAACGGGCAGGTGTGCGACCTTAATGAAGCCATACACGTCATCCTTGCCGCCGCATTCAGAGGAAGCTGAAGGTGCCTGAAGTCCTTTTGGTAGTTCTAAATTGATGATATTAGCATAATCAAAATGGCCCCTAATACCCGCTGCTATTATTGTTTTCGTGACATCAGCAGAGAGCTATAACTTCAGTTTCTTTAAAGTGCAAGGCATGAAAACGCCTTTAGACACCACAGTGCTGATCATTGGTTTCAGAGACAAATGTTGTTCTACTAAGATGCCTAAAGATGTTCTACCCCTTAAGGTGTAAGGAGAGTGCCCTTCAGTGGCAGAAGAGAATTAACCAGGCTGTGGGGTTCCAGTTAAAGCCCACCACTTCGGTCCTATCTGCATTCATCTTCAAACAGTTTGCCCTCATCCAGCTACAGATAAAGCCCCTCAAATCCTGGTACAGGACATGAGACCTATGATGGTCCTCTAAGTAGAGGAGCATCTGAGGATCCTCAGGATAATTGAACATCCAGCATCCTCTGTCGACTCGCTCCTTGATCAAAGGGTGTAAATAGATATTGAACAAATGGTATAAAGAGCAATGGTCCTAGACTTTTAAGCGCTACAATTTAGTTGTAAAAACCATTCAATAGTAAAAAAAAATACATATGATCTATATACAGGCCTATTTGTAAAACTGGTGCTACTGTGAACCGTGACCAGTTTACTAAAAATACTAAGCTGATTGTTTGCTGAATTTGCTTTCTAGATTCCCCTCCTTTATATCTATCTTATTTCATAAGCACTATTCTCCTTCGCACTCCCTCTGGAGCAACCTTTCTTTAAACAATGAATATGGTGATCTGTTATAAAGAAATATAAACAGCCACTATTAGAGCAATACTGGGTGCTCTGTGTTCTTTGAGTATATACATGTTTGCATATTGTAGGAATTGGTGGTACATTAATGATCCAATGTTAAATTGTATATGTATCATATGTATGTTTTTGGACTATTGATTGGTTTTTACAACTTAATTGTAGCGCTTAAAAGTCTAGGACCATTGTTCTTTATACCAATTATTACCCAGGTCCATGGACAATTGTGGGTTAACCCATTATCCCTTAATGGCTATTGAAAATGGGGCAAAAGAGCAGAACTTTGAGGAACTCCACAGTCCACTTTTACTTCAGTGGCTTTAAAGGGATTCCTACCTTCAGGATAAGAGATGTTCTAAGATCCAATTTGCTCATAACTAATAATATTGGAGGCTCCAAGGCTATAATCCTTTTGATATATGATGTGACTCTCCGCATATATGATTGTTCAGATTACACGTTTAGATTATAGTGTAGATGCATAATTGAGTCTGTATTGGGTTACTGGCAGCGAGGTCAGAATAGCCTATTATCGTCCATTGACGGCAGTGCTTCTGCAAGAGGGTTCTCAAAATGTTCATATACTGTACTTTGCTACATGACCGAATGCTAAAGAACCAGATGTGGTCGCTGAATTGAAGGATACACTCATATCGAATGAGGGTAAGAAATAGATACTGAGAATTCATGTCATTTAGGGCTGTAAGCTAGTAATAACTGGTTGGTATATTCATATTTTTTATACTTCTCGAAATAGGTCTTGGACTATGCCATGTACTTATGTGTTTTGAAAACCTGCAAGTAGTGTGTAAACATGCATTTTGTACTTATACTTATGTAAAATGAAAGGTAAGGCTAACAAGAAGCTAGGCTGGCAGTAATTGTGCCTCTTTTACTGCCAACCTTGCTTCTCATAAGCAAGGACTATAAGTACAAATTGCATGTTTATGCACCACTTGCTGGTTTTTAAAACACATAAATAAAAGGCATTGTCACTTACAAAGCCAATAGCTCAAACTCTCGCAGATGCGAGACCTATTGCATTGCAGAAATGCAATAGTTCTCGTATTGTCAAAAGTTAGAGCGATTGGGGTTGTTAATCTACTTAAGAAACAGACGCCGTACTTTTAGAACAGTTGCGAGTGCACGGTCAGCTAAAATAAGAGTTTATCTGCCCTCCCTTTACTGTGTTGCCTCTCCTTCTGCCAGGCCTGCATTTTGTTTTGTTAAAGGACTGCAACCGGCAAACGTTCATCCTCCTGAGGAAGATAAAATGAGTACCACTGAGTCTGGAACAATAAACACCTGTTAATCACACTGAGGTGTGTCCCAAACTGTACAAACACATTTCACGCTGTGGTCCCAGCTGGCTTGTAGACATGGGACGTTTCTGCCCTGTTAAAAAAACTGCCAGTGCTTAATGCTCGCTGGAAGGTAAACATCACTTACAACGAAACTTTTACAACGCACTACCATTACAACGCGGTCATTACAACGCAAACCATTACAACGCATTGCGCTGGGGGGCGCTCTAGGATAGGGAATATGTTTAATTTACTATCCAACACCTTCCCTAGTGTCCACGGGGACTGGAGTTGGAATAGTAAATTAAACTATTCACTATCCAGCACCCAAAAGCGCTATGCGTAGTAATGGTATGCGATGTAAAAACCGCGTTGTAAAGGCAGGCGTTGTAATAGCCTGCGTTGTAACGTCATACATCCTCGCTGGAACAAAGCAATATCCAATGTAATGCTTGGTCTGATTAAAAGTATGAGCTGGGAGGCTCAAGGGACAACATAACAAGAATGTTCATCTTCCAGTGAATGTTTATGGAGGACGTACCACATGGTTGTGGTGCATGCGCAGTATGACCAACTTTAATATTTACAATACTTTCAGCTACTAAATATAAGTAGGTTATGTGTTTTTCTGATATTGCAGCTTTCCCTTAGATGTATACGTTGAAACAGAGGCTTATTACATTGCAAATCAATCGCGCCACTCCCGATTTAACTTTAAAAAATGTAAGCTAAAGCGCGGGTGCCGGGAAGCAGGGGCGGAGCTCCCATTAGTGCAGCAGGTTCAATGGCACCGGGGTCTACATCTCTGTGGGGCACATATAAATAATTTTGCAACAGCAGCAAAAGGGACCACCTTCCTTGCTTGCACCAGGGCTCGCTGATAGGTTGGTAATGCAGCCAGAGAATGTGCAGGTAGACTATTTAATACCACGAATATTTTGGTGGGGAACAACAGCAGTGAGCTATGTTGCTCTTTCTTTACATTAAGTACAGTCATAACATCAGGGCATTAGAGTACACCTAGTATCGGCACTGAGTCAAGTTAGAGACTGTCTGTCAGGAGTTCTTACAATAATACCCCACGTAGCACAATGAAGTGACTTTGGAGCACCATGCATGCATACAGTTATCACTGCAAGCCTGATTACTTATATGACAAGATTATGAACATACTAACATTTTCTATGCAATAGCTATGGTGGCCAGGACTATCACAAGAGACAAAAGGTCATTGTTTTTGGATATATTTATTACAACGTATACAAGCAGGAGTAGTTTCTGTCCTGTAACTCCAGTTCTGTAGTAGGGGTATCTCTGTTATAGTCATAATCTAGTGAATAGTCCCGCTCATGAGCGTGGACCCTGGAGCAATCAAAAATAATCTCTTAAACTGTCTAAAAATGCAGTCCTGCACAGACACTTAAGAGAGATTTTAAAGACATATAATGCAGCCTATATCCACAGGCTACACTGTCCAGTACTTCAACTAGACATTCCACCAAAACCACAAACAGCTCAGCACAGCTTGCCAAGTTTTCTTCATAGAGAAAAACTTCCCCTTTTACCAACAAAGCCTCTGGAATGATAGAGAGGAAGGGAAGTACAGACAAGCCCCATAGGCTGCCATTATGTGGCTCAAAAAGGGATACCGTGCCTTCAAGAAAACTTTCTAGAACTTTCTCAGTATCCCAGAATGCCCAGCAGGTCCCATTTACTTTCAGTTTTTTTTGAAGGCGTATAACGCAAGACCTGTAGCATTCCGGACATAAACATCGGTCTCCTCCGGGGAGGAGGGCGGGCGCTTAGGACTATAACAGAGATACCCCTACTACAGAACTGGAGTTACCGGACAGAAACTACTCCTTCTGTAGTAGGGGATCTCTGTGTATAGTCATAATCTAGTGAATAGAAGCCCATCCCCACACCAAAGCGGCAGTGGAGAGAAAAAATACAACAGCCCTACTGTGCGAACAGATTTCGCAGCGAAGCCTGCCCAACCTGAGCGTCTGCCCTGGCATCATTGTCCAGACAGTAATGCTTAGCAAAGGTATGGACCGACTTACAAGTGGCCGCCCTGCAGATTTCTGCAATGGGAATATTACGCAACAAAACAGTCGTGGCAGCTTTACCCCTGGTGGAATGAGCCTTAGGTTTACCCCCTAAGGTCTTATTAGCCTTTTGATAACACAATTGTATACATGACACAATCCACCTCGAGATGGACTGTTTAGAGGTAGCAAGACCAGTCCTGACTGACCCATAGTTGATAAACAATTTGTCTGACCTACGAATATCCTTGGTTTTATCCAGATAAAATTTCAACAACCTTCTGACATCCAGGGAATGAAGAGATCTTTCCGCTGAAGTGGAAGGATTCTAAAGAAATGTAGGTAACGTTATAGTCTGGTTAACATGGAAATCAGAAATATCCTTGGGAAGAAACTTAGGGTGAGTACGCATTACAACCTTAGCAGCATGAAATACAGTGTAAGGTTCTTGGCAACACAACGCCTGAATTTCACTCACCCTTCGGGTGATGTAATGGCCATGAGGAACGCCGCCTTCCAGGACAGGTGCTGTAGCGAAGCCTTATGAATAGGTTCAAAAGGTTCCTTCATCAACCTGGACAGCACCACATTCAATTCCCATGAAGGCGAAGGAAGACTAACAGGAGGAAACACTTTCTTCAAGCCTTCCAAAAAATCCTTTATCACAGGAATTTGGAAAAAGGAAGTCTGTGAAGGGCATTTCCTGTAGGTAGTCAGCGCAGCGAGATGGACCTTAATGGAATGGAAGTTAAGGCCAGACTGCGCCAAATGCAAAAGGTACGGAAGGGTGACATCTTCCTTACATGTCGTCGGATCATAGGACTTGCACCAGATACAAAATCTCTTCCACTTGTACGCATAAGAAGCCCTAGTGGAAGGTCTCTTGGCTTCCTTCAGTATGTCCATACAATCTGCAGGGAGATTCAAATGTCCATATTGCACTATCTCAGGAGCCATGCCGCCAAACTCAAAGACGAGAGATTGGGGTGCACCATCTGCCCCCCGAACTTCGTGAGAAGGTCCTGCCGGCACGGCAGCCGGATGTGAGGAAGGAGAGACCGGTGAAGCAGGTCGGTGAACCACCACTGCCTGGGCCATTCCGGGGCAATCAGGATCATCCGCGCCCTGGACTGGGCCAGCTTGATGAGCACCGCCGGAATCAGGGGAATGGGTGGAAAAGCGTACAGAAAGCTGTTCTACCAGTTGATCCATAACGCATTCCCCAGCGTTCCCTGCTGGTAGTACCTGGATGCGAAGTTTCGGCATTTGCTGTTTTCGGCAGTGGCAAACAGATTCACGTCTGGAGTGCCCCACCTGTTGAAGACGTCTCAGAGCACTTCGTCGTTTATGACCCATTCCTGGTTTTCCTGGATCAGTCTGCTCAGTGCGTCCGCCTGAACATTCTGCACACCTGGCAGATGAGTAGCCGTTATCGTCAGTCCTCTGGCAAGAAGCAGGTGCCAGATCGCCTACGCCTCCTGCGACAGGGTGCGCGATCTCGAGCCCCCTTGCTTGTTGAGATAATACATCGTGGTCGTATTGTCCGTCTGTACAAGCAGAGAGTTGGTCTGTAAGGACGGATGAAAGGCCTTCAGTGCCAAGTGAACAGCTCTGAGTTCCAGAAAATTGATATGATACGTGGACTCCGTCTGGGACCACATTCCCTGGATCTGTAATTCCCCGGAATGCGCTCCCCAGCCGTGGAGAGAAGCATCCGTCACGATAGTCTGAGTGGGAATGTCCTTGTGGAAGGGAACCCCCTTGAGGAGATTCTCCGCTGAACACCACCATTTTAGAGACTGTAGAGCATGCAGAGACAGTCGTATCCTGTCGTCCCACTTTCCTCTCCTCTGATCCCACTGATCCTCCAGACACTCCTGCAGCGGTCTCATGTGTAGCCCGCATGTGGCGTGAGGAAGATACAGGAGGCCATCGACCCCAGTAGAGAAGACACCGTCCTCACTGTCGCAGATGGAGCAATCATAAGAGCCTGAGCCTTCCGAAGGAGTGATAAACGTCTTTCCTCCGAAGGAGACACGCTTGCAGACACCGTATTGATGGTGGCTCCCAAGTACTGTAGGCATTGGACCGGAGTCGGGACAGACTTGGTCATGTTGATGTGCAACCCCAGCTTGTTCAACATAACGCACGTCGTCTGGAAGTGCGCTTGCGCTTCCGAGAAGGAGGATGCCTTGATCAACCAATCGTCCAGGTACGGGTAGACAAACACCTTGTTCTTTCTCAGGTGTGCCGCTACCACTGCCATGCATTTGGAAAACGTCCTGGGCGCTGACTTCAGCCCGAACGGTAACACTGTGTATTGATAGTGATTGGCGCCGACTTGGAATCGCAGGAACTTTCGGTGTTTCTGTGCAATGGGCATGTGGAAGTATGCATCCTGTAGATCTATCGCGCACAGCCAGTCTCCCCTTTGCAGCTGAGGGTAAATCTGGTGCAAAGACAGAATGCAAAACTTTTCTCTGCGAATCCACTTGTTTGCTTGCCGCAAATCCAGAATAGGCCTGAACAAGTTCTTGTCCTTTTTGCGGACCAGAAAGAATCGCGAGTACAGACCTCTTCCCCTTTGAGACAGAGGGACGTCTTCTATCGCCCTTTTCCTTAACAGGGTGTCGGCCTCCGCCTGGAGCTCACGCAGCTGAAACTGCGAGCAAACCGGTGGAATTGCTGGAGGCGGGCTGGTGAACCGAAGACTGTATCCATTGCAAACAATATTCAGCACCCACTTGTCCTGAGTAATTTTTCTCCACTCTGCCAGAAAATATTGAACGCTTCCCCCCCACCGGAGTGGGTAACGGATGAAGGGAAAGTAATCGCTCAGGGCCTAGACCCGGCCGGGCCTTTGGTAGCGGTGGCAGACTGCTGCCCACCCCTGCCCCTCTGACGTTTCTGGAAGGGCTTCCTCTGGAACTGCTGCTGCTGCTGTCCAGACTGTTGACCTCGCCCTCTGACCTATGCCCCGCACCGTCTCTGGAACAGGCGGTAGTTCTTCTTTTGGTCTTTGGGCTTCTCCAAGCCCACAGCCGTCAGAGTCTCAGCCTCCGCCTTCATGCGGGCCATCTCATCGTCGGCGTGTTTCCCGAATAGGGTCTTGCCCGAGAAAGGCAGGTTGGCCACCCGCTGCTGGGCTTCAGCGATGTAAATCGGAGCCAAGCGTGGCGCCGCTGGTTAACTCCATGGAAGTACCCGTGGGCTGCCAGGAGCGATGAGTCTGCAGGTGCGCTGATCAGCTGGTTCGACACCAGCAATCCCTCATTCAGGATTTCCATAAAATCCTCCTTCTTCTCCCGTGGGAGGAGGTCAGCGAACTGTTGGAGGGACTCCCACAGCGCCCGATCATAGCACCCCCACAGCGCAGATGCACTGGCAGCCTTCATAGAGGTGGCGGCCGTCCCGCACACCTTCCTGCCCGCTGAATCCAACCAGCGACTCTCCTTGTCCAGAGGCACATTTTGAGGACGGGGTGGTGGCGTGTTGCTTCCTCGCCGCCGTCACGATTACGGAATCCGGAGTTGGATCCAGTCGGAGGAAAGCCGGGTCCCCATCAGGAGCCTTGTACTTCTTTTGCAGCCTGGAGGTGGCTGGTTTCGTCACCGCCGGAGTGAGGAAGAGCTCCATTGCGGGCTCCACTAATCCAGGCACCAAGGGTAACAGAGGCCTGGATAGGTGTTTCTTGTAGAGAGTCTCAAAGATTACGGAGGTCGTAGGTGTGGGCAGTCAGTTGGATGCCCAGCTTGCTCGCACCCCTCAGCAAGACTTCCTGAAAGGAGACCACGTCGTCCACAGGGGATACCCTCGTCCGAGGGGAACCTGATAGAGTTGGGGAATAATCCCTTGCGCTGGACGAATCCGTGCTGTATCTAGAACGTTCCTTCCTACGGTGTCGTCTGGATCTAGTCGAGGAGCGACGGCGACTCCTTGATCACCCTCTCCGTCCGGAGCGAGATCTAGGTCTTCTAGGCCTTGGGCGTTCCTCGGGTGTCTGTGGCAGAGCCTGCGGTGGCGGCCTGACCGGGGACCTCGGTCGAGGTGCCCCCTTAGGCGGCGTAGGGAGGTGCGTCAGTGAGACCGACCTCAGAGGCCTTGGCGGTGCATGTGGAGGAACAGGAGGAGGCGGTGGCGAAGGAGTGCGCGGAGGCGGCTCCTTAGGCAGTGGAGGAGTAGGAGTGGGTGACTTCGGCCTGGGCGGAGAGTACACCACAGAGTACACCGAGCCCGGTGACTCCCTCGTCTTCTTCCTCGGCGTAGGTGATCGAGAGGCAGCGCCCCCTGTCGGAGACCGACGTCGCCGTCTTGCCCCTGGGGATCTGGAAGGATTCCTGGCTCCAGAACGCCTCCTGGAGGATGACCTCTTCCTCTTAGGTGCCGAGCGCCTCTTCGGCTTCGAAGAACGCCTCCTCAACGCCGAATCGGCGTCGACGACCTATGCCTCGACGGCGGGCTGCGCCGCCTCGACGCTGAAGATCTGCGCCTTGACGTCGCACATGTTCTTCTCGACGCCGATCGCCGAGTCGACGTCGAGGACGAACGGCGGTGTCGCCTCGACGACGAGCACCAGTCGATGCCGAGGGTGAACGGCGGTGTCCCTCGACGGCGAGCGCCGACTGGAGTCCTCACGACGTCGAAGTGTCGATGACGACGTTGATAATGACGACGACGAAGATGATGACGTCTTCGGCGGCAACCTCGACGGGGGTCTCGTCAATCCCCTCGACGCCGAACGTTGACATCATCTCGACCCAGAGCCCTGGGGAGACGGGGAGCAGACCGCCATCATGCCTCTCGACGTCGTCGTCAATGGTATCGACGTTGATGGAGAACGTTGACGCTTTCTGGTCTTCTTGACGCTGGGGAGCCCTCCAGAGGCCTCAGCATGGGCAGAGGAAGCAGATCCAGCCTGCCCAGACCCACCTTGACTCTGCAGCCTTCTTTCTTCCAGTCCTTGGAGCCTGATCTTCTTCCTGTCTCTCAGGGTCCTGGAGGAGAAGGTCTGGCAAATCTCACACTTCTCAGGTAAATGAGTAGAAGGGAGGCACAAGATGTACACAGGGTGTGGGTGCGACTTGGCCTTCTTCCTGGAGCACTCCGGGCATTTATCAAATAATGCTGGCATTTTTTTACAAAAAGGATTGCTCAGAATACTAGAAGAGGAAGAGGGCACTAAAACACGTCGAGTGTTAACACTCAAACACTTTAAAAGTGCAAAAATCTTGGAATAAACCCAAAAAGGGAGAGCTCAATGCTCCAGGGTCCTGCTAGCAGGAGCCGGAAAAAAGAACTGAAAGTAAATGGGACCTGCTGGGCATTCTGGGATACTGAGAAAGTTCTAGAAAGTTTTCTTAATGGCACGGTATCCCTTTTTGAGCCACATAATGGCAGCCTATGGGGCTTGTCTGTCCTCCCCTTCCTCTCTATCATTCCAGAGGCTTTGTTGGTAAAAGGGGAAGTTTTTCTCTATGAAGAAAACTTGGCAAGCTGAGCTGTTTGTGGTTTTGGTGGAATGTCTAGTTGAAGTACTGGACAGTGTAGCCTGTGGATATAGGCTGCATTATATGTCTTTAAATTCTCTCTTAAGTGTTTGTGCAGGACTGCATTTTTAGACAGTTTAAGAGATTATTTTTGATTGCTCCGGGGTCCACGCTCATGAGCGGGACTATTCACTAGATTATGACTCTACACAGTGATCCCCTACTACAGAATTAAGTGCACCATGGCGTCCCTATAAAAGCTATGCCATGTATTTGATTATATTTAATAAGAGACATGGACATTAATGTGACTCATCGTCGGTAATTTACAAATATCTATGGTTATATTGGTTAAAGTTCTGAATAGCAAATCATTCTTTGTTTATTGTTTACATCAGGTTTATTGAAGATGCTATGTTCTCTTGGACTGACTCGGAGTACCGGCTGTAGATGCTCAACATTGGCAATAACATTTCTTTCTTTTTTTGTACAGCATTCACAAAATATAATGCACAGCCAGGAGGTCGTCTATGTCAAAGTCAAAAGGCGAGAACTATTAACTTTGCCAATGTTACCCTGCTAAAATCTGCTATTATTAAGAAGTAAGGCGGTTACTCACCAAAAGGTGGCATGCTCCATCATCAGCCCACTCTTCACATTGGGTGAAGATTTTAAACCAATAAAGGCTTCAGCTCTTAGTAGGGAAGTTCTTACGGCCCTTACCAAATATATTGAGTAGGTGTGGGTTCAGATCAAGATGGTAAGGGGAGGGGAGGTAATAATTTAAACTACCTGCTAGTTGACAGTGTGCTTTATTTCTGTCATTAGTTGGTTGGGCTAAAACAAATATTAAACTGAAAAAGGGAATAATGCAATCCTGCTAGTTGACATCTACGGCATGTGTCACAATGGTACCCAGCCCTGGCAGAAGGCCACCAGTAGCATCATTGTGGGAATTTGTAGCATCTTGGGGGGGCCTGACCAAAAGTAGAAGGTCTAAGGGGGTCTGCCTAGAAGGAGAGCTGCAATGGACGCATTGGCTGCATTTGGGGACATGTCAAGTTCCTCAACATTGCCTTAATATAGCTCTGACCCAGGTCAATTATGTGAGACATTGAGTGGTTATGTTGCCTGAGCTGTCATTGCATTACCTTATTCATTACGCATCACTACTAGTCTTTGTGAACATCCCGCTGCCTGTGACCTGATGGAGCACCTTATTGCTAAGAAGAAAACCCTTTTAGAATGTTATGTTATGTTATGAATACTTGTAGAGCGTGTGATTACCCTAGGGCGTCCTGGCGCTAAGTACTGACTTCCTGGCAAGCGTAGGCCTAGCATTAGGTGAAAAGCCATGTCTTAAGGCCCTTGCGAAAGATGAGGTCTGGAGCGTTTCTAAGTTGGAACGGGAGTTCATTCCAGGCTTTAGCTGCACAGTGGACAAAACTTCTACCTCCCCAGTTGGTCTTTTTGAAAAGGGGGATTTGAACGAGTTTAGCTCCAGTGGATCTTAATATTCTCCCTGGGATGTACCAGGAGAATTTCTTCCAAATGAACTCCGGACCAATGCCATTGACCGCTTAGAAGACAATAGATAGTGCTTTAAAGGGTGATCTTAACGGTATTGGGAGCCAATGTCGTTTTCTCTGGGGCGAGCTGAGGCTCTCTGAACATCTGTCTGCGTCTGGGCATCCGAGGGGGCTCTGAAACGCGGCAGTATGTTAATGAATCCCACCATCAGAGCGGACATGTGACACGTTTTAAATCCTGTCATGGGGGTAGTGGGGGTGAGAGACAGTGGTGTACACCGCCTATCTGTTTTTGTTATTGTACAAAAGCAAGGGTTCCAAACCTTTCTTCAGTGAATTACGCAGCAGCTCCAGTTATGTCCTCTTAGCAATCACAGGACATATAAAAAATGCATAAACAGGTGGTACACTTTCGTGACATAGTACAACGCAGGTTCTGGTAAGTTATCGCAACCATACCCCTGCACTATAGTTCATTATCATGTCAGGTGCACCTATGGCATTATAGAAACATTACACTGTTATGTATTCTCGTCCCATTCCATTAAGGATAAATGTTTTATATATTGCCAATAACATTTTACAGGTCGATACTTTTACAACTGCTAATATACCTCTTAGTATGTGGCATAGGCTCTGTATAGTGTGCATGTGGATGTCATTGAATTATTAAATATGACACCCCCCCCCCGGGATTGTGGTGGATCATGGTACATTCCCTATTGGTATTTAGTTGACATTGTCTATTACACCATGCAATAACCTATAACTTTTATGTTTCGATGGTATTTGGTGAGACAATATTACACCCTGCTCTACCCTACAACGTTTATATTACACCAATGCGCGAGAAACCAGCTGAGAACGAGAGAAAATAAAAGGTGATGAGAAAGAAAAGGGGTAAAAAGAGGACAGGTACGTGGTGGAGGGGGGAGGGGTGCACGAGGGGCAGGGGCTCAGGTGACCACAGTCCACCCCGCCGCCCCCCCTCCCCCCCGTTTTATCCTCACCCTGTACCATTTCTGGGTCTCACTTTGAATGGGCGGCAGCCTGGCGTGTCTCCCTAAGCCCCCTGCCCCTCGTGCACCCCTCCCCCCTCCACCACGTACCAGTCCTCTGCGGTTCTGGTTCTGGGCTGCTCAAGGCAGTCTCCGAGCGCACATCATATGCAGGCTGGGCAGGAACTCGGGTGCAGACTGGGGAGGGGTGCGCCTTTTTTTGGGGGGTGAGATTTTGCTTCGGGTGTGAACCCCCGCTTCACAGGTGAACGTTTACCCCTGAAATGCGCGCTCTTATATCAGGGGGTGAACTCTGTCTCCTGGTGTGTACTTCGTTCCTCGGTCCCGTCTTCTGCCGAGATCCTCTTGTAATATTGGGGTGCACGTTTATTCCTGGGGTTGCATTATAGCTCCTATGATGCACTTTTGACCTGAGGTGCCGTCTCCTTCTAGAGCTGCACTACTATCTTGGGGTTTTCTCTTTTTCTGAGGTGCACTCTTGTTCCGGGGTGCTCTAATGTCCAACTGGTACCCCCTTGTTACCGAAGGCGCTCTTTTGCTGCTGGCCGCCACCCTGCTCTGGAGGAGCACTCTTACAGCTGTCGGTGCCTCTTGTTACCGAAGGCGCACTTCTGTCCCTGGCGCACTTTTGCTGCTGTCGCTATCTCTTGTTACCAAAGACGCACTTCTGTCCCTGGCGCACTTTTGCTGCTGTCGCTATCTCTTGTTACCGAAGGCGCACTTCAGTCCCTGGCGCACTTTTGCTGCTGTCGCTATCTCTTGTTACCGAAGGCGCACTGTTGTCTCTGGTGCACTTTTGCTGCTGGCCGGCACCCTGTTCTGGAGAAGCACCTTTACAGCTTTCGGAACCTCTTGTTACCGACGGTGCACTTCTGTCCCTGGAGCACTCTTACAGCTGTTGGTGCCTCTTGTTACCGAAGGCGCACTTTGTACCTGGCTCACTTTTGCTGCTGGCCGGCACCCTGCTCCGGCGCACTACTGTCCCTGGCGTACTTTTACAGCTGTCAGTGCCTCTTGTTACCGACGGTGCACGTCTGTCCCTGGCGCACTTTGCCCTATCACGGACTTTTCCAGCATGCAGTTTCAATGGTTCAATGTGAAAATCTTCCAAGTAAAAACAGTGGTGTATTTTACATCAATGTTATCATATTTTTTTGATTATGAAAGGATTATATGGGTTTTTGAATTGCCTTTGGATTACTTTTTGGGTATTGAACACAGCCCCATTACTCCCTCCCCTCCTACCTCTTCACATTGTGTTTTATTGTATTCGACTGTGTTGTTGCATTTACGTAGTGCTTTGGGAAGAGAAGAGAAGTAAAGAAGAGAGGAGAGGTGAGGAAGAGAAGTGAAGGGAGGGGAGAGGAGAAGAGAGGAGAGGAGAGAGAAGGGTGTGAGAGAGAATGAAGACGGGACGAAAGGAAGAGTTAAGGAATGTGGGTTGAATTGAAGTAGCTGCCTGTGCTTTGTCAGAGTCATTTAACACCTACACATTCTCCCACGTTTGAGACGTCACCTCACCGCCACATCTGTCCTTAGGTTCTGATTGCATGTGTTGTGTAAACTGTTTGCCCTGCTATTTGCACACTGCTGCTGCCTGTGCCGGAGTGCACGAGCTGATAGGATACCGAGTAACGTAATCGTGCTTTCTATGGTTTTCTGGAATGTGGGCAGTACATAGGTTTCCTTTGAACTATGGCAGATTGTGTTCTCGCGGCATTATCACAGTGCCCCACCTTGTGCCTGTGGCTGACAATAGGACGCAAGAGTGCGAGCATTCCAGGAGGGCAGCGCGCGCCCCTCCCTCCGCGTCACTCTCCCGCCTAAACAGCTGTTGAGAGATAAACCCGCAGCAGTCTTCAGGGCGACGCCTCGTCCCTGTCACAAGATGTGCTGCAGCAAATGTCCTTGTTCGTGAGCACATACCTGGCCTCTCAGCGCGTGAGAAAGTGAAGAATGCAGTCTGCCTTCTCATATTTATAGCATGAGAGGCTGGGAAAAAACGCCTAGGACCCGGTTCACAAAAACGTCACTTTTGTGAATGCAGAATACCATGGTCACAAGTTACATTTACAACAAGTCAGGTCCCGGGCCGGCAGCCAATCACAGCGCGGCCCGGGAAATGACGTCACGGGGGTGTCCCGGGCCGGCAGCCAATCACAACGCGGCCCGGGGAATGACGTCACAGGGGTGTCCCGGGCCGGCAGTCAATCACAGCGCGGCCCGGGACACACGGCAACAAGGGGCAGGACTTAAAAAAAGAGTCAGAAACGCCCACGATTCGCTCTTCTGACCGGGAAAGAGTGATGGACAACCATGTCTTCCAATGGCTAGCCTCCATTTATGGAGCTAGCCAATGGAAGAAGGGGCGGTTTCAAGTCCCCACTACTGAGATAACATTAGATTTCGCCCTGCGCGGAGCACTGTTTCGCAGTGCTACGGCCAGGGCGAAACCTAAAAATGCAAATCTAAGGGATACTCCGGGAGTATGGGACATTCATTTTGAAAGTCAAACACCACCCAACCTATTCCACATTGCTAGATTTCATTTCTTTGTAAGGGAAAACTGCACTGCGTCTGCTATAATAAATCCCTCTTGTTTTGTTGCTTTAATTTACTACTTGTCTGTTGAGTGGCTGGCTCCCATTGTAGCTTTTGCCAGTTTTCCCCCTTTTTACACATTGTTCCTATTTAGCCATATCATCTTTATATCTAAGTTAATTCAGCTCTATTCATCTCTTAAAAATGAAGTTTGATAGTAGTTTCTGGGTTTAGGCATTCATTTTGAGGGAATGGTCTAGTGTTTGGTGCTTCTGTCACCTAACCTGTGTATGTTATCTGTGTCATCTCATCCTCTTATTTGTGCTTTCTGTGATATACTGGAGAATTTGCATGTCACTCACCCAAACCAGCATAGATCCCTTTGTGTTGATGCCCATGACTGCTAAAACCAAATGCCTTAACCATGAACTTCACTGGTGCAACTGGGGTATCGGGGAACCACCTGAAGATATGCTGTATAGCTATGGGGCGGTCTGGCTTAGAAGTTTAATTATGCACTTATCTGGAAACATTGGTTTTGGGGAGATATGGGCCTAGCTTTTTTAAACCCAGTTTGACATGTTTTATTTCCACATAATAGAGCTTATAAAGTTGCACTTTTTCATTAGGGCTATTATTTGTACTTGTAGCCATCTCAGTCATATTCACATTAGAGAAGTAGCTTCTTGCAAAGCTACTTCACCAGTGCCAGAAAATGTTTGGTCAGTTGACACTTCCTATGATGTCACTTGCTGTGATACTACATCTCAAGCAAATGAGAGGGGCCTCACATGTTCCTATCCTGCCAGCGGCCCCACAAATCCTAGGACCGGCCCTGGTTAGCAGGTCTTGTGCTCAAATGTCTTAAATTTTTGATAAAAGAAATTGGAGTTATCCAAGTCGAATGATGGAGAGGACTGGCCTACACCAGAATTTGAAAATATGTTATGTTATGTCTTTGGCACCTGCATAGCATTCATTCTGCTGCTGTAGGGCCTTGAAGCAATGTTGGCAGTGACTTGACTTTTTAGTTGATTCCCAACTGAGTGGATGGTCTTTTGGGCTAGTCCTGGGAACGTCTTCAAGATACAACTGAAAACCCCAAGCCTACTGCTCTTTTTAGAGGTACTACCATGCTGTGAAAACATGAACTTCTATGCCACGCATGTATCCCTTTTACTTGGGGCATATTCACTGTGGTCAGGTTTCTTTCCCCTGGGCCCGTGGGAGAGCTTTCTGTGGCCGTTCCAAGACAACCCGGCCTGTGGACTGTAACCGGCAGGGAAGGGACACAGTAGGATTGACTTCATGTAGAATAGACTCTGAAAACTGAAGTTAGGCAGTAGGGCGTGTCCAAGAACCAGCTTAGTGGGGCACACACACCGTGGGTATTTACCGTACAGGCTGCTCTTGGTATCTTGATACTTCGATGCTGTTAAGGCAGTTAGTTCCTTTATCTTTTCATCTTGTGGCCCATGCTGACGGATTCTGACAGGATATTGCCTGAAACCACACTGTGTGCTTGCAGCATAGCTGGAATCAGAGTAAGTCTTTATCAGTGCCCTTGGGTGCATTTTTCACATTTCTCTGTGGTGTATTACATTGCTCTACGGCAAGTCTTTCACTAGAAAAACTTGGCCCGGAGAACTGTGAAAGACTTGGGGTCTGATTTTGAGTTTTGCACATGGATGAATGCCTATCAGGCCAAAGTATAGTGGATTTTGTGACCCTGACAGACATCTCGCCCATCAAAATTAGAGATGTCCTCCGGCTCCACAGACTTCTCTGCATGTTGACAGGAATCGCTATAAGGGCTGTTCCTGTCAATGTAGGAAAGGTTTGACAGCGTTTACCACCAGCCAAGACGGATGGCCATCAAACTTTTGAAAAGTTTTTTGTTTTTCAAAAACAAAGTCCTAAAGTTGGAGTTTGCTTCTGAAAAACAGAAAACTAATGACCCCCCTAGGTTTCTCCTGCAGTGGCAGACTAAATGAAAGGCAATAGACTGTCCAACCTAAATAAGTCACACAATACAGGGTCCTTTATCATGCGGCACCTAAACTGCCAGGCCGTCATAGCAAGTATTCCATTGGCAGAGCCAATCAGGACTGCGTTGATGGAATACTAAACGGTCCTCCCGTCTCTAAATGAGGCGGGCGGACCGAGGGTTTGCTGGGCCATTGCATTTTTCAACCAAGTATCTTGTCTGTCAAACTCTAAATCAGGTGTTTACTTTTAAGCAATTCAATGGATTCCAACCTTACTACTACTAGAGTTGCTTGGTAGGTCTTTGAAAGTGCTCCAGAGTAAGTCTTTTGCGGTGCTCTAGGCTACGTTTTTCGCAGTCTCCTGTGAAAACGCCTGTTTAGTGTTTTTGTTTTTTTGTTTCGGAATTTATAGAGTGCACAGTGACTCGAAGTGATCATGACGCTAAGACTCACAGAGAGAAGGTAGAATACCCGGAAGGAATTGTGACAGATGCAAAGGCCCTCCTACAAAGCCAGGTTTCAATGAGCGCCTTAAGATATCCAGAGCAGACAATGAAGGAATATCGAAAGGGAGAGAGCTCCATACTCTGGGAGGCAGGACCGAGAAACTGCGACCACGTATCCTAGATTTAGAAAAGTGAGGGACAACCAGTAGATTAGGGTATATCTAATTAAACATTTAGCAAGGAGATATAGTTCTTAGCCATGGAGAGACTTGAAAAATAGACAACACGCGTTAAACTGGATCCACTGGACAACTGGGAGCCAATGAAGTTGCCTTATTAACGGGCAGGTGTGCGACCTTAATGAAGCCATACACGTCATCCTTGCCGCCGCATTCAGAGGAAGCTGAAGGTGCCTGAAGTCCTTCTGGCAGTTCTAAATAGATGCTATTAGCATAATCAAAATGGCCCCTAATACCCGCTGCTATTATTGTTTTCGTGTCATCAGCAGAGAGCTATAACTTCAGTTTCTTTAAAGTGCAAGGCATGAAAACGCCTTTAGACACCACAGTGCTGATCATTGGTTTCAGAGACAAATGTTGTTCTACTAAGATGCCTAAAAATGTTCTACCCCTTAAGGTGTAGGGAGAGTGCCCTTCAGTGGCAGAAGAGAATCAACCAGGCTGTGGGGTTCCAGTTAAAGCCCACCACTTCAGTCATATCTGCATTCATCTTCAAACAGTTTGCCCTCATCCAGCTACAGATAAAGCCCCTCAAATCCTGGTACAGGACATGAGACCTATGATGGTCCTCTAAGTAGAGGAGCATCTGAGGATCCTCAGGATAATTGAACATCCAGCATCCTCTGTCGACTTGCTCCTTGTTAAAAGGGTGTAAATAGATATTGAACAAATGGTATAAAGAGCAATGGTCCTAGACTTTTAAGCGCTACAATTTAGTTGTAAAAACCATTCAATCAAAATACATATGATCTATATACAGGCCTATTTGTAAAACTGGTGCTAGTGTGAACCGTGACCAGTTTACTTAAAATACTAAGCTGATTGTTTGCTGAATTTGCCTTCTAGATTCCCCTCCTTTATATCTATCTTATTTTATCAGCACTATTCTCCTTCGAAATCCCTCTGGAGAAACCTTTCTTTAAACAATGAATACGGTGATCTGTTATGAATATAAACAGTCACTATTAGAGCAATACTGGGTGCTTTGTGTTCTTTGAGGATATACATGTTTGCATATTGTAGGAATTGGTGGTACATTAATGATCCAATGTTAAATTGTATATGTATCATATGTATGTTTTTGGACTATTGATTGGTTTTTACAACTTAATTGTAGCGCTTAAAAGTCTAGGACCATTGTTCTTTATACCAATTATTACCCAGGTCCGTGGACAATTGTGGGTTAACCCATTATACCTTAATGGATATTGAACAAATGGGGCAAAAGAGCAGAACTTTGAGGAACTCCACAGTCCACTTTTACTTCAGTGGCTTTAAAGGGATTCCTACCTTCAGGATAAGAAATGTTCTAAGATCCAATTTGCTCATAACTAATAATATTGTAGGCTCCATGGCTATAATCCTTGTGATATATGATGTGACTCTCCGCATATATGATTGTTCAGATTACACGTTTAGATTATAGTGTAGATGCATAATTGAGTCTGTATTGCGTTACTGGCAGCGAGGTCCGAATAGTCTATTATCGTTCATTGACGGCAGAGCTTCTGCAAGAGGGTTCTCAAAATGTTCATATACTGTACTTTGCTACATGACCGAATGCTAACGAACCAGATGTGGTCGCTGAATTGAAGGATACACTCATATCGAATGAGGGTAAGAAATAGATACTGAGAATTCATGTCATTTAGGGCTGTAAGCTAGTAATAACTGGTTGGTATATTCATATTTTTTATACTTCTCGAAATAGGTCTTGGACTATGCCATGTATTTATGTGTCTTGAAAACCTGCAAGTAGTGTGTAAACATGCATTTTGTACTTATACTTATGTAAAATGAAAGGTAAGGCTAACAAGAAGCTAGGCTGGCAGTAATTGTGCCTCTTTTACTGCCAACCTTGCTTCTCGTAAGCAAGGACTATAAGTACAAAGTGCATGTTTATGCACCACTTGATGGTTTTTAAAACACATAAATAAAAGGCACTGTCACTTACAAAGCCAATAGCTCAAACTCTCGCAGATGCAAGACCTATTGTGTTGCAGAAATGCAATAGTTCTCGTATTGTCAAAAGTTAGAGCGATTGGGGTTGTTAATCTACTTAAGAAATAGACGCCGTACTTTTAGAACAGTTGCGAGTGCACGGTCAGCTAAAATAAGAGTTTATCTGCCCTCCCTTTACTGTGTTGCCTCTCCTTCTGCCAGGCCTGAATTTTGTTTTGTTAAAGGACTGCAACCGGCAAACGTTCATCCTCCTGAGGAAGATAAAATGAGTACCACTGAGTCTGGAACAATAAACACCTGTTAATCACACTGAGGTGTGTCCCAAACTGTACAAACACATTTCACGCTGTGGTCTCAGCTGGCTTGTAGACATGGGACGTTTCTGCCCTGTTAAAAAAACTGCCGGTGCTTAATGCTCGCTGGAAGGTAAACATCACTTACAACGAAACTTTTACAACGCACTACCAGTACAACGCGGTCATTACAACGCAAACCATTACAACGCATTGCGCTGGGGGGCGCTCTAGGATAGGGAATATGTTTAATTTACTATCCAACACCTTCCCTAGTGTCCACGGGGACTGGAGTTGGAATTGTAAATTAAACTATTCACTATCCAGCACCCAAAAGCGCTATGCGTTGTAATAGTATGCGATGTAAAAACCGCGTTGTAAAGGCAGGCGTTGTAATAGCCTGCGTTGTAACGTCATACATCCTCGCTGGAACAAAGCAATATCCAATGTAATGCATGGTCTGATTAAAAGTATGAGCTGGGAGGCTCAAGGGACAACATAACAAGAATGTTCATCTTCCAGTGAATGTTTATGGAGGACGTACCACATGGTGTTGTGGTGCATGCGCAGTATGACCAACTTTAATATTTACAATACTTTCAGCTACTAAATATAAGTAGGTTATGTGTTTTTCTGATATTGCAGCTTTCCCTTAGATGTATATGTTGAAACAGAGGCTTATTACATTGCAAATCAATCGCGCCACTCCCGATTTAACTTTAAAAAATGTAAGCTAAAGCGCGGGTGCCGGGAAGCAGGGGCGGAGCTCCCATTAGTGCAGCAGGTTCAATGGCACCGGGGTCTACATCTCTGTGGGGCACATATAAATAATTTTGCAACAGCAGCAAAAGGGACCACCTTCCTTGCTTGCACCAGGGCTCGCTGATAGGTTGGTAATGCAGCCAGAGAATGTGCAGGTAGACTATTTAATACCACGAATATTTTGGTGGGGAACGACAGCATTGAGCCATGTTGCTCTTTCTTTACATTAAGTACAGTCATAACATCAGGGCATTAGAGTACACCTAGTATCGGCACTGAGTCAAGTTAGAGACTGTCTGTCAGGAGTTCTTACAATAATACCCCACGTAGCACAATGAAGTGACTTTGGAGCACCATGCATGCATACAGTTATCACTGCAAGCCTGATTACTTATATGACAAGATTATGAACATACTAACATTTTCTATGCAATAGCTATGGTGGCCAGGACTATCACAAGAGACAAAAGGTCATTGTTTTTGGATATATTTATTACAACGTATACAAGCAGGAGTAGTTTCTGTCCTGTAACTCCAGTTCTGTAGTAGGGGTATCTCTGTTATAGTCATAATCTAGTGAATAGTCCCGCTCATGAGCGTGGACCCTGGAGCAATCAAAAATAATCTCTTAAACTGTCTAAAAATGCAGTCCTGCACAGACACTTAAGAGAGATTTCAAAGACATATAATGCAGCCTATATCCACAGGCTACACTGTCCAGTACTTCAACTAGACATTCCACCAAAACCACAAACAGCTCAGCACAGCTTGCCAAGTTTTCTTCATAGAGAAAAACTTCCCCTTTTACCAACAAAGCCTCTGGAATGATAGAGAGGAAGGGAAGTACAGACAAGCCCCATAGGCTGCCATTATGTGGCTCAAAAAGGGATACCGTGCCTTCAAGAAAACTTTCTAGAACTTTCTCAGTATCCCAGAATGCCCAGCAGGTCCCATTTACTTTCAGTTTTTTTTGAAGGCGTATAACGCAAGACCTGTAGCATTCCGGACATAAACATCGGTCTCCTCCGGGGAGGAGGGCGGGCGCTTAGGACTATAACAGAGATGCCCCTACTACAGAACTGGAGTTACCAGACAGAAACTACTCCTTCTGTAGTAGGGGATCTCTGTGTATAGTCATAATCTAGTGAATAGAAGCCCATCCCCACACCAAAGCGGCAGTGGAGAGAAAAAATACAACACCCCTACTGTGCGAACAGATTTCGCAGCGAAGCCTGCCCAACCTGAGCGTCTGTCCTGGCATCATTGTCCAGACAGTAATGCTTAGCAAAGGTATGGATCGACTTACAAGTGGCCGCCCTGCAGATTTCTGCAATGGGAACATTACGCAACAAAGCAGTCGTGGCAGCTTTACCCCTGGTGGAATGAGCCTTAGGTTTACCCCCTAAGGTCTTATTAGCCTTTTGATAACACAATTGTATACATGACACAATCCACCTCGAGATGGACTGTTTAAAGGTAGCAAGACCAGTCCTGACTGACCCATAGTTGATAAACAATTTGTCTGACCTACGAATATCCTTGGTTTTATCCAGATAAAATTTCAACACCCTTCTGACATCCAGGGAATGAAGAGATCTTTCCGCTGGAGTGGAAGGATTCTGAAGAAATGTAGGTAACGTTATAGTCTGGTTAACATGGAAATCAGAAATATCCTTGGGAAGACACTTAGGGTGCGTACGCATTACAACCTTAGCAGCATGAAATACAGTGTAAGGTTCTTGGCAACACAACGCCTGAATTTCACTCACCATTCGGGTGATGTAATGGCCATGAGGAACGCTGCCTTCCAGGACAGGTGCTGTAGCGAAGCCTTATGAATAGGTTCAAAAGGTTCCTTCATCAACCTGGACAGCACCACATTCAATTCCCATGAAGGCGAAGGAAGACTAACAGGAGGAAACACTTTCTTCAAGCCTTCCAAAAAATCCTTTATCACAAGAATTTGGAAAAAGGAAGTCTGTGAAGGGCATTTCCTGTAGGTAGTCAGCGCAGCGAGATGGACCTTAATGGAATGGAAGTTAAGGCCAGACTGCGCCAAATGCAAAAGGTACGAAAGGGTGACATCTTCCTTACATGTCGTCGGATCATAGGACTTGCACCAGATACAAAATCTCTTCCACTTGTACGCATAAGAAGCCCTAGTGGAAGGTCTCTTGGCTTCCTTCAGTATGTCCATACAATCTGCAGGGAGATTCAAATGTCCATATTGCACTATCTCAGGAGCCATGCCGCCAAACTCAAAGACAAGAAATTGGGGTGCACCATCTGCCCCCCGAACTTCGTGAGAAGGTCCTGCCGGCACAGCAGCCGGATGTGAGGAAGGAGAGACCGGTGAAGCAGGTCGGTGAACCACCACTGCCTGGGCCATTCCGGGGCAATCAGGATCATCCGCGCCCTGGACTGGGCCAGCTTGATGAGCACCGCCGGAATCAGGGGAATGGGTGGAAAAGCGTACAGAAAGCTGTTCTACCAGTTGATCCATAACGCATTCCCCAGCGTTCCCTGCTGGTAGTACCTGGATGAGAAGTTTCGGCATTTGCTGTTTTCGGCAGTGGCGAACAGATTCACGTCTGGAGTGCCCCACCTGTTGAAGACGTCTCAGAGCACTTCGTCGTTTATGACCCATTCGTGGTTTTCCTGGATCAGTCTGCTCAGTGCGTCCGCCTGAACATTCTGCACACCTGGCAGATGAGTAGCCGTTATCGTCAGTCCTCTGGCAAGAAGCCAGTGCCAGATCGCCTACGCCTCCTGCGACAGGGTGCGCGATCTCGAGCCCCCTTGCTTGTTGAGATAATACATCGTGGTCGTATTGTCCGTCTGTACAAGCAGAGAGTTGGTCTGTAAGGACGGATGAAAGGCCTTCAGTGCCAAGTGAACAGCTCTGAGTTCCAGAAAATTGATATGATACGTGGACGCCGTCTGGGACCACATTCCCTGGATCTGTAATTCCCCGGAATGCGCTCCCCAGCCGTGGAGAGAAGCATCCGTCACGATAGTCTGAGTGGGAATGTCCTTGTGGAAGGGAACCCCCTTGAGGAGATTCTCCGCTGAACACCACCATTTTAGAGACTGTAGAGCATGCAGAGACAGTCGTATCCTGTCGTCCCAGTTTCCTCTCCTCTGATCCCACTGATCCTCCAGACACTCCTGCAGCGGTCTCATGTGTAGCCGCGCATGTGGCGTGAGGAAGATACAGGAGGCCATCGACCCCAGTAGAGAAGACACCGTCCTCACTGTCGCAGATGGAGCAATCATAAGAGCCTGAGCCTTCCGAAGGAGTGATAAACGTCTTTCCTCCGAAGGAGACACGCTTGCAGACACCGTATTGATGGTGGCTCCCAAGTACTGTAGGCATTGGACCGGAGTCGGGACAGACTTGGTCATGTTGATGTGCAACCCCAGCTTGTTCAACATAACGCACGTCGTCTGGAAGTGCGCTTGCGCTTCCGAGAAGGAGGATGCCTTGATCAACCAATCGTCCAGGTACGGGTAGACAAACACCTTGTTCTTTCTCAGGTGTGCCGCTACCACTGCCATGCATTTGGAAAACGTCCTGGGCGCTGACTTCAGCCCGAACGGTAACATTGTGTATTGATAGTGATTGTCGCCGACTTGGAATCGCAGGAACTTTCGGTGTTTCTGTGCAATGGGCATGTGGAAGTATGCATCCTGTAGATCTATCGCGCACAGCCAGTCTCCCCTTTGCAGCTGAGGGTAAATCTGGTGCAAAGACAGAATGCAAAACTTTTCTCTGCGAATCCACTTGTTTGCTTGCCGCAAATCCAGAATAGGCCTGAACAAGTTCTTGTCCTTTTTGCGGACCAGAAAGAATCGCGAGTACAGACCTCTTCCCCTTTGAGACAGAGGGACGTCTTCTATCGCCCTTTTCCTTAACAGGGTGTCGGCCTCCGCCTGGAGCTCACGCAGCTGAAACTGCGAGCAAACCGGTGGAATTGCTGGAGGCGGGCTGGTGAACCGAAGACTGTATCCATTGCAAACAATATTCAGCACCCACTTGTCCTGAGTAATTTTTCTCCACTCTGCCAGAAAATATTGAACGCTTCCCCCCCACCGGAGTGGGTAACGGATGAAGGGAAAGTAATCGCTCAGGGCCTAGACCCGGCCGGGCCTTTGGTAGCGGTGGCAGACTGCTGCCCACCCCTGCCCCTCTGACGTTTCTGGAAGGGCTTCCTCTGGAACTGCTGCTGCTGCTGTCCAGACTGTTGACCTCGCCCTCTGACCTATGCCCCGCACCGTCTCTGGAACAGGCGGTAGTTCTTCTTTTGGTCTTTGGGCTTCTCCAAGCCCACAGCCGTCAAAGTCTCAGCCTCCGCCTTCATGCGGGCCATCTCATCGTCGGCGTGTTTCCCGAATAGGGTCTTGCCCGAGAAAGGCAGGTTGGCCACCCGCTGCTGGGCTTCAGCGATGTAAATCGGAACCAAGCGTGGCGCCGCTGGTTAACTCCATGGAAGTACCCGTGGGCTGCCAGGAGCGATGAGTCTGCAGGTGCGCTGATCAGCTGGTTCGACACCAGCAATCCCTCATTCAGGATTTCCATAAAATCCTCCTTCTTCTCCCGTGGGAGGAGGTCGGCGAACTGTTGGAGGGACTCCCACAGCGCCCGATCATAGCACCCCCACAGCGCAGATGCACTGGCAGCCTTCATAGAGGTGGCGGCCGTCCCGCACACCTTCCTGCCCGCTGAATCCAACCAGCGACTCTCCTTGTCCAGAGGCACATTTTGAGGACGGGGTGGTGGCGTGTTGCTTCCTCGCCGCCGTCACGATTACGGAATCCGGAGTTGGATCCAGTCGGAGGAAAGCCGGGTCCCCATCAGGAGCCTTGTACTTCTTTTGCAGCCTGGAGGTGGCTGGTTTCGTCACCGCCGGAGTGAGGAAGAGCTCCATTGCGGGCTCCACTAATCCAGGCACCAAGGGTAACAGAGGCCTGGATAGGTGTTTCTTGTAGAGAGTCTCAAAGATTACGGAGGTCGTAGGCGTGGGCAGTCAGTTGGATGCCCAGCTTGCTCGCACCCCTCAGCAAGACTTCCTGAAAGGAGACCACGTCGTCCACAGGGGATACCCTCGTCCGAGGGGAACCTGATAGAGTTGGGGAATAATCCCTTGCGCTGGACGAATCCGTGCTGTATCTAGAACGATCCTTCCTACGGTGTCGTCTGGATCTAGTCGAGGAGCGACGGCGACTCCTTGATCTCCCTCTCCGTCCGGAGCGAGATCTAGGTCTTCTAGGCCTTGGGCGTTCCTCGGGTGTCTGTGGCAGAGCCTGCGGTGGCGGCCTGACCGGGGACCTCGGTCGAGGTGCCCCCTTAGGCGGCGTAGGGAGGTGCGTCAGTGAGACCGACCTCAGAGGCCTTGGCGGTGCATGTGGAGGAACAGGAGGAGGCGGTGGCGAAGGAGTGCGCGGAGGCGGCTCCTTAGGCAGTGGAGGAGTAGGAGTGGGTGACTTCGGCCTGGGTGGAGAGTACACCACAGAGTACACCGAGCCCGGTGACTCCCTCATCTTCTTCCTCGGCGTAGGTGATCGAGAGCCAGCGCCCCCTGTCGGAGACCGACGTCGCCGTCCTGCCCCTGGGGATCTGGAAGGATTCCTGGCTCCAGAACGCCTCCTGGAGGATGACCTCTTCCTCTTAGGTGCCGAGCGCCTCTTCGGCTTCGAAGAACGCCTCCTCAACGCCGAATCGGCGTCGACGACCTATGCCTCGATGGCGGGCTGCGCCGCCTCGACGCTGAAGATCTGCGCCTTGACGTCGAACATGTTCTTCTCGACGCCGATCGCCGAGTCGACGTCGAGGACGAACGGCGGTGTCGCCTCGACGACGAGCACCAGTCGATGCCGAGGGTGAACGGCGGTGTCCCTCAACGGCGAGCGCCGACTGGAGTCCTCACGACGTCGAAGTGTCGATGACGACGTTGATGATGACGACGACGAAGATGATGACGTCTTCGGCGGCAACCTCGACGGGGGTCTCGTCAATCCCCTCGACGCCGAACGTTGACGTCATCTCGACCCAGAGCCCTGGGGAGACGGGGAGCAGACCGCCATCATGCCTCTCAACGTCGTCGTCGATGGTATCGACGTCGATGGAGAACGTCGACGCTTTCTGGTCTTCTTGACGCTGGGGAGCCCTCCAGAGGCCTCAGCATGGGCAGAGGAAGCAGATCCAGCCTGCCCAGACCCACCTTGACTCTGCAGCCTTCTTTCTTCCAGTCCTTGGAGCCTGATCTTCTTCCTGTCTCTCAGGGTCCTGGAGGAGAAGGTCTGGCAAATCTCACACTTCTCAGGTAAATGAGTAGAAGGGAGGCACAAGATGTACACAGGGTGTGGGTCCGACTTGGCCTTCTTCCTGGAGCACTCCGGGCATTTATCAAATAATGCTGGCATTTTTTTACAAAAAGGATTGCTCAGAATACTAGAAGAGGAAGAGGGCACTAAAACACGCCGAGTGTTAACACTCAAACACTTTAAAAGTGCAAACATCTTAGAATAAACCCAAAAAGGGAGAGCTCAATGCTCCAGGGTCCTGCTAGCAGGAGCCGGAAAAAAGAACTGAAAGTAAATGGGACCTGCTGGGCATTCTGGGATACTGAGAAAGTTCTAGAAAGTTTTCTTAATGGCACGGTATCCCTTTTTGAGCCACATAATGGCAGCCTGTGGGGCTTGTCTGTCCTCCCCTTCCTCTCTATCATTCCAGAGGCTTTGTTGGTAAAAGGGGAAGTTTTTCTCTATGAAGAAAACTTGGCAGGCTGTGCTGTTTGTGGTTTTGGTGGAATGTCTAGTTGAAGTACTGGACAGTGTAGCCTGTGGATATAGGCTGCATTATATGTCTTTAAAATCTATCTTAAGTGTCTGTGCAGGACTGCATTTTTAGACAGTTTAAGAGATTATTTTTGATTGCTCCGGGGTCCACGCTCATGAGCGGGACTATTCACTAGATTATGACTATACACAGTGATCCCCTACTACAGAATTAAGTGCACCATGGCGTCCCTATAAAAGCTATGTCATGTATTTGATTATATTTAATAAGAGACATGGACATTAATGCGACTAATCGTCGGTAATTTACAAATATCTATGGTTATATTGGTTAAAGTTCTGAATAGCAAATCATTATTGTTGTATCGTTTACTTCAGGTTTATTGAAGATGCTATGTTCTCTTGGACTGACTCGGAGTACCGGCTGTAGATGCCCAGCATTGGCAATAACATTTCTTTCTTTTTGTTTGTGCAGCATTCACAAAATATAATGCACAGCCAGGAGGTCGTCTATGTCAAAGTCAAAAGGCGAGAACTATTAACTTTGCCAATGTTACCCTGCTAAAATCTGCTATTATTAAGAAGTAAGGCTGTAACCCAACAAAAGGTGGCATGCTCCATCATCAGGCCACTCTTCATATTCGATTACAACCAATAAAGGCTTCAGGTGTTAGTAGGGAAGTTCTCACGGCCCTTACCAAATATATTGAGTAGGTGTGGGTTCAGATCAAGATGGTAAGGGGAGGGGAGGTAATAATTTAAACTACCTGCTAGTTGACAGTGTGCTTTATTTCTGTCATTAGTTGGTTGGGCTAAAACAAATATTAAACTGAAAAAGGGAATAATGCAATCCTGCTAGTTGACATCTACGGCGTGTGTCACAATGGTACCCAGCCCTGGCAGAATGCCACCAGTAGCATCATTGTGGAAATTTGTAGCATCTTGGGGGGCCTGACCAAAAGTAGAAGGTCTAAGGGGGTCTTCCTAGAAGGAGAGCTGCAATGGACGCATTGGCTGCATTTGGGGACATGTCACGTTCCTCAACATTGCCTTAATATAGCTCTGACCCAGGTCAATTGTGTGAGAGATTGAGTAGGGATGTTGCCCGAGCGGTCATTGCATTACCTTATTCATTACGCATCACTACTAGTCTTTGTGAACCTCCCGCTGCCTGTGACCTGATGGAGCACCGTATTGCTAAGAAGAAAACCCTTTTAGAATGTTATGTTATGTTATTAATACTTGTAGAGCGCGCGATTACCCTAGGGTGTCCTGGCGCTAAGTACTGACTTCCTGGCAAACGTAGGCCTAGCATTAGGTGAAAAGCCATGTCTTAAGGCCCTTGCAAAGGGAGATGAGGTCTGGAGCGTTTCTAAGTTGGAACGGGAGTTCATTTCAGGCTTTAGCTGCACAGTGAACAAAACTTCTACCTCCCCAGTTGGTCTTTTTGAAAAGGGGGATTTGAACGGGTTTAGCTCCAGTGGATCTTAATATTCTCCCTGGGATGTACCAGGAGAATTTCTTCCTAATGAACTCCGGACCAATGCCATTGACCGCTTTGAAGACAATAGATAGTGCTTTAAAGCTTGATCTTAACAGTATTGGGAGCCAATGTAGTTTTCTCAGTTCTCCTTTGACCGAGGTAAACCTGGATGTTCCGGTCAGCACTCTGGCTGCCGCTTTCTGGACCAGTTGCAACTTATTCATATGTTGTTTTGGAACATTAAGATAAAGACTGTTGCAGTAGTCCAGCCGCGACATTATGAGAGCTGTCACCACTGTCCTAAGATTGTCTTTGGTCAGGAAGACCTTTATTTTCTTGATGATTCTGAGGACCATGAAACATGCTGAGGTCACCATGTTCGCCTGGTCCCCCATGGTACGTTTATCATCCACCATGATCCCCAGGCCGGACCAGAGCGGTGGTAGCTGGAGAAGAACACGTTACCTCCTCATTTCCTCCGTAGATAATGTCCTTAACCTATGTGGATTTAACCTTTGAGGAGTCTTCTCAATGAATGCTTCAATTTCCATTTATTTTTCAAATGAGGAAGGTAGAAACCCCTCCCCTCTAAAGGACTTGTCCAACTACAAGATAACCACATAGACGGACACTGCACTACTCTGGATGCAAAGGGGGGGGGGGATTGTTCGACCTACAAGACACTAGGGGGAGCGAACAATATGATACCATCTTTTAGAGAGGGGGGGGGGATCCTCTTTTATAGACTATATGTTTGTACGCCCCAATCTTATACCCTTGTTCTCTAAAGGAGAGATTTGTGTGACTCCATGCTTTTACTGATTAAGGGACTTGCATGTTATGGCTGTCATGGAGATTTCGAGCTGCTCGCTTCATTGGTTAAGGGAGCGATGGGTGGAGACCCTTGCCAAACAGTTCACAGATAAAGAGTAGGAAAGGGCCTTGGGAGGTCTCAAGAAGGTTTCTCGAAACACTGCCTTTAAATATTTGCAATTTAACTGGTTGCATTGAACATCTCACACCACACCGGTTGAATGTGTTATTTGGGGGTACCAACCAGGCATGTCCACGCTGTTCTCTTGTTGACGCAGACTTTGACCACATGGTCTGGTCCTGCCCTACGCTCTGTGACTACTGGACGAAAGTGGTGGAGCTGATCAACAAAGTAATGTCACTGGGTAATGTGTGCACACCTGCAGCTTGCCTCCTGGGACTATTACCGACTTCTAGGCTAGGCCGAGGAATGGGCGCTGCTTTAAGAAGATAGAGTGACTAAAAGACGCAAACCACTTGCAGAACCCTGGGCTGATCGAGTGAAAGCATGGGATAAGCGGTATGCCCCATTACAGTCTTCTGATATCGACCTGACCGATTCGGATAACCAGATCTAGATACAGCCCTGTCCTAGCGGGTGATCGACCCAATCCTAGACACATATATTTATGATACTTCAGAGCACGGGGGAGGATCGATTTTGGTGGTAGCCTACCATGGGAGAGAGGTGTGTAGCCCCTCACCGCCCAGGTCTCCCTCATTGTCCCATAGATGACATTAATCGGAGTACAATAAATCACACAAAGTATACTGAGTACGACCCCTGGTAGTTAGTTTTAATATCGAGTTTATTAAAATAATGTTTTGGTGTTTTATTACTTACTTGCTGGATCATTTTCGTGAATATTTCTCCTCCACCATACAGCTGTTTTTCTTTTCTTTTTTTTCTCTGTATCTCATATGCAACTGGAAATTGTGGGATTATCGGTATATCGCCTTTTGGAAGTCTAGACATATAAAATTGCTATTCCCACATGCACAAAGAGCCTCTAAGAATGGAACTACTAGGTCTTCCTTACTGTTTGATGTTTTTTCTGGCGTAATGTGGTAGAGGCGAGTGTATAACTACAGACACTACTAGATGTTATGGTATGCCTTCTAAGTTTCAGATGTCTAAGGTAGAGATGAACGTATGTAAACAAAAGAGGTATGCAGTTCCTAATGAGTATTGCAGGTGGAGGTAAGGGTATACAACCTTTACAACGAAACTTTTACCACGCAGTGCTATTACAACGCGGTCATTACAACGCAAACCATTACAACGCATTGCACTGGGGGGCGCTCTAGGATAGGGAATAGGTTAATTTACTATCCAATAACCTTCCCTAGTGTCCACGGGGACTGGAATTGAAATAGTAAATTAAACTATTCACTATCCAGCACCCCAAAGCGCTATGCGTTGTAATGGTATGCGTGGTAAAAACCGCGTTATAATGGTATGCGTGGTAAAAGTATGCGTTGTAACGTCATACATCCGGAGGTAAGTGATCTTGCAAGTGAACCCTAGTGTGTGGACATTCACAAGGACAGGAGAAGGGATTCCTCCTTTCGGAAAGCGACCCTCTCTTTCCGAAAGGAGGAATCCCGTCTCCTGTCCTTGTCAATATCCACACACTAGGTTTCACTTGCGAGATCACTTACCTCCGCCTGCAATACTCATTAGGAACTGCATACCTCTTTTGTTTACACTAGTTATTGGGCATGTATGCTGGACCTAAGTAATAAAAGCCCTGCGTTCCCTCTCTTGGAAAAAAAGAGATGAACGAATGACATGTTATCTGCCTTCAATGCTTATGATTTCCATTACTAAATCCAGAGGTGTTCACTGTAAAGGGTTTACTGCATGCATGTTTGTCTGCGGATTGTGGAATGGTTGTTTTGCAAAATAACAAATGCCAATAAAAAAGATATTTAAAAACTTACATGTTACAGCAATTTAGTCTCCATTAAACAACACTCTTCTTATGATATAAGATTTATTATTATTAGGAAAGGGAGATAGGTTGTATCCTAGCAACTCTTCCAACATAGCATCAGTTCCAGCATCTGGTTGGCATCTCCACTTGATTCTAGAGTGTGGATTTCAGGGGCAGAGAGCAGCAGTTGCTGAAAGAGAAGGACCTTGGCGCACATATTTAACATTTACAGTGTGTACTTTTATATTTAAACCACATGGAGGTATCCCCAAGGTTTCTAGTCATGTTATATTTTTCTTAGTGCCTCGAAGAGGGCCGTGACTACGCGGGCACTGTACAAAATCAGTAAACTACATCATCACAAATGGGATGGGTAAGGATGGGATGGGTAAAGTTATGTATCTATTGTTAAACGCATGTATATTTTTCATGCATTAAAAAAAAAGTTTGATCTTGTAATTGACCCAAAAGGACATGATTATAAACGAAAGGGACGGGAAACCCACATGGTGCATTTTAAAGGGCGGTTATTCAACGAGTAAAACACTTCTTCGGTGCTGAACGTGAGGATTCTTGGGTCCTCGGGGTCTCCCCAGTGAGAGATGTATTTATTTATTTATTTATGTATGCATTTTTATATAGCGCGGACTTTACCCGAAGGCGTCAGAGCGCTTCACAATAGGTCCACACACACTCTGACCCTTGCCCCCAAAGCCCCCAGATCTGCGGGTCACTCAGGATCACGTGTCAAAGTCAGCACCTGGGACCACGGAGGCCTCGCGCACATCTGACCCTTGTCCATGTAATGCAGGTTTCAAGATTTCTCGAAATCTAATACAGGTTATCGTTGGGTCCGAGCCCTGTAGCCTGACGCCGGCTGAGAGAAGTCACGTGGGCCCTCTTGGAGGCGGCCCCTCTAGCAGTGCTTGTTTATTGACCCTGCTGGACCGAAGCTGCTTTCCAGGGTGGGGGATAAAGTATCCCCGCAGTCGCCATCCGAGGGTTGCATCACCCGCCCAGAGCTTGCATCAGCCACAGACTGTTTTGTCTTTTCAGGTTTCCTGAAATGCTGCAGCTGACTGTAGGGGCTTCCCATAAACATTTTATTTTTAAACTCCGTTGTTGCACAACGGACCTGAAGGCAGTAATGTAAAGACAGTCTGTGGTATGTCAGTCACTCCTATGGGGGTGGGTGGGGGAGTCACTGTGGACGGGTTTGTTTTCTGTGAATGCAAACGGAGAGGGAAAAAAAGTAAAGTAAAGTCCACATTTGTAAAGCGCACAATCACCCGTTAGGGTCTCTAAGCGCTGGGGGCCGTCGGGAAGATTAAGCGAGCTATTGCCCAGAGTCACATGGTGCTGGGCTAACCTGCCGCCGGAGCCGGGGATCGAACCGTGGTCCCCAGATTCTAGCGTCAGTCGCCCTGGCCGCGGCGCCCCACCTCTCCCTTAGAGGGAGGGGTTCAACCGTTCAAGTCTCTGACGCGAGGAGCGTCAGGCAGGGCTGGGCACCAGAAAGATGAAAAGCTTGCACTGCCCCACACATAGTGCCAATATCGGCCACACTCACCAGCCCTCATGCAGCAACATACAGGTAATATAAATAATCAGACACAACAACTTTTTGGTGGAGAAAATTGCTGCAGGTTTATTAGCATACTAAATATGCCAACATGGTGGGTTATCTTACAGGCGATCCAAAGGCAAGCCGCCCCTCGCGGCCTACCACCTGATGGGCCAACTTGCATCGTGGCCTTAGCCAATCAGTGCTTAGAGGTTGTGGTGAGGGATAGCCCCTCCTACCTCCGGTGAACCATTGGTCCACCCTATTACTCACGCCCCCCCCTACGAGGGGCGGAGTGTTCCAGCGACCCCCGGTTGTACAGGTTTCCAACTGCCCTTAGGACAGACGGGGCGCCGTCGCACCCCAGGGTCCACCGCACAGACTTCCTGGGGATATTAGGCCTCTGCACCCTTTGTGCTCCTGAAGAGGGTACCCCTAAGTACCTTTCCGCCTCTGGATCGCCCTGTAACTCCGCCACAGCCCTGGGTGTGGCGACCGTCGCAGCCAGGGCCCCCCCACCAAGGCCGGCATTCCTACTTACATCCTGCTAATTCTAAGGCCACTCCCAAGACCAGCAAGAAACAGGTCCATACTTATATTGGACAGATGTACCCCATCGTTCTCAAAACACCCTGTGAATTTGGCGTGTAGCACCCATGTCTAATGAAGCCAAATCCCCTCTGCTCAGTAAAATTACGCATAGTGTAGATGAAACTCCTGCGCGCAGGCTCCCTCGCCTCCCGCAAGGTGAATTCAGACCACTAAAGTTCAACTGTCCCCAACTGGTTGCTAATTTGCACCTTGTGGTCTACTTCTAGGGTGCATTACTTCGCCACATTGACCAGACAATTTCACAGTTCTTTTCGATTGATCCCTGGTGAATATAGAATGGTGTCACAACATGTTTGAGGGAATAAGTGTATGGTGCCTGTTTATTAGACACTGCACCCTTTCGTGAAGTGCCAACTTACGCAGCCTACCCTGCTTGCTGAAACTTTCGACCGGTCACAGATGCCCGGTCCCTGCTATCCACCTGTGATCCACGCTGTAGTCCTTTTGGTGGATCCGCTGGGACCCTTCTGCACCCCTGCAAATGCTGTGTCAAGTACTACGGCCCTTTAATGCCCTTGGCTGTCCCTCAATGACACCTGACAACCCGATGCCCCCGCAGTTTTGTTGAGGGGTTTTGGGCCCAGCACTCCCCAGTCTGTGTATTTATCTTCCTTAGAGGCTCCAGTTAGTGTGCTGGCTATCCCTGTCCTGGCAAGGCATGCCCATGGCCATTCCCCCCCTTGGTGTCTATCCTGTCAAGGGATATGAGTCATTAAGCACGGGTGTCCTCGTGTACCTGCCGTGTAAGAGTGGGAACAACATGAACGTATTCTTGTCCCTTCTTGAGCAGTGGGAACGAATCCTTCTTCAATCATTGTAGCCAAATTGTGCTCTGACTCCATGTTCCCCTTAGCTTGTTGCACCGCAACCCCCTGGTTAGCTGGCACTCCGCAAATGCCTGGCTCCCTGGCTATAGGGCGGGTGTTTTTGCCTGTCCTGGATTGTCTCGAGGATCCATCTCTTGGTGCATGCTTGCAATCCTTAACCTTTTCACATTAGTTGGACAGGACCACTGCCTGGCCGCAAGCTTAGCTAAGCCCCTGCGGAAATCGCCCGCCTGTGCGAGCAGACCACGATTCATCGCTCCCCACTCCATCACCATCTTTCTTGTTTCCTAACATTGGCGTTATGCTGTATATGTTGTTTAGCTTCCCTTTGCTTTATGGGAGAGCAGCCCTGCCTGGCGGTGTGTGTATTGAAGGAGATGTGTCCTGGAAGTACCATTGGTATGTGTTCAAATTACCCTACTTCGCAGTACTAGGTGTGTTTAATAAAACTAATAACTTGGGCATTACTTGCTTACTTTATGCATGTTGGATTGAGGGGATTCCGTGAAATGTGTAAGCTATCTCCCTTTGCATACCATCCCGTTAACACATGGTTTACCTCTTTAGGCATTTCACTGATTGTCTCCATCATGCGTTACGGCCAGTTTGAGTTCTGCTAAGGCAAAGTCCATTCTAACACACCGTGTTGAGTAACTACTCATGTTTATCTCTTGTACAAGTCGTCCCCGATTGCCTGGCACTCGTTGGACCCAATGAAGCTTTTAACAAGCACCCTATACAAATGTGTACACATGTTTCACAACTGGGGGCACTAATACTTCCTCACTATGTACTTCCAGGCATGTAAATACTGCAAAAGGTATCCCCCACCTTAGTACCTGAATAACCACTAAATAAATACTGTCGAAGGTAAAAGATTACAGTGCACCTAGCCAAGGGCCCTCCACTGCGTGTGAACCTCTGTTGTTGTGTTGTGGACTGTTGTTTTTGCCTGACCACATCCGGACCCTTCAAGTAAAACCAGCCAAACCAATCGCAGGCCCTCCTGCCAGGACACAACCTACATGGCCATTAACGTGCCCACATGTATCCAATGACATTAAACAAGTTAGAGGCTTTAATGTATCAGCCAGACCCAAAGTGGGGCCAGAGCTGAATGGTCTTAGAGGGGTCAGACTGGAGGAGGTAT
Source organism: Lissotriton helveticus (assembly GCF_964261635.1). Classification (NCBI taxonomy): domain Eukaryota; kingdom Metazoa; phylum Chordata; class Amphibia; order Caudata; family Salamandridae; genus Lissotriton; species Lissotriton helveticus. The sequence goes on from NC_136060.1 coordinate 484,950,022, forward strand.
GTGTGGCTAATGAAGGCCCAAAGATCTCCCACCGGCAACTAAAGGCAGAACCTGGGCATAAGATCCCCGTTTCCTAGAATAAAACCACACTTTTCCTGCCCATTATCAAATGTGCCACAAGTGCCCACTGCGCTATCCACCTGTTGCTATGCAGATGTCATCCGATTCAATGACATATGCGACATATCAACCCATTCTGCCTTTGTGATCAACAAAATACCATCTGCTGGGATTTCTCCACTAATCCTATGATGCTGAACCTGGATGTGTAAGGCGCACCTGAGGTTCGGCGATCGTCTCAATCCTAGATGCCATGCATCCAACTTATCAATATCGTCACACTTAGTGAGGGCACTACGAGGACTCGTAGAATGGAATAGAGGACTAAAGCATTAGTGCCAATTTGAGGACTGCGCGGAAACCTTCACATCATGCAGGAACAAGCCCAATGGGGCCACTTCCCCGAAAATCAGCCACAACCAATCACCCCCATAATCCTGCAATCCCGACATACACATGTGGGGTAAACAGGTGACTCTGGTAAAGGTGAAAGCCCTCCTTGCCCCGGGCATAATACTAAGTTAGAACCGCATGTTGATATAAGCAAAGAGAAGGACAGCCGGACACAGCCATGCCACGTCCCAGAAGAACCCTCTACGGTTTAAAGTCCACTGGGGGAGAAGTACAGTTCCTGCCTCCTTCGAAACCAGCAAAACTAAAGAGAAGGTTGACCTCTCTGGAGTGCCCACCTTGGCCCCCTGACATGCACTTGTGCTGGGGGGCAGAGAAATGATGACCAACTGAGTGGTCGCTCACCACACCAATTGGGTGATAGCCTGCAGACCCATCCGTCGTGTGCACTGACGGGTGCTGTGCCACCATGCTGGCGTCCCTCACCCAGCATATATATCCCATACAAACTTTGCTAAGGTATTCCGGCGTGCCAAAGGTTAGCCAATGTATTTGGATACGAGGATAGAGCGATGCTCCAATATGTAATATATTTACTATAAAAGGAGCACTACACCTACCACAAGCCCATCTATTGGCTTAGTCAATGCTTCTATTGGCATCAAATAAGTAAGCCACAATTATAGCACAGTTGCTTAGCCAACCAAGAGCTACAGAGAGTCCACAAGGTGGGCGGGGGAGGAACTTATACCTCTCCCCGTCCCCCACCCCGGCCGGAAGTGACGAGCGGGACCCCGAGGGGGGCCCCGGACACTAGGCTGTCCATTGTGCCATCTTGTGGCACTAAAGGGGCCGCCCTCTTATGAGGGTCCCCTGCAGGGATGAGTCGGTCAGCCCACATTACAAAGAGCCAGGCCCTCTCCAGAAGTTGAGGGGGCGAGGGGATGGCGAGGGAGCTGGGAGTCGGGGAGGAGGAGGAAGGGGTGCAGGTTAATAAGTGTAGTTGCAGATTTTCCCTACCCACAGAACACTTTCGAAAAGTTGAGCCACTTGGTGGGTTTTATAGTCCTATTTCTAAATATAGTGCCTAAAAATAACGTTTCAATACACTTCCTGAAACTAAACGCTAACATATTTCAATAAAGATGTTGTGACAGGGCATACAGAAGGAGCACTTTTACTTGCTAACAACAAATCCTGCTTACAAGCAGTGTGGCCCTCCTCAACATTTTGAACAGGTGCAGTCCCCAAGTTCAGATCACAAAGCGCCTGCTGCACGCCCATTGAAAACATTTCCAAGAGGCTGGTACCTGTGAGCCTTGTTAAAGCAGAGTTACTCAGGCACAGGTACGCAGACTGAGGCTGCTCCAGAGAACAATCACTTGTTAGGTACTTCTCAATACGTGGAAAACCAAAGACTCGACAGAAACCACAGGTCTTCCACAACCAGGACTTTCAGAATGCAGATGTGAAATATCACCTCATTGAGACTGAGGCCAGTCTCCACACATCCACTCACTCACTCATCCACCCATACATCCCTTTAAATGCCTTAAGCCCAGGGCACAAGTTCTAAAAAAAAGAAAAAAGAAGGGGCGGGGACTAACCAAGTTAGGCAGTATGCAAGTAACATCATGGCACGTGACATCACAGTGTGTGACATCATTTCACGTGGCATGGCAAGAAATGGCAACGCAACCCATGACCTCACAAGAAGTGACATCAGATCTTAAGACCTCACACATATGTTTAGCAGATCTATCATGAGTTCATTTGACCGCATTACAATATTTTAAAAAATAGATTTCGCATTGAGGTTGTGCCAAAAGATTGCTGCAACCCAGACGCAAAACCTGAGCTTCAACTTATACATTTATTGTTTATTTTGTAATCCTGCCACAAAGAAATTAGCTACAAGGAGAACCGTGGCAGTAAATGGGGTCTGCTTAACTGGTTGCAAAGTCTGCACTTTAAGATATATTATGAGGTTAAGGCACCTGCTGCAGAGATCTTTGTGTGCCTGCTAAATGTCAGGGAACAACAATAACGGTAAGAAAACTATTTGCTAGAGAGGTCTGTGTTTTGTCGGCCCTATGGAGTCGAGGATGGAGATATCTGGACCCGTTACAAACTGGTTTGTGTCTTTCCTACATAAAAGATCTCAAAGAATAAAACTCAATCATACCCTCTCCAACACTTCTCTGGTCTCGATTGGAGGTATCTCCGGTCTCGATTAGAGTACCTCAAGGATCCACGCTTTCTCCTACGCTATTCAATCAGATGGAACCCCTCACTGAAATTCTAAAGTACTCAAATATTCCTTATAACTTGTATACTGACAACACAATTATACTTGAGAATTTCAGCCCGAGGGCATTAGGGGCCAGATGTAGGAAGCCTAATACCGGTCGGTAACGGCCGAAATTACCGTATTTCGGCCGTTACCGACCGGTATTAGGCTTTTGGATGTAGGGGCCTAAATTGCAAATTCGGTAATTGAGTGCTTTTCCAATTTTAGAATTCGTTATTTACCACCAACTATAAGTTGGTGGTAAATAACGAATACCTTTGAAAATGCAAATCTGTGCATTTTCAACTGTGCCATGTGGCAGACATACATGCCCTTAGGGCATGTATGTCTGCCACATCTGTCAAAGTGACACCCTGGCACCCTTGAATGTGTCCACCATTTTACCGAATAGGTATTTACCGATTCGGTAATTGCCATTCAATCCTATGGGCCTTTAGGGCCATAGGAATGAATGGCAATTACCGAATCGGTAAATATCGAATCTTACCGATTCGGTAATGTTTACCTATTTTTTTGCTACATCCCATTTACCTATTCTTAAATACCGAATCGGTAAAATTCGGTATTTAAGAATAGGTAAAGTGGGATTACCTACATCTGGCCCTAAGACTCTTAACCGCACCCTGCTGAAAACCGAGCAATGGCTAACCCGCAACCACCTCATGCTCAATGCCCTCAAAACGGAATTTCTCTTGATCACCCCCCACAATCACTCAGCCCCCCATGCAGAAATGGCTCAAGCAACTTACAGCTCTCAATTGTGCCCCCAACAACATTGACTCTACGAGATCACTTGGTATAACTCTGGACAAATATCTGACTATGCAAGATCAGATCAGTGCAACAACCAGGGGAGTCAATTAACATCCTAAAGAAAATCTAACCTTTCCTGCCACCTGATGACTTCATTTGGCAATGCAATTCCTAGTCATTTCCAGATTAGACTACAGGATTGCTACTCTTGCAGGCCTTCCCAAAACAAGGCTAGCGCCATTAAGATTAGTGCTGAACTCAGCAGCTAGACTAGTCACAGGATCCAGAAAATTTGATCATGTCAGTCCAGACCTAAAACTATTAAACTGGCTCCCGTTTGAAGCAAGGATGGCCTCCACAACACATCCATATACCGGGCCAATAAACTAGTACGGTCGGGGGCTAGAAGCGCCAATTCCCTATTGCTGAAACCACAGAAGCTCAACAAAAAGAAAACGTACAGCCGCTCATTCTCCGGCTTAGCCCCTAGAATATGTAACACACTGCTACCCACAATCAGGACCAACTCCCTGACGACCCCCTTCAAAAAAGAAATGAAAAGGTTTCTAAAGAACACATTTCTCCATTAACAACCTTGAGGAATGCTTTTGGACCGATCTCATGTTGATAATGTCAGATCATCTACATACCCGATAGTTACTTTGTAGTTTTTGTGTTCTTACTTATAACTAAATGCTTCTTATTTTATATGTATAACTTGTCTGCTATTTGTTCAGCGCTCTGATACCTGGATGGCTCACGTTCACACTTTAACACTCTTCAAATAAAAATAAAACAAGGCCTGATGGCCCCGTAACTTCGGCCTTTGTTATGGACCTAGATTGCACCAGCTGTCTTCTGTGAGATAGGGACGCTTGGTTTGCTAGGGCCATGCTAACCCCCTGTTTTAGGGAAGGCCGCAGTGCTCCTGACAATGTTGTTCCTTTGTTGTGCTGTGATGCTCTGTATAAAGCGTTCTACTTACTACACAAAAGACACGACAATTTGCATTGCCAATGCCTGTTTGTGTGATGTGACTGAAAGAATACACCCTCACACAATATGTGAGCAGATTTACTTTTGGTTTCACATGTGTGGACTAGATGATGTAAAATATTAAACGTAGCTGACAAGTGGCTCCATGTCATGAATAACGCCTTTGGTCAGTTCTGGCATTTTAGCCAGCATCGCTTTGCATTCTGGGGGTTTGAACCAATAAAGAAAGTGGAAAGACGAAAATACAAGCCCCACAATGCAACTTGCTGCTGGCTGATAAGCAGGGGTAGCTGATGATATCATGTCATGGTTGAATTGGCAGACTTTGAAATACAAAACAAAATGGAGTTCTTGACTTTCTGCCTTGCTTCCTGTAAGTAGTCAAGGGTTAAATAGCCCAGTGGGTGAAAGAGCAGCGGTAGACTTTCAAATGCAGATGCTACTGGAAGGGTGACTTTGTGCTTACAGACAGGAAAGACTTTTAACTCCTTTTGTGTACATTTTAGCATACATTCAAACGCAGCATATTGTTGGATGTGTCAAAACCCTTTTCCTAAGTCCTTGAATGAGATTTTTCGGTTGTCCCTAGCGGTAGTTATGGATTGATAAACTTTTGCCATGTTGACCTGGGGACTGGGGATCTACAATGGGGAAAATAAATTGTCAAACTTTTTTTCAACACCAGGACATATATAAACGGCTTTTATAAGAACCCTTCTTATAGCTACATGACCCCTCACCCCTGGGACACCTAGGGAAGACCTTAGGGGTCCTGAATATACAAAAATAATGTAGATTACCACTCCACAGTGCTCCTAGTACAAAAGTCGATTTTGAGAAGCACTTTACTACAATAAGGGAATTGAAATGTGCAATTTGTTTATCGCCAAAGCATTTAAAACCTATTTTATATGGACCCTCTTATAGGTAACTGACCCCTCACCCCTGGGATACCTAGGGGAGACCCTGGGGGTACCTAATATGCCAACATATTGCAGTTTATCAATTTGTAAGTGCCCCTAACATCAAAGCTGAGTTTGGGCACAATTTACGGTTAAAAGAAGTTCTGCAACACAGGGCTGCTTTTTAAATAACCTCAGGCTTTCAGCAGTGCACACAGGCAAGTGCAGAAAGCGCTGCTGGCCTCTAAACTGCCATGGCCTATTATATGCAATGGACTTAAAGGTAGGTTCAACACCCTTGCCCTAATATGTATTAGGACTTATAGGGTAGGTCAGTGGCCAGCCCTGATTGGTCAGAGTTAAGTGGATTAGCCAGGCTGCTTTGATGAAGTGATAAGTGGCACCCTGGTAGAAAGACTTCCTCTAGTATGAGGACCCTGTGCCACAGTTCCAGAGCAGGGGGAAGGGACATAAAGCATCAGCTTCAAAGGTAGAAGGAGCCAGCCGGGTCCATCTGCCCCCTTTCACTCTGAGCCCAGGCAGATTGCAAGCTTAAGGAAAGAATTTTCATATGTAGGAGGGAGGGAAGCTATGGAAATGAGCCGTCCTGGATGATTGTTTAACTAGCCCTTGCCTCTCTGCTGAGATTTCAGCCATATTAAATTTTGGGAGAATAGTGATCTTTGGGAGACCATTGTGCCATACTTTGGAGGAAATGGCCATGCTCTGGGGTGTTGCCCTACACCTCATTGGACAGGAGTGCCCTTCTGCTTGCCCCAAAGATCACTGAATAAGTATCTGGGAGGGGCAGAGCCTCTCAGATCTGCTGCTTGAAACTAAGTAGAAGGCTTGCCAAGCTAAAAACTTGATTTGCACCAACAGGCCCTGTATTCTGACTTACGGCACCTGCTGCATTATCTCGAATTACAGCCCTTTGGATGTACCGTGCTTCAAAATGATTAAAGAGTGGACTCCTTGCAAGCAACAGGTTAACTGAGCGGACCTGCATCAACTCCACCAAGAGTCCCCTGCCTGGAGTGTTTCCAGTTGACGTTTAAAGGTGTTGTCCAGATGCATTGTGGGAATTGTGGTCCCAACCTTTCAAGGGCCATCTTGGAGATACCAGTCCCTTGGATTGTGTTATGGACACTATGGACCCTCAAGCGGTACTTCTGGAAGAAGTTCAAGAAGTTTGGGAAAGTTTAGTCAACTTTTGTTAAAGAGCTCCAGAAGCTGGCTCGACCCTCACAGAAAGGCAATCTGGCAAACCCGGCCTGCTGGAGGAGGTAGCACGATGTCTAGTGAGAAATCCTCCAGAAAGGTTTCTAAGTGTGAGGGTAAAATCTTGACCGGGGCCTTCCACTTAGTGTATCCGACCAGGGCTCCATTTCGGTCAGCCTCAAATTTTGACTTTGTCCTGGTCAGAGGCAACCAATTGTCCAGAAGTTGCACTAGTAGTTACTAAGGACTAGAAAGTGTTTAATCTTTAAAAAGGCATATCTCCGGTTCCCTACTTTGGATTTTCTTTCATTTTGGTGTCATTTAAAAGCTAAAAATATTTCCTAGTTTTATCAATTGGTTTTGGATTTTTATTGTGTGTTGCGTCTTAATTATTTTCTGCATTGGTGTTTTAAATGCTTTACATACCTGTCTCTGAAGTTAAGCCTGCCTGCTCGCAGCCAAGCAACCAGGGGTTGAGCATGGGAAGAATCTTTTGAGACCTATTCTGAGCCCTATACCATGTTACTGGCCTTATTGTCAGTGGTAGATGCATATTTACCACTACTAATAATCCAGTTTCCATCCAAACAAACAAAACCAAAATAATCCATATTCCTACAGGTGGCATGCCTGTAACTGTGTGATGTGGTCTGCCTTGAACAAGTACAATATGTGCCACGAGGGCTGCCAATATGTATATGAAATGTGCGTAACAGCTGCAGAATACTAAAAGAGGCTCAGTCACGACCTTGGTAGCCCCGGAGCAGGCTGGCTTCGTACCCAGCCGGAATATGACATACAACCTACGCACGGTCTTCGCGGCCTTCCAACATACTAGATCGGAAGTTCCTGCCATAGCAGTATTTTTAGACATGGAGAAGGCATTTAACTCCATCGAGTGGCCCTTCTTGTGGCAGGTCCTAGCTCGTATGGGGGTAGGTGAGGTGTTCATACAACTTATTGTTGTATTGTATCACTCTCCCACAGCGCGTATCAAAATAGGCACCCTGGTCATGGAACCTATAAGGATAAAGAGAGGCACGAGACAGGGCTGCTCCTTATCTCCTATCCTCTATGCCCTGGTTGCTCAGCCCTTGGCGAGTGCCCTTCAGGAATACCACAGCCACAGAGGTATAAGTTTCCCGAATTACCGACTGATTGTCTCCACTTACGCGGACGACACGATGCTCTATGTCCGTGATCCGGATACCAATCTATCACCGGTCTTGAGGGAGATAGTTCTCTTTGGCTCTCTGTCTGGTCTACGGGTTAAATGGAACAAATCCGTCATGTTCCCCCTGACTCCTGCCACGAAGCCCATTGAGCCTGAATATCCCCTGCAGTGGACTACTGAGGCGGTGGGATATCTGGGGATTAAACTACACACAGATTCTGAGGTGGTTCTAAAATAAAATTATGGGGTTGCAATTTCCAGTTTGGAAGAGGACGTTGCGCGCTGGATTAGCCTCCCCTTGTCGCTGATGGACAGTGTCCCTCATGAAAATGACTGTATTGCCTTTTTAGGTCGAGCGACCTATCTCAATGCGCATGCGCATTGAGCGGGAGCTCGATATATAGGGGCTTATCGAGAGTTTCCCTAACTGGCGATTCCACTGGCAATTTGTTGCAGTGCATGTGCTTTTTAGGTCATTGCGCAAGCGCAAGCCCTAAAAAGCGTGTGCACAATGCCACCAGCCGCCTGCCTGCCTCGCATTACCACATCAAAGGCGGCCCGTCTCAGGCCCCTGCTGCTTCACACCCTCATGCCACTCTCCCCGCTCAGCCCCCTCCCCTGCCCGCCGTGTCGCATTTCTCCTCCCCCCTCCCCACAGCAATGCCCTCCGTCTTGTTTTGTTTGTATTCTCCCACTGGGAAAGGTAACATTAGCTGTGTGCTTCGAAATTTTATTTTCTCTTTCCTTCACCGTATCCTGACATCTCTTTTTAATCCCCCGTCCACATCTTTTCACATCATATTATTTCTCAGGTTTGCCTCACCCCTCATCATTTTCATTCGCCATTCTTTTCATTTCATTGTCCCCTCGTTGATTCCTCAATATCTCCCATTATCCGCTACTCTCCCTTTCACCCCTTTCTGTCTTTCATTCGCTTGTCTCTTTCTTGTCTCTTTCTCCCACTCTTGCCTTCACACTCTATTGATCCCTCTTCACCACCAACTTGTTCCTTCCCTCCCAGTGACCAATTATCTTTCTCTCTCTTCCCTTTACCCTCTCGCCATCTTTGTCACCACGTCTCGTCCATTTCGTCTTTTTCTCTTTCGGGCTCCTACACTCCCTCTTTCTTTCTTTCTCATTTCCTGGGCCTCATATCCGACTCCTGCTTGTAGCTCCCTTTCGCGCTGTTTGTCAAATTTTCACCTTCCGGCTCTCTAAGTTCCTTTCATCTTTTCTCTCATTTGTTATTCACAACCTTCCCCTGGTCTCCTTTTCACGTTGTACCAGCCTTTGCACCCCTCTCTCCTTCGCTTCCATTCCACACTCCCTCCCAGTAGTTCCGATCATATTATTTCCCTCCCTGCTTCCTTTTCAACTTCTTTCCATCTCTTATTTCAGACGGCTGTGCCCCGTCCCCTTTTTCAGCGTCCATCATGCCCTCCTCACTCTTTGACATGTGATCTTCGCCCATCCTGTTTCTCACCCGTGTGCCCTCGCTCCTCTCCCTGATTCTGTATTGGTCCTCTCATCTATGCTTGCAGTTCTCCCTTTTTGTCCCCCTCCCCACCAGCTGCACTCTCCTGATCCCTGTCTGCCTGACCCTATGACTATGCATACTTTAGGGGAAGAGAGGGGTAAAGAACTGGCGAACATGCGCCTTGACCTCATCGGACAGAGTCAGCTTTCATCGCAAAAAATATGCCTTCTAATCCTACACATTTTTTCCACACTCCCAGACTTGTGCGCAGGGCCAGGCACGCTAATGACCAAAGCACAGCTTCTTCCCTCACACGAAAAATCATCGCCACCAGCAATTTTCAAAATATGTTTTCCTTTTCTCCACATATGTGGGTCTTTGATTATCAAGCGAGCCTTTCAGTGTACTTGAGGTTTCCATCCACAATTCATCCGCTCTCAAGATCTGGATTCACTTCGACTGTAACCCCTTCATTCCACTCTCATATCTAACGTGTGTACAATAACATGCTGATTCCCCTGCACCACCCTGCCCCTCAATGCATCAAGAGTCACCCACAGCTTTGTATCCGGCCACGCTTGATCCAGATCCCCATTCTGCACTTTCGACCCTGCCACTGAAAGCCGATACTTAGGATATTGACTTCTTCAAATCAAGGTGCTCCTATGCTATGCTATGCGCACGTGTGTAAGAAAAACTTGAGGGGAATCGCCTCCGGATTTAAGCCGGAGCTCTTTGGCTGGAGTATTGTGCTGAATGGGCTCCCTTCAGCTCACCCCCCCCCCCCCCCACTCCCCCCATGTGTGGCTATACGCAGCTGCTGTGTTCTATTTAAAGCATTACATTGAGATGAATTACTTCATGATTTAATTAAACTTTCCAGCTTGGGGAAAATAATGCTAACTCAAACAAACAGGAATGTTCGAGCATCTGGGAGAAAATATGAATGTTATAGTTGCTGCCCTGGTTACAGCTCTCATGAACTCCGGAGCATTCAACATTCCCAGCATTAGTCTGATATACAAGTGAACATACATGTTAACTGGAGGGTAAGTGCAGGGTAGCATAGGGTGTTCAGTAGTAATTCTCAAAGGATATGCCGGATTCTTTTTCTACCCTCTTTGCTTAACCTGTTCCGCGCAGTCAGGTGGGCATCTATAGTAATGTTGCAAATCGCAGTAAACCGTATAAGGAACATTTCTGTTGATTGTTTTCCCTTGGAAATTTGATATTCTGACATTTGCCACCTTCAGCTGCAAGACTTTTTTCTTGAGCCTCTGCCTGGATTTTGGACCACGAAGGGATGGAATCAACTACTTTCAGTATATACGGGCATGAAGAAGGAGACACCTGTCATTGAAAGAAATAGCTTTTCAGGCGCTGCACTCCAAGAGGCTTACAAAATATCTTATGCATCCTCCCTCACCATCTTCATAAAGGAGGATTTTGTTTGCCTTGAAAAATACCTGGTCATCAGGGAATGAGTCTTTAAGGAATACTCCTGTCTATCTATCCACCATCACCACCACATCCACCACCACATCCACCATCACCTCCACATCCACCATGACATCCACCGCCACATCCACCGCCACATCCACCACACCCACCTCCACCACCACCTCCACCACCACATCCACCACCACATCCACCACACCCACATCCACCACATCCACCACCACATCCACCATCACATCCACCACCACATCCAACACATCCACCACCACTTCCACCACCACCGCATCCACCACCACCACCGCATCCACCACCACATACACCACATCCACCATCACCTCCACATCCTCCATGACATCCACCACCACATCCACTGCATCCACCTCCACCACATCCACCACCACATCCACCGCATCCACCACCACCACCGCATCCACCACCACATCCACCACATCCACCATCACCTCCACATCCACCATGACATCCACCACCACATCCACATCCACGACCAACACATCCACCACATGCACCACCACCGCATCCACCACCACATCCACCACCGCATCCACCACCACATCCACCACCACATCCACCACATCCACCACACCCACCACTACCACATCCACCACATCCACCACCACCGCATCTACCACCACCGCATCCACCACCACCACATCCACCACCACCACATCCACCACCACATCCACCACCGCATCCACCACCACCATCACTTCCACCACCATCATTTCCACCACCACATCCACCACCACATCCACCACCACCACATCCACCACCACCTCCACCACCACCTCCACCACCACATCCACCACCACATCCACCACCACCATATCCCCCAGATCCACCACCACCACATCTATGTGTGTGTGTGTGTGTGTGTGTGTGTGTGTGTGTGTAGGTGCAAATGCAATGTTCTTGGATTTTCGTCACAATAAAATACACTGAACATAATCTTCACAAAAGTTATTTACAAATGTTTAAGCTATTGCCATTATAAATTACAATAAATTTTATTTAAGTATTAATTATTTACAAAATTAAAAGCCATCGTTATTTGCAATATCAATACATCTAAGTCACGTAAATACAACACACATTGCATTACAAATGCTATAGGTGTCACATTTGCGAAGTTAAAACTATTGACATTGTAACTGACAAAGCTATTACTTTTGCTATTTTCAAAACCAACACATAAATAAAAAAAGTGTCATTTACAATACCAATTGCTCAAACTTTCCTAATGCGAGACCTATTGCATTTCCAATGCTTGTTCTCTTTATGAATATTCCCATGGTATTACCCCGTGCGGTCTTCCAACGTTTTCAATCTTTCATGGTCCATTTGGCCTGGGCGGGCAAACAACCGCGGGTAGCCTGGCAAACATGGACGCTACCATATTCTATGGGAGGTCTAAGAGCACCAGATTTGGAATTATATTACCGTGCCGCCCAAAGTTTCCATGCATACCACTGGATACATGGACCGATCGACATCCCCCGTGTACGGATAGAGTCGATAGTCGCAGACCCTAGGCTCCTCCCGTCCTTGCTATTCACGGCGCCTGACACGCAGGGGCATATTGCAGTCCTTTAACTCAGTCCGCATGCCTGGCAATACTTGCTGTCTCTACAGGCGGGGAACCTATTGTACTCCCCGGTGGCCCATCTGGAGTGGTGCTACTGGCTGGCGCCATGTAGAGATAGGGGTGTTATAGCTGCGCTAGAGACTCTTGGAGTCCAGGTAGTGGGGGATCTCTTCACTGATGGGATAGCACGCACATGGACTGAAATAGTGGGTGATGCGTCCCCCCCCACTGTCCTCACTCAATTTCAATTTCGCAGGCTTAGACATACTCTAAAGAACTTGTTGGGCGACGATATGGCGGAACCTCCTGAGGTGCTGGCCCTGACAGCGGTTATTAAAGCACAAACGCCGACTAGGATGGTCTCCAGGATATATAATATCTCTATGGCAGCCAGGGGGAGTACATACACGAAGTCTAGGTTGGCCTGGCAACATGACTTACAGATCGACCTTACTGATGACAAGTGGTCCTATTGCTGCATGAGCACAAAACGGGTCTTGTTGAATGGCCGGCACAGGTTGGTCCATTTTAAATACCTCAATAGGGTGTACTATACACTGGAACGATTACATCGATATGGATTGCGAGATGAGCCCCAATGTGAAAGGTGTGGTAAACAAGTAGCGGACTTTTTCCACTTAGCCTGGACGTGCCCGGGGGTTGCCCGTTTTTGGGGTCTGGTCTTCACAGAACTCAACCGAATCACAGAGCTGACGCTCGTCCCTGACCCATTACTGGCACTGTTCGAGTATTCTAAACCTCTTCCCAAGACTGTCCGCGCTTGGTTGATATGGCATTTTTAATAGCTAAAAGATGTGTTGCGATATGCTGGCTTCGGGGCCCTACGAAAGCCTAGTGGACCAAAGACATGACTTTCTGCTGCACCCAGACGGAAAAATATAGTGAGTTGCTCTCACCGCGTAATCGCCCCAAGAACTTCTGGGCCCTATGTAAGAGGAGGGTGGCGAACCCGGTGGAACCTGACATGGACTCGGATGCTTGGGGGTTGCGGTCGACATTCTCTGACCAATTGAGCCCACCGCAGTAACCAGCCCGCACTGTCAGACCTCCACTACAATTTGAGCTCTGCACTTCGTATTTAGGGGGTGGCAGAGGCTATATTGGGAATAGACATGTATTTTGGGTACTACAAATTATTGGTAGGATCTTCCTTGTATGCAGACATGGTACGGCGCTACTTCTTTCTGATTAACACAGAAATTGTCATAGATATGCATGATATGTCACTGTCTCTGGTTGGTTATGCATAAAATTAATAAAAAACATTTTTTTTAAAAAACAAATTCAAAAAGGAGGCTCAGGCACATAGTTCATCTGTTTAATCTTCGTGCAAGATTGACCATCAATGGCCAGGATGTTTTATGGCTGGTACCTGGAGACAAGAAATACACATTTGTGAGTATGATCACTTTACAAGCAAAGTAAAGTGCTGGTGTTTAATGAATGTCTGTGAAGCACCAATGGATTTACAGTCACTCATATGTTATTTTACACTTTTTAAGCCTCACCTATGCCAACAGACAATTGTTTGCGGCCATACTATCGGTGTCCCTGTAATGTGCGCGCTGAGGTTGGCAGAGTGGTCAGTGCACCCCTTACATCGCGCGCTCTGCTTGCACCAGGCTCTGATTATGCCAAAGCTGAGATTAGGCCAGGGTTCTGGTAAGGCACTTCCTATCTCAGCTTTCAAACTATTTCAGGCAGAGAGTGAACCAGGAATCTGTTTATGCTAGGTCTCCAATTATTCAAAAACTCTTTCTAAATATAACACTCACAGCACACTCAGATGCCAAATTCTTCCCTCCCTTCACACAAACCAGAAAACACAGACTTGAGCCCCACCTCCCCCCAGCCACAATGCCACTCTAGAGCTGAATACTGATGTGTACCAGTAGGGATTGCATGTCTGTAATTATTAGAGCATGGCAAGGTTTTACTGAAATGAACTCTGTAAAGTATGGCGGCTAAGGAACCCCAGGAAGTTTACAATACAGACCTGCACGCAAACATTGGGTGGAGTGGGGACGGTGTTAACCTCAAAGACATCGGGGTAGCTCCAGCCATGCTCTGGGGGCCCTATCTCCACAATGCTACGTCAATCCTTACGCCTGCTTCAAGCAGGCGCAGGGTTTTGACGCAGCCTGGGCCCAAAAGTGACTGAGTGAAATCTTGTAGATTTCACTCAGCCACTTTTGGGAGGCGTTCCTGTCCCAGAACCCCCCCTCTCCTGCGATGAAACGCCTCCTCATGGCGCAGGGCTTTACAACGAGACGCGTCACGTTGTAAATACCCCGCACCATGGCGCATCTTTTGCGCCGCTGCTGCGTCACCAAAGTGACGCAACTGCGGCGTAAAAGAGGCACAGGGGGCTTGTAAATCTGCCCCTGAGGCTTTTATCCCTTGAGGTAAGTTTCAAATACGGAAGCACTGACTCATAAAGGGAGATTGAGGTTAGAATTTAGGAGAACTATGAAGGTTTATTACAAAAAGGTACAATACAGACATATTAGATTCCAATGCAGCAGTAATCTCGTTGAATTACACAGAAATCATTTATAATAAAGGGCATCAAATGCAAAGTAATATAATAATGGGCAGAAATCAGAGAAATCCTAACTCTCAAAGGTGCAGCAAAATCAGGGAGAAATCGGACAGCATCCCTAGAGGCTCCGGAAAGGTTTCAAAAACTGTCCTGGCTGAGTCCCAAATTCAAGCGTTAAATACAGTTTTAATGCATAAACATTACTAAAAACTGCAGCCACTGTGCTATGATCAGGATCCAAAAAAAATATCATTTTCACAATTCAAAACATCAAATACATCTATCACCTTAGCACTAATTCGTACATGAATATTGATTTGCCAGAAGGGGTGCGTGTCGTCCATAGGTGTCAGAACAAACTAGTTACATAAACAATAGTGAACCATTGTGAACGGATGCAACACAGCGTGCAAGCAGAAAGACCTTGAAAAATGTTGCAAAAGATTCTCTTCTAGCAGACTATTAGAGAACAGTGTCATTCAGAAATAAACGATCCCCATCTTGCTGCACGTGGTGTCAAGCGAGGAATGAACAGAATAGACATTAGGATACGTCACCATTTTGAACAAGATGGCGTCAATGCTTACCTGAGGCCTAGTTAGCTTAAGCCAGAAAGACCACACTTTAACACATCACAATCATTCATTTTCAATAGCTCCATCCCAGTGTGCACGTGATTTAGGATGCAGAATGAGTCAAATTAAAGCTGATTTTAGTGCAATCGTACAGTAGCTTGTACAAAGGTCTTGCCAGAGTCAAATCAGTATGGTTTTTAGTTTACAATGGATTTACACCTGCTCTTCATATTGGAGTCAAATATTACTATGCATCAAACATATTTTATTAGACGATGACTTACAAAAATGGTATTTAAAGTAGTATTAAAAACCTTACGTTATGAATTTCCGGTGGCGCGCGACACAACATGGTCACCGTTTCAGTGAGCGCTGCTGCTCCCCTTCCTGATTATGGTCAAGGGTTGATTAAGTCAACAGCATTCTTGTATATTTCCTCCCTGGGCTGTAAACACACGTCTCCTGCTGCAGAGGGAAAGAAATCACGAGTTTCCAGGCATGTGAGGTGATTTCTCACTGTAATGAACTCGAGGCCTCCAACACTGTGGCTTCTCTGAAAATAGCGAGCAAACATTTCTTCATGTGTCTGCCTTTTACAAATTGCTGATTATTTTTAGGTCGAGCCTACCAGAAAGCGAAACCTAACCTATTGTGGGCAAAGTAAAAGTGGGCTTAAAGCCCACCCATTCCTTACCATTGGTTGGCTTAGTTATCATTCATTTCCTTGCTTTCCTTGTTCCATCTTGTGTTTGATCCTTAGTCAGAGAGTGGCCTCTTTATCATCCTCTTGATTGGTTGACTTGTGTCTTTCCACTGCTCCTTTTAGATAACTTTTTTCTTCTTAGTAAGTCTCTCCATGAGAGTGCATGTGTTTTCCAGCTTTCTCACTCATGTACTTCTCTTCTGCCCCTGCTCTGAGTTAGTCCCTCTCACACTGGTGCTTCTCCCTGCCCATGCGCTTCGTTTTACATTCTTTCTCGTGTGCTTTCCCCCCTCCTACCCATGTTTTTCTCTCATTCTTGTGCTTCTCCCCATTCCGGTTGCTCCTATCCTTGTGTGCTTCTTTTCCCTTCTCTCCTCACCTGACTTTAGTTTTGTTTCATTCCACCACACTCACTCCCCGTAAGTTCCCCTCACCGCCCCTCCAGGGTGCCCCATACTCCTTGCTGACCCATACCTTTCTATTTTACTGCGTCATGAAGTTGGAGTGCGCGTGCACGGTGGAGCATGTGCGCATGTCATCATAGTGCACTTCTTTATGCTGGAGATTTTCCAACAGAGCATCAGTTGTTTACAGCAGTGTCTTGAACCGATTGGTGTCTGTGATAAAGGCCTCACTAGCAAAGTAGGTGGCTTCTTTATACCTGGACTTGATTTCTCACCAATAATTCAATGGATAATTACACAGGTAGTAAATTTTTCAGGCTAGCAGTGCATTATTTACACATGATTTGCTATTTGCTGTGCTATTAAATTTTCCCTTTACATCCCAATATATTGCTTTAATAAAACAACCATCTGTCACTGTTGTAACTGATTCAGGCCTCAGAAAATCATGACGTGTTACTAGATCTTCAGGTCTAATGACTTGAATATTATACTTGTAGTAAGGTAGGATCCTTCTGCACGGTTACCCCCACTTTTTGCCTGGTGTTGTTGTGTTTTCTGACTAGTCTGACTGGGATCCTGCTAATCAGGACCCCAGTGCCGGTGCTTTCTCCCTAAATTGGTTATGGCAAGTACGTTGGTACATTCCGAATTGGCTGCTGGGTTACTCTTTTAAGTGCCTAGTATATGGTACTAAGGTACCTAGGGCATAGGTACCCCAGGGGTCCCCCATGTATTATGCCACCCATAAGGGGCCCTCCGAACTCACACTACAGGCCTGCCATTGCAGCCTGTGTAAATGGGTGCTTGCACCTCCCTTGAAAGATACAAGCCTGCTTATATCTAACCTCACGGCACCTAAAACCTCGAAGTCACTCCTCTAGTAGGCCTTTCAGTCCTGAAGGCAGGGTGCTGGTTCCAAGTGTGAGGGTACCCCTGCATGAGCAGGACACCCCTGCAACCTTCGGAGTCCATTCTCCCGGGTTGCCAGTGAATCAGCCATTACGATGCATACACTCCCTCTCCTCTCTGAATCTCGACACTCCCCGTCCCCTTCTTGATCTCCTTGCCTCTCCTCCCCATTCACTCTTTTACATGCTATGTCTTTTTTTAAAGTTTTTTTTTTATCATCCATCATTAATTAAAACGGTTAATTTTGTCTTATATATCTACCGTCTACTCATTTGAATGTGTTGTTTTTTATCCTCCATGATTAATGCACACAACTGACTTTACAATTTTATGATTATTATCTTTTTCAATTTAGGATTTTAAATATGGATTTAAATTTTCTTTTTGTGATGTATCAAATAATATACGTATATTTTTTATCCCCCATGATTAATGCACACAACTGACTTTCTCTTATATGTCTACCGACCTTGTAAAGCGGTCCGATACCCTTGGGTCCAGTAGCGCTATATAAAACCTTTTAAATAAATAAAATAAATAAATAAATTATGCGATGACCATCTCTAAACTGGCTGTAATGAACCCTGTCATGTTTGGTATCAAACATGTTGGAATCCTACCCCCATACCCTGTAAATATCCTTCGGGAAGCCCTCAGTGCTCTTGGTACCATTCTTCCAAAATGGGACAGGAAGCTAGGGCTGCTGCGGACTTGAGACACGATTCTGCCCTCATGCTGCTGAGCGAAACTCACAGCATTTTACGGCATTTACCGGAAAGACCCATGTGGAGGGTAGACCCGGCCCTCAGAAATAAGTGCCGGTGCTAAGCACCGGAAAGCACCAGCACAAATTAAGCACTGCTCTAAGCGCTGTAATTCAGGTTATGGAGCGCATGCTCCAGCGCTCCTCATATGGCCCACACATACCGGGTTCCCAATCGTAAATGTAAATGTAGTATACTTGTAAAGCGCACAGCTGCCCCAGCAACGCGGCGTCCCGGCGCTGTATAACGCTGTGGAACCCTTCCAGGCTCTCCCTGTTAGAAGCCCCTCCTGGGCACCCCCAAGGTGAAGCCAGGTATCCCAGTGTTGTTGGGGCCGTTGTGGACATTAAGCAAGCTATTGCCCAGAGTTGCAGCGTGGGACTCATGATTAGAGTAGGCGCTGAGGCGAGAATTATCGAGTCCGCGGACATTGAGCCCAAGACCAGGCGCGTCGGGAATTGAACCCTGGTCCCGGGCCTGATCTCTGCTTTAGAGTCTGCCTCTTCTAATTAGTGAGCCACACTTCTCCACATCGTCTGGGGTCCATTCACCATACCTCCCTGGTCTGCTGCACACCTCTGCTGCCGTCAGAGCCCATCACCACAGCCCACATACGCCATTTTCTTGGCGCAACACAGCACCGCAATGTCCAGGAGATGGCACCCGTTAACCTCGTCCCCAGAACCGCCGCTCCTACTGCATTCCACCACAGGTCTGTACGCCTCACCCCCCTTCGGGCAGCTTGCACACTCAGCTCAAGTCCGCCGCCTCCGATCTCGGCGTAGGGCGCCGTCTCAAAACCTAGCTACCATCTAGGATCCGCACTTGGTGTTCATGCAGGGAATTATCTGCTTTTTCACCTCTGCAGCGGGACCAAAACACCCTGCTAGCAGCCCAGCCACCAGGAATTCCGCCACCAGGTGTTCTTCCACATATTCATGGTTTTTTCCTCCGATGCTGGGCTGAAAATGAGTTTAAAGAAATGTTTATGATCCGCTTTCTCGAATTGGAACCGCCCATTAGAGGAATGACCTTCACCAGCCACAATGTCTGGGGGAGACACAGCGGAATGCAGTAGTTACCCCGCAGTGTCTAACCATGTAGGTAAGTATTTTTTTTAACTGTCATGCTTATTATGTCATTTAAAAACAAGCATTGGTAAAGCCTATAGGTCTCACCTTTGGGACCTATTGGGCCTTCCAATGGTTTTTAGCACCAGCCTGTGCAGTATGTCTAAATTACATGTCAATTTGTGTAACCTCGCATATTTTTAGCAGAATGTTGGCACAACTATGAAAAAGTAAATTAAGTGGATTTTGCGCACCCCTCAGTAGTGCTATTGTGTAAAAGTGTGTGCGCCGAAACATGTCCTAGTTACTTCAAATTAATATTCATTTTTTGATAGCGGATCACTAGTCCGGGAGAGACAAGTGCGGTTACATCAGTAGCCTGGAGCTGCAAATCACAGATTCAAATTCTGAGAGGGGCAGCTTATCCTCTCATTCCTCCTTGGAGGATACAATAAGTACCCCTGAAGTGGGGAATTATAGCACCTGTTACTATTTAATATAACATAAAGAATTCAATCAGTAGTGTACAATGTAGAAATAATTATTATAGTAAATTTGTATGTTCCTATCGGTATGAAATCAATCAATATGCCGGAAATTCACTTTGCTTGCCGAGAATCACACTATTTGTGCAAGCTGAGCAGCCAAGAAACATTTGTTTTCATTTGCTATGTGCAAAAACGTGGTTGTCTGTGTCAAAGCTATTGTTCGGTCTCGCCTACGCAGCGTGCATGCGTTGCAGAGGAGGAGACCTTTAGCCATCGGTCCCCTTTTTCACCCACAACCGTGCACGCGTTCCATTGCCTTCAATGGCAACGTTTGCACGTGTGGAGATTCACTTGCGGGAGCGAGCGCCACCATATGGTAGCAATTATCGCTTTCGCAAGTGAATCGCGCAGGCCCCCTCTTCGCCCCTGCTGCCACGTGAGCTTGGTTTTTTTGCACGTGAATATTTTGCACTTTGAATGTGTTTGAAAAGTTGCGGTATTTGGCGAAGTGTGACGACGTGTTACGTGAGTGATCACAAAGAGTTCAGTGGGTGAAGCTGAATTTTAGATGCTAAGGTACTCCCGTCTGAGGAAGTAAAGCGTCCGGAAAGCCCTAGCGCTGGAGTGCGGCTTCTTCAGAGTTGAATTAGCATTAAACTAGAGGGCAGCCCTGTCCCCTGAAGCCACCGGGCTTTCGCGGTTATTAGTAATTCAAACAGCTATTTCAACTTACAGATTCTACCTATTTACCAGGTGACCAGTCACCTTTGCACTCGTGAAATGATTTACTCCTGTCCAGGAGTGGAATGGGCGGGGGTCTCAGGGTACGGCTGCTATAGACATTTTGTGAACACCTAATAACTTTTCCTAACTCATGCCCATACTGGAAACTTCCTGCTGACATGGGCAGGAGTAAATCAAGGATAAAAAAAATGGTGTAGTCGTAGTCACGAGGTGAAAGTTTCCCATTCCCAACACTACACTACACACAGTCACGCATGTGGAAATGCTGCTGCAGTGGCTGGAGTCGTTCAGAGCTTGCAAAGGTCTTCCATGGGTGCGGGTATCTCAGATTGCCAGGCGTTTGCTCCAAGTAGCAGTTCTCAAACCTGCAGGTGACCTAGTCAAACCCTTGTGAACGGACTAGTGCTCAGTGGGGATCACTGGGGTCTGTTTTCTCGGCGCTTTGGGACAGTGCAGTGGTTGGGCTGCCTGCTCACATGTATGGTGCATCATAAAACAAAGGCAATAAATAAATAAATTAAACCTGCCTTTGTGAGCATCGTGGTGTTTTCACACAGATTCCAGCAGCAGGCGCCCACGCCCACAGTGCGACCTCACAAGTTCGCCCTCGGGGACAAAGTGCAGCAATCTGAAAGTCTTGGTCCTCCCACGAAAGTGTCTCTCCAAGGGCTGTGGGATCAGGTGGGGGAGGGGAGGAGGTTCAGGGGCCTTTTTCAGACCCTTAGAGAGATGCTTCCGGTCTGGGGCAGGGCAGAGGGGCTGGCAAAGAGTCCGGCTGCCACCCGCTCAGTCCAGACACTGCCAACCGGAGCTTCTCGCCTACTCTGCTGGCCTACGAGGGAAGTAGTGACCTTCCTGTAATATTATTGTGTTGCGTAGTACTGACCTCAAGGGCATTGTATGGTGCCGTGCAGCCCTGCATTCCACTGTACTGTCGAGGTGCTGTGCTCGAGGTATGTTATTGTATGGCGCTGTGCTGGCCTGCATTGCACTGTACTGTCGAGGTGCTGCACTCAAGGTATTTTATTGTATGGCGCTGTGCTGGCCTGCATTGCACTGTACTGTCGAGGTGCTGTGCTCGAGGTATGTTATTGCCCTTTTTATCCAAAATCCTGGAGGCTCACGTCACGACTTGCCTCTCGCACTTTATCGAGGAGTCCAACTTCCTGGCGCCCAACCAGGCCGGGTTCAGACCAGCCCATTCCACCGAGGCCGTGATCCTCGCCGTGTTGGACAATCTCAGACGTAACGATGACAGAGGACAACCCCAGGCATTAGTTCTACTCGATCTATCGGCGGCATTCGACACGGTGGACCATAACATCTTAATCCACCGTGTCGAGTCCGCCGGAGTCTGTGGGGTTGCTCTGTCCTGGATTAAATCCTTTCTAGAGGAGAGGTCTCAGGCAGTCAGTATGGGCCCATTTCGCGCCACTAGCGTTCCGTCATCCTGTGGGGTCCCTCAAGGATCTTCCCTGTCCCCCCTCCTTTTTAATTTGTACCTTCAACCCCTCCTTCACTCTTTAGGTAAGTGGGATATCACCGTGTTTAATTACGCGGATGATTTACAAATTATTTTCCCCCTCACTTCCCCTGATGCTGTCACTAACTTTCAGACGGCCATGACACACATCCAGCACTGGATGAATCAAAACCAACTCAAGCTCAATCCGGGCAAGACTGAGCTCCTTCTCCCCGGGAGAAGTGCCCCTTACTGGGGCCCTCAGTACTGGCCTATTGAGCTCGGAACACCTCCCTCTCCTGCTGGTTGTGTAAAAAGCCTCGGGGTCTTGATCGACTCCGGGCTCACCCTCAAGGCCCAAGTGAGCGCAGTAACATCTTCCTGCATGTTCCAACTACACAGGATACGGAAAGTCGCTCACCTCCTGTCGCCTGAAGCCTTGTTGCAAGTCCTAATAGCCCTGGTGATGTCCCGGCTGGACTATTCCAATTCAATCTATCACGGCCTCCCTAAATCCCAACTGTCCAGGTTACAGACCGTCCAAAACCAGGCTGCTCGGCTTGTCTTCAAAACCCCTAAATGGCAGTCGGCTCAACCACTATTACACCACCTTCACTGGCTTCCAGTCAGTGAAAGAATCACTTTTAAGGTTCACTGCCTGGTTTTCAAAGCCCTCACCGGTCCCTCCCCTGCTTTTCTCAAGTCCCTAATCACCCCCTACTGTCCCTCTCGCACTTTGAGGTCCACCCACCTCCAGCTCCTAGTAGTCCCTCGTTTTAAACTCTCTAGATCTGGCGGCCGCAGCTTTTCCTGTCTGGCCCCCAAGCTATGGAACTCCCTTCCACTTTCACTCAAGTCTTCTTGCTCCCTTCTTTCTTTTAGGAAATCCCTAAAAACACTACTCTTTCCTCACCCTCACTAATCATTTTCCTTTTTTCCCTCCAAATCCGACCAGCGCCAGGAAACTCATGGTGACAGTGCGCTTAAGAAATTCATTATAACATAACATATTGTATGGCGCTGTGCTGGCCTGCATTGCACTGTACTGTCGAGGTGCTGTGCTCGAGGTATGTTATTGTATGGCGCTGTGCTGGCCTGCATTGCACTGTACTGTCGAGGTGCTGTGCTCGAGGTATGTTATTGTATGGTGCTGTGCTGCGCTGCATTGCACTGTACTGTCAGGGTGCTGCACTCAAGGTATTTTATTGTATGGCGCTGTGCTGGCCTGCATTGCACTGTACTGTACTGTCGAGGTGCTGTGCTCGAGGTATGTTATTGTATGGCGCTGTGCTGCGCTGCATTGCACTATACTGTCAGGGTGCTGCACTCAAGGTATTTTATTGTATGGCGCTGTGCTGGCCTGCATTGCACTGTACTGTCGAGGTGCTGTGCTCGAGGTATGTTATTGTATGGCGCTGTGCTGGCCTGCATTGCACTGTACTGTCAGGGTGCTGCACTCAAGGTATTTTATTGTATGGCGCTGTGCTGGCCTGCATTGCACTGTACTGTCGAGGTGCTGTGCTCGAGGTATGTTATTGTATGGTGCTGTGCTGCGCTGCATTGCACTATACTGTCAGGGTGCTGCACTCAAGGTATTTTATTGTATGGCGCTGTGCTGGCCTGCATTGCACTGTACTGTCGAGGTGCTGTGCTCGAGGTATGTTATTGTATGGCGCTGTGCTGGCCTGCATTGCACTGTACTGTCGAGGTGCTGTGCTCGAGGTATGTTATTGTATGGTGTTGTGCTGGCCTGCATTGCACTGTACTGTTGAGGTGCTGTGCTCGAGGTATGTTATTGTATGGCGCTGTGCTGGCCTGCATTGCACTGTACTGTCGAGGTGCTGTGCTCGAGGTATGTTATTGTATGGCGCTGTGCTGGCCTGCATTGCACTGTACTGTCGAGGTGCTGTGCTCGAGGTATGTTATTGTATGGTGTTGTGCTGGCCTGCATTGCACTGTACTGTCGAGGTGCTGTGCTCGAGGTATGTTATTGTATGGCGCTGTGCTGTGCTGCATTGCACTGTACTGTTGAGGTGCTGTGCTCAAGGTATGTTATTGTATGGTGCTGTGCTGCGCTGCATTGCACTGTACTGTCAGGGTGCTGCACTCAAGGTATTTTATTGTATGGCGCTGTGCTGGCCTGCATTGCACTGTACTGTCGAGGTGCTGTGCTCGAGGTATGTTATTGTATGGCGCTGTGCTGCGCTGCATTGCACTGTACTGTTGAGGTGCTGTGCTCGAGGTATGTTATTGTATGGCGCTGTGCTGGCCTGCATTGCACTGTACTGTCGAGGTGCTGTGCTCGAGGTATTTTATTGTATGGCGCTGTGCTGGCCTGCATTGCACTGTACTGTCGAGGTGCTGTGCTCGAGGTATGTTATTGTATGGTGTTGTGCTGGCCTGCATTGCACTGTACTGTCGAGGTGCTGTGCTCGAGGTATGTTATTGTATGGCGCTGTGCTGGCCTGCATTGCACTGTACTGTCGAGGTGCTGTGCTCGAGGTATTTTATTGTATGGCGCTGTGCTGGCCTGCATTGCACTGTACTGTCGAGGTGCTGTGCTCGAGGTATGTTATTGTATGGTGTTGTGCTGGCCTGCATTGCACTTTACTGTTGAGGTGCTGTGCTCGAGGTATGTTATTGTATGGCGCTGTGCTGGCCTGCATTGCACTGTACTGTTGAGGTGCTGTGCTCGAGGTATGTTATTGTATGGCGCTGTGCTGTGCTGCATTGCACTGTACTGTTGAGGTGCTGTGTTCGAGGTATGTTATTGTATGGTGCTGTGCTGCGCTGCATTGCACTGTACTGTCAGGGTGCTGCACTCAAGGTATTTTATTGTATGGTGCTGTGCTGGCCTGCATTGCACTGTACTGTCGAGGTGCTGTGCTCGAGGTATGTTATTGTATGGCGCTGTGCTGGCCTGCATTGCACTGTACTGTCGAGGTGCTGTGCTCGAGGTATGTTATTGTATGGCGCTGTGCTGTGCTGCATTGCACTGTACTGTCAGGGTGCTGCACTCAAGGTATTTTATTGTATGGCGCTGTGCTGGCCTGCATTGCACTGTACTGTCGAGGTGCTGTGCTCGAGGTATGTTATTGTATGGCGCTGTGCTGGCCTGCATTGCACTGTACTGTCGAGGTGCTGTGCTCGAGGTATGTTATTGTATGGCGCTGTGCTGGCCTGCATTGCACTGTACTGTCGAGGTGCTGTGCTCGAGGTATGTTATTGTATGGCGCTGTGCTGGCCTGCATTGCACTGTAGTGTCGAGGTGCTGTGCTCGAGGTATGTTATTGTATGGTGTTGTGCAGCCCTGCATATTGCACTGTACTGTTGAGGTGCTGTGCTCGAGGTATGTTATTGTATGGCGCTGTGCTGGCCTGCATTGCACTGTACTGTCGAGGTGCTGTGCTCGAGGTATGTTATTGTATGGTGCTGTGCTGCCCTGCATTGCACTGTACTGTTGAGGTGCTGTGCTCGAGGTATGTTATTGTATGGCGCTGTGCTGGCCTGCATTGCACTGTACTGTCGAGTTGCTGTGCTCGAGGTATTTTATTGTATGGTGTTGTGCAGCCCTGCATATTGCACTGTACTGTTGAGGTGCTGTGCTCGAGGTATGTTAATGTATGGTGCTGTGCTGGCCTGCATTGCACTGTACTGTCGAGGTGCTGTGCTCGAGGTATGTTATTGTATGGTGTTGTGCAGCCCTGCATATTGCACTGTACTGTTGAGGTGCTGTGCTCGAGGTATGTTAATGTATGGTGCTGTGCTGCCCTGCATTGCACTGTACTGTCGAGGTGCTGTGCTCGAGGTATGTTATTGTGTGGTGTTGTGCAGCCCTGCATATTGCACTGTACTGTTGAGGTGCTGTGCTCGAGGTATGTTAATGTATGGTGCTGTGCTGCCCTGCATTGCACTGTACTGTCGAGGTGCTGTGCTCGAGGTATGTTATTGTATGGTGTTGTGCAGCCCTGCATATTGCACTGTACTGTTGAGGTGCTGTGCTCGAGGTATGTTAATGTATGGTGCTGTGCTGCCCTGCATTGCACTGTACTGTCGAGGTGCTGTGCTCGAGGTATGTTATTGTGTGGTGTTGTGCAGCCCTGCATATTGCACTGTACTGTTGAGGTGCTGTGCTCGAGGTATGTTAATGTATGGTGCTGTGCTGCCCTGCATTGTACTGACACGGTCCTGTGCTCAAGGTATGTTATTGTGTGGTGTGCTGACCTGCACTGCATTATACTGTGCTCAAAGTATGTTATTGTATGGTGTTGTGCTGTCCCACACAGATGTGTTTCGTTCTATTCTGGGTATTTTGTTAGTGTGTTGTGTTGCAAAGCACTCAATTGTATTTATTGTATTGTATGCTACAGTACCAGACTGCACGGTATTGTATGGCCCAGCCCGGTGTGGTACGGTATTCTGCAGTAGACATTTGCATTAATATCTTGAGGGAAGTTGACACCCACAGTGCATTAAGAGGTGTTTAGAATTAGCAGATGGCCTTAAAAGCAGAGACTGATACCCTTGACTACAGACCTCAGAAGGATGAAAGACGAGTTTGCCCTGTCAGGAAGTGAACCTGAGACCAGGCTGCAATACAAGCACACGCTGACGTCACAGGTAAGGCGCGCCACAGGTGTATTTGGGGTTTGTACTTTCCTTGTTATTGTATATGAAGCCATTCAGGGGTGAAGATGTTATCCACCTCCCGGAACCGGAAGTGAACCAATCTGTCCTCCTGCTGCAGCGTGGCAGCAGTATCGCCGCAGCAACCCCGAGATAGCTCACAGGGGTAATGCGCCTTCTCCAGAGGTCTGCGGGACTCCAGTTTGAGTTTTAGCTAGGCCACTGGAAGGAATAACAGAGGATAATGCCACACTGCAACTCGAGGATTGATTTTAACATTTTTACCTGGATTTTGGCAAACTGAATTCCATGCAAAAAGAGGAGAAAGCTGCTGAATGTCTTGAACTTATTATTTATTGATATTACTTCTTAATTTACACTATCAACGTTGCCCTGCAGCTGTTTCGGGGACCCTGGAAAGGAGAGAAAAAAAACGGATATTGCCCCAATTTTCAAATTGAGTTTTCTTGATCCAATCGAAGATGTGAACAGAACACTTTGATAGTTATAACTGGTTTGGGAAAAATGTATCTAAAAATCAAAAGTGGTATTTCCCAACCACACAAGCTAAAAATAGTCTAGGAAGCTGGCCTAATATTTTTCAATTTTGTTTCAACAGCGAGAAAGTTTACAAGTGTTACATTCAAAAGTCAAATATCTTTGGTGGCCCCACCAGAACAAATACAGAATGTACAGGGCTATCAATTCATATCTGGTGGCCTTTAGTCACTCGGTCGTGCCTGCGAAGCAGATATGTTACATTGAGGACTTTTGAAGTTAGAAAAACAACTTGCAGTTCTCAGAGCAAGGCAGGTGAGTAATCAGGCAGGCCGACACCATGTGGGACTTATGAAGCTCCTGGAGGTAGGAGGAAGAAATGTCAGACCTGTTTTTGGAGACAGTGCGGAAGATGGGCGGAAGGTAGTTCTATTTAGAGAAAGCACAATCACAAATATTGTTTTAACCCGCTGTATGAATCAGACCTGGGCACAATAGGTGATCCTGCCCTATACTAGGACTAAGAGAGCTCACTCGGGTCAAGGGATTACGAGCTGCGCTAGAATGGCGACAGCGGCTGGATATTCAATTTGGGCTGTGGGATTTAGGAATCACATGCGGGGGGACAGCAACATGAGGTGTCTCAGCAATGGGATCCCCACACGACGAGACAATTAGGGAGAGGTATGCTTTGCAACACTAGGAGTATCTTTACATAGTTCATATCCTATCTGTCTTAAAGAAAACTCCTTTGCAGCAATCAGTATAGATGTCCCTTTATACATCACCTTGTGGGAAAAGGAGGGGGAGGTTAAGAGAGAACAACTCTGAAGGAAAAACAATACATAAGATATAGAAACGTGGTTCTTACTTGAGTTTTATTATCAACATGTACAGCACAGGACACCACACGTAGAAACAAAAATGTTGTCTCTGGCAGAGAAGTGCCCATAGGAGGGATTCAGTGAGATCTGCAGAACTTGGAGGTAAACATGTAGATAATATAGGGGCCTTGTGCAAAAAAAAAATCCATGAATTTGACAATCAGTAATGGTCAAAATGGAAACCGAGAGAAGATGACCAGGTATGTACAAAGCTGTCACCGGACAAGCATGTGAGCAACACTAGAGAGGGGCTCTGGCTCCACCCAGATTTGGGAGCCAGGAGTACATGTTTTGATTGGGCGGAAGTTGTGTGCTTCCGCAAAAAAGTTCTTGCCCTCCACACAACTGTGATAATTTTGTTTATTTATCAACAAACTGAGGTTAAACTTTAAGGGGCACACACATGACATTGGAATGCTGTTCTTAGATAACTAGATATATTATGTTGTTTTTTTGTGGACCAGCCTACCACAACCTCCAAGACAAATTCCTCAAGGTCGCTGCCCCCCAATCCCAATTTCTGAGTCAACATTTCTCACAGGACACCTCATCAGAAAGTTATGCAAGGGACTACTTTTGTTCTTGGGGGTGAAATAAACCTCCCGCCCTGCACAAGGAGCATGGTGCCAAGCACTGAAAACCCTGCTTTTCCTGTAACCATCTGAGCCAGGCTAGAAAAGGCAGCCAGCCAGATCTCGGCTGCACCTCCGGAGAGAGTAGACAATTATTGAAGTATTACAAACATTGTAATACGTAAAATGAATTAACAATCACAAACGTTTTCGCTCAATGCTTGATCGATCCCGCATTAACTAAATGAATGCATGCGTAATCCTACAAGTAACAAAGCCTTTTTGGAAAACATGCATCGTCACATCTTGCCCATTATCCTGGTTTTGAACCAGCTGAAAGTTTCCAAAGATTACATATGGCGTGACCAGCCCAACTTGAATTTTGGGAGAACCGTGACTATCTGACACTCCTGCCATGTGGTGTCTTCAGTTTCAGATGTAGTTAGAGAAAGGGATTTTCAAAGCCATTTAAAACAAGCATTGGCATAGCCAATAGGTCTCGCTTTTGGGACCTTCTAAGTATTTTGTTATGCAGCACAATATCCTTGGTGCAACAACATCAACTGTTGCATGGCTAAACACTTATAAGGTCCCAAAGGCGAGACCTATTGGCTATGCCAATGCTTGTTTTTAAATTGGTGTTATGTGTTTTGCACAAACCACGTTTGATAGTTTCTGTTAGTGCGTTAAAGTAATAGGGGTTATTAACACAACCACTAGACCACACCCCTTCCTCACTGTTAATTCTGCTCTGTTGTGTTATTTGTCACACCCAGAGGCAATAGGTCCTTGGGTGACTGCTACACTCACTCACATTGGGCAGTCAAGAACAATGGGAGGCCTTCTGCAAGATGGAAAGTACAAATGGTGAAAGCACCATCGCTCAGCAGACCCACTTTATGAGTAGGTGTGAGGAGGTTAACAAAGGCACTGCTATGAAATACTCAATAGTTGTGAAACATGGCGCCTCTGCTAGCAAGAGGCGTGCTTCTTTACCAGAGGGGTACACCCAACAAAGTCCAGACATCACCGTAAAAAAGCCTGCAACACCATGGTCACGAACCTTTGCAAGAAATGAGCACACATGTGAACACGAGAGCAGTGCTCACGTGCAACCAGGGTCAAGGCAATGGGTGTCATCTTGTGCAACCTCAAATAGCTTGTGAAATGGCTTCATTCACTAGTTAGGGCTCTGGAGCCCACCGGCACCTTATACGACAGTGACAGTAAGTTTAGCTGCCACTGCACACCAAGTAAAAAGCACGAACCAAGAGGCATATTTACAAGTGCTTTATCTCCGCTTTTTTGGCTTACAGAACCTAAAAAGTGGAGATAAAACCCGCGGGTGCTATAATGCATAATCGCATGTTAGCACCTTTTTCCCAATGCCTCCCTTTGCATCTCCAATGAGATGCAAAGTGGGCAATACTGGGTGTACCCCGGATGGACTACCTTGCAAATATCGCTGAAGTTTACATCGCAATATTTACAAGGCAGCCCACATGATTTTAGTGCATGTTAGATTTTGGCGAAAACGGCTCAAACGTCTGCTAAAATCCTGAATTAGCCATCCCTAACAGAGGGTGGATTATGCTGATACGACCCTGTGGGTCGTATCAGCAAGGTTATCGCAGTTTTGCAGGGAACATTGCTGGAAAACCAGTAATGTTCCCCTCGTTTTCTCTGGAATTTTTATCGCCCTGGAGTAACGCGTTGTTAATTACGTGCTACCAGGGCAATACATTCCAGAGATAGCCTGCGATAATATAATTATCGCCAAGCACGGCCAGCGATAATTATCACTGGCCGTTGTTAATATGCCGCCAAGTGTTTCTTGTACCAGAACACGGTTTATAGAGAATACCTACTAAAGCAAATATCTCTTGAAGTAGTGAATTCCAGGTGATAAGCCTGTGAGGATGGTGCCAGTGCAATGGCGTTAAGAATGCTATTTTCAGAAACCCACAGTAAAGGCAGTGTGTCCCCTCACCCCCACCAAATATCATAGCCGGTCTGGTGGCTCAGTGGACTAATGCGTCTACTGCAGGGGCCTGTGTTTGACCTCATGGTCACAGGCTCAAATCCCGGCGGGTCCACTCAGCCTTTCATCCATCTGAGGTCGATAAAATGAGTACCATTGAGTTGGGTAACAACAAACATCTGTTATTAAGCGCCAAGATACCTACGGGTGAACGTGCGCTTTACGCAGATACACGTTATGTTATGTTATCAGTGCTAAACACGTGTCACTTTACCTTCTAGAAACGAACAACATGTGACGTACAGCCAGCGTCAGCGGTTGGGTAGGTAGAGTTGCCACCGGGCCGGTTTTCTACCTGTACCACCGGCGTTATGTTTTCCTGGCCGGGTACAAAAATAAGCACAATCACCTAAAGGCCAAATTTTCATCCCCTATCTGAACATGCTTTGCACAGCAAAAAGAAATGGAAAGCACTTTTAAGTGTGTTCTAGGGCTGCGTTTATGGTTCCATGCCCCAAAGACAGAAAAGTCATGTTACTAATGAATACATTCCTATTTAGAATCAGGGAGGCCCCGAGAGACGCTGTTTGCTACCTCTTACATTTTGTTTGCTTTCGATACTTGCACAAGTGCCACCATTACCTATGTAACGTTTGTTCTTGCGCTGGAGTGTCTGCCATTTATTGCAGTATTATACCTCTAAATGTACTTTGTTTTCTCTTGTAACCTGCACACTTGCCACTCTTTCCTCCTGTAATGCACTGTTTGCTACCTCATGTATTTTGTTTGCTCACAATTGTCACTTTTACCTCATGTAACTTAATGTTTGCTTTTGTAATTTGCTCACTTGTAATTTTCTCCTCATGTATAATACTGTTTATATTGTGAAGCGCTCTGATGCCTTCGGGTAAAGTCCGCACTATATAAAAACGCATAAATAAATAAATAAAACCATGAAGGGCAGGAGGACGGGTAAGTGCAAGCACACAGGTGCGGGAGGGTGGCATGAACATGGAGGGGGGAGAACCAGGAAAGATGACAAAATAAGCTGTCGTCATACACAAGCTTTCTTCCTCTCAAAACATAATTGCAGAGCACTGGGAAACACTTAAAACAAGCATTTGCAATGCAATAGGTCTTGCATTCAAGCGAGTTTGAGCTATTGGCATTGTTTTGAGTTTTAAAACATAAATAAAAGGCATTCTCATTGTTGGAAAACGAGGCAGCATCTGTGAGGCCTGAGCAAATAACATGACACATTTGTCCTTCACTGGGAACCAAACACCCTAGGGCAGCGCCTGACTCTCAGAGGGTAGCGTTGCAGAGCAGTCTAAGGCTTACTCAAGGGAGGTGGTGTGGGCTAGTAATCGCCATTTGCAGGTGTGCAGTAATAGTCTGTACTTTGCTTTATAAAAGTAAGAGTACATTTATTAAACACACACACACTACTCAATACTATACACCAATTTAAAAATATACATGAGCTGTTGGAATTACTTTGCGACATTGCGTAACATCTCCACCCCTCCCGCAGAGGGGTGGGGTCTAGTACCACCACTCATGTATGCACGTCATCTTGCCCCCTAATACCGTTAGTTAGACATAACCGGGAGCGAGGGCCCAGCGCACTGGCCTCATCCTAGTGGCGACCCACCCCATTATCTTAACAAGCATTTAAAGTAGGCACACCTGCCTTGGTGACACATGACCCTGACTGAGCATCCCCTACTGACCAAGAAGTATACACCTCTACATCGGAGGGGCTAACAATCTGGGTTGCTCTTCACCTACGCGCAGTAGCAAGAATACATGTTTAAGCATCATTTTAGAATGACATTACTCATCACATTTGTTGGTGGTTAGAATGCATTGCAACTACAGCCCTTCAAGGCATCACAGATGAAATCACAGGATTAAGCATATACAGCCAGACACCGTAGCAGGAATGTCTGGCAACATAACCCCACTTTGCTTATGACATCACGTTAAACAGGTACTTCACATTACACATGTGACTTTCAGTCCCTCTAAAAGAAATAACGTTAGTAAATGCATTTCTGGTGCAATTACACCTCTTCGCCTCCAGGGGATGGCCTTCTCCAGACATCCTCAACTCAGCCCTTCACTCCTTGAGGCAGTCCCTAAAGCACCCCCCGCTGTAGAACAAAAGTTCCAACCATGGGGATGCAGATGACTCCTGGCTGAGCCCTTGAGGGGTTATTCTTCTCTATTCCCATGAGACTTAGGGAGGGACGTTCCATTTTCGTGCTGGGGGAGACTGCGTCGCTCCTGCAGCTCCCCCGGCACCTTTACACACACCTCGTGGTGACACCGTCCTCCTGGCATGTAGATGTGGAGTTAAGAATAGTAGATCTATACATCTATAAGGTCTTGTTGAATGTGAATTCAGGATTTTTACTCACCGATTCGCTGCAGTACTTTCTTCTACCCCCTTCTGGGGTACGAGGATTATCTGTGTTGAAACTACATTCTTGTATTTTGACTGTCCTTTCGTGCATCTGTTATTTATTTCCTCGATTGTTAAGGTATACGAGAGCTTCGCAGGAGCACCGTTTCTTCCTTGGCTTCGAGGTGCCATATGTGTTGTAGTATCATTCGTCATGATCAAGCACGAGCAAATGCAGCACAGCCGGAAGAAATGCACGCTTCCCTACTCGGAAAACCGTAGCCACCGCTCAGATAACACTAGTGGTGGTGGCCTCCCTCACACACGGAGCAGGTACAGCATCAAGAGATGCAAGAAAAGGTTTCATCAGACACAGAATAACTGCAGCACATGCAATAGCAGAGCCAACCTTCTGCCCACAGAGAGCAGGAAGAGTATGTACAGGCCACCTCACGCTTTGCACGCACAGGCAGAGAAGCTGAGCATGTGCTAAGCATGTGCAGCGCAGGTTGCAGCCAGCTACCCTTCCATCACACAGATACAACATGGACTGCAGCAGTTCAAACAGTGGTGTAAGGGGAGCCCCTGCAAAGTACATAGAGAGCCCTACTCTCTGGACCCAGCTGGAGCTCACCAGCCAGGGGCCGCCGCCCATGTTCAGTGTCGAAGGGGGCCCCATGGAGTTCGGGGGCCCTCCCCCACACTGTGGGGGCTAATGTTATGCCACCGAGTTCAAACTCCACAGACATACACATGTAACAGGCGCAGCACAGTGAGCAGCAGCGCATGGTGCCATTACACAGACATGGGCAGCAGCTGTGCACTGGCCGATCACAGACAAAAGGGATACTGTACAGTCAGAAGCAGTGAGAACTGGTGGAAGACAGGCACAAGGTACAGCACGGACAGAAGCAGCGCAGACTTCCCTCACACACAGAACTTGTGGAACACTGGCACAAGGAACACAGGCACACGGTACAGCACGGACAGGAGCAGCGCAGGCTTCCCACACACACAGAACTGGTGGAACACAGGCACAAGGTACAGCACGGACAGGAGCAGCACAGGCTTCCCTCACACACAGAACTGGTGGAACACAGGCACAACGACCCAGACTAAATACAGCACGGATAGTAGCAGCGCAGACTTCCGTCACACTCAAAGCAGCAATGTAAGTTTGACTTCAAGACGAAAGATACAGAATGGTCAGCAGCACTGCCCGTTTTTCGCACTAATACCAGGTACAGCAAAGACAGCAGCAGTGCAGTCGTCCTTCTCACACAGGAAAGTGACAATACGAGCACACGCTTCCTTTACATGCACATGTCCAGCAGCAACACAAGCTTCACTGAAGCACAAAACAGGCACAACTGAAGCAGGGGCAGTAAAACGCAAGCTTCAATCACACAGCAGCTGCGCAATAGTCACGCACCCACAACTGGCACTGTACATAGAATCGTAGTGCAAGCTTTCATTCCATCACCCACAACTGGCACTGTACAGAGAGCTGCAGTGCAAGCTTCCATTCGCAAGATCGCAGACATCCACGACCGCTTCAAAGCCGTCATCACCCCGGCAACCGCTGGCACCCCCGCCCCCACCCGCACCAACCACCTGCTCACCTGGATCAACATCAACGACGATGACACCATCAAGATCATGAACACCGTCCACTCTGAATCCCCAGTAGACCCCTGCCCACACCACATCTTCAACAAAGCCAGCCGCACCTTCGCACCCCATCTCCGGAAAACCATCAACATCTCCTTCGAGACAGCGACCTTCCTGGAAAGCTGGAAACACGCAGAGATCAACGCCTTATTCAAGAAACCCGAGGCGGATCCCAAGGCCTTAAAGAACTTCCGACCCATCTCCCTGCACCTGGCGAAGGTCATCAAAAAGGCCGTCAACAAACAACTGACCAGCTTCCTCGAACAGAACAGCATCCTGGATCTGTTCCAATCTGGATTCCATAGCAACCACAGCACCAAAACTGCCCTCATCGGCGCCACCGATGACATCAGGATCCTGCTTGACAACGGAGAAACCGCGGCCCTCATCCTCCTAGACCTGTCAGCCGCTTTCGACACAGTCTGCCACTGAACGCTAAGAGCGGACCTCCACGACTCCGGAATCCAAGAGAAAGCCCTGGACTGGACCACCTCCTTCCTCACCGGGAGAACCCAGAGCATTTGCCTCTCCCCCCTTCCGCTCCAAAGCCACCGAGATCATCTGCGGCGTACGCTAAGGATCATCCCTCAGCCCAACGTTGTTCAACATATATAGGGCACCGCTCGCCCATGTCGCCAGACGGCACGACCTAAACATCATGTCCTACGCTGACAACACCCAGCTGATCCTCTCGCTCACCAAGGACCCCCACACTGCCAAAACCAAACTCCACGAAAGAATGAAGGCAGTCGCCGACTCGATGAGGAACAGCAGTCTGAAGCTGAACTCGGACAAGACGGAGGTCCTCATCCTTGGTTCCACCCACTCAGCCTGGGACGACTCCTGGTGGTCGACAGCACTAGGAGCACCCCCTACACCCACCGACCACGCACGACCTGGGGGTCATCCTGGACTCCACACTCTCCATGACAAAGCAGGTCAATGCCGTCTCCTCCTCCTGCTTCAACACCCTCCGCATGTTTCGCATGATCTACTAGTGGATCCCCACCACTACTAGAAGGACAGTCACCCAGACCCTCGTCAGAAGTACACTTGACTATGGCAATGCACTCTACGCAGGAGCCCCGGTCAAACTCCTGAAACTGTTCCAACACATCCAGAACGCCTCCGCACGCCCGATACTCGACATCCCGCGCCGCAGCCACATCACACCCCACCTGAGAGACCTGCACTGGCTCCCCATCAACAAGAGGATAACCTTCAAGCTTCTCACCCATGCACACAAGGCACTCCACGACACCGGACAAGCGTACCTTAACAGCCGACTCAGCTTCTACACCCCACCCCGCCAGCTCCGCTCTGCAGACTGCGCCCTCGCCACTGTCCCCCACATCCGCCGGGGGCAGATCATTCTCCCACCTCGCCGCCAAGACGTGGAACACCCTCCCCATCCACCTACAGCAGACCGAAGACCTCCTAACCTTCAGAAGGCTCCTCAAGACCTGGCTCTTCGAACAGTAGCAGCGTTCCCCCCCCCCCCCTCTCCAGCGCCTTGAGACCCTCAAGGGCATGTAGTGCACTTTACAAATGCTATGAATGATTGATTGATTCTATCACAAAGGACTGGCACTGTACAGAGAACCGCAGTGCACGCTTCCATTCCATCACCCACGACTGGCACCGTACAGAGAACTGCAGTGCAAGCTCCCATTCCATCACCCACGACTGGCACCATACAGAGAACCACAGTGCAAGCTTCCATTCCATCACACACGACTGGCACCGTACAGAGCGCCGCAGTGCAAGCTTCCATTCCATCACCCACGACTGGCACCGTACAGAGAACCGCAGTGCAAGCTTCCATTCCATCACACACGGCTGGCACCGTACAGAGCGCCGCAGTGCAAGCTTCCATTCCATCACCCACGACTGGCACCGTACAGAGAACCGCAGTGCAAGCTTCCATTCCATCACACACGGCTGGCACCGTACAGAGCGCCGCAGTGCAAGCTTCCATTCCATCACCCACGACTGGCACCGTACAGAGAACCGCAGTGCAAGCTCCCATTCCAACACACACGACTGGCACTGTACAGAGGGCCGCAGTGCAAGCTCCCATTCCATCACCCACGACTGGCGCCGTACAGAGAACCGCAGTGCAAGCTCCCATTCCAACACACACGACTGGCACCGTACAGAGAACCGCAGTGCAAGCACCCATTCAATCACACACAAAACTGACATAGCAGAAGAAGATGCAGACCAAGCTTCCAGCACACAGAGAACACACAGCAGCTGTGTAAGGGCCAGTCATCCACAACTGACACTATACAGAGAACCACAGTGCAAGCTTCCATTCCAACACACACGACTGGCACTGTACAGAGAACCTCAGTGCAAGCTTCCATTCAAGCACACACGACTGGCACTGTACAGAGAATCAGAGAAACGGAGTGCAAGCTTCCATTCCATCCCACACGCCTGACACTGTACAGAGAACCGCAGTGCAAGCTTCCATTCCATCACACACAACTGAAACTGTACTGAGAGCCGCAGTGCAAGCTCCCATTCCATCACACACGACTGGTATTGTACAGAGAGGCACAGTGCAAGCTCCCATTCCATCACACATGACTGGCACTGTACAGAGAGCTGCAGTGTACGCTCCCATTCCATCACACATGACTGGCACTCTACAGAGAGCCGCAGTGCAAGCTCCCATTCCATCACACACAACTGGCACTGTACAGAGAACTGCAGTGCAAGCTTCCATTCCATCACTCACAACTGGCACTGTACAGAGAACCGCAGTGCAAGCTTCCATTCCATCACTCACATCTGGCACTGTACAGAGAACCGCAGTGGAAGTTTCCATTCCATCACACACGACTGGCACTGTACAGACAACCAGAGAACCGCAGTGCAAGCTTCCATTCCATCGCACGCGACTGGCACTGTACAGAGAGCCGCAGTGCAAGCTTCCATTCCATCGCACACGACTAGCAATGTTAGCCGCAGTGCAAGCTTCCATTCAATCGCACACGACTGGCACTGTACAGAGCGCTGCAGTGCAAGCTCCCATTCCCTAACACACGACTGGCACTGTACAGAGCGCCGCAGTGCAAGCTCCCATTCCATCACACACAACAGGCACTGTACAGAGAGCCGCAGTGCAAGCTCCCATTCCATCACACACGACTGGCACTGTACAGAGAGCCGCAGTGTACGCTCCCATTCCATCACACATGACTGGCACTCTACAGAGAGCCTCAGTGCAAGCTCAAATTCCATCACACACGACTGGCACCGTACAGAGAACCGCAGTGCAAGCTTCTATTCCATCGCACACGACTGGCACCGTACAGAGAGCCACAATGCAAGCTTCAATTCCATCACTCATGACTGGCACTGTACAGACAACCTGAGAACCGTAGTGCAAGCTTCCATTCCATCACTCACAACTGGCACTGTACAGAGAGCCACAGTGCAAGCTTCCATTCCATCGCACGCGACTGACACTGTACAGAGAGCCGCTGTGCAAGCATCCATTCCATCGCACACGACTGGCACTGTTAGCCGCAGTGCAAGCTTCCATTCCATCGCACACGACAGGCACTGTACAGAGAACCGCAGTGCAAGCTCCCATTCCATCGCCCACGACTGGCGCCGTACAGAGAACCGCAGTGCAAGCTCCCATTCCATCGCCCACGACTGGCACCGTACAGAGAACCGCAGTGCAAGCTTCCATTCCATCGCACACGACTGGCACCGTACAGTGAGCCGCAGTGCAAGCTTCTATTCCATCGCACACGACTGGCACCGTACAGAGAGCCACAATGCAAGCTTCCATTCCATCGCACACGACTGGCACCGTACAGAGAGCCGCAGAGCAAGCTTCCATTCCATCGCACACGAATGGCACCTTACAGAGAGCCGCAGTGCAAGCTTCCATTTCATCGCACACGACTGGCACTGTAGAGAGCACCGCAGTGCAAGCTCCCATTTCATCGCACACGATTGGCACCGTACAGAGCGCCGCAGTGCAAGCTCCCATTCCATCGCACACGACAAGCACTGTACAGAGCACCGCAGTGCAAGCTCCCATTCCATCGCCCACGACTGGCACCGTACAGAGAACCGCAGTGCAAGCTTTCATTCCATCGCACACGACTGGCACCGTACAGTGAGCCGCAGTGTAAGCTTCTATTCAATCGCACACGACTGGCACCGTACAGAGAGCCACAATGCAAGCTTCCATTCCATCGCACACGACTGGCACCATACAGAGAGCCGCAGTGCAAGCTTCCATTCCATCGCACGCGACTGGCACTGTACAGAGAGCCGCAGTGCAAGCTTCCATTCCATCGCACACGACTGGCAATGTTAGCCGCAGTGCAAGCTTCCATTCAATCGCACACGACTGGCACTGTACAGAGCGCTGCAGTGCAAGCTCCCATTCCCTCGCACACGACTGGCACTGTACAGAGCGCCGCAGTGCAAGCTCCCATTCCATCACACACGACAGGCACTGTACAGAGCGCCGCAGTGCAAGCTCCCATTCCATCACACACGACTGGCACTGTACAGAGCACTGCAGTGTAAGCTCCCATTCCATCACACACGACTGGCACAGTACAGAGAACCAGAGAAACGCAGTGCAAGCTTTCATTCCATCACACACGATTGGCACCGTACAGAGCGCCGCAGTGCAAGCTCCCATTCCATCGCACACGACAAGCACTGTACAGAGCACCGCAGTGCAAGCTCCCATTCCATCGCCCACGACTGGCACCGTACAGAGAACCGCAGTGCAAGCTTCCATTCCATCGCACACGACTGGCACCGTACAGTGAGCCGCAGTGTAAGCTTCTATTCCATCGCACACGACTGGCACCGTACAGAGAGCCACAATGCAAGCTTCCATTCCATCGCACACGACTGGCACCATACAGAGAGCCGCAGTGCAAGCTTCCATTCCATCGCACGCGACTGGCACTGTACAGAGAGCCGCAGTGCAAGCTTCCATTCCATCGCACACGACTGGCAATGTTAGCCGCAGTGCAAGCTTCCATTCAATCGCACACGACTGGCACTGTACAGAGCGCTGCAGTGCAAGCTCCCATTCCCTCGCACACGACTGGCACTGTACAGAGCGCCGCAGTGCAAACTCCCATTCCATCACACACGACAGGCACTGTACAGAGCGCCGCAGTGCAAGCTCCCATTCCATCACACACGACTGGCACTGTACAGAGCACTGCAGTGTAAGCTCCCATTCCATCACACACGACTGGCACAGTACAGAGAACCAGAGAAACGCAGTGCAAGCTTTCATTCCATCGCACACGACTGGCACTGTATAGAGAGCCGCAGTGCAAGCTCCCATTCCATCACACACGACTGGCACTGTACAGAGAGCCGCAGTGTACGCTCCCATTCCATCACACATGACTGGCACTCTACAGAGAGCCTCAGTGCAAGCTCAAATTCCATCACACACGACTGGCACTGTACAGAGAGCCGCAGTGTAAGCTTCAATTCCATCATTTACAACTGGCACTGTACAGAGAACCGCAGTGCAAGCTTCAATTCCATCACTCACATCTGGCACTGTACAGAGAACCGCAGTGGAAGTTTCCATTCCATCACACATGACTGGCACTGTACAGACAACCTGAGAACCGCAGTGCAAGCTTCCATTCCATCACTCACAACTGGAACTGTACAGAGAACCGCATTGCAAGCTTACCTTCCATCACACACGACTGGCACTGTACAGACAACCAGAGAGCCACAGTGCAAGCTTCCATTCCATCGCACGCGACTGACACTGTACAGAGAGCCGCAGTGCAAGCATCCATTCCATCGCACACGACTGGCACTGTTAGCCGCAGTGCAAGCTTCCATTCCATCGCACACGACTGGCACTGTACAGAGCACCGCAGTGCAAGCTTCCATTCCATCGCACACGACTGGCACTGTACAGAGCACCTCAGTGCAAGCTTCCATTCCAAGGCACACGACTGGCACTGTACAGAGAACCGCAGTGCAAGCTCCCATTCCATCGCACACGACTGGCACTGTACAGTGCGCCGCAGTGCAAGCTCCCATTCCATCACACACAACAGGCACTGTACAGAGAACCGCAGTGCAAGCTCCCATTCCATCGCCCACGACTGGCACCGTACAGAGAACTGCAGTGCAAGCTCCCATTCCATCGCCCACGACTGGCACCATACAGAGAACTGCAGTGCAAGCTTCCATTCCATCACACACGACTGGCACCGTACAGTGAGCCGCAGTGCAAGCTTCTATTCCATCGCACACGACTGGCACCGTACAGAGAGCCACAATGCAAGCTTCCATTCCATCGCACACGACTGGCACCGTACAGAGAGCCGCAGTGCAAGCTTCCATTCCATCGCACACGAATGGCACCGTACAGAGAGCCGCAGTGCAAGCTTCCATTCCATCGCACACGACTGGCACTGTAGAGAGCACCGCAGTGCAAGCTCCCATTCCATCGCACACGACTGGCACCGTACAGAGCGCCGCAGTGCAAGCTCCCATTCCATCGCACACGACTGGCACTGTACAGAGCGCCGCAGTGCAAGCTCCCATTCCATCACACATGACAGGCACTGTACAGAGCGCCGCAGTGCAAGCTCCCATTCCATTGCCCACGACTGGCACTGTACAGAGAACCGCAGTGCAAGCTCCCATTCCATCACTCGCGACTGGCACTGTACAGAGAGCCGCAGTGCAAGCTCCCATTCCATTGCCCACGACTGGCACCGTACAGAGAACCGCAGTGCAAGCTCCCATTCCATCGCCCACGACTGGCACCGTACAGAGAACCGCAGTGCAAGCTTCCATTCCATCGCACACGACTGGCACCGTACAGTGAGCCGCAGTGCAAGCTTCTATTGCCATCGCACAGGACTGGCACCGTACAGAGAGCCACAATGCAAGCTTCCATTCCATCACCCACGACTGGCACCATACAGAGCGCCGCAGTGCAAGTTTCCATTCCATCGCACACGACTGGCACCGTACAGAGAGCCGCAGTGCAAGCTTCCATTCCATCGCACACGAATGGCACCGTACAGAGAACCGCAGTGCAAGCTTCCATTCCATCGCACACGGCTGGCACCGTACAGAGAACTGCAGTGCAGGCTCCCATTCCATCACACACGACTGGCACCGTACAGAGAACTGCAGTGCAAGCTTCTATTCCATCGTACACGACTGGCACTGTACAGAGAACTGCAGTGCAAGCTTCCATTCCATCACTCACAACTGGCACTGTACAGAGCACCGCAGTGCAAGCTTCCATTCCATCACACACGACTGGCACCGTACAGAGAACCGAAGTGCAAGCTTCTATTCCATCGCACACGACTGGCACCGTACAGAGAACCGAAGTGCAAGCTTCCATTCCATCACACACGACTGGCACCGTACAGAGAACCGAAGTGCAAGCTTCCATTCCATCACACACGACTGGCACCGTACAGAGAACCGAAGTGCAAGCTTCCATTCCATCACACACGACTGGCACCGTACAGAGAACCGAAGTGCAAGTTTCCATTCCATTGCACACGACTGGCACCGTACAGAGAGCCGCAGTGCAAGCTTCCATTCCATCGCACACAAATGGCACCGTACAGAGAGCCGCAGTGCAAGCTTCCATTCCATCGCACACGACTGGCACTGTAGAGAGCACCGCAGTGCAAGCTTCCATTCCATCGCACACCACTGGCACCGTACAGAGAACCGCAGTGCAAGCTTCCATTCCATCGCACACGACTGGCACCGTACAGAGAACTGCAGTGCAAGCTTCCTTTCCAACACACAAAACTGATACAGCACAAGAAGCTGGAGGGCAAGCTTCCTTCACACTGAGAACACCCAACAGCTGTGCAATAGTCACTGACCCACAACTGGCACTGTACGGAGAACCGTAGTGAAAGCTTCAATTCCATCACAAACAAAACTGGCACAGCAGAGGCAGGGCACGCTTCCTTCACACAGAGAACAAATACAGCAGAGAGCAAGAGTGCCAGCTCTCCCACACACAAAAGGTAACAGCACATGGCAGAGTTGCAGTTTTCCCTCACAATCGGAAGAGTTGCCTGACGTTTTAGCTCGTGCTGAGCCCTGATGCTGGTGGGTCATGCAAACCGTGTTCACCCTCCAACACACAACCTTTTCGTTGTTAACACAAACCCAGGCCTATTGGCTTTATCGATGTGTATTTGTGCTGAGACGCATTTCATATGGAAGGCACCGGGGTGGGTAAGAGAGGCCTGGGGTGTCGCAGATCAACCTAAGACAGGAAGCACCCTCGGTAAGCAGCAGCACCCCCCTGCTGAGGTCTGCTGGGGTTCCTGTTCGGCTCCGGATCACGAGGCCCCCTGGGGTGACTCATCATCACGAGCTCCTTAATATCCGGAACGGCAGACAGTCCTACGTGTGATTGGGCCGCGCACAGGAGGGCAGAGGTACCCAGCTGTTGTGAGGAAAAGGGTGTGGTGATTACAGGAAACCGCCAACCTTGTAAAACCCCCCCTCACCTCTCTGCCTTATAAACTGTTTATTTAATTATGTATTAACTGCTCATAAGGGAGCTAGATTCTTTAGTAGGTAGCTTGGCAGGCTGCGGTTTTGAACTGGTGCAACACCCAGAGAAAGATGTCAGGGCACCTGTGTGCACACATCAAAACCTTCCCAAGGAGGTGGCCACCTGTGTGCAAACATCAAACCTTCCCAGGAGGTGGGCTGCCTGTGTGCACACATCAAAACCTTCCCACGGAGGTGGGCACCTGTGTGCACACATCAAACCTTCCCAGGAGGTGGGCTGCCTGTGTGCACACATCAAAACCTTCCCAAGGAGGTGGCCACCTGTGTGCACACATCAAACCTTCCCAGGAGGTGGGCTGCCTGTGTGCACACATCAAAACCTTCCCACGGAGGTGGGCACCTGTGTGCACACATCAAACCTCTCCCAAGGAGGTGTGCACCTGTGTGCACACATCAAAACCTTCCCACGGAGGTGGGCACCTGTGTGCACACATCAAACCTTCTCAAGGAGGTGGGCACCTGTGTGCACACATCAAAACCTTCCCAAGGAGGTGGCCACCTGCTTGGTTATCAAGAGCAGATTTACTTAGGGTGCGGCTGTGCGGTTCCCAATATTGACCTACTAGGTAACGGCTACTTCTCAATATGTGGAAAACCCAAGAGCCAGCTCGAACCCCAGGCCTCCTAAGGACAGGAACAGGACTTCCAGGGTGCGGATGTGGAATATCACCTGAGTGAGATTGGTGTCAGACCTCACATATT
The DNA here is from genome assembly GCF_964261635.1 of Lissotriton helveticus. Lineage (NCBI taxonomy): Eukaryota > Metazoa > Chordata > Amphibia > Caudata > Salamandridae > Lissotriton > Lissotriton helveticus. Next base: position 484,993,958 of record NC_136060.1, read on the forward strand.
CACTCACTCATCCGCCTATGCATTCCTCTCGGTGACAAGGGATGGGTCTGTAACCTACATGTCACTCATGCCTTTATTGTGCATGTTCCGTGAGCGATGAACGCCTCAACTAGTCTGCCGTACTGAGTCTGCTCTGTAAAGAATGGAAGATGGGGCTTGCTGCCTCAGAGAGAGGGAAGCTTGCTTTTGGGAAGAATGGAAGGCCGTACTTTGCTGCCTCAGAGAGAGGGAAGCTTGCTTTTGGGAAGAATGGAAGGCCGTACTTTGCTGCCTTCTATGAGAGAGGGAAGCTTGCTTTTGGGAAGAATGGAAGGCCGTACTTTGCTGCCTTCTATGAGAGAGGGAAGCTTGCTTTTGGGAAGAATGGAAGGCCGTACTTTGCTGCCTTCTATGAGAGGGAAGCTTGCTTTTGGGAGGAATGGAAGGCCGTACTTTGCTGCCTTCTATGAGAGAGGGAAGCTTGCTTTTGGGAAGAATGGAAGGCCGTACTTTGCTGCCTCAGAGAGAGGGAAGCTTGCTTTTGGGAAGAATGGAAGGCCGTACTTTGCTGTCTTCTATGAGAGAGGGAAGCTTGCTTTTGGGAAGAATGGAAGGCCGTACTTTGCTGCCTTCTATGAGAGAGGGAAGCTTGCTTTTGGGAAGAATGGAAGGCCGTACTTTGCTGCCTTCTATGAGAGAGGGAAGCTTGCTTTTGGGAAGAATGGAAGGCCGTACTTTGCTGCCTTCTATGAGAGAGGGAAGCTTGCTTTTGGGAAGAATGGAAGGCCGTACTTTGCTGCCTTCTATGAGAGGGAAGCTTGCTTTTGGGAGGAATGGAAGGCCGTACTTTGCTGCCTTCTATGAGAGAGGGAAGCTTGCTTTTGGGAAGAATGGAAGGCCGTACTTTGCTGCCTTCTATGAGAGGGAAGCTTGCTTTTGGGAGGAATGGAAGGCCGTACTTTGCTGCCTTCTATGAGAGGGAAGCTTGCTTTTGGGAAGAATGGAAGGCCGTACTTTGCTGCCTTCTATGAGAGGGAAGCTTGCTTTTGAGAGGAATGGAAGGCTGTACTTTGCTGCCTTCTATGAGAGAGGGAAGCTTGCTTTTGGGAAGAATGGAAGGCAGTACTTTGCTGCCTTCTATGAGAGAGGGAAGCTTGCTTTTGGGAAGAATGGAAGGCCGTACTTTGCTGCCTTCTATGAGAGGGAAGCTTGCTTTTGGGAGGAATGGAAGGCCGTACTTTGCTGCCTTCTATGAGAGAGGGAAGCTTGCTTTTGGGAAGAATGGAAGGCCGTACTTTGCTGCCTTCTATGAGAGGGAAGCTTGCTTTTGGGAGGAATGGAAGGCCGTACTTTGCTGCCTTCTATGAGAGGGGGACGCTTGCTTTAGGGAGGAATGGAAGGCCGTACTTTGCTGCCTTCTATGAGAGAGGGAAGCTTGCTTTTGAGAGGAATGGAAGGCCGTACTTTGCTGCCTTCTATGAGAGGGGGACGCTTGCTTTAGGGAGGAATGGAAGGCCGTACTTTGCTGCCTTCTATGAGAGGGGGACGCTTGCTTTAGGGAGGAATGGAAGGCCGTACTTTGCTGCCTTCTATGAGAGAGGGAAGCTTGCTTTTGGGAGGAATGGAAGGCCGTACTTTGCTGCCTTCTATGAGAGGGGGACGCTTGCTTTAGGGAGGAATGGAAGGCCGTACTTTGCTGCCTTCTATGAGAGGGGGACGCTTGCTTTAGGGAGGAATGGAAGGCCGTACTTTGCTGCCTTCTATGAGAGGGGGAAGCTTGCTTTTGGGAAGAATGGAAGGCAGTACTTTGCTGCCTTCTATGAGAGGGGGAAGCTTGCTTTTGGGAAGAATGGAAGGCCGTACTTTGCTGCCTTCTATGAGAGAGGGAAGCTTGCTTTTGGGAAGAATGGAAGGCCGTACTTTGCTGCCTTCTATGAGAGGGAAGCTTGCTTTTGGGAGGAATGGAAGGCCGTACTTTGCTGCCTTCTATGAGAGAGGGAAGCTTGCTTTTGGGAAGAATGGAAGGCCGTACTTTGCTGCCTTCTATGAGAGGGAAGCTTGCTTTTGGGAGGAATGGAAGGCCGTACTTTGCTGCCTTCTATGAGAGGGGGACGCTTGCTTTAGGGAGGAATGGAAGGCCGTACTTTGCTGCCTTCTATGAGAGGGGGAAGCTTGCTTTTGGGAGGAATGGAAGGCTGTACTTTGCTGCCTTCTATGAGAGAGGGAAGCTTGCTTTTGGGAAGAATGGAAGGCAGTACTTTGCTGCCTTCTATGAGAGAGGGAAGCTTGCTTTTGGGAAGAATGGAAGGCCGTACTTTGCTGCCTTCTATGAGAGGGAAGCTTGCTTTTGGGAGGAATGGAAGGCCGTACTTTGCTGCCTTCTATGAGAGAGGGAAGCTTGCTTTTGGGAAGAATGGAAGGCCGTACTTTGCTGCCTTCTATGAGAGAGGGAAGCTTGCTTTTGGGAAGAATGGAAGGCCGTACTTTGCTGCCTTCTATGAGAGAGGGAAGCTTGCTTTTGGGAAGAATGGAAGGCCGTACTTTGCTGCCTTCTATGAGAGGGAAGCTTGCTTTTGGGAGGAATGGAAGGCCGTACTTTGCTGCCTTCTATGGGAGAGGGAAGCTTGCTTTTGGGAGGAATGGAAGGCCGTACTTTGCTGCCTTCTATGAGAGAGGGAAGCTTGCTTTTGGGAAGAATGGAAGGCCGTACTTTGCTGCCTTCTATGAGAGGGAAGCTTGCTTTTGGGAGGAATGGAAGGCCGTACTTTGCTGCCTTCTATGAGAGAGGGAAGCTTGCTTTTGGGAAGAATGGAAGGCCGTACTTTGAGCTCCCATTCCATCACACACGACTGGTATTGTACAGAGAGGCACAGTGCAAGCTCCCATTCCATCACACATGACTGGCACTGTACAGAGAGCCGCAGTATACGCTCCCATTTCATCACACATGACTGGCACTCTACAGAGAGCCGCAGTGCAAGCTCCCATTCCATCACACACAACTGGCACTGTACAGAGAACCGCAGTGCAAGCTTCCATTCCATCACTCACATCTGGCACTGTACAGAGAACCGCAGTGGAAGTTTCCATTCCATCACACACGACTGGCACTGTACAGACAACCAGAGAACCGCAGTGCAAGCTTCCATTCCATCGCACGCGACTGGCACTGTACAGAGAGCCGCAGTGCAAGCTTCCATTCCATCGCACACGACTGGCAATGTTAGCCGCAGTGCAAGCTTCCATTCAATCGCACACGACTGGCACTGTACAGAGCGCTGCAGTGCAAGCTCCCATTCCCTAACACACGACTGGCACTGTACAGAGCGCCGCAGTGCAAGCTCCCATTCCATCACACACGACAGGCACTGTACAGAGAGCCGCAGTGCAAGCTCCTATTCCATCACACACGACTGGCATTGTACAGAGAGCCGCAGTGTACGCTCCCATTCCATCACACATGACTGGCACTCTACAGAGAGCCTCAGTGCAAGCTCAAATTCCATCACACACGACTGGCACCGTACAGAGAACCGCAGTGCAAGCTTCTATTCCATCGCACACGACTGGCACCGTACAGAGAGCCACAATGCAAGCTTCCATTCCATCGCACATGACTGGCACCGTACAGAGAACCGCAGTGCAAGCTTCAATTCCATCACTCATGACTGGCACTGTACAGACAACCTGAGAACCGTAGTGCAAGCTTCCATTCCATCACTCACAACTGGCACTGTACAGAGAGCCACAGTGCAAGCTTCCATTCCATCGCACGCGACTGACACCGTACAGAGAGCCGCTGTGCAAGCATCCATTCCATCGCACACGACTGGCACTGTTAGCCGCAGTGCAAGCTTCCATTCCATCGCACACGACTGGCACTGTACAGAGCACCGCAGTGCAAGCTTCCATTCCAAGGCACACGACTAGCACTGTACAGAGAACCGCAGTGCAAGCTCCCATTCCATCGCACACGACTGGCACTGTACAGTGCGCCGCAGTGCAAGCTCCCATTCCATCACACACAACAGGCACTGTACAGAGAACCGCAGTGCAAGCTCCCATTCCATCACCCACGACTGGCACCGTACAGAGAACCGCAGTGCAAGCTCCCATTCCATCGCCCACGACTGGCACCGTACAGAGAACCGCAGTGCAAGCTTCCATTCCATCGCACACGACTGGCACCGTACAGTGAGCCGCAGTGCAAGCTTCTATTCCATCGCACACGACTGGCACCGTACAGAGATCCACAATGCAAGCTTCCATTCCATCGCACACGACTGGCACCGTACAGAGAGCCGCAGAGCAAGCTTCCATTCCATCGCACACGAATGGCACCTTACAGAGAGCCGCAGTGCAAGCTTCCATTTCATCGCACACGACTGGCACTGTAGAGAGCACCGCAGTGCAAGCTCCCATTCCATCGCACACGATTGGCACCGTACAGAGCGCCGCAGTGCAAGCTCCCATTCCATCGCACACGACAGGCACTGTACAGAGCACCGCAGTGCAAGCTCCCATTCCATCGCCCACGACTGGCACCGTACAGAGAACCGCAGTGCAAGCTTCCATTCCATCGCACACGACTGGCACCGTACAGTGAGCCGCAGTGTAAGCTTCTATTCCATCGCACGCGACTGGCACCGTACAGAGAGCCACAATGCAAGCTTCCATTCCATCGCACACGACTGGCACCGTACAGAGAGCCGCAGTGCAAGCTTCCATTCCATCGCACGCGACTGGCACTGTACAGAGAGCCGCAGTGCAAGCTTCCATTCCATCGCACACGACTGGCAATGTTAGCCGCAGTGCAAGCTTCCATTCAATCGCACACGACTGGCACTGTACAGAGCGCTGCAGTGCAAGCTCCCATTCCCTCGCACACGACTGGCACTGTACAGAGCGCCGCAGTGCAAGCTCCCATTCCAACACACACGACTGGCACTGTACAGAGCGCCGCAGTGCAAGCTCCCATTCCATCACCCACGACTGGCACCGTACAGAGAACCGCAGTGCAAGCTTCCATTCCATCACACATGGCTGGCACCGTACAGAGCGCCGCAGTGCAAGCTTCCATTCCATCACCCACGACTGGCACCGTACAGAGAACCGCAGTGCAAGCTCCCATTCCAACACACACGACTGGCACTGTACAGAGGGCCGCAGTGCAAGCTCCCATTCCATCACCCACGACTGGCACCGTACAGAGAACCGCAGTGCAAGCTCCCATTCCAACACACACGACTGGCACCGTACAGAGAACCGCAGTGCAAGCACCCATTCCATCACACACAAAACTGACATAGCAGAAGAAGATGCAGACCAAGCTTCCAGCACACAGAGAACACACAGCAGCTGTGTAAGGGCCAGTCATCCACAACTGACACTATACAGAGAACCACAGTGCAAGCTTCCATTCCAACACACACGACTGGCACTGTACAGAGAACCTCAGTGCAAGCTTCCATTCAAGCACACACGACTGGCACTGTACAGAGAATCAGAGAAACCCAGTGCAAGCTTCCATTCCATCCCACACGCCTGACATTGTACAGAGACCGCAGTGCAAGCTTCCATTCCATCACACACGACTGAAACTGTACTGAGAGCCGCAGTGCAAGCTCCCATTCCATCACACACGACTGGTATTGTACAGAGAGGCACAGTGCAAGCTCCCATTCCATCACACATGACTGGCACTGTACAGAGAGCCGCAGTGTACGCTCCCATTCCATCACACATGACTGGCACTCTACAGAGAGCCGCAGTGCAAGCTCCCATTCCATCACACACAACTGGCACTGTACAGAGAACTGCAGTGCAAGCTTCCATTCCATCACTCACAACTGGCACTGTACAGAGAACCGCAGTGCAAGCTTCCATTCCATCACTCACATCTGGCACTGTACAGAGAACCGCAGTGGAAGTTTCCATTCCATCACACACGACTGGCACTGTACAGACAACCAGAGAACCGCAGTGCAAGCTTCCATTCCATCGCACGCGACTGGCACTGTACAGAGAGCCGCAGTGCAAGCTTCCATTCCATCGCACACGACTGGCAATGTTAGCCGCAGTGCAAGCTTCCATTCAATCGCACACGACTGGCACTGTACAGAGCGCTGCAGTGCAAGCTCCCATTCCCTAACACACGACTGGCACTGTACAGAGCGCCGCAGTGCAAGCTCCCATTCCATCACACACGACAGGCACTGTACAGAGAGCCGCAGTGCAAGCTCCCATTCCATCACACACGACTGGCACTGTACAGAGAGCCGCAGTGTATGCTCCCATTCCATCACACATGACTGGCACTCTACAGAGAGCCTCAGTGCAAGCTCAAATTCCATCACACACGACTGGCACCGTACAGAGAACCGCAGTGCAAGCTTCTATTCCATCGCACACGACTGGCACCGTACAGAGAGCCACAATGCAAGCTTCCATTCCATCGCACATGACTGGCACCGTACAGAGAACCGCAGTGCAAGCTTCAATTCCATCACTCATGACTGGCACTGTACAGACAACCTGAGAACCGTAGTGCAAGCTTCCATTCCATCACTCACAACTGGCACTGTACAGAGAGCCACAGTGCAAGCTTCCATTCCATCGCACGTGACTGACACTGTACAGAGAGCCGCTGTGCAAGCATCCATTCCATCGCACACGACTGGCACTGTTAGCCGCAGTGCAAGCTTCCATTCCATCGCACACGACTGGCACTGTACAGAGCACCGCAGTGCAAGCTTCCATTCCAAGGCACACGACTAGCACTGTACAGAGAACCGCAGTGCAAGCTCCCATTCCATCGCACACGACTGGCACTGTACAGTGCGCCGCAGTGCAAGCTCCCATTCCATCACACACAACAGGCACTGTACAGAGAACCGCAGTGCAAGCTCCCATTCCATCGCCCACGACTGGCACCGTACAGAGAACCGCAGGGCAAGCTCCCATTCCATCGCCCACGACTGGCACCGTACAGAGAACCGCAGTGCAAGCTTCCATTCCATCGCACACGACTCGCACCGTACAGTGAGCCGCAGTGCAAGCTTCTATTCCATCGCACACGACTGGCACAGTACAGAGAGCCACAATGCAAGCTTCCATTCCATCGCACACGACTGGCACCGTACAGAGAGCCGCAGAGCAAGCTTCCATTCCATCGCACATGAATTGCACCTTACAGAGAGCCGCAGTGCAAGCTTCCATTTCATCGCACACGACTGGCACTGTAGAGAGCACCGCAGTGCAAGCTCCCATTCCATCGCACACGATTGGCACCGTACAGAGCGCCGCAGTGCAAGCTCCCATTCCATCGCACACGACAGGCACTGTACAGAGCACCGCAGTGCAAGCTCCCATTCCATCGCCCACGACTGGCACCGTACAGAGAACCGCAGTGCAAGCTTCCATTCCATCGCACACGACTGGCACCGTACAGTGAGCCGCAGTGTAAGCTTCTATTCCATCGCACACGACTGGCACCGTACAGAGAGCCACAATGCAAGCTTCCATTCCATCGCACACGACTGGCACCGTACAGAGAGCCGCAGTGCAAGCTTCCATTCCATCGCACGCGACTGGCAATGTTAGCCGCAGTGCAAGCTTCCATTCAATCGCACACGACTGGCACTGTACAGAGCGCTGCAGTGCAAGCTCCCATTCCCTCGCACACGACTGGCACTGTACAGAGCGCCGCAGTGCAAGCTCCCATTCCATCACACACGACAGGCACTGTACAGAGCGCCGCAGTGCAAGCTCCCATTCCATCACACACGACTGGCACTGTACAGAGCACTGCAGTGTACGCTCCCATTCCATCACACATGACTGGCACTCTACAGAGAGCCTCAGTGCAAGCTCAAATTCCATCACACACGACTGGCACTGTACAGAGAGCCGCAGTGTAAGCTTCAATTCCATCATTTACAACTGGCACTGTACAGAGAACCGCAGTGCAAGCTTCAATTCCATCACTCACATCTGGCACTGTACAGAGAACCGCAGTGCAAGCTTCCATTCCATCACACATGACTGGCACTGTACAGACAACCTGAGAACCGCAGTGCAAGCTTCCATTCCATCACTCACAACTGGAACTGTACAGAGAACCGCATTGCAAGCTTACCTTCCATCACACACGACTGGCACTGTACAGACAACCAGAGAGCCACAGTGCAAGCTTCCATTCCATCGCACGCGACTGACACTGTACAGAGAGCCGCAGTGCAAGCATCCATTCCATCGCACCCGACTGGCACTGTTAGCCGCAGTGCAAGCTTCCATTCCATCGCACACGACTGGCACTGTACAGAGCACCGCAGTGCAAGCTTCCATTCCATCGCACACGACTGGCACTGTACAGAGCACCTCAGTGCAAGCTTCCATTCCAAGGCACACGACTGGCACTGTACAGAGAACCGCAGTGCAAGCTCCCATTCCATCGCACATGACTGGCACTGTACAGTGCGCCGCAGTGCAAGCTCCCATTCCATCACACACAACAGGCACTGTACAGAGAACCGCAGTGCAAGCTCCCATTCCATCGCCCACGACTGGCACCGTACAGAGAACTGCAGTGCAAGCTCCCATTCCATCGCCCACGACTGGCACCGTACAGAGAACTGCAGTGCAAGCTTCCATTCCATCACACACGACTGGCACCGTACAGTGAGCCGCAGTGCAAGCTTCTATTCCATCGCACACGACTGGCACCGTACAGAGAGCCACAATGCAAGCTTCCATTCCATCGCACACGACTGGCACCGTACAGAGAGCCGCAGTGCAAGCTTCCATTCCATCGCACACGAATGGCACCGTACAGAGAGCCGCAGTGCAAGCTTCCATTCCATCGCACACGACTGGCACTGTAGAGAGCACCGCAGTGCAAGCTCCCATTCCATCGCACACGAATGGCACCGTACAGAGCGCCGCAGTGCAAGCTCCCATTCCATCGCACACGACTGGCACTGTACAGAGCGCCGCAGTGCAAGCTCCCATTCCATCACACATGACAGGCACTGTACAGAGCGCCGCAGTGCAAGCTCCCATTCCATTGCCCACGACTGGCACTGTACAGAGAACCGCAATGCAAGCTTCCATTCCATCACTCGCGACTGGCACTGTACAGAGAGCCGCAGTGCAAGCTCCCATTCCATTGCCCACGACTGGCACCGTACAGAGAACCGCAGTGGAAGCTCCCATTCCATCGCCCACGACTGGCACCGTACAGAGAACCGCAGTGCAAGCTTCCATTCCATCGCACACGACTGGCACCGTACAGTGAGCCGCAGTGCAAGCTTCTATTGCCATCGCACAGGACTGGCACCGTACAGAGAGCCACAATGCAAGCTTCCATTCCATCACCCACGACTGGCACCATACAGGGCGCCGCAGTGCAAGTTTCCATTCCATCGCACACGACTGGCACCGTACAGAGAGCCGCAGTGCAAGCTTCCATTCCATCGCACACGAATGGCACCGTACAGAGAACCGCAGTGCAAGCTTCCATTCCATCGCACACGACTGGCACCGTACAGAGAACTGCAGTGCAGGCTTCTATTCCATCGCACACGACTGGCACTGTACAGAGAACTGCAGTGCAAGCTTCCATTCCATCACTCACAACTGGCACTGTACAGAGCACCGCAGTGCAAGCTTCCATTCCATCACACACGACTGGCACCGTACAGAGAACCGAAGTGCAAGCTTCTATTCCATCGCACACGACTGGCACCGTACAGAGAACCGAAGTGCAAGCTTCCATTCCATCACACACGACTGGCACCGTACAGAGAACCGAAGTGCAAGCTTCCATTCCATCACACACGACTGGCACCGTACAGAGAACCGAAGTGCAAGCTTCCATTCCATCACACACGACTGGCACCGTACAGAGAACCGAAGTGCAAGTTTCCATTCCATTGCACACGACTGGCACCGTACAGAGAGCCGCAGTGCAAGCTTCCATTCCATCGCACACGAATGGCACCGTACAGAGAGCCGCAGTGCAAGCTTCCATTCCATCGCACACGACTGGCACTGTAGAGAGCACCGCAGTGCAAGCTTCCATTCCATCGCACACCACTGGCACCGTACAGAGAATCGCAGTGCAAGCTTCCATTCCATCGCACACGACTGGCACCGTACAGAGAACTGCAGTGCAAGCTTCCTTTCCAACACACAAAACTGATACAGCACAAGAAGCTGGAGGGCAAGCTTCCTTCACACTGAGAACACCCAACAGCTGTGCAATAGTCACTGACCCACAACTGGCACTGTACGGAGAACCGTAGTGAAAGCTTCAATTCCATCACAAACAAAACTGGCACAGCAGAGGCAGGGCACGCTTCCTTCACACAGAGAACAAATACAGCAGAGAGCAAGAGTGCCAGCTCTCCCACACACAACAGGTAACAGCACATGGCAGAGTTGCTGTTTTCCCTCACAATCGGAAGAGTTGCCTGAAGTTTTAGCTCGTGCTGAGCCCTGGTGCTGGTGGGTCATGCAAGCCGTGTTCACCCTCCAACACACAACCTTTTCGTTGTTAACACAAACCCAGGCCTATTGGCTTTATCGATGTGTATTTGTGCTGAGACGCATTTCATACGGAAGGCACCGGGGTGGGTAAGAGAGGCCTGGGGTGTCGCAGATCAACCTAAGACAGGAAGCACCCTCGGTAAGCAGCAGCACCCCCCTGCTGAGGTCTGCTGGGGTTCCTGTTCGGCTCCGGATCACGAGGCCCCCTGGGGTGACTCATCATCACGAGCTCCTTAATATCCGGAACGGCAGACAGTCCTACGTGTGATTGGGCCGCGCACAGGAGGGCAGAGGTACCCAGCTGTTGTGAGGAAAAGGGTGTGGTGATTACAGGAAACCGCCAACCTTGTAAAACCCCCCCTCACCTCTCTGCCTTATAAACTGTTTATTTAATTATGTATTAACTGCTCATAAGGGAGCTAGATTCTTTAGTAGGTAGCTTGGCAGGCTGCGGTTTTGAACTGGTGCAACACCCAGAGAAAGATGTCAGGGCACCTGTGTGCACACATCAAAACCTTCCCACGGAGGTGGGCACCTGTGTGCACACATCAAAACCTTCCCACGGAGGTGGGCACCTGTGTGCACACATCAAACCTTCCCAGGAGGTGGGCTGCCTGTGTGCACACATCAAAACCTTCCCACGGAGGTGGGCACCTGTGTGCACACATCAAACCTTCCCAGGAGGTGGGCTGCCTGTGTGCACACATCAAAACCTTCCCAAAGAGGTGGTCACCCGTGTGCACACATCAAAACCTTCCCAAGGAGGTGGTCACCTGTGTGCACACATCAAAACCTTCCCAAGGAGGTGGGCGCCTGTGTGCACACATCAAACCTTCCCAGGAGGTGGGCTGCCTGTGTGCACACATCAAAACCTTCCCAAGGAGGTGGCCACCTGCTTGGTTATCAAGAGCAGATTTACTTAGGGTGCGGCTGTGCGGTTCCCAATATTGACCTACTAGGTAACGGCTCCTTCTCAATATGTGGAAAACCCAAGAGCCAGCTCGAACCCCAGGCCTCCTAAGGACAGGAACAGGACTTCCAGGGTGCGGATGTGGAATATCACCTGAGTGAGATTGGTGTCAGACCTCACATATTTACTCACTCATCCGCCTATGCATTCCTCTCGGTGACAAGAGATGGGTCTGTAACCTACATGTCACTCATGCCTTTATTGTGCATGTTCCGTGAGCGATGAACGCCTCAACTAGTCTGCCGTACTGAGTCTGCTCTGTAAAGAATGGAAGATGGGGCTTGCTGCCTCAGAGAGAGGGAAGCTTGCTTTTGGGAAGAATGGAAGGCCGTACTTTGCTGCCTCAGAGAGAGGGAAGCTTGCTTTTGGGAAGAATGGAAGGCCGTACTTTGCTGCCTTCTATGAGAGAGGGAAGCTTGCTTTTGGGAAGAATGGAAGGCCGTACTTTGCTGCCTCAGAGAGAGGGAAGCTTGCTTTTGGGAAGAATGGAAGGCCGTACTTTGCTGCCTTCTATGAGAGGGAAGCTTGCTTTTGGGAGGAATGGAAGGCCGTACTTTGCTGCCTTCTATGAGAGAGGGAAGCTTGCTTTTGGGAAGAATGGAAGGCCGTACTTTGCTGCCTCAGAGAGAGGGAAGCTTGCTTTTGGGAAGAATGGAAGGCCGTACTTTGCTGCCTTCTATGAGAGAGGGAAGCTTGCTTTTGGGAAGAATGGAAGGCCGTACTTTGCTGCCTTCTATGAGAGGGAAGCTTGCTTTTGGGAGGAATGGAAGGCCGTACTTTGCTGCCTTCTATGAGAGGGGGACGCTTGCTTTAGGGAGGAATGGAAGGCCGTACTTTGCTGCCTTCTATGAGAGAGGGAAGCTTGCTTTTGAGAGGAATGGAAGGCCGTACTTTGCTGCCTTCTATGAGAGGGGGACGCTTGCTTTAGGGAGGAATGGAAGGCCGTACTTTGCTGCCTTCTATGAGAGGGGGAAGCTTGCTTTTGGGAGGAATGGAAGGCTGTACTTTGCTGCCTTCTATGAGAGGGGGACGCTTGCTTTTGGGAGGAATGGAAGGCCGTACTTTGCTGCCTTCTATGAGAGGGGGAAGCTTGCTTTTGGGAGGAATGGAAGGCCGTACTTTGCTGCCTTCTATGAGAGAGGGAAGCTTGCTTTTGAGAGGAATGGAAGGCCGTACTTTGCTGCCTTCTATGAGAGAGGGAAGCTTGCTTTTGAGAGGAATGGAAGGCCGTACTTTGCTGCCTTCTATGAGAGGGGGAAGCTTGCTTTTGGGAGGAATGGAAGGCTGTACTTTGCTGCCTTCTATGAGAGGGGGAAGCTTGCTTTTGGGAGGAATGGAAGGCCGTACTTTGCTGCCTTCTATGAGAGAGGGAAGCTTGCTTTTGAGAGGAATGGAAGGCCGTACTTTGCTGCCTTCTATGAGAGAGGGAAGCTTGCTTTTGGGAGGAATGGAAGGCCGTACTTTGCTGCCTTCTATGAGAGAGGGAAGCTTGCTTTTCGGAAGAATGGAAGGCCGTACTTTGCTGCCTTCTATGAGAGGGGGACGCTTGCTTTAGGGAGGAATGGAAGGCCGTACTTTGCTGCCTTCTATGAGAGGGGGAAGCTTGCTTTTGGGAGGAATGGAAGGCTGTACTTTGCTGCCTTCTATGAGAGGGGGAAGCTTGCTTTTGGGAGGAATGGAAGGCCGTACTTTGCTGCCTTCTATGAGAGAGGGAAGCTTGCTTTTGAGAGGAATGGAAGGCCGTACTTTGCTGCCTTCTATGAGAGAGGGAAGCTTGCTTTTGGGAGGAATGGAAGGCCGTACTTTGCTGCCTTCTATGAGAGAGGGAAGCTTGCTTTTGGGAGGAATGGAAGGCCGTACTTTGCTGCCTTCTATGAGAGGGGGAAGCTTGCTTTTGGGAGGAATGGAAGGCTGTACTTTGCTGCCTTCTATGAGAGGGGGAAGCTTGCTTTTGGGAGGAATGGAAGGCCGTACTTTGCTGCCTTCTATGAGAGAGGGAAGCTTGCTTTTGAGAGGAATGGAAGGCCGTACTTTGCTGCCTTCTATGAGAGAGGGAAGCTTGCTTTTGGGAGGAATGGAAGGCCGTACTTTGCTGCCTTCTATGAGAGAGGGAAGCTTGCTTTTGGGAAGAATGGAAGGCAGTACTTTGCTGCCTTCTATGAGAGAGGGAAGCTTGCTTTTGGGAGGAATGGAAGGCCGTACTTTGCTGCCTTCTATGAGAGAGGGAAGCTTGCTTTTGGGAGGAATGGAAGGCAGTACTTTGCTGCCTTCTATGAGAGGGGGAAGCTTGCTTTTGGGAGGAATGGAAGGCCGTACTTTGCTGCCTTCTATGAGAGAGGGAAGCTTGCTTTTGGGAGGAATGGAAGGCAGTACTTTGCTGCCTTCTATGAGAGGGGGAAGCTTGCTTTTGGGAGGAATGGAAGGCCGTACTTTGCTGCCTTCTATGAGAGAGGGAAGCTTGCTTTTGGGAGGAATGGAAGGCAGTACTTTGCTGCCTCTGAGAGAGAGGGAAGCTTGCTTTGCTGCTACAATACTGCTCCTGTTCTGGGCAGCAACAAAGCTTCCACCACTGAGTTATAGGTATCCTTCCATGGGAAAAGCTTGCACTGTGCTAGCTAAGCTGTCCCCTGAAGGAAGGAAACTTGCACTGTTTATGTCCAAGGCGTACTACCTTAAGGTGTTTCCAGTGCTGTTGCATCACCTTATGAAAAAATACTATATTGAATACACTTGTGTAGGAAATTAGTTTTTTTGGTTGAGGGGGTGAAGACTCTTCTCAAGCAACAATCATAATCCTGGTCAAGGTGAACCACAAAAATGACTACATTAACCTATGCTTTATCTACTGGTTATTTGGCACAAAAGTAGTCAGACTTAACTTCGATTCAATATGTTAAGTATTTGTGCAGCACACAAACAGTAATAAAGTAAAAACACAACACAAGAAAAATCCCACAACAATTTAGAAAAATAGAGTCCATTTTAATAAATAAAATGAAGCGAGAATTTCAAAAATCCAATCAGTAGAAATGGATATATGGAATGTAAAGGTTTTACATAAGTATATAGTATAAAAGCAATAGACCCCACTCACGATCACCTGGTCATGCTCGACTTGGGGAAAGTCACAAGTGGGTGCCGACCGTGATGGAGCGCGGGTCCGGATAGAGGAACCAGGTTAGTCCGGCTGAAAAGGTTACCTTCTCAAAGTGCAGTATGAAGAGTCTAGTTTGGGTGGAGGTGACCACGAGGAACAGGGAGAGCGCCGCAGATGGCCGTTGTTGTAGTACATGTACAGCCGGACATTGTGGCTGGTGATTGTTGTAGCGTGAAGATCTGGTTGGGCATCATGGTCACGCAGGCTGTTCATGCTGCAAAGTTGTGGAAAAGTAAATTTTGCCATGTTCTGTGTCCCTACGCCTCATCCATCATATGTTATGTGTGCATGACCAATATGCATATGTTATTCCCCATGCCTGGTTAATGACGCAATTACAGTTGTGTCCACCTCTGATATGTCAGTTTCCAGTCCTCGTGAATACTACGAATATCAGGCCTATGTAAAGTAATGTTGCCACGTTTCCCAGTGTGCACGTTATTCCATTATAAAGTCCCCGTTTCCAGGCCTCAAAAGGGCCCAGACATCAGATTCAGCTCCTGTCTCCTGAAAGCCTCGCTGAGGAGCGATACAGCCCCCACCTGTCTCCTCGACCCTTCACTTACTTCCTGCCTCGCAGTGCCCGGTGCAGCTTGGCTCTGCCTCTGAGTCTGCCAAAAGTATGTTATAGTTCCAGCTATCAGTTCAGTCCTCCTCCTCTGCATTCCTAAGCTACTGAACTGCATCAATAGTTTCCGTCATTGTCTAGCCTTCTCGTCTCCAGGTTAGAGAAATACTGTATTTAATGGTCATTTAGTATTCTTCATCACGCACTACATGTAGAATAATGCATGATCCAGTCTTAGAGTCAAGTTAGCTTTTCCCCTCATGACTTCTAGTTTATATCAATATGTTCCCTAAACATTAGATACCAGATAGGGTTTAGGTACATGCCGCTCCGACCCTCCAGACTCTAGTCTCTGCTCCTAGCACAGAGTTCATAGCCCCCAGCTTCTCCTAGTAACACGTCATTGCCAGTTTTCGCGCACCATCAGGTCAGAGGTCCCGGCTCCTTAGGTAGCCCCCTCCTATGTTTCCGCCCATTCATGACATATTCTGTTACGTTTGCATCACATGTCTCTGTATACTCCCAGTTACACCTCTTTTTACTGTTATCTTTCGCGACTGCTACGCGTCACGCCTTCTGCTCCACCCACTGCTACGCCTACTGCAATGTAATGCTATGTGTTCGCGCTATGTATATATGCCTGTGTTTTGTTATTGAATGTTAGCGCGCTCATCCCAGACCCAGCCCCAGCAGCTGCTGGGCCTCTTTTCCCCTGCTGGGCCCCAGTTGTCCTGCTGGGCCCTGTTACCTCTGTTCCTATGCAGGTTGTCCTGATCTTGTCCTTATGCTGTAATAAACCTGCAGAAACTCCTACTACCTCGAATCTTGACTCTTATTTATTGAGCTATCTGTTATGCTATAAGTCTAGTCAAAAATAGGGTATTATTTATTTATTTACCACATAATGGCGCCCGAATAGGGACTTGCCCTTTCCCCACGCGTCGGTGAAGCCACGCCGACCCCCTGACCCTCTGCAGTCGTGACGGAACCATACCGTGCACTGGCAGATATTTCTGCTCCAAGTATCCCTCAGGCCCACGGAGGAGACGGAGGAGGCGGTCAAGCATCCAAACGAGACGGTGGAGGAACGCGGCGAGTCCCGACCAGAGCCCAAGCCGAGAGTCCAAGGTCCGAGGTATCCGGAGGCCCACCCGTAACTGAAGTCCGAAGTCCGTCGTCCGTCGTCGTAGCAGTCCAGTCCCGTCCGAGGCCTTCCGTTCCGTGCTGCCCGGTGAGTACCATTGCTGGGGTAGTATCTAGACAGGACCAATCTAAATTGACTCCTGGTCCGTGGGTTGGTGGTGCCCAGACTCACAAACGAAGTGTTCACCTAGGTGGATACGGGTCCTGATGCGTCCCTTTATGGGACCGGTATGTTCGGTACTGTTACAGCAGTGCATCCAGTAACTCTAGTCTGTTCCGTTCTCAAGAAAATCTGTTCTATTTCTGTTTTCAGTATTTTCAGGTAGTATTCTGTTCGAACTGTTATGTTATGATATTGTTTAATGTATTTCCAATGTCGTGGTATGCCTGAATTGTTTTCCCAATTGTTATTGTTTTTCGTGTATTGTATTGTGTTCCGATTCAAGTTTAGAATGCCGCTCTTTTCCAAGTTACGTCAGTTAAAAACTAGAAAGGGTCTGTTAGAGGAAGCAGTTCCTGTCCCGCCTAG
Source organism: Lissotriton helveticus (assembly GCF_964261635.1). Taxonomy (NCBI): domain Eukaryota; kingdom Metazoa; phylum Chordata; class Amphibia; order Caudata; family Salamandridae; genus Lissotriton; species Lissotriton helveticus. The sequence goes on from NC_136060.1 coordinate 485,010,852, forward strand.
GGACAGTCCAGGTCACTTTATGTATCAGAAACATGGCATAAGCGCCATAATGTATCTAGATTTATGGGTAGAGTATACCAAACAGTTAGAAGAAAAGTATAGATGGCCCGTATCGGGTACATGGGATGCCGAATGTATCATGCGAGTAGAAGAAGCATTATGGAAAAAGAAAGCCAGACAGTCACAGAAAGATGCCATCGAGTTATGGCGTAAGGAAGCTCATAAAAGAACGGAAAAGGAAGTCAGAAAGTCAGAGTTAAGTAGAGAATCCCAAGAACGAGCCCAAGAAAGAGAATTAATCGAGATAGGTGAACAAGTCAAAGCCGAACAGTCAGACAGACAGAGGCATGCCCTTATTAGGGGTATGTATCCTCTTCTTGCCGAAGGTGTGCAAAAAGCGACCCCAGAGGCATCCAGTAATTTCCCGCCACCATTAATTCCGACCAAGCTACGTCACAAACCGACCGCAGCTGATATTTTTATTTCGTCCTATTTGGACGACACAGTCCCCGAATATGCAAATCCTGTTCGCGCTCCGCTAGTCCCTGTAAATCAGGCACTTCCCGCTCCTCCAGACACCGGAGTACCTGTTACGGTACCCCCGGTCCAGCCTACAGTTCCATTTCCCACTCTGCCAGGACGTAGAGCCTCAGTAGACGACTCCAGTTTAGGGGCCGCAGGAGGAGCTACTCCTCAAACCCCGCCGCCACACAAGCGTTTATCAGCACTCGAATTACATGCTCAAGCATCACAGCGTACTCCTAAAAGTAATAAGTCTGTTACAGAAATCAGGCAAGCCCTTAACGAATGTGTTTATGATCCAGTTCCAGGCGAATATACTATGGTTTTATATTCCTTACGTGTAAGGAGAGTGACCGAGTATCTAGTCACCTTACCGAATATGAAAGAAGATCTAGACAGAATATATCGTTTCATCCGTACAGGGGATGATCCAGAAAGTATTGGCGAGATTATGTCTCAAAGGAAAGCCGAGATTCAGCTTATGATATTAAAGTTCCTGATCAATTGTCTAATAAGAGAACAAGATTACCCGTCTAAAGATCCCGCCGAAATGAGAATCTTGACAAGGTGGAGTGATAATATAGCCGAGGGTAAGCACAAGACCGTCAGTGCCATGGAGAGTATGTACAAGAAAATTCGTAAAGAAATAATAAGGTTACACGACCAGCGTAAAGCAGCACAAGTAAGCGAGAAAGAAAGTATCTCTGATCCTGAAGAGGAAGAGAACGAGAATCCCGCCAGAATAGCGTATGTAGGAAAATCTAGATTTCCAGATCGCCATTTACGCCTAGAACACAAGTCTATTTTCCATCATCAAGCGCCAGAACAAGGTTCTCTAGAACAAGTATTCCAAGCTACCGATCACATTCTGAAATCACGAGTCGGTTACAGTGAATTAAGTACCATGCATGAACAAGAACTAGTCCGATCAGCAGTCCGATGGATTACTGATTCTACCACTTTTCCAGACGAAATAGTGGCACAAATGTTCCTGAAACTGCCCCCAGCCGAGCAGCGACTGGTGGGTATGTATATGATCCAGCACCTCATTACTCTGTATGAGGGTCAACATTCTGATCCAGGTCCGTTACACGATATCCTGAACGAGTTACTCCAGTATAGATGGAGAGGTCTAGGTACCGATTTAATTAGTGTCATTCTAGAACAGCGCCACAAATATAGAACGTTCCTGAACCCGCATTTTGTTCATGTCTCACCCCCAGAAAGTAAACCATTCTACATAGACAGACAGAATCCGTTACGAGAGGTCCACCCAGTCCAAGGGGCGGGTGGCGTAATGCAACGAGTGTTTGTATACACTCCGATTTCAAAGATGGAACTTCTTGAAATGAAGAAATTAATTCCCTGTCATGACAAAGATCCAGCAGGGTTCCATAGAGAATTAAAAGACATGCTCCGTATGGGAGAATACACTTACCCAGATATCATTAAAATGTTAAAGGTCCTGTTACCCGCAGGGGTGTATGAAAAGTTAAAGGAAAAAGAATGGGAGGTGGGAGAGAAAAAGATCGATTGGACAGCTCTAGAAGCTGAAGACAAGGCACGAGTACCAGGTACCGGTCTTGGAGATAAATGTAAAGAATTACCAGAATTATTGATTCAAGTTTTACCCAGATTATTGACAACGAGAAAAGAAGACTGGGATGCAATCTCAGCCTGTAAACAGAAACAAGATGAAGACATTAGTGATTTTTATTCTAGATTTGAAAAATGTTTCAGTATTAATAGTGGTCTCAAGACAAGTAGTGAGTCATACCCTCATCTTTTCGTTACTAAATTAGTCGAGAATTCAAGTCCACAAATTAAAAATCGAGTTTTAAAAGTCGAAAGCACCTGGCAAGCTAATACTCCGTCCCAGATGCTCCAGATGCTCCAGTACCACCAGAATAGAATTAGAGAAGAGCAAGAACATGAAAGAAAACGTATGAAAGACACGAAAATGAAAGTGCTAGTTGCACAATCTGTTCCTCAAGACAGTCAGAAGAGGGGTCCGAATCAAGCCAGTCATCCTGCAGCTCCCGTTAAAGGGAACTGCAATTATTGTAAACAGCCAGGTCATTTTATAAACGAGTGTGCAGTTCTGAAACACAACATAGCTACCGGTAAGACTAAAGAAAGACCACGTCCGCCTAGACAAGAACAAGTTTCACAGATTCCTCAGCCACAGAATGCACAACAGACAGTTACAGTACCGCAGCCCATTGCTGCAACACAGCATGTCACATCACAGATGTACCAGTATGCACAGTCTGAGTATCCAGAGTACCAGTCATATTCATGAAACAGCCTAGAGAGGGAGGTAGGCTTGCCTCTCATCGAGATACCTGTAGATCAAGAAGGTCCTTATGTTCACAGTCAAGTATTAGGGAAAGACAGAAAATTTTTGATCGATACAGGGGCAAGTAGGACCACAATTAGTCATGCCGAAGTTCCAGGGGCTCCGCTCTCAGGCTCAAGAAATGTTTCCCTTGGATTTTCAGGAAAACCAATAGTTAATGAGATATCTAAGCCAGTCACTCTAGAAGTAGGTCCATTGTCCCGTACTACTGATCTGTTACTTACTAAGTCATGTCCAGAAAATCTATTAGGTATTAAGACACTGAAAGAGTTAGGTGCAGTTATTTGCTGTTCCCCAGAGGGAATACGTCTGTTCCTACGTGACTTTAAGGGTCACTATGTATTACGAGATTTTGATTCAAGATTGTCTAATGTTCCGCAGCATTTATGGGCGCAAGGTCCAACTGATGTAGGTTACATGCAAATCACACCCCATCGTGTGACTCTCAAACCAGGTGTAGTGTTACCCCGAATCAGACAGTACAGATTGCCACCTGAGGCTGTAGCAGCCTTATCCAAAATTATTGACGAGCTCATGGCTCAAGGAGTAGTTGTAGAAACTGACTCCAATGTATGCAATTCTCCGATCATTCCAGTCATGAAACGTACTGATCCGAATGCACCCCCAGTATATCGATTAGTGATTGATTTACGAGAGCTTAATAAATGTATTATTCCTCAGTACCCAGTTGTCCCAGACATCTCTTCCCTGTTAACAGCCATTGATTCCGAAGCCATGTTTTTCACTGTCATAGACCTCAAGAATGCATTTTTTAGTGTTCCGATTCATCCAGACAGCCAGTTTCTTTTCGGATTCTGTTTAAATGGAAGGAGCTATATGTTTACACGCGCTCCTCAAGGTTTCACAGAAAGTCCTAGTATTTATAGTCAAGCACTCAAGAGACAACTAGACAATATTCACATGCCAACTGACACTGCCCTGCTCCAGTATGTCGATGATCTACTGATCACAGCCCGTTCTGAACGTGACTGCGAGCGAGCATCACTTACAGTTCTGTATTTTCTAGCCGAGATGGGGCACAAGGTGTCACCTTCGAAGCTTCAATTCTGTGTCCAGCAAGTGGTATACTTAGGACACTTGCTGTCCAAGAGGGGTAGGCAGTTGACACCAGACCGTATCCAGTTAATAGCGAGTCTTCCCCAGCCCAGAACCCAGAAGGAGGTACGTGCCTTTATCGGCCTTACTTCTTATTGTAGACAATGGATTCCCCAGTATGCATTTCTAGCCAAGCCACTGATACAGTTAACGACACAGGAGGCAGCCGTATCGACTGTCCTCCATTGGACATCTGAACATACATTTAGTTTCAACGAGTTAAAGAAAGCCCTATGTCAAGCTCCAGTTCTAGCTACACCGAACTACAGTAAGCCTTTTACACTTTTCGTTACTGAACGGGAAGGTACAGCATTATCTGTTCTCACACAAGATCAAGCAGGTCAATACAAGCCCTGTGCTTATTTTTCGAGCACATTAGATCCAGTCGCCCAGGCATTGCCTGCGTGCCTCAAGTCAGTTGCAGCCACAGCACTAGCTATCAGACAAAGTGATTCCATAGTTTTAGGACATTCTCTGACAGTACAAGTCCCACATTCAGTAGAAGTTCTTTTAAACCGAACACAAACTCAGCACTTGACAATTGCACGTTTAACGGGTTATGAATTAACACTGTTCCAGCCACACATAGACATTAGACGCTGCAACGTTCTGAATCCTGCTACACTGTTACCATCAGTTAATTCAAATTCTGACCCACATGATTGTGTGGAAGTAGTTAACATTACGACTAAGCCAAGACAAGACCTGACAGATATTCCGTTATCAGATCCTGACCTGACACTTTATGTGGATGGTTCATGTATGAGAACTAGTACAGGAGAACTAGTAGCCGCGTATGCAGTGACTACTGACACTGAAGTTATTGAAACACACCGTATTGACACCCTGTCCGCTCAAGCAGCAGAGCTAGTCGCTCTGACACAAGCCTGTATACATGCCAAGAACCTGAAAGTTAATGTTTACACAGATTCACGTTACGCATTCGGAGTTGTACACGACTTCGGAGTGCTCTGGCAGGAGAGAGGTTTCATGACTTCTCATGGAACCAAGATTCAGCATGGTCTCCTTATTCAAGCCCTGTAAGATGCCATACATTTACCGACATCCATTGCTATCATGAAATGCAAAGCACATACGAAAGTCACCGACATTATTTCCCAAGGTAACGATCTAGCAGATCGCACAGCCAAGCTTACAGCACAGACTCCAGACATTCCAGTTAATCAGACACATACTCCAGATCCGATTACATGCATGACAGTTAAGGACCCTACACAAGATGTCATAGATATCCAGTTACATGCTACTCCCGATGAAATCAAGAAATGGTCTGAACAAGGAGGGGTCCAGACAGATCAAGGATGGTTAACGAAGGGTAGAGCCACATGGTTTCTCCCCGACTCTATGGTTCAAGTCATTATCAATACCGCACATAGTCCAGCACATTTAGGAGAAAAAGCTATGTTAGACAGTATCCAGAACATTTGGTTCAACAAGCATTTACGAGCTGCAGCCAAGCAGAAAGTCCGCACCTGTATGATATGTTGTCAGTTTAATCCAGGTAAAAGTGTCCCGGTGGAACAAGGTGGTTTCCAGCCTCCTGACCACCCTTTTGAAGTCCTCCAGATGGATTATATTCAAATGGAGCGATGTCGAGGTTTCAAGTATGTCCTTGTAGTAGTATGCGCTTTGTCCAGGTGGACAGAAGCATATCCAGTCCCAGATTACACAGCCGCGACCACTGCCAAGCAGTTGGTTCGTGAATTCTTCCCTAGATACGGACTCCCTAGAGTCGTATATTCTGATAACGGCCAGCCATTCTCATCTGAACTCATGAAACACGTTTCCCTGTTGTTAGGGTACCAGTGGAAGTTCCATTGTGTACGCCATCCTGAAGCAGCCGGTCTAGTCGAAAGACATAATCAGACCCTGAAAATCCGTATTGCTAAAGTCTGTAAAGAAAAAGGTGTGGACTGGCTAGTAGCTCTGCCAGTCGCTTTGTTTTATATGCGCATGGTCGCACATTCCAGATCAGGTCTGTCCCCGTATGAGGTCGTATTCGGCCGCCCCCCTAACATGTGGGGTACTCCTAGACCCCGAAGTATTACCGATGTTTCATGTAATATGCTGACAGATTACCTAGCTTCCTTGATGTCTGCCCTCAACTCATGTCGTTCACAGGTTGCCGCCGCATTTCCAGACAATACCGAGGTGGCACCGCACGAGATCGTTCCAGGCTCCCTTGTGATGATCAGAAATTTTGACAGATCAAGTCCGCTGGAACCACGTTGGAAGGAGCCACGTCAGGTCCTCTTGACCACCCGTACTGCCGTCAAGTTGGAAGGCAGGAAGGGGTGGGTCCACCTTTCTCATGTAAAACTTTTCAATGGATTGAAATCAGTCTCCAAGAACATTTCCAAGGATGTCCAGGATTCGAAAGATTGCCAGAACATTGTTTTAAAGGACTGTCCCGCACAAGACATTATTACAACCCCTCCCTTGTTAGAGAAAACTCCGCAGCAGGAGTATAAGCTCAAATTAAGGTCTAGTAAAATAAGTCAGTCAGTTTGATTGTATAAGTCCTCCCCTAGGTGAAACGGTTAAATTGTTTCTGACATGTATAAAATAGACCCCCATAGTGAGAGAGTCAGTCGAAGTTCACTTCAATGTATCGTTTTTCTGAGTTTCGTATTATTCATCAGCATCATGATTTCCTGCACCAGCTATGCGTTCTATCTGTATTGTCCAGTTCCTCATGTAAATATGTCTGCTAATGCTACAGTAGAGCACACGTTTAGTGATCTGCCTCCTCACGAATATTCTTACCGCCTTGCTATGCGCAACAACACATTCATCCGTATGTTACATTATTCACACCAGACCAGCAATGCCACTAATTGTTGGGTGTGTGGTCGACTCCCCCCTTTCCAGACACCGAAGGGAGTTCTGCCACTGTTTCCTTATCCATTCTCACATAATGGTTCGTGTGGAGCATGGTCCACGTTAACGTCATCCTCAACAGATATGTCTTTTCTTAACAGTACATGTTTTCCAGACAAGCAAGGTTTTCCCCACAGAACAGGTTTAGATCTAGAAAATGAAGTTTATAATTTAGGTAATTATTCGTCGAATTTCATGGTCCTGAATGTTCAGTCTGATACTACTCCAGACTTACCTGCTATTTCAGTACTACCTGTCAAAGGCGAATTATGTGTCCGTAGTTATGGTTCTGTACATATAGGTCATAGTGAATGTACTACTATTATCAAGTATAGTGACAGTGGGAAATCTATTTTCAAAGCTTCACGTCATTCTTATTTTATTTGTGGTCAAACTGCATATGTCCGTCTGCCCCTCGATTGGGAGGGAACTTGTTACATTGCTTTCCTACTGCCACCTGTTTTTCTAGCCCCATCTGATTATCACAGAAACACACATCTAGTACACATTAGACATAGAAGGGAGTCCCCAATTGTCGATTATACTGAAACTACTCTAGAACAGTATACAGATTTCAATAAAGGTTTCTTCTTCTTTGTAGGACCTGTCCAGAATAGTAAACTGATCCGTAGGTTAACAAGAACCCTTGAAGCTGTAGTTAATGAGACTGCCTCTGCTCTAGGTAACCTAACCGAAGAACAATCTGCTATGAGATTTGTCGTTTTGCAAAATCGTCTCGTCCTTGACGTCATACTGGCCGATAGGGGCGGGGCCTGTAGAGTCATCGGATCTAGTTGCTGCATTTTCATTCCAAATAACGCGCCGTCTGTTTATTCAGCTATAACCAGACTCCATAAAATTGCCCATCTGTTACATCAAGATCCAGGCACCTGGACATGGTCCGGTTGGTTCTGGAATATAATTTCCGCATGGGGATGGAAAGTCCTGTCCTTTCTAGGTATTGCAGTAGCGATCATATTTAGCTGCTGCCTCTGTATACAATGTGGCCCTGCGATTTGCAGCATGTGTGCTACCTCTTGTATTCCTAGTCCCGAGCCCCGTTCTAAATCCCGTTCCAAGATAATTCGAGACGAGCAAATGGTACTGTATGAAATGATAGATGGTATCATGAAAATTGATGTCTCCTGATGGAAACGTAGTGACAAGGAGGGAATGTGGAAAAGTAAATTTTGCCATGTTCTGTGTCCCTACGCCTCATCCATCATATGTTATGTGTGCATGACCAATATGCATATGTTATTCCCCATGCCTGGTTAATGACGCAATTACAGTTGTGTCCACCTCTGATATGTCAGTTTCCAGTCCTCGTGAATACTACGAATATCAGGCCTATGTAAAGTAATGTTGCCACGTTTCCCAGTGTGCACGTTATTCCATTATAAAGTCCCCGTTTCCAGGCCTCAAAAGGGCCCAGACATCAGATTCAGCTCCTGTCTCCTGAAAGCCTCGCTGAGGAGCGATACAGCCCCCACCTGTCTCCTCGACCCTTCACTTACTTCCTGCCTCGCAGTGCCCGGTGCAGCTTGGCTCTGCCTCTGAGTCTGCCAAAAGTATGTTATAGTTCCAGCTATCAGTTCAGTCCTCCTCCTCTGCATTCCTAAGCTACTGAACTGCATCAATAGTTTCCGTCATTGTCTAGCCTTCTCGTCTCCAGGTTAGAGAAATACTGTATTTAATGGTCATTTAGTATTCTTCATCACGCACTACATGTAGAATAATGCATGATCCAGTCTTAGAGTCAAGTTAGCTTTTCCCCTCATGACTTCTAGTTTATATCAATATGTTCCCTAAACATTAGATACCAGATAGGGTTTAGGTACATGCCGCTCCGACCCTCCAGACTCTAGTCTCTGCTCCTAGCACAGAGTTCATAGCCCCCAGCTTCTCCTAGTAACACGTCATTGCCAGTTTTCGCGCACCATCAGGTCAGAGGTCCCGGCTCCTTAGGTAGCCCCCTCCTATGTTTCCGCCCATTCATGACATATTCTGTTACGTTTGCATCACATGTCTCTGTATACTCCCAGTTACACCTCTTTTTACTGTTATCTTTCGCGACTGCTACGCGTCACGCCTTCTGCTCCACCCACTGCTACGCCTACTGCAATGTAATGCTATGTGTTCGCGCTATGTATATATGCCTGTGTTTTGTTATTGAATGTTAGCGCGCTCATCCCAGACCCAGCCCCAGCAGCTGCTGGGCCTCTTTTCCCCTGCTGGGCCCCAGTTGTCCTGCTGGGCCCTGTTACCTCTGTTCCTATGCAGGTTGTCCTGATCTTGTCCTTATGCTGTAATAAACCTGCAGAAACTCCTACTACCTCGAATCTTGACTCTTATTTATTGAGCTATCTGTTATGCTATAAGTCTAGTCAAAAATAGGGTATTATTTATTTATTTACCACGTCTCTGGTCTTTGATGGTAGTCACTGTAGCGCGCAGAGTAGGGTTCACCGGAGCTTCGAGGTGGCAGTCGTATTGGGTGGCAGAGTTTTGGCACAAACTAGTCTGTTCTCAGTTGCAAAGAGCAAAAAACGTCAGGATATCTCCCTTTCTTGTCAGAGGAGTGTACTCTGATGCCCGCCAAGAGTCTAGGAACTGAGGAGGTACCATTTGGGGATCAGGGACTCACTCTACGAGAGGCCAGCAGGTCTCAGGTAGCTGGTCAGCCGAGCAGTTGCAGGGGGGCCTCTGGATTTTTGTTATGTCCCTGCAGCTCAGAACAGGAGGCCAGTTAGCTAGCTCTTAGAGTCACTCTGGTGGCCCAGGGTCCAGGCTTCCTTCCTGAGGCCATTACAAAATAATGGGGTAACCCAATAATGGCCAATGGACCTGGGTGCAATGCGGTAATGAAATAGGTGGTCCGTGACTGCTTTAGAGCAGAAATGAATTACAATTTATCATACGTGTGTAGCTTAACAAGTCAAACACTGGTAATAATTACCGAAATAAACACAACATACCTTGCTAACCAAGATAGCATAGTACAAAAACATACAGTCAGTGTCAGCCAAAAGAACGCCAGATATTGTTCAGGTCCAGTATATTTAATATCATATACTTGAAACATACAGACCCCACCCACATAGGGCCTGTACCTCATCCCATTACCTTCACTTAATGTTGCATGTTTGCATTTTTTTTTAAATATATTAAAAAAATACTATAAATAAATTGTTTAAGACAGGCCTGCTGTACTGGTCTCCTTACCAGTCCATTGCCAAAGTATAAAAAATATACAATCTCTAAATATCTGTGACTACTCAACCTTTCTACCCTTTCACTAGCACATCCAAATGTCCCCCCTTTTTCCTTGAGCAACCTTTGCATCTAATTCATTTTGATATGTTTCAAGTATCTGGTGTTCTTTTGGCTGACACGGACTGTATGTTTTTTAACTATGCTACCTTGGTTAGCAAGGTATGTTGTTGCACTTATTTTGGTATTCATTACCAGTGTTTGACTTGCTAAGCTACACACGTGTGATAAATTATAATTCATTTCTGCTCTAAAGCAGTCACGGCCAGTGGCGTCACTGGGGTTGGTGTCACCCGGTGCGGGTAACTCATGGTGTCACCCCCTCACGACTTACCGCATGGACCCCCTCTGTCGGAAATGTACGGTGCTAGGTACTGTCTTACTCCCTCTAGCTCCCTCTCTCTGTCTAGCTCCCTCTCTCTGTCTAGCTCCCTCTCTCTGTCTTTCTCCCACTAGCTCCCTCTGTCTCCCTCTCTCTCTCTCTGTCTTACTCCCTCTAGCTCCCTCTCTCTCTGCCTTACTCCTTCTAGTTCCCTCTCTCTCTGTCTTACTCCCTTAGCTCCTTCTCTCTGTCTTGCTCCCTCTAGCTCCCTCTCTCCCTCTCTTACTCCTTCTAGCTCCCTCTCTCTCTGTCTTACTCCCTCTTGCTCCCTCTCTCTCTGTCTTACTCTCTCTAGCTCCCACTCTCTCTTTTACTCCCTCTAGCTCCCGCTCTCTCTCTTAATCCCTCCAGCTCCCTCTGTCTCCCTCTCTCTCTGTCTTGCTCCCTCTAGCTCCCTCTCTCTGTCTTACTCCCTCTAGCTTCCTCTCTCTCTGCCTTACTCCCTCTAGCCCCCTCTCTCTTACTCCCTCTAGCTCCCTCTCTCTCTCTTACTCCCTCTAGCCCTCTCTCTCTTTGTCTTGCTCCCTCTAGCTCTCTCTCTCTCTGTCTTACACCCTCTAGCTCCCTCTCTCTCTTACTCCCTCTAGCTCCCTCTCTCTGTCAAGAGCCCTCTAGCTCACTCTCTCTCTGTCTTACTCCCTCTCTCTGTCTAGCTCCCTCTCTCTCTGTCTTACTCCCTCTAGCTCCATCTCTCTGTCTAGCTCCCTCTAGCCCCCTCTCTCTCTCTTACTCCCTCTAGCTCCCTCTCCCTCTGTCTTGCTCCCTCTCTCTCTATCTTAATCCCTCTAGCTCCCATTATCTGTCTAGCTCCCTCAATCCCTGTCTTACTCCCTCTGTCTCCCTCTCTGTCTTACTCCCTCTAGCTCCCTCTCTCTCTGTCTTACTCCCTATAGCTCCCTCTCTCTCTGTCTTACTCCCTCTAGCTCCCTCTTTCTTACTCCCTCCAGCTCCCTCTCTGTCTTGCTCACTCTAGCTCCATCTCTATCTGTCTTGCTCCGCCTAGCTCCCTCTCTCTCTGTCTTACTCCATCTAGCTCCCTCTCTCTCCGGCTTGGTCCCTCTAGCTCCCTCTCTCTGTCTTGCTCCCTCTAGCTCCCTCTCTCTCTCTCTTACTCCCTCTAGCTCCCTCTCTCTCTGTCTTGCTCGCTCTAGCTCCCTGTAGCTCCCTCTCTCTATATCTTACTCCCTCTAGCTCCCTCTCCCGCTGTCTTACTCTCTCTAGCTCCCTCTCTCTCTGTCTTACTCCCTCTAGCTCCCTCTCTCTGTCTATCTCCCTCTAGCTCCCTCTCTATTGCTCCCTCTAGCTCCCTCTGTCTCCCTCTCTCTCGGTCTTACTCCCTCTAGCTCCCTCTCTCCCTGTCTTACTCCCTCTAGCTCCCTCTCTCTGTCGTACTCCCTCTAGCTCCTATCTCTGTCTTCCTCCCTTTAGCTCCCTCTCTCTCTTACTCCCTCTAGCTCCCTCTCTCTCTGTCTTACTCCCTTTAGCTCCCTCTCTCTCTATCTTACTCCCTCTAGCTCGCTCTCTCTGTCTAGCTCCCTCTCTCTCTGTCTTGCTCCCTCTAGCTCCCTCTGACTCCCTCTCTCTCTGTCTTACTCCCTCTAGCTCCCTCTCTCTGTCTAGCTCCCTCTAGCTACCTCTCTCTCTGTCTTACTCCCTCTAGCTCCCTCTCTCTGTCGAGCTCCCTCTCTCTCTGTCTTACTCCCTCTAGCTCCCTCTGTCTCTGTCTAGCTCCCTCTCTCTCTGTCTTACTCCCTCTATCTCCCTCTGTCTCCCTCTCTCTCTGTCTTACTCCCTCTAGCTCCCTCTCTCTCTGTCTTACTCCCTCTAGCGCCCTCTCTCTCTGTCTTGCTCCCTCTAGCTCCCTCTCTTATTCCCTCTAGCTCCCTCTCTGTCTTGCTCCCTCTCTCCCTGTCTTGCTCCCTCTAGCTTCCTCTCTCTCTATCGTACTCCCTCTAGCTCTGTCTCTGTCTAGCTCCCTCTCTCTCTGTCTTACTCCCTCTAGCTCCCTCTGTCTCCCTCTCTCTCTTACTCCCTCTAGCTCCCTCTCTCTCTGTCTTACTCCCTCTAGCTCCCTCTCTCTCTGTCTTACTCCCTCTAGCTCCCTCTGTCTCCCTCTCTCTCTTACTCCCTCTAGCTCCCTCTCTCTCTGTCTTACTCCCTCTAGCGCCCTCTCTCTCTGTCTTGCTCCCTCTAGCTCCCTCTCTTATTCCCTCTAGCTCCCTCTCTGTCTTGCTCCCTCTCTCTCTGTCTTGCTCCCTCTAGCTTCCTCTCTCTCTATCGTACTCCCTCTAGCTCCCTCTCTGTCTAGCTCCCTCTCTCTCTCTCTGTCTTACTTCCTCTAGCTACCTCTGTCTCCCTCTCTCTGTCTTTCTCACTCTAGCTCCCTCTCTCTCTGTCTTTCTCACTCTCTCTCTCTCTCTCTGTCTTCTTACTCCCTCTAGCTCCCTCTCTCTTGCACATTAAACCCCGGGGGGGGGGGGGGCAGGACCCCCTACCTTTTACACTCTCTGCCGCTTTCATGTGGTTTCTCTTTTAAAGCTTTTCAAGATGCAAAAAGAAATCTGTGTACAAGGCACCAGCGAGTTTGTAGACGTGAGAATTTTACGATATGAAACAGCTAAAGTAAAAGCTAATTTCCAAGCGGTTAATACCCCCCCTCCCCGGCCCCCCCTCTTTAGCACCGTGTAAATGGCGGGGGCCCCTCATTACTACACTTTTCAAACTTTAACTAATGAGAACATTTTAATTCGAATAGGTGAGAAAATATCTCTGTTCGCTGTTGTTTTTAAAGCGGATCGAGTCTCTCCGAGGCCTTCGGGTGCGGTGCAGGGGGTGCCATGTACAGAGGCCTGCTGGGGGGGGGGGGCGCAACCAGATGGTGTCACCCCCATGTGAGGGTGTCACCCGGTGCGGTCCGCACCCCCCGCACCCCCCTAGTGACGCCACTGGTCACGGCCCACCTTCCTTCCTCAGGCAGCAGGCAGTCCTTCTTGTGACTCTCCCACAGGTCCAGCAGGGATCCAATGAGTGGGTCAAGAGGTTCAGTATTTATATCTGGTGCCAGCCTTTGAAGTGGGAAAAACCTTAGGCTACCCCCACATCTGGTTCTGGAAAGTTCCTCCTGCACAGGTTCCTAGGTTCAGTACACAGAGTACCATCTACTAGGGACTTACAAATAAATGTGTCAATTAGGTGTAGGCAATGGTACCATGTTTTAGGAAGAGAGTACAAGCACTTTAGTACTGGTTAGCAGTGGTAACATGCAGAGCCCTAAAGCCAACAGAAACAAATTCAGCAAAACAGGCAGGGTGAAGGCAAAAAGATTGGGGTAAACCACGCCAAGGATGTCAGGTCTAACAACTTGCAAAACCTATGAACCAGTGACAACCAGTCTCCTGGAGGTGATTGGACAACATCTGAAGATAGAGCCGGGGGTCTGTCTCGAGCCTCAAAGCCGGCCTGCTCAGAAGAAAGGAGGTTCCTTGCTGTGTAGGAGTAAAGACTCTCCCGAAAGAGAAGCCTAGCCTGTTCACGGGATGAGGAACACCCAGAGGAGGCAGACGGAGAGGGAGCGAAGCCAGTAGCGACTCATGGCTTGAGGTGTCCCCCTGTCTTGTAAATTACCCTAAGAGTTTCAAGGGTCCTCCAGCATCCTACTGTGGGATGGAGAAACTAGTGCTGCCTCTGCCCAACGTCAAAGATGAAGACCCCTCATCCCTGCTGAAGTGGAAGCTCTGATCATCCTGGAGGTGGCAACCGTCTCCTGAGAACCAGACCTACAAATAACATATGCCTGCCATGCAGACCTCCCATGCGTATCCCGCTAGCAGGTCATGGTTGGAGATGGACAGCTGCCATGGCCACTGGTCAACAAAGCCATAGCCGCAGAAGAGGGCCCGCAGAATGCTCCCACCGGTGACCCCCAGAGCTGCATCTTCACAGACCAGGTAAAAGCAGGGCCTAGATCTGAGGAGCACAAACGGGTGAGTGCGCGAGCAATAATATCCCACATGAGCCAAAGACTTTGGTCCAGGTGAACCCAAGATGGTGTAAACCACTGAACTTTATTCATGCATCTAGTCTGTGGGGTAATGAAGAGTGAACTGCACTGGTGACCAACTACTGCCAAGAACCACTCCAGACCAGGGACTAGAGACATTAGCCAACCTCTTAGAGGGCCCTGGAGGGTTGTGGTGCCTCACTGACTAGTGTAGATTACCCTGCAACTGACACCTACACTGAATTGTTTAATATTTGGTTTTGCTGTGATATTAAAGTGACTTCTTTTATCTAATAAAACCCTTTGTTGGAGTGGACATTATTGTGTCTAAAGGATGGTTCTCGAGTTCTGAGCTTTTGCCCCCTCATACTGCCCCAGAAGTGGAAAGATTTCTTTAATCTTACTATACATGATAGATATAAAATCATGCATACAGCAGAAAAGCTACATTTCTCTAGACTTTGCCTCATACATAACTAACTTATTCGGTCAAAAGGTTTTTGATCTTCAAGACAAACTGATGCAAAAATGAATTCCACTTAATGTACGATTTTTTTGATCTAAAGGAATTCCAATATTAAACTACTTAATCCCACCTTAAAAGAATAAATCAAGTAGATAAATGCTTTCAGTATCACTGTAAACGTTCTTGCAAAGCTTCCAATTTCAATATCTACAATATAAATTGTTCTATCATTCAACCAACTACAAGACCTTTGCGCCCAGAAAATCTAGCCCAATTGGACCCGAAAATAGAATAAAACTCTGTTGTAAAATCATCCGTGACCAGACTTTAAAGAGGTTATTATTCGCATGCTTTTTTTCTACTGAAATGAGACCACAGTCTCTTTAGATTCAACACAGAGACACTATAAGTGGGCTCCCTAATCAAGATTATCCTCGGTTATGAAAAAGAGGTCTTTAGAAACAGCTGTCTTTTAAATATCTACATCAAAATGTCCATGCATTTTTCCTATTAGGCCAACATTTCTGCAGGAACCCAAATAACCCATAAGTAACCCTAGTAAGTTTTCCATTTGCTCACCTCACTAACTTGTTGCAAGTCTTATCCCACCCACTTCAAGGAGCCCCTTAACATGGCATATTTCATCCTACATAGATTTTTCTTTTCTTTGTGAACCAAGCCTCATGGGTTTCCCTCTTACATAAAACAACCTTTTAAAAATTCAATAAGCCCTCTGATTTTCAGAAAAGTCCCCTTCTCTGCGTGTATAGAGTCACCTACATCATGAGAGTGAAGTAATGAAGTGTCTACCCTCCAGAGTCCAGCATTACAAGTCCCACTGCCTCAAGCTTTATACTTAAGACAACTGGTCAATTACTACAACATTAAACTGTCTACCAGCCACTTGTTAAACAGCAGACAGATGCACAATTTGACCAATGGCCATGCAAATAGCAAGAAACGTTACTACTCGTCTGACAGCTGGTTAAATAGCGGAGAGCATGTGAGATTTGGCCGGCGGCTGGAAATTAGCAAAGGAACGTCAATATTTACACAACTAAATAACTAAATACCAGAACGTGGGTACTATTTACCAGTCAACTGTACAAAGTACAACAAAACATAATCATTTACATGGGCGCTCGATAACGGATGTATGATGTTACAACGCGATCAAAATGATCGCGGTACATCACAACGCATCTTTTACAACGCAAGTCATTACCACGACTTGCGCTGTAGGGCGCTGGACTTAGGAATAGTATGATTTACTATTCCAACTCCAGCCTACGTACAGTAGGGAAGGTGTTGGAATAGTAAATCTACTATTCCTTAGTCTAGAGTACCCTCCTGCGCAAGTCGTGGTAACGACTTGCGTTGTAAAAGACGCGTCGTAATGGCACCACAGTGTTTTGACCGCATTGTGAAGGATGTTTACCCTCGATAACCAACCAAAAGTATGGTTTTGTTATACTGGGCCCAGATGTCAACAGGAATGTGCCAGCAGGCAGATATGCAAACAAAGGGTGAACACAATTGGCCACTATCTCCTTATGTAAGTCAGTGCTGACGCTGCCTTAAAATAATTTTCAACTGAACATCAGGTCTAAAAGGTTCTAATAGTCATCGTAGTGGATAACTTATTTTGACAGACATGGTAACAAATGCCAATCCTTTACACCAAAGGCCAAGATCCAGAGACCTTTGAAGCTATATTTGAAGTGTTATCTAACTCCTCAAACTCTCATCCTGATTTAAACTTATCTAAAGAGGCGGCTAATGATACAGACGATCAGATCTTTTGCAAGTGAGAGTGAGTGTAGGGGGTAGACGTTGGGGGAAATGCTGATTCAGAGAATTCTGGATGGACAAGGAGACCACGGTTAAAGATCGAGCCTTCATGTTCACACGGTAGATCCAGTCTAGTCTATGCTTAGCTGCATAGATGTTTGTTTGAATCCAACACAGCACATAGTGTTTTTGTGTAATAGTAGATTATTAAGATTTGTGGCATGGGGTAGAACCCAACAAACCCAAGAACCTCCTTTGCACTGTCCCGGACTAGTTCCCTTCATTAAAAAAAAGAAATTCAGTGTCTCTACAAAGTCCAGCTCAGACCCTCTGCACCCATCCTATAAATCTTCTCCCACACCCACCCCTTTTCACACATTCATCAAGTCATCTTGAATACCTTCTAGATCACCCCACCCAAACCCCTTATTTTTTTCTGGCCATCTCAGTCTCTCTTCCAAGCCTTCCAACCCCTGTAAGGTTGTGGTGGCCGGAAATACTGTGGCTTAGTGTAAAAAAGGTCACGGAACAACCAATAAACAAAGATCCTTAAGCATTGCCCGGCGGTATCGCCTCTTGAACCCACAAAATATTAATCAATGAAGAGGCAGGCGCTGGAGACTGGAAGGCAGGAAACAAGAGTTTTATTCTCTCCGGAGGAGAACACTTCAGTTCGGACAGCAAGTATCGTCACGAGGTGCTCTAACCGCATCTCTGAGGCCTGGCCTCTTATACACAGGTTTATGATCTTTATTGCAGGTAACACATTCTTGCAATACTTTGAAGTATGAAAGGACATCCTCGGAATCTCCCCTTCAGGCCCGTTCCCACACACATTTACAGTTGAAGTCCCCACCCCGGTCACAACAGGTGATGATTATCGCGCAGCTGGACATTCCGCCGATTCACGGGATGTGTGGGGTTGATCGGATCTCATAGGGTGGGGGCTTTGATCAATTTGAGGGTCCTTTAATGGGGGAGGCTTCCTACTGTACGGGGGGGGGCAATAAACAGTATCCGCAGGGCCAGGTGGCGGCCTGGGAACGAGGAAGACAAACGGGCACACAGGAAAAGGGGGTTTGCATCGAAGGGCCTGGGGCCATGAAAGGAATGAAGGGAGGTGTCGCGCTGGGATCAGGATGGGATTCCGAGGCAGAGCTGCGCTGAAGAGGGGTTTATGACCCAGGGCATGTGAGAGCGGGGGTGGCCAGTGCGTGGGGGGGGGCTTGTGAGGGCGAAGAGCTGTGCTGGGGGTCAGTGGCGTGCAGAGGGTGGTTCTGATCGAGGCACCTAAAATGGCGGGTGCGCACGACAAAAAGTGTGGCATCAGGGGAAAAGGCAAGATGGCGCAGATAATGTTTACCAAACCGTACTAATTTTCCACAGTAGCCTCACTGAGCTACTGAGGAGTGGATGGATTTTTATGGCCAAGAATGGAGGCTGGTTGTGGGAGCATTTGAGAAGTTTACGAGAGGGGTCATCACCATTGGAGGGGTTGGGAGTGGATGAGCTCTGACACAGGATCTTTGAATGGTGACCGGTAAAGGTAGAACTGGCAAGATACTCTGAGGTTTAGAAGGGGGACCGAAGAGCTAGAGGACCGTTTTACCAGATTACACCTCTGGGGCCATCTTTACTCATCGATCCTGGTCTGTCAACATTATAAGTAAGGCTACCTGTCTTCCATTTTTACAGTTAAAAACAGACAGAAAACAATGTGTTTTCTGTCTGCATTTATTTTTAAAAGTGGATAAATACAGCAAATTGTGCTTCTTTTAAATGACTCTCCGTCTTTCATTAATTAGAGCCCAACAGCTGAGCAGATGGACAGCATGGAAAATTACAAACCAGGATGAAATTTGTTTGAACAGCATGTATCAATATACATTTGTACTATAATGTAGCATTTACCAGTGGATATATTGTTATGTAATATTTGGCAGCTTAAATAGCTAAAACACGAAAGACAACAAAGTATGAGTGTGCCTCTATCAGTTAAATTAATATGGAAATGTACAGTATTACACCTTCATTTATATGCAAAACATAAAATAAATATGGATAAATATAAATACAGATAACATGACCCAAGAATAAATATGGATAAATAAATACCATAAAACCAGAAGCCCTAAATATAACCCTTATTTTTTTATTTAAGAAATTTTCTATAGCGCTGGCTAGACCCGGGGGTATCGGAGCGCTTTACAGTAGGTACAGAACCGATAATCATCAGATACAAGATAGAGTGGAAACATATTAACAGAGGGGGAAAGTAAAAGAGCGGCACATGGTATTTTAGGACATTTTTGCTTTCCAGGTTCTTCGGAGTCTTAGAGCTCGAGCAGAGGTCGATGTTTAGTATTAGCCCCACGTTATCCATTACCTACGGAGCAGTTGAGGAACAGGGTTTTAAGTTAGCTTTTGAATTCTACAAAAGAGGTAATGGTTCTGATTTGAGGGGGAATGAAGTTCCAAATTTTGGGAGCGCTTCCGGTGAAGGATCGATCTGCAGTTTTTTTTCTTCTAGTTTTAGGTGCGATGAGTAGAAGGGAGTTTGAGCTCCTCAGGTTCCTGGACTGGCTGGCTTTTAGGAGTTTTTTCGCTAAGTACTCAGGTTTGCCGGTGTGAAGGGCTTTGTGGGTGAGGCACGCTGTTCTGAAGCTAATCTGCATTTCCACTGGAAGCCACTTAAGTTCCTTGAGTGCAGGGGAGTGAGGAAAAGTGTTCTTCTGATCGGCATCATTTGTACAGGGACTCCATTGCTTTTTCATTGCCATCTCGTGTCAAACACTTCCACACGACCTACCTGGTAATTTCTGCTGATGCCTGAGGAAATTCTAACTGACACGACAAAAACCATCTTGCAGCCTGAATTTCTGCCCAGGAACTGTTGCACACCCAACCCCCCCTGTTCTTTGCAGTTCAACTGAAAGCCACAAGACACTCACACCCTGAGTAAATGATTTATTTTCCATCTCCTGCTCCCAGCCTGGTAAACATCCTTGACACCGTGATCAGGTTATCTGGACAATGGTCTGACTGCTGGCCCTTGATCAGGGTGATTAAACAATGACTTGAAGGACCAGGCTTTGACCAGGACAATTGAACAATGACCTGAAAGACTGAGCCTTGATCAAAGCTGAGTGAACAATGATTTGTGTACCAAGCCTTGACCAGGTCACCATCTACAAACATCGCCTGGATCTGGTTATCAACTGCAAACACTGCCCTGATTAAACAATGAACTAACAGCCAAAAGACTGGGATGAAAAAGTATAAAAGGCTTGTAAGCTGCAGAGTGAAGCAGCAGCCTCCTCTGCCTTGTCTCTGACTAGCTTGGGACTCTGTTCCATAGCCCGGGCTATTGAATAAATCTGGGTTCATCCTGTAGACGAAGGCTCCTGTGTCTCCTTTTACTAAGTATGGAAGGTATGGAAGACTTGGGCGCTACCCCCGCCGCCGAGACCCAGTAAGTGGGTTTAACCGGTTCTTCAGGAGATATCCTCGAATTTCTTGATACCGGTGATCATTCTGGCTGCCGCATGTAGCGTTGTTTTGATGGGAGCCAGATGTGATTTTGGGATTCCTGCGAGGACTGGCTTTCCATAATCCAGTCTTGACAGTACCAGAGATTGGGTGGCCTGTTTGAAATCTTTAGGCGGAATGTAGGGTTTTATTTTGTTCAGTAGTCTGAGATTAAGGAACGCACTTTTGGCAGAGTTCTTAATGTGTCTCGTCATGTTCAGTTTTGGGTCTAGAGTGATGCCTAGCGATTTGACAGAGTCCGCTAGGGTGAGATTCCCATTGAGTGCATCGATGGCCTTTAGCCATTCGGCAATTTGGGGGTTATCTTCCTTATTCGAGATGAGGATTTAGTTTTAGATGGTTGCTTGACAACCAATGTTGGACATCTTTCAGGACATCGTTAAGTCTTTGTACGTCTTTGAGAGAGGTTGTTTCCAGATAGATCCGAGTATCGTCCGCGTAGAGATGGAAGTGGATGTTGGATTTTCTGAGTAGTTTGGAGAGAGATTCCATGTAGATGTTAAAGAGTTGTAGTGAAAGCACCGAGCCTTGAGGGACACCCCTGTTGACTTGCTGGAGGTCGGAGGTGAAGTTTTTTATTTTTATTTTTTGTGTGCGATTGTGAAGAAAGGAGGAGAACCATTTGAGGACTACCTTGCCCAGACCAGCTCTTTCTTGGAGAGCCCTTATGAGGAGTTTGTGATCGACCGTATCGAATGCTGCAGAGAGGTCAAGGAGAATGAGGAGGCTGCATTGGTCAGTCTAGTGATCCATGTATATCGTCGATGATGTTGAGAATCGCGGTTTCTGTGCTACAGCCTCTTCTGAAGCCAGATTGGTGGGGGTCCAGGAGGTTGATGAAGTCCAGGTGCTGGGTTAGTTGAAGTAGTACACATTTTTCTAGAGTTTTTGAGAGAAGGGGGAGGTTCGACACAGGTCTATAATTGTTCAGATCTGTTGCATCTAGTCCGGGTTTTTTCAACAGGGGGGTGACTTGACCCATTTTGAGGCAGTCAGGAACCACTCCGTTTTTCAGGGAGCTATTTATGATCGTGCTCCAGAGCGGGGCTAAAGCGTGCTTCAATGTTTTGGTCAGTAGTGGAGGGATGGGGTCTAGGACATGGGCTGAGAGTTTGGAGGAGATCAACGTGATTATCTCCGTTTCTTGAATAGGACGGAAACTGAGCCAGGCGGTGGGAGATGGACCAGGAGAAAGATCAAGTGACCCAGCCGCGCTGATCTTCGTGTGGCGCGTGTCAATGACGTCCAGTGAGAGTTCGATTTTTGTGATCTTATTGAAGAAATTGGCGAACTTGTCGCACAGATCTTTCGATGCCTGAACAGAGGAGGACACGGGCTTGGAGGTTTGTTGTCTAATGATGCTATAGAGCTCCTTGGGTCTGTTTTTGGCACTGTCCAGTGCCGCACGGAAAAAGCTGGATTTTTTGTTTTTGATGTGGTTGTTGTATTTCCTACGGGCTGATTTGAGTTGATCACGGAGAATACAGGAAGGATTAATCCTCCACTTTTTTTCTTTGGCTCTTAGTTTTCTCCTTTCGGGGTTGGGTTCAGAGTTGAACCATGATCTGGATGTGATGGCTCTGCTCTTTTTGAGCTTTAGGGGAGCTACTATGTCAAGCATGGACACTAGCTTGGCATTGTAACAGTCAGTGAGGTCGTTAGTGAAGAGGTGTTCAGTGGAGTCGGGGAGAAGTGAGCTTATCTGATCTTCGAGGACTTCCAATGGAACCTGAGAGAGGTTTCTCAACCATTTGGGGGGGTCTTGCAGAGGAGGTTGAGAGAGAGTAGGTTGGTTTATGTGTAATAAGATCATGTGGGGGTCTGACCAGTCGACGGGGAGTATGTGATTGATAGTGATTGTATTACTTTGAGCGATGATAGCATCCAAGGTGGCTCCTTTGTAGTGCGTCTCCTCTGTGCAGTATGGGTTAGATTGTTGTCACAAAGGAGACTGGATAGCGATTGGATTAACGGGTTGTTGGTCTCATTCCACCGTAGGTTCAGGTCGCCAAGGGTTCGATTATTGGTATCGCCGAGTGCACCTTGAGCTATCAGGTCGGATAATTGTTCTCCGAATGCTGAAGTTTTTCTTGGAGGATGATAGAGAAGATGACACAGTAAGGAACCATTGTCTTTGGTCTTGATGTTGGTTGAGAAAAATTCGAATGTGTGGTAGTCATATGAGTTTATTTCCGTGATGGACATGTTGTCTCTATGTATGATAGCTACCCCACCCCCTCGCTGGTCTTTTCTGCCTTTGTTGATGAGGGAGAAGCCAGGGGGTACGAGCGGTCTAGGCATGGTGGGGATAGCTCATTGAGCCAGGTCTCCATGAGGAACGTAATGTCAATGTCATGTGAGAGGATGGCCTCTGCTAGTTCCGTTGCATGCAAAGTGGCTGACCTGCAGTTGATGAGCAAGCAGTTGGTGAAAAGCTCTTTGTTGCTGGGACGGTCTTTTCGGAGACCTGTGATCACTTGGATTTAGGGAAGTCGGAGGGTAGTGTGTCATAGGAAGAGGCTAGAGCGGTTGCTTCCATGTCGGATATGGCTGCTTCTGTTCTGGTGGGTCTTGAGGTCGCGGATTTAGAATCAGTATTAGGGTGGCTAGGAGTCCTAAAGGGGAGGACTGTGGTTCTTGAGGCTACTTGAGGCCCGGGTTCCCAGACCTTACTAGGGGGTCTCTGAGGTTGAGTTACAGGGGTTACTGAGGGCTGGAAGGGGCTCTTATGGCCGTTGGAGTTGGCAGTGGGGGGACTCCAAGGAGGGGATTGGTGGTATCTGCGAGCTTTACCTAGATTAGAGAGGATTTCTGTTAGGCCCTGGGAGATTGAGTCTATCTGATTTTCAAGAGACGCGAGTCGTGTCATTAAGTCGTGGGAGGGGATGAGGGCGTCTTGGGGGGTTCACCTTGTGTGGTATAGATCAGGCGGCAGCAGTGTTGTCTCTTATTTGCTGTGTAGGGCAGGTTGTCTCTTTTAGAAACCCTAGGAGGGAGGTGGAGTGGGTCAAGAAATGGCTTTGAATTTCTGGGATCTGTGAGGGAACTGGTGAGGTAAGGGGTCACTGTCGGTGCGATGGGTGGATCCAGTAGGAGGGTGAGGGTGTGTTTACCTTAGGGGGCTGTTGCGTGTGTTTGATAGGGGTATTGTGTTGAATGGAGACTCGAGGGAGCTGAGTGGTGGAGGCATGTGGTGGTGTGGATTGAGTTTCTTGTTGGGGCCAAAGAGCTGTAGGCGGGAGTAGGGTTGAGGCAGAGCGAGGCAAGTGGAGGAGAGCAGATCGAAGTGGGGGGGAGAGGGAGTCTACAGCTTCAAGATTAGCCATAGTGGTAGGCAGGAGTTGGATTGAGGCGGGGCGGGGTAGGAGGGGGAGAGTGGATCGAAGTTAGGGGAAGAGGGAGTCAAAAGCTTCAAGGTTCTCATTGTTTGCCTGAATGAGGACAGTGCCATTAGTGTAGATGGTCACGGATGTGGTCCCTCTTCTAGACAAGCGATTGGGAAGCAGGGATGTTAATTTGCAGCTGTGTGGCGTGGATGTGGTTTTGGCGGTGTAGAGATGCGTTCTGATCGTGAAGATCCAGTCTTCTGGTCTCTCCGTGTGAAAAATAAGGTCCATCTTAATCGGACCATTGGAGGAGGAGTGGTAGATGTCTGTAAATAGGGTTTCTCTGGGTTGTCGGATTAGTTTCTGTTTGAAGCTATGTCTCATTTTAGCAGAGAGGTGTGCAGGGGAATTAATAGAGTATGAGTTTGGGCTATGGGGTTTCAGATGTGTTGGTAAGGATTGGGTGGGGGGGGTTGGCGAGTCAGGAACCAAAGTGGGGGAGTTGTGCGCAGGGGGGATCCGCTCTCTGAACGGGAGAACTGGAAGTGTAGGGATGGTTAGAACAGCCGAGAGTGAGTTGGAGGTAGGGTTAAAGGTTATCGTCAGTGTCAGATCTGGGCCTTTATGCATTAATGTCGGAGCTCCGATGGTCGGGTGACAGCCAACTAGGGCCGGGTAGGGTCCTCAGAGGGGTAGCAGTTCCGAGTGGGTCTTGTATTCAAATTTGAGCAGGGCTCTTGTCTCAGAGGCAGGGTTAATGGGGCTTGTTAGACGGTAAGTTGTGGCTCCTAGAGCTGTGAGGGGCAGCCAACCTGGGGCCAAGCAACCTCGGCAGGGGGGCGTCGGGCTTTCTGCTGGGTTGTGAGCTCAGGGGGGGAGGTTCTAACTACATTAGGGGCCAAAGGGATTATGTCTCCGAGCTTAGAGTGCCATAAGGGTGGTAGGCGTCAAATCTAGGGGTCTGAGCAACAAGTTAAAGGGCTGGGCATCCTCGGCCGGGGGCATGGGGCTGTTTGCTGGCTGGACAGATCATGGGGGTGTGGTAATCCAGATAGTGAGGGGGGGTCTTAGGGCATGCCAGGCTCTAGATCTGGATGCTGTGGTTGCTGATCTGGGTTAGTTCTGGGCGGATCTGGGGGTATGGTAATACAGATAGTGAGGGGGGTCCTTAGGGCTTGTAAGGCTCTTATTCTAGGTGTTGTGGTTACGTGTGGCGGCCATCTTAAGGTCAGTCGGGCTAAGTAAGGATCTCTCCTACTGTAGGGGCTGCAGATCGCGCTGGCTCTCAAACCTTCAGGTGCCACATTATGTCAGCCCTTATTGGTATTATGTCAGAGTCACTATACCACTGCTCCGACCGCTCCCACCTTGCTACATCTCAATGCCACCTGCGCTGGTCATCGGAGCCTCTTAGCTGGCTCTCTGAAACTATCCGTTAGCTCTCTACAGACCATCTTCTGCTGAACCCAATGCCCCTTTGAGATTACTTAGGTAACCCCTGTGCAAATTGTGGCATTCCCAAGCTCCATGAAAGCTTATAGGTTGACCTGCCAGCACTCAAGTACTCACCTTTGCCAGTTTTCTCTCCCCACGGTCTCTCAAGCCACAGGCCTTGTTGCCCCTCACAGGTCTCTCCACCTCTTTGCCAGCCCCCACAGATGAATAAACCCCTCTATTGCCACTCAAAGATCTAATTTCCCTGACTGGGTTCACTGTGAGTGACGGGACTCTGCCCTTTCACAAGAAGCACAGACACAAAGTAGTTCCCTTCACTGCCAGGGATACTGTGGTGCTACTTAGCAATTTTTTTAATGCTGCGAAATGCTTATATAAAAGTTTGGGGACGGTCCGACTTCTAACCATAGCTTTCTACTTGGAATGTTCAGACTCTGAGTGTAGCCCACCCTCTGAGAACTCACAGCCCAGCCATCTGCTGTTTTACAGACACTGGTTAACTAAAGACAAGTGATGCCAACGGTATTTTACTTAAAGAATAGTTATTAGCAGGGACAGATACTACAAATTATCTGTCTCAAAACATTATGAATTGTACAGAATCAATCTATCATAATATTATAACGTTCATCTAGTGGCTATTAACACCAACTGAAAAAAATACACAAACAGCAGTTATGATTTGTAACTTTCTTTTAAAAGTCCTTTTTCATTTTTTTATCATATGTACGAATCAACTAGTCAACAATATTAAATCTTGTGAAAAAACAATCAACAAAATCAAAATTTCTTCTTGTTAACCCTTAATCCTTGGGTTATGTATGAAGCCCAATTATTTATAAACAAGGAAAATACTGGCAATGTCTTTTCTGGCCTTAATTCCTTTTCGAACACCAAAATATCAAGGAGCATAGGAAGCAATAATGAATATGCTACTTACCAGTATGCATCTGTTCTTGGCATGTAGGGCTGCTAACATTCATATCTTTAGCATAGATCGCCGCCTAGTGTTGGGTCCGGATGATTGCACATTGTTGTCCTGGAAGAGTCTTCGAAGTATCACGAGATAGGTGGCTGCTCCCCTGGACTACAGTGCGCATGGGCATCGGCTCCATCCCCAGATTGTTTTTAGCCATTGTGGCAGAGATGGAGTGAAATAGTGTAAAGGATGTCCATGCTAATGATGAATGCAAGATAGTATCTGCAGCCGCTACGGGCACCGGGGAGGAGGGAGGGCGATATGAATGTTAGCAGCCCTACATGCCAAGAACAGATGCATACTGGTAAGTAGCATATTCAGTTCGAGGCATGTGGGCTGCTAAATTCATATCTTTAGCATAGAATACATAGCAGTCCCTCCATTAAGGGCGGTTGCCCGTGCCAGCTGCAGAAGCTTGAAAAAGTGTCTTGAGAACAGCCTGTCCTACAGCTGCTTGCTGCTTGGAATGCACGTCCACACAGTAATGTTTTGTAAATGTGTGCGGTGTGGACCATGTGGCTGCTCTGCAAATGTCCTCTAAAGGAATGTTCCCTAGGAAAGCCATGGACGCCCCCAATTTGCGTGTGGAGTGCGCCCTTGGGGGTATTGTTAAGGTGCGCTTAGCTTTTTGATAACAGATTTGGATGCACTTAACAATCCATCTGGCTATTCCCGCTTTGGAAATGGGGTTGCCTTTGTGCTGTGCTGAGAAGGCAACAAAAAGTTGTTGAGTTTTCCTGAAGTGTTGTGTCCTGTCAATGTAGTACATCAACGCCCTCCTAACGTCCAGTGTATGGAGCATTCGTTCAGCTACTGTTTGAGGGTTTTGGAACAATGCGGGTAGGTCAATAGTTTGGTTGATATGAAACTGTGACACTACCTTAGGAAGGAACTTGGGGTTAGTGCGTAGCACCACCCTGTTAGAATGTATTTGGATGAAAGGCTCTTGGATTGTGAGTGCCTGCAGCTCACTAACACGCCTGAGCGATGTAATAGCAATGAGGAAGGCCACTTTCCATGTTAGAAATTGAATTTCACAGGAGTGCAGTGGCTCGAAGGGTGGACCCAGCAGCCGAGTGAGGACCACATTGAGGTTCCACAGTGGAGCTGGTGGTGTTCTTGGAGGAATGACTCGCTTCAGTCCCTCCAGGAAGGCTTTAATGGCAGGCACCCTGAAAACAGAGAGGTGCTGTCTATTCTGGAGATAAGCCGCTATGGCGGATAAATGTATCCGAATGGAAGCATACGCTAGATTGCATTTGTAAAGATGTAACAAATAGCAGATGATGTTAGGAATGGATGCATCTAGCGGGTTGATATTGTTGTCAGTACAGTAAATGGCAAACTGCTTCCACTTTGCTGCATAGCAAGCTCTGGTAGTGGGCTTCCGTGCCTCTCTGATGATGTCCATGCATTCAGGAGGCAGGTTGAGGTAGCCAAACTCTAGGACCTCAGGAGCCAGATCGCCAGATTGAGCTGTTGCGGATCTGGATGCTGAATGTCGCCATGGTTCTGAGTCAAGAGGCTGGGGGTGAGATGCAGCCTTTGATGCGGTACCACGGAAAGTTCTAGAAACGTGGTGTACCATGGTTGGCGTACCCATGTTGGAGCAACCAGGATGAGAGTCATCGAGTGTTGCTTTAGCTTTCTTGCCACCAGCGGAATGAGAGGCGCTGGGGGAAAAGCGTACGCAAATTTGCCTGACCAGTTCATCCATATCGCATTCCCCTGCGATTCTGGGTGAGGGAACCTGGTGGCAAAGCTTTGGCATTTTGCGTTTTCCCTTGTGGCAAACAGGTCTATCTCTGGATGACCCCACTGCTGGAAGTACGGGTGGAGTACTGATGGATGTATCTCCCACTCGTGCATTTGATGGCTGTACCTGCTGAGCAGATCCGCCATCTGATTGTCCTTGCCCGGGAGGTGTTCTGCCATGAGGAAGATGTTCCTCTGAATGGCCCACTTCCACATGCTCTGAGCCAGATGAGACAGCTGTGGCGAGTGAGTACCTCCCTGCTTCTGGATGTAGTACATGGCTGTCATGTTGTCCGTCCGGATCAACACGACCTTGTTGCACAGATGTACTTTGAAGGACTTGAGCGCCATGAAGATTGCCATCAATTCTAGGTAGTTGATATGCAACCGTTGTTGCTGGGTCGACTACAGTCCCTGCACCGTGTAGTGGAGCACATGCGCTCCCCACCCTTGGAGAGATGCGTCCGTTGTTAGGACAATCTGTGGCACAGGCTCTTGGAACGGTCGTCCCTTGCAAAGGTTGTGTGGATTCCACCAATGCAGAGAGTTGTATGCCCGACCGGTCACCAACACTAGGTCTGTCAGTTGTCCTTGAGCCTGTGTCCATTGATTTGCCAAGCATTCCTGGAGGGGGCGCATGTGCAACCGTGCGTGCGGGACTATGAAGATGCAGGAGGCCATCATGCCTATCAACTGCATGAACACCCTCGCTGGCAGGGAGTGTTGCGGTCTGAATCGTTGGATCAGCGACTGAATGCTGTTGATTCTGACTGTGTTTGGCTGAGCCATAGCAGTCAGGGTGTTTATTGTCGCGCCCAGATACTGCCGCACATGGGCTGGTTGAAGGTGCGACTTTGGGTAGTTTAGCGAGAACCCCAGGCTGTGAAGGAGTTGAATAGTGTGGGACATGTGTGAGGCGCACTGTGTTTCCAATTTTGCTTGAACGAGCCAGTCGTCGAGGTACGGGTAGACATGTATGTTCTGTCTCCTGAGGTGCGCCGCCACTGCCGCCAGACACTTTGTAAACACTCTGGGGGCAGTAGTCACCCCGAAGGGTAGGACTTTGAACTGGTAGTGCTTGTTGAGAATGGTGAACCTGAGGTATTTTCTGTGGGACGGGTGGAGTGGGATGTGGAAGTAAGCATCCTTGAGGTCTAAGGTTGCTAGGAAGTCCCCTTGGTTTATAAGGGGAAGGATCTGTTGCAGTGTCAGCATGTGAAAGTGTTCTGACAGTATATACCTGTTGAGAGGGCGTAGATCCAGAATGGGTCTGAGGGATCCGTCCTTTTTTGGGATGAGGAAGTACAGGGAATAGACCCCTGTTCCTTCCTCCTCCACTGGCACGAGTTCGATTGCTCCTTTTTGCAGCATTACTAGCACTTCCTGCTGCAATAAGTGCAAGTGCTCTGCCGACATAGGACGTTGTCTTGGTGGAATGTTGGGAGGAGTGGATGTTAACTCCAAACAATAACCGTACTGGATTAATTTTCTCACCCACCTGTCCGTGGTGATGGACGTCCAGACCGGCAGGAACTGCTGGAGTCTCCCCCCGACAGGTGTTGGATGGTCGGGGGGCAGTGACAGGGTGTCACTGTTTGTTTGCGGCAGAGGAACGAGAGTTGTTGTTCCCTCCGCCTCTGCCTTTGGCACTGTTACCTCGGTAACCCCCTCTACCTTGCTTGTGGTACGAGGATTGTGCACCACCTTTTGTGAATTGTGTTTGTTGACCCAATTATCCTCTGGTAACACCACGCGCACCTGAGCGACGAAAAGTGTTTCCCCTGAATTGTTGAGACTGAAGTGCCCCCATTGATTTAGCAGTCTCATTGTCTTTTTTTATTTTTTCCAGGGTGGTGTCAACATCTGGTCCAAACAGTCTGTCCGGATTGACAGGCTGATTGAGTATTGTTGTCTGAATATCGGGTTTAAATCCAGATATGCGAAGCCAAGCCTGTCTTCTTAGCATGACACTGGTGTTAATACCCCTAGCCGCTGTATCAGCCACATCAAGCGCACACTTTATTGCAGCGTTTGAGATGAGTTTTCCCTCTTATATGAGCATCTCGGCCCCTTCCTTAAACTGATCAGGTAAGTGTTGAAGGAGCTGTTCTAGGGTGTCGTAATGCGCCCTATCGTAACGCGCCAATAGTGCCTGTGTGTTTGCTATACGCCAGACATTGGCAGCCTGCGCAGCCACCCTCTTGCCGGATGCCTCAAGCACTTTTGACTCCTTGTCGGGGGGAGGAGCTTCACCCGTTGTTTGGGAGTTGGCCCTCTTGCGGGCATTTGCGACCACCAAGGAGTCTAGAGGCAACTGTCCCCGAATATAGGCAGGGTCCCCAGGTGCTGGCCTATATTTCTTCTCGATACGTGGGTTTACCACTCTCGCTCTTGTAGGTTCTTTAAAGATCTCCGGCGCATGTTTAAGGACACCTTTCAACATAGGAAGTGTTTTGACTGTTCTTTCGGAGACAGAGAAAGTGTCAAACAGGAAATCCTCTTCCACCGGGTCAGCATGCATGTCTACATTATGATTTGCAGCTGCCCTCTCTATTAAAGCATTGAAAGCTGCTGAATCCTCTGTTGGTGATGTACGGGCCCCAAAACCCTGTGGGTCCTGTATCACCTGATGGCTTCCCTGGTCCCCAGCGTTGTCATATGAGTCCTGTTGTACATCAGGGTCATTGCCAGTAGGGAAGTTGTATTGTTCATCTTGGTCATCATCATCACCCCCTGATTGGTTGGGGGAAGGTGTTGGACTCCTCCTAGGTGGAGGGCAAAGAGGTTCAACAAGGGCAGGCATGTCCTGTGATTGCTTTTTCTTTTTTAGTGGAATAACAAAAGACTCCAGTGGCTGGGAAGTGATCTTTCTCTTGTAAAGTGTCAGTGTCCCTGTGTGGGCATCGATATAATGCTCTGATTCGTCCTCTGACGCTGTTTGTCGAGGCAAATTAGCACTGGGCGTCGAATATTCTGACGTTCCCGAGGTCTTTGGCACCGTCTTGGGTGCAAACGCCTTTGGTGCCACCTTCGGTGGCAGGGTGTAGAGAAGTTTCGTCGACGGTTTGGCAGTTGGCTCCACCGGTTTTGGATCCGACGGCGCAGCCTTCGTCGACGGCACGGCTTTCTCCCGAATCCGTTTGAGGGAGTCGGAGACCTTCTTTGTAAATGAAGCCGAGGGTTTGGTAACCGATGCTTCATGTTCGTCTGCTTGGGACGATTCCGGCGTGGCAGATGTAGGCACCGATGATTCCTCGATTCCAACGGTAAGCTGCCCTGCAGCAGTCTTAGGCGCCGACGCCGTTGATGCAGATCCGGCATCTTTGTGCCGAGGAGTAGTGGCTCCGGCTTTTGGATCTTGGCCTTTAGTGATCTTCGCTTCGACCGTATGTTTGGAGGTCGACGCTGCAGCCGTCGAGACGTGATGGACCACCTTCTTCAAGGATGTGTCCTTGGCCACCGTGTGTGGCGCAGGTGACTCGACAGCCTTCTTCGACTGTGGAGGGCCTGAGGGCGACGGAGACGAAGACGGAGCAGGCTTCGTCATCTTGGACGGGACGTCGGCCATTTTAGACGTCGAGGAAGCCGTTTGTTTCGGTTTCGTTTTCGACGGGTTTTCGGCCATCTTAGGCGCCGTCGAGGCCGTAGGTTTCGGTTTCGGTTTAGGCGTGACGCCGGCCATCTTAGATGTTGTCGACTGCAATGGTTGCGGTTTCGGTTTTGATACGCGCAACGACGGCTCCTCCGGTGTATCCGTGGCCGGGCCAGAAGGCGGGGCTGGGGATATCGGTGCAGGGTCGTGGGTAAGGCCGAGTGGCGATCCCGTGACCTGAGCCTGCGTCGAGTAACGTTCGGGGCATAGCTCTTCCTCTGAGCTATCTTCCGCGGCCCCATAGACTTCTTCGTCGTCCCCTACCTCATCGACGTATTCAAGGTCTTGGTACTGTCCTTCGATGTATTCCTCTGGATCGGCTTCGACCTCCGTCGATGGTGGCGAAATTTGAAGATGATGGCTCAGGCCCTCTTCTGCGGGGTCGTCGAATATGTCGTCGGGTGCCGGGGCTGCGTGTAAAGCTTCCAGGCGCGCCGCGCGCCGATGCTTGAGTGTTTTCTTTGACCTGAATTTGGAGCAGGCCATGCAGTTGTCCTCGTCATGATCTGGCGAGAGACATTAATTACAAACTGGATGCACGTCGATGTGTGGGTACTTGGACCCACACACGGGGCAGCGCTTGAACGGACTCCGTTCCATGATGAGTTCGTCGGGTCTTGCTGCGAGCACAGGGCCTCGATGCGAAGAGTAATAAACTCCTCAGAATTCCGACACGAAGAGTCGGACGATGCTCGGGACCGGTCGCAAACAATACCGACGCGAAGAACGAAGGCCTTTTGGCCTTAAGGTAGTAATATTTTCGATTCCGACAAGGAGGCGTCGAAATCACATCCGAACCCAATGTCGGAAAAAAACAATCTGGGGATGGAGCCGATGCCCATGCGCACTGTAGTCCAGGGGAGGAGCCACCTATCTCGTGATACTTCGAAGACTCTTCCAGGACAACAATGTGCAATCATCCGGACCCAACACTAGGCGGCGATCTATGCTAAAGATATGAATTTAGCAGCCCACATGCCTCGAACTCAATGTCTTTATGGCTTCTAATCAAATTATACTCCTAGGGATTGTGTCCAAGAAATTTCAAAATCAAGAGGGTGTCGAAATTGGTGATAACTGTCGACGCGTTTCGGCCTGTCAAGCAGTTTCAGGCCTCATCAGGACAATGGGCAACAAAAACCATAATCATTTACCACAGCATAGTTTCACAAATCTCCCAGCCCAGTTCCACCTATGGTGTCCAGGAGCTATAGTCTTGGTAACGGATCTAAATCCTTCAGGTAAACTGCAAGTAGGAATTCCTCTGCTAAACACAGTCTGTGCTTGTCTGTATATCCTATGTCTCGCCACACCGATAATCCAAAAGCCTCGCTCCAAACTCGTATTATTCTTCACGGTATCGCTGTGTTCGCCGGTGGATTAAGACGCAAACACGCAATCCAAAAACGCCCAAGTCTTCTACTGCTCGGTGCTCCTAAAACTACAGACACTAGCATGGTTGTTTGACAGTGGCTTTTTGGGTGACTGAGTGAGTGGCGACTGAGTGAGTGGCTGCATAGGTGAGTGGCTGCATAGGTGAGTGGCTGTGTAGGTGAGTGAGTGGCTGTATTGGATAATGGGTGTGTCTGTGTGAGTGCCTGTGAGGGTGAGGGTGAGTGAGTGAGTAGACGTGTGAGGGCTTGTATGGATGGTGAATGGGTATGTAACTGGTTATGTGAGTAGCTCTGTTGAGAGGCTGTATGGGTGAGTGACCGGGTATGTGAGTAGGTGTATTGGTGAGTGAGCGAGTGGGTGGGTGGGTGAGCGAGTGGGTGGGTGAGTGAGTGTCTGGGTGGGGGAGTGAGTGTCTGTGTGGCAGTGTGAGTGACTGGGTGTGAATGGCTGTTTGAGTAGTGTACGGGTGAGTGGCTATGTGAGTAGCAGTGTGGATGAGTAAGGGGGTGTGAGTGCTTGTATGAGTGGATGTATGAGAGGTTGTGGGTGAGTGGTTCTGTGGATGATGTCATCAGTGATGTCATTTGAGATGTTGTGAGTGATGTCAGTGACCATGTCCTGAGTGATGGAATATGTGAGCTCATAAGCAGTGCATTGCGGGGGAGTAAGTTATAGTTAGGTCAGGAAACTTTAACTGCTACATTCAAAGGTTTTACCGTTGCGGCATCTTTTATTTTCATTAGAGAGGCTGTGGAGTGAAACTTCTTCACACCATGCGGCACAGCGCTCCAGATGCACACTGTCTTTAATGCTCTAAAACCTACTAAGGACAGTACAATGCTTTTAATTTATAAATATGCATCAACCTACTAAGGGATATAATTATGCTCACACGAGGGACTATACATCCCACAATGCACCAGAAAGGACATTGCACTAAGCACAGCCCACTGAGGCCAATAATGGAAATAAAAGATGCCGCAATGTGAGCTTATGATGTAATGTTTATTCAGCAGCCCTGGAAGAAAAGGAATTGAACCTCGAAACGCGTCGGCACGAAGTAATGAATATCGGAACACTAAGACAAGCTGCATTTCAATGCCGAATGGTGAGAGCGCTGTTGTGTGCCTTCTCAAATGCTTACGGGCACCTTGGTTTTATATAGCTGCATAAATATATTTGTAAAGTCCATTAAACCCTACAACCACTCACCCCTTACTTACCCTAAACCCTAAAAATTCACTTGCCACCTAAAAACCCATACCCGTCCTAACCCCTAAAATTACTATGGAAGAGGTGTGGCGCCACGGCCAGGGCGACTGACGCTGGAATCTGGGGACCACGGTTCGATCCCCGGCTCCGGCGGCAGGTTAGCCCAGCACCATGTGACTCTGGGCAATAGCTCGCTTAATCTTCCCGACGGCCCCCAGCGCCTAGAGACCCTTACGGGTGATTGTGGACTTTACTTTACTTTACTATTGCCACCCAAAAACCCATTCCCACCTTAAACCCTAAAAATAGCATTCCACCCAAAAACCCATACCCACCCTAAACCCTAAAATTAATCTTGCCACACCAATATACATACACCCTTAAATTAACCTTGCCAACCAAAAACCCATGTCCACCAGAAACCCTAAAAATAGCCTTGCTGCCACAAAAACCCATACCCACCCTACGCCCTAAAAATAACCTCTTGCCACCCAAAAACCCATACCCACCCTAAGCCCAAAAAATATCCTGGTTAATCAAAAACCCATACCCATCCGAATCCCTAAAAATATCCTTGCTGGCCATAACCCCATACCCACCCTAAACCCAGGAATATCATTGCCTCCCAAAAACCTATGCCCACCATAAACCCTAAAAATATCCTTGACACGCAAAGACCCATACCCACCCTAAACCCTAAAATTACCCTTACCACACAAAAACCCATACCCACCCTAAACCTTAAACTTACTCTTGCCACCCAAAAACCCATACCCACCCTAAAAATAACCTTGCCACCCAAAAACCTATTCGGACCCTAAACCCAAAAAACCCATACACACATTATATACAAACACTTAATGCTTACCTAATACGTCCATATAAAACGCATATGGCTTTACCATTCATGCCTTTACAACTAAATTTGTTGTAAAGGCATGCGTTGTAAAGGCAAATGTGTGGTAACATTTTGCGTTGTGATGCCAATGCGTTGTAACGGCATTTGGGTTGTGATGACCGCGTTGTAATGGCATGCGATGTAATGACTGCATTGTAATGGTTGTTTTCCATTTTGCAGAGGCTGGGCCGCTTCAGCTACAATAATGTTATATCAGCGTGTCTCATCGTACTCACCTTGGGAAGACGCCCGTGCAGGGGTTCCAGCGAACGGTCCTCAACGCGAGTGGGCTCTCCTTCCACGTGTTGTACAGGGTGCCGCTGATTGTCAATTGTTACACAATTCGATCTGAAACCTTGGTGTGCTCAACAGTGGGGGCTGGCGTTGGGGCTAGACAGTCCACCCTAGGCAATTCTTTCACAACCAGGTACGCGCCACTCCGTGAACTCGATTTCAAGGATTTATTTAATCACAGAACTATCCACCAATACATTTCAACCTCACTGGGTCTTTGTCATGGTAGGGGAATCTTTCTTCACAAAAGGTATATATATATATATATATATATATATATATATATATATATATATATATATATATATATATATATATATATATTTCCACACACTCCTGGTCGTGATTCCTTAGTTGAAAAACCAGAGTCGGAGCCCAATTGTTTTACGTTGCTGTCAGTTTATTGGCAGAACAAAACCCAACGCGTTTCAAGATCCACCGATCTCTTGCTCACGGGTGGGGCTATGCTGGTACTGACCTTCATTTAAAGAGACATGGTGTTTACAATTAGTGCACGTGTGTGTAGACATAAAGAAAATATCACATATGCTCAGTCTGTTCATTGTAAATCACGTTTCATGTAAACAATTATACCACTCCTCACAAAATATGGGAATAGATAGGGAAGCCGAATATAATATTATTCAAACTCTATATACAATGGTTGTATTCCATGGGAAATTAATCAGTTTACCCAAATAACCTGCGCGCTTGCGCAAACCACAATGTCCGGTTCTGTGTTATTGACACACGATCCCCGATTCTCATTCAATTATTATTTTGCCCCAGTGGGCCAAAGTTCATCAATTCAATCAATATTGGCTTCCAATGATGCCCAAGTGGGCAGTAGTATCTCCCATATCCTGTAAAGGAAAAAAGAAAACAAGACTGTAGCAATATTCTACGATATTTACATTTCAAATTTGTGCAAAAAGAAATTATCCTTGTTAAAAACAATTTAAAATTTAAATTCCAGATACCAAAAGAAGCAGCAGCCTATTCACATACAAGAAACCGTATTCTATGTTTGGAGGTGAATGGCTAGCTCCTCACCCAAGTTGTGTCCATTGGGCTGCAAGGTATTGTACATTATAATGTATTTTGATTCCAACTTGCGTAGCTCTAGCCACCTATTCCCTCCCCTCTCATTAGGTTCAACGCTGTCCAATACACAGAATTTCATCAAACTTGTTTCCGCCATTCCTTCGACACAACAAACCAGCTGGTATGTTGTTGTTGCAGCGTATTCTTCCGTATAGCCTGACCACTGGCTGTCACTTTCACCCAATCCGGGGCGGGAAATCGTTTTTAAACTTAACTTTCAGTCCGACTCGATAACACCCTGTCGGATATCACTGCAAGCTTTCGCGAGTTCAAAGCCTGCATCTGTTGCTCTCATTGCGAATCCCAAAGCTCAGTGTAGCCATAAATCAGGCGGGCAATAGCAATTATTTTCAAAATTGCACACACACGGAGTTGGCGTGCTAAAGCCTCTTTGGACGGCGGGCTCACGACGGGGTACGCCAGCCCCTATAATTCCACACACTCCTGGTCGTGATTCCTTAGTTGAAAAACCAGAGTGGGCCAAAGTTCATCAATTCAATCAATATTGGCTTCCAATGTAGAGAGTAAGAAAACTAATTCTATTCAAGGATTTTTTCCATGTCTTAGATGTAAAGCCTGCAAATACAGTTGTACTAGGAAAACGATTCAATTATCCAAAGACAGAAGTGCCCATACAATCACCAAGCATCTCAGCTGCACCACACAGTATGTGGTATATGCTCTAGAGTGTCCGTGTAAAAAATTTTACATAGGCTGCACTACCAAACAAGCAAAGTTAAGAATTCTAGAGCACCAGAGAGCAATAAGAAATGAGAATCAGCAGTACCCGGTAGCGAGGCATTTTGCACAGGTACACAACAAAAATTCAAATTTGATGAAATTCTGTGTATTGGACAGCGTTGAACCTAATGAGAGGGGAGGGAATAGGTGGCTAGAGCTACGCAAGTTGGAATCAAAATACATTATAATGTACAATACCTTGCAGCCCAATGGACACAACTTGGGTGAGGAGCTAGCCATTCACCTCCAAACATAGAATACGGTTTCTTGTATGTGAATAGGCTGCTGCTTCTTTTGGTATCTGGAATTTAAATTTTAAATTGTTTTTAACAAGGATAATTTCTTTTTGCACAAATTTGAAATGTAAATATCGTAGAATATTGCTACAGTCTTGTTTTCTTTTTTCCTTTACAGGATATGGGAGATACTACTGCCCACTTGGGCATCATTGGAAGCCAATATTGATTGAATTGATGAACTTTGGCCCACTGGGGCAAAATAATAATTGAATGAGAATCGGGGATCGTGTGTCAATAACACAGAACCGGACATTGTGGTTTGCGCAAGCGCGCAGGTTATTTGGGTAAACTGATTAATTTCCCATGGAATACAACCATTGTATATAGAGTTTGAATAATATTATATTCGGCTTCCCTATCTATTCCCATATTTTTGTGAGGAGTGGTATAATTGTTTACATGAAACGTGATTTACAATGAACAGACTGAGCATATGTGATATTTTCTTTATGTCTACACACACGTGCACTAATTGTAAACACCATGTCTCTTTAAATGAAGGTCAGTACCAGCATAGCCCCACCCGTGAGCAAGAGATCGGTGGATCTTGAAACGCGTTGGGTTTTGTTCTGCCAATAAACTGACAGCAACGTAAAACAATTGGGCTCCGACTCTGGTTTTTCAACTAAGGAATCACGACCAGGAGTGTGTGGAATTATAGGGGCTGGCGTACCCCGTTGTGAGCCCGCCGTCCAAAGAGGCTTTAGCACGCCAACTCCGTGTGTGTGCAATATATATATATATATATATATATATATATATATATATATATATATATATATATATATATATACACACCGTGTCCCCCCCCAAGCCAATTATGAGGCATTGTGGGATCTGTAGTTTTTTCTGGTTTATGGTAAAACAAGAATGCAACAACCTTTCTATAAGCAGAGGACAGACCATTATTATACGTGTCTATGGTTACGATACTGTAACACTAACAATTCAAATATATGTAGAGGAAGGAAAAATCCATACAGCGCTTTATAGAAAGGGAACATCTGCTAATAGCATCCTACAAGGGATCAGTTTCCACCCCTAAGCACTTGTCCAGAGTATCCACTGTGGCGAATTGATCAGAATGGAGAGAAACTGTTCAAAAGATTCAGATGCAGAAGAAAAGTTTTCAAACACAATACAAAGATTACAACATAGGGGATTCAGTCAACGGGATCTACATAAATGTTTGAATAGAGTGAGTAAAAAAATCACAGGGGGAAGACATTATTTAACTCAAAGAGAGAAACAAATAATATCAGGAATGAAGGAAGGAGGAGCACCGAGACTGATACTGACGTACAGCAAGGAGAGTAGAAAACAAAATCACAAATATAATCCGAAAACATTGACATCCTAATTCCAAGAATCCAGACATAGGGAGTCTTTTTGGGAACCATCCACAAGTGACATATAGAAAAGCAAAATTTTTATAAGACCGCCTTGTAAGAAGTCACTTTCAAGACAATTGTACATGCACGAAACAATAGAAATTCCGCCATTACAGTTACCTGAGCCAACTATAACATATGCCCCGCGATGTACGCGCTTAGTTAAGATTAGGTACTACTCATGAAAATGCTCCTACTCGACTACAACTAGACCTGTGACTTAAATGTAGTGTCTACTCATCCATGGTGTTAGTCGAACAGGGTAAAGCTCCATGGGAGGGTCTGAGAGACTGGTGACTGTGGGCACTGTGTGAGCCAAACTGTGCCCGGTACTCAAATTCAATGGAGGTGGCATGCCCTGGGTGCAAGTCACATGATCTCAGTAGTAGCCAAAGACTAAATGTGAATGGTTGGGCTACTTGTACCCAGGTTACTATGCTCGACATTTCATTTACTGTTCGCGGGTTGAATTTTGTACAACCGAAGGGGGTACGGTACGTGTGACAAAGAGAGTCCAGGAGGGCCTCTATGCATACATAGACATGTTGAGGGAGAACCATGAATCCACAGTCATTCTCTTATTCTATAGTTTGGATCCAAATTGATCCCTGTCGGTGGAGAAGAGACCATGAGATCCCCTAGAGGTGCTGCTCTTGTTCCGGCTTGCGACAGGTCTGCCTCTTAGGTCTTCTGGAACTTTCCCAGTCCTTCAGCCCAGGTATCCACTTGGGGGCATGCACCCTCATGCTCACAGCAGAGGATTAAAAAGACGGTCATATATCCCAGTTCTTTCCATTGAGCAATTCACTCAAAGCATGGTGCCACTCATCAGTTGGAGGGAAATACTGGGTGGTATAGAAGCGATCCGTGATCAAAACCCAAATTGGCTTCATTAGTGGGATGCGTGACCCTCATCGGGCATTCCTGGCCAGAGGAAATGGCTACACCACATTTTAAGGTTCCAGCATTTCCAAGAAGCATTCCAAGTCCTCCGGGTGTGGCTTTTGTTAGTTTTACCATCCATAGTAATGATCATCATTGTGGGGTCAAGTAGCCAGATTCAGCTGTCCTTGGTCTTCAGAAGGGGCAGAAGAACCAAGAACTTTTTCCGTAGGATCTCCGCTTCTTGTATTATTTTGATGGTGGCCATGCTGCTCGGCCGCCATATTGTGTGGGCGTGGTGCAGGAGACAGGCTGCTATAGGTCATGAGGCCTCCTGGCGCGCTTATCCCTCGCATTCTGTGCGCCCAATGAAAGGCTGAAAGGACGTGTGGCCGATTAACCCCACCCCCACCGGCCTGTCAGAGGCACAAGTTTATCGAGATGACGGTCATATCCAGGGATTCCTTGACAAATGCACGCAGACTTCCTACTCCTGTGGACTGTAGTGTTCCTGCCCGTAGTCATGGGGAACCTCACACCAGAGACCAGGGTCGTAATTTCGGCGTAGCTTCGGGGAGGCGGCGGCGGGGGGGGTATTATACCCCCCTAATAAATGTATTTTCTGATGAATAGTTGGGTACGGGTGCTTTCAGTCGGGTACGGTGAGGGTCTGTCGGATTTCACCTGAGATTTTTCATTGCACACACTGACAAAAACGCACACGCACTCGCTCATTTCTGTTTTGGAAGCCCTGAAAAATGTTACTTATTGTACACAATATTGCGTTTCTCTCCCTTAGTACTCCTACCAATCCGCACACCTCTCGACTTCCGCTTACGCCCCTCTCACGCACCCTGCTTGTTCGACAATATATTTTGACATTAGACGCAGCGATTGTTGGAGAAACCTCAAGTTCACTCCCCACCCCGCCCCCACTCCCTACCCAAAACTACCGACCCAGCCACGCCCCTGCCAGAGATATTGCCAAGCCCCAGTTCCATCGGCAGGCTTGGCTGCCTTCCCGGCGGAATGACTCGGCACTTCTTTAAAATAACTCTTTCACATTCCTGGTGCATTGGTGTTTGTGGTGTTGAATTTCTTTCACTTTGTTCAGGCAGATTGTTCATTTGCCTCTTTTATATATTTTTGGGCGCAAGAGCGCTTTTACCAGTGCCATCCGATTAAATTATCTCGTTTTGCAAATAAAAAAATATGAAGGGAATTAATAAAGAGGCTTTAATAGGTGCTTGCGTTTAATTTGAGGGATAGCCCTGCAATGTAGAATTTTGCACTTGTGCCCGGGTGATCACTGCTTCTTTTATAGGCGGCCACTCAATTTACATCGATCCTTTATGATTGCATCTGTAATATGTATTTGGCGTCGATGGCGTGTCCTCTCTGAATGCAGCCCCCCTGGATGTCCTCTGCCCGGAACCAAATAAAGAGCCCACAGACGAGTGCAGCGGCCTGCTCCTCAAAGAGGATCAGTGGATCCCAATGCTAAATATTAAAGGTTTCTATTCACTCTTCTCCCAACAAACGTCCACGGGACATGGACACTTCACAGAAACTTTACAGCAACAAAACTGCCCAATCAAGAGGAGGCCGGATCTTATGGAGGGAGAACTAGAAGAGCTTGGGCCATAAATAAAACACAAAAATAAAACGCTGGGCTCTTTCTTTTCTCTTTGCCAGCATTAAAAGGGAGGCTACGATTTTACCACGAGATGCAGGAAAATGTGCAAACGTACTACTTACTACTCTAGATAGAATGGCCCCTTGGCCTGGAGGGAACATGACATCTTAACACACACGTTAAGGCCAAGAACACGTCAGGTTAACACAGAAAATGATGTTCAATTCGTTTCTAAAATAAATCGGTGTCCGTCGTGTTCTACTTGTGCAGAAAAATATCGACATTTAGACAATGTGAATACATTTGTGTTTTCTTGCTTCTAAGCCATGACCACTCATTCGTAGGCCTGGCGCAGCTCCAGGACACCACAAAGAAACACACGTGCTTTACAGACAAACAGCAAAGCATCACATGCAGGAGAAGGAATTCAAATCTGCCGCTTTGTGGTTTCTACTGGTTCTGTGGGGCTCAATCACAAGGTCCCATGAGGTTAATAAAGTCCACTCCAATACTGAATATCAGCATTAATCACAATTTAGTTATTCTTCCAGTCACTGCTGAATTTGTCACAAAACGTGCAGCCGGCGCAGTGCTCAGAGGTGCAGTGGTGAGAAAACTGAAATATTATACATACATGCAGGGATATCCACAATTAAACTACTCAGGGCCAGATGTAGGTAGCCCTTTACCGATCGGAATCGGCCGAAAATCGGTATTTCACCATGGAATACAAATCCATGGTAAAAAACCGATTCCTGTGTACATGCACATCTGTGCATGTACACATGTGCCATGTGACAGACAGACGTGCCCTTAGGGCATGTCTGTGTGCCACATTGCACACATGGCCGTTTTGGGGGTGCTAGAGGGTGTCAAAGTGACACCCCCTGCACCCTTGTGAATTCTTTAATTACCGATTCGGTAAATACCGAATCGGTAATGCCTAATCATTCCTATGGGCTTCAAAGCCCATAGGAAAGAATGGGCATTACCGATTCGGTAATTATAGAATTGTTAAGGATTCGGTAACGAATCCAGATGTTGGGACCTACATCCCATTTACCGATTTTAAAATACCGAATCGGTAAGATTCGGTATTTCAAAATCGGTAATTGGGATTTACCTACATCGGGCCCCTAGTTCAGTACAAATACAGATTCTGAACTTGACCCTCTTCTTATTGGATAATCTCCACTCCAGTGAGACGTTTCGACCCATTAACTCATTTCGGTGGGTCTCCTCAGGACAGATAAAACCGTCTGACAGAACACCTAAGGTATATTAAATTATCGATATATTCATAAACCTTAGCGACATACCTCTTATCTGAGACTCCGCTAGGAGGTAAGTCGCGAAGGTTTACGCATGCGTATCACAGAGATTCTAAGAGGCCCATGAGGTTAACTGACGTTTGATTTACTCCCTATGTTTTCATCGACACCTTATGAATAAGCCACACGTTTGTAAATACATCTTTGAATAAACAACATGTGTCGTAATATACTAATGCTTGTTATTCAGGGCTTTGTTATTATTAATATTACATGAGGGGGTTTGCAGGTTTGTTATGAGTAATGTATTGGACATGAAGAATTACCGGATCTCATTTTCCTTACGACTTTTATAATAAAAATGATTAACTGAATACTTAAAAAATTGAATGTTACGAAATAATGTTCTATTTTTGAATC
The DNA here is from genome assembly GCF_964261635.1 of Lissotriton helveticus. Taxonomy (NCBI): domain Eukaryota; kingdom Metazoa; phylum Chordata; class Amphibia; order Caudata; family Salamandridae; genus Lissotriton; species Lissotriton helveticus. Next base: position 485,053,921 of record NC_136060.1, read on the forward strand.
ATAAAGAGAATGAGTAGGTTTTCTCCTATGATTCCTCTGCTTCAGAAATCCAATCTGGACATTTGACATATGAAATAAAGTCTTTTACAAATACTTATAAAGCGATAGAGCAATGAATTTACAGAGACCTTTGGAGCCACCTACCTGATGTTTTAATATTAATCATTAACAATATTATGAACGGATGTTTAAAATAGAAAGGTATCCTTTCATTTACGCCTGCCAATGCGCTTGCACATTGCTGGCGAGACATATAGAGGGCCACCAGCAAATCCTACCAAGAGGTTTTGGAGTGCGGATTATGCCCAGTGCATGTGAGGCGTTCAACCGCGAAGCTTCGCCAGCACGCGGCCTCACTTCCTGCTCCCCCTCTTACTTTCGTTATCGCTCACACCCCATATGCTCGTTCCCTCCCCGACTTCAAAGGAACGCCGCTCCCCTGCTCCCCCGCCAGGCAATGCTGAGAGCTTGTTTAGCGATGTCTCCCACGTTTAACTCAGCCGTGCTCTATATCGATTATATTATTTATTTATTATTTACATTCGGTACTTAGTGTCTGTCCCAAGTATGCTTTATGCAGGCACTTCTATTCAGTGTTATGTCGGTTCCCCCCTTGCTGATTTTTGCTGGAGGTTCACCCGAGGCAACATGTCAGACAGTCAGTCTAACATAAGGCTTGAATATCTTAAACTATCTATCTCCTACTTCGGTGTCCGGTTTCTACTCAAAGCAACTCCAGTCCTTATTAGATCCCTTTTCTGAAGGTCTGGTATAGAACTTGGTGCATTTTTTCCTGTTCCTTTATTTATTTTTTCCTGCTCCTCACTGTGTTAGTTTTGTTTTCATCTGCGTGTATTGTCTGTTTCCACATATATGTTATTCTGTCGTTCATGTAGGTTCCTCTCCATCTGACTTGGCCTCATTTTCATGAAGTGACACTGCGTGTCCTGATGACTACTTTTCACTAATTCTGTCTGTAACCTATTTGGATTTGATGATTCCCCCATGTTTTAGATTCTGCACTACTGTCCTGGTATTGACCTCCAGGTATTGATCAATATGCTTGGCGTGGGATAACGTGAGATATCTGAATTCAAACCCGATTCCTTTAGCATCTCACATTAAGTAAGGAGCCATTTCTTAACGCATGCCTGCAGCTCGGGAGCTTTGTGGAAGAAGGCACAGCTCCTTTTAACAATTGATGTAACACTATCATTGCATTGCCATGAATTTATGGCAATTTGTCACACAAGTTAAAGGCCATTTAATAGGGCTTTTCTGTCTTGAATCGAAAACAAAATTCATTCTTATTTAGTGAAGTGTGTTTTTCGAGATTAACACGAACAAATATGTGTCGTTAAATTACAAGGAATTACAACTTTGAAATATTTTTCTCTTCTGGCGATTGCTGTCTCTTGACTGTGTGTCCCCTGGTCACCTCTTACAGGCACATCTACCAACAAGTAACTTTCCTTTCTCTTTCCTGCCCTCGATTTCCCCCAACGCCCTTTCTTCCTGGCTATGTAGTCTTTACTCTGCAGATTTCAACAGCTGCCACTTCCCCCTTCAGTTCTCCCCCAGGTCTTTTTCATTGAACCATTGCCCTGTTTTCTACCAACCACCACCCGCTTTGTGGCCAGAGAAACCCCCATTCCTCTGCGATCTCCTTTACCTCAGAGTTTCTTATCAGAGAGAGACATTGTCTGGTCTGTAGTTGTCCCATGGGTGTTCATCCCACTATTTTCTGTCACACGTGATTCCTATGAATACACTTTGTTTGTACTTCAGCGATCTCATAACCCAAGCTCGTTTCCTTTTTGTTAGTTCGAGCTTGCTCGACATTTTGCACAGGGGCTTTTCAAATTGCTACCCCTGTTTTCCCTGCCTGCAAGCTTGGACGCGTGCAGTGCCAGCTTGCTCCATGTCACCGTTTTGCGCCCCTTCCCCCACGCATTCCCAGCCATTTGATGCTTCCACCGCACTCCAATTGCTCCCCTCTCCCGTGGCATTTGTAATCCTTCCCCCTGCGTTGCTCACTCACCCTCACACTGTGCTTGCATCTTTGTTTGACTAATAAAGGCCTATGCTTGTTGTTTTTCAATACATTGGCGGTGATTATAACTTTCTTTTGAGATAGCACCAAATGCCGCAGTGTACTTTTTCTCAGCGCTAACCAGTAAGTAACTTGATTTGCTTTGTCAAAATTCACCCATGCTCAGTTTGTGGTCATTGGAAAGACGTGAAAAGCTGAGCTGTCATTCTTTGTCTTACCCACATCGACTCTTTGTGCACTTGTGGCAAAGTCGTCAGGGCGGCAGGCATGAATGTGTTCACAATCATGTAAAAAAAAAAATCACTTTAAAAAAATGCCCAAAACACTGCAAAGATTTATAACTTCTACCAGGGTGAAAATCTGCATTTCAACCTCTACTTCTACCTCCCTCTCGCTACCCCTCTCTCGCTACCCCCCTCTCGCTACCCCCCTCTCTCTACCCCCCTCTCTCTTGTTCGCCATAAGTTGGCAGGGTATGCTCAGACGTGAGTCCCTTGCTCACTTTGCCACTGGATTCAAGCAAGCCTGGCTGAAGACGGCTGTAATGCCAGAAACCGGTCCCAGGATGCTTGTTTTCCGTCCAGGGAAGACATGGCTTGGCAGTTAGGACTGGACTGTTCCCATGAGTCACAGGGTCAGACTGATTTGCATATGGCCATGTCTGAACTGGGGTGGCAGAGTGGGCTAAAGAACGGTGATGGATCACACCCAGATCTGTTGACTGGGTGTGAGTGTTTGATTGGTTCAGAAGCTCCGTCCATCACCACCACCCCCTTTTGTACCGCCTCACACTGCTGCATCCGCCTCACACTGCTGCATACGCCACACACTGCTGCATATGCCGCACACTGCTGCATACGCCGCACACTGCTGCACGCCTCACACTGCTGCACGCCTCACACTGCTGCACGCCTCACACTGCTGCATGCTGCACACTGCTGCACACCTCACACTGCTGCATGCCACACACTGCTGCACACTGCTGCACGCCACACACTGCTGCATTACTCACACTGCTGCACGCCACACTGCTGCACGCCACACACTGCTGCACGCCACACACTGCTGCACGCCACACACTGCTGCACGCCGCACACTGCTGCACGCCGCACACTGCTGCACGCCGCACACTGCTGCACGCCGCACACTGCTGCATTACTCACACTGCTGCACGCCTCACACTGCTGCACGCCTCAAACTGATGCACGCCTCACACTGCTGCACGCCACACACTGCTGCACGCCACACACTGCTGCACGCCACACACTGCTGCACGCCACACACTGCTGCACGCCACACACTGCTGCACGCCACACACTGCTGCACGCCACACACTGCTGCACGCCACTTCACTCTGGGACACCACCACTTCACTCTGGGACACCACCACTTCACTCTGGGACACCACCACTTCACTCTGGGACACCACCACATCACTCAGCCCAACCACATCATCACTCAGCACCACAACAGCATCACTCAGCACCACAACAGCGCTGTCCTTGCTTGCTACCAACAAGCATTGCCATACCCAATAGGACTCGCATTAGGAAAGTGTAAGCTATTGGCTTTGTGAATAACAATGCTATTAATGTATGTATTTTCAAAGCTAACACATAAAAAATTTTTTATTTACAATACCAATAGCTCACACTTTCCTAATGCGAGACCTATTGCAAATGCTTGTTTATCTTATTGCAATAGAGTTCTATATAAATTCAAATTGCTATCCACACACTACACAGGTTTAAAAATGTGTGATGTGTTTGGGGACACTCATTCTTTAACTACGACCCATCAAATCTCCCTTCTTCTTCCTCTTTTGTTTTTCACAGTCCACTGCAATTCCCCTTCAATTAAAGGTGCTCACCTTTTATTCTTAGAGCATGCTCTTGTTAGAAGCTTCATCCAGCCTCATATATAGCTAAGATCAGGCGGTGCTTGTCCACAGAGGCTCAAATCACCTATACCTCGAACACCTGGTGTTATAATAAATGGATGTACCACCGTATAAAAGAAGCAATGCACAGGCTAGAAGAATGACGGGTTCTTCATTCTGTGCAATTGCCAGGGGTGGTACCTCACTTTTGTTTGTATACGTATATGGTATGCTGTAATCACAGGCATGCCCACTCCTCAGACTCCGTCTTTATTCTCACAGTCCTTTCTTTAGTATGGCTTAACACCACAAAGGTCGCCATACATTTATGTGAGAATCACCTTGAGAGGGGCCTTGGCTCCGCCCACACATTTACAGGAGTAGTTGTGGTAGAAGTTGTGCATTTCCACAAAAAAAGCGCTTGCCCTCCACGCAGCTGTGACCATTTTGTTTATTGATCCTGCTGCCTGCATATCCATTTCAATGGTATCCACGTGGATTGCTTCACATTACCATACAACATTCCTTTAAAGCCAGACCTATTGACATTGCCATTGTCTATTCTAATTCATGCACCCCCATGAACACCTGTATGTTCCCAGCTCTATTAATCATCTGGAACCAAGCAAGGATTTGAAATGGGCCTTACACAAACGACGCACTAGATAAATAGTAACACCAATAAAGCGACCCCCATACGTAGACAAAGCATAGAATGTGGGGTTCCTCCTGGAGAACTTTTTTATCCCTTCCTGCTGCCTCACTCCAGTCCCAGCGCATATCTACAAACGGTGTGAGCTACAGAACACTGTACGGTACTACTTCAGTCTCCTTCTTGTAGCATGGGCCTCCTCCTTCATGACACCTTTTAATTCTGGCTTTGGCTAGATTGCTCCTCGGTGGTGGAAAGATTGCCTCTATGCGGGATCCAGTGTTGGTATGGTTGATGTCAGCTTTAAAATATCTTCAAAGTTGACTTGGCTACGTGGAACCGTGATTTGGTTTGCATTTTACTGAAGCCACATCATCCTTGTTTTTACAGAACTGTATTTGATATGTAAATGAATACAAATTATCTTTATGTCAGCTAATGAACAAGGTGTTTACTGTTGTTTGTAGAGACATAGTGAATGCTTTTTGATATAATCTTTTATGCATGTATACAGCAGATAGTTTAAGGTGGTGGGATAGGTTCTTTCTTTTCATATTCATGCAGTATGTTTCCAACAAAGAATTAAAAAAATATAAATCGCATCAACTAGTCAAGACCAGCTCTATTGGTTTTGCCAACGCTTGCTTATTTTGGTATCTCTATGGCAATTGACCGGCTAATTAAAGACTCCCTTCACAGTGTTTTAGGTCACTGGTTTAATAATACAGAATATCTGCTGTTTAAGCAGCAGCTACGTAAAAAGTGACGTTTTCCGCTATTTATGTTATGTTATAGGGTATTTGTAAAGCGCAGCTTTCCCTAAGAGGAGCATCATGGCGCTAAGCGGATCACTCACAGAAAGGGAGGCTGAGACTGGAAGGGATTTAGAGGAGTGCTCTGCATAGAGCATCAGGGGCCGCGAAGATCCAGGTTTTCAGAGCTTATCAGGCCGCCGGCAAAATAGCAGAGCTTGTGTACAATTTGACCAATGGATGGTGTTGTAATCTTTTTCCCCGTGTCTCCATCTCCCCGTCCACCCCTCCTTCACCCGACCCCTTGGTATGACCCACCCCACATCCTGGAGTGTGGGTTAGAATGTTGAGATGAGCTACTGCCGCCAAGCTGGAAGCACCTGTTACCTATGACAGAATAAAGTTGTACTTGGAAACCCTTAAATGTAGTGGTTCTTTACTACATTTCTTGGCGACGAGGACGAGGAGCTGAGCCAGGGTCAGTTGGGTGCTTTCCTCCCTGGAAAAGTTGATGCTTGTGCGGAATTTTGAATATAGATGAAGTACTCACCAGTTGATTTGCGGATCACAGGACAACAGACAAACCGGTAACCCAGGCTGAGTCATCGAGGTGTTCCCGTGGCGGGACGTGAAATTTCCCGACTAAGTAAGGAAAAGGGAGTCGGGTGTGAAGCCTCGGTGAAGGTGAGAGGGTACCGTGTGGAGCTAACCGGTAACCCAGGCTGTGTCATCGAGGTGTTCCCGTGGGGGGACGTGAAATTTCTCGACTAAGTAAAGAAAAGGAAGTCGGGTGTGAAGCCTCGGTGAAGGTGAGAGGGTACCGCGTGGAGCAGAGGAACGTTCCTTCCTCAATTGAGGTCTGACATACGTCTGTGGATCTGGTAACCAGAGCTCCCTGGGAGCATTCCGTGGAGGAGGAAGCGGCATAGCGGGAACCAGCGCAACAAGAGTAGAGACAGCTGGTTGTGAAGTGACGGTGAATGAATGGTCAGGCAGCGGAACACGGATTTCCCACAACAGTGAAAGCCGACTCTGGAGGGGAGTAAGTGAGGAGGCTCGTTTGCTGTTGGTTGGGAGCGGGACTGCTGGGGGCAGCGCTGTGCAGGCATACTTTGTCTGCGATGTCTGAGGGGTCGAAAACGGATTTCGACTGTAGCAGCGCTCTTTGACCAAGCTGTCCCGGTGACTAAAGGGGGCAGGCTTCTCCCAGACTGGTTACCGTCCGGGAGCCAAGGCTGAGCAGAGAATCTTTTTATTCCCAAGAAGAAAAAAATGTCAGCGGAATAATTCTCCCCTATAAAGTTTAGATACGGCATCGTGTGGGGCTTGCCTTTCACAGAGGGAGAGACAGTACAAGGAACAGTGCTCTGGCGTTAATGAACTGCAAGGTTGATTACAGGAAGTTCCTGCTCTGCAAGCGAGAAATAGACAGAGGACTCCGCAGCTCTGAGGTGAAGGCGCAAGGAATCAAGACCGGTCAGCACCCGAGGGATTCGTACCAGGCTAAGAGGTGAGCCGTGGAAGCTGTGGGAGCAGAAAGGTTGCAGAGCAAGGAAATAGTCGCATCTCTCTTTCTGGGAAGCGGATTTATCGGAGGCGGAGCGTACGATCACGAGATAAGGGGGAGAAGTTTAACATAAGGAGATTCAATCTGGATGACTTAAAATTGCAGTGAGCCTGTGAAAAACGGTTAGGAGCGGTGAGCGGAACATAGTGAGTAGTCAACCCTTAAACTGAACGGTGGCTGTGGGTTGTAACGTGAAGATAGAGCAGAGGAACAGGGGGTGTAGCGAACCTGGGTTCCCATGATCGAAATTTCACGGAGACAGTGTTTTCTAGCTGTTTGAAGAGTCTGAGAGGACAGGGAAGGAGTTTAACCTCTGAGGCCACGAGTGTAACTGAACTGAGGCAGCCTGGTGAAGCTGTGAGAGGAAAGAGCAAAGGAACAAGGGGTGTAGCGAACCTGGGTTCCCACTATTAGAAAAAAAAAAAAAAAAAAAATGATAAATAAATAAATAAATTCACTGAAGTAGTGTCTTAAGAGGTTTGAGACGTCTTAGAGGATCAGAAAAACGGTGAACCCCTGATGTTACAGGCACTGAGGCAGCGATATGAAGCTGCGTGTGGAGATTGCAAAGAAAAACCTCAGGGTTCTGTGTAGTAAACTAAACTGAAACAGCACGTAGAAGCAGCGTAAGGAAATATCAGAACTGAGGCAGAGTATTGGGAAGCGACGTGTGGAGATTCCAAAAGAACGGAGGGAGCGTGGCAAATGAAACCGCGTCAGCGCGGTGAAGCAGTGTGAGGAAGTTTCGGAACTGAGGTGGCGCTTGGAGGTGTTGTGTGGAGATGTCAGGAGTGTGGTAAATCTCAGGGTTCTGTGTAAGAAAACTGCATCGCAGCAGCAAGTTGTAGCAGATCGAGGAAACCCTCAGAGGGGCAGAGAGTGCAAGGAATCCTTGTGACGGAGTTAACACAGAGTGGAGGCAGCACTCTTGAGAGAGATACGTTTCTCGGTCCATTATTGTTTGTGAATTAATGAGAGTCACAGATCCACAGACGGAGGGAGCAAGGCATATTCAGTGATTTCAGGGAGACCCTGCAGAGTAATTGTAAGCGTAGAAGGAGACGTGACCTTTAAAGAAAGAATCCCAGTGGCAACAGCCTGCGCATTTCGTTTAACCAGTTTGGGGCGCAAGTGAATCCTACAAAGTGCGCTCGTACTGCCATTTATCTGTTGTCAGGCTGTGATTACATCTTCACGTGAATTTCCAGTTTATAGCTGCGCGCATGACATGGAGTGGGGCCAGAATATGAAGATCACCGCAGAATGGGGTGAGCGGAAGGAAAATGTTGAGAGGTACATAACAGTTTTCGAGGAAGAGAAAGTATCTCTGCTACTTGAGGAAAAGGCAGAAAAATGGCTCCACAGTTTAGGAACTGGAGGAGGGAAAAGGTACCACGAAAGGGAAAAAATATTGACGGAAGAGTCAGACAGAGATTTTTATGAGGACATTTTGAATGTGGTGGATGAATACAAAAAACAAGTCTCGTTGGTAAAGGAACAAAGGAATGACGAGATCAAGGAAAGAAAAGTGAGCAAAGAGGAAGATAATGCTAATAGAATAAACCCAGTGGGTACCAGCTTCCAAGGCGGAGTAAAGACAGATATGATCTCAGACTCAGGATCACGGCATAGTACGGCAAGCAAGCGTGTAGGGAATAGAGAAGCAACTAAAAAATATGAAAATTTTTTTAAAGAGGCCAATACGTCCCTAAAAACATATACAGGGAAGGACATTGATGTAAAAGGGTACGAAGTTATGGAGTCAATGCACAAGAGAAACAATACTTGGTGTACCATACATACAACGGAATGTGGACTCACCATGCAAGGGGAAAAGGATCAAAAGAAATGGAGAGTTTCACGTAAAGGTAGAAGAAAAGAAAACGTGAGTATGCAGGCACGGATCAGAAGCATGCAGAGAACAAAGAGTAAAGCACAGAAGGCTCGTGAGCCGCAAACAAGGGGTTCTGTAGTTTTGGAAGGAGCAGCAACAAACGATGTGAGTGTAAAGGAAGTAGCTAAGGACAAACTAAAGAGAAAACGAGAGACTGTCCAAGGTTGGGTGGATGAAAGAGAAGTACGCAAGAAACAGGAGAGAGAAGGCAGTAAAGGTAGAGTTGGAAGAAAAGAAGCATTCGATAGTAAGGGAGCATGCATAAGTACAACAGCCAATGAGCGGCAAAAGATAAAATGTATGAGTAATCAATTTAATTGTAAGGAAACGTGGCAAAGAGCCACACTGGCCAAGTCCTGGACTAAGGCGATGGAGGAGTATGAAGACAAATGTGAACAGGAAGGAGAAATGGACTCTAATTTGCTTGAATCCAAGAGTGAGAATAAAGGAAAACCTTTCCAAACGAACAATAGTGACAAGTTGGAAAGTGAGAGTATGGAAATGCAGAAAGTACGAAATGATTTCCCATTAAAGGTTCTGTTGGGGAAAGATGGTCCACCCTATGATAATGGGGTCCAGTATATGGTGGAAAGTGAGAGTATGGAAATGCAGAAAGTACGAAAGGATTTCCCATTAAAGGTTCTGTTGGGGAAAGATGGTCCACCCTATTATAATGGGGTCCAGTATATGGTATGTGGAAGAAGCCGAAGTGCAAGGGCTCAGAAGACACGTATGATTTCGTGTATGGCAAACCCAAGAGGGAACAGCAGGACACACTCAAGCCTGAGGAGACTCATGCAAATGATCGGGGGGGCGCCTAAAACTAAATGCGACAAAGATGGCAATTATAGTCATGACCAAGGAAGTGGGAGCAGAAGGAGGCCCCGTCCCGGTATTGATAAGTACATGGAAATGGAAGTTGGTGTCATCAGTGGTAACCTCAGGGGTGCGTCCTGGCACAAGCTACCACCCAGAGAAAAGGATAGTACAGCCATGCTAAATCTTCTGGTAAGAGATGGGAATTCCAGCAGTAGGAGTTCGGAATCCCAGGGAGAAATAGACGGAGTAGTAAGCTCGGACATGGGAGAGCTAGATGGGAAAAGGTTGTTATGCCTTGATTTCACCAACATGGGGAGGCCCGTAGTGTTACATAATGCACACATGGATTAGCTTCTTCTATTGTCATGTGTGGCACTCCCTGTTGGTTCCAGACTGCTCCAGTTGCCTAATGTTTGACAAAGTAACCACATAGCCTCTTTTCTCCTGTCCTGAACTTTTAAAGGCACCAGACTTATCACAGTTGTTTAACGCTGGAAATGCAACCTCGTAACCGTTTTAAATTCTCTTACAGTTACAGTTGATTAACATAGGAAACGCAACCTGTTAACGCTTCCTATTTCCTGATTAATGTTTCATATAGTCTTACCATATCCCTGCATATGCATATGAGAGCAGGGACCCCTACCCCATTGATACGTATCATGCTTTGGGACCTTACACATATTTTCCCCCTCCCCAGCCTTCCTTGCGCCCCTTCTCCCTGCCCATCCTCTCTCCATCTTTTCTATGGGAGGGAGGTGTGTTGTAATCTTTTTCCCCGTGTCTCCATCTCCCCGTCCACCCCTCCTTCACCCGACCCCTTGGTATGACCCACCCCACATCCTGGAGTGTGGGTTAGAATGTTGAGATGAGCTACTGCCGCCAAGCTGGAAGCACCTGTTACCTATGACAGAATAAAGTTGTACTTGGAAACCCTTAAATGTAGTGGTTCTTTACTACAGATGGCTAAATAGCAGATACGGATGGATAAGTAGCCACATCCTGTAAACAAAACCGAACATTTATATTTAAAAACGTTATCTGATGGGATGTCTTGGTTATAAACCAAAACCTAAATTCTAATGAAACTGCCCTGCAAGGGTGAGCTTCCAATAACTGATCATGACCTCACACATGACCTCACAGATGACATCACAGAGGAACTTGTGCCCAGTGATGCTAGACGTGCGCGTTAAGCAGCCTGTGCACATATTCTTCTATTTACGCCGATATACAGTGATGTGGTAATACTTCAAAGCCATGCTTTCATGGTGGAGCTTGAGCCTATCCATACGTATCGCCCTGTGAGAGTGTCTGAGGGTTCCTAATTCCACCAGATATGAGAATTCTCCCTTCTTTTCCAAGATAGTATAAGGCTCAGTCCACGTGTCTTGGAGGACCTCTGACAGGGTGTCCACAGAGCACTTCAAAAGGACTGAAACGTACTCCCTTTTGAGGATCCTCCATATATGCAAAGAGTAGGCATGGCAAGGAGAATATCCCATCTCCTCCCGAGTTTCTCTGGTAAACCCATAAACATGCCCTCATAATCTTATTGAACCTTTTTACAAGACCATTACTTTGGGGATGATCGAGGGCAGTGAATTCGTAAGTCACTCCATACTCATCCCACATGGCTCTAAGATAAGCAGACATGAAATTTGCGCCCCTACCGGAGAGGACTTCCTTAGGGAACCCAACCCTGGTAAAGATACCAGGTACGGACATCACTGCTGCAGGGGCATTAACTATCCTAAGGGGAATAGTTTCAGGGTATCTGGCTGCATAGTCCACTACCACCAGGATAAACCTATTGCCAGTGGCAGTAGGTGGGTTTAGGGGCAAACAATGTCAGTCCCCATCCTCTCAAAGGAGTTCTCACCACAGCCAGTGGTATAAGGGGAGCCTTGGGCCTGCCTTCTGTCTTGCCACTGGCTTGATAGGTGACTCAAGAGCAACAACATTCCTTCACCTTTTCTGCCTTCTGAAGCCAGTAGAAGTGGTAAACCAGCCTCTCCCGGGTCCAGGTAATGTCATGGGCCAGGCCGAGGAGTCGTCTGGACTGTTGGGGAATCGCCACTCTTCTGGTTGACCCTGGTTTGGGGTTCCTTGCCTTACTGTCTAGGATTCCATCACCCAAGGCACTTTATGGGTTCCAGTGACACCTCAATTTTCCTGTCTGGCAGTCAGCGTCTCGGGCCTTAAAGAGTGAGATTACGTGTTTTGTCCCAGGCTCTAGTCCTCTCTGAAGACTGCACCTGCTCCTTGAACCTTTTCAGGCACTAGGACTTCCCCCGGATGGTTAGGCTCCTTCTGGACCTGTGGACTTATGAAAGTGGCCTTGCCAGACCTACTGCCTTTTCTCTTGTTGCTGGGGCCTTGGGCCATTTTGTCTGGCTCCGACGTTCCTTGACTGTCTCCTAAGGACTTTTATGCTGTAATGGAGACACATACCCACTCAGGGAGACCACTGCATTGCTGCATGAGCCCTTCTCTTCATCTCTGCCCAGACAGATGTTTTGAGCTTGTTGCCCAAATGACATGCCACTGTGATGGCAGGGCACACAGCTACTCTTAGGGCAGTAAGCCCTTCCCACTCAGTCTAGAACAGATATGGGTTGTGACTTTGTGACATGGTCAGTGTTTACGATTTAGTGCAGGTATGATCTGCCCCGTGTGGTATATAAATAAATAATACCGGATCTAGGTTTTACTGGACATAGCAATAACAGATAGCTCAATAAATAAGAGTCAAGATTCGAGGTAGTAGGAGTTTGCAGGTTTAATACAGCATAAAGGACAGGAACAGGACAACCTGCACGGGAACAGGATGGCAGGGCCCTGCAGGGGGGACAGGGAATGAGCTGGCGTGGCCCGGCAGCTGCCGGGGCTGGATCTGGGATGAGCGCGCTAACATTTAATAACAGTACACAAGTATATATACTAAAACAGTTGCATTACAATGAATACAGTAGGCGGAGCAGTGGGTGTGGTCAATAGCAGTCGCGAAAGATAAGGGTGAAAGTAGGTGTAACAGGAGGTGTATACATAGACATGTGATGTAAACGTAACAGAATATGTCATAAATGGGGCGGAAACATGGAGGGGGCTACCTAAGGAGCCGGGACCTCTAACCTAGTGGTGCGCGCAAACTGACAATGACGTGTTACTAGGAGAAGCTGGGGGCTATGAACTCTGCGCTAGGAGTAGAGACTGAAGTCTGGAGAGTCAGGGCGACATGTACCTAAACCCTATCTAGTATCTAATGTTTAGAGGACATGTTGATATAAACTAAAAGTCAGGAGGGGAGAGGCTAACAGACTCTAAGACTGGTGCGTACATTATTCTACATGTAGTGCGTGATGAAGAATATTAAATGACCATTAAATGCAGTATTTCTCTTACATGGAGACGTAAAGGCTAGACTGTGACGGAAACTATTGATGCGATTCAGTAGCTTAGGAATGCAGAGAAGGAGGGCTGAACTGATAACTAGAATCATAACATACTCTTGGCAGACTCGTAGGCAGAGCCAGGCCGAGCCGGGCACTGTGAGGCAGGAAGTAAGTGAAGGGTCAGGAATGGGGGCTGTATCGCTCCTCAGCGAGGGTTCAGGAGACTGGAGCTGAATCTGGTGTCCGGGCCCTTTTGAGGCCTAGAAACGGGGACTTTTCAATGAAATAACGTGCACACTGAGAAACGTGGCAACGTAACTTTACATAGGCCTGATATTCATAGTATTCACGAGAACTGGAAACTGGCATACTAGAGATGGACACAACTATAATTGCGTCTTTAATCGAACATGGGGGATACACATGCATATTAATCATGCACATATAACATAAGATGGGGAACACGTAGGGACACAGAACATGGCAAAATTTACTTTTCCACATTCCCTCCTTGTCACTACGTTTCCATCAGGAAACATCAATATTCATGATACCATCTATCATTTCATACAGTATCATTTGCTCGTCTCGAATTTTCTTGGAACGGGATTTAGAACGGGACTTGGGACTAGGAATACAAGAGGTAGCACAAATGCCACAAATCGCAGGGCCACATTGTATACATAGGCAGCAACTGAATATGATCGCTACTGCAATACCTAGAAAAGACAATACTTTCCATCCCCAGGCGGAAATTATATTCCAGAACCAACCGGACCATGTCCAGGTGCCTGGATCTTGGTGTAACATATGGGCAATTTTATGGAGTCTGGTTATAGCTGAATAAACAGACGGCGCGTTATTAGGAATGAAAATGCAGCAACTAGATCCGATGACTCTACATGCCCCGCCCCTATCGGCCAGTATGACGTCAAGGACGAGACGATTCTGGAGCACGACAATTCTCATAAAGGATTGTTCTTCGGTTAAGTTACTTAGAGCAGAAGTAGTCTCAATCACTACTGCTTCAAGGGTTCTCGTTAATCTACGTATCAGTTTACTATTCACGACAGTACCTAAATAGGGAAAGACACCTTTATTGATATCTATGTATTGTTCTAGAGCAGTTTCAGTATAATCGACAATCGGGAGGTCTCTTTTGTGTCTAGTATGTACTAGGTGGGAATTCCTATGATAGTCGGGTAATGCTCCACACGAACCATTATGTGAAAATGGATAAGGAAAGAGTGGCAGAACTCCCTTCGGTGTCTGGAAAGGGGGGAGTCGACCACACACCCAACAATTAGTGGCATTGCTGGTCTGGTGTGAATAATGTAACATGCGGATAAAGGAATTATTACGCATAGCAAGACGATATGAGAGTTCATGAGGAGGCAGATCACTAAACGTGTGCTCTACTGTAGCATTAGAAGACTTATTTACATGAGAAACTGGAAAATACAAATAAAATGCATAACATGTGCAGGTAGTCATAAGGCTGAAAAACAATATGAAACTTAGAAAAACGATACATCGGATTGAGTTTTGACTAACTCTCTCACTATGGGGGTCTATTTTATACATGTCAGAAACCGGTCTAACCGTTTCACCTAGGGGAGGACTTAGACAATCAAACTGGCTGACTTATTTTACTAGACCTTAATTTTTTCTTATACTCCTGTTGCGGAGTTTTCTCTAACAGGGAGGGTTCAGTATCATCGTCTTTTGCGGGACAGTCCTTAAGAATAGTACTTTGGCAGTCTTTCAAATCCTGGGAAATGTTCTTTAAAACAGGCTTCAGTCCGTAAAATCTTTTCACATGAGACAGGTGGACCCAGCCCTTCCTGCCTTCCAGCTTGACGGCAGTACGGGTGGCCAGGAGGACCTGTCGGGGTTCCTTCCAGCGAGGCTCCAGCGGACTTGAACGATCAAAGTTCCTGACAAGAACCATGCATCCGGGAACGATTTCATGCGGTGCCACCTCGGTATTGTCTGGAAATGCGGCGGCAACCTGTGAACGACAAGAGTGTAGGGCAGACATCAAGGAAGCTAGGTAATCTGTCAGCATATTACTTGAAACATCGGTAATACTTCGGGGTCTAGGTGTACCCCACATATTAGGGGGGCGGCCGAATACGACCTCATACGGGGACAGACCTGATCTGGAATGTGCGACCATGCGCATATAAAATAAAGCGACTGGCAGAGCTACTAGCCAGTCTACACCTTTCTCTTTACATATTTTAGCAATGCGGATTTTCAGGGTCTGGTTATGTCTCTCTACTAGACCGGCTGCTTCAGGATGGCGTACACAATGGAACTTCCACTGGTACCCTAATAAAAGGGAAACATGTTTCATGAGCTCAGATGAGAATGGCTGGCCGTTATCAGAATATACGACTCTAGGGAGTCCGTAGCGGGGGAAGAATTCACGAACCAACTGCTTGGCAGTGGTCGCGGCTGTGTAATCTGGAACTGGATATGCTTCTGTCCACCTGGACAAAGCGCATACAACTACAAGGACATACTTGAAACCTCGACATCGCTCCATCTGAATATAATCCATCTGGAGGACTTCAAAAGGGTGGTCAGGGGGCTGGAATCCACCTTGTTCCACCGGGACACTTTTACCTGGATTAAACTGGCAACATATCATACAGGTACGGACTTTCTGCTTGGCTGCAGCTCGTAAATGCTTGTTGAACCAAATGTTCTGGATACTGTCTAACATAGCTTTTTCTCCTAAATGTGCTGGACTATGTGCGGTATTGATAATGACTTGAACCATAGAGTCGGGGAGAAACCATGTGGCTCTACCCTTCGTTACCCATCCCTGATCTGTCTGGACCCCTCCTTGTTCGGACCATTTCTTGATTTCATCGGGAGTAGCATGTAACTGGATATCTATGACATCTTGAGTGGGGTCCTTAACTGTCATACAAGTAGTCGGATCTGGAGTAGGTGTCTGTGTCGGATTAACTGGAATGTCTGGAGTCTGTGCTGTAAGCTTGGCTGTGCGATCTGCTAGATCATTACCTTGGGAAATAGTGTCAGTAACTTTCGTATGTGCTTTGCACTTCATGATAGCAATAGATGTCGGTAAATGTATGGCATCTAACAGAGCTTAAATAAGGAGACCATGCTGAATCTTGGTTCCATGAGAAGTCATGAAACCTCTCTCCTGCCAGAGCACTCCAAAGTCGTGTACGACTCCAAATGCGTAGCGTGAATCTGTGTAAACATTAACTTTCAGGTTCTTGGCGTGTATGCAGGCTTGTGTCAGAGCAACTAGCTCTGCTGCTTGAGCAGACAGGGTGTCAATACGGTGTGTTTCTATAACTTCAGTGTCAGTAGTCACTGCATACGCGGCTACTAGTTCTCCTGTACTTGTTCTCATACATGAACCATCCACATAAAGTGTCAGGTCGGGATCTGGTAATGGAATATCTGTCAGATCTTGTCTTGGCTTGGTCATAATGTTAACTACTTCCACACAGTCGTGTGTGGCAGGATTCGAATTAACTGACGGTAACAGTGTAGCAGGATTTAGAACGTTGCAGCGTCTGATTTCTATGTGTGGCTGGAACAGTGTCAGTTCATAACCTGTTAAACGTGCAATTGTCAAGTGCTGAGTCTGGGTTCGGTTTAAAAGAACTTCCACGGAGTGTGGAACTTGTACTGTCAAGGAATGTCCTAATACTATGGAATCACTTTGTCTGATAGCTAGTGCTGTGGCTGCAACTGACTTGAGGCACGCAGGCAGAGCCTGGGCTACAGGATCTAATGTGCTCGAAAAATAAGCACAGGGCTTGTATTGTCCTGCTTGATCTTGTGTGAGAACAGATAATGCTGTACCTTCGCGTTCAGTGACGAAAAGTGTAAAAGGCTTACTGTAGTTCGGTGTAGCTAGAACTGGAGCTTGGCATAAAGCTTTCTTTAACTCATTGAAACTAAGTGTATGTTCAGATGTCCAAGGGAGGACAGTCGATAGGGCTGCCTCCTGTGTCGTTAACTGTATCAGTGGTTTAGCTAGAAATGCATACTGAGGAATCCATTGTCTGCAATAAGAAGTAAGGCCGATAAAAGCACGTACCTCCTTCTGTGTCTTGGGCTGAGGAAGACTCGCTATTAACTGGATACGGTCTGGTGTCAACTGCCTACCCCACTTGGACAGTAAGTGGCCTAAGTAGATCACTTGCTGGACACAGAATTGAAGCTTCGAAGGGGACACCTTGTGCCCCATCTCGGCTAGGAAATACAAGACTGTAAGTGATGCTCGCTCGCAAGCACGTTCAGAACGGGCTGTGATCAGTAGATCATCGACATACTGGAGCAGGGCAGTGTCAGTTGGCATGTGAATATTGTCTAGTTGTCTCTTAAGTGCTTGACTGTAAATGCTAGGACTTTCTGTGAAACCTTGAGGAGCTCGTGTGAACATATAGCTCCTTCCATTTAAACAAAATCCGAAAAGGAACTGGCTGTCTGGATGAATGGGGACACTAAAAAACGCGTTCTTGAGGTCTATGACTGTAAAAAATGAGGCTTCGGAATCAATGGCTGTCAATAGGGATGAGATATCTGGGACAACTGGATACTGGGGAATAATACATTTATTAAGTTCTCGTAGGTCAATCACTAATCGATATACTGGGGGTGCATTTGGATCAGTACGTTTCATGACTGGAATGATCGGAGAATTACATACATTGGAGTCAGTTTTTACAACTACTCCTTGAGCGATGAGCTCGTCAATAATTTTGGATAAGGCTGCTACAGCCTCAGGTGGCAATCTGTACTGTCTGATTCGCGGTAACACTACACCTGGTTTGAGAGTCACACGATGGGGTGTGATTTGCATATAACCTACATCAGTTGGACCTTGCGCCCATAGATGCTGCGGAACATTAGACAATCTCGGATCAAAATCTCGTAATACATAGTGACCCTTGAAGTCACGTAGAAACAGGCGTATTCCCTCTGGGGAGCAGCAAATAACTGCACCTAATTCTTTCAGTGTCTTAATGCCTAACAAATTTTCTGGACACGACTTTGTAAGTAACAGATCAGTAGTGCGGGACAATGGACCTACTTCTAGAGTAACTGGCTTAGATATCTCGTTTATAATAGGCTTTCCTGAAAATCCAAGGGAAACATTTCTAGAGCCTGAGAGCGGAGCCCCTGGAACTTCGGCGTGACTGATAGTCGTCCTACTTGCCCCTGTATCAATCAGAAACTTTCTGTCTTTCCCTAGTACCTGACTATGAACATAGGGACCTTCTTGATCTACAGGAATCTCGATGAGAGGCAAGCCTACCTCCCTCTCTAGGCTGTTTCATGAATATGGCTGATACTCTGGATACTCAGACTGTGCATACTGGTACATCTGCTGTGTAACATGCTGTGTTGCAGCAATAGGCTGCGGTGCTGGAACTGTCTGTTGTGCATTCTGTGGCTGAGAAGTCTGTGAAACTTGTTCTTGTCTAGGCGGACGTGGTCTTTCTTTAGTCTTACCAGTAGCTATATTGTGTTTCAGAACTGCACACTCGTTTATGAAATGACCTGGCTGTTTACAGTAATTACAGGTCCCTTTAACGGGAACTGTAGGATGACTGGCTTGATTCGTACCCCTCTTCTGACTGTCTTGAGGAACAGATTGTGCAACTAGTACTTTCATTTTCGTGTCTTTCATACGTTTTCTTTCGTGATCTTGCTCTTCTCTGATTCTATTCTGATGGTACTGGAGCATCTGTAACATCTGGGACGGGGTACTAGCTTGCCATGTACTTTCGACTTTCAAAACTCTATTCTTAACTTGTGGACTTGAATTCTCGACTAATTTAGTAACAAAAAGATGAGGGTATGACTCGCTACTTGTCTTGAGGCCACTGTTTATGATAAAACATTTCTCAAATCTGGAATAAAAATCACTAGTGTCTTCGTCTTGTTTCTGTTTACAGGCTGAGATTGCATCCCAGTCTTCCTTTTTAGTTGCTAATAATCTGGGCAAAACTTGTATTAACAGTTCTGGTAATTCTTTACATTTCTCTCCAAGACCGGTACCTGGTACTCGTATCTTATCTTCAGCTTCTAGAACTGCCCAATCGATCTTTTTCTCTCCCACCTCCCATTCTTTTTCCTTGAGTTTTTCATATATGCCTGCGGGCAACAGGACCTTTAGCATTTTAATAATATCTGGATACGTGTATTCTCCCATACGGAGCATGTCCTTTAATTCTCGGTGGAACCCTGCTGGATCTTTGTCGTGACAGGGAATTAATTTCTTCATCTCTAAGAGTTCCATCTTTGTAATCGGGGTGTAAACAAACACTCGTTGCATTTCACCATCTGTTGTCCTGACTGGGTGTACTTCTCGTAACGGGTTCTGTCTATCTATGTAGAACGGTTTACTTTCTGGAGGTGAGACATGAACAAAATGCGGGTTCAGGAACGTTTTATATTTGTGGCGCTGTTCTAGAATAACACTAATTAAATCGGTACCTAAACCTTTCCATCTATACTGGAGTAACTCGTTCAGGACATCGTGTAACGGACCTGGATCAGAATGTTGACCCTCATACAATGTGATGAGGTGCTGGATCATATACATACCCACCAGTCGTTGCTCGGCTGGGGGCAGTTTCAGAAACATTTGTGCCACTATTTCATCTGGAAAAGTGGTAGAATCAGTAATCCATCGGACTGCTGATCGGGCTAGTTCTTGTTCATGCATAGTACTCAACTTACTATAACCGATTCGTGATTTCAGAATTTGATCGGTGGCTTGAAATACTTGTTCTAGAAAACCTTGTTCTGGTGCTGGGTGATGAAAAACTGACTTGTGTTCTAGGCGTAAATGGCGGTCTGGAAATCTAGATTTTCCTACATACGCTATTCTGGCGGGATTCTCGTCATCTACCTCTTCAGTAGAAGAGTCATTCTCTTTCTCGCTTACTTGTGCTGCTTTACGTTGTTCGTGTAACTTTATTATTTCCTTACGAATTCTCTTGTACATACTCTCTATACTACTGATAGTTCTGTGCTTACCCTCGGCTATATTATCACTCCACCTTGTCAGGATTCTCATTTCGGCTGGATCTTTGGTCGGATAATCTTGTTCCCTTATTAAACAATTAATCAGAAACTTTAATAACATGAGCTGGATCTCAGCTTTCCTTTGAGACATGGCTTCACCTATACTTTCTGGATCATCCCCTGTACGGATGAAACGATATATTCTGTCTAGATCTTCTTTCATATCTGGTAGGGTGTCCAAATACCCGGTCACCCGTCTTACACGGATGGAATATATAACTGTACTATCATCACCTGCGACTGGATCATAGCGGCATTCAGTAAGAGCTCGTCGGATATCTGCAACGGACTTATATTTGGGCGTACGCTGTAACGCACATTCATGTAACTCGACTAACGTTAAACGTTGGTGTGGTGGCGGGGTACCAGGAGGACCTCCTCCTGCGGCCCCTAAACTGGTATCATCGACTGATACTCTTCGTGCTGGCAGAGTGGGAAATTGTAATGTGGGCTGAACCGGGGGTACCGTAACAGGTACTCCGGTGACTGGAGGAGCAGGATTTACATTATTTACAGGGACTGGCGGAACAGGATTTGCATATTCTGGAACCGTGTCGTCCAAATAGGACGAAATGAAAATATCAGCTGCGGTCGGTTTGTGACGTAGCTTGGTCGGAACTAATGGTGGCGGAAAATTACTGGATGCCTCCGGGGTCGCTTTTGGCAAGCCCTCGGCAAGAAGAGGATACATACCCTTAATGAGGGCATTCCTCTGTCTGTCTGACTGTTCGGTTTTAACTCGTTCACCTATCTCGATTAATTCCCTTTCTTGGGCTCGTTCTAAGGATTCTCTACTTAATTCTGACTTTCTGATTTCTTTTTCGGTTCTTTTATGAGATTCTTTGCGCCATAACTCGATGGCATCTTTCTGTGACTGTCTGGCTTTCTTTTTCCATAATGCTTCTTCTACTCGCATGATGCACTCGGCATCCCATGTACCCGATACGGGCCATCTATACTTTTCTTCTAACTGTTTGGTATACTCTACCCATAAATCTAGATATAATATGGCACTTATGCCATGCTTCTGATACATAAAGTGACCTGGACTGTCCCTAGGCGGGACAGGAACTGCTTCTTCTAAGAGACCTTTTCTAGTTCTTAACTGACGTAGTTTGGAAAACCACGGCATGACTGGACTGTAATCTAGACACAATACAATACACAATGAACACGATAATTACTCCACATTCATACCACGACATTAAAATACATGAAGAACATTTAAAATAACAGGTCTGACAAAATACTACCTGGAATACGGAAAACAGAATACATGAATCTTCTTGAGAACAGAACTGACTAGAACAGAAACTAGATGCACTGCTGAAACAGTACGAAACTTACCGGTCTCATAAAGAGACACGTCAGGACCCGCATCCACCAGAGTGGACACTTCGTTTTGGGATCTGTGTACCACCAAACCCCACGGACCAGAGACAATTAGATTGACCCTGTCTAGATACTACCCCAGCAACGGTACTCACCGGGCAGCAAGAACGGAAGGCCTCGGACTGGACTGGACTGCTTCGACGCCGGACGGACGAACTTCGGACTTCAGTTACGGGTGGGCCTCCGGATACCTCGGACCTTGGACTCTCGGCTTGGGCTCTGGTCGGGACTCGCCGCGTTCCTCCACCGCCTCGTCTGGATGCTGGACCACCACCTCCGTCTCCTCCGTGGGCCTGAGGGATACTTGAAGCAGAAATATCTGCACGTGCACGTTATGGTTCCGTCACGGCTGCAGAGGGTCAGGGGGCCGGCGTGGCTTCACCGGCGCGTGGGGAAAGGGCAAGTCCCTATTCGGGCGCCATTATGTGGTATATAAATAAATAATACCGGATCTAGGTTTTACTGGACATAGCAATAACAGATAGCTCAATAAATAAGAGTCAAGATTCGAGGTAGTAGGAGTTTGCAGGTTTAATACAGCATAAAGGACAGGAACAGGACAACCTGCACGGGAACAGGATGGCAGGGCCCTGCAGGGGGGACAGGGAATGAGCTGGCGTGGCCCGGCAGCTGCCGGGGCTGGATCTGGGATGAGCGCGCTAACATTTAATAACAGTACACAAGTATATATACTAAAACAGTTGCATTACAATGAATACAGTAGGCGGAGCAGTGGGTGTGGTCAATAGCAGTCGCGAAAGATAAGGGTGAAAGTAGGTGTAACAGGAGGCGTATACATAGACATGTGATGTAAACGTAACAGAATATGTCATAAATGGGGCGGAAACATGGAGGGGGCTACCTAAGGAGCCGGGACCTCTAACCTAGTGGTGCGCGCAAACTGACAATGACGTGTTACTAGGAGAAGCTGGGGGCTATGAACTCTGCGCTAGGAGTAGAGACTGAAGTCTGGAGAGTCAGGGCGACATGTACCTAAACCCTATCTAGTATCTAATGTTTAGAGGACATGTTGATATAAACTAAAAGTCAGGAGGGGAGAGGCTAACAGACTCTAAGACTGGTGCATACATTATTCTACATGTAGTGCGTGATGAAGAATATTAAATGACCATTAAATGCAGTATTTCTCTTACATGGAGACGTAAAGGCTAGACTGTGACGGAAACTATTGATGCGATTCAGTAGCTTAGGAATGCAGAGAAGGAGGGCTGAACTGATAACTAGAATCATAACATACTCTTGGCAGACTCGTAGGCAGAGCCAGGCCGAGCCGGGCACTGTGAGGCAGGAAGTAAGTGAAGGGTCAGGAATGGGGGCTGTATCGCTCCTCAGCGAGGGTTCAGGAGACTGGAGCTGAATCTGGTGTCCGGGCCCTTTTGAGGCCTAGAAACGGGGACTTTTCAATGAAATAACGTGCACACTGAGAAACGTGGCAACGTAACTTTACATAGGCCTGATATTCATAGTATTCACGAGAACTGGAAACTGGCATACTAGAGATGGACACAACTATAATTGCGTCTTTAATCGAACATGGGGGATACACATGCATATTAATCATGCACATATAACATAAGATGGGGAACACGTAGGGACACAGAACATGGCAAAATTTACTTTTCCACACCCGTGTAAACCATCTTTTGCATAACCATGGTGATGCTGGCACCAATAACCCTCAGGGCCTGACTTCAACCCCACTGATTCTTGGCCACAGTCTGTATTTTTCCATACCAGCAGACCGGTCGTCCAAGGGTTCAATTTCCTCCCCACACATCGATACTTGAGTGGCTTCAGTATATCTTTTGCAATTCCCAGGCACAACTTCTACCACCATCACTACGCTTGCAATGTCTTTGGGGTGGCCACCAGTGGGTGACTGTTAGACCTGGCATCCTTGGCGTGGGTCTCCTTACATTCCTTCCTCTCGACCTCCCACGTGCATGACCCACTCTTCAGGCTAGACGGCCCTTGCCCCGACAGTTAGCCCCGTGCGAGGCCAACACCAATGTAATCCTGTACTCTGTCCTCCCAGATCCCCTCTGACCCCGGAGGAATCATAGAAACCCCCGCGCAGCACCCCCAATCCCCCAGATGCATGAAGCCTAGTCATAGGCCAAAACGATAGGAGGCCTAGTTTAGCCATCACCCTTTCCCTAGGACCCCTGACTCCCTGGCCCCCCACGCAGGACCCCGTGCCCAGGGAAACCTAGACACCAAACGTGCCATGCCCGGCTGTGGGTAGCTAGCCTCTCCAAAGTAAGATGGGGTGGAGTAGTTTCGATCACACCTCCTACCTCCCCCAGGGATGGTCCCGCTCCCCGCCGGGCGTCTGGAAACCCCACAGTAAGAGTTCAAAGGATCGAAGTGGCAGATGGCAGGAAGCCCGGACAATCAGCCCCGGGCACCAGGGAGCCACCTGCGAGGACTCAGACTTCAAAGGAAAAAGGACTATAACTGGGTCTGCTCTTGAGCTACGGGGCAGTGGTAGACTGGAAGAAGAGAGCCCTGCTGACCTGGTCGCGGCTCATCCTTTTTAAAGAAAGAAACGTACGCTTCGTCCCTGGCCCATCCTTTTGAGCCCTGCTGACCTGGGTGCGGCTCGAGCCGTACCCTGGTACGTCCGTACCCGCAGCACCAAGAGAACCAACGCCGCTTATGAGGTACGAGCCGTACCCTGGTACGTCCGTATCCGCAGCACCAAGAGACCCAACGCCGCCTAAGAGGTACGAGCAGTACACTGGTACGTCCGTACCCGCAGCACCAAGAGAACCAACTACACTTAAGAGGTACGAGCTGTACCCTGGTACGTCCGTACCCGCAGCACCAGAGAACCAATGCCGCTTTAGAGGTACGAGCAGTATACTGGTACGTCTGCACCCGCAGCCCCCGAGAAGCATTACGTCTCGAAGGGTACGAGCCGTACAAACGACACGTCCAGCCATACCAAGGAGCTAACGCGGCTCGAGGAGTGCGAGCCAAGCAAGCAGGATGCCCCGCACCTGGGGCATCTCCGTATCACGCGGCTCGAAGATTGAGAGCCGTATGCCTGATACGGCCCGCAGAGCGCAGCCTAGCAGTCGCCCTGAGGCTCGATAAGTACGAGCCGAGCACGCCGAACGCCCCGCACCAGGGGCATCTCCGTATCACGCGGCTCGAGGATTCAGAGCCGTACGCCTGATACGCTTCATACCACCCGCAGCACGTTACCGCTACTCTTCACGGGGCCCCAGAACCGGCCCAGACATTGGGTCCCCCGAGCCCGTGGACTAGTGACTACCCCCCCTTTCTGGACTGTGAGTACGGGGACCATTCCGACTATTACCCCAAACCAAACTATCCCGTAGTCCCTTCCGACCTAGTGATGACTCTACCCCCCAACCCGATTGTATAGTGTACTCTTTGACCGGGTGAACCTGATGATAATTGTTTTATAAAGAACCTTTCATTTTTATGACCAACTGGTGTGGTGTCCATTTGTAGTGTGGCAGGTCCTCATTGTACACAACCATAAATGTCTATCCCTCCCATCTGAGGGTCTAACTCAAGGGCTCGGTAACGTTCCTGGAAGAGGTGGGTCCCTGGGTGGTCAGAAGTAACTACCTCTGCTCCCCAGAGACCTCCCCCTTCCAACACTGGAGGCAACAGAAGGATTTGAACCGGCATTTGTGGTTACTGTACAGTGAGCTGCTGACACACTACCTAGCGAGGGCGGGCCCGAACGTAGCCCTAAAGTTGCGGAACTAAGCCTTTTTTTGCCCAACTATCTCCCGAACTGGTCATCCCCCGACCACCATGAGTCTTACTGGACCCAACGTGAACCCAACCTTTCAGGAAGACCGATTAGAGAGTTACACCCATAGGGAGCTGAAACAATTCTGTAAAGACGTTCAAATCCCTGCCACTGGCCTAAGCACCAAGGAAGATTCCCAAAAGACCCAGAGGGCCTGGGTAGAGTCCAGAGCCCCTCCTCCCCATTTAGAATGGAACGGCGCTGGGGATGCGCAGCAGGACGAAACCGGGGTCCCCGAGAGAGAGAGAGAGCGGTCTCCCCTGCGCTAGCAGCGCGTCAGAAAGAGACCTATCCCCCGAGGAGCTGGCAGACCGAGAGAAAAGCAGAGCCCACAAATTGGAGCTAGCTAAACTTAAGATCGAAGGAGAACTGAAACTAGCAGAGAGGAAGTTGGCTATGGAAGAATTGAGGTTACAAGGGAGTTGGAAGAGAAAAAGCTACAGCGGGAGCATGAGGGCAGGAAAATCCAGTTAGAATATGAACGGAGCTTGAGGGAGCTTGAGCTCAAGGCTAGGAATGAGGAAGCCGGGCCCCCGGGGAACCGAGGGGGGCCCCCCCTGTAGAAGCCAAGGTACACATCCCCAAAGACGTAGTAAAGGAATACTATAGGAATGATGACATTCAACAATGGTTTAAAGCCTATGAGGTAGCTATGACCTTCCACCGGGTCCCTGAGAAGGATTGGGGGGCCGGGTTGTGGGGGCGGTTCCTGAGCGAGGGGAGGGACACCTTACTAGACCCACCCTCCACGGTACTGAATTGCTACAGCCACATGAAGGAGGCACTATTAGCTAGATATGGGCTCACCCCAGAGATGTACAGGCAGCGATTCAGGGATTGCAAGAAGCTTCCTAGTACCACATGGGTAGAGTATGTCAACTTTTACAGCAGAGCATTAGAAGGGTGGATCAAGGGCAGCAAAGTCTCCACTTTCAAAGAATTATTTGACCCGATAGCCTGGGAGCACCTATCCTTAAATTGCTTCGTAGAATTGTGCCAGCATCTCCTTGACAGCGAGCTTACTAACCCCAGGAGGCTTGCCGTAGAGGCAGCCCGCTGGGTGAACACCCGGGTCCCCAGGGGCCCAGTGGGAGACTATGCCTGGAATGGACAGGGTCCCCGACAGCGAGGGGAGCGAGGGGGGCGGGGGGTGGCCAAGGTAGGCAGCGGGAATGCCAGCCTGGGTCCCAACGTAGCCCCCAAGGGAACCAGCTGCAAAGTTCGCAGTCTCGCCCAGTAACAAGTCCCGGGGCCCTCCAGGCAGACCTAGGCCCAGGACAATCATATCTTGTTATAAATGCCAACAACCAGGCCACTATGCCAGTGATCCCCAATGTCCCCTAAACAAAAAGCCAGTCACCTCTGGCGCCCCCACCCGCCAGGTAGCCACTGTCGCCCTAGGGGAGGAGTTAGAGAATACCGAGGAGTGGGAACCCGTAGCAATGTCCCTGGTCTCCCTAGGGGATGGAGAAATGGTCCCCGGAGCCCCGCTGCCGGCCAACACTAAGAAATACCGGCAGTGAGTGACCATCAATGGGCACTGAGTAGGGGTCCTCCGCGACACCGGTGCGAGTGTCACAGCTGTCACCTGGTCTCTGAGGAGCAAATTGTGCCACACGTCTTCTGCCCCGTCATTTCGGCAGACAATTCTGAGAGTCTCTGCAAAATGGCCCATATTCCCTTTGAGTGGGGAGGAGCCTCAGGCCCCTTGCAAGTAGCTGTCAGACCCGCCATGCCTGTGGATTGTTTACTGGGCAACGATCTGGAGAGTTCACCGTGGGCGAAGGTGGAGCGGAAGGCTCACCTGGGAATGCTAGGTCTGCCCGAGTGGGTGTGCACCACCACTCGGTCCATGGCTGCCAAGATGGGTGCTCACAAGGATTTGGAACCAGAGTGAATGGCCCAGAACGCCACCTTGGGGGGAGTACGGGCCACAGGACCCCCCCAGTCCCACCACCGGGGAGGAGGCAAACCCCGAAGGGGATGCACTGGGCCCTACAAGAGAACAGATCGCGGAATTGGGTGACCTACCAGGATTGGCCCAGTGGTGACAAGAGGGTGGGCCTTCCCGGGAAGAGTTCTGCCAGGAATAGACCACCTGCCCCACCCTCATAGGAGAGCGGCAGCAGGCAGCCGCCCAGGCGGCCAGCGACCAGTCCGGGTCCCACTGGATCTACTGGGAGAATGGCCTCTTATATAGCGAGCCTAAGTCTGCTGAGCTAGGGTCAGCCCTTGTGCTGGTAGTACCCCTACGCTTCAGAGACTTCCTGCTGGGCCTGGCTCATGATGTGCCTTTGGCAGGGCACCTGGGGCAGGATAAAACTTACCACCGGCTCGTCACCCATTTCTATTGGCCCCAGATGTGCCAAAACGTAGAGGCCCACTGCAAATCCTGACCGACTTGCCAGGCAAGTGGGAAGAGTGGGGGAAAGCGCAAGGCTCCCCTCAAGCCCTTCCCGGTGGTCAGTACCCCATTTGAACGAGTGGGGTTCGACATTGTGGGGCCTCTGGATCCCCGGACCGCCCTGAGCCACAGATTCATTGTAGTCCTGGTGGACCATGCCACCAGGTACCCAGAAGCCATCCCCCTCCGAATGGTAAATGCCCCCGTGGTGGGGCGGGCCCTGATGGGGATATTCTCCCGGGTAGGATTCCCCCGTGAGGTAGTGAGCGACAGGGGGACCAACTTCATTTCCAAATACATGAAGTCCCTGTGGCAAGAATGTGGGGTTACTTACAAGTTCACCGCCACGTACCACCCCCAAGGCAATGGCCTGGTTGAGTGGTTCAACCGGACCCTCAAGGGAATGATCATGGGCCTCGAAGAGCCCCTTAGGCGCAAGTGGGACATCCCCCCCGCCCTGCCTCCTGTTCGCATACCAAGAAGTTCCCCAGAAGTCCATGGGGTTCAGCCCTTTTGAGCTGCTCTATGGTCACCCCGTCCGAGGACCTCTAAGCCTGGTCAAAGAGGGCTGGGAGACAGCCCCCCGGAACCCTCCCCAAGATGTATTTCGATACATCCTGGCCCTAAGGAATCAGACTCGGAAATTCCGGGAACTCGCTGAGGCAAACCTAGAGGCTAGCCAGGAAGAAATGAAACGCTGGTATGACCAGAACGCCACTCTGGTAGAGTTTCAGCCTGGTCAGCAGGTGTGGGTGATGGCCCCGGTGGAGCCTTGCGCTCTCAAAGACAGATGGACCGGTCCCTTCAAGGTAGTGGAGCACAAGAGCCAGGTCACCTACCTAGTGGATGTACAGTCTCCAAGGAACCCTTTAAGGGTCCTCCATGTGAACCGCCTCAAGCCCCACTTCTAGCGATCTGAGGAGAGCATGCTCCTAGCCACCGATGATGGAGTAGAAGAGGAAACTGAGCCTCCACCCGATCTCCTGTGTGCTAAGGAAAAAGATGGCTCCGTAGAAGGAGTGGTCCTCTCCGCCTACCTGACCCCTGAACAGCACGAAGACTGTCGCCAGTTATTGAGACAGTTCGCTGACCTATTCTCCCTGGTCCCCAGTGTTACCAATTGGTGTGTCCACGATGTAGACACTGGGGACAGCTCCCCGGTGCGGCACAAAGCCTACTGCATCCCAGACAGAGTCCGGTCCTGCATTAAGCAGGAAGTCTCCAAAATGTTTGCCCTGGGGGTAGTTGAGTCCTCTGACAGTCCGTGGGCCAGCCCCGTGGTCCTGGTCCCAAAGGCGGCCGCATCGGGTACCACCCTCGAGCTGAGGTTCTGCGTGGATTACCGTGGACTCAATGCTGCCACCCGAACAGATGCACACCCCATTCCCCGAGCAGATGAACTCATTGACCGCCTGGGATCTGCCCACTACCTCAGCACCTTCGACCTGACCTCCGGGTACTGGCGAATCGCCCTCACAGAAGGGGCAAAGGAGAGATTCGCCTTTTCCACCCCGGATGGACACTACCAATTCCGGGTGATGCCCTTTGGGATGAAGAATGCCCCCGCCACCTTCCAGAGACTGGTCAACTGGGTACTGGCAGGGCTGGAGAATTTCAGCGCAGCGTACCTGGATGACATTGCAGTATTCAGCACCGACTGGAAAGAGCACTTGCGACACCTCTTGGAGGCGTTGATGGCCCTGCGCCGGGCCGGCCTCACCATCAAGGCCAGTAAGTGCCAGATTGGGCAAGGATCGGTGGTCTAGCTAGGGCACCAGGTCGGGAGCAGCCAGGTGGCCCCCCTCCAACCCAAAATCGACGCCTTCTTGGCCTGGGAACCCCCCACGACCCAGGCGGAGGTGAGGGCCTTCCTGGGCCTCACCGGTTATTACCGGAGATTCATCAAGGGGTATGGCAGCATAGTGGGGCCCCTGACAGAATTGACCTCTAAGAGACAGCCTAAGAAGGTGCACTGGACCCCCACCTGTCAGAAGGCGTTCGACACCTTGAAAACAGCCATGTGCACAGCGCCAGTACTCCAGGCCCCTGACTACTCCCGGATATTTGTTGTCCAGACCGACGCCTCAGAGCATGGCATAGGGGCAGTTCTATCCCAGCTAAATGAGGAGGGCCTAGACCAGCCAGTTGCATTCATTAGCAGGAGGTTACTACTCAGGGAACAAAGGTGGAGCACCATCGAGCGGGAGGCCTTTGCGGTGGTTTGGGCACTGAAAAAACTGAGGCCCTACCTGTTCGGAACTCACTTCCGGGTCCAAACCAACCACCGGCCCCTCAGGTGGTTAATGCAGATGAGGGGAGAGAATCCCAAGCTGTTGCGGTGGTCCCTTTCCCTCCAGGGGATGGACTTCACCGTAGAACACCGCCCTGGCACTGACCACGCCAACGCGGATGGTCTGTCCAGGTTTTTCCGCCTCAGTGAAGAGAACTCCCAAGGGGATGGGTAGTTCTCCCTGCCTTTCAGCTGGGGGGGGGGGGGGGGGGGGACGCGTGTTAGACCTGGCATCCTTGGCGTGGGTCTCCTTACATTCCTTCCCCTCGACCTCCCACGTGCATAACCCACTCTTCAGGCTAGACCCCCCTTGCCCCGACAGTTAGCCCGGTGCGAGGCCAACACTAATGTAATCCTGTACTCTGTCCTCCCAGACCCCCCCTGACCGCGGAGGAATCATAGAAACCCCCGCGCAGCACCCCCAATCCCCCAGATGCATGAAGCCTAGTCATAGGGCAAAACAATAGGAGGCCTAGTTCAGCCATCTCCCTTTCCCTAGGACCCCTGACTCCCTAGCCCCCCACGCAGGACCCCGAGCCCAGGGAAACCTAGACACCAAACGCGCCATGCCCGGCTGTGGGTAGCAAGCTTCTCCCAAGTAAGATGGGGTGGAGTAGTTTCGATCACACCTCCTACCTCCCCCAGGGATGGTCCCGCTCCCCGCCGGGCGTCTGGAAACCCTACAGCAAGAGTTCAAAGGATCGAAGTGGCAGATGGCAGGAAGCCCCGACAATCAGCCCCGGGGCACCAGGGAGCCACCTGCGAGGACTCAGACTTCAAAGGAAAAAGGACTATAACTGGGGCCGCTCTTGAGCTACGGGGCAGTGGTAGACTGGAAGAAGAGAGCTCTGCTGACCTGGTCGCAGCTCATCCTTTTTGAAGATAGAAACGTGGGCTTCGTCCCTGTCCACCCCTTTTGAGCCCTGCTGACCTGGTCGCGGCTCCCCTGATTCCTAAGGACGCTTCGCCTCCTACTGCTCGAGCCCTGCTGACCTGGTCGCGGCTCGAGCCGTACCCTGGTACGTCCGTACCCGCAGCACCAAGAGAACCAACGCCGCCTAAAAGGTACGAGCCGTACCCTGGTACGTCCGTACCCGCAGCACCAAGAGAACCAACGCCGCTTAAGAGGTACGAGCCGTACCCTGGTACGTCCGTATCCGCAGCACCAAGAGACCCAACGCCGCCCAAGAGGTACGAGCAGTACACTGGTATGTCCGTACCCGCAGCACCAAGAGAACCAACGCCACTTAAGAGGTACGAGCTGTACCCTGGTACGTCCGTACCCACAGCACCAAGAGACCCAACACCGCCTAAGAGGTACGAGCAGTACACTGGTACGTCCGTACCCGCGGCACCAGAGAACCAACGCCGCTTTAGAGGTACGAGCAGTATACTGGTACGTCTGCACCCGCAGCCCCCGAGAAGCATTACGGCTCGAAGGGTACGAGCCGTACAAACGACACGTCCAGCCGTACCAAGAAGCTAACGCGGCTCGAGGAGTGCGAGCCAAGCATGCAGGATGCCACGCACCTGGGGCATCTCCGTATCACGCGGCTCGAAGATTGAGAGCCGTATGCCTGATACGGCCCGCAGAGCGCAGCCTAGCAGTCGCCCCGAGGCTCGATAAGTACGAGCGAAGCACGCCGGACGCCCCGCACCTGGGGCATCTCCGTATCAAGCGGCTCGAGGATTGAGAGCCGTACGCCGGATACGCTTCATACCACCCACAGCACGTTACAGCTACTCTTCACAGGGCCCCAGAACCGGCCCAGACATTGGGTCCCCCGAGCCCGTGGACTAGTGACTACCCCCTCTTTCTGGACTGTGAGTACGGGGACCATTCTGACTATTACCCCAAACCAAACTATCCCGTAGTCCCTTCCGACCTAGTGATGACTCTGTCCCCCAACTCGATTGCATAGTGTACTCTTTCACCTGGTGAACCTGATGATAATTGTTTTATAAAGAACCTTTCATTTATATGACCAACTGGTGTGATGTCCATTTGTAGTGTGGCAGGTCCTCATTGTACACGACCATAAATGCCTAACCCTTCCATCTGAGGGTCTGACTCAAGGGCTCGGTAACGTTCCTGGAAGAGGTGGGTCCCTGGGTGGTCAGAAGTAACTACCTCTGCTCCCCTGAGACCTCCCCCTTCCAACAACGACTTCTTGGTGGACTCAGTATCTCCCATCTTGTGTCCTGGCTCCTTACACCCCAGCCTTTGTATAGTCAAAAGTCTTTCCAAAATACCTCTTCCCCAATGAATGGGACCTGTCTCTGTGCTCTCCCTTGGCATCTTTTGGAGATTTTGTTTTTTATGCCTGCCCCCTTCTTTCTCCCGGAGGGGGGCCTGACCCCGATTCTTGTGAACACCACCTTGGTACTTTTCTTTGGCACACCAGGGCATACCCATTCTTTAGCCATCTTCCCCAGCTCTCTAGGGCAAGATACCTTAGAATATGACTGATGCTGGTGTAACGTCTCTGTGGTATAGTTTATAAGTATGTGTTCTCATTATAGAGCCCCCAAAGAGGCATAAGGTTACTTGGATACCTTTGATCCAGCCTTACAGTGACTTCAAAGAAACAGCCACAAAGTCTACCCATGTCAGAGTTGACCTCTTGTGTGTATTTCTAAACCTCTGCCTGTATTCTTCAGGAGTTAAATCAAATAGCTCAGCGAGTGCCTCCTTAACGTGTGAATGGTACTCTGCCACCTCATCCTCCAGCGTCAGTAGCCTATCCCTCCCCACTGTTGGAACCAGTTCGCACAACAAGTATCCCCAATTGTGGGCACCCACCTTCTCATCCTGAGAACCTTCGCATACAATGCTAGCTATTGGTCTATCACCCCCTCTACATACTTGAGCACTATACCCTTGGCCAACCTATGGTCATAGGCACCCCAGACAATATCCCTGAATCTCGGGTGGTCCCACCATGTCCTTGGGACTTCAGTCCCAGCTAGGCCCATCTCTCTATTAGAGCCAGTCTCCTTTCCTGGAGCTCCAGGAAGACTGAGTTGGCCTCTCTGTGCTAAGGCATGCCTTTAACAGACCGTGGGGGCAACACTCCTGTTGTTCCCCTCTCCATCATCAAAGCAGTCTTTGCCATCCTCATCATCCCCACTGTCAGGCAAATATCCACATCAAGTTAGGCTTGTGCCCTCCTGAATTCTTCCCAGGCTCCGAGGGCCTTCTCCAGGCCCTCTTTTTGGACAGTGATCTCCAAGCTGCTTTGTCTGTCCCTGCACAGCATCCTCAGGTCATTGATCTTGAGTGTGGGCATGTTGGCTAAGTCAATTTCCATGTTTTCCATCCTTTGGAGACTCAGCAAAACCTTTTGCCAAATGTTTTGTAACTTGTGACCTTTATTGCCAGTAAACTCCTGGAAAACAATGCCTTAGATACTCAACTTGGCAAAAACCTTTGACATTTTTCCTTTGTGTTGACTTTGGTGGATTGATGGTCACCAAGTTTTTAATTGCCTGGTACAGCTAAACACAAGTTCTGGATCCCACCACCAGGAACCGATGTGAGGATTCTGGTGTATTATATGGTGTGGTTGTGTGGCCTCGTCGTGTAATGAACTCACAAATCCACCATGGTCCAGTCATGCATGTTTGTAAAATCTGTTGCTCAACCCTGGGAAGCTGTGGCTGCAAGCAGCAAGGCTTAAACAATGGAAATAGTAGAAAGTACCAAACAGAATACGAAGTCACAACATGAAGAAAAAAAATCGAACGCCATTTTATAAGAAATAAATTGTATTTTAATGAATTCTAGACACCAAATTGAACCAGATCCACTGGAGGGTTCCGGAGACAGGATTTGTTAAAGAAAACGTAAATCTTAGCTTTTTAGTCCACAAGCATTGGTAACCATAAAGTTTCAAAACTTTTTCCAAGTTTCAAAGAGTTGTGTTTGGCTCCTCCAGCCCAAACTGGATGACTTATCCCAACAGAGGGATTGTCAAAGAGGCCAATAAAAAAAATGTGGCCAGCTACCTGATCACCAAAGCATTATCAGTCCAGCTCCACGCTTTACATCAAATCATTGACTTTAATGGAGCAACCCTGATACTGGGCTATAGGATGCTGAAATCTGCTCTGGGTGGTCTGCATTCAACTAGGGTCTCCTTGTGGCTATTCTCCGGTCCACAGGTAAGGTGCGACGAGGTTGGCAAAGTCCTCTTTGGGCCAGTGGAAGTCCAGCAGTGGCTGGGCTACCAATCTCCTTCCACAGTGGGTCCAGTGGTTTCCTTTGGTGAGGGCTAATGTCCACCTTGTGCGACCAATCCAGACTCTGGTGACTCTCCCAGGTCCTGTAGACCTGGGTGCAACTTTTAAGTCCGGTTTGGAGGTCTTCTTTGTTGCAATTCTGTGGTCAGCTGCAATTCCTTAAAGGTGGTTACTGACTAGTCAGAATGGGCTAACCCAACTTTTATGGCCCTGGTTCTGTAACAGGGGGTTAGCCAACTGGCCCTAGGGGGTCACTGCTTCAGTCTGGGGCTCAGGAGCAACTTTTCCACAAGTAACGCAAAACAGGCACTGTCCTCTCCTCACTAGCCCAAAGTGTGGTATATGTTATTGTTTGGAATGACGCGCGTGTATGCACGCGCGTCATCCAGAAACAATTTGCGCGTTGTTGTGGTTTAAATGTGTGTATGTCGCGTGTGTATTCGCGTGCTGTGTGAGTGTTGATCTGATGTCTCGTGTGCGTGTTGTGCTTTGAATGGAGAGCGGCATAGTATGAATGTGAAGACGGCGACAGTTACGATCATCCTAACGTGTACGCTACTGGAGACACATGTTAATAAAACTCCTCTTACTTACTGAAACGGATCCTGCCTTTCATTCTTTAGGAGATCACAAAACACTGGCGACGATCGGGAACACGTTTCCATGCGTATTTAAAATGGATTTTCGAAGAAATTACTAGATTTTGGCTACACTTCATTTCATTGGTCACTAACATCGGAGATTTTTTCCTTTGGCTCTTCCTATTGGATGCTTACTTCTCTTTCTTATTGGATAATAGCAAAGACTGATTTAAGACGGTTTCTCTCATTGGTATTAGTTGGTATTGCACTTCTAAAAAAAAAAAAAAAAATCAGTTAACCTGACCAAGGATTGTAGATAATTCGAACATATCTACAGTGAGGATATTTACAAGGAAAAATAATCTTCTGTGCCAAGATACAATGAACAGTAAGTGACCTCTGTGATTCGCACACAAAATTGCGAGTCTCATTTTCTTCTTATTTTCCAAGGGAAAGGAACTGTGGAAAAAAAACTTATTTACATTTATTTGCATATATTAATTGTTATTGATTCTATACAGCTATGACGGGGATTCAACCTCCCCCATCTTTCTTAACCATTAAAGGTGATCCTCCAATTGAATGGGACATTTGGGAACCCATGTTTTTAGCTTATGTTGAGGTTCTTGAAGAAGATGATTGTGGAGCAGAAAGAAAGTTGGCTTTATTAAAGCATTGTCTAGGAGGGATCGCTCTTAAAGAATTAAAAAGTTTACCTCCTTTAAATGATACTGCTAATATGAATGTATATCAAATTGCAGCTAAACAACTTTCTATTAGATATGGGAAGAAAATTAACATGGTCATGGAAAGGTTTAAATTCTACTGTAGGAAACAACAAACTGATGAGTCTATTGACAACTATGTTTCTGCATTGAGAGCATTAGCAGTTACATGTGACTTTGAACATATTAACTATGATCAGGTATTAAGAGATCAAATTCTCATGTGTACCAACAATAAAAAGATACAACAGAGGTTATGGACAACCTCTGACATGACTTTGAACACTGCAATTGAGATAGCTAAGTCAATAGAGCATTCTGAGAAATTTGTTGATGAAATTCGATCACAAAATAGCAATAAACCAGATGTGTTAATTCTTAATAGAGAAAATGACAAACTTAAGGACTCAGACAAATATAAGAAATCTATTAATTCAAGGAATGATAATCTATATAAGAGTGAAAATAGAAATAAATGGCAAAAATCTGATCAGAGAATGAATAGTTGGCAAAGATCGGATCAAAGGATGAATATGTGGCAAAGACCGGACTCAAGAGCATACAACATATATTGCTTTAGATGTGGTAGTGGTTACCATTTAGGGAACTCGAGCTCATGTCCAGCCTTAGAAAAAATATGTTCAAGGTGTGAGAAAAAGGGACATTTTTCTAAAGTCTGTAGATCTGCACCAAGGAAAGTTAGTTTAGTTCAAGACCAAGAGCAAGAAGGTTCAAGTGATTGTGAATTTGATGTTAATACTATAATGTGCATAACTAAGGGACCTAAAGTTAAAAAAAATTCCTTCGTGTGATATCATCATTGATGGAATATCTACTAAAGTTTTTGTAGACTCGTGCTCATGGTACACTATACTACCTGAGTTTCTATTTAAATCCAATTGGCCTAAAGCTAACCTAATGCAACCAGATATCACACCAAGTGGTTATACAGGTCATAGGCTGCAACTCATTGGTTACTTCATAGCTGAACTTAAATTCAAGAGTCATTCAACATTTGGAAAAGTGTATATCACAAAATCTGGTGATTCACTATTGGGTTGGCCACATCAAGAACAACTTGGAATGAAACTTGATCCAAATGCCGATCCTCCTGTTTACTCCATTGATTCTGAGCCAAGTAATTCTGTACCAAGCAAAGGGAAAGAAGATATGCTGATTTCTGAAATTAAAGGGAAATTTCCTAAAGTGTTCAGCAATGATTTGGGAAAATAGAAAGGATTTGAACATCGGATAAAAGTACATGCAAACGCCTTGCCTGTTCGTCACAAAGTCAGGAATGTTCCTCTCTCATATAGGCAAAAACTAAAGGAAATTCTTAATGATATGTGTGAGAAGAAGATAATTGAACCTATTGAATCATCCCCTTGGGTTTCACCCATTGTGATTTCAATCAAATCAGGAGGAGATCTTCGTGTATGCATAGATTTACGCAGTTTGAACAATGCTATTTGTGTGGATTCACATCCTTTACCTAATCTACATGAAATGGTTTCCACTTTAGACAATGCTAGAGTATTCTCTTGTTTGGACTTAGCAAGTGCATATCATCAAGTGGTCCTACATGAAGACTCAAGAGACCTAACTGCTTTCATTACACCGGTAGGCTTATACAGATTTTGCGGGATGCCTTTTGGGTTAGCAAGTGCAGCTGCAGTATTTCAAAGGATGATGAAAGAGACCTTGGTTGGTTTAACTGGGGCAATTACATTCCAAGATGACATTTTAGTTTTTGGGAAAGATGGGGTTGAACATGACAAGAATTTATTTAAAGTGTTAAATGCTCTGTCAGATAAAGGTCTAACACTTCGTGCTTCTAAGTGTAAATTCAAGAGAGAGGAAGTAGAATATCTTGGGCACTGCATTAGTGGAAATGGCATTAAACCTAAAGCTTCACATTTGGAAAACATTAGCAAAGCACCTATTTCTCAAAACAAGGAACAGTTGGTGGCCTTTTTAGGGCTTGTAGAATTTTATGTTAAATTTATTTCAAAACTATGCAAGTGTAATTGAACCGTTTAGATTACTTTTGAAGAAAATTGCCAAATTTGAATGGACAGATTCTATGACGGCAATTTTCAATGCTGTAAAGTCAATGATTGTTAGAGCGCCTTGTCTCAAACCATTTGTAATTGGGAAGAAATGTATTGTGATGGTTGATGCAAGTAATTGCGGATTGGGTGCTGTGTTAATTCAAGAGGAATGGGGTAAAGAATGGATTGTGGCATATGCTTCAAGGACGTTGAGAGAGTCAGAACGACATTCTGTAATTGAAAGAGAACTTTTGGCATGTGTTTGGGGAGCAGAACATTTTCGACCTTTTTTGTGAGGGACAAAATGTATTATTAAATCGGACCACAAACCCTTGATGCATATATTATCACCTGGTGGAGGTCGTACACTGTCTTCTAGATTAGCAAGGCTTTCTTCCAGGTTACAAAATGTTCAATATTCCTTAGAATATATTCCTGGTAGGTCTAATGTTCATGCCGAATGCATGTCAAGACTTCCATTGGCGTGCAGTGAATCTGATGTGGTTGACAAAGATGAGTGTGAAGTTGCACATGTTTTCAGTGATGTAAATTTAGTGTTTGGAGATAATTCTGTAGTACAAGAAGAAACATGGACTGAAGAAATGGACAAGGATTTAGAACTTAAAGAAGTGAAAGAATATGTATTGAAGGGTTGGCCTGAAGGAAGGAATTTTACGGAAGACTTAATGAGCTATCATAAAATTAAAGATGAATTGGCCATAGAAAACGACATTTTATTAAGAGGTGATAAATTCATACCACCTTTTGGTCTCAGGAAGAAAATTCTGAACTTAGCTCATGAAGGTCATTTTGGCATATCAATCACTAGAAGGCTATTAAAAAAACAACTTTTGGTGGCCTGGTATTGATTATTTTGTAGAACAACAGGTGAAGTTATGTGAATTGTGTGCTAAGAGTGATAAAACAGCTAAAGTTTTACCCAGTGTACCACAACCTGTTGAATTACCTGTGTCACCTTGGAACAAACTTGGCATTGACATTATTGGACCGTTTGGGGTGTTGCCACAACAACATTCTTTTGGCATAGTGCTGATAGACTACTTTTCAAAATGGCCAGAAATAAAGATGGTCAGGGAGGTTACCAGTGATGCCATTATACAATTTATGGACGAAATTGTTTGTAGAGAGGGTATTCCCCAAGAGATTGTAACGGACAATGGTCCACAATTTGTTAGTAAACAAATGGAGAGTTATTTTAGTAGGTGTGGTATTTCTCATAGAAGAATAGCGGTATTCCATCCAGAGGCCAACGGTCAGATAGAGAGATTCAATAGAGTAGTCAAGGAAGCCATTCAATTGGCTATCAAAGGTGGTTTATGCTGGAATAAGGCGTTACTGTCCATGTTATTGTCTTATAGGACTGCTCCTAATGCTGTTACTTTGTTATTGCCTTTTGAGTTGTTG
The DNA here is from genome assembly GCF_964261635.1 of Lissotriton helveticus. Classification (NCBI taxonomy): domain Eukaryota; kingdom Metazoa; phylum Chordata; class Amphibia; order Caudata; family Salamandridae; genus Lissotriton; species Lissotriton helveticus. The sequence goes on from NC_136060.1 coordinate 485,092,948, forward strand.
AGGGGCGGAAACCCAGTACTAATCTTGTTCATTGGTGGTTAAAGAACAAGGATAGCGGTCGCATTGATTTTGCAGAAGTTGATTTTGGTGAAATTCGCAAGAAAGTTGATGCTTATAAAGAGAAAATGAAGAATGATTTGTCAAAAATGGGGACAAGAAGTTGTGTTCCCACTCATGTGGGAGATTTTGTGAGAATAAAAAAGGGAAGTTATGTACATAAAGGATTAGCAAAGTGGTCTGATCCTATTGAAGTAATTGAGGTATTTAAGAATGCTGTGAGAGTGCTAGACGGAAGTGTTTGGCATTTTAGTCGACTTTCAAAGTTTAATAATGGCAAGCATTTTTCAAAAGATGTTTCATCTGATGTGCTTTTGGACAAAGATGATTCATCCAATGTGTTTTAGATGTCACTGCAGACAGTTCACGATTACCTGAGGCAGCTGCTGTTTCTGTCAATTGTGATGCCAATGCACAAGAATTGCTGAGGGGTTCAAGAAGTCGCAGAGCTCCAATACGGTTCAGAGATTTTGTTCTTACTTAAAAAAAAATAGAAAGGGGGGAGGTGTGTGGTATATGTTATTGTTTGGAATGACGCGCGTGTATGCACGCGCGTCATCCACAAACAATGTGCCCGTTGTTGTGGTTTAAATGTGTGTATGTCGCGTGTGTATTCCCGTGCTGTGTGAGTGTTGATCTGATGTCTCGTGTGTGTGTTGTGCTTTGAATGGAGAGCGGCATAGTATGAATGTGAAGACGGCGACAGTTACGATCATCCTAACGTGTACGCTACTGGAGACACATGTTAATAAAACTCCTCTTACTTACTGAAACGGATCCTGCCTTTCATTCTTTAGGAGATCACAAAACATCTTTTGCAACACAAAGGGCAGCACATGCAGGCCAACAGTGGTTGCAGCCTCTTTTACCAGGTCCCAGGGTCAGCAGATCAGTACTTCTTCAGTCCTTTTGCCAGCCCAGGTGTGATCGGAGGTTCAGGATGCCTGGGGTGCCATATTTATGCCCAGAATTTGCCCGGCGGGGGGGGGGGGGGTGATGGGGTATGTATATGTATGACCCCTCCCACCTCGTGACAACTTCTGACTATGTGTGGCATGTAGCAATCCCTTAGTGAATTATTCTGCCCACTCTCAAGATGTCTGAACCCTTCCCTGGTCGTGAGGAGCTTGGTAGCCCACCTTAACGGTGTGGCTACCTGTGGCCTACAAGCTCATGGTAAAACTGTTCTGGCAACTGCTTTCCCCTCTCTGTTCCCACCGCCAGCCTGTCTACCTGAACAAAGGGGCAGCCCTTCTCAAGCGTGATCGCCATTTGCCCACCAAAGCCAGCTACTCCTTTGAAGCTTGCCTTTTGGGTACCACCCTGAGTGGCCTCCTGTAAGGGGGGTAACACCTCCCTCTGTGGCAGGTGTCTATTGTTGCTTAGCCTGAGAGTCATACACACTACTTCCCAGGAGGGCAGAAAGCTGTCTGGTGGCCAGCAACTGCGGAAGGCGACCGGATCAACTGGGCAACTGAGTCAAAACTTTCTACAAGTTGCCTTTCCTTGAAAGTGATATTAAATGTAACTTGGGCATCAAGTCCCATTCAGAAGCTAGCAGGGCTGAGATGTCAGCCTGTAACTCTGTACTAGCCAATGGGGCTACCAACGTTTCCACAGTAAAAATGACAGTTCGGAGATTTTACTATTGGGGCACATTACAGCACATGTACCACATAATATATATTGCTCCCTGACTTAGGGTTCCTTAGGGGAGACTGATAAATATTATTGAAGGAAGTGGGGGCTTTTCCATTGGTTTCAATGGCAAAGTCGAACTAGCAGTTTTAAAACAGAGCTTCCAGGCTACAGAGGCAGGCTGGGAGCCATTTTGTGCTTTGTTGCACACAGGGAGTCACAATCAGTGCTGCAGCCCAGGGTGGGCACAATAACTTCCATGCCCCGAGCACCCATGGTACCATATACAAGGGACTTATGTGTAAGTCAGTTTATGTCAATTGGGGATAGCCAATTCAACATACATTTTGTGAGGGGTTAGCGCACTGGCACTGAAGTCTGGTTATAACACCTCAGCAGCATCAGTCCACAATGTTGGGGGTCTACATGCAAAAAAAGGCCATTTCTTTTGATCTTTCATCAAACTATTACAGAAACATCTAGGACAAGCAATAGTGTGTGCAAGGACTTTGACGGAGGTGTTAAGGAGACCCGAGGCCCTGGGCAGGAAGCCCCAGCCCTGCCAAGTGCCACGCATCACAGGTTACAATAACGGTCCCAGTGCATTTCCCGCATTACCACACAGAAAATCAATGTCATGCATTTAAACCTCCTTGATGCTTAGGCTATTGCTCTAAGCACTCTCATTAGGGCAGTGTTACAGCTATTGTGAGAAGTCTCAGCCGGTATGATTCGCGGGTGGGATGGGGTTGTGCGGGCATGAGGTGGCTCAATTAACAAGCATTGGCATAGCCAATAGGTCTCGCTTGTGGGACCTTATAAGTATTTAGTTTTGCAGCACAATATCCTTGGTGCAACAAGGATATTGCATTACAAAAGGGGATGATGAACGGATAGTGTGCTGCAAAACTAAATACTTATAAGGTCCCACAAGCGAGACCTATTGGCAATGCCAATGCTTGTTTTTTTAGCAGCTCCTCACAAGCAGAGGAGAGAGGAAATGGGCGGGGAATAAAGGAGGGTTTGTGAGGTGATTACAGTTTGGTCAGCGTAAACTCTCGCTATGAGAACGGTTCACAACTAAATCAAGCAAAAGCAAATGGTGGGGGCCTGAAGGAGGAGGGGGTGCGAGGGATGAGTGAGGATGGCGTAGCAGGGGAGGGAACACGGCCTGGGGGAAGCTGGCTGGGGAGGGGGAGGAGAAATCCAAGGAAGGCTGTGTGCCGGCCGGCCATCCAAGAATAATTAGGGGAGGAGAAGCCGAGAAGCCGCAGAGCGCACGCTCGGCGAAGCCCTTTGATGTGCTGTGCGGCAAATGGAGGGAGGCTGATGCGCGTTCATGTTTGATCACGTGGTTCACGTGAACTTCATGAAAACGCCAGCAAAAAGCTGGTGGTTTCATGAGGATTTTCGCTACTTGAATTCTCGCTCCGCTCGATGCGCATGCGCGCATTGATAGGTCGCGAGACCTAAAAAATATTTTTTAAATAAAAAAATTACATACTTCCCTTAACGCCGTTCCCGCCGCCGCGTCTCTGCTCCTTGCTCCTGCCCTATCCTTATGGCGTGGGGCAGGAAGCCAGGAACAACAGCAAGGCTCCCCTGACCAATCACAACGCTACAATACAATGTTGCGATTGGTTTTGAGCATTGTGGCTGGAACGCGCAACCAGGGAATGGGAACCTGGGCTTGTTCTCTATGCAGGTTGTAATGCAGCCGGCATGGAGAACGGGGAAAGTGCACATGAGTGGTTTGGGCGGCCCAAGAGTGCCAACCTAACAGTAAATGCGCACTTAGGAGTTGGCAAACCACTCATCCCCTGGCCTGCTCTATGAGCAGAGAAGAGCAGCCCCACCCACCCGCCCACAAAGGAAGGAAACATAAAATGATAATAACTAAAAGTTAACATCATTTTATATTTCCTTTCCACTGCTCAAAGCAGTGGGGCGACGTTCCTCCGCCATAGAGGAGGAGCCGCCACTGATTATCAGCTGATGGTGAGGACTTTGTGTCTTCAGGCTGTGAGAAGGCTTCACTCGAGGTCGGGTGAGGTTGCCATGGATACACCAAGGGAAGGACTTTTTGTAAAACCCGTGTAATCAACAATTCTTCCCCCTTTGCTGTGATTGTGGTTCGGCTGCAGGATGTCGTAGGCATTTTTCTGACATGGAGGGTTGGCTAGTGTTCTGCTTGCCAGATGGAAGTGGTTACCCTAAAGCCTGAATTAGAGAGCTGCTCCCGAGTGCAAGTGTCATGTACTTTCATGTACCGTGCGAGGTCAGAAACCGCAATTTGGGGTCACCATCATTATGTATGTTGTCAGATGGGGTAGATTTGATTGCATCGGCCGCATGAGCACGAAAATGGGGCAGTCCGTCGATAAACAACAGTGACGCAGCTCCCCGCCGGTGGCTTTGCAGGAGTGCCATAGGGGTCAGGTAAGCCAGGGAAATCCCCCCCCCCAGAACCTTGTTAGGTGTCATATGACAGCGTGCCCCTCATAACCGTGAGACCTGGTGCAACTGCACCTGCTGGACTAATTATATCAGTGGCCCTAACCGCCAGCACACGTCGGGTGCTGAAGGTGACCCGGGATGCGGTATTGGGCGACGTGCAGGCTAGATTATTTATTGCACGGCAGCCGAAATGCGCAAGAAACCTTGGGATGTCTAATAGAATACATCGAGTTTATGGATGCCTTTATGGTAGGTTAGCTCGTTTTCCCCCCTTCTTTTCATTGGTTGGTAGCGTCTTTCCCCCTGCGGCCATGTAAAGGAAAAATATTTGCAATGCAATAGGTCTCGCATTTGCAAAATTTTAAGCTATTGGCATTGTAAATGACAATGCCATTCATTTATACGTTTTGAAAACCAACACATAAATAAAAGGTTTGTTATTTACAATGCCAGTAGCTCAAAGTTTTGCAAATGCGAGACCTATTGCATTGTAAATGCTTGTTTTATTTTGTTTTTGGTCAAATGGGGGCAAGCTAAGCACGTCCTTGTGGTGACGGTCTAACTGTTTGCGGGCCGGAACCGGAAGGGCGCTCGCGGAAGCGGAAGGCGGCCATCTTTGTTGGCGCCGACCGCAGCAGTGATTAGCGGTGTTTCCCGGCGCTCCGGGTGCAATAAAGAAATTACCTACCTCCAATCCTCGAGTGGTCCTCATCTTTCAGACTTCCACAGTGGCGACGAGTTGTGTTCTCCACGGCGACTCTTTCTACACACGGAGTCCGCCATGGTATCGTTATTCACGCGACGTCCAAGAGAAGCTGTGGGTGAATGGTGATGCACCATTGAAGGAGGTTTGGGCCATGGTGAAGAAGGCGGAGATGTCAAAGAGGTGTGCGCAAGCAGCCAGAAAAGACGTAGGAGGAGCTCAGACAGTTTGCAGAATCATGACGAACCAGAGAGGAGAGAAGACCAAGCAAAGAGACACGACCAGAAATCAAGAGAACAAGAAAGGTCCGCAACAGTCCGGAGGAACAGCACAGAAGGCAAACAGAGGTGGCAGGCCAAGTTGTTACCGGTGTGGGAGCACAGCGCATTTGGGGAACGACAAGGCGTGCCCTGCATTTAGAGCGAAATGCGCATACTGCAATACCTTCGGTCACTACGAGAAGGTATGCCGTCGCAAGCCAAGAGGGGCCACAATCAAGTATGTGGACCAGGAGCAACAGGAAGAAGAAGCGAGCCGAACGGATGAAGACGAACAGCAAGAGTTTCTATACATTGATGCCCAAATACTAGACGTGGGAGGCACGGAATCGGACTAACCCCGATTGGACATGCAGATTGGTGGAGTGGCCATAGAAATGATTGCGGACAGCGGGGCACCCATCACCATAATACAAAGACAAGTGTGGGACAGAGAATTCGTAGCAAAGGTGCAGGAAGAGCTACGTCCTATGGACTTACGGCCGGTCACGTATACGGGGCAGAGGATACCAATGCTAGGGTATTGCCTTTTGCTGTTTGAGTTCAGGGGTCGACAAGCCATGTGTAAGCTGTACGTGGCGGAGAAAGGACCGTCTGTACTCAGTTGGAAGGACCAGGGAGCGTTAGGAATACAACTCAACCCTGGTGGAGTGGAGAAGATTCTGTTGATGGACATGGAACGGAACTGCGACACCGAAGCATGGCGCAGAGAATACCCCAAGGTGTTCGGAGGACAAATAGGAGAACTAGCCAAATACCAACACCTTATCAAGTTGAAGGAGGGAGCTACGCCAGTGGTGCATAAAGTAAGGAACATCCCGCTCAGATGTCGGGAAGCGGTCCAGGCAGAACTGGACAGACTGGAGAAAAGCGGTGTCATACAAGCCATTGAGAGCTCGTAGTGGCTCTCGCCCCTAGTGGTGGCCCAGAAACCCAATGGGAAGGTGCGGCTATGCATCGATCTGAGGGAATTGAACAAAAACATCTTAGTCGACAAATTCCCTCTTCCCCGCATCAACGAGATGTTGGCAAAGACGAAAGGCATCAAGTGGTTCTCCACGTTAGACTTATGTTCAGCGTACCACCAGGTGAAACTCCATCCATCGTGCAGCCACCTCACATCTTTCATCACCCCTTTCGGCTGCTACAAATTCGTTCGAATGCCATTTGGGTTGGCGTCAGCCCCTGCTGTGTTCCAGAACCTAATGCATAGACTTTTCAGGAAAATTGATGGCGTCCAATTCTTCCAGGACGACATCCTGATCATGGGAACATCCAAACAGGATCACAACGAAAAACTGCATCAGGTGCTGCGCACGCTGCAGGCAAACGGATTAACGGCAGAGTGGTCCAAGTGCAAGCTGGGGGTGCCATCAGTAACGTACCTCGGACATGAGGTGAGTGAGAGGTATAGAACCAAAGAGGGCCAACATGCAGGCAATCGTGGAAGCGCCAGCCCCAGAGAAAAAGGAGGATGTCAGATCGTTCCTGGGAATGGCGGAGTACTATAGTAAATTTATTCCCAACTTTGCCACAAAAACTCATTGCATGCGACAACTACTGAAGGAGAAGAACGGCTTCCAATGGCGGGAGGCGGAACAGGAAGAATTCGCCAAGCTCAAGCAAGAACTCAGTTCAACGATTCCGCTGACAGGGTTTGATCCTGATGCATACTCTGTCCTCACCACAGACGCCAGTGAGAAGGGCCTGGGGCGGTGCTAATGCAGAGGTCGGAGAAGGGAGAGATGTCCACCATCAGTTTTGCTTCGAGGTCCTTGGCGCCGAATGAAGAAAAGTTCAGCATCATTGAAAGAGATGCTGGCAGTGGTGTGGGGAATGGAGAGATTCAGGCAATATTTGTGGGGAGCAAAATTCCTCGTGAGAACTGATCACAAGCCTTTGGTAAAGGTGTTGACATCATGTGGACACGCTCACGCAACTCCTAGAATAGCCAAAATGACATTGAGACTATTGGATTTCGTGTAGGAGGTGGAGCACATACCAGAGCCACAAAATAAAGTGGCTGACTTCTTAAGCCGGGCGGCAGTGGAGAAGTGTGGCTCACTGGTTAGAGGCGGCAGACCCGTAAGCAGAGAACGGCCCGGGACCAGGGTTCGATTCCCGACGCGGCAGGGTCGTGGACCAGGGTCAGCGGACTCGATAATTCTCGCCTCAGTGCCTACTCTAGTCAGAGACCACACGCGGCAACTCTGGGCATCAGCTTGCCTCATCTTCACAACGGCCCCCCTAGATCGCCGTGGATGCTTGGTCGCACCTTAGAGATACCCATCTGGGACCATCTCTCAGGGTGAGCCAGGACGGGTTCCCCAGCAGTCGAAGCGTGGAGATACTCCTCCGGGAGTCGATTCCTAGCGCTATATAAACCCACAATTAAATTAAATTAAATTAAATTAAAATTAAATTAAATTAAGCCGGGCGGCAGCAAAAGAAGGCCACCGACATGCAAGAGACCCCGAACTGGGATGGGTACGTGGTGGCCACTGTTCAGGACGTTGAAGGAGTGATAAGTGCCCAGGAATGGGAAGAGGCATACAAATTGGACGAAGATCTGGAAGCTATAAAAGGGTATGTCGTCCATGGATGGCCCGAGAAGAGGCATCTCAGAGAAACGTTACGAAGGTACTGGGAAGTGCGGGACGAGATGTCACTGGGAGAGAATCCTGTGTTCCTGTTAAGGGGCGACAAGGTAGTGCCCCCCCAAGGGGTGATAGACCATTTACTGGCATTGCTGCATGAAGGTCATCAGGGAATCACCAAGACCAAAGCCCTGGCTAGACAGATGTACTGGTGGCCAGCCATCGACTCACAGGTAGAGAGGTATGTAAGACAATGTGAGTCGTGCGCAAGAGCAGACAAATCCCAGAGTGTAATGAGACCTCCATTGGGACGATTCCCGATACCAGAAGGACCATGGGAGATGGTGTCCGTCGACATCATGGGACCCATTCTAGACAAGGAAGGACTACAAAAATACGTGGTTGTGTTGAATGACAAGTACTCCAAATGGCCGGAGATTGATGAACAGGAAGCTATGGACACGGAAGCCGTCATCTCCTTCCTAAGAAATGCGTTCCTCAAGGAAGGAATCCCGAAAGTGATTATTTGTGACAATGGACCACAATTTACGTCTACGAAATGGGAGGCGTTTGTGGCAAGGAATGGCATAGAGGTCAAACACACGCCTATATATCATCCCTCAGGAAATGGGCAAGTGGAACGTTTTAACAGGGTGATCATGGGCACCATTCAGGCAGCCATCAACAACGGATTGGACTGGGAAAGGGAGTTACCAAAAATGCTATGGGCCTATTGCATCACTCCGGGCAGCACGGGATAGAGCCCGTTCAAGGTGCTACGGGGAAGAGAACCCTTCACGAAGGACAATGCAGTGTGGACGAAGATGGTTGTGCAGAGCAAATGGTCGGCCATCTTTGTTGGCGCCGACCGCAGCAGTGATTAGCGGTGTTTCCCGGCGCTCCGGGTGCAATAAAGAAATTACCAACCTCCAATCCTCGAGTGGTCCTCATCTTTCAGACTTCCACAGTCCTATTCGTGGTTCTATGAATTGGACTTAAAAGTGCCTTTGAAGCGCTGCTTTTTAACGAACTGTGACTCATCCCCCAGTAGGCGTTAGAATGCAATTTTTCGGCTTCCCGCGAGTACTCACACAGGAAATGGCACCACCATGTTAATGACGCATTGGGTTCAAAAAATGTTCTTACACCCATGTAGTATCGTGGAGGTTGTCGACCCAGATTCTTATGTAATCATGTTGAAGAGGGAATGGTATTTAGACAATATAATTATGATCTAGTTTTAATTAATATTTTCCTTCAGTAACTCCGTGTCGTCCGGACACCATCCATGGGTCCTGGCTTAATTTTTCCGAACTCGTGTGATCTGTTGCTTCAGCCCCGCGGTTTCACTATAGCTGTGGTAGAGTTTTGAGGGTGGGGTTGCAGAAATCAATACCATCTTTGCCACAGCGAGGTGAGGTGCCACAGAACCATCTATGGCACTAATACTACAAATCCCAGGATGCATCTGGATGAATGCAAGCCCTGTACTAGAACAATGCATCTCCCTTGGCATGGACCAACTGGCTGCTCAACTGTATGCCAGTTTGTTGCCCCACTCACCTATAGGCACTGGTGTCAGAGTGTCCCCATCTTAAAAGACAAAAAAGAAAAGAAGCATTGGCAAAGCCAACAGGTCTTACCCATATGAGATCTAATGACTTTGCTAATGTTTTCAGCCATGTTGTACAGAAGCGTACCTGCAGTGCAGCATGACAGAAATTGTAAATTAAAACAAGCATTTGCTACGCAATAGGTCTCACATTTATGACAGTTTCAACTATTGTCATTTACAATGGCAATAGCTCAAAATCTGGTAAATGCGAGACCTATTTCACTTCCAAGAAGCGGCCAACGTTGTCCGGGGCTGCTTGAAAGTGAAAGCGCGCATGGCGAGGAAAGCATGTCGTGCCTGCAGTAGGAGAAAAACATTAAAGAAAATAATGCTTAGAGAGTAAATAAGACATACTGTGTCACAGAAGTAAAAGGGCCAGTCGCCATGGAAGGTTACAAATGCAGACAAGGCGGTACCAAGGTTGGACTAACAAGCCTAAAAACGACTCACAAGCCAGCGTTTACGAAGGACAATGACAAGCCAATTAAACATATGGGCGAAGAGTGGGTGGGGCTTCAAAGCCATACTACATGCCTTGCAGTAGCGCGTGCGCTGCCCAGGCTCAACCTAAACAGTGCTATTACATAGTCAACAATAGCCGAGTCATAGCAATTTTTTGCATTACTTTCAACCATAATGCAAATCAGCCACACAGGTATACATTGTGACTGATTGCCGCGTTGTACAGCTGTGTGGCTGCTGTGAAGCATGGTTTAAAGTAAGAAAAAAAGCGCTGTAAAGTGGGCAGCGTTGACCATGTCAGAGCACTCTTTATTGTTTTACTTTTAGCCATGGTGCACTGCAGTCAGGCTGCTATACAAAATAATTGAAAACATTGACAAAGTCATAATAGATCTCGCATAGGTGAGACCGCTTTGCCAATGCTTGTTTTCTTATTTATTGCGGGGCACAAGGCAACAATGAGGGAGGGGGGCAGGAGGTGCATGGTGAGAAGGAGGGCATGTTGGGGACGACATGGGAAACGGAGGGTGGGAGGGAGGGTCAGGGAGCAAGCAGACGGGAAGCTGAGGGTTGGAGGGCAGAGGAAAACAAGCATTGGCATAGCCAATAGGTCTCGCCTTTGGGACCATATAAGTGTTGAGCCAGAGCTATTGACTTTCCCAATGCCTTTAAGCTATGTTGAAAAGTTATAATAAAGTGTTTAAGCATTTTTGTTATCTTATATAAAACCAAGAATACATTATGTACAACTGAACAATCCTATTAAAAAATAATTAACATAAATGCCTTCTAGTTTTATTGCACTTGCAATGCTGGCAACTTCTTCCTGCCTGTACGAATGCTTGTTTGTTATAGTTTTTTCTTGTTAATGGGGGGAAATAAACAAGGGGACGGTGGAAGTTGGGAAAGGTGAAAGTGGAGAGAGAATGCTGAAAGGGATAAGGGGCACGAGGGGCTGAGAAGACACAGGGACGTGTGGATTAAACATTTTATAAGGTAGAGTCTGTAGAATACAGAGAAAGGGGCGAGTGTGAGGGAAAGTAAAAAGAAGATAAAGGCGAGGAGACAAGGAGAAAGGGGTAGACGATAACGGTGAAAAGAAGAGAAAGCAGAAAGAGGTGAATTGAGAGAAGGAGAGGAAGGGGAGAGGCGAGGCGAAGTTACGGGAAATGAAAGAACAGAATACTGAGCACAAGATAATCTGAAAGCGGAAGGGCATCGGAAGAGAAAGCAGAGAGACGGTTAGACAGCAAAAGAGAAAAGAAGGGAGCAGCGAGGAATTGAAAAATGGTGAATAATATACCCAGATTATTAAAAGGGCATAGACAGAACACAACCACAGAGTCGGTGGAAAAGCGAGAGAGACAGTGGTGTTCGGGCGAGGGAGACCGCGAACAACAAAGGGGCACAAAGGAGGGGGTTGAAGTGAAGGCGAGGAGAAACGGGGGGGTGGGGGGGTATTCACGTTTGCAAGAGCTTGACCTAAAAATGAATCAGAGTGGCTCGCAGTGAGTTCGCCAGAGTCGGACTGCACCTGCCAGGGGCGGGAAGAGGATGGCAAAGCAGCTAGGGTGTTTGCAAACATCCGCCACCGGTTGCGTTCACAAAGTGTTATTCCAGATTTTTGCTTATAACTTTCGATACTGTTTATTTATACCCTGGTTCTGTGGTTCTGGTTGAAATGTCGATTGGGAATCCAGACTGGAAACCTTCCGAAGATAGCCATTAACTCACGCAACCAGTCCATTCACCATCCATCCACCCATTCATTTATACACCTCACTCACTAGTTTTAGCATTTTTATCTGGATGGTTGGGTCGTTACAGATATTGTTTTACTTAGATTGAGAAGTTTGCCAGAGCTACATAGCGTCTCTTACCGCATGACAACACCAATGCATTTAGCGCTACTTAAACAAGCATTGACAAAGCCAAAAGGTCTCGCTTTTGGGACTTTATAAGTATTTAGTTATGCAGCACAATATCCTTGGTGCAATAACATCAACTGTTGCAGGGCTAAAAACGTATAAGGTCCCAAAGGCGAGACCTTTTGGCTGTGCCAATGCTTGTTTATCCATGTAAGAGTTCTGATGCTTGTTAAATAGGAGGTGTTTTAAGGCATGGACAAAGTGGGCAAATGCCTAGGCTATATTGGTTGTTAAACGCCCGCTCTCTCGTCATAGACCCTCAGGTTCAGGACCTTTAACAACTGGTATTACCCTTGGCAGTGGATAGGCAGCTAGACTTATTAAACATTACCGAGTGGCTTACTGCTGATCATTTGTTTTACTTAAAAAAAAGCACTGCTATCACTATGATGCTTCTTTTAACCAGAGCGTAGGCCCCCCACCCCCCATCTGTTAAGGCCGCACATGGGGGTGTCTGGTCCCCAGTTTGAAGATCCATGGAGAAGGTTTAGGCAAACCCTAGAGCACCGGCCGCGCTGTCAGATGAAACCATAACCTGTGAGGGGGGTGGGGAGGCCCCGCCAGTCAGCACCAAAGACCAGAGGTGGACACCAGCCTGAGGAGGAACCAACGTCTGATGAGGAACCACACAGCCTGATGAGGAACCGGCACATTTTCAGACATGCCAACGATTCTGAATGACGCAAACTGGTTTAGAAGCTCAGGGAGCCCATGTCCAGTTGCACAAGAGGAAACGTGATTGTTCATTCGGCGGAGGAAAAATGAAATGGCTACTCTTGACATGGGCGCCGTAGCGCTACGAAGCTGTAAGGCACTGTCATCGGGTTTACCTTTCCAATTATTACTATTATTAAAAATAAGTGGGAGATGTGCACCTGTCAGTTTGCAAAACACACAAGAAGATGGACGGAAGGTTGCACAATGGCAAAACATTCACCCCCAGTCACAGATCTGGATTTATGAAAACAAATTCTGCAGCACACTTATAGAAAAATTCAAGTTAAAGCGATGTCTCAATGGACATAAAGTTCAAAATTCATGGGCGAAGAAGTGGTCCACCAATGTATCGGTTCTTCTTTTATTGTTCATACAAAGCCAGCCGACACGTGTTACGTCGCAAGAAACCACACTGTTTCCGCAACTCCTCAGGGCTGGGGAGGATACAAAATAACGGATGGAGTATACGGTAATTTAACATAATATATTGCAAAGGTGACTGTATATAGTGTCATGGTGGAGGGTGAGTAAAAGGAGTGGGAAGTTCAATGGTAACACATTTGTGGATGCACACAACACCACCCTGGTACCGGTGATTACCAACATGTTCAGTGTAGGGAGGGGGGTGGGCCGTCAGTGTCTAATATTTGTGGTATCTAACAAAGTTTAATTGAATAGCATATTAATAACACATTCCTATCGGTGACGCATGAGGAAGTGAATAGGTAACGGCAGGGGACTCCTAGGACGAAGTATATGTAACAGAAGAGATAAAAGGAAACCCAGGCCGTGAGTTTTGAAGGGAGGTGTGCATCATACCTGTAGGTAGACGGTATGTAACCACAGGTCTGTAATTCCATAAAGGGGAAAAAACAGGGGAAACAGAGACAAAAAACAAAATGTCAGGGGGTATTCTAACGTTGATCATTAGGGTGATCACATACGTTAGAAAGTGTATCCCAGGTAGGGGCACCTTAGATACGGGCAGGTGAAATGAAAGAAAAAAGGGGGATAATCTCACCGCGGTGCCGGTGATAATTCCGACCCGGCTCCGCTCGAGACCGGGTAGTGACGAAAGTCAGAAATCGATTTCACAAGTATGGAGCGTGGTTTTCTCCAGCGGTATTGTAGAGATTCTGAGGACAGGAAAACGATCGTCAGTGGTAGTGAAATCGTGATTAGAAAGGCGGGCAACTTTCATGTGAGAGTAACTTAGTACCAAAGAAAGGCAAGTGTATGGCTCACCTTTATAGATAGACATGCTATAAATACTGCTCCTGGAAGTAACAATATTTGCAAATGTCTCTTGGTCCGTGTGTTAAAAGCACGGGAAAAGTAGAAACTTACATAGCAGTAAGTCCCTATGGCGATCAATAGATATCAAAAGGACAATCCACATGGAGGTAGATGTGAAGGAAATTAAGTCGATGAGGGGGAAAAAAAAAAAAAGTAAATAAGGTGACTGTCATTATTAGACCTTTGTTTTGCATTAATAAATGAACATTTAGTCGCTTATATCTGTCTAGCATTACGAGAGATTCTAATTATGGAGTGACATAGCGTGAAAGTAATACATTACACGAAAACCGCTCGAATTGTGGATCCATGATAAATGGCCAATATAATTGCTAAGTGTGTCTGCCAGAGTTAATCAATTATTAGGGAATCCTTAAAAAATATATTTGATCCCATTACAGCTGTGCAAAAACGAGGAAACAGTACTTTCACTCGTTGCACGCGAGGACCCAAATATTAGTACATTTTATTTTTTTTTTGCTCTGCGTCAAGATGATCTAAGCAAAGACGTCTGAGACCAGCACAGAACACTCCGCAGAAGCTTCGTTAAACATTGGGATATCTTAAAAACTGACAATAGCATCAAGAAGTACATAGGAGAATATCCACTGATCACATACAGAAGAGGCAGAACACTACGTAACAGGCTTAGTCCCACCACTCCGAGGGATACAACCACTGACATTTGGCTCACAGTACGAAACACTGTTTTTTTCAAATGTGGATTTTGCTCCATGTGCCGTTGGGCTAAACATAAGACTAAAGAATTTTACGACACTAAAGGAACCAAATTTAGTATCAAAATGAACATCAACTGCACCACGTGGTTTGTAGTTTACATTATAGAGTGTGCTTGCAAGAAAATGTATGTGGGCAGTACCATCCGTCCTCTGAAAGACAGAATAGCAGAACACATTAGAGCTATTCATAAACAAGATCCCAGATATCCTGTGGCTTTGCATGCGGCTGCATGCTCTGACCAGAGTGTTGACAAAACAGTATCCTTTTACGGGATAGACACAGTACCACCAGGAATTAGGGGTGGCAATCGGGAACTTAGACTTAGACGCTTAGAAGCAACGTGGATTCTCCGTCTTCGGAGTGTTGACCACGGATTAAACTTTGATCACGAGATGCAATATTTTTTGGGTGATTAAGTTAGTGTCTCTACTACAGGTTCCTCTTCCCTCAAATTAAGTATAATCATACTTTACCTTTCTAGCCACAGAACTAACAACTATATATCTCCTCTCGGGTGAGATATAGATAGAAAATTGACCTACAGTCATATACTTTTTGATTACTTCCAGGACTCTTTTTGAGACCTACATGAGGCAATACGAAGGCATCTACTATGCACTGATGAGAAATGCTCTCAGTTTCTCCGTTCCCTATCACACCATAAAAAGACCTTCCACAAAGAGGAAAATTGTAAACCATTAATCATGTTGATACAATACTGATGTACTTAATGTATATACTGTTATGAGGTTTTGATCAGGTGTCATCGAAATCATTTAATTTTAAGTTTTTGCTCTGCTCTAACACGTGAACTGTTCTTGATTGATCCTAGTTCCAATTTTCTGTAATTTACTTGATCTCATCCAATACTGTGCATGCAATGAGATATGCACCTTTTCCTTTACGTTCTCACAGCACTATTACGTGGATGTTTTATATTTTATACTTTTTATTTCCCCCCCCTTTTTTTTTTTTTCCTGACCGTAAACCCTCTCGCTTACATTTTTGCACTGAGCACCATCGAATTTATGAGAACTCGAGTCAGCACTCTAGTCGTCGTTATCCGGGTTTTGTCTGTATCGAGTATTTAATCCACTTCCGGGTACTGGGACACGTGACCGCACCCGGAACCGAAACGCGTACTCGAAAGAGTCGCCGCTGAACCACCCCCGCACCTCGGTTAAGTTATTTTCCTTGATACAGTTCTTTATCTTGCAGAATCAAGGGTTTTTTCTGCAGTCGAGACCAACTGTGGGCCTCAGACGCCTTTGCTTAGATCATCTTGACGCAGAGCAAAAAAAAAAAAAAAAAAAAAAGTGCTAATATTTGGGTCCTCGCGTGCAACGAGTGAAAGTACTGTTTCCTCGTTTTTGCACAGCTGTAATGGGATCAAATATATTTTTTAAGGATTCCCTAATAATTGATTAACTCTGGCAGACACACTTAGCAATTATATTGGCCATTTATCATGGATCCACAATTCGAGCGGTTTTCGTGTAATGTATTACTTTCACGCTATGTCACTCCATAATTAGAATCTCTCGTAATGCTAGACAGATATAAGCGACTAAATGTTCATTTATTAATGCAAAACAAAGGTCTATTAATGACAGTCGCCTTATTTACTTTTTTTTTTTTCCCCCTCATCGACTTAATTTCCTTCACATCTACCTCCATGTGGATTGTCCTTTTGATATCTATTGATCGCCATAGGGACTTACTGCTATGTAAGTTTCTACTTTTCCCGTGCTTTTAACACACGGACCAAGAGACATTTGCAAATATTCTTACTTCCAGGAGCAGTATTTATAGCAAGTCTATCTATAAAGGTGAGCCATACACTTACCTTTCTTTGGTACTAAGTTACTCTCACATGAAAGTTGCCCGCCTTTCTAATCACGATTTCACTACCACTGACGATCGTTTTCCTGTCCTCAGAATCTCTACAATACCGCTGGAGAAAACCACGCTCCATACTTGTGAAATCGATTTCTGACTTTCGTCACTACCCGGTCTCGAGCGGAGCCGGGTCGGAATTATCACCGGAACCGCGGTGAGATTATCCCCCTTTTTTCTTTCATTTCACCTGCCCGTATCTAAGGTGCCCCTACCTGGGATACACTTTATAACGTATGTGATTACCCTAATGATCAACGTTAGAATACCCCCTGACATTTTGTTTTTTGTCTCCGTTTCCCCTGTTTTTTCCCCTTTGTGGCATTACAGACCTGTGGTTACATACCGTCTACCTACAGGTATGATGCACACCTCCCTTCAAAACTCACGGCCTGGGTTTCCTTTTATCTCTTCTGTTACATTTATTTCGTCCTATGAGTCCCCTGCCGTTACCTATTCACTTCCTCATGCGTCACCGATAGGAATGTGTTATTAATATGCTATTCAATTAAACTTTGTTAGATACCACAAATATTAGACACTGACGGCCCACCCCCCTCCCTACACTGAACATGTTGGTAATCACCGGTACCAGGGTGGTGTTGTGTGCATCCACAAATGTGTTACCATTGAACTTCTTAGTAAGAGATTGGTGCACAGCATCTGTTGTTTGTGGATTTCTTCGAAATGTTGTTATTTTGTGGGTGCTCCCCGGGTAACGTCTGTCATCCCTGGACGTCAAAACTTGGTCAATGATTGTGTTTCTAGTGAATCACTAGACACATCCCCGTGGGCACTCTCTTTTTCTCCTCACTGTGTAAAATGAGGATTTCAACACAACTTTTCCATTTCAAAAATTTCTTTTTCTTTTTATTTCATATGATTTCTGCAATTATTATCCATTGCTAATTCATCACTTTTTCATTTTCATGTATAAGGCATTATTATAATCGAATCCAATGTATTTCGGGCGATCCATTACAGCCCTTCATCAGGGAATAACACTGTCAATGACAAATAAAACAATAACAAAATATCGTAAATGAAGTGTGGTTGTGAAATCATGTACACGTATTACTGTTTTTCGGGTGACAGAGCAGATCTAGAACGTGTGATTTTATGGGGAGCACCGCTTTCAACCTTAAACCCAGTGGTAGCTGAAACATTGTGTGATCAGCGTGTCACTCACATGCCTGTTCTGTCCTTTCCTGGTCTTTGTTCAACAAGCGATCTTTATTCAAAAATTGATGAGCTACGGAAAAAATTATGTTAAATTTTGACGTCCAGGGATGACAGACGTTACCCGGGGAGCACCCACAAAATAACAAAATTTCGAAGAAATCCACAAACAACAGATGCTGTGCACCAATCTCTTACTAAGAGTTTCACTGTTTTTTTTGCATCCCAACGAGACAAGTAGCACGCAAACGGAACAAGCATGAGTAACTACGAAGAAATCTCCAAAAGCACAGAAGCCAGAGCGGATACCTTTGCCTTTAAATCAGATGAAGCAGATAGAATATACGCTTTAATCAGGGAAGAATTATCTCAGGATTCTACAAAACGCTCCAAGGAACAAAATATAAGACAACTAAATCTTTCAAAAAGACAAATTAATCAAAAACTCCACGCCAGCACCTTAATTAAGTATCACCAAAACCGTCGCATTCCTTGCGGCCTCAGGATTGCCTTAAAACCCTCTCTCTGCAAAAATTCAAAGAAATTTCAGGATAAATGGTTCGCGATACTAAATAAGTGCTCACTAGAACTTATCTTATTAATCATAGAGGAGTTATCAGGAATTCTTGAAGAACTAACAGAGGAAATATCTGAAGTATCAACAGAATTATCGACCATGATGACAGAAGATGATTTAAAAAAAACTCTGGATGACATTAAAGAACAAATGGAAAGACACACAAAGGAAATCAATGAGCGTAAAGTACGGAAGTTTAAGAGGGATACTGTAGTGTAGTTCCTATTATCCCAATAGGCTCTGCGCATTGGAATAATACCTTCAATAGTATAGGCCTAGACCAGACGTTAACTAGGTCTACTACTGTCGATATTAGACTTAAAGTTTTGGGTTTGCCAGCTAGCTCAGAGTTCACTAGAAACTTTCTCGAATAGGCAAGGAGGAGTTGAACCTCCCTGGATAGACAAGAAGGGATTTAGTTTCTGACAACCATAGAACATGACAACTTTGCTCTCCCCTAATCAAGAGTGTATCTCTAGAGTCGTGTGAAAACAAAAGACGACTTATTTTACTCAGTCAGCACGTGCATTCTTAGTCTCACCAGATTGTAGAGAAAAGGAAGAGACGGGCGTGTTCAATAAAAGATGTTATTTATTGATCAGTCTCTTTTCTCATACAAGAGAAATGGATCGATATTATTGCAATACTTATGGTTAAGTAAAGTGCATACATTAAAAGCAGAAGTATAAAATAATACTGTAAAAACATTTATATGGTTTCTAAGCCATAAGGTGGTTTAAAATGGATAAAATAGATATATACACATATACATTTGACTAATCGTACTCAACTGGTGTTTCTAACTACGCCTACCCCAGTGTACCTGACATAAGCCTAATACGTGGGCGGGGATAGAAAGTTACAGTTTAAGTTAAGTTTGTTTTGCCAAGTGACTGACTAGAGAATTCTCTGCGAGGGGTTATTCAGTTCTGTACCTGGAATCTAGGATGAATGAGGGATGGTATCTCTCGTCTCTGGTCTCGATATTCCAGGCTGCCTGCGAGGGCTACCCGGAAGCGCCGGAGCTGGATTTCTCGGCAGGAGAAAGCAGCGTCTCGTTCTCAGCGCATCAGGAAAGGCGGGGCTGCGCCAGCGGGGTCTGCTCTGCTCTGGGCTTCGGCAAGTCTGGCTGCTCCGATCTCGTCACCACCGCGTGTGTTTGCATAGGGCAATATCGGTAATATTTATACCTTTAAGGTGCCGAGATTGACGTAAGGATTGACATAGATACGTCAATAAGGATGTCATACGACTTGGTTGTTAGCACATTCTTTTGCTGAAGTTCTTGATGAAATCAAAACAATGGCCGCAGGGTTTTTCCAAGGTTGTCATAGGTTTGATTTGTTTTGAGAACTCCGTATGCCTTATCAGGGGCTGGAGGAATATCGCTTGTCTAATTAGGTGGCAAGCGTTATGACCTAATCAGATAACACGTTCCTGTGCCGTAGTGTGGCTTAATCAGATAACGGTTCCTGCATCATGGGGGTTTTCTGCATCACGGGATGGCTGCTAGTTAACTTGTTAACCAGAATAGGGTCAGGAATAGGGGGATCGATACAGAACCTATAGGAATACATCACAATACCCTCGATTATAAACTGGGGGAAGTGTATACATGGGCCGAGATGTATGCACAAAAAAGAAGAAACCGACCGTATACATCCAACACGGAAACTTCGTCATCAGGCAGTGACACCTCACAGAGACCACAAAGGTCAGAACAAGGTACTAGAAGACCGGATACTTCTCGACAAGAACAACCTACTACGAGCACATCAACCGAACCAAGTCCTTCTTCTTTTTTAGATCAAGGCCAGGCCCAAAAAGAAGATCCAGGAGAGGACAAAACAAAAGAAAAGGAAAAAGAACACCCCAACACGAGAAGCATGACGTTACCATTGAAAGACAAGAAAGGGAAGTAGAATCAGACACAGAACACCTAGTCATCAATATAAGTGATTATCATCTGACTCCATATGAGATCAATCTACTACAAAGAGGAACATCTTTCGTGCCTACAACAGAAACGGACACTTTGGAATTGGAAGTGAGTTTCTTTAAATTGATGCGAAAGTTACGATTGCGTCATTTTTTTGATAACGTTCTCCCAAAACCGGATACAGAAAAGACAGATCAATTGCAAGGTTTAAAAACATCGAGTTCCTTTCAAGCACCAACAAGTAACAAAACTCTAGATTTATTCGAAAAACTGGTCAAACAGGATCTATCACAAATCAAACACAAAACGCGGAACAAAAAGAACCTGACACAAAAGGACTTAGACTCCTTAAGGAAACTGGCTGCTCAAACAGATATCATGTGTGTAAAAGCAGATAAAGGAGGAGCATTGGTTATCATGAACCACTCCATGTATGAATCAAAAGTAATGGAACATATCTTGGACACCAATACATACATGAAATTGGAAGGCAATCCCACAATGGAATATATGAAACGTTTGAGAATCATAGTTGAAAACGCTTACGAAATGGGAACCATCAATGAGAAAACTAAGAACTTCTTAATTAAATCCAATCCGAAAAGCCCAACATTACACATGATACCCAAAATACACAAAAATCTTAAAGATCCACCCTTAAGGCCCATCGTATCAACATGTGACAGTCTACATGAACCAGTCGGTCAACTACTAGACAAATACTTGCAACCAACGGTTATAAAAATAAGAAACTATGTAAAGGACACGACGGATTTTTTGCTCAAATTGGATACACTTACAATCAACCCGGATGAAAATTTGATTTTATGTACAGCAGATGTCCGTTCGTTGTACACTTCTATACCGCATTCCCTCGGGATAGAAGCAATAGAAAGAGCATTACTCAACTCTGAGTTGGAACCTTCTTTTCAGACGTTATTAATGGAACTCATGTTATTCACGTTGTACCATAGCTATTTTCGATACCATGATACTTGGTACCAACAATTAGTGGGAACGGCTATGGGTAATTCTGCGGCGCCCGTATATGCGAATAGCTTTATGCAAAACCATGAAGAGAGACACATTCTAGATAAACCAGAATGGCAAGACAATCTAAAACTGTTTATCAGGTACATAGATGATATATTCATCGTTTGGAAAAATTCTAAAGAAAGCCTACACACAATGCTTACCAGTTTCAATGACGTAGATGAACGCATACAATTGACCTGGGATATCTCGGAGACATCAGTCACATTTCTAGATGTCAAAGTATCAATCACAGACAATGGATTCGAAACTGATTTACATACCAAGAGCACGGACAGAAACAATATGCTACACTTCGCAAGTTTTCACGAACCAAGTCTGAAAAGAAACCTTCCCACATCACAGATGATGAGAGTAAAAAGAATAACCTCAACGGAAAAACAAATGACTTTAAGAATGGAAGAAATGGCTGAAAAATTCAAAAAAAGAGGCTATCCAGACTACATTATCAATGAATCAAGAAAAAAAGTTGACACAATGGAAAGAAAGGATTTACTAAAACCGTCAATTAAACAAAAACAAACCAGAATGGAAGTGGTCTCAAAATTCTCGACGTCAAGTGTGAAGTTAAAAAAAACCATCATAAAACACTGGCCTATTCTGAATTTGGAACCAGATTTTAATAAATCCTTTGAGAATCCACCACTGTTCGCCTACACAAGGGCCAAAAACATTGGAGAGATAATAAAACGAAAACCACCTAAAAATGAGACATTTAAAGGCACCAAAGCTTGCTTGAATTGTGGCAACTGTAACAGCATAATTAAAGGTAACACAATCAACCATCCAATGAAGGGTCATAGCATCAAACTAAGAGTGAATGCCACATGTGATACAACCAACGTAATTTACGCATTGAAATGCCCCTGTGGCAAATTGTATGTTGGAACAAGCATTTGCAATGCAATAGGTCTCGCAGTTGTTAGAGTTTGAGCTATTGGCATTGTAAATGGCAATGTCTTTTATTTATGTGTTGGTTTTCAAAACATAAATAAAAGGCATTGTCATTTACAATGCTAATATGTTTAACTCTCGCAAATGCGAGACCTATTGCATTGCAAATGCTTGCTATAATAAAGCGCATTAGCGCTATATTAAAAAAAAACGCATTTCACGCAACTTTTTATTTACTAATCCATCTCAGTTTTGAAAAAGAAAAAGAAAATGCTCACCTCATTTGGCACTCACTAAAGAAAATCCAAAAGAGACAACATCCTAAAACTAAGTAAAGTGAGGCTATTGAGAGGGACGGTGAATGCTTCCAGGAAATAGCAGAGAAAAACAAGCATGGTGATCAGAACACGTAAAACGTGAACTGTTCTCATCTGGAACGGTGGCTGACCTGTGCACAACTGTTCGAGCAATTCTCTAGTCAAAGTCAACTACTGTAAAGGTTTATGAGAGAAATTCACGAACAGTACATACAAAAGATGACAACTTCCGAAACAAGCAATGACAGGGTGGGGTGGCAGGTGAAAGTAATGACCAGGGCAGAGGATGGCGGGTGCAGCAATGTTGGGGGATCAGTCTGTAAAAACATGCACTTGTTCGGAGTGCTACAGATTAAATGGTAAAAAAAAATACAGTGAAGCGACAGGACAGAGGATGTGTCGTAACGGCATGACCTGTCGACCTTGGAGGTGGGGAGGCCGGGTTTGAACTCGCCGCCGGTTCACAAGCACACTATGAAAGGAGATATTGTTTAAACAGCGCCTCTTTTCCCAACTCATTATTTTCAACATCCTCTTACGTAGACGCACCGGAAGTAGAGCCCCCTTCGGTTCTGGTGTCAGTGCACCCCTCTCCTCGTTGCTTCTAGCAGCAGAGCCGTCACTGCCACAGGCTACGCTGGCATTCCATGTGTGCGTTGGTAAATAGTGGCTACCATTCACAGTGCAAAGGCACACATTTTTATCAAGGTGAAAGGCGGAGGGCAATGGGATCCGAACTCATTTAAAAATGTTCCTCAGATTAAATTAAAAGAGGAGAATGAAAGTTTGAGATGGAAAACGAAGTCCAACCAACTCAAAAGCGCAAACTTTTAAACTCAGCAGAAAAGATGAAAAGCTGAGCCGTCGAAGGATTTTTAGCCACTGCTTAAAAACCCTTTTATTGTCAAGAGAGGAAGGAAAGATACCTGGCGGGAAGGGATGTGGAGAAGGGCGGTGTGCGAACGAATGTGAAAAGCCATTAATTCATCTTCATGATAAGAAATGAAGAAATGCTACAAGATAAGCAGGGATCCTACATTACATTTATCAGTGTATAAACGAAAAACATAAAAAGCGGAGGGAGGTGGGAGTCGAAAAAAACGAAGAGTGAAACGTCGAGAGAGTTTCGATTCGAAACTGTGACCTGCAGAGCACGTAACAGACGCGAGTATGGGTGAAACAAGCATCGTAAAGAGGGAAAACGTTATTACGAAGAACGTTGCTCCGCGGTTTGTAAAAGTAAATGCGCAGTCACACGCATTCTATACTTCAAACATACTGACAGGCTGGAAGTGAAGAGAAACTTTCTCCAAATTACCTTGGTGTGCGACTGAGCACCCGAAACCATACAAAAACAAGTGTGCCAACGCGGGACCAGCACCTGGCTCCTTCCCCCTCCTCCCAGCAAAACCAGCTCCGAAAGCGAAACCTTCCTTGGGGCGGGACTTCCGTCTTCGGAAGCCCGCGCACACGCCCACGGGAAAGCAGTGCTGGTGACGCGGAGCTCATGCCCGAGGGAGAGCCCCGCGGAAGCTGCAAGACCTTAGAATCACGGTAAGGGGGGGGCGCTTGCATGTATGGTGTGGGGGGGCGCTTGCATGTATGGTGTGGGGGGGGGCGCTTGCATGTATGCGGCACCTGGGGGGGCACTTTTATGTATACGGCGGTGGGGGGGGGAACTTCTATGTATGCGGCGGGGGAGGGGGGGGGCTTATATGTATGCGGCGGCGGCCAGGGGGGCCCTTCTATGTATGCGACGGCGGCGGCAGGGAGGTGGGTGGGGGGCCCTTCTATGTATGCGGCGGCGGCAGGTGGGGGGGGGACTTCTATGTATGCGGCGTCGGCGGGGGGGGTGTGGGGGGGCTTTGTATGTGTGTAGGTGCGCTCCTGTGTGTGTGTGCCTTCTTGCCTGCATGTGTGTGTTCAGTGTGCCTTTCTTTGCATGGGAATATGAGGGACGGCGACGTGCTCGCTCACGAGGTAGAATCCCCGGCAGGAGACGCTCGTGACAGTCTGCTGTCTACATTCCCCTGAAAGTGATTACATTAGTTGTCTCGCTAGACGCAAAAGCTTCGCGAGACCTAAAAACAGAGCGACGCATAAAGACAAGACTCATTGAACACAAGTCTAATATAAGACTAAATAATATCAAATCAACCGTGGCTTTGCATTTCAGTGAGATGAAACACAATATATCGCAGCTGAAATTCATAATACTGGAGACCGTGGAGAAAATGGAAGGAAAAGACAATACCAAGCACATTCTTCAAAGAGAAAATGTCTGGATTCAGAAATTATCTACACTGAAGCCGAATGGTCTTAATGACCGGATCGAACTGTCATGTTTTCTATGAACAATTGTAATTGTTTCTTGGGTACTAATTGTAGATCTGAGAGGCTAAAACCGCCAGAATGATTTATAATTCAATTATTTGCATATTATTTTATTTCTCTAACACAGTATTCGTTAAGTTCCACAATACACTAACATTCAATACACTATTTTGAAGATTTTTCATAATTACCCCCCATTTCCATAAGCACAAAAATCACACGGCTTTGAACCGGCTAAAACTGTAGTCTTTTTTCGGACTTCATTAAACCACGTGATCGGAACTCAGGTTTAGATTTAATGGCGTCAACCCGAGTAAGGCAGGAAACGCGAGATAGCGGTAAGCTGAGACGTATACACACCAGGATTCACACCGATTAAGGTTGGTTTACATGGGAGAAAACGGGGATTAGAAGCTTTAATACATTAGATCAGAGGATTGAAAAGCGACGATGTTAACGTGAGGCTACATAATTTTTTCCGTAGCTCATCACTTTTTGAATAAAGATCGCTTGTTGAACAAAGACCAGGAAAGGACAGAACAGGCATGTGAGTGACACGCTGATCACACAATGTTTCAGCTACCACTGGGTTTAAGGTTGAAAGCGGTGCTCTCCATAAAATCACACGTTCTAGATCTGCTCTGTCACTCGTAAAACAGTAATACATGTACATGATTTCACAACCACACTTCATTTATGATATTTAGTTATTGTCTTATTTGTCATTGACAGTGTTATTCCCTGATGAAGGGCTGTAATGGATCGCCCGAAATGCATTGGATTCGATTATAATAATGCCTTATACATGAAAATGAAAAAGTGATGAATTAGCAATGGATAATAATTGCAGAAATCATATAAAATAAAAAATAAAGAAATTTTTGAAATGGAAAAGTTGTGTTGAAATCCTCATTTTACACAGTGAGGAGAAAAAGAGAGTGCCCACGGGGATGTGTCTAGTGATTCACTAGAAACACAATCATTTACCATTGAACTTCCCACTATTTTTACTCACCCTCCACCATGACACTATATACAGTCACCTTTGCAATATATTATGTTAAATTACCGTATACGCCATCCGTTATTTTGTATCCTCCCCAGCCCTGAGGAGTCGCGGAAACAGTGTGGTTTCTTGGGACGAAACACGTGTCGGCTGGCTTTGTATGAACAATAAAAGAAGAACCGATACATTGGTGGACCACTTCTTCGCCCATGAATTTTGAACTTTATGTCCATTGAGACATCGCTTTAACTTGAATTTTTCTATAAGTGTGCTGCAGAATTTGTTTTCATTTACTTGGTGTGTCCTCTAAACACATTGTGAGAGGTTACAGGGATTTGCCTCTTATCTGCATGCACCTTCTGCCTTAAAGCATCTCTTTGTGCGTTAACCTGAGCAGTGCGCCCAGAATTTCCCTCACATCTGAAACCCTGTTCATTGTAGTTACAGATCTGGGTTTAATCCATCGTTTTTTGCTCACCAAGCCACCCCAGTTCGGACATGGCCATATGTAAATCAGCCTTGACCCTGTGCCTCATCGGAACAGTCCAGGCCGAACTGCCAAGCCATGTCTTCCCTGGACCGGAATCAAGCATCCTAGGACCGGTTTCTGGCTATCAGCCTTCATCAGCCAGGATAGCTTGACTCCAGTGGCTTAGTGAGCACAGGACCCACGTTTGGGCATACCCTTCACTTTTGTACTGCTTTATTCGCCATAAGTTTGCAGGGTATGCTCAGACGTGAGTCCCTTGCTCACTTTGCCACTGGATTCAAGCGAGCCTGGCTGAAGACGGCTGTAATGCCAGAAACCGGTCCTAGGAAGCTTGTTTCGGGTCCAGGGAAGGCATGGCTTGGCGGTTCGGGCTGGACTGTTCCCATGAGGCACAGGGTCAGACTTATTTGCATATAGCCATGTCTGAACTGGCATGTCTGACCCCCCTCCCCTAGCGCCTTGAGACCCTCTGGGTGAGTAGTGCGCTATATAAATGCTTTGATTGATTGATTGATTGATTGAACTGGGGTGGCAGAATGGGCTAAAGAACGGTGATGGATTAAACCCAGATCTATAGACTGGGTGTGAGTGTTTGATTGGTTCAGATGCTCCGTCCATCACCACCCCCTTTTGTACCGCTTTGTTTGCCATAAGTTGGCAGGGTATGCTCAGACGTGAGTCCCTTGCTCACTTTGCCACTGGATTCAAGCAAGCCTGGCTGAAGACGGCTGTAAAGCCAGAAACCGGTCCTAGGAAGCTTGTTTACGGTCCAGGGAAGGCATGGCTTGGCAGTTAGGGCTGGACTGTTCCCATGAGGCACAGGGTCAGACTGATTTGCATATTGCCATGTCTGAACTGGGGTGGCAGAGTGGGCTAAAGAACGGTGATGGATTAAACCCAGATCTGTTGACTGGGTGTGAGTGTTTGATTGGTTCAGATGCTCCGTCCATCACCACCCCCTTTTGTACCACCTGTGAGTTTGGCAATAAATCACTTCAGTAATTGCCGAAGCTTGACGTATAATGTTTACTAGAGGAGTGAGATGTTCGTATTGTTTTTTGAGGAGAAAAATGGGTTATGGAGCGAGAAACATGTATTTGTGGAATATGTGAATCACGCAGACTCATCTAAATGTGCGTGAGACGGTGCATGACGTGAGTGCCTTTTCATGTACAGCGTCTACAGCAAACTAAATTGCCTCAAAGCACTAGAGGAAAGGCAGTTGTGGACTTGGCTTTGGTGAAAACTGCTGGTTTCACGGTAACTGCATCTTTACCTCCACCCCACCCAATCCCGCCACATCGCACTGAACAGAATCTCCCACTGCGCACTATGCTGTAGCAAACTACTCAGGTGAAACTATGTATGGTAAAAATGTATTGTGATGTACGTGAAGTGACAGTTCTTGAGGGCAGAAATAAGCTATCAGGGACAGTATTTTTCAGGGGACATTGCTGCGCGCGCTTCCCTCGCGTGCTTAGCAAGTGATCGCGGGGAAAACAAAAGTGATCGCGATGACGTGCTAAGCACGCGAGGGATGCGCGCACAGCAATGATTGGAGAGGCGGAGCGAGGCGCTTGTGCTTGTGCACGTAACCGCAAGCTGGTGGCCGGCGGGTAGCCCTTTGAAAAGCCCCTTACTAAAGTCGAGCAACAGCGCATGCGCAGCTCTAGGCTCGACCTAAAAAGTACACAGGCGAACAATTACTTACAAAAACAATTGAAACGTTCAGTTAGAAGACAGTAGCAAGCCCAACTCCGCTGTGATTCGAAATATAAATAAACCGGGTAAGACTGGGGTGACATGTTAGAATATTTCTCACATCCATATGCAATATTCTAAACCAATTTAACGCTGCCACATCTAATTAATTGTTTTTGACACATAGGGAGGAGCGGGCACAGAGGGGTTTAAGGAAACAACACGTGTGCGGGAAGTTAGTTTAGCTCCTGGGGAACTTTGTTAGAACATTCGAGCAGCAAAAAGTTGCAATTTAATATTCCGTGTGTATCTTAAATAGGATAAAAGTCTCCGTAAAATAAACACCTTAAAATGTATTTATCGTGTACACACAGGTGGTCAGAAGGAGCCCGTGTCGGACATTGTTTACCAACAGCTCTTACCCACGGGTGATAGATATATGTTTCGCAGTTTGTCTTTATTTCTGGCTTCATGTACGCTTCACTTTTTGCTGATATCATTGTATCACATATACATTTATAGACAACAAAGGGGCACCAAGGAGGGGATTGAAGTGAAGGTGAGGAGAAACGGGGGATTCACGTTTGCGGGGTGCACAGCAACCCGTGGTAATGTCTGTCTGCAGGACACAGAGCTCTCTGTGAGGGATGCGTTAACCAGCTGAAGCAGCCCACTTCGTGCCTGCACGTTTGTTTGTTTTTTTTAATAATTATTTTTATTGACAGCACAAGAAAAAATAGTTTGTTTGATTTAAACATCCAATGAGCAATTCAATATACGCCAATCCATACAGAAGTATAATTCATAACAATTAAAGAATATTCAGCAACACAAGGAATTAATATTAATCATACTAAACTCAATGCAATTATAGCCTTGACATAGTTTAACCTCATCACCGATTAAACACATAGAAGGGTGAGTGTAAAATTCAAAATTATATGAGCGTTCCCCAAATTTTTTCCCATTTCATCATTGATCGTAATTCCCTTACTTTAGCTAACGCTAATTCCATGGCATGAATTTCGTTAACAAGTGTCCACCATTCCATTATATGCAGAGGCTTCGAAGAGATCCAAGCCCTTGCGATAGTCAGTCTAGCACATGCAAACAAAATAGTGATTAAATCTTTATGTAGGCAATTTTTTTTTTTAATATATATTTTTATTAATCATAACACAAGAGCAAAAATATACATATCGGGCATCATTCGGAGGAACATATCGTAATGGTGGACGGTCAAATCAATTAAGAAAATACACAACAATTACAAGCATCTGAAAGACATCAATAGCGGTGTAGGGCAGAGGTAAAACAACACGTTACCGTTAACCTAAGCAAACATCTCCGAATCCCGCCCGCCCAGAATACAGGATATGAAAACCAGACACTCGATACCCGAATATGATGAATAAAAGTCAGGAGAATACGCCACATCTCTTGTGAAGAAGGGAAAAGGGAAAAAGAAAGGTCATAGAACAAAAGAAAGGAAAAATAACAAACCCCCCCTCAACCCCCCACCCTGCACCCCTGCGGATGGCTACGACCTAACCCACTAGCAGCGTGCCTGTCGCCCACTAAACTAACCCCAAGGAAGGGAAAAGATGGAGGAGGGAATGTCGTAAAAGCAAACACACCCCCGGTCTCCCATACCCCCCGCCAGCAGTGACCACCCCGAGATATAATCGTACCAACATTTAGCAAAATATACAAACCAATCGGGGGGGGTATAACAAAGCACCACCCAACTCCCAGCACATTACGTGTGACAATCCCGGCATTGAGTCAAGCCATATTATCAAGTCCAAGCCCTCAAGTTCAACCCTGACCAGTACGATATTTCGGGAGAGTCTCTTTCACTCGAACCACCATCACAAAGGAAAAGGCAGAATGTTCATTAAAGTCCACAGCAGTTTTGCAGGATCGACAAAAGGACGGAAGGTCACGATAGCCACAAAACGAGTGAGGGAACGTGTCCAGAAATAGCAATTCTCCCCAACAGTCACTTTGGAACTTGTTACAGCACAGAAAACTGTCCAAGTCTGTACGAGGCGGCAGCATGATCGAGCAGGGAACGATAGCGGCAATCACGGGCGCGCTGAGTGTGAATTGGGGGCCGAAAAAGCACATTGAATCCAGGTTCTGCCCGGGGTCCTCGATATCTGGCATACATTGCACCGCTGGCACCACAGATATTTTAGGACTAAACGGAGAGTCGTGTGCCGGTCCCAAGATACCGTCCACTTGCACGATCAGTGTCCGGAATACAGCGGTGGATTGTGAATGGAGCGCCTCAATGGCGGCCATGACGGCCTGCAGCGATGGCGTACTTTCCGTCCACCCCATCTCCTCTCACGAAGAGGCAGAGCAGGATTCGAACCCCGGAGGCCGGCTTCTCCGGGGTAACAGGCCACGCAAATCCGATGACAATAATGGGTGCTCTCCGTCGTGCCAGATCGACACCTTCGCCGGCAGCGAGGGCCCCGGCCCGTCAACCCCGGGAAGGGGCAGGGTCTCCGGGCGTCGGACCCCCGAACACGGCAACCGGTGCGGTACGCTGTTGTCTCCACGGTGTAGACCACTCACAATGTCAGCATCAAACAAGCAGTTTACGATGCACTCCGGGGGATCGGGCTCAGTCCAGGTCCAGCGGCCGTTGTTGATCAACTCCAACCCGGATAGGCCAGAAATCGAGGCCCCGGCTTCCACACGATGTTAGGCCGAGAATGGGAACACGGCGTATCTTTGGCATCCGACAAGATAAAAAGCTCGGGATTACACCTTTAGAAGCAGGAATACTTCACGAATCCGGGAGACTGGTGCAATTTCAGGATTGAGAACGGGATATACGAGCTGCTGACGGAGGTCGGCGGAGCCGGGAGCTTACGGGGCCATCTTGGTTGCTGGCGTAGCTCCTCCTCCTATGTAGGCAATTAAATGATGCTATATCTAATAAAACCGTCATAACTAAAAGAGGGGAAAAAATAATCTGCTTCTGATTAAGGATACTTTCCATTCCGGACCAAAACTCAGATAGTGCGGGGCATGAAAAAAGCATGTGTTCCAAGTCCGCCGCCACGAGGTCACATTGGGGGCACTTAGAACGATCATTTGCTAGACTGTTAGATGACCACATTGATATTCTTTCTGGGGTATAATATAAAGAACATATAGTTCTATATGATTGTAGTCTTAAACTAGAAGACAGAACCACACGGTTGATACTACAAAAAGAGGCAGAAATCTGGTTAGATGTTATATTAATAGCTAATTTAGTAGTCCACTTTATAGCAAGTTTTATACAATCGTCAGCTTTTTGTTGATTAAGACATTTATAACTCTCGCTGATTAATGATTTAGTCTTATCGGAATAAAGACAGGTCCAAATGTCTGAGTCAAGGACTTCATACACCTTCATTTTACGTACTAAA
The DNA here is from genome assembly GCF_964261635.1 of Lissotriton helveticus. Taxonomy (NCBI): domain Eukaryota; kingdom Metazoa; phylum Chordata; class Amphibia; order Caudata; family Salamandridae; genus Lissotriton; species Lissotriton helveticus. Next base: position 485,124,254 of record NC_136060.1, read on the forward strand.
TAGTCCCAAATTTGCATGTATTTAAACCGCATGGAGTCATTCAGTTTGTAAAGAAGTTTAAGCGTTGCAAAATCCAAAATTCCTTCTGGGCCATAGAGATCTCCTAATACCCCAGCTAGACCAGCTAGCCTCCGCCCCATCATTAAAGATTCCGGGAAGTCCCGGATTGCCCCACATTTGTAATCTTAAGTGAAAGAAAGAGGTTTTACTAATAGTCAAAATCAAGTTCCATATTCTAACGGTCTCCCTGGCAGTCTTAAACTTGACCCGCTTGAAATAATTTGGGTCATTAACTCTTGCCAAAAACTGATTACAATCTGTACCCAACATAAACTGAAAAAAAGTAAAACGAATTATTAGCTTTAAGCAAGCTTCGAAGGCGACCAAAGAAAGCTGCAAAAAAGTATAATTTAAAATCAGGGAAATTTAACCGTCCCTTTTCAATTGGTAACTTCAGCAAAAGATTCGATCTGCGAGCTTTTTTGTAACCGCAGATGTAGCTGCTACATATCCCTGCACGTCATAGAGAAACTCATTAAATAAAAGAGTAAGAGTGGTCACAGACTTAACAAGCACAAAACAAGCGCGGCCCCAAAAGTGAAAGTGTCGGGCTATGTTAAATTAGTAACCTGATACACGACCAGCTGCCAGCCTGCGGTCAGCTGCTCGCTCTCGAGACCCAAGGGCCATGGGAGTGAACATTTAGAGGAAAGGTGGGACATGCACCCATCTTTGGCCATTTGCGTGCTTTCATTATTGAAAGTCACACGCAAAGGCCAATGGAATGTGTGGGAGGAGTCAAACCCCACGGAGAAGTCTCTGGGAAGTCTGGAGTGATTCAAAGAGGCCCTCTCCTAGAGCAGCGTTGTGCGCTACCCTAGGCTCGACCTAAAAAGAGCGGGACAAGTATACGAGGGGGACCACTCAAAAAGACACACTCTTGTAAATGTAAATGTAAATGTGGGATACTTGTAAAGCGCACTGTTACTCTACCCGAGTGTCCTGGCTCTGTAGACCGCTGGGGAACCCGTCCTGGTTTTCCCTGTGAGATGGTCCCTTTCTGGGTATCTCCAGGGTGAAACCAGGGATCCCCGGGCCGTTGTAGAGATGAGGCAAGCTTAATGCCCAGAGTTACCGAGTGTGTTCCCTGGTTAGAGTAGGCACTGAGGCGAGAATTATCGAGTCCGTTAACCCTGGTCCAACACCCTGCCGCGTCGGGAATTGAACCCTGGTCCCGGGCCGTTCTCTGCTTTCAGGTCTGCCGCCTCTAACCAGTGAGCCACACCTCTCCACGTGTGCTCAAAGTAAAATGATACCACCTAAAAAAAATAAGCAGTCAAAGGACACACGTAATGCGTCCATGCTTTGGGGAGAGACAAACACGAAAAGAGAAAAGAAGCGTACGGCAGCTGACCACTAAGAAGCAAGGAAATAAGAGTGACAGTGAAGGTAAGCAATGGGCGGTCTCTGTTGGAAAGCAAAAAGGTTACGAGGAGACAGGGCATTGGCTTTTCAGACAAGAGCTTAAAACTGACTGGGGAAATTACATTTGCACCTAGTGTCTCGGTGAGTTTTTCGATATTAGTTACACTTTATTTTCACAAAATAATGGGGCATAACACATTGTCCAACAAATGACAGGTAGTGGAAACTTCTAAATCAAAATTTATCAGTGCAATTTGCGGTAATTACGTGCACAAAACAATACTTAATCATGCATTAGCTCGGTGCCCTGCTCCTAAAGTCATCCTGTCCAACTGAAGATCCACACCCATCAAGAGTCTGGAAGTGAGAACCACCATAACAGTATAAGTACTGTGGTAAATAAATAATTAATTACCGGTACTATTTTTCTATGCATTAAATAAAACAGATAGCTCAATAAATAAGAGTCAGGATCCGGGGTATCTGAGTTGAACAGGCTTTAATCAGGCACAAGGGAAGGGACAGGATCGGAATAGCCTGGCATGAAATGGAATGGCAGCTGCAACGTCTTATTAACAGTACATAGTATATATAGTAAAACATTACAATTGCATTGAATACAGTAGGCGGAACAAGTGACAAACGTAAGATAAGAACACATGGGCGTAAAAAGAAGGAGTGCACAGGGCGTGCACGAAGACATGTGATGTAGACGTCACAGAAGTGTCATGAATGGGTGGATACATGGAGGGGGCTACCTGGGCAGCTGGAACCTTTAACCTAGTGGTGCGCGCAAACGGACTATGACGTGTATCTGGGGAGAACTGGGGGCTCTGACTTCTACACTAGAAGAGGAGACGAAAGTCTGGGATGTCAGGACGACATGTACCTATAGCATATCTGGTATCTTGTGTTTGGAGTACATGTTGATAGAATCTAAATGTCATCAGGGCAGAGGCTACTTGACACTAAGGCTGGTGCATGCATATATTCTTCATGTATTGCGTGTGCTATGAATCTTCTATGGATATTAATACAGTAATTCTCTTGCATGGAGACAGAAAGACTAGACTATAGCTGGAGATGTTTATGCGGTTCGTTAGCTTAGGAATGTGAAGACGGAGAGCTGAACTGATAACTGTAGGCATAACATATTCTTGGCAGGCAGGCAGAGCCAGGCCGGGCACCGCGCTGCGCGGCAGGAAGTAAGTGAAGGGTCAGGGATGCAGGTAGGGGCCGCATCGCTCCTCAGAGTGGGTTCAGGAGACTGGAGCTTGAATCTAGCGTTCAGGCCCTTTGAGGCCTAGAAACGGGGACAATTCGATGAATTAACGTGCACAATGGAAAACGTGGGCAACATAGGCCTAGAAGCCTAATTCATGTTGCTTTCACGGGGACTGGATAACTGGCATACTAAACGTTGGACACAACTATAATTGCGTCTTTATTCGGTCATGAGGGGATATATGCATATTAATCATGCACATATTACATAGGATGGGGAACACGTAGGCACACATGACAAGGCAAAATTCAATTTTCCTCATTCCCTCCTTGTGCCCTACGTTTCCATCAGGAAACATCAATATTCATGATACCATCTATCATTTCATATAGCATCATTTGCTCGTCTCGAATCTTCTTGGAACGGGACTTTGGACTAGGAATACAGGATGTAGCGCACAAGCCGCAAATCGCAGGGCCACATTGTAAACAGAGACAGCAACTGAATATGATCGTTACTGCTATACCCAGGAATGACAATACTTTCCATCCCCAGGCAGATATTATACTCCAGAGCCAACCGGACCATGTCCAGGCGCCTGGATTCTGGTGCAACTGATGGGCAATTTTATGAAGTCTGGTTATAGCTGAATAAACAGACGGTGCGTTATTAGGAATGAAAATGCAGCAACTAGATCCGATGACTCTACAAGCTCCGCCCCTATCGGCCAGTATGACGTCAAGGACGAGACGATTTTGAAGCACGACAAATCTCATAGCAGATTGTTCCTCTGTTAAGTTACCTAGAGCGGAAGTAGTCTCATTCACTACTGCTTCAAGGGTTCTGGTTAGCCTACGTATTAGCTTACTATTCTGGACAGGACCTATGAAGAAAAAGAAACCTTTATTGAAGTCTTGATACTGTTCTAAGGCAGTTTCAGTTTGATCGACAATTGGGGACTCGATCTCCCTTCTGTGTCTAACATGTACTAGATGTGTGTTTCTGTGATAATCGGATGGGGCTAGGAAAACTGGTGGCAGTAGGAAGGCAACGTAACATGTTCCATCCCAATCTTGGGGCAGACGTACATATGCGGTCTGACCACACATAAAATAAGAATGACGTGAGGCTTTGAAAGTAGACTTCCCACTGTCACTATACTCGACCACAGTAGTACAATCACTGTGTCCTAGATGTACTGAACCATTCTTTCTGACACATAATTCACCGTTTACTGGTAGAACTGTAATAGCAGGCAAATCTGGAGTAGTCTCGGACTGAACATTCAAAACCATGAAATTCGAGGAATAATTACCTAAATCATATACTTCATTTTCTAGATCTAACCCTGTTCTATGGGAAAGATCTTCCTTGTCTGGGAAGCATGTTCTATTCAGAAGGGACATATCGTTTGAGGATGACGTTAACGTGGACCATGCTCCACACGAACCATTGTGTGAAAACGGATAGGGAAAGAGTGGCAGAACTCCCTTCGGTGTCTGGAAAGGGGGGAGTCGACCACACACCCAACAATTAGTGGCATTGCTTGTCTGGTGTGAATAGTGTAACATTCGGACAAAAGTATTATTGCGCATGGCAAGACGATAGGATAACTCGTGAGGAGGCAGTTCACTAAAAGTGTGCTCTACTGTAACATTAGAGGAAAAATGTACATGTGAAACGATAGGAGGAAAATATACATATAAAACATAACTTATGCCTGTAATCGTAAAACTCAGAAATAATAAAATTAAAAGAGTAACAATGCATCGACTTCGAAGAGCTTTGTGATAACGTATTCTCTTAGAGTTTTGACTAACTCTCTCACTATGTCGGTCTATCTCATACATGTCAGGAACCTGTCTAACCGTTTCACCCGAGAGGGACTTAGACAATTAAACTGGCTGACTTACTAGACCTTAATTTTTCTTTATACTCCTGCTGCGGAGTTTTCTCTAACAGGGGAAGCTTAGAGTCAGTATCTGGGCAGTCCTTGAGAACGGGGCAGTCTTTGAAAAAAGTCTTTGGACGGAGTCCATGAAATCGTTTCACGTGACTGGAATGCAACCAGCCTTTTCTTCCTTCAATCTTGACGGCGGTCTTTGTGGTCATTAGGACAAGTTTTGGCTCCTTCCAGCGGGGCTCCAGCGGACTTGAACGATCAAAATTCCTAATCAAAACGAGGTCGCCTGGTATGACCTCGTGCGGTTTCACTTGGGTGTTGTCTGGAAAAGCAGCGGCGACCTGTGAACGACAAGAGAGTAGTGCAGACATCAAGGAAGCCAGGTAATCTGTCAGCATATTACTGTCAACATCAGTTATTTTACGTGGCCTAGGTGTACCCCACATGTTTGGGGGACGACCGAAAACTACCTCAAAAGGGGACAGACCTGAACGGGAGTGTGCGACCATTCTCATGTAAAAAAGGGCGACTGGCAGTGCTACCAACCAATCTACGCCTTTCTCTGCGCAAACCTTGGCAATGCGAATCTTTAAAGTCTGATTATGTCTCTCAACGAGACCAGCTGCTTCGGGATGTCGTACACAGTGGAACTTCCACTGGTACCCTAACAGAAGGGATACTTGTTTCATGAGTTCGGATGAGAATGGCTGGCCGTTATCTGAATACACGACCCTCGGTAATCCATAGCGGGGGAAGTACTCACGAACCAACTGCCTGGCAGTGGTCGCGGCAGTGTAATCTGGAACTGGATATGCTTCTGTCCATCTGGACAAAGCGCATACAACTACGAGGACATACTTGAAACCTCGACATCGCTCCATCTGAATATAATCCATCTGGAGGACTTCAAAAGGGTGGTCAGGAGGATGGAATCCACCTTGTTCCACCGGGACACCTTTACCTGGATTGAACTGACAACAGATCATGCAGGTACGCACTTTCTGCTTGGCTGCTGCTCGTAAATGCTTGTTAAACCAGAGGTTCTGAATACTGTCTAACATGGCTTTTTCTCCTAAGTGTGCTGGACTATGAGCGGTGTTAATAATGACTTGAACCATAGAGTCGGGGAGAAACCATGTGGCTTTTCCCCTCGTCAACCATCCTTGATCTGTCTGGACCCCTCCTTGTTCAGACCATTTCTTGATTTCATCGGAAGTAGCATGTGACTGTATATCTAGTACGTCTTGTGTAGGGTCCTTAACTGTCATACACGTCGTCTGAACTGGAATGTCTGTCTGTGTCGTGTTAACTGGAATGTCTGGGGTCTGAGCTGTAAGCTTGGCTGTTCGATCTGCCAGGTCGTTACCCTGGGAAATGATGTCAGTGATTTTCGTATGTGCCTTGCACTTCATGATAGCGATAGCTGTCGGTAAATGTATTGCATCTAACAGAGCTTGAATGAGGGGGCCATGCTGAATCTTGGTTCCATGAGAAGTCATGAAACCTCTTTCTTGCCAGAGTACTCCAAAGTCGTGTACGACTCCGAATGCATAACGTGAATCTGTGTATATGTTTACTTTCAGGTTCTTGGCTCGTATGCAGGCTTGGGTCAGAGCGACGAGCTCTGCTGCTTGAGCAGACAGGGTGTCAATACGATGTGTTTCTATAACTTCAGTTTCAGTAGTCACTGCATACGCGGCTACTAGTTCTCCTGTACTTGTTCTCATACATGTACCATCCACATAAAGCGTCAGGTCGGGATCAGGTAATGCAATGTCTGTCAAATCTTGTCTTGGCTTTGTCATGGTGTTAACAACTTCCACACAGTCATGTGTGGCAGGATTTGAAGTAACTGAAGGTAACAGTGTAGCGGGATTTAAAATGTTGCAGCGTCTGATTTCTATGTGTGGCTGAAACAGTGTCAGTTCATAACCTGTTAAACGTGCAATTGTCAAGTGCTGAGTCTGTGTTCGGTTTAAAAGAACTTCCACGGAGTGTGGAACTTGTACTGTCAGGGAGTGTCCTAACACTATGGAATCACTCTGTCTGATAGCTAGGGCTGTGGCTGCAACTGACTTGAGGCACGCAGGCAAAGCCTGGGCCACCGGATCTAATGTGCTAGAGAAATAAGCACAGGGCTTGTATTGTCCTGCTTGATCTTGTGTGAGAACAGATAATGCAGTACCATCACGTTCAGTAACAAAAAGTGTAAAAGGCTTACTGTAGTTCGGTGTTGCTAGAACAGGTGCTTGACATAAGGCTTTCTTTAACTCATTGAAAACAAGTGTATGTTCTTGGGTCCAAGGGGGGACAGTCAATGTGGCTGCCTCCTGTGTCGTTAACTGTATCAGTGGTTTAGCTAGATATGCGTACTGAGGAATCCATTGTCTGCAGTAAGAAGTGAGGCCGATAAAAGCTCGTACCTCCTTCTGAGTCTTGGGCTGTGGAAGATGTGCTATTAACTGGATACGGTCTGGTGTCAACTGCCTACCCCTCTTGGACAGTAAGTGTCCAAGGTAGACCACTTGCTGGACACAGAATTGCAGTTTCGAAGGGGACACCTTGTGCCCCATCTCGGCCAGGAAATACAAGACTGTAAGTGACGCACGTTCGCAATCACGTTCAGAACGGGCTGTGATCAATAGATCATCGACATACTGGAGCAGGGCAGTGTCAGTTGGCATGTGTATATTGTCTAGTTGTCTTTTAAGTGCTTGACTGTAAATGCTAGGACTTTCTGTGAAACCTTGAGGAGCTCGTGTGAATTTATAGCTTCTTCCATTTAAACAGAATCCGAAAAGAAACAGGCTGTCTGGATGAATGGGGACACTAAAGAATGCGTTCTTGAGATCAATAACAGTAAAGAACGTAGCTTCGGAATCAATGGCAGTCAATAGGGAAGAAATATCTGGAACCACCGGGTACTGGGGTATGATACATTTATTAAGTTCTCGAAGGTCAATCACTAATCGATAAACTGGAGGTGCATTTGGATCTGTACGTTTTAGAATCGGAATGATAGGAGAATTACATACATTGGAGTCAGTTTCTACAACTACTCCTTGAGCGATGAGCTCGTCAATAATTTTGGATAAGGCTGCTACAGCCTCAGGTGGCAATTTGTACTGTCGGATTCGTGGTAATACAACACCTTGCTTCAGAGTGACACGATAGGGTGTAATGTGCATACAACCTACATCAGTTGGACCTTGCGCCCATAAATGCTGTGGTACATTCAATAATCTTGGATCAAAATCACGTAATACATAATGACCTTTAAAATCTCGTAAAAACAATCTCACTCCTTCTGGGGAGCAACAAATTACTGCTCCTAATTCTTTCAGGGTCTTAATACCTAATACATTTTCTGGACAAGATTTCGTAAGTAACAAGTCTGTAGTTCGGGACAATGGACCAACTTCTAGGGAAACTGGTTTCGATATTTCGTTAACAATAGGCTTTCCTGAAAATCCAAGGGAAACATTTCTAGAGCCTGAGAGCGGAGCCCCTGGAACCTCGTCATGACTGATGGTAGTCCTACTTGCCCCTGTATCAATCAGAAACTTTCTGTCTTTCCCCAATACTTGACTGTGTACATAGGGACCCTCTTGATCTACAGGAATCTCGATGAGAGGCAAGCCAACCTCCCTCTCTAGGCTGTTTCATGAATACTGCTGATATTCTGGATACTCTGACTGTGCATACTGGTACATCTGTTGTGTAACGTGTTGTGTGGCAGCTATAGGCTGCGGTACTGTAACTGTCTGTTGTGCGTTCTGCGGTGGTTGAGAATTCTGCGGAACATGTTCTTGTCTAGGCGGACGTGGTCTCTCTTTCGTCTTACCAGTAGCTATGTTATGTTTCAGAACTGTACATTCGTTTATATAATGACCTGGCTGTTTACAGTAATTGCATGTCCCTTTAACGGGAGCTGCAGGATGACTAGTTTGATTCGGACCCCTCTTCTGACTGTCTTGTGGAACGGACTGTGCAACTAGTACTTTCATTTTCGTGTCTTTCATACGTCTCCTTTCGTGTTCCTGCTCCTCCCTGATTCTGTTCTGGTGGTACTGGAGCATCTGGAGCATTTGTGACAGAGTATTAGCTTGCCAGGTACTCTCGACTTTCAGTACTCGATTTTTAACTTGTGGTAAAGAATTCTCAACTAGCTTGGTAACAAAAAGATGTGGATACGACTCACTACTTGTTTTCAGACCGCTATTAATAATGAAACATTTCTCAAATCTGGAATAAAAATCACTAGTGTCTTCGTCTTGTTTCTGTTTACAGGCTGAGATAGCATCCCAGTCTTCCTTTTTCGTGGCTAGTAATCTTGGCAAGACTTGTATTAACAACTCGGGCAATGCTTTAGCTTTTTCCCCAAGACCGGTACCTGGAACTCGTGTGTTATCTTCAGTCTCTAATGCGGTCCAATCTATCTTTTTCTCTCCCACCTCCCATTCTTTTTCTTTAAGTTTTTCATATATGCCCGCAGGCAACAGGACCTTTAACATTTTAATAATATCAGGATACGTGTATTCTCCCATACGGAGCATGTCTTTTAATTCACGGTGGAACCCTGCTGGATCTTTATCGTGACAGGGTATTAACTTTTTCATTTCTAGAAGCTCTATTTTCGTGATAGGGGTGTAAACAAATACTCGTTCTAGATCACCCCCCCGCTCCCTTAACTGGGTGTACTTCTCGCAACGGATTCTGTCTGTCTATGTAGAATGATTTTCTTACTGGGGGTGGAACAGGCACAAAATGTGGAGTCAGGAACGTACTGTACTTGTGACGTTGCTCTAAAATGACACTAATTAAATCAGTAACTAGACCTTTCCATCTGTTTAGGAGTAACTCGTTCAGGACATCATACAAAGGACCTGGATCAGAATGCTGATCCTCATACAGTGTAATGAGGTGCTGGATCATATACATACCCACCAGACGCTGCTCGGCTGGGGGCAGCTTCAGAAACGTTTGGGCCACTATTTCGTCTGGAAATGTGGTAGAATCACTAGTCCATCGGACTGCTGATCGGGCTAGTTCTTGTTCATGCATGGTACTAAGCTCACTATAACCTATTCGTAATTTCAGAATTTTATCTGTAGCCTGGAATACTTGTTCCAGAGAACACTGTTCTGGTACGGGAGGAGGAAAAACTTTCTTGTAATCTAGGCGTGAATGTCGGTCGGAAAATCTAGTTCTACCTACATACGCTATTCTGTCAGGATTCTCGCTGTCTACCTCTTCACTTGAAGAGTCATTCTCTTTCTCGGTTGCTCTTATTGCTTTCTCCTTCTGGTGTATACTTATAATTTCCTTACGAATTTTCCTGTACATGCTTTCTATACTACCTTGTGTCTTATGTTTTCCCTCGGCTATATTGTCACTCCATCTTGTCAGGGCTTTCATCTCGTCTTTGTCTTTATCAGGATAATCCTGTTCTCTTATTAAACAGTTAATCATAAATTGCAGAATCATACTTTGAATCTCGACCTTTCTGTGTGCCATAGCTTCGTGAATACTTTCTGAATTCTCCCCTGTACGGATAAAATGATATATTCTGTCTAGATGTTCCTTCATATCGGGCAGGGTGGCCAAAAAGTTGGCAACCCGTCTTAAACGTACTGAATACAATATCATGTGATCTTCACCTGGTACTGAATCATATATGCAGTCAGTAAGGTGTCGCTTGAGGTCTGCGTATGTAGTCAGTTTTGGCGTGTGTTGTAACGCTGCGTCTCTCAGCGTCAGTCGTTTTACTTGAGGCGGGGTGGTAGGAGCACCTCCCCCCGCTCCTCCTGAACTAGAGTCGTCAATTAATACTGAATGTGCTGGTAAAGTGACTGGCAAAACACGTGGCGTGGACTGGTCCGGGGGTACTGGCACATGGACAGGGTTCCCGGGACCAGTGACTGGAGGAACAGGAATTACATTATTAACAGGGTGCTGAGGTTGAGCAGGCGGAATAGGATTTGCATATTCTGGGACTGTATCGTCCAAATTTCAGCTGCAGTCGGTTTATGACGTAGCTTAGTCGGGACCAAGGGTGGCGGTAATTTACAGGATGCTTCCGGGGTTGCCTTCGGCAAGCCCTCGGCAAGAAGAGGATACATACCTTTAATAAGGGCATTTCTCTGTCTGTCTAACTGTTCTGCTCTAACTCGTTCACCTTCTTCTAGAAGTTATGTTATGTTATGTTAAAACTATATTTCTTGAGCGCACGGCTACCCAGAACGGGTGTCCCGGCGCTTTGGCAGAGTCCTAAACACAACCAAGAAAAACCCAGAGGCAGAAACACTGTAGACCCACTGGTTAGGCGGAAAAGAGGAACGTCTTGAGCTCCTTTCTAAAGGCCAGGAGATTGTTAGCCTTACGGAGTGACAGAGGGAGCTCATTCCACAAACTAGCCGCCATGAACTGGAAAGACCGGCCACCCATCCGCACGCGTTTGATCACTGGTACCTCCATTTTAGCCAGGTCAGCAGATCTCAGACTCCTCCGGGGAACGTAAAAAGCAATCCGCTTCCTAAGGTAAGCTGGGCCAATACAGTGGAGGGCTTTAAATGCCAACGTGAGGACCTTGAACCTAATTCTGCAAGCGATAGACAGCCAATGCAGCCTGCCGCGCAATAGAGAGGCACTAGCTCTCCGTGGAAGGCCAAAGATGGCTCTGGCCGCCGAGTTTTGGACAATTTGAAGTCTGGATACCAGATATTTAGGCAGACCTGAGAAAAGTGCGTTAGCGTAGTCTAAACGCGAACCCACGAGTGCTTGCACAATGTTCTTGCGATATTGAAGGGAAAGCAGTGGGAGAAATTTCCTCACCATCTTCAAAATGCCGAAACATTTCCCCGCCAAGCCCGTGATGTGGGGACGAAAAGAAAGACTGTCGTCGAACACCACACCCAGATTTTTGACTTGGGCAGAGGGTTTCTCAGGGGGGAACATGTCGGAAGGCCACCACGATTTCCAGCCAGGGTCCTCAGCGCAGCCAAAAAAGAGCAACTCGGACTTATCCTAGTTACATTTCAGGTTCTGGTGCTGAAACCATGCAAAAACAGCACTCAGGCAGTCTCTGATTCTGTCGCCATTAAAAACCTCTCCCTTCCTGCAAGTAAACAGGAGCTGGGTGTCATCAGCGTACGAGATGACCCGGGCTCCAAATGCCTCCGCGACCTTCGCCAAAGGGGCCATATAAATGTTAAATATGGTGGGGCTCAAGATAGATCCTTGAGGCACCCCCACCTCTAGCGAAGGCATTTCCGCGGAGAACGGTGGAGCCCAGATCACCTGTCGACGGTCGGCTAAGAAGGATTGAAACCAGTCCAACACCGTCCCCCGCAGTCCTACCTCCCTGAGTCTTAGGAGGAGGCCGGCGTGTGGGACGGTGTCGAATGCCACCGACAGGTCCAGTAGGACCAACATAGCCTTTCCCCCAAGATCAAGCGTTTCCCTGATGGCGTCGGTCACCTCCACAAGAGCTGTCTCCGTACTGTAAAGTTCCCTTTCTTGGGCTTTTTCTGAGGATCCCCTACTTAATTCTGCTTTTCTGAATTCTTTTTCGGATCTCCGATGCGATTCTTTACGCCATAATTCTATGGCATCTTTCTGGGATTGTCTGGCTTTCCTTTTCCATAATGCTTCTTCTACTCGCATGATGCACTCGGCATCCCATGTACCTGAAACAGGCCATCTATATTTCTCTTCAAGATTCTTTGTATACTCCACCCATAAATCTAGATACAATATGGCATCTAAGCCATGCTTGTGATACATAAAGTGACCAGGACTGTCCCTAGGAGGGACAGGAACTGCTTCTTCGAGTAACCCTTTTCTAGTCTTTATCTGACGTAACTTAGAAAACAGAGGCATCTTGAACTTGTACTTGGACTTAAACACAATACACAATAAACACAGTAATGAAATGGCAAACAAATCACTCATACCATGACATAAATATACATTAATAACAGTTCGAACAGAATACTACCGGATACACTGAAAACATAATACTTGAATTTCTCGAGAACAGACTTAATAGAAATACTGGATGCACTGCTAAAAAACAGTACAGAAACTAGATGCACTGCTAAAACAGTACAGAAACTAGATGCAGTGCTAAAACAGTACAGAACATACCGGTCTCATAAAGAGACACGTCATACCGTATCCACCTAGATGGACACGTCGGACTGGATCTGTGTACCCAAACCCATCGGACCAGGGACAAACTAATGAACCTGTCTAGATACTTCCCCCGCAACGGTACTCACCGGGAAGCAGAAACTGAAGGCCTCGGACTGGACTGGACTGCTACGACGTCTGGTTACTGCTACGCATGCGCTTCGAGCTTCGGTTACAGGTGGGCCTCCGGATACCTCGGACCTTGCTCTCTTGGCTTGGGCTCTGGTCGGGACGAACCGCATTCCTCACCGCCTCGTCTGGATGCCGGACCGCAGTCTCCGTCTCCTCCGTGGGCCTCAGGGAGACTTGAAGCAGAAATATCTGCACGTGCGCATAGGGTTCCGTCACGGCTGTAGAAGGGTCAGGGGGCCTGCGTTACATCGCCGGCGCGTGGGGAAGGGGCTCGTCCCTATTCGGGCGCCATTATGTGGTAAATAAATAATTAATTACCGGTACTATTTTTCTATGCATTAAATAAAACAGATAGCTCAATAAATAAGAGGCAGGATCCGGGGTATCTGAGTTGAACAGGCTTTAATCAGGCACAAGGGAAGGGACAGGATCGGAATAGCCTGGCATGAAATGGAATGGCAGCTGCAACGTCTTATTAACAGTACATAGTATATATAGTAAAACATTACAATTGCATTGAATACAGTAGGCGGAACAAGTGACAAACGTAAGATAAGAACACATGGGCGTAAAAAGAAGGCGTGCACAGGGCGTGCACGAAGACATGTGATGTAGACGTCACAGAAGTGTCATGAATGGATGGATACATGGAGGGGGCTACCTGGGCAGCTGGAACCTTTAACCTAGTGGTGCGCGCAAACGGACTATGACGTGTATCTGGGGAGAACTGGGGGCTCTGACTTCTACACTAGAAGAGGAGACGAAAGTCTGGCATGTCAGGATGACATGTACCTATAGCATATCTGGTATCTTGTGTTTGGAGTACATGTTGATAGAATCTAAATGTCATCAGGGCAGAGGCTACTTGACACTAAGACTGGTGCATGCATATATTCTTCATGTATTGCGTGTGCTAGGAATCTTCTATGGATATTAATACAGTAATTCTCTTGCATGGAGACAGAAAGACTAGACTATAGCTGGAGATGTTTATGCGGTTCGTTAGCTTAGGAATGTGAAGACGGAGAGCTGAACTGATAACTGTAGGCATAACATATTCTTGGCAGGCAGGCAGAGCCAGGCCGGGCACCGCGCTGCGCGGCAGGAAGTAAGTGAAGGGTCAGGGATGCAGGTAGGGGCCGCATCGCTCCTCAGAGTGGGTTCAGGAGACTGGAGCTTGAATCTAGCGTTCAGGCCCTTTGAGGCCTAGAAACGGGGACAATTCGATGAATTAACGTGCACAATGGAAAACGTGGGCAACATAGGCCTAGAAGCCTAATTCACGTTGCTTTCACGGGGACTGGATAACTGGCATACTAAACGTTGGACACAACTATAATTGCGTCTTTATTTGGTCATGAGGGGATATATGCATATTAATCATGCACATATTACATAGGATGGGGAACACGTAGGCACACATGACAAGGCAAAATTCAATTTTCCTCAGTACATAGTACATAACACCTGCCAGCGCCTGGATGCCCTCTACGGGTGACAAGTAGCGCTCTAAAAATCTACCGATTGACTTAACATTTTTCCTACTGACTTAAAAATGATGGAAAGTAAAGTGTGAAAGGCTCAAGGTCACTCACAAAAAGGAGAGGTTCAGCCTCCATTTTAATGTAAAGAGCCTGCAGGTCACTTTCAAAGTCAGGAAGTTATGAAGCAATGACACGGAGTAGTCAACCACAAATCATTCAAATACAGGCAACAAGACCTCCAGCGCTCTCAGGGTTTCCAGGTACATGCAGGGAGAGACCCCAGCACGTATTTCTGCCTGGCCCTCCCAATTCAAGGCCCTCAAGTTCAGTGTGTTTTTCAAGGATACATAGCCTCAATGTGTTTTTTGTGAGCCTCCATTATGTGGTGTTTATCTAGTTTACATATATTGTGACTTTGGCCTTGTGCTGTGGTTCAGATTAGTTTGGTTTCTGGGAGCAGCACACAACTTGTCAGAGTTCTATATGGAGTCTGTTGCGGAGTCTGCGGAGGGACCATCCCTCTAGCCGGCCAGGACACAATGGAAGTGTGCACAGAACATCAGTGAAAGCACTGGGCTGGTGCTGGGTCATTTCAAGCCTGCAGCTTGTCCCTGACAATGCCAGCTGTGATCTGGAGCACGAGTCCGGATCAGCTGGGAATGAAAGCAACAATCCCAGGGCATGAATGTAAAGACAGGTAGGAGAATCCAGCAAAATGTAGTTTCAATCAATCAATCAGTCAGGATTTATAAAGCGCTGCAAATCACCTGTGAGGGTCTCAAGGTGCTGGAGTTGCTAGCTGCTTCACGGAGACAGCAGTGAAAAACGAGGCAAAAGCAGGAGAAAGCATTCAGAAAAAGAGGAAGGAGAAAGCAGTAAGAAAACGAGGCAAAAGCAGGAGAAAAACACTCAGAAAATCAGGGGGAGGGGAGGAAGGACAAGATGCGTGGGGAGAGCCTTTTCCCATTTGGCCCCTTCTTTTTGGAATAAGCTCCCAGTGCATAGTCACACCTGAATGAAGTATTGCCAGTTTAGGAAACTGTTGAAAGCCTACTTAATTTAACCCCTCCCATGCTCGTGACAGAACCGCTCCGTCACGAGACTCGGGTGGGCTGTGCTGGTGACGGAGCGCCTGCGCAGCGCGTTTTATTGATCGGGCGGGGCTGTGACGTAACCGCTCCGTCACAAGCACAGCTCACCCGAGGCTCGTGACGGAGCGGTTCACGAGCATGCGAGCGCCGCGCGGCCCCCTCTTCCCCTAGCACTGCGGCGGAATTGCCGCCGCAGCAAAGGGGTTAAAGAAACCTGTTCTTAGGGATGCTCGCTTGCAACTGTAGACGGTGCCCAATGGGTGATTTGAGTCCTATATTAAATATAATTAACATAACCAGGAGAAAGAAGTAAAAAACGAGGCAAAAGCAGGAGAAAGCACTCCGAAAAATGGAGGAGGAAGCAGAACGGTGCAGAAATATGGTAGAGATAAGCCTGGGGCCTGTTTAATGGGGTCGCACAGCAGCCTCCATTATGTAGGTCCCTTGAGGAAGGAGGGGCGCTGGGAGGCAGTGGGCGGGGCTAGGCAAGACCTGGGAAAATGGGCACAGGTTGGAGGGTAAGTGAGGGGGGAAAAAACTAAAGAGAAGCAGTGAAAAACGAGGGAAAAGGAAGAGAAAGCACTCAGAATGAGGGAAGGGAAAGCAAAAGCAGTAAAAAACGAGGCAAAAACAGGAAAAACACTTGGAAAAATTGGGGAGGAAGGAGAAAGACGGAAAAAAAACCAGGAAAAGCAGGCAGAAAATGGGGGGAAAGGAATGAGAAGGTAAAAAAAACAGGCAAAAGCAGGAAGAGAACTCAGAAAACAGGCAGGAGGCAGGATGATGCAGCAGCACAGGAGAACTAGGCCTGGGGCCAGGGAATCTTCCAGGTGAAGCAGAGGTTAGGTCATCCGAGGAAACCCCCCTTTGCTATTGCCTCAGGCTGTGCTGCTGAATGAACACCAAACGGTCAATACTGACCAAGATGGCCTAAATCCATATGAAGAGATAACATTTCAGAACATGTGTTCCTGCTGGCATCTTAAACATAACATAACGTGTATTTGTAAAGCGCACGTTCACCCAGAGGTCTCTTGGCGCTGAATAACAGATGTTTATTATTACCCAACTCAATGGTACTCATTTTATCGACCTCAGGTGGATGAAAGGCTGAGTGAACCCACCGGGATTGGAACCTGTGACCATGAGGTCGGACACAGGCCCCTGCAATGGACGCATTAGTCCACTGAGCCACCAGACCCGGCTTAAAATAGCTACTGGTTGGACGCGATGCCTCTGCAGTGGTAGAGAAGAAAAGAGAAAGACAGCTTTTCTAAAAATCTGAATTGCTTTGCTAAACTATTTTACATTTGCCCTAAACCTATTAACACTCTTTGATCAATGTGAGTAACGGTAACACTTTGGGTAACATTGCTGGCCTCTGTAGTATGAACACAAGACTATTACTGTGGCTTTTCAGAATCTCACTCTACGAGTCTTACTTTGTTATATGATTGAACTATGCATGCGTTTACCACACATGCCTTTACAAAAAGGGACAATACAAGGAACGCATCGCTACCATGCAAGTCATTACAACAACTTGCCTTAGGGAAGAGCTGGACTTTGGACTATTATAATTTACTATTCCAACTCCATTCTGGCAACGATGGGGAAGGTAGCGGACTCAAAATCCAACACCCAACACCAGTCCGACAATGCATTCCCTAAAAGAAGTCATTATAAAGACTTGCGTGGTAAAGGAACTCGCGGTGAAGACGCATTCGTTGTATTCCCCACGTCGTAAAGGCACTATGCGGTTCTGGCTGCATGGTAAAGTAGGATTCCTGTCTGACTGCTTTCAGTCTCAGAAGGCACTTTTAAAAGTGCACATATATTTGTGCACGTGTACTGTGTTTAAGCCTGGTGTCGTTCAAACACACTGAAAGGGAAATGGCTATTGGTGCAGACACAGCAATTGATGTTGGGTTGTTGGAATATGGTTTCTGTCTCCTTTGCTTGTTCTGTGTGTGTGGCTAGGAGTCTGAATTGTAGGGTTTATCGATGAATGTAAAGCTTGGTAAGTCTAGCACAGAGTTGAGCGTTAGTGCCTGGATGTGCCCTAGACACAAAGGGATTGATTCTTACGTTTTTTTATATATAGCGCGAACTCAACCCAAAGGTATCAGACCGCTTTACATGAGCACCAGTTGCGTTACAGAAGAACACATTCATTTTTCTGGTAGGCACGGGCTGATTAAGTGATTTGCCCAGAATCACAGAATGTCCCTGCCGAGACTCGAACCCAGTTCCCTGGCTTCGAAGAAGACCTCTCTAGCCATTAGGACACATCCTCTCCTCAAGTTACTAGGGTGTTGTTGTATCCACATCTGTTTAATGCCTTGAGACCCTCATGGGTGATTTGCTGCGCTTTATAACTCTTGATTGATTGAATATCTGCACAGCAGCCAGGAGCCCCTTTCATGTGGGACATCTTCAACCAGTCCAAGCGACAACCCTTCAATTTCTGGAATCTGGAGTTTAACTTCCCCCAGTCTGCGTGACGTCTTTCGAGCCCCGGAATGGAAATCACTGGTGGATGAAGGGCAAGGCCTGACCGATGGTGTCGCACATGCCATGCGGCCATGCTGTATCGATGACCACTGAAGGATTCAACAGAGGTCACCACCATGCACTCCACACTATCAATGTGTTGCCTCTTCTGCACCACACCTTCTACAGCACCTAGGTTTGCACGTTTAAAGCCTTTGCGTGTTGTGAGTAGTATACTCCATGGCTTCGAGATAGTCGCTGTAGGATGCCGAATAACCAGGGGCGAAGCATCGGGGGGGGGGGATGTTACAGCCTTCTAAAACAATATTCTGCAGTAAATAGTGGGGCACAGGTGAATTCAGTTAGGTATGGGGAGGTGTCTGTAAGGTTTTCCCCTGGATTTATACATTCTTTTTCTCTGCCTCCCTCCCCATGGGTAGTTTGAATCCTATTGTGTTTTAAGTGCCCCTAATAATCCGCCCTCCTCTCTTTCCACTGCCTCTTAAGCCCCCCTCGTGTCCTGCTCCTCATAGTGTATTTTTTTAACAGCCCATGCCAGTGAGATTGTTGGGAAATCTGAAGTTTACAAAGGTTTTTGCTGGGGCGTAGCTTGGTCAGTAATAATCGATTGGGGGGGGGGGTGGGGGGGGAGTAAGCATACACATATAAGAAGAAGTCCATACAACAATTCTGGTGTTAAAGGGGTGTAACGCACAAATGTAACTATTTCCCAAAAAATTATACACCATTTACTGACATTGGAAAGATGAAAGACTGAGTCAACCTTGCCAAAACAGACCCTCTGACTGCTAATCCTTGTAAGCATAGTATGAAAGCTTCAGATATATACACAATACAGAAGTCTTAAATATATTTATGATATGGAAGCCTACGATTTGGAAGGTCTGATATTTAAATAGCATCTGAGCCACTTAGATAGGCATAGATTGAGAGTGTCCCATATGTGCACAGCAAAGGGTCATCAGATATATTCAATGCATGGCAACTTGTTGCCGGCGCCACTAATATGGAAATTATTATGTCTCATACAAAAAGGCTAACTGAAGGAGATGTGGGGAAAAATTCAGGGACAAACGACCACCTCTTAATTCCCCCAGCAGGCTCAAGAACATCGGGTAGAGGAAAGGACCACGAGTACCCTAAAGAAAGAAAACAACTTGCATGAGAATCTTCCTAACTATTGTACATTAGGGCTTAGCTTATAATAAGTGTCTGTCCTGCAGAGACAAAAATCCACTTACCAGCTGAACATCTCGACATGAAAAGGAAGACTAGACTGCATATGTATGCTTAGACGCGATTGGCAATTGCTTCGTGTTCTTCCACAAGCCGTCAGAAAGTAGAAGCTTTCAAGGCTTCAGAGAATCCTTAAGTAGCAGGACACAGTCACAATTAATAACGGTGAGGTCAAATGTCAAAGGTTCTTATATAGCGCCTTTTCACCAAAAGGTCTCAAGACGCTTGCTTTAGGAACCCGTCCTGGCTTTTTCCCTGTGAGATAACCCCTACAGGGCATCTCCAAGGTGAAAGCCAGGCATCCCGCCGCAGGGGGGCCATAGTGGAGATTAAGCACGCTATTGCTATTATATTTTAAAGTGATGCCCCAGCAAATAAGTAACCATGACGATTAGTCATCAATTGAAATGATTTTGAAGATTGAGTGGTATTAATTCACTCCTCGTGTGAAACCAATGACGTGTCAGAGGGAGAATGACACTAAAGGATGAAAGGCAGAGGCTGCCCAGCAGAGATGTGAACCTATAATCTGCAGAGAAAGACACACACACACACACACACACGTACAAACACACCCACACACAAACACACACACATACATACAAACACACGCAAACAAACCCAAATGCATAAGCACGCACACATACATACACACGCACACAAAGTCACTGAAAAAAAGGACCAGTTAACACTAGGTATCAATTACATTTAAACAATGTTCCATGTGTAGCGCTTAACATAAAAGCCCTTTATAACTGACACCTATTACATTTTTTAGGAGCATGAAAGAATGTTCTTTATCCTCTAAAAGGCAACGAATGAATAGCCCCTGACAACTTTCCAACACTGCCTGAACATTCTAGCCATCTTAGCTGCAGAATCGGCTCTTCCCTGTATACCCGACCATATCACCTCAAACTTAATGCGCAGAAAACTGAGTTCGTTCTGATCTCACCTCCTGCGAAAATATCCACCACCCAATCCTGGCTCAAGCACCTAACCGCACTCAATATCCAACCCACCATCGTGGACTCAGCGAAATCCTTAGGCATCACACTTGACGCCAATCTCAACATGCAGCAGCATATCAGCAAAGCAACTAAAGGAGCTAATTTCCAAATCAACACTTTGAGGAAACTTAAACCCTTCTTCCCAGCTAAGGACTTCCAAACCGCAGTACAAGCCCTAGTCATCCCTCGCATAGACTACGGAATTGTGGCTCTCAGCGGACTCCCCCTATCTACAACCGCACCACTAAGAGCCTCCTTGAACGCTGCAGCGAGACTGATCACTGGATCAAGAAAACATTCGCATATTTCCCCTGACTTAAGATCCCTGAACTGGCTGCCTTTTAAAGCCAGAACACAGTTGAAAATTGCCTGCATGACACACATGGCTGTACACCACAGGTCACCCAACTACCTCACCCAAAAGCTGACTGTATCAGGAGGTTCGAGAACCAATAGAAGCTCAAAAAATCTCCTCCTGAAACCTCGAAGATTCCGGAAGGAAAAAACATACAAACGCTCCTTCTCAGGAATGGCACCCAGGATTTGGAATGCACTCCCTCCCGAAACGAGGCTGATCTCCTCCACTGCATTTTTTAAGAAAGAAGTAAAAGCCATCCTAATGGCTAAATTCACCTGAACTCTATTTTTGGTCCGATCTAAGACTTTACACCGACTCTGTATTAGCTGTTTATTTACATGTATTATGCTTTTATCTGACTGCGATCTTATTTGGTTACTCACGTACTACCTTTTACCATTATTGTAACAGAAAGTCTGCTTAATCACCCTCTTGTTTCCCTTACCCCTTCTTTCTGTAAAGCGCTCTGATATCTGCAAAGATCTTGTTCGCGCTATATAAAACTTTCAAAATAAATAAATTGCCCAGAGTTGCAGAGTGTGAACCCATGATTCGAGTAGGCACCGAAGCGAGAATTATCGAGTCCGTGGACACTTGGGCTCAGACCCTGCCGCGTCGGGAATTGAACCCTGGTCCCGGGTCTGACCTCTGCTTCAGGGTCTGCCTCCTCTAACCAGTGAGCCACACTTCTTCTCTGAGGTAATATGGAGGTAAAAAAAAAATTCTTCCAAGGGCGGCCACCAAAACAAACTAAATAGATGCAGCTGCAAAATAACAACTAATAAATGTGGCCAAGAATCAGTACTTCAATCGCGGTCGCGTTTAGTATTCAAACGTGAGCACAATTATTCTATGGTCGCTGCCGCGCTCAACCTCAGACGTGGCAGCGGGTAAATAAGCAAAGAAGTGACCGCGGTAACTATTCGCGTGTGTATCCTAGACGCGGTAGAGAATAAACAAAAGGACACGGCAGTCAGGCTTCTTCAAACGCTGTATTCTTCAGACGCGGCAGCGACTCGTAAAAGAAAAGACGCGGCTACGAACAAAAAACAAGCATTGGCAAGCCAATGGGTCTCGCCTTTGTGAACTTATAAGTGCTTAGTCAGAGATATTGACTTTACCTATGTTTTTAAGCTGTGTTGTGTGTTTGGACCAATGCCGATCATTTGGACTGGTGAACTGGATTGAGTGACGGACCTCCTTGACAGGAGAAGGAGAGCCGCGATATTTTGAAAATTGAGGAGTGACTGTGAGTGTTATAGTGGGCACGGAAGGACTGTGTCTTTTCAGATGTATAGTGAGCCAACGGATTGAGTGGCTGTGGTAACCTTCCCTGTAAGTCAGGGATTGGAGAGTGTTTTCTTCGCTCCTATCGAAGTGACATTATACCCTTGTCCTGATGAAGCCTATAGAAATTACTGGCTGAAACGCGACCGCGACGACACTTTGACGAGGAGTCCCTTAAGTGTTGAGTTGGTCCAAAAAAGATCAAAGCGCCTACAAAATATTTATTTAGGGGTGTTTCACCTCTGGCGCAGTTAGGATTTCCTCTGAGTGTGCTACTTTTAGTTTGGAGTGTACACTGAGATAATTCTTTTCCTATTTAAGGTATATTCTTTTTGTATATATTATTCGGTTTGTGTATGTATTGTAGATGTTGTACATGTGTATATAATGTATTATGTACTGTAATATAGATATGAATGTGATTTACATGTGATTTAGAGTGTTCTGTTTTTGTTTAACATTTATGAAGTGTATATATATACACACACACACACACATTTATGTTGATTTGTGCCCTACCCCGCCCTTTGATACGTATATAAGTTTTTTTGACGTATGGATATACAGGATATGTAAATAATATTGAGAACATCAGGGTAATTAGTTGTACCTTGAATGAAAAAAAATGTTGAATTGATCCCTCTGTACTTCTTCATTTTTATATACATCTTTGATGTCTTGCTCATGTATAGGAGGGTGATTTGGGCATAACCGCTTATTGAGTTTAGTACAGAAGTTTGCAGCATGCTGAAAATCTATAATAAAGAAGTGTCAGAAGCATTTTTGTTACCTTAGATATGCCCAAAAAAGCATTATATACAACTAAACAACCATAATAAAAAAGTATTAAGAATAATGTCTTGAGTTTATTTTGTCCTTTCAATGCCTGCAACTTGTATCTGCCTGTCCCAGTGGTTGCTTGTTGTGTTTTTTTTATGTTATGGGGGTGGGTGGGGGCATAAATAACAGGAGAGTAAAGGTCAGTCAGTCAGTCAGTGAGAGAGAGAGTCAGTCAGTGAAAAGAGAGTCAGTCAGTGAAAAAGAGGGTCAGTCAGTGAAAAAGAGGGTCAGTCAGTGAAAAAGAGGGTCAGTCAGTGAAAAAGAGGGTCAGTCAGTGAAAAAGAGGGTCAGTCAGTGAAAAAGAGGGTCAGTCAGTGAAAAAGAGGGTCAGTCAGTGAAAAAGAGGGTCAGTCAGTGAAAAAGAGGGTCAGTCAGTGAAAAAGAGGGTCAGTCAGTGAAAAAGAGGGTCAGTCAGTGAAAAAGAGGGTCAGTCAGTGAAAAGAGGGTCAGTCAGTGAAAAGAGGGTCAGTCAGTGAAAAGAGGGTCAGTCAGTGAAAAGAGGGTCAGTCAGTGAAAAGAGGGTCAGTCAGTGAAAAGAGGGTCAGTCAGTGAAAAGAGGGTCAGTCAGTGACAGTGAGGGTCAGTCAGTGACAGTGAGGGTCAGTCAGTGACAGTGAGGGTCAGTCAGTGACAGTGAGGGTCAGTCAGTGACAGTGAGGGTCAGTCAGTGACAGTGAGGGTCAGTCAGTGACAGTGAGGGTCAGTCAGTGACAGTGAGGGTCAGTCAGTGACAGTGAGGGTCAGTCAGTGACAGTGAGGGTCAGTCAGTGACAGTGAGGGTCAGTCAGTGACAGTGAGGGTCAGTCAGTGACAGTGAGGGTCAGTCAGTGACAGTGAGGGTCAGTCAGTGACAGTGAGGGTCAGTCAGTGACAGTGAGGGTCAGTCAGTGACAGTGAGGGTCAGTCAGTGACAGTGAGGGTCAGTCAGTGACAGAGAGGGTCAGTCAGTGACAGAGAGGGTCAGTCAGTGACAGAGAGGGTCAGTCAGTGACAGAGAGGGTCAGTCAGTGACAGTGAGAGTCAGTCAGTGAGAGTCAGTCAGTGAGAGTCAGTCAGTGAGAGTCAGTCAGTGAGAGTCAGTCAGTGAGAGTCAGTCAGTGAGAGTCAGTCAGTGAGAGTCAGTCAGTGAGAGTCAGTCAGTGAGTCAGTCAGTGAGTCAGTCAGTGAGTCAGTCAGTGAGTCAGTCAGTGAGTCAGTCAGTGAGTCAGTCAGTGAGTCAGTCAGTGAGTCAGTCAGTGAGTCAGTCAGTGAGTCAGTCAGTGAGTCAGTCAGTGAGTCAGTCAGTGAGTCAGTCAGTGAGAGAGAGTCAGTCAGTGAGAGAGAGAGTCAGTCAGTGAGAGAGAGAGTCAGTCAGTGAGAGAGAGAGTCAGTCAGTGAGAGAGAGAGTCAGTCAGTGAGAGAGAGAGTCAGTCAGTGAGAGAGAGAGTCAGTCAGTGAGAGAGAGAGTCAGTCAGTGAGAGAGAGTGAGTCAGTCAGTGAGAGAGAGTGAGTCAGTCAGTGAGAGAGTGAGTCAGTCAGTGAGAGAGAGTGAGTCAGTCAGTGAGAGAGAGTGAGTCAGTCAGTGAGAGAGAGTGAGTCAGTCAGTCAGAGAGAGTGAGTCAGTCAGTCAGAGAGAGTGAGTCAGTCAGTCAGAGAGAGTGAGTCAGTCAGTGAGAGAGAGAGTGAGTCAGTCAGTGAGAGAGAGAGTGAGTCAGTCAGTGAGAGAGAGAGTGAGTCAGTCAGTGAGAGAGAGTGAGTCAGTCAATCAGTGAGAGAGAGTGAGTCAGTCAATCAGTGAGAGAGAGTGAGTCAATCAGTGAGAGAGAGTGAGTCAATCAGTGAGAGAGAGTGAGTCAATCAGTGAGAGAGAGTGAGTCAATCAGTGAGAGAGAGTGAGTCAATCAGTGAGAGAGAGTGAGTCAATCAGTGAGAGAGAGTGAGTCAATCAGTGAGAGAGAGTGAGTCAATCAGTGAGAGAGAGTGAGTCAATCAGTGTGAGAGAGTGAGTCAATCAGTGAGAGAGAGTGAGTCAATCAGTGTGAGAGAGTGAGCCAGTGTGAGAGAGAGTCAGTCTGTGAGAGAGAGTCAGTCAATCAGTGTGAGAGAGTGAGTCAGTGTGAGAGAGAGTCAGTCTGTGTGAGAGAGTGAGTCAATCAGTGTGAGAGAGAGTCAGTCTGTGAGAGAGAGTCAGTCTGTGAGAGAGAGTCAGTCTGTGAGATAGAGTGAGTCAGTGTGAGAGAGAGTGAGTCAGTGTGAGAGAGAGTCAGTCTGTGAGAGAGAGTCAGTCTGTGAGAGAGAGTCAGTCTGTGAGCGAGTCAGTCAGTGAGAGAGAGTCAATCAGAGAGAGTGAGTCAATCAGTGTGAGAGAGTGAGTCAGTCAGTGAGAGTGAGTCAGTCAGTGAGAGTGAGTCAGTCAGTGAGAGTGAGTCAGTCAGTCAGTCAGTGAGAGAGAGTCAGTCAGTGAGAGAGAGAGAGAGTCAGTCAGTGAGAGAGAGTGAGTGAGTGAGTCAGTGAGAGAGAGAGAGAGTCAGTCAGTGAGAGAGAGTGAATCAGTCAGTGAGAGAGAGTGAGTCAGTCAGTGAGAGAGAGTGAGTCAGTCAGTGAGAGAGAGTGAGTCAGTCAGTGAGAGAGAGTGAGTCAGTCAGTGAGAGAGAGTGAGTCAGTCAGTGAGAGAGAGTGAGTCAGTCAGTGAGAGAGAGTGAGTCAGTCAGTGAGAGAGAGTGAGTCAGTCAGTGTGAGAGAGTGAGTCAATCAGTGTGAGAGAGAGAGAGTCAGTCAGTCAGTGAGAGAGAGAAAGTGAGTCAGTCAATTGGGCCATGTTCCGTGGGAGGGTACAGCATATCAAAAGGAGGGCAATCTGGCACATGCTGGCCACAATAAAGGACAGCGTTTAAAATGACATTCAGCACAACAAATAAACAAGCAATGAGTGGGCAGTAAATCCACCCACTGTAAACACAATTAGACACACCTCATGAACTGTCTAGGCAAGACCTACAAAAAGGGTTTACTGGGTGGGGCCAAGATAAACTCCTATAAAGTAGGCACAAGTTTAACAATCTAATACATTGTGGTAACGTGTCTCAAGAATCAGAGAATGGATTACCAAGTGTGCGTTTGCCCCTCCCTTTTACAGTCGCAAAACAAACCCTTTGGCCTAGAATAACAAAGATGCCAGGATATGAGTCAGAGAATGAAACAGAAACCAACCTGAGAGGATTGTTGCCAAACTACGAGTCAGGTCCTGTTTGATAACGAGAAATCCATGAACGGAAACAAAAGAGCTGAGTAAAGATGCCTTATACTGAGAAATGTAACTAAGCAAAACATGGGCGTCTGCAGAAATTTTTCCAGGGGGGGGGGCAAAAGGTCAACATCATCACCATCCTTTGACATGATGTGTGCCGGGTGGGGCACAAGAAACAGTGGAGCGCAGGAGGAGCCATGGGGGGGCAGGGACCGGGCTGCATATGACCTCATACACCAAAGGGTTATTGTGCTGCAGCCATCTCTTTCTTTTGTGGCTTTTGGTAGATATTATTCACACCTTCTAGAAGTAGGCATCAGAAAATGTACTGCATTACGCTGCAGCCCTATTTTTGCTGCATAATTTAGTTAACACTGCGACATCATTTTGGCCTCCATTGCTGCATAATTATGTGGCCCCAAAGCAGACAGCACGTGTTCAAAGTGCTTGAAGCAGAGACCCGAAAGCTTGCAAACTTAGTTTGGCGTGTGTGAAAATCCTGCATTGCCGATCCCTGGTGAGTTGTACTACTTCTGCAGAAACAAGGTGAACAGAGGGTCCAGTGGGTGAGGTGGACTAGCCTCAGGGTCCAGTGACCTCAGTGACAGAGTCACTGTCGCTCTAGCGTGTGCTGCTTCGTAGGCCTGCTCGCAAGACTGAAGGTGAACTTCGGTATGGATTATGGTGGACAGACCTACAAGGTTAACCCACTCTTGCCACATCTAGGGACATGCTGGTGCTAAGACACCAAGGCTTCTAAGGTCTATCGGGGCCTTTTCAGGTCTAGCATGGGAATGTGCTCCCATAGGAGAGAAGGCTTGTAGGAGAGTAGGGTCTGCAATCCTATGATCACCCAGATTTTTGCTTTTTGCTGCACTGGTTTACGACTTTCCCTGGCTGTGGGCCTGCTAATCAGACCCACAGCCTAGCTGTTCTCTCTATCCAAATTGTACTTAGGTACTGAATTGGCACTGGGCCCTCTCCAAGTCCCTGTACCCAGGGCTGAGGTGCACCCAGAAGTCTCCCAGGGGCTGAAGCATGTATTGTGCCACCCCTGGATTGACTAACTAAAACTGACACAACTGGCTGCACGACAGCTGGGGCAAGGTGGTGTACTCACCCTTTGCTTTAGATATAGTATACCTATATCTAACCCTAAAATGGACACACAGATCTCCTATCAGTCACTCCTATAGCAGGCCTTAACAATCCTGAAGGCAGAGTGCTTGGAATCGTGTGAGATGGTGCTCTAGCATGAGCTGAGCCTGTCTGCGGCTTTCGGGATCCATCCCTTAGCCGTTTCCATGATATCGCATACCATATACTCTTAAGTGCATTATAATCCTCGCGGTTATGTGCCAACTCTGGTATCGCTTTATCAAAACATGTCGAGTAAGGTGTCATACGAATTGGAATACTAACCCCTCGCCAATTCTGGCGACGGGGTTAGCATTCCACCCTTCTAGAGGGACACGACATGCCTGTAACCTATAACCCGGTTAAAAGTCAGACAGAGCCTTAGCATCCACAAAATGGATGCTGCCACCGAGACACAAGTCTGCCCTCCTGCTGCTGGGAGTCCTCCCAGAGCAGGAGATAAGGACAAAGGGTTTCCTGCCAGGGGCGGTGCCAGCACCGTCCCAGACAGGGTTTTGTGTATTGTAGGTAGGCAGGGCTTTAGAGGAAGGTGACTGCACGTGGCACCCCGGTGCTCACTGTGCATAGGCTGGCTGGAACCAGTTCCAGGGTCACTCCAGACCCTGTGCTGGGGAAAAGCCCGCCAAGGAAGTGGGTGTAACCACCCCCCTCCTAGTCCCACCCATAGGGCAGGACTTAGTCGCGTGCCAGCCCCTTTTTACAGGATAAAGGTAGAGACTGGCCCCCTTCCAAATCAGATCATCTTTGAATCCTGAAACTACTTTCTGCGAAAGGAACTCAAGACTTCTTCCTAAGATTTCTCCCTTGTGACTAAGGAGTAGTCACCCTGCATCCGCAGGCACCATCTAAGAACACTGCGGTCTGCTGTAAGTCCTTCCTCCGGAATCCGACTGCCCAGCTCGACGAGAACCGGCTTCCCTGGCACCTCTGACCTCTACCCACCTCTACAGCCCAGCTGAGAACCGTGGGTGCGACGAGACCTCAAGGGACCGGCCATCTGCAAGACTGCACGACTTCTTTCCAGCAAGCCCGCCGAGTAATCTACTGGTGAGTGCTTTGGGGTCCGAGAAGCCCCGACTCTGAGCAGCTCCAGCTCCGAAGTGCAGCCCCCCAGCATCTCCACGATCTGCGTGGGGCCCTTCTGCTTTCCGCTGCTCACCGCGTTGTTTGGCTACTAGCCCGTTGGCTTGTGGCCTTCCTGACGACGCCCGACGACATTTCTGCTGCTGGTCTGGTTGCTCCAGACTGGCCCTTGCTCCCTTCCCGAAGAGGAGCACCCTGGACCCTCCTGGTCCACTCAAGACGCCATTTTGAGTCCACCGCGTGGGCTTGAATTAGCCAAGGCTTGTTGCCCACTCCTGGGTAACTTCGACGCCGACGACTTCAACCTTCGTGGGACAGCTCGCACCTCCATCCTGGTCGCCGACAACGCCTCCTGGTCCGAGAGACTGCAGAGCCCAGCAGTGCCCACTCACCTGACTGCGGTGACTTCGCCCGGTGCCATCCTGGTGCCCACTTAATCACTGGCTAGTGATTCAAGAACTTGGTCCCCTCTGCTTTCAGGTTTTCTTCTTCCTTGATCCAGGCTTGGATCCATCGAACTTTCCTTCACTGGTCGCCTGCCAGCAACTTCTTCCTTCCAGGCTCCTGGTCCGGCAACGAGATCCCCGACGTCTTTTCAGACCTATGCAGCTGCAGCCCCTGGGCTAGGTAACTTCGGCACTCCGGTGTCCCAGCATAGCCTCACTATCCAAGGGTCAGGATCCACTGTCGTTTTCTCCCTACCAGGTCGGGTTCGCCCGTGAACACTAACTTTGTGAATTCTAGCTTCCATAGACTTTGTCCCGCATCCCGCGTGAGAGTGCACACTCTGCACCCGAGTCCCCTGGGCCTCCTAGTAGTAATCTAACGATTCCCTAGTCCAGTCCTAGCGATTCCAAAGCCTATTAGAACTGTTACTTACCTGCTAGTAATTCGCATTCCACTTTTAGCGTATATGGTTTTTCGTGCCCCTCGGGCATTTGTGTAACGTGCTAACTTAAAAGTATTTTCGTAAGAGTTTTGTTGTGTGCTTAGCTCCCTGTCTCATAAAGAGCCAGGGTAGTCTTGTTATAAATAAATACACTGTTTATTTTCATAACAACTTGTGTGGTGTCCTTTCACTGGGTGTTCAAGGGGTAATGTGATGGTAAAACAGCTGGCTTAACACGCCCTCTAGAGTCTTAGCCTTAGACTGCTCGTATCCATGCTACTAGGATAGCTGGTCTATAAGGTTGACTTACAACCAATCATCAATAAGGGTTGTTTGGACTGATATTCTAGTGATCACTATATAGTGAACACTGCACATCAGGCCAACTTCTCACATTGGTGAGCAGCGGTTGGGATTTGAGCTTGCTGTTGTTTTACCACACATATCCTAAGAATATCTTGTGAAAGATCACATAAGTACTAAAGGTACATATAACTTAGCTTAGAATACTCTGAGTTCTACTGAACCAGCTGTTGTAGCTCCTAGGGCCTAGCACACCCTAAACTACAACTCTAGCAAGGGATCAGTAGGCAAACATATAGTGTAGGTAAGTGCACCACTTACACCTCACTAGAAAAGCATGTCGACTCAGGGGGACTCTACTGAGACTCCCCTGGTCAGTGTTGACCCTCCACAGGTCACTTCAAGATATGCAGCTCTCAGTTTTCAGGAGATGAGACAAATCTGTGTCTCCAGGAAACTGAAGCAGGGGTCTAACCCCACCATTCCCTTTCTGATAGGTCTCTTAGAGACATATGATGCCAGAAAGCTCTCTCAGTTACATGAGAGCATGCCAGCCTTAGAGGGAACCTCTGGGGATCCAGACCTCCCCAACACTGATTCAGCAGTTGAGGAGGAGGATCAGGAGGTACTCTCTGGGGATGAGGTAGACAAGGGTCTTGAGGTAGTCAGAAGGCTAACTAGGACCAACTTAGACTTACTTGGGCTAGGATCTGGGGGCCCCCCAGTACTAACCCGAAGTGGGCCTAACCTTGGAGTTAGGAGAGATAGATCTCTTTCTAGGGACTCCAATAGATCTCTGCACTCTAATGCCTCTTCTCAGGGGAGAAGGAATCCTCCACAGAGGAGATTTACTTCCCCTCAGAGAAAGGAGCATGAGGCTAGGATGAGACAAGCTGAACTGAGGATTGAAAGGGAAGAAATTGCCCTGGCCAAAGAGAAGCTTGCCCTGGCAAGAGAGCAGCAGATGAGTGGGCTAGCTCCCACTGGTGGCAGCAATCTCCCAAGAGATAGAGAGAAGGGTTTAGATACTAAACACCTGACTAAAATAGTGCCCCCCTTTAAGCAAGGGGATGACATCCAGAAATGGATGGCTGCTCTGGAGAGGGCCTGCACTGTGCAGAACATTCCCCAGAGTCAGTGGGCAGCTATACTGTGGCTCTCCTTTGATGGTAAAGGTAGAGATAAGCTCCTCACTACAAGAGTGGAGGATGCTAACAATTACCAGGTCCTGAAGAATACACTGGTTGATGGGTTTGGTTTAACCACTGAGCAATACAGGTTGCTGTTCAGAGACACCCAGAAAACTCAGTCTCAGGACTGGTCTGATTTTGTGGATTGTGCCACTAAGGCTTTGGAGGGCTGGTTGCTGGGTAGCAAGGTTACAGATTACACAGGATTGTATAATCTAATGATGAGAGAACAAATTTTGAACAATTGTCAGAACCAGTTGCTGCACCAGCACCTTGTTGATTCAGATCTGACCTCTCCCCAAGAATTGGGAAAGAAGGCAGACAAATGGGTCAGGACAAGGATCAAGCAGAACCAGAACCAGAACCAGGGTGGTCAGAAGAAAGCAGACCAGAAGGGTAATGTTAAGAATGAGCAAAATGACCAGAAGTCTTCACCAGGTCCCCAACAAACCAAAGAGGGTGGGGGTCAGGCTTCCCAGAAGAAGAAGACTCAAGAAGGCCAGTCAAAAAGGTGGTGCCAGTACTGCAAAAGTAAATCTCACTGGTTTAGTGAGTGCACCAAAAGAGGAGGAGGACAAACTCCTGCCACTACAGCTCCTAAAGCAACTGCACCCCCTAGTACAGTCAGTAGTGGTAGTGTCACTCCCAAGGCATTAGTTGGGTTAACCTTGGGTACTGAGGGGTCTGACAACTTAGTTGGCACACTCACTCAGGCTGTCCTTGTCTGTACAGGGGATATGGATATGTCCCCTGAAATAAGTCCCAATACTTTGGGCAAATACAGGCAGACACCTTTGATTAATGGCAAAATGGCTCAGGCCTATAGGGACACTTGTGCCAGTGTCACCATGGTGACACCTAACTTTGTGGACCCTGGACAGATCATGCCAGGTACTGATTTCCTGGTGACCAATGCCAGCAATGTCACTACTAGTCATAGTGTGGCAATTGTAGCTTTCTCCTGGGGTGGAGTGAAGGGACAAAAGAAAGTTGTAGTCAGTTCAGACCTCCCAGTTGATTGTTTGTTGGGCAATGATTTGGAGTCATCACAATGGTCAGAAGTGGAGCAGAGGACTCACATGGAGATGTTAGGCTTGCCAGCACATGTGCTTGCTGTGACTAGGTCACAGGCCAGAAAATGCCCCACTGAACAGGTGCTGGATCCTGAAATGATGGACCAGACACCTCCCAAGAAGAAGAGCAGTAAGGGTAAGGCTTTGCCTTCCCCCTTGCCCCAGGTTGAGGATCAAGTCTCTGAGGAGGCTGATCTAGAAGAGCTGAGGGAAACTGAGCCTAAAGAGCTTGAACTTGATCAAGTTGAGTTTCTGGGCTCAGGGGGACCCTCCAGAGCAGACCTGGGGAAGGAACAGTTGAGCTGCCCTTCCCTTGAACCCCTCAGACAGCAGGCTGCTGCTGAGGCTGCAGGGAATGCCACAGGTGCCCACAGGGTATACTGGGAAGATGGACTCCTGTACTCTGAGTCAAGAGACCCCAAGCCTGGTGCAACCAGGAGGCTGGTCATCCCCTTGACTCTGAGAGGTTTCCTTCTCACCTTGGCCCATGAGATTCCCCTTGCAGGTCATTTAGGTCAGACAAAGACTTGGGACAGGCTTGTCTCACACTTTCACTGGCCCCATATGAATGAGAATACCAAGGAGTTTTGTCGCTCATGTGTCACTTGCCAAGCCAGTGGTAAGTCAGGTGGCACAACAAAGGCCCCCCTCATACCACTACCTGTGGTGGGGGTTCCCTTTGAAAGAGTGGGGATTGACATTGTTGGTCCAATGGAACCCCAGACAGCATCAGGACACAAGTTTATACTGGTGGTGGTGGACCATGCCACCAGGTATCCTGAGGCTATTCCCCTTAGGACCACTACAGCCCCTGTAGTGGCAAGAGCCCTAGTTGGAGTGTTCTCCAGAGTGGGTTTCCCTAAGGAGGTCGTTTCTGACAGAGGTACAAACTTCATGTCAGGATATCTGACTGCCATGTGGAAAGAGTGTGGTGTGAACTACAAGTTCACCACACCCTATCATCCACAATGCAATGGGCTTGTTGAGAGATTCAACAGGACCCTGAAAGGGATGATTCATGGACTACCTGAACCTCTTAGGAGAAGATGGGATGTCCTGATCCCCTGCCTCTTGTTTGCTTACAGAGAGGTCCCACAGAAGGGGGTTGGCTACAGCCCTTTTGAGCTTCTGTATGGGCATCCTGTAAGAGGACCCCTGTGTTTGGTGAAGGAAGGATGGGAGAGACCTCTCAAAAAGCCTGCAACCAACATAGTGGACTATGTACTTGGTCTCCGCTCCAGGATGGCTGAGTATATGGAAAAGGCATCTAAAAACCTTGAGGCCAGCCAGGAACTTCAAAAAGCTTGGCATGACCAAAAGGCTGTACTGACTGTGTACCAGCCAGGACAGAAGGTGTGGGTGCTGGAGCCAGTGGCCCCAGCAGCTCTGAAAGACAAATGGTCTGGGCCCCACACCATCATTGAGCAAAAGGGAGAGGTTACCTACTTGGTGGACCTTGGAACTCCCAGGAGCCCTCTCAGAGTGCTCCATGTTAACAGGCTCAAGGCATATGTTGACAGGAAGGACATGAGCTTGCTCATGGCCACAGATGAGGGACAGGAGGAAGAGAGTGACCCTCTCCCAGACCTGCTCACTCAGAATCCTGATGATGGGTCAGTTGATGGTGTTGTCTTTTGTGGCAGCCTCACTGAACATCAGCAACAGGATTGCAGGCAAGTTCTGCAATCCTTTCGACATATGTTCTCTCTGACACCCAGCCAAACTGATTGGTGTACCCATGATGTTGACACTGGAGACAGTCTGCCTGTCAAGAGTAAAATCTACAGACAGCCTGATCATGTTAGAGACTGCATCAAAACTGAAGTGCAAAAGATGTTGGAACTGGGAGTCATTGAGCCCTCAGATAGCCCTTGGGCTAGCCCAGTAGTTCTAGTGCCAAAGCCTCACACCCAGGGTGGTAAGAGAGAGATGAGGTTTTGCGTAGACTACAGAGGCCTCAATGCAGTCACTAAGACTGATGCCCACCCAATACCAAGAGCAGATGAGCTTATAGATAGATTGGCTTCTGCCAACTTCTTAAGCACATTTGATTTGACAGCTGGGTATTGGCAAATCAGGTTAGCTGAGGAAGCCAAACCCAAGACAGCATTTTCTACCCCTGGAGGGCATTATCAATTTGTGGTAATGCCCTTTGGACTGAAAAATGCACCTGCCACCTTCCAAAGGTTGGTGAATCAAGTCCTCACTGGGCTGGATGACTTCTGTGCAGCATATCTGGACGATATTGCTGTCTTTAGCTCCACCTGGGAGGATCACCTGGTCCACCTGAGGAAAGTGTTAGTGGCCCTGCAAAAGGCAGGCCTCACTATCAAGGCCACAAAGTGCCAGATAGGGCAGTCACAGGTTGTATACCTGGGCCACCTTGTAGGTGGAGGCCAGGTTCAGCCACTGGAGAGTAAGATACAGGCCATCAAGGACTGGACTCCTCCAATCACCCAGACTCAGGTTCGAGCTTTCTTGGGCCTGACTGGGTACTATAGGAAGTTTGTCAGAAATTATGGGTCCATAGTGACCCCCCTTAATGACCTGACAAGCAAGAAGATGCCAAAGAAAGTTCAGTGGACAGCAAGCTGTCAGAAAGCATTCAATGACCTAAAGCAGGCCATGTGCACAGCACCTATCCTCAAGAGTCCAGATTACTCCAAGCCATTCATTGTCCAAACAGATGCTTCTGAGTTGGGTGTGGGAGCTGTTCTGTCTCAACTGAATTTTGATGGTAATGATCAGCCTATTGCTTTCATTAGTAGAAGGTTGACACCCAGAGAGAAAAATTGGTCAGCTATTGAGAGGGAGGCCTTTGCTGTGGTCTGGGCCCTGAAGAAGCTGAGGGCCTACTTGTTTGGCACTCACTTCACCATTCAGACAGACCATAAGCCCCTCTTGTGGCTAAATCAGATGAAGGGTGAAAACCCCAAACTGCTTAGGTGGTCCATTTCCCTACAGGGGATGGATTTTACAGTGGAGCATAGACCTGGGACTGATCACAGCAATGCTGATGGGCTCTCCAGGTATTTCCACTTAGAGCAAGAAGACTCACCTGGTCAAGGTTAGCTTATTGTCCCAAAGTTTGGGGGGGGGTCATGTAGGAGAGTAGGGTCTGCAATCCTATGATCACCCAGATTTTTGCTTTTTGCTGCACTGGTTTACGACTTTCCCTGGCTGTGGGCCTGCTAATCAGACCCACAGCCTAGCTGTTCTCTCTATCCAAATTGTACTTAGGTACTGAATTGGCACTGGGCCCTCTCCAAGTCCCTGTACCCAGGGCTGAGGTGCACCCAGAAGTCTCCCAGGGGCTGAAGCATGTATTGTGCCACCCCTGGATTGACTAACTAAAACTGACACAACTGGCTGCACGACAGCTGGGGCAAGGTGGTGTACTCACCCTTTGCTTTAGATATAGTATACCTATATCTAACCCTAAAATGGACACACAGATCTCCTATCAGTCACTCCTATAGCAGGCCTTAACAATCCTGAAGGCAGAGTGCTTGGAATCGTGTGAGATGGTGCTCTAGCATGAGCTGAGCCTGTCTGCGGCTTTCGGGATCCATCCCTTAGCCGTTTCCATGATATCGCATACCATATACTCTTAAGTGCATTATAATCCTCGCGGTTATGTGCCAACTCTGGTATCGCTTTATCAAAACATGTCGAGTAAGGTGTCATACGAATTGGAATACTAACCCCTCGCCAATTCTGGCGACGGGGTTAGCATTCCACCCTTCTAGAGGGACACGACATGCCTGTAACCTATAACCCGGTTAAAAGTCAGACAGAGCCTTAGCATCCACAAAATGGATGCTGCCACCGAGACACAAGTCTGCCCTCCTGCTGCTGGGAGTCCTCCCAGAGCAGGAGATAAGGACAAAGGGTTTCCTGCCAGGGGCGGTGCCAGCACCGTCCCAGACAGGGTTTTGTGTATTGTAGGTAGGCAGGGCTTTAGAGGAAGGTGACTGCACGTGGCACCCCGGTGCTCACTGTGCATAGGCTGGCTGAAACCAGTTCCAGGGTCACTCCAGACCCTGTGCTGGGGAAAAGCCCACCAAGGAAGTGGGTGTAACCACCCCCCTCCTAGTCCCACCCATAGGGCAGGACTTAGTCGCGTGCCAGCCCCTTTTTACAGGATAAAGGTAGAGACTGGCCCCCTTCCAAATCAGATCATCTTTGAATCCTGAAACTACTTTCTGCGAAAGGAACTCAAGACTTCTTCCTAAGATTTCTCCCTTGTGACTAAGGAGTAGTCACCCTGCATCCGCAGGCACCATCTAAGAACACTGCGGTCTGCTGTAAGTCCTTCCTCCGGAATCCGACTGCCCAGCTCGACGAGAACCGGCTTCCCTGGCACCTCTGACCTCTACCCACCTCTACAGCCCAGCTGAGAACCGTGGGTGCGACGAGACCTCAAGGGACCGGCCATCTGCAAGACTGCACGACTTCTTTCCAGCAAGCCCGCCGAGTAATCTACTGGTGAGTGCTTTGGGGTCCGAGAAGCCCCGACTCTGAGCAGCTCCAGCTCCGAAGTGCAGCCCCCCAGCATCTCCACGATCTGCGTGGGGCCCTTCTGCTTTCCGCTGCTCACCGCGTTGTTTGGCTACTAGCCCGTTGGCTTGTGGCCTTCCTGACGACGCCCGACGACATTTCTGCTGCTGGTCTGGTTGCTCCAGACTGGCCCTTGCTCCCTTCCCGAAGAGGAGCACCCTGGACCCTCCTGGTCCACTCAAGACGCCATTTTGAGTCCACCGCGTGGGCTTGAATTAGCCAAGGCTTGTTGCCCACTCCTGGGTAACTTCGACGCCGACGACTTCAACCTTCGTGGGACAGCTCGCACCTCCATCCTGGTCGCCGACAACGCCTCCTGGTCCGAGAGACTGCAGAGCCCAGCAGTGCCCACTCACCTGACTGCGGTGACTTCGCCCGGTGCCATCCTGGTGCCCACTTAATCACTGGCTAGTGATTCAAGAACTTGGTCCCCTCTGCTTTCAGGTTTTCTTCTTCCTTGATCCAGGCTTGGATCCATCGAACTTTCCTTCACTGGTCGCCTGCCAGCAACTTCTTCCTTCCAGGCTCCTGGTCCGGCAACGAGATCCCCGACGTCTTTTCAGACCTATGCAGCTGCAGCCCCTGGGCTAGGTAACTTCGGCACTCCGGTGTCCCAGCATAGCCTCACTATCCAAGGGTCAGGATCCACTGTCGTTTTCTCCCTACCAGGTCGGGTTCGCCCGTGAACACTAACTTTGTGAATTCTAGCTTCCATAGACTTTGTCCCGCATCCCGCGTGAGAGTGCACACTCTGCACCCGAGTCCCCTGGGCCTCCTAGTAGTAATCTAACGATTCCCTAGTCCAGTCCTAGCGATTCCAAAGCCTATTAGAACTGTTACTTACCTGCTAGTAATTCGCATTCCACTTTTAGCGTATATGGTTTTTCGTGCCCCTCGGGCATTTGTGTAACGTGCTAACTTAAAAGTATTTTCGTAAGAGTTTTGTTGTGTGCTTAGCTCCCTGTCTCATAAAGAGCCAGGGTAGTCTTGTTATAAATAAATACACTGTTTATTTTCATAACAACTTGTGTGGTGTCCTTTCACTGGGTGTTCAAGGGGTAATGTGATGGTAAAACAGCTGGCTTAACACGCCCTCTAGAGTCTTAGCCTTAGACTGCTCGTATCCATGCTACTAGGATAGCTGGTCTATAAGGTTGACTTACAACCAATCATCAATAAGGGTTGTTTGGACTGATATATAGTGATCACTAGAATAGTGAACACTGCACATCAGGCCAACTTCTCACAAGGCTGAACCTGGTTCCCCAGTTTCAAATTCAGGAGCTCTGGCCATATTGCCACATCTTCTCCCCCACTGAAAACCATGCCCTTCCACTTAAAGAAACTCGCACTGCCTTTAGATGCAATCCAATTGGGTCCCACAATAAAAACGCCTGGAAGCAATTCAATTCAAATTATGCACTAGACAAGAGTAATATTCTGAAAAATAGTAACAACCTCCTGGAAAAAGCAGACACTCATAGGGAATGCAAGACTAAGTAAAGTATGTGGAATGTAAGCTGGAACAACATGCTTACCTTAATGCTTGTGCACTCGTTATTCAGAAAGCAATGAGTGTTTTTGCCTGAAAAGCTAAGGACATAACTACTGGGCCCATTGCTTAAATCCTTACAAAACATAAGGAGTATGGTTTTAAAAGACCACATTCATGAACATAAAGCTGCAGTACACTACACATTTCATAAACTAATAAAAGGAAAACAGCTGATAAGATTACATGAAACATTTTCTACACCACGCATCAACCAGATATCACAGTACCTCCAGGAAAGGTGAACTTCCTCACCTGAGGAAAAAAATGCTACTCAACGACGAGAAAAAATGAAAGTAGTGCTTCACTAGGAAAGTCTGTTAAGCGGCGCTAATGTTTTTGGGTGTGAATAAAACCAATCTGGCAACTTTGTGACCACTCTGT
This sequence comes from Lissotriton helveticus, assembly GCF_964261635.1. Lineage (NCBI taxonomy): Eukaryota > Metazoa > Chordata > Amphibia > Caudata > Salamandridae > Lissotriton > Lissotriton helveticus. The sequence goes on from NC_136060.1 coordinate 485,162,370, forward strand.
CTTGCTTTAAATTATTTAGTTTAAGCTACTACATCTGTGGGTTGCGGTTCAGCCTATAAATAATAGTTTTGGTCTTGTGTGTGCGATCTGTAGGTATTCTCCAACAGTGATGTGGCAGGGGTATGGCAGCACATTATTGCATGAGGTGAACTGTGAAGGAGTGTGAGAGGCAGGGTCTCAATTTGCTTAAACAAACCAGTACACTTTGTAGCAGAAAGCACTTGAAATCAGAATGTAGAGAATAGCCAGGTGTTTATTATTTTTAGCAGGAAAGGTGTTCCAGAGATGAAATGTTAGCCAATTGAGGTATACACATTTGAACCTAGAAGCGCCTCGAACATTGAAAGAGCTCTACAACATCTGCAAGGCTTGTTTTTTTTAAATTATATTTTTATATAGCGCAAACTTGACCTAAAGGCATCAGAGCGCTTTACATGAGCACCAGTTGCATTACAGATGGACACATTCATTTTTTTTTAATCAATAATATATAGTATAGTTTTGGGGAAAAATAAACTTCACAATGTATGTCAGTTAATACAAGCATCGTCATTGCACATTGTTGTTGAAAACTTCATTTCGAAAGTGCTGTAGTTAATCACGGCTAGTGTTTTTAGTTAGTTTTGCTGAAAAAGTAGTTTATGACTTTGGCATCGACTACAAACAGGGAAAAGTGTGTTGAGATTTTACTAAACCGTGTGAATACCAATACTGAGAGTGAGTGAGTTATTTATCTGGTGAGACAAATACTTCCAATTACGAGTTTTCTTCATATAAATGAGGAATTACGTGTGGAATTTGGGGCTTTCCACTCAGTGGCGGCTAGTGGCATTTGAAAGTGGTGAGGCGAATCATGGCAGCAGGTTTCGGGACTCACCGCTTATCGGAACAACCATGTAGCCCTGTACCCCATGCCTCTGCATTTCAATGCCTCACAGATCTTAATTTAAGCAAGCATGGGTTGGAACAAGAATTGAATCGAGGGCAAAGGAGACACAAGCCAATCCATTCTCAACCTTCCTTCCAGAAGTGTGAGACTCATGGTCCTTGCTATGTGGCATTCAGAGCTGCAAATTTGAACACAAACGTTGGTGTAACACAAACCACAACTGAAATCTAATACTCAAAAGGGAAGTTCATGAAAGACATTCCAGCAGATTCAGCAGAGGCATAATCGTGAAAGGTAGCTGGCCCAAAATATTTCTCTCAATGGCTCCGTTGCCACTTGCCTTGTGTACACAGTACTGCCTCTGCCACCTCCCCCAAATGAAGTGAGTTGCCAAGGTCACACAAAGCTAAGAGGTATAAATGAGACTACAGTAATGGTGTCTCGATCTGAAGGCAGCAACCTGACCTATAGACCGACTGCCCAGCTTTATGTGGCTTCAATAAATCATTAAAAAGAAAATGTGTACATTTCAAGCTTACTTTCAAACATACCCAATGTGTTGTATCTAAAGCTTAGCTTATAGCACCTTCCGTTGTAAATAGTGATACAAAACACACAACACATATTTCCAGTGTTTGGTTCACACCAGCATAAAAAGCAGTAAAGTAGAAAAAACATCACCAGTTCGACATAAGATGCAAAATATGCCCCCCCCCTGTGGACGCCCATGAAGCAAAAACAGACTCCACTACTCGGGCATCGGTATCACAAAACAACCCCACTCAAGGATAATTCACTTGGAAATCGCTATTTTCCTCGTTTTATGGTACAAATCACATTTTGCCCATGTCATCTTTGAGTGGATGATATTCTAAACGTAAAACTCGCGCCCAGACTGCACAGCTCAAGAATGGAGCTTGACTAGGAAGCAGTTGGGCCCTTTCACTAGGACAGGGAGACATGGATACTGGCAAGGGTACGCAGAGCAGAGGAAACGGGTACGGGGCTGTAAGATGAAGGCAAAAGGGATAGATGGGGAAGCAAGAACGCAGGAGACAAGATGGGGACAAAGGTAAACGGATACTAAGAATATACAAAAAGACAAGCAAATGAACCAGCGAAAGAAACAAACAGAGCGAGTGACTCTGGGACAGGCAGACAAGAAATGACAGGGGCAGGACGCACCGACACCAATACTGAGAAGAGCTGTGCAGTGCAAGAACAGCAAGACACAAAGACAAGCCAAGGCACGAGCAAGGAGCAATAGAGACAATGTAAATGTAAGCACACCAAAGTACAAACACAAAACCTAATCACCGCAGCCACTGATGGATGTCGCCAACACGATATTGGGAAATGCTGCACACCAACATGCTTTGTGTAGTGTTTTCGGGCTATTGTCATATTATTATGCATCAGAGTAATGCACGTTGGCGCTGTATTCTGGAATCATGCATTGTGAAATGTGTTCCCTACTGCCGAGCGAGTACTGTATTAAGAGATAGTAATCAGACAGCTCAATATTCTCCGAAGGATCAAATATATTGATTTGACTGACAGACAGCAATTCAAGCACGTGACTCAGTGGCTACATGAAGATTTCGGAGTTAACGCACTGTGCTAATTTAGACACAATTTAATTACCAACCAATGAAACTGTAGAGGAAATGTTCTCTTTGGCAACACATTAAACGTAATTCAGTTGCACGTACTACATGTTCTGCCCTAGATTTCTATTGCACCAGGAGTACTGTGCGAGAGTGGTATTGGAAGTGCTGATTCAGTCTGCTTTGTGACCAGTGGCGGCTGGTGACATTTGAAAGTGGTAAGGCGAAAAAGTCTTCTCATACTTCACCGCAGCGAGCGAGCTCAAACAACCAGGAGGGGAGGTTCAGGGGGACTTGCCCCCGGAGCAAATTTTGAAAAAGAGTGGACAAATGGTGCATTTTCAAGCAACTTTGAAAAAGCAAGAAGGATATAAATGTACTTCTACAACATGCGGGCAAAATGATCTTCACATATTATCCTCTGTGACTCGGAAATACAACCGCCGTCATTGCTACCATAAAGATATTTTTTCTGACATTTAACTATGATCAAGCTGGCCAAAATCTACTTACTTGTTTCTAACATGTATATTTGGGGTATTTGGGGTATTTGGAGGGGTATTTATAAAGCGCGGCGTTCGCTCCGGAGGGAGCATCATGGCGCTATGAATCCTAAAAGCCCAAATCACAGAGGGAAAGGAGGGTGGGAGCTAGATAGCAGCTTTAGTCCAGTCGTCGGGAAGATTGAAAATCCAGGTTTTAAGGAGTTTCCTAAAGGGTTTCTCAAGGGTCTGAAGTCTGAGATGTCCTGGCATGCTGTTCCAGGCTTTGATAGCCAGGGTGCTAAGGGTTTTACCGCCTTTAGACTTCAGGTTGAACTTGGTGGGGGTCATAAGGTTTTCTTGTGAGGATCGAAGGGAACGACATGGATTATAGTGGGGGAAGCGCCTGATGAGATAAGCGGGACCTGTTTGGTTGAAGGCTCGAAAAGCAACAATGAGAATTTTAAAGAGTATTCTCTTGTGCAAGGGGAGCCAGTGTAAGGTCTTGAGGGCTGTGGATATTGATGATTTGCGTGGGAGTTTTAGAACAAGGCGGGCAGCGGTGTGTAAAACACTTTGAAGTTTCGAAAGAGTGGATTTTTTAGTCCCTGCCAGAAGACCATTACAGTAGTCCACCCGTGAAAGTATGAGGGCTACTGTAACTGTCTTTCTAGATTCAAGGGGGAGAAAATCAAAGAACTTCCTCAAAGATTTAATAATGCCGAAGCATTTTCCTGCAATAGACGTGACATGATGATCAAACGAGAGGTCAGAATCAAAGGTGACCCCAAGGTTTCTGGCAGAGGAGACCGTCTGAAGGGGGGCTACAGAGTTGTCAGGCCACCACAGGGCAGGGCAGAAGGAGGCATTCTTTCCAATGGGGAGGATCTCGGTTTTATTTGAGTTGCAGCGAAGATGGTTCGCGTCCATCCATTGGAAAACTGCCGTTAGGCAGTGTTTGAGGTTAAGCTCAGCTTTGTTGGAATTGTCGTCGAGGGGGATGATCAGCTGAGTATCATCGGCATAAGAAGTTACGGTTATGCCGAATGATTCTATCAGACTGAGAAGAGGGATGAGGTAAATGTTGAAGAGGAGGGGGCTTAGGATGGATCCTTGGGGGACTCCCGAGGAAACCTTCTTCTCATTAGATTTAAAAGAGCCAAGGGTGACAGTTTGGGACCTATTGCTGAGGAAGGATCTGATCCATGATAGGGCTGAGTTGGTGATGCCGATATCGATAAGTCTATTGATGAGGATGGAGTGGGATATGGTATCGAAAGCTGCCGTAAGGTATATTAAGATAATAATTGTTTATAAAGCACCTTATTGGTACTGTAAATAAAAACAGGTTTTGTTTCTGTGAACCTGAGAAGGAACCTTACTCAGTGTGAGTGGAAGAGGGACTTCCTACCCTTAGATTTGCATCACACATGTCTTTGGTGCTTCCAGAACTAGCTTCAGTCCATTGATTGACACAGCAATGCCCGCTGAGCGCTAGAACTCGCTGCAAAGGCCCCCTCTCTGGCTTAGATACAGGGTAACACATGCAACCCTGTTTATTCCCAAGCACGGATGGCAGCAAATAGAACTTGATGTGCAACAGGAGGTAACAGCACGTGTAATGATTCAGGGACAAGACACTTATGAATGTGTATTGTTTGTCCCCATGTATATGTTGTTTTCTGGGAAAGCCCTACATCGGCATGACCACACGCAAAGTCAAGCAACGCATTTGCGAGCACCGCAGCACCATACGCTGCAAGAAGAATGCAACCAAACTGACTGATCATTTTCTAGAAGCGCACCATACACCAAATGATATGTGGTGGACAATTATTGAACAGATTCCACCTGGACCCAATACACAACAGCGCTTATATGAGAAAGAGCAACGCTGGGTCTATAGATTGTCGACCCACAAAACAGGCCTTAATGATAATATTCCGTGGGCCTCAGTACTTAAATAAACTATACCAATTGTGTACCCTAATTATACCATCCCAGCCATGTACCTTTGAACATTATCGTGAAAATGGTTCACCCCATAGGGTGACCCACCCAATGAGTTACCAGTCCTACTGGAACCCCTGCTCCAACTTTAGATGGTTTCACGCAATAATGGCCCAGTGGGCAGTTTTCACCCATATCAATAACAATACACCTCAATGTGGTGTCTGTATAATGCACCCGGTGATTGAACACCACCCCCAGCAATCACAGGCAGCCATGGAATGCCCATTTACCCCCGTCTTTGGCGCTTTGACCTTTTCTATTAATCCCCGACCTGAGTTAGGGCCCCCACTGTAATGCCGACTATCAATGTACCTGATAGGGCATTTTAAATTCATTTTTGAGCTTGCCACAGCACCAATTGGTGCATGACTTTAATACTTCATACTGATTATTCAGTTCGGGACCTTGCAATTAATATAGCGCCTTGCCCTATATTCCAAACCCAGGATCGAACCACATTCATGAGGAGCCTATCGTGAACCTCTACGGCCACCATAGCCGATGTAAGCTCCTTGGCTGCCATGGCTACACCCCACGTGACCGGAGCGTAGCCCCGCCCAACACGGAAGCCGTAATCCTTCATTCGAGTCCCCGCGCGCCCGGCCCATTGTAGCAGGGCAGCGGACGGAAGTAGGTTATCGGCCAGAAGCCTCACATCAAAACTGTAAGTAGACAGCCCATTAGACCAGCCCAAAGCCACAGGACCATTACGGGCACCTCTAATTAACTCCGCTCTGCGGTGCCATTACCTGCTACGGCAAAGCGGCTTTAAACTCGAGCCGGTCTTCCCAAAAACGCTATTTACAAAACGGAACATCCATTTCGTTTCAGAATACGTTTCATACAGAGGAAATCCTTCCCCTGCCCTATGATGTCTATAAATACCCCAATGAGAGTAAGCCTCATATTAACAACTATATGTATGTTTGTCCTACATGTATAAATGTCAGTAAGTCTATTTATGTGATGTATGTAAGGTATGGCAGCTCATGCACTATCTATTGATACAGCCTCGCCCTCACGATTCAGAATGCGAGGTATGATCACGCCACTTAAATTTATGAGAAGCGCGTGAGTTTATAAGAAATAGAGTTACCACTCAGCACGCGCAATTGATAAGCATGCATGGTGTGGTAATATCAATCGCCCATCCACGGCCATGTACAAGCACGATCTCTCACTGAGAACAGGCACACCCAACAGGCCATCGCGCCCTCTTTTTCGCGACGCCGGGCCAATATACTATCCTAATGGGAGTGACAGCATGCAGGCACAATATTGTGACACTGCACAACGTAACAGGCATGTATAAGTTTATATTTTGACATTTGTCTTTCCTTCCTATTATTTTGATCTGCTTTTTCTACACTTACCCATTGTGGTACAAGCTGACACCATAGGCATATTTTTGCCCCTTTGGTTCCAGGGGGCAGGATTGGGTGCGTCTTTTAGGGGGCGCAGACCATCCACTTCCCTGGATTTTGGTCCTGAAGAAAACCTGGTTAAATATTACCTTCATGGTTGAAACATGTAGACCAGATACACATAGAGATACACGGGCTCATAATCACCCTCACATTATCTCGCCATTGTTTTTAACATTGTCCAGTTGCTTGAAAATAAAGTTTTATTTCTCCCAAGTTAAACCAGGACAATTTTTAACACACCTTTTTGTTTATGCACCTTCACTCACAACCTGCTCCACTGCAATCAGGTGTTGTAGCACACCCTGATGGCGCTAGGTCATTAGGGTGGACCCCGATGATGAAGCATGTCACCACTAGGTGGTGAGTGAGGGTTTTTAACAAAAGGAGAATTCCTTCCTTTTGTTCAACCACACACCCCATTAGGAATCTCTGATTCAACTTGGTGGTACTCCTCCTTTTGTTTCTATCGATAATTACCCAGGGGTACAGGAGTACTCCCCGTTCACTGAATGTGAACAGAATCCCTTGCTCTCTCCTTTGTTAGTTCGTTTTCTGGGATCAGCCTGGTGTGCGTGCCTAGCTGCATTGCTGGCAGTGTGCTGTTTAACTGTTTTGTGCACTTTTATGGAGGCTACAGATGTGTCTATTGTGTGTTTTACCCTTGTGTGCCGTGTGTGTACTTGTTACAGGAGAGTTGTCTTTTGCGTTATCACAGCTAGACATTTGTTGTCCACCCCCCAAGTATGCCTGTAGTGTTTCCTGTAAAGTTCTGCAGGTCTGTTGCCAGGTTGGTATGCGTGAACTAGGACAGTACCAGAGCTCCGGGCAGGTCTGAGCCTGAAAATACAAATAAAACTCACTGAAAGGGAAGATACGAAACCAGCACATCACAGGAGGGAGGGAAATGTGCACATCTATCCGTGCAGACACAGGTGTGCCAGAACCACCAATCACCCCAGATATCAACCCTGCTCTGCCCAGCACCCCAGACCTTGCGTGCAGCGCCACTACGGTTCCAGAGCAGTGGTGAGGCCCCCACAGACAGGCCTGCTAGTGCACCTCAACCCTTCCAGGCTGCGCCTATCTGGTCAAATAGAGGGGCAGGTCCGCACACAGGTCGGCCAGGACACCCCAGTAACCACCTGCTACTCCAGTACTGAGGCTTGCATGCAGCTCTATCAGTGTACCTCAATCCTCCCCTGCAGGACCCCTTAAATTCCGATACTGGGGCCAAGGCACAGCTCTCCTAATGAACACAAGTCAGCCCAGCAGCACTCTTGCGATGGGACTCAATCACAGCTCCGTCAGTGCGTCTGACTCCTGACGTCATAAGTACCAGCTCTGAGAAGAGAGGCCACTGCCAAGAGGCTACGAAAAAGCTCGTTTTAAATATTCAAACAAACACTAAACTCTTTATTTTAGCCATGGTGTACACCTCACAGCGCGGCTGCTGTTCAGCATGGCTGCAAATAAGTATTTTAAAAGTGCTATGACGCAGCGGGCACTAATGCCCTTTATGGGTTGGGCGGTAGGGCAACAGAGAAAGGTAAAGAGCCATCTGCACGACCAGAACCTGCACTCCGCGGCTCTCGTGCCATGCGAGCCACCCACGTGCCCAGATGATCGAGTCACCCACGTGCCCAGAGCACAGATGATTGTGGGCAGAGAAGCCTGTTGTAGCAAAACACCGACTGCCTTGAATATTTGCACCGAGAGGAAGACGAACGGAGCTGCCTCTGGAAACCTACTGCTCCCCACTCGGTGATACTCATTTTAACGGTCATGGAAGGATGAACAGCTGAGTTAGCAGGCATCCCGAATTCCCGACCGCGTATCCAGCTCAGTTCAATAACTTATAACCGGATGCCTGGTACGCAAAAATATACTTTTCTGTAGAATGTTGTACTTGTGCGCAAACATTTAGCGCGTGAAATATTAATCACATAATAACTAAGAAGCATCCACCTTGGATAGTGACAGAGTCCTGGGGTTGGCTTTGAAGTCCAGCAGGGATCGCCATTTACAAAAACAGCAGGGGGTACTGCCATGCCCTGCACCCACAACAACAAAACACAGAAAGGAGAGCGGCCATCAGGTTCTAATTAAGGGAGATGAAGAGACAGCGTTATGAAAGCAACATGGGTGGGGTCAGGGGTCGGAGACCACCAGAGTTTCAGAAGTCAGATCTTTCAACGTGGCTTAAAGTGGCAAGAAAAAGGGTAAGTTAGTCAGCAGTGCTTGAAATGCAAAAATACAAGTGCATGTGTTTACAATAATTAGATAATGAATTCCTACGGGAAAAGGCCCGTCCTCTACTGCTGATAATCTAATGAAGTTGGGACAGTCACGGCCGGCATGACTCGAGGGTATGCGCGGGGATGGGGGAAGCTTTAATGAAATGAATAAATAAAAACAAACTTACCAGGCATTTCCTCTGACCTCCGCCGGTCCCGCGTCGTATCAAGTCTCCTCTGGCAAGTTTCAAATCAGAAGACTGGATGCAACTGGGGGCGGCTACTCAGCTGTATCCTGGCATTTGACAGGGCGTAGGGCGACAGTACGTCACCGCCTGAGCAGGATCCTATCCTCAGACTCCTGCACTAGACTAGGCATGCGCAGCATACCATATGTAATGTCAATGGAGTGGGGTGCTGAAATAAAAAGCGCTCTTCTCGCAGATGTGCAGTTGGAGTCTGGACTCCTGCTGCTCTCGCCTGCGTGCGCTGTGCGTTTGTTACTCTGTCATGCGTACTGTAGGCTGTGAAGCAGCTGCCAGCACAGGCCGGAAATGTAAACAGAGGAATTGTCAAAGCGGTCAATTCGTCTGCTTACATTTCTTTCTGACCGATTGGTGAGCAGTTTTTCTTGTGGGGCGCGCAGCGCCCCTATGGACCAGCCGCCACTGTTTGTGACAGGGTGGAAAAGATGATTTTTTTGGACAGAGAATATTCAGGCAGTCGGATCCCATGTGGCTGAAATGGATAAGCCCCTGCACTCCACCCATCAAGGGAGTTTTCTGAAGTAAACATGGCAGGGTGTGCGTTCTTTACCAATCTCTAGTCTGCTTTTCCCGCAGTTTTCCTCCTCATTAGACAACAATATTAACTGTGGCCGCTGAGAAAAAGAAAAAAAACAGGTGTGAACCGAAAATATTCCAACCGATAAAAGTAGTTTATATGCAGTGTTGCTATTTGAATTAAAGGGGTTTACTGTCGCATCTGACCACACACCATGAAAGTGGCACGGCCGTGCGGCACGAAACAAACAAAAAAATGAAGAGCAGACCAGGAGGGAGAGAGGGGAGGGGAGGAGAGGAGATTCACACGCGCGCTGTAAGGCTTAATGAGTCATTACAGAGGCAGCTGTGCACGTTGTGCGCGCTTGCGCGCATAATTGCAAGCTGGTGGCCTTTCGTAGTACTTAAAAAAGCCACCCACTAAACGTCTCAGCCAGGGCAGCGCATGCGCTGGATCAGGCCGAGACCTAACAAACGCGGCCAAGAGGGAAACAAAGACACGGCTGCGAGTAAGCGGAAGTACACAGCCGCGAATCAGCTGACTCTCGATAAAGAGCCTTTATCTCTGCAGGGTAGATCTCTCTCTCTCTCTCTCTATCCAGTAAGTAGTGAGGCCATTTAACTACACAAGAAGCTTGAACTCTGACAAAACCTAGGAAACTCATAGCATGCAGGTCTCTAGTATATGGTAAGTACTAAATTCGCTCATTTATAATAATAAAAAATATAATCATTGTCCTTGAAATATGCCCAAAATGAAGACATAATCTGAGGATTGAAGAACAAAGATTTACTCTATGGCCCATAGTTAAAACATCAGAGGACTGATGCATACATTGGGCATATAGAGGCCTGCATACTGTGTATAAGCAAGAGAGTAGGCAAGCTCCATATATCAGAGGCCTGCATACTGTGTATAAGTAAGAGGCTAGGCAAGCTGCATGTATCAGAGGCCTGCATACCATGTATAAGCAAAAGTGTAGGCAAACTGCATATATCAGAGGCCTGCATACTGTGTATAAGTAAGAGGCTAGGCAAGCTGCATATATCAGAAGCCTGCATACCATGTGCAAGCCAGAGGCTAGGCAAGCTGCATATATCAGAAGCCTGCATACCATGTGCAAGCCAGAGGCTAGGCAAGCTGCATAGGTCAGAGTCGTGCATACTGTGTATAAGCCGGAGGCTGGTCAAGCTGCATATACCAGAGGCCTGAATACCATGTACAAGCAAGAGGCTGAGCAAGTTGCATATATCAGAGGTCTGCATACCGTGTGTAAGCTGGAGGCTAGGCAAGCTGCATATACCAGAGTCCTGCATACTGTGTATAAGCCGGAGGCTGGTAAGCTGCATATATCAGAGTCCTGCATACTGTGTATAAGCCGGAGGCTGGTCAAGCTGCATACACCAGAAGCCTGAATTTTATTTATTTATAAAGTTTTATATAGCGCAAACTTGACCCGAGTGGGTATCAAAGCGCTTTACATTTAGGATTGTTGCGTTAAAAGTTACATCAGATACAGGAGCATAGTAACGTACAGTAAACATAAACAATGTTTCAAGAATTCGAAGGAGGGGGGGGAGGAAGGAGTAATAGCGGGTAGACGAGTAGGAACTGTGCCAAATGTCCGGCTGGGTAGGTGACGGTCAAGGGGGAAACCAGAGTCAATCTCCTCATTAGCTGTCTAGCAGCTCCACCGGGCATCAGCCATGTTGCTCAAGTCTCAGCGTTCAGGAAAACCAGTTTTTAGCTTATTTGATTTGAGAAGGTTATATAGTGCTATCTAGACCCGGAGGTATCAGAGCGCATAACCAGAGGAACGTTGCATTAGAAGGTACCCCAATAAGGTTTATATAGCGCTGGCTAGACCCGAAGGTATCAGAGCGCTATAACAGAGGAACACTGCGTTACAAATTACATCAGTTACACTAGCGTAGTAAGGTACAGTAAACAAACAACGAGGTTGAGAGAATTTGTAGCAAAGGAGGGGAGGAGGGAGCCATAGCAGGGAGATGAGGAAGAACTGTGTCCAATGTCCGGCTGGGCAGGTGACGGTCGAGGGAGAAACCACTGCCAATCTCCTCATTAGTTGTCTAGCAACTCCACCGGGCATCAGCCATGTTGCTCAGGTCTCAACCTTCGGGAAAAACAGTTTCAAGTTCAAGTTCAAGTTCGGGCATTTATATAGCGCACTACTCACCCAGAGGGTCTCAAGGCGCTAGAGGGAGGGGTTCACTGTTTGTCGAATTGCCAGGTTTTCAGTTCTTTTCTGAATGAGATGTGGTTCTGAGTAAGGCGGAGGTGGGTGGGGAGTGAATTACAGGTCTTGGCAGCCAGGAAGGAGAAGGATCTGCCACCCATGGTGGTTTTTCGGATGCGCGGGACTGCGGCGAGGGCTTGATTGGATGATCTTAGTTGGCGGGTGGGATTGTAGAAGGACAGTCGGGTGTTGAGGCATTCGGGTCCTAGATTATAGAGGGCCTTGTGTGCGTGGGTAAGGAGGCGGAAAGTAATTCTTTTGTTGACGGGAAGCCAGTGGAGGTTTTTTAGGTGTCCGGTGATGTGCTCTTGGCGCGGGATGTCCAATATGAGTCTCGCTGACGCGTTTTGGATGCGCTGGAGCTTTTTCTGCAATTTTGTTGTAGTTCTGGCGTAAAGTGTGTTGCCATAGTCCAGTCGACTCGTGACCAGTGCATGGGTGACAGTCTTTCTTGTGTCGAGGGGGATCCAGCGGAAGATCTTTTTGAGAATGCGAAGGACGTTGAAGCAGGAGGACGATACGGCGTTGACTTGTCTGGACATTGAGAGAGAGGAGTCTAGAATGAAGCCAAGGTTACGTGCATGGTCTGTGGGTGTGGGTGCTGATCCCAGAGCGGAAGGCCACCAAGAGTCGTCCCAGGCAGAGGGGGAGGATCCTAGGATGAGTACCTCCGTTTTGTCTGAGTTGAGTTTTAGGCGGCTCTGTTGCATCCATTCGGCTACCTCTTTCATACCTTCGTGAAGACTGGTTTTGACGGTGTTGGGGTCTTTGGTGAGGGAAAGGATTAGCTGGGTGTCATCGGCGTAGGATATGATATTGAGGTTGTGTTGACGTGCGATGGAGGCGAGAGGACTCATGTAGACGTTGAAGAGGGTGGGACTGAGTGAGGAACCTTGAGGTACGCCGCAGATGACTTCGGTGGGCTCTGAGTAGAATGGGGGGAGTCGGACTCTCTGGGTTCTCCCAGCTAGGAACGAGATGATCCAGTCCAAGGCTTTTCCTTGTATGCCGATGTTGTTGAGGCGTTGTATGAGGGTGCTGTGACAGACAGTGTCGAAGGCGGCGGAGAGGTCGAGTAGAATGAGGGCCACTGTTTCTCCGTTGTCCAGGAGTGCTCGGATGTCGTCGGTCGCCGCAATGAGGGTGGTTTCGGTGCTGTGTTTGGCTCGAAAGCCGTTCTGTGAGGGATCCAGGGAGTTGTTGGATTCAAGGAAGGCTGCGAGTTGGCTGTTGACGGCTTTCTCGATGACTTTGGCCGGGAAAGGTAGGAGGGATATGGGTCGGTAGTTTTTCAGTTCTGAGGGGTCTGCTGTGGGTTTTTTCAGAAGGGCGCTGAGTTCGGCGTGTTTCCAGATTTCTGGAAAGGTGGCAGAGTTGAAAGAGCAGTTGATGACGTCGCGGAGTTGGGGAGCGATGATGGAGTCAGCTTTGTTGAAGATGTAGTGGGGACAGGGGTCAGAAGGCGAGCCAGAGTGGATTGAATTCATGAGGCGAATGGTGTCTTCAGTGGTGATTGGGTTCCAGGAGCAGAGGTAGTTGGTTGGAGGGGTGGGATCTGAAGGGGGTGGGGCGGGTTGGTCACTAGGAGTATTCTTGAAGCTATTGTGGATGTCGGCAATTTTGTTGTAGAAGAAGGAGGATAGCGCATCGCAGAGGTCTTGGGAGTTAGTGATGTCGTTGGATGCTGCGGAAGGGTTGGTGAATTCTTTGACGATATTGAAGAGTTCCTTGCTGTTATGAGAATTGTTGTCGAGACGGTCCTTGAATGCTGATTTCTTGGCGGATCGAATCAGTTGGTGGTGTTTGCGGGTGGCTGTCTTGAGGGAGGCCATGTTGTCTGAGGTTTGTTCTTTTCTCCAATTCTTCTCCAGGGTGCGGCAAGTCTTCTTGGATTTTTTAAGGTCATCATTGAACCAGGGAGCCTTTTTGCTGGATGATTTCAACTGGTGTTTTTTCAGGGGTGCTAGCTCGTCCGCACTGTGGGTAATCCATTGCCTGAGGTTGGTGGCCGCTTGGTCTGGGTCCATTGCTAGGGTGGGAGGGTTTTGGTTGAGTGATGTGAGGAGTTGGTCGGTGGTGATTTTGTTCCATTTTCTCCAGGGAATGGGTTGTGGGTCAGTGTGGTTTTGTAGCTGAAGTGAACACAGCTGTGGTCCGTCCAGTGGAGAGCTGTAGTGTGATCGAAGGAGATGTGCTTGCTGGAGGTGAAGATAGGGTCGAGCGTGTGTCCGGCTGTGTGAGTGGGGGTGTTAACAAGTTGTTTGAGTCCGAGATTGGGCATGTTGTCCAGCAGGGTGGTGGAGTTGTTGTCGAGTATGTTTTCAAGGTGGTAGTTGAAGTCTCCTAGAAGAATGTAGTTCTCGGAGGCGAGGGTGTGCTGGCTGACGAAGTCTGTGATGTCGTCGCTGAATTGAGATCGGGTGCCTGGGGGCCTGTAAATGAGGGTGCCTCTAAGGGTTGTCCTGGGGTCGGTGTGGATCTGAAAGTGGAGATGTTCGGCGGTTGCAAGATTGTCGTCAGAGCTGGTTGTGATTTTGATGGTGCTTCTGTGGACGATGGCGATGCCTCCTCCAGTTTGATTAGTGCGGTCTTTACGAATGATCTTGTAAGTATCCGGTATGGCTATGGCGATGTCAGGGGCAGAGGATGCGTTCATCCATGTTTCAGTAAGGAAGGCGATGTCAGGTGACGCAGTGTCGATTAGGTCCCAGAGTTCTGTTGCGTGTCTGTGGACCGAGCGGGTGTTCAGTAGGATGCACTTCAGGTGGTTTGGTTCGGAGCTGTGTGTGGAGGAAGTGTGTTTGGTGAGGGTTCTGAAGCAGTTGAACTTGCAGGAGAGGCAGGAGAATGGGCCGTGGATACGTCCTGGGGTAGCTGCGCAGCATAGTGGAGTGCGTCCGGGGTTGAGGGCGAGGAGAGTGGCGGCATCGTATGTGACTCTGGGGGGTTGGGAGCGGCAAGGAGCAGGGGGTCTGGCGCTGGGCACGGTCCAGGCGCGGACGGGCGTAGACGGGCTTACCTTTGGCGCACCTTCGGCGCGACTGGGGCGCGAACGCTACGCGTGAACGCTGCGCGGAAGTACATCAGTCATATAGGATAGTGGAGGGGGAGGGGCGAGGGAGGGTCAGCAGGGAGGCGGGAGCGTGATTGGAGGGACGGGCTGGGACTACACAAACAACAAAATGGCATCAGCAGTAAACAACAGTGGTCAGGGAGAGGTTGGGGCGAGCAGTGAGCACAATAATAAAAATAAAAACACACAGCAGCGCTATAGTTACAGCGCGATAAAGCAGAATGCAGCGCTATTAAAATGAGGCAAGATGAAATGCAGTAACTGCACAAGTAGCGTCTAAACACAGGCACAATGCGGCGAGATCACATGAAGTAACAGAGCACAAGTAGCGTCTAAACACGAGGCTCAATGCGGAGCTATGAAATGTGGCTAGATGCAATGCGAAGCTAATTGAATGCAAGTAAGGCCCAGGCAGCGTGGAGAAAGCGCTACGATACCAGGAGGAGTTGCGGGGAGCGGCCGATTCTGTGCAGGACAGGACGAATAGATACACAGGCTACAAGGATAGAGGTAAAAGAAGGAGGTGAGGGGAGGGAGTAAAAACAAGCCAGAGAGGGAGCTGGGGCTACCATATAGGCCGATGGGAGATGTGATCATGGTCTGGTCAGAGTCCGGTGGTAGGGAAAACTGTGGCAGCCATCTTGGGGTAAGGCAAGGGAATACTGTGTATAAGCAAGAGGATGGGCACGCTGCATATATCAGAGGCCTGCATACCTTGTATAAGCCGGAGGCTGGGCAAGCTGCATATATCAGAGTCCTGCATACCTTGTATAAGCCGGAGGCTGGGCAAGCTGCATATATCAGAGTCCTGCATACCTTGTATAAGCCGGAGGCTGGGCAAGCTGCATATATCAGAGGCCTGCATACCTGGTATAAGCCGGAGGCTGGGCAAGCTGCATATATCAGAGGCCTGCATACCTTGTATAAGCAAGAGTGTAGGCAAGTTGCATATATCAGAGGCCTGCATACTGTGCATAAGCAAGAGTGTAGGCAAGTTGCATATATCAGAGGCCTGCATACTGTGCATAAGCAAGAGTGTAGGCAAGTTGCAAATATCAGAGGCCTGCATACTGTGTATAAGCAAAAGGCTATGGACGCTGAATATATCAGAGGCCTGCATACTGTGTATAAGCAAAAGGCTATGGACGCTGAATATATCAGAGGCCTGCATACCTTGTATAAGCCGGAGGCTGGCCAAGCTGCATATATCAGAGTCCTGCATACCGTCTATAAGCAAGAGTGTAGGCAAGTTGCATATATCAGAGGCCTGCATACCATGTATAAGCAAGAGTGTAAGCAAGTTGCATATATCAGAGGCCTGCATACTGTGTATAAGCAAGAGTGTAGGCAAGTTGCATATATCAGAGGCCTGCATACCGTGTGTAAGCCGGAGGCTGGCCAAGCTGCATATATCAGAGGCCTGCATACCGTGTGTAAGCCGGAGGCTGGCCAAGCTGCATATATCAGAGGCCTGCATACCGTGTGTAAGGCGGAGGCTGGCCAAGCTGCATATATCAGAGGCCTGCATACCGTGTGTAAGCCGGAGGCTGGCCAAGCTGCATATATCAGAGGCCTGCATACCGTGTGTAAGCCGGAGGCTGGCCAAGCTGCATATATCAGAGGCCTGCATACCGTGTGTAAGCCGGAGGCTGGTCAAGCTGCATATATCAGAGGCCTGCATACCGTGTATAAGGCGGAGGCTGGTCAAGCTGCATATATCAGAGGCCTGCATACCGTGTGTAAGCCGGAGGCTGGCCAAGCTGCATATATCGGAGGCCTGATGAATACACTCTTCATTTCTTAGAGGCCTAGACACTTTGCACACACCCACGGGTGCACATACTTGCATACATCGGGGTAAGCATACAGTGAATATGTCGGAGGCTTTCTTGCACATATGACTGTAACCTGCAGACATTGCAGAGGTTGATCGGACTTTCTTTGCAAGTACCAAAAAAAACAAAAAACAAAAAAAACCAGTAAAACAATGCCGAGGGTACGCATGGAAATCTACGCACACTTCCAAGCATATGATGCAGAACTCAAGGCCCCCACCTATGAACCTTTTGTAACCCTTTTATGTTTTCAGAAGGGGTCATGACCCCCTGAAACCTCTGCTCCTGGCCGCGGCCCTGGGCCCACGTGTGAGCAGCTTGACCAGCCCAGGCCTGACTTCGCATTCTTGGACCAGCAGAAGGAAATGTTAAAATGGATACAGGTGACTACAAGTCCCAGAATGCAAGGTAAAAAACCTGGACTAGATGAAATTCTCTGACCTGAGAAACGTGAAAGCTCTGGACATGACAGGCCTTGCCCTGAACTGCAAAACATTGCGAGATAGGAATATAGAACTGAGGAAGTGAGTGATAGAGACAGAAACAAAGCGAGAGAAAGGTGACAAATAGAGATATAAATGCAGCAAGAAGTGGCTACCGAGGAATGAAGAAAGAAAAAAAAAATCAACAAAACACACAACACAGCCCCCGCCCCCTTGACTTCCTTCTAGGCAGAGCGTTCACCCAGAAGCCAAGCATGCGAAGAATAATGCAGAAGTGAGATTTGAGTGTTTTCTCGGATATAAATGCAAGTTCGTTTTAATCCAGAATTAACGCATTTTTAGTAGAACAAAAAGCCAGCAGTCGTTTCCAGCAGCCAATGACTCACCTTGAATCCCGTTCTACGGACTGAGTGGGACCCGACCTCACTCATTGCTGTAAAACTCCAGACTGAAAAGGCGGGAAAGTGAACAGAAGATAAGAGTTCAAACTTCTAAATACTGTCACTTTCGGTTTTGAGAGCAACCAATGACAGCAGCCAGGATGAAGTTAACCCTTTAGGAAATTGTATTTTTCTTTGCGAGAGCACGTAGGTAACGCTTCTTGGCGCTACACTAAACCACAACGCAGCTCAAATATAGTAGCATACTAATGCAGCGAGCCAGGGGGGGCGCGTTTCAAACTTCAGCTCGTTTCTGAAATGGAGATGATGTGTTCAGGGCTGTAGTTCGGTCAGTAAGATTGGGGGATGCATGTGAGCTTCACATTTTCTAACAAAACACTTTATAGGACACACAGTGTGGATGAGAGGGGGTTCAGAGGCAGTGGAAGGGAATGCTGATTGATAGGAGCACTAAGTGAGAGAAAACACAATGGGGCAGATTTATGTTGGGAATGCGCCAGGTTTGCGTCACGCAACTGCGGCGTAAACGTGGCGCATCCCTATGACCCATTTACAACGTGACGCATCAAGGCAGATGCGTCACGTTGTAAAGCCCTGCGCCTCTTGTGGGCGTTCCGGCGCAGGGTGGGCGTTCCGGGGCAGGTGCGCCTCGCAAAAGTGGCTGAGTGAAATCTATAAGATTTCACTCAGTCACTTTCAGGCCAATGCTGCGTCAAAACCCTGCGCCTGCTTGAAGCAGGCGTAGGTCTTGACGCAGCATTGTAAAGATGGGGCACACGGCACAGATGCGTCACGCATCTGTGCCGTTTTTGCCCCATGGTGCGCCGCATTGTAAATGCGGCGCACCATGGGTGGCGGAGCAGCGGCGCAAAATAACTGGCGCATCCCTGGGGATGCGCCAGTTATCATAAATCTGCCCCAATATTTTGTAAGATAAGAAACAGTTTTTAAGTCTTTCAAAACAGGGAGAGGGAGTGAGTGTGGGTGTATTTTTTGTCTGTGTGTGTAAAAATTCCTGGTGATGTTAAGCAGGCACCTCACAATACAAGACTGAAAGAAAGCACTTGTACCCAACTATTTACCAGAAAATGCATTTATTGTGGGTGGGTTTAAACCCCAATCACCCCTCCTGGACCAGGCTGCCAACTCACACCGTGCCACCCTCTCATGGCTCAGCACAGGGCCACCTGGTGAAGAGCCGCCACCATGCGGTGTGCAGCCGCGAGGGTTGGACGCCCTCTACCTGGATGGGCTCCATTTAAACCTCTCCAGGGCATGGAAGGTGGGTCCCGGCGAGCTTGTGCTTGCTGCAGTGGCGTAGATAAAGTTTCAGAAGTCCGGCGCGATCCCTTAGTCTGCCGTCCAGTGCCGGTAAGGGCGAGAGGGGGTACAGGCGACAGACGAGAACGAGCGGGGGTGGTGCTTAGCGACTTTGACGAGAATAAAGAAAAAATAAAACTTGCTTTGCGCTCACAAGGTAAGTTTTGTTTTTTCTTTACTTTCCGCCACCCCCAAAAAAGTGACACCCGGGTGGACTGCCCCCCCCTGACCCCTATTCCGCCACCCTAGCTACGCCTCTGGCTTGCTGTGCGGGAAAGTAGACGTTGCTATACAGCATACATGCCAACATTTTAGGATAGGGAGGCGGGAGATTTAAAATAAAAAATCGGGAGAATGAAAGTTCCCCATTAACTTCTGTTGTAGAAAATGCAATTTCAGGCGGGAGACAGCTAAAATAAAGCAATTTTTGGCTTGAAAAATCAGTAGTCTACTGCCTGAATCGGGTCTATTGGCATGTATGATGCAGTCCAGGAGGTCCAAAGACCTAGTCTCCCTGGCCCGCCCCCTTCTCCCTCTACAATCACAATGACTTTCATTATGAGCTTATCAGCTCTGGCAGACTGATGAGGGATATCTTAACGATTTTAGGGCCTTGGCTAGACATATTTTGGGAACCCCCAGTCCAGAACAGGTGTGAACTTATGATCTAATTTCAGCTTTTTCATGCCCTCTTTGGCCGGGTCACTGACACTGCACAGGCGCACTAGACCAAATAATAAATGTGTTTACATCTAATATTCAGCCATAGTGATGTGTTTTCAATATAGTAACACAGCAGCAGCTCACTAATATTATTACAAATAATCTCTGTGACACCCTCCCATTTCTTGTATGTGACGGGCTGTTTTCATCTAACAGAAACTTTTTTTATGGATGTTGCATGAAACAAAGATCCTAGATCCTAGATCAGAACGGAGCTTGACTTCTCATCCTGCTTGACCTATCCTCAGCCTTTGATACTGTTAAACATGAAAACCTGTTAGATATCCTTAAACAAAGAATGGGGCTCTCTGGATCTGTACTAAACTGGTTTACCTCCTTCCTCCATAACAGAACGCAAACATTCAAGGGCAACAGCACTCTCTCTAATCCAGTACCAGTCGCTTTAGGAGTTCCTCGAGGCTCCTCCTTATCTCCAACATTGTTCAATCTCTTCCTGGAACCCCTCACGGAATTGCTTCATGCATCTAACGTCCAATTTCACATGTATGCAGACGACACACAGCTCTATCTCAAGATCCACTCTTTAGAAGACATTACAATGCTCAACACAACGCTCAGGAACACTCAGATTTGGTTGGCAGAAAACCATCTCAAATTGAACGCTCAAAACACTGAATTCCTCCTTATTGCACCACCTGCCAAAGTCCCCATGATGCAAGACCTGGTCAAATATATCACTGCATTCAACGTCAAACCTAACATTGTAGACTCCGCCAAATCCCTGGGAATAACTCTTGACAGCAACCTTACCATGCAAAAACACATTAGTAATGCAATAAAAGGAGCAAACTTCCAGATCAACACGTTGAGGAAGCTGAAACCATTTTTGCCAGCTAACGATTTTAAGCTGGCAGTTCAAGCGCTTGTTATCCCGAGGGTGGAGTACGGAAGTGTTTCTCTATGTGGCGTCCGTAAAGCATCTACAGCACCCCTAAGAGCCACTATAAATGCAGCAGCAAGACACATCACTGGCTCAAAGAAAAGCACTCATATTTCCCCAGACTTAAAAGCCTTGAACTGGCTTCCGTTTGAAGACAGAATTCACCTAAAGATTGCATGCATGACTCATAAGGCCTTACACCACAAAGCACCCAGCTACCTCGCACAGAAGTTGACGATCGCGGGTGGATCAAGGGCTTCAAGAAACGCTAAAAACCTGCTACTGAAACCCCAAAGATTCAACAGGAAGAAAACATATAAACGAACCTTCTCTGGGATGGCGCCCAGGATTTGGAACTCACTGCCCCCAGAAACCAGACTAAACGCTTCTACTGTTTCATTCAAAAAGGAAGTGAAAGAGTCCCTCATGGCAAAACTCACCTACCCATAGTCCAAGGTATCTCTCTGACCAAGCACCCCCTTTCCTTGACACCCTCTTGGACAAAGGGCCTCCAGTCTTTTTAGGTACGCATCTACGTTCTCATGTTGTACCCTTATGCCTCACTTTTGTACTATGTGCTGTGTATTCTTGATGTGCCTACATTTACTCGTTTGTATACCTAGCTTAACTGATTGTACAGTGCTCTGATATCCGCAAGGATCTTGTTCGCGCTATATAAGACCTTCAAAATAAATAAATAAACATTTCTCAGCAAAATGTCTGCAATAGAATCTCACACATCACCCAAATTAAAAATAAATTAAAGTAAAATGTATTTAAAACAATCTGTTGACGAATAATTCAAGGTAATCAGAGCAAAACTCTGTGCAGAAACTGAAAGGGTGGGGAAATGGGACAGAGCCCTACTTTGCCCATGCCTTAAAACATCTCCAAGTTCCTTACCTGTCCGGTAATGATGCAATCCAATCAAGAACCCGACCTGAGAAAGTTAACTTTTTCTATGGATTTATAGCAGGATGTCCTAGTCAATGACATTGAATTCTGCTGACAGGCTAACAAAATCAGCGCTCCCACCCCACTGCCATCTACAAGTCTTCCTATATCGTCTGAGGCAGATAGGGTTACTAACTAAGCCCACTTGGGTGGTATCAAAAATGCCTTGTGTCTCTCTACATGTTACTGCAACTGAGTAAATAACATTTTCTCCAGGAGCTAGCCCAGCAATGGTACAATGATTGGTCGAAAGTTATTAGGATAAGTCAAGGTTAAGAGAGACGTTTTAGAAAAACTCTCTGAGAAAGTAACGACAGCCGAGACACACATCACCCAGCTCCAGTCCACATCGAATCGTCTGTAATCCCAAATCCAGATGTTAACTTAGCAAGACGCGACCATGGCAGCCAGGCTTGAGGATCAAGAAGGGAGGGCAAGAAGGAACAACATCATTCCCAGAGGGAGCAGAGACCTTTTCCTGGCAGACCTTATACTGAAACCCTACGGCCCAGGAGACTATCTAATTTTTTCTCGGTGGAGATGGTGCACCGCACCCTTGTGGGTGCCCCTGCCATGGCCTGGAGCCCCCCCAGACAATTATCGCACGGATCTTCAATTATTGAGACTGTGATGCGATCCTCCAAGCAGCTAGTGCAAAGAGGAAGCAGCCATTGCAAAGGGGGACATCCGCTTTGAGGACACCCGGATTCGATTTGTTCCTGATTTTACAATAGAGGTGCAACGCCAGAGGAGGAGATTTGAGGCGGTGAAGAAGGAACTCGGGGAGCACGGTCTCAAATATATGATGCTCTTCCCGGGGAAGCTATGGGTCATAGTAGAGGGCAAAACCTGGCACTTCGCATTCCCTGAGGAGGCCTGGGAGTGTCTGGAGGGATCGCGGACAGCTTCCCAGGGTACGGACCGGAGCCGGAGGCGAGGCCATGGACGACTGGGCTGTGGCAAACATCTCGAACAACGGACCACAGAGGAGACCCCAGAGAGTGAGCAAGGCACATCAGAGAGTGGTATGCACTAATAACCGAAGTTCTCCAGCAAGTAAGAAAGTAGAGGGCTGGAGACTACAAAGGAGCCGTAATGGGGACACAGGAGTGACAGCCCAACACTGAAAAGCCATTCAAAGGTTCTGGAGACTGCGATCATGCTACCAAGGTCCATGTTAGCCGTTTCACAGAGGGTATAGCTCATTTGTGTTATATTCTTTCCTTTCCTGATTATCCACACAGAGGCGGCCGAGACACCCTCTCCTATAATTTTTCTATGCAGGTTTTGGGGCGACAGGTGCTCTGCGAGTTGGAAAGATGGGGTTGCCACAATCATATTGGCAGGGCAGCAGGGTTGGGGGAGGTGGGAAACAGTTGGGTAAAGTTGTTTAGTTACAATGGCATAAGTTATATGGAATTAAGAGTTCTCAGGGAGGTTGCAGGGGGGCTTCCTGTGTTTGACGCACAGGGTCAGTCATTTAGGTATTCGGGAATCTGGGTATTCAAATGTATGGTTCACACTAAGACCTTTCTATCTATGGCAGGACACAAGTTATCATCAACCCAACTAAAAGTGTGGTCCTGGAATGTAAATGGACTTCATAGTGAACTTAAACGGTCAGTTGTCCCGAAAGTCATTAAGAGACATGGAAACACATTTACGAGGTAACCGCTGTAAGGCACTTGATCGATTCGGTTACACCCTGATAGCATATGCAGGGTACACAACAGGTTCCAGAGGGGTAGGAGTGCTTTGCAAATGGATGCTACCCTTCATCCAAGGGAATACATGGTCTGATCCGTCCGGAAGATTTGTTGCTGTAAGTGGCAAGTGGGAGAGGAGAACTCTCAATATCTGCTTGGTTTATGCCAGCTGGCTCTGCATACCCCTACACTGGAGGCACTGGGTACACAGCTCCTAGAATTCCCAGAGGGCCACTTGGGAGACATGAATGATGTCCTCTCTACAGAAATACCAGCATTTGTAAAGCGCTCAGCTACCTCCGGAGAGGTGTCCCAGCGCTGGGGGCCGTCGGGAAGATTAAGCGAGCTATTGCCCAGAGTCGCATGGTGCTGGGCTAACCTGCCGCCGGAGCCGGGGATCGAACCGTGAACCCTGTGGCCCAGAGTCAGGCACCCTGGCCGCTGCGTCACACCTCTTCCCTGATGGACATGGGGGGGATGGTGGGGGTGCGTCCAGTAGGAAGGCGGGACCGCTCGGGGATTAACTTGGAGCCATGGATCTAGGGGATATATGGCGGCACCAACATCCCAACATTAGGCAATACACTCGTATGTCGGCAGCACATAAGAGCTTATCCAGAAATGACTACCTAATCACACAGTTGTAGGGCTTAGGGGAGTTTACGGGAGCAACACACATAGCTCGGGGTATATCCGACCATTCCCCAGTATAGGTGAGTCTTGAGGGCCCCAAGAGAGATTATGCCCTACCCCCAAAGTTAGACCCATGGTACTTTACTGATAATGAGTTTAAAGATGATAAGAGGAAGGATGAAGAACTTTTCTTTGCTGACAATGTGGGTTTGGTGGCCTCCAAAGTGATACTTTGGGAAGCGTTTAAGACCGTGATCAGAGGTCAGGCCCAAGCAAGGGTGGGTGCCATGAAGGAGAAACAGCTCCAGTGTCTTGCTCTAGAGCAGGGCATATTGGGTCTAGAGTCTCAAGTGTCTGAAGGGGTCACAAGATTAAAGGACGTGAAGCACTGACTGAGGCTATGCCAGAAGGAATTGTTAAAAATAGCAATGTGTATGTACATAAGCGGCGTTCATTTGTGTTCACAGTGCCCCTTGGTGTAAACAGAATGGATATCGCTAAAACTCTGACTGCGTTGTCCCACTAGCATAGACCCATGCACACACGTACACGACAGCCATTTTAGGTACCATGGTTTCCCTGTTCCCGATCGCTCATCAGCGCACTTCCCTGACCCTGCAAGCTTCCCCCATGCACCCTGGCTGCCCCTCTCCCACATGCGCGAGTCATGAGCCCACCCCTCCCGCATGACTCTGTCCCTAAGAATCGCACCCCGCGCCTGACCAACACCTCCTGTCCCTCCATGAATACCCCTCCTTTTGATGACCTCTTCCTCTGAGCCTGAATGATTGCACGAACCACTGGTCATCCCTTAGCCTGAGGATACAGTTTATTGCCCATTTCTGTATGCACTCGCCTCTCCTGAAAGAGGCCACTATTGATCATGGCCACCCCACCCCCTAAGACTCGATCAGGCACACACATTCCAATGGAATCAGCAGAACACTCAGCTGCGTGATGACCCCCTCCCAATCATATGAGGGGAAAGGGCCCCTACTGTTGTCATGTGTTGGAAGGGGCCGGAACTGGGGGGGGGCGGGGTGCCGGTGATGTCGTTCTCATGCTCTACAATGTCCTTGCTGTACTAAAAGACGGTCCCATGTCTAAAACCAGTGTATAAAAGACGAAGCCTCAGAGAAACTTGTTAGAGCACCTCCCGAAGACACTATGCGAGTGTCCCAAAGGACAGGCTCTCCTCATGAGTAATAAACCCTGTTCTTGTTTTCCTACTTCCAGTGCCCGTCTCTTTATTTGGCAATTATTCAAGATGGAAACGAAGAGTCGCCCTGCGCCAGCAGCCTGGGCATCCGGGGCGTTATGGGCTGACTTTTCTACAATTGGCGTCCCAAACGCGGGGCCCATCAGCGACATAAGGTCCGGTAAGAGAGGTCCAGACGATGGGGTGAACATCTAAATGATTGGAGTATACCTGCCTTGAGAGGGCCCTCGTCCGGCTGCCGATTGAATGAACTTCACCGATTCCGAACGGACCTCTCTCGAGTGACCTATTGTCCTGACTGGAATCCCACAGGAATGCTGCGGTAAAAACATGGAGAAAGAGAACGATCGGGCGCTGGAAAAAGGAAGGCGAAGAACTGCCCACATGGTCCGGTCCGGGTAAGGTCGTGACACACGACAAAATTGCGAAATTGATTGATTGATTGATTGTTTGAAAATACTAGTATTGCCTATTGATTGCTTCTGGGAGATTCTCTATTTGCAAACAAACACAGAAATCACCATACTCTGTTTAGTCTTTGCAGATAGTGAAGGGTAGGCAACGCAAAACTTTAACACGTCGTGCCTATTTTTTTCCTCCCCATTGATTGATTGATTGAATCGAGCATTGAATTGTTCGAAGTTGGTTCTCTTAGGAATCTTCTCTGCCTGCAAACGGGGAAGAATAGGAATATTCTCTCTCCCTTTGCAGAAAGTGAAGGGTAGGTAACGCAAACCTTTAACACGTCGTACCTATTTCGTTCCTCATTCATTGATTGTTTGCCCGAACATTGACTGTTTGGGAATTGGTTCTTTCTGGAGGTATTCTCTATTTTGCAAACAAGCACAGAAGTCGCCATACTCTAGTCTTTGCAAGTAGTGAAGGGTAGGTAATGCGGACCTTTGTCCCCCGTTGTAATCTGTCATGCCTATCTACTCCCCACTGGTTGATACGCCAGTTTCACCCGGACCATTTACTAGAGGAAGGTCATCTGGCCCGACCAGAAAGCACCCCTAGTAAAAAGGACATATACAATAATAGCGAAGTGATCACTGTATCCTGTTAACAGAAACTTTAGCATGAAACGACCTGGAAAGAGAGGAATAGGAAAACGAAATCAGTAGGCCACTGATGAACATGAACTTTTATTTAAATAACGAACAAAGAAACGAATAACAATGCGTAATAATAAAACCTATTAATGCCCTAGAAACAGGAAAACGTTAGAAACAAGAACGGTAAACTATAGAAAATGCAAGTCAGCAGAACATCCGCCCCCACTCTGGAAACTTCCAGCGTGGAGCAGGGTGTGGCTACGCCCAGCCGGAAACAACACATATAGGGCGGGTCCTGCTGCCAACAGTCGGCCAGGAGATCGTAACATAAGGTGTAGCCGGAGGAGAGGCCGAGGCCAGCGGGACCCGGCCAGGGGATTACCTTGACAACACCGGAGAGTTGCAGGGGGGGGAATGTCTATGTCCTCGACCCTCCCCTCTCTCTCCCAGTCCGGCCGCGGTGGCCCTTGAGAGTTGCAGGTAGTCCCGCCACATGCTCTTCCGGTCCGGCCACCAACGGCCGGGGGCTGGGGCCAACGGGATCCGGCTGCAGCCGATGAGCCAAGGAACCCGTTCATGGGGCCAGAGCAAAGGGCGTCCGGCCGACATCCACCGGAAGCCCGGCCCAAAGACGGACGGGACATTTTTTCCTTTTCTCCTTCGTAATGGCAGCGACAACACGCCAGGTGCCACTTCTTTCTTTTCTCCTCCGTAATGGCAGCAGCAACACGCCAGGCACCACTTCTTTCCTTTATAATTGCTGCGACAACTCTGGGGGGGATGTCTTGCACATGCCACCGACCCCCCCTCGTCCTCACCGCCTGGTCCGGTCATAACAAATGTCAAGCGAGACGCCGTGGGGTGCACTGGGAGGGAGAGACGATGCGAACAGGCCTCTCCCGCCTCCCCAGGTGGAGGCTTCCCAGCTGCACCCTCAGCGCTCCAGGCACCCGGAAAAGGGTTCTTCCACTGTGGCGATGCTGCAACGCCTCGCCCGGCAGGTGGGAGCCCGTCCGCTCCTTTGACCCCGCGATCGCCAGTAGTTGCCGAACTTTCAAAATGGCGATCGACCTGGCAAGAGCGGGCCCAGCACGAAGGAATGGCCCGGTCACCAGTTGACTCCACCACCATAGTTCTCCACAACCTTGAAGATTCTAGAGGAGCCGCGGGAGTCCCCGACTCCCGCAGATATCCCCGATGGGGAGTGACTGCCATGAGTGCCCTCGGAACGACGGTAATGTAGCCACAGGACGTCGGCGCTCCCATGCTGTCGCCAGCCTCAGGTTGAATGACTAGAATCCTGCAGACTACAGATCGGATCAGTTCCGGCGAAAGCACAGTATGACCCGGTAGAAAAGGATTGTTGCAGCCCTCCCCTTTTGACTGATGGTTCAAACCACCGCTCTTTTCTTTTGCCCTTTAACGGAACTTTTGGACTGCCAAGAGAAGCTCTGAGCCAACCACGAGTTAATAGACATTTAGACTATGCCTGGTTCGGCCTGACTGCACCCAAAATGGCGCCGATGCAAATGAAACTCTCACACTCCTTATTGTACCCCGATTGCTCAGCCTTGATGTCATAGGATATGTATTAAGCTTTTTAAACATATAGATTGATATAGAATGTGCACTGGTTATGAGTTCGGACAATGGATTGATATAGGATGTGTACTGTCAGTTCGGGAAATGAATTGATATGAGATGGGTACGGGTTATATGTTCGGACAGTGGATTGATATTGGATGGGTACTGATTATGTGTTCAGACAGTAAATTGACATCAGATAGGTATTGATTGAACATTCGGACAATGAATTGTTGTTTAAATTTTGCACATCATGATTATTGAAAGTTGGAAGCCCAACACTTATGACACTCGCTCCCACCGAAGTCTCGACATGATTTTATTGCGTTTTTCGCACCTTTATTGTGAAATAAACGACCACCGACTCCGCTCCAGCCTGCTCCGTGGCCGGTCCACGGGGTTGTAGGCCCATATTTATGCACCGACATTCTTATTAAAGATTTTTTGAGAAAGCAACTATAGTTGTCCGTGTAAATTGATAAAGTCTTGAATGAATAATCCCTATTTTTCGATATAGCTGAAATATAGATGGAATGACTAAGCCCGAGTAGAGAAAGGGTTGAAATGGTATAGCAGGTAGGAATATTGCAAATATGAAGGGTAGAATTTTAGTTGTGTATTTTTCCTTTTTATACAGCCAAAAGCAACCGCTGAAGATCCAGGTATTTAGCCCATACTTTATATGCTACCTGTATAAGAAAAATCACGGTCCACCTGGGCTTAAACGCCCCAGTTGGCAGGGACTACATCCTGTGGAAATAGGCCGAGTACGCAGTAAGTAAAAGCCTTTCTGGGTTTATGCGCTCGAGTGTGTCTATCAATGTAGCCAAATACACAAGAGAGCAGAGCAGGTCAAGAGATGGTGTGTGCCCATCACAAAGACTATGAGACAATAGGCCATATAAGTGAACCCAAACTTGTTGGAGGTTATTGGAAAACACAAAGCTAGTACAAGTCCCATCAGACCACCCATTGTGGTGGAGTTTACGTCATGTGGGAGTTTGCAGATCAATCCATGTCTCAACCGACCATATAGTGCCGGTGTAGAACAGGATGTCAGAAAACTAGCAAAACTGTTTGCCATGTAGTGGACTAAATAATGTGCAGTGCTCTAAATAAAGTGATAAAATAAAATTGACTACACGAACTCCGAAGAAGCATTTTGAACAGAAGTATGTGTGTCAAAGGATAAAAACTGCGCCAGGTAGAACGTCTACCTTATGGCGCTGTGTGCAGTGTGGTCGACATGTTTCAGCCAAAAGGGGGCATTACCCCGGCATTCCTCAGGACCTATTGTAAATCAGCTACTGCAACCATAACTACAATTGTTGTGATTAAGTGAAAAATAACAATAAGATAACTAGTAGAAAGATACATATCTACCAGGAACTTCAGCGATTTATACGTCCACTTGAGGGAAAGAAGCATGTCTTCTTCCTAGCAATAAATAAGATAATATTGCACAACAGCTTTAAATTACAACTACACAACCCATGTTCACAAAGACACTGTGTGGACAAACACACCTGCATGAATAATTTACATTCTGCATAATTGAAAACAGCATAATAGCTTTATCATTTCGAGGCTTTTCCTCAAAGTGATACTCACCCAGCATTATGTGGGTGAAGGCCTCACCTCACCCGGCAACCGCTCGGGAGTATAAGGCCCCGCTCTGTGGTGTAGAAAAAGGACACAGTAAATCCACAGTTACTCTGTGCCCAAGCCAATCGCTCTACACACAAACCCAACGTGCCTGCGATATGTCGTCACCTGTCACACTACGTTCAAACAAATCACAACCGCCCATGTGTCGCATCAAAGCTAGCATAGTGCAGACATTATAATAAGATTAGACAAAATCCATTGATGGTAAATTGATCTATAATTCAATTTTGTGTGTTTGAGACGTAATCAAAATCTTTATAAGCCTTGTAAAAACCAAACTAGTATAATGGCACTAGTAAGAAGGACTGGAACCAGTCCACACAAGACTATCAGGGCTATTCTCAAAATACATGCCCTTTCCGTGTCTAGGACTTTGGTTTATCAAGGAACCCTAATTGTATCCCCGTCCTATTCAAAACAAACGAAGACTCAAGTAAACTGCTTGTAGTCTCTCTTACTCAGACCAAGCCTATCTATGCCACTCTTTTCTGCACAGCCTGGTATACTGGGGACAGTTCAGAAGAACACTCACCTGTCCGTCGGTGCCTTAAGATGTAGGCCAAGCGGAAGTGGAGGCACTCCTAGGACCGCTTAAATAGCCACCAAATGGTAATCACTGTGGCTAACGCGCCAAAAACGCTCAAAAAGTCCAGACGCGAGCCCAGACCGGAGTACTACTCACTCGCGCATGCGCAGTTAGCGCAAGGCACGTGGATGAGGTTTGGTATTGCAAACCTTTTGCATCCTGCAATTTCGGGATACTAAAGTCCGTAGCTGTTAAAAAGCAGCGTTAGGGCGTTGTATGAAAAAAACTTTGACTATCCTACATTCATAAGTGCAAACGCAAAAAGAGACACTGCTTACTCGCGCATGCGCGCATTGCTCCAAAACGTCAATCACGCTTAGATTAATAGCAAACTGTATAATTAGTATCGCGGGCTGCTTAGCTCCCAACTATTAATAATCTTGACTGTAAATTGATCAGGTATGCGTCCCATCTCAAGCAAAACCGATCATAGCGGTAGACTCGGCTCACTGTAGCATGCATCAGCCCAGTGGCACTCTAACAGGCTTATTTGGAAATAGAAATAAACATTGCAGATAGAGTTACAGACACAAATCTTACACTCGAAAAAAACCTTTCAAGATGTAACTGACCATGTAAATAGAGGTCTCAAAAATAGGTCTAACAATAGAGAAACCACCCTGATGCAACATTGCTTATTTTATGATGGTGCCACCAGTAACGAACACACAAAGGGTTGTCAGGAAAATTGTTAGCAATCAAGTCACTTAAGGACGAAAACTTATATGGCCTATTGTCTCATAGTCTTTGTGATGGGCACACACCATCTCTTGACCTGCTCTGCTCTCTTGTGTATTTGTTTTGAGTAGTGGGGAGCGAGCAGACAGGTCGTTAAATATTCCCCCGACCCTCCACACATCTTTGTTTATAAGTATTTAGAGCAACTTTTCAGTTGCGGGTCTAGTAATTTGGATGCAAACTCAGTTGTAGCATCCTAATAGCTCATCTAACGTGCCTGTGTTTGTTCCCCCTCCTGTCTATCTAGTCATTATCATAGTTTACGTCCTTAAGTGACTTGATTGCTAACAATTTTCCTGACAACCCTTTGTGTGTTCGTTACTGGTGGGACCATCATAAAATAAGCAATGTTGCATCAGGGTGGTTTCTCTATTGTTAGACCTATGTTTGAGACCTCTATTTACATGGTCTGTTACATCTAGAAAGGTTTTTTTCGAGTGTAAGATTTGTGTCTGTAACTCTATCTGCAATGTTTATTTCTATTTCCAAATAAGCCTGTTAGAGTGCCACTGGGCTGATGCATGCTACAGTGAGCCGAGTCTACCGCTATGATCGGTTTTGCTTGAGATGGGACGCATACCTGATCAATTTACAGTCAAGATTATTAATAGTTGGGAGCTAAGCAGCCCGCGATACTAATTATACAGTTTGCTATTAATCTAAGCGTGATTGACGTTTTGGAGCAATGCGCGCATGCGCGAGTAAGCAGTGTCTCTTTTTGCGTTTGCACTTATGAATGTAGGATAGTCAAAGTTTTTTTCATACAACGCCCTAACGCTGCTTTTTAACAGCTACGGACTTTAGTATCCCGAAATTGCAGGATGCAAAAGGTTTGCAATACCAAACCTCATCCACGTGCCTTGCGCTAACTGCGCATGCGCGAGTGAGTAGTACTCCGGTCTGGGCTCGCGTCTGGACTTTTTGAGCGTTTTTGGCGCGTTAGCCACAGTGATTACCATTTGGTGGCTATTTAAGGGGTGTTAGCGGTCCTAGGAGTGCCTCCACTTCCGCTTGGCCTACATCTTAAGGCACCGACGGACAGGTGAGTGTTCTTCTGAACTGTCCCCAGTATACCAGGCTGTGCAGAAAAGAGTGGCATAGATAGGCTTGGTCTGAGTAAGAGAGACTACAAGCAGTTTACTTGAGTCTTCGTTTGTTTTGAATAGGACGGGGATACAATTAGGGTTCCTTGATAAACCAAAGTCCTAGACACGGAAAGGGCATGTATTTTGAGAATAGCCCTGATAGTCTTGTGTGGACTGGTTCCAGTCCTTCTTACTAGTGCCATTATACTAGTTTGGTTTTTACAAGGCTTATAAAGATTTTGATTACGTCTCAAACACACAAAATTGAATTATAGATCAATTTACCATCAATGGATTTTGTCTAATCTTATTATAATGTCTGCACTATGCTAGCTTTGATGCGACACATGGGCGGTTGTGATTTGTTTGAACGTAGTGTGACAGGTGACGACATATCGCAGGCACGTTGGGTTTGTGTGTAGAGCGATTGGCTTGGGCACAGAGTAACTGTGGATTTACTGTGTCCTTTTTCTACACCACAGAGCGGGGCCTTATACTCCCGAGCGGTTGCCGGGTGAGGTGAGGCCTTCACCCACATAATGCTGGGTGAGTATCACTTTGAGGAAAAGCCTCGAAATGATAAAGCTATTATGCTGTTTTCAATTATGCAGAATGTAAATTATTCATGCAGGTGTGTTTGTCCACACAGTGTCTTTGTGAACATGGGTTGTGTAGTTGTAATTTAAAGCTGTTGTGCAATATTATCTTATTTATTGCTAGGAAGAAGACATGCTTCTTTCCCTCAAGTGGACGTATAAATCGCTGAAGTTCCTGGTAGATATGTATCTTTCTATGTATGTATGTATGTAGGGGACACTTATATAGCGCATCTATCACTCCATGGAGTATCTTGGCGCTCAACCAGATAGAAAACGGTTTAGGAAAAGATAGATCGATGGGAGCGCTTAAACCAATGCTGTGCAGGCTGCGTCTGTAAGGGAAAACACCCAGGTCTTTAGCGCCTTCCTGAACTGTGTTTCATTACATAGTGACCTAAGGTGAGAGGGAAGCTTGTTCCAAGCTCTGGAACCCAGGACAAAGAGAGACTTTCCTCCCTTGGTAGCCAATCTAAATCTGGGGATGGTTAATAGATTCTGGTTAGCAGACCTCAGGCAGCGAGTGGGATAGTATCGCTTAAAGCCAGTGCACAGATATTTAGGCCCCTGCTGATGGAAGGCCCTGAATGTGATCAGCAAGATTTTGAAAAGGATCCTTTTACCAACTGACAACCAGTGTAGCGCCTTTAGTGCAGCTGACGCAGATGACTTTCGGGGCCAGCGTAGCACCAGTCTGGCAGCAGCATGTTGGATCATCTGCAGCCTATGGAGTACGGACTTATTAACTCCGGCATACAGGCTGTTACAATAATCTAGCCTTGAGCTTATTAAGGCTACTGCGACTGCTTTCCTGGCTGACAGAGGAAGGAGATCAAAAAACTTCCTCAAAGATTTAATGGTGTGAAAACACATGCCGGCTACGGCCACCGCTTGCTGTTTAAAGCACAACTGGTCGTCAAATTTGATGCCCAAATTCCGAGCAGATGTTATAGTTTCGGGGGGTGATTCAGCATCGTCTGGCCACCATTGTTTTGGAGAAAACAGATTTCGATTTCCAAACGGCAAGATCTCCATTTTGCCGGAATTGCATTTAAGGTGGTTTTCAGTCATCCATTTGAATGTGGCTGTTAAGCAATTCTTCAAGTTTTCTTCCGCTTCCCGCAGTTCTCCATCCAGTACCAGAATTAGCTGAGTGTCATCTGCATATGATATTGTGCTGATGTTCTACTAGTTATCTTATTGTTATTTTTCACTTAATCACAACAATTGTAGTTATGGTTGCAGTAGCTGATTTACAATAGGTCCTGAGGAATGCCGGGGTAATGCCCCCTTTTGGCTGAAACATGTCGACCACACTGCACACAGCGCCATAAGGTAGACGTTCTACCTGGCGCAGTTTTTATCCTTTGACACACATACTTCTGTTCAAAATGCTCCTTCGGAGTTCGTGTAGTCAATTTTATTTTATCACTTTATTTAGAGCACTGCACATTATTTAGTCCACTACATGGCAAACAGTTTTGCTAGTTTTCTGACATCCTGTTCTACACCGGCACTATATGGTCGGTTGAGACATGGATTGATCTGCAAACTCCCACATGACGTAAACTCCACCACAATGGGTGGTCTGATGGGACTTGTACTAGCTTTGTGTTTTCCAATAACCTCCAACAAGTTTGGGTTCACTTATATGGCCTATTGTCTCATAGTCTTTGTGATGGGCACACACCATCTCTTGACCTGCTCTGCTCTCTTGTGTATTTGTTTTGAGTAGTGGGGAGCGAGCAGACAGGTCGTTAAATATTCCCCCGACCCTCCACACATCTTTGTTTATAAGTATCAATGTAGCCCCCTGCTCTCCCCTCCCTCCTTTTCCCTCTCTCTGCAGGTCACCCCGGAATGCGACGAAAATGGTGATCCAACAGACGAAGAGACGGAAAAAGGGGTCTGATTATAGTACCTAACCGCGACAAACCCCGAATAAAGCAAAAAGAATCACATGATTAAGCATTCTTACGCTTAACTAAATAGGGAAAAGTTTAAGGTATATTTCGAGGTAGGGGTTATACAAGTATCCTCCGCCGGGAGGACTAGGGATATTGCCAATATTTGAAAACCTCCTACCTCCTTTTCTGCATCCTCGTAGGCACATAACTAAAAGCTGCCCCATTGCTCTCCAATTGACACCAACTGTTGTCTCAGCCTGGAAACGCACTTGCTAACAATGACTCGAATGAACCTCCGTGAGCATTAGCCTGACCAGGTTAGTTCATGACCAGTTGCCAAAGACGTAAGTGGGTACAATCAAAGCCACCAGTAAGAGGCAGCCAACGAATAAAAGATAAGAAAGAGGTAAAAAGAGCTTAGAATGATAAAGATGCTCAGCATACCGGAAAGGATAATTGTGGCCAATAACCGTTTTATGTTTTGTCTTGGATCTTTTTGTGTATAATACATGTGCTGTCTTCCCCGTCTGAGTTTGTGCGTACGTGATGCATGAATCTACGTCATCCCTCTGCCTGTGTTTCCGTGTTACTTAACCCCTGTTGTTCTGTGTTGCGCGCACACTGAACGGTCCATTATTGTACACGTCTCTCTCTCTCTCTCTCTCCCTCTCTCTTTCCCTCCCCATGTCATACGTGTACCGAATGGACCATTTAGGGTGCGGTCTCTCTCTCTCTCTCTCTCTCTCTCTCTCTCTCTCTCTCTCTCTCTCTCTCTCTCTTTTTCTCTTTCCAAAAACCCCGTTTCCTCTTTTCAAGTATAAAGACATTGTGCCCCTCCGGCACAAAACATTATTGGGTTTTCTCGAACGCAAAGGTGTTCAACAAAATTGACCAAAACCAAAGCGATTGTGATTTGCCATATTACTACCTCTCCTTTCGGCAAACGATAGAACCCGAGTTGGTAATGAAGGGAAGGACAGGTAAGACGACGGATGTCCCCTAATCTGGCCTTCTATAAGGGAACTATAACGTCAATGGCCTTCTGTTTCTCAGTTCGTTAGAAATGCGATCCCCAAATGCCCCGATTGCCCCACCCCCTAGCACCTAAGTGCGGATGTCCAGAGTACCCCACTTCTCCCGATCGACCCCGGCTCCCTGTCCAAAGCACTCACGCGCCCCCGATCAACCCTCGCCTCTTGTCAAGCTACCCACGAAACGTAATTGATGACCTTGATTAACGGTCATTCCCCAGGAAAGCCATGTTTTACATCTGCCCCTTCCCCCTTCCTCGTGACGATAACGCCCCTGCTTGCAAGAATTAGCCGACCCCGAAGGGAGATGTAAGATTGTCGATACTTGGGTTAAAGGGAAGGACGAGTCTCTGCATAAGGACTCGATGTTTAATGTAACATAATACATTGTGTACAAAGGTTCAATTTCTCTTATCATATGTCGCGAATGAACGCCAAACAAATCTATGAATTCAATATGCAATACCCTTCTCCAGACTCCATAAGTGATGACCTTTGACTGTGACCGATGAACCTATCCCCCACCTACTCAGGCATGGGGATGGATTGAGATGTATATTTATTCTCTCGACCAGTTTTTCTAAAACTTGTTTTTCACCCATTCAAAGATACAATCACCAAAGGAGAGGAGCTGGACGTGACGCACAGCCTGGCCACAGATCATGGAGCACGTGTGACGACCAAAGGTGGAGCCGCAGAGCAACGAGACGCGGGACGAGGCACCACTTTCAAGTTCACCTGATGAAGAAATAAGGGGCTGCCTTGAAGCCCTCGACTTGCTGACCCACTCGTGCCTGAAGTCCCCGTCCCTTTTTAGTCCGACTGATGGGCCTGCCTGCTCATTGTCCTTTGCTCCCTTGGTCCCTTGGTGTGTTCGAAGATCTGGCCCCACTCCGCCCTCTCCTCCCTTGATTATTCAACAAACTCTTTCATACAAAATTTGACTATGGACTGAGATTTTGTCACGGAAAAAGAAAGACACGCAGGTGCCCAGCATAAGGCACCCCTAGGAAAATGGGTTAGGAAACAGGACTGTGATCTAACAGCAGAGGACTGATCGCACCCTGCAACGTGTAAGGACGAATCCGAGCTGGACCTATAGCTCCACCGCCGGTGCTCAGCAGCGCCAACAAAAGAAGACGGACTCTGTTAAAAGACATTGCGACAAAGACCCTCCCCCTTTCCAGAACTTTCTATTCGCCCCTTGACGAAATTACTTGTATCGAATTGAATACCTCCCTCATCCATTTTGTATTGCCTTTTAAGAAATGTTTCATCGGTCACTCATGTGGTTAGTTTTCCAAAGATCCCCTATAGTACTGACAAGCCGGAAGGTATCAGAGCGTTCTTTCTGTATATGATGTCACTAGAGAGAAAAATGTGAACTTGATTTTTATGTGTCGAAGCATTTTTTTTGATTCTACACCGACTGAATATTATGCCGATTTCTAGGCTTGTATAAAAAGCCCAACAGATGTAAATTAACATGTATTGTATTCTGCCTATCACATCGACTGCGTAGAAATTGAACGTGCTTATGTAAAAAGCGGCGACTGTTAAAAATAGCAATGTGTATGTACATAAGCGGCGTTCATTTATGTTCACGGTACCCCTTGGTGTAAACAGAATGGATATCGCTAAAACTCTGACTGCGTTGTCCCACTAGCATAGACCCATGCACACACGTACACGACAGCCATTTTAGGTACCATGGTTTCCCTGTTCCCGATCGCTCATCAGCGCACTTCCCTGACCCTGCAAGCTTCCCCCATGCACCCTGGCTGCCCCTCTCCCACATGCGCGAGTCATGAGCCCACCCCTCCCGCATGACTCTGTCCCTAAGAATCGCACCCCGCGCCTGACCAACACCTCCTGTCCCTCCATGAATACCCCTCCTTTTGATGACCTCTTCCTCTGAGCCTGAATGATTGCACGAACCACTGGTCATCCCTTAGCCTGAGGATACAGTTTATTGCCCATTTCTGTATGCACTCGCCTCTCCTGAAAGAGGCCACTATTGATAATGGCCACCCCACCCCCTAAGACTCGATCAGGCACACACATTCCAATGGAATCAGCAGAACACTCAGCTGCGTGATGACCCCCTCCCAATCATATGAGGGGAAAGGGCCCCTACTGTTGTCATGTGTTGGAAGGGGCCGGAACTGGGGGGGGGGGGTGCCGGTGATGTCGTTCTCATGCTCTACAATGTCCTTGCTGTACTAAAAGACGGTCCCATGTCTAAAACCAGTGTATAAAAGACGAAGCCTCAGAGAAACTTGTTAGAGCACCTCCCGAAGACACTATGCGAGTGTCCCAAAGGACAGGCTCTCCTCATGAGTAATAAACCCTTTTCTTGTTTTCCTACTTCCAGTGCCCGTCTCTTTATTTGGCAATTATTCAAGATGGAAACGAAGAGTCGCCCTGCGCCAGCAGCCTGGGCATCCGGGGCGTTATGGGCTGACTTTTCTACAGAATTACGTGAGATACTGGAAGACAGTGCCAGGGCACAGGCCTTAGCTACTCAGCACAGATTATACGATGCTGGAGACAAGGTGCAAAAACTACTGGCCTGGCTAGACAAGAGAAGAGTGAGTGCTAGATGGGTCACTGGGATAGTAGACGAGGCAGAAAATAGATACAACATGGGGAAAGAGGTGGCGGAGGCGTTTGCCGCCTTTTACGAGGCATTGTATAGGTCTACTTCATCGAACACTGAACAGGACTGCCATGATTTTCTGCATGATATAACCCTACCAGGACTGTTGGTGGAAGATAAGGCATTGCTAGAGGGGGACCTGGCGGTCGAGGAGATAGCTTCAGCTACACGTTCCTTGCAGTCGGTAACGCAGTGGGACCTAATGGCCTGCCAGTAGAGATGTATAAATGCATGTTGAGTAAAACAGCGGACCATCTTTTGGGTATGCTGACTGAGGCTAAGGTGTGGGGTAGCTTCACTCCATATCAGAGGACAGTAGTAATGGCCCTAATTCACAAAGAGGGCAAA
Organism: Lissotriton helveticus; assembly: GCF_964261635.1. Taxonomy (NCBI): domain Eukaryota; kingdom Metazoa; phylum Chordata; class Amphibia; order Caudata; family Salamandridae; genus Lissotriton; species Lissotriton helveticus. The sequence goes on from NC_136060.1 coordinate 485,200,527, forward strand.
CCCCCATCAAATTGCCAATCCTATTGAGCATGGGTACTCACAAACTTTCTCTCGGGGGTCAAATTTACAGTGTGGTTTGTGGCTGAGGGCCGCATCGGTGGGGGCGGGGTCAGAGGGGGCGGGGCTAAAACAAAAAAAATTGTGACCATGAGGTTGAAAACAGGTCCCTGCAGCAGACGCATTCGTCCATTGAGCCACCAGGCCCGGCATACACACATCTCTCTCTCTCTCTGTCTCCCTCTCTCTGTCTCCCTCTCTCTCCCTCCGTCTGTCTCCCACTGTCTGCCTCCCTCCGTCTGTCTCCCTCCGTCTGTCTCCCTCCCTCTGATGCCCCCCTCTGACGCCCTCCTCTGATGCCCCCCTCTGTCGCCCTCCTCCCTCTGTTGCCCTCCTCCCTCTGTCTCCCTCTCTACCTCCCTCTCTCTGTCTCCGTCCCTCTGTCTCCCTCCACTGTCTCCCTCCCTCCTCTGTCGCCCTCCTCCCTCTGTCACGTCCTCCCTCTGTTGCCCTCCTGCCTCTGTCGCTCTCCTCCCTCTGTCGCCTCTTCCCTCTGTCTGTCTCCCTCTGTTGCCCTCCCCCCTCTGTCTGCCTCTCTCTGTCTCCCTCTCGCTGTCTCCCTCTGTCTCCGTCCCTCTGTCTCCCTCCACTGTCTCCCTCCCTCCTCTGTCACCCTCTTCCCTCTGTTGCCTCTTCCCTCTCTCTGTCTCCCTCTCGCTGTCTCCCTCTCGCTGTCTCCCTTTCTGTCTCCCTCCCGCTCTGTCTCCCTCCCGCTCTGTCTCCCTCCCGCTCTGTCTCCATCCCGCTCTGTCTCCCTCCCGCTCTGTCACCCTCCCCCCTCTGTCGCCCTCCTCCCTCTGTCGCCCCTCCTCCCTCTGTCTGCCTCCCTCAGTTGCCCTCCTCCCTCTGTCTCCCTCTCCCTGTCTCCCTCTGTCTCTGTCCCCCTCTGTCTCCCTTTCTGTCTCCCCCCCGCTCTGTCTCCCCCCGCTCTGTCTCCCTCCCTCTCTGTCTCCCTCCCTCTCTGTCTCCCTCTGTCTCTCTCTCTCTCTCTCTCTCTCTCTCTGTCTCCCTCTCTCTCTTCCTGTCTCCCTGTCTCTCTTCCTGTCTCCCTGTCTCCCTCCCTCTGTCTCCCATTGACTGCCTCCCTCTGTCTCCCTCCCTGTCTCCCTCCCTCAGTCTCCCTCTCTCTGTCTCCCTCCCTCTGTCTCCCCCTGACTAACCCTCTGTTTCCCTCTCTGTCTCCCTCCCTCTGTCAACCTCTGTCTCCCTCCCTACCTCCCTCCCCCTCCATCCCTCCCTCTCCTTCCTTCCCTCTCTGTCTCCCTCTCCCTCCCTCTGTCACCCTCTACCTCCCTCCCTCCCTCTGTCTCCCCCCCACTGCCTCTCTCTGTCTCCCTCTCTGTCTCCCTCCCTCTGTCAACCACTGTCTCCCTCCCTCGCCTTCCCTCCCTCCTTCTCCTTTCCTCCCACCCTCTCCCTCTATCTCCCTCTGTCATCTCACCCTGTGTGTGTGTGTCAGTCATCAGCCCGGGCTGAGACAGCTTCCCAGGCACACACAGCCAGCACCCAAGCCTTGTTGTATTTCACCTCTTGGCGCCCCTGCATCTCCACGCTGACAAACACTGGAATCCCCACCGGCCCCCACAGAGCAGAGTTTCTGAGAGTCTGGGCTGTTGCATGCAAACGTCAGTGTTTGCTAACGCAATTTTTTATTTTTATTTTTAACACAGGTACGATGTCTGCACGGTCCGAGGCAACCAGGGAAGGCTTGCCGGGCCGCTGGCGGCCCGCAGGCCGTACTATGAGTACCCGTGCTATAGACCAATCTCCCTACTTTACTACACAGTCAAGGTCTTGGCTAAAGTCCTGGCCACGCGCCTGTGCGGGTGGTCACCTCCCTCATACACCCAGACCAATCCGGATTTATGCCACATAGGGGCACTAGACTGAATTTACACAGACTGTTAGGGGTCTTGGAGGAATGTAAATCACCCTGTGTTACCAGTCTATAATCGCATGAGTGAGTAGATGAGAGGAGAACATCATCGGGTGTATATAAAATATATGTAGTTGTTCTAAAACACATCCCTCTAGTCCCCTTTTAGGCCAGAGGCAAAAAATTACAGTCAGTAAACCTATTGAATACACGGTAAAGTAGCGCAATATATGTTGCGCCATAGGGGCGTACCAAACTAGATATAGACACGGCCTAGAGCCTGTAGAACTGCTGGGACCACCGTGAATCACCCAAGGTAGAGACACATGGGGACCCACGCGAAGGAAAAGCTTTTATCCCGCAAGTTCATCTCATTTTAGAATGGTGGGGATTCCAGTGTTTGTCAGCGTGGAGATGCAGGGGTGCCAAGATGTGAAATACAACAAGGCCTCATTAACATGCAAATGGTCTTTTAAAGACCTGTGAAGTGCTCGGGTGCTGGCTGTGTGTGCCTGGGAAGCTGTCTCAGCCCGGGCTGAGGACTGACACACACACACAGGGTGAGATGACAGAGGGAGATAGAGGGAGAGGGAGGGAGGAAAGGAGAAGGAGGGGGGAAGGCGAGGGAGGGAGACAGAGAGGGAGGGAGACAGAGAGAGGCAGTGGGGGGGAGACAGAGGGAGGGAGGGAGGCAGAGGGTGACAGAGGGAGGGAGAGGGAGACAGAGAGGGAAGGAAGGAGAGGGAGGGATGGAGGGGGAGGGAGGTAGGGAGGGAGACAGAGGTTGACAGAGGGAGGGTCCTCAATGTCACAGAAACGAGCCCGGCTGACCAGTCAGCCCTCTTGTCCCTAGATGCCAGGATGGCCTTTGATAGTGTGGATAGTTACTTTCAGATGCCGTAACCCTAGCCTAGAGTTACTTTCAGATGCCGCAACCCTAGCCTAGAGTTACTTTCAGATGCCGCAACCCTAGCCTAGAGTGACTTTCAGATACCGCAACCCTAGCCTAGAGTTAATTTCAGATGCCGCAACCCTAGCCTGGAGTTACTTTCAGATGCCGCAACCCTAGCCTAGAGTTACTTTCAGATGCAGTAACCCTAGCCTAGAGTTACTTTCAGATGCCGCAACCCTAGCCTAGAGTTACTTTCAGATGCCGTAACCCTAGCCTAGAGTTACTTTCAGATGCCGCAACCCTAGCCTAGAGTTACTTTCCGATGCCGCAACCCTAGCCTAGAGTGACTTTCAGATACCGCAACCCTAGCCTAGAGTTAATTTCAGATGCCGCAACCCTAGCCTGGAGTTACTTTCAGATGCCGCAACCCTAGCCTAGAGTTACTTTCAGATTCAGTAACCCTAGCCTAGAGTTACTTTCAGATGCCGCAACCCTAGCCTAGAGTTACTTTCAGATGCCGCAACCCTAGCCTAGAGTTACGTTCAGATTCCGCAACCCTAGCCTACAGTTACTTTCAGATGCCGCAACGCTAGCCTAGAGTTACTTTCAGATGCCGCAACCCTAGCCTAGAGTTGCTTTCAGATGCCGCAACCCTAGCCTGGAGTTACTTTCAGATGCCGCAACCCTAGCCTAGAGTTAATTTCAGATGCCGCAACCCTAGCCTAGAGTTACTTTCAGATGCCGCAACCCTAGCCTAGTGTTACTTTCAGATGCCGCAACTGTAGCCTAGAGTTACCTTCAGATGCCGCAACCCTAGCCTAGAGTTACTTTCAGATGCCACAACCCTAGCCTAGTGTTACTTTCAGATGCCGTAACCCTAGCCTAGAGTTACGTTTAGATGCCGCAACCCTAGCCTAGAGTTACGTTCAGATGCCGCAACCCTAGCCTAGAGTTACTTTCAGATGCCACAACCCTAGCCTAGTGTTACTTTCAGATGCCGCAACCCTAGCCTAGAGTTACGTTCAGAGGCCGCAACCCTAGCCTAGAGTTACTTTCAGATGCCGCAACCCTAGCCTGGAGTTACTTTCAGATACCGCAACCCTAGCCTAGAGTTACTTTCAGATGCCGCAACCCTAGCCTGGAGTTACTTTCAGATGCCGCAACCCTAGCCTGGAGTTACTTTCAGATACCGCAACCCTAGCCTAGAGTTACTTTCAGATGCCGCAACCCTAGCCTAGAGTTACGTTCAGAGGCCGCAACCCTAGCCTAGAGTTACTCTCAGATGCCGCAACCCTAGCCTGGAGTTACTTTCAGATACCGCAACCCTAGCCTAGAGTTACTTTCAGATGCAGTAACCCTAGCCTGGAGTTACTTTCAGATACCGCAACCCTAGCCTAGAGTTACTTTCAGATGCCGCAACCCTAGCCTGGAGTTACTTTCAGATGCCGCAACCCTAGCCTAGTGTTACTTTCAGATGCCGCAACTGTAGCCTAGAGTTACCTTCAGATGCCGCAACCCTAGCCTAGAGTTACTTTCAGATGCCACAACCCTAGCCTAGTGTTACTTTCAGATGCCGTAACCCTAGCCTAGAGTTACGTTTAGATGCCGCAACCCTAGCCTAGAGTTACGTTCAGATGCCGCAACCCTAGCCTAGAGTTACTTTCAGATGCCACAACCCTAGCCTAGTGTTACTTTCAGATGCCGCAACCCTAGCCTAGAGTTACGTTCAGAGGCCGCAACCCTAGCCTAGAGTTACTTTCAGATGCCGCAACCCTAGCCTGGAGTTACTTTCAGATACCGCAACCCTAGCCTAGAGTTACTTTCAGATGCCGCAACCCTAGCCTGGAGTTACTTTCAGATGCCGCAACCCTAGCCTGGAGTTACTTTCAGATACCGCAACCCTAGCCTAGAGTTACTTTCAGATGCCGCAACCCTAGCCTAGAGTTACGTTCAGAGGCCGCAACCCTAGCCTAGAGTTACTTTCAGATGCCGCAACCCTAGCCTGGAGTTACTTTCAGATACCGCAACCCTAGCCTAGAGTTACTTTCAGATGCAGTAACCCTAGCCTGGAGTTACTTTCAGATACCGCAACCCTAGCCTAGAGTTACTTTCAGATGCCGCAACCCTAGCCTGGAGTTACTTTCAGATGCCGCAACCCTAGCCTGGAGTTACTTTCAGATGCCGCAACCCTAGCCTGGAGTTACTTTCAGATACCGCAACCCTAGCCTGGAGTTACTTTCAGATGCCGCAACCCTAGCCTAGAGTTACGTTCAGAGGCCGCAACCCTAGCCTAGAGTTACTTTCAGATGCCGCAACCCTAGCCTAGAGTTACTTTCAGATGCCGCAACCCTAGCCTGGAGTTAATTTCAGATGCCGCAACCCTAGCCTAGGGTTACTTTCAGATGCCGCAACCCTAGCCTGGAGTTACTTTCAGATGCCGCAACCCTAGCCTAGAGTTACTTTCAGATGCCGCAACCCTAGCCTAGAGTTACTTTCAGATGCCGCAACCCTAGCCTAGAGTTACGTTCAGAGGCCGCAACCCTAGCCTAGAGTTACTTTCAGATGCCGCAACCCTAGCCTGGAGTTACTTTCAGATGCTGCAACTTAGGGATAACGTTGCAGTCCAAAACCCGAGAACTCTGTGTGACATGCAGGTTTGCTCTTCTGTCTGAAACCTGAGACTGAATGTTCACCAGGACCCCAGGGCACCTCTGAGTCCTGACTGAGCATGTAACTCTCTACACAGAGGCCTGGCAGATGTGTGCACTGCAGGGGGTATCTGTGGTGTCCTGGGCCGGCGAGGCCCTCTTAAACTGATGACTAGCTCTTCTAAGAGACCTTCGCTGATGTCGTTACCACGAAAGTATGAGTGAGGCGCGACAGGTCTGCCTGAGCTTGTCAACAAGTCTGCGACCCAATGGGCAGCTTCGAAGGACTTTGATAATGACATCATGTTTAAAGCCGGCACTTTATTAAATACGTTTGTCATGTTTGAATTTCGGGAATAGTTGTAGTCCTCTGGTGACAAAAAAGCAGAGCTGGACATCCAATCAGAACGCTCCCTCTGAGGGCTGTAGATCATAATTCAGGTGATGCCATGTGGGGTGACAGGAAGCCTTGTTCCCTCTGCAAACACACATTCATCCCTGTTGCTATGGCACAGGAGCAGAAAGCAGCTCCCACGCTCTGCAGCACGATTCTTTACAGAGTGGCAGAGTCACGAGCTCCGGACAGGGCTGGGTCACGTGCACTAATAGTGGGCGGGCACGAGTGCACGAGCGTCCGGGGCGGGGTCTGCACAGGCCACAGATAGAAGGTTTATTAATTCGGTAATTAGGAGCTCCTGCATCTCAAGACATGCGAGGGCACGTGGAGGAGCGCGCCTGCCCCCTGGTGGAGGAGGGCGCTCACTACACCCCCAGCCAGGGTCACACTCGAGGGACCCACGGGGGCCAAGCAGCAGGGCCTGCAGATTTATTTATTTATTTGTGCGTTTTTATATAGCGCGGACTTTACCCGGAGGTGTCAGAGCGCTTCACAATAGGAACACAACTGATACATGAGAACATTACAAGTGAACAAATTACAAAAGCAAACGTTACATTATAAGAGGCAAAAGTGACAATGGTGAGCAAACAAAATACAAGAGGTAGCAAACGGTGCATTACAGGAGGAAAAAATGACGTGTGCAGGTTACAAAAGCGTACAAAGTAAACATAAAGGTATAATACTGCAATATAAGGAGGGCACTCAAGCACAAGAGCAAACGTTACGTAGGCAATGGTGGTACTTGTGCAGGTATCGAAAATAAACAAATGTAAGAGGTAGAAAACAGTGCGTTACAAGAGAAAGTGACTGGTGCATGTTACACACGAGTACCAAACACAGGTAGAAAGATAATATTGCAATAAATGGCAGACTCTCAAACCACAAGAACAGACTGGGAAGACACTTCCATAGTCATGTAAAGTATATTTTTCTATAATTGAAGGGCTTCCTTCAGATAATAGAGAGGGCATGGATTACATTTGGAAGTGTCTTTGAAGGAGGAGAACTTTGAGGTTAGTTTTGAAGGCCTGGGAGGAGGTGGTGGTCCGGAGCTGCAGCGGAAGGGAGTTCCAGATTCACACTGCGTTGCCTGAAAAGGATTGTGCCATCGTTCTTTCCTTCTTGAAAGTGGGAGGTTCAAGCAGAAGATTTTCCGCATTACGTGATGGTCTAGAGCCTCCAGAGAGTTTCAGTTTATTCGCCAGGTAGCGAGGAGAGGAGGAGTGCAAGGCTTTGTGGGTGATACAAGCAGTCTTGTAGATAGCTCTAGCCTCGATTGGAAGCCAGTGGGGGGTGGATAACATCGGTGTGATGTGGTCGCTTCTTTTGGCCCCATAAATGACCAGCGATTGCATAAGGGTTATAAGGTCCTGCTCCGGGAAGAAGCGACGGATTCCCCAAAGAAGGCGCAGATGGTATCTAGCAGACTTTGCAATGGAATTGATGTGGGGGGTTAGATTGAGTTTTTTGTCGAGAATGACACCCAGGGATTTTGCGCTGTCGGCAATGATGGGTTTAGTGTTAAGTAGATTCAACTGATCCATCCATGATTGCACCGGGGGAGGAGAGATTGAAGAGGAGAAGAGGAGGAATACGGTTTTGGAGGGATTCAGAATCAGTTGATGAGTAAACATCCAGTTATGAATGGAGTCAAGAGTAGGGCTTAGGATAGAGACATCGTGAGTGGAGGCAACCTTGAGGTAGATTTGAGTGTCGTGAGCATAGAGATGATAGTGGATTCCGGATTTACTTAGGAGATTTCCCAGTGGTTCTAAATAGAGATTGAACAATGTGGGTCCAAGTATGGAGTCTTGAGGAACACCTTGACCTACCGCCAAAGGAGATGAAAGAATTTTCGCTATTTTGATCATTTGGGATCTGTCAGAGAGGAAGGATGCAAACCATTTAAGCACAGTGCCCTCCATGCCCATTCTCTGTTTAAGAATGTTGAGGAGGGTGTTGTGATTGACAGTGTCAAAGGCTGCAGAAAGGTCAAGGAGAATTAGAAGACAGGACCCCCCCGAGTCGAGGATCCTCAGAGCGTCATCAACCACTTGCAGTAGGGCTGTTTCAGTGCTGCAGTTTTGAATGAAGCCAGACTGGAAATTGTCAAGAAGATCATTGTCCTTGATAGGACGAGAGAGTTGTTTCGCTACACATCTTTCTGTAATCTTCGCAAGAAAGGGTAAGTTAGTGATGGGGCGGAAGTTGTTGAGGTCAGACGCATCAGCAGTTGGTTTTTTAAGAAGCGGGGTGACCTGCCCAGTTTTGAAGGAGACAGGAAGGGAGCCTTGACAGAGGGAGAGGTTAACCAGAGTGGTCCAATAGGAAAGAGAATGGGTATAGAAGGCAATGGCAGTGGGGATGGGGTCCAGATGATGGTTGGAGGGCTTTGTTTCGCGGATGCACTTGAGAAGGGCATCTTCAGATATGGGGTCAAAGTTTTGCCAAATGGCTAAGGATTTGGACTCCTCTGGAGGGGTAGGATGAGCAACCTGATCCACAAGTGATTTCACTTTTTCGTCGAAGAATATAGCGAAATCCGCTGCTCTCTTTGCAGAATCCTCCAATTTGGAGGATGGGGGAGAGCAGTCAGGAATCTTGATGAGATCAAATAGTTTTTTGGGTCTATTTTTGGCTGAGTCAAGGAGGGTTTTGAAGTGCACCGCTTTCCCAAGGAAGATGTGTTTGTGGTACTTGGATCTTGCGGAGCGAAGCGTGGACAAGTTATCGGTGGAGGGCACTTGCCTCCATTGTTTCTCCAGGAATCTTAGCTGCTTCCTTTCTTCATAGACGGATTTGTTGAACCAAGGTGCTGAGGGGGTGGGCCTTAACCTTTTGCTTTTGAGTGGAGCGACGTTATTGATTTCATCTGCAAGAACTGTGAGGCATTGGGAGGTGAGATCGTCAACATCTAGGTTCGGGTCTAGCCTTGGAAGTGATAACAAAGCTGATTCACAGAGGGGACCGACATCAATATTTTTAACATCACGGAACCAGGAGATAGCCCTCTTGGGTTGGCCAAGTGTTATAGAGTGTGATAGTTGAATAGAGAATGGGATGAGGAGGTGGTCAGACCAGTCTACGTGAATAGGGGTAGCGATAGAAAGCATGCCTGCTTTAGAAATAACAAGGTCCAAGATTGTGCCCTTAGAGTGTGTTGATTCTGTGCAGTGTTGGATGAGATCGTTTGCAGAGAGGAAGGTGGCCAGGGAGTTTGCGGAAGAATCTTGCGGTAAGCCCCAGTGGAGATTGAAGTCACCCACGAAGGTCTGATTGTCACTTTGTGAGTATTGGTCACTGATGAAGTCAGTGAGTTCCTCCAAAAAAGAAGGGCCATTATGAGGCGGGCGGTAAATGGCGTGGAATCTAAGGGGTGAACGGTGGTGCACTTGTAACTCAAGAGAAAGGCATTCAAAGGTGATAGGAGTGGCCTTAAGTTGAAGGGGGTTTCTAAAGATGACTGCAACACCTCCCCCCGCGCTGTCAGTTCTGTCATTCCTAAGTATAGAATAGCCTGTAGGTAATAGGAGATCAAACATAGAATGCGAGGTATCTTTGAACCAGGTCTCTGTGAGGAAGAGCATGTCAATATTGTGGTGGGTGATGGTATCTGAGATTTCAAGTTTGTGTTTTACTGCAGATCTGCAGTTGTGGAGCAGACAGCGCAGCTCTGTCAGGACTGTTTTGGTGACGGGGGCACTTGGGCTCTGAAGGGTGATTAGGATGTTGTGCTTATGTGGGGGTGCTCGGGAGGGTTTAGGTGGATGCTTGGTTCTGACAGAGGAGATGGTTCAAATAGTGTAGAAAGTAGGGTTGCTAGGGTATGCAGGTTGAGGAAGGGCGGCGTTCAAAGGCTTGTGCGAGTTAACGAAGTTTGCAGACGACTGATGGAGCTTGGCTAAATTGAGGTGAGGGGGCGAGGTGCATATCGTGGGAAGTTGGGAAGGAGAGGGGGTGCAAGGAAAGGTGAAAATCTTAGAGCTTAGAAGTGAAATTGCAGCTGTAAGCTGGGAGATGGAGGTGATAAGGGAACCTAGCTTATTTTCCAGCGAGGGTAATGCAGAGCACGGAAGGTTGGGTGGATCGATGGAAACAGGGGGGGTGGAATTGGTGGTGGAAGGCAGGGAGAGGTGGGGGGATAGGAGGTGAGTTGGGGTGTAGGGTTCAAAAGTGGGGAAAGGTGGAGGTTGAGAGCGGGAGTTAATGAATCGGAGGTTAAGGGAGAGTTGACTTTGTTGGTGTTGCAAGAAGGAGAGGAATTAGGGATAACTTTAGGGGGAGAAGGGTGCGGAACACAGCAGTAGGGAAGAAGGAGAGGGGAGGACTGTGTGGAGTCATGGGCATGAAGGAGGTTTGGGAGGAAAAGAGGTGAGGTGGTTGTGGAGGGCATGTCAGGTAGGAGAGGAGGCTGTGAGGGAACAGGCATCTGGCAGAGTGGGGGGGGGGTTGAGAGAAAGGGAAGTTGGGGAAAGGAAGTGGTACTGTTGGACCCGAAGGAGGGAAATGGACTGGGTTACCAGGGGGGGAAAGGGAGTAGCATAGCATTGCTGGAGGAGTGGGAGGGAGGAGAGAGATGCAGTGGGATTGTGGAGAAATCTGGGTGAATAACGAGGGGAGGGGGAGGTGGACGGGAGGTATGGAAGAAGGGATAAGGGGAGCGGAGGGAAAGTTCACTGGGGGAGAAGGTTGGAGGAGAGGTGGGGTGACTGGAAGGAAAATGGGGGAGGAGAAGAGATTGGAGTACCGGGATGATGCAGATTGGACGAGGAGCGCATTAGCTAGAGGTAAGGCTGAAGTGAAGTGGGAGGGGGCATATTGTGAGGGGGGAGGAATAGGAGAGGAGGTCACAGGGGAGGGGGCGGGAAGAGGGCCGACCTGTGATTCTTGAGAGTGCAGCCAATTGAAGTGTAGGGGGGTCAGGGGAGGAGAGAGGGAGTAATGGGTGGAGCTAGGAGAGTCGGGGGAAAACCCAGTCGCAGAGGAGGGGAGTAGGGAGGGGAAGAGGTGGTCAAAGAGCGAGAGACAGGTGTCTTTGCCTTGGATCATGACAGTACCGTTGTTATAGAGTGAGATAGTGAGGGAGCCGTTGAAACCCGCAGAGGGGGAGATTTTTAGCTGTTTCCCATGAGGGATAGAGGAGGAGGAGGTGACGTTAAGGGAATTGTATAAGCTCATGGACCAAGAGGGGGTGTCGTGAGTGAAGAAAATGAAATCATTTTTGAGCCTCCCAAAAAAACTATTGTGAAATTGATCAACAAAAAGGGAATCCGGGAAACGTTCAATAGTGTTATGCTTCAATTGTTTTGTTGCAGCTTTTGTCCGGCTGGGAGGATAAATGATTTTGTAGCAATTAGTTCCAACCTTAAATCGAGTGGTGGCCATGATGGGAAAATGTGGCGGTGGAGGGTGGGGGGGATAAGAGGAAGGTGTTACTGGGAAAGCGGTGGAGAAGAGAAATAAAAGGGCATAAAGGGGCACATAATCCAGATGTTAAGGTGAGGATATCAGAGCTAATGTGCCGTCCGGGACTAGCAAAGCCTAAGTATGCACAACAGCCTCATCATCTTAAGACCACCTGTAGAGGTGCTCAGAACAGGGTGCGGAAAACAAACTACATGAAAAGCAATTTCTAGCACTAACATATATGTACAGGCCTGGCGCCCTACAAACCTTGCAGACTCCCTGGCCAACTGGCCATCTCAGAGGGGGACTCAAGTGCCCTGAAACCATAGTGTCAATGGTGCTGTCCCTGCAGCAGGACTCCAACTTAATCAGACCTGTCCCCACGGAAAAGTAACTTAAAAGGTGCAGCTGGCACTAATAGGCGCGCAGCTGAAAAAGGTCTAAACAATGCAGCTGGAAACAGCTCAACTTGCTGCACATCTGTTAACGGCCTAAACGATGCAGCTGGCACTACTTGCTGCGCAGCTGTAAAAGGCCTAAACGGTGCAGCTGGCACTATTTGCTGCGCAGCTGTGAAAAGGCCTAAATGAAGCAGCTGGCACTACTTGCTGCGCAGCTCTCACTGGTAGTCCGGGGCTCCCATCCCAATGCAAGCCCTGTGCCTTTAACACACATTTTATTTATTTATTTATTACAACATTTCGGGGCTGGTAAGAGGGAGATTTGGAAATAAAATCGGGGGAATCCATTTTCCCCACTGAGGCGGTTTTAGGCAGGACTCGAGGCACCTTAAATAAGGCCATTTTGTGTTTTAAAACATCAGGAGTCTCCCGCCTGTCTGTCGGCCTGCCTGCTTTAGCACCTGCTCTGGATACACCCGGCTTTAGGCGGAGAAGCGTTCTAGTGGCGGACACTGAACATACATGTCTAGTCACTGCTTTAAGTGGCATGAAATGGGTGAAGTTCTCAAAGTTCTCAAAGTTCTCAAAGGGGGCGTGTCCATGAAACAACCAGGACTCCTGTAAAGGGGTATGGCCTCTGTGAAGAAGGGTGTGACCAAATGGAGGGGACTGGAATCCAGTGTTGCATTAAGTCCTAAACAGTTCTTTCACAACATTTTTAACAACAATACTAAAAAAACATAAAAGTCCAGTTGCTCTATGTTTCAGAAAAGCAGGACATTCTCCTTTCGTCTGATCAGCTGAAAACGTGCTACCAGCCATCAGACGCTAACGACTGCCTCAGTGTTACATTTAGAGCCTAACATAACATATACTTTTGTATAGCGCACATATCACCCGAAAGTCTCAAGGCGCTGAATAGCAGATGTATATTGTTACCCACTCAATGGTACTCATTTTATCGACCTCAGATGTATGAAAGGCTGAGTGGACCTGTCAGGAATAGAATCTGTGACCATGAGGTCGAACACCGGCTCCTACAGTGGATGCATTTGTCCACTGCGCCACGAGACCCCTGGCTCTGCCCACCACTTCTCGTGAACCCTGCAGAATTCTCGGTGTGCCCTTTCAGATCACTATCAGGTGATCGTAGCTCCCGATCTGGTTGCATTCAAAGGTGTCTCCTCGAGATTCCATCAAAGCCCGGAAAGGGTGGTACTTCGCGGAGGTAATACGTTTCATCCAGAGGGCAACAGCAACAATCATTGGCAATGCAATAGGTCTCGCTTTTGAAAGACTTTAAGCTATTGGCATTGTAAATGATAATGCCTTTTATTTTTCTGTTATGACAATTAAGACATAAATAAAAGGCATTGTTACTTACAATGCCAATAGCTGAAACTCTTCTAAATGTGAGACCTATTTCATTTCAAAGAAGCGGCCGCCATTGTCCCGGGTTGCTTGGAAAGTTAAATTGCGCATGGCGTGCTAAATGTTGCATGATGGCATGTCTGCCTGTAGTAGGCAAAACTTATTAAAAGAAAAAGTGCTGACAGACTAATTAGGACCTAACGTGTAACAATAGAGGTAAAAGGGCCTGTCCTTATGGGAGGTTACAAATGAAGGCCTATTAACGAATCAGAAGCCAGCATTAACAAAGGACAATGACACAAGCCAATGAAAAATATGGGCGAAGAGAGGGCAGAGCTTCAACTCCATACTCAAATACAGCATGTCTCGCAGAGCAGCGCATGCGCTGCCCAAGCTTAACCTACTAACAAGCATTTTCAATGCAATAGGTCGTGCATTTACAAGACTTTGAGTTATTGGTATTGTAAATGAATTTTTTTTATGTGTTGAGTTGTAAACAAATAAAAGGCATTGTTATTGATAATGCTACTAGTTTAAAGTGTTGGAGAGCGAGATCTATTGCATTGCAAATGCTTGTTTTTAGATGCTGCTCTCATATTTACGTATCGTGAGCAGTGTTTAAACAAAGGGTTGTGGGCAACATTAAAGTAAAAGTGGGTTGGAACTTTTTATTTTTTTAAATAGTTTTTATTAGTTATTATTCATAAAAGCAGTAATTTCAATTAATCCAGAAATCAAAACATTATGACCAAATACAATTCATCATTTTTCCATCTATACATTTACATATATAAATTATTCCAACCATAATTAACTTCCTATTAATTTGCCATATCTATTTCTTCAAAGAACATGGAGGCAAAAAGAAAAGAAGAAACGAAGAAACAGAAGGATAACAAAAAGAAAATATTAAAAGAGGTAGAATTTTTGATGACAAAGCCAGCTCGTCATGGGCGTTACCTGCGCTACGCGGATGACGAGCTGGCTTTGTCACAAACCGCGCATTTTTCAAATTCCAGCGCACAGCGGGGAAACGCGGTAGCGCGGTAGCGGTTAAAGAATGAGACTGAATCATAGGAGGAAACACCTTTCAGCCAGACAAATTAATTAAATATTCCTATTTCCCCTCTTACTCCATCAAAGGCCCCCATACTTGATTACTCCTTTTCTTCGCTCTCCTACCTTTACATTTATACAACATCATATTCAAGTTGTACACATGAAAAAGTCTAGCATACCACTCCTGATATGTCCGAGGGCCTACATCTTACCATTTTGAGGCAATCATTATACGGAAAATTGCTGTTACCATGAAACATAAATATACTTGGGTCAGTTCCATCTGTAAGCTCTCATCAAAGCCAAATAATATCATCGCTGGAGTTAATGGGACCGCCCGCCCTGTAATTTGATGCAAGAAAGTTTCAATCTTCCGTTTCAAGATATGCAATTTGCTACAATTGGAAAACATGTGAACCATATCTGCAGGACCCTGTCCACATCTTGGGCAATAGTTTTCCCTTTCCCCCAAGCTAACACTTTTGCTGGAATAAAATCTAATCTAAATACTGTTTTAAAGTGTTGGGCTTTGAGATTAGCAGATAGAAATTTCATTTTAGACAGCTTTAAAGATCTACACAGATCAACATCCTGATTCTCAAGTTTATCTGCCCAAGCACTTTCTCACCTGAATATGTCATCTTAGTTAGCACTCAACAGCATTGAATACAAATCATTAACACAGGGCTGCCTGTACAATAGACATTCTAACAGCGGGATTGGAGCTAGACTGGTAAACTGCGGAACAACCGATTTAATTGTCTCCCTGATTTGTACATAATTAAAGAATGTCCAAGGGTCTACCCCATATTGTTCCTGGAGTTCTCTAAAGGACATAACCCCGTTCAGGTAAAAAATATATCCTATATTATTAATTCCAGCCTTACACCAATCATTCCAGGCTGCTCTTAGGGGCTTGAAGCGTGTTCTCTTATAATAGCTACCCTCCAGCTGCCTCAATACAATTCCTGGTGCTTCGTCCCCTATGGCTAACTCATAAATGGAAGGGGGGGATCTCCCTATCCTGCCCTTCCAACATTGCTTCCGACCATATTTTAGGTTTCAATAAGATGGTCATTTGCTGCAACGTTATAGCCCAATAATAATATAATAGATTGGGAACGGTCAACCCCCCACGATCTTGTGGTAGAGTAATTAATTTCAGTGATTTCCTAATCTCCTTATAGCCCCATAGAAATTGTGAGAAAATCCCATCTATTTAAAAAAAAAAAACATATTTGATGGTTCAAGTGGTATGCATCGGAGTAGATGCACATTTTTAGAGAACATTGTCATCTTTAAGACATTACATCTACCTATTATGGAGAGATGTAGATTATCCATTCTTTTTAAATCCTCACCTAACTTCTTTATGAGAGGTGCCAAATTGATATCCCAAATAGTCCCAACCTCCGCAGCTAGGTTTATCCATAAGTACGTAGCTACCTCTGTCGTCCATGGATCCTGACATAGAGTGGATTTAGAGCAGACAATCTTTGTTTTATCGTTATTTAATCCATAGCCCGACTGCCTACCAAATTTCAAAGCAAGGTCTTCAATCCTTCCTACAGCTTCTAATGGGTCTGGGGTAATAACTGCTATATAGTCAGCATAAGCTAACACTTTGGTGTTATATCCCCTAACCACTACTGGTTTGAAGGCCTGATCGTTTAGCATTAATCTGATTAAAGGGTCATTATAGAGAGCAAAAAGGATAGGGGAACAGGGGCAGCCATGTCTTGTGCCACGAGCGATCTTAACTCTTTCCGATTCCCTTCCCCATCAGCTGTATCTTCACGTAATATTGTACATACATTGCTCTTAGGGCTGTTAATACGCGTGGGCCAAAGCCATTAGTTCTCAGATTGTTCCACACGTATGCCCACTCGACCTGATCAAAGGTTTTTTGTGCGTCCAGTAGTATCACATCTGCCTCAATAACCTCGTTCATTGAGATATCTTCTTCTAGTTCTTGAATGATTGGGGGCGTTACATTGGTTCCTGTGCGTACTGTCGTTAGAATACTACCCCTGGAGCTATACAAATCCTCATAGAATTCAGTGAATATTTGTAATATGTCTTGGGGCTCAGTAGCCATTTTACCATCCTTCCTATTTAGCCTTGAGGTATTGTTTGCTGCTGCCCTTTGTTTTAACCGGAGTGCCAAATGTTTCCCTGTCATCTCTCCATATTCACAGTTATCCCTAACACAGGTTTGGAACATTTCAGCAACTGTTTTATTGTAAAATCTGTTAACTTTAGCCTTGGTGCTTATGACTTTTAATTCTAGCTGATTTTGTAGCTCCTCCTGCTTTCGAACTATAGCTACCGTATGTTCTTCCTCATATTTAGATAGTTCCTCTGTGAGTTGTTGTAACGCCTCTCTCTGCTTTTTCCTATGAAACCCTACATAGCTGATTATGTACCCCCTAAGCCCTGCTTTGAACGCGACCCACACAATTTCCCTTGAGGTGCTGAACCTATTCACATCGCAGAACTGCCTGGTCCCTCACATGTTCCATAAATCCTTCAGTGGCTAAGAGTTTCCGATTAAAGGACCATTTTGTGAAAGATCTTTCATGTCCCTGAGCCTCAATTTCCAGCAACAGAGGGTTGTGATCCAACAGGACCTTAGGCCATTTCCTGATGTTAGCCCCCTCTATAAGAGAGGCCGAGACAAAAAAGTAGTCAAGCCTGGCATACTTCCAGTGTGGACACGAGAAATAGGTGTACCCTGAGACCCCAGATTATTTATGAGACCACATATCCACTAGCCAATGACTGGCCACCAGAGCTTTTCATGCTTTAAAACATGTGGCTTCCTGCCCTGATACCCTCCCCTAACGGAACCGTGTGCATCTAAATGGGTATTAAAGTCACCACAGATAATAAGGAGGGATGGCCAGGACACCAGTTCGAGTTCTAACAGCAAATCTGGATCATCGAAATTCGACCCGTAGCTCGTACATAATGTTAAACCACTAGGTATTGAGGCACTCGCCCACCTCCCCCATTTATCTGACAGGGTTTGCTTGATGGATGGCTTCTGATTAGAGACATGTATTTCAACGCTTCTTGTCGTGGTAGACTGTGATGAGCTGATAACCTGACAAGCAGAACACAGAGGGAGACTTCACTCTCATATGGCTGATAAGAACATTTTTACCAACCTGCTGAAAGAATACAAACACTCTATTCTTCAAACCAAAATTGATTATTTCTCTAATAAAGTCTTACACTCAGCTAGTAAAACGAAAGAAATCTTCTCAATAGTCAATGAGCTTTCTAAACCTGATAGACTTGTACCAAAACCTTACCCTTCACAATCTTTTTGTGCCTCTCTCAATATATATTTCATGGAAAAAATCACTGCCATTAAGGCTAGTATTCCGACCTCTGATACTCCTGTTAACACTCTTAATATCTCTGGTCTCTCGCCTCAGCTGACCTTGATTCCCACTATCACCTTGGAGACCTTTCTGGGCTTACTTAAGAGAGTCGGCTCTGGCTGTCCGACGGATTGTTGTGCTCCTCATGTCTTCCAGGAAGCCTTCTCCAAATGCCCAGACCCTCCACCCTCTCTCCTCAATAAATCACTTGAGTTGGGCATAGTTCCTGACCTCTTTAAAAGTGCGGAAATCATTCCCATTTTGAAAAAGCCAGGTGCGGACCTGTCTATTCTTGGCAATTACCGCCCGATTTCATTATTACCTTACCTGAGCAAGGTTTTAGAGGCATATGTCCCAACCCAACTAAACACTTTTATTGAACAGTCTCATGTCCTGGACCCCCACCAGGCCGGATTTCGACCCTCTCACTCCACTGAATCTGTCATTCTGACAGTTATGGACAACCTCAGAGGACTCACCCAGGCCCTGGTTCTCCTGGATTTGTTAGCAGCTTTTGACACAGTCGATCATAACATTCTGATTGACCGTGTCAGCAATGCTGGGATCCAGGGCCTGGCCCTTAAGTGGCTCTCCTCTTTTCTTAGTAACCGGTTTCAATCGGTACGTCTTGCTAACTTCTGCTCAAAAAAGATGGAACTATCTTGTAGAGTGCCCCAGGGCTCCTCCCTTTTCCCGCTTCTTTTTAATTTGTACCTCCTTCCTTTAATTTCCTCTCTTCGGGAAAGGAAAGTCCTGACATATAATTATGCGGACGACCTCCAATTAATTTTTGGCATTAACCTTCTTCTGTGTCTCATTTTCAAGACACCATGATTTTTATAAGTGGATGAATGAAAATCAACGGAAGCTTAACCCCGAAAAAACTGAGCTGATCCTTACTGGTGGACTTGCTAACCCTTGGAACTCCAACTATTGGCCGTCCACCTTAGGCAACCCTCCACTTCCGACTAGCTCAGCCAAGAGTCTGGGTATAGTGGTGAGCAATGATCTATCAATGGAAGCTCAGATCAATTCGGTGGTTCTGCTGGGTTTTTTCAAGTACGCAGAATTAAGAAGATTAGCAGATTTTTGCCTTAGGAAGCTCTGACCTTAGTGATCCTGGCCTTGGTCATCTCCCGACTGGACTATTCTAACTCTCTCTATGTAGGCATTCCGGCCTACCAACTTAGACGCCTTCAGCTAGTCCAGAATTAGGCTGCCAGATTGATCTTCCATCAATCCAAATGGCACCGTATTCGGCCCCTGATGAAAAGCCTTCATTGGCTCCCTGTGGCCATGCGTGGCCTGTTTAAGATGGGATGTACAATCTTTAAAGCTCTCCAGGGCACAGGTCCAGCTTTTATTTCTTTCAAAAGTCTACGCTATGTTCCCACTCGAAATTTACGATCTTCCCACCTGAATCTGCTAGCTACCCCAATCTTTAAACGTAAGAAACATGGAGGCCCACGTTTTGCAGTTCTAGCCCCTCAGTTCTGGAACTCGCTTCCGATGGAGCTAAGATCGGTCTCCTCCTATGCACCGTTCAGAAAGCAGCTGACGACATGGCTATTGCATCAGGCATATAATAACTAGGTCTCCTCCCTGTACTGCTGCTTTATGCCTTCCTCAGCGCCAAGAAGCCGTTAGTGAACGAGCGCTTGATAAGTTCTTTTTAACATAACATAACATTTTAACATAACATATACTCTGGGATGACATTGAGCCCTCTGGGTTTCCTGTTGGCATATGATATCAGCACCCAATGTTTGTAGCACTTCACCTGTCCTACCTCTCTTAACCCTATTATTCAAGCCCCCAATATTTCAGTCAGCCTACCCATCCCTAAAATTTGATTGATGCCCGGTTTGCCCCTTGAACCATTCATTCAAATTGAATACAATCCACCTCTTCAAGTTACGACAATGCTTCTTTTCTGAATTTTTTACCCACCTCCCCACCCCCCTTCATCTCTCCCCCTCTCCTCACCCCACCCTCAACCCCTCCCTGCCTTGTGAAGCGACAGACCTACCTAGGTCTGTGGTTGATGAACGGTGGTGCCCTCCTGATGGTGACATGTGTGATACATATGTGTGTCTTTATAGTCCCCCTGTGCCTTTAATATCTCCTAACACTTTTTATCTACTGTTACCTACCCCACCTTACTAAGCGCCGTGAGGAGAAGAAAAAAAGAAAGCAAACAATCAAAAAACCAAAAAAAGACAAGCTGCTTATCACTATATACTTGGAACCCTACTTAATCACGATCCCTCCTGTCCCTAGTCAGGAAGTTTCTGCGTGAAAGACAAAGTTGGAGGAAACAAACAAGAGGAAAAAGTAATCTCCCCCTGCATTTAAAAACTCCTTTGCCTTGATCTCCGACGTGAAGAATCTAGTCTGATTGTTCCAGATTACTTTCAGTCAGGCCGGGTTTAGTAGAAAAGACTGTGCCCCTTTCTCCTGAAAGTGATTGATCCTTTGGCGCAGATGCCAGCGATGTTCCACAGTAATGTGGCAAAAGTCTGGTCTAGTAAAAAATGAAATCCCTTCTGCAACTCGCTGCGCTTCCGATCTCGCCTTTTCAAACACATTTTGTCTCAGTAGGTAATTTCCGAAATAGACCAGAAATGCACTTGGTTTGGCATCTGGGCGAGCTGGCTGTTGGAGAGTAAACGGACCTCGGTACGCCCTTTGAATTTCCTGAGGCCAGTTCCAGCCTTCCAATTCCAGAAAGGATTTTTGCAATTACTGGACCACGTATAATCGTGTATCCGACCACTCTTTTCCCTCCGGACTACCCAGGAAACGCAGATTATTTCTTCTCTGGCGATTTTCACTCTCTTCCAGTTTCCACTGGATGTCCGTAAGTTGTGCTTCGTGGGCTTCTACTTGTTCCTTTGAACCTGCTATGTCCATCTCCAGAGAAGCTGTCCTTGACTCAAAAACCACCATCCGGTTGCTGATGGCATTGGAAGTTCTTGCGACTTTCCTTACTGTTCCTTGAAGTTTATGGGAGGCATTCTGAGATCGATTACTCTCCATACAGGATTTGTCCCGGTGAGCTACTACACACTGCAAAATGAATTCCAAAGTTGGGGGTGCTGCAGAGGATTCTTCACTGGGGGTTTTGTTACTATCCCCCATCAATTGATCTCCAAGGCAATGATCCCATCTCAGATCCTTTTGCCTTTGGTTGTCATTTCTGCCCACTCTGGAGTATGTCTTCCATGTTGTTACAATAGTGTCTTTACCTCCTGTGCCAATGCCCGATGCACTATCTTCCTCACTAGCAGCCTGATTCATGTACGGGCCGTTTTGCGTGTCCCTAATAGCGATTAATAGCGACTCGCTATAGAGGAAATGCAAAACGGCATTCATGTACTTTTCGGGGGAAAAATAGCGACTCGCACGCGGGCGCTAAAGCCGTTAGCGACCTACAAAAAACGCAGAAAAATCGCTATTCCCGGCTACGTGCGATCGGGATTGCGACTCGCAATCCCGATCGCACGGGATTGCGACTCGCAATCCCGTGCGATCGGGAATGCGAGTCGCATTCTCGCGCGATCGGGAAAACGGGGAGACGCATTCCGAGCACCGTGATGACATCACAACCAGGAAGCAGCCAGTTCCCACCCCCAAACACCACAGTGACGCTATCCTTCGAGTGTGCACGACGGAAAGCAGACGCTAAACCACAGTTAGCGACTCCAGAAACGGCAATAATAGCGACCGCCATGTCTGAGGAACCTGTCCCTGGCCCCAGCAACAGCGCTGGACGAAAGCGCAAGCTCAAGTTCTCCGAGCAGGAGCTCGAGAACCTGATTGAAGGGGTGGTGGCCAACCATGACAGGCTGTTTGGCCCCAACTCCAGGAAGGTCCCAGAGCAGGACAAGCGGAGGATCTGGCTGGGGATAGCCTCCAGCGTAAACTCGGTGGGCGTGGCGGACAGGTCGTTGGAGGAGCTGAAGAAGCGCTGGTACGACCTCCGAGGTCGTGCCAAGGAGAGGGTGGCGGAGCGCCTTGGTGAGGCATCGGGCACTGGAGGTGGCGGACCGACTGTCCCACCCAACACACCCCTGGAGGACCAGGTTGAGAACACCTTGGAGAGGGAGGCGTGTGTTGGCGTGACCCCTCTGGACTCCTCCCGCCCCACCCAAGACACCCAAGGTAAGTGGCATGCGACTGCGACCCTGTCCCCTATGACCGTCCCTGACCAAATAGGCTCACTCGTTGGCCCTTAGTCATGCCTATGTTGTGCATCAGGAAATGCCCTGAAGCATTGTGGGAGATGTAGTATGTCCACAATGTAGTAGTACCACAATGCGGCCAGAAAGGTTCCAAAGTGCGCAAATCCACAGCCATCCAGGGAATGACACCCAGCATGCATGTAACATCTGCACGTCTGACAGTCACATGCACCTAATGAGTATCCACTTACCCTCACAGGTGGCGATGATAGCGGTGACAGCGAGAGGCTGCAGATTGATGAGGAGGCCCAGGAGGAGGAATCACTACCCGAAACCCAGCCACCAGCCCCTGCCGCTGCACCAACACCAGCAGCCAGGCCCCCCACCGTACCTGCTCCTGCATCTGCCGCTGCACCAACATCAGCAGCTAGGCCCCCCACTGTACCTGCTCCTGCATCTGCCGCTGCACCAACACCAGCAGCCAGGCCCCCCACCGTACCTGCTCCTGCATCTTCCGGCCAACCGGCTGCCAAGGCCAGGCCCCCCACCGTACCTGCTCCTACATCTTCCGGCCAACCGGCTGCCAAGGCCAGGCCCCCCACCGTACGTGCTCCTACATCTGCCGGCCAACCGGCTGCCAGAGCCAGGCACCCCACCAATGTGCCTCCAGTTCCTGCCGCACCAGCAACACCAGCTGCTACACCACCTGCAGCTCGTGCAACCAGATCTGGGCCTGCCACAGCCGCAACACAGCGGCCGAACAGCAGGAGGGGCAATGGGCATCTCCATGCCTGCATGAGCGTCGAGCGGCGCATGCTCCGAATCCACCAGCGCCAGTCGCAGCAGCAAGGAGCCATCCAGCTCCAGCTGCATAAAATTGGCCGCAATGTGGCGGGAGTTGGAGAGCGGATGGACCGCATGACGGCGGCCATGGACCGCATGACGGCGGCAATGGAGGACAATACTGCTGCACTCGTCAAGCACCGCAGTGTTGCAAGCAGGCACCACCACCAGCTGATGAGCCGGCTGTCGGCCTATAGTAGGTCAAATTATGTGGCAGCAAATGCCACCACCCAGCTGTCGCGGCGCTCCCTCACCCAGCAGCACCAACTGGTCCAGTGCTGCGAGGACATCACTAGGGTGCTGGAGCACCTGACCACCGCCGTGACGGCACTTCATACACCTGTGCTACCGGCCATTGTAGGGGGAGACGATGCCAGTGAGGGTGCCTCCAGCGTGAGCAGCCACTCTGCCACGCAGGTCCCGCCACCTAGGCGCAGCACCAGGGCTACGCCTGGTACAGCTGCCCAGGATGAGGATGAGCCTCAACGGCGCCTGGGCATTACGCGCCGGAGGCGCCAATGACACTGTGTGAGGGACACTGGCGCAGGCTGACGCTAAGCCTGCCATGAACCTTCACATGCAGTATGCAGGAATACTGTAATTTGTAAATAGTTGAAACCATAACCTTTTTCTTGTGAATGAAACAAATACATTTATTTTGCTGCACACATTAGCCTTGTGTAATCATTACATTTTGCATGCAATTGTGATATGTGGGGTGGGGGAAGGGGGTGGGCTAGAAATTGTTAGCTGTGATGTGGTTGCGACGTCTGTGGCCTTCAGCTGGGTTCTCCCCGCGTGCATGGTGCGCATGTGCTGGTGGCCGGTCGTCCCCCTCAGATTCACTGCCTGAGATGTCAACAGGTATCCGGCGCTTGGTTGCAATGTTATGAAGCATTGCACAGACAGCCACAATGCGGCAGCACGCTGCAGGACTGTAATACATGGCCCCACCTGTCTTGTGCAGTATACGGAACCTGCTCTTGAGCAGGCCAAATGTCCTTTCTATACAGTTCCTTGTCCGGATGTGCGCAACATTGTAGCGCCGTTGCTGAGGTGTGGCAGGGTTGAGGTAAGGGGTCAGGAGGTATTCCCGTAGGGCGTAGCCACTGTCACCTGAATGAGAGGAGCAGATGTTGATTGCCTGTGCAGCGCAGTTACTTCATAGCAATGTGACATTGTCGACAAAGTGTACTTACCAAGTAGGTGTCCTTCCCCAAACTCTCCCCTGATCAGTCGTGTGTGGAGTCCGCTGTGCCTGAAGATAAAGGAGTCATGGGTACTCCCTGGGTACTGGGCCACAATGTCAGTGATGATGGTCTTGGCATTGCAGACCATCTGTATGTTGAGGGAGTGGTAGGACTTCCTGTTGCGGTACATATACTCCGTGGCAGCTGGTGGGCAGATGGCGACGTGGGTACAGTCTATGCAGCCGAGGACATGGGGAAAATGGGCGACATAATAAAATTGTAGTTTTGTCAGGTCCAATTCCTGTTGGCTCGTGGGAAATGTGATGTGCCGGTGGAGCTGGCTGAGCATGGCGTCAACAAAAGTGTGGAGGCAGCGTGACATGGTGGGCTGGGATATCCCCCCAGCAGCGGCTACTATGCCCTGGAAACTGCCGGAGGCCAGGAGGTGCAGGCTGCACAATACCTGCACATGTGGAGGCACCAAATTGTTTCGCCTTGTTGGGTGCTGCATGATGGGGTCGAGTTCTTGTATCAGCCAGGTGATCATTTCCCCATTCAGCCTGTATTTAGCATAGATCTGTTCTCTGGTTTGGCCCAGCAAGGTGACCCGCTGCCGGTAAATCCTTTCCTGCCTCATGCGTCTCCTCCGTGCTGCTCGCTGTAGCCTTCGCCGCCTCACCACCATGTACATCCCAGGCATTGTGGAACGCCTAATGCTGCTGCTGAATGTCCTTATGTGTGATTGGTCAGGCCTGGACCTGTTGGTGATTGGCCAACAGTTTTTCAAATTTTACTTAATCATGGCTTTTATGGTTACCACCTGCTTTGAGTTGTCCTTAAATTGCGCCGCGCAAACGTGCGAATTAGCGCTTTTTCGCTATTGTATTTTTTTCATGAATGCCGATTGAGACAATATTGCGTTTCGCTATTCATTTCGCAGATTCCGTGGTTGGTCTCTATTTCCGTATCGCTAATGCTCGAGTACCCGGAGTCTGCGACTATTATAGCGTAATCGCTATTTGAATCGCTATTCTGTGTTTGCGAATTCGCTATTTCGTACTTGAATGCCGATTCCGTGTTTTGCACCCGCAATTGCATTTTCGCAGCCATTGCGGCCGCTATTTAGCTTCATGAATCAGGCTGTAGATTCTGTGTTGGACCCGGAATCTGACCCCGATCCTGACCACGTGGCATCTAATAGCAAGAAATAGTCGTTCGCCTCCGAGTTGAAATCCCTTTCCCTATGATCCTGTGGGGTTCAATGGATCCTTAGGAGTCCCTTGGGTTTTGACTTCCGTCTAGGCTCTTATATGGGAGGGTTCTACTCAGCTGCCCCCGGTAGATCAATTGGGCCCTTATTGAGTCCTTTTCTTCCCAAGATCTTCCCTTTCTTATCTGTGTTCTCTTTTCTTAATTGGGTCACCCGCTAACTTATTTCCTCGTGGTCTATCAGCTGTCTCCTCGAGATTCCATCAAAGCCCGGAAAGGGTGGTACTTCGCCGAGGTAATATGTTTCATCCAGAGGGCAACAGCAACAATCATTTGCAATGCAATAGGTCTCGCTTTTACGAGAGTTTAAGCAATTGGCATTGTAAATGATAATGCCTTTTATTTTTCTGTTTTGACAATTAAGACATAAATAAAAGGCATTGTCACTTACAATGCCAATAGCTGAAACTCTTGTAAATGCAAGACCTATGCAAAGAAGCGACCGCCATTGTCCCGTGCTGCTTGGAAAGTGAAATTGTGCATGGCGTGCTGAATGTTGCATGAAAGCATGTCTGCCTGTAGTAGGTGAAACTTATTTAAAGAAAAAAGTGCTGACAGACTAATTAGGACCTAGCGTGTAACAATAGAGGTAAAAGGGGCTGTCCTTATGGGAGGTTACAAATGAAGGAAAGGCGGGACTATGGAAGGACTAACAAGACTATTAACGAATCAGAAGCCAGCATTTACAAAGGACAATGACACAAGCCAATGAAAAATATGGGCGAAGAGAGGGCGGAGCTTCAACTCCATACTCAAATACAGCATGTCTCGCAGAGCAGCGCATGCGCTGCCCAAGCTTAACCTACTAACAAGCATTTTCGATGCAATAGGTCGTGCATTTACAAGACTGAGTTATTGGTATTGTAAATTATTTTTTTTAATTCATGTGTTGAGTTGTGAAACATAAATAAAAGGCATTGTTATTGATAATGCTACTAGTTTGAAGTGTTGGAAAATCGAGATCTATTGCATTGCAAATGCTTGTTTTAGATGCTGCTTGCATATTTATGTATCGTGAGCAGTGTTTAAGCAAAGGGGTGTGGACAACATTACAGTAAAAGCGGGTATGGAGCTGTTTATTTAAAAACAATTTTTTATTAGTTATTATTCAGAAAAGCAGTAATTTCAATTAATCCAGAAATCAAAACATAATGACCAAATACAATTCATCATTTTTCCATCTATACATTTACATATATAAATTATTCCAACCATAATTAACTTCCTATTAATTTGCCATATCTATTTCTTCAAAGAACAGGGAGGCAAAAAGAAAAGAAGAAACGAAGAAACAGAAGGATAGCAAAAAGAAAATATTAAAAGTGATAGATTTTTTTTTAAAGAAGAGTGGATGAATGAGACTGAATCATAGAAGGAAACACCTTTCAGCCAGACAAATTAATCCAATATTCCTAGTTCCCCTCTTACTCCATCAAAGGTCCCCATACTTGACTAACTCTTTTCTTTGCTCTCCTACCTTTACATTTATACAACGCCATTTCCAAGTTGTACACATGAAAAAATCTAGCATACCACTCCTAATATGTCCGAGGGCCTTTATCTTTCCATTTTGAGGTAATCATTATACTGAAAATTGCTGTTACCATGAAACATAAATATACTTGGGTCAGTTCCATCTGTGAGCTCTCATCAAAGCCAAATAATATCATCGCTGGAGTTAAGGGGACCGCCCGCCCTGTGATTTGATGCAAGAAAGTTTCAATCTTCTGTTTCAAGACATGCAATTTGCTACAATCGGAAAACATGTGAACCACATCTGCAGGACCCTGTCCACATCTTGGGCAATAGTTGTTTTCCCTTTTCCCCCCAGGTGAACAATTTTGCTGGCGTAAAATGTAATCTGAATACTGTTTTAAAGTGTTGGGCTTTGAGATTAGCAGATAGAAAAATCATTTTAGACAGCTTTAAAGATCTACACAGATCACGATCCTGATTCTCAAGTTTATCCGCCCACGTACTTTCTCACCTGACTATGTCATCTGAGTTAGCACTCATCAGCATTGAATACAAATCATTAACACAGGGCTGCCTGTACAATAGACATTCTAACAGCGGGATTGGAGCTAGACTAGTAAACTGCGGAACAACCGGTTTAATTGTCTCCCTGATTTGTACATAATTAAAGAATGTCCTAGGGTCTACTCCATATTGTTCCTGGAGTTCTTTAAAGGACATAACCCCGTTCTGGTTAAAAATATCTCCTATATTATTAATTCCAGCCTTACACCAATCATTGCAGGCTGCTCTTAGGGGCTTGTAGCGTGTTCTCTTATAATAGCTACCCTCCAGCTGCCTCAATACAATTCCTGGTGCTGGGTCCCCCATGGCTAACTCATAAATAGAAGGGGCGATCTCCCTATCCTGACCTCCCAACGTTGCTTCCGACCATATTTTAGGTTTCAATAAGATGGTCATTTGCTGCAATGTTATAGCCCAATAGTAATATAATAGATTGGGAACGGCCAACCCCCCACGATCTTGTGATAGAGTCATTAATTTCAGTAATCTATTAATCTCCTTATAGCCCCAATATAAATTGTGAGAAAATCCCATCTGTTTGAAAAAAAACATATTTGATGGTTCCAGCGGTATGCATCGGAGTATATACAATTTTTTAGGGAACATTGTCATCTTTAACCCTTTGGATGCTGGTGACGGAACCACTCCATCACCAGCCACGGGTGGGCTGTGCTAATGACGGAGTTGTTCCGTCACGGCTTGGCCGTCGCTCCTGCACGGCATTAATATTGCGCCTGCACGGAGCGTTCTATTAGGCGGGCAGGGCCGTGACGGAACCACTCTGTCACAAGCACAGCGTGCCTGTGGCTGGTGACGGAGTGGTTCTGTCACCAGCATGGCAGCGCCGCTCGGCCCCACTCCCCCCCAGCGCCGCGGCGGAATTACCGCAGCGGCCTAGGGGTTAAGACATTACATCTACCTATTATGGAGAGATGTAGATTATCCATTCTTTTTAAATCCTCACCTATCTTCTTTATGAGAGGTGCCAAACTGATATCCCATATAGTCCCGACCTCCGCAGCTATGTTTTCCCTAAGTATGTAGCTACCTCTGTCCTCCGTGGATCCTGACGTATGGGCACATGCATCAAAGGAAATTGCATTCGCAAATTATGCGAATCGCAAAATTCGGCCGTTTGCGAATGCAAATTCCATTTTTGGGATGCAGTAACATTTTTTTATTTTTCGCAATTTAAGAAATCGCAAAATTGCGATTTCTTAAATTGCAATTGCATTTAAGGAATCTCAAATTGAGATTCCTTAAATGCAATGCATCAAACTCCAAAAATTTGCGAATTCACAAATAAGGGGAACAAATTACCATGAAGTTGACCTTCATGGTAATTTGCGAAAACTTTGAAAAATGCACTAAAGTGCATTTTTCAAAGTTCCATTTTACACACACACATGTCCTTGGGGCATGTGAGTGTGCAAAATGTACTTCTAAGAAGATTTCAGGGGTGCCACAGGGTGTCCTGTGGACACCCCTGCACCCATGAAATTGCATTCTTAATTTGCGAATTTCTAATGGTGAATTGCAAATTAAGAATGTCTTTCCATTCATTCCTATGGGCCTCTAGGCTCATAGGAATGGATGGGGAGGTATTCCTTAATTGCGATTCTCAATTAGAGAATCGCAATGAAGGAATTTTAAGAAATCGCTAATTTTATAGCGATTTCTTGATGCATTGCAGTTTGCAATTCCATAATTGCGATTCCTTATTTTTCACAATTAAGGAATCGCAAAATGCAATATTGATGCATGTGCCAGGTAGAGTGGATTTAGAGCAGACAATCTTTGTTTTATCGTTATTTAAACCGTAGCCCGATTGCCTACCAAATTCCAAAGCAAGGTCTTCAAACCTTCCTACAGCTTCTAATGGGTCTGGGGTAATAACTGCTATATAGTCAGCATAAGCTAACACTTTGGTATTATATCCCCTAACCACTACTGGTTTGATGGCCTGATCGTTTTGCATTAATCTGATTAAGGGGTCATTATAGAGAGCAAAAAGGATAGGGGAACAGGGGCAGCCATGTCTTGTGCTACGAGCAATTTTAACTCTTTCCGATTCCCTTCCCCATCAGCTGTATCTTCGCGTAAGATTGTACATACATTGCTCTTAGGGCTGTTAATATGCTTGGGCCAAAGCCATTAGTTCTCAGATTGTTCCACACGTATGCCCACTCGACCTGATCAAAGGTTTTTTGTGCGTCCAGTAGTATCACATCTGCTCTCCTGAAGCTTCCGCTATATCGAATAATGATATTACGCGACGGACATGGTCCGTTGTTCCTTTACCTGGAATGAAGCCAGGCTGCCATGGACTCACCAGGGAGGCAGTTATTTTTGCTAATCTAAGCGCAATAATCTTGAAGTATAGCTTCTCGTCAGCATTTATCAGAGAGAGGGGTCTATATGAAACTGGATCCTCTGCAGCCATTCCCTTTTCAGACAGATGACTTTGTTAGTCTCCTGCCAAGATTGCGGCGGAATCCCCTTCTGCTGGACTGCCAAGAACAGGTCTAACAATTGGGGGGCTAGCTCTATCAGTAAAACTTTGTAGACCTCCATCGGGATCCCATCTGGGCCGGCCGCCTTACCCGAAGCCATTGCCTGGAGTGCCACAATAACCTCGTTCATTGAGATATCTTCTTCTAGTTCTTGACTGATTGGGGCGTTACATTGGTTCCTGTGCCTACTGTCATTAGAATACTACCCCTGGAGCTATACAAATCCTCATAGAATTCAGCGAATATTTTTAATATATCTTGGGGCTCAGTAGCCATTTTACCATCCTTCCTATTTAGCCTTGAGGTATTGTTTGCTGCCGCCCTTTGTTTTAACCGGAGTGCCAAATGTTTCCCTGTCATCTCTCCATATTCACAGTTATCCCTAACACAGGTTTGGAACATTTCAGCAACTGTTTTATTGTAAAATCCGTTAATTTTAGCCTTGGTGCTTATGACTTTTAATTCTAGCTGATTTTGTAGCTCCTCCTGCTTTTGAACTATAGCTACCATATGTTCTTCCTCATATTTAGATAGTTCCTCTGTGAGTTGTTGTAACGCCTCTCTCTGCTTTTCCTATGAAACCCCACATAGCTGATTATTTACCCCCTAAGCCCTGCTTTGAACACAATTTCCCTTGATGTGCTGAACCTATTCATATCACAGAACTGCCTGGTCCCTCACATGTTCTATAAATCCTTCAGTGGCCAAGAGTTTCCGATCAAAGGGCCATTTTGTGAAAGATCTTTCATGTCCCTGAGCCTCAATTTCCAGCAACAGAGGGTTGTGATCCGAGAGGACCTTAGCTAATTTCCTGATGTTAGCCTCCTCTAAGAGAGGCGGAGACAAAAAAGTACTCAAGCCTGACATACTTCCAGTGTGGACACGAGAAATAGGTGTACCCTGAGTCCCCAGATGTTTTATGAGACCACACATCCACTAGCCAATGACTGTCCACTAGAGCTTTTCATGCTTTAAAAATGTGTGGCTTCCTTCCCTGATACCCTCCCCCAACGGAACCATGTGTATCTAAATGGGTATTAAAGTCACCACAGATAATAAGGGGGGATGGCCAGGACACCAGTTCAAGTTCTAGTTCTGACAGCAAATCCGGATCATCGAAATTCGACCCGTAGCTCGTACATAATGTTATTCCACTAGGTATTGAGGCAATCGCCCACCTCCCCCATTTATCTGACAGGGTTTGCTTGATGGATGGCTTCCGATTGGAGACATGTATTGCAGCGCTTCTAGTCGTGGTAGACTGTGATGAGCTGATAACCTGAATATACCCTGGGATGACATTGAGCCCTCTCTTTTGCAAAGGAATCTGGGTTTCCTGTTGGCATATGATATCAGCACCCAATGTTTGTAACACCTCAGCTGTCGTACCTCTCTTACCCCTATTATTCAAGCCCCCAATATTTCAGTCTGCCTACCCATCCCTAAAATTTGCTTGATGCCCGGGTTGCCCCTTGAACCATTCCTTCAAATTGAATACAATCCACCTCTTCAAGTTACGACAATGCTCTGCTTTTCTTACTTTTTTCCCACCTCTCCACCCCACTTCATCTCTCCCCCTCTCCTCACACCGCCCGCACCCCATCCCTGCCTTGTGAAGCGACAGACCTACTTAGGTCTGTGGTTGATGAACGGTGGTGCCCTCCCGATGGTGACATGTGTAATACATATGTGTGTCTTTATAGTCCCCCCCTGTGCCTTTAATATCTCCTCAAACTTTTTATCTACTGTTACCTACCCCACCTTACTAAGAGACTTTAGGAGAAGAAAAAAAGAAAGCAAACAATCAAAACACCAAAAAAAGATAAGCTGCTTATCACTATATACTTGGAACCCTACTTAATCACGATCCCTCCTGACCCTAGTCAGGAAGTTTCTGCGTGAAAGACAAAGTTGAAGGAAACAAACAAGAGGAAAAAGTAATCTCCCCCCCTGCATTTAAAAACTCCTTTGCCTTGATCTCCGACGTGAAGAATCTAGTCTGATTGTTCCGGATTACTTTCAGTCAGGCCAGGTTTAAGAGAAAAGCCTGTGCCCCTTTCTCCTGAAAGTGATTGATCATTTGGCGCAGATGCCAGCGACGTTCTACAGTAATGTGGCAAAAGTCTGGTCTAGTAAAAAACGAAATCCCTTCAGCAACTCGCTGCGCTTCCGATCTCGCCTTTTCAAACACATTTTGTCTCAGTAGGTAATTTCCGAAGTAGACCAGAAATGCACTTGGTTTGGCATCTGGGCGAGCTGGCTGTCGGAAAGTAAACGGAACTCGGTGCGCCCTTTAAATTTCCTGAGGCCAGTTCCAGCCTTCCAATTCCAGAAAGGATTTCTGCAATAACTGGCCCACGTATAATCGCGCATACGACCACTCTTTTCCCTCCGGACAACCCAGGAAACGAAGATTATTTCTTCTCTGGCGGTTTTCACTCTTCCAGTTTCCACTGGATGTCCGTAAGTTGTGCTTCGTGGGCTTCTACTTGTCCCTTTGAACGTGCTATGTCCATCTCCAGAGAAGCTGTCCTTGAATCTAAAACCATCATCCGGTTGCTGATGGCATTGGAAGTTCTTGTGACTTTCCTTACTGTCCCTTGAAGTTTACGGGAGGCATTCTGAGATCGATTACTCTCCATACGGGAGTTGTCCTGGTGAGCTACTACACACTGCAAAATGGATTCCAAAGTTGGGGGTGTTGCAAAGGATTCTTCGCTGGGGGTTTTGTTACTATCCCCCATCAATTGATCTCCAAGTGAATAATCCCATCTCAGATCTTTTTGCCTTTGGTTGTCTTTTCTGCCCACTCTGGAGTATGTCTTCCATGTTGTTACAATAGTGTCTTTACCTCCTGTGCCAAGGCCTGATGCACTATCTTCCTCGCTAGATTCTGTGTTGGACCGGGAATCTGACCCAGATCCTGACCATGTGGCATCTAATAGCAAGAAATAGTCGTTCGCTTCCGAGTTGAAATCCCTTTCCCTATGATCCTGTGGGGTTCTATGGATCCTTAGGAGTCCCTTGGGTTTTGACTTCCCTCTATGCTCTTATATGGGAGGGTTCTACTCAGCTGCCCCTGGTAGCTCAATTGGGCCCTTATCAAGTCCTTTTCTTCCCAAGATCTTCCCTTTCTTATCTGTGTTCTCTTTTCCTAATTGGGTCACCCGCTAACTTATTTCCTCGTAGCCTATCATGGAAAATCCTATATCTTGCTCTTTTCCCCCACTATCTGCCTTGCCTGGAATCTCTTCAATCGGCACTGCCAACCCTGTTTCCTGAGCCCGGTAATCCCCCTCCTGCTGTATTTGTTCATCGTTTAGGTTTCCTGGGGACCGACTTCAGGACGCCCTTTTGTGTGTAAATTCAATGTCTCATCCTCCAGCGACCCCCCTTAGCTCCCCCTAACCCATGTGCGGCTTACTAGCCTGTGACAAATATTGCCCGCTTGCCTCTTCAGTGGTCTCCATCCGCTCGCCCCGCTGAGCTTCTGTGGAGCTGCTCCCTGTTCCCCTGAGCATGTCAATCACTGAAACAGCGGTGCGAAGTGGTTGGGGCTGCATGCCCACGCCCATCCCCTTCCCATCCAGGAGATTCTCCACCAGGGTCCTCTGCCTGCATCCAAGTTTCTCTGTGGGGATCCCTAAGGGCCGGCGCGGAGTGCGCAACTCTGCCTTTTGCGCCTGTCTTTGGACCCATAGTTGGGGATCCGTCCCCCCTGCTCCACATCGAGGTATGGGCCAATTCCTGCTCGAAACCTCTGCAACCGGCAATCAGCTGTTCTGCAATCTCCACCAGCACTGCAACCCAGCACTTTAAACCAGGTAAGGCTCGACCAGTCTCAGCACAACTGCTTGCTCTTATGCTTCACACTTGGGGGTTCGACATTTTAGTATTTCATCTTATACTTTTTTGAAGAATATCACCGTTACCTCGGGAGCCACGTACGGCTGAATCACTCAGCCGCCATCTTGCTTCCCAGGTATGGAGCTTTTACAAAATAGTTTTTAAAAAAAAGACATTTTAAAAGCTGCCTTATTTTTTCTGTCCTAGCTGATGGATTGTGGTAAGTATGAATGAGAACAAGCTAATGGGTGGAAACTATTTGTGTGTACCTGGGAGAAAATACATGTTTTTTTAAGACCCTCACCCACAAACCTAGTTGGTGGCATGCTTCATCATTGGGTCTCACCCAAGGTGCAGAGTGTACCTCGGGTGTGCTTCGACGCCTGATTACAGTGGAGCTGGTATTGTGTTTGTGAGAGTGCACTGATGTGAATGGTAGTGATGCTTGTGTAGTTTGTATGATAAACAATGTGTTGCACTTACTAAGGTGTGGAGTAGTACTGGTGGTGGTATTGGTGGTGGTGGTATTGCTGCTGGTGCAGGTAGTGGCGGTACCGGTGGTGGTAGTGGTACTTGTTGTGGTATATGGTGGTGGTGGTAGTGGTACTGGTGGTGGTTGTGGTATTGTTACTGGTAGTGGTAATGGTGGTGGTGATGGGACTGGTACTTGTGGTGGAGTGGTAGTGGTATTGGTGGTCGTGGTGGTGGTACTGATGGTGGTGGTGAGCAAAAAGTGTTGCTTGTAGTATAGTATAGTAAAGTGTAGTAAATGTTTTGTGAGTTGTGTTAAAGTTATGAGTTGTGTGTATAGCAACAGGCGGTAGTACAATTTTGTTTCGAAATTTTATGTTTATTAAGAATACATGTGTAGTATGTACTATGTATTAGTAATGTAATTAACGTAGATGTGAACATATCTGTTATGTACATTTTTTATTGCATTAGTAATAGGTTAAAGCTGCTCAACAATTTCAGTAATGCATCCATTTGAAAATAGTACATTTAATGTAATTGGTAAATGTGGCATTAAAGCGTCTCCAAAATCATCCACGTCAATACTTATCTTTAAAAAGTCCATTAGGACAGTATTATTGACGTCCATTGATTGAAAATGTTCTGTGTTTTGGACTTGTGCTGTTATTGTACTTAGTTCCTGTTTTGTTTTTTCCAATCCATATATAGTTATTGTTATTTTTTCTTGTGGTGGCTCAATGACCTGTGAAGCAAAGAAATATAAAAATTATTAAATATAGCAGGTAGCATTTTTTTAATGTAAAGTTGTATTTTTATTAGTTGTACTTACTTGAAGTTGTGTATGTTGAGTTGTATTTAATATTTTTTCTCCATTAAACTCATGTAGAGTTAGATGAGTTATTTTTACGTAGTTTCCAATTTGTATTGGAAAGTCTGTTGCTTCTCTCCATAAAGTAATTTTTACTGAGTCTGTGGTATCATTCAATGTGATGGATTTAAATTTTGTTTCTTGCCTTTCAATAAATAGTGTTTTAGTTGTTTTTTCCTGCAATATAACAAAAATTTGTAATTTTTGGTGGGGATTTTTAATAGCAATTAAATGATTTTTTTTTTGGTAATACATTTTGAATTTAATTTGGAAATTTTTACTCGGATATTAGTATATCCACAAAAGTACAAGGTGCAACAACTGATGGGAGTACACATATGTATGTATTACTTATAAAAACATTAATGTAATATCGTATATAACAAAACACGCTAAGAAAAGTAGAATAAGAATGAATTAAAAGCCCTATAAATGTATTAGGTGTTTGATCCATTAGGACTGATGTTGGCATAAAATAGAGTGGGAACCGTTTTTTGTTGTTAATTTTGCAGATATTTTTTCGTGAGTTGAGGAGAGATTTATGAAAATTATTCATATATAGTAAAAAAGCAGTGAGCTCAGATATAGTTTTGCCTTATCCCTTATTTCCGTAGAGTAGAGTGTTATTGAGTGCAGTGGTGGAAAGTGGCATAGAGTGCATTGGTGTAGAATGCAGTGGCATAGAGTAGATTGGTGTAGATAACAGTGGTGCAGAGTCGAATAGAGGGGTATAGAGTGCAGTGACACAGATTATAGTGCAGTGGTGTAGAGTATAATGGTGTAGAGGGATTTGGTGCAGAGTACATTGGTATAGAATGCATTTGTTTTAAGTAAAGTGTCGTAGAGTGCATTGGTGTAGAATGCATTGGTGTAGAGTGCAGTGGTGTAGCGTGCAGTGGTGTAGAGTGCAGTGTTGCAGAGTAGGGTGGCATAAAGTAGAGTGGTGCATAGAAGAGTAGTATGGGTGAGAGTGCATTGGTATAGAGTAGGGTGGAGTGGTGTAGAGCAGAGAGGAATATAGTGGAGTGGTGCAGAGTAGAGTACAGTGATGCAGTATGAAGAGGAGTGGTGTGGTGTGGTGACGGTTTGAGTAGAGGGCAGTGGGATGGAGTGATGCTGAGTAGAATAGAGTGGGGTGATGTGGTGTATGTATGGTATGGTATTATATTGCAATTATAGATAACATCCTGAATTGAAATGTTTATTAGAACATTGGGGACAATAGGGGGCTCCCTGCTTCTAGGGGCCGGTAAAGGCCTGTAGAGCAACATTCCAATGTTTTTCCAAGGCCTCTCAGAGGTTCGAGAAGCCTTTATTTTATTTGTTAGAACATTCTGCCCTCTAGTGGCAGAATGTTCTAATAGCCCTATCGCCCTTAGTAGCAGGGCTATACCTGCTATTAAAGTCCTGTCCCTTGTTAAAGTACCTCGCCTTTGGCTCGGGCCTTTAACACGGGAGGGGGCTTTTAATAGCCGGAATAGCCCACTACGGTGGGCTATAAGGCTATATTAAATTTGCACTTAAATACAGTTTTAAACATAAAAGTTCAGAGGACACGTTAACGATATATATATATATATATATATATTTGCAAAATGTATTTGTCACTCTATGCCTGAAAGGGTATTTTTTGACGTATACTGGGTGCTTCCTTGTGTCTGGACAAAGCTATACCTCGCTGAAGAGATCTAATTAGAGCGAAACACTGTGTCAGGGGTTACTTTTACTCATTTTAGGTTGGCTTGGTCGGTCTTTTACCAATTCAAAGCTGTAATACTGTGCCTGAAGTGGTAAATGGCTTTTGTCATTTTACTGCTAACTAAAGAAAAGAGGATGCCAACGGTATTTTCTTAAGGAAAGTTATTTATAGAGACAGATACTACTAATTATCTGTCTCATCACATCATAAATTGTATAGTATCTATCTATCATCAAATATAACGTTCATCTAGTGGCTATTAACACCAACTTAAAAAAAGGAAAACACACAAACAATAAATCTGATTTGTAATTTTCTTTTAGAAATCCTTTTTCATTTTTTACATCAAAGATACAAATCAGCACATCACACAATATTTAATCTTGTGTGAAAGTACTTTTCAAGATCCAAAAGGCAAAATATCTTATTGTTGTGGACCCTTAATCCAAGGGTTGTGTAAGAAGCCCAATAGTTTATATACAAGGAAAATACTGGCAATGTCTTTTCTTGGCCTTATTTCCTTTTCGAACACCAAAGTAACAAGGAGCATAAGAAGCAAAAAACAGTGTCTTTATGGCTTCTAATCACAATAATGCTCCTAGGGATTATATCCAAGCAATTTCCAAATCAAAAGAGGTGTCGAAATTGGTGATAACTGTCGACGCGTTTCGGCCTGTCAAACAGTTTCAGGCCTCATCAGGACAATGGGCAACAAAAAATCATACAAGTAATCCTAAAACAAAAACATAAAATAACATTATCAATAAATACATCCTTCTAAGGTTTAATGTACAAAAAAGACGGTCTGTTTCACGGACACAGGCACCCAAGGGGGCCACTCCCACTATAAGAAGAGAAAGTTCCTCAAGGTTCTGGTATCATGAACTATTTACACACCGAAAAGAGAAAGTGTTATTAGAAAAACCATCACCATCAATTTATACTCTTATTTGCACACATTCATTGAGAAAAACTCTTTCATCACCGTGCTTACACCACCAGTGTAATGTTACACATGCCAATTAAAACAACTTGACTGGCCATGTAGCCTTAACCTACCACAGAATAGTATTACAAATTTTGAAGCCGTTTTCAACTTGGGTGGTCAGGGGCTGCACATGTAATACCGGAAATCAATAGCCACAGGCAGGAAGAAATTCCTTTACTGGGCACGCCTGTGCTTATCCGAATTTCTTATGTCTCACCATTCAGGTAATCCAAACACCTAAATAACCAGATATCAAAAAGTAATATCATGAAATGCCCTAAAAGCGCTCCAATAAATTCATACAGCAATCCATCTGCCAAACTTATCGTAAGTGAAACTGCTTTAGCAGGCACAAATGGGCCCTCGACAAGGGGAATGAAGACTAACTTATATATCCCCGAGTTTCTCAGGTGCCTCCATCGTAAACCTTACACCCAAGTCCAATTCAGGTAATAGCGTAACTAAGTTCAAAAGTATACCTTGCTCACTGCTTAAATGAATATTCAAGGTTTAGCTGCGTCGGCCAGATGATTTGAGCAACATCGGTATTCCAAAACGAGCCTGAGTCTTCTACTACTCGGCGCTCCTCTCTGCTTCCGGAAAATAGTTAGTCTTCAGGTACCCCCTGCTGTTAATAATAATTTTGTCATTTTACAGCTCGGCAATGACAGCACTGTGCTAGTCCTATGCTTAAAGACTTTGCTGTAGAATTGGCAAAAGACGTTGTCCCTTTCTATCTTGGCATGGATTGCACTGTGCTAATCCTATGCTTAAAGACTTTGATAGAAAAGCAGTCATTTGAGGTGAGCAGATCTAGAGTGCCGCTGGTGTTGAGAGTGCTCTATGCAGGAGCTGCTTTCCACTTAAACTTGAGAACTACCCAGAGTTCTCTGCTTCATTTTTGCATAATTTATTCGTCACTCTATGCCTGAAAGGATATTTGTATATATATATATATATATATATATATATATATATATATATATATATATATATATATATATATATATATATATATATTGCTTGAACTCCGTTAGACGCTGCCGCATCTCAGTCACATCACTCAAACTGCAAAACGGATAAGACAGACCCAGATTTCGTGCAAAATTCAGTGGTTTATTCCATAAAACAGAATAACACCCAGCAAGCCCGCATGACGCGTTTCGCCTCTAGCCAGAGGCTTGATCACATGATACATTGCTTGAAAAGTGAAGAGGGTACTTATAGAGTCTAAACAAACAAGGGCAGCGCTAGGTGGTTCTGGCCATACCTCAATTAACCCTTTAATGGCTGGTACATTTAACAGCTTATTACAAAAGTGAAGGCTTAGTGCCCAGTGTTGTTTTAAAAAACATTTGGTCATGTAGTTGATGCATAATACAAAACACGCAATTGTAGCATAAACGTAGGCCGTGACAAGGGCAACTCCAATCTCAAAAACTGTGCACGCGAGCCAAGCAAAGACATTTCCATAAATCTGCAATATGTGAATATTTGCTGATTACATAAAACGTGATAATAAATGACCTAGTGTCTTTATTTATTATACCATTGCTAGCCCCTCAAAAGAGATTGTTTCTTAAACAGCCTTGTCTAAAATACCTGCATAATGCTTCCCATTTATACTAACAATATAATTCTGTACAAAAAATTCTCAATCAATATAGTCATTGAAATCATTTTGATTCTCACCAGAAATGAAAAAAGACCAATGTATCAACACAAAATTATATTAGAGTTAGGTTAAAGTCCTAATTATTGTCCGTCAATGGTCTAGACACGAAATAAGTGTACATCCTCATATTAAATCCTGCCAATGAAAGTGCTTAAATAGTGCAAATAGTGTGTGATAATCATCTTTAAAAACATTTTCTTTCAACGCCTGGAAGAATTTGGAGGGAGGAATTATAGTTATTAATCATTTCATCAACACCCTTACCCCATGATGTTAAAGAGAGAGTTCATTAAAAAAAACTTGATGTAAATAGAATAAAGTGCATAGTGCAATCGAAAGACTAGATAACCACTGTTGATATAATGTGTGAAGACTGCTAAACAATTGTCATTGATATATTACAGACAGGTATATAGGTCTTCACTCGCATTGAGACATCGTGGTGTCTTGCAGTCCAATTCAATGATATATCTAGTTTCTAATAAACTGAGTTTTGCATCTCTGTCTCCTCCTCTTTTGAGTGGCATAACGCAGTCGATAGCGTAGTATTGCAAGACTGAAGGATCACTGTTGTGACGGATCTCAAAATGGCGGGCCACCGGATAGGCTTGGTCTTTGCCCACGATGGCCCGGATGTGCTGCAGTATCCACTTGTGAACGGGCAAGCGGGTACTACCCACGTACCTGAGCTCACACGGACACTGCAGCACATAGATTGCGAATTCAGTCCTGCATGACATGCGTTTTTTAATTTTGACAGGATTACTTCTGAAAGGCACAGTGTACTGCGTTTTATTGCAGCCATGTCTGCACGCTTTGCAGACAGAGCACTTTTTGAAGCCTCCGCTCAGAGCGCCCCAAGTCGCGGAAATTGGTTTCTCCAGTATGTTACTCACCAGATGGTTCGACATAGAT
Source organism: Lissotriton helveticus (assembly GCF_964261635.1). Classification (NCBI taxonomy): domain Eukaryota; kingdom Metazoa; phylum Chordata; class Amphibia; order Caudata; family Salamandridae; genus Lissotriton; species Lissotriton helveticus. Next base: position 485,240,530 of record NC_136060.1, read on the forward strand.
TGGGATTTCCTATATGTAATATCTGGCTTAGTGGTAATGAATTTCCCAATACCCGGGTCCCCGGTTATTAGATTCCAGTTTTTATAGAAAATCCACCGGATTTCCTTAGGCTGTTTATTGTATGTCAGGATGACCCTAGGTTGGATTTTGGTGTCATCCGCTGCAGGAATTCTAGTTTTGTTTTTCATTATAATGCTTGCCTGTCTTGTAACAGCGAGAGATCTATTGATTGCCCGCTGGATAGTCTTGACAGAATATCCTCTGGACAAGAATCGTTGTTTACTCTCCTCCTGAGCCTTGTCACAATCTAGATCATTACTACAGATACGGCTGATCCGCAGCATCTCCCCGAAGGGGATACTGTTGATAAGGTGTTGAGGATGCTGGCTTGATGCATGTAGCACCGTGTTGCCTGCTGTGGGCTTTCTATGGAGCTTTGTATGGAGAACCAAATCTGCAACATACACTTCAGTGTCCAAAAAGATCACTGATTTAGCATCTATATGAGAGGTAAAACTCAAGTTTAAACAGTTATCATTTAGTGCATTTACAAAAACATTTGCTTCTGCAGATGTACCTCGCCACACCATGAATATATCATCGATATATCTAAGGTAAAGCGGAACATGTTGTTGCATTGTTGTCCCATGGATGCTGCCAAGGGTCTGCTCCTCCCAGAGTCCCATGTGAAGACATGCTAGACTCGGGGAGAAGCAAGACCCCATAGCTACCCCTCTAACCTGCTGGTAAATCTGGTTATCGAACAGGAAGTAATTCTGTTCCAGGCACACTTGAATCATAGATAGTAACATTCTATTATGCGCAGAGAAGTTCATTGGTCTCTTGTTTGAATTGAATTCAACAGCCTTTATCCCATCAGCATGTTTGATTGATGTATAAAGAGAAGACACATCAAGGGTTATCAATAAACAGTCAGTGCTCCAAACTACATTATTCACTTTTTTGATGAAATCAGAATTGTCCTGAACAAATGAAGGAAGTCCTTTAACCCATTCCTGAAGGAAAAAGTCAATATATTTTGAAATGTTTTCCGTTGAGCTGTTGATTGCCGATATGATCGGCCTACCCGGTGGTTTATTTAAATCTTTATGTATTTTGGGTATTAGATAGAATGATGGGATAACCGGGAAATCTTTCTTCATGAATTTGTACTCATCATTGGAAATTAGTTTTGCACTTCTCCATGCCAAGAGTTTCTGGTTTTGGTCTTCCCATGATGCTTTTAAAGTTGGCAAATTACTTTTTTTATAGCAAGAACCATCCGCGAGTTGACTTTCAGCCTCAGCTATATATAGAGCACGAGGCCATAACACAATGTTCCCACATTTATCCGCTTGGCGGATGATTATGTTTTTATCCAATTCCAATTTTTTGATTGGATTTTGGTAGCATTGGTTTTTGTTGTTAATCATGACACGTTTTTTATTCGTCGATATATATAGCTGTTTAAGTTCTTTTACAACCAAATCATGGTAAACATCTATATTGTCATGGGTTAACACAGGTTGGAAAGTTGATTTCGGTTTGAATGGAGTGTTACTCATCCCTTGGTCTTCCCTTGAGGTCATCAAAGGCAAATCCAACACCGGTTCCACTTCCTGTTGTAGACTCCAGATCTCATCAAAGGCAGCACGATCCCTGGTTTCCAATAAAGAGGGGCTTTTTGGTATCCCTGCTTGTTTTTTTCCTTTCTTAGGTTGGAGAGCAAAGAATTTTTGTAATTTGAGTTTACGTACGAAACGGTAAGTATCCATTCTTGTATCCACATAATTAAAGTTGGAGGGTGGACAATAGGATAATCCTAAGCCTAGGATCATCTCGTCATTGGTGGACAGAGTGATGTTTGAGAGATTAACAATTGGCAAAAGACGTTGTCCCTTTCTATCTTGGCATGGATTGCACTGTGCTAATCCTATGCTTAAAGACTTTGATAGAAAAGCAGTCATTTGAGGTGAGCAGATCTAGAGTGCCGCTGGTGTTGAGAGTGCTCTATGCAGGAGCTGCTTTCCACTTAAACTTGAGAACTACCCAGAGTTCTCTGCTTCATTTTTGCATAATTTATTCGTCACTCTATGCCTGAAAGGATATTTGTGTATATATATATATATATATATATATATATATATATATATATATATATATATATATTACCTACTGGCGGTCGCCAGTAGGTATATATAGTTAGGATTTTTTTTAATAGGGATTTCTGAAAATTCTATGTTGAATAACTTTGGCGTTGAAGGACGGAATTGGCTTTAAATGGCGGTGAATACTCTGCACTAACGTAACACTGACGAAGCCTGCAAAGGCGAAACGCGTCTGTTAGGGTGAGGGGGGGTTTGGTGTAATAAATCTTTAAACTGGATACCAGCGTGCCAGCCACTTTTTTCTAAAACCAACACATGGACATAGGAACGTGTAGTTATATATATATATATATATAAATATATATATATATATATTACCTACTGGCGGTCGCCAGTAGGTATATATAGTTAGGATTTTTTTTAATAGGGATTTCTGAAAATTCTATGTTGAATAACTTTGGCGTTGATGGACGGAATTGGCTGAAATTTTCAGGAAAATGGCACATTTTGTCTCTGACCGTCCCCTGAAAGTTTGGGGGGGTTTCGTCAAGTGGGGGCAGAGAAAAAAGGGGGGTCCCAAAACGTGTTTTTAACATTGAGTTTTCCCATAGGGTGGTTGGACTCACTTTTAGCCCGAACGGCTGAATGGATTTCCACCAAACTTGGCAAAATTGTAGGGACTGGTACCCCGATGTGCCTTTGCTATGTCTCAAGATATATGCTCCAGTGGTTTTTACGAAAATTAACTTTGAAAAATATATATTGGGCTACATTGGGCTATATATATGTTGGAGCCCAAATGTAGCCCAATGTAGCCCAATGTAGCCCAAAGATGGCCACCAGAGACAAAAAAAACAAATGTAGCCCAAATATCAGCCAGATGTAGCCCAACTATAGCCCAATGACAGAATGTCCCAGAGTGTTCTAAAGAACAACTAGAGCGCTAACAGTCTTACTTTGCCAGTAGGTATATATATTTAGGATTTTTTTGAATAGGGATTTCTGAAAATTCTATGTTGAATAACTTTGGCGTTGATGGACGGAATTGGCTGAAAGTTTCAGGAAAATGGCACATTTTGTCTCTGACCGTCCCCTGAAAGTTTGGGGGGTTTTGTCAAGTGGGGGCCGAGAAAAAAGGGGGGTCCCAAAACGTGTTTTTAACATTGAGTTTTCCATAGGGTGGTTGGACTCACTTTTAGCCCGAACGGCTGAATGGATTTCCACCAAACTTGGCAAAATTGTAGGGACTGGTACCCCGATGTGCCTTTGCTATGTCTCAAGATATATGCTCCAGTGGTTTTTACGAAAATTAACTTTGAAAAATATATATTGGGCTACATTGGGCTATATATATGTTGGAGCCCAAATGTAGCCCAATGTAGCCCAAAGATGGCCACCAGAGACAAAAAAAAACAAATGTAGCCCAAATATCAGCCAGATGTAGCCCAACTATAGCCCAATGACAGAATGTCCCAGAGTGTTCTAAAGAACAACTAGAGCGCTAGCAGTCTTACTTTTGACAAAAGTATGGCACACCTGAAGTCATCTTGATTGGAATAAAGTGTTAACACTTAAAACATTTAATTTGCAAAGGAAGAAAATGAGGGGGTTCAGTTTGCCATAGAAAATATGATTAGTGCTGAAGAAAGAAAAATTAGGGCACATTTTGAGTGACTTCTCAAATCCTCTTATATTTCATTAAAAACATTCTGATATGCAGTCTCCCAAGATGGCCACCAGAGACAAAAGAGCCCAAATGTAGGCCAAATATCAGCCAGATGTAGCCCAACTATAGCCCAATGACAGAATGTCCCAGAGTGTTCTAAAGAACAACTAGAACGCTAACAGTCTTACTTATGACAAAAGTATGGCATACCTGAAGGCATCTTGATTGGAATAAAGTGGTAACACTTAATACATTTAATTTGAAAAGGAACAAAATGAGGGGTTTCATTTTGCCATAGAATATTTATATATATATATATATATATTTTTTTTTTTTTTTCACTCCTCCAATGCCGGTTTGTGCACACAGGCTGTCGTTGCGCGGTCCTGGACAGGCCACCGACAGGCCTCGAATAATTCCCTCCAAATACCTCGATGATTTCCGAAGCAGACCAGGACACACAGAATTCGTTTGCAGATTTATTAGCAGGTGAAAAAGTGCGACGCGTTTCGCCGATAAGGCTTGCTCGCGCTCATCAGAAAAATAGTAACAACCATTTTTAAAGTGCTCTACACACACCCCCAGTGAATCATGTGTTTCATCAGGTATTCGTCGCGGCCATTTTGTACATATACTGATAACATTATTGTGTTCAATAAACACCATAAAATAATGTCAGCATTCATTATACAATCATGTATGTGGAAACCATATTAATGGGACGTAATTGTGCAAAAGCAAATATGATATTTCAAAAATTCGAGTACGCATTATACTCTAATTGCATATTTGTCTCAATTAACAAGAAATTTCAATGTTATTATACACAATTCAATCGCATTTAAAATACTGTAAGATTGCAAGCATTCTCTTTAAATCCAAGTTAACCATGAATGTGTTTCAATATATAACATCGATAGACATTGGTTGATGAATTCAGCCATTTTTTGCTAGATTCAATCTGATTGGTTCGCGTTACCACGGGATGCACACACACCTCCATGTGCTTCTTGGTGTCAATAAAGTTGTTGAAATTATATAAACAACCGAGAGTCAACAAAACCAAAAAGTATTTCAACTGCCCATGTGGGCTAACATGCGGACATCAATCTAGATGTAAACACAAATTATACCCAGCCAAATGTCCATCAAACCAGAAAGTCATGTATCTGCCCATGTGGGCTATCGCGTAGACTTCAACTCTTCATGCTGGTATTAATTCTGATCTATTCCAATCAGTGTGATGCGATTCTGCCCCAGTGGGCATATATATCTCTTCACCTCATCAGGTTAATTTTGAAACAAAAAATGTCCCATAAGTATATGTTCTGGTTCCCACATTCCAATATCTCCAATAGTACCACACAATTCCTGAAAAAACACACAAATGTGATATAGTTCTGTTAAAATTGCAATTAAAATACAGACGGCATATGTTCAATTCAATTTATCAGTTTCATTATTCTTCATACAGATGTACTGATAATTCCTCGCTAGTGTTCAACCCCATAGGTGTCAGACATTGAAAGTCAATTATGTACTTGGACTCAAGTTTTCTCATGGAGAGTTCATAGTTTCCCCCCCGTATTCCCAGATCGACACAATCAATAACCACCATGCGAAGTTTGGTCTCATCTTGCATGTGAAAATCAAAGAAGTGTCTCGCGACCGGATATTGTTTGTTGTGATTCCGTATCGCTCTTAGGTGTTCCAACACTCTCTTTTTGGCCTCATGTTTTGTGCTGCCCACATAAAGTTTGTTGCACGGACAGATTAAAGCATACACACTGTATGGGGTATTACAAGTTAATCGTTTTTTGATGATAAATTCTCTGGATGTACCAGGTATCAACAGAGTCTTGCAATCTCTGCTGTGTTTGCATGCCTTGCATTTCCTACAGCAAGCAAACCCAGCATTGATAGCATGTTTCGATCGACCTACGTCAGTTACATAGTTATTGCTCAGCTCATCTCGTAGGGATCTACCCTTCCTAAACGTAATCTGTGGATTATCTCCCAGATATTTAGAAAGATGTTCGTCAGTGTTTAGCACATGCCAATGTTTCTTGAATACCTTTCTTACATCTTGTGACTGGCCTGAAAACGTGGTTATGAATCTGATTGTTTCAGACTCTGGCTGGGGCAATTTTGGAGCTAGTAATTCATCTCTTGTTTTACTGTTGCTACGTTCTACTGCCTTTGCAATGACCTTGTTCCCGTAACCTCTCTGTCTGAATCTCTGGCACATTACCATTTCTTCCTTCTTGTATCCTTCCTGCGTGCTGCAATTGCGCCTGGCACGCAGTAATTCCCCATAGGGGATGCTGTACACAAGATTCTTAGGATGGCAACTCGAAGCTCGTAGGAGACTGTTCCCTGATGTATTTTTTCTGAACAATTTTGTGGTCAGATTATTATCAACCACCTCAATTTCAACATCTAGAAATTCCATTCTAGATTTGCTGATATGTTCAGTAAGAATCAAATTCAGGTTATTGATGTTCAGTTTATTGATAAACTGTTTAACCGAGTCCTCATCACCACTCCAAATGAAAAAAATATCGTCAATGTACCGCAGCCACAGGGACACATTGTTGAATTCTGCCATCTCCATGACAACCCGCTCCTCCCACCAGCCCATGAATAAATTCGCGTAGCTGGGGGCGAAGCAGGTTCCCATGGCCGTGCCCTGTGACTGGCGATACATGACGTCATTGAAATAAAAAAAATTATTCGTTAGACAGAAGTCTATCATGGATAGCAACATTTGGGAATGTAGCAACAAAGAGATGGATCTTGAGTTTAAATAGTGTCTAACTGCCTCCAGACCGTCCTTGTGCTGGATGCAGGTATAGAGGCTGCTGACATCTAGTGTGACCAATGTGTAGTTGTTATCCCAATGGATTCCATTAATGATACTCAAAAATTGAGTGGTGTCCTTCACATAGGACGGCAATGCCACCACAAAATTCCTGAGATAATGATCGATGTATTTGGAGGTATGCTCCAAAAGGGAGCCAATGGATGACACAATAGGACGACCCGGCGGATTGTCCGGGTCTTTGTGGAGTTTGGGGAGGAGGTACAATATTGGTACTTTCGGGTGGGCACAGTAAAGGTACTGATATTCCTCTATTTCTAGAAGTCCTTTATCCCTCCACTCCAACAGGAGATCTCTAAAATTCCCTGTAGATCTTAACTCATCATCCTTCCCACATCTGCAATAACATGTTAAATCTTGTAGTTGTCTGAGTCCTTCTTTGAGGTATGTCTGTTTATCCAAAACCACAACATTACCTCCTTTATCGGATTGTTGTATCACGATTTCTTGATCTGCTCTAAGGGACTCAATAGACAACAATTGTGTACTTGATAGGTTCTTGTTATTCTGGGGTATTCTTTTAAATCTTAATTTCCCCAGATCTTTCAGTACCCCCCTCTCAAACACATCAATAGCGTCACATTGAACTGCTGGTAAAAACACACTCTTAGGCTTAAATTTTGACCCTGGATTTGTATCCAAATCAAGGCCCCAACTCTCCCAGTCCGGTTCAACACTAGTGTTCTCATCATCTCCAATAATTTCTTCAAGTAAGAAAATGTCATCAACATCAAGATTACTCTGGGTATTACTAGCCAATACAACAGGTCTATCCTTAACTTTGGTGCAAAACCATTTCTTCAATTTTAGTTTTCTGGCAAATAAAAACAAGTCAATGCGAGTCTGGGTAAAGTTCATATTCAGAGAAGGACAGAAGGAAAGGCCAAGTGCCAAGATCTCATTCTCACCTTCCGTTAGCACATGGCGTGAAAGATTCACCACAGTCATGTTCATTTCGTGTTTCTGCTCCTTGTTTCCATTCCCATTGGAGCTTTTGTGGCGTTTGTTCCTCCTGTTTTTGGCTTTCTTGTTCCTCCTGTTCCTCCTCTGCTTCCCCGTCCTCGACCTCTCACAATCCCCTTCTCCCCCTGAAAAGTGTCTGTCCTGTTCTGACTCATCATCTGGAACTGGGCTAAAAAATTCACCCTTTTATTTGCAACGGCAGCAGGTTCCTTCGCTGTACCCGGATTGGAGGCATCCGACAGATTACCATCGGAAATATCACTTTCTACTACCTCAGTGCTTGATCCAGGTTTCTGTTTGTTGATAACTGCCATCCCTGTATTTTTATCAAAAAGATGATCATACTTCTTTTGAAATGTTAGGGTGCGTCCAGATTGGTAATCATTGAAGTCCCTGATAAATTTCCGTTGTTTCTTTGCCGTGATCTCTTCCTCCAACTTCTCCATTCTCCCATTCAATTTCTTTATATGTTCTTCCAGTGCCTCTTTTGTCATCAGAGGTTCGATTTCCGCTAGGAGGCTCTCTATGTTCAATAAGAGCTTGGCACGGTCTTTTAGGGCATATTTGACAAGGATTTTCAACATTATTACCGAACAGGCGGAGGTGTTATCTGACCATTCATTTATCATTTCTGGGTCGGGGTCCTCAAAAGTAGGAATGGTAAAAATTCTCAGACCTCTTGGGACGCGTTTCACTTCGATGTATCTAGATAGTGACTCCGCCTCCCACCACTTGGAGAGTTCTCTCTTGTATAGTTTCTCCAACTGGCTGAGTTTAGCTTGCAAAGTTATTTCTTGGCCAATGCTCGTTGAGATCTGTGCTGGCTCTGCACTCGTGCCCGCAATATTGAAGAATAATTTATCCGCCGTCTGTTTACGACGAGAGTCCAATTCACCTGCCATGGTGATCAAAGTAAAGCAAACAGTTACTGTACGTGTCACGAAGCTTGTAATTGCCTATCAGCTTCGAACACGCTCGCAGACTTCAGTGCAGTAGCGTAGGTAGGCTGGTACCCGTGCTGTGCGAGCCTACGTGAAAGTATCAAGGTGTTCCCACCCTGTGCTCTCCGCTAGCTCGCCTCTCCGGATCCTCAGCTTTCCAATATGCAATTTAAATCAAATCACCGTCTGGGCACACACGTTTTGTTAGTTTTGCAATATCTGGAAAGATCCCCCACACTGGCGTTTCTCCAGCAGGTTCCAAACACGGTGTTTGTGCACAGAAGGTCAGCCAGTGCACCTCATATGCAATTTTCACTCCTCCAATGCCGGTTTGTGCACACAGGCTGTCGTTGCGCGGTCCTGGACAGGCCACCGACAGGCCTCGAATAATTCCCTCCAAATACCTCGATGATTTCCGAAGCAGACCAGGACACACAGAATTCGTTTGCAGATTTATTAGCAGGTGAAAAAGTGCGACGCGTTTCGCCGATAAGGCTTGCTCACGCTCGTCAGAAAAATAGTAACAACCATTTTTAAAGTGCTCTACACACACCCCCAGTGAATCATGTGTTTCATCAGGTATTCGTCGCGGCCATTTTGTACATATACTGATAACATTATTGTGTTCAATAAACACCATAAAATAATGTCAGAATTCATTATACAATCATGTATGTGGAAACCATATTAATGGGACGTAATTGTGCAAAAGCAAATATGATATTTCAAAAATTCGAGTACGCATTATACTCTAATTGCATATTTGTCTCAATTAACAAGAAATTTCAATGTTATTATACACAATTCAATCGCATTTAAAATACTGTAAGATTGCAAGCATTCTCTTTAAATCCAAGTTAACCATGAATGTGTTTCAATATATAACATCGATAGACATTGGTTGATGAATTCAGCCATTTTTTGCTAGATTCAATCTGATTGGTTCGCGTTACAACGGGATGCACACACACCTCCATGTGCTTCTTGGTGTCAATAAAGTTGTTGAAATTATATAAACAACCGAGAGTCAACAAAACCAAAAAGTATTTCAACTGCCCATGTGGGCTAACATGCGGACATCAATCTAGATGTAAACACAAATTATACCCAGCCAAATGTCCATCAAACCAGAAACATGACTTTCTGGTTTGATGGACATTTGGCTGGGTATAATTTGTGTTTACATCTAGATTGATGTAAATGCGATTGAATTGTGTATAATAACATTGAAATTTCTTGTTAATTGAGACAAATATGCAATTAGAGTATAATGCGTACTCGAATTTTTGAAATATCATATTTGCTTTTGCACAATTACGTCCCATTAATATGGTTTCCACATACATGATTGTATAATGAATTCTGACATTATTTTATGGTGTTTATTGAACACAATAATGTTATCAGTATATGTACAAAATGGCCGCGACGAATACCTGATGAAACACATGATTCACTGGGGGTGTGTGTAGAGCACTTTAAAAATGGTTGTTACTATTTTTCTGACGAGCGTGAGCAAGCCTTATCGGCGAAACGCGTCGCACTTTTTCACCTGCTAATAAATCTGCAAACGAATTCTGTGTGTCCTGGTCTGCTTCGGAAATCATCGAGGTATTTGGAGGGAAATATATATATATATATATATATATATCCAACAAATGCAAGAACCCATATTGGAAGAAAGCCACTTGAAGTAAATATTTCCACTTGTTTATTGGCAGCCTGCTGACAATTGCGTGGCGGAAAGTCACATCACAGATCACTTGCCAGACGCGTTTCAGGGGTTAACGAACCCCCTTCCTCAGTGGCGTTGTGTCATGCCTGCTTTAGAGCGCTGAGTGAAAAGTCCAATTTAAGCCACCTGTCGACCTGGGAGTGGCCGGCAGCATGGCCTTCTGGGTGTAGTAGTCCATTTGTTATTCCCCAGTGGGAGCGCTCCAAAGTAGAAAAATTGTACACTTTTAGTCCCCAGTGGGTGGATGTGGGAGACCGTCCATCAACTGCCCCGCTTTTTGGTTGCCAATGTAGATCGAGACAAGCGCTGCCTTGCAACAGCGCCAGCTCACCGTCAATTCGAGTCTGCAGGAACTTGTAACAGAGGCTGCACGAACCCGCCCTTCAGCGGTGAGCTTCCTTCCCCGACCGGGAACAGCCGGTTAACATCCAACAAATGCAAGAACCCATATTGGAAGAAAGCCACTTGAAGTAAATATTTCCACTTGTTTATTGGCAGCCTGCTGACAATGGCGTGGCGGAAAGTCACATCACAGATCACTTGCCAGACGCGTTTCAGGGGTTAACGAACCCCCTTCCTCAGTGGCGTTGTGTCATGCCTGCTTTAGAGCGCTGAGTGAAAAGTCCAATTTAAGCCACCTGTCGACCTGGGAGTGGCCGGCAGCATGGCCTTCTGGGTGTAGTAGTCCATTTGTTATTCCCCAGTGGGAGCGCTCCAAAGTAGAAAAATTGTACACTTTTAGTCCCCAGTGGGTGGATGTGGGAGACCGTCCATCAACTGCCCCGCTTTTTGGTTGCCAATGTAGATCGAGACAAGCGCTGCCTTGCAACAGCGCCAGCTCACCTTCAATCCGAGTCTGCAGGAACTTGTAACAGAGGCTGCACGAACCCGCCCTTCAGCGGTGAGCTTCCTTCCCCGACCGGGAACAGCCGGTTAACATCCAACAAATGCAAGAACCCATGTTGGAAGAAAGCCACTTGAAGTAAATATTTCCACTTGTTTATTGGCAGCCTGCTGACAATTGCGTGGCGGAAAGTCACATCACAGATCACTTGCCAGACGCGTTTCAGGGGTTAACGAACCCCCTTCCTCAGTGGCGTTGTGTCATGCCTGCTTTAGAGCGCTGAGTGAAAAGTCCAATTTAAGCCACCTGTCGACCTGGGAGTGGCCGGCAGCATGGCCTTCTGGGTGTAGTAGTCCATTTGTTATTCCCCAGTGGGAGCGCTCCAAAGTAGAAAAATTGTACACTTTTAGTCCCCAGTGGGTGGATGTGGGAGACCGTCCATCAACTGCCCCGCTTTTTGGTTGCCAATGTAGATCGAGACAAGCGCTGCCTTGCAACAGCGCCAGCTCACCTTCAATCCGAGTCTGCAGGAACTTGTAACAGAGGCTGCACGAACCCGCCCTTCAGCGGTGAGCTTCCTTCCCCGACCGGGAACAGCCGGTTAACATCCAACAAATGCAAGAACCCATAAGGCCATGCTGCCGGCCACTCCCAGGTCGACAGGTGGCTTAAATTGGACTTTTCACTCAGCGCTGTAAAGCAGGCATGACACAACGCCACTGAGGAAGGGGGTTCGTTAACCCCTGAAACGCGTCTGGCAAGTGATCTGTGATGTGACTTTCCGCCACGCAATTGTCAGCAGGCTGCCAATAAACAAGTGGAAATATTTACTTCAAGTGGCTTTCTTCCAACATGGGTTCTTGCATTTGTTGGATGTTAACCGGCTGTTCCCGGTCGGGGAAGGAAGCTCACCGCTGAAGGGCGGGTTCGTGCAGCCTCTGTTACAAGTTCCTGCAGACTCGGATTGAAGGTGAGCTGGCGCTGTTGCAAGGCAGCGCTTGTCTCGATCTACATTGGCAACCAAAAAGCGGGGCAGTTGATGGACGGTCTCCCACATCCACCCACTGGGGACTAAAAGTGTACAATTTTTCTACTTTGGAGCGCTCCCACTGGGGAATAACAAATGGACTACTACACCCAGAAGGCCATGCTGCCGGCCACTCCCAGGTCGACAGGTGGCTTAAATTGGACTTTTCACTCAGCGCTCTAAAGCAGGCATGACACAACACCACTGAGGAAGGGGGTTCGTTAACCCCTGAAACGCGTCTGGCAAGTGATCTGTGATGTGACTTTCCGCCACGCAATTGTCAGCAGGCTGCCAATAAACAAGTGGAAATATTTACTTCAAGTGGCTTTCTTCCAACATGGGTTCTTGCATTTGTTGGATGTTAACCGGCTGTTCCCGGTCGGGGAAGGAAGCTCACCGCTGAAGGGCGGGTTCGTGCAGCCTCTGTTACAAGTTCCTGCAGACTCGGATTGAAGGTGAGCTGGCGCTGTTGCAAGGCAGCGCTTGTCTCGATCTACATTGGCAACCAAAAAGCGGGGCAGTTGATGGACGGTCTCCCACATCCACCCACTGGGGACTAAAAGTGTACAATTTTTCTACTTTGGAGCGCTCCCACTGGGGAATAACAAATGGACTACTACACCCAGAAGGCCATGCTGCCGGCCACTCCCAGGTCGACAGGTGGCTTAAATTGGACTTTTCACTCAGCGCTCTAAAGCAGGCATGACACAACGCCACTGAGGAAGGGGGTTCGTTAACCCCTGAAACGCGTCTGGCAAGTGATCTGTGATGTGACTTTCCGCCACGCAATTGTCAGCAGGCTGCCAATAAACAAGTGGAAATATTTACTTCAAGTGGCTTTCTTCCAACATGGGTTCTTGCATTTGTTGGATGTTAACCGGCTGTTCCCGGTCGGGGAAGGAAGCTCACCGCTGAAGGGCGGGTTCGTGCAGCCTCTGTTACAAGTTCCTGCAGACTCGGATTGAAGGTGAGCTGGCGCTGTTGCAAGGCAGCGCTTGTCTCGATCTACATTGGCAACCAAAAAGCGGGGCAGTTGATGGACGGTCTCCCACATCCACCCACTGGGGACTAAAAGTGTACAATTTTTCTACTTTGGAGCGCTCCCACTGGGGAATAACAAATGGACTACTACACCCAGAAGGCCATGCTGCCGGCCACTCCCAGGTCGACAGGTGGCTTAAATTGGACTTTTCACTCAGCGCTCTAAAGCAGGCATGACACAACGCCACTGAGGAAGGGGGTTCGTTAACCCCTGAAACGCGTCTGGCAAGTGATCTGTGATGTGACTTTCCGCCACGCAATTGTCAGCAGGCTGCCAATAAACAAGTGGAAATATTTACTTCAAGTGGCTTTCTTCCAACATGGGTTCTTGCATTTGTTGGATGTTAACCGGCTGTTCCCGGTCGGGGAAGGAAGCTCACCGCTGAAGGGCGGGTTCGTGCAGCCTCTGTTACAAGTTCCTGCAGACTCGGATTGAAGGTGAGCTGGCGCTGTTGCAAGGCAGCGCTTGTCTCGATCTACATTGGCAACCAAAAAGCGGGGCAGTTGATGGACGGTCTCCCACATCCACCCACTGGGGACTAAAAGTGTACAATTTTTCTACTTTGGAGCGCTCCCACTGGGGAATAACAAATGGACTACTACACCCAGAAGGCCATGCTGCCGGCCACTCCCAGGTCGACAGGTGGCTTAAATTGGACTTTTCACTCAGCGCTCTAAAGCAGGCATGACACAACGCCACTGAGGAAGGGGGTTCGTTAACCCCTGAAACGCGTCTGGCAAGTGATCTGTGATGTGACTTTCCGCCACGCAATTGTCAGCAGGCTGCCAATAAACAAGTGGAAATATTTACTTCAAGTGGCTTTCTTCCAACATGGGTTCTTGCATTTGTTGGATGTTAACCGGCTGTTCCCGGTCGGGGAAGGAAGCTCACCGCTGAAGGGCGGGTTCGTGCAGCCTCTGTTACAAGTTCCTGCAGACTCGGATTGAAGGTGAGCTGGCGCTGTTGCAAGGCAGCGCTTGTCTCGATCTACATTGGCAACCAAAAAGCGGGGCAGTTGATGGACGGTCTCCCACATCCACCCACTGGGGACTAAAAGTGTACAATTTTTCTACTTTGGAGCGCTCCCACTGGGGAATAACAAATGGACTACTACACCCAGAAGGCCATGCTGCCGGCCACTCCCAGGTCGACAGGTGGCTTAAATTGGACTTTTCACTCAGCGCTCTAAAGCAGGCATGACACAGCGCCACTGAGGAAGGGGGTTCGTTAACCCCTGAAACGCGTCTGGCAAGTGATCTGTGATGTGACTTTCCGCCACGCAATTGTCAGCAGGCTGCCAATAAACAAGTGGAAATATTTACTTCAAGTGGCTTTCTTCCAACATGGGTTCTTGCATTTGTTGGATGTTAACCGGCTGTTCCCGGTCGGGGAAGGAAGCTCACCGCTGAAGGGCGGGTTCGTGCAGCCTCTGTTACAAGTTCCTGCAGACTCGGATTGAAGGTGAGCTGGCGCTGTTGCAAGGCAGCGCTTGTCTCGATCTACATTGGCAACCAAAAAGCGGGGCAGTTGATGGACGGTCTCCCACATCCACCCACTGGGGACTAAAAGTGTACAATTTTTCTACTTTGGAGCGCTCCCACTGGGGAATAACAAATGGACTACTACACCCAGAAGGCCATGCTGCCGGCCACTCCCAGGTCGACAGGTGGCTTAAATTGGACTTTTCACTCAGCGCTCTAAAGCAGGCATGACACAACGCCACTGAGGAAGGGGGTTCGTTAACCCCTGAAACGCGTCTGGCAAGTGATCTGTGATGTGACTTTCCGCCACGCAATTGTCAGCAGGCTGCCAATAAACAAGTGGAAATATTTACTTCAAGTGGCTTTCTTCCAACATGGGTTCTTGCATTTGTTGGATATATATATATATATATATATATATATATATATATTTATATATATATATATATTCACAGAAAAAACCATAGGTTTGAGACCATATATTGTTGGGTATTTGCATTTACAAAACCTTAAAAATTCTATGAAAAAACCATAGGTTTGAGACCATATATAGTTAGTTGCACTAACTATATATTTCGCGCACCCGCAATCCACTGCTGATGATGTCACATATTACATCATTCATGACATGGTCAGTGACATCACTGATGACATCTCAAATGACATATTGAAGAATGAGTGGATGTATAAGTGTCTGGATTTAGTAGGTGCGTGGCTGAAGAAGGCTGAAATGCCAGAAACCGGTCCTCGGTAGCTTGTTTCCGGTCCAGGGAAGGCATGGCTTGGCAGTTCGGGCTGGACTGTTCCCATGAGGCACAGGGTCGGACTGATTTGCATATGGCCATGTCTGAACTGGGGTGGCAGAGTGGGCTAAAGAACGGTGATGGATTAAACCCAGATCAGTTGACTGGGGGTGAGTGCTTGTATTGTCAACGCTCCGTCCATCATTTCCTTTGGTTTTTCTTCGTAATATGTGACATCATCAGCAGTGGATTGCGGGTGCGCGAAATATATAGTTAGTGCAACTAACTATATATGGAATTTCATTGGTTTTTTATGATTAAAATATTCACCTAACTATATATGGTCTCAAACCTATGGTTTTTTCATTGAATATATATATATTACCTACTGGCGGTCGCCAGTAGGTATATATAGTTAGGATTTTTTCTCTATGGGATTTTTGAAAATTCTATGTCTAATAACTTTGGCGTTTGTGGACGGAATTGGCTGAAATTTTCAGGAAAATGGCACATTTTGTTTCTGAGCAGCCCTTGAAAATTTGGGGGGGGTTCGTCAAGGGGGGGCCGAGAAAAAAAGGGGGTCCCAAAACGTGTTTTTAACATTGAGTTTTCCATAGGGCGGTTGGCCTCACTTTTAGCCCGAACGGCTGAATGGATTTGCACGAAACTTGGCAAAATTTTAGGGACTGGTAGCCCGATGTGCCTTTGCTAGGTCTCAATATATGTGCTTCAGTGGATTTTGAGAAATTAACGTTCAAAAAAAGATATATATCTGTAACAGCGGACCGGGCAGCGCTCCGGTTCACGGACTTTTCGCGGTACGGAGCTTTGTGAAGCGAAGCTGATTGGTTCTCCGGCGTCTGTGAACATTCCAAACAGTCCGTAGCGGCCGCCATCTTGTCTCTCGGTAGGATCGAGAGACAAGAGGAGGCCAAAGCGAAGGGGCAAATGACCATAAGGGGGCATAGTAGATCCTCGCTGACCCCCTAGGTTTGATGTGGAGGTTTTAAAAGGGCCCCGCGGGGCAAAAAAAAAAAAAATAATAATAATAATCGAACGGCTGAATGGATTTGCACGAAACTTGGTAAAATATTAGGGACTGGTAGCCCGATGTGCCTTTGCTAGGTCTCAATATATGTGCTCCAGTGGATTTTGAGAAATTAACGTTCAAAAAAAGATATATATCTGTAACAGCGCTCCGCTTCGCGTAACGGAGGTTTGCGAAGCTGATTGGTTCTCCGGCGTCTGTAAACATTGCAAACAGTCCGTAGCGGCCGCCATCTTGTCTCTCGGTAGGATCGAGAGACAAGAGGAGGCCAAAGCGAAGGGGCAAATGACCATAAGGGGGCATAGTAGATCCTCCTTGACCTCTTAGGTTTGATGTGGAGGTTTTAAAAGGGCCCCGCGGGGCAAAAAAAATAATAATAATAATAATCGAACGGCTGAATGGATTTGCACGAAACTTGGCAAAATTGTAGGGACTGGTAGCTCGATGTGCCTTTGCTAGGTCTCAATATATGTGCTTCAGTGGATTTTGAGAAATTAACGTTCAAAAACAAGATATATATCTGTAACAGCGCTCCGCTTCGCGGAGATAAAATTATCTCTGTATTACCTAGCTGTTGCTAACACCAGTTAGCGACGGCTAGTAGGAGATAGCGACCATCTTGGGCCCCACTTTGCATGTGAGTGATATTTATCACTAATGACATGCAAAGTGGGCATGCCAAGATGTTAGCGACTGGAAACAGTCGCTAACATCGCTATCTCCTATTACCAACTTTTGGAAATATTCGCGATAAGCGCGAATATCTCCAAAAGCTACCACCTGCCCTGAGCAGTTCTTAGCCATGTTATCCAATGGGAGGTGGATAACATGGCTAAGAGCATTAGCTCGGTAATGCATGAATATCGCTGAGTTTTCAGCGATATTAATGCATTGCGGTCATTTTTTATCGTATTTGCGATAAACCTTGATAATAGCAAGGTTTATCTGCGATAATTTCTGAAGATGCTTAGCGGTAAAAAATTCGTTGCTAAGCATCGTTAGGGATAAATATCGCTTAACTTTGGTAATATGCCCCAACGTCTGTTAACGTTCGATTCGAAGGAAATTAGGAAGTGTTGAAAAACATTGTCTGCGCCATCTTGCCTTTTTTCAAATGCCACACTTTTGTCGTGCACGGCAGTCATTTTAGATGCCTTGACCAGACCCACTCGCTGCACGCTGTCGATCCTTAGCATGGCTCCCCACCCTCGCAAGCATCTCACCCAGGCAGTGGTCACCCCCGCTCTCTCTGTCTTATGCATGGGTAATAAACCACCCCCCATCTGCGCTGCTCTTCCCTGAGAATCACACCCTGTGCCCGCCCGACACCTCCCTTTCGCCCTATTCACTACCGCACCCTCTGACACTCCTTTTCCTCTGTGTCCGATTGTCCAGGCCGGTCCTAGGGTATCAGCTAGCCCTGCAGATGTAGTTTATGGCCCCAGCTGTAAAGAATCACCCCTCTTCAAAGGAGTTATAGTAGATCAAGGCCCACACTCGATGAGATCCGTCACAGCAGACGCGTTCCTATTATCTGAAAACCATCCTGTATTGTGATTGGGGAGGGGACCGAGCCTGAAGCGGAAGATTCCAGGGATGACTCTTTGTACATCAAAGTTTTTACAATTATGTGTCACATTAAAAATATATAGCACTCCAACAAAGTAGTAAGATTATAAAACTTTAATAACTTATAAATATATACAAGAAAACAAAAACAGTAATAACATATAAACATTTTTAGGGAAAAACAACGAAGTAGCGGTCGGCTGTGCGAATAGTCCCAACGCAGCACAACGTCCAGATTTCACTGATTTCGGAATCCGGCGTGGGGCGTCGCGGGGGGTGGGTCATCAGTAGCAAACTGTTGTGCGAATAGTTCCAAGGCAGCAGAACGATGGCACCAAGGTGATGTCCAGTAAGTTGCCGCACTGGTTTTGGTATCCTACAATGCTGCTCCGAATAACGGCGTGGGGCGCCCCGGGGGAGGCGGCGTGAACGGGCCTCTCCAGGTGGAGTCTCGTCTGTTGTAGTGGGGCGCCCCTTTACCGTTTCAGTTGCCATTCCGTCCGCTTTTGGTCCACTGTGTCAAAAGCCGCAATTCAGCTGAGTTGCGCCCACTCTTGCGGTGCAGCGATAGGCGGCTGTCACAGGATTCTCAAAATGGCGGCAGGCTGTTTCCTTTTTGGGCCTGGTCCACTGAAATGGCCCTGGGACACCTTGGAAATCGGACGCTTGTCTGCTAGGTCTTGGACCCCATTCTCGAAAGCGTCCCCTCCGCCTTGAGGATTCATCAAAAGTTTTGGGGGCCCCCGACTCCTGCAGGCTTCTGGTGGGGAGCGGCTGCCATGATTGCTCGCGGAATGACTACGACGGAGCCACGAGATGGTGGTGCTTTCATGGTGACGCCAGCTTCAGTCTGAAACATCCAGAAACAAGGTGGGGCTTTCATCGTTTGGGGAAAAAAATAAGTTTTCATCCAATGAAAAGTGTTGTTTTTAGGTCATATGATCAAGCCTTCCATCATTAGGAAACCAAAAGTAAAATGAACCAATGAAAAGTTTTATAAACAAGTCACATGACCTGTTATGCGGCATAGGGTATAAAATGCGCAGAAAATACGTTGGCACGTGAGGCGGCGTCAGTAGCGGACCGATGTGCGAATAGGCCGAAGGCAACACAACGCGCCAAGATCCGGATGGCACCGAGGTGGTGTCCAGCAAGTTGCAGCACTGGTGTGGCCATCCTACAATGCTGAAAGTCGGCGTGGGGCACCCTGTTGGCCTGTGAGTTCGCGTCAGTAGCGGACCGATGTGCGAATAGGCCGAAGGCAGCACAACGCGCCAAGATCCGGATGGCACCGAGGTGGTGTCTAGTAAGGTGCACTGGTGTGGCCATCCTACAATGTTGAAAGTCGGCGTGGGGCGCCCCGTTGGCCTGTGAGATGGCGTCAGTAGCGGACCGATGTGCGAATGGGGCCAAAGGCAGCGCAACAATGTTTTCTGAATAGAAGACACCACAAGGCGCTGAGATGCCAATATCCGGATGGCACCGAGGTGGTGTCTAGCAAGTTGCCGCACTGGTGTGGCCATCCTACAATGTTGAAAGTCGGCGTGGGGCGCCCCGTTGGCCTGTGAGATGGCGTCAGTAGCGGACCGATGTGCGAATGGGGCCAAAGGCAGCGCAACAATATTTTCTGAATAGAAGACACCACAAGGCGCTGAGATGCCAAGATCCGGATGGCACCGAGGTGGTGTCTAGCAAGTTGTGGCACTGGTGTGGCCATCCTACAATGGTAAAAGTCGGCGTGGGGCGCCCTGTTGGCCTGTGAGATGGCGTCAGTAGCGGACCGATGTGCGAATGGGGCCAAAGGCAGCGCAACAATATTTTCTGACTAGAAGACACCACAAGGCGCTGAGATGCCAAGATCCGGATGGCACCGAGGTGGTGTCTAGCAAGTTGCCGCACTGGTGTGGCCATCCTACAATGTTGAAAGTCGGCGTGGGGCGCCCCGTTGGCCTGTGAGATGGCGTCAGTAGCGGACCGATGTGCGAATGGGGCCAAAGGCAGCGCAACAATATTTTCTGAATAGAAGACACCACAAGGCGCTGAGATGCCAAGATCCGGATGGCACCGAGGTGGTGTCTAGCAAGTTGTGGCACTGGTGTGGCCATCCTACAATGGTAAAAGTCGGCGTGGGGCGCCCTGTTGGCCTGTGAGATGGTGTCAGTAGCGGACCGATGTGCGAATGGGGCCAAAGGCAGCGCAACAATATTTTCTGTATGGAAGATACCACTAGGCGTTGAGATGCGAAGATCCGGATGGCACCGAGGTGATGTCTAGCAAGTTGCTGTACTGGTGTGGTCATCCTACAATGCTGAAACTCGGCGTGGGGCGCCCCATTAGCCTGTGAGATGGCGTCAGTAGCGGACCGATGTGCGAATGGGGCCAAAGGCAGCGCAACAATATTTTCTGAAGAGAAGACACCAAAAGGCGCTGAGATTCGGTTACCACCGAGGTGATGTCTAGCAAGTTGCCGCACTGGTGTGGCCATCCTACAATACTGCTCCGAATAACGGCGTGGGGTGCCCGAAGGGGGGGGGGAGGCTCGTCTGCTGTAGTGGGGCGCCCCTTTACCGTTTCAGTTGCCATTCAGCTGAGTTTCGGCTGCTCTTGATGCTACAGCGACAGGCGGCTGCAACAGGACTCTCAAAATGGCGGCTTGTTCTTTGGATTTGGGCCTGGTCTATTAAAATGGCCCTGGGACACTTTAGAACTCGGACGCTCGATTTTTTTTTTTCCTTTCCTGTACATGCAAAAAAATGTAAATGCCCGGTACGTTACACGCTTCATCTGCCACGATGTACTCTCCAGAGGAACCGAAAAAAAATATAGTTATGGTAACTATACCATGCATCGTCATATGGAGAGGTGGCACCAATTAATTATAGTGCTGCATAAAAGAGAGATTTGGAGGAGAACCCCCGACCTGCCAGTACATTCATCAAAGAAGTGGCACTGACAGCATCAGAGGCAAGGGAAATGGTCCCAAATATTTAGAACTTTGGAAAGATTAAAATGACATGTTTAGATTGTGGCAAATTAATTTCATGTGGACAGATGAGTGTTACTCTAATAAATACAGCATATGAACATCATCATAGTCGATGGTTGGTAGAGACATTTTGACTATATCCTGGACCTGCCCGTCCTCGCCCAAAATGGCGCCGGAATAAATGGGACTCGTAACTCCTTGTTGTGTACTGGTTGCAGAACCTTGAAATCACGAGATACGTATGCAGTTTTGAAGCATATGGCGGGCGGGGACGAGAATTGATTGAATATTTCGACATCCCTATTGATATTAAGTTCTGATGTGTTATTGATTACTGTACTATTGAAAGTTCGAATTAACGTCACCCATTGTACTTGCCCGCAAATGTATATCTAGATAATTTTATTGTAACTGGCCCTGTCGTATTTTAATTATAAAATGTACGTCCACCGATTCCG
This sequence comes from Lissotriton helveticus, assembly GCF_964261635.1. NCBI lineage: Eukaryota > Metazoa > Chordata > Amphibia > Caudata > Salamandridae > Lissotriton > Lissotriton helveticus. The sequence goes on from NC_136060.1 coordinate 485,262,022, forward strand.
CAACTGTTAGACACCTTAGTTCTTGCAACCTAATGGCCCGCCCGTTACGTTCCTCTACAGTGTAAATGTCTACTCATCATATACGATTACAGTTTGCTCCGTGGCCGGCCCACGTGGTTATAGGCTCGTATTTGTATAATGAAATTTTCACAATAAAGGTTTTTAAAAGAAAACATGGTAGTAGTATATACATTGGTAAAGTTTTTAATAATAGTCACTGTTTTAGAATCATTAAAAGGCAAGTGAAATAAAGCAGACCAATTACATGAAGGGTAAAAGGTATAATACGCAGGAACGCAGTAAAGATAAATGGTCAAGGGCTGTTGTGTTTTCTACTCCTGCAACATAAAGTGATCGATAAGAATCTCATATTCAGGCGTATCGGCGACTAAGACAGCAGGTCGACCCTCTTTTGCTCAACGGCTCTGTCATGGGACGAAGAAACGCTCTTTTTCTCGAAAAAAGAATATATTTTACTTGCAGGACAGTTGTAAATTTTCCGGGAAAGTACATTAGCCTGGAACATTATAACATATATTTAAGAAAAAATAATGTTCGGAAGTAATAAAAAGCGTAATTTTTAGGTCATATGACCAAGCCTTTCATCATTAGAATAAGAAAAGTAAAATGAACCAATGAAAAGTTTTATTAACAAGTCACATGACTTGTTATGCTTACGTTACGCGCTGCGCGTCGCGCCCCGGATGACTTCCGGATGCGCTAACGCGGCGCGTCATATGACGCATTACGCGACAACGCAGGTCCAGAATATAGTCAAAATGTCTCCACCAACCAGCGGTCGGAACACAACCCCTTTCAGCAGGCTAAATAGTTCTGTTAAATGACAACAGAAGGGACAGGCAACAAGAACCATCAGTCAAAGAGGGGAGGGCTAGTTCTTCTCTACCGGGTTACATTGGGGCGCTACCGGAACTGATCGAATTGGTAGTCTACAGTGTTTCTGGATGTTTCAGACTGAAGCTGGGGTTAGCATGAGAGCACCACCATTTCGTAGCTCCGTCGTGGCCATTCCGCAACCAATCATGGCAGCCGCTCTTTATCGTTATTTTGGGCGGGGTGGGTGGCGGAGCCGAGCTGTTTTGCAGCCATCATTGTGTGGAGTTCAGTTCATCTCACTAGTTTTGTATTTGTCATGAGGGGTTGTTCCTAATGTTTCTATTTTAGCGAGGTCAAAAAGAGATCCCATTAGTGGCCTACTGATTTTGCTCGATTCCTTTTCTTTTTTTTTACACGATTTTTCGTTATCTGCAAAGACTAAACAGAGTATTGCGACTCTGTGTCTGTTTGTAAATAGAGAATGAACCAAAGAGAACCAATTCTAAAACAGTAAATGCTTGGATAACAATCAATCAAATGGAGAGAGAAGCAGGCACGACGTATTACAACGGGGGCAAAGGCCTGCGTTAACTACCTTTCACTATCTGCAAAGAGAGAGTACTCCTAATAGAAATGAGGGGGGGCACCATTCAAAGCAGATCAGTGTGCATAAACACGAAAATGTTTTCACTTACCACGTACTTGACATTCGACAGCTTATGATATTTGCTATTAAAAAACCATTGAAATTCACTGAAAAAACCATAGGTTATAGACCATATATAGTTAGGAATTAGCATTTACAAAACCTTGAAAATTCACTGAAAAAACCATAGGTTATAGACCATATATAGTTAGGAATTAGCATTTAAAAAACCTTATTTTACTCACACAAAACCATTGAAATTCCATATATAGTTAGTTGCACTAACTATATATCGCGCACCCGCAATCCACTGCTGATGATGTCACATATTACATCATTCATGACATGGTCAGTGACATCACTGATGACATCACTGATGACATCTCAAATGACATCACTGATGACATCACTGATGACATCTCATTTGACATCAATGATCACATCACTGATGATATCATTCATGTGACAATACAATGCATCTCCTCACATTTTAATATAACCTCTGTTTCACCCAGTGTTAAATACAGAGTATAATTTTTGAAACCATTGACACACCAATACTAGTTACTACATACGCACTCACTGATTCCTACATCTACACACACATTCACTCATTCACCCATACAATCATTCATACATACAATCACTCATCTTTACAACACTATCATATGCACTCATACACCTATACAGACACTCACACTCTGCCACTCATCCATGGAGTTACTCACACACCTAGTCAGTCCTGTAAAGAATCAATCACACTTCCATTTTCTTGTCTATACAGTTAAACATAGAGCACCTTACATTTTCAAACATATACTAACACATACTTACTTTCTTATACAATCATTGATACAAGTACACATTGATCTGCAGAGAGTCACACACCTCCCAGCCAGCCACACACACACTCAGTCTCCCATACAAATACTTGGACAATCAATCAATAACCCATATAGTTAATTATATAGCTACTGATCAACACATGCAGCAGTTTACAGAACAACAGACATAATGATGCACAAATTAAGACAGTTTAGTCACTAACCCATGCACTCAGTGAGACACATTTAATCACTCACTCATACATTCAGTCATGCACCTACTAAATCCTTCGTCCAGACACTTATACATCTACTCATTCTTCAATATGTAAAACATATTTAAACTTTACAGAAACACACAGTCACTGGATGATGTCATCAGTGATGTCATCAGTGATGTCATTTGAGATGTCATCAGTGATGTCACTGACCATGTCATGAATGATGTAATATGTGACATCATCAGCAGTGGATTGCGGGTGCGCGATATATAGTTAGTGCAACTAACTATATATGGAATTTCAATGGTTTTGTGTGAGTAAAATAAGGTTTTTTAAATGCTAATTCCTAACTATATATGGTCTATAACCTATGGTTTTTTCAGTGAATTTTCAAGGTTTTGTAAATGCTAATTCCTAACTATATATGGTCTATAACCTATGGTTTTTTCAGTGAATATATATATATATATATATATATATATATATATATATATATATATATATATATATATATATATATATATATATATGCATAGATATGTATATATATTCGAAAGAACAAAGGATTCTCTGCACTTCCGCACAGCCGTGTGGCGAACAGAGAAAAACGAACCACACGAAATCTGGCACTATTGTCTATTCGGTCCTCAGATCTGACGTGTTTCGGACAACACTTGTCCTTGATCACAAAATGCATAAATATATATATATATATATATATATATATATATATATATATATATATATATATATATTCACTGAAAAAACCATAGGTTATAGACCATATATAGTTAGGAATTTGCATTTACAAAACCTTGAAAATTCACTGAAAAAACCATAGGTTAGAGACCATATATAGTTAGCTGGACATTTTATTGACATAAAACCAATGAAATTCCATATATAGTTAGTTGCACTAACTATATATCGCGCACCCGCAATCCACTGCTGATGATGTCACATATTACATCATTCATGACATGGTCAGTGACATCACTGATGACATCACTGATGACATCTCAAATGACATCACTGATGACATCACTGATGACATCTCAAATGACATCACTGATGACATCATCTAGTGTCTGTGTGTTTTTGTAAAGTTTAAATATGTTTTACATATTGAAGAATGAGTGGATGTATGGAAGACTGAGTGTGTGTGTGGCTGGCTGGGAGGTGTGTGACTCTGTGCATATCAATGTGTACTTGTATCAGTGATTGTATAAGAGAGTAAGTATGTGTTAGTATATGTGTGAAAAGTATGGTGTTCTGTGTTTAACTGTATAGATGAGGAAATCGAAGTGTGATTGATTCTTCACAGGACTGACTAGGTGTATGAGTGCATATGATAGTGTTGTAATAATGAGTGACTGTATGTATGAGTGATTGTATGGGTGAATGAGTGAATGTGTGTGTAGACGTAGGAATCAGTGAGTGCGTATGTAGTAACTGGTATTGGTGTGTCATGATGTCATCAGTGATGTCATTTGAGATGTCATCAGTGATGTCATTTGAGATGTCATCAGTGATGTCATCAGTGATGTCACTGAAGTATGGTGTTCTGTGTTTAACTGTATAGATGAGGAAATGGAAGTGTGATTGATTCTTTACAGGACTGACTAGGTGTGTGAGTAACTCCATGGATGAGTGGCAGTGTGTGAGTGTCTGCATAGGTGTATGAGTGCATATGATAGTGTTGTAATAATGAGTGACTGTATGTATGAGTGATTGTATGGGTGAATGAGTGAATGTGTGTGTAGACGTAGGAATCAGTGAGTGCGTATGTAGTAACTGGTATTGGTGTGTCATGATGTCATCAGTGATGTCATTTGAGATGTCATCAGTGATGTCATCAGTGATGTCATTTGAGATGTCATCAGTGATGTCACTGACCATGTCATGAATGATGTAATATGTGACATCATCAGCAGTGGATTGCGGGTGCGCGATATATAGTTAGTGCAACTAACTATATATGGAATTTCATTGGTTTTATGTCAATAAAATGTCCAGCTAACTATATATGGTCTCTAACCTATGGTTTTTTCAGTGAATTTTCAAGGTTTTGTAAATGCAAATTCCTAACTATATATGGTCTATAACCTATGGTTTTTTCAGTGAATTTCATTGGTTTTTTAAAAGCTAATATCTATAGCTGTAAAATATATTCTTTATTACGTGACGTATCACGTAGCCACGTGAGACGCCTCATGACGCGTCGCATAACCGTGACGTATCGGCTCTGCAGCGCAAACAAAACCAGTAACGTAAGCGTGCCGGAGCACGCTTACAGATATATATATTTTTTTTAACCTTAATTAGACAAAATCCACACGTGCACATATCTTGAGCCCTTGCAAAGGCACATCAAACAAACAGTCCCTACAATTTTGCCAAGTTTGCTGGAAATCTATTCCCTTAATTTTTTTTTTACTGTTTCTCTTGGTTTTCCCCTTGTTACGCTTACCGGGACGCTACCCGGTACGCGAACCGGACGCTCCAAAAACACAAGATGGCGGACTCCCGTTACGCTGCCGGTTAGCTGCCCGGTTTGCGTACCGGGAAGCGCCTCTACCGCGAAAAATCGCGGGGGACTTTAATATCCCCCTCATCAATCCTAGGGGGTCAGGAGGGGTTTACCTTGCCCCCTTTCCTTCATTTCCCCCTTCTTTTTTCACCACATCTTGTCTCTCGAACCTACCGAGAGACAAGATGGCGGCCGCTCCGGACTGTTTACAATGTTGACAGCTACGCTGCCGGTTAGCTGCCCGGTTAGCTGCCCGGTGAGCTGCCCGGTTCGCGTACCGGGACGCGTACCGGGACGCGCCTCTACGGCGTAAAATCGCAAAATTTTTTTTTTTTTTTTTTGCCCCGCGGGGCACTTTAATATCCCCCTCATCAATCCTAGGGGGTCAGGAGTGGTCTACCTTGCCCCCTTTCCTTCATTTCCCCCTTCGTTTTTCACCACATCTTGTCTCTCGATCGTACCGAGAGACAAGATGGCGGCCGCTCTGGACTGTTTAGAATGTTGACAGACACCGGAGAGCCAATCAGCTTCGCTTCGCGAAGTTCCGTTACGCGTCAGGTACGCGAACCGGGGCGCTAACCGGAGCGCTGTCACAGATATATATATTTTTTTAAACGTTAATTTCTCAAAATCCACTGGAGCACATATATTGAGACATAGCAAAGGCACGTCGGGCAAACCATATCTACAATTTTGCCAAGTTTCATGTAAATCTATTCAGCCGTTCGAGCTAAAAGTGAGTCCAACCGCCTTATGGAAAAATGAATGGGAAAAACGCGTTTTGGGACCCCCCTTTGACGAAACCCCCCCAAATTTTCAGGGGCTGCTCAGAAACGAAATGTGCCATTTTCCTGAAAATTTCAGCCAATTCCGTCCACAAACGCCAAAGTTATTAGACATAGAATTTTCAGAAATCCCATAGAGAAAAAATCCTAACTATATATACCCACTGGCTATCGCCAGTAGGTAATATACATATATAAACATATATAATCTGCATATCTATATAAATATAAATGCATGCATACATATACATATATGCATACATATGCATGTTATTTACATGAAAGTTTTAAAAACACTAATAAAAGCAAAGCTAAAAAGCCACCTCATTACAAACAGAATGGCTTTAACTTAAACGAGGGCGAGATCTATTGCATTTTCAATGCTTGTTTACTTTGGTTCTATCAAGAAGGCATTCAGATGTGTCACACATTTGCCATAAATTCTGAATGTTAGCACTCTAGTTGCTCATTAGATCACTGTAGTAAAGCGAGTGCTCACCAGGGAAGTCTGCTGCTATTCATGGTTTGCAGCCATTTTCCCGCATTTTTTATCCCGCAGACTTTCAGTCCGCATACCAGTATCCCGCAAGGTCATTGTCCTCGCATACCATTATCCCGCATTTTTTCAAAACGCATGTGCATTTATCGCGCATGCCTTTACAAAGAATTACGTTTTAAAGGCATGTATGGTAAATGCATTTGCGTTGTGAAAACCACGATGACGAGAGAGGTAAGTGGGTTTGTGTTAATTTTTTCGTGGGTTAGTGATTGTGTAGTGTAGTGTAGTGTTGTGTAGTGTAGTGTTGTGTTAGTGTAGTGTAGAGTTGTGGTGGTTGTTTAGTGTAGGGTCATGCTGGGGGTAGTGTTTTAGGGTTGTGTTGTAGTGTTTGCGTAGTGTAGGGTCATGCTGGGCGTAGTGTTTTAGGGTTTAGGATAGTGTTGTAGTGTTTGCGTAGTGTAGGGTCATGCTGGGGGTAGTGTTTTAGGGTTTTGGGTAGTGTTGTAGTGTTTGCGTAGTGTAGGGTCATGCTGGGGTGTAGTATTTTAGGGTTTAGGGTAGTGTTGTAGTGTTTGCGTAGTGTAGGGTCATGCTGGGGGTAGTGTTTTAGGGTTTTGGGTAGTGTTGTAGTGTTTGCGTAGTGTAGGGTCATGCTGGGGTGTAGTATTTTAGGGTTTAGGGTAGTGTTGTAGTGTTTGCGTAGTGTAGGGTCATGCTGGGGGTAGTGTTTTAGGGTTTTGGGTAGTGTTGTAGTGTTTGCGTAGTGTAGGGTCATGCTGGGGGTAGTGTTTTAGGGTTTTGGGTAGTGTTGTAGTGTTTGCGTAGTGTAGGGTCATGCTGGGGTGTAGTGTTTTAGGGTTTTGGGTAGTGTTGTAGTGTTTGCGTAGTGTAGGGTCATGCTGGGGTGTAGTGTTTTAGGGTTTTGGGTAGTGTTGTAGTGTTTGCGTAGTGTAGGGTCATGCTGGGGGTAGTGTTTTAGGGTTTTGGGTAGTGTTGTAGTGTTTGCGTAGTGTAGGGTCATGCTGGGGGTAGTGTTTTAGGGTTTTGGGTAGTGTTGTAGTGTTTGCGTAGTGTAGGGTCATGCTGGGGGGTAGTGTTTTAGGGTTTTGGGTAGTGTTGTAGTGTTTGCGTAGTGTAGGGTCATGCTGGGGGTAGTGTTTTAGGGTTTTGGGTAGTGTTGTAGTGTTTGCGTAGTGTAGGGTCATGCTGGGGGTAGTGTTTTAGGGTTTAGGGTAGTGTTGTAGTGTTTGCGTAGTGTAGGGTCATGCTGGGGGTAGTGTTTTAGGGTTTAGGGTAGTGTTGTAGTGTTTGCGTAGTGTAGGGTCATGCTGGGGGTAGTGTTTTAGGGTTTAGGGTAGTGTTGTAGTGTTTGCGTAGTGTAGGGTCATGCTGGGGTGTAGTGTTTTAGGGTTTTGGGTGGTGTTGTAGTGTTTGCGTAGTGTAGGGTCATGCTGGGGGTAGTGTTTTAGGGTTTAGGGTAGTGTGGTAGTGTTTGCGTAGTGTAGGGTCATGCTGGGGTGTAGTGTTTTAGGGTTTTGGGTAGTGTTGTAGTGTTTGCGTAGTGTAGGGTCATGCTGGGGGTAGTGTTTTAGGGTTTAGGGTAGTGTTGTAGTGTTTGCGTAGTGTAGGGTCATGCTGGGGGTAGTGTTTTAGGGTTTAGGGTTGTGTTTAAGTGTTTGCGTATTGTAGGGTCATGCTGGGGGTAGTGTTTTAGGGTTTAGGGTTGTGTTGTAGTGTTTGTGTAGTGTAGGGTCATGCTGGGGGTAGTGTTTTAGGGTAGTGTTGTAGTGTTTGCGTAGTGTAGGGTCATGCTGGGCGTAGTGTTTTAGGGTTTAGGATAGTGTTGTAGTGTTTGCGTAGTGTAGGGTCATGCTGGGGGTAGTGTTTTAGGGTTTTGGGTAGTGTTGTAGTGTTTGCGTAGTGTAGGGTCATGCTGGGGTGTAGTATTTTAGGGTTTAGGGTAGTGTTGTAGTGTTTGCGTAGTGTAGGGTCATGCTGGGGGTAGTGTTTTAGGGTTTTGGGTAGTGTTGTAGTGTTTGCGTAGTGTAGGGTCATGCTGGGGTGTAGTGTTTTAGGGTTTTGGGTAGTGTTGTAGTGTTTGCGTAGTGGAGGGTCATGCTGGGGTGTAGTGTTTTAGGGTTTTGGGTAGTGTTGTAGTGTTTGCGTAGTGTAGGGTCATGCTGGGGGTAGTGTTTTAGGGTTTTGGGTAGTGTTGTAGTGTTTGCGTAGTGTAGGGTCATGCTGGGGGTAGTGTTTTAGGGTTTTGGGTAGTGTTGTAGTGTTTGCGTAGTGTAGGGTCATGCTGGGGGGTAGTGTTTTAGGGTTTTGGGTAGTGTTGTAGTGTTTGCGTAGTGTAGGGTCATGCTGGGGGTAATGTTTTAGGGTTTAGGGTAGTGTTGTAGTGTTTGCGTAGTGTAGGGTCATGCTGGGGGTAGTGTTTTAGGGTTTAGGGTAGTGTTGTAGTGTTTGCGTAGTGTAGGGTCATGCTGGGGTTAGTGTTTTAGGGTTTAGGGTAGTGTTGTAGTGTTTGCGTATTGTAGGGTCATGCTGGGGGTAGTGTTTTAGGGTTTAGGGTAGTGTTGTAGTGTTTGCGTAGTGTAGGGTCATGCTGGGGGTAGTGTTTTAGGGTTTAGGGTAGTGTTGTAGTGTTTGCGTAGTGTAGGGTCATGCTGGGGTGTAGTGTTTTAGGGTTTTGGGTAGTGTTGTAGTGTTTGCGTAGTGTAGGGTCATGCTGGGGGTAGTGTTTTAGGGTTTAGGGTAGTGTTGTAGTGTTTGCGTAGTGTAGGGTCATGCTGGGGGTAGTGTTTTAGGGTTTAGGGTTGTGTTGTAGTGTTTGCGTAGTGTAGGGTCATGCTGGGGGTAGTGTTTTAGGGTTTAGGGTTGTGTTGTAGTGTTTGCGTAGTGTAGGGTCATGCTGGGGGTAGTGTTTTAGGGTTTAGGGTAGTTTAGTTGTTTAGTGTATGCTAAAGGCATATTCGTTCTAAAAGTTTTCGTTATTTTAATTTGCGGCCTAATAGTACATGCGGGATTTTTTTTGCGGACTGATGGTATGCGGGATTTCGTCATATATTCGCTAATCATACTTTCTATGGCAAAATGAACCCCCTCATTTTGTTCCTTTTTAAATTAAATGTTTTAAGAGTTACCACTTTATTCCAATCAAGATGGCTTCAGGTGTGCCATACCTTTGTAATAAGTAGGACTGTTAGCACTCTAGTTGTTCTTTAGAACACTCTGGGACATTCTGTCATTGGGCTATAGTTGGGCTACATCTGGCTGATATTTGGGCTACATTTGTTTTTTTTTGTCTCTGGTGGCCATCTTTGGGCTACATTGGGCTACATTGGGCTACATTGGGCTACATTTGGGCTCCAACATATATATAGCCCAATGTAGCCCAATATATATTTTTCAAAGTTAATTTTCGTAAAAACCACTGGAGCATATATCTTGAGACATAGCAAAGGCACATCGGGCTACCAGTCCCTACAATTTTGCCAAGTTTGGTGTAAATCCATTCAGCCGTTCGGGCTAAAAGTGAGGCCAACCGCCCTATAGAAAATTGCATGGGAAAAGCATGTTTTGGGACCCCCCTTTTTTCTCGGCCCCCCCTTGACGAAACCCCCCCAAATTTTCAGGGGCTGCTCAGAAACAAAATGTTCCATTTTCCTGAAAATTTCAGCCAATTCTGTCCTCAAACGCCAAAGTTATTCGACATAGAATTTTCAAAAATCCCATAGGAAAAAAATCCTAACATTATATACCTACTGGCTATCGCCAGTAGGTAATATATATATATATATATATATATATATATATATATATATATATATATATATATATATATATATATTTTACCTACTGGCGGTCGCCAGTAGGTATATATAGTTAGGATTTTTTCTCTATGGGATTTTTGAAAATTCTATGTCTAATAACTTTGGCGTTTGTGGACGGAATTGGCTGGAATTTTCAGGAAAATTGAACATTTTGTTTCTGAGCAGCCCCTGAAAATTTGGGGGGGGTTCGTCAAGGGGGGGCCAAGAAAAAAGGGGGGTCCCAAAACTCGTTTTTCCCATGTTAATTTCCATAGGGCGGTTGGCCTCACTTTTAGCCCGAACGGCTGAATGGATTTGCATGAAACTTGGCAAAATTGTAGGGACTGTTAGCCCGATGTGCCTTTGCTAGGTCTCAATATATGTGTCCAGTGGATTTTGCTAAATTAACGTTCAAAAAAATATATATATCTGTAACAGCGCTCCGGGTAGCGCTCCGGTTCGCGTACTTGACGCGTAACGGAACTTCGCGAAGCTGATTGGCTCTCCGGTGTCTGTCAACATTCTAAACAGTCCGGAGCGGCCGCCATCTTGTCTCTCGGTAGGATCGAGAGACAAGAGGAGGCCAAAACAAAGGGGGAAATGACCATAAGGGGGCATAGTAGATCCTCCCTGACCCCCTAGGTTTGATGTGGAGGCTTTAAAAGGGCCCCGCGGGGCAAAAAAAAAAAATTCGTTTTTTGCGTGGGGAGCGCCCGGTACGCTTTTGTGCAATGGGCGGTGGTAATCTAAATGATGAGGGGGGGGGGGGGGCAGCGTTCAAAGCACATCAGCGTGCATAAACACGAAAATGTTTTTATCTACCACGTACTTGACTTATCTCTCTGAGATGCATTCCCTTGTGTTTCGGCAACGGTAGTCTGTTCATTACATAGATCGCTCGAGGGCAGTAGTACAGACCGCGCGTAGGAAAGGGTCAAAAGCCAGGGGTATAGGAGTATGTAACAAGCGAGCCATTTAATTGAAAAAAATAAACGTGACAAACGGTTGCAGGATCAGTGAAGGTTGATTTTATAATTGAAAGTATAACAGGATCAGTTACAATAAAATCGTCCATACGCACACCATGGGCGAGTATCATGGGTAACATTACTTCGAAGCTTTAATAATACAATAATCAATAATGAAAAATCGACATCAATAGGGTTGTCCGTATGCCCAGTCAGTACCCTTCCCCGCACGCCATGTGCACAAAGACCGCATACATCCCCCATAACGTCAAGGCTAAGTAACTAGAACATCATAAGGAGTTGCAAGTCGCTCCCATACTGGCGCCATTTTGGTCAAGGCCAGGCAGGTCCAGAGTATAGTTCAATGTCTCCAATAAGTAGCGGCAGGACCAGAATCCCTTTCGGCAGTTCAAAAAGTTCGTTAGCGCCAACAGAAAGAACAGGCAGCATGAACCATGACTCAAAGGCGAGGGAGGCAAAATCTTCGCTACCGGGTCACGCTGAGGTCCCACCGGAGCTGATCAAGTTGGCAGTCTACAGTGTCTCTTAGTAATTCGGACAAAAACTGGCGTCAGCATGAGAGCACTACCATCCTGTGACAATGTTGTGGCCACTTCCGGAGAGCGGGACAGCAGGCGTATCCCTCCGCCGATGCACTGAATTAGCCTCGCTCACGGCACCAGATGTGGATTAGGCGGCGGACACCCGTGGAAGCGGTATATCCATGGGGGATAGTCGAGCAACAGTGGCGGTTGCCCCCATCGGAAGCCCGCGGGAGTCGAGGGCCAACGACTCTCGTAGAACCTTTAAAACTGAGAGGACGTCTTCAAGAGTGGGGCTCATGTCCGAGCAGGCAAGCAGAATGAAATGCTTTGCATTTGTAGACTTCAGTTCGGCGAAGACCCAGCAGAATGTTATAAGTAAATGTCATGGCACGAAGTTCAGTGGGCGGTCTGTCATTGTGAAAGCTTCAATTAAGTTGAATGGCTGCAAGAGCCCCGATTACACCAGCAGCCCTGTTAATATGCCGATCTTGGAAAAAGTTCCTCTGTTGGATTGCAATGGCTGCAGTGATGGTCTTGGGAAACTGCTTCCGAAAACTCTAAAGGCCACGAAAGCTTGCTATGCTGTTCCTTTGGAAATGCGGTGCTGGGTGATGGAAGTTATTGAAAAGTTGGCAGTGTTTTTTTTTTGGGGATTTTGGACGCTCTGCCACAGTCCATTCGAGTTCCAGGGTAGACCAGAGTCGTTCTAGTGGACCAGGCCCAAATCCGGGGAGTCGGCCGCCATTTTGAGCGTTCCGCAGCAACAGCCGCTCTTCACCCTGGCCACCGGAGCGGGTCCCCGGCCATCCAACCGAGTGGAACGCCAATGGCAGTCATGGTGCAGCTGACCGGGGAGTGAAACGCTAAGGCTCGCCCTGCTGCAGCTGACCGCGGGGACGGGCCTTTGCGCGTGGTGTCGCCCCCGGGCTATTTGCACAACGGTCCTCCACCCCTAGGCCGCCACCTATGCTACCTCGACAGGAACAGCGTCATGCATTTGGATCGATGTTGCAGCAGGCTGCCATATAAATAGTTATTTAATAAAAAGTTTTACCGTGTTACTTTGCTGGTGTGTTGTATATATTTATAATATTTGCATAGGGTTTGTCGTTATTTTGGGCGGGGTGGGCGGCGGAGCCGAGCTAACTTCTCTTATTTAGTCAGCACATAAATTGACTTACTGGTGCGCATTATTTTGGGTGTACATTTGGGATATCGGTTGGGGTCGGGTTCGTCGTACTGAAATAACCCTTCAAGTTTCTGGTGTAGGCTACTCTCCCATTCACTAGCTCCAGAGAGAGTCGTTCCTAAGTAAGGAAAGTGCTATATTCTTTTTTGTCCTTCACATGCGGATACCATGTTCGGGCTTATTTTTCTCATTCCATTAACCGTTCGATCAACGCCTCAGTCATACAAAAAGCATTCTTTTATTGACCCAGTCGTGCGCCACACATACGCATTCAAACCGTACAAATCAGGGCCCATGCGCACATTCATACCATACAATCTTTCACGCTCCCAGGGATGGTCTGCACTCCATGCAATATCTCACAGCGCTTGTCTATGTCTTTCCCTACATGGAGCACGGTGCGGTCCATGTCCACTCCATTCTTCAGTCGGAACTCCGATGTAACCTACAGAGGAGAAAAGAAAGGGGGGGATACAGCATTCAGAGCATGTCAGCGCGCGCAAACACGAAAAAGCTTCTACTTATCATGTATCAGACTAGCTGCAGGAACGTGTGATACAACAGATCTTGGCTATCCCTTTCGCATTATTTTTCTGTGTAACATATCCTCCCCTTCTTATGATGCAAAAAAATGTTTCATTTTGTTTGTCTCTAAATTCGAGTTCCCTCTTCGTGTATTTGTTTCTCAAATAGTCGTATTTTATGGGACAAAATACCACACCTTACATTCAGCAGATACCTTAAGCTACGGCCGACCATTTTCTAACAATTCTGGAAAAAGGGCAGGTGTGACGGATACAAATTTCAATCAATCCAAAATTCAGGCAAAGGGTCTGCATTATCTGTCTTCTATTGTTTGGGAATAACAGCCATTATTCAAAAACCCTACCAACCTAGACGATTGTTATGACGCTGATTCCATACTTCCTTTGAAAACTCTTTATTGCAAAAATGTCAGTATACAAATACGGGCCTACAACCACGTGGGCCGTCCACGGAGCAAACTGGAATCGTATATGATGAGGGGACATTTACACTGTAGAAAAACGTAACGGGCGGGCCATTAGGTTGCAGGAATTAAGGTGTCTAACAGTTGCGGAATCGGTGGACGTTAATTTTATAATCAAAGTACGACAGGACCAGTTACAATGAAATTATCTAGATATACATTTCCGGGCAAGTACCATGAGTAACGTTAATTCGAACTTTCAATAGTACAGTAATCAATAATACATCAGAACTTAATATCAATAGGGATGTCCAAATGTTCAATCAGTACCCGTCCCCGCCCGCCATGTGCTCCAAAACTGCATACATATCTCGTGATATCAAGGCTGAGCAACGAGTACACATCAAGGAGTTGCCAACATGTTGGATACATATTATCCAAATAGAAGCAGTCACCTCGAGAATGTTTGTCTGTATGAGGTTCTACAAAATTACATATTCAAGAGGAACATCAAAGAAGATATTGATAAAGGAGTGTATGCTGTAATTGGAAGTGAGGGATGTCTGGTCATTTTGGGCGAGGCCGGGCAGGTCCAGAATATAGTCAAAATGTCTCCACCAACCAGCGGTCGGACCAGAACCCCTTTCAGCAGTCCAAAAAGTTCCGCTAAATGACAACAGAAGGGACAGGCAACAAGAACCATCAGTCAAAGAGGGGAGGGCAAGTTCTTCCCTACCGGGTCACGTTGGGGCTCCACCGGAACTGATTGAATTGGTAGTCTAGAGTGTTTCTGGATGTTTCAGACTGAAGCTGGCGTCAGCATGAGAGCACCACCATCCCGTGGCTACGTCGTGGCCATTCCGCGAGCAATCATGGCAGTCGCTCCCCACCGGAAGCCTGCGGGAGTCGGGGGCCCCGGTGACTCTTGTAGAATCTTCAAGGCTGAGGGGACGCTTTCGGGAATGGGGCCCATGCCCTAGCAGTGAAGCGTCCGAGTTCCAGGGTTGCCCAGAGCCATCCTTGCAGGCCAGGCCCAAGTCTGTGGAGCCGACCGCCATTTCGTGAGCTCCGTGGCAGCCGCCTGTCGCTGTACCGCAAGAGTGGGTGCAATTCAGCCGGATGGCGGGTGAGACGCTGTAGCCGCAAGAGCAGGCGAAACTCAACCGGCCGAGTGAGGCACTGTGCCGCAAGAGCGGGCGTAACTCAGCTGGCCGAGCGAGGCACTGTGCCGCAAGAGCGGGCGTAACTCAGCTGGCCGAGCGAGGCACTGTGCCGCAAGAGCGGGCGCAACTCAGCTGGCCGAGTGAAGCGCTGGGGTGCAGCTGAGGAACCTCCACCTGGGGAGGTGGGGGAGGCTCGTTCGCGCCGCCTCTCCCTCCCAGTGCACCCCACGCCGTCTCCTGGCGCAGGTATATGTGATGGTCGGATCAGGCAATAAGAGGGGGGGTGTCATCAGCAAGGCATTCACCCCCGCCACCCGTGGCTCGCTGGATGCCACCTCAGGGTGCACGAATGGGAAGGCCAGTACAACAACATCGTGGCCGTGGTGCTTCCGGGCCATCCACCCAACGACCTCTTCGGCCGATGGCTGCCAGCAAGGCCCCGCCCTATACGTGCCGGGGGCCTCGTCTTCCGGATGGGCGTAGCCGCGGACCTGCTGCACAAGGAGGGACAGGAACAGCGTCATGCATTTGGATCGATGTTGCAGCAGGCTGCCATGTAAATAGTTATTTAATAAAACGTTTTACCCTGTTACTTTGCTGGTGTGTTGTATATATTTATAATATTTGCATAGGGTTTGTCGTTATTTTGGGCGGGGTGGGCGGCGGAGCCGAGCTGTCTTGCAGACATCATGGCGTCGAGCTCGGTTCCTCTCACTAGTTTCATATTTCTCATGAGGGGTTGTTCCTAATGTTTCTATTTTAGCGAGGTCAAAAAGTGATCCCATCAGTGGCCTACTGATTTTGCTCGATTCCTTTTGTTTTTTCTAACGATTTTTATGTTATAGTTTGCTAGCACGATACAGCTGTTAGTCCGCATTTTATATATATGTCCTTTTTATTAGGGGTGTCCTCCGGTGGAGTCGGATGATCTACCTCTAATAAACGGTCCGGGTTGAACCAACTACCAACAAACGGGGCAGAGATAGGCATGACGGGTTACAAAGGGGACAAAAGTCTGCACTACTTATCCTTCACTATCCGCAAAGACTAAACAGAGTATTGCGACTCTGTGCTTATTTGTGAATAGAGAATCACCCAAAGAGAACCAATTCCGAACGATCATAGGCTATTGGCAGTGGGCAGAGAGGCCATGACACACAAAATGGCTGTCACTTACGTGCATGATGGGGCCTAAAAGGGACTAGATGGCGTGGCCACTGTTTCGCGACTTTCACTTTACTTTCAACAGTGGCTGTGGTGAACATAAATGAACGCCGCTTATGTATACCTAATTTTAGTCATTTTCCACAAAAAAGCTTTTGATATTTGCTATTAAAAAACCATTGAAATTCACTGAAAAAAACATAGGTTATAGACTATATATAGTTAGGAATTAGCATTTACAAAACCTTGAAAATTCACTGAAAAAACCATAGGTTATAGACCATATATAGTTAGGAATTAGCATTTAAAAAACCTTATTTTACTCACACAAAACCATTGAAATTCCATATATAGTTAGTTGCACTAACTATATATCGCGCACCCGCAATCCACTGCTGATGATGTCACATATTACATCATTCATGACATGGTCAGTGACATCACTGATGACATCACTGATGACATCTCAAATGACATCACTGATGACATCTCATTTGACATCAATGACCACATCACTGATGATATCATTCATGTGACAATACAATGCATCTCCTCACATTTTAATATAACCTCTGTTACACCCAGTGTTAAATACAGAGTATAATTTTTGAAACCATTGATACACCAATACTAGTTACTACATACGCACTCACTGATTCCTACGTCTACACACACATTCACTCATTCACCCATACAATCATTCATACATACAATCACTCATCTTTACAACACTATCATATGCACTCATACACCTATACAGACACTCACACTCTGCCACTCATCCATGGAGTTACTCACACACCTAGTCAGTCCTGTAAAGAATGAATCACACTTCCATTTTCTAATCTATACAGTTAAACATAGAGCACCTTACATTTTCAAACATATACTAACACATACTTACTCTTATACAATCATTGATACAAGTACACATTGATTTGCACAGAGTCACACACCTCCCAGCCAGCCACACACACACTCAGTCTCCCATACAAATACTTGGGCAATCAATCAATAACCCATATAGTTACTCATATAGCTACTGATCAACACATGCAGCAGTTTACAGAACAACAGACATATTGATGCACACATTAAGACAGTTTAGTCACTAACCCATGCACTCAGTGAGACACATTTAATCACTCACTCATACATTCAGTCATGCACCTACTAAATCCTTCGTCCAGACACTTATACATCCACTCATTCTTCAATATGTAAGACATATTTTAACTTTACAGAAACATACAGTCACTGGATGTTGTCATCAGTGATGTAATCAGTGATGTCATTTGAGATGTCATCAGTGATGTCATCAGTGATGTCACTGACCATGTCATGAATGATGTAATATGTGACATCATCAGCAGTGGATTGCGGGTGCGCGATATATAGTTAGTGCAACTAACTATATATGGAATTTCAATGATTTTGTGTGAGTAAAATAAGGTTTTTTAAATGCTAATTCCTAACTATATATGGTTTATAACCTATGGTTTTTTCAGTGAATTTTCAAGGTTTTGTAAATGCTAATTCCTAACTATATATAGTCTATAACCTATGGTTTTTTCAGTGAATATATACATATATATATATATATATATATATATATATATATATATATATATATATTATATATATATATATATATATATATATATATATATATATATATATATATATATATATATGACACTGACGAAGGCAAAAGCTGAAACGCGTTTGTTCACTGTGCAATAAATCGAAGGAGATTTAATCTACTGAGAGTGCTGGTCTGGTCAATTTCTTGGCAGTGGAACGAGATATATATATATATATTTATTTTTTTTCACCAAGGTGCCTGCAGCTTTCGGGGAGGCACATGACAGTCCTCCGCCCTCCGGGTTTCTCACTCAGCACACTTCACCACTTTGCAATCTTACGTGTGCCCGACGCGTTTCTGGGAACCTTTCCCTTCATCTGGGGCTGCCATCAAAGGAATGCTCGTACATGCATCAATGTTTGCTGGAACATTTATTTATACAAAACCCGTGGTAGGCAGTGTGAGGCTAGTGCTTCCAAACTGTTTGTAGGTTCGAGCACAGGACTCCTGGTGAAAATTACAGCGCACCGAACCACGAACGCAGCCTACTATAGGCATAAAAATATGCATTACTTTTCAAAGAATACTCGACTTTACTGAAAAGTGAACTATCTTCACATGCACCAAACGGACTACATCTCCCAGAAAACATGGTATGACGATGCACGAAGCACACGCTTACCACGGGTTTTGTGCAGCAAACCCCTTTTGAGGGCTTGCAGATTTGTGCTACCCAAATACTGCAGCCCACAAGGGCATTCTAGCACATAAATTACAAACTCTGTCCGACAAGTGAGAAATTTGGTGATTTTAATTGGTTTCTCACGGAGGGGTGTTGTATAGGTAGTCCTATCGATTCCATATTTACAGGCCTGACAACTGTTACATTTCTTAAATCCATTGCGGGTGGTTAACCAATTTGAGGAGGGTTTGTTTTCAGGACAACTACTAACTAATGCATCTTTCATGGATTTTGATTTTCTGAAAGTTATACATGGTTTCCTTCTCCCTCTGTCTCCCTTTCCCTCTCTCACTCTCCCTCTGTCTCCCTTTCCCTCCCTCACTCACTCTCCCTCCCTCTCCATCCCTTTCCCTCCCTCACTCTCCCTATGTCTCCCTTTCCCTCCCTCACTCTGTCTCCCTTTCCTTCCCTCACTTTCCCTCACTCTGTCTCCCTTTCCCTCCCTCACTCTCCCTTTCCCTCCCTCACTCTGCCTCCCTTTCCCTCCCTCCCTCTCCCTCTGTCTCCCTTTCCCTCCCTCTCTCCCCCTCTATCTCCGTTTCCCTCCCTCCCCCTCCCCCTCTCTCTCCCTCACTTTCCCTCCCTCCCTCTCCGTCATCTCACCCTGCCTGTGTGTGCCCGGCTGAGACAGCTTCCGGGCACACACACACAAAGCCGTACCCGAGCACGTCACAGGTCTTTAAAAGACCATTTGCATGTTAATGAGGCTGTGTTGTATTTCACCTTTTAGCGCCGCAGCTCCACTCTGACTATGGCTGGCCCCCATAGAGCAGCAGAGTCTCTGAGTCACACTGGTAGATGTCTGCAAGGTCCGCGGGCCGCCAGGGAAGGCTTGCCATGCCGCTGGCGGCCTGTGGGCCGTACTATGAGTACCCGTGATGTAGAAGATACATTGGTCTGGTGCCTAAGTAATATTCATCTGCCCTTGTGCCATCTTTGTGGTGGATGCTGGTATATAGGGATGTTACATCCAGCGAGATTAACAGATCATTTTCTTTCCACTCACATTAACTCAAATGTCTTAGAAAATCTCCAGTGTCCTGAATGAATGAACGTCATTTCTTGACAAAATCTTGTAAAAAGAAGTCAATATATTTAGAGGTATTTTCTAATATACTTCCTTTGGCAGAAATAATCGGCCTTCCCAGTGGTTTTGTCACATTCTTATGGACCTTGGGGATGAACTATATGTTGAGCATGACAGGGTGTTCATTTTTGAGACATTTAAGCTCTTCCATACTCAATAAACCTGCACTCCACCATGCATTCAATTTGGAGTAATATTCGATCCACGAAATCTTAGCTATTTGGATGGTACTTTTCTTGTAGCAATTGCAGTCGTTTATTTGTAGAGCCACCTCTTGCATGTAATCCTGTTGTGGCCAAATAACAATATTGGTTATGTCACTAACCATGTCATGAGTGATGTAATATGTGACGCCCTCAGCAGTGCATTGCGGGCACGCGAGTTATAGTTAGCTACAACTGGCGAATTTCTCTGGTTTTATATGAGTCAAATGTCCAACTAACTATAACGTCCCTGAAACCTATGGTTTTTTCAGTTAATTTCTAAGTTTTTTTAAATGCTAATTCCTAACAATAACGTCTGTAAAACCTATGGTTTTTTCAATGAATTTCGAAGGTTTTTTAAATGTTAATTTCATATATTAATATTTATAAAACCTATATTTTTTCTAATTGTTTTTTAATATTTTGCAACTGTATTTTTTTTTAAACTTTTAAAATTATGTAATGTTTATATCTTCCCCCAAAAATATGTATATCATTTTTTGGGGGGGGAGAAAACTACAGTCCGGTAGTCTACTAAGCTCGATCAGCACGCAAATCCTATCCACCACATTTAAATGATGCGCATTTCGTATCCAACGGGTTTGTGGTACTGCGTCCCGCGTAACAACATATACGTATGAGGTCGCGCCAGCTGCTACTTTGGTATGCGATGGGTATGCACTACCAAGCCGCGCGTTACGTCATGTACGTATGGGGTCGTGCCCGCTGCGAATGCGACGAGTGCACGCTGCCACGCCCTTTGTTACGTAGAAGCATTTCATTAGTTCATAACACTTCCCATTGTAACAGTTGGAAAACGCCACCCATTTTAGTCAATATCTGTACTGCATTTGATGAGACACACCTCTTCTGCTTAGAGAGCTTTTTTCTAAACTTTTTGCAATGTGCATATATCTTACACTATACACAACATGCAACCATCATCTTCATCAATATTCATGGTCTGTAAAGTAGCCGTCCACCTGTGATAGCCATACACCTAAAAGTTACATAACCAGAAGTTTTCCCCACTACCAGAAGTAGCATAGTTACATACACTGCCCACAGCACAATGTAATGTAATACGGCCGAGGGGCAGTATCATTCATAGATAATGAACACATGGACACAGATAGATAATGGAAGTGGGTATGGGTATGGGCACGTGCGCTCAACACCTTTTTATTACCAGGGTCACATATCCAGTGACGTCTGTGGTGGATGCGTGTGGAGTCAGTGTAAACCGTTCCTCAAGTAATAGTAGCTGCTATCATCTACTACAACAGTAATCATTGGATCACACACAGACATTCAATAATAAAAGAATCAATAGTTTGTACTGTAGTAAGGTAGGAACAGTAGATGTGAAGTAATACAGAAAAATATTCTATCATAACAGAAACACAACTTATGGTATACTGAGACACAATTAATAGATCAGAAATAATACACAAAAAGATTGTATCATAGAGGGTCCATCAATTCTAGTGTACTCAGATAGCCACATCAAAATCATTCAGCATGTCAACAACCAGCGATGATGTGTGCTGTAGACGGGCAGGCCATACTTGCAGTAATATCAGTTGCCATCAACAGAACATCAATAACGAATAGAACCAGGGGTCTAAAGTCAACCATATCGTCGACTGGCTTTGACTCCTCCAAACAGTGAGTCAGAACACAAGTCACACATAAAGCCCAAAAGAATAAAGCAGAAGAAGTAAAGAGCTAGAATGGAGTGATTAACAGTTAGATCCTAGAGCAAATTATTGGATTCCCATCAATTTATCGCTGTGATCAATATGGATGGTGTGTCTCTTGATCATAGAGACTGCCTTCCATCCAAAGGAGATTTGGCTCAATTGGATCAACCCAAAATCACATCCTATTTACATCACTTATGCCTTATCTTAAAATAAGGTAAATAAGGTAGTTTTGCTATAGTTATTTTTAAGTCTCCACCGTACGATTTGGGCCTTTGCCTGTTGCAGCCACTATGCCTACCCACGCAAGTGAGGTACCATTTTTATCGGGAGACCTGGGGGAATGCTGGGTGGGAGGAAATTTGTGTGAGCCCATTGATGCCACGCTTTCCCAAACAGATATTTGTGAAAAAAATGATTTTTTTCAGCTAAAATTGAGGTTTGAAAGGGATTTTGGGTAAAGGAACGTTGGAGGATCCACGCAAGCCATACCTCTTTGGAAGCCCCTGGGTGTCTACTTTGCAGAAATGTGTGAGTTTGGTAGGTTTCCCTAGATGGCCGTCTAGCACGGGGCCAAAAACCCAGGTAACCCCCCTTGCAAAAGCTGGTGGTTTTGACATTTGGAGTTGCCTATGTCAAAACCACCAGCTTTAGCATAGATGTTGATACCTGAACTATTTTCAAACTGATAACCAACAATCTCTTCAACAGTGTCCTTTTTCTTTTTGCTTGCAATCTCAACATTATCTTTATTTTTTTCCTTCTCTATAACTTCACTACAGATATTCTCATATCTTCTTTTTCGACCTACCACACGCTTTTCAAATACAGGATATTGACCTAAATTGGGACAATACGCTCTTCTTAACCTATTATACTCTTTTACACAGTTTGCATCTGCAGTAATCTTTGTCTCATCAAAATCAATCAAATACAATCCAGATAAAGTTCTGATTGGGACAAAGCAACATATTCCATACCCTCCTTAAACACAGTACTTCCAATGTTCACCAAAGCACTGTCTACACTTAAACCTTGAGATTTATGAATAGTCACTGCATATGCCAGAGAAAGTGGAAACTGTCTTCTACGGACATATAAACCTTTAACAAGCAAAAAACGAACTGAACAACAACCAATTTGTTTTACTTCTTCAATTTGATCAAATTTGATTTTTAAAAATTCAATTCCGGGGGAGGAGCCTAGCCGGGAACCGAGATGGCCGCCTAGGCACTCGGCTCCGCCGACTTCGCTTCTGTGTGCACTGATCCTGCATCTTATCCTGTCCCCGAGCCGCATTCTTGTTGAGGGGAAGTGAGGCGGTCCTCGGTGCTGTGCTCCCGGCCTCTCCATCGGCCGTAGATCCGGAGATATGCTCTCGCCTTCTGTCCGGCCCTCCATGGCTGCTGATCCGGGGTCTTGCGTGCGCAGAACGGCCGACCCCCGCTATCCTGGTGGTGATCGTCTGTGACGGGGCAGAGCTGGCCGTCCGAAATGATCTACCCGACACGTTTGCCTCTTGCTGCGCTCTCCGGTCCACTTTGAGGGTTCCGGGCCGGTGGCGCTTTGAGGAATCCGGGGGGGTAGACTGCCTCTGGGACTTCTCGTCACTTTATGACTCGGCCGTTCCCCGCATCTCTCCCGAGGTACATCTGAGCGCCATTTTGTACACCAGGAGGTCGGTGATTTGAAACTTGTGCGCACTGGTGCGTGACTGTGACTTTCCCACCGCTGACACTGCCCTCGTCTCCTTTTCTGCTCGCATCTTGCAGTTTCCCACCTTTGCATTGATGACTTATTTGGGCTCTGGTGAGGCGCGAGAGGGTGCCCGATTTGGTGTGTGGGTCAGCGACGCCCAGACTAACATGGCGGAACCTGCTGTGGAACCTATGGAGGGGGTGAGCGCCCTGGACCGTGCTCCTGAGACATCGCTTGGGGTCCGGGATGTTCTGATTGCCCTCGGTACCCTTCGTGGCGTCATGATCCGCAGTGCTCGCGATCTGAGGCGCAAATTGGAGGCCATTACTCCCGCGTCCGGACGCACTTTGCTGGACTGTCCGTGCGCTCGGGCCGTTATGCCATACCCTGGACTGGAGCGGTCTGCCGATTTCTTCCTGGTGGATGTGGCGGCTTTCAAGGGCCAGTCTACCGCGACGACCACGGAACTATCTGATCTCGCTCGGTACTTGGGACTGGTGCTGTTTGTGAAACTTTCATTTGTCGCTCTTCACGATACACTGTCGCTGACAGCGGACGTCGGACAACGACCCACTGGCCTCTCTTTGTCGTCTACTATCCTCATCATGCTGGCTGGTTGGATGTACTTGACTGGTGCGCTCGAGCGCACGGGACAGGGCTGAATCTGCCTTACGGATTGATGGTGTTGGTTTACCTGGTGACTAAGATGGACGCGCTCTGTTTTGCCTGTTAATGCTCTCGCTTCTGTGTTTCCTCTGTGATCCTGGGCTCTGGGGATGGATGATCGGGTGCTGTCCTATTGATTTTGTCTCCTCCTCCGCTCTCTCTTTTTCCCCTTTTTTATATTAACTTTTCTTCTATATTTCGGGTTTAGGTACTGGGCGACAGGCACGCTGCTAAAGGGGGGTAGGCCATAGCCATCTACAGTTGTGCAGGGTGGGGGGTTGGGGGAAGGGTTTTCCTTTTTTCTTTCTACTTTGTTTCTATGGCCTTTTTTCTTCGTTCTTTTGGCTTTCCTTTTATTCTTCCTTCTCTGGGTTGGGGGTCGCCGGATGGGTTATTCTTTGTTTTTTTCATTGGATTTTCGTAAACTGTGTCCTAGCGGTTGTTGCATTGTTGGTGTAACTGGGCCGGAGCTTAATTGATATTTGTGATAATTGTATGCATATGTCTCCTGTATCTCTGCTGCATTGCCCAGTTCTTCCTAGTGGTTACCTTCATTCTGCGGGACTTCTTGTTTGGATTGTTCAAGATATGCTTGTTACTCGCGGCTAGACTCCTGATTCCCGTTTCCTTTTCGCTATACTGGAGCTTTCCGTTATAGACGGCATCCTGTGTTTAACATAAAATTAAACCTCATTTATCCGGTATTGTGATTGATGTATGCCGTGATTCCATGTCTTTGAAATGCTGCCGTGCCTCTGGGATGTTCGGCTAAATAGCGGTGTACCTTCTTGCGTAAATAAAGGTTTTACAACAAAAAAAAAAAAAAAAAATTCAATTCCATCTCTATTTTGATAATTAACAAAATCAACAACTTTACCCATTGCTCCATTTACTAAGCCTTTTTCTACATCCAAATTACACCTTAAAATGACCCAACAGTTTACACATGCATATAGATTCTTTTCTAAACCAGCAGTCTTAGCTATCAATTTTCCTAAAGAATCCAATTTTGTTTTCAATTTTTCTGTCAAAATAATAGTGATTCATCCATGCTCTATTTTATCAATGGCTTCCATTTTTATTATTTCTTCATTTTCTAGCTTCAAAAGTTGTTCATTGAATATAGAACACTCGCGCAGTGTTGGCATTAAGCAGATTATAGATTTATTTTCTGCAATTTTCATATATATTTCTCAAGAACTATATTTTCATTTGTAAACAAATTGGAAAGTAATCGACTCTGCAAAGCTTCTTTGCCATGTTCTGTCAGTACTCCAATTCTTATATCTTGAAGAATAGTTCCATAATCAACATCATTTGCCTGTCGCATATTTGTAACGAGTTCTTTGTATTCAAAATATGACCAAATATTAATGTTTCCAAAGCTACCCAAAGACTTTCTGGTGTCTTCATGTGCAAGTGTTTTAAATACTGGCTGTCCTTTTACGGGAGTAAGTTGCAGTACATCTCCAAAAACTATGACATTTTTTCCTCCAAATAAGACATTGTACTCTATTTTAAGAATTTGATGCATTCTTAAATGCACAAAAGCAAGCATTAAGTTTGAAACCATGCTTACCTCATCAATAATCAGAAGTTTCATTTTCTTTAGCACTCTTGAAACTTCATAACAAGCATCTCCTGATAGCTTGTGATATTCCAATTTGTTTTCATGCTCCACCGGTAGCATAAGAAAATGATGCAATGTAATCCCTTTAATGTTGTGTGCTGCCAACCCAGTTGGTGCAGTTACAACACAAGACAAATGTGAGTCAGTTGTTTTCTGTGGATAACTGGCGATTACTTTAATTAAGAAACTTTTTCCTGTTCCAGCTTGTCCACTCACATACATACGGATAGGTTGAAATGATGTGCATGTGCATTCTTTCTTTTCATGAAGAAATTCATGGTCAATCTGTTGTCTTACTTGTGATATATTTCTTTCTGTTCAACATTTAGTTGTTCTTCCAAGTTTGCTAAGTCCATAATATCTTCTTGAGCTTCATGCATTGCTGTTTCCACCTCATTCATGGCGATTGCTGCTTCATTTTCAACAATTGGTTGTCCTAGTGGATCTTGACTCAGTGGAGCAGAACTTTGACTGTCTTGAGAACTGTCTCTAGCAATCTCAGCTGCAATAGTAGCTTCTTGATGAATTTCATCAGTCAACATTTCCACATAATTTGCAAAAACAGTACATTCTATGGTATCTATACAAGCATTGATGGAATCTTCATAGCACTGTAAATCTCCAATTAATTCCAATTCTGAACGCCACGGTTTGAACAGTTGTAAACGGGTTAAATAGTAAAATTTCCTTTTATCAGGAGTGTCCCAACTCAGTTTCCTGTGATTAATCAAATTTCCTTTCGTTTGTTTCACCAAACATCCTTCAGAACCAATCACTGCATATTTTCCATCATTGATGTTTTCTGTAGTATTCCGTTTAAAAAGTGTAGTTTTGCAGCAATTCATAGAGACATATGTTCTCAAGATGATGACTTATATTTGGATAATATGTGTCCAAAATATTTGTTTTTACAATATCTGTACTTTCTGGATCTTTTTCTGCTAAATATTCGATTTCTTGAACAGATTTAAGTACTCGCTTTCGCGTTGCAGCAAGACCTAGACTCGCCCAAATGATTCTTCTTGATTTGGAGTATAAACTTGCAGATGATAACCGATCTGAGCATTCATACGCTCCAATTTCTCTATGGTATAACATCTTCAAACAGAAACTGTATAATTTCTTACTTAGACTCTTCTCGTGAAAAATCTCGTCCCACATTTCTTTCAATTCTGTCTTTTCTGATTTTGTAATATAGGATGTTACATAGCGAGCGACAGCAATGGAATTATCCGCTGTGTACTGCATATCCATGTTAGCATTCCACATAGAGAGAATAACCGGATTGTAATCATTTATGTATTTTGAATCTTCATATCTTCTCAAATTGTAGGTATTTTTTGGAGACTTTCTAGTGATGGTATGTCTCATAGCTGACATAAAACGGATAACTCTTCCTTTGGATATTACAGGACGTGGAAATCCAAAACGACATTTAGTATAAAATTCTTCTTGAGACTTGTGCTTTCGTCGACAATATTTTCCACATTGATGCTTTGGAATCGTAGGACTTGTTGTCTTAAGTTGTTTTCTTCTGTGCTTTTGGGTATGGCACATGTGGCATATTCTTTAATAAAAGACAAAACAGTATCATCGTAATCAGTTCCAAATTTGGGGGCATCCTTGATCCACATCAGCATATGTATATGAGGAGCACCTCGAGCTTGATACTCCTTTCTCCAAAAGAAATCCATAACTTCTCCAACAGGAGGATTCTTTTTATTGCATATAAAAGATATCATAGCTTCAAATCTATGATTGAAATACCTGCGTACATTAACAGGATCCAAAGAGCACAATTCTCTAGGTGTCTTGTATTCAATATTTTTTATATTCGAATTTGCCTCTCGAAGAAATTCAAGTAAATCATCCCAAGCGTATTCAGCACAGCTTGGGGTAAGGAACCACGTAGGAGTTCCTAAGTTCCTTAGCATACATTTAAGTTCTCCATGACGATGGTACCAATACTCATTAGTGCCACGCTCACATGCCATCAGATTAATCAGCTGAGATTCTAAATGATCATCTTTTTGATGTACTTTATCCATAAATTCCTTTGCAGAAACATTTTGAAGATGTACCTCTGTTTTCAATATATGATTGACTGCATATGAAAGTCCAGACAAGTCACTCTCAAAGAAAAGATGAAATGTATATGGGATACATTGTCAAAATCTTGGATCTTCTGCATACAATCTTGTTGTCCTATATTGAGATGCAGGAATCTGCGCAGGTCGTTCATCATATCATCCACCTTTTCCTGTTATGAACAACTGCAGAAAACAACGAGCTTCCAAGCTTTTTTCCCATACACTCATGGGACTTCCCTTTGCTTTTTTCATTTACAATACCTCAATAGTATTCTCCATCACTTCTTTTGAATTAAGTGGATGTACACTGTAATGTTCATAGATTTCTTTACTTCTGGACGTGTCCAGTTCCACTTTTTCAATTTGTCCACTTGGCGTTTCAGTATCTTCTGCTAAAAATAGTTCTTCTTCTCCCACATACACAGTTTTATAGTACTCATTGTTTTTTATCAGATACAATGTTGCCTTTTGCACTTTTCTAACATCCACTAATTCTTGCCAGATTTTCTTACTCTTAGTAGGAACGCCATTAACTAGAATCACTAGTGCTTCATTTTCTACATTCTCTACACCAATAGTTTTAATAGTTTTCTTTAAATCTAGAGGTAATTATACAACTCTTCCTTTTAATCCTCTCTGTAAATCTGAAGGAGGTAATTTACCTGTTTTAGGCTCCATACGAACAATAGCCTGAAATGGGTGCACACATTGAATGAGAATAAACTCTTAGGTATTTAAATCTATCAGTTCTGGAGGAATAGTTACCAACTCTATATTTTTATGCACAGCTCTAGCGGGCATTTTATTCTCATCTAATTTATTATAACAATATTTACAAATACGGTGATCAGAACCCAAATCGAAACAATTCTCTACCAACAAATAAGTTGCAAATTCCTTCCACTTATCATTATTTTCTCTTTCACTTTTGAAATACAGATCAACAGACCTAGTCTTATTTTTATAGTGAGTTCGCCGACAACAAATACAAGAATAATCACCTTAAACTTTTTTATTTGTTTTTCAAATATTTTTGTACTACTATGTTGCACATTCCCTTCAACATTTTCTTCTATTAATGCGTCAGTTTCTGTACTCTCTTGTTCAGGACCAAAGTAACAAAACTGAATTTCATCATAAACCTTTTTCACATTTGATACTGGCCTATGCAAAAGAACACTGTTCAACTCATTTAACATCAGTGCTGGACTTTTTCCGTAATACAATCTTCTGACTAACTTCCGCATTTGAGAAGGATGCACTGCTAACATCCTGAAATGGTGAAAACACTTTGACATACTTTTCTAGAAAGACAAGCCAGGGAATGACCTTGCAAACCAGTATGTTTTCTCACTCTGCAAGGGTCTAGTCCTTGTAATATCTTTATCTTTTTTTAACACTTTTTTACTATATTCTCGTAAGAAATTGCGTAAAATATCAATAGATTCTTGTCATACACTACAAATACTACTGCAATCCCAAGTGTACACCAGGGCTTTAGGACGTCTCCCTAGAGCTTCATCAGCTAACACTTCTTTTTAAAAAAAATATGTTTATTGATTTTTGCACATACGCACAGCACAATACAGAAAGAAAAATCAGAAGAAAGTCAAACGTTTACAGCACAATATTACAGTACCCACCAAAATGCATCAGTAATCTCAACCTAGCCCACCCATAGTCTACCATATTCCTGCTAATTGCGGATTTGATATTTACACAAAATCGGGTCCAATAACATAAAACAACTAAGATAAAGCAATCTACTAGTCTATAAGATCAGTTACCAGCCATACCCTCCTTCCAGGCCGATATTGGCTCCCAGATTTTCTTTCCTAGTCCCCTCGCCCTCCTACCCCTTCTAGCATATATACCTTTTTCTAGATTGTAGACAGCCAGGAGAGTGGTCAGCCACTGTTGCATTACTGGTGGTGTTTTATCCAACCACGTCCTTGCTATCGCAAGTCTCAAAACTTCCATAGCCACAAACAAAAATTCCCCATATAGGCTATCTGATTCTGTGCTGACTCCGAGTAATATCAGAGATGGTGTAAGGGTAGTGTCCAGCCCAAGCGAACCAGACAAAAAGTCTTCAATGCCCTTAATGAGTGCGTGGAGCTGAGGGCAGATAGCAAAAATATGTATACTGTGTGCCTCTGGTGCATTGCATCGCGGACAGGTTGTCCAGGAGGTCCCTCCCCACTGTGCTATTCGTGCCGGAGTGAAATAGAGAGAGAATAGTGTTTTGTAGTGCTGAGATTGGAGAGAAGCGGAGCATAATACTGAGCACCCTAGTTATATTGAGTCCTGAAAACAGCCTGCCTCGATCTCCAACTTATTTGCCTACTTGACTCCATGTTTTTCCATATCGTCCGGTTTATTTGCTGCCAGGGCTGCATACAAACTATGAATTGAACACTCCCCCCCTCTTTCAATGGCCTCCATAATGTTATTTTTAGCAAACCCTATAGCCCCACCTTTCCTACTGCTTAGAAAACTACGCACCTGGAGATATTTGAAAAAACTCCTCCTATTTATATGGAATTTAGCCTCCAGACTTGAAAATTGCTGTAAGCCCCCATCCGGACCCAGCAAATCCCCTATTTTCACGATCCCCTTACTAGTCCACTCTGCCATAGTTGCGTCAGCGAATATCAATGGGGGTAGGGTTCTATTTTTATACAACGGAGTGTATCTATTAAACCTTCCCAAGCCCAATTTCCTTGCAAAGGCGGACCAAATATTATGAGCGGCCCGAATAGTCTTAAACCTCGTCCTTTTGAAATAGGAATAATCGGTACAGCTAAGAAAGCAATTCTCCGTATCTGAGCCGAGACAAGTTGCGTACACATCGGTAGAAGATGATCCCTCCTCTCGCCCTAGGTAAAGACATAAACCTATAACCCGTCCTAGTTTTCCCATGCCCCATATAAACCTATTCAAGAGTGCCTCCAATTTATTAAACCAACTAGCCTCAAATAACAGAGGGATTGCCCTAAAAAATATAAAAACTTCAGAAGAATCAGCATTTTAATTACGTTAGTGCGTCCAACCACAGAAAGATGGAGATTATTCATCCTCACCAAATCCACACTAACCTTAGACATTAGGGGTGCCATATTTCGTTCCACTACCATGTTTAGGTCTGCAGAGATCTCCACCCCCAGATACACTGCCGCGCTAACTACCCGAGAATCATTACACGCAGCGTAGGAGTTTTTAACTATTTGGGTCTTATTGCTATTAAGCCTACAACCTGAAATTCCACCAAACATTCGTGCCTCCAATTCTATTTCCTTGATAGCTAGGGCGGGGTTGGGGGTAACTATTGCCACATCGTCTGCGTATGCTAGTATTTTAAGCTGCCTGCCATTTACGCTTACCGCTGGAATATTTGGGTTCTTTTCTAGTTTACGCAGTAAAGGATCCATATAAAGCGCGAACAGCAGAGGTGACGATGGGCAGCCCTGCCTAGTCCTCCTCCTAATATAAACAGATGCGGTAAGTCCTTTGTTAATCCTGATCCGGGCTGTCAGTTCCCTATATAATGCTTGCACTGCTCGAATATAGCCTTCCCCTAGGCCATACCATCGGGAGACATCCTTTACAACGCAACTTTTACTACGCAGTGCCTTTACGACACAACTATTACAACGCATGTTATTACAACGCATAGCACTGGGGGGTGCTCTAGGATAGGGAATAGATTTAATTTACTATCCAACACCTTCCCTAGTATCCACGGGGACTGGATTTGGAATAGTAAATTAAACTATTCACTATCCAGCACCCCTTAACGCTATGCGTTGTAACAGCATGCATTGTAAAAACTGAGATGTAAAGGCATGCGTGGTAAAACCATGCGGTGTAATGTCATACATCCCATACCATCTTATTACCTCCCAGAGGTAGTCCCAAGAGACCCTATCAAATGCCTTTTCTGCGTCTAAAAATAAGGCAGCAATAGGGTCTCCTGGGACTTCGGCGGCATCAAACAAAGTAATAACGTGTCTAATATGCTGGGTAGTGCCCTTGCCTGGAACGAACCAATGTTGTGAGGGACTAACCATGCCCTCTATTACTCTAGCCAGCCTTTTCGCTAAGATTTTTGAGTAAATATTTGCATCAGAATTCATTAATATAATAGGCCTATAAGACCCAGGAGCTGTAGAAGGCTTACCTTTTTTTAAAATAACTATTACTTCCGCCCCTCCCCATGAATTTGGTATTGAGTGTCCCTTCTGCTCTTGTGTGACTGTTTTTAAATAAATCTATAATCAGCTCCTTCTGGAATACCTTGTAAAATTCAACTGGTATCTGGTCTGGGCCTGCCGCTTTGGCCGAAGGGAGATCCGCTAATGCTGAGGTCACTTCCTCCAGATTGATTGGGGATTCTAATATTACTTTCTCGTCCTCTGGCAATTCCGGTGCTAAATTGTGATTAAGATATTCCTCAATATCCGTAAATCCTCCACCCTCCGCTATGCCATAAAGATCAGTATAAAACTCTCTAAACACCTCTTGGACGCCCTCTGAGTCAGATATCAACCTTTCCTGCCCGTCCAGAATTCCCTTAATTTCACCTGCTGATGCTTGCTGCCTGGTGCGAATTGCCAGGATATGTCCAACCCTCTCACTCAATTTAAAGGATTGTTCCTTCTTAGCTAAATATTTGGCTGCAATCTTGCTAGCGATGTCCTCTATTGCATCAGATTTTAGCGCCATAATTTTTAATAATTGTTGCTCTACAGGCATACCTTGTTGAATTAGTAGGTTGAGGTCTTCCTCTGCTTTAGTTAAAACCCTCAATATTTCCTCCACTCTACACCTCTCGGACTTCTGCTTATGTATTGAGTAATTAAGCGTCTCCCCTCTAACTCCAGCCTTAAAAGCGTCCCAGGCATTGCCTGAGGATGTACTCTCCCTGTTAATCATCCAGAATTCCTTAATCCAATTATTCATGTAGCTGATATAACCACTATCTTTCAGGAGAGCTCTCTCGAATGTCCAAATATTTTGTTTAACAGCTGCGCCCATTAGATTGATAGATAAAATCAGGGGGTTGTGATCCGAAATAATTTGAGGGAGTTTCTCAATTTGGGATCTGGATATTAAAGATTTCGAATTAAAAAAATAGTCTAATCTTACAAGAATTCTGTGTGGGGCTGAAAAAAAGTGCTACCATCCATCTGTGGATTCAGTTTGGCCCATAAATATATCAATGCGTTATGTTGCGCCATAGCTGTTAATGCCCGAATTGATCTCTTCTTCCTTCCAATGTATCCCCCCCCGTCTGGATCTCAGAACCTGAGGGGCTATTAATGTTAAAATCGCCACAGCATATGATTGGTTCAGGCCAGTTGGCTAATTCAGTGTCCATGTATTCAAATATATCTGGATCGTCCTCTGTGGAGCCATAGATCGATACCAGAGTGAATTTCTCTCCCCTGTATACTAGCTCTGCTATAACCCACCTCCTCCACAAATCTTCAGCCTTTCTGATCACTAAGCAATCCCTCCCTTTACCCGATATAGCTACTCCTCTTGTTGTAGAGCCTTGTTTAGTATGAGCTAATAAAGTAAACCCCAGTTGCTCAAGGAAAAATCCCTTCCCTCCCTCAACATGCGTTTCTTGCAAACATACAAAATCCAACTTCATTGTTTTCAATAGCGCAGACACCTGAAGTCCTTTCTGTACATCATTTAGCCCACAAACAATAATTGAAGCAATACGACAAGACATTAAAAAATGGCAAACGGTTGTTCTATTTTTTACGCCGACTCTTCATTTATAAACAACAAATATGTGCTGTGCTGTAAGTGCTGCAAGTGCTGTGCGTGCCCTGACTCACCCTCACCCTCTCCCTCTAACCCGCCTTGCCCCCCTTTGCCCTGCCACCTCTCTGCCCTATACCTCCCCCCCCCTACGGGCAACTAGGTCAACCATGACCTATGTGTGGTCGCTTTAGAATGTAGCTGTCGCCTCCTCCTCCTCCCTCCCATACGTACTACACACCAAAATAACATTGTGATCCTCCTCCTAAAGTGTACCATTTACAAACCTTGAATCCCCTGTGTGGAGCTGCTACCATAAGGCTTTTACAGAGACATTTTTCTCATTATTCTCATTATTCTCATCTACCCCCTTCCCTGTACCCCAACACCTCCACCATGTACTCCTGTGCCTTGATCTCTGAGAAAAATATTTTCATCTGTCCTTTGGTGATCACCTTCAGTTTGGCTGGGTACAGCAAGTAGGCCTCTGATCCCAGGGCCTGTATGGGGGCGATAAGCTGTCTTAATCTCCATCTACGCTCCACCGTAACGTGGCAAAAATCGGGCCTAGTAAAAAAGGTAACATTGTTAAAAGAGCGCTTCGCCTCCGGTTTTGCCTTCTCTAAGATTAATTGCCTCAACTAAAAGTTGCGAACGAATATGAGAATGGCTCTAGGTCTTCCCTCTTGCAATCCAGCTTGCCCCCTCTTAATTGTGAAAGGGAAGCAATGCGCCCTCTGGATTTCTACCTCCCACTGCCAAGAAGATAGCTCCGGAAAAGCCCCTTTCAGTAAGTTCACCACAAACAGTCTGATATCTTGACCTTCCAGTCCCTCCGCCACTCCCAAAAGTCTGATGTTGTTGCGGCGTTGATGATTTTCGTAGTCTTCCAACTTCCACTGCACGTCCTCGGCTACTTTCTGTTGATCTTGTTTAAAAGTATGGAAGCTACTAAAGTCATTCTCCAGCTTCCCTGTCCTTTCTTCTACCTGGGTAACCCTCTCAGGGACCTCATCGTACAGTTTATTCATTTTCCTTAGAGTATTCTGAATCTTCTTTGCTCCTTGCCTCGCCCTCCGGCTTTCAACCCTAGCTTCATTTTGCATGGATTTGAGGGTACTAAATAGCAAGTCTAATGAGACCGGTTGGGGTGACAGATGAGGTGCGGCCTGCCCACCAGGTGGGAGTGAGACGCCATCCGGGTCCTGGTATGTCTGTGAAGTGGCTGAATAGTCCCACAGTAGTTTTTTAGAGGGATCCAAAGGGCTACCTGAAGGAGTAGGTTTCCTCCTGGATCTCCGTTTTTTTGTGCATTTTGGAGCCGTGGAGCTGCTCCCTGAGTCAGTGGTCTCTCCTGTGCTCCCCTCGTCTGATCCCAATGATTCTGAGTCTTCATTAACCGAGTAGAAGCAGTCTGGTGAAGCACTCCCACTACCAGCCCCGCTCTCGCAATGCCTGGCTGAAGTCATTTCCTGCTGTGAGACTGCTGGAGCCTGGTTGCTCCCCCAGGTGCCCAGAGCGCCTACTCCACTTTCACCTTGCCCCCAGTCTGCCCCATCAGAACCCGCAGCTTCGCCCTGGGTTTTACCTGATGTAGGATTATGCTGTAGACTCGGGATGCTCAAGCTGCCTCCGTCACAGCCTCCATCTCCGCCCTGCTCCGTGCTTATAGTACTCTCCATTCCAGTGACATGGAAGTGGCCTGATGCACCTTGCGCCCCTTTTTCTCCTGGGGTAACATCTTCTGCTGAAGCCTCTGCTCCGTACTCCAAGCTTTGCCTCGCCTTCTGCTCAGCCGCCAGTGCCTGCTCCGGTTGCTTGGTTACCGGCGTGCCGGCGTCCTCGAGGACATTCAATGGAGCGAGCTCCTTTCCTCCGCTCCTTGCGCCGCCGACTGCAGCCTCAGCAATCTCCGCAGGTTTGTGCGAGAAACTTTCTGCCACTGTGGGCTGCCGCATTACATTCTCCTTTGGCTTCGGTTTGTTCTGAGTAGACCGGGGGGGAGCGCTGTCACGGGGGGGCACCAGGAGTACGTACTGCATCATTACCAGCCCGCGCCTCCCCGTCTTTTTCCCCAAAGTCCTCTTTGAAGAATTAGCTGCATTACTCTTCTGGACACCGGCGGCGATAGCATTTTTTGAGTCAGTCTCATCCTTTAGACTAGTATCCTTCTGCGCCGCTGGGTCTTTAGCCTCATTAACTTTTGGTGCTCGTGGTGGCATGTTGAAGGCTGCTCTGTAGGCCAGGGTGACAAAAGAGAATATTCTCCTATGGGCTCGGATACGTATTTTCTTAATATACACGCCGGTATACGGCCTCCAGGGTATACTATCCGAGCCGCTGGGATTGCTGCTTATGTTCCCATTCTTAGAACACCAGGATCCTGATCTCATCGCCACAGGAGGAATCACTTTCTATCCATCGAAGCTATGGACGGGAGGAGGAGTGAGATGCGACTTCTTACTACCGCCCGTCAGCGGCCATCTTGCCCTCTTCAGCTAACACTTCTTCTGCCTTTCTGGGAACCATCTTGTCTTTCTCAATTGGACAACCATTTCTAACCTCATAAGCTCGGCCACTGGTATCAACTGCATGCAATAAATTATTGGTCTGAAAACAACTCTCTTCATTAAAGAAAGACTCTGAACTTGAACTGTGTGTCCATTCACCCCCACAAAATCACAAACATTAGTTCTGTTCATTACTCTTTTCCTCTCACTTTTGGCCTTCATTAAATGGATTGGTTTATCTAGTGATCGAATTCTGTTTAAAACTAAAATGAATAATTTCCTTTTTACTTTAACAGCCTTTTGAACAATGGATACAATATGCTTCTTCTTTTTATAAAATAGTGCTCTTTTTCTATATTTTTTCACATCTTTGAGCAAGTTAAAAATCACTCTATTATTTAAAAAATTGTACGGATTTCTTTTTACCAATTTTGCTTTCTTTTACCATACATCCAATCTTTTAAATGTAATTTTTCTTTTTTTCCTTTCCTGTTATTCATATTTGAACCATTCTCAGTAGTTTGCACATTCTGCACACTGTTTCTAGGCTTTGAAAGTCTTTTATTTCCTTTGTTGTCTACAAACACATTCTATATAAAAACAATTTAACCGCTTTCTTCTGTCATCACTAATTTGAAATTGAAATTCAAGGTGTATACATAACTGTACAGGTGATTACAGGTCTGCATGTGTAATGGAAAAGTGTTTGTTCCAGTGTTTGTGTTAAGCCCTGGGACAGTATATGAGTACTTAGGCACTGACTGAATGATTACAGTCTTGCAAGGAGAATGCCTGGATGAATGTATAAATGTTTGGGTTTTGGTGCAGTGTTTGGATTACTACATGATACTGGGTGGCTGACTGGAGCAGTGCATAGGGAGTGACAGGGTGTTTGCTGCAGTGTATAGGTACTGCCTGACTAATTAAAGATGTGAAAAACAAGTGTGTAGATGGTTAGACAACTACATGCATAGTGGACAGGACTTTGTACAATTATATGTGTTAAGGCCTAGCTAACTCTATAAGTACTTTGGTATCAAAACAATAATTAGAGTACTACAATGAGAGTGCCTGGGTAAATTTATAAGTGGTTTAGTTTTGGCACAGGGAATGGATTAATATATGGTACTGAATGTCACTACTGGATTGCAAGAGCAGTGACAGGGTGTTTCCTGGAGTATATGGATACTGCCTGGGTACATTAACATCTGTAAAATAAGTGTATAGGTGGTTAAAAGACTGCATGCACATTGGACAGATGTTTGTAGTAATCCATGTTGTAAGACCTGGATTACTGCATGAGTACTTGGGTACTGACTCAATGATTAGAGTACTTCAACGAGAGTGCCTGGGCGAATTTATAAATTGTTCACTTTTGGCATAGTGAATGGATTAGTAGATGGTACTGAATATGTCACTATAGGATTGCAAGAGCAGTGACAGGGTGTTTGCTGGAGTGTATGTATGCTGACTGGGGCATTGTAGGCATGAAACACAAGTGTGTAGGTGGTTAGAGGACTACATGCTTAGTGCATAGGAGTTTGAAGCAGTCCACGTCCTAAGGCCTGGCTCGCAGCAGGAGTACTTGAATACTGACTGAATGATTAGAGTACTAGAAGGAGAGACACTGGGAGAATGTATAATTGGTTGAGTTTTACTTCAGTGAATGGATTAGTACATGGTGCTGAAAGGCTCACTAGAGGTGCACAAGGGGAGTAACAGGGTGTTTGCAGGAGTGTATGTATGGACACTGACTGGGGAATTGTAGGCTTGAAACACAAGTGTGT
This sequence comes from Lissotriton helveticus, assembly GCF_964261635.1. Taxonomy (NCBI): domain Eukaryota; kingdom Metazoa; phylum Chordata; class Amphibia; order Caudata; family Salamandridae; genus Lissotriton; species Lissotriton helveticus. Next base: position 485,299,633 of record NC_136060.1, read on the forward strand.
AGGTGGTTAGAGCACTATATGCATAGTACATAGGAGTTTGAAGCAGTCCATGTCCTAAGGTCTGGCTCTCTGCACAAGTACTTGGATACTGATTGAATGATTCCAGTATTACAAGTAGAGACACTGGGTGAATTTATAATTAGTTGTATTTTACTGCAGTGAATGGATTAGTACATGGTGCTGAAAGGGTCACTAAAGGAGTGCAAGAGGAGTAACAGTGTGTTTGAAGGAGTGTATGGATACTGACTGGGCAATTGTAGGCCTAAAACACAAGTGTGTAGGTGGTTAGAGGACTACATGCATAGTGCATAGGAGTTTGAAGCAGTCCATGTGCTAAGGCCTGGCTCGCTGCATGAGTACTTGGATACTGACTGAATGATTAGAGTAGTACAAGGACAGACACTGGGTGAAATTATAATTGGTTGTGTTTTACTTCAGTGAATGGATGGTGATGTAAAGGTCACTACAGGAGCACAAGGGGAGTAACAGGATATTTGCAGCAGTGTATAGTTACTGATTGGAGAATTGTAGGCCTGAAACAGAAGTGTGTAGGTGGTTAGAGGACTACATGCATACTGCATAGCAGTTTGTAGCAGTCCATGAGCTAAGGCCCTGGATCAATGCATGAGTACTTAGGTACTGATTGAATGATTACAGTACTACAAGTAGAGACACTGGGTGAATGTATAATTGGTTGTATTTTACTGCAGTGAATGGATTAGTACATGGTGCTGAAAGGGTCACTAAAGGAGTGCAAGAGGAGTAACAGTGTGTTTGCAGGAGTGTATGAATACTGACTGGGGAATTGTAGGCCTGCACACAATGGATTAGTACATGGTGCTGAAAGGGTCACTAGAGGAGCGCAATGGGAGTAACAGGGTGTTTGCAGCAATGTATGGATACTGACTGGGGAATTGTAGGCCTGAAACACAAGTGTGTAGGTGGTTAAAAGACTACATGCATAGTGCATAGGAGTGTGTACCAGTCCATGGCCTAAGGCCCTGCATCACTGCATGAGTACTTAGTTACTGATTGAATGATTAGAGTACTACAAGGAGAGACAGTGGATGAATTTATAATTGGTTGTATTTTCCTGCAGTGAATGGATTAGTACATGGTGCTGAAAGGGTCACTAGAGGAGCGCAAGGGGAGTAACAAGGTGTTTGCAAAAGTGTAAGGATACTGACTGGGGAATTGAGGGCCTGAAACACAAGTGTGTACGTGATTAGTGGACTACATGCATAGTGCATAAGAGTTTGTATCAGTCCATGTGCTAAGGCCCCGAATCGCTGCATAAGTACTTGAATACTGACTGCATGATTAGAGTAGTACAAGGAGACATGAAGTTACAAAATGCTTCTCTCACAATGGTTGCCCAAATGCACACGGACTCACAGTGTGATTCTAGACAAGCAACATTATTCACTAGTCTGGAAGGGGTAAGGTGACTGCACACATTCTATGTATTTCAGAACTACACTCTAGTGTGAAAGCCTGACTCATTTTGCAAATGCATAAGCAATGACTGCGCTTCTAATACTAGTAAAACTTGACAACATGACAGGTTTTAAAGCAGTTATGTGTCTGCAGAGACATGAAGTACCCAAATGCTTCTCTCACAATGGTTCCCCAAATGCACACAGACTCACAGTGTGATTCTAGACAAGCAACAATATCCCTTGGACTTTACCGAAACACATTCACTATTTTGGAAGGGGTTACACATTTCAACCCTTTCCAATTGACATAAGTTTGAACCCTACCCCCAATCTGCTTACTGCCTTTTACCATAGTAACAGTTCATGGAACACTCAACTGAGCACACAGGTCACAAGTTCAGCACACAATGTTGCTAATCCAAACAGTAAGTGTGCTTGACTTTTCAAAATATCACCTTATCCTATGTAATGTTCCTTTCAAACTGTTTTTGTTAACCAATAAGAAACATGCTTTTAAAAAACAGAAACATGCACCCTACTTTACAGTCTAGAATGTTCTCAAACAGCCAATCATTTCTTTTCTTTTTTCAAAACTGCATCTTATCCACCATTTTAGAAAAATCTTAGTTCTCAAATTGCCATTTCACATACAGACACCTTCTGAGTGCATCCAGACCTCCCATCAAGATGCTTAGAGTGTGGATTGTGGGACACAGCTTTATTTTCTGGAGCCAAAGGTATGCAGAAAACAGAGGCATTACTTTGCCAAATGTAGACATTAAATGGATTGGACAAAGAGGATTAAAGTGGCACCAATTGATGCCATTGGTTAAATCCCTTTTGCATCTCCAACACCCTGAATATTCTCATCTTCAAATATAGCCTTCAGATTGAGCTCAATCTGAAGGCTATATTTGAAGATGAGAATATTTGGAAATTGAAACTGAAAAAATTTGAAGAAAATACATCGATTTGAATACTAATCAGAACTGGACATATCTTTTCTTCACGCGTTGGCGCTCGGGAAATTGTGGTGACTACTTATGAGTTCGTGTGTTGTTTCCTTCCCTCGCGGCCGGGCTTAGCTCCGCCCCCCGCCCTCACTGACCGGCCGGGCTTCGCTCCGCCGGTCCAGCGACCCAGACCACTTCGCCAGACTGCAAGCCCCAGGAGCCACAGGGGCACATCGCGCATTTCCCACGCGCCAGGAGGCGCTTAAAGACTCTCCTGCTGCAGAGTCCACTGGTGTTCGTGTGTTGTTTCCTTCCCTCGCGGCCGGGCTTAGCTCCGCCCGCCGCCCTCACCGACCGGCCGGGCTTCGCTCCGCCGGTCCAGCGACCCAGACCACTTTGCCAGACTGAAAGCCCCCAGGAGCCACAGGGGCACATCGCGCATTTCCCACGCGCCAGGAGGCGCTTAAAGACTCGCCTGCTGCAGAGTCCACTGGTGTTCGTGTGTTGTTTCCTTCCCTTGCGGCCGGGCTTAGCTCCGCCCCCCGCCCTCACCGACCGGCCGGGCTTTGCTCCGCCGGTCCACCGACCCAGACCACTTTGCCAGACTGCAAGCCCCAGGGGCCACAGGGGCACATCGCGCATTTCCCATGCGCCAGGAGGCGCTTAAAGACTCGCCTGCTCCTTCGTCCCGCGGGGACGCGCCGGGCTAAGCCCGGGCAAAGGGCGGGCTCTCAGAGGCCTGAGGAGGACGGGACGGGCCACCCCCCTTGGCATTTCATGAGGAGGTAAAGCTACTGATTGACTTTTTCGTACTGGACATTAGCATCTGCCTTATAAACTTTATTAACCTGACTACCTCCATTCCATACTATGATCCGCAAGGGTCTTACCACTAAAACTGCTCTCTGGTCGGACTCTTGCCTTAGGACGAAAGATATGAATACTATTAGTACACTGTTACCTACGCGCAGAGAAGTTGAAGACATTTCTAATCAGACTGTAGACACCCTAACCAGTAATCAATTCTCATCAGAGATAACCAGTACAGGGTGTAGCCTCTCACTGTTGGAGGAACTAAACAGTCTATGTAAGACTAGGTATGCCCTAGCAGAATTACCCTCCCCGCCAAACAACATTAACCTGTTAACCCCAAATGAGAGTGTGCTGGAACCCTTCTCTATTTTCACAAAAGCCAATACACAAAGTATAGTACCCGCACGGGCTACATCTGCCAAAAGGAAACATGATGGGGACAAATATTATGAGAGTCAACCTAAAATACAAAAATTACAAAACGGACCCTCTAGTCCTACCTTGTCTCCTACTAACTCCCCCCCAAATCCAGAGGTGGCTAATAAATCAGACGAGCTAGCACTCATTTCCCAGATGGCTTCATTGTCTATGATCGAACAATTGATCAAATCTATCATATATCCCCTGATTGACAAAATTAACACCTTGGGGGATAGACTGACAGGGATTGAGGAAACAATTAAACTTAATTTGTTACCCTCTACCAAAGTTATAACATCTAATCATCCCTTGACAATTGCCCCACCCGAACGTACCTAAACCAACTATACAAAACAAAGCTGCCCAAACCCAATTAATAGTTTCCTCTTCTTTGCCCCCAAATGTTCCTAAAGCCCCTCCTAAACCCACTATAGTGCACAATATTGTTAACAGAGAATACCGCAATAGGGTGTCTCGAATTCATCTACCTCCAGAGGCCGCTCCATTCGTGTGCATCCTCTCGGGAGTCCCGCAACTCAAACAGGGAAAAACAGAGAGACAACATGACCTGTTAAATAAGGTCAAGTTTTGGCTAACAAAAAATAGACCCCTGCCCCATGATCTTGACGGAAGGATCATGAGTGCGAGGAGAGTGGGCTGGTTAGGTCCCCTCCCAAAAGACATCACTGGTGACCTGGTACTAATAAGATTTAGGAGTAGACATATTGTTCCTTACCTTCAAACTTGGACTCCCAGAGAAGGTGATGGCCCCATATCTATCTGGGACCTTCATGATTTCTACCCAAGCACTTCATATATCCCAGCCCCCAACCCACGGCTGAGGATAATACCAAGATGGGCAGAGGAGTCTGCGTACCGCAGTATCGTAGTGTCCCCGCGCTTAACAGTATTGATTTAACGTATAACAATTCTAAGTACTGCAACCCCTATTAACTTTTTTTTTTACTGTAAAGTATGCTATTACCAAGATAGTCATTTCTACAGGGTGAGCAAATGTTTTTAATTGTTTTAACATGCAGATTATTTGATACTTCAAATGTATGTTTCTTTTTAATCATGATTGTATTTTTTAAACTGTACGCTTTTATGATTTTAAACAAAAATCGAATAAAGCAATTTGAATTGAAAATTGAATTGAGTTATATAAGCAGCTTCTGAAAGTGATATTGTTATTTTCTGTAGCATAAAGTTAAACTGATTTACACAAATATATTATCAAATAATTGTTAGTTTTTGGTAGCAACTTACCTCTGATATTGTTCCAGAAACGCTCATCAGTGTTTTTAAGTTAGCTCCTCTGACGGCCTTTATAGGAGAAAGTGGTGGAGTTGGTGGCTGCAGGATATATTCAGCTTCTTGAATTATAGATTGTGGTATTGTAATTGCAGGCATTCTTGATATTTTTGTTTGTTTTGTTAGGATCACAATATTGTCTTTGATTAAGAAATTGCAGATGATAATTCCATTTTGTTCTTTAGTTTGATTGTAATAATCATCATTGTAACACGTAGCTTTGATCGATCCTGTTTCGTCTGCCAGAGCAAGATGATATAATATTTTGCTTTCCTGTTTTGCATTTCTATAATACGTTTTGCTTGAACATTTAATAATGTTGGCGCCAATTGCTTTTTGATATGGTTTTGTTTCTTCATAATTGGTTTGTTTAAGTTCTTGAATAGAAATCATCTGAAATGAGAAAAGTAGAAGGTAACATACACATTTTTAGTTTAAGTTGCTATCCATAAGGCTTTGTGATCACTATAATGAAATTAAATGGTTTTTATATAGAGCATGGCTACCCGGGAGCATCCCAGCGCGGTTGTATGTCAATACAATGCGGGCTTTTACCCCGTATGCCATTACAACGCGGGGATTACAACAAAAGTCGTTACAACAACTTTCGCTGGAGGGCGCTGGATAGTGGAATAGTTTAATTTTCTATTCCAACTCCAGCCCACGTTGACAGTAGGGAAGGTGTTGGATAGAAAATTAAACTATTCCCTATCCAACAGCGCCCTCCAGCGGAAGTCGTTATAACGACTTTCGTTGTAATCCCCGCGTTGTAATGGCAGTGCGGGGTAATCCCCGCGTTGTTATGGCTGTTCTCTTCCCAGCGCTGGTAAGGTAACTAGAGGGTTGGCAACCTACGGGAAAAGCCATGTGTTTAACTGTTTACGGAAGGTGAAATGGTTGGATTTACTACGGAGTGACAGTGGCAAGGTGTTACAGTCTGGAGCCGACCACTTCTGGCCTTCTTGATCCTAGGGACCAGTGGTAGATGGACTTTGTCTGAGCGAAGTTTCCTGTCAGCCCTATATGGGCGAATCATGGATTTATTAATAGCAGGTCCGCTCCCTTCCAGAGATTTGTAGGGCAATGCAGAGGGCTTTAAAATCCATCCTTTCCTGCACTCTGAGCCAATGGAGGGAGCTCAACGCGGGCCTTGCTGAACAGTGATTGGGGGTCCCCGTAAGCAGTCTTGCAGCACAATTCTGTACAATTTGCAATTTTGTGCCCACTGAGTTCGGGGTACCCAAATAAAGGGCATTGCCATAATCTATCCTTGACAGAATTAGTGCCTGGATCAGCATTTATCTTGCCTGAAACGGTAAAAGGGGAAGGACTTTGCGGGTCTTTCTAAGCAGGCCATAACATGAGGCAGCAGTCTTTCTTGCCTGTACTTTCAAAGTGAGGTCCTGGTCTAGCCAGATTCCCAAACTTTTTATCTCTGTTTTGGGTGCTGGCACAGGGACCATGCTGGATGGCCACATCGTGCTTGATTTAAAGCATAAGGAGTTACCAAGAATCATGAGCTCAGTTTTGTCACCATTACGTTTTAGGTGAGACAAGCTCATCCACTTGGAGACTTCCTCCAAGCAGGAATGAAGGTCCTGAGACATCTGGTCAAAATGGTTCAGTGCCACAACCAGCTGGGTATCGTCAGCATAGGTTACTATATGGATCCGAACACTCCACTGAAACTGTTGTTCTGGCAGTCTTGGACGAGTTACGAAAGGGAGCGGATCAGGGTTCTACCCAGGCCCTGGTACTCCTTGACCTATCAGCTGCTTTTGACACGGTCGACCACCAGATTTTGGTTGACCGTGTCAACTGCGCTGGGCTTCGGGGACTAGCAATGAAATGGATTACCTCTTTTCTCAGTGACCGCTCTCAATCTGTTCGCCTCGCCAGTTTGATGGGAAACACAAACTAAACTGACTTGCGGGGTCCCACAGGGCTCCTCTCTATCGCCCTTACTCTTTAACCTGTACATCCTCCCTCTGATTTTAGCCTTGCGCAAGAGACAGCTCGTGGTGTTCAATTATGCGGATAACCTTCAGCTGATCTTTGACTTCGATCCCTCGACCTCATCCATCACTAACTTTCAATCTACAATGAACTTTATAAGTGGTTGGATGAATGTTAATCAACTCAAAATACATCCATATAAAACAGAGTTGATTTTTACTGGTGGTGTGGCTAACCCGTGGAACTCCAGCTTTTGGCCTCTCTCTTTAGGGAGCCCTCCTGTCCCGGCCCCGCCAGTAAAACGTCTAGGAATTATGATCAGTAGCGATCTTTCTATGAAGGCTCGGGTCAGTTCAGTGGTGTCTGCATGTTTTTTATATCTGCGTAGAATCCGGAAAATCAGCAGATTCCTTTCCACTGAAGCTCTGACCCAAGTGGTTCTTGCCTTAGTCATCTCGCATATTGATTATGCCAATTCCCTCTATGTCGGTATTCCAGCGTATCAAGTGCACCGTTTGCAACGGGTTCAAAATCAGGCAGTCAGACTCATTCTTGGACAGCCAAAGCACTCTCACGTGAAACCTCTGCTGAAACGTATGCATTGGCTACCTATTCTCCAACGCTGCCTGTTCAAGCTGGGTTGTACTATCTATAAAGCTTTGTCAGGTCATGGCCCCGCTTTTATTGCCTTAAACACCCTGCGATATCTTCCTCCCCGTGATTTATGTTCCTCCAACAAGAATTTGTTGGTTTCCCACTCTTTCAAACGTAAAAAAACATGGTGGTCTTAGATATACTACACTGGCTCCTCAATTCTGGAACACTCTCCCCCCGAACCTCCGCGCGTTGGATTCCTATACCCGTTTCAGGAAATCACTTAAAACCTGGCTTTTTTCCCTCGCTTATAATTGATTGACACTCACTCTTTGCCAAGTACGGCGACCGCTCCTGCTATCAGCGCCAAGAAACCGTTTGGTGAATGTGCGCTCAACAAATACCCTATAACATAACATGACATCCCGAAGGGGGAAACAATGTCCGCCAAAGGGGCCATATGAACATTAAAAAGGGTAGGGTCGAGGGAAGAACCCGAAGGGAACCCACACTGTAAGGGGATGGGATGAGAGATGGTGTCACCTTCAAAGACCTGGAATAATCTTTCTTCTAGGAAAGATTTTAGCCACAATAGGGCTCCTACATTCCTGAGAAGGTGAACCAAGATTTGGTGGTTCACCGTATCGAAGGCTGCGCTCAAGTCAAGTAGAATTATAGCCGCTGATCCTCCTGAGTCAACAATTCTTCTTGATTCTTCCACCACTGCTAGAAAGGCAGTTTCGGTGCCTAAGCGTGGGCGGAAGCCCGTTTGGGAGAGGTGAAGCAAATCATTAGACTCAAGGAAGGTAGAGAGCGAATGACTAACATACTTTTCGCTATCTTGCTAATTCCAGGGAGGAGCGAAATGGGGCGATAGTTGCCCAAGTCAGCTGGGTCCAGGCTAAGTTTTTTTCAGCAGTACTTTGACCTTTGTCCTTTTCCACTCAGGGGGGACCATACCTTTAATAATGGGATGTTAATCAGGCTGGTGGCCGTAGGAACAATTTTATGTGCAACTAGTTTAATAATATTAGGTGGGGCTGGGTCAAGTGGAAACCCACTTTTTACCGATGTCAGGGTGGCTAAAAGTGATTCCTGGGTCATAGGAGTGAAATTCTCCAATAGATGTCCTATATTGTGCTCTCCTGCAATCGTATACTCTATTGAGGGATCATTATCTTTTTGGGGAAGGGGAATATGATTCTAATGTTCCATAGTGTTGTAAATTTTCATTAGTGTATATACGATCTAGTAATGAATTGTAGTCGGTTGTGTATTTGTATATTTTTTGGTTGCAGTTAAATTGCGTGTACATATATTCTAACAGTAGAGTAGTGTTTTGTGATTTTTTTAAGTCTATGTTAAATTCGCCCATGATTATATATTTATAACTAGGATAGAAGTTTAATATGTTTGTTAACAATTGCACTAGTGTTTGTATTCGTACATGTGGTAGTTTATATAATATTACAATTTAGGGGCCGATTCCGATCCGGGTCGGAAAGTGTTCCGACCGACATGGACCGGGAATGAAGTCCGACCGACTCGTACAGGCGCCGTCTGACCTGGCAAGTACAATACGTCCCAGTCGAAATCCAACCGACTCGTACGCGGTCAATCCGGACTGACCGAAACATACGGAAAACTGTGCCCCGCTCAGAAACTGACCCAAAACCTTCTGACCGAGACGAAACGGCTATAGTTCCGACACATGCGGCATACAACCTGCCAAGTATGATGCAATGCGTTGCGGACGAAAGCAAGTCGCACGGAGTCCAAGCCGTACAACCGATTCATACGGCACAGAGAGATTAACAAGAGAAAGAGTCCGTCGCGACCAGCTCGTACATGAAACATGCAACATAGCACAATGTCAGTGTGACCGACTCGGATCACCCCGCAAGTGACACCAAAGGCGTACGACCCGGTCTACTCAACTTCTCCATCAGGCCCTAAAGAAATCATGGAATTGACACAGAAAAAGGCCAAACAGGAAGTTAGAAAACCAAAAAAATGCAATATTCAAACCAAGACACACCCACAACTCCACCTATAAAAAGGGCAAACATACAGACCATGATCCTTTGTAAATCACACAGACCTGCAAACAGACAACACCACCACACTGAGACACACAGCCACAACCTACACACTACACACAACTAGCACCACACAATAAGCACACTTACAGACACCCAGCCATACACATACTCACCAACTCTCACTACCATACCAACCACCCACCCATCTCCGCCACGACCCATCACCATGCCCCCAAAGAAGAATCCAAAGTTCACAGACAGTGATTTGGAAGTCATGATAGATGAAATCATCAGTACAGTCACTTTTATTTGGCTCTTTGGTCCAACAGAACCCCCTATCCCAGAAAAGCAAGCTTTGGGCAAGGTTTGTTGACAAGGTGAACGCACTAACACCTAGCATGCGTACAATGGACGACATCAGGAACAGGTGGTACGACATACGCCAGAGGGTCAAGAAACTCATCGGCAAAGAACATACCCTGAACGACCGCACTGGTGCGGCCCTCCTGCCAAACCGGTGCATTCCACTTCCTGGGAGGAGAAGGTGCGGGCCATCCTCCCACAAGTTGGCCTTCATGGATTGATTGGAATATCAGAGCCTGGTGAGTACACAAACAACTATTCCAAATTGTGATGTAATAGCAATCTGCACCCACAGACATTAATCTCAGGGGGACAGTGAAAACATGCACTGTCATCAAGCCACATCAACCCAAAGATAACTATCCTCTCATGTGTATGCCACCTAGAGAAACACAATACCTGCAATGTCCCAGTAACATGTACCTAGGCCAATACATGTACAAATCCTCTGAGAAATACACAAGGGGTTTGGCCCCAAACACCACGAAACACAGTCACCCATCATACCACCACAGTTACACACAATCCCAGGGAAGCGGAGTCACAGGAAGGAAAGTGTGGTGAGACGGGAAGGTGGGTGTAGCTGAAAGCATGAAGGGATTTATAGTCCCAGCACATAGTCCCCATCCCACATGTACCAGGAATATCCCCCTGCACCATGCTCACCTCACAGGGAGTGGCAAAGTACTGCCAAGATTGCTGACACTGGCCTCTGGTGTGGGGAGCACACGTCCTTTCAGGAACTTGGGCTCTACCAAACATCAGGACACCACTGTCAGACAACCTGAACATGTACTTAGGCTCACTGTCATGGAAGCATGGCCCATGAAGGCCTATCTCGTCCAGGGGGGAGGAGGAGTGCAACCTCAGACTACATCTCCCAGCAGGCCCTGTCACACCCCCCCCCCCCACCAACACCAAACAACACACCTGTGTGAGGCACGGGAGTGCACATATCGCAATGTCTATGTAAGTCAATTAAACTATACATGAGCTGTCCATGCAAACAGCTCCATGTGCTCACAAAACGCATCAGGTCATCAGGACAATGTTCCAAACCCACATTGGCATTTGCCTGTGATAATTGAGGACAATGCTATGCATATACACTCATCATGAAGCATAGTACCAATGTTAATGTGTGTAATACGTTGATGTGTGCTGAACTACAACATACATTGTGTGTCTCTTCCACCAAAAGGGGCAGCTGGGGAAACTGCAAGAACAGACGAGGAAGATTACCAGTCCCAGACTCTGGTTGACACAAAGCTGGCCGGTGTGGATGCCTCTCACTCCTCTGACGACGACCACGAACAACCTGGACCCTCCGATGTGGATCAGCGTGCAACAGAAGTAACATCTGGACCCCCTGCCACCACTCCTGCTACATCTGAAAACACCCAGATGACCCCTACTAACACGGACAGACCAAGCCAACACAATACCGAGGGCACAGCAACACAGGGCACCCTGGAGGTGGCTGCCAATACCACCAGTGCTATCACAGGAGGAATCCCAGTGTCATCTGTGCCTGCAACAGAAGGACCTGCTCGTGGGGGTAGGGGTGGTGGGAGTGGAGACAGGCTGAGGCTCCGTCACCCCAAGCTGATCCCCAGTTGGGACGCATCATAAATGCGTACCAGCAATGCACCGGAGACTTTGACCAGGTTGTGGGGCACCTCAAGGACATTAAACAACAGCAGGCTGAACCTCATGCCAGATTGGATGCGTTGGATGATGTCACAGCGGTGCACAGAGACATACTTGGATGCCTACGTCAGATTGCAAACAACATGGCCCCACCTCCCTATGTGCCCACTACATCAGTTGCCCCAACATCTGCAAATGCCACAGGTAGGGTGGTGGACTCTGACGGAAACTCCTGCGTACCACCCCAGCCTGCACCTGAGGGACCCCCCCAAAAAGACGAGGTGTTATCCAAAGAAGGACAAGTGAGAGGCAGCTGGCCATGTTATGTTATGTTATATGAATTTATTTCGCGGGCGGATACTCGACAGAGTGTCCCGGCGCGTACTTGGGAAAAGGAGACATAAACCAGGGCAGCTTCTAGAAGAGAAAGGTTTTTATTTTTTTTAATTTTTATTGCATGATCTTGAATGCTGCGCAGGACCAAGGGTAAAGCATTCCATGCCAAAGCGGCTTTCCGCACAAAGGAACTCCCACCGAGCCTTTGCCGTTTGAACCTAGGGGTCTGCACCAGAAGTTGGGAAGAGGACCACAACTGCCTGACTGGATTGCAGAAAGCAAACTCTTCTGTAGGTAGGCAGGACCCGAACCATGAAGAGCCCTATGGGCAATAGCAAAAGTCTTAACTTTTATTCGTGACTCCACCGGGAGCCAGTGTAAGGAGCACAAATATGCTTGCACACTACACCTGCTAGATAACCCCAGCAACAGTCTGGCAGCCGAATTTTGGACAACCTGTAATTTATTCAAGAGGTAGCCGGTCAAGCCTGCATACAATGCGTTGGCATAGTCCAGGCGGGACAGGATCAGGGCATGAACAACCATTTCTTTAGCAGGTTTTGGAAGGAGAGGAAGAAACTTCTCAGAGCTTTCAGAGTGCCAAAGCAGGTCCTAACCAGCTTCTTGAATTGGGGTGAAAAGGACAGGTTCTCATTGAACCAAACTCCCAGATTTTTAGCAGCAATACCCATAGCACTAGGCAAGGGGAAACCGGGGGGGGGGCCATAACCTCTCTCTGTCGTTATCAGGAAAAACACCATACAAGAGAACGTCAGACTTCTCTTCATTAATCTTAAGCTGCGCCTGAGCAAGCCAGCGGAAAACAGAGAACAAACAGTGCTGAGCCGAGAGCACTGAGTCGTTATCCCTTCCCCAGGAGAACAGGATCTGGGTGTCATCAGTGTAGGTCATCACCTTAGCCCCTAATGACTCCGCCAAATAAATCAGCGGAGTGACATAGATGTTAAAGAAAAGGGGACTAAGGGATGACCCCTGTGGGACCCCGATGTCTACCCGTTGAGGCACAGAGGCACAAGGAGGCAGCCAAATCTTCTGCGAGCGGCCTTCCAGGAAGGACCTGATCTAGCCCCAGGCAGACCCGGTTAAGCCAATCTCCGAGAGGTGATCTAGGAGCAGAGAATGGGGCACAGTGTCGAATGCCGCCGAAAGATCTAGCATGACCAATGCGGCATCCAAGCCGGGACAAAGACTTCCTGCAATGACATTTTTACAATTTGGTTAACTTCAGGGTTGATGGTATCCGCTGCAGCGGCCACAAGTCTAGCAGCACAGGGATCCGTTGGAGCTCCCGACTTCAAGGTTTTAAGAATTTTAAGGGTACAGGCAAGATCTATTGGCTCAAAGGCTGACCGCATATTGGCAGGACCAGCTACAGACTGGCCCGTTGGGGGGCTATAGGCGTTGTAGTGAAGGAAAAGAAAGAGGCTTGTATAATGCAAATCTTGTCCAGAAAGAACTTAGCAAGGGTATTGCACCAGGCTCCGAAACTGGCGCAGCACGAGCCTGGGCACTGGGAGACATAAAACTTTGCACAATAGAGAAAATGTCTTTAGAATTATTGTTGGCCTGATCGATACGTGAAGTGTAGTAACAGCTTTTAGCAGCCGCTATAGCGGTGTAGTAGCTTTTTTGTTTGGATCTAAGTGTGTGTTTCGCCATAGGGCAGTTACTGCTAGATCACCATGCCCTCTCCAGTATTTTACATTCATGTTTCAAGACTCTCAGCTCTGAAGGGAACCACAGTTTAGAGGGAGTCTCTCTTGCCAGCTTAGGCCGGCCAGGTGCAGTAAGAGCAAACACCGAGTCAGAGATCCAGTCCGTAAACCTGGACACATTTCCCTCCAGGTCTTGCTGAAGAGAGGGCCGAGAAACAACCAGAGAGCTGACAAACTGGAGAGGGTCAAATTTACTAAAAGTAGGGGGCGATGACAGCCAACCAGCTTGGCAGGCTGGGTAACTTCCCAGGAAAAACATATGAGGAAGTGGTCCGACCAGGAGACAGGCGAAGGCTTGTCCACCTGGATAGGGCAGTTAGAGCAAATGGGGTCTAAGATGTGGTCCCCTTGCTGGGTGGGATGGGTGACCCATTGAGGAAGCTGAGCCATTTGAAGAGAGCCAAGGAAGTCAGCTGAGTCTCCGGCCTCAAATTGATCGAGGGGAAGATTCACATCACCCAGAACCAAATTGCGAGAAAAACGCAGTGCTCGCTCAGCTACCTCGTCCCCACAAGATTTAAGAAAGGGGTCAGCCGGACCAGAGGGACGGTAGATGAGGGGGCCACCTAATGTGAAATGGGCCAAAAACTGAATGCATAAGTCCAAAACTTCACACTCGCCCCAAATGCTGGAGGGTTCGCTATGAAGAACCCAGTTATCCCTATGTAAAATGGCCAGGCCACCCCCTCTACCTGTAGGGCGGTCCACACAGTGAATTTTATAGCCAGCAGGTGTCGCCAGCGAACCAATGGGGTTGGATGAAGAGTCCAGCCAGGTCTCGGTGACAAACAGTAAATCTAATTAATTGTCAGCGACCAGGTCGAACACGTCCATATAGTGCTTCCTCAATGATCTAGCAATAATAAGAGCAGCTCTAACGAACGAAGCCCTCAAAGGTTCAGTAGGTAAATTGCTAGAGTGGTGCACAGGCGCCAAAGTGAAACCATAGTCCAAGCAAACAGAGTCCAAATTAAAAGGCATGGCGCAGGCACTAATTGAACGGCATAAGGAAGGCCGCAGTGATTTTAAAAACTCACCCAATAGTTGTATAACATTACTAGCTAACGACCCAACTCGGGCAGCATAACTGGCCCTAGCTGCTGACTTGGCGCTGACGGGCGCAGACAGGCTTGCCTTAGGCGCGTCCACTGCGCGTCCGAGTGTAGGCCACTAAATAGGGTTGATTGGGGACGGCTTGCAGCGACTAGAGCGCTGACCGCGAATGGCGGGAGGCACACCAAAATGGCCGCTAAAACTAGGCTGGCCTCAGAAAAGTGCAAAGAGCAGATAGGACGGATTAAACACTCCAGACGTAAAATATGCACATCCCTCAGAAGTGAACACCTGTTCCTCATGTTCACCATTGTGTGCAAACCCTTCACCTTGTTGACTGTCCACAACTCTCCCACATGTGATGGAGGGTCTGATTTGAACCAGTTGATCTAATGACTGTGGACTTTACTCTGGTAATTTCATCTACCAACACTACGTTCTCCCCTGTGAACTTTGGATTCCCATTGCACTGTACAGCACTTCATGTCACCTATATCATTCACACACATGTATGTAAATAAACACTTCACCTCACAATTGTAGCCTCTGTGTTAAACTTAACTGGGTTTGTCACATATAGGTGATGATATGCTAAAGTAAGACTGTGCAGGAAAACCACTATAGCAATCTAAACACTGAAATGTGATTTATGCTGATGTGACACATATGAGAGGTACACACAACTAGGTCAACGCAACACAAATTCGCCATGCCCATCATATTTTTTGCCTCAGACATTATGAACTACAAGTACGCACAAATGCTGAAGCAGTGGCAATCAGCACACAGGTACAGCATGCCAAGGATTTCCAGATGTGTGGACACAGAGGAAGCACACCACAAACTGGTGCACATCTTTGTTACACATACACAACAGGTAAATTAAACATCAGATGCAAGATACCCTCACATGACAGTGATCAAAATATAACCAAGAATGGCAGACATGCCAGCACCGGGGTGTGTGGGATGAGTATCTGGGAACCATGAAAGGTTGCACTCTGTGACCGTGTAGTGCGATTCAGAGGTAACATGTCACCAGACAACAGCCAAAGGACCCTGTGAATGACAGACATACAACAGTAGTGAAATAACTAAATCTATTGCATACATCTACAATACACATTACAAACACTTTTTCAAAGAGTTGTGAAAAGATACGAAGATTCATGGCAAACCTGATTGGGAGGACATACTGACTCAAGGGCACATCGATGCAACAATCATGACACAGAGCATGCAGAAACACATATGCTAGAATTGTTGACAACACCTCACTGTATACCGACACTTAGCAGAAGAAATTGTTAATGAGCTGAGTCTGGACATCACCCTCACCCTCATCGTCACTCGCAACATGTCCCAGGCTTGGATCCTCCCATGCTGGTGGCTGATGGCCTTCATCATCTTCGATGAGAGGCACCTCCTCCCTCACTGCCATGTTGTGTAGCATGCAACACACAATAAATATCTTGCACACCTTTTCTGGTGCATATTAGAGGGCCCCTCCTGTCCGGTCCAGGCAGCGGAATCAGCTTTTCAGGAGTCCAAATGTCTGCTCAATCACTCGCCTGGTACGCCCATGTTCTTCATTGAAACGTATCTGCGCTGGTGTGACAGGGTTCCTAATAGGTGTCAGCAACCACAGCATGTTGAGGTACCCGGAATCACCTGCATACAAACAGCCAAATATGTCATGGGCCAGGAAAGAGCGTGCAATCCCAAGATACTTAAAACACACAAGGTAATGTGCAATTACCCTCCGACAAGCCAGGCACGCTGGTTATGCAGCTGAGACATCATATGTGGTATCCTTCTATTCCGCAGGATGTAGGCGTCGTGTGCTGAACTAGGAAAATGGACACAGAGTTGTGAAATTGTCATGTCCGCAAGACATACCACTAGGGCATTAATAGAGAGAAAATGTTTACAGTTGCGGTAAGTCTGCTCATGGGACTGTGGTGGCACCAAAGCCACATGTGTCCCATCAATTGAGCCGATGACATTTGGCATCCCTCCCAGTGCATTAATATATCTCCCTTTATGCCTGGCATTTGTTGTTGGTTTGGAAATCGGATGTATCGATCCAGATACAACAACATTGCTTCCAAAACATCACGAAGAACACGACTGAACATGATCTGTGACATCCCACCAGCACCAGCCACTGTGTATTGGAATGTACCGGTGGCAAAATAATGTAGGGCGGCCATCACCTTCACCTTGGGGGTCAGCACAGTTGGATACGCCTACCCAGGTTGTAAATGTGGGGACAACTGCTCCTCCAAATCCCCAATCAGCTAGCTTGTGAAGCGGTACCGTCGGATGCAGTCACGTTCAGCCATGGTTGCAAGGTCTGGGAAGGGTATGTGGACATTAGGTCTCGTGCAGTACATAGGAAATCAAAGAAAGTATTTCAGTTCCCCCACATCTGTGGCTATGACCATGCCAAATACCACATGCTACATCCCATGAGGACACAATTAAGTCCTGCATGGACACATATGCCAGCCATGTGCCCCTCACCTAACATGTCATCTCCACATGGTGACACTACAAGTGCCATCCTCTGCTGTCGACAAAGTGTTGGCCCTGTCACAGTACATTTGAACATACGTCACATACCAAACACACACCTCAATAACTAGTGAGGATAGTTGTCTTGTGAAAATGACAGAGAACTGGCAGTCACACACACGGGGAACATGTATTGCAACATGGACACAGTCACCAGTAACATCTGATGTACACATTCCAACACAACCATTACACACACAGGATGTGCAAACAGGCTTGTCTGCATTACAAACGTGGATGTCTGTGACACACAGACACAACACCAAGTTACATGCCCAAAAACGGTTGGAGGTTGGGAGGATTAACAACTCCCAGATAAAAATATGTCCATGTGCCTAGCACTATATGCAAATACTTATGATGTACCACACAAAGCAAGCCCAGGGTCACACATGACATATCATATGCAATGTAGGGTTCATGTAACATGGCAATACACAATATGCCCCTGTAACTGTGCCCAGGCCACGTGTGTTGACCAGCAAAGTCCTCAAGCACAGTAGTGAGGTGCATTACATACAATGGCTTTTTGTGACCATGTATCATGGCACATCCTGGTAGTGTATACCACATTGTGCACATCAAATAAGACATGTGTAGGCATGTACCCACACATGTAATGAAGCATGAATAGAGATTGCCTGTACTGTGTGACAGACTGTCACTGTGTTGTCCAGTCCACCAGTCCATGTCAAAATCATTTAGGTTGGCAGCTCCTGACCATCGAATGTAATGATTCAGAAAAGGGGGTGGTGATGAACAGAGTGTCTGAATTAAGCAGACCACTCTTACCCAGTCCAAAGATCAGGGCTTGATCCATCACCATTATTTAGCTCAGTGCCCCATCCCAGCTCAGAACCTGGCTATATGCAAATTAGTCTGTCCCTGGCCCAGTGCATCATGGGAACAGGGCAGACCAAACTACCAAGCCAATTCTTCACCAGAAAGAATACAAGCTACCGGGGACCGGTTTCTGGCATTTCAGCCTCGTCGGCCCGGCTTGCTTGAATCCTGATGGAGCAGTGAGCAAGGGACTCATGTCTGAGTATACCCTGCCACACCTATAGTGGCCAAAAACGATTCAGAAAAGGGGGTGGTGATGAACAGAGTGTCTGAATTAAGCAGACCACTCTTACCCAGTCCAAAGATCAGGGCTTGATCCATCACCATTATTTAGCTCACTGCCCCATCCCAGCTCAGAACCTGGCTATATGCAAATTAGTCTGTCCCTGGCCCAGTGCATCATGGGAACAGGGCAGACCAAACTACCAAGCCAATTCTTCACCAGAAAGGATACAAGCTACCGGGGACCGGTTTCTGGCATTTCAGCCTCGTCGGCCCGGCTTGCTTGAATCCTGATGGAGCAGTGAGCAAGGGACTCATGTCTGAGTATACCCTGCCACACCTATAGTGGCCAAAAACGATTCAGAAAAGGGGGTGGTGATGAACAGAGTGTCTGAATTAAGCAGACCACTCTTACCCAGTCCAAAGATCAGGGCTTGATCCATCACCATTATTTAGCTCACTGCCCCATCCCAGCTCAGAACCTGGCTATATGCAAATTAGTCTGTCCCTGGCCCAGTGCATCATGGGAACAGGGCAGACCAAACTACCAAGCCAATTCTTCACCAGAAAGGATACAAGCTACCGGGGACCGGTTTCTGGCATTTCAGCCTCGTCGGCCCGGCTTGCTTGAATCCTGATGGAGCAGTGAGCAAGGGACTCATGTCTGAGTATACCCTGCCACACCTATAGTGGCCAAAAACGATTCAGAAAAGGGGGTGGTGATGAACAGAGTGTCTGAATTAAGCAGACCACTCTTACCCAGTCCAAAGATCAGGGCTTGATCCATCACCATTATTTAGCTCACTGCCCCATCCCAGCTCAGAACCTGGCTATATGCAAATTAGTCTGTCCCTGGCCCAGTGCATCATGGGAACAGGGCAGACCAAACTACCAAGCCAATTCTTCACCAGAAAGGATACAAGCTACCGGGGACCGGTTTCTGGCATTTCAGCCTCGTCGGCCCGGCTTGCTTGAATCCTGATGGAGCAGTGAGCAAGGGACTCATGTCTGAGTATACCCTGCCACACCTATAGTGGCCAAAAACGATTCAGAAAAGGGGGTGGTGATGAACAGAGTGTCTGAATTAAGCAGACCACTCTTACCCAGTCCAAAGATCAGGGCTTGATCCATCACCGTTATTTAGCTCACTGCCCCATCCCAGCTCAGAACCTGGCTATATGCAAATTAGTCTGTCCCTGGCCCAGTGCATCATGGGAACAGGGCAGACCAAACTACCAAGCCAATTCTTCACCAGAAAGGATACAAGCTACCGTAATGTAATGGTCACACAGGCGTGTGTGATTCTGAATGACGCGTCGGACACTTAGGGACCAAGGCGTACGCAGTCTTGGTCATAGACTGTAATGGCTATATACGTGGGTGTGATTCTGAATAACACGTCGGACACTTAGGTACGCACGCCTTGGATTAGACTGTAATGGCTATATACGTGGGTGCGATTTGAGAAGACACGTCAGACACCTAGGATCCAAGGCGTACGCACCCATTGGCTATTGGCAGTCGTGGAGACGAGCCTTGTGTTTTGCTACGTGTATGACTTGTGTGCTGCCCGAATCAGTTGGCCCACTGCAACAATGCTGCAAATTCAATGGTGTCATAATGCAGAAAGGTTTGAATGGCGCTGAAGACGTGTCCGATGCATTCAAAGTCATGGATTGGGCAAATTCTGATAATGCGAACGAGTCTGACCTTTCTTTTTGGCCGCACCGACGGATACTGCCTCTGTAACATAGATATAAGGCTGTCTGTTCCCCAGAGACTGCACTTGCTTGCATTACATGCCACAGGACTGCATTACATCACACCGCTGCTGCTGTCTCTGCATCCTCTGTATCCTGCAATGGCACGTACTCTGGAGAGGGCCCCAGCATTCAATGAGGAGGAGAACCAGGCCCTGCTGGACAGCCTCCTCCCACAGTACTGCAAGCTGTATGGGAAACCAAGGGAGCAGGTGAGTGTAGAGTCCACTGCCTTGGCATTTGTAAATGATATCTAACTGGCACTACTAGCATTGTGCTCACCAAGGGCAAGCATGCACACTGAGTAAGTTTATGTTTCTGAGTGTGCTGATGCATGCACACAGCTGGCAATGTTTCTGATTGACTTACTGTCCTTTTTTCCTTATTTAAATGTGCTTTTGTGTGACATACAATTGACTAATAGTGACACTTCCTGACATGCAAAACCTAGCAATGATGAAGAGGGGAATGTGACAATGTCTGCCATTCCAGCTATTTCAGCAACCAAAAACTGTAAGGGCAACTATGAACTGCTGCAATTACACCAGACATGTACCAATCTGCAGGAGGGCGTCATGGTGGTTTGGGAATAAGAACTTGCAGGTTCATTGCAGTGAGATAGTTGGTGAGGAGTTGCACCACAGCTGCAGACCCTAGACTCCAGCTCTCCTCATCAGCTGTGTTGCAGATACAGTGCTGTATGGTTGGCTGCAAAAGTTAAGCGAACACTGGTAACCCCCTGGTTGCAAATTTGTTGACTCAATTGATATGTTGTTGTTGTCAGTGTTCACTAACCAATGTGGGTCATGCAATCTAGAGAGAGGCTGGGGAAGGGGTGTGTGTCAGATCCTCGTTTGCTTCCTGGATTTGATGCGATGCACACAGGGGTCCACCTCCCGACGTCCCCCACTCTGGAATATATACAGAGTAAGGAGGCAATCAGGTGAGGGAAAAAAAGAGAAAAGAATGAGCCGGAACCGCTGGGAGGAGGGATACCTAAAAAGAAGAACACAGGGTAAATACACAGGTAAAAACAGTCTACACTCAAATTGTCTCGCTAGGACTATACTAATACCTGGGGCTGTCCTGCAAACGACCAGAACCAATACTATTCTTCCTGGAGATACTTCTCTCCAAGATCAATAAACGATAATCTATAACACAAGAGAACATACCACATTAATCTCAGGAGCATACCGGTCAACCAACCAACACTCAGTGAATATCTTACATACCATGAACAACCGTTCACTGCTACCAAAGAAATCAATCCAAACAAACTAAGGAATCTTCATGAATATGAATGAACGAAACCCAGAAGAAATAGGATAGCAGTATTTCCAGAATTCACCCAGCTTAGCTCACAAAAATAAGAAGCTCAATGTCCATAGAATTCAGACGAGTAATTACTCCCAGCGCCCGACAATAGCGCGAGTATCCAAGTATTTAATCCCTCAAACAAATCCAAGATATGAAACACCCAAAGTCTCTTATCCGATAGGCAGAGTCAAGGGGAAAAAGAAGATAGCGCCTACCTGCGCTTGCAACTGCTCAGACGTTCTCAGCTCCACGCATCTGAATGCGTACATGAAGATCAGGAAACCAATGTTTGTTTCCCTTCCAGAACAAATACCCCAAGGAGCCGGTTCCGCTCTCTAACGCTTCCTTCAGCGTGAGAGGCACCAGGATGGGTCCGAGGAAGATACAAACAGCGCGGCTCTGGAACGAGAGTCCTAGCGCTGTTTACTATTCAGCCTGCATGAGCGGAACGCCGCTTCCAGCAAAAACAACACCGTCCCTCAGAAAGGCTGAACACAGGAACAGTGCCAAACAGAATCCAAAAACGAAATCAGGAAACAATCCAAGGCGGCGTGGAAGGTAGAAGAAACAAACCAGCAAGACTTTCAAACAAGACAGGATTACGCGCACAGGTGGTGCGCCCCGGATGACCTATATAAGTTAAGCTCCTCCCTCAATGTTGAGCATGCTGGGAGATGTAGTCCAATACTAGGTTGGCGCCGGGATCACCTTCTGACAGTGTGAGTGGAGTGGGCAATGTGATTAGTCTACCCGTGCTGGTACACATCCTGTGCAACTCTGTGCCTCACAGTGTCCGGTCTGAGCAGTCAGTGGGTGTCCACCCTGAGGCCATCGGTCTGACGGCACTGCCATGTCGTGAATTGGTGCTTGCACACAGAACAACTGCCCATTACCATAGTTGCACTACCTGTGTACATGATATGCACTGCAAAGTTCAACATGTGTGTACAACTGTGTGTTTGGGGACATGGGGCATGTGTAGTGATGTTGTCTCACATTGTCATCCTCACAGGTCACTGCCCGTGAGAAGAATGAAATATGGCAGACCATCGCCCAGGAAGTTAGGTCGGTGGGGATCTACAGACGCCGCATCCGCCACTGCCAGAAGAGGTGGCAGGACCTTTTTTGTGGCTGGACCCGGAGGATAGCAAGGGTTCAGCTGAAGCTGTCGCCAGATCGCAGGAGGGGCAGATGCCAGAACCTGACCACCCACATGCTACGGATCCTAGCGGTGGTCTTTCCAGACAGTATGTGCAGTTGAAGGCCAGACAGCAGCAAGGAGGGGGTAAGTCCATGCCTTGTTGGTGTATTTGTTTTAACCTGCAGTTTGCACTCCTTCAGCCACGTTACACTCCCACAGTTAGTCTGTCTGCTCAGACAAGTCCCGTGTGGCTATATTTGGTGATGCCCCATTCACATCTGATGCCCAGGTGTGTCCCTTCCACTCTTTCACATGTGTCACTTGGGTTGTGTATATTTACTGTTGTCCAAGGGAATGTTGACAGCAACATCAGCAATATGTACATTGACTGGAGCTACATGGGTGAGGCTAATCTGGAACATGTGTCAGATCATTTACGGATTTAATTAACCTGTGCTCTGTGTGTACTCAACATCTCTGCACTAATTGCTGTTGTGGGTCAGCATAGAAGTGTGAGGTATTGACCACATAGCCATGCAGCAGGCATGCCCAAACGTAAGACCTCAGACATATGATGTGTATGAGTTCCAGAAAATTCAAAGTCACCTGCATTGTGCTCCTGCTAATCCCATGTATCACATGGCCCATGGACAGGTCTGCCTTCTCCGGTCATCTGAGACACTCTGGCCCCCTAATCAAGTGTGTCAGCCAACACTTCGACCATTGTGGACGTTTATTATCTTGTGTCTGATTCTGTGTCAAGCTGGCCTGCCATTGCTTTTTGTAATTCAAAGGTTTGTTATATGTTTGTGTGTAGTATAGGGATAGTTTGCAGAAGACATTGTGACGCGAAGGGTTAATTAGTTTGAACAGGGTAGATGAGCGATAATACATGCAGAAAAACGTGAGCAGTACAGAAGGTTCACACGGTCGCATCTAAGCTTGTTTTTCAGCATTCCGCAAAGATGACTGTCTGCAGTTGGTGTGATAAGAAGGTACGGGAAGCGGTAAGTGTGGGACAGTATATTTGGAGTATATTTGTGCTGCATTTAGTAGAGTGTAATTATGTAGTGTGAAATTATGTGGTACTGAGTGGTATTTGATGTGTATTTATGTTGCATTGAGAAGAGTGTAATTATGTGGCACATAACTGATTCAGACTGAGTGGTATTATGTGGAGTTTTTTATGTTCCTTTGAGTGCAGTGTAATTATGTGGCACTGAGTGGCATTATGTTGAGTGTTTTGTGTTGCATTGAGTAGAGTGTAATGATGTGGCACGTAATTATGTAACAGTGAGTGGTATTATGTGGAGTGTTTTATGGTGCATTGAGTAGAGTGTAAATGTGGCATGTAATTGTGTGAACTAAGTGGTATTATGTGAAAACGCCATTAGAGGCTGGGGAATAAGAGCTATGCACATTGCCTCTTTGCCTCATATGCTGCCTGTTTGCACAATTTGTAAGTATGTTAAGTGCTTGTTACTGATATTTGGTGTGTTTTGAAGGTGGTATGTTGGTGAGGCGAACTTAATCAGATGAGGTTTAAAAGTTAAGGACTGTTATATTTGAGAATAGTAACACCTGTGTTGTATATGAAAAAGGTGCCATGCGTGTAGAAGAAAAAGGAAACCATAATGCATGTATACTGTGGTGTACAATGGGTGGACTGCGGGTATTGAAGGGCAAAATAAGTAGGTGGTTGTTTTGTTTATTGCAGTATGGAGGGTGGTGGAGGTGTAGTGTGAGGGAGGGACTGTATTTTATAGCGGGCACGTAGTGTACTACAAGGGGGATGTATTGAAATAATTCACCTTTTTTAAATGCAATGAATTGCCATTGCCATTTGCCATTAGTGGAGAGGTGTGGTGCAGCTGCCAGGGCAGTTGACTTCCGAGCACAGGGTTCACAGTTCGATCCCGGCTCCTGCGGCAGCTCAGCACCATGTGACTCTGGGCAATAGCTCACTTAATTTCCACGACGGCCCCAAGAGCCTTGAGACCCATAAGGGTGAGTAGTTTGCGCTTTACAAATACGGATTTACATTTACATTGGACTAAACATGAATGTTTAATTGTCCATTAAGGTAGCATTAAAAAGATATAACTGTCCTGACAGTATACGTGATTGTTGAACAGAATTACCTTTACTATATGTATACAGTGTGTGGGGGATACTCGCGGCTTGCAAGGTCATTTCTCCCGGGTGGCAGTAATATGTAGTAAATGGCCATCCAGCTTTATGCTGAGCAGGTTTGTTAACATTTTGGCACTTCACAAAATACCAGGGCTTCATTTCTTTTTTAAAATGCCTATGGGGATCCCTGGTTCGCTTAGCCCGACGGGAGGCACTTTGCAATATTAACCCCTTCGCCGCGGCACGAATTCCGCCGCGGTGCGAGGGGGGCGGGGTTGGGCCGTGGCACTGCCTTACTCATGGCGGCTCCTGGCCGTCATAAGTCACGGTGGGCGTGTGCTCATGACGGCCGGGAGCCGTCAGAACTCCGCCCACTGATTAATTCTCTTGCGCAGGAGTGAATTACACAGTGTGGGCAAAGCGGCAACGTTCTGGCATCTCCCGGCCGTCAAGCGCACACGCCTACCGTGACTCAAGACGGCAGGGAGCCGTCATGAGCACTGAAGGAGTTAATCTTGTGTTTGCTACGGTCCACATGCACTTTCAGCAGTCTCTCGCCCTGGCGGACATAGGTAAAGGGCACAGAACCCCTAACTATGGGGCCGATTAGGATGGCGACGGACCTGCGTCCGTCCGCCACCCCCGAGGTTGAGGGACCGACCGCAGGGGCAGCGGCGGTCCCTCCGTTGCAATTAGGATGTGACCGCCACCCTGGCGGTCACATCCTGTATATTTTACATAGCGGCGGGTGCTGCTTTAAGCAGCACCCGCCGCAATGTAAAATATGCATGTTTACCTTTGGCATGCACAACTTTGCAGGCACCGCGTGGTGCCTGTCTGTCACCTTGTGCATGCCAAAGCAGGGGGGTACCATAAGTACACCCCATGTGCACCCCCCACTCCCCCAACACCCTGGGGGCTCGCAATGGGCCCCCAAAACCAAAAGACCACATGCTTTTCCACGGCGGAAAAGCCGCCGTGGAAAAGCATGTTTCCGCCTGCATCGTGATATGGCTGGCGGTGTCTTGCAGACACCGCCACCATATCTGCGTACAACCACCGCGGATCAGCGGCGGATGCGTGTAGAAGAAAAAGGAAACCATAATGCATGTATACTGTGGTGTACAATGGGTGGACTGCGGGTATTGAAGGGCAAAATAAGTAGGTGGTTGTTTTGTTTATTGCAGTATGGAGGGTGGTGGAGGTGTAGTGTGAGGGAGGGACTGTATTTTATAGCGGGCACGTAGTGTACTACAAGGGGGATGTATTGAAATAATTCACCTTTTTTAAATGCAATGAATTGCCATTGCCATTTGCCATTAGTGGAGAGGTGTGGTGCAGCTGCCAGGGCAGTTGACTTCCGAGCACAGGGTTCACAGTTCGATCCCGGCTCCTGCGGCAGCTCAGCACCATGTGACTCTGGGCAATAGCTCACTTAATTTCCACGACGGCCCCAAGAGCCTTGAGACCCATAAGGGTGAGTAGTTTGCGCTTTACAAATACGGATTTACATTTACATTGGACTAAACATGAATGTTTAATTGTCCATTAAGGTAGCATTAAAAAGATATAACTGTCCTGACAGTATACGTGATTGTTGAACAGAATTACCTTTACTATATGTATACAGTGTGTGGGGAAAACTCGCGGCTTGCAAGGTCATTTCTCCCGGGTGGCAGTAATATGTAGTAAATGGCCATCCAGCTTTATGCTGAGCAGGTTTGTTAACATTTTGGCACTTCACAAAATACCAGGGCTTCATTTCTTTTTTAAAATGCCTATGGGGATCCCTGGTTCGCTTAGCCCGACGGGAGGCACTTTGCAATATTAACCCCTTCGCCGCGGCACGAATTCCGCCGCGGTGCGAGGGGGGCGGGGTTGGGCCGTGGCACTGCCTTACTCATGGCGGCTCCTGGCCGTCATAAGTCACGGTGGGCGTGTGCTCATGACGGCCGGGAGCCGTCAGAACTCCGCCCACTGATTAATTCTCTTGCGCAGGAGTGAATTACACAGTGTGGGCAAAGCGGCAACGTTCTGGCATCTCCCGGCCGTCAAGCGCACACGCCTACCGTGACTCAAGACGGCAGGGAGCCGTCATGAGCACTGAAGGAGTTAATCTTGTGTTTGCTACGGTCCACATGCACTTTCAGCAGTCTCTCGCCCTGGCGGACATAGGTAAAGGGCACAGAACCCCTAACTATGGGGCCGATTAGGATGGCGACGGACCTGCGTCCGTCCGCCACCCCCGAGGTTGAGGGACCGACCGCAGGGGCAGCGGCGGTCCCTCCGTTGCAATTAGGATGTGACCGCCACCCTGGCGGTCACATCCTGTATATTTTACATAGCGGCGGGTGCTGCTTTAAGCAGCACCCGCCGCAATGTAAAATATGCATGTTTACCTTTGGCATGCACAACTTTGCAGGCACCGCGTGGTGCCTGTCTGTCACCTTGTGCATGCCAAAGCAGGGGGGTACCATAAGTACACCCCATGTGCACCCCCCACTCCCCCAACACCCTGGGGGCTCGCAATGGGCCCCCAAAACCAAAAGACCACATGCTTTTCCACGGCGGAAAAGCCGCCGTGGAAAAGCATGTTTCCGCCTGCATCGTGATATGGCTGGCGGTGTCTTGCAGACACCGCCACCATATCTGCGTACAACCACCGCGGATCAGCAGCGGATGGACTTGCCATCCGCCGCTGATTCCACCGCCATCGTAATGTGGCGGGTGGTGTTTTCACAAACCAAGGCGGTGAATCCGCATCCTCCAGGCCGGCGGTGGCTTCCGCCGGCCCGGAGGATGCGGATTCACCGCCATCCTAATCGGCCCCTATATGTTATCTCTGTGATATATTTGACTTCTGAGGAATTTCACCACTCTGGCAAAGGCAGCAAAGCCTTTGAATGATCACGTGTTCCCTTCTTCAGCCCACTATGCACTCCTAACACTAGTGTATTCATTATTTTATTTATATTTTGCTATATGTAAAAAAGCGTTCTGTGTTTGCACAGTTTGTAAGTATGTTAAGCAGTAGTTACTGTCATTTTGTGTGTTTTGAAGGTGATATCTTGGCGACAGGAGGTTTTGAACTCATGTACGGTTATATTTGAGAATACTAATACTTGTGCTAATGCTGCAGAAAGGAGCACTCGGGCAGAAACCCTAAGGAAATATCAAATATTTGTTGTATATTTTTGTAGTATGTGACAGGTGGCCTGCGGGTATGTAAGGGAAAAATATATTACTGGCTTGTTTTATTGATTGCGCTTTTGGGGAGGAAAGAGGGGGGCGGTGAGGCTGAGGAGGGGCTGGTTTTTATAGTGGGCACGGAGTGTACTTCAAGACGGAGGTATTAAAATAATTCGCCATTGTAGAATGATCTGCTTTCATACTAAACATTATTGTTTGATGGTCCGGTAAGCTAGCGTTGAACAGATGTGACTGTACTAACAGAGTATGAGTGAATGTTTGACAGAACTGCTTATCTATATATATAAAAACGAATGAATGTGTGTCTATCTGTCTGTCTGTCTGTTTGTCCTTTCTGCATTACTACACCATTCATCCGATCGCCATGAAACTTTGGGAAGTTGTTGAGTAGACTCCCGCAAAGGTTTCTGGCATACTTTTCTTTTAAGTATCGGCCCCCCAGGGCCCTCATAATCTTTCAAATACTGATGTATGCACCAGACGGAAAAACCACAAATCGTGTATCCACAAGCACTCGAATAAATAAATAGAATTAAAACGACACTTTGAAATGTTTTCCATATTAAAATGAATAAGTTTCAATAAAAATGACACAATGTAAATTGAATGTTATCATAACGAGTTTCCTTGAATTTCCTTTCTTCGGAGATCGCAGCAACGCGCGACGGGTAAGCTAGTGGTATATATATTTTATGTATGGGGTGAGGAGTTGGTGGGGATAGAGCTTTTAGCTTTGTTGCTTGTGCTGTGCCTGCTGTGTGTGAGGGTTATGTGCCCTGATCCTATCTTTGGTTGTTTTATCAGGGTCCCTGAAGCTTGCACTGCTCTGATGTGATGATTACAAGTGAGCCGGAGAAAATACCTAGGGGCAGATTTACAACTTCTGGCGCATCTCTGCTAATCAGCAGGGATGCGCCAGATGAGTTGCGACGCATCTGCCCACCCATGTGCCACCACTGATGCACTGCATTTACAATGCGGCGCACCGTGGCGCAAGGATGGACAGATGCGTGTCACATTCCCCGGCGGAAAGGCGGCGCATTGCTGGAGTCGCGTCGCAAGCGCGACACAGCTCCAGCAAGGCTTGCGGTGCCCCTATTCCTAACATGCTGCGTCAATCCTTACGCCTGCTTCAAGCAGGTGCAGGGTTTTGACGCAGCATGGCCGTAAAGGTGACTGAGCGAAATCTTGTAGACTTCACTCAGCCACATTTCGGAGGTGTTTCTGCGCCGGAACACCCCCCCCACCCCCCGTGCCCTAATGCCCACATGTGGCGCAGGGCTTTACAACGTGACACATCTCCCTAGATGCGTCACGTTGCAAATACCCCGCAGCATGGCGCTGGCTTTGCGCCGCCGTTGTATCACAAAAGTGATGCAACGGCGGCGCAAATGTGGCATAAGGGGCTTGTAAATCTGCTCCTACTGTTCTATGAAACAACGACTTTAATTTATTAGCTACTTGTACCTTATTAGGCTGTGGCTGCAATGCCTCTGTGAAAGCATTTTTTTTTTGCCCATGGTTAATTATTTTGATTATTATTAAATCGACCCCGTGGAGCGCTGCTGTAGGGGGAAAGAGTGCAGGAGGGGTTGAGGGTGCACTAGCATGTCCATGGCGTGAGTGATTGGAATTGGATCAGGAAGTGGGGGGGGGCTCCCCATATGTACTTTGTTGTGGTTCTACCTAAGTGTGTAATGCTACTGATAATGTACGTGTTAGAACTATGCAATATCTATAGAATAGTAATATTAGTGTGTATATGTTCGAAATAAAAAATCTATGTAAACTTTAAAACAAGACGAGCTATTTATCGAAAGTATACAGGATATGAAGTAAACAGCATGCTATAACACCACAGTGGATGGGTGAGATAAAAAAATATTCGCAAAATAGCAACATTGTGATACGAGGATTGAAAACAGCTAGTAAAACTATCAATAAACCAAAATGAAACTTGGAAGGCAAACTCGATGTGGTGGCATGAAGGGTTACAGGTATAAAAAAAGCAGTAGGCACACAATAGCAATATAACAGGTTTTTTTTAACTTAGAAGTCAAACTCCATATGGTGGCATGAAGTTACAAGTTTTTAAAAAAGCAGTAGCCACATAATAGCAATATTAAAGTATTTTTGTTTTGGAACTTCGAAGTGATGGTATGAAGGGTTACAGGTTTAAAAAAAAACAAGAGGCACGCAATAGCAATATAATATATATATATTTTTTTGCATAACGTGCAGCTAAAGCCAAATGTTTTGGTGGGAGTGATAAAGAAAAAAATAGGTTGGTGGATCTAATTCTTCCATAAATAGAAGAAAAGAGATGCAGATGTTTTAAGAAGGGGTGGAAAAACGACAAAGTTTTGTTAAGAAGTAAATGGGATTACAAAGACTGTAAGGTGCTGGGGTGTGGTTGCAAAACCACGGACGTTATATGAGCCAGCCAGCTTACAGCAGCTAAACAAGTATCTAAGTGTATTTGGGAAACTATAAGCGTTGTTTAAAAATGTGGAGAGCGTGCATTGTTTATGTAGAAAAGTTTTAAGGAATATTTTTTTGGCGTGCAATATATTTTTGGGCATATAAGAAAAGCCAAAAATAAAGCTGCAGAAGAAGTTATAGGCAAAAGAGTACATTTTGATAAAAATTAAAATGTATTAAAGAAAGCGTTAAGGCGGCCCCCCCAAAAAACATTTCACCATTGTAATATTGGAAGTAACTTACCGTTTATTTGGGCAATAGAAGTAGTCAGGCTTTCAGCTTTCAGGTTGTGTAGGAATGACTTTGTCTGAAGAAATGTTTGTAAATGCTTCCTTGTTTCTATTTAAGTAGAGGGACAGGTAATAAAAGATAGTTATCTGATAGGGATATTAAAGGAGTATGACGCGTGGTGTTTCAGAAATGCGTGGAGATGGTGTGTCAATGTCTAGCTGTATGTGAATTACCTGTGAGTTTTATTTTTTATTTTTTTATCCTCATCCGACTCCAACCGCAGTAAACAGAAAAGTAGGATGTCGTCACCGTTACTCTATTTCTAGAGAGGTAGGCAATCGAGGTAGGGAAAGGGTGGTCGCACTCCCCTCTGGTTGATCGTAACCAATGGCTGAAGCTGCTGGGCCAGCAGAGAGAAAGCAGGACAGACAGAGAGCTTCCAAAGAGGCATAACCCTAGGATCAAAAAAAAGAGAAAAAAAGAAATATTCCAAAGTGATAACACCCCAACTTAAACCCCTAGAACAACAATACTCAATTAAAATCCCCCTACACTCATGAGGAGACCAGCTAAGCAAACAATCCCATAGTGCCTTCTTTCTACTATTCTGCAATCTGACCAAATCAGTTTTGGAGGTCTAAAATAAGGAGGTTAGCCAATCTAGATGGGGGGGGGGGGGGGGTGGTGGCCGCTACCCATCTCCTACATATTTCTCGTCTAGCCAGCAGGATTGGCGTAAAATAAGAACCCCCTGGCCGGGGCCTGTAATTTCTCCAGCAATACCAAAAATGATCAGGGCCAGAGAAATATGGGCTGTGGTCCACAAGATGTCAGCTATGGTTGCCCCCCACCCTCTACCAAAATTCTGAGATAGCTGGGCAATCTTTAAACATGTGAATGTCTGAAGCGCTTACCACATCACACTTCTTACAGCTAGCAGGAGGGCCCTTTGTTATTTTAGAAAGTCTAGAGGGAGATAAATAGGCCCTGTGTGTAGTGAAATAGTGGTTCCTCCTGAGCCAAGCTGGTTTTACCACTGCAAACAAAGGGGCCGATTAGGATGGCGGTTTTTCCGCATCCTCCGGGCCGGCGGAAGTGTCCGCCGGCCTGGAGGATGCGGAAAAACCGCGGCGGAGACTCCAAAGACCCACCGCCAAATTAGGATGGCTGGTGGGTCTGGAATTCCGTCCGCCGCTTTTCCGCCGCGGTCGGCTTCCGACCGCGGCGGAAAAGCTATAACATGGCAGGCGGTGTCTATGAGACACCGTCCGCCATATTATGATGTTGGTGTAAATATGCTTTTCCACGGCGGCTTTTCCGCCATGGAAAAGCATACGGACATTCACTTTGGGGGCCCGTTGCGGGCCCCCTGGGTGAATGGGGGGTGGGGGGTGCACATGGGGGGTACCTATGGTACCCCCCTGCATTTGCGTACACAAAGCAGCAGGCACCGTGCGGTGCCTGCCGCTTTGTGCATGTAAATGCAACACATGCATTTTTAACATTGCGGCGGGTGCAGCTTGAAGCTGCACCCGCCGCAATGTAAAAAATAGAGGATGTGACCGCCACCCTGGCGGTCACATCCTAATTGCCATGGAGGGACCGCCGCTGCCCATGCGGACGGTCCCTCCTACTCAGGGGTGGCGGACGGACGCAAGTCCGTCCGCCATCCTAATCGGCCCCAAAGTGTTGAAAGAGGTTTGCCACAAGTCCTGACAGTCTACATCTGATATAAAAGCTCCCCACAGTTCTTCGGCAAATTTAAAATCCCCATCAATAACTTCCTCTATGGACCAGTAAAAGAAAGACACCTCTTTCCTCGCCGCCGGTCTTAATACCAGTTGCTCCTCTAGAATGTTTCCTTCACCTGTAGGTTTTTTCAAATTCTGTGACCAACTCTGCAGTTGCAAATATTTAAACCTGGACATGTCCTTCTCTAGTTTGTCATTGAGCGCCGCCCAGGGCAGGAGTGAGCCCTCAGCAGCTGGATCACCCCACACCATCAGCCCAGCTGTTTTAAGTGGGGCTGCCAGTTTATCTTTCAAGCAGTCTGGGGCCCCCGGAGAGTCCCACAAAGGGGCCAAACTTGGAAAATAGCTTAAGCCAGAACTTTGCTTAATTCTGGCCCATGTAGGAGCCATACCCAGTAGGACTTTCAGTCTGATGTTCTTAAAACACTTCTGGTCTCAATACTTAAAAAGTAACCCCTCCTGAAAATCCAACTCCATCCAGCATGGCCGAAAACATGACCCCCCTGTCTGACAAATCTGGGAATTTCAGCAGCATCCTTGAGTGTGTTAATTGGAAGGCCCAGGCATAATACTGGAGATCCGGGAGTGTAATACCTACTTTCTCCCTCCTCTGCCTTAGTTTCTTCCATGATATTCTCGTGGCTTTGTAAACCCACACAAATGAATAAATTGATTGCTGCAGTTTGTCAACGGCCTGCATCTCAAAATATCAAGGAATAGAATTAAAAAGAAAAGTGATTTTTGGCAATATTACCATTTTAATTAAATTGATTCTGCCCATAATATTCAATAGGAAATGGACTCACGATTTCAAGAGTCTCTGGCATTCCTTGGAAACATTTGCACGGTTGGTCCGCGAGATTTTGTCTATGTTTTGGACAACCCTAACCCCCAAATATCTCAAACTGCTTTTGGCTCAGTGTTGGCACTCCGGCAGATTCCATACCATGTTGTCGTTTTTTTCCACGTTGACCTCGTAGCCAGACACTTGGCCAAACTCTTGTGCTAACCTAATGACATGAGGGAAAGACAACTCTAAGTCAGATGTAAGGAGCAGGACGTCATCCGCATGGATGTACGTTGTTACAACGCATGCTTTTACTACGCATGCCTATACAACGCAGGTTTTTCAACGCAAGTTGTTACAACGACTTGCGTTGGGGGGTGCTGGATAGTGAATAGTTTAATTTACTATCCAACTCCAGTCCCCGTGGATAGTAGGGAAGGTGTTGGATAGTAAATTAAACTATTACTTATCCTAGAGCGCCCCCCAGCGCAATTCGTTATAATGACTTGCGTTGAAAAACCTGCATTGTAAAGGCACTGCGTGGTAAAAGTTGCGTCGTAAAGGATGTTTCCCCATCCGCATACAGAGCTACCTCCCTCTCCCATACTCCAAACTTAAATGGTGTGATACCCGTCTCATCCCTGAGACGTTGAGCAAAAGGCTCAATGTACATATCGAATAGGAGAGGAGAGAGGGGGCAGCCCTGCCTGGTTCCCCTAGTGATCTTAAAGGGGTTAGTCAATTTACCATTGACTAATAGTCTTGCCGAAGGGCCACTGTAAATAAGCTGGATTACTTGGCGAAATTTCACCCCAAAGTTGAACTTTTTCAACACTGCCAAGAGATAGTTTCAGTTGACCCTATCGAAAGCCTTAGTAGCATCTAGTGTCATTACTGCCAGAGGTAACGAAAAGGGGGAAGCGCAGTCAATGGCTCCAATAAAATCCGAAGTAAGATCGAAAAGATTCCTACCTCTCAAAAAATCCTTTTGATCTAAATGCAATATACCACCCGCCACCGCACCCAATCTATCTGCCAGGATCCTAGTGAAGACCTTATAATCTGTTTTTTAGAGGGAAATGGGTCTATAAGACCCGCAGTCCGCCGGAGATTTCCCTGCCTTTGAAATTAATGTTATGGTTCCTTTGATGAAGCAAAGCTTCGCATATTTTGCGGCTTGCCGAAGTCAAGAACCTCGTTTATGTGTAATAAGGTAACAAAACGTATGTTTTACTAACGTTTATTTTTGTTTAGGCAAAGTTTGCGAAGCTTGCCTACGTGTATTTCTAATACATTTAACCCGTGTACTTTAAAATGGCCGCCGCTTGTATTTTAGTTACTGCGCATGCGTCAGCCACACTCACGTGTCCTGACGCGTCTGCAGAAGTGGAGGGAAATTTATGCGCATGCGTAATCCATAGCTGTGCCCATCATGTGGTACTGCTCGTGCCACTGCTCTTGTGTCTGTATCAATGTAGCTAACATTTAAACTGCATAAGTATATTTTATAATGATAAGTAGAAAGTACAAACCCCGTGATGTGTTTTCATGATGACATTATTATGTATTAATTTGTTTTCGCTTACTTTTCATGTACCGCGGGGAATGGGGGTCTGAGTGAAAGGAGAGCCATATTGGAGGTCCCTTCTGCGCCTGCGCAACTTCGGCAGAACAGTAGACCTTGACTGATGGAACATAGCCAGTTGGCAGTGATGTGCAAGATGTTCCTGAGAAAGTCACCTCTGCCCCGCGAGAACAGCGAATGTGGCTCCTTATATGTTACATTGTAATATTGTGCTACTGTTTGCCGTGTAGTTTCTCATGGGAACCCCAATCTAGCTAGGCGGTACCCAAGCATGCAAATACAGGCTTAGAATGTTGTATTGTGATTGGTGTGTTACCCAAATCCTACCTTAGGACCAATCCAAATTGAGGGATTCTGACACTTTGCAACATGGGGGGGTGGTACACTGTCCCCAAACTGTATATCTACCCTGGGTTCACCTAGGGAACCGTCCGACTTGTCTGGTTTAGCTGACCTGTCACTGACCCATCGTACTCAATAGGTGACTGAAGATACAGAGCGTTGCGGAGCACTCTGTCCGAATTTGACCATAGACTAAGGTTCTACTGAACCTTAAAGTGCTGGCGAAGCACTTTGCTGGGAGTTCGCTGACCCAATCGGGGTCTTGATCGATAACTGCAGGGCGGGTGGAGCGCAGGCGTTGCTTCCGAACTGTGGGTTCCGGTCCTGTCCTGAGCGGTCCTGTCCTGAGGGTTTGCTGTCCTGTCCTGAGGTCCTGTCCTGATTCCTAATCCGAGGGTATCCTGTCCTATCTGGGGTGTCCATTCTGCACCTGCTGTCCTTTGAGGGGTATCCTTCCTTGAGGGTTTCCTGTCCTTAACTGACCCGTGGCCAGGGTTTGGTTTCCACACCTTTCTAGGTAAATATTGCTCTGAACCTCTTAAATCTTGCACCTTCTGAATTTCTAACTTTTGCTTCAATAAAGTTTACCATTGCACATGTTATTTTTCCATGTCTTTCCGCAACTATTGAAAGTAATTTGCATTTTTCCATAAGTTTGTTCCTATGTCTTCTCACTTGTTAGAAATTATATTTTGCATTGCAGTTTGTCATTTTCTGATATGGTCTAGAACCTCATTGCCTAGATTGTTTAAAGGCCCGTTCACCTTAAGTGAAGCGTGTTACTCTTTATAGGCCCTCCTGTAGTTATACCAACATAGTCCGCCCATGCTTAAATATTATTGAATAGCATAGTATCTTCTCGTTACATTTTATATCAGTATTTCAATGATTACTCTGTCGTTATTTCTTACAGTTTACATCATTTACGTTATCTTGGTTATTGATTGCCTTATATTGATGTACCTTATGAATGAAGCAAATGAACTTTAGATAAACATTTTAAAACTTCCCGTTGTCCGTGGTCATTTCAAACAGTATTTTGAATGTTATTGGTTGGGTTTGTATTTTGCTGCCTTTCCTTTTACAGCTAGCTCCCTGATTCATTGTGGTCATTAGGTACCCGCATCGGTGGATGGTAAGTCGGGTGCACTGAGAAATAATAGTAGGGAACTCACTCACAAATTGGTAGAGCTCGTGAAGTCACCTGATCGATGTATATGGTGATTTGAAAGTATATGGGCCCTGAAGCCGGAAACGGCGAAAACTATTGGTCGGGTGGCCTCGCGCGCTCTATCAGTTTTACTGGTAGCCAGAGGATGGTTAGGGACTAGTTGAGAGTAAGGCAGGGATTAGTTGGTCTAGTCAAGTCGGAAGCTGCTAGTACATTAATGCTGCTGGAAGAGCGGCTGTTCTAAGAGACCTGATCATTCTCTTGTGAATACGCTGTTTTGGAATTCATGAATTGCTGTATTGTTATTATTCTTGTTCTTATATTGTTATATGTATTAATCCATGCATTTGTCAACCGTTTAGTTCTGTGTTGTCCGAACTCCCCGGGGAATTGAAAGGGCAAGTGGTGAATAGAATCCATTGTCCTGAGGTCACAGGCTCGAGGAAAGTTAGGTGCAGGTTTAGATAACCGGGAAGCACTAACTAGGGTTTTCTGAATACATGTGTGAATAAATGTCAGTAACGGGGTTCATTGGCAAAATTCCCATAGTGGCGTAACCTAATAAGGGTCACATCGGAAGAGTAGCAGGTTCCTCGGAGCTAGCGTGAAAGCAGAGGGGTCCGCTGGGAAACCTTAAACTCGGAATATATCCCGGAAAGAAGTGGATGAGTTTAGGGGAATAACAGGTTCACCGATGCTAGAGTGAAGGGTAGGCGGAAGAGATCTACCCGCAGCGAGTGAAAAGTAAATGGAAGTAGTTTACTTGCAGTAAAATAATTCTTTCTCTGTCTAGACACTTGAGCACTGTGGCGAATGTGTATTTGTTGTAAAATAACCAAGCACTGAGCACTTTAAAAGAAAGAAAGTTTCCGTTACCTTGTGAAGGGAGGGAGTCAGTCGCGAAGCGCCTCTGACGTCACTCTGTGCCGCGCTGGGATTGGTAGAAGCAGCGGGCGGGTAGCGGAGCTGAGATTGTAAAGGAGGGGTGAGCGCCAGAGCGTGGGAACTGTCTCACGAAGGGGCCGCGCACCCATTGGCGGAGATTATTCAGAGCCGCGCACCCATTGATTGCACGGATTTCTGAAGCGCGTTCTGATTGGAGGTAGTTTGTAAACAAAGTTTAGAGTAGAAGTCGTATGTGGCACTCGCAGACTACAGGAACTCGACCTGATCCAAGGCACCTAGGGTTTGAAAGGGTAAGGGAATACTAATTACTTATAACGATATTATGTACGGAACCAAGAGAAAAATGTCCCTTGTAAGTAAGGTGAAAAATTATTTTAAAACGGACAAACCGATTAAATCTAGAGAAGGTGTTCTTGTCCCACCACCCAATACTCCTGCCTCATTCATGATGTTTGACCGAGGGTACAATACCTGTGTGTGGTTGGAGAATTGGGTGAAGTACACAAAAGATGACGGAGTATTGGCTTTTCCGTTAGATGGTACTTTCAATGGTAGGATCTTATTTAATTTAAGAACTCGGATGAATGAACTGCATCCCAGACCGAGACTAACGCAGTATGAGGCATTAGAGGAATGGGAAATTGAGGCTTTTGAAAGAGAAAGACCCCGAATGGACAAGGGTTTGACCAAGTGGTACCCCAGGCTGAAACAGGAGTCCAGGGATAAAAGGATGAAACAGTGGAGGCAGAGCATGATTGTTGAGGGTCTGTTTCCCATGATGCCGGCATGTCATAACCCTGCAGCGGGTGAGAAAAGTACCGAAAAATGTAAGCATTGGGGGGCCCCTGGGGAGTCAGATGATGAATTGATAGATGACATCTGTACCAGAAGTCCGCCACCTTATAATGAGGGAACCCGACCTTCCAGTGTAGGAGATGCTCCCCGACGCCACTTCCTCAAGGAAGAAGACAGATCCCTAGGACTGGGAGGGGGTGGTCAAGTATTGCCCTATTTTGAGAAACCCGAACCGGCGGAAACAAGGGATATATATCCCAAAGTGCCCGCAAGTCAGGAAGAAAAATATTCACGTACGAAAATTTTCTTTCCCAGACCCCTGTATGAAAACGAAGAGAAACCATCAAATTCAGGACTGCCTTTTGTTCAACCTCCATATGAGGAAGAGCGCAGGTCCTTTAACACTGGAACTTTATTCCCGAAACCAAATTATGGTGGGGGACCAAGTGAAACGCATCCTACTGCCCCGAGTTTTACTCCTCCATTGACCTCACAGATATTACATGACACGACTTTAAGAAGGATACTAGTGGAAAAGGAGCAAGAGGCCCTAGCTAGACAAAGGACAGAAATAATTCAGAAAATCTCCCAGTTAAATACCAGTCCTGAGGCATTGACTATTCCAGTAACTATTGGACCAGTGGTCCCGTTATACGGAAATGGTCAGGGAAATCCGATTACTCCAGTTATGACCCCAGTCATGGCACCCCCGAGACAGGAACCGATAATCATAGATGATCAGTCCAGTGAGTGCGAGTCTGAAGTTGCGTTCTTGGACTTGCCAAACAAACCGACCGGAAAGGGAATGCAGCAGAGGCATAACCCTTTTAATGCGAAAGAAATTAAATTAGAGTCAGCAACAGGCACTAGGAATGTCTCTCTGGTAACTCCGGATGAAATTGAGAGTTGGAGTCGTGAATTAGAGAAACAGACTCCGCAAACGAAACCTTTAGACCTCTACAAGCTGAGGGTAGAAATAGAAGAATTAATGGCAGGAAATGTGGGGTTGGATCGATTGAATACCTACTCTGAAGAAGAATTGTCGTTTATATGTAAAAGCTTTACAAGGAACACCAGAGTGCTCCACGAAAAACTGACCGAAACCGCAGCTAGTATGGGGGTAGATATCTCGAAATCCAAGCCCTTACAGAAACCGTACAGAGCAGACTTCTCAGACAAAGATATAGAGCACCTGAATGTGGCGGGGAAAAAGTTGCAGATTAAAGAATTATTGGGGGTACTGCAGAAATGGGGAGATGTGGAAAGATGGAGAAGCAGGTGGGCGAAAAAGAGGGAAGAGGCTCGCTCCCGACAAGTGACTCCTGAATTTGCTTTAAGGGAGGTAGAAAAACCTGAGCAGTTATGCCCCATGCGCGAAGTACCTGGAGGGAAATATGTGCATGTCCCCTGGTCTAGACAGGATATTGTGTCCTTTACGAACGATTTTCCAAAATTACGAGAGAAACCAGTAGACTGGTACAGGCAGGTGGAAAGGTTCGTGAAGGTACAGAAATGTCTGTGGAAAGACCTGGATGGGTTTTTCGACATTGTGGTTCCGGTAGATTTATGGACCCAGTGTAAAATAGCCATAGACTGGCCTACTGAAGAGTACCCAAGAAATAAGGAAACAGGGGAGCCATCAAAGGATGTCATGCGAAAATATGAGCAGGTAATTCAGCATTTGAAAGAAAAGGTGCCCGCAAAAGAAAATGATTGGACAAAAATAGATAGAACAACACAGGAAAGGGACGAGACAGTGCACTCCTTCTATGAGAGGTTATTGCAGGTATTTAAAACATACAGTGGTATTGATAACATCGATTTGAAGGACATGACGCACTTTATTTACAGGTTTGTAAATGGTTTAAGGCCTGAAATTTGTCAGTGGATAAAAGATAATAAAATCTGTTGGCATACAAAGAAAATGGATGAGGTCCTACGGTACGCTAAGTACTGCGAGGACGAGATGGCAGAAAAGAAAAAGGCCCTTAAGGAAAAAGTGATGTGGGCTCAAGTAAAGCTCGCAGAACAGCAGGAAAAACAATTGAGTAACATGCTTAAAAATGCTGAGAACAAAAGTCCTGGGGGAGGGGGTGGAGGAAAGCCCCGGCCCAAATTTAGCAGGGAAGAGGCTATGAAGAAATTTCCCTGCCATCAGTGCGGCGAAATTGGACACTGGCGAAACGAGTGTCCCCAATTGACAGATGATAACCCCAAAACACCTGATTTAACTCCACAGACGCAGAAAGAAAGACCAAGAAAGACTCAACCCCAGGTAAAAACAGTTCAGGTGCCTCGAGCACCCAAGCAGGTATACAGGGGAAAACAGGGAGAGGGTGAGGAGATAGAAGTTTGGGAAAGCGGTGAGAACAGAAATACAGCAACTTCGCAGTATCTGCTAAATGATACCTTCCTTTGTAATGATCAGTACTGACGGGGCCTGAGAGGGGAGGACGAGGAGTGCGTACTTGGCGCTTCCTTGCCGGTAGACCAGTCTGGACCATACATTGAAGGAAAGGTTGACGGAAATGATGTCACCTTTCTGTTGGACACTGGCGCTACCCGTTCTACTGTAAGAACAGTGGACGTTCCAAACCTACCCCTCTCGGGAGAAAATATCCAAGTAGTGGGTGTATCTAATCAATTGATTAGTACTCCTGTTACCGAACCAATGGAGATTTCAATTGGAAATTTTAAACAAATGCATAGGTTTGTCGTCTGTGACACCAGTCCAGTGAATCTACTGGGTCGTGATTTGCTGTGCAAGATGAACTGTACCATCTTTTGCACACCAAAAGGTGTTGAAATACAGACCCCGGATGAAGATGGCATTTATAAACTATTGTTACTTAGACCTGACTCAGAAATTAAAAGATTGACCCTGCAGGATTTGCCCCAAGAACTCCAGGAAGCGGTAAAACCAGAGGTGTGGGATTTCACTGGAAAAGATGTGGGATTAATGAAAGATGTGGACCCCATACAGATAGCCATCAAGAACAATGCAGTATATCCTAACACTAAGCCCTACCGAATGAATGCTGAGATGAAAGCAGGTGTCACTCTGGAAATTCAAAAATTATTAGAAGGAAACATCATACAGGAAGTGATGAGCAGCCCATGCAACTCACCGATTATGGGCATCAAGAAGCCTAGTGGCAAGTATAGGGTAGTGCAAGACCTGAGAAAGGTAAACAAAATTGTAGTTCCTTGCTGCCCTATTGTCCCGAACCCAGCAGTGATATTGTACCAGATTCCTTGGGATGCTGAGTGGTTCACTGTGATTGATTTGTGTCATGCATTCTTTTCGATACCCCTGCACCCCGACAGCAAATTTCTTTTCTCGTTTGCCTTCGAAGGTCACGTGTATTGCTGGAACCGGGTCCCTCAGGGGTATACAGAGAGCCCTTCTATCTTTAATCAGATCTTGAAAAAATTTCTAGAGACTTTGATCTTACCTGGGAACTCTGTCTTAGTGCAGTACATAGACGACCTTCTACTGGCGTCTAAAAGTCATAGGGACTGTGTAGTTGACACCATTGCCCTCCTAAATCATCTGTGTGAGAAAGGGCATAAAGTGGCCCCTGACAAACTACAGTTCTGTGCAAAATCAGTGAAATATCTAGGACACCAGATAGAAAAGGGTGTCAGAAAAGTCACATCAGAAAGAGTGAGAATAATTCAAAAGATGCAATTGCCCCGTACTCAAAAAGACGTCAGAATGTTCCTGGGTGTACTAGGATACTGCAGGCAGTGGATTCTGGGATTTGCAGTCTTAGCCAGGCCTTTGATAAAAATGACCACGAGAGGAATGCCAGACATTGTAGAATGGGACGATGAAAGCCTAATGGCTTTCACAAGACTGAAAAACTGTCTGTGTACAGCCCCTGCGCTGGGAATGCCAGATTATTCCAAAGAGTTTGCCCTATTCTGTGACACTCGCGATAATTGCGCATTGTCAGTCCTGACTCAAGAACATGGCACGACCAGAAGGCCTGTGGCCTATTTCTCTGCCACCTTGGACCCAGTAGCTGCTGGGTTACCAGGCTGTCTGAAAGCAGTAGCTGCTACCTGTGCAAGTTTGGAACAGAGTGAGTCCATAGTCATGGGACATCCTGTGACTGTGTATGTTTCACATGGAGTGGTAATTCTATTGACCAGAACTAAAACGCAGTATCTCACCCCTAGTCGGCTGACTAAATACGAGAGGATTCTTGTGGGTGCAGCAAATGTAAGCATTGTTAGGTGCGGTATTCTGAACCCTGCCACTTTACTCCCCGACTCCCTGGAAATGGAAGGTGGGGATGATGATGAACATGATTGCATTGATCTGACAGAGTTCAGCACCAAACCACGCCCAGACATAAAAGAAACGCCATTGCCTGAGCATGATAAAGAGCTGTTTGTAGATGGTTCCTGTCTAAGACATGAACTAGGAGGCCTGAGTGCTGCTTATGCAGTAGTCTCTTTAACAAAAATTGAAGAAGCAGGTTACCTATATAACATCAAGTCTGCACAAGTAGCCGAATTGATTGCTATGATAAAAGCTTGCAAAATTGGGAAGAACCTACGCATAACAGTGTATACTGACAGTCAGTACTGTTATGGAGTTGTGCATGACTTTGGCCAATTGTGGCTACAGAGGGAATTCCTGACTTCCTCAGGTACTCCCATTCGGAATGCAAAAGTTGTTCATGACCTTTTAGAGGCCATCCAGTTACCCAAGGAACTGGCAGTGGTAAAATGCGGTGCTCATAAGAAGAGCATGGACAAAGTATCACTGGGAAACGATTATGCTGATCGAGTGGCCCAATGGTGCGCCAGAGATCGGTATATCGTAAATCCAAAACGAGGGGGGCCAGGAACCAGCTGCCAACTTCAGGTGTTTGAGGAAGTGCCTACTTGGGATGAAGTGAGAGAGTGGCAGGAGTCGGCTCCTTGGCAAGAAAGAGAGAAATGGAAGGAGGATGGGTGTAGACCGAGACGTGTGGATTGTGTCATCTTGGGCCCAACTGGTATGCCTGTATTACCCCGACACTTGCTTGGCACAATGGCAAGATTAATACACGAAGGGTCACACATTGGTAGGGATGCCATGATTCTGGTATTTCAACAGACTTGGTACAGTAAAAAGTTCAGGAAGGTAGCAGAGTCCCTCTGCCAGAGGTGCCTGTCATGTCAACAGATGAACCCAGGCAAGAGGACAATGGTTGAACTGAGCAAAATTGGGAGATCAGGGGGTCCCTTTGTAAAGATA
Source organism: Lissotriton helveticus (assembly GCF_964261635.1). Taxonomy (NCBI): domain Eukaryota; kingdom Metazoa; phylum Chordata; class Amphibia; order Caudata; family Salamandridae; genus Lissotriton; species Lissotriton helveticus. The sequence continues at coordinate 485,342,811 of NC_136060.1, forward strand.
CAGATTGATTTCATCACCATGCCCCGTTGTGAAGGGAAACGATATGTCCTTGTCATTGTTTGCGTATTTTCAAAGTGGGTAGAAGCTTACCCTACTCCCCAAAGTGACGCACTGACAGTAGCGAAGTGTTTACTAAAAGAACTGATACCTAGATTCGGGGTGCCATTCATTATTGAATCAGATAAGGGTGGACATTTTCAGAATGAAATACTGGCTGAACTCTGTAAGGCCTTTGGAATAAGGCAGAAACTTCACTGTGCATATCATCCAGAGGCTTCTGGAATAGTGGAACAAGTAAATGGAACTATCAAAAACAGACTAGCAAAGCTGACTGATGCAACTGGCATGACCTGGGTGAAGGCCCTGCCCCTGGTCCTGATGGGACTGAGAAGTGTTCCTGACCGCAAGACAGGCCTAAGTCCCCATGAAATCATTATGGGAAGAGTGATGAGACAAGCATGGGTGCCAGGAAGCAAACTGTTGAGTATTACTGATGATTTGGTGCTTGAATACTGCAGAAGATTGGGTGACCAAGTGCGTTCTATCTCTCGCCAGATTGGAGACGACGGCATCCTCAATCCAACGACTCCTCTCCACAGCTTGGTTCCAGGAGACTGGGTCAAAATAAAGAAGCACACTCGATCAAGCTGTCTGGCACCAAGGTGGGGAAAGAAACGCCAAGTAATCCTGGTAACAACCACTGCAGTGAAGGTCGCAGGTATTCCCCAGTGGATCCACGCTGGCCACACCCAGAAGGTATTACCAGACAAGGAATTTGAAGAAGAAGGGCATCCAGCAGAGGACTCTGCAGGAGCCAGACCAGAAGCAGCTGACAACGAGCAGCCCAGCACCAGTCAGGCTGCAGGAACAGCAGACGTTGGCCCAGGAGTAGTTGACTACGAACTGCCAAGAATCCAGCCTGCTGAAGAGGTCCAGGAAGCTGAGCCAGGAGTAGCTGATGACGAGCTGCCAAGCATATGGCCAGAAGAATGGATACCGATGATTGATCTGACCGAAGATCCCATCAGAACAAGAGAGCGACTTTGTGAAGGTAGGGAGTGGACTAGTCAGGAAAAGCAAGGCACAGGCGAAGAACCTCAGCCGCTTGAGATTCACATTAAAACTGAGGAAGGAGAAGGTCAGACAGGGACAGAACAGGTGTTCGATACACCACCGCTAACACCTGATGTGGATAAGGGACAGCTTAGAAATAGAGTAATAGTTCGAGCAGAAGAAAATCAAGAGATCGAAGTGCTTGAACAGGATCAGATAGGGTTAGAAGAACGGGTTCAGGAAACAGAAACAGAAACAGAAACAGAGACAATCGAAAGCCAAAAACCAAATATTCCTGAACAAGGCCAGATTAGTAACCAGGCAGAAGAATTTGATGCTAGCCCTGGAACTAGCGAGATAAGAGAAGAAGAAGAAGAAAGTGAAGCAGAATTGCCACAAGCTAAAGAGAATAAGAGGATAAGAGAAGAAAGCGAAGTCCAAGTACCAACTAAGAGATTAAAGAAAAGAAACAACCTTGAGCCTAGGTTCGTAAAGAGACTAAGGCTAAGGATAAAGACGGTGGAAGAAAAACGTGCAGAAGCAAGGAGAAGTGCGCGGATAGCAGAGCAAGAAGAAAACTCTTCCAAAAGAAGGAGTGAACGAATAAAAAGACAAAACAAGAAGTACAAGTCTCCTGAATGGACACTCGTTTTGGAAGAACTTGAAGATCTTGATATAACTGACGTAAGCGACGGAGAGCCCGTCCCTGAGTACTCTGCTGAAGAAGAAGACGAACCACCGTGAATTTGCACAAAGTAAGCTAGTTGTGTAAAGACACAAAGAGGGGTCGAGAAACTTCTTCTGAGCCGAAATGTCTGATTCAACTGTGAATGGTAGACCTAGTTGCAGTCGTTGCAAAACGTGCTGCAAGGTGTGTATATGTAGTATAGTAGTACTGATAGTAATTTGGATAGGACTAACAATCTTTATACCTTTCACTGTAAGTAAAGATACTAACATTGTCCCTACTGAAATTGTAAATACAGACAGTGAGGAGTTGACAACACAGAGTGTAGCAAGACATGAGAGAGCACTGAGACAAACAAAACGAGACTTAGAAGCATCAGATGAGGGAGGACTACATTATCATGGAATTAAGAACAGGACACACTTAAATGTTTTTGCAAACTTGTTAATACACTATGTAGAGACTATGGAAATTGAAGATTGCTATGTCTGCATGAAGCTACCTACTTCTGTGGCTGAAGGCGTGACATACCATCACTTGCCATTGACATATGGAATCTCCTGTAGCATTTTAGCTAGTTTATTTTACAAAAGAGGACCGTTACAGTACTATTACTCTAATAATGACGTAATCTTTTCTGAACTTCCTATACGTGGGAACTTGAATCCTGTACATACCAAAAGCGACACCATAAGATATATGGGAGACTACTTCTTGACTATAGGTAACATTGACATAGCTGATGCACACAGAGATAACTTGACTTGTTCTTTGCGTGAACAGGAAAAGATGTTCCTGAACATGGCAGAGAAAAGAAGAATTAAAATACAAAAGAAGGCTAATGACGAAAGTCAGAAAAAGCCAAAGTGGGCAGAGAACATGGAAGGCACCTCAAATGGTGGGGCGGGACCTGCTCTGTTGCTGGATTTTGAAAAGAAAGGCAAGCTATGTCTTCACCGCGAGAAGACTAGCTATTATAATAATGTTTTCATTGGTTCCAGTGAATGCGAACATAATTACAAGGTAATTGGAGGTTGGGGTTTCAAAAATGGGTCAGAGCCTGTGTTTCCTGGAATTTATTATATTTGTGGGGACAAGGCTTATTTCAAATTGCCGGATCACTGGTATGGAAGCTGCTATTTTGGCATTGTCTTCCCGAAAATATACCATGTGAATGGAAAAGCTGGAAGCAATGAAGATACTAATGGCTTAGTGCGTAGTAAAAGAGAAAGTATAGGTGAAATTATGGGTAGTATTTTCAGTGCACTGATACCTGGAGTGGGAGTGGTTCTGAACACTCACAGAATTTGCAAATTGTCTACTATAGTGGATGTGCTGTCTACTGAAACAGCTCATGGATTTCTGCTGGTCAATACCGAAATGGTTGCGATCAGATCAATGGTTTTGCAGAATCGACTTGCTCTTGACACCTTATTAGCGAAAGAGGGCGGAGTCTGCCGGATGTTGAAGGCGCAACATTGTTGCACTTATATTCCGGATAAAAGTGTACAGATCAAAAGATATGTGAAAAACATTACTAATTTGACAAAGGAACTCAAACCACTCGAGGTTGATAGTGCCTGGAAGAGACTGGTAGATGGTCTCTCAAATGTAGGTCATTGGCTTGCTAGCGTAGGTAAAAGCTTATTGTTCAAGATACTGATGCCAATTGGTATTATATGTCTTATTATATTTCTCATTTTTATCTGTTGTAAATGCCGTAAGAGCACCAAGAAGCACGAGGTAAATGCAAGAGGGTTGAAACGGAGTGTGGATGAGATTGAATTGGAGGAAGTGAATGATCAGATATACAACAAGCATTGGAAATGCAATAGGTCTCGCAGCATTAGAGTTAGTGCTTTTAGAATTGTTTATGGGTTTTTTTGTAAATCTTTAGCATTTTTGTTTCCTGTAGCCAATGCTAAAGAATTAAAAAAAAAAAACCATAAACATTTCTAAAAGCTCTAACTCAAATGCTCCGAGACCTATTCCACTGTGTGAGGGTGAGGGGTTGAGGGTGAGTGAGGGTGAGTGAGGGTGGGTGAGGGTGAGTGAGGGTGAGGGGTTGAGGGTGAGTGAGAGTGAGAGTGAGGGTGAGGGGTTGAGGGTGAGTGAGAGTGAGGGTGAGGGTGAGTGAGGGTGAGTAAGGGTGAGGGTGAGGGTGAGGGTGAGTGAGGGTGAGGGTGAGTGAGGGTGAGGGGTTGATGTTGAGGGTGAGGGGTTGAGGGTGAGTGAGGGTGAGTGAGGGGTTGAGGGTGAGTGAGGGTGAGGGTGAGTGGAGGGGGGGCATTGTACGTGATCTCACCAAGACCGTATAATGGCATTTGTAAGCAGCAGCCTCAGTTGCTTGGTAGCAAGTGTGATCTTGCACAGATTGGCCACTTTAGAAGCCTCGCTGTAGATATCTTTATAAACCCGTTTAGCAGCAACGATGGGAACAACAGAGCGCTGCAGCTCAAATAGCAGAAACATGAATATTCCACAGTGACAAACGGCCAGGTAGGAATACGAGCTGATTTTTTTTTCTGTATAGGGCAGTTGCTCCTTGAAGAGACAGACTACCTATGGGGTAGAAGCTGAGGCTTCTTGAGCTTTTGGGATTCCTTCCATCTAAAAAGCAATTACTACAGCTCGGCGGTTTTCATGCATCTGTCTGGGGCGAAAGGGGTCCGTGGCCGGTGTTTAAGGCTCCCCCGGCCTGGGGCTCCCTGGAAGCGTGAGTGCGCATCACAGGTGAAGCTTGGTTTGTGCGCGCTGCAGACCGTGCACACGTTGCTGGAGACACTGCATGGGAGCCTTTGTATAGAGTGATAAGAAGTGAACTGCTTTCAATCCTGGTGAGGGAGACTGCACAAGAATGCTCTGTTGATAAAAGAAAGGCACACAGCTGCCATGGTAAAAGAAGAAGTGCAGCCCCAGTGCGCCTTTCAATTTCCAACATCGCACCAGTGAGAGAAGAAGTATGGCGGCTGTGCCCTTTCTGTTATCAACAAAGTGCCCGCTTCACGCCGCCGCACTTCATGAAGCACAGGGCCATGAAGTGGGTGACCTGCTGATAAAATGAAAGTGTGCTGCCTTAAGCCAGCACCGCATTGTAACAAACTGAGCATGTGCAGCAACGGAGAATAAATGAAGGGTGAAACAAACTGGAACAAACCCCTGTGTCGTTGCTTTCCCTGTGCTGCCCGGACCAAACCTGCTGTTACCTGGGGTGAGTCATTGCTCCCCTACGAAAGGCCGAGGTGGTGGTTTTCCATCAGAGGCTGCTCCTCGCAGTGGTGAGGAGAAATGTAAACTAAGCAGCTATGTTCCCCGGACCCTCTCCCAAGTGCCGGTGATGACAGAAGACGATGGCCTTTAGCATGGCGTCCCTGAAGCGGGTGCTGGGCTGAGAAAATAAAAGCTGCTTTGCGCTCTAAATCTTATTAATAAACAAAGTTTGTGCAATTTTAAGCATGCTACACACATTTCCTTCTCTTTATTAAAAAAATATTTTAAAGAGGGCTCTCAAACACACGTTCACCTTAGAACTATGCCTTCAGACTGCCTGAGCAGGAAACTAATAAAATGAAAGATTTCCAGACATGTTTTCAGTTGCGCTGGAAATCGAAAGGCATTGCGTGGCGGGAGGGGGCGGGGGGAACTTCGAGGGCAGGCAGGATGACTCAGGGGAGGGGGCGGAGCGGGGCAGAGCGGCAGCACCGCATTGTAACAAACTGAGCATGTGCAGCAACGGAGAATAAATGAAGGGTGAAACAAACTGGGACAAACCCCTGTGTCGTTGCTTTCCCTGTGCTGCCCGGACCAAACCTGCTGTTACCTGGGGTGAGTCATTGCTCCCCTACGAAAGGCCGAGGTGGTGGTTTTCCATCAGAGGCTGCTCCTCGCAGTGGTGAGGAGAAATGTAAACTAAGCAGCTATGTTCCCCGGACCCTCTCCCAAGTGCCGGTGATGACAGAAGACGATGGCCTTTAGCATGGCGTCCCTGAAGCGGGTGCTGGGCTGAGAAAATAAAAGCTGCTTTGCGCTCTAAATCTTATTAATAAACAAAGTTTGTGCAATTTTAAGCATGCTACACACATTTCCTTCTCTTTATTAAAAAAATATTTTAAAGAGGGCTCTCAAACACACGTTCACCTTAGAACTATGCCTTCAGACTGCCTGAGCAGGAAACTAATAAAATGAAAGATTTCCAGACATGTTTTCAGTTGCGCTGGAAATCGAAAGGCGTTGCGTGGCGGGAGGGGGCGGGGGGAACTTCGAGGGCAGGCAGGATGACTCAGGGGAGGGGGCGGAGCGGGGCAGAGCGGCATGTGGGTGTGAAGAAGCCGGGCCTTTGAAGTGAAGCTAAGCTTCACTTCAAAGGTGTCGGAGGAATGCGGGCGGCTGTGCACGCGCTTTTAAGCTCAATGCACATGCGCATTGAGCTTAAAAGTCACGGGCACTGCAAGGAATCGCCACGATTCCTTGCAAGTTAGATAAAGAGTAGATGAGCCCCTATAGTCTCGCTTGCTCGATGCGCATGCGCATCGACAGGCGAGACCTAAAAAGGTGAAGACTTCTCACCCTACTAGAACTGTGAGAGAAAAGTTAGAACGATTGCTGGAAGAGATAGAGCTATATAAAGTGTGAAAGAAAGTTGGCATCTGGTTCCATTTTTTGTGATGATAGTAAATATCATCAAAGAGGGGATTGATGAAGCAAAGCTTCGCATATTTTGCGGCTTGCCGAAGTCAAGAACCTCGTTTATGTGTAATAAGGTAACAAAACGTATGTTTTACTAATGTTTATTTTTGTTTAGGCAAAGTTTGCGAAGCTTGCCTACGTGTATTTCTAATACATTTAACCCGTGTACTTTAAAATGGCCGCCGCTTGTATTTTAGTTACTGCGCATGCGTCAGCCACACTCACGTGTCCTGACGCGTCTGCAGAAGTGGAGGGAAATGTATGCGCATGCGTAATCCATAGCTGTGCCCATCATGTGGTACTGCTCGTGCCACTGCTCTTGTGTCTGTATCAATGTAGCTAACATTTAAACTGCATAAGTATATTTTATAATGATAAGTAGAAAGTACAAACCCCGTGATGTGTTTTCATGATGACATTATTATGTATTAATTTGTTTTCGCTTACTTTTCATGTACCGCGGGGAATGGGGGTCTGAGTGAAAGGAGAGCCATATTGGAGGTCCCTTCTGCGCCTGCGCAACTTCGGCAGAACAGTAGACCTTGACTGATGGAACATAGCCAGTTGGCAGTGATGTGCAAGATGTTCCTGAGAAAGTCACCTCTGCCCCGCGAGAACAGCGAATGTGGCTCCTTATATGTTACATTGTAATATTGTGCTACTGTTTGCCGTGTAGTTTCTCATGGGAACCCCAATCTAGCTAGGCGGTACCCAAGCATGCAAATACAGGCTTAGAATGTTGTATTGTGATTGGTGTGTTACCCAAATCCTACCTTAGGACCAATCCAAATTGAGGGATTCTGACACTTTGCAACATGGGGGGGTGGTACACTGTCCCCAAACTGTATATCTACCCTGGGTTCACCTAGGGAACCGTCCGACTTGTCTGGTTTAGCTGACCTGTCACTGACCCATCGTACTCAATAGGTGACTGAAGATACAGAGCGTTGCGGAGCACTCTGTCCGAATTTGACCATAGACTAAGGTTCTACTGAACCTTAAAGTGCTGGCGAAGCACTTTGCTGGGAGTTCGCTGACCCAATCGGGGTCTTGATCGATAACTGCAGAGCGGGTGGAGCGCAGGCGTTGCTTCAGAACTGTGGGTTCCGGTCCTGTCCTGAGCGGTCCTGTCCTGAGGGTTTGCTGTCCTGTCCTGAGGTCCTGTCCTGATTCCTAATCCGAGGGTATCCTGTCCTATCTGGGGTGTCCATTCTGCACCTGCTGTCCTTTGAGGGGTATCCTTCCTTGAGGGTTTCCTGTCCTTAACTGACCCGTGGCCAGGGTTTGGTTTCCACACCTTTCTAGGTAAATATTGCTCTGAACCTCTTAAATCTTGCACCTTCTGAATTTCTAACTTTTGCTTCAATAAAGTTTACCATTGCACATGTTATTTTTCCATGTCTTTCCGCAACTATTGAAAGTCATTTGCATTTTTCCATAAGTTTGTTCCTATGTCTTCTCACTTGTTAGAAATTATATTTTGCATTGCAGTTTGTAATTTTCTGATATGGTCTAGAACCTCATTGCCTAGATTGTTTAAAGGCCCGTTCACCTTAAGTGAAGCGTGTTACTCTTTATAGGCCCTCCTGTAGTTATACCAACATAGTCCGCCCATGCTTAAATATTATTGAATAGCATAGTATCTTCTCGTTACATTTTATATCAGTATTTCAATGATTACTCTGTCGTTATTTCTTACAGTTTACATCATTTACGTTAGCTTGGTTATTGATTGCCTTATATTGATGTACCTTATGAATGAAGCAAATGAACTTTAGATAAACATTTTAAAACTTCCCGTTGTCCGTGGTCATTTCAAACAGTATTTTGAATGTTATTGGTTGGGTTTGTATTTTGCTGCCTTTCCTTTTACAGCTAGCTCCCTGATTCATTGTGGTCATTAGGTACCCGCATCGGTGGATGGTAAGTTGGGTGCACTGAGAAATAATAGTAGGAAACTCACTCACAAATTGATAGAGCTCGTGAAGTCACCTGATCGATGTATATGGTGATTTGAAAGTATATGGGCCCTGAAGCCGGAAACGGCGAAAACTATTGGTCGGGTGGCCTCGCGCGCTCTATCACCTTCACCCCACGAAGCAGGAGACCTAGCACCTTCAACTAGTATCTTGTTGAACAAAGTTGTCACTCTTTTGTTGTTTCAATATAGTTGGAATTATACCTTCTCCCAAAAAGTGATATAATTCGGCTGGAAGCCCGTTAGCCCTGCGACCTTGCAACCTTTGCAAGCGGCGATTGCTTTCCTGACCTCCTGCTGGGATATATCAAGCTCCAGATTTTCTCGTTGCGAGGAGTTTAAATAGGTGAGATTAATACCACTTAGCCACTCCCGAACCCCATTGCTATCTACCACATTGTCTTCATTATATAGATCTTGGAAAAATACAAAGAAGGCTTCTCCAATCTCTTCATCCGTGACTGACACTGTATTATTGTATATATATATATTTTATGTATGGGGTGAGAAGTTCTATCTTAGAGGCCTCGTAACAAGTAGAATTGCCTACAAAAACAATCAATATAGAGAGGAGGTGGAGCGGGTTGAGCATGATATGAAGGTCGTAGAGCAGAATATGAATGGGGAGGTCGATGCAGTAAAACGCCAGGAACATCAGGCGAAATTGGTAACCCTGAAAGATCAGTTGGAAAGAATCATCCAGACGAGGATCTCTAAAAGATGGGAGGCTAGCAAGCTTGCCCATTTTGAATAAGGGAAGGGGACCATCAAACTCCTGGCATGGAAAGCCAAGACCGACAGGGCACGAAATGTAATAAATCAAATTGATATTGAACACAATAATACCTGTGAAAGTTTTGTTGTGAGGATGAAAGGGATGTCTAGGAGTGAGTTAAATGAGTTGTTGAAGAGTATGTGTGAGTTGTGTTTGGAACTGCACTGTGGTCTGCTCACGTGCAGTGCATTGTGGGTATTGGCTTCCCCGGAACACTGGTGCACTTCAGTACAAATATGCCTCCGGCTTGGGACAAGTTCATGGCATTGGTTGCAGTCTAGGGTAGAGAGGTGTAATATCTTAATAAATATGTTCACATGTCTTCCTCTACTCCACCAGTGGAACTCTGTAAATGTGATGTCATATAGAATGTTATGACCTGATTCCTAGCCAATCCTGGCTAGGAACTGTCGTTCGTCGTGTATGAAAATCCTTTGGAAACAGCTGGACGTTTTAAATTTTAGTTCTAATTTTACAACAAGCATTATTCAGATTAAGGTACTGTGGCTCTGAAATTTGTGGCTGTTTATTCTTCTATTTAATGGAGATACGTTGCTCGGGGACAAAGATCGAGCTCCGGGGTTTTAAGAGCATATGAAACTTAATCCCTGCTTCATTAACTACAAACCATAAGTACAATCCACGATTGTCAAGTCGAAATATAGTTTTCCAGTATTTCTAGAGTGTTCATTCCACTGTACCTCACTGCCATCTTCCGGGTCAAGTTAGTATTTTATATTTTCACCACTTTAGTTATAAACCCTTTTCAGTCCGTTTTGCTTGCAATTTCAGTGGTACAATTTGAGGAAAAGTGAAGGTTATTCAACCTTTGTTCAAGTTGACAAACCTATTTATTCAGAGCTTGTGTTTATTGCTCATCAATATTTGTATGTGTGTGAAAACTGCAATTATTCTCACTTTATGTTGGTTTGAGGAATAATTATTCACATTAATATTCGATTTTGTTGTGTTCGGTTTGAGACAGTGCATAATGTTTTCTTTTCCTCACATTTAATATGTTTTCACACTAATCTGTAGTACACCACAGTGTTTTTCTTTCTTCACGTGCGCAAACTTTAGTTCTACAGAAATACCCTACTTAGGGCGTCGTGAAGATTTTGTTCTATGGATGACATTTGGTGATTTTTCGGTTTTTACATTCTATGGTTGACACATAGTGTTTTTCATTAGATTCAAGAAGTGTTATATGGACTTATGTCCCACTCACATTGACACAATTTATTCATCTCTCCGCGAGGTGTGTTGTGGGGTCTTCCCCTATTTCATGTGTCTCTTGTTGCATGTTTTTTCCCGCATTTATTATGCACATTGTCTCTTTACCTCCCCGCAAGGTATTTTCCTCTCAGAGAGGTGTTTTGGGTATTCCCCAATATTTTGTGCATTTCTAGTGACCTCCACTCGAGGTGCGTGGGGTTTAGTCCCTTTAAGTTGCACTAGTGTATCTCAGTTGTCCGTACACATAGGGTTACATTCCCTTTTTGTTTTCAACGATGCACATCCAGTGTCTATTCACATACTAAGTGAATTTAGTTTTCTATAGTTTGCAATAGACCTCTTCACGGGATTTTCTCTTTACTATGCATAATTACCCATGTTTATGTAAATTCTACCCTTTATGGGTGTATGGTCTCTGTCGCCACAACGCATGGGTTAAGTTACTCTGGGCGTTTTATTCTTAATACTTGTTTTGTGTTTTCCACTATAGCCCAGTTTGAATATTTCTTGTGTATTTTATTCTTCTTGTATATGAGAGTGAAGGTTGAGTGAGTTTACTCTTTTCCTTTACTGTCTATTCGTTTTCCCCTGATCTGTGCTGTCCTTTTCTAACTTACCTGGCCAGTAGGTGTGATTTGAACTGCCATTGATGGTTTTCTTGCCTATTCTTTAACTTTCCTTTCTTTTTCATGTTTAGAGAGGAGGATGGGTAATATGTCTATAATGGGATCCAAAATGGAATCTCTACTTTGGGTAATATGTCTATAATGGGATCCAAAATGGAATCTCTATTTGTATTTAGATTAATTCCTCATCTCTCTACTATTGTCTTTACTTTTACTGCTAGTTCCTCAGCACTCTTTGAATCTCACTCTTTGAATCTCTTTTATACTTCAGTACTCTTTGAATCTCTTTTGTACGTTTTTACTTCTGGTTCTGCACACTCTTTGCTTTTCTGTGGTGTGTTATTTTCTTATCTAAGTTTCTTTCTTTGTGCTTTTTTGAGAAAGGAGGATATGTAATATCTTAATAAATATGTTCACATGTCTTCCTCTACTCCACCAGTGGAACTCTGTAAATGTGATGTCATATAGAATGTTATGACCTGATTCATCACAGTTGGTCTTGGGCTGAGCACCTACCCAGGCGCTCCTGGTGGGGTTTTTGTATATCTATAACTTATGCTAATAAATCTACTTAAAAGCTACCTTCAGTCTAGACCCAAGTTACTACAAGAGGCCAAAGAGCGAATGGGCATGAATGTAAACCTAACTATGGAGGTGTCAACAAGATTTTCGAAAGGCACTGAAAAGCTTGTGCAGGGAGGCTGTGTTGTTGCTGTTTATCCTGTCCTTGTTTGGTGTTTATATTGGGTGGTATTAGGGCGACAAGAGTGTGAATACCAAGAACTGGGACTTTCCGCTAACATAGAAGTAGGACTCCAGTTTTCCATTGGCAAAGCGGCACAGAATGAGGTGTCAGCGCAGACCAACATCAGAAAAACAGAACACGAAGCACCGACAGGACCTGTTCCACTTAAAGCCCATGGTTTAATCCCAGCTTCAGGGCACCTGGCCAAAATCGTGATTCTGTGCAATCACTTCATTGCCCTGACCAGCACTTTAAATGGAAAAATAGGTTCAGGTACTCATCAATTGAAGCAGTAGACAAGAGGTGGAATTTGGAGCTGGGATAAGGTCGGAACCAGGGGGGTGCTAGGTTTTTTTATTTTTCCAAACTCTATATACAAGGATGCTGCATGCATTATAAGGATGTCCGATGAGAAGTGGACGAAAGAGCATCATGGCAACTCTAGCAGGCAATAGATGTGGCTGACTCAATGGAAACCAATGGAGATTGCCGTCTAGCTAAAGGGCTACAGGCTTGGACCAGAAGACTGGATGAACGGTACCAGCAACTGGAGAGTGAAGTTGAAGAGTTGATGGATCCCGTCGGTCAGGCACCGCAAGGCCTAGCGGCTGTTGGTACAGGGGTGTCATTTCGTGTTGTTTTTTCTCACCGTTTCCGGTCACAGTCGGCGAGAGGATGAGGCTGCAGGCATCAAGGAATAGGTCGGATGAGGTCGTCCATCATTGGATCCCAGGTCAGGTTCGCCGGGGAGACCTCGCTTAGGTGTTAGGCCACTCAAACCCGGGCCGTGGGCATCAGGTGCAGAGTGCTGAGTGCTCGCGGTTCCTGCTGGATCTGAAGTGATTGCTTGAGTTGCTGTTGGACAAATCCGGTGTCCACAGGAGATCAGAGTCTTTCTCAAAGGCATGGCAGGTCTCCTGGATTCTTGGAGGCTGCAGGACTCACTAGTTTCAGTTCGCAGGGTCTTTGAAGCAGGAGACAGGCCAGTAGGGCTGGGGCCAAAGCAGTCCTCTTCTCTGCAGCATGGCTCTTCGGTCCTTCGGTTGTTGAATCTAAAGAACAAGGTTCAGGTAGTCCGTAAACACTAAATTTAAGGGCATTACTTGGGTCTGGGACAGTAGCCAATAGCTACTGTCTCCAAGAGTGGCTACACCCTTTGGGTGCCCCCTTCATTTGGGAAGAGGAGCACTACCCTGTTCCTATTGAGCCTAATTCTCCAATTCAAGATGGAAGATTTGTAAGAGAGGGGTTCAACTCCGCTACTGGCGACCCCAGTGGTGTGCCAGGCTAAGGTGGGCACTTCTACTCTGCTTACTAATTGCCCCATCTGCCTGCCGCCAAAAGTGGGGTTTGGACAGGTGGGGCGAGCATCGCCACTAGTTTGAGCTGCCAAAATCAGCATAACACAAGGTGAAAGCCTTTGAGGCTCACCCACATGTGTTGCTGGTCCAGCAAGGGGAGGTGTAAAGAACCTCCACCCAGAGCAGGCTTTGTTTCTGACCTCTGGGACCACAAAGGCTCTCACCCCATGAGGTCAGAAACCTGCCCTGAGGTGGCTGACTGGCAGGGACCAGTCAGCCAATACACTAGAAGCTGGTTGTCTTTCAGGGGGCATCTCTAAGATGCCCTCTGAGTGCATTTTATAGTAAATCCAACATTGGTATCCGTGTGGGTTTATTATGTTGAGATGTTTGGCACCAAACTTCTCAGTCGTCAGTAAAGCCATCATGAAGCTGTAGGGCTTATGCTGACAAACAACTCCAGGCCCATGTACTCAAAATGGCTTCACTGCACTTACAGTCTCAAAGAATGGACTCCGACACTGTAGGGGCATACTTCTCATGCAGCTATGCCCTCACTTGCCTTAGGGCTGTACAGCCTGCTAAATGGGTGACTTACCTATGCCACAGGCAGTGGTGTGCAGGCAACGGGGATATTGCTTGACTCTGCACTGTGCACTTTATTGCTAGAGATTAATATGGGAGGTTGTGCAATGATTACTTATCATATTTTATTTGGCATGTTATTTTATGGAATCATGTTCTTAACGGAATGTGGATCTCCTGCAACTTTCCTGGTTTTATCTATGTGAAAGTGATTCATGTTGTTATTGTAATTTGGATCTCGTACAAGTTTTATGGTTTTATTCATGTGAAACCGAATAAAGTTTATTTGATTGATTGATTGAGTAGGCATGGCACCCAAGAATGTGTGCCATGTCAACTCTTTTAGATTAGGTACACCAAAACACATAGCCTTCAATAGCAGTGTCCATGTGTCTGCTGGAGAGCCCTTTAGGGTGAGACAATACAAACTGCAGCCCTAGGAGACCCTCCCTGATCACAAGTCCCTTGGTACCACTGGAACCTTTTACAGGGGACTTACATGCGGGCCAGAGGTGTGCCAATTGTGGAAATCATGGTACAGTTTAAGGAAAGAACAGAGGCCCTGGGACCATGATTGGCAGGAACCCATGGCACACTCAGTTAAAGTGCATCAGAAATCTGGTTGAAGAATGGGCGGGTGGTGGGGCGGGGGTTACTGCAAAAGAAACCCACTTTCCTACAGGCATGGATCTGGGAAACTTGGCTGCTCCATTGTTCTCTCCACCTCCACTTTCTATTGGTGATATTAAAGAGACATCAGACAGGAATGCAGTGCGAAATCAGGACCCTGAATATGTTATAGAAAGATAATGGTTCTACTCGTGTTATAACAAAAGGGTGTTCAGATCTTTGTTTTGCTTGGAGAAGATATTTGTACAAAAGGGGGTGGTGATGGACGGAGCATCTGAACCAATCAAACTCTCTCACCCAGTCAACAGATCTGGGTTTAATCCATCACCGTTCTTTAGCCCACTTTGCCACCCCAGTTCAGACATGGCCATATGCAAATCAGCCTGACCCTGTACCTCATGGGAACAGTCCAGCCCGAACTGCCAAGCCATGTCTTCCCTGGACCGGAATCAAGCTTCCTAGAACCGGTTTCTGGCATTCCAGCCGTCTTCAGCCAGGCTTGCTTGAATCCAGTGGCAAAGTGAGCAAGGGACTCAAAGTCTGAGCATACCCTGCCAACTTATGGCAAACAAAGCGGTACAAAAGGGGGTGGTGATGGACAGAGCATCTGAACCAATCAAATACTCACACCCAGTCAACAGATCTGGGTTTAATCCATCACCGTTCTTTAGCCCACTCTGCCACCCCAGTTCAGACATGGCCATATGCAAATCAGTCTGACCCTGTACCTCATGGGAACAGTCCAGCCCGAACTGCCAAGCCATGTCTTCCCTGGACCGGAATCAAGCTTCCTAGGACCGGTTTCTGGCATTCCAGCCGTCTTCAGCCAGGCTTGCTTGAATCCAGCGGCAAAGTGAGCAAGGGACTCAACGTCTGAGCATACCCTGCCAACTTATGGCGAACAAAGCGGTACAAAAGGGGGTGGTGATGGACAGAGCATCTGAACCAATCAAATACTCACACCCAGTCAACAGATCTGGGTTTAATCTATCACCGTTCTTTAGCCCACTCTGCCACCCCAGTTCAGGCATGGCAATATGCAAATCAGTCTGACCCTGTGCCTCATGGGAACAGTCCAGCCTGAACTGCCAAGCCATGCCTTCCCTGGACCGGAATCAAGCTTCCTAGGACCGGTTTCTGGCATTCCAGTCGTCTTCAGCCAGGCTTGCTTGAATCCAGTGGCAAAGTGAGCAAGGGACTCAACGTCTGAGCATACCCTGCCAACTTATGGCGAACAAAACGGTACAAAAAGGGGTGGTGATGGACGGAGCATCTGAACCAATCAAACACTCACACCCAGTCAACAGATTTGGGTTTAATCCATCACCGTTCTGTAGCCCACTCTGCCACCCCAGTTCAAACATGGCCTAATGCAAATCAGTCTGACCCTGTGCCTCATGGGAACAGTCCAGCACGAACTGCCAAACCATGCCTTCCCTGGACCGGAATCAAGCTTCCTAGGACCGGTTTCTGGCATTCCAATCGTCTTCAGCCAGGCTTGCTTGAATCCAGTGGCAAAGTGAGCAAGGGACTCAACGTCTGAGCATACCCTGCCAACTTATGGCGAACAAAACGGTACAAAAAGGGGTGGTGATGGACGGAGCATCTGAACCAGCCAAACACTCACGCCCAGGCAACAGATCTGGGTTTAATTCATCACCGTTCTTTAGCCAACTCTGCCACCCCAGTTCAGACTCAGTGCTCACTTTGCCACTGCAAGGACACCTGATGGTGCTGGGACCACTGATGGAGCTGGCATCCCTGATGGTGCTGGGACCCCTGTTGGTGCTGGGACCCCTGATGATGGTGGGACCCCTGATGGTGCTGGGACCCCTGATGATGGTGGGACCCCTGATGGTGCTGGGACCCCTGTTGGTGCAGGGACCCCTGATGATGGTGGGACCCCTGATGGTGCTGGGACCCCTGATGATGATGGGACCCCTGATGATGATGGGACCCCTGATGGTGCTGGGACCACTGATGGTGTTGGGACCCCTGATGATGCTGGGACCCCTGATGGTGCTGGGACCCCTGATGGTGCTGGGACCACTGATGATGCTGGGACCACTGATGGAGCTGGGATCCCTGATGGTGCTGGGACCACTGATGGTGCTGGGACCCCCGATGGAGCTGGGACTACTGATGGTGCTGGGACCACTGATGATGCTGGGACCCCTGATGGTGTTAGGACCACTGATGGGGCTGGGGCACATGATGGTGCTAGGACCACTGATGGGGCTGGGACACCTGATGGTGCTGGGACCACTGATGATGGTGGGACCCCTGATGATGCTGGGACAACTGATGATGCTGGGACCCCTGATGGTGCTGGGACCCCTGATGGTGCTGGGACCCCTGATGGAGCTGGGATCCCTGATGATGGTGGGACCTCTGATGGTGCTAGGACACCTGATGGTGCTGGGACCACTGATGGTGCTGGGACTTCTGATGATGCTGGGACCACTGATGGTGCTGGGACACCTGATGATGCTGGGACCACTGATGATGCTGGACCCCTGATGATGGTGGGACCCCTGATGGTGCTGGGACCCCTGATGGTGCTGGAACCACTGATGGAGCTGGGATCCCTGATGGTGCTGGGACCAGTGATGGTGCTGGGACCCCTGATGGAGCTGGGACTACTGATGGTGCTGGGACCACTGATGGTGCTGGGACCCCTGATGGTGCTGGGACCACTGATGATGCTGGGACGCCTGATGGTTTTAGGACCACTGATGGGGCTGGGGCACATGATGGTCCTAGGACCACTGATGGGGCTGGGACACCTGATGGTGCTGGGACCACTGATGGAGCTGGGATCCCTGATGGAGCTGGGACTACTGATGGTGCTGGGACCACTGATGGTGCTGGGACCCCTGATGGTGCTGGGACCACTGATGATGCTGGGACCCCTGATGGTGTTAGGACCACTGATGGGGCTGGGGCACATGATGGTGCTAGGACCACTGATGGGGCTGGGACCACTGATGGTGCTGGGACCCCTGATGGAGCTGGGACTACTGATGGTGCTGGGACCACTGATGGTGCTGGGACCCCTGATGGTGCTGGGACCACTGATGATGCTGGGACCCCTGATGGTGTTAGGACCACTGATGGGGATGGGGCACATGATGGTGCTAGGACCACTGATGGGGCTGGGACACCTGATGGTGCTGGGACCACTGATGATGGTGGGACCCCTGATGATGGTGGGACAACTGATGATGCTGGGACCCCTGATTGTGCTGGGACCCCTGGTGGAGCTGGGATCCCTGATGATGTTGGGACCTCTGATGGTGCTGGGACACCTGATGGTGCTGGGACCACTGATGATGATGGGACCACTGATGGTGCTGGGACCACTGATGGTGCTGGGACCACTGATGATACTGGGACTCCTGATGATGATGAGACCCCTGATGGTGCTAGGACCAATGATGGTGCTGGGACACCTGATGATGCTGGGACCCCTGATGATGCTGGGACAACTGATGATGCTGGGACCCCTGATGGTGCTGGGACCACTGATGGAGCTGGGATCCCTGATGGTGCTGGGACCACTGATGGTGCTGGGACCCCTGATGGAGCTGGCATCCCTGATGGTGCTGGGACCCCTGTTGGTTCTGGGACCCCTGATGATGGTGGGACCCCTGATGGTGCTGGGACCCCTGATGATGGTGGGACCCCTGATGGTGCTGGGACCACTGATGGTGCTGGGACCCCTGATGATGCTGGGACAACTGATGGTGCTGGGACCCCTGAAGATGCTGGGACCACTGATGATGCTGGGACCACTGATGATGCTGGTACCCCTGATGGTGTTAGGACCACTGATGGGGCTGGGACACATGATGGTGCTAGGACCACTGATGGGGCTGGGACACCTGATGGTGCTGGGACCACTGATGATGGTGGGACCCCTGATGATGCTGGGACAACTGATGATGCTGGGACCCCTGATGGTGCTGGGACCCCTGATGGAGCTGGGATCCCTGATGATGGTGGGACCTCTGATGGTGCTGGGACACCTGATGGTGCTGGGACCACTGATGGTGCTGGGACTCCTGATGATGCTGGGACCACTGATGGTGCTGGGACACCTGATGATGCTGGGACCACTGATGATGCTGGACCCCTGATGATGGTGGGACGCCTGATGGTGCTGGGACCCCTGATGGTGCTGGGACCACTGATGGAGCTGGGATCCCTGATGGTCCTGGGACCAGTGATGGTGCTGGTACCCCTGATGGAGCTTGGACTACTGATGGTGCTGGGACCACTGATGGTGCTGGGACCCCTGATGGTGCTGGGACCACTGATGATGCTGGGACGCCTGATGGTTTTAGGACCACTGATGGGGCTGAGGCACATGATGGTCCTAGGACCACTGATGGGGCTGGGACACCTGATGGTGCTGGGACCACTGATGGAGCTGGGCTCCCTGATGGTGCTGGGACCACTGATGGTGCTGGGACCCCTGATAGAGCTGGGACTACTGATGGTGCTGGGACCACTGATGGTGCTGGGACCCCTGATGGTGCTGGGACCACTGATGATGGTGGGACCCCTGATGGTGCTGGGACCCCTGATGATGGTGGGACCCCTGATGGTGCTGGGACCACTGATGGTGCTGGGACCCCTGATGATGCTGGGACAACTGATGGTGCTGGGACCCCTGAAGATGCTGGGACCACTGATGATGCTGGGACCACTGATGATGCTGGTACCCCTGATGGTGTTAGGACCACTGATGGGGCTGGGACACATGATGGTGCTAGGACCACTGATGGGGCTGGGACACCTGATGGTGCTGGGACCACTGATGATGGTGGGACCCCTGATGATGCTGGGACAACTGATGATGCTGGGACCCCTGATGGTGCTGGGACCCCTGATGGAGCTGGGATCCCTGATGATGGTGGGACCTCTGATGGTGCTGGGACACCTGATGGTGCTGGGACCACTGATGGTGCTGGGACTACTGATGATGCTGGGACCACTGATGGTGCTGGGACACCTGATGATGCTGGGACCACTGATGATGCTGGACCCCTGATGATGGTGGGACGCCTGATGGTGCTGGGACCCCTGATGGTGCTGGGACCACTGATGGAGCTGGGATCCCTGATGGTCCTGGGACCAGTGATGGTGCTGGTACCCCTGATGGAGCTGGGACTACTGATGGTGCTGGGACCACTGATGGTGCTGGGACCCCTGATGGTGCTGGGACCACTGATGATGCTGGGACGCCTGATGGTTTTAGGACCACTGATGGGGCTGAGGCACATGATGGTCCTAGGACCACTGATGGGGCTGGGACACCTGATGGTGCTGGGACCACTGATGGAGCTGGGCTCCCTGATGGTGCTGGGACCACTGATGGTGCTGGGACCCCTGATAGAGCTGGGACTACTGATGGTGCTGGGACCACTGATGGTGCTGGGACCCCTGATGGTGCTGGGACCACTGATGATGCTGGGACCCCTGATGGTGTTAGGACCACTGATGGGGATTGGGCACATGATGGTGCTAGGACCACTGATGGGGCTGGGACACCTGATGGTGCTGGGACCACTGATGATGGTGGGACCCCTGATGATGCTGGGACAACTGATGATGCTGGGACCCCTGATTGTGCTGGGACCCCTGGTGGAGCTGGGATCCCTGATGATGTTGGGACCTCTGATGGTGCTGGGACACCTGATGGTGCTGGGACTGTGGTAAATAAATAAATAATACCCTATTTTTGAGTGCATGAATGAATAACAGATAGCTCAATAAATAAGAGTCAAGATTCGAGGTAGTGGGAGTTTTGCAGGTTTATTACAGCATAAGGACAGGATCAGGACAACCTGCACAGGAATAGGATGGCAGGGCCCAGCAGCTGCTGGGGCTGGATCTGGGATGAGCGCGCTGGCTTTTAATAACAATACATGAGCATAATATACATAACGCAAACACATAGCATTACATTGCAGTAGGCATAGCAGTGGGTGGAACAGAAGGCGTGACGCGTAGCAGTCGCGAAAGATAAGGGCAAAAGTAGGTGTAACTGGGCGTATACATAGACATGTGGTGCAGACGTAACAGGATATGTCATGAATGGGGCGGAAACCATGGAGGGGGCTACCTGAGGAGCCGGGACCTCTAACCTGATGGTGCGCGCAAACTAGCAATGACGTATCACTAGGAGAAGCTGGGGGCTATGAACTCTGTGCTAGGAGCAGAGACTGAAGTCTGGAGGGTCGGAGCGACATGTACCTAAACCCTATCTAGTATCTGATGTTTAGGGAACATGTTGATATAAACTAGAAGTCAAGAGGGGAAAGGCTAACAGACTCTAAGACTGGAGCATGCATTATTCTACATGTAGTGCGTGATGAAGAATATGAAATGACCATTAAATGCAGTATTTCTCTAACGTGGAGACGTGAAGGCTAGACAATGACGGAAACTATTGATGCAGTTCAGTAGCTTAGGAATGCAGAGAAGGAGGGCTGAACTGATAACTGGACTCATAACATACTCTTGGCAGACTCAGAGGCAGAGCCAGGCTGGACCGGGCACTGCGAGGCAGGAAGTAAGTGAAGGGTCGAGGATACAGGTGGGGGCTGTATCGCTCCTCAGCGAGGCTTCAGGAGACAGGATCTGAATCTGGTGTCCGGGCCCTTTTGAGGCCTAGAAACGGGGACTTTATAATGGAATAACGTGCACACTGAGAAACGTGGCAACGTAGCTTTACATAGGCCTGATATTCGTAGTATTCACGAGGACTGGAAACTGGCATACTAGAGGTGGACACAACTGTAATTGCGTCATTAATCGGACATGGGGAGTACATATGCATATTTAATCATGCACACATAACATATGATGGATGACACGTAGGGACACAGAACATGGCAAAATTTACTTTTCCACATTCCCTCCTTGTCACTACGTTTCCATCAGGAAACATCAATATTCATGATACCATCTATCATTTCATACAGTATCATTTGCTCATCTCGAATTCTCTTAGAACGGGATTTAGAACTGGGCTTGGGACTAGGAATACAAGAGGTAGCACAAATGCCGCAAATCGCAGGGCCACATTGTATACAGAGGCAGCAGCTAAATATGATCGCTACTGCAATACCTAGAAAGGACAAGACTTTCCATCCCCATGCGGAAATTATATTCCAGAACCAACCGGACCATGTCCAGGTGCCTGGATCTTGGTGTAACAGATGGGCAATTTTATGGAGTCTGGTTATAGCTGAATAAACAGACGGCGCGTTATTTGGAATGAAAATGCAGCAACTAGATCCGATGACTCTACAGGCCCCGCCCCTATCGGCCAGTATGACGTCAAGGACGAGACGATTCTGTAAAACGACAAATCTCATAGCAGATTGCTCTTCAGTTAAGTTACCTAGAGCAGAGGCAGTCTCATTTACTACAGCTTCAAGGGTTCTGGTTAATCTACGGATTAACTTACTATTCTGGATAGGTCCTATAAAGAAGAAGAAACCTTTATTGAAATCGGTATATTGTTCTAGAGTGGTTTCAGTGTAATCGACAATCGGGGACTCCCTTCTATGTCTAATGTGTACTAGATGTGTATTTCTATGATAATCAGATGGGGCTAGGAAAACTGGTGGCAGTAGGAAGGCAATGTAACAGGTTCCCTCCCAATCGAGGGGCAGACGAACATATGCGGTTTGACCACAAATAAAATATGAATGACGTGAAGCTTTGAAAATAGATTTCCCACTGTCACTATACTTGACAACAGTAGTACAATCACTATGTCCTACATGTATGGAACCATTATTTCGGACACATAATTCGCCTTTGACTGGTAGTACTGAAATAGCAGGTAAGTCTGGAGTAGTATCAGACTGAACATTCAGGACCATGAAATTCGACGAATAATTACCTAAATTATACACTTCATTTTCTAGATCTAAACCTGTTCGGTGAGGGAGACCTTGCTTGTCTGGGAAACATGTACTGTTAAGAAAAAACATATCTGTTGAGGATGACGTTAACGTGGACCATGCCCCACACAAACCATTATGTGAAAAAGGATAAGGAAAAAGTGGCAGAACTCCCTTCGGTGTCTGGAAAGGGGGGAGTCGACCACATACCCAACAATTAGTGGCATTGCTGGTCTGGTGTGAGTAATGTAACATGCGGATAAATGAGTTATTACGCATGGCGAGGCGGTAAGAGAGTTCATGAGGAGGCAGATCACTAAACGTGTGCTCTACTGTAGCATTAGCAGACTTATTTACATGTGAAACTGGGAAACATAGGTAAAATGCATAACTGGTGCAGGAAATCATAAGGCTGGAAAACAATATGAAACATAGAAAAACGATACATCGGATTGAGTTTTGACTAACTCTCTCACTATGGGGGTCTATTTTATACATGTCAGAAACAGTCTAACCGTTTCACCTAGGGGAGGACTTAGACAATCAAACTGGCTGACTTAATTTACTAGACCGGAGTTTTTGTTTATACTCCTGCTGCGGAGTTTTCTCTAACAGGGGGGGTTTTGAATCAATGTCATTTGCGGGACAGTCCTTGAGAACAATGCTTTGGCAATCCTTCAAATCCTGGGAAATGTTCTTTAAGACGGGTTTCAGTCCACTAAAAAGTTTAATATGAGAAAGGTGTACCCAGCCTTTGCGTCCTTCCAACTTCACGGCTGTACGGGTAGTGAGGAGGACCTGTCGGGGCTCTTTCCATCCAGGCTCCAGCGGACTTGATCTGTCAAAGTTGCGGACCATCACCATGGATCCTGGGACGATTTCATGCGGTGCCACCTCGGTATTGTCTGGAAATGCGGCGGCAACCTGTGAACGACATGAGTTGAGGGCAGACATCAAGGAAGCTAGGTAATCTGTCAGCATATTACTTGAAACATCGGTAATACTTCGGGGTCTAGGAGTACCCCACATATTAGGGGGGCGGCCGAAAACGACCTCATACGGGGACAGACCTGATCTGGAATGTGCGACCATGCGCATATAAAATAAAGCGACTGGCAGGGCTACTAGCCAGTCCACACCTTTTTCTTTACATATTTTGGCGATGCGGATTTTCAGGGTTTGATTATGTCTCTCAACGAGACCGGCTGCTTCAGGATGGCGTACACAATGGAACTTCCACTGGTACCCTAACAAAAGGGAAACATGCTTCATGAGTTCAGATGAGAATGGCTGGCCGTTATCAGAATATACGACTCTAGGGAGTCCATAACGAGGGAAGAATTCACGAACCAACTGCTTGGCAGTGGTCGCGGCTGTGTAATCTGGGACTGGATATGCTTCTGTCCACCTGGACAAAGCGCATACAACTACAAGGACATACTTGAAACCTCGACATCGCTCCATCTGAATATAATCCATCTGGAGGACTTCAAAAGGGTGGTCAGGGGGCTGGAAACCACCTTGTTCCACCGGGACACTTTTACCTGGATTGAACTGACAACATATCATACAGGTACGGACTTTCTGCTTAGCTGCAGCTCGTAAATGCTTGTTGAACCAAATGTTCTGGATACTATCTAACATAGCTTTTTCCCCTAGATGTGCTGGACTATGTGCGGTATTAATAATGACTTGAACCATAGAGTCGGGGAGAAACCATGCGGTTCTACCCTTCGTTACCCATCCTTGATCTGTCTGGACCCCTCCTTGTTCGGACCATTTCTTGATTTCATCGGGAGTAGCATGTAACTGGATATCTATGACATCTTGAGTAGGGTCCTTAACTGTCATACATGTAATCGGATCTGGAGTATGTGTCATGTTAACTGGAATGTCTGGAGTCTGGGCTGTAAGCTTGGCTGTGCGATCTGCTAGATCATTACCTTGGGAAATAATATCAGTAACTTTCGTATGTGCTTTGCACTTCATGATAGCGATAGATGTCGGTAAGTGTATGGCATCTAACAGAGCTTGAATAAGGAGACCATGCTGAATCTTGGTTCCATGAGAAGTCATGAAACCTCTCTCCTGCCAGAGCACTCCAAAGTCGTGTACGACTCCAAATGCGTAGCGTGAATCTGTGTAAATATTAACTTTCAGGTTCTTGGCGTGTATGCAGGCTTGTGTCAGAGCAACTAGCTCTGCTGCTTGAGCGGACAGAGTATCGATACGGTGTGTTTCAATAACATCAGTGTCAGTAGTCACTGCATACGCGGCTACTAGTTTTCCTGTACTAGTTCTCATACATGAACCATCCACATAAAGTGTCAGGTCGGGGTCTGGTAACGGAGTATCTGTCAGATCTTGTCTTGGCTTTGTCGTAATGTTAACTACTTCCACACAGTCATGTGGGTCAGGATTCGAAGTAACTGATGGTAACAGTGTAGCAGGATTTAAAATGTTGCAGCGTCTGATATCTATGTGTGGCTGGAACAGTGTCAGTTCATAACCTGTTAAACGTGCAATTGTCAAGTGCTGAGTTTGTGTTCGGTTCAGAAGAACTTCCACAGAATGTGGAACTTGTACTGTCAGAGAGTGTCCTAAAACTATGGAATCACTTTGTCTGATAGCTAGTGCTGTGGCTGCAACTGACTTGAGGCACGCAGGCAACGCCTGGGCGACTGGATCTAATGTGCTCGAAAAATAAGCACAGGGCTTGTATTGTCCTGCTTGATCTTGTGTGAGAACAGATAATGCTGTACCTTCACGTTCAGTAACGAAAAGTGTAAAAGGCTTACTGTAGTTCGGTGTCGCTAGAACTGGAGCTTGGCATAAAGCTTTCTTTAACTCGTTGAAACTAAGTGTATGTTCAGATGTCCAAGGGAGAACAGTCGATACGGCTGCCTCCTGTGTCGTTAACTGTATCAGTGGCTTGGCTAGAAATGCATACTGGGGAATCCATTGTCTACAATAAGAAGTAAGGCCGATAAAGGCACGTACCTCCTTCTGGGTCTTGGGCTGAGGAAGACTCGCTATTAACTGGATACGGTCTGGTGTCAACTGCCTACCCCTCTTGGACAGTAAGTGTCCTAAGTAGACCACTTGCTGGACACAGAATTGAAGCTTCGAAGGGGACACCTTGTGCCCCATCTCGGCTAGGAAATACAGAACCGTCAGTGACGCTCGCTCGTAGTCACGTTCGGAACGGGCTGTGATCAGTAGATCATCGACATACTGGAGCAGGGCAGTGTCAGTTGGCATGTGAATGTTGTCTAGTTGTCTCTTGAGCGCTTGACTGTAAATACTAGGACTTTCTGTGAAACCTTGAGGAGCTCGTGTAAACATATAGCTCCTTCCATTTAAACAAAATCCGAAAAGGAACTGACTGTCTGGATGAATTGGAACACCAAAAAATGCATTCTTGAGGTCGATTACTGTAAAGAACATGGCTTCGGAATCAATGGCTGTCAATAGAGAAGAGATGTCTGGGACAACTGGGTACTGCGGAATAATACATTTATTAAGCTCTCGTAGGTCGATCACTAATCGATATACTGGGGGTGCATTTGGATCAGTACGTTTCATAACTGGAATGATCGGAGAATTACATACGTTGGAGTCAGTTTCTACAACCACTCCTTAAGCGATGAGCTCGTCAATAATTTTGGATAAGGCTGCTACAGCCTCAGGTGGCAATCTGTACTGTCTGATTCGTGGTAACACTACACCTGGTTTGAGAGTCACACGATAGGGTGTGATTTGCATGTAACCTACATCAGTTGGACCTTGCGCCCATAAATGCTGTGGAACATTAGACAGTCTTGAATCAAAATCTCGTAATACATAGTGACCCTTAAAGTCACGTAGGAACAATCGTATTCCCTCTGGGGAACAGCATATAACTGCACCTAACTCTTTCAGTGTTTTAATGCGTAATAGATTTTCTGGACATGACTTAGTAAGTAACAGATCAGTAGTGCGGGACAATGGACCTACTTCTAGAGTAACTGGCTTTGAAATCTCATTTACGATAGGTTTTCCTGAAAATCCAAGGGAAACATTTCTTGAGCCTGAGAGCGGAGCCCCTGGAACTTCGGCATGACTAATTGTGGTCCTACTTGCCCCTGTATCAATCAAAAACTTTCTGTCTTTCCCTAATACTTGACTGTGAACATAGGGACCTTCTTGATCTACAGGTATCTCGATGAGAGGCAAGCCTACCTCCCTCTCTAGGCTGTTTCATGAATACTGCTGGTACTCTGGATACTCAGACTGTGCATACTGGTACATCTGCGATGTAACATGCTGTGTTGCAGCGATAGGCTGCGGTACTGTAACTATCTGTTGTGCATTCTGTGGCTGAGGAGTCTGTGAAACTTGCTCTTGTCTAGGCGGACGTGGTCTTTCCTTAGTCTTACCAGTAGCTATGTTGTGTTTCAGAACTGCACACTCATTTATAAAATGACCTGGCTGTTTACAATAATTGCAGTTCCCTTTAACGGGAGCTGCAGGATGACTGGCTTGATTCGGACCCCTCTTCTGACTGTCTTGAGGAACAGATTGTGCAACTAGTACTTTCATTTTCGTGTCTTTCATACGTTTTCTCTCGTGTTCTTGCTCTTCCCTGATTCTATTCTGGTGGTACTGGAGCATCTGGAGCATCTGGGACGGGGTATTAGCTTGCCAGGTACTTTCGACTTTCAAAACTCGATTTTTAACTTGTGGACTTGAATTCTCGACTAATTTAGTAACAAAAAGGTGAGGGTATGACTCGCTACTTGTCTTGAGACCACTATTGATGCTAAAGCATTTTTCAAACCTAGAATAAAAATCACTAATATCCTCTTCTTGTTTTTGTTTACAGGCTGAGATTGCATCCCAGTCTTCTTTTCTAGTTGTCAATAATCTGGGTAAAACTTGTATTAATAATTCTGGTAATTCTTTACATTTCTCTCCTAGACCGGTACCTGGTACACGTGACTTATCTTCTGCTTCTAGAACTGTCCAATCTATCTTTTTCTCTCCCACCTCCCATTCTTTTTCCTTTAGCTTTTCATACACCCCTGCGGGCAACAGGACCTTTAACATTTTAATGATATCTGGGTAAGTGTATTCTCCCATACGGAGCATGTCTTTTAATTCTCTATGGAACCCTGCTGGATCTTTGTCATGACAGGGAATTAATTTCTTCATTTCGAGGAGTTCTATCTTTGTAATCGGGGTGTAAACAAACACTCGTTGCATTTCACCGTCCTCTGTCTTAACTGGATGCACTTCTCGTAACGGGTTCTGTCTTTCCATGTAAAATGGTTTACTTTCTGGGAGTGAGACATGAACAAAATGCGGATTCAGGAACGTTCGGTATTTGTGACGCTGTTCTAGAATGACACTAATTAGATCGGTACCTAGACCTCTCCATCTATACTGGAGTAACTCGTTCAGAACATCATGTAACGGACCTGGATCAGAGTGCTGACCCTCATACAGAGTAATGAGGTGCTGGATCATATACATACCCACCAGTCGCTGCTCGGCTGGGGGCAATTTCAGAAACATTTGTGCCACTATTTCGTCTGGAAAAGTGGTAGAATCAGTAATCCATCGGACTGCTGATCGGGCTAGTTCCTGTTCATGCATGGTACTTAACTCACTGTAACCGATTCGTGATTTCAGAATGTGATCGGTAGCTTGGAATACTTGTTCTAGGGAACCTTGTTCTGGTGCTGAATGATGGAAAATTGACTTGTGTTCTAGGCGTAAATGGCGATCTGGAAATCTAGATTTTCCTACATACGCTATTCTGGCGGTATTCTCGTCCTCTACCTCTTCAGTATCAGAGTTACTTTCTTTCTCGCTTACTTGTGCTGCTTTACGTTGTTCGTGTATCTTTATTATTTCTCTACGGATTTTCTTGTACATACTCTCCATGGCACTAATGGTATTGTGCTTACCCTCGGCTATATTATCACTCCACTTTGTCAGGGTTTTCATTTCGGCCGGATCTTTAGACGGGTAATCTTGTTCTCTTATTAGACAGTTAATTAAAAACTTTAATATCATACGCTGGATCTCAGCTTTCCTTTGAGACATGGCATCACTAATACTTTCTGGATCATCCCCTGTACGGATGAAACGATAGATTCTGTCTAGATCTTCTTTCATATTGGGTAGGGTGACTAGATACTCGGTCACCCTCCTTACGCGTACTGAATATAAAACCATATTATTCTCGCCTGGGACTGGGTCATAGGCACATTCGCCAAGGGCTTGCCTGATTTCTGCAACAGACTTATTACTCTTGGGAGTACGCTGTGATGCTTGAGCATGTAATTCGAGTGCTGATAAACGCTTGCGTGGCGGCGGGGTTTGAGGAGGACCTCCTCCTGCGGCCCCTAGACTAGAATCGTTGACTGATATTCTTCGTGGCGGAGCGGGAAATTGAAATGCTGGCTGGACCGGGGGTACCGTAGCAGGTGCTGCATGGGGTGCCCCGGTGTCTGGAGAAGCAGGATGTGCCTGATTTACTGGGACTGGCGGAGCGCGAACAGGATTTGCATATTCAGGGACTGTGTCGTCCAGATAGGACGAAATAAAAATATCAGCTGCGGTCGGTTTGTGACGTAGCTTGGTCGGAACTAATGGTGACGGAAAATTACTGGATGCCTCCGGGGTCGCTTTTGGCAAGCCCTCGGCAAGAAGAGGGTACATACCCTTAATAAGGGCATTCCTCTGTCTGTCTCTCTGTTCAGTTTTGACTTGTTCACCTATCTCGATTAATTCTTTTTCTTGGGCTCGCTCTAAGGATTCTCTACTTAATTCTGACTTTCTGATTTCTTTTTCAGTTCTTTTATGGGCTTCTTTGCGCCATAACTCGATGGCATCTTTCTGTGACTGTCTGGCTTTCTTTTTCCATAATGCCTCTTCTACTCTCATGATGCACTCAGCATCCCATGTACCCGATACGGGCCATCTATACTTTTCTTCTAACTGTTTGGTATACTCTACCCATAAATCTAGATACAATATGGCGCTTATGCCATGTTTCTGATACATAAAGTGACCTGGACTGTCCCTGGGCGGGACGGGAACTGCTGCTTCCAGGAGACCCTTTCTAGTTTTTAACTGACGTAACTTGGAAAATATGGGCATGACTGAACTGTAATCTAGACACAATACAATACACAATGAACACGATACTTATTCCCCATTCATACCACGACATTGAAATACATGAAAAACATTTAAAATAACAGTTCGAACAGAATACTACCTGGAAATACTGAGAACAGAACACATACATTTTCTCGAGAACAGAAACTGACTAGAACAGAAACTAGATGCACTGCTGAAACAGTACGAAACTTACCGGTCTCATAAAGAGACACGTCAGGACCCGCATCCACCGAAGTGGACACTTCGTTTGTGGGACTGTGTACCACCAACCCACAGACCAGAGTCAATTTAAATTGACCCTGTCTAGATACCACCCCAGTAACGGTACTCACCGGGCAGCAAGAACGGAAGGCCTCAGACTGGACTGGACTGCTACGACGACGGACGACGAACTTCGGACTTCGGACTTCAGTTACGGGTGGACCTCCGGATACCTCGGACCTTGGACTCTTGGCTTGGGCTCTGGTCGGGACTCGCCGCGTTCCTCCACCGTCTCGTCTGGATGCTGGACCGCCTCCTCCGTCTCCTCCGTGGGCCTGAGGGATACTTGAGCAGAAATATCTGCCACTGCGCAGAAGAGTTCCGTCACGACTGCAGAGGGTCAGGGGGTCGGCGTGGCTTCACCGACGCGTGGGGAAAGGGCAAGTCCCTGTTCGGGCGCCATTATGTGGTAAATAAATAAATAATACCCTATTTTTGAGTGCATGAATGAATAACAGATAGCTCAATAAATAAGAGTCAAGATTCGAGGTAGTGGGAGTTTTGCAGGTTTATTACAGCATAAGGACAGGATCAGGACAACCTGCACAGGAATAGGATGGCAGGGCCCAGCAGCTGCTGGGGCTGGATCTGGGATGAGCGCGCTGGCTTTTAATAACAATACATGAGCATATATACATAACGCAAACACATAGCATTACATTGCAGTAGGCGTAGCAGTGGGTGGAACAGAAGGCGTGACGCGTAGCAGTCGCGAAAGATAAGGGCAAAAGTAGGTGTAACTGGGCGTATACATAGACATGTGGTGCAGACGTAACAGGATATGTCATGAATGGGGCGGAAACCATGGAGGGGGCTACCTGAGGAGCCGGGACCTCTAACCTGATGGTGCGCGCAAACTAGCAATGACGTATCACTAGGAGAAGCTGGGGGCTATGAACTCTGTGCTAGGAGCAGAGACTGAAGTCTGGAGGGTCGGAGCGACATGTACCTAAACCCTATCTAGTATCTGATGTTTAGGGAACATGTTGATATAAACTAGAAGTCAAGAGGGGAAAGGCTAACAGACTCTAAGACTGGAGCATGCATTATTCTACATGTAGTGCGTGATGAAGAATATGAAATGACCATTAAATGCAGTATTTCTCTAACGTGGAGACGTGAAGGCTAGACAATGACGGAAACTATTGATGCAGTTCAGTAGCTTAGGAATGCAGAGAAGGAGGGCTGAACTGATAACTGGACTCATAACATACTCTTGGCAGACTCAGAGGCAGAGCCAGGCTGGACCGGGCACTGCGAGGCAGGAAGTAAGTGAAGGGTCGAGGATACAGGTGGGGGCTGTATCGCTCCTCAGCGAGGCTTCAGGAGACAGGATCTGAATCTGGTGTCCGGGCCCTTTTGAGGCCTAGAAACGGGGACTTTATAATGGAATAACATGCACACTGAGAAACGTGGCAACGTAGCTTTACATAGGCCTGATATTCGTAGTATTCACGAGGACTGGAAACTGGCATACTAGAGGTGGACACAACTGTAATTGCGCCATTAATCGGACATGGGGAGTACATATGCATATTTAATCATGCACACATAACATATGATGGATGACACGTAGGGACACAGAACATGGCAAAATTTACTTTTCCACAGGACCACTGATGGTGCTGGGACCCCTGATGATGCTGGGACCACTGATGGTGCTGGGACACCTGATGATGCTGCGACCACTGATGATGATGGGACCACTGATGATGCTGGGACTACTGATGGTGCTGGGACCACTGATGGTGCTGGGACCCCTGATGGTGCTGGGACCACTGATGATGCTGGGACGCCTGATGGTTTTAGGACCACTGATGGGGCTGGGGCACATGATGGTCCTAGGACCACTGATGGGGCTGGGACACCTGATGGTGCTGGGACCACTGATGATGCTGGGACGCCTGATGGTTTTAGGACCACTGATGGGGCTGGGGTACATGATGGTCCTAGGACCACTGATGGGGCTGGGACACCTGATGGTGCTGGGACCACTGATGGTGCTGGGACCACTGATGATACTGGGACCCCTGATGGTGCTGGGACCACTGATGATGCTGGGACGCCTGATGGTTTTAGGACTACGGATGGGGCTGGAGCACATGATGGTCCTAGGACCACTGATGATGCTGGGACCCCTGATTGTGCTGGGACCCCTGGTGGAGCTGGGATCCCTGATGATGTTGGGACCTCTGATGGTGCTGGGACACCTGATGGTGCTGGGACCACTGATGGTGCTGGGACCCCTGATGATGCTGGGACCACTGATGGTGCTGGGACACCTGATGATGCTGCGACCACTGATGATGATGGGACTACTGATGATGCTGGGACTACTGATGGTGCTGGGACCACTGATGGTGCTGGGACCCCTGATGGTGCTGGGACCACTGATGATGCTGGGACGCCTGATGGTTTTAGGACCACTGATGGGGCTGGGGCACATGATGGTCCTAGGACCACTGATGGGGCTGGGACACCTGATGGTGCTGGGACCACTGATGGAGCTCGGATCCCTGATGGTGCTGGGACCACTGATGGTGCTGGGACCCCTGATGGAGCTGGGACTACTGATGGTGCTGGGACCACTGATGGTGCTGGGACCCCTGATGGTGCTGGGACCACTGATGATGCTGGGACCCCTGATGATGCTGGGACCCCTGATGGTGTTAGGACGACTGATGGGGCTGGGGCACATGATGGTGCTAGGACCACTGATGGGGCTGGGACACCTGATGGTGCTGGGACCACTGATGATGGTGGGACCCCTGATGATGCTGGGACAACTGATGATGCTGGGACCCCTGATTGTGCTGGGACCCCTGGTGGAGCTGGGATCCCTGATGATGTTGGGACCTCTGATGATGCTGGGACCACTGATGGTGCTGGGACACCTGATGATGCTGCGACCACTGATGATGATGGGACCACTGATGGTGCTGGGACCACTGATGGTGCTGGGACCACTGATGATACTGGGACCCCTGATGATGATGGGACCCCTGATGTTGCTAGGACCAATGATGGTGCTGGGACACCTGATGATGCTGGGACCCCTGATGATGCTGGACAACCGATGATGCTGGGACCCCTGATGGTGCTGGGACCACTGATGGAGCTGGGATCCCTGATGGTGCTGGGACCACTGATGGTGCTGGGACCACTGATGGTGCTGGGACCCCTGATGGAGCTGGCATCCCTGATGGTGCTGGGACCCCTGTTGGTGCTGGGACCCCTGATGACGGTGGGACCCCTGATGGTGCTGGGACCCCTGATGATGGTGGGACCCCTGATGGTGCTGGGGCCCCTGGGGGTGCTGGGACCCCTGGTGGTGCTGGGACCACTGATGGTGCTGGGACCCCTGATGGAGCTGGGACTTCTGATGGTGCTGGGACCCCTGATGGTTCTGGGACCCCTGATGGTGCCTGGACCCCTGATGGAGATGGGATCCCTGATGGTGCCTGGACCACTGATGGAGCTGGGATCCCTGATGGAGCTGGCATCCCTGATGGTGCTGGGACCCCTGTTGGTGCTGGGACCCCTGATGACGGTGGGACCCCTGATGGTGCTGGGACCCCTGATGATGGTGGGACCCCTGATGGTGCTGGGGCCCCTGGGGGTGCTGGGACCCCTGGTGGTGCTGGGACCACTGATGGTGCTGGGACCCCTGATGGAGCTGGGACTTCTGATGGTGCTGGGACCCCTGATGGTTCTGGGACCCCTGATGGTGCCTGGACCCCTGATGGAGATGGGATCCCTGATGGTGCCTGGACCCCTGATGGAGCTGGGATCCCTGATGGTGCTTGGACCCCTGATGGAACTGGGATCCCTGATGCTGCTGGGACCACTGATGATGCTGGGACTACTGATGATGCTGGGACCACTGATGGTGCTGGGACCACTGATGATACTGGGACCCCTGATGATGATGGGACCCCTGATGGTGCTAGGACCAATGATGGTGCTGGGACACCTGATGATGCTGGGACCCCTGATGATGCTGGGACAACTGATGATGCTGGGACCCCTGATGGTGCTGGGACCACTGATGGAGCTGGGATCCCTGATGGTGCTGGGACCACTGATGGTGCTGGGACCACTGATGGTGCTGGGACCCCTGATGGAGCTGGCATCCCTGATGGTGCTGGGACCCCTGTTGGTGCTGAGACCCCTGATGACGGTGGGACCCCTGATGGTGCTGGGACCCCTGATGATGGTGGGACCCCTGATGGTGCTGGGGCCCCTGGGGGTGCTGGGACCACTGGTGGTGCTGGGACCCCTGATGGTGCCTGGACCCCTGATGGAGCTGGGATCCCTGATGGTGCTTGGACCCCTGATGGAACTGGGATCCCTGATGCTGCTGGGACCACTGATGATGCTGGGACCACTGATGATGCTGGGACAACTAATGGTGCTGGGACCAGCTCCTGTGTGTGTGTGTTTTTTTTTATATAACGCAAACTCAGTCCACGTTGATGTGCTTCACTTGAGCACCAGCTTTCGTTGCACTGTCAGAATGATGGGATATTGATCCATAGCCGATGCTCAAATTTAGTGCCCCTGTTTCAAACTTGTAAATCTAGCCATTAGGCTACATCTAGTGTCCTTACTCCGTTATCTCGCTGCTACTTATGTTAGAATTTATTTTGTGAGGTCTAGTCACTGACACTGTTTTGAGTTGGTTCTAGTTTTACATGGTGCAAAGCATGGTGCTGTAGGATCACAACACCGAGACATAATACTGGCTAAACACTGAAATAGGGTGTAGCTGTCAGTGGTCTTAAGAAAGTGTGGGCTTATGCCAGCCTCTGTGAGTACCAGTACTCAGTATGTCCAAGTAGAGATTCTGGTACCCAAAGGAAGAAAATTAAAAAGTGCTTGTACTTAGTTCTGGACCACTTAAAGCACAAGGCTGTCCCTACCCTCGCCCCTCAATGCACCACCCTACCCTCCCCAGCACCATCAGGTGTCCCAGCACCATCAGGTGTCCCAGCACCATCAGGGGTCCCAGCACCATCAGTGGTCCCAGCTCCGTCAGGGGTCCCAGCACCATCAGGGATCCCAGCTCAATCAGGGGTCCCAGCCCCATCAGGGGTCCCAGCACCATCAGGGGGCCCAGCAACATCAGAGGTCCCAGCACCATCAGGGGTCCCAGCACCATCAGTGGTCCCAGCACCATCAGGGGTCCCAGCACCATCAGGGGGTCCCACCATCAGTGGTCCTAGCACCATCAGGGGTCCCAGCAACATCAGGGATCCCAGCATCATCAGTGGTCCCAGCATCATCAGTGGTCCCAGCATCATCAGTGGTCCCAGTACCATCAGGGATCCCAGCATCATCAGTGGTCCCAGCAATCATCAGGGGTCCCAGCATCAGGTATCCCAGTATCATCAGTGGTCCCAGAACCATCAGTGGTCCCAGCACCATCAGTGGTCCCAGCACCATCAGTGGTCCCAGCTCCATCAGGGGTCCCAGCACCATCAGGGGTCCCAGCACCATCAGTGTTCCCAGCACCATCAGTAGTCCCAGCTCCATCAGGGGTCCCAGCACCATCAGTGGTCCCAGCACCATCAGGGATCCCAGCTCCATCAGTGGTCCCAGCACCATCAGGGGTCCCAGCATCATCAGTGATCCCAGCATCATCAGTGGTCCCAGCACCATCAGTGGTCCCAGCACCATCAGTAGTCCCAGCTCCATCAGGGGTCCCAGCACCATCAGTGGTCCCAGCACCATCAGGGATCCCAGCTCCATCAGTGGTCCCAGCACCATCAGGGGTCCCACCATCATCAGGGGTCCAGCATCATCAGTGGTCCCAGCACCATCAGGGGTCCCAGCACCATCAGGGGTCCCAGCACCATCAGTGGTCCCAGCACCATTAGTTGTCCCAGCATCATCAGTGGTCCCAGCAGCATCAGGGATCCCAGCTCCATCAGGGGTCCAGGCACCATCAGGGGTCCCAGCACCATCAGGGGTCCCAGCATCATCAGTGGTCCCAGCATCATCAGTGGTCCCAGCAGCATAAGGGATCCCAGCTCCATCAGGGGTCCCAGCACCATCAGGGATCCCAGCTCCATCAGGGGTCCAGGCACCATCAGGGGTCCCAGCACCATCAGGGGTCCCAGCACCATCAGAAGTCCCAGCTCCATCAGGGGTCCCAGCATCATCAGGGGTCCCACACCATCAGTGGTCCCAGCATCATCAGGTGTCCCAGCACCATCAGGGGTCCCAGCACCATCAGGGGTCCCAGCACCATCAGTGGTCCCAGCACCATTAGTTGTCCCAGCATCATCTGGGGTCCCAGCACCATCAGTGGTCCCAGCACCATCAGGGATCCCAGCTCCATCAGAGGTCCCAGCACCATCAGGGGTCCCAGCATCATTAGTTGTCCCAGCATCATCAGGGGTCCCAGCATCATCAGGTGTCCCAGCACCATCATTGGTCCTAGCACCATCAGCGGTCCCATCATCATCAGGGGTCCCAGTATCATCAGTGGTCCCAGCACCATCAGTGGTCCCAGCACCATCAGTGGTCCCATCATCATCAGTGGTCCCAGCATCATCAGGTGTCCCAGCACCATCAGTGGTCCCAGCATCATCAGGGGTCCCAGCACCATCAGTGGTCCCAGCACCATCAGGTGTCCCAGCACCATCAGAGGTCCCAACATCATCAGGGATCCCAGCTCCACCAGGAGTCCCAGCACAATCAGGGGTCCCAGCATCATCAGTTGTCCCAGCATCATCAGGGGTCCCACCATCATCAGTGGTCCCAGCACCATCAGGTGTCCCAGCCCCATCAGTGGTCCTAGCACCATCATGTGCCCCAGCCCCATCAGTGGTCCTAACACCATCAGGGGTCCCAGCATCATCAGTGGTCCCAGCACCATCAGGGGTCCCAGCACCATCAGTGGTCCCAGCACCATCAGTAGTCCCAGCTCCATCAGGGGTCCCAGCACCATCAGGGATCCCAGCTCCATCAGTGGTCCCAGTACCATCAGGTGTCCCAGCTCCATCAGTGGTCCTAAAATCCTTAAGGGGTCCTAGCATCATCAGTGGTTCCAGCACCATCAGGGATCCCAGCTCCATCAGTGGTCCCAGCATCATCAGTGGTCCCAGCACCATCAGGTGTCCCAGCACCATCAGGTGTCCCAGCACCATCAGGGGTCCCAGCACCATCAGTGGTCCCAGCTCCGTCAGGGTTCCCAGCACCATCAGGGATCCCAGCTCCATCAGGGGTCCCAGGCCCATCAGGGGTGCCAGCATCATCAGGGGTCCCAGCACCATCAGGGGTCCCAGCACCATCAGGGGTCCCAGCAACATCAGAGGTCCCAGCACCATCAGGGGTCCCAGCACCATCAGTGGTCCCAGCACCATCAGGGGTCCCAGCACCATCGGGGGTCCCACCATCAGTGGTCCTAGCACCATCAGGGGTCCCAGCAACATCAGGGATCCCAGCCTCATCAGTGGTCCCAGCATCATCAGTGGTCCCAGCATCATCAGTGGTCCCAGTACCATCAGGGATCCCAGCATCATCAGTGGTCCCAGCAATCATCAGGGGTCCCAGCATCAGGTATACCAGTATCATCAGTGGTCCCAGAACCATCAGTGGTCCCAGCACCATCAGTGGTCCCAGCACCATCAGTGGTCCCAGCTCCATCAGGGGTCCCAGCACCATCAGGGGTCCCAGCACCATCAGTGGTCCCAGCACCATCAGTGGTCCCAGCTCCATCAGGGGTCCCAGCACCATCAGTGGTCCCAGCACCATCAGGGATCCCAGCTCCATCAGTGGTCCCAGCACCATCAGGGGTCCCAGCATCATCAGTGATCCCAGCATCATCAGTGGTCCCAGCACCATCAGTGGTCCCAGCACCATCAGTGGTCCCAGCTCCATCAGGGGTCCCAGCACCATCAGGGATCCCAGCTCCATCAGTGGTCCCAGCACCATCAGGGGTCCCACCATCATCAGGGGTCCCACCATCATCAGTGGTCCCAGCACCATCAGGGGTCCCAGCACCATCAGGGGTCCCAGCACCATCAGGGGTCCCAGCACCATCAGTGGTCCCAGCACCATTAGTTGTCCCAGCATCATCAGTGGTCCCAGCAGCATCAGGGATCCCAGCTCCATCAGGGGTCCAGGCACCATCAGGGGTCCCAGCACCATCAGGGGTCCCAGCATCATCAGTGGTCCCAGCATCATCAGTGGTCCCAGCAGCATCAGGGATCCCAGCTCCATCAGGGGTCCCAGCACCATCAGGGATCCCAGCTCCATCAGGGGTCCAGGCACCATCAGGGGTCCCAGCACCATCGGGGGTCCCAGCACCATCAGAAGTCCCAGCTCCATCAGGGGTCCCAGCATCATCAGGGGTCCCACACCATCAGTGGTCCCAGCATCATCAGGTGTCCCAGCACCATCAGGGGTCCCAGCACCATCAGGGGTCCCAGCACCATCAGTGGTCCCAGCACCATTAGTTGTCCCAGCATCATCTGGGGTCCCAGCACCATCAGTGGTCCCAGCACCATCAGGGATCCCAGCTCCATCAGAGGTCCCAGCACCATCAGGGGTCCCAGCATCATTAGTTGTCCCAGCATCATCAGGGGTCCCAGCATCATCAGGTGTCCCAGCACCATCATTGGTCCTAGCACCATCAGCGGTCCCATCATCATCAGGGGTCCCAGTATCATCAGTGGTCCCAGCACCATCAGTGGTCCCAGCACCATCAGTGGTCCCATCATCATCAGTGGTCCCAGCATCATCAGGTGTCCCAGCACCATCAGTGGTCCCAGCATCATCAGGGGTCCCAGCACCATCAGTGGTCCCAGCACCATCAGGTGTCCCAGCACCATCAGAGGTCCCAACATCATCAGGGATCCCAGCTCCACCAGGAGTCCCAGCACAATCAGGGGTCCCAGCATCATCAGTTGTCCCAGCATCATCAGGGGTCCCACCATCATCAGTGGTCCCAGCACCATCAGGTGTCCCAGCCCCATCAGTGGTCCTAGCACCATCATGTGCCCCAGCCCCATCAGTGGTCCTAACACCATCAGGGGTCCCAGCATCATCAGTGGTCCCAGCACCATCAGGGGTCCCAGCACCATCAGTGGTCCCAGCACCATCAGTAGTCCCAGCTCCATCAGGGGTCCCAGCACCATCAGGGATCCCAGCTCCATCAGTGGTCCCAGTACCATCAGGTGTCCCAGCTCCATCAGTGGTCCTAGGACCATCATGTGCCCCAGCCCCATCAGTGGTCCTAAAACCATCAGGCGTCCTAGCATCATCAGTGGTCCCAGCACCATCAGGGATCCCAGCTCCATCAGTGGTCCCAGCATCATCAGTGGTCCCAGCACCTTCAGGTGTCCCAGCACCATCAGGTGTCCCAGCACCATCAGGGGTCCCAGCACCATCAGTGGTCCCAGCTCCGTCAGGGTTCCCAGCACCATCAGGGATCCCAGCTCCATCAGGGGTCCCAGCCCCATCAGGGGTGCCAGCATCATCAGGGGTCCAAGCACCATCAGGGGTCCCAGCACCATCAGGGGTCCCAGCAACATCAGAGGTCCCAGCACCATCAGGGGTCCCAGCACCATCAGTGGTCCCAGCACCATCAGGGGTCCCAGCACCATCGGGGGTCCCACCATCAGTGGTCCTAGCACCATCAGGGGTCCCAGCAACATCAGGGATCCCAGCCTCATCAGTGGTCCCAGCATCATCAGTGGTCCCAGCATCATCAGTGGTCCCAGTACCATCAGGGATCCCAGCATCATCAGTGGTCCCAGCAATCATCAGGGGTCCCAGCATCAGGTATACCAGTATCATCAGTGGTCCCAGAACCATCAGTGGTCCCAGCACCATCAGTGGTCCCAGCACCATCAGTGGTCCCAGCTCCATCAGGGGTCCCAGCACCATCAGTGGTCCCAGCACCATCAGTGGTCCCAGCTCCATCAGGGGTCCCAGCACCATCAGTGGTCCCAGCACCATCAGGGATCCCAGCTCCATCAGTGGTCCCAGCACCATCAGGGGTCCCAGCATCATCAGTGATCCCAGCATCATCAGTGGTCCCAGCACCATCAGTGGTCCCAGCACCATCAGTGGTCCCAGCTCCATCAGGGGTCCCAGCACCATCAGTGGTCCCAGCACCATCAGGGATCCCAGCTCCATCAGTGGTCCCAGCACCATCAGGGGTCCCACCATCATCAGGGGTCCCACCATCATCAGTGGTCCCAGCACCATCAGGGGTCCCAGCACCATCAGGGGTCCCAGCACCATCAGTGGTCCCAGCACCATTAGTTGTCCCAGCATCATCAGTGGTCCCAGCAGCATCAGGGATCCCAGCTCCATCAGGGGTCCAGGCACCATCAGGGGTCCCAGCACCATCAGGGGTCCCAGCATCATCAGTGGTCCCAGCATCATCAGTGGTCCCAGCAGCATCAGGGATCCCAGCTCCATCAGGGGTCCCAGCACCATCAGGGATCCCAGCTCCATCAGGGGTCCAGGCAACATCAGGGGTCCCAGCACCATCAGGGGTCCCAGCACCATCAGAAGTCCCAGCTCCATCAGGGGTCCCAGCATCATCAGGGGTCCCACACCATCAGTGGTCCCAGCATCATCAGGTGTCCCAGCACCATCAGGGGTCCCAGCACCATCAGGGGTCCCAGCACCATCAGGGGTCCCAGCACCATCAGTGGTCCCAGCACCATTAGTTGTCCCAGCATCATCAGGGGTCCCAGCACCATCAGTGGTCCCAGCACCATCAGGGATCCCAGCTCCATCAGTGGTCCCAGCACCATCAGGGGTCCCAGCATCATTAGTTGTCCCAGCATCATCAGGGGTCCCAGCATCATCAGGTGTCCCAGCACCATCATTGGTCCTAGCACCATCAGCGGTCCCATCATCATCAGGGGTCCCAGTATCATCAGTGGTCCCAGCACCATCAGTGGTCCCAGCACCATCAGTGGTCCCATCATCATCAGTGGTCCCAGCATCATCAGGTGTCCCAGCACCATCAGTGGTCCCAGCATCATCAGGGGTCCCAGCACCATCAGTGGTCCCAGCACCATCAGGTGTCCCAGCACCATCAGAGGTCCCAACATCATCAGGGATCCCAGCTCCACCAGGAGTCCCAGCACAATCAGCGGTCCCAGCATCATCAGTTGTCCCAGCATCATCAGGGGTCCCACCATCATCAGTGGTCCCAGCACCATCAGGTGTCCCAGCCCCATCAGTGGTCCTAGCACCATCATGTGCCCCAGCCCAATCAGTGGTCCTAACACCATCAGGGGTCCCAGCATCATCAGTGGTCCCAGCACCATCAGGGGTCCCAGCACCATCAGTGGTCCCAGCACCATCAGTAGTCCCAGCTCCATCAGGGGTCCCAGCACCATCAGTGGTCCCAGCACCATCAGGGATCCCATCTCCATCAGTGGTCCCAGTACCATCAGGTGTCCCAGCTCCATCAGTGGTCCTAGGACCATCATGTGCCCCAGCCCCATCAGTGGTCCTAAAACCATCAGGCGTCCCAGCATCATCAGTGGTCCCAGCACCATCAGGGGTCCCAGCACCATCAGTGGTCCCAGCACCATCAGTAGTCCCATCTCCATCAGGGGTCCCAGCACCATCACTGGTCCCAGCACCATCAGGGATCCCAGCTGCATCAGTGGTCCCAGCACCATCAGGGGTCCCAGCATCATCAGGGGTCCCAGTATCATCAGTGGTCCCAGCACCATCAGTGGTCCCAGCACCATCAGTGTTCCCATCATCATCAGGGGTCCCAGCACCATCAGGGGTCCCAGCACCATCAGTGGTCCCAGCACCATTAGTTGTCCCAGCATCATCTGGGGTCCCAGCACCATCAGTGGTCCCAGCACCATCAGGGATCCCAGCTCCATCAGTGGTCCCAGCACCATCAGGGGTCCCAGCATCATTAGTTGTCCCAGCATCATCAGGGGTCCCAGCATCATCAGGTGTCCCAGCACCATCATTGGTCCTAGCACCATCAGCGGTCCCATCATCATCAGGGGTCCTAGTATCATCAGTGGTCCCAGCACCATCAGTGGTCCCAGCACCATCAGTGGTCCCATCATCATCAGTGGTCCCAGCATCATCAGGTGTCCCAGCACCATCAGTGGTCCCAGCATCATCAGGGGTCCCAGCATCATCAGTGGTCCCAGCACCATCAGGTGTCCCAGCACCATCAGAGGTCCCAACATCATCAGGGATCCCAGCTCCACCAGGAGTCCCAGCACAATAAGGGGTCCCAGCATCATCAGTTGTCCCAGCATCATCAGGGGTCCCACCATCATCAGTGGTCCCAGCACCATCAGGTGTCCCAGCCCCATCAGTGGTCCTAGCACCATCATGTGCCCCAGCCCCATCAGTGGTCCTAACACCATCAGGGGTCCCAGCATCATCAGTGGTCCCAGCACCATCAGGGGTCCCAGCACCATCAATGGTCCCAGCACCATCAGTAGTCCCAGCTCCATCAGGGGTCCCAGCACCATCAGTGGTCCCAGCACCATCAGGGATCCCAGCTCCATCAGTGGTCCCAGTACCATCAGGTGTCCCAGCTCCATCAGTGGTCCTAGGACCATCATGTGCCCCAGCCCCATCAGTGGTCCTAAAACCATCAGGCGTCCCAGCATCATCAGTGGTCCCAGCACCATCAGGGATCCCAGCTCCATCAGTGGTCCCAGCATCATCAGTGGTCCCAGCACCATCAGGTGTCCCAGCACCATCAGGTGTCCCAGCACCATCAGGGGTCCCAGCACCATCAGTGGTCCCAGCTCCGTCAGGGGTCCCAGCACCATCAGGGATCCCAGCTCCATCAGGGGTCCCAGCCCCATCAGGGGTGCCAGCATCATCAGGGGTCCCAGCACCATCAGGGGTCCCAGCACCATCAGGGGTCCCAGCAACATCAGAGGTCCAGCACCATCAGGGGTCCCAGCACCATCAGTGGTCCCAGCACCATCAGGGGTCCCAG
The DNA here is from genome assembly GCF_964261635.1 of Lissotriton helveticus. NCBI lineage: Eukaryota > Metazoa > Chordata > Amphibia > Caudata > Salamandridae > Lissotriton > Lissotriton helveticus. The sequence goes on from NC_136060.1 coordinate 485,385,437, forward strand.
CACCATCAGGGGGTCCCACCATCAGTGGTCCTAGCACCATCAGGGGTCCCAGCAACATCAGGGATCCCAGCATCATCAGTGGTCCCAGCATCATCAGTGGTCCCAGCATCATCAGTGGTCCCAGTACCATCAGGGATCCCAGCATCATCAGTGGTCCCAGCAATCATCAGGGGTCCCAGCATCAGGTATCCCAGTATCATCAGTGGTCCCAGAACCATCAGTGGTCCCAGCACCATCAGTGGTCCCAGCACCATCAGTGGTCCCAGCTCCATCAGGTGTCCCAGCACCATCAGGGGTCCCAGCACCATCAGTGGTCCCAGCTCCATCAGGGGTCCCAGCACCATCAGTGGTCCCAGCACCATCAGGGATCCCAGCTCCATCAGTGGTCCCAGCACCATCAGGGGTCCCAGCATCATCAGTGATCCCAGCATCATCAGTGGTCCCAGCACCATCAGTGGTCCCAGCACCATCAGTGGTCCCAGCTCCATCAGGGGTCCCAGCACCATCAGTGGTCCCAGCACCATCAGGGATCCCAGCTCCATCAGTGGTCCCAGCACCATCAGGGGTCCCACCATCATCAGGGGTCCAGCATCATCAGTGGTCCCAGCACCATCAGGGGTCCCAGCACCATCAGGGGTCCCAGCACCATCAGTGGTCCCAGCACCATTAGTTGTCCCAGCATCATCAGTGGTCCCAGCAGCATCAGGGATCCCAGCTCCATCAGGGGTCCAGGCACCATCAGGGGTCCCAGCACCATCAGGGGTCCCAGCATCATCAGTGGTCCCAGCATCATCAGTGGTCCCAGCAGCATCAGGGATCCCAGCTCCATCAGGGGTCCCAGCACCATCAGGGATCCCAGCTCCATCAGGGGTCCAGGCACCATCAGGGGTCCCAGCACCATCAGGGGTCCCAGCACCATCAGAAGTCCCAGCACCATCAGAAGTCCCAGCTCCATCAGGGGTCCCAGCATCATCAGGGGTCCCACACCATCAGTGGTCCCAGCATCATCAGGTGTCCCAGCACCATCAGGGGTCCCAGCACCATCAGGGGTCCCAGCACCATCAGTGGTCCCAGCACCATTAGTTGTCCCAGCATCATCAGGGGTCCCAGCACCATCAGTGGTCCCAGCACCATCAGGGATCCCAGCTCCATCAGTGGTCCCAGCACCATCAGGGGTCCCAGCATCATTAGTTGTCCCAGCATCATCAGGGGTCCCAGCATCATCAGGTGTCCCAGCACCATCATTGGTCCTAGCACCATCAGCGGTCCCATCATCATCAGGGGTCCCAGTATCATCAGTGGTCCCAGCACCATCAGTGGTCCCAGCACCATCAGTGGTCCCATCATCATCAGTGGTCCCAGCATCATCAGGTGTCCCAGCACCATCAGTGGTCCCAGCATCATCAGGGGTCCCAGCACCATCAGTGGTCCCAGCACCATCAGGTGTCCCAGCACCATCAGAGGTCCCAACATCATCAGGGATCCCAGCTCCACCAGGAGTCCCAGCACAATCAGGGGTCCCAGCATCATCAGTTGTCCCAGCATCATCAGGGGTCCCACCATCATCAGTGGTCCCAGCACCATCAGGTGTCCCAGCCCCATCAGTGGTCCTAGCACCATCATGTGCCCCAGCCCAATCAGTGGTCCTAACACCATCAGGGGTCCCAGCATCATCAGTGGTCCCAGCACCATCAGTGGTCCCAGCACCATCAGTAGTCCCAGCTCCATCAGGGGTCCCAGCACCATCAGTGGTCCCAGCACCATCAGGGATCCCAGCTCCATCAGTGGTCCCAGTACCATCAGGTGTCCCAGCTCCATCAGTGGTCCTAGGACCATCATGTGCGCCAGCCCCATCAGTGGTCCTAAAACCATCAGGCGTCCCAGCATCATCAGTGGTTCCAGCACCATCAGGGATCCCAGCTCCATCAGTGGTCCCAGCATCATCAGTGGTCCCAGCACCATCAGGTGTCCCAGCACCATCAGGTGTCCCAGCACCATCAGGGGTCCCAGCACCATCAGTGGTCCCAGCTCCGTCAGGGGTCCCAGCACCATCAGGGATCCCAGCTCCATCAGGGGTCCCAGCCCCATCAGGGGTGCCAGCATCATCAGGGGTCCCAGCACCATCAGGGGTCCCAGCACCATCAGGGGTCCCAGCAACATCAGAGGTCCCAGCACCATCAGGGGTCCCAGCACCATCAGTGGTCCCAGCACCATCAGGGGTCCCAGCACCATCAGGGGGTCCCACCATCAGTGGTCCTAGCACCATCAGGGGTCCCAGCAACATCAGGGATCCCAGCATCATCAGTGGTCCCAGCATCATCAGTGGTCCCAGCATCATCAGTGGTCCCAGTACCATCAGGGATCCCAGCATCATCAGTGGTCCCAGCAATCATCAGGGGTCCCAGCATCAGGTATCCCAGTATCATCAGTGGTCCCAGAAACATCAGTGGTCCCAGCACCATCAGTGGTCCCAGCACCATCAGTGGTCCCAGCTCCATCAGGGGTCCCAGCACCATCAGGGGTCCCAGCACCATCAGTAGTCCCAGCTCCATCAGGGGTCCCAGCACCATCAGTAGTCCCAGCTCCATCAGGGGTCCCAGCTCCATCAGTGGTCCCAGCACCATCAGTAGTCCCAGCTCCATCAGGGGTCCCAGCACCATCAGTGGTCCCAGCACCATCAGGGATCCCAGCTCCATCAGTGGTCCCAGCACCATCAGGGGTCCCAGCATCATCAATGATCCCAGCATCATCAGTGGTCCCAGCACCATCAGTGGTCCCAGCACCATCAGTGGTCCCAGCTCCATCAGGGGTCCCAGCACCATCAGTGGTCCCAGCACCATCAGGGATCCCAGCTCCATCAGTGGTCCCAGCACCATCAGGGGTCCCACCATCATCAGGGGTCCAGCATCATCAGTGGTCCCAGCACCATCAGGGGTCCCAGCACCATCAGGGGTCCCAGCACCATCAGTGGTCCCAGCACCATTAGTTGTCCCAGCATCATCAGTGGTCCCAGCAGCATCAGGGATCCCAGCTCCATCAGGGGTCCAGGCACCATCAGGGGTCCCAGCACCATCAGGGGTCCCAGCATCATCAGTGGTCCCAGCATCATCAGTGGTCCCAGCAGCATCAGGGATCCCAGCTCCATCAGGGGTCCCAGCACCATCAGGGATCCCAGCTCCATCAGGGGTCCAGGCACCATCAGGGGTCTCAGCACCATCAGGGGTCCCAGCACCATCAGAAGTCCCAGCTCCATCAGGGGTCCCAGCATCATCAGGGGTCCCACACCATCAGTGGTCCCAGCATCATCAGGTGTCCCAGCACCATCAGGGGTCCCAGCACCATCAGGGGTCCCAGCACCATCAGTGGTCCCAGCACCATTAGTTGTCCCAGCATCATCAGGGGTCCCAGCACCATCAGTGGTCCCAGCACCATCATGGATCCCAGCTCCATCAGTGGTCCCAGCACCATCAGGGGTCCCAGCATCATTAGTTGTCCCAGCATCATCAGGGGTCCCAGCATCATCAGGTGTCCCAGCACCATCATTGGTCCTAGCACCATCAGCGGTCCCATCATCATCAGGGGTCCCAGTATCATCAGTGGTCCCAGCACCATCAGTGGTCCCAGCACCATCAGTGGTCCCATCATCATCAGTGGTCCCAGCATCATCAGGTGTCCCAGCACCATCAGTGGTCCCAGCATCATCAGGGGTCCCAGCACCATCAGTGGTCCCAGCTCCACCAGGAGTCCCAGCACAATCAGGGGTCCCAGCATCATCAGTTGTCCCAGCATCATCAGGGGTCCCACCATCATCAGTGGTCCCAGCACCATCAGGTGTCCCAGCCCCATCAGTGGTCCTAGCACCATCATGTGCCCCAGCCCAATCAGTGGTCCTAACACCATCAGGGGTCCCAGCATCATCAGTGGTCCCAGCACCATCAGGGGTCCCAGCACCATCAGGGGTCCCAGCACCATCAGTGGTCCCAGCACCATCAGTAGTCCCAGCTCCATCAGGGGTCCCAGCACCATCAGTGGTCCCAGCACCATCAGGGATCCCAGCTCCATCAGTGGTCCCAGTACCATCAGGTGTCCCAGCTCCATCAGTGGTCCTAGGACCATCATGTGCCCCAGCCCCATCAGTGGTCCTAAAACCATCAGGCGTCCCAGCATCATCAGTGGTCCCAGCACCATCAGGGGTCCCAGCACCATCAGTGGTCCCAGCACCATCAGTAGTCCCAGCTCCATCAGGGGTCCCAGCACCATCACTGGTCCCAGCACTATCAGGGATCCCAGCTCCATCAGTGGTCCCAGCACCATCAGGGGTCCCAGCATCATCAGGGGTCCCAGTATCATCAGTGGTCCCAGCACCATCAGTGGTCCCAGCACCATCAGTGTTCCCATCATCATCAGTGGTCCCAGCATCATCAGGTGTCCCAGCACCATCAGTGGTCCTAGCACCATCAGGGGTCCCAGCACCATCAGTTGTCCCAGCATCATCAGAGGTCCCAGCATCATCAGTGGTCCCCGCAGCATCAGGCATCCCAGCTCCATCAGGGGTCCCAGCACCATCAGGGATCCCAGCTACATCAGGGGTCCCAGCACCATCAGGGGTCCCAGCACCATTCGGGGTCCCAGCTCCATCAGGGTTCCCAGCTCCATCAGGGGTCCCTGCACCATCAGGGGTCCCTGCACCATCAGGGGTCCCAGCTTCCTCTAGGAGGTGACTGAGTGTGGGAGAATAAGGCTAAGCTACCTCCATGTCCAGGGAGTCTTCCACCTATGAAGAGGAGCGGCTGGTGGGCGAAAAGAGCAGGTGAAACTATGACTCACAACGATAAACAGAAGGAGCTTGCAGCTCTGAGGCTGAAATATGTAATGTATGTATACTTGTAAAGCGCACTGTTACCTCGTTACGTGGCGTCCTGGCGCTGTATACCGCTGGGGAACCCGTCCTGGCTTTCCCTGTGAGAGGGCACCCAAGGTGAAGCCAGGCATCCCCGGCGTTGCTGGGGCCGTTGTGGAGATTAAGCAAGCTATTGCCCAGAGTTGCAGAGTGGGACCCATGGTTAGCGTAGGCACCTAAGCGAGAATTATCGAGTCCGCGGACATTGACCCAAGACCCTGCCACGTCGGGAATTGAACCCTGATCCCGGGCCGACCTCTGCTTCAGGGTCTGCTGCTTCTAACCAGTGAGCCACACTTCTCCACGAGATAACAACCTAAAGGTCAGGTCTGGCATTAACCAAGACCTTTTGATTCATAGTGAAATTGTATTTATAATTGATGCACTTCTTTAGCTTTCCAGCCTGCCTTCTTTATCCATGAACCGGTTGTTGTGTCTATCACATTTTTAGGTCTCGGCCTGAGGTCAGCAGCGCATGCGCTTCTCTTGTCATACGAGACTTCTTGGAATCGATACGATTCCAGAAGCCTCGTCCCAGCTCTGCCTTCAGCTTTCATTTGTGCGCGTCGTGTGGCGTCACAAATTATCCCTAAATCAGGTCAATGATTGCACTGAAGGCATGCCAATCATTCCTTGTTGCCACCCTGTCTCCTTTTAGGCACGCCCACCGGGCTTTGGATCATTTACGGGCGGATTTACCCTCTTTCCTTCAAAGGACTCGAAGCACTTATTTTTTTCTAATTTGCAGTGCCGTCCACACGCTTGTAATGGCCGCTGACAGCCTCTCCTGCTTCAGCCCTCCACCCTTGCAAAATGTGGAACTCTGCTGCATCATAAACGCACCTTATCTCTCTGGTGCTTAGCTTTTTAAAGCAATCCATTCATGCATTCATTTGCGCATTATGATGAGCTAATGAGTATATTTCGTGTGAGGCGGGGTGGGACTACAGAGGTATGTTTGAATAGTATATGTATATTTGTAATACATGTTCTGGTTTGCGGACATGAATCCAGTGGTCTTCGGGGTAGTTAGCCAGGCCTTGGAAGAAACGTGGGCTCTCATCACACAGGGAGTGCAGCGCCATCTTAGATCTTGCACGGCAAGGATGCAATGAGCCCCAGTGGGACACTCACCGCTTAGAGGTGATGCAGACACACCACAGAATGAACACAAGTGCCTTTTGTGCACCCCGCATGTGCTTCTGTTGTGAATCCACGCTTGTGCCCTGGTGCTGTGCACACGGAAGCATGGCCGTGGGAAGCAGGGCTGCGGGAACAGAGGCACCTGGAGGGTACTCGGCCTTTGTGTACATTATTGTGACCCTCTGTCTGGCAGCAGCTCAGTGCTGTATTTAACGATTGGAGGAGACACACACACTCGCTGTGCATCAAGTGGCAGAGAACCAGGTCAGCAGAGCTGCTGCAGAGCCAGAGAAACCAGGTCAGCAGAGCTACTTTAGAGGGAGAGAACCAGGTCAGCAGAGCTGCTCTAGAGCCTAAGAACCAGGTCAGCACAGCTGCTCTAGAGCCAGAGAACCAGGTCAGCAGAGCTACTCTAGAGGCAGAGAAACAGGTCAGCAGAGCTGCTGTAGAGTCAGGGAAAACAGGTAAGCAGAGCTGCTTTAGAGGGAGAAAATCAGGTCAGCAGAGCTGCTGCTCTTGAGCCAGAGAACCAGGTCAGCCGAGCTGCTATAAAGCCAGAGAACCAGGTCAGCAGAGCTGCTTTAGAGGGAGAAAATCAGGTCAGCAGAGCTGCTCTTGAGCCAGAGAACCAGGTCAGCCGAGCTGCTATAAAGCCAGAGAACCAGGTCAGCAGAGGTGCTCTAGAGCCTAAGAACCAGGTCAGCAGAACTGCTCTAGAGTGAGAGAACCAGGTCAGCCGAGCTGCTCCAGAGCCTAAGAACCAGGTCAGCAGAGCTGCTCTAGAGGCAGAGAACCAGGTCAGCGGAGCTGCTGTAGAGTCAGAGAAACCAGGTCAGCAGAGCTGCTGCTCTAGAGCCAGAGGATCAGGTCAGTCGAGCTGCTGTAGAGCCAGAGAACCAGATCAGCAGCGCTGCTCTAGAGCCTAAGAACCAGGTCAGCAGAGCTGCTCTAGAGCCAGAGAACCAGGTCAGCCAAGCTGCTGAAGAGCCAGAGAAACCAGGTCAGCAGAGCTGCTTTAGAGGGAGAGAACCAGATAAGCAGAGCTGCTTTAGAGCCATAGAACCAGGTCACCAGAGCTGCTTTAGAGCCAGAGAATCAGGTCAGCAGAGCTGCTCTACTGCCTAAGAACAAGGTCAGAAGAGCTGCTGTAGAGCCAGAGCAACCACGTCAGCAGAGCTGCTTTAGAGGGAGAGAACCAGGTCAGCAGAGCTACTTTAGAGCCATAGAACCAGGTCACCAGAACTGCTTTAGAGCCAGAGAACCAGGTCAGCAAAGCTGCTCTAGAGCCTAAGAACAAGGTCAGCAGAGCTGCTTTGAAGCCAGAGAACCAGGTCAGCAGAGCTGCTTTAGAGCCAGAGAACCAGGGCAGCAGAGCTGCTCTAGAACCAGAGAACCAGGTCAGCAGAGCTGATTTAAAGCCAGAGAACCAGGTCAGCAGAGCTGCTCTAGAGCCTAAGAACCAGGTCAGAAGAGCTGCTCTAGAGGCAAAGAACCAGGTCAGCAGAGCTGCTCTAGAGCCTAAGAATCAGGTCAGCAGAGCTGCTCTACTGCCTAAGAACAAGGTCAGCAGAGCTGCTGTAGAGCCAGAGCAACCACGTCAGCAGAGCTGCTTTAGAGGGAGAGAACCAGGTCAGCAGAGCTACTTTAGAGGCAGAGAACCAGGTCAGCGGAGCTGCTTTAGAGCCAGAGAACCAGGGCAGCAGAGCTGCTCTAGAACCAGAGAACCAGGTCAGCAGAGCTGATTTAAAGCCAGAGAACCAGGTCAGCAAAGCTGCTCTAGAGCCTAAGAACCAGGTCAGCAGAGCTGCTCTAGAGCCAGAGAACCCGGTCAGCGGAGCTGCTGTAGAGCCAGAGAAACCAGATCAGCAGAGCTGCTTTAGAGGGAGAGAACCAGGTCAGCAGAGCTGCTCTAGAACCACAGAACCAGGTCAGCAGAGCTGATTTAGAGCCATAGAACCAGGGCAGCAGAGCCACTTTAAAGCCATAGAACAGGTCAGCAGAGCTGCTTTAGAGCCAGAGAACCAGGTCAGCAGAGCTGTTGTAGAGCCAGAGAACCAGGCCAGCAGAGCTGCTCTAGAGCCTAAAAACCAGGTCAGCAGAGCTGCTCTAGGGCCATAGAACCAGGTCAGCAGAGCTACTGTAAAGCGAGAGAAGCCAGGTCAGTAGAGCTACTGTAGAGCCAGAGAACCAGGTCAGCAGAGCCGTTGTAGAGCCAGAGAATCAGGTCAGCAGAGCTGCTCTAGAGCCAGAGAACCAGGTCTGCAGAGCTGCACTAGATCCAGAGAACCAGGTCAGCAGAGCTGATTTAGAGGGAGAGAACCAGGTCAGCAGAGCTGCTCTAGAGCCAGAGAACCAGGTCAGCAGAACTGCTCTAGAGCCTAAGAAGCAGGTCAGCAGAGCTGCTCTAGAGGCAGAGAACCAGGTCAGAAGAGCTGCTGTAGAGCCAGAGAAACCAGGTCAGCAGAGCTGCTCTAGAGCCAGAGAACCAGGTCAGCAGAGCTGCTCTAGAGCCTAAGAACCAGGTCAGCACAGCTGCTCTAGAGCCAGAGAACCAGGTCAGTAGAGCAGCTTTAGAGCCAGAGAACCAGGTCAGCAGAGCTGCTCTAGAGCCAGTGAACCAGGTCAGCAGAGCTGCATTAGAGCCATAGAACCAGGTAAGCACAGCTGCTCTAGAGCCAGAGAACCAGGTCAGTAGAGCAGCTTTAGAGCCAGAGAACCAGGTCAGCAGAGCTGCTCTAGAGCCAGTGAACCAGGTCAGCAGAGCTGCATTAGAGCCATAGAACCAGGTCAGCAGAGCTGCTCTAGAGCCAGAGAACCAGGTCAGCAGAGCTGCTCTAGAGCCTAAGAACCAGGTCAGCAGAGTTGCTCTAGAGCCAGAGAAACCAGGTCAGCAGAGCTGCTTACGGGGGAGAGAACCAGGTCAGCGGAGCTGCTTTAGAGGGAGAAAACCAGGTCAGCAGAGCTGCTTTAGAGCCAGAGAACCAGGTCAGCAGAGCTGCTCTAGAGCCAGAGAACCAGGTCAGCAGAGCTGCTCTATAGCCTAAGAAGCAGGTCAGCAGAGCTGCTCTAGGGCCAGAGAACCAGGTCAGCAGAGCGGCTTTAGAGCCATAGAACCAGGTCAGCGGAGCTGCTGTAAAGCGAGAGATACCAGGTCAGTAGAGCTGCTTTAGAGCCAGAGAACCAGGTCAGCAGAGCCGTTGTAGATCCAGAGAACCAGGTCAGCAGAGCTGCTTTAGAGGGAGAGAACCAGGTCAGCAGAGCTGCTTTAGAGCCAGAGAACCAGGTCAGCCAAGCTGCTGAAGAGCCAGAGAAACCAGGTCAGCAGAGCTGCTTTAGAGGGAGAGAACCAGATAAGCAGAGCTGCTTTAGAGCCATAGAACGAGGTCACCAGAGCTGCTTTAGAGCCAGAGAATCAGGTCAGCAGAGCTGCTCTACTGCCTAAGAACAAGGTCAGCAGAGCTGCTGTAGAGCCAGAGCAACCACGTCAGCAGAGGTGCTTTAGAGGGAGAGAACCAGGTCAGCAGAGCTACTTTAGAGCCATAGAACAAGGTCAGCAGAGCTGCTTTGAAGCCAGAGAACCAGGTCAGCAGAGCTGCTCTAGAGGCAGAGAACCAGGTCAGCGGAGCTGCTTTAGAGCCAGAGAACCAGGGCAGCAGAGCTGCTCTAGAATCAGAGAACCAGGTCAGCAGAGCTGCATTAGAGCCATAGAACCAGGTCAGCACAGCTGCTCTAGAGCCAGAGAACCAGGTCAGAAGAGCAGCTTTAGAGCCAGAGAACCAGGTCAGCAGAGCTGCTCTAGAGCCAGTCAACCAGGTCAGCAGAGCTGCATTAGAGCCATAGAACCAGGTCAGCAGAGCTGCTCTAGAGCCAGAGAACCAGGTCAGCAGAGCTGCTCTAGAGCCTAAGAACTAGGTCAGCAGAGTTGCTCTAGAGCCAGAGAAACCAGGTCAGCAGAGCTGCTTACGGGGGAGAGAACCAGGTCAGCGGAGCTGCTTTAGAGGGAGAAAACCAGGTCAGCAGAGCTGCTTTAGAGCCAGAGAACCAGGTCAGCAGAGCTGCTCTAGAGACAGAGAACCAGGTCAGCAGAGCTGCTCTAGAGCCTAAGAAGCAGGTCAGCAGAGCTGCTCTAGGGCCAGAGAACCAGGTCAGTAGAGCTGCTTTAGAGCCAGAGAACCAGTTCAGCAGAGCCGTTGTAGATCCAGAGAACCAGGTCAGCAGAGCTGCTTTACAGCCAGAGAACCAGGTCAGCCAAGCTGCTGAAGAGCCAGAGAAACCAGGTCAGCAGAGCTGCTTTAGAGGGAGAGAACCAGATAAGCAGAGCTGCTTTAGAGCCATAAAACCAGGTCACCAGAGCTGCTTTAGAGCCAGAGAATCAGGTCAGCAGAGCTGCTCTACTGCCTAAGAACAAGGTCAGCAGAGCTGCTGTAGAGCCAGAGCAACCACGTCAGCAGAGCTGCTTTAGAGGGAGAGAACCAGGTCAGCAGAGCTACTTTAGAGCCATAGAACAAGGTCAGCAGAGCTGCTTTGAAGCCAGAGAACCAGGTCAGCAGAGCTGCTCTAGAGGCAGAGAACCAGGTCAGCGGAGCTGCTTTAGAGCCAGAGAACCAGGGCAGCAGAGCTGCTCTAGAACCAGAGAACCAGGTCAGCAGAGCTGATTTAAAGCCAGAGAACCAGGTCAGCAGAGCTGCTCTAGAGCCTAAGAACCAGGTCAGAAGAGCTGCTCTAGAGGCAAAGAACCAGGTCAGCAGAGCTGCTCTAGAACCTAAGAACCAGGTGAGAAGAGCTGCTCTAGAGGCAGAGAACCAGGTCAGCAGAGCTGCTTTAGAGGGAGAGAACCAGGTCATCAGAGCTGTTTTAGAGCCATAGAACCAGGTCACCAGAACTTTTTTAGAGCCAGAGAACCAGGTCAGCAAAGCTGCTCTAGAGCCTAAGAACCAGGTCAGCAAATCTGCTCTAGAGCCAGAGAACCCGGTCAGCGGAGCTGCTGTAGAGCCAGAGAAACCAGATCAGCAGAGCTGCTTTAGAGGGAGAGAACCAGGTCAGCAGAGCTGCTCTAGAGCCTAAGAACAAGGTCAGCAGAGCTGCTCTAGAGTCTAAGATCCAGGTCAGCAAAGCTGCTTTAGAGCCCGAGAACCAGGGCAGCAAAGCTGCTCTAGAACCACAGAACCAGGTCAGCAGAGCTGATTTAGAGCCATAGAACCAGGGCAGCAGAGCCACTTTAAAGCCATAGAACAGGTCAGCAGAGCTGCTTTAGAGCCAGAGAACCAGGTCAGCAGAGCTGTTGTAGAGCCAGAGAACCAGGTCAGCAGAGATGCATTAGAGCCTAAAAACCAGGTCAGCAGAGCTGCTCTAGGGCCAGAGAACCAGGTCAGCAGAGTTGCTTGAGAGCCGTAGAACCAGGTCAGCAGAGCTACTGTAAAGCGAGAGAAGCCAGGTCAGCAGAGCCGTTGTAGAGCCAGAGAATCAGGTCAGCAGAGCTGCTCTAGAGCCAGAGAACCAGGTCTGCAGAGCTGCACTAGATCCAGAGAACCAGGTCAGCAGAGCTGATTTAGAGGGAGAGAACCAGGTCAGCAGAGCTGCTCTAGAGCCAGAGAACAAGGTCAGCAGAACTGCTCTAGAGCCTAAGAAGCAGGTCAGCAGAGCTGCTCTAGAGGCAGAGAATCAGGTCAGAAGAGCTGCTGTAGAGCCAGAGAAAACAGGTCAGCAGAGCTGCTCTAGAGCCAGAGAACCAGGTCAGCAGAGCTGCTCTAGAGCCTAAGAACCAGGTCAGCACAGCTGCTCTAGAGCCAGAGAACCAGGTCAGTAGAGCAGCTTTAGAGCCAGAGAACCAGGTCAGCAGAGCTGCTTTAGAGCCAGTGAACCAGGTCAGCAGAGCTGCATTAGAGCCATAGAACCAGGTCAGCACAGCTGCTCTAGAGCCAGAGAACCAGGTCAGCAGAGCTGCTCTAGAGCCAGAGAAACCAGGTCAGCAGAGCTGCTTACGGGGGAGAGAACCAGGTCAGCGGAGCTGCTTTAGAGGGAGAAAATGTCATGCCTGTCATGTACACATGGCGGACCATCAAGATTCCGTCCGCATTGAGAGTAGTGAGCGGTGGTTGGCAGTGGTTGGCAAAAACCGTGAAGAGCAGAATGCGCATGCGCGGGAGAGTAGCGGTGAAGACAAAAACCCGCCCTACGCGCACAGGAAATTGCTTTGCGTTTAGCTAGCCTGAGTTTGTCGTTCCGGGTTATTTGGCGTCCGAGGAGAGAGGAGTTAGGAGTTTGGCGTTCAGGTACCGTTCAGCGTCTTGCTTACAGTGGTGAAGCTTATAGCTTCCATTCACTTCGTCCCTTTGTTTTTGTTATCCGTTTGCACTTTCATTTACCCGCGGTTAGCGGTTGTCGTCTTGGTTGCTTATGGTGTTTTCCTTTATTGAATAAGTCGATCGGGTTCTTTTATGTCCCTTCATTGTTACCGGTCTTGACTCTGGATTTACTACGGTGCACCTATCCGGTGCTCAGGGTGAGTGAGTGCTTCGAGGCTTAGTAAGAACAGTAAATCGTAGTATAGCAGCTAATGGGAGTTGTTTTTGTATTCAAGGGATCAGACACTAAAAGCCTACATTCAGCGCAGTACAGAGTTCCTGTCGTTTTCTTTTCCTGTGATACACGGTTCTTGTTCTTCTGCATTAAGGTATTACAGAGAATCAGCATATAACATACCAAAGAGACACGGGGAGGGGTTGGTTTTTCATTACTGTTTATTTTATGTTTCTGCAGTTCCACAGCAGTGAAGCCTACTAATTCTACGCTGACGAAGACCTTGGTGTGTCTGTCTTATCTTCCCCTTCCTACCCTTGTTTTGTTCCCCTGTGTTCCCTGGGTCACTCTTTGGACGTTAGTGTTTTATCCTGACGCCTGGAGGGTGATTAGGGGAATCAGGGGGTCTAACGTCGTGGATCCAGGACTCTTCTGAGACTAAAGGTGCGTGCATGACAGAAAACCAGGTCAGCAGAGCGGCTTTAGAGCCAGAGAACCAGGACAGCAGAGCTGCTTTAGAGCCAGAGAACCAGGTCAGCAGAGCCGTTGTAGATCCAGAGAACCAGGTCAGCAGAGCTACTTTAGAGGGAGAGAACCAGGTCAGCAGAGCTGCTTTAGAGCCAGAGAACCAGGTCAGCAGAGCTGCTTTAGAGGGAGAGAACTAGGTCAGCAGAGCTGCTTTAGAGCCAGAGAGCCAGGTCAGCAGAACTGCTTTAGAGGTAGAGAACCAGGTCAGCAGAGCTGCTTTAGAGCCAGAGAACCAGGTCAGCAGAGCTGATTTAGAGGGAGAGAACCAGGTCAGCAGAGCTGCTTTAGAGCCAGAGAACCAGGTCAGCAGAGCTGCTTTAGAGGGAGAGAACTAGGTCAGCAGAGCTGCTTTAGAGCCAGAGAGCCAGGTCAGCAGAACTGCTTTAGAGTGCCTGACACTGAGTGACTGACACGGACGCTACCAGACTGCAGTTTACTTCCTACCGGTAAGCCCGCTCTTGCGGTCCTTACCTCTTTCCACCTGCATAGACCTTCTCCCTTATGTTAAAGCCACCCACCGACCACCAAATAGCCTTTTAGACAAATTCACAGGTACCACGTCTCTTAATTAAGAACCTAGGCATGATCATATACATGGGCCGATCCCATTACTCCACCGCCTTACTAGCGAGCACCCCGCGATTTAATCAGCCTCGACATTTCGCTCCTTTCTCACCGGTCGGGTGCCTTAATCACTTCTTAGAGTACCGATCCGTCGCAACCGTTCAACCACCAACTACATCATTACATAGAACCGAGTATCGATACCACCTTCACCCACTCCGTTTCACCCGATCATTTATCTTGATTTGATCACCTCCACCGCGTGTTTTAAATGAGACTTATATTAGCGCTGCCTTCGAGACTTACTGCAGGTTTCCCCTACCCCCCTTCTTTCATCCTAAAATCATCGTGGAACCTGATGAAACTGATACCGACTAAACTGTAAATATGACTACTATTTTTCCCCCTTTTTTTCCCATTATTCCACTGATGTTTTTTATGCATATGATTATTCATCCTTAAACATGCCGATCGCACTGTCATTACAATTGCCCATTGTTCGCTCTTCCTATAATGCCCTATACACTGACCATACCTGATACTCTACTGAACTTAAACGTATAAATATGAATTTCCTATTTCTTGTACATGCCGACCGAATTGTAATTACAACTGCCTTCTTTTTCCGTAATCCATGTATAAAATGCTTTTAATGTGAATTGTGCATAACGTGAACAACTTTTACCTTTGTGATATGCAATCGTGCTTACATATCCTCCGGTACTCATGCTCTTGTAATCATAATCATATGGGTCCTTATTCCAACTTATACCGCCGAATATTTTGATCAAATATTGTTTTCACCCGTCCGAATTGTTTTCTTTCTCTCCACATTTTCGAAACTTGCTCTTCATTTATATATTTCTCACGGTTCAAATCTCTCCACGATTCATCCTTCGGGTAATGTGACTTCACACGTGGATTATTGTAATATATTTCGCTCGCATTTACAATTCCCAATTCTGCACCATTGTCAAACTGTATATGGACTACCTGCAAATGTATTGTTCAATGCCTTGGTTTAATGAATTATACCTTAATACATACACATATAACCTTGATCACTGGTCACTAATGTCTAACTCTCCTACCCGCACTTTCCCACTCTCCCCACTGACTCTCTACGTATTTCTCCTACCTGTTACTAATCTTACACTCTTTAAATCTGACACGAACACACCCTATCTCTACATTCTATCCACTCACTCCCCCTTCTATCTACCCTGATCCTCTTTCTCGTTCTCCCGCTCCTTGTATATCCTTTCCTATCCCTATCCTTAACCCTCCCCCCACCAATCATCGCTATATGTTCACAATACTAACCAAAATTATTGCTTAATGGTACGTAATGTATCCACAGCCCTGAGGAAGCCTCAGGCCGGATGGCCATGTAAGGGGTGAAACACGTGTTGGCTGTTCACTCTTCTCACCCACTCTGGCCAACAGAGTGCAAATAAATGCTCAAATACTTCATATGAATAATTGGATTTTTTTTCCAGGACAAATCATAGACGAAACATATCCTGCTTTGACAAAAACTTGCTGCCTGACACTGACTGACTGACTGACACTGACTAACACTGGCTGACTGACACTGACTGACTAACACTGACTGACTGACACTGACACTGACTGACACTGACTGACACTGACTGACACTGACTGACTGACTGACACTGACTGACTGACTGACTGAGACTGACTGACTGACTGACACTGACTGACTGACACTGACTGACTGACACTGACACTGACTGAGTGACACTGACTGACACTGAACGACTGACACTGACTGACACTGACTGACACTGACTGACTGTCTGAAACTGACTGACTGTGAGGTTACGTAGTTTTCGGCCCCGCTTCGCTACAGCCGCCATTTTGTGTTTAGTCGCCATTTTATGTTGCCTCACTCAGGCAGCACGGCTAACGCGGTAAAAGGGTTTTTCTGTCTTTTCGGCTGCTTCATGTTTTTTCCCGTTAAAGAACAACCTTTGTCCTTGTGTGCGATACTGATGTCAGGGTCTGGCCGAGTTCGCAAAGCTGTGTCTAGACTGATTAATCCATGTCTTACTCCACTGTTTGGGTCCCACCATTCTTCTCTACCTTATCTTATTTAACTGGCCTTCACTATTCTCTTTGTGTGTTATCTTGTTGCATAGCCCTTCTTTTGAAGCATTCTACACATGTTTTGCCACCTGCAAATTGAATTACGGGCACTAGTGTTGATTAACCTGAGGGGAGGAGAGCACACGGGGTCTGAATGGAGGGTGTGTTTTAGACATTCGATTGCTTGTTTTCGAACTATTCCTATTTGTCAGTTTTGTGTATATTGGGAGTTGTCATTGTAAACTTGTGTTGTATAATAGGCTGTGTGCCATGGATTGAAGTGGCAGTCTCTTGAGAACCTACCTGTGTGGTACTTCTTAGATAACTTTGCTTAGCTGCAGCTAATAAAACTATTTTTCTACGCCTAACAGAGTGTCTTGTGTCTCTGTCGGTCGAGGCAGGTGAACTCGGAGATCTTAGGCGTGCCCTGCGCCGCCTGGCCCATAAGGTCAGGTTCTCCAATTGGCGCCCAACATGGGACGACTTCAGCGGTAGTAGTTTTGCCCGAGAGTCGTGAGGAGCTTCGCAGGAAAATTCCGGAGGATTTCGCGAAGCACGTGAGCGACCCCTGCATGTCGAAGTGGACCGAAGGTCTTTTGAAGCATGGCTACTCCTTCCCGACGGCTGCTGATGACTGCTGCCCTGACTGTCGCCCTGCCTTGGCCCTTTGGTGATGATTGGTATCGCGAGACGTTAGACGAACATCTGTTGGCATGAGAAAAGCATTTAGTTAAGTATTTGTGGGTAGCGCCACTCTCTTTGTTTTTGTTTTTGTTATTCGATTAGCGCGCTAACCGAAGCCAAGGGGTAAGTACGTTTGACTCTATTGTCTGAAAATCCCTTGACGTTTGTAAGGAAGTCCAGTTCGTTACGAAATGCCTGGATTTAGTAAGTTTAAGAAATTTTGCTGTTTTGTTTGTTCTAGGGATTCCCGGCTAGAGGATTCTTGTCCGATTCCTCCAGTTGGAACTCCTACTTACGAACTTTACTCAAAGCACGGTCTGGGTCCTATAGTTTTTAATGAAACATGGATCCGATACACTAAGAAAGACGGTGTTTTACAGTGGCCACAAATTGGGTCCTTTGAGCCAGATAATTAGATAATTTGGAAACAATTTTATTCAAAAGAAAAGCCCGGCCGGCAATGTTTGACTCCTTTCGCCTATGGCGTAAGGAAGCCAAACAGAAAGAAATTAAGCAAATGAAGAAAGATAAGAAAGAACAGAATATGTCGATTCTACAGGCTGCCCAACAATTTAAAAATGACGAAGCTGATCAGGTGATTGAGGTGTCGGAAAGACAACATCGTATGGCAATAGATAGATGCTATCCTGTGTTACCTACTGTATCAAAGAGTAAACCTCCTGATGATGATTCATTTATGTCCCATTTGTTGACATTACCTCCACCTTATGTGTTAGGTGCTAATGCACCGCCATTACAACCTGCTGTTAATCCAGCTGTTTTGGTTCCTGCACAGTTGCCTATTCCTGTGATTCCAGCTCCGCCCCCTTTGCCAGCGACATCTGTACCCCAATCTCCTGTGCCTCAGCCTTCTCCATCTGTCGTTTCTTTTGCTACAGATTCTTCTTCTGTTTTACAGAATACGTTGTCCCCTGTTTTAGTGTCAGTTCCCCTGCAGCTCGACCGCGTTTAGTCGACACTGTTTCAGGTCTTTTGTCGCCTTTTCTTGGACCTATTTTCTTTTCTCGTGCATCGTCTAGGAGACAATCCCGTAGTCAGTTTCCGGAATTGGAAGAACTGACTAAATTAGATTCTCTTGCTAGGAATTGGATGATGAGTAGTGCACAATATAGTGTACGTGATATTTTAGATACTTTCCTCCAATGGAACGCACCCACACAGAGATACGTATTTAATGTTATGTGCAATACTCTGATTAAAGGATGGGGAGATGAGGACCTAGATTCACCTCCTCAGGATTTATTTGAAATACAGGATCAATTTGATAAAGGACTTATTGTGGGTCCTGCTGTAGAGCATGCTGTTCAGAAGCTTGTTACTTTTCGGTCCGCCTTTTTCTCTCAAAATTCTCTTGAACCTGATCCCGCGGTTCGTCGTAAGACGGCACAATATCCTATGCGAGAAGTTCCTCCAATATGGAGAGATGAGGTCCCACAAGCAGGTAATGTTCCTGGTGTTCCTGCTCATTTTCAGCGTATATGGGTACATGATCCTTGGAAAAGGTCAGAAGTACTGGCACTTAAACAGTCTTTACCGGACCCTCGTAAGAATCCTGCTGGGTACTATAAAGAGTTGTCCCAGACTGTTGACGCTTGTATTATGAATTTGGCAGATATTGACTTACTTATGGGAAATGTAGTCCCACAAGCAATATGGACCAAGATTTGTAGGCAGGATCATGCAGCAGCTTTAGGTGGTGATTGGGCTGCCATTACAGCGGCGGATGCAGGACAAGTAGGTGGTGCCAAACCGGATGATTTAATTACGGAATTGCCTGGCAGAATAATAGACTTGATGAAAACTATGATGCCTGTGGTGCGTGTTAATTGGGATAAGTTGGCAGCGTGTAAACAAAAGTCGGATGAAAGTGTCTCCGACTTCTTTACTCGGTTCAAGGAGACTTTCATCGACCATAGTGGTCAAGATATGAGTACTGAAGGTGGACAGCGATTGTTCGTAGACAAATTTGTTTTTAATTTACTTCCAGAATTATCACATAAATTAAAACAATCGGAGAGTTCTTGGGCTGTCTCTTCCACTGCTCAGATATTGGCTACTGCTCAATATTATGAGAATAGGGATAAGGAAGATAAGGAGAAAGCTGACAAAAAGACTAGAGACTTAAAAACGAAGGTTCTTCTGCAACAGGCTTATCCTCCTCGTTCTGCTCAGCCCCAATATCAACAGCCCCCGCAGTTTCAGAGGTTGTTGCAGAAGCCGGTATCCTCAGTTCCACGAGTTCCATTGGGCCCTAATCAATGTGCTTACTGTAAGGAAGATGGTCATTTTAAGAATACTTGTCCGATTTTATTGCAGCGGTATCGTGGACCCTTACCACCACGGGGTCGTGGTGATTCTCGGTCCATGTCCAGAGGTAGGGGTCGTGGTGCGTCGACTCAGGAACTACGTCCCTCTCCCCCTCAGGATTCTACAAATTACTTTGATCAGCAGAATTTTCAATCTGCACAATACTACAATGATGACTATTGTTTCGATCATGAGGATGTTGATTCTCATACTAGCTAGGACAGCCAAAGGCAAAGTAAGGGAGTTGTCTCAGTTCCAGTAGATCAGGAAGGTCCTTATGTTAATGTTGTGGCATTAGGTGTTACAGAACCATTTCTCTTGGATACTGGTGCTATGAGAACTTCTATAATGCATTCTAAACTCCCTGGGGCACCTTTGTCTGGCTTAACAAATGTTTCTGTGGGATTCTCTGGCGCCCCAGTTTCAAATCCTATTTCTATCCCTTTGCCCATTTCCATTGGTCCATTCGATTTGAAAGCTCCACTCCTTTTAACAACAGGATGCGGAGAAAATTTATTGGGTTTGGACTTACTGAAACGTTTACATGCTACATTGTATTGTTCACCCTCTGGTGTGCACCTCACTTTAGGTAATAAATTGACTTCTCCGATGTATGTATCTAAGGAACAGCTACCACCCGAGTTGCGTTCACTTCCTGCTACGCTTTGGGCTGTGGGTCCGAATATTGTTGGCTTATTGCAAATTCCACCATCTGTGATTACTGTTAAAGATAATGTTAAGATGCCACGTGTTCCTCAATATGTGATGGTGAGAGAGCTTTGTTGGCTATTGTTCATGATTTGGTTCAGAAGGGTGTGGTTGAAGAGACTAGAGGCAATGTTTGCAATAGCCCTGTTTTGCCTATTCTTAAACGTACTGATCCCTCTCAGCCACCTTGTAGGAAGGTAGATCCCTGACTATGGTTGCCCCCAACTTTTTGCCTGGTGTTTTGCTGGTTTTCTGACTTAGTTGACCTGGGGCCCTGCTATTCAGGACCCCAGGCCTACTGCTCTCTCTGTAAAATGGATTCCATGTACCTTAGGTACATACCTAGTTGGATACTGAGTCACCTTATCAGTCCCTGTACAGTGGACCTTAGGTACCCAAGGCATAGGTGTACCCAGGGCCTACCAGGGGCTGCCGCATGTATTATGCCACCCCTGGCTGGCCATCCAAAACTGACACAACTGGCTGCTTGACAGCTGGGGCAAGGTGGTGTAACCACCCCTTGCTTTAGATATAGTATACCTATATCTAACCCTAAAATGGACACACAGATCTCCTATCAGTCACTCCTATGGCAGGCCTTGACAATCCTGAAGGCAGAGTGCTTGGAATCGTGTGAGATGGTGCTCTGGCATGAGCTGAGCCTATCTGCGGCTTTCGGGATCCATCCCTTAGCCGTTTCCATGATATCGCATACCATATACTCTTAAGTGCATTATAATCCTCGCGGTTATATGCCAACTCTGGTATCGCTTTATCAAAACATGTCGAGTAAGGTGTCATTCGAATTGGAAGACTAACCCCTCGCCAATTCTGGCGACGGGGTTAGCATTCCACCCTTCTAGAGGGACACGACATGTATGTAACCTGTAACCCTGGTTAAAGTCAAACAGAGCCTTAGCTCCACAAAATGGATGCTGCCACCGAGACACAAGTCTGCCCTCCTGCTGCTGGGAGTCCTCCCAGCCCAGGAGGCAATGTGGAAAATTAGTGCGTTTTGGTGAACATTATCTGCGCCATCTTGCCTCTTCCCCTGATGCCACACTTTGTCGTACGCGCCCGCCATTTTAAGATGTCCCGATCAGAACAAACCCTTTTTGCATGCCGCTGGCCCCTGACATAGCCCTTTGCCTTCACTAAGCCTGCACGCTGACCACCCCCTGCTTGCACCTGCCTTGAGTCATAAACCCCTCTTCGGCGCTGCTCTGCCCCCGGCCCTCATCCTGTTCCCAGCGCGACACCTCCCTGCTTTCCTTTCATGATCTCCGGCCCTTAGATGCAAACCCCCTTTTTTCCCCGTGAGCCCGTTTTGTCCTCCCCGTTCCCAAGCCGACACCCAGCTCTGCCGATACCATCCTTGCCCCTCCCCGTACAATAGAAAGCTTCCCCCATCAAAGAATCCCCGGGTTGATCAAAGCCCCCCCACCCCATGAGATCCGATCAGACTCCCCACATTCCGTGAATCGGCGGATTATCCAGCTGCGCGATGCTCATCACCTGTTGTGACTAGGGTGGGGACTTTAACTGTAAATGTGTGTGGGAACGGGCCCAAAGGGGAGTTCCGAGAATGTCTTTTCCGCACATCAAAGCTTTAAACATGTATGTGTAATCTGCAATAAAGTCATAAATGTGGATATAAGAGGCCAGGCCTCAGAAATACAGTTAGAGCACCTCAGAACGATACCTTCTGTCCGTTTCGTTGTGTTCTCCTCCGGAGAGAATAAAAAACCTTGTTTCCTGCTTTCCAGTCTCCAGCGCCTGCCTCTTCATTGATTTAAATAACTAGAGGGTCACAGAGGCAATACCGCCGGGCAAATATCGATTGTCCCCGACCCGATTGAAACTGTTTTTACAATTGGCGTCCCAAGCGTGGGGCCCATCAGCGACTCGTGGATCCAGTGGGAGAGGTCCCGACGACAGAGTGAACGACTGCAACGATCGGGAGAGCTCTTGCCCAATAGACCCTCGTCTGGCAGCCGATCATCCGAACTTCACTAGTTCCGAACAGACCTCTCTCGAGTGATCTACGGTCCTGACTGGGAACCATCAGGAGTGCCGTGAGAAAGACGAGAAAAAAGAGGACGATCGGGCGCTGGATTCGGAAGACAGGAAACTGTCCACATGGTCCGGGTAAGGTCGTGTTGCCACGACAAGTTGCGAAAGAATTTGTTTTGATTGCTTGATTGTTCAAAATACTAGTATTGCCTTGTTTATTTTTATTTAGAGATTCACTGTCTGCAAACGGAGAAGCAACAGGCTCTCTCTCCCTTTGCAAGCAGTGGAGGATAAGTAGGGTAGCAGCCGTGCTTGTTCTTTTTCTCCCCCACTCAATAATTGCTTGAAACTGAACTGTTGTTCACAAACTATTGTTTCCTGGAGATTCTCTGTCTGCAAGCAGGGAAGAGACCATCCTTTTTGCAGATAGTGAAAAGGGTAGGTAACGCAGATCTTTGCGGTCCTACTCATTCTCCCCATTGTTATTTTGTTGGTCTTTTGGTTTTTTTGGATCCATGAGGTATTCACTACCTGCAAACAACGTAGAATAGAAATATTCTGTCTAGTCTTTGCACCTAGTGATAAGATAGGCAGTGCTGACTTTTTAGTCCCTCGTTACGAGCCGTCATGTCTGTCTTCTCCCCATTGATAAATAGCCTGTTTAGCCCGGACCGGGTGTTAGAGGTGGACCATATGGCTCCACTAGAAGGCACCCCTAATAAGGACATGTTCATAAACTATGGGTTAGTCACCATAGCTTATAATAAATTATGGCACAGGTATACCGAAGATAGCCAAGACAAACAGTGGCCACTGGCAGGATCCTTTGACCTTGATAAAATAGAAACGTTAGAAATAGCCCTTCGAAATAATAAGACGACGCCAATTATGCTCGACAGTCTCGGTATGTGGCGCAGAGAGGCTACGAGACGACAGAGAAAAGACGAGGATAAACCAAGTAGGGAAATATACCGACAGGACAACCCCAGGACACCGCTACCCACAACTTATCCCCCGACACTATACAAAGGACGACCAGACTTAGGGTCAGACCAATGCGCTTTTTGTAGGTATGTCGGACACTGGAAAGCCCAATGCCCGACTCTACTGAGCGTGAGTAAAGGCAAAGGGCCGACAAGAACGACAGACCGACAGTACGAGAAAAGGCGCGAGACAGAGAAGAACCCGACTTACATAGACAGACCAGACAGAACTACCACGTTTGATTATGCCCGATGGCACAGATTTCGCCAGGAAAATCTCAGCGGCATGATCAAGTTCTCCTAGGTCGGCCAATGTCAAGACGGGAACCCAGCCTCGTTTAAAATTCACAGACGGAAAGAGATAATTATGAACAATAACTGTTTTTATATTTGTCTTGGGTCTTTGTATGTCGTACTTGTATTGTCCCCCGTCTGAGTTCGTGTGTATGTAATGTACAAATCTGCGTCACCCCTCTACACGTGTTTCCGTGTTACTCGACCCCTGTTAGCAGAAACTTAGCATAAAAGCAACCTGGAAAGAAAGAAATGATAAAACCAAAATCCGTAGAACATTAATAAACTTGAACTTTTAATTTAACACAACAAACAAGGAATAATAACGATAAACTGTAGAAAATGGAAGTCAAACAGAACATTCGCCCCCCCCCCCATTCTGGAACCTTCCAAAGTAGGGCAGGGTTACGGCTACGCCCAACCAACGGCAACCCATATAAGGCGAGCCCCGCCGCCAACTCTTGGTCAGGAAATCTTAACGTATGGGGGAGCCGGAGGAGAGGCAGGAGCCCGCAGCCTGGGCATTTGCAGGTAGTCCCGCCACATGTCTCCTTGGCCGGCCGCAACGGGCCTGGAAAGACTAAGGTAGTCCCGCCACATGTCAAGAGGAGAGCGAGGCGCCCCTTCCTTTTCTCTTCCGTCACAGCCGCAGCAGTCCTGGACGGCGGGATGTCCTGCACGTACCTCCACAACAATTTGTCCAAGTTGGGCTGGGAGGGAGAGGCGACGCGGACGAGCCTCCCCCACCTCCACCGGTAGGAGGTTTCCCAGCCCCCAGCCCGGCGCCGAACACCCCCAGTCAGGCGATGGTGCCCATACTTCCACAGCACCGGACACACCATGGTGGCACCCCAGTACTTGCGCAGCACCGAACACACAATGGTGGCACCCCAGTATTTGCGCAGCACCGAACATACAATGGTGGCACTTGGGGAACACCGGATGTGGAGAGGCCTTCATGCGGGGCGATGAAAAGGAGCGGCATGGAGTGCACTGGGAAAAGGAGACGATGTGAACGAGTCTCCCTCGCCCCCCAGGTGGGGGCATCACAGCTGCACCCCAGCTGAACGTCCCGCTCTCACAAAACAGGGACCTCTTCCTTTCACTCCGAAGGGTCTCTTTCATTCTTGCAAACTCGACGAGAGTGGCCCCTGTAGGGCCTCAAAGTGGCGTCTGGATCCGCTGGAAGGCGGGCCCCGGCCACTAGAGTAACTTTGGCCAGCCATACAACTCGAACATTTGTCCCATGGAGCACGAGCCCCCATCTCCGACAGCATCTCCGCAGCCTTGAAGATCATACAAAGGTCCCCGGCGGAGCCTTCGGCCTCTGCAGGTTTCCGGTAAGGGACGGCTGCTTCGATCGCCAACGAAACAAACATGACATTGCCACACCTTCTGTTAGCGTGAATTCTAGAACTGCCGAAAAGGACTCTGGTCCAAACTGCCAGTGATGGAAACATTTCCCCCTGATGCTGCTTCCGGACTGTGCCGGCCCCGCCCAAAATGGCGCTGGTATCAATCGGAACTCACGAACACCTCGTGGTGTTCCTTCGCACTAATATAAACTTGATGTTCTGAGATTTTTGTGATCCTTTGTACACTTGGCTAGAAAAGACAAGGAGAGCTCACTCGACGAACAGTATGAAAAGATCCCCGTTACAAATGTTGATTACGAATATACAATGTATTATATTTTTATAACTAATGTAAACCTCATTTACGATGCATACGTACGGTATGCATATAGGAAATCTGATTACAACTGTTATGATTATGTTTCTAAATTATGAAAATATATGCCCCCAAACCCCCAGCCAATTAATAGACGTTTTAGTCTCTTACAAATGAATGAGTAAAACTTTCCGATGTTTTTACTGTTGCAAACGACACCCCCCCACTGTACGCACTTTAGCCATTGCCACGACCGACCAAATACGACCACACCCTCCTAATCCATATGCTGAAATGAATTTGCAAAATAAAGTCTTTGAAACTATGAACGGGTATTGCATGCTTTATTTTAAAACAATATGGGATGGGTAGGAAAGTTCTTTTTCTGTGCACCCTACTCTGCTCTCTCTTTAAGGTTAAAGGAAGATGGTTGCCCAGCCCTGGAGGACGGATCGGATCGACAACACGACACTCCGTCTTAAAAGTACGCGACTGACTCATGAACTCTCGCGTAGAGGAAGACCGTGACTTCCAAGGATGGGTAAAACGAATGGTGTAAATGAGGGAATGTAAAAGGAGGGTGAAATGAAATAATGTAAATATTGTAAAGTACAACGTTCCGAAGTAGCAGGGACCCAAGAACCGAAGAACTTTAGAACGCCACGGCGTTGAAAGAGGTTTAAGGATCCCGATAGTGAGATATATCCTTTGACTAGATACCTCGCACTAGGCACCTCTGGTTTCCTTCTTATGTTTCCCCGCACACGCCCTACATGAACACACTACCGCCCCCCGACTCCGAAAACTATATCCCCGGGGACCCTGCCCCAAGGAGGAAAGACGAGTAAGAGGTAAGTAAAAGACTTATGAATCCATGTATTTGAATGCGCGCGAATGCTGTCTCCCCCACCCCCCCCTTTTTTTCCTCCCTCTGCAGGTTACATCAGAGATTACGGCCAAGGTGTGGCGAAGATCTGAGACCTAGCCATGTCTAAATACACGAAACGGACTAGCGCCGCAGGGTGGTGTCTAAGCACGCCTGCAAACTACTCACGTATCGAACAAACCCGAAAAATTAGCACAACCTGATAAAAAGTGATCACCCTTAAACCAGACCGGACGAATGAACCCACGTTATGTATGATGCGAAACTGTGAGGGAATGTGTGTGTGTGTGACTGAAGCGTTGACCCAACTGGTCAAAGGACCGAGAATGCGAGAAAGTGTGACAAAATGGTACCTCCTTTTTCTTCTTTCCTTTTCTCAAAGCACGTCCCCTCTACCCTGCCTAATGCTCAAACTGCATGATTACAAGATCCTACCGTGGACTCGTGAATACCCTTTACTGTGTAATGCACTAAATAGCCTTTCTTGAATGCACTGCCGCCCTCTCCGTTGCACGTGCACTATTTAGCCTGCCGTTGCACTCTCTCTCTCTCTCTCTCTCTCTCTCTCTCTCTCTCTCTCTCCTCTCTCTCTCTCTCTCTCTCTCTCTCTCTCTCTCTCTCTCTCTCTCTCTCTCTCTCTCTATTTTTGCACTACCACTCTCCCGAGTGGTTAGCCCCGAAATTGGCAGATTGCCACCCCTAGCGCACCACCTAATTGGCTTCAAATACCGTCAGTATTTGCACAAACGCTTGTCTTTAATACAATCACCCTGAGGCCGCGTCATTACCTCTCCTTTTCCGATAGAAGTCAATGAACCCAGGTTGGGCCGTAAGGGAAAGGACAGGTAAGACGACAGAGGTTCCCTAATCTGGCCCGAAATGAGGGAACTACATGTCAACGGCTCCTATAGTATAAAACAAGGACCTCAGAATACGCGACCCTCCCCTCCCCGAAACGCCGCAATACCCAAACCAGAAAAACGATCACCCCCGTTACCTCCCCTGTCTATGTCCCTGGTTGTTTCCCATAAAACCCCTGTCCTTCCTAGTTAAGTAACCGGGCTGTAAAAGGTTACGTAGGACCCAGAATGATGTTTTACAAGGTTAACAGACTAGACCAAGGTAAAGAAATCATCAAAATGAACCCCGCAGTAGTTGAAAAACAGGATGCACCGATAGAAAGGAAATGTTTAGCCATGTTCGTCTCTCAGCAAAATACCTGTGTAGTACCATGTTGACGACTCACTGTACCCTTTTGTAAATGTGAAACTCTAGAGAACGGCATATCTTTGCCAGATTTGTCTCCCGAAGGTGGGATACCATCAGATGAACTGTCATGCCTGTAATAAATGATTATGAAGGAAAGTCATAGTAAATCCAGCAGGTCCGCCACCGGTCATTCATATGCCAGTTGTGAACGTTAAAAATAACGGACATTTTCATTCTTTGCCTGGAGCTGGGAGAGAAATAGACTTTTTGATTATCTTCATCCGCAAATTTTTCTAAAAGACTGTCTTTTCAAACTTGTTTAAGGGTACTGCCGTTGGAGGAGAGAAGGACCGGATGTGGGAGCACGAGGCCTGACTGCAGACTAAGGGACACCTGCGACATTAGCCAAGGCGAGACCACGACTGAAAAGAGCTGCAGGACGAGGCACTGTTTTCGACGGCATGAAAAGAAAGGGTCGACCTGATGCCCCTGCTCGACGTCCAGTGCCTGTCGACAAGTCCCCGCTCTCTGAATTCCGTCACACGCCCGCCTATTTGAAGTCTCTCGTTCCCCTGGTTTGTTCCTAATTTGGCCTTGCTCCATCCCCCTTTTTTTCTCTGACCTACCCTATGGACTGTTTTGAACGCTCTTCTCCCATCGGAACTTTCTGACAATCACCTCAAAGGACACAGGGCGAAAAGGACCTTTCCGACCAGAAACGCGAGGAAAGGGGTCGTGCCCTGCAACGCAGAACTTAGAACAGAGCTGGACTTGTAGCTCCACCGCCGGTGCTCAACAGCGCCAACGAAAGACCACAAAGAACAATGAGAACTCGTAAACTTCGAACATTTGACATCCTCAATCACCGTTTTTTTGCCTCATTTCTCTCCCAGCCGCCATTGTATTGATCCTGCTCCAAACCGAATCTGAAATATGTATTAACCTGCCAGTTCACGTTATGATATGTACTTGCTGCTCGCCGTTTTTTGTATTTCATTCCTATGACTTTCCTGCTGAACAAATTTATCAAAGTTTATCAAATAGGTGCACCTCCTAAAAACTAGAAACCTCAAAATGTATTGTTTACAACTCTTTTTCTAGGGTTCCTACCGGTCTTCTTTCTCATGCCCACCACAATAGACCCGAGTAGAAAATGAACCAGCAAGATGTCTTGAATATGTTAAAGGGAGAACTGTGGAAAATTAGTGCGTTTTGGTGAACATTATCTGCGCCATCTTGCCTCTTCCCCTGATGCCACACTTTGTCGTACGCGCCCGCCATTTTAAGATGTCCCGATCAGAACAAACCCTTTTTGCATGCCGCTGGCCCCTGACATAGCCCTTTGCCTTCACTAAGCCTGCACGCTGACCACCCCCTGCTTGCACCTGCCTTGAGTCATAAACCCCTCTTCGGCGCTGCTCTGCCCCCGGCCCTCATCCTGTTCCCAGCGCGACACCTCCCTGCTTTCCTTTCATGATCTCCGGCCCTTAGATGCAAACCCCCTTTTTTCCCCGTGAGCCCGTTTTGTCCTCCCCGTTCCCAAGCCGACACCCAGCTCTGCCGATACCATCCTTGCCCCTCCCCGTACAATAGAAAGCTTCCCCCATCAAAGAATCCCCGGGTTGATCAAAGCCCCCCCACCCCATGAGATCCGATCAGACTCCCCACATTCCGTGAATCGGCGGATTATCCAGCTGCGCGATGCTCATCACCTGTTGTGACTAGGGTGGGGACTTTAACTGTAAATGTGTGTGGGAACGGGCCCAAAGGGGAGTTCCGAGAATGTCTTTTCCGCACATCAAAGCTTTAAACATGTATGTGTAATCTGCAATAAAGTCATAAATGTGGATATAAGAGGCCAGGCCTCAGAAATACAGTTAGAGCACCTCAGAACGATACCTTCTGTCCGTTTCGTTGTGTTCTCCTCCGGAGAGAATAAAAAACCTTGTTTCCTGCTTTCCAGTCTCCAGCGCCTGCCTCTTCATTGATTTAAATAACTAGAGGGTCACAGAGGCAATACCGCCGGGCAAATATCGATTGTCCCCGACCCGATTGAAACTGTTTTTACAGCAAGGACAAAGGGTTTCCTGCCAGGGGTGGTGCCAGCACCGTCCCAGACAGGATTTTGTGTATTCTAGGTAGGCAGGGCTTCAGAGGAAGGTGACTGCAAGTGGCACCCCGGTGCTCACTGTGCATAGGCCGGCTGGAACCAGTTCCAGGGGCACTCCAGCCCCTGGCCTGGGGAAAGCCCGCCAAAGGAGAGGGGTGTAACCACCCCCCTCCTAGTCCCACCCATAGGGCAGGACTTAGTCGCGTGCCAGCCCCTTTTTGCAGGATAAAGGTAGGAACTGGCCCCCTTCCAAATCAGATCATCTTTGAATCCTGAAACTACTTTCTACAAGAAGGAACTCAAGACTCTTCTCAAGATTTCTCCCTTGTGACTAAGGAGTAGTCACCCTGCAGCAGCAGGCACCAACCAAGCATCGCGGTTTGTTGCCAGTCTCTCCTTCGGATCAAGACTGCTCCAGCACGACGAGAACCGGCTTCCCTGGCACCTCTGACCTCAACCTACATCATCAGCCCAGCTGTGATCCGTGGGTGTGACGAGACCTCGAGGGACCGGCCATCTTCAGAACTGCACGACGCTTGTCCAGCACGACTCCCGAGTGACCCTCGACTGAGTGCTTTGGGGTAAGAGAAGCCCCGACCCTGAGCAGCTCCAGCACCGAAGTTCAGCCCCCCTGCATCCACGAAGATCTGCGTGGGGCCCTTCTGCTCTTTGCTGCCAACCGCGTTGTCCAGGTCGCTTGCCCGTTAGCTAGTGGCCCCCTCACGACGCTCCACGACGACAACTACTGCTGGTCTGGTTGCTCCAGACTAGCCCTTGCTCCCCTCCAAAAGAGAAGCACCTTGGACCCTCCTGGTCCACTCAAGACGCCCTTTTAGGTCCACCGCGTGGGCCTTGCATTTGCCAAAACTTGTTGCCCAATCCTGGGTCCAGCGACGTCGACAGCAAGAACCTTCGTGGGACAGCTCGCCCCTCCATCCTGGTCGCCGACAACGCCTCCTGGTCCGAGAGACTGCAGAGCCCAGCAGCGCCCACTCACCTGGCTGAGGTGACTTCGTCCGGTGCCATCCTGGTGCCCACTCAAATCACTGGCTAGTGATTCAGAACTTGGTCCCCTCTGCTTACAGGTTTCTTCTTCCCTGATCCAGGCTTGGATCACTCCGAACTTTCTTCACTGGCCGCCTGCCAGCAACTCTTTCTTCAGGCTCCTGGATCTTCAACGAGGGTTTCCGACGCAACTTCAACCCTATGCAGCCGCAGCCACTGGGCTTGGTAACCTGAGTACTACGGTGCTCCAGCATAGTCCAACACCCTAAGTGTTCGGATCCACTCCCGTTTTTGATCCACCTAGTCGGGTTCGCCCGAGAACAGTAACTTTGCAACTGCTAGCCTCCATAGACTTTTTCCCGCCTTACGCGTGAGAGTTCCCACTCTGCACACGACGTCCACAGGCCTCCTGCATCTAATCCCAGTGTTTAGAATTGTAGGCCTAGCGATTCCTAAGTCTAGAAAAGTATTACTTACCTGCTAGCAAGTTCGCATTCCACTTACTGTGTATATGGTTTTTCGTGCCCCTAGGGCATCTGTGTAAATTGTGCGACTTAAAGTATTTTCGTTAGAGTTTTGTTGTGTGCTTAGCTCCCTGACTCATAAAGAGTTCAGGGTAGACTTGTTATAAATAAATATCTGTTTATTTTCATAACAACTTGTGTGGTGTCCTTTCACTTGGTGTTCAAGGGGTAATGTGATGGTAAAACAGCTGGCTTAACACGCCCTCTAGAGTCTTAGCCTTAGACTGCTCGTATCCATGCTACTAGGATAGCTGGTCTATAAGGATGACTTACAACCAATCATCAATAAGGGTTGTTTGGACTGATACATAGTGATCACTAGAATAGTGAGCACTGCATATCAGGCCAACTTCTCACATTGGTGAGCAGCGGTTGGGATTTGAGCTTGCTGTTTGTTTTACCACACATATCCTAAGAATATCTTGTGAAAGATCACATAAGTACTAAGGTACATATAACTTAGCTTAGAATACTCTGAGTTCTACTGAACCAGCTGTTGTAGCTCCTAGGGCCTAGCACACCCTAAACTACAACTCTAGCAAGGGATCAGTAGGCAAACATATAGTGTAGGTAAGTGCACCACTTACACCTCACTAGAAAAGCATGTCTACCCAAGGAGAATCTACTGAGACTCCCCTTGTGGATCTTGACCCTCCACAGGTCAAATCAAGATATGCAGCTCTCAGTTTCCAGGAGATGAGACAAGTGTGTACCTCCAGGAAATTGAAACAGGGGTCTAACCCCACCATTCCCTTTCTGATAGGTCTCTTAGAGACATATGATGCGAGAAAGATTTCTCAGCTAGATGGGAATATGCCAGCCTTAGAGGGTACCACTGGGGATCCAGACCTCCACAACACTGTAAATTCAGTTGAGGAGGAGGAGCCTGAGGAACTCTCTGGGGATGAGACAGACAAAGGTCTTGAGGTAGTCAGAAGGCTAACTAGGGCCAACATCGACTTGCTTGGGCTAGGATCTGGGGGGCCCCCAGTATTGACCCTAAGTAAGCCTAACCTTGGAGTTAGGAGAGATAGATCTCTTTCTAGGGACTCCAATAGATCTCTGCACTCTAATGCCTCTTCCCAGAGGAGAAGGAACTCTCCACAGAGGAGATTGACTTCCCCTCAGAGAATAGAGCATGAAGCTAGAATGAGACAGGCTGCTCTGAGGATTGAAAGGGAAGAACTTGCCATGGCCAAAGAAAAGCTTGCCTTTGCTAGAGAGCAGCAGATGAGTGGGATAGTTCCCACTGGTGGCAGCAATCTCCCAAGAGAAAAAGAGAAGGGTTTAGATACTAAACACCTGACAAAGATAGTGCCCCCCTTTAAACAAGGGGATGACATCCAGAAATGGATGGCTGCTTTGGAGAGGGTCTGCACTGTACAGTGCATCCCCCAAAGTCAGTGGGCAGCTATACTGTGGCTCTCCTTTGATGGCAAAGGTAGAGATAAGCTCCTCACTACTAGAGTTGAGGATGCTAACAATTACCAGGTCCTGAAAAATGCACTGGTTGATGGGTTTGGCTTAACCACTGAGCAGTACAGGTTGCTGTTCAGAGACACCCAGAAAACTCAGTCTCAGGACTGGTCTGACTTTGTTGATTGTGCCACTAAGGCTTTGGAAGGCTGGCTACTGGGTAGCAAGGTTACTGACTTCACAGGATTGTATAATCTTATTATGAGAGAGCAAGTCTTAAATAATTGTCAGAACCAGTTATTACACCAGCACCTGGTAGACTCTGATCTGACCTCTCCACAAGAATTGGGTAAGAGGGCAGACAAATGGGTCAGAACCAGGATTAGGCCCAAGAACCAAGGTGGTGACCAGAAAAAGGAATCAACTACGGGCCTTGTTGACTCTCCCGAAATCTTCCCCCACACATTCAACGCATAATGAACTAGGTATGGGGTACGTTACTGATCTTCTAAAAATGTCCCCAGTACTTTGCTGGATTAAAACCTGGACCAATGAAGAAATCAGTCTGAATCACTCCATCCTTAAGGATTGTATATCTCTAGATAAAGCTCTTACTATCCCGTGGCTAGCATATGTTAGAGCGGCATGTGCGAGCCTAGGGGGTCCGGAAATGTACTCTCTTCCGCAACATCTCAAAAAAGAGGATGCAAAGTGGGTGAAGCAACATTTTCGATCTCTGTTGGAAGGCGAAAGAGAATCGGCTGAAATTAGTAAACCTACAGTCAGATTACTTTTTCAACTTTCCACTACTACAGAGATGGAACCCTATTTAAAATATGTCACAAAGCCCTACCATCGATTTCTGCTCATAAGGTTCAGATTTAATTTGATCCATCTCATCCTTGGCACGTATACAGATTGGGGTACTCCAGAAAATTCTCCTCCTTGTACATGCGATTGTTTCTCAACACAGGACACTCTGCATCTGGTTATGCTGTGTGAGCACTATCTGGTCCTGCGAAAAAAATTTCTTGTGCCCATTTTAAAACCTTTAAATTTCGTTCAGGTACGGCCAGCATTACTATATTTACAGATGTTGAACTCAGTGCCAGTCGCTTATGGCGTAGCCTGTTTTTTAGTAGCTGCCACCAGACAGAAAAGAGTAAGAACTGCCGCACTATCAACTCATGAAAATTGATTGTTAGTATATACTCTGGTGAGATTTATATACTGTTATCCTTAGGTGTTCCCTGTATCTACCAAATCCCTTCTTATTAACGTCCCCTTTTCCTTTGTTTTTAATTAGGAATGCAATCAACTCTCTCTATTTATTTAATTGTTTTTTATATTATCTTTGTATCATGTACTGCTTTTATGGTTTTAATTAACCGAATAAAGTTTTTGGACTGACTGACTGACAAGGAATCAACCAAGCCTCAAGAGAAGGGTGGGAATAAATCTCCAGATCAAACCACATCAGGGCCCCAAAAATCCTCTGAGGGGGGTGGGTCCCAGAATCCTTCTAATAACCAGAAGAAACCTTATTGTTATCCCTGTAAACAGGTGGGTCATTTGAAAACTGACAGCAGTTGCCCAAAGAACAACAATAAGGAGAACATACCCCCAAGTAACATTCCCAAACCTCCTGTTACTACTAGTAGTAATCCCCCAGGTGGTGGGAGTGCCCCCAAGAATTTGGGTGCATTTACTTTGGGAGTTCCTGGGGACTCTGGCCTAACCAGGTCCCCAAATTTAGATACTCTTGTCTGTGAGACTGGCATGGGGTTTGCCAACTTCACGACTTGTCCCAACACTTTGGGCAAGTACAGACAGGAGCCCCTCATCAATGGTATAAAAGTTGAGGCCTATAGAGATACAGGGGCTAGCATCACTATGGTGACTGAGAGTCTAGTCCCCTCAAGGCAACTTTTACCTGGTGCCACATACCAGGTGACCAATATTGATGGAGTACAGAGAGATCATCCCATGGCAGTGGTCAATCTCAGCTGGGGAGGTGTCACTGGCCACAAGAGAGCGGCAGTGTCACCAAACTTGCCTGTAGATTGCCTACTGGGGAATGATTTAGAGCTCTCAGCCTGGGCTGAAGTAGAGCAAGAAACCCATTCTAAAATGGTAAACATCCATGGTAAGGTTAGTGGGGCAGTGGTAGCCACAGCCCCAGTCCAAGATGTCCTCCCTGAACAGGTCAGGAGGGCTGTGCCAGTCACAGCCCAATCTCAGACAACTTCCTTCCCAGAACAGGTTGTCAAGGCTGTGATGGTCACAGCCCACACCCAAACTGAGCCCCCTCCTGAAAAGGTTGGGAGAGTTGTGATGGCCACAGCTCAAACTCAGACAGATGATAGTGTTGTGAAGCCTGAAACTATGGATCACTCCACTCAGACAGAGAGCATTGAGGAGGAAGAGAAATCTCCCTCCCACCAGACTTTAGGAAAGGGTCAGCCTCCTCAGGGAACTGATCTGACCCCTTGTGAAGAAACTGCCACAGAGGTAGTCAGGCCTAGCCTGGCAGAACCCCTGAGGTCAGTGGACCCTTCCAAGGTGGGACCCAGTCTGGAGCAGGTAACCTGCCCCTCTCTACCCTGCCTCAGTCAGCCCAGGGCTGTAGAGGTCAGGGAGGCCAGTGGTGGACCCCAAAGGGCCCCCTGTCCAAAAGAATCCCCCAATCAGCAGATTAAGGGCACTGAAGCTAGCAGTCCTAGCCAAGTGAAAATAAAACAAACTCCTGAGGGATCCCCCCTTAAATTTAGTTAGGGACCTCCCACAGATGGACACTGTTGGGCACAGCCAGACCTGGGACCTAAGGGCCCCAAACCTGACCTGTCCCTCCAGTAAGCCAAACAGAGGGACCCAACCTCCAGCTGTAGGTAGCCAGAGGTTGACCCTGAGAGCCCAAAACAACTCAGTCTTGGAAAGAAAGGCCTCTATGGTGGAAAATGATTGGAGGAAGCTGAGCCCAAAATTAGTGGAGCCTCACTTCAGTACTCCATTTCAGCACCAGCCTTTTCCTTTGCCAAAACACACCACAGGTAGAGATTCCCTATGGTGGAGACCCTCAGATACCCTTAGGGTGAGGGATTGCTTAGTGGACCATGAGATAGGGGGTAACCATGCCAGTGCTGGTACTTCCTTATATGGCCACTCAGGCAATATAGGCTTACCTGGCAAGGACAGCCTTATCTCCTTTCGTTTGGGGGGGGGGGGTTATGTAGGAAGGTAGATCCCTGACTATGGTTGCCCCCAACTTTTTGCCTGGTGTTTTGCTGGTTTTCTGACTTAGTTGACCTGGGGCCCTGCTATTCAGGATCCCAGGCCTACTGCTCTCTCTGTAAAATGGATTCCATGTACCTTAGGTACATACCTAGTTGGATACTGAGTCACCTTATCAGTCCCTGTACAGTGGACCTTAGGTACCCAGTGCATAGGTGTACCCAGGGCCTACCAGGGGCTGCTGCATGTATTATGCCACCCCTGGCTGGCCATCCAAAACTGACACAACTGGCTGCTTGACAGCTGGGGCAAGGTGGTGTAATCACCCCTTGCTTTAGATATAGTATACCTATATCTAACCCTAAAATGGACACACAGATCTCCTATCAGTCACTCCTATGGCAGGCCTTGACAATCCTGAAGGCAGAGTGCTTGGAATCGTGTGAGATGGTGCTCTGGCATGAGCTGAGCCTGTCTGCGGCTTTCGGGATCCATCCCTTAGTCGTTTCCATGATATCGCATACCATATACTCTTAAGTGCATTATAATCCTCGCGGTTATATGCCAACTCTGGTATCGCTTTATCAAAACATGTCGAGTAAGGGGTCATACGAATTGGAAGACTAACCCCTCGCCAATTCTGGCGACGGGGTTAGCATTCCACCCTTCTAGAGGGACACGACATGTATGTAACCTGTAACCCTGGTTAAAGTCAAACAGAGCCTTAGCTCCACAAAATGGATGCTGCCACCGAGACACAAGTCTGCCCTCCTGCTGCTGGGAGTCCTCCCAGCCCAGGAGGCAAGGACAAAGGGTTTCCTGCCAGGGGCGGTGCCAGCACCGTCCCAGACAGGATTTTGTGTATTCTAGGTAGGCAGGGCTTCAGAGGAAGGTGACTGCAAGTGGCACCCCGGTGCTCACTGTGCATAGGCCGGCTGGAACCAGTTCCAGGGGCACTCCAGCCCCTAGCCTGGGGAAAGCCTGCCAAAGGAGAGGGGTGTAACCACCCCCCTCCTAGTCCCACCCATAGGGCAGGACTTAGTCGCGTGCCAGCCCCTTTTTGCAGGATAAAGGTAGGAACTGGCCCCCTTCCAAATCAGATCATCTTTGAATCCTGAAACTACTTTCTACAAGAAGGAACTCAAGACTCTTCTCAAGATTTCTCCCTTGTGACTAAGGAGTAGTCACCCTGCAGCAGCAGGCACCAACCAAGCATCGCGGTTTGTTGCCAGTCTCTCCTTCGGATCAAGACTGCTCCAGCACGACGAGAACCGGCTTCCCTGGCACCTCTGACCTCAACCTACATCATCAGCCCAGCTGTGATCCGTGGGTGTGACGAGACCTCGAGGGACCGGCCATCTTCAGAACTGCACGACGCTTGTCCAGCACGACTCCCGAGTGACCCTCGACTGAGTGCTTTGGGGTAAGAGAAGCCCCGACCCTGAGCAGCTCCAGCACCGAAGTTCAGCCCCCCTGCATCCACGAAGATCTGCGTGGGGCCCTTCTGCTCTTTGCTGCCAACCGCGTTGTCCAGGTCGCTTGCCCGTTAGCTAGTGGCCCCCTCACGACGCTCCACGACGACAACTACTGCTGATCTGGTTGCTCCAGACTAGCCCTTGCTCCCCTCCAAAAGAGGAGCACCTTGGACCCTCCTGGTCCACTCAAGACGCCCTTTTAGGTCCACCGCGTGGGCCTTGCATTTGCCAAGACTTGTTGCCCAATCCTGGGTCCCGCAACGTCGACAGCAAGAACCTCCGTGGGACAGCTCGCCCCTCCATCCTGGTCGCCGACAACGCCTCCTGGTCCGAGAGACTGCAGAGCCCAGCAGCGCCCACTCACCTGGCTGAGGTGACTTCGTCCGGTGCCATCCTGGTGCCCACTCAAATCACTGGCTAGTGATTCAGAACTTGGTCCCCTCTGCTTACAGGTTTCTTCTTCCCTGATCCAGGCTTGGATCACTCCGAACTTTCTTCACTGGCCGCCTGCCAGCAACTCTTTCTTCAGGCTCCTGGATCTTCAACGAGGGTTTCCGACGCAACTTCGACCCTATGCAGCCGCAGCCCCTGGGCTAGGTAACCTGAGTACTCCGGTGCTCCAGCATAGTCCAACACCCTAAGTGTTCGGATCCACTCCCGTTTTTGATCCACCTAGTCGGGTTCGCCCGAGAACAGTAACTTTGCAACTGCTAGCCTCCATAGACTTTTTCCCGCCTTACGCGTGAGAGTTCCCACTCTGCACACGACGTCCACAGGCCTCCTGCATCTAATCCCAGTGTTTAGAATTGTAGGCCTAGCGATTCCTAAGTCTAGAAAAGTATTACTTACCTGCTAGCAAGTTCGCATTCCACTTACTGTGTATATGGTTTTTCGTGCCCCTAGGGCATCTGTGTAAATTGTGCGACTTAAAGTATTTTCGTAAGAGTTTTGTTGTGTGCTCAGCTCCCTGACTCATAAAGAGTTCAGGGTAGACTTGTTATAAATAAATATCTGTTTATTTTCATAACAACTTGTGTGGTGTTCTTTCACTTGGTGTTCAAGGGGTAATGTGATGGTAAAACAGCTGGCTTAACACGCCCTCTAGAGTCTTAGCCTTAGACTGCTCGTATCCATGCTACTAGGATAGCTGGTCTATAAGGTTGACTTACAACCAATCATCAATAAGGGTTGTTTGGACTGATACATAGTGATCACTAGAATAGTGAGCACTGCATATCAGGCCAACTTCTCACACACCTGTGTACCGTTTTGTGATTGATCTTCGAGAGGTCAACAAAATTGTTGTCCCTCAGTTTCCTGTTGTGCCAGATATAACAGCCCTGCTTACTATGATTCCTGCTTCGGCGGTTTGGTTTTCGGTTATTGATCTTAAGAATGCTTTCTTTAGCATTCCTATTGCTGAGGAAAGTAGGGATCTATTCGGCTTCTCTCTCGGAGGCCGAAGCTTCCGCTTTAAGCGTGCACCTC
Organism: Lissotriton helveticus; assembly: GCF_964261635.1. Lineage (NCBI taxonomy): Eukaryota > Metazoa > Chordata > Amphibia > Caudata > Salamandridae > Lissotriton > Lissotriton helveticus. Next base: position 485,423,225 of record NC_136060.1, read on the forward strand.
AAAGCTATTGTGAAAGTCCTTCAATATACAGTCAAGCTTTGAAATCTCAGCTTGACACCTTTTCTCTGCCCTCAGGTGCTACTCTTATCCAATACGTGGATGACTTGTTAGTCGCTGCTGATTCGGAAAATGTCTGTAAAAATGCAACTGTGTCGCTCTTACAACATTTGTCTGCTTTACATCATAAAGTATCATCTTCTAAGTTACAATATTGCCGACAAGAAGTTACCTATTTAGGTTATCTCTTGTCGAAGGAGGGAAGATGATTGACCCCGGAACGTATCCTTGCAATTGCACGGATGCCTGTACCGTCCACACAAAGAGAAGTGCGTGCTTTCTTGGGCATTACCTCTTACTATAGACAGTGGATTCCAAATTTTTCCCTACTTGCTAAACCTCTGTTGGCACTTACACTTAAAGATACGCCCCAGCCTCTTCCCTGGACTGATGAATGTCAAAAGAGTTTTTCAGATTTACGTACTGCCTTGTGTTCTGCCCCTGTGTTGGGTACTCCAAATTACAGTAAACCTTTCACACTCTATGTCCATGAAAGGGAAGGTTGCGCATTATCAGTACAGAAGCAACAATTCGGCGACAAACAAAGGCCGTGTGCCTATTTTTCTTCAACATTAGATCCAGTAGCTAAGGCATTACCTTGTTGCCTTAGAGCAACAGCAGCAGCGGCAATTTCTATTCGTCAATCTGCTGGACTAGTGTTAGATCATACTCTTAATGTTATGGTGCCACATGCAGTAGATACTCTTCTTAACAGGACAAAAACTCAGCACTTAACGAGTGCTCGCTTGTCTGGATATGAGTTGACGCTTTTAGCTAGTCATATACACATAAAAAGATGTAATGTTCTGAATCCAGCAACATTGTTGCCTATTCTGGATGCGAACCATGTACAAGATCAGCATGATTGTTTTCTTCGCACTGAAGAAGAAACGAAGGGTCGAATAGACCTGAAGGATACACCACTTGTGGACCCGGATGGGATCCTATGGGTAGATAGGTCTTGTTTCAAGCTTCCTAATGGCGAAACAACAGCTGCTTATGCAGTAACAACTTTGCGCACAGTGGTAGAAACTGCACGCATTTCGCATAATTCAGCGCAAGCTTCAGAATTGATTGCGTTGACAAGAGCATGTGTGTGGGCGGAAGGGAAAAGAGTGACTGTCTATACTGACAGTCAGTATGCGTTTGGCGTTGCCCATAGTTTTGGTCGCTTGTGGAGGGAAAGAGGATTCTTTACCTCCCACGGCACCAAGATACAGCATGGTCAGTTGGTAACTGACCTTCTTGAATCACTTGCTTTGCCTACTCAAATAGCGATTGTGAAGTGCAGTGCACATAAAAAGATTACTGATGACGTGGGTCGAGGAAATGCATTTGCAGATGAGATAGCGAGGGAAACAGCAAGGAATATTGAAAGTCGCATGTATGTTGCGGGCCCTGCAAGATGGGTCGCAGAAGGTGGTATGTGTGAAGACACAGTGGAAAGTGTGAAAGCGATTCAGAAGGAGGCCACCGAGAAAGAATTGAGTACGTGGAGAGAAAGTACGAGAATGTTGGATAGTATGGGATGTTGGACAGAATTGTCAGAGCATCAGCGATGGTTGTTACCAGATGCGTACGTACTGCCTGTAGTTACTATGGCACATGGACCAGCCCATATTAATGCAAGGGGTATATGTAAGCTTTTAGCTCCAGTATGGCAGAATGAAGGTATTCCTAAATATGCAGAAAATGTGGTGAAACATTGCATTGTTTGTTTGATGCACAATCCAGGAAAGGGAACTCCAACTCCAGCAGGTCACTTTGCACCCCCTACGTACCCATTCGAGGTACTGCAAATAGACTATGTCCATATGGAACGCTTTAACAATCTCAAGTATGTCCTGGTGGTGGTTTGTGCCTTTTCCAGATGGATAGAGGCCTACCCCCTAAAGGACAACACTGCCTTGTCCACTGCAAAAATACTTTTGAAAGAATTCTTCCAGAGATTTGGTTTGCCGCGCATTGTCTGGAGTGACAATGGAAGTGAATTTATAGGTCAAATTATGCAAAAGGTGTGTGTGGGTCTAGGCATTAGACAGAAATTCCATGCGGCAAACCATCCTCAGTCAGCGGGTCTGGTAGAGTGCTATAATGGCACTCTCAAACTTAAGTTGGCAAAGATTCAGGCCAGCACAGGCCTTTCCTGGCCTGATGCCTTGCCTTTGGCACTCCTTTCAACTAGAACGACTGTTCATTCACGTTTGGGGCTTAGCCCATATTAGATTGTGTTTGGACACCCAGCTAATGTCTGGGGAGTTCCCAAACCCAAAAAGTACTCAGATATTCCGTACCCGCTGTTGGTTGACCATTTGCATGATCTCACCACTAAATTGCATGTTATTCGTCAACAGGTCCGAAACGCTTTACAGGAGGCCTTCTCAGATCCTGGACACTCCATCCAGCCTGGGGACTGGGTGTGTCTGAAAAACTTCCAGAGGAAAAAGAACTTGGAACCTCACTGGGGGCTGCCAAGACAAGTACTGCTCACAACTCGTACAGCTGTCAAGGTCCTGGGAAAAAAGAACTGGATCCACGGCGTGCATTGCAAAAAGGTACCATTGCCTTTGCCTTATGACCAGTGGGACCGAGAAGGTATCGGTGACAGTGAATGTGAGAAGGTACCCTGCTTCGTACCGTTCAGCAGTGCACACCTGGATTGGACTACTTCAGAGAAGGAGGACGACGACGTCTTACAGGAAGCTGTACTTGTTCATCTGAGACTTAATACCACAGATCCCGAACGTTTGTTCAAGGACCAAACGACGCCTGGAAAGAGACGATATAATTTGAGAAAGAGATTACCTAAAGACAATTAATTTTGGTTTCTTTTAATTCTGTTTATAAAGAAAAGTTCTTTTATTTCCCTTTATCCATCAATTTGCAGGGTCACAGTAGGAGTCTTGAGCTTTGACCTGAATAGTGACTAGGTCAACAGGACTTGCAGTGTCATAGGACGGCTAACAATCACAGCCAAGTGATTAAGGAAGATTATCGTGAGCAACGCCTTTAGAGTAATGGATAGTACAGGGAAAGGAAGTGATATTAAAATGATGAAGAGAGCTCATTATAAGAAATTATTATTTGGTCGTTGTGGCTAAGCATGGGCGGATTTTGCGGATCCACGATTCACGAATTTGCGAATTCACGGATCGTGGATCCGCAAAATCCGCGGATTTTGCGGATCGGCGGATTTGGGGGCGGGGCTTCCTCGAGTGTGTGGGCGGGGCCAAACGGACGGGGCTTCCATGCGAGCGCACATGCCTCTTGTGTGTATAAAAGGTCAGAGACCGATCAGACTGCAAAGGAGAGGGGGGTGATATGGTCGTGAGAGCCCTTCCAATGATGAAATGAGGTTGTATAAAAGGTCAGAGACCGATCAGACGAGTGTGTGGGCGGGGCCAAACAGACGGGGCTTCCATGCGAGCGCACATGCCTCTTGTGTGTATAAAAGGTCAGAGACCGATCAGACGAGTGTGTGGGCGGGGCCAAACGGACGGGGCTTCCATGCGAGCGCACATGCTTCTTGTGTGTATAAAAGGTCAGAGACCGATCAGAGCAGCTTGCGGTTGAGGTTTAATTTTTGTGCCAGGACCGTCGTGCCAGAATGAACCCTGCCCTTCATATTTATTCAAGAAGACACCACCGTTTTGTGCCTGCTGTAAATAATTTACGATGGTGCCGGCAAGCTGCCAGCGCCATCCTGAAAAAGTTACTTAATTAGCTTCAACAGGAAGCTCCAATTGGTAAAATAAAGCAGGCGCTCGAGCCCCTGCTTTATCTTATCTATTAGAGCTTCCTGTTGAAGCTAATTAAGTAACTATTTGAAGATGGCGCTGGCAGCTTGCCGGCGCCATCGTAAATTAGGCTTGAACTTTTGACCGCGGAATCCGCCGCTCGCGGATTGCGGATTTTCGGTAAATTCGCGAGAGTTCGCGGACCGCGAATTTACCGAAAATCCGCAAAATCCGCGATCGGAGCGGATTTTGCGCTCATGCTTGTGGCGTAGCACTATGTATTTAAGTGTGTTTATGTAGTTTATTAGCATGCATAGGATGGCTTATTCACGTCCTGCAGTTAGTACCTGTTCCCGTTCCTGTCCCTCTAACTCCCTCTACTACTGTTTCACCGCATACGTTTTACTCACTCCCAGATCACGAGCAAATGAGAAGAATGGAATATCTTAACAATTCGTTTATTCAACTGTTACACCAGCATCAATTGATAGTAAATGTTACTGATTGTTGGGTTTGTGGTCTCATACCACATAATACACAAAGAGGAATGCCTTATCTGTGGAAAAGTCAGCCCATAACGCACCTGATGCCCAGGCTGCTGGCGCAGGACGCCTCTTAGTTCCCATCTTGAACAATTACCAAATAAAGAGACGGGCGCTGGAAGCAGGAAAACAAGAATAGAGTTTTATTTCTCATGAGGAGAGCCTGTCATTTCGGACACTCGCATAGTGTCTTCAGGAGGTGCTCTAACAAGTTTCTCTGAGGCTTCGTCTTTTATACACATGTTTATGATGCACAAACATTCCTTATTGCAATAAAGACGCTTTGAAGTAGGAAAAAGCATGCTTGGAATCCCAGCTTCAGGCCTATTCCCATACCAGTCGCTCAAATGTCATCCTCCCCTCCTGAATGTAACAAGAGATAGTAATCTCTCAGCCGGACATTCCTACCGGACACGAGGGCAGGAGGGGATGATCAGATCAAAGGTTGGGCAGCCGATAAGATCGGGCACGTTGGTTGGTGTATCACGGTTTTGTTATGCTGGGCAAGGAAAAGGGGGGGTGTACATTCACGAGGCTTGGTCTTAGGACTTGGGACCGGTTCGAGAGGCCAAGTGCAGCCGGGGGGGTTGTCAGCTGAGGGGAAGGGTGTTCTTGGGAGGAAATGGGGGGTGTGGGTCAAGCAGGAGTGCTACTTCTAGAGTAGGGTCACGCAGAGGGAGAGGGTCTTGTGGCCGATGCATGAGCAATGCGCGCGGGGAGGGGTGCCGGGAACAGATGGGCAGAGAGGCCATGGTGTCTAAAACGGCTGTAGTGTACGTGTGTGCATGGGCCTATGCTGGCGGGATAACACAGTCAGTGTTTAGTGATATCCATTCTGCTTACAACAAGGGGGTGCAGTGAACACAAATGAACGCCGCTTATGTACATATACATTGCCATTTTCAACATATCTAGTCCTCCCCTTTTCATATGAAGGTTCTGCTTGGGCCTATCTGGCTATGTTTTCCAATGCATACCAGAACAAACTTCGATATCCTTCTGATGGGTCCTATAATGTGGGTGTACTTGTAAAGCGCACTGCGACTCCATGGAGTATCCTGGCGCTGAAAGACCGCTGGGGAGCCCGTCCTGGTTTTCCCTGTGAGATGGTCCCTTTCTGGGTATCTCCAAGGTGAAACCAGGCATCCCCGACGTCTGTGGGGGGCCGTTGTAGAGATGAGGCAAGCTTAATGCCCAGAGTTGCCGAGTGTGTTCCCTGTTTAGAGTAGGCACCGAGGCGAGAATTATCGAGTCCGTTTTGACCCTGGTCCACGACCCTGCCGCGTCGGAAATTGAACCCTGGTCCAGGGGCTGTTCTCTGCTTACTGGTCTGCCGCCTCTAACCAGTGAGCCACACCACTCCATAATGGTGGAGTGGATTTCAGTCACAGTTCTTTGATAAAGGGTATTGTAACGATGGCAAAGATTGCTGACATTATCAAGATTCCCAAAGACGAGAAGAGAGCATAGGATGGGTGGAATATAACTCGTTATACTCTCAGCCTCACCGACAAGCTTAAGCAACAGAGTTCTACACTGATTTGGGTACTACCCCAAAGAGGTCGTTTGTGCTTGCAAATAAATGGCCAAAATACCAAAACTAAGCAAGAGAGGAGAAATTGTTCCCATACTTATGTCTATACTCCTTCTACCCCCACACCATTAGTGGCATCACAGGGTACATATTTCATCTGTTATGACAAAGCTTATACATGGCTTCCCACACACTTCTCGGGAACGTGTTATATAGCTTTTCTCCTTCCTCCTACATACACTGCTCCTGCTGATTATCACAGAAAGAGAGTTCGTAGAGGAGTTGTAGATTCGGAAGATACAGCAGGTCAAGAAGGAGGGGACTTTCTGAAAGGGTTTCTTCCCTTGTGGGGTCCGATGGCCAATAGCAAAACTATCAGACAGTTGATCCGTGTGGTTGATGCCACAATAAATGTGACTTCTGGAGCATTAAAGAATTTGACTGCTGAGCTTCAGGCGGATCGACTTATGACTTTACAGAATAGAATGGTTTTAGACATAATTCTTGCGGATAAAGGAGGAGTCTGTAAACTGATTGGATCCAGTTGTTGCATTTATATTCCTGACAATGCCCCTACAGTATACCAAGCCATCTCTAAGCTACATGTCATCTCTGAGTCTATTCACCAAGATACTGGAGATTGGTCTGTGATGGGATGGTTTTGGGGACTACTGTCCACTTGGGGATGGAAAGTGCTAACTTTCCTTGGAATGATTTTGGCACTTGTCTTTTCTTGTTGTCTTTGTCTACAGTGCGGTCCAGCCATCTGTGGACTTTGTGCCACGATCTGTGTCTCTAAACCAGTAGCACAACAGACAGAACACATTAAGATGATGGTGTAACAACATCTCAGTGACCTCATGACCATTGATATCGACTTAGACTAAAATGGGTTCCTTTGTGCATTGCCTGAGTATGGCAAAAGGAGGGTCTGAGGTTACGTAGTTTTCGGCCCCGCTTCGCTACAGCCGCCATTTTGTGTTTAGTCACCATTTTATGTTGCCTCACTCAGGCAGCACGGCTAACGCGGTAAAATGGTTTTTCTGTCTTTTCGGCTGCTTCATGTTTTTTCCCGTTAAAGAACAACCTTTGTCCTTGTGTGCGATACTGATGTCAGGGTCTGGCCGAGTTCGCAAAGCTGTGTCTAGACTGATTAATCCATGTCTTACTCCACTGTTTGGGTCCCACCATTCTTCTCTACCTTATCTTATGTAACTGGCCTTCACTATTCTCTTCGTGTGTTCTCTTGTTACATAGCCCTTCTTTTGAACCATTCAACACATGTTTTGCCACCTGCAAATGGAATTACGGGCACTAGTGTTGATTAACCTGAGGGGAGGAGAGCACACGGGGTCTGAAAGGAGGGTGTGTTTTAGACATTCGATAGCTTGTTTTCGAACTATTCGTAATTGTCAGTTTTGTGTATATTGGGAGTTGTCATTGTAAACTTGTGTTGTATAATAGGCTGTGCACCACGGATTGAAGTGGCAGTCTCTTGAGAACCTACCTGTGTAGTACTTCTTAGATAACTGTGCTTAGCTGCAGCTAATAAAACTACTTTTCTACGCCTAACAGAGTGTCTCGTGTCTCTGTCGGTCGAGGCAGGTGAACTCGGAGATCTTAGGCGTGCCCTGCGCCGCCTGGCCCATAAGGTCAGGTTCTCCAATTGACTGACTGACACTCACTGACTGGCACTCACTGACTGACACTCACTGACTGACACTCACTGACTGACTGATACTGACTGTCTGACACTGACTGACTGACACGACTGACACTCACACACTGACACTCACACACTGACTGACACTGACTGACTGACACTGACTGACATGACTGACTAACATTAGGTCTCACCTTTCATTAAGTGAAAGTCATTTGCTTTGCTATACAATACCATTAGCAAAGCAACCGGCTTTAACTTAATCAAAGGTGAGACCTTCAGCATTTTCAATGCTTGTTCTTCCTCCCACTACGACACACAGTATGGGGCAGTGGGTCAGCCCACTTCAGCAATTGGCTAACTTCCCTGAGTGACAGCATTCCCCTATTGCACATGGAGACCATCCACACTCAGAGTATTTCCACTCAATATAAGTGTAGACTGCCATAGATAGCATAGATCAAGGAGGGAAACAACTCCTTAAGGTAACATCTATTTAAGAACCCCCCAATCAATGAAGATATAGACAACCTTTGGTTGTATGCACGTGCACGCGCAATGCTAGGGTTACCTCGCGTGCTCACGTGTGTATGTCTAATGTTTACTTATGATAATTGGAAGAGAGTACATGGTAGAGGCTGTGTGTTTCCCTTCAAGTGTACCGGGTGGTTGGACTTGCGGGAGTGTATTTCTTCGAATATGGCTTAAGTGTATATAGGAGGGTTGGAGATGTCGTTAGGGATTCAACTGCAGAACTTTCATAGAGATACATGCCGTGAAGAAGCAACTAAGAATAACACCTCTGTTCTGCTAACTTTACAAAATCTAACCTGGAAGCACCCGTCTGGCTGCTGCTGTTCATCTATTGGTCTTTCCCCAGCTCGTGACCTGGAAGTTGGTCCTCGTGCTCTGTCTCCCCGGTCTCTACAGGCCCAGCTGCCACCTTCTCCATTTATGCAGTACTCATCTATGTTGTCCTTTACTCTATGCTGATGAGGCTTAACTCCCTGTCCTCTCGCAGCCTTTTGTCTTAAGTTCCTGACAACTCTAGCCTGAGGCGGGAAACAACCTTTACAATGCAGTCATTACATCGAACTGCATTTACAACGCAGTCATTACATTGCAACATTCTTTACAACGCATGTCACTACAACGCAGGCATTACAACGAATACCATTACAATGCATGACACTATAAAGCATGTCACTACAACGCAGGCATTACAATGCATACCATTACAACGCATACCGTTACAACGCATAGTACCCCTGCACTATCCAACACTTACCCTACCGTTGCACCCCCTGGAGTTAGAATAGTAATTTTAACCCCTACACTATCCAACACTTACCCTACTGTTGCACCCCCAGGAGTTAGAATAGTAATTTGTACCCTACTCTATCCAACACTTACCCTACTGTTGCACCCCCCAGAGTTAGAATAGTAATTTTTACCCCTATACTATCCAATACTTACCGTAAATTCAATGTAATGGTATGCGTTGTAATGGCATGCATTGTAAAGGTAGTATACGATGTTATGGAATGCGATGTAAAGGTATTTTTTTAGTATGCGATGTAGTGTCATGCGATGCAATGGAATGCGTTGTAGTGGATGTTGCGATGTAAATACTGCATTGTAAGTGCATGCATTGTAAATGTATGCGTTGTAATGTCATACATTCGCCTGAGGCAGCACATCCAAAGTATCACTCACAGGTACCATCTTTCTCCAACTCAGCTGGCGGGAAGTTCATTTCCCATGGGGTATCAGAGTGAAGGGCCGTGGCAGTACAAGCACTGGCCACTGTCAATCTGTCCTATGTGGCTATAACACAGTACCCCAGTAAACCGACTTCCAGCTCTCAATCACATCACTGGCAGTTTAGGGGCAATAGTCTTCCATACTGCAGGAGGAGATGCTCTTGAGGTTTACCCCTCCCTCAACACTGTGTAGTTCTCTACTGGAAACTAACAAAAAATTTCATTATCCATCTTTCTCCTGATTTAATCATTTGTGACTGACACAGTATGACAATTGTCCTCTAGGTGCTGCTCTTCATGATTTAGAGACGCTCACCAGCAGCGTGTGTGTGCTCTGCTTCATGTAGCCATGACACAGCTGATGCAGGGGATCTATAGCTGCGGGGTACACGCTTTTTTACCGTACCCCTCCACTGCCCGGTGCAGAGGCTGCCTAAACATGTGCCATGGTAAATGTGTGTAGCCTCTCAAGCCTAGAACTTTTTCCAACTGAGTCTGACAGTGTGTAATCAAAGGCTGGTGTACCCCTGATTCTGAGTGTACACACTTCTGGGCGGCCCTTGAGAGGGTTTCAGGGCTTGGTGGAATCTGTCTTCCCCCCGCATGTTTCTTCTATCTACCTGTCTTTCTTTCTCACCCTATAGGTTTCTTCTATCTGTCTTTCTCCCACTGCAGGTTTCTTTGCTGCTCCTAATAACAAAATTAAGTCTAAAGAGCACTTATTTAAAATGCAGAACCACTTTTCCATGAATTGCGGATTATTATTGAGTCTGTATAGCATTGGTCTGATGGCTAGTCTGAGTCCTCTGGGAATTCGTCTTACGCGGTGATATTGAATTAGCGTGGAGGCGTGTAGGCGTTGGTTTAACTCCCGTTTAGTTAAGTATTCGAGCTGCTTCAATTGTTGCGTAACTGATCCGCTTTTAGCATCAAAAGTTTTGGTTTCCTTGATCATTTTGTATATTAAATCTGCCTCATCTGAGGTATAAACTTTAATGTTCGCTCTGTTTTCTGTAATTCCTGATATTGAATCAAAAGACATTTTCTTGGTGCTAGTGCCCACCGTTTGCAGAAAAATATGAAACAATGAATGTGTGTGGGTGCTGCACACTGTACACAATTTTCACCAAAATCTAGTCCGATACGAGTGCTACCTTTGATTGGTGCCTGCTAACACCTAACAAAACATGTATATAGCCTGGCACCTAAATGGCTGCCAGGGCTCTTGGGTGCACTCTTCAATGAGTAAACTCTTTTGTTATTAGTGGAAGAACTTTCGAGAATCATAAAAGAACTAGAAGAGGAAATATTCAATATCAAAAAAGATTTGGCTACCAGATTGGAAAGAGAGCCTTGGGATAAATTTCTAGCAGATTTAGACATTAAACTTGATAAGTACGGAAAAGAATTACAAGAAACAAAATTGCGTAAATTTAAACGCGATACAATTGATTATAAGCTTAATGAAGCTTATACTTGGGCCGAGGTCTATGCAAAAAGGAGGTATACAAATAAAAAGCAGCAACCAACAACATCAGATGAGAGTGGAGTTTCAGATAGTGACACTAATACATCAAGGCAACCCTTAAGTAAACAACAAACAGCTCCTTCAACCTCAGTAGAAACTACAAGCAGCTCAGTTCCCATTTCGGATCCTTTTTTAGAGGTGGGCCCCTTGCCCAGCAAACCACCGGATCAAGCAACAACATCACAGGCGGACAAAAAACGAGACGAGGAAAGGGAAAAGGAAAGGGAAAGGAAAGCGAGTTTAAGAAGTCAGACCAAAACCTTGTGATAAATATATCAGAGTATCCCTTGACGAACTTTGAGGCAGATCTACTCAACAAAGGAACATCATTTGTTAGTACCTATCAAACGAACGAGCTAGAAACAGAAGTTGCGTTCTTTAAGTTCATGCGGCTATTGAGGCTCAAACATTTCTTTACAATAGTGAATCCAATTCAAACTGATGACAACGAAGAAGTTAAATTTAGACCGAAGAGCACTTTTCTAGCTCCAATTTCACACAAAACACTTGATACTTTCGAAACACTAGTCAAGGCGGATTTAAGTAAAATACACTTCAAACGGAAATTGAGCAATCTAACGAAGGCGGAATATAGTGCTTTACAAGCACTAGCCAAAAATCCTGCAATTGTAATCCAGAAAGCGGACAAAGGAGGAGGCCTAGTGATAATGGATTCTGCATTTTATCTACGAAAAGGCACTGAACATGTAAATGACACAACAACTTACATAAAACTGAATAATGACCCAACAATGGAGATAGCACAGACTTTGGACAAAATACTGGATAAAGCTGAGGAATTAAATTGGATCAACCCAACAGTCAAGCGTTATTTAAGACAAATTTATCCTAGAAGACCAAGGATTTATTTCTTGCCTAAAATTCACAAACATCTTCAAGACCCACCATTCAGACCTATAGTGTCTGGATGCTCCTCAATATTCGAGAACCTTGGCATATTCATCGATAGCCACATGCAATCATTCATACAGCAATGGCCCACATATTTGGAGGACACATCTGACTTTTTAAGAAATCTCAAAACTATCGATGAGAAATCAGTGAGTGAATGGATCATATGTACAATAGATGTTACAGCATTGTACACATCGATACCGCACAAACTGGGCTTGGAAGCCATGGAATGGGCTTTACTAAAAGGAGAAAAACCAGAAGAGGTCAAATGCATGATCATCCAATTATTGGAATTTTGTTTAGAAAATAGTTATTTTACCTGGCAAAATGATTTTTTCTTACAATTGAATGGTACAGCCATGGGCTTTCCTGGAGCCTGTATTTATGCTAACGTCTTCATGGCAAAATTCGAAGAAGATCATATTTTGAAGCATTTGGAGTGGCAAACAGGCCTGGTCTACTATAAAAGATATATAGACGATATCTTTTTAATTTGGAATAAATCACAGACAAAACTGATCGAGAACATTCAACATTTGAATACCATTGATCCACGAATTCAGTTCACACACAGCATGAGTACTGAAGCGTTGCCATTTCTAGATGTCTTAGTAGAAATTAAAGATGAGTCGATACACACAAGCCTCTACAAAAAACCCACAGACAAAAATAATGCATTACTATACGGAAGCTTTCACCCTGCAAGCCTGATTAATAATTTACCAGTGTCGCAATTCATGCGAATAAAGAGAATCACGTCAAATCCAGTCATTTGTGAAAAAACCATAGAGGAGCAAAAACAAAAGTATTTGGACAGAGGGTACCCGAAGAAACTTTTAGAAGCACATGTTGAAAAAATTAAAACTATCCCTAGACATGAACTACTTGAGAAGAAACCTAAAAAAACAAACAAAAGGATGGTATTTGTGACAAAATATTCCACGGCATCTTGGGAGATTAAGAAAATAATAAAGAAAAGATGGGAAATTCTGCAAGCTGAAAAAGACTTCGGTTCTCTTTTTTTTGAGCAACCCTTGTTTGCCTACAAAAGGGCTCAGAATCTCAAAGAAATGCTAAGCAAATCTAATAAATCCACAGAAGATATTGAACCTACAATTTTTAAAGGAACGACAAAATGTCACAATTGCAAAAACTGCAACAATGTAATACCAGGAAGTGTAATCCAACATCCAAGAACTGGTGAACAAATACAACTAAAGCATAATACAACCTGTAACTCTGAACATGTGATTTACACCATTAAGTGCCCATGCGGACTCCTTTATGTAGGAAAGACAGATAGGAAACTAAAAGTGAGGCTAACTGAGCACAAAAGCCGGATAAGACTCAAGAACACCACATCACCGTTGGCGCAACATTGGATTGAATCCAGACACACAATCGCTCAACTAAGGTTTCAAGTAGTTGAGCAAGTTCCACAAAGGCTTGGTTTCGATAATGCAAGGATCCTTCTCCAGAGAGAAGCTTACTGGATGCGAAAATTACAGACACTCGTCCCTTTCGGACTCAATGATAAAATGGAGATGGTTTGCTTTCTGTAAAAAGTCATAAAACATGGCCAGTTCTGAAGCCCCGTGAATTCAGACCCGCGATGCATTAAATAGCAAAACACATACATATAATTTTTTAAATGAACACACAACCAAACAGCACTTTGTTCATAATCACTACACATAGAGCTCAAGTTTGTAAATAGGCAGGCATTTAGCATAATTTGCATGGATTAGGTTGAGTATCTAACAGTTTCCTAATAATTTTTTGACAATCTTTATAATTAGAGTCAATTGTAGCATTAATGCGTGAATAACTCTCCCAATTTCCTCTTTTTTCTGCTTGTGATCTATATCTTTGTAGCTCATAAACTAAATAGAATCGATTAATCTCAGAGGAGATCTAAATTAAAATAAGCATATGTTTTAGACATTTCAAGATGGCCACTGCGCAAAGATCGTAAGTCCTTTGCCGATTTCCATGATAGGATCGACATTAGTATAGATGAAGGACTACGAGCCCGACTGCGGCACGAAGCCTTCGAGCACAGAATCCTGTAAGACGGAGCTAGAAGTAAACAACTCGGTAAGACGCGAGAGCGTTGTTTTGAAAGGCTTCAGCGCTTTCAAGCATTTGCTTATATGCTGAGAATCGCCACCTCTTAACACGCGGTTGTACTTTTGCAGGCCACAACCCTAAACCAACTCTGCGGGACCGAAGCCTCGTTGCCTAGGACCGCAGGTAAATGTTAGTCTGAACTTGTTGGATGAGGCACGCTAGCACTTTTCGAACTGCTAGCGTGTGTAAATTGAAGACAGTGCGTCTGTCCTTGTCTAAAGTTGAATTAAAACAGCGCCTTTAACTTTTTTGCCAGGTTGTTGCAGGCTGGCATATTAAAAGAACTAAAAGGTATGAACATAACTCCCCAAAGAGGTAAGATTATGGCGCTAGACACAGATAAATTCAGTAGATATTACCAAATGAACCTAGATTTCAATCGGTTCTTCTTTTCTAACAGATAGCATTTGTTTGTCCGGATCACAGAAGCGAGACCGACGCTGCACGCATAGGCTCGCAGGTAACCATTAAGTAGGAGAGGTAACAATGCGCAAATTATATTTAGCTGGCAGCATAGTAAGCTACTCTGTACTCATTCTTGTCTTTCTGTAGAGAAGCTGTTTATCATCAAGAACAACCGTATAATAACGGTAGGAAGGCTTAATATAAGCCTATGGCTCAACTAAAAATATGTAAATAAACTTGCATTATTTACTTTTTGATGTAAAATCAATAACAACTCACACAATAAGATATAAAGATGTTGCAACTCAACATATGAGAGCTTAAGTCATTTAAATGATAATATTGGCATATAATAAGTAACTGAGAAACCTTTAAACGTCGAGAGTAACGAGTTTTCTTTTTCTTTTTTCTCTTTTTTCTACTATCTTTTCTTCTCTTTATGTTTTTCCCTTGCAGACCCCTGACGAAGGGGCCGTGAGGTCCCGAAATGCATTGGGTTGATGTATTTTATATTGTATATTTAGGTTGATGAACTGAATGTCATGAACTTGTTTTGATTTATGTATATAAATGTTGATAATGTTTGATTATGGTGAATATACCGAGTTAACACATCATATAAATAATTGATTAAAACAAGAATTGAAATGTTGAAAGCTATTTAAGAGTTTACTCATTGAAGAGTGCACCCAAGAGCCCTGGCAGCCATTTAGGTGCCAGGCTATATACATGTTTTGTTAGGTGTTAGCAGGCACCAATCAAAGGTAGCACTCGTATCGGACTAGATTTTGGTGAAAATTGTGTACAGTGTGCAGCACCCACACACATTCATTGCTCTAACCATTGAGCCACACTTCTCCATTGACATTGACACACTAGCACGCGCGTTTAATTTGCAAACGTTTACAGAGCATCTGAAAGTGTGTTCATTTCAATATTGGCATAGTATTAACCCACTAATAGGCGCGTATTCTTTTCAAGTGGTGTACTGTGTATCGCATTTGAACTTGGAGAGAGCCACGTTGGTACAAATGAGTTACCACAATTGTTTTTGTTTCTCATTATATATGTCTTAGTTGCATTGATTACAGCCGTATCTTTCCATGACAGTTTGTCAACTGGAAGTATTAGACTTATACTGCAAACTGACACTACAGCATATTATTTATCTGCACATTTTATAATATAAAAAAAAAATCTTTATTTTTAGCCTCATTTCTTACAAAATGTAGTTTGAGCCGCCCGCAAAATTTATTCAAAATAAAGGCGATCCACCTATACCATGGCCTAGATGGAAAGAAGAGTTATTACCTATATGAAGGCCATAGATGGTGAGCGAATAGGCGCAGAAAGAAAAAAAAAGTATTTTGCTTCACTGTCTTGGTTCTGAGGGACAAGTAATTTTCAGAGCATTACCTCAGATTATGCCACAAAGTAGAGAAGGTGATAACATGAATGTATATGTTGTAGCACTAACCAGAATGGAAAAGAGGTTCAAACCTACATCTAATATTGCTTTAAATAGATTTAAATTCTAAACCAGGGCACAAAAAGATGATGAGTCATTTGATGATTTCCTAATGGCCCTGAGATCCCTAAGTCTACACTGTAACTTTGGCAATATCACAGACAAAATGATACATGATCAAATTATTGTACATGTCAAAAACAAAAAGATACGAGAAAAGTTATGGGTCATAGATGAAGCAATTACCACTGCAAAAGCTACGGAGCTTTCAGAAAAATGGATGGATGTTGTAAAACAAAATTCTAGCAAATCTACTACAGAGGAAGAGATTTGTGGTATTAAAACAAAAAGAGAAGTGAAAAATGATATTCCACAAGGAAGATTTCCATCTAGATACAACAACAACGGGTTTTCTGGTAAAAGACATGAGTATTTTTCTAATTATAACACATGTTACAGATGTGGAAGCAGATCTCATGTGGCATCTTTCCAGGGATGTCCCGCAATCAATAAAGAGTGCAGAGTTTGTGGCAGAATGTGTCACTTCAGCACTGTTTGCCGAGATATACGCTATAATAACCAAACATGAAGCTCTACTTCTGGTACTTCTAAAACTAAGAAGGTCACCAGTATCAGAGAAATTCCTGATCATAATAAAGGTTTTGTTGTTTCAATCATACACAATGGACCGGAAAAGGAAGTTTGCATGAAGTCTCCCAAATGTATGTTTCAAGTTTTAGGCATTGAGCTAGAACTCATGGTGGATTCTGGATCACCATGGACAATTATCACTACATATTATTTTTTTTTAAAGTTACAATCTGTATGCAATTATAATGATTTACAACAGTCTAATAATAATGCTGAAAGCTTTGATGAGTCAAAAATTGAAATGGAAGATTTTTTCTGAGTACCATTGTATTTCAAAGGGAGATGTGCTCATATAAAATTGTACATTGCTGTGAAGGGAGTACATGTTTTAGGTTGGCGAGACCAGTGGAAACTGTGTATAATCCTCAATCCACGATCGGAAGATCCTGTTTCTCTTTGTAACGAACAAAATCTGTGCAATATTGCCACAGTAAACAAAAATGTGGCTAATTTAGGAAGGGAAACAAAATTGGTAAATACATATATCAAAGTGTTTTGTGACAGATTGGGGAGAGTGAACAATTTCTCACAAAGAATTGTATTGAAAGAAAATGCCAGTCCTTTTAAACAGAAGTTAAGAGGTGTACCTATCAACATTAGAGATGAGTTGAAAGAAATGCTTCAAGAGTTGTCGTATGAGGGTATTATTGAGCCCAATGAGTCATCTGAATGGGTTTCACCCATTGTTTCAGTACGCAAACCCGACCAAAAACTCTGAGTGTGTGTGGACTTGAGAGCATTAAACTCATTACCACCCTCTCCCTAATATCAATGAGGTTGTTTCATTATTAGAATGTGCGCAGATATTTTCCACACTTGACCTAAGGTCTGCGTATCACCAGATTGAACTTACGGAAGAGTCAAAGAAGTATACTTCTTTCATTACTCCACAAGGTCTTTTCCAATATACTAGGATGCCATTTGGACTGGCGTCGGCGGCGTCAGTTTTTCAAGAGTAATGTTCCAAATTTTTAGGGACATTGACACATATGTCAAATGTTTTCAGGCTGACAGTTTAATATTCTCAGGAAATGAAGCAGAACATGAAGTCTATCTAAATAAAGTATGTAAGAGACTTGAAAATTGTGGTCTTACCCTAAAAGCTCACAAGCGTAAACTTTTTGAACATTCTGTATTTGGGGCATACCTTGTCTGGTGAAGGCCTTATTCCAAAATAATCCAATGTTGAGGCTATCCAGAATGCCCCGTCTCCCATTATTAAAGAGCAATTACTGTCATTCTCTGGAATGTGTGAGTATTACAGCAAATTTGTTGAGAATTTTGCCACCAAGATGGAACCATTGAGGAAATTATTAAGGCAGGGTATTACGTATGAATGGAATGATGATCAACAAAAAGCTTTAGAAGCTATAAAAAGAAACATTATTAATGCTCCCACATTGAAACAGTTTCGTATGAGGAAAGAATGCATTATAACTGTTGATGCCAGTTTATATGGGCTTGGAAGTGTTTTGTCCCAAAGAGATGGTGGGAATGAATGCAATGTAGCTTTCTCTTCAAGGACTCATAATCAGACTGAGCGCAAGTATGCAGTAATTGAGAGAGAGTTACTTGCATGTGTATGGACATTGGAACATTACAGAAATTATGTGTGTGGTAGCAAGTTCATACTTAGAACGGATCACAAACTGCTAGTACATATTCTGTCCACAGGAGGAGGATGGAACTCCACCGCTAGAATTGACCATTTAGCTTCAAGACTTTAGGAGTATAATTTTAGAATCAATAATTTTTATTGAGCAGTATACCAACACATAACACAACCAACACATAACACAGCTCGGCTGCCTACATCCACCGGCCGGCAGAGCACAATCCAGCAATATTAAACACAGCCTTAGGGCCTACACCCCTGGGGGCGACCCGGCAAGGACGTATGCCATGCCAGGAGGAACAGCCATGACCTTTAGCGTTCACTGCATTGTACGAAGAAGAACAAAACAGTTAAACAATGGTAAAACCCCCCCACCACCCTACTCCCGCCCCCACCACCACCCCAACCCCCCCTCCCGCCTCCCTCCTCCACATCAGTCCCTACTATTCCCCTAGTTCACACTAACTCCCTCCCGTCTCACAGTACGCTCCAGACCTTCCGAGCCCATTTGACTGCACCCTGGGAGACCATCGGGATAAGGTGTAAGATTTGCAAGTACTTGGGACATGTTACCTCGTGCAGATCACGAGATAGAAGGTGTATAAATGGTTCCCACAGTCAGCATACACCTCACCCTTGCCATCCACACACAGAGAAAGCCTCTCCATGGCCAACAAATACCACAACCGCCGAATCCAGTACCTCGGGTCAGGGGAAGCAGAGGATCGCCATTGTGTAAGGATAACTAAGCGTGCCGCTAGCAAAGCTAGAGCTATCTGCCTGCCCCTCATAGAGTGCAAAGTGAACGCTTTGGGATGCGGGAGCCCTAGCAGCACATGCTCAGGAGCCCTGGGAAATGTGATGTGAAAGGCCTCATCGATATCATCAAGGACCGCCTTCCAGTAACGCTCTAGTTTCGGGCAGTGCCAGAGCAAGTGCGTCAAGGGGATCACTGAAATAATATCGAGGGACAGAATATCGACCAACAAAAATATCGTTGACAAAATATCGAGAGACAAAATATCGAGTTTCTATCTACAAACAGGTAAGTACAAAAATATCGAGTTAAAAATATCGTTTACAAAAATATAGTTGTAAAAAATATCGACTTTAATAAAAACAATGTTTAATTACATTAATATAAAAAATTAATTACTAAAATATACTTAACAATACTTAAAATAACTTTTAATAATTAAATAATTAATGAAAGTAAACAAATAATATTTTTTTAATCATATTTCTTAAAACATATATATATATAGTAACAAAATTTAATTAAATAATAGCCAATATTATTAACGTACAAATCCAAAAGAGTAAAAATTACTATTACCACTCCAGTGGGTGCAACAGTAGGGAAAGCGTTGGATAGCGTAGGGGTTAAAATTACTATTCCCACTCCAAGGAGTGCAACAGTGGATATATGACGCTACAACTCAACTTTTTCAACGCACTACCATTACAACGTAAGTATTGGTAAGTATATAATAATTTTTATAATTTAAATTATTTAAAATTAATTTAATATAATTTAATTTAATTTCATTTCATTAAATTAAATTAATGTAAATTTAATTTTACTTTATTTTTACACTGTACCCCAAAAACCCAAAACTGACCCTGAACCCTAAAAAAAAACCTTTACCCAAAACCCCAAAACTGACCCTGAACCCTAAAAATACCCCTTTACCCAAAAACTAAAAACTGACCCTGAACCCTAAAAATACCCCTTTACCCAAAAACTAAAAACTGACCCTGAACCCTAAAAATACCCCTTTACCCAAAAACTAAAAACTGACCCTGAACCCTAAAAATACCCCTTTACCCAAAAACTAAAAACTGACCCTGAACCCAAAAAATACCCCTTTACCCCAAAACTAAAAACTGACCCTGAACCCTAAAAATACCCCTTTACCCAAAAACCAAAAACTGACCCTGAACCCTAAAAATACCCCTTTAATTTAACATAATTAGCAATTAATCAATTAAATTAAATTAATTACCAATTACATTTTAAATAATTAACAAATATTATTTAATTACCAATTAATTAAATATTACTACCAATTAATACATTTACATATTTAATTAATTATAATTAAATTACTTCCCACCCTATTCCCCTATAAACCCACAACCCGCTACAGGAAATAAATTATTTTAATTTACATAATTAGCAATTAATCAATTAAATTAAATTAATTACCAATTAAATTTTAAATAATTACCAAATATTATTTAATTACCAATTAATTAATTATTACTACCAATTAATAAATTTACATATTTAATTAATTATAATTAAATTACTTCCCACCCTTTTCCCCTATAAACCCACAACCAGCTACAGAATAAAATTACACAATAATTAAAAAAAATCATTAATTAAAAATAATTATAACATAAAATTACACTTTTCACACATATTATAACATAAAAACACTATAAATAATTAAATATTATTTAAAAAACGATATTTTTTACTATCTAGATTATATACTTGGATATTTTCACTTTCTATATTATTTACAGTCGATATTACTTCACTTACCTTAAAAACGATATTTTGACTGTCGATATTCTGTCCTGTCGTTATTTTGTCCAAACGATATTTAAAACTCGATATTCTGTCCAAACGATATTTTGGAGTCGATATTATGTCTGTGCACCCGTCAAGGTGCCCGGAGCACCACAGCACCGCCAGCAAAGACCTGAGCACTTCGGATCCCAAGTTTTAATCCACGCTGGGCTAAGGTGCCAGTATGGTGCCAGTATGACACTACCTTGTAGGCCGACTCAGCGCCTGCAACATTGGCCGCAGTATGCTGCGCGCAATAAAACACCTTTCCCCACTCTTTACGCGACAGCGGGCGGCCCAGCTCCGTCTCCCACCGAACTTGCGCTTTAGTACACGGTGCTTCAGGGCGCGCAACAATCAGGGCATATAGGTCAGATATAAGTTTGCGGTCATCTTTTTTGCATATCACCCAACGTTCCAGGGCCATCAGGGGGCGGGACATATCGGCAATATTAGGAGGTTGAGTGATCCAATGTGCTACCTGCGAGTAGGAAAAGGCATCAGATTCGGAGAGGGCAAAGTGGTCCCGGTAAAGCGAAGAAAACGAGATCAAGCCATCGAGGTCAAAGAGGTGGCCTACCCTCTTGCAGCCCTCCTCCCTCCAGCACTGGAAGACCGGGGACGAGCAGCCTGGTGGGAAGTCCGGGTTATCGACAATGGGCGTCATAGGTGAAGGAAAAGTGGTCCAGCCCTTACGCCGTGGCAATTGATCCCATGCCTTCATAGTCGGCGATGTCACTGGTGACGAATACAAGCCCCATGCTCTGTGTTTTCGAGGTAGCCACAATTCACACCAAATATTGTGGCCCGCCACCGCCTGATCCATAAATAACCAGTGTTTGCTGGAGAGCGGTCTGTTCCATTCGAGAATAAAGCACAGACAAGCCGTCTGGTAGTACGCCAAGAGTGAGGGAAAGCCCAATCCGCCGTTGGCCCGAGAGACCGTAATCAACGAGGATGCAAGCCGCGGACGCTTGTGGTTCCATAGAAATTTAGTAAGCAGCCCCTGAAGCTTCTGTATGGTACCCAGCGGAGGGCTCAAAGGCAGCATTTGGAAGAGGTAAAGAATGCGCGGCAGGATCGTCATTTTGACTGCCGCCAGCCGACCAAACCAGGCGAGCTGCAAGCGGGACCAGTCAGACAGCGATTTGGTTGTTTGCTCGACTAAGATCTTGTAGTTGAGAGAGACTGTCTGCGTTATAGTGGGAGCCAGGTGAATCCCCAGGTACGGGATGTCGGAGTGAACCCACTGGAAGGCAAAGGAGGTCTTGCACGTCAGCAGCTGGAACCGAGACGTTAAGGACCTGGGACTTGGAACAATTGACCTTAAAACCGGCAACGCCACCAAAGTCACATAATTCCATCGACAGGTGCCACAAGGAGGTGTGAGGGTTAGGTAAGCGCGAGGATCACGTCATCAGCATACAGGCTTATCTTGTGCTTGTCAGCGCCAAACCGGATCCCGTGAATAGCCCCGTTAGACCGCACCCTCTGAGGGAAGGGCTCCATATAGAGCGCGAAGATCAACGGCGACAGGTGGCACCCCTGTCGTGTCCTATGAGTGATGGGAAAAGGGGCAGATCTGCAACCGTTGACCCGGACCGCCGCTCGTGGGGTGGTGTAAAGGCAGTGCACCCATTTCACAAAGTTGTCCCCCAGACTGAAAGACCTCAAGACCGCGAACAAGTATGTCCAGTCGACGTGGTCGAAGGCCTTCTCAGCATCTATTGATAGAAACAGGGTCTGTTTGTGAGAGCGGTGCACCGAGTCCATGAGGTGCAGAAGCCTCTTCGTGTTTTCCCCCCTTGTCGCGTTGGTATAAACCCAACCTGATCCGGCTCTATAATGCCATCCATGAATGGACTGAGACGGGCAGCCAGAGTGCCAGCGAAAAGCTTCATGTCGATATTGAGGAGAGAGATGGGGCGATACGAGCCACACTCCATGGGGTCCTTCCCTGCCTTGGGGATAACTGTAATCACAGCCTCTGACATAGAAGGGGTCACTTCTCCCGTTTCCAGGAAGGAATTAAAAAGGCGGGTGAAAAAGGGAGCCAAAACCTTTTGTAGAAAATGGCCGAGAAGCTGTCCGGTCCTGTGGATTTGGCTAGCTTCAACCACGAAAGCGCGGAGATGACTTCCTCTATACGTATTTCAGCATCGAGTGCTGCTATCGAGGCCTGTGCGAGGGGCGTAACTCCACATGACGCCAGATACGCCTTCACACGTTCCGGGTCTGACGGTTCCTGGCAGTAGAGCGTGTGGTAGAACCACCGGACGGAGTCTGCAATGCGGGCGTCGGCAGTCTGCTCTACTGCATCAGTGTCCCTAACGGCCTGGACAGCGGCCTACTGCGTGCTGTGCGCCAACATCCGGCCCCCTTTGTCCCCACTGAGATAGAACTTGTGGCCCAAGCGCAAGAGGGTGTATTCCGCCCGGTCCAGGTCGAGATGTTTAAGCATGCGCCTCTTCGTTTCCAACTCCCTCCAGATGCGTGGGGCCCCAGTCCGCTTATGGATCGCCTCCAGGCCTCCCACCTCCCTCTCCAACTCTTCGCTCTTCTCCCTGCGTAGTCTAGCCAGCAATGCGGAAACCGCAATAAAGTCCCCCCGAGCTACCAATTTGAGGGCTTCCCACACCGATCCCAACGACATACAATCCCTGTAGCTATCCGCGAAGTATTGAGTAATCGTGGTTCGTATGCGGTTAATTACCGATTCCGAATTGAGGAGGGAATCCCGGAGACGCCACCCTGACGACGGCGGCCTTTGCTCATTGCAGGCGACCCGCACGAAAGAAGGGCATGGTCGGACAGGGAGCGCGGGGAGATCTCTGCAGCAGATAGATGGGGCATGAGAGATGTTGTGGCGAGGAAATGATCTAAGCGCGCATACGTTTTGTGAGCTGCGGAGTAGTAGGTGTAATCGAGTTCCAGGGGGTGATGAGCACGCCATACATCGTGGAGCCCCCTTCCTGCAGCCACTGCTTCCCTCCCTGGGAGATGGCCCCCGCCTGATGCGTACGCGCAGCTGATCTATCCAGCGCTGGGTCCATAACTACATTCAGATCTCCCCTTCACCAATACACATACATCTGGGGAAGCCAATACCTCCGCAAGCGCCGTCTTCAGAAAGGGTAACTGTTGGACATTTGGAGCATACAGGGAGTCCACCGTAAGGTGTGTAGACCCCCATTGAATCCTGACCGCCAAGAAATGCCCCTTAATATCAACAACGTGGACAGGACCTTACAGTGAGCTTTGGCACTGATCAGGATAGCCACCCCCTGTTTTTTCGCAGAGCATGAGGACCACACCTGTACTGAGAAATGCCTATCTCTCATCCTCTTAGTATCCTTGGAGAGGAGGTGAGTCTCCTGCAATAAACACACATCCCATTCTGCACCCTCCAACAGGGATAAAATGGCTGCACGCTTAACCGGGCTGTTGAGACCCCGCACATTCACGCTAACAATTTCCAAATCTTTCCCCATAATCGCTATACAGGGATAAAGGCATAATACGTGGCTCTTGGGACTGTACCCGCCGTGGACAGCTCGGAGACTCCCAACCACCCCAACCTACCCCTACACCCCCCCAGGACTGATGCGGAGCCCCTGAAAACAAACCCCCCAAAACCCCCAACAGTCATAGCATAATAGTACAAGAGAAATGAACAAACGAAATTCGTAGCATGCGCCCTAAAGGGAGGGGAACATGGCACCAACCAGTCACATATCCACTTCCTGACACAGGACTCGTTCGGAACCAGGACATAGAAGAACTAGTCATTACCTTCTATGGATCAACCCCTCCGACGCCAGCTACTGGCCCTGTTGATGCCTGGTAAAGAGTCCATACCTCAAGTGCCCACTGAAGCGTCTGTTACCTGGCCCACCGAGGCCACTGCCGCTCCACGTTCCATCATACTCGCTGTCAAGTCGGGCTTCGCCTTGGGAGCAGGTTTACCCACTTCCTGCCATTCGGCAGACTGCCTCCGTTGTCCACTGGGAGAACCGTCGGCCTCGGAAAAGGAGGCAGGTCATTCCAGCCCCAAGATGTCGCGAGCCGCGTCCAGAGACCGGACCTGGATGAGCTTGGCCTTCCACTTGAAGATGAGCCGGAATGGGTGATTTCAGGAATAAGGAACGTTTTGCTCTCTGAGGTAGTTGGTGACGGGTTTGAATTCTCTTCGTTTTTTCATCGTAGAGGCTGCAAGGTCTTGAAAGAGCAAGGGACGATGGTCTCGGAACACAAGGGGGACAAAGTCCCAAGCTTTTCGTAGGATCCGTTCTTTGAGATGGAAGTCGTGGACACATACCAATATGTCCGGAGGAGGGGCCTTAGGTCCCCGCGGGAGACCCACCCAGTGCACTCGGTCCATTTGAATCTCCTTCACGTCCTCCTCGTTAATAATGTGCAGGAAGGGGGACCCTACATATTCCCGCAGATCCGACCCCTCACCCTTCCAGTGCATCGCCCTAATCCGAATGTTATTCCGGCGGGACCTATTCTCTAAGTCCTCAGCGTGGGCTTGCAGGTCTAAGTTTTGTTCAGTGAGGCGAATCACGTCCTGCTGGAGGTGGTGGATGTCTTCTGCTGTGCTCAGATCGTGCTCATCTAGGGTCGCGACCCGCTCACCCACACCGTCGACATCGCGTCGCACCTCACGAAGATCAGACGCAAGCTGGGAGCGCAATACCGCTATGTCCTCATGATCGCGGAAAACAGCTTGATCATGAAAGCCTTCATTGCCGGGGCCTCCGCATCGTCTTTCCGCGGGGATTTGTCAGATGATTGCGCGGTGGTCTGCGCCGCCACCTTCGGGGACCCCTCCTTCACCGTCCTTTCCTTCCTGTTCCTGGACGTCGCCATGGCCAAGCACTGAAGGGCCTACAGGCACGCCGGGGGAGCGGAGGGGACCACTGCTCTCGAACTCCAAACGTATATGGCTCCCAGGCCCCCAAGCAGCTGGGTTAACTTCTAGGTCCCGGCCGGTGTTTCAGACCTTCACTGTGCCACGATGCAGGGGCATCCGCTGTCGGCTATGGCACGGCGTGTGGCTATCGGGTGCCACATCCAGTTCCAGGCCCCGCTCTGCTAGCTCTAGCCCACTTCGCTGCATGGGCCCACCACAGTCCACCTCCTATCTCTGGAGGGGCCCCGTCTTGCTCCTCCCCTTCACGCTCCACAAAGGCTCACCCCACTGCCGCTGCTCGTCAGGCGTCTTCGGGACCGCGTGCGCAGGCACCCCAACGTCTCGGTCCCCTCCAGGCACACGCGGGCCGTGTGGCACAAGCCCAGGCCGGGTATATAGGCCCGGCAGTGCAAAGCTGGGCCCACATCTGTCACCTCGGCGCGCTCAATCACCTTCAGGGCCCCTCGTTCTTCCTCCTGGCACCGTAGTCTATAGGGGGCCCCCTGTCAACACTGGGCTGCAGATCTGCCAAAGTCCCCCGGTCGCCACCAAGGAATCGCGCCGTCCGCCAGGCCGCTCCCACTGCTAGGCCACGATCGGGATCACCTCGCCTGTGTGGTCTGCCTCACTCGCATGCCGCTGGGGGTGCGCCCCCCCTTCGCTCCACAATCGCTGCTTAGTGCAGTGATTCAGGGGGCCGCAGTGTCCCTCGTAATGCCCCTCGCGCCTCCACTCGGCGCCGCAACAGCTCCGGAGCCGGGACCCAGATGCAATCCCCAGGCCTCTTCCCCACTCACTGTTGTCTTTGGGTGTGGCGTAGGGTGCGGTCCATCTCCAGTCGGAAGCGGGGCCCACTCTGCCAGTCTGTTCCTGCTGGGCCTCGTGTACACTCCTCCGGGCCGGCAAAGGCCTCCCGAGATGTCCGCCGCTCTCCGGCCTAAGCAGCAGACAGCCCCAGGCGGCCCCAGCCACACTGCTTCGCCGGGCCTAGCTCACGCGGCCTCCCTCTCTGCTGGAATCCGGCAGGGCCCGCCTCCGCACTGCCTCAAAAGCTCGGGGGCACTTCTGCGCACTCCCCAGTGTATGGGAAGGCGCTGGTCCCGACTCCGCTGCTCCCCCGCACCGATCGCTCCTCACCGGGGCCGCGCAGCCACCTGTAAAGAACGAGGTAACAGGTGCTCATAATAGATAGGATGTTTATTGGAGGGCAAACAGGTACGTCCTTCCCAGTCAGGTACAGTACACCAACGGTGGTCACCCTAACATTCTGGAGTGTGGATGTGGTACATCATCTGGAGCCATGGTAACCAGATGATGTACCACGAGCACAACACCACATCTCCCTTCTTCACAATAACATAAAAACCAAAGTCATTTCACCAACATAATACTTATTATGTGAAATACCTTAACAAAGTAAGATCATAATAATTATGTGGAATAACATAACATGGAGATGAAATGAGCTGCAAAATAACAAAGTAGAACAACATGGTAAATAGCATACAAATAAGTTATAACATTACCACAGTAGCCCACTTCCCCCCTACCTTTGAACCAAAACAGAAGCGAAACACAGTCACATAACATAGCTCCTGAACCGAGCAGGGATTTTGATTTGCCTGCCAGTGCGTGAAGTGTGCTGGTTATAAGCAGAGAAGGAACCCAATGGTGCAGGTAAACTAGGAGAAGGTAACTGAAGGGAGGACGTCAAAACATTACTGGTGGAAGCCTTAACAACTTTATTCTCATCGTTACTATCTTGCATGACATCATCCCACAACCATTCGAAGGAAGGAGTAAGATCCGTATCAGTCTTGACACAAGAGAAGTTCTCCCTGCATTTTGCCAGTCTGTTGTGGAGCCAAACTTGGTTGTCACTTAATTTAGCAGATTTTGAGAATAACTCTACCACCTGTAAGGGATCTGAAAATTTGCTCTGACCTTTCTTAACTTTAGTGTCAAGTTTAATTCTGACCCAATCCCCTACACTGAGTTCAGCTTCACTGGTGGCATTTCTCTTACTAAAATCGCAAATGTGTGAATCTTGAATCTTCCTTAGTCTTGAACGGACTAAGGCAGGAGACCACTTACCACAAATTTTCTTGGAATTCCAAGTAACATTATCCCTTGTAAATGGCTCTCTACCTCTAAGGATCCTGAAAGGGCTATAATTAGTACTGGTGGGGGTGATTCTATAAGCCCAAATGGTTTCTAGTAATTCCTTCTCCCAATCTTTATCAGCACGAATAGAGGCCTGGATACTCCCCATGATTACTCTGTTAAACCTCTCAACAATGCCGTTACCAGCAGGGTGGTAAACAGGAGTCTTTTTAGGGGTTATGCCATTCCTACTCAAGAATTCCAGAAAAAGTTCATATCTAAATTGTGGACCATTATCAGTCAAAATATTCCTCGGAATACCTTCTTGTAAAAACAATTTCCGAAGAAAAGTAACAACAATCTTAGAGTCAAACTTCTCAGATATCTCAACTTCGGGCCAGCTGGAGTAATTGTCAATTACGACCAGAATATGCTTAATGCTACCTTCATAATTTTCAACAGGGCCCAACCAATCCATACTTAAATCTTCCCAAGGGAACATAGGGATATGTCTAAATCCGAGTGAAGGTTTAAATACACGCAAGGACTTATCAGCGTTTGCACAAGTATCACACTTCTGAATAAATTTCTCAACCTCCTTATCCAATCCGGGCCACCAGTACGATAATTTTACCCTTGATTTCAACTTCATGATACCTAGATGACCTTCATGATTAATGGATAGAATCTTATTTCTCAAGGAGAAAGGTACAATAACTCTTTCACCCCTACATAAGTGACCCGCATCATCTATACAGAGTTCATCTCTGACTTCCCAAAATGGTTTTAAGTTCCTCCCTCAATTTCGATTTACAAGGCTAACCCTTGGTGACAAAATTGCGAACAACGTTCAAGATCTCATCCTTATCACAGCACAACTCCCAATCTTTTTTGGAAATAGCAGTTAACCGCTGGTGACTGTCATCATGGATAATGGCAACCTCATCAGATTCAAAAGAATCGTACGAATCATCACAATTAGGTAAAGGAGAACGACTTAAATAATCAGCTACTATGTTCCTTTTTCCAGGAATATATTCAACATCATACACATATCCCAGCAGCTTAAGACTCATACGTGCAAGTCTCGGGGTGGCCTTCAACATTCCATCAGATGTAAGGATTTTTAATAGAGGTTTGTGATCAGTCCGTAACGTAAATCTAGTGCCCCAGATAAACTGTCTAAACTTCCCGATACCCCACACAACGGCTAGCATTTCCTTCTCAATAACTGAGAATTTCTCTTCAAGAGTGGTTATGGACCTGGAAGCAAAAGCAATTGTGAATTCAATTCCAACTCTGTTGGATTGTGAAAATACAGCACCTAATCCTTTACCACTCGCGTCAGTGGTGACAATGTTGTGCAGAGTGTGATCAAATGCTTGGAGGGGAAAAGCATTAATTATATCTTTCTTTATATCGTCAAAGTCACTTTGTAAAATATCATTCCAGACAAATTCTGTTCTTAACTTAAGAAGTTGCCTAAGGTTAAAAGTTTTGTCAGCAAAATTCCTAACAAATTTTGAGTAAAACTCAACCATTCCCAGAAACGACCTAATATCATCTTTGCAACAGGGAACAGGAGCATTTTCAATTGCCTCAACTAACTTCTTTTTTGGAAAAATACCTTTTTCACCCACCTCATGTCCTAAATAGGTCAAAGAGTTTACACCAAATTTGCATTTCTTTGGTTCGGCTGTTAAACCATTACATTCAAGTGTTTTTAAAACTGAAAACAGTCTCTTGTCATGGTCATTCTTGGACTTGCCCATAACCAGTATGTCATCCTGGAAGTAAGTTACGTGATCCATGCTCTTGAATAACTTGTGCATAAGGCGTTGAAAAACGGCAGCCGCCGACGCCAGTCCAAAAGGCATTCTAATGAACTGATAACATCCAAAAGGAGTTATAAATGCTGTCAGTTTCTTACTGGACTCGTGTAGGGGAATTTGATGGTACGCTGATACCAGGTCTATGGAAGAAAACCATTTGATGCCACAGCTTTGTGCCAAAAGTTCATCAATTCTGGGAAGAGGAAATTTATCGATTACAATATTTTTATTAAGGTCTCTTAAATCTATGCATAAGCGTAGACGGCCGTCAGGTCTTCTTGCGACGACCAATGGCGCCAACCATTCAGAGCTCTCTATTGGCTCTATAACTCCCTTCTTTTCTAGGGCATCTAAATCTTTCATGACATCACTCCTGATGCTTAAAGGAATATTCCTTGCTTTATGGCACACTGGCTTGGCATCGTCCTTCAAAATAATTCTATGAGAAAAGTTGAACAATTTCCCAATTTCTCCTGAGAAAACCTTTGGAAATCATAAAGTTACTTTATCTAAGAAATTCTTGTTGTCTTCATCAAGGATTAAAACCTGAACATCATTTCTTGCATTTAGGATGATGCCTAAAGCACCTTGATCAACCCAGCCTAGAATGGATGGACCAACCTCAGCAACATATAACTTGCCCAAGCATTTCCGTCCTTGAAACTCAAAGATCTCCTCAACAAATCCTACCATGGGAATTTTCTCACCAGTAAATGTGACAGGTCTGATGTCTGGTGGAAGTAACTCTTTTTTTAAAATATGTGCAAACGATTTCTTCCAAATGTCACGTTTAACGATTGTATAGGGTGAGCCTGAATCAGGTACAATGCTAATCAAAACCCCACCAATTAGGATGTTACAAGTAGGTTTCTTAGATTTACATTTGATGTTCAGAACTGCATTGTCATCTTCCCAAAAGTCAAGGATGCAAAAGATGCTATCATCACTAGATGCATCGTAATTTTCAGTAATAGGTTCAACAGAATCATCAATGCACTTTACAACTTTCTTCTCTTTACCAGATTTAAATTTACAAACTTTGGAGAAGTGTCCAATTTTATTACAGAAATTGCATTTTGATTTTAAGGCCGGACATTTCGGATCATTCGCATAATGCCTCTTAAATCCACACCTGAAACAATTGGGAATGTTTTCTTTTTTATAAGATGAACCAGGATTAGCATTTTTTTTAAATGAGGATGACTTATAACTATTCCTTTTTTGATAGTTACTAGTTACTTTACTCACAGTTACACTATCATCTTTATCACAGTCCTTGAGGGCAACTTTGGCACACCTCTTGGACATTTCCGCTTTCCTGACTATTGCGAAAATTTCATTAAGTGGAGAATCTCCACACGTCCAAAGTTTTTCCTGGATAGACGTGTTGTTGCAATGCATGACCAACTGGTCTCTAACAAAAGTATCATGGAGGGTACTAAATTCGCAATTAATTGCTAATTTTTTTAGACAAGAAACTATAATCCTCTACAGATTCTGACCTCCCTTGTTTCCTCTTGAAAAACTCATACCTGCTTATCCCAACACAAACTGGAGGATGATAATGTGTGTCTAAATCTTCTAGAGCGTCTAGAAATACTGTATTTTCGTCAGTCCTAACCTTTTTTTCCATTTGATTAAAAATCCTATTGCCCTCTGGCCCCAGACTATGTAGAAGCATTTTTTTTTTCTTTTTTGGGAAAAAGCATCATCCTGTTCTTCTTCTAGGGCTTCTATATAATTTAAAAAGTAAACTTTCCAATCAGACCATTTAATTGAAGGTTCACCTGGACGAGGTAAAAATGGGACAGGTGTGTTCAACCTACCTTGTGATGCCATTTTTAGTGAATTATAAGATAGAGTGACCTGAAAAAAAAAAACGTTAATAATGCAACATAAATATAGAATACATACAATTAAAAATAAGTAATGGATACTTCAGGTGTGCATGTCACCGATAACTTCAAGGAGCATGTAGTAAGGCTGTGCACGTCACCGTCGAAAAATGCTTTTAAAATTATAATTGTAGTCAATGAGAAAGGAAGGAAAGGTATCTTAATTGTTTTACAAATAAATGGAATAGTTTCCAAAGTCGCCGGTATTCCCAGTTGAAATCGGAGGCAATTGCAGTGAAACTCCGAATTTAAATATATCTGTCACGGAACAAAATGGAGGCACGTTGCGTGACCTTTGTCACGTGAGGACGTCAAGCGTGACGTGAGTTGCAGCGTCAAGGTTCAGGAGAAGAGACCGTAACACACGTAGAGACGTCACAACCCATGCAGGAGGGGAATGAAGAGTTCCACAGCAGAAGATGCCTCGAGCTCTAGAACATCCACCAATTCAAAGGACGCGCAGGTACCGTTACATTTAACAGCTGACAGGATGCTGTTTCCAAATACACGATGAAGCATTCACCATTTCAGTTAAAATTGACTGTGAATCTTGTTAAAAGGGTGATAAACATGCACTCTTAAATAAGTGCTCACGTAACGGTTTGGATAAAGTCACAAACGGTGGGAGCCTTCCACATACAAACTCCGTCAAGCTTTCATGAGAAATGTACTCACGGTATGAAATGTTCGTGCGCGATCTTCTGGGCTCACGATTCCGAAATAGCACAGCGTTTAAATACAGGGAAGGGATGAAAGACGATAACCTTTTTTTTCTTAAAGAGAGAGAAAAAAAATTCTTTGCGTGAGCTCACAGTCTTCCTGCTTGCCGGTTAATTGTATATCCCATCCTCCGTCGCCAAAATGTAAAGAACGAGGTAACAGGTGCTCGTAATAGATAGGATGTTTATTGGAGGGCAAACAGGTACGTCCTTCCCAGTCAGGTACAGTACACCAACGGTGGTCACCCTAACATTCTGGAGTGTGGATGTGGTACATCATCTGGAGCCATGGTAACCAGATGATGTACCACGAGCACAACACCACACCACCCCGCTCTGCCAGCTACGAGGCTCTCTCAGAGACCCACCCCCATAGGCTGCACGTCGCCGCTCCTCCACAATCCGGGCCAAACTCAGCACAAAGAGCACCAGGTAATGCCCGACGGCACCTCGCTTCTCAGCACCGCAGGTAGAAGTGCAGATGGGCACCAAACAGAGCGAAAATCAACGCTTTACAATGCAAGGCGTCGGAGGGACTGAAAATGCGTCCTACTCCGTCGCCATCTTGGCCACGCCCCCCAGGAGTATAATTTTGAAGTTGAATATGTACCGGGTAAGAAAAATATAACCGATGATTTTTTGTCACGCCTACCATGCAGTGATAATGTGTCAAGCTAAATATCGTTAAAGAATTGGATTTTGTTTTAGGAATCACTGATGTTGTTCCTTTACAGTACCAGGAAATCACAGAACAACACTGGAGAGAATGTCAATAGTGTAAAGATGAGTCCAGGTAAATAAATGAGATTAAAATCTTTATTGTAGAGTTGGTACAGGAACCTCCAGCTCATCCACAGCCTGCTTCACAGCTCAGTTTAGTGTGCTCTAAAGATAACATTCCAAACTGCTAAGCAACACATTTACATTCCATATGAGTCATCTCTACACACCTCCCCCTTACATATCCCACAACTAAAAATTGAAAGAAACCAATATACAGAAAAATATGCAGAGAAGAACAATTTAAACACAAGGAGAAAAACACTTAGTAACATTTCCTAAACTCCAAGTAGACCCATCACCCAAAATCACAACACTCTTTCTTACTTCTTTCACTTGAATTGGTTTAGAAAATTTGCTATCACCTTTGACAACAAAACCTCCACGTTTTACTACCACCCAATCTCCTGATTTAATGTTAGGAAACTTAACATCTTTTAAATGATCATAGTGTTTGGCAGCAATAGTTTGTTTGTTGGCAACTTCTTTTCCAATCACATCACGATTCACCCAAATACACTCCCTGTCTTTCAACCACCCTGGTATCTCCTTCAAACCCGGTTCCCTTCCTTTAAGAGAAATAAAAGGTGATACTCCAGTCATGGAGTGCGGTGTTACTCTATAAGACCACATTAGCTTTTTCAACTCTTCAGACCAGGACAAACCATTGCACAAAGAAAGTTGTATATTGTCCAGGATCACACGATTAATTCTTTCAACTAAGCCATTGGCTTGTGGCCTGAATAAGGCAACCCTTTCATGCTTAATACCCTTTCCACAAAGGAACTCCTCCATTTTCTTAGAAATTAGCTGAGGACCATTATCTGACACCAAAACTTTTGGAATGCCTTAATTCAAAAAATCTTTCTCAAGAAATGTAATTACTTTCTCAGTTGTGATACTCTCAGATGTCTCAACCACAAACCACTTGGAGTGATAATCCACCAAAACCATTAAAAATTAGCAATTTGTCCCTAACCTGGAAATAGGACCAACGAAATCTATCTCTAACCTTTCCCAAGGACGCTCAGGAAACTTCACAGGAGCAAGAGGAGGTTGACGTAAAACTTTGGTCTTATCACTAGCAGCACAAGCATAACAGTCTTTGACAACTGCTTCAATATCATTATCTAAACCAGGCCACCAGAATGACTGACGTACACGTCGCTTAGTCATGTTTCTTCCCAAATGACCTTCGTGTGCCGTAATGACAATCTTAGATCTAAGACTCTCCGGTGGTACCAACTTATCTTTCCTCCACAATTTTCCTTCTCTTACACTTAACTCTTCCGCAACATTGATGAAACCCTTGAACTGCACGTCATTGCTTAATTGCGTATCCCAACCATTAGAAATATAAAGCATGACTTTTTTCAACACATCATCTTCCAACATTGCAGCGTTCCACTGCTCCAACCCAAAGGCTTGTTCTTCAGTATACCTTACTTCCTCAACATCAACTTCAGACTCCACTTCACTCACCAAAACAGGTATTCTTGACAAACAATCCGCTATTATATTCTTCAATCCCTTCATGTACTCCACCTCAAAATTATATTCTAAGCCAGATAAAATCCACCTTGATATCCTCGGAGTAACACTCCCTTCCAATCCTTTACCACCATTAAACAAATGAACTAAAGGTTTGTGATCAGTGCGGAGTCTCAATGGTAAACCCCACACAAAGTATTTGAAGTTATTTAATACCCCAACAACACGCCAAGGCTTCTTTTTCTATCACAGAATACGATCTCTCAGCACCCTGTAACCTTCTAGACGCAAACCCTATAATTCTTTCTTCTCCACTACACACTTGAGTTAAAACAGCCCCAATACCAATAGCGCTCGCATCAGTGGTAATAAAAGTTTTAGCTCTAACATCAAAGTGTCCAAGGCTAGGTGCTGACAATATTCCATCTTTAACCTCTTGGAATGCTTTTTCACAAGCATTGCACCACACGAACTCAATTCCACTTTTCATTAACATCCGCAATGGTTCCACAATATTAGTAAAATTTCTCACAAACTTGGAGCAATACTCCGCTAAACCAAGAACACTTCTAAGTTGATCCTTACTAGTAGGAATAGGAGCATCTTTAATGGCAGAGACAATACTTTTTTTCGGTCTGATCCCTTCCTTAGAAATCTCATGACCTAGGTAATTAACTACGTCCTTTCTCAATTGACATTTCTCTTTTTGTATTGTTAACCCATGTTCTCGCATTCGACACAAAACATTCTCCATTACTTGATCGTGATGGTCAAAATTTCTTCCGACAATTAACACATCATCTTGGAAACAAAGTACATCATTAATACCATGAAGAACGTTTCCCATAACCCTTTGGAACACCGCTGAGGCAGAAGCTAACCCAAAGGGCATCCTACGGTAACGAAAAGCACCCAGCAGTGTTACAAATGATGTTAAATGTCTAGATTCCTCATTGAGGTCAATCTGGTGATATGCTGACGACATATCAATAACACTAAAAACATTCCCCCCACCCATTGCCGTCAACATCTCTGAAATATTTGGTAGGGGTTGGCGATCAACCCATATGTTCTTGTTAAGATCGCGAAGGTCAATGCATAAACAAATTGTCTTCCCCCCATCTTTAGGTGCGACGACAATGGGTGCTAGCCATTCAGAAGCCTCGATAGGCTCAATTATGCCCAATTTCATTAACTTATCAAGTTCTTCTTGCAAAGGACCTTTCATAAGGTGAGGTACAGATCTAACTTTGTGAACTACCGGAGTAGCATTACTCTTGAGAATAATTTTATGAGAAAAATTTTTTAGTTTGCCCAATTCATCACAAAAGACATCAGAGTACTTTCCCATAATCAATTAATCATAACTGTCACCATTCACTAAACATATAGATTGCACTGGTATAGTAGCATTAGGATTTAAAACTATACCCAAATCTCTCTGGTGACATCACCCCAACAAATTCGAACCCTGCTCAGTCAAATACACTCGACTATAGAATTTCTTGTTGTCAAATTCGATTACCATCCATTTTAAACCCAAAATATCAATGTTCTTTCCCCCATAGCCTACAGCTCTAATGTCTGAGGGATTCCAGTCGTTTACATTAGCTGACGCTCCCCAAGACTTAATGTACATTTCTTTTGACATTAGAGTATACAAACTTCCAGAGTCAATTAACATTTTTATCCCCACAGTATCAAATTTGATAACATAATGAGGCTTATCCAGCTTGTCAGTACTTTCCCTAGGAATAGCAGACAGATCAATATTTCCAATTACAGCTTCGTCACCAACATTAACTTGATAAGCCGTGATATTATCAATAGAGGGAATAAATACACAAACGTCCTCACAAGAATCATCAATTTCGTGGACAGAAGGCATTTTAGTTCTACAAACCTTAGCAAGGTGGCTCTCATACCACATGTTCTACATATTGCATTTCTGGCCATACACTTCATACTGGAAGCAATATGGCCGGGGGCACCACAGTGGTAGCATTTGACAGGTCGCATACTGATAAAGTTATTATTTTGGTGAGATCCCTTATTTTTATCAAAAGATTTACCACTAGGTTTTGTTTGAACTTTGTTCAATGGCTTACCTAATTTAGTTTCATCTATATTAGCAAGAATCTCTGAATCTTTAGAATTAGAAACTTTTACCGCACCATCCTTATTTGCAATAGAATTGGTACACTTATCCATTTCTTTGATCCAAATATCTGTATGCTCTAAACCCTTTGCTATTTGAATGGCCTCTTCTAATCCTGAATCTCTTATAAGCAACTTTTCACGTACTCTTTTATTATTTGTACATCTAACTATCTGATCACGAATAAGTGAATCCGTTAAGGTCCCAAATTGACAAGTTAGTGACAACCCTCTCAAAGCAGCAACATATGATGCAATATCCTCTTCCATTTTTTGTACTCTATAGAAAAAGTTATGTCTTTCGAGAACTAGATTTACTTTTGTGGTAAATCTAATTTCAAGCATCTGCAAACTCATATCATAAACATTTGCAGCTTGTCCATCTCCACTACCTTGGGAAACTTCTGGGAGATTTTCATATAACCTAAGACCTTCTACACCCAAATTGTGCAGTAAAATAGCTTGCCTACACAATGGACCGTATTTATCAGCACCAGTGGCAAGAATGTAGGTAAGAAACAACTTTTTCCATTCTTTCCACGGAATGAGAGGCTCACCCGGAGTTGGTAAAAAGGCAGGTGGAGTGGACAAAGCTTGATCACTCATGTTAAATAAACACAACTTAAACACAACCAATGTTGCACCTGTAAATGAAAGAAAAGGTTAATTTAAAAGAAAGAAACCAACATAACAAATTAAAATAAAAACCTTCATGTTCAGAAACTTGAAAAATCGTCGACGATACTCTACAAAGATCGAGTTCCAAGCTTTCTTTTCCAAAGCGATGTCTTGTGGTAAATAAATAAATTATTACCTGATCTATTTTTGACAATAATCAATAAACGGTTAGCTCAATAAATAAGAGTCAAGATACGAGGTAGCTAGAGTATACAGGCTTTAATTAAGCATAAAGGACAAGAACAGGACAGCCTGTACGGGAATGGGATGGCAGCTGCCGGGGGCAGGATCTGGGAGCATAAGGGATAAGGGTAACCTTTAATAACAGTACATTAGTATATATAGTTAAACAAAATACATTGAATTCAATACAGTAGGCGTAGCAGTAGGCGGAGTTTGTAGCAGTCGCGAAAGATAAGGCATGACTGATGCAATAAGAAGGCGTGTACAGGGCGTATACATAGACATGTGATGTAAACGTAACAGAATATGTCATAAACGGGGCGGAAACATGGAGGGGGCTACCTGAGCAGCTGGGACCTCTAACCTAGTGGTGCGCGCAAACTGACAATGACGTGTTACTAGGGAGAACTGGGGGGCTATGACTTCTGCGCCAGAAGAGGAGACTAAAGTCTGGAGAGTCAGAGCGACATGTACCTAAAGCCTATCTAGTATCTAGTGTTTAGAGAACATGTTGATAGAATCCAAAAGTTAGCAGAGCAAAGGCTAACAGACATTAAGACTGGTGCATACATAATCCTATGTGTAGTGCGTGTGCGGGGAATATTCTATGAATATTAATACAGTATTTCTCTTACATGGAGACATAAAGGCTAGACCATGACGGAAACTATTGATGCGATTCAGTAGCTTAAGAATGCAGAGAAGGAGGGCTGGACTGATAACTAGAAACATAACATACTCTTGGCAGACTGGAAGCAGAGCCAGGCCGAGCCGGGCACTGTGAGGCATGAAAGTAAGCTAAGGGTCAGGGATACAGGTGGGGGCTGTATCGCTCCTCGGAGAGGGTTCAGGAAACAGGAGCTGAATCTGAGTCCGGGCCCTTTTGAGGCCTAGAAACGGGGACTTTTCAATGAATTAACGTGCACACTGTGAAACGTGGCAACGTAGCTTTACATGGGCCTGATATTCGTTGTATTCACGAAAACTGGAAACTGGCATACTAGAGATGGACACAACTGTAATTGCGTCTTTAATCGATCAAAGGGGAATACATGCATATCGATCATGCACATATGACATAACATGGGGAACACGTAGGCACATACAACATGGCAAAATTTACTTTTCCACATTCCCTCCTTGTGCCCTACGTTTCCATCAGGAAACATCTATATTCATGATACCATCTATCATTTCATACAGCATCATTTGCTCGTCTCGAATTGTCTTGGAACGGGACTTAGGACTAGGAATACAAGAGGTAGCACAAATGCCGCAAATCGCAAGGCCACATTGTATACAGAGGCAGCAACTGAATATGATCGCTACTGCAATACCTAGAAATGACAATACTTTCCATCCCCATGCGGATATGATACTCCAGAGCCAACCGGACCATGTCCAGGTGCCTGGATTCTGGTGTAACTGATGGGCAATTTTATGAAGTCTGGTTATAGCTGAATAAACAGACGGCGCGTTATTAGGAATGAAAATGCAGCAACTAGATCCGA
Source organism: Lissotriton helveticus (assembly GCF_964261635.1). Classification (NCBI taxonomy): domain Eukaryota; kingdom Metazoa; phylum Chordata; class Amphibia; order Caudata; family Salamandridae; genus Lissotriton; species Lissotriton helveticus. Next base: position 485,462,078 of record NC_136060.1, read on the forward strand.
TGACTCTACATGCTCCTCCTCTATCGGCCAGTATGACGTCAAGAACGAGACGATTTTGAAGCACGACAAATCTCATAGCAGATTGCTCTTCGGTTAAGTTACCTAGAGCAGAGGCAGTCTCATTCACTACTGCTTCAGGGGTTCTGGTTAATCTACGGATTAGCTTACTATTCTGGATAGGTCCTATAAAGAAAAAGAAACCTCTATTGAAATCTGTATACTGTTCTAGAGCAGTTTCAGTTTGATCGACAATTGGGGACTCGATCTCCCTTCTATGTCTAACGTGTACTAGATGTGTGTTTCTGTGATAATCAGATGGGGCTAGGAAAACTGGTGGCAGTAGGAAGGCAATATAACATGTTCCATCCCAATCGAGGGGCAGACGAACATATGCGGTCTGACCACAAACAAAATAAGAATGACGTGAAGCTTTGAAAATAGATTTCCCACTGTCACTATACTCGACAGTAGTAGTACAATCACTATGTCCTACATGTGCGGAACCATTATTTCGGACACATAATTCGCCTTTGACTGGTAGTACTGAAATAGCAGGTAAGTCTGGAGTAGTATCAGACTGAACATTCAGGACCATAAAATTCGAAGAATAATTACCTAAATTATAAACTTCATTTTCTAGATCTAACCCTGTTCTATGGGGGAGACCTTGCTTGTCTGGAAAACATGTTCTATTCAGAAGGGACATATCATTTGAAGATGACGTTAACATGGACCATGCTCCACACGAACCATTATGTGAGAACGGATAAGGAAAGAGTGGCAGAACTCCCTTCGGTGTCTGGAAAGGGGGGAGCGGACCACACACCCAACAATTAGTAGCATTGCTGGTCTGGTGTGAATAATGTAACATCCTGATGAATGTGTTATTACGCATAGCAAGACGATAGGATAACTCGTGAGGAGGCAGATCACTAAATGTGTGCTCTACTGTAGCATTAGAAAACTTATTTACATGAGAAATTGGAAAACATAAATGAAATGCATAACTTGTGCAGGTAACCATCAAACTTAGAAACAATAAAAAACTTAGAAAAACGATACATCGGATAGAGTTTTGACTAACTCTCTCACTATGGGGGTCTATCTCATACATGTCAGATACCTGTCTAACCGTTTCACCCGAGGGGGACTTAGACAATTAAACTGGCTGACTTATTTTACTAGACCGGAGTTTTAATTTATACTCCTGCTGCGGAGTTTTCTCTAACAGAGGAACTTTCAGATCGGGATTGAGATTAATGTCTGATTTAGAGTCTGGTTTCAGGCAGTCTTTAGTAATGGAACAGTCTTTGGAAATGTTCTTGGCAAAAGTTTTATCACGGAGTCCATGAAATTTCTTGATATGCGACAGATGCACCCATCCCTTGCGGCCCTCCAACTTCACGGCCGTACGGGTGGTCAGAAGGACTAGTTTCGGTTCCTTCCAGCGAGGCTCCAGCGGACTTGAACGATCAAAATTCCGTATGAGTACCAGATCCCCTGGAAGGACCTCGTGCGGTTTCACTTCAGTATTGTCTGGAAATGCGGCGGCAACCTGTGAACGACAAGAGTGTAGGGCAGACATCAAGGAAGCTAGGTAATCTGTCAACATATTACTGGAAACATCTGTAATACTGCGGGGTCTAGGTGTACCCCACATATTTGGGGGGCGGCCGAATACGACCTCATAAGGAGACAGACCTGATCTGGAATGTGCGACCATGCGCATAAATAACAAAGCAACTGGCAGGGCAACTAGCCAGTCTACACCTTTCTCTTGACATGTCTTGGCAATATGGATTTTCAGGGTCTGATTATGTCTCTCTACGAGACCGGCTGCTTCTGGATGGCGCACACAATGGAACTTCCACTGGTACCCTAACAAGAGGGAAACGTGTTTCATGAGCTCAGATGAGAATGGCTGGCCGTTATCAGAATACACGACCCTAGGGAGTCCATAACGGGGGAAGAATTCACGAACCAACTGCTTGGCAGTGGTCGCTGCTGTGTAATCTGGAACTGGATATGCTTCTGTCCACCTGGACAAAGCGCATACAACTACAAGGACATATTTGAAACCTCGACATCGCTCCATCTGAATATAATCCATCTGGAGGACTTCAAAAGGGTGGTCAGGGGGTTGGAATCCACCTTGTTCTACCGGGACACTTTTACCTGGATTGAATTGACAACATATCATACAAGTTCAGACTTTCTGCTTGGCTGCAGCTCGTAAATGCTTGTTAAACCAGAGGTTCTGAATACTGTCTAACATGGCTTTTTCTCCTAGATGTGCTGGACTATGGGCGGTATTGATAATGACTTGAACCATAGAGTCGGGGAGAAACCATGTGGCTTTTCCCTTCGTCAACCATCCCTGATCTGTCTGGACCCCTCCTTGTTCGGACCATTTCTTGATTTCTTCAGGAGTAGCATGTAACTGTATGTCTATGACATCTTGTGTAGGGTCCTTAACTGTCATACATGTAGTCGGATCTGGAGTGGATATCTGTGTTTTATTAACTGGAATGTCTGGTGTCTGAGCTGTAAGCTTGGCTGTTCGATCTGCTAGATCATTACCTTGGGAAATGATGTCAGTAACTTTCGTATGTGCTTTGCACTTCATGATAGCGATAGCTGTCGGTAAATGTATTGCATCTAACAGAGCTTGAATGAGGAGACCATGCTGAATCTTGGTTCCATGAGAAGTCATGAAACCTCTCTCCTGCCAGAGCACTCCGAAGTCGTGTACAACTCCGAATGCGTAACGGGAATCTGTATATATGTTTACTTTCAGGTTCTTGGCACGTATGCAGGCTTGGGTCAGAGCAACTAGCTCTGCTGCTTGAGCAGACAGGGTGTCAATACGGTGTGTTTCAATAACCTCAGTGTCAGTAGTCACTGCATACGCGGCTACTAGTTCTCCTGTACTAGTTCTCATACATGAACCATCCACATAAAGTGTCAGGTCGGGATCAGGTAATGCAATGTCTGTCAGGTCTTGTCTTGGCTTAGTCATAGTGTTAATGACTTCCACACAGTCATGTGTGACAGGATTTGAAGTAACTGACGGTAACAGTGTAGCAGGGTTCAGAACGTTGCAGCGTCGGATTTCTATGTGTGGCTGGAACAATGTCAGTTCATAACCTGTTAAACGTGCAATGGTCAAGTGCTGAGTCTGGGTTCGGTTTAAAAGAACTTCCACGGAGTGTGGAACTTGTACTGTCAGGGAGTGTCCTAATACTATAGAATCACTTTGTCTGATTGCTAGAGCTGTGGCTGCAACTGACTTAAGGCACGCAGGCAAAGCCTGGGCTACTGGGTCTAATGTGCTCGAAAAATAAGCACAAGGCTTGTACTGTCCGGCTTGATCTTGTGTGAGAACAGATAATGCAGTACCATCACGTTCTGTGACGAAAAGTGTAAAAGGCTTACTGTAGTTCGGTGTAGCTAGAACAGGTGCTTGGCATAAAGCTTTCTTTAACTCATTAAAACTAAGTGTATGTTCAGATGTCCAAGGGAGAACAGTCGATACGGCTGCCTCCTGTGTCGTTAACTGTATCAGTGGCTTTGCTAGAAATGCATACTGAGGAATCCATTGTCTGCAGTAAGAAGTAAGGCCGATAAAAGCACGTACCTCCTTCTGTGTCTTGGGCTGTGGAAGACTCGCTATCAACTGGATACGGTCTGGTGTCAACTGCCTACCCCACTTGGACAGTAAGTGGCCTAAGTAGATCACTTGCTGGACACAGAACTGGAGCTTCGAAGGGGACACCTTGTGCCCCATCTCGGCTAGGAAATACAGAACTGTAAGTGATGCTCGCTCGCAAGCACGCTCAGAACGGGCTGTGATCAGTAGATCATCGACATACTGGAGCAGGGCAGTGTCAGTTGGCATGTGAATATTGTCTAGTTGTCGTTTAAGTGCTTGACTGTAAATACTAGGACTTTCTTTGAAACCTTGAGGAGCTCGTGTGAATTTATAGCTCCTTCCATTTAAACAAAAACCGAAAAGGTACTGGCTATCTGGATGAATTGGAACACTGAAAAATGCATTCTTGAGGTCTATTACAGTAAAAAATATAGCTTCGGAATCAATAGCTGACAATAGAGATGAAATATCTGGGACTACTGGATACTGGGGTATGATACATTTATTAAGTTCTCGAAGATCAATCACTAATCGATATACTGGAGGTGCATTTGGATCAGTACGTTTCATGACTGGAATGATAGGAGAATTACATACATTGGAGTCAGTTTCTACAACCACTCCTTGAGCAATGAGCTCATCAATAATTTTGGATAAGGCTGCTACAGCCTCAGGTGGCAATCTGTACTGTCTGATTCGTGGCAAGACTACACCTTGCTTGAGGGTCACACGATGGGGTGTGATTCGCATAAAACCTACATCAGTTGGACCTTGCGCCCATAAATGCTGTGGAACATTAGACAATCTTGGATCAAAATCTCGTAATACATAGTGACCTTTAAAATCCCTTAAAAACAAGCGTATTCCTTCTGGGGAACAGCAAATAACTGCACCTAATTCTTTCAATGTTTTAATACCTAACAAATTTTCTGGACACGACTTCGTAAGTAACAAATCAGTAGTTCGGGACAATGGACCAACCTCTAGAGTAACTGGCTTTGATATCTCGTTTACAATAGGCTTTCCTGAAAATCCAAGGGAAACATTTCTAGAGCCTGAGAGCGGAGCCCCTGGAACCTCGTCATGACTGATAGTAGTCCTACTTGCCCCTGTATCAATCAAAAACTTTCTGTCTTTCCCTAATACTTGACTATGCACATAGGGACCCTCTTGAACTACAGGTATCTCGATGAGAGGCAAGCCTACCTCCCTCTCTAGGCTGTTTCATGAATACGGTTGATACTCTGGATACTCTGTCTGGGCATACTGGTACATCTGCTGTGTAACATGCTGTGTTGCAGCAATAGGCTGCGGTGCTGGAACTGTCTGTGGTGCATTCTGTGGCTGAGAAGTCTGTGAAACTTGCTCTTGTCTAGGCGGACGTGGTCTTTCTTTAGTTTTACCAGTGGCTATGTTGTGTTTCAGAACTGCACACTCGTTTATAAAATGACCTGGCTGTTTACAATAATTGCATGTCCCTTTAACGGGAGCTGCAGGATGACTGGCTTGATTCGGACCCCTCTTCTGACTGTCTTGTGGAACAGATTGTGCAACTAGTACTTTCATTTTCGTGTCTTTCATACGTCTCCTTTCGTGTTCTTGCTCTTCCCTGATTCTATTCTGGTGATACTGGAGCATCTGTAACATCTGGGACGGGGTACTAGCTTGCCAAGTACTTTCGACTTTCAAAACTCGATTTTTAACTTGTGGACTTGAATTCTCGACTAGTTTAGTAACGAAAAGATGAGGGTATGACTCGCTACCTGTCTTCAAACCACTGTTGATAATAAAGCATTTCTCGAATCTAGAATAAAAATCACTAGTATCTTCATCCTGTTTCTGTTTGCATGCTGAGATCGCATCCCAATCTTCCTTTTTCGTGGCTAATAATCTTGGCAAAACCTGAATCAATAACACGGGCAATTCTTTACATTTCTCTCCAAGACCGGTACCTGGTACTCGTATCTTATCTTCAGCTTCTAGAACTGCCCAATCGATCTTTTTCTCTCCCACCTCCCATTCTTTTTCCTTGAGTTTCTCATATACCCCTGCGGGCAACAGGACCTTTAACATTTTAATAATATCTGGATACGTATATTCTCCCATACGGAGCATGTCTTTTAATTCTCGATGGAACCCTGCTGGATCTTTGTCGTGACAGGGAATTAATTTCTTCATCTCTAAGAGTTCCATCTTTGTAACGGGGGTGTAAACAAATACTCGTTGCATCTCACCATCCGCTGTCCTAACTGGATGTATTTCTCGTAACGGATGCTGTCTATCTATGTAAAATGGTTTACTTTCTGGAGGTGAGACGTGAACAAAATGCGGGTTCAGAAACGTTCTATATTTGTGGCGCTGTTCTAGAATGACACTAATTAAATCGGTACCTAAACCTTTCCATTTATACTGGAGTAACTCGTTCAGAACATCATGTAACGGACCTGGATCAGAATGCTGACCCTCATACAATGTAATGAGGTGCTGAATCATATACATACCCACCAGTCGCTGCTCGGCTGGGGGTAGTTTCAGAAACATTTGTGCCACTATTTCGTCTGGAAAAGTGGTAGAATCAGTAATCCATCGGACTGCTGATCGGGCTAGTTCTTGTTCATGCATGGTACTAAGTTCACTATAACCGATTCGTGATTTCAGAATGTGATCGGTAGCTTGAAATACTTGTTCTAGAGAACCTTGTTCTGGTGCTGGAAGATGAAAAACTTTCTTGTGTTCTAGGCGTAAATGTCGGTCTGGAAATCTAGATTTACCTACATACGCTATTCTGGCGGTATTCTCGTCTTCTACTTCTTCGGTATCAGAGTTACTTTCTTTCTCGTTTACTTGTGCTTTACGATTGTCGTGTAACCTTATTATTTCCTTACGAATTTTCTTGTACATACTCTCTATACTACTGAGTGTCTTGTGTCTACCCTCGGCTATATTATCACTCCACCTTGTCAGAACTTTCATTTCGGTTGGATCTTTTGTCGGACAATCTTGTTCCCTTATTAAACAATTGATTAGAAACTTTAATAACATGAGCTGGGTCTCAGCTTTCCTGAGAGACATGATTTCGCCAATACTTTCTGGATCTTCTCCTGTACGGATGAAACGATACATTCTGTCTAGATCTTCTTTCATATTCGGTAGGGTGTCCAAATACTCGGTCACCCGTCTTACACGCAATGAATATATAACCATATTATCATCGCCTGGGACTGGATCATAACAGCATTCGGTAAGAGCTCGTCTGATTTCTGCGACGGACTGATATTTGGGCGTACGCTGTAACGCACGTTCATGTAACTCGACTAACGTTACACGTTTGTTTGGCGGCGGGGTACCAGGAGGACCTCCTCCCGCGGCCCCTAAACTGGAATCGTCGACTGATACTCTTCGTGGTGGCAGAGTGACCGATGAAGCGGGAACATGTATTATGGGCTGGACCGGGGGTACCGTAACAGGTACTGTAACAGGTGCCCCGGTGGCTGGAGGAACAGGAATTGCATTATTTACTGGAGCTGGTGGAGCAGGATTCGCATATTTCGGGACTGTGTCGTCCAAATAGGACGAGAGAAAAATATCAGCTGCGGTCGGTTTGTGACGTAGCTTAATCGGAACTAATGGCGGCGGAAAATTACATGGTGCTTCCGGGGTTGCTTTCGGCAAGCCCTCGGCAAGAAGAGGATACATACCCTTAATGAGGGCATTTCTTTGTCTGTCTGACTGTTCGGCTTTAACTCGTTCACCTACTTCGATTAATTCCCTTTCTTGGGCTCTTTCGGAGGATTCCCTACTTAATTCTGACTTTCTGATTTCTTTTTCTGTTCTTTTATGAGATTCTTTGCGCCATAACTCGATGGCATCTTTCTGGGACTGTCTGGCTTTCTTTTTCCATAATACTTCTTCTACTCGCATGATGCACTCGGCATCCCACGTACCTGATACAGGCCATCTATACTTTTCCTCTAACTGCTTGGTGTACTCCACCCATAAATCTAGATACAATATGGCACTTATGCCATGCTTTTGATACATAAAATGACCTGGACTGTCCCTAGGCGGGACAGGAACTGCTTCTTCGAGCAGACCTTTTCTAGTTTTTAACTGACGTAATCTTGAGAACAGAGGCATGACTAGACTGGAGTCTAGAAACAATACAATACACAACGAACACAATAATTACTTGAAAAACAAATCATTCATACCACGACATTGAAAACACATGGAATAACATTAAGAATAACGGTTCGGACAAAATACTACCTGAAATACTGAAAACAGAATAGAACACATGAATTTCTCGAGAACAGAACTTTACTAGAGCAGAAACTAGAATAACTGGATGCACTGCTAAAACAGTACGAAACTTACCGGTCCCATAAAGAGACACGTCAGGACCCGCATCCACCTAAGTGGACACTTCGTGTTGGATCTGTGTACCCAAACCCACGGACCAGAGACAAATCAATTGACCCTGTCTAGATACTACCCCAGCAACGGTACTCACCGGGCAGCAAGAACGGAAGGCCTCGGACTGGACTGGACTGCTACGACGACGGACGGACGAACTTCGGACTTCAGTTACAGGTGGGCCTCCGGATACCTCGGACCTTGGACTCTCGGCTTGGGCTCTGGTCGGGACTCGCCGCGTTCTTCCACCGCCTCGTCTGGACGCTGGACCGCAACCTCCGTCTCCTCCGTGGGCCTGAGGGATACTTGAAGCAGAAATATCTGCACGTGCACGGTATGGTTCCGTCACGGCTGCAGAGGATCAGGGGGCCTGCGTGGCTTCTCCGGCGCGTGGGGAAAGGGCAAGTCCCTATTCGGGCGCCATTATGTGGTAAATAAATAAATTATTACCTGATCTATTTTTGACAATAATCAATAAACGGTTAGCTCAATAAATAAGAGTCAAGATACGAGGTAGCTAGAGTATACAGGCTTTAATTAAGCATAAAGGACAAGAACAGGACAGCCTGTACGGGAATGGGATGGCAGCTGCCGGGGGCAGGATCTGGGAGCATAAGGGATAAGGGTAACCTTTAATAACAGTACATTAGTATATATAGTTAAACAAAATACATTGAATTCAATACAGTAGGCGTAGCAGTAGGCGGAGTTTGTAGCAGTCGCGAAAGATAAGGCATGACTGATGCAATGAGAAGGCGTGTACAGGGCGTATACATAGACATGTGATGTAAACGTAAAAGAATATGTCATAAACGGGGCGGAAACATGGAGGGGGCTACCTGAGCAGCTGGGACCTCTAACCTAGTGGTGCGCGCAAACTGACAATGACGTGTTACTAGGGAGAACTGGGGGGCTATGACTTCTGCGCCAGAAGAGGAGACTAAAGTCTGGAGAGTCAGAGCGACATGTACCTAAAGCCTATCTAGTATCTAGTGTTTAGAGAACATGTTGATAGAATCCAAAAGTTAGCAGAACAAAGGCTAACAGACATTAAGACTGGTGCATACATAATCCTATGTGTAGTGCGTGTGCGGGGAATATTCTATGAATATTAATACAGTATTTCTCTTACATGGAGACATAAAGGCTAGACCATGACGGAAACTATTGATGCGATTCAGTAGCTTAAGAATGCAGAGAAGGAGGGCTGGACTGATAACTAGAAACATAACATACTCTTGGCAGACTGGAAGCAGAGCCAGGCCGAGCCGGGCACTGTGAGGCATGAAAGTAAGCTAAGGGTCAGGGATACAGGTGGGGGCTGTATCGCTCCTCGGAGAGGGTTCAGGAAACAGGAGCTGAATCTGAGTCCGGGCCCTTTTGAGGCCTAGAAACGGGGACTTTTCAATGAATTAACGTGCACACTGTGAAACGTGGCAACGTAGCTTTACATGGGCCTGATATTCGTTGTATTCACGAAAACTGGAAACTGGCATACTAGAGATGGACACAACTGTAATTGCGTCTTTAATCGATCAAAGGGGAATACATGCATATCGATCATGCACATATAACATAACATGGGGAACACGTAGGCACATACAACATGGCAAAATTTACTTTTCCACAGTCTCCAAGCTTTCTTTTCCAAAACTATGTCTCCAACCTTATTCTGTACTTAGGATTGGAGTTAGAAGAGAGTTCAGCGTGTATAACGTGAAAGTCAACAGAGGTTATCCCAACAAGCTAAAATGGCCGCCAAACGTCGAGATCACGCTCTGGGTCAATGACGTTTTACATGCGACCTTCAAAAGACAGAAGAGTTACAGAGGAGATCGGTAAATGTGCGCAAGCGAGGAATCCGGGCACGAAGATGCATCCAGGCAACGATGAAAATGACCGGTGAGAGATGTTGTTTACATTCAAGTTGAGAACGATAACAGTCAGTTTTACCACACGAAATTGGCAAAAAGGCTTGAAAAATGAGAACACTTATGACCAGAGATACAGCCGCTTGTAAATATCAACTGATGTAAGCACTTGAAAATATTAGCAATACTTCGGATAAAATGCAGGCTTTGTCTCAAATCTCAATGAAGTATTAAGAGTTTAAGTGTAATTCTTGTTATTTTCAAGACTTGGAAGGTTTGTAAATATCAGTTGTAGTTTACATAAAATCCAGATTTCGTTTCAAATCCAGGCAAAGTTTAAACAAAACTTCTTATTATTATCAAGATTTCCTTTCTTCTTCTTTTAAAAGAGTCAAAATGGTTGAAACTCTGGATCCAATTAAATTTAGAGTTGAGTACAGAATTTAATCAGTTGAGTATAGAATTTAATCAATTTACTCACAAGTTAGTGGATGATGATATATAAAATATTCCAATCCAAAGTCCAAGGGTGGAGGCACCAGCATCTGCCCCTTGCGCAGAAAAGTTTCCCTCGTCGCCAATGTAAAGATGAGTCCAGGTAAATAAATGAGATTAAAATCTTTTTTGAGTTGGTACAGGAACCTCCAGCTCATCCACAGCCTGCTTCACAGCTCAGTTTAGTGTGCTCTAAAGATAACATTCCAAACTGCTAAGCAACACATTTTCATTCCATATGAGTCATCTCTACACATAGAGTGATGACAGGTGGTGTGATCTTAAGAAGTTTGTGATGGAAGGTTGGCCTAAGAAGAAGGATGTGAGGTCAGATTTATTGTCTTTTTACAATGTTGCAGATGAACTAAGTATTGAAGGTGAATTAATTCTTAAAGAAGGGAAGTGTATTCCCCCCAAAGGTTTTCAAGATATCATTCTGAAGTTAGCCCACAAAACACATCCAGGTATATCCGCTATGATGAGTTTAATCAGAGCCTACTTCTGGTGGCCTGGTATGGACAGGTTCATTGATCGAACAGTCAGGGAATGCCATGAAGGCGTTTCCAGTGAGAAAATGTTAAAGATACACATTCCCCCCCTTATGACATTTATATGACTTGAGGAGCCATGGCAAAAAGTTGCTTTTGACATTTCAGGTCCATTCAGTATGTTACCTGAGAGTTTACGTTTTGCTTTGGTAATGATTGATTACCATTGTAAATGGCCCGAAGTGAAGTTTGCACCACTAATGCTGTTGTGAACTTCTTTAAAGAGGTATTTGCACATGAAGGATGTCCTTCTACCCATGTTTCTGACAGCGGGGTGCAACTTACATCATCTGAAATGGAGAATTTTCTCAAAGTTTGTAGTATTAATCACACACTCACCTCACTCTACAAACCACACAAGAACGGTCAAGTTGAGCATTTTAACCGTGTGCTTAAGAGTTTTGTCACTGACTCTCACAAACAAAGAGGAAATTGGTTGAGTGCACTTAGGGAACATTTGTGGGGGTATTGTATTACCCCACATTCTACTACTGAAGTCAGTCCTTTTAAGTTACTCAATGGTAGAAATCCGGCGTCCAGTGTCTGTCCCTGGTGGTTCAGGGAAAAATACAAGAATGTGTTGCAAGAAAGAGAATGTGTACATGAAACAAAACCAAAATATGGTGCAACAACAAATAGAGAACGAAGGAACATGATCTCAGTGTTGGTGATTGGGTAAGAATTTTAAAACGTGGTTTTCTACATAAAGGTTCCAATAGATATGGAAAGGCCATACAGGTCAAGAAGGTCTTTAGCAACATTATAGTCACTCAGGATGGTAAGGTATGCAACACTAGGAAGGTTGCTAAATGTCCTGTTCAATTTCTTCCACATATTTCTGATTATAAAGATGTTGACCACCAAAATGGTAACCAGAGTAAGGGACATTGTTTTAAAATCTGTGGCTTCAAGAGTTAAAACCAACACTCGTATTAGAAGTGTTCCTAAATTGTTTAATGATTTTATTTAATTTCCTTGTTTGCCCATTCCCTTCTTTTTGTTTTCCTAATAAGGGGGATGTGTTGCATTTTATTCATTAATTATCCTATGATCATGTTACTGTTTTATTTCACTGCTCTGTTTCTTTAATGGCAGGCGACTTGTGCATTTTCCAAATGTGTTCATACTGGTGTACAGTCTTAATATCGAGTCATTTATTTCGAATGGACATAATATCGACTAGAGAATATCGAGATGGCATTAATATCGAGGTAAGTAATATCGATTTAATTTTTATCGATTGTTATGTATGTTAAAAAATATCGATAGATAAAATATCGAGTAAGTAAAAAATATCGATTTGTTTATTAGTTTAAAAATATCGAAAGTTGTGTTATCGACTGTCATGATATCGACTGTCATGATATCGACTCTTAATATGGATATATATAATATGTAATAGTTAAATGTACACTGTTTTAATGTTTAATAAAAACATTTTTTGTTAAAATATATTATTTTTATGTATTTATTTATATAGAATTAATGTAAAAAATAATTAATAATTTAAAAAAATTATTAAATTACTATAATAATTTCTAGGAGCGGGTAGTGGGTTTTTAGGGGAATAGGGTGGGAAGTATTTTAAATATAATTAATTAAATATGTAAATATATTAATTGGTATTAATTAATTAAATATGTAAATATATTAATTGGTATTAATATTTCATTAATTGTTAAGTTACTATTTAATTAAATATATAATATTTAATTGGTAAATATTTTAATTTAATAGCTTATTTGATAATTATGCTTATTTAAATTATTTATGTCATGTAGCGGGTTGTGGGATTATAGGGGAATAGGGTGGGAAGTAATTTAATTATAAGTAATTAAATATGTTAATTAATTAATTGGTATTAATAATTAAATAATTGTTAATTAAATTAAATATGTTAATTATATATAATTTAATTGGTAATTAAATTAAATAAATTGAATTATTGTTTATAATGTAAAATCTAATTTTTTATGTTATGTAGCGGGTTGTGGGTTTATAGGGGAATAGGGTGGGAAGTAATTTAATTATAAGTAATGACATATGTTAATTAATTAATTGGTATTAATAATTAAATAATTGTTAATTAAATAAAATATGTTAATTGTATATATATAGTTATATATAATTAATATTATTATAATTATATATATATAATTATATATAATTATATATATATAAAATATATATAATTATATATATAATTATATATATAACATATATATATATATATAATTATCAAATGCAGAGAATCTCCCATGTACCAGGAAATACGCGACGACACACCAAGAGTTGCTGTGCTTCAAAGGTTTATTCTGGCAGCAAAAACAAACAACGCGTTTCACCAACAGGCTTGATCACGTTTGTAATGGATTCCAAAATGATAGTCCTATTTACAACAATCAAGGTATTAACATAGAAAAAGGACTGCTGTGCACTCACCCCCCAGTGTAGAATACATGGCAGACATATTGGAATGATGTTATATTTAGAACACATTCGACATGATTATATATATATTTATATATATATATATATATATATATATTTGGGTAAAGAGGTTGTTTTAGTGTTCAGGGTTAGTTTTCTGTTTGGGTATTAAGGGGTATATGTTGTGTGCAGAGTCAGTTGTCAGTTTTTTGGTAAAGGGGTAATTTTAGGGTTCAGGGTCAGTTTTAAGTTTGTGGGTAAAGGGGTATTTTTATGGTTCAGGGTCAGTTTTCAGTTTTTGGGTAAAGGGGTATTTTTAGGTTTCAGGGTCAGTTTTCTGTTTGTGGGTAAAGGGGTATTTTTAGGGGTCAGGGTCAGTTTTCAGTTTGTGGGTAAAGGGGTATTTTTAAGGTTCAGGGTCAGTTTTCAGTATTTTGGTAAAGGGGTATTTTTTGGTTTTAGGGTCAGTTTTCAGTTTGTGGATAAAGGGTTATTTTTTGGGTTCAGGGTCAGTTTTCAGTTTTTGGGTAAAGGGGTATTTTTAGGTTTCAGGGTCAGTTTTCTGTTTGTGGGTAAAGGGGTATTTTTAGGGGTCAGGGTCAGTTTTCAGTTAGTGGTAAAGGGGTATTTGTAGGTTTCAGGGTCAGTTTTGTGTTTCTGGGTAAAGGGGTATTTTTAGGGGTCAGGGTCAGTTTTTAGTTAGTGGGTAAAGGGGTATTTGTAGGGTTCAGGGTCAGTTTTCAGTATTTGGGTAAAGGGCTATTTTTTGGTTTCAGGGTCAGTTTTCAGTTTGTGGATAAAGGGCTATTTTTAGGGGTTAGGGTCAGTTTTCAGTTTTTGGGTAAAGGGGTATTTTTAGGGGTCAGGGTCAGTTTTTAGTTTGTGGGTAAAGGGGTATTTTTAGGGGTCAGGGTCAGTTTTCAGTTTTTGGGTAAAGGGGTATTTTTAAGTTTCAGGGTCAGTTTTCTGTTTGTGGGTAAAGGGGTATTTTTAGGGGTCAGGGTCAGTTTTCAGTTAGTGGGTAAAGGGGTATTTTTAGGGTTTAGGGTCAGTTTTCAGTATTTGGGTAAAGGGCTATTTTTTGGTTTCAGGGTCAGTTTTCAGTTTGTGGATAAAGGGGTATTTTTAGGGGTTAGGGTCAGTTTTCAGTTTTTGGGTAAAGGGGTATTTTTAGGGGTCAGGGTCAGTTTTCAGTTTGTGGGTAAAGGGGTATTTTTAGGGGTCAGGGTCAGTTTTCAGTTTGTGGGTAAAGGGGTATTTTTAGGGGTCTGGGTCAGTTTTCAGTTTGTCGTTAAAGGGGTAATTTTAGGGTTCAGGGTCAGTTTTGAGTTTGTGGCTAAAGGGGTATTTTGTGGGTTCTGGGTCAGTTTTCAGTTTGTGGGTAAAGGGGTGTTTTTAGGGTTCTGGGTCAATTTGGGGTTTTAGGTTAGAGGGGTACAGGGTACAAATAAGGTAAATTTAAATGTATATTAAATTAGTTAATTTTTAATACATTTTATATAAAATATTTCTATTAATATACATTAAACACAATATTATATAATTATAAATAGTTATGTTGTAATGTTATGCGTTGTAAAGGTATTTATTTTGTACAAATATTTGTTGTACATTAATGTGGTGTAATGGTATTTGCTTTGTTAAAGTTTCGTTGTAAAGGTACGCGTTGTAAAAGTATGTGTTAAAAGTTAATACATGTTTTATTTAATTTTATTAAATAGAAAAAAATTGAAAAATAATTTTTAAATTATCTCATAAATTATTGGTAATTATTTGTAAATTATTATTAATAGGAAAGTAAGATAAATAATGATAGTTATTTAGTATTTTTAAAATATTAAGTATTATGTGAAATTTAATTGGTAATCATTTATTAAAAATATTATATATATATATATATGATTTTTTCATTAATTTATTAATATATGAAGTATTTACTTTCCCTACTCTTGCACCCACTGGAGTGGGAATAGTAATTAGTATGGGTTCAGTGTCCAGCACCTTCCATGACTTTACAATTGGTGAAATGGGAATAGTAATTTGTATGGTTTTAATGTGTAGTATGGTTTTGTGAGTTTATAATTGGTGCAGTGGAAATAAGAAAACAATTTTTAAATAAATACTTATTATTGGTAGGATAATATAATCAAGTTTTTACATTACATAGAACTTTTATTTTCTCATTATAATTATTGTTATTGTAGTACTTTAAATATTAATACATTTTTAAAAATATTAAAATTTATAAGGCATTTTTAAATAGAATATTTCATATGCAATTAATATTTATATACAATAATAAAGAAGGAAACATACACAGGGTTAAATGCAATAAATGAAAAACTGTTTATTAACATATAAAAAAGAATTTGTAAGTAGACATTAATTTTTTATTTATATTGAAATTTTTTAATACACAGTTTTTATTATCCTAAAAAATATATGAAGTACATATATATGTTTTTAACACATAAATGATATTAACATAATTTTATGTTTTTTAACATATATTCACATTTAAATAGTTTCAGAAACAAATTGGTAATATGTACTTTTTATTTAATAACAAAAAATTTATTCAGATACACATTGAATATATTGTCATTGAAAAATATGTACATTTATTTTGTAACAGTAACATTTTTGTTTTTTACCAAGTCATGTTATATATTTTAAAATTATTATTATGAATATTGAACATATTTATAATATTAATTTTTACATACATAAACACCCCAAATTTTTTTTATATACATACATAATGTTTACAATAATATTTCCAATTTTTAATAACAAATTTTTGGTAACAAACTTATATATGCAATTTTTTTTAACATATACATTATTTACTAAATGTATTTATAAATCATAAAAAAAATTTTAAACTGTCACATAACAGTTGAATAATTATTTCAAAGTAATGAATATTTATGAAATAATTTTATACAATTTAAAAAATTATTTACACTTAATATAATACTCTGTGTATTTTTTTAAGTGTTGGAATATAGAAATTAAAGAGCATTTAGCTGTATACAGGGACTACTTTTTAACCGCGTAATGTTACTTAGGCTTATTTGGTGCTTCAACAGATCGCGGTTGGATGCTGCTTCGCGTTAGAGAGGGTAAGTTTGTTTTAATTGTGTTTTATAAGTTAATGAAGTTATTGTTAGTGTATGTGTGCTGTGTTTAGGTTTATGTAGGTAGAGTTACTAAGAGAAGATTGTGTGTTCGGTGTTAGGTAGAGTGTACGATATTAGATTTTTACCGCGTTTTTGTTGTAGGTGTGTGAGGTGAGGTAATATGTTTAAATGTTACTAAGATAATATGTTTGATGTACAAATATGTGTTTTTATATATGTATGGGTGTTTTTGTGTGGGTGGGTATGTATTTTATTTTTTCTAGGTTATCGTCGCGTTTCGCTGTTTTGGAGGACTTCCTTCTTTTTTGATCAGAGCTGTGTAACGAGTATTATATACTCTTATTTTTGCACACAAATTTTTGGGATTTCAAGTTTTCCTGGAGCGTTTTTTTTCTGCATTACTGTTTTTCGGGTTTTCTATCGTATCTCGTGTCTATTGAAGTGGAAAGGAGTCGCTATGGATTTGCTTGTATTTTTGCATTTTTTTTTGGGCTTCCATGGATTGTATGGGTTTTTGGAATGGTGTCGTATGGATTGCTTGGAATTGGATTACGTTTGAAGCTGCAACAGAAATGTAAGTATTTTCAGAACATTTAATGGGTGGGGAAACTGTTTTAAATTTTGCTTTACTTACGTTGTATGTAACATTTTGTAAATACATTATCTAAATACATTTTATATATGTTAATATTATGTATTTGATAATTTAATTGCAAATTGTTACATGTTATAATCAAGGATTTTAGGAAAAAAATGTTTAATTTAACGTGTATAGTTATGTAATGTTTTAAAGAATTGTTTTTGCTATCATTGATAGATATTCTAGTCCTTTGCTAGTTGGATAGAGGGTAACTTGACTTTGGAGTGTGTTATACATTTTTTTAGTTTCTTTGGTGAGTTTAGGTCCGATCAAAGTTACTGATTGCTCCATTCGGAGCTCCTGGTAACTTTGTTCTTTTTGTAAGGATTGTATTAATTTGTGAAGGGTAGGCGTTCCTCGGCCTGTAGTTGCTTGGAAGGCATTGTGCCATCCTTCAACTGCATTGTTTGTTTTTGCTTCCTTATTTAGTGTGCTAAGGTAGACATTCCACCAAGCTATTTGGTATTTGGGTTGTCTTCTATGACCTGATCTGTGTAGCCTTCCTACCCATGTGTCTTCGAAGTAGTCAAGCATAGGGCTTAGTTTATCTTCGTTTCTTTTATAGTAGGGGCTGTCTATTAATAAGTTATAGTGCTCAGTTACATCTGTTAGTGGAACATAGGCTAGGGCGATGAGTTTTTTGATTTGATAAGCAAATGTGCTATCAGTGGCGTATTGGATACTCAAGGTTGATTTTTGTAGATGTCGCCAGATACATTGATTAAAGTGGTAATAGCAACCTTGTATTGCTGTGTGTGGGTATGTTTTAAGGATGCTGTTTATCATTGCTTTTTCAAAGTCAATGATAATTTTTTGTGGAAAATAGTTGTTAGTATGTTGCTTGACTTCAGTTAGTATTTCTTGATAGGTAGCTTGCTGTTTGTTTGGTAGAAGGGCATAAAGGAATGGAATATTTGCATTTTGGAAATGACCATGGATGGCTTATAATTGATAAAAAGGTTTGGGGCATACAGAAAAAGTACCGTCCATCATCCAAGTTTGGCATTGGGTTTCTACGGGGAAATCGGACGCATAACCAAGAATCGCCGGTCGGGAGTGGAGACGCGATAGCTGCAGACTTTCTAGAGACAGAAAATAAAAGATTCGGGCGCAGCCAAGTATCCACTCCCTTACAGACTCTGCTACATGAGGAGCAAGACACAAGCCAAGTGACAACAAAGTGGGGGCTCCCTATCCAGCAGTTGCGATTAGTGCGCTATCGCTAACAAACAACAACATATACAGATAACCCCTTTGCACGTTTGATGCAAGATTTTACCACCGGAAAAAGAATAAACAACAAGGAATTCCACAGCAGGAATAAAGGATAACCCCACATTGTAACATGCATGTGCAGGATAATCAGAAGTCCTCCCTGAGTATGCAATAAAAGGACTTTCCAAATTTTAAGGCAACCATCCAGTGCCTCAGATAAAGAGAGACCAAACATAACAGTCTTGAAAAAGATGGCAACAAAATGAAATAAGCCATCGAAACGCGTCGACGCAAAACAAACTGCATAACCGAGTGACCGTGTCAATTTTGTAAAGTGCAATAAGTATATGTGCCCAAGATTGCCAGTCCGAGATTAATATACCCGGTGTGCTATAGCTTCAATGACAAAACTGTATTGTCTCACTGTGTCTCTCTCTGTTGTGTTGTAGTATAATTTTATTATTTCATCGTGCATTGTCAGTTGGATATTGTGTTTAATTCTTTTCGTGATATTGTGTTGGGTTTGAATTTACACTGTCAGAGGAAAAGGTTTTCTTTCTCTCTTTTGTTTTACTCGCAATATGGTGTTACCATATTTCTTAACATATGATTCTCTGTGTTTTTATCAATAAGAATAAATTTGTACAAGTTTTTTACACACGTATTGGTTTGTTTTATCTTGTTTAAATGTCAAAGTGTTCAAAATTAATATGTGGGCTTAACGAATGAATTGTGCCAAGGGAAACACTCTATTTTACATTGGGTAAGTTTAGTCATGTTGTTTGCTGTGGCAAACACTATAATTCTTTTATCTTTTGATTTGTTGTCATAGAGTATAACATTTTCTTTATTGTGAGTTACAGAGAGTTCAGGGGGAATTTGGACTTCTTCTAAAGTTTTTGGTGTGGGAGGAGTAGTGCATGTTGCTCTTTTTTGTCTAGCTACTGTTCTTTTAAGGGATTCGATAGATGGTAATTGGCTAGAAGCATGTTGGGGAAGTACACTTAAATGGTGTTTCAGAATAGCAGTTGTTGGTTGATCAGTTCTAGTACTAGCTTCTTTAAGGGAATCTAGCATTTGTCTAATCTCTATTTCTGTTACATTGGGTGGGTGATTATGTTCTTTAGTATAAGTAACAGTAGTTTCCTGAGTTATAGCTCTACCATAACATTTGTTGGTATAATATTTCGTACACTTCCAAAACACTTTCAAATCTTTTTGTTTCTCTTGAGTGTAGACATATCCCATGTAACAAAGAAGCATTTTCCCTTTTTGTGAATAAATGAATTTAGCTCCTTCAGTCATGATTGTATTGTAGTGCTAGGAGGTAATTAAAAGAGAATGTCATTAAATTTGTAGAAAAAATAATGTTCTAATCACATTATACAGTTTAATACATTTTTATTTTACCTGTAAATGTTTTGATGATTTCAAGTCGTTATTTCCAGGTGTTGATGTTCTTCAAACTGTTATTTTCTGTGTATATCTTTTTGTACCTGTGGCAGTTGAGAAAATGTGTAGAAATATTGTATTACTATTTATGATATTTTGATAGACGTTTTTAGCTACTTTCTATTTAGTTACCTATCTATTAAATGTCGAATTTACATTTCTAATATATACTTACTTATTTATATGTAACTTTTGATGTCCAGGTGTTGTGTAGGTCTTCTGTTTTTCTTTTTGTCTGTAGGATGAGTGCTAAAAAAAACATATATTTGAGGTATTTTGCTTTTAAATATAGGTGTGAGCATTGAGAGTTACATTTTCGCTGACTAATAATGTAGTAGTACTTACTTTAGATATGTGTAGCTCTCTTTCTGTTGAAGTCAATCAGTTTTCTTTCTGAAATCCTGCAGAGTTTCGTCTTCCTTTAGTTAGGAGATGTATACTGCATTTTTAGTTTGCTGAGATCTCGTTTATATAGTATTAGGTTAATTGTTTCAGAAATAGGATTGGTTGTTTAAATTGATAGTCTGTTTTTATTTGTGGATTTGAATTTTTTTCTCTGTTATGCTAATTGCTTTCCTTATATGGGTGACGCCAATTAACGTTTATTGAATGTGTAAGGCCTTATTTTGTATAGGTAATGTTATCTTGATATTTGTAAAGTGGAGGAATATATATAATTAGCTGTAAGAAATGTGTAGTGGGTCGA
Source organism: Lissotriton helveticus (assembly GCF_964261635.1). Lineage (NCBI taxonomy): Eukaryota > Metazoa > Chordata > Amphibia > Caudata > Salamandridae > Lissotriton > Lissotriton helveticus. The sequence goes on from NC_136060.1 coordinate 485,482,646, forward strand.
AACATTGTTTATGTATTATAAAATGTATGTTTGTATTTATTGTGTGTTGTAAATGTTATGAAAATATATAATATATTTTATCTATTTATATTAACAATATCTCATTTATTATGATTAGTATGACTGAATTATTAAATAATAAAGTCATTTATTCTAGGATGTATTAATGGCGATATTTTTAAAAATCGATAAATTTGCTATCTATATTTTTGTAATCGATATTTTGACTGTTGTTATATAAATATGTAATAATCGATGTTTTAGAAATCGATAATGTTGTCAGTCGATATTGTTGTAGTCGTTGTTTTTAGTAGTCGATATTGTGGAATCGATATTTTTGATGTTTGTTGTTTAAGTATAGTCAATCGATAATTTTGTTGTCGATAATTAGTCATCGATATTTTGTCCAGTCGATATTCGGTCTGTCGAGGTTATGTCAGTGATCCGTTCATACTCTTTCTGGAATGCTCATAATGGATGGTTCCACTAGGTTGTTGCCAGTTGCACCTGGAAACCAACCTAGGCGGATGCCTTTTGTTGTGCTGTAAATAAATATGCTATTTTACTTTCACCTGACCCCAGAAACTTCTTTTAATATATACCCAAAGGGAGGTCGGCCACCATTCCTGCTGAGCTAAAGAGACCGCACCTTGTACAAATGTGACCACTCTAAGCAAGGAGACAGCTCTCTTCACAATCCAGACTGTAGATACATTACAAGCAAAATGTATGAGGAAAGGTGAGTGACTCTCTCAATAGGGCACCAGCTTCCATGGCAGCTGCCCAGGGGCCCTGTGGTTTCATTAACCCTCTCCTGGGCCAGCTCATGACCAGAGTTCAGGGTCAAGCTGAGTGTAAGTCTGAAGCTTTGATAGGGTGTCAGGGTGTCATTGGTGATGTCACCTTGTGGTGCACTTTATGAAGAACCACGTGCTGTGATGACCTCTTGAGATGGCCATCATGTCTCAGGTTGCGCGCAGACTGCGCTGGGATTGACCGTAGCTCTTTCTGCACACTACTGTCAGACTAGTAGTAGCCGGATGTATGACATTAAAACGCATGCTTTTACCATGCATGCTTTTACATCGCAAATTTTACAACGCATGCCTTTACAACGCATAGCGCCTTGGGGTGCTGGATATTGAATTGTTTAATTTACTATTCCAACCCAGTCCCCGTGGATAGTAGGGAAGGTGTTGGATAGTAAATTAAATCTATTCCCTATCCTAGAGCGCCCCCCAGCGCAATGCGTTGTAATGGTTTGCGTTGTAAAAGTTGCGATGTAAAAGCATTGCATGGTAAAAGTTGCATTGTAAGTGATGTTTCCCGTAGTAGCCACACATGGACCTCAGGCAACCACTTCTGCTCTGTAAACTGTCAAGTAAGGAACAAGAGGAGGCAACAATCTCACTTCACGTGACCATGAGTCATATCTTCAGTGTTTAGCTGCAGTTGATAATATTTTCATAACATGATTTCATTAGCACCCACAGGCTGCCAAGATGAACAGCCTCCCAGCGTTGTTCATGAATTATGGCAGGTTATTTACTCAGCCAGCAGCAGCTGAAACTGTCCATAAACAAGTATTTCATCTCACTAATCTGGGACTGGGCAGTTACATCGGTATCGGTTTCTCAAACAGAAACTTTCCAACACCGGATGTGAGGTCAACAAACAAAGACATACTCTACAGTGAAGTCTGAGGATGACAAACCATCTCCCTGAATCTGAAATTGATGAAGTTACCCCACATTGCATAAATGACATAATATACCCCTCACACATAAACACCCACAAAAACCACACTCACACATATAAAACAAAACATTCCAGAAGTAGTAGGAACTTACGAAAGTCCTCAAAGTACCTTAAAATAGACTCAACTTTCAAAAAAGTATCACAGAAGCGCATTTGTGTATATGTACTGTACATAGTAGTTACTTGGAGCATGTAGCAGGGGGTGCCATAGTACTGTGTAAGGCCCTCTCCTTACATGGTGAATGGGTGAGTGATTGTGTTAAGAGTGAATCTATTTAATCCCAATTAAAGCATGTTTGAAGCATTGTCATGCGCTGTAGGCTTTTCAGGTGTAAGGGTACAGCTGGGAGAAACCAAGAGCTTAATTTAGAGTTTGGTGGAAAGATAACCAGTCACAAACCTGGCAGTGGCGTAACAAAACCTTAGCAGCCCCCTCCCCCCCCCAGCAAGGGAGGGTGAGCCCCCCCTACAATGCCCATTTCCTCGCAGTCGCCAACCTTTGCTTCCTACATCCACATGACATCAACAGGAGTTTCCATGATATGTTCAGTGTCAAAGAGAAAAAAGTTATTGGATGTGCATGCTCTACATACATGCACACTCAAATCTGAGTCGTTTTCATATTTTTTATTATAATATTCCTAAACTTTTTATAAACAAAATGTAACTTAACGGGCTGAGCGAACTGACGCCTAAATAGGAAAGTAGGTTTGTAAGGGACCTGCAGATGCAAATTAAATCTACTCACCAAAAGGTGAAAATTAAACCAGTTATTTACATTTTGACAGAGCAAGTTGATCTGCGATAAAATTGGGGAGCTCCTGTTCTATGATACTGACAGTTCCCCTTTCCATTTAATGCCTTATTCTGAGTGCCCAGCTGTAACACCAGTTTATCTATGACTTAATGTGTGCCCCCCCACCCCCACCCGAAGTTCACTTCTGGGGGCACCAATGATAGTCTGTCTACAGTGGCATAACAAACCTTGAGGCTGCCCTCCTGCACAGTACAAGGAAGGTCCCCCCTTCAGACTCAGCCTAGAACTCTCTGGCTAGGGTTCTTTGTTGGAAGGCCCCTCTGGAGCTTGGGGCCCCTGCACCACGGGGACTGTGGGGGCCTATGTTGCACCACTGTGTGGCTAGTGGTATTTTAAATAGACCTGGGCATAAAAATTCTCTGCGCTCGCGGAGTTTGCGGAATTCGGCAACTCTGCATTCTGCAGAGAATGCGGAGTTAAAAATAAACTCTGCACTCCGCAATAGAACAGGGTTGTTTTTTATTGGTGCTCCCAAAATGACGTTTTGTACGCTTGGGAGTGACTTGCTGGGCGCTCGCGAGAGCCCACAATATTTTCTAACCATTTGCACCACAAGATTTGCAAGCTGCTCACAAGCTCCCACGAGAGTTTGCGGCCTGTAACACAGCTTAGGCTGCACCAGCGACTTCTGGCGCTTGGTTTGGGACCTATGCAATCGCGAGCAAGCATGATCGACCGTGGCCGCAACCAGGGGAAGATTATCTCCTCGAGAAGCATCTAAATCTTCCCGAAATGACAATTTGGAGTAAAAGAAGTGCCCCAGAGTCTCAAACTTCCTGTTCCTGTCCAGCAGGCGCGGCCCAGTGCTTTGTCCATCTCCTGGTCACTTTTCATTTGGATTTGGAGCTGTAAGGATCACTCTTTCTGTCTGCTGCCTTCAGCATTAGATTTAAGGACTTTGTATTTGAGAAAAAATTGTTAAGTAAGGGTTTTGTTTGTTTGATGGAGGACATGCACCAGGATTTATTTTATTTTTATTCGATTTTTAAAATTTATTGCGGTGGGGGTGATCTGTAGTAGCAATATGGGCTGGGTTAATTTTTGCATGTAATTTTTCTTATTTTGTAATGGAAAATGTTTGAATAGTTTAGAGCTGTGGTTCCCAAACTGTGCGCCGGTCGCGCCCCGGTGCGCCGTAGTGAGGTGCCAGGGGTGCCGTGCACACTAGGTTGACCAACAGTCCGTAAATTCCACGGGCCTTTTATCTGTAATTTTGGCCATCACAGGGAGCAGCGCTGCTCCCCTGTGAGAGGCCTCACCCCTGCTGCTGGAGGCGCCTTGCACTCCTCCAGGAGCACAAGAGCAGCCCCTCCCGCCCATTGTCATTCAGTATGCCGCTGATTGCCACTTACTGAATGACAATGGGGCAGTCTGGGGGTGTGACACCATGTGGCGGCCTCCTCCTGCCTCAGTGTACAGAAGGGCATTCTGTACGATAAAAAGTAAAACGCCCACACTGCAACGTTAGAAAACACTTCATTCAAAGAAGCCTGTAAAACAAGTTAAAAAGAACGGGTTATCGTTCTCTCACTGTCCTGTCATTTTAGAACTGAAGTATTTTCAATATTGTATTCAACAAAGCCATGGTTGCTCCTTTTTTTTTTAAGGAACTATCAACCATTGACAAAGCCAATAGTTCTGGCTTGTTGAGGTGTAATGATACTTGCTGTATTATATATCTGGATGCAATGTCAGAAACAACATAATACAAGTCAGGCACAACACTATGCTAAGCGCAGATTTTTAGCCTAGGTGTTTTAAGCTGCGCTCTTAATTACGTCAAACAACCCCTTTGAAGAGACCCTCCCAGTTTTTTTACGCCGCTTAAAGCCCTGGAAACAACACCATGTTACAGTAACCTCACATCCTGGCACTGTGCATCATGCATGATTTCTACGTTTTCAGTCTGCCTATGTGCAGGGGCATAGTGAACTCTCTACCAGCCCACCCCTTGCTGTAGTTCATTCTTGATGGGACTCTTCTGCCTGCAACTCTGCAAACAAAGGCTCAGCTCATAATGTGAAAAGGTGGGTGAGTAAATAAGTGAAGGAATGTCTGAATGGCTGGATGGATTACTGAAAGGATGAATGCATGAATGAAAGGGGGAATGGATAGATAATGAAAGAAAGGATGGATGGATGAGTGAATGAATGGAAGTATGGATGAGAGAAAAGGTAAATAGATGGATGTATGGGTGGAAGGGTAGATGTATGGGTGGAAGGGTAGATGGATGGGTAAAAGTGTGGATGGGTGTGTGAAAGGATGGATGGATGAGTAAAAGGGCAGCTGATGGGCGAGTGAATTGGTGGATGGGTGTGTGAAAGCATGGATGGGTGGATGAATGAAAGGGTAGATGATGGGCAAGTGAATGGGTGGATGGATGAATTGATAAGTGAAATGGTGAATGGATGAATGAGTGAAAGGGTGGATGTAAGGATTGATGAGTTAGTGAAAGGGGGTAGATGAACAAAAGGATGGATAGATAAGTGAAGTGAAAGGGTGGATGGATGAGAGAACGGATGGCTGGATGAGTGAACGGATGGTTGGATGAGTGAAAGAATGGATGAGTAATAGGATCAATGGATGGATTCATGAATGGATGAGTAAATGGGTGAGTAGATGGATGGATAAGTGAAAGGGGGATGGAGAGAGAAAGGGAGGATGAATGACTGAAAGGGTGAATGGGTGGAAGGATAAATGACTGGGTGAATGGATGAGTAAGTGAATGGGTGGATGGATGAGTAAGTGAATGGATGGCTGGGTGGAAGAGTGGATGCATGGATGATTGTACAGATGGATGGGGTGAAAGGGTGGGTAGATGAATAATGGATGGATGAGTGAAAGGGTGGATGGAGGGATGGATGAGTGAAATGATGGACGGAAGGATATATTGTGGATAGGTGTGCAAATGGTTGAATATGTTTGGATATAGATGGGCACACAGATGGAAGGACAGACCTTTTTAGTGTAAAAATAAGGCTGGGGATACTGATTACGACAGACCAAACTCAATGTTCCATTTTCTCAGAGCGGGTCTCAGTACCAAAAGGTACTGAAAGCAGCAGCTGGCATAAATAAGGGTTTGGGACCAGGCACCCTGTTGGGGAAAAAAACGATGGATTGGGATGCAGCCAAAGAGATTGCCAGTGGATGAGATTAATAATTCAAGCTTTCCAACCAATATAATACCTTCATTGCGTCCCAAATACTTTAAGGAAGATAACAGAAGGTACACACCACCCACCCACCCACCGGTAAAAAAATGGTGGGGAGCAACGGCCAAATGCCGATTAGGTCAGGGGAGCCACAGGTCAAAAAAGTTTGGGAACCACTGGTTTACAACATTTTCTCCATGTTTTTAAAAATAAATGTACAATATTCTTTTCATTTACTATGTGGCCTAGTCTGCCAATGAGCCTTCCAGCCAGTAGGCCCAGTACTAGTTGTAGGTACATGAAACAAACTGTTTCAGTGGTGTGTCTTGAATTGAAACATCATTTAGGCCATGGATGGCTTTGCATTTAAAATGCAAAATGTTTTTTTGGGTGGTATCTCACTTTCACAATTTTTTCTCTCCTGCAAACAGTGTATAGGTGGGTAACACCTTTAGAGGATGTATGTTATAATATTTTTCAGTCTGTTCATTTTTGTTTTTGGCATTACAGAATTAATGAATGCTGTGTTCTCTGTGTTACCATGCCCCATTTGTCTGGCCAGTGTGTGTGTGTGTTTGCCATAGGCCACCATTTGTCTTTGTTCCCCATGCCATGAGGCCAGGGTCCATTTTGAATAGACAGTGTCCATAGTCCTGCAGGTGTTCTTGGTTTTCCAGGCCTCCTGCTAGTTGTTGTGACCATGTGGCTGGTGGCCATTTTGTGTAGCGAGCCAGTGTGCTTTTGCTTAGGGCCTGCTTGTCTTCCTTGTTGTGGCCATGCCTTCTTGCTGGTTGTTGTTGTGCGACCATGTGGCTGGCGGCCATTATGTGCAGGCGGCCAGTGTGATTTTTGCCATTGGCCTGCATGTAGTCTTTGTTGTGACCATGCCTCCTTGCTTGCTGTTTGACCATGTTATCGGTGGCCAGTTTGTGTGGGCAACCAGTGTGCTTTTGCCATGGGCCTGTATGTTTTCTTTGTTTTTCAGGCCTCCTGCTTGTTATTGGGACCATGTGGCTGGTCGCCAGTAGGCTTTTGCAATAGGCCTGAATGTGTTCTTTGTTGTGGCCATGCCTCTTGCTGGTTGTTGTCATTGTGACCATGTGGCTGGCAACCATTTTGCGTAGGCAGCCAGTGAGCTTTTTACATAGACCTTCATGTGTTCTTTGTTGTGTCTATGCCTTCTTGCTGCTTGTTGGGACTATGTGGCTGGCGGCCATTTTGTGTAAATATTCACAGAGAGGGACAGAGGGCTGCTTAAGGTCCAGCACATGCGCCCCAGGAATGTAATTAAAAATAGAGGTGTGCAGTTCCTATATTAAAGAGGGTCAGGGGAACCTGAGGGATCAAGTCATGGGATCTGATCCTTTAGGAGCAAGAGCCCTTACACACCCTAAGGGGTGTCATGCTCCATCATAGAGCAGCTCCTCGTTGGGCCGGTGCTGCAATGCCCAACAGGCCCTGCCTGGGGGCTCTTTACCAGAGTTAGTTTGAGCAGCCATGGTGAAATGTGGTGCATTATGTGAGTGTGTTGTAAGTGAGTAGGGAGGTGGGAGAAAAATCACTCGATGTGTGGAACCCTCAGTCATGTTAAAAACAGATGTAGGCCAGAGTGGAAATAATAGTCCACATTGGCTCTAAATATAAGTGTTGGTCAACATGTTTCTTGCCAAAAGATTGTCACAAAGGATCAATGCTGTTCGACAGGACCGTGAAAAAAATAAACTACTCTAGGGAGAGGACGGTCAGAAGTACATGTGTTAACTAAAGCTGGACCAGTCCCAGTGCATTAGAGTATATAGAATACCTGGTGCAATCGATAAGTAAACCGACTGCTAATGTAGATGGGCTAAGGCTCCATAAGCAGTGGCGGAGTCGTACTACGAAAGTGTCATACCTCGGTTGAGAATCGCCAGGGAAAGCATGCAGCATACCCCTGGCTCGGCTTCTGCTCCATTTTGTGTAGCCAGACAGTGTGTCTTTGCCATAGGCCTGTAGGTGTTCTTTGTTTTTGGCTATACCTCCTTGCTTGCTGTTAGACCATGTGGCTGGCCTGGCGGACATTTTGTGTGTTATGCTTGAGGGCTAGTAGCTCAATGCTCATTCTAATGTACTGAATGAACAGTGTTTTATATAGATTACTACAAACTTTTTTGTATTTTTCGATTTGCACCTCTCCTTGCCTCCCAAATCCCAGTGGGTTCCAAATTCAAGTGTCATGGTAGTAAGTAGTAGTCCCCTTCCCCTAGTACATCAGCAATACGGTTATAGCTTTTTAATTTACATTTGCTTCAGTTTTTAAAATTTTCTTCAACTTTTTAAAAAAATTGTAGATATATTTTTTCAATTTTGTGAAAAAAATTTACTTTTTAAACTTTTTTTTTTTAATCCTAATTTTATTTTCCTAACATCTGGCATTAACCCTATGTGCTATTGCAATGCACAGCTGCACAATAACATTCATTTTCTAAAGATTATTCCATTGTTAGTTTTCTATTGTCACCTGCACCTACCTGAGTGCCACATCCAATTACAAACTTGACGCACATAAAGCAAACAGTTACAGCTGTGTGTTGTTGTTGCTCTTTCTTATCCTTCCTGGGTGTACATGAAAGTGCATGTTAGTGTGGTTTTACAAATAGATGCACTGTATTGTTAATTAGCTATAACCTAAGTAACCACACTAAATGATACAACTAATTCAACTGCAACAATGCCACATTTCACTGATGTTCTTCTTGCTTGTTTACTTTTAGGTGCACAAGAGATAACCCACAGTAGTGCCACACAGAAGGTCTGTGCATGATGTGACATGTGACCACACAACACGGATATCTCTTCAGCAAGCTAAGTGCTACTGCCAACTGACAGCTTCAAGATGGCCCCAAAGTTAGGTGCTGCCAAGAAAGTGGCCAGTGGGGACGAAAAATAGCTGATTTCCACCACTGGCGTGCTGGCCAGGACCGTTTTTGACAAACGTGTGCCTGCCGCGCTGGCCTCTGGGGAGCAAGCTAGGAGCAGCACCCCCGTATCACCCCAACCTAGGCCCAAGCCTATGTCTGTTCTATGACTTTTTCCGAGGCAGCCAGTATAATCACAGCAATGCCGATGAGCAGTGACGTTGAAATGGACGTATCCTTTTTGGAAAGTAGTACCCAATCGTTGCAGGAAACTCAAATAAGTGGACAACAACAGCCGCATCCAGCAATAGTAGTTCCTCCCGAAGTAGGAACACTTCAGAAGACCAAGATTCATGTTTAGGAAGTAGAAGAAGCACTCATTCAGAAGAGCCATTGTCTTCCAGATCTATAGCAAGAAAAAGGAGGGCTACTCCACCATCTTCTTCTCCAAGCCCCATTTCTGATGATCAAGACTCCACTTGGATTCCACCGCAGTCTGAGAGTGAGGCACGCCAGGAGAGGCTAAGGAAAAGGAAGGATCCTGAAAGTCTTAGAGTTATGGATGACAACGAGCCAGTCATCATGGATGTTAACCTATCTCAACCTGCTCTGAGAGGAGAGGCACAGATACCACCACCACTAGCTGCCATATTTGCAAGGCCCCAGCAGCGACATACATCCACAACCACCTCAGTAGAAGTTGGCACTGCAGTGAGGCAAACGGCAAAATGCCTACCTACCACGAGTTCATACAACATTGGCAGTAGGACCAGCATCAGGAGTGGACCCCCCCATTTGGGACTTCTTTACAGTTAGCAATAAGGAGCCAAACATTGCCCTCTGCTCAATTTTCAGAGCAAGTGTTAGTCGGGGTAAGCTTGGTGCAAACTATGGTTCTGGAGGCCAAACAACCCATTTGAGAAAATACCACACAATCCAGTGGTGAAAGCCCCTTAGCAGCCAATAAAATGCAAGTTGTGTTGGTGAAGGGGGTGAAAGGCTGAGCAGGGAATCCAATCATGGTGGAAGATGAAGAAGAGGAAGACATTTTTGTTATGCAAATCAGCCCTGTCCCCAGCATTGCAGTAGTATCACCCACATCAGCAACATCGCAATGGCACAAGACTCAGGTCAGGACACCAAGGCAGAAGCATACAGTGACTGTCCTGCTGAAAGCGCCCATTGAGCTTCCACTGTCTGTTTTCAAGAAGTCACTTGCATCAGTGGTACCAGAAAAGAAAAAAGTCCTGGCTACAATTCCTGGCAATTTTCGGCAGGAGGGGCAGTATGAACGCAACCACCTAACGGCATGTTTGTGCAATGCAAAGCTGACTAAAATGTTAGCACTGGAGCTTCTCCCTTTTTCTTTTGTTAAAGGGATGGGTTTTTTAGAATTTGTGGCAGCCATCTACCCAAAATGGTAGGTTCACAACTGATCCTATTTTGTCAGAGTGCCTGTTCAAGTGCTACATGATGATGTGCAGGAATTACTTGGACAAGCTTTGCCGCAGAGCGCTGTTCACTTTATCCACCTGACAGACATGCTGACCAGTTGCCAAGCCACTGATTACATGTGCATCACTGCACACTGGATCTCTTTTGTGGGAGTTAGAGAAATGATACCTGCAGGTGTTGACACTGCTGAGATTTTTAATGGTGCTCGGAAGCATGCAACCAAGAGGGTTTAACATTAGATTTATTGCCACGGAGAATGGCAGTATATAGTTAAGGCCATGGCAGATGGTGGCTATTTCAGGGTCCTGTTTTAGGCTCATTGCATTAACATCAATGTACATGACTTTCGCAAAAATGAAGTCCGAGTCAGTAAATTACTGTCCTCCTGCAGAAGAATCTGCAATAATTTCAGCCATTCTTTTAAAGCACTGAATCAGCTAAAGGTCATTCAGCGTGATAATAGAAAGCCAGTTAAAGCACTCCTACAGGAGGTGTGAACACGTTGGAACTCAACTTATTACATATTGCAATGTATTTTTGAGCAGAACAGACCGATCAATGAATATGTCATGCAAAGAGGGGATGCCACAGTGAAAGGCATGATCATTGAGATGGACTAATGGGGCCTAGCCAAATACCAGACAGAGATGCTGCTTCCTTTTGAGGTTTTCACACGGGAAGTCAACAAGAAGGACAGTGCATGGGCCAAGCTATCCGGTTGTTGCATATGTAACAGGAGCAGCTAAAAGTAGGTGTGAACAACAAAAGATGTGCATGAGTTGGCAGAGAACTTAATCCTTCACTTATCTGTTAATACAAGGGTGCAGAGAGACATTGTATCATCCAAACATTACATCTATGCCACAATTCTTGATCCATGGTACAAACAATTACCAGCCAATTTCATTCCTTTTTCAGACAGGGGATGTTTCAAACTACAAGACGTGGATTGCCGAGCAAGCCATTGACCTAGAAAAAGAACGGCTGAGAATTAGAGGCCCACTCCTCCAAGGCACACGTTCTGCGGTGCACCCTTTAACTTCAGAGTCTGATGGCAGTGATGTCAGCTCACAGCAGTCAAGCCCAAACACCAATAACAAGAACACCAGCAACAACAGGAACAGGAGCATCAGCCCCAAAATCTGCATATGATTGGTTTCAAAAGGCAGGGCTTAAGTCCAGTGCAGAGACTAAGGCAAAAGAGGTCAAGCAAAGTGGAACTCCAGTGACTATTGAGAGGATGGTTCAGGCCTATCTGGCTGACCCAACAGAGGTATATCTTGATAAAAATCTATTGGTGTCTTGATATGGGAAGAGGCGCCAATGGCCAGGGCTCAGCAGGCTTGCAATAAAGTATCAGGCTTGACAGGTAGACAGTGTGTCTGCTGAGCATGTGTTCAGTGCAGCTGGTGCAGTTGTCACAGTTAGAAGGACCGGTGTCTTGGCCCAAAACGTGGAGAGATTAACTATGATCAAAATGAATCAGCACTTTATACCACTGAATTACACCATACCTGAAGTATGACAGAAGGAGAATGATGGTGATTGGTCAGACTCAGGTCATGATAGTAGTGTGTTTGTTGACCTACTTTTGGACGTACCACCTAAGTTTGAGGACAAACTCTACTTCCCTGACTACTAGGCCGGAGCCACTAATCATAGAACTTTCTATCACCAAAGTGCTTTGAAGACAAAAAAATATATATGGCTAGGGGAAAATTATTCTATTTTGTTTGTGTCTCACTGACTAATGCAGCTCCACCGTTATAGACACATTTTATTGCCGAATTGGAGTTGGACCAGTGTGCAGAGAAGAAGCCTCCCCCCATTCCACTCAAAGACATTGGAGAGAGAAATGTGTGGCTGCCTCTATCCCTTTGCCTATCTATCCTTTCTGTGTTCCCCTAGCTAGCCTGTCCCACAATATTTCATTTACAAGACTGGCCAATGTGTGTTTCTTGAAACAATGGATCTGCAAATTGGCCACAAAAGGATGATATATATTAAGAATGATTGTTGTTTGTGAGTGTGTTGAGATAATTCATGTAGTGGCAGGCAGCGAGACTGGGCATTTATTGTTTAACTATAACTATTAAGCTTGATTGTGTTTGTGATGATTGATTTACAATGTTGATGGCCCAAGAACCGGTAATCATTTTTTTCATGAAGCCTATTTTTCCTGCCTCTTTGACACTTAGCAAGATTTGTTTGCCGGGTCCATACTGCTTTGTTTTATGGGTCACAACTCCCCAATGGCCCAGCCAGTCCCTTTAGCTAAAAAACATAAATCTAGTCTATACAAAAAAATGACTCAATCTTTCTTTTGTTGTTCATCAACAGCATAGCACCACAGTTCAATCTATAACATTTGAGTCAGGACTGGAGTAGGTAGGGAGGTGGACATATTTGTTACTCTGATTCAGGAGGAGGATGATGATGGAAGGACTCAGTGTGTGACTACTTCAACAACTGCCACCAGAAGAAGGAAGTTATCAACTTCACAGAAACCAACATTTGGTGATGACTCTAAGAGGTCTACTCAAGTCTGTGGAGTGGTGGTGAGATTTGTGTGTTGATTTTACTTGATTCGGGAAAATGCAATGTTGCTGAGTGTATGTGAGGCTTGCTCAAATTTGAAACTATGTGGTGGTTGAGTGGGGGACCTGTTGTGGGTAACTGGAGACAGTGCTTAATTTGTAAAAAAAGAAGTGCAGGTGATGAAAATGTTGTCAAAGAGGCCACCGCTCACGTCTTCCTCCGGTGAGCCCCACTTTCAACACTCTCACTGCCTCAGTCTCTATCTTCTAACCTTGATCTGTTGTCTGTCCCCTAAGTCTTTGCTCTAAGAGTCTATCCTCTCACCTCTCTAATTATTTTCTATCACCTTTGTCACACCCTGTATTTCTGATTTGCCCTCTATTCATTTTAGCCCTGCCCTTTTTTCTCTTCACGTGTATCCATGATCTGCTCTCTATCCCCTCGAACTTGGCTCTTTACTATCACTCTCTAGTAGTGATTAGCTGTGTCTCCATTTTATCATTTGTCTGCTTTTTTCCTCTGTCCTGTCCTCCACATTCTTTCATTCTATCTTCTCTCTTCTTAATGCTCTCTTCTTCACATCATGGCTGCTTTCTCTTCGTAGCTGAATTGCTCTCCTCCTTTTCTTCTACTTTGCCCTGTTTTATCTCTCTCCTCTCTTGTTGTTTCTTTGCCTCTGTACTCTTGCTGTCTCTCATCTCTAACACGGCTGGTGCCTGTGACACCTGTCGTCAGCCTGTACATGTCCCTGCTATTTTGAACCCTGCATTTTCCTGTTGCCATTCCTAAAGAAGCGGAAGATGATGTGATTTACTTTCTTACCTACACCGAGTGCAAAAACAAAATTTGCACCAAATGAAAATGCTTCTTTGCATATATTAATCAGTGTGGTATGACTGGGTTTATTGCGGAACAGGTGGCTGCTCGAGCACAGCAGGTCATGGCACTGCTGGTGCCGCCAGTAATTAGTAGGTCCAGGGATGACCACGGCATCAGCATCTACTGCTCAGCTTGCTGTGATCCTGCCTGCTACAGCACAGGCATTGTCCCCAGCAGTAATGCTGCCAATGCCGGTAAGTGTGGCTGTGGTGCCTACTGCACTCACTCACGCTCAGCAATTACCATGCTGCAGTGCAGCACACAGATTCTACTGGTGACGTCATGGCGCACAAATGTTGTGTTGGGCCACAGCCGCATCGAGCATATTGAGGATAGCAGCAATGCAGGGCTGCCGGATATGATACTTTGGCTATGCAACAAGTGGAAAGTCCACACTTACTTTCATTTATTCTTTCTCAAGAGCCCTCACTCCCAAGTTCCAAATGCGCTCTTGCAGCTTCCTTGCCTCAACTCCGTCATGAGCCAGCCCCCAGCTACAATTATCCAATGGGAGGTTTAGGCTCAGGCAGTGGCAGGGTGCAGCAGACATGGGGAATAGAATGCAAGCCATAGTTTGTCAATGACTTCTTGGATTTGTGATCAGCGTGATGACATCATGACTAACATGGTGATACACAATCATGCCTGCCTGGACAGGCATATGCCCGCCTGCCTATGAACATTTACCAGCCAGTCACCATGCAATGTATGTTATTTTTTTTATTTTGAATTGAAAAATTAATATTGAGACCCCCACCTGCAGGTTCAGAAATTGTAGCCCCGGTCCTGTGAAAGAAGTGCAGGTGCTGAGCACCTGAAAGCACCTGCTCAAATTAAGCACTTACTGGAGACAGACATGTAGTAATCGTCACATTATACACGCGCTGGGCTACATCTTATGATTACGATGATAATCATGACAGCTGCAAGTTTTATCAGCCAGATACATGTGGCCACTTGTCTGTGCTTGTTGGTTGTTGAAATTGCTCTCACATAATTGACCGCACATCAGTCATAAAATAGGTGATTGCAAAAAGAATGAATCTTCTCTCTTGCGCTGCTTCTGAGTCTTTTTGGTGCACTCCTTATGAAGTTTACCTTCTGTCCTGCTAGATTTTGCAATATCATTTTTGATATACATTCCCCAGGCCTTCTCTTCTCCTGCACAAAAAGGCAAAAGCATCATAACTCTCACTCTTACCTTACTGGTCCACATCAGCCAGGCACACAAAATTTACAGGCAATCCAAGAAGAATGCAGATGCACATCCTAATTTGGCAATACAGTATCATTTTTTTAATAATAATTTCTATAAAGTGTGTGTGTATTGTTCGTTTCACTCCTACATAATTTACACTTACTGTTTTTGAAACCTAGGTGACAGACCATTTAGATATATAATAATGTATCTTTGTTCTCTCTGGGTCTGTTTGGTTTGCATTGGATTTCAGTTAATTGTGTCAAAGTCATTCCTTTGTTTCCTTTCCCTCCCATGACAGATTGATGATGGTTGGCTGCTCATTGCCCAGATGAATATTTTCTTTGTGTAGTGTTTGTTTTTGTCACACCTTTCCCCAAATACCCCCTTCCATCCATTCATCAAACCCCTAACCCTCTTTCCTTGGTCTGTTTGATTTATTGAGGTGTGACTTTATAATTTACACCATTACATTAATTGATCACACACTTGGTGGGGCGGATGTGGTGAAGGCAACACCAACTCAGTGCAGGATCTTCAGTTCTACTTCGATTACTGTAACAATAGCCCACACTGTCCCCATTTACTCACCCAACCATAAAGGTGATCGATATTTTAGATGAAGAAGAACATCATTTATCAGCATCATTATTCAGGGATTTGTGTTGCGTAAATTCTCAACCTTGTCCCTTTCACGATTTGAGTATTTGCTCCTTTAGGTTTAACTAAAATACTAGCTCTCCATTACTCTAAATAATTTAGTAATGCATGTTATATTTTCACTATCAGTTATTCTTTGTTGCGTACTAGTCTGGACTCAATTGTTTTTAAAGCTATGATATATTAATATTTATAACCCACAAACTCAGTTTTCATTTAAATTAAGTTGCCTGCGAAAAATGATTCTTCCGATTAATCCTACAGTTCACCTGGGTGGGAGTGGGACCTCACTTCTCCATCACTGTTAGGGCACTAGCCATTACCACCACCACGGCACCTTGGGAAACCATGCAGCCCTCACTTCATCTATTCAGGTAAGAGTACTATGGAGCCTTGTTGTTGTAGGTAATATAGGCAATGGAAAGTGGAAATTTAAAATCCCCATCTCCTCTTATTGGTCAAAATTGTTACAGACCTCAGAGACTAGGAGAGTAGTAGTAAGACAATGGTACCACATAACTAATTGTTTATACGCTATCGGCAGATTTTAAAAAAACAGACTGCTGCTGAGCTAAAAGGCAGCAGTACAAAGTAAAACACAAAAAAAGATTTGAAGCATAAATAATATTTATTACCCCAAGTACAACAACGATATTATATGAATCCACCCCTTCAACCCTAAACTGGCCCATCCCTCTCCGCAAACTATTCTCCACATCTCCAACCAAAGTCCAAACTGTCCCATCCAAAGTCCCATCCTACCCACAGCAAGTCCCACCCACCAAAACAAAGGTTAAAAAAGGGGCAGAAGATGCCACTAATGACAGGCCAGGAGCTTTTCAAGGTGCCCCTCCCTCTTGATTTGCCTGGCTTCCATGTGGCCCAGCCTCCGCATAATGCAGCAGAAGTTGGGGATAGAAATTGAGGGGGGGCAGCAGTGATGGGGCACAGGTGGGCGGCTGCCAGCGGACTGTGGCACTGATGTTGAGAGGCTGAATGTGCTGTAGGCTGGCTGGTACGCTGGGCAGTGGCCTCCTCTTCCTGGGCCACCAGATCGTCAGTAAGCATCACATTTTGCCTCAAGCTTCTGCTGTCGCAGCCAGGTTGCTACATCCTGCCGATTTGGATAACCACAGACAGCAGGAGCAGCTAGAAAGTAAAAATAGAAATTTTAAACAATGCTCTGTACAAAACATGTGTTAAAAGTTATTTAGTGGGTGGTACAGTAGCAGTACATTTCTGGTCCCTTTGGGTCACTCAATTTTATGTGATTGGAGTCACATCCACTACCCACAAATGCCTGACATAAAATAGAGGCAAATGGCAAATGCACCAACTCTCTAAAAAGAATTAGGCAGAATGTAAACACAGCACACCAGTTTTAAAACAAACTGTTATTTTTCTTTCTTTTGAAGAATTTCCTATTAAAAGAAAAACTAAACAGACACTTTGTGTGGAAATATAAATAAATAGCATCTCATTAATGTGTAAGGCATTATGCACTATGGAGTACAAGCATTCTCTCTCTTGTGCTAAATTAATGGTGGCATGCTTGCTCAGCTGGTGCCTTAGTCATAGTCATTACTAGTCATACTTTCCTACTCCCTACAGTCTGCAGCTGGAGCAGATGCAATAGACAATTATTTTATTCCATTGGCCCTACACTTCTCCAAAATGCCTTTCAATCTTAACCTGACTACACAGCAGATGAATATTGATACATGTCACATATCAATTCAATTTTCAAAGCTTTATTCGACTTCAGTCATAAAAGCATTTCCACCTAACTCTATACAATAAATACTACATCTAAAACACAAAATATAAAATAAGTATTAAACAAGAAATCCGTCGAATACATTAGCTATTTATAGCATTTTTGAGAACCACCCTGGCTCGTGCTCACAAGACAAGGCATTAAAAACATAGAAGACGAGATGCCTCACAACATTTTTCCTAATAGGGTGCATGTGCGAATCACCCAGGCCCAGGCTAAAAACTTTGCAACAGCAATTGCAAACTGTGGTGAACAGTCAGTTTCCAGAATTCTAAGTGCAACAGCTTGGCTACGCGTCCCCAGGTTAAGACAGACAGGTCTTATCCATTTGTGACGCGGGTTGGCATATAAAGGGCAACAAAACAATACGTGGGAGATATGCTCAACTTTGTCCTTACAATGATAACAATGCTCGTCCCAAGATATAGACCATTTCTTTTTCAACACATTTACTGGGAGTGATCCAGCTCTGAATTGAAAGTACAGCTTCCTGTCGTACGGCTTCTCAATCAAGTCCCAGTACGCTTCATACAAGGGAGCAATTTTTAAGTCCAGGAAGCGCCTCGTCAACGAGGTGTTAGTCCCATTAGAGAAAGTTCTAAGATTCACCATCTCCCAGTACATTTGTTTCAGCCTGATCTTTGAAGGGAAACAGGACACATCAGTATTACACCATAAGTGATCTAATTTTAGTTGTTGCAATACCCCCCGTAGGTCTTTCAGCTAGGCAATTTTATGGAAGCGGTCTAGTAGAACAATATCAGTCAGTGCTAAAGCATAGTGTGCTAACTCTGGGGTCACCATTAAGCGTCTCAAATATAGCAGTGGACGCAACCTCGATAAATCTGCAATGCTTTTCCTACCAAGGTCTAGTTTTAGAGGGATGGTTGGCGTACTTTGTGGTACCCCTGCCAGCCCGCGAAGGAACTTATTTTCTGCAGTAGTCAGGTTTGTTAAATCACTAAGGCCCCATAGCTCTGAGCCATATAAGCTAGCACTTATTACTTTCATCTGGTAGATTTCAAGAACACAGTTTACTGGCTTGGTCAGAGAAGCTCTATGTTTTAATGATAATGCTCCTGCTAATTGTCTGAACTTCAATACAGCAGTATCTATGTGTGTCTTCCATTTCAAGTTCCCCTGTATTGTTATTCCAAGGTAGGTGAAAGCATCTACCTGCTCAAGGGGGATACCTTTGAAAGTGATAACGCCTTTAAACAATGAATGATGGTTCATACACATAAACTTTGTCTTGCTAGTATTCAGTTCTAGACCTCGAGAATCACAGAACTCACCAAATGCGTTCACCGCCTTTTGGAGACCACTAGGTGTACGCGATAGTATAAGCGTATCGTCCGCAAACATTAGTGCGGGAACATGTGATCCAGCTATTTTGGGGGCATCAGAAGGGGACCTTTTCAGGAATTCTACAATACCATTTATGTATATCGAGAACAGTGTAGGTGCTAGAACGCAACCTTGCCTCACCCCACGCTCTACGGGGAAAGGCTCAGTTACTTCTCCCTGTGAGCCCCATCTAATTTTGGGGTAATTATTTTCATGCAGTCGCATCAGGAGCGTGAGAAGTTCTTGGCTTATCCCTGCGTCAGCTAGGACCCTCCAGAGCTTGTCCCTGGGAACCAAGTCAAAAGCTGACTTTAGGTCCACAAAGACAGCATATAGAGGGCCGTTATTTAAAATGACGTTTCTCCAGTACAGGGCAATGAAGTAGAAAACCTGGTCAATGGAACTTGTCAGGGGACGGAACCCCGCTTGATATGGTGACAAAATATTATTTTCCTCTATCCATACTTGGAGCTTATTTTGCACCATTCGTCCCATCAGTTTCTGGGCTGAATCAATGAGACTGATGGGTCTGTAATTACTGGGGAGGGATTTGTCACCTTTTTAAAAAACTGGGATAATTTCCGCCCCTTTCCCGGACAAAGGTACTTCACCACCCATCGCCACTGCATTTGCAAGCCAAGCAAAATATGTACACCATTTATTCCGATCACTTAGATAGACGTCTGCTGGTATTCCGTCCATACCTGGCGCTCTTCCCCTCGTTACGCAGTCAAGGGCTGCGTTTACATCATTTTCATTAAACACTTCATGTTTGTAGAAAACAGCCGGCGGCAGAGTAACGTGGACTTGCGACTGATTTCGAGCATATTGGGGTTTGAAGAATTCTATCCAGTTATTAATGGCAACATTGTTTTGAGGGGGTGCGGGCAACCCTCCCCGATCCCACTTCACTATGGACCAGAATAACTTCGAATCTTTGGCTGCACATGCAGTTTTAAGCTCACCCCATAGTTCCTCATCCCATAACCTCTTAGCCTGTTTTTGTGTGCGTCTGTATATGTCCCTTGCTTTCCTAACTGTGTCGGCGTTTCCTAGTTGAAGTTCTCTGCTAAGATTCTGGCGTGCCTGTCTACAACTTTTTCCATACCATCCCTGTTTACTTTGATGTTTTTTTCCTTTGTTATGGCCTGCTGGTTTTAGGAAGAATGTTTGCAGTCTGCAGAAAAGTTTTTTATGAGCCTCCATAAAAATGTCTCTGAAGTTAGAGTTGCTTGTGAGTAGTTTTATATTATTTACTTCCTTTCTTACTACTCTCTTCAGTTGATCTAGCTTCCCCTCGTCCTCTACTAGCTTTCCCCATTTTAGTTGCCGCTGATTGTTTGTACATACTAGATCCAAGGTCACCCTCTCTTCCTCTAAGCTTGTCACCCTTTCCTCTAAATAGGGCTTGAAGGCCATACACAATGGATTATGACCGCTTT
Source organism: Lissotriton helveticus (assembly GCF_964261635.1). NCBI lineage: Eukaryota > Metazoa > Chordata > Amphibia > Caudata > Salamandridae > Lissotriton > Lissotriton helveticus. The sequence goes on from NC_136060.1 coordinate 485,502,569, forward strand.
CCATTCTTTTTACTACGGTCATATCAATCAATTTATTCCAGACCCTGGTATCTACCAGAAAATAGTCAATTCTACTAGATGCCCGTCCGTTATCAAATGTACAGTTCCCATCGCGGTCTGATAATGTGCGACCATTCGCGGCTCTAAGTCCTCTGGCTAATCAAAGGCTCTTCACTTGGATAGGCACCGTACTCCATCTTTTAACTGCAGCTATCTCAAGCTCGGGGATTCCCCATTTAATGTCCTCTTCCTCAGCTAAGAATTTATCCTCTTGACCCAAGGGTTCAAAAGTAGTATTTATATCCCCCCCCACAATAATAAATTGTTCTAGGGGCAGTGATTCTAGCTGTTGCTCGAGGACCGTTATTACATTTGAGGTTTTCCCCCCTCTAATTCCCCTAGCATATATGTTAAAGAGGGCTAACTCCTCACCATTGTCCCATCTAATATTAACTGATAGTATATCCCCAGTTAGGATATACTTGGGCATGCAATCTTCACAGTAGAGTAGTAGTACCTGACCTAAAATGGGTACGCTGAGTCGTACAGTACCACCAGTCCACAAGATATATAAGGCAAGAGGGAAAGGTTACTGAAAAAGTAGAAGAAAGGAAGCTAAAGAACAGACAGACTAGTACAGACAGTTTGAGGTCAAGTACAGTATGATGAACTTTTGAAAATAAGTAAATAGGATAATGCAGGCATAAGAAGAGTTTAGGAAACAAACAAATAGAACTAAGAGGATTTGGAAACAAATTAGGAGACAGGCACAGCAAAAAGGAACAATAATTCTGAATGTAAAGTGGTAAAAGTAGTGAAATAATAGTTTTAACAACAGGAGGACTTCCTGGGGCCATCAGAGCCATCTGCCGAGGCACTTGTGGAGGCAGTGACACCTCCTGCTCTCTCGCCCTCCTCACTGGAACCTCTAGGCCCATCTCTCTTCTTGCCCATGGATGCTAAAGTAAGAAATAACTAAAATAAGATTAGTGGTACAGTTAATAATAATCTCCACAAAAAAATATTGACAGGGAAAGGCAAACACAGTAACATTGAACTTTTTTAAATCAGATGTCCTATAATACTACCAGTATTGTGGACCTATTCCTTATTTCCAAAACCTAACCCTATTTTAAATTTCTTAAGCTACATTTACGAACTACTAATACATTGCAACAAATGATCTTTGCTTTTCATCTCATTCTTAGTCTCTCAGTCTCAACCCCCTTTAACGGGCCAGTCTGCATTTTTTTCAATGCACAGATGCATGCATACTACACATCACTGGGAAATTGCTTCGGTTTGGGTCTGTACGAGGTACAAAATATAAAGGCACAAAGGCACAGAGAAGTGAGAGAACATACTTACTCACTAATACTAATTACTACCACTATCATAGAGAAAGGACAGAGGAGTCGCTGCATGACTTCTAAAATAAACAGCCGAAGCGAGCACCAATGAGTAGGATTAGGTAGCACCTTGGCGTACCTGTCTACTCTATGATCCCATAATGTTTGTAACATAAACTTCACTTACCTCAGTGTGAGCAGCATGCTTGATTTTTAGGGAAAAATATTAGCACAGTTAGAACATAACAAATAAATACTTATTACTCACCGAGCCCCGCAACCTCCACACCCAGTAGGTCCTATTGTTGGGTGCGCCGGACCACAGAGCAGTGGCTCATAGCCCAGTGTATCCTCTCCAAGCCCTGCTTATGCTCCTGGAGGGCGTACCCACTGCCAGGCCTGCCGCCTGCTGCCAGGGTGGAGGGTAGGTGGCGCTGCACAAAAAAAAGAGCGCAGCCAACTCCACCCTTAGAAGATGGCATGTGGCTGCACCCGTTCATGGCGCGGCCGACGGCCAGGTAGGCAGCTGCAGCTGGTGGTGCGAGTTGAGGGGAGGGGCCTGGCGCTGCTGCTCCACAGCTCTGCCATGGCGCTGGGTGGGAGGAAGAGAATAATAGGAAGGAAGGAAGGAATGAAGAAAGGAAGGAAGGAAGGAAGGAAGGAAGGAAGGAAGGAAGGAAGGAAGGAAGGAAGGAAGGAAGGAAGGAAGGAAGGAAGGAAGGAAGGAAGGAAGGAAGGAAGGAAGGAAGGAAGGAAGATGAGAAAGTGAGGCAAAAAAACAAAAAAGTGCATAAGTCACGAAAAAAGCACAAAGTACACAAAGACACATGGTAAAATACAAAATTAAAATGAGGGGTAGATGAATTAAAGAGGGGTAGGATTAAACAGATAAACAAGGGATTAAAAAACAGCATCATAACAGAGCAAAAAACAAGATGGCCGTGCCCATGCGAACCACGTGGTGCTGTTTGCGTGTGATTTCCAGCACCAGAACGCACTTCGCGGTGTGTATATAATGCGAACGGGTGCTTCGAGCAACTTCACCTGCTCGTGAAACTCCACGCAGTGCTGCAGAGTTTTTTTGCCACTTTCCGGAGTTCCGAATAACGTAACTATGTGAACTTTGCCCGGGCCTAATTTTAAACAGTGCATATAATAAAATGCGTATCGGACATAAAGCAGATGTGTGTAATGGCACATGCAGGCATGGGTAATATGGCTAATTGCTTTTTTGGGTAATAGACAGGTCCACTGGAATTATGTGACTGTGCGAAAGCATAGCTTTCAACATTATTATGCATTTGTTACATAACTCATCATCTGCTGAATAAGCTACAGATTTTAGCAAAACAAAATGTGTTTCTAACTCAAATTTATCAAGCGTTTCCAAAATCTAAGTGACATTCTTCTCTTCTAGGAGCACTGATATAGCGCTAGGCAACCCAGTGATGTATTGTTGTGCAGTAGAAGGCCATATGCAAAAGTTGACCAGTCACTTTTCTGTTGCTTTTTACAATATTTGGATGTTAAACTGCTACAGATTAGGGCAACCTTTTGGCCAGGCAGTGTTAAAGGGTTGAAAAATGGCAAAATTATGAAGTATTACTAGCACAAAATGTTACAGATTGCGTCACGTAATTTGCCTTTTCTTGCCGCATAATTTAGTCGACACTGATACATAATTTCGTCCTTCCAAGCTGCATGATTCCGATGGCCCTGGTAACAAATTTCAATTACTTGTAGAGGGGTTCACATTAATTGTAAGAGATGCAGTCACCCAATAAGTCTCCTTGGATTAAAATAAATCACATGCCCCTACAGAACTCCTCCTGTTAGTTTTTTGCATATAGCGCAGACACCATGCCTACATTTAACTAGGTCAAAACGAGCTACCAAGTTTAAGTCAGCTTATGTGTGACATATAATTGTTTATGGCAGCTAAAGTGTGACATTTTCAGGCCTCATGTGTGACACTGAGTGACACCTTGGGCCGGGGGAAGCTTTGTATTTGGCCCATGCAGATAATTTTTATGCACACGTAGCATGCATTTGCCCCAATGCAAGGACCCTCTGCGGGTACCTATCCCTAACTGTGTCAGAAGTTTTACCTAGCAGTACAAATGGGCTTCATTTGTACCTCTCACAAAGTCAGGACTCCCCTTTCAGCAATAATTCCCTTGCGGCTAACTGCCACTATCAAGACCGGACAGGGAAAATAGGACAGCCCTGGCAAAAACAATCAAACCAGCCCCTCCGCCTTTCATCTATCTCCTCACACTGTCTCTGTCTTTCCATCCATCCATTTGCTCCTTCTCTCATCTCTCTTCTCCTCCCCTGATCGCTTCCTCTCTACCTTCCCCATCCTCCCTCCCTCTCGTTCTCCCTCTCTTGAAGCCTCCTTCAGCCTCCTACAATCAATGTCGGGCAGCTGGGGGAAATGACTCAAGCACCTGGAGGCCCTGTGCTTTCAAAACCGTCTTCCAAGGGCTCCCGCCCACTGAGGAAATGCCCGGTTGAAAAATAGGCCTGTCCGGCCATGGCAACTATCATCACCTGACAAATAAAACCTGTGCTTGGTCCCCTTCCTTTCAGCCCCTTAGGCGCTGCCTTGGTATCACTGGCTACCTTGTTATACATGAGGAAAGGAATTTATTTTGGAAACAAAAATATCCAATACTGCTATACATTCCTGCCATGGGAGCTAACAGGCTGAAAACACAAAGGCGTTTTGTGGAAGCAATGAAGGAAAAGGCTTCCATGCCTCATATGTGTACAATAAATAATCAATTAGACCTTACACAGTGACCTCGCCTTTTCCCATTACAGCTGTGAGCATTGCATTCTGGTACTTGTATACTTATCTAAAATGGGAAAAGAAAAATAACAAGAGCCTGGTTAAAAAAAACGCAATACATCTGTCAAGACAGAGGTTGAGATCTCTGCTTTTGAATCCTGCAGCCTAATGTGGTTATTTAAATATTGAATCCACTGAATTTTTTTATGTAACGCAGTAGCGTTACTTTAGTTTTGAAAAATACATGAAGCACTTGCAAATATTTCGGTAAAGCTGGTCGCTTTTGTTTTTCAGTGCTGTGCTTTTATTGGTATATATTTGTCAATTATTTTTAAACTATATGTATTGCATGTGCTTTTATCTTTGGCCTGGCAGAATATTCAAAGTTATTCAAAGGCATTCTCGAGGAAAGTAAGAACTCTAGGTGTTCATCATATCCTTTAAGGGCTACATAGTGAGATCACTTGCGATGACTAGCATTTACTGTCCTGGCATTGTGTTCCCCCTTATCTGTACGTATTTTAAACAGCTAATGTAAGATGAAAAACCTTTTGAATGTGTTCTACAGCAGTTTTAATGACTCCTGACTGATAACCTAAGTAATCAAAGACATGAAGGCAATGTTAAAATGAATACAGATTATTTCATGTAAAGTTTTACTTAACAATCTTGAATAAGCCTTTACAAAACTCAAAATGTGAAGTGCAGGCTGGCATTTTTCTCTGGGAAAGGTTCCAACACTGCCTCTACTGCAGTACGCTCTGTGCTGCCTCTTCCCTCTGAAGCGTGCAGAGCTCTGCAGAGGACGCTCTCTCCCAGGGGACCCCTCACCCACTCCTGTGAGGTGCCTGACAGGTTCAGACTGAAAAAAAACATATGTTACTTTGTTTCTTTTCAGTCCTGGGCCAGAGCTGTGTCAGCTCAAAGCAGGCTGCACACTGCAACTGCTTTAGAGAGACACATGCTGCACAGACAAGCTGAGCGGACCCCATTTCTGTAGAGAAGATTCCCGCACTTCGGGGACGGCGATGGTGTTCGTTACACCCCTGAAACATGGCTCCCGTCTGCTGTGGTACACGTACGTTTGAGAGTATGGCCCTTGTAATATGTCGGATAGTGGGGCGTCTGCAGTGGCGGCTCCTCTATGGGGGCGTTTGGGCGCCACCCCCCTGCTTTCTCGCCGTGCGAGAAAGCAGAAACAAATGGTAGTTATTACTGTAATAATTACAAGTTCAAGTTTCAAAACTTTATTCGACAGCAGTCATAAAAGCAATTTTACACTACTCCCTACACAATAAATACTACAAAAAGGTTAAGAACATTTAATTTTTTTTTTTTAAACTCATTAAACATAGTGCTGTCATTAAAAAAATGTTGACCACATAAAATCATACAATCAGCCATATCAATAATTTCATTAAGCAATATCTAGTTGTTGTAAGGTGCGGGTGCGTAGGGTCCATGACCATCCTAGGAATTTTGCCACAGCAATCGCCAGAAAGGGGGTACAATCAGATTCTAATATTCTTAGCGCCTCTGAACACCTGCGTGTTCCTAGTTTTTGGCAAGCTGGTTTTATCCATTTGCGTCGAGGATTAACTTACAAGGGACAAACAAACAATATATGGGCCACGGTCTCTAACAAATCTTTACAGTATGGACATTTATCATCCTGGTTTGTCGACCAATTTCGAGTGAGCGCCTTTGTGGGTAGCGTCCCGATTCTAAACTGAAAATACAGTTTTCTATCGAGTGGTTTTTCGATGATGTCCCAATAGGGCTCACAGGATGGAACAGATTTAATGTTTAAATAACGTCCTGTTAAGTTTGTGTTAGAGCCTTTACATTGGGTGGACATCCATACCATTTCCCAGTACATATTCTTTAATGTATCCTTTGAGGGAAAACTTTCAACATTGGATGAGTTCCACAAATGGTCTAATTCCAGCTTACCAAGGAGCCCTTTTATTTCTTTTAGCCACACAATCGAGTGACAACGGTCTGCCCTAATGATATCCTTTAGGGCAGTTGCAAAATGCACAAGTTCAGGGGTGGTCATAAGGCGTCTCCAGTAAAGTAGCGGGCGTAGTCGTGCTAGGTCCTTGATGTGTTTCCTACCTAAATCATACGCCAATGCCACGGTAGGGGTACTTTGGGGGACCCCAATCAACCTTCGAAAGAAACTATTTTCTGCTAATGTTAATTGCTTTAGATTGGAGAAACCCCAAAGTTCCGAGCCATATAGAGAGGCACTAATCACTTTCATGTTATATATTTCAAGGGCAGGGGTAATGGGCTTAGTCTGTGAGGCTTTATATTTGTGGGCCACTACTCCTGCCAATTGGTAGAACTTTAAGACTGCCATATCGATATGGTTTTTCCAGCTCAGGTTACATTGGAGGTTTATTCCCAAGTATGTGAATGCTTCCACTTGTTCTAGGGGGATACCATTAAAATGTATTGAGCCCCTAAAGGTGTTCCGCTGGTTTAAGCACATGAACTTGGTTTTAGATGTATTTAACTCAAGTCCATGTGCTTTGCAGAACTCTCCAAAGGCGTTTACTGCTTTCTGGAGCCCACTAGGTGTGCGGGACACTATGAGCGTGTCATCCGCAAACATGAGAACAGGCACACGCTCTCCAGCCAGGATCGGTGCATCAGTGGGCGTGCGGCTTAGATGTTTTACAATACCATTAATATAGATGGAAAACAGTGTCGGTGCCAGAACACACCCCTGCCGAACCCCTCGTTCAACTGGGAATGTGTCGGTCACCTCACCCTGAGCACCCCACCTGATTCTAGCGTAGTTATTCTCGTGTAAACGGACGAGTAGCGTCAATAGTTCCGGGGCCATCCCAGCTTCAGCAAGTACCCCCCAGAGCTTAGACCGGGGAACTAGATCGAAAGCTGATTTTAGATCTACAAATACAGCGTAGAGGGTTCCTTTAGTAAGCATCACGTTCCTCCAGTAAAGGGCTATAAAAAAAAAGACCTGATCTACTGAGCTTGTACAGAGGCGAAACCCAGCTTGGTAAGGGGATAGTATATCATTGTCATCGATCCAGGTTTGTAGTTTATTTTGTATCATACGACCTATTATTTTTTGTGCAGAGTCTATAAGACTAATTGGTCTGTAATTACTGGGTAATGATTTATTTCCCTTTTTATAAACTGGGATGATTTCTGCTCCCTTCCAAGAGATCGGTATGGGAGCACCTCTGGCCACAGAGTTTGCTAGCCACTCAAAGTACTGGCACCAAGTAGGACGGTCACTTAGGAACACATCTGCAGGTATGGCGTCCATTCCTGGAGCACGGCCCCTTGTTACGCAATCCAGCGCAAAACTAACATCATTTGTAGTAAAAAGCTGACTATGATAGAGAACTGTGGGGGGTAAGGAATAATCCCTTTCAGTTGGCACACACGCATATTGGGGTCTGAAAAATTCTACCCATTGATTTTGGGCTATGTTATTTTGTGGGCGTTGGGCCACCCCTCCTCTATCCCATTTGACCAGAGCCCAGAATTGACTCTGGTTCTTTGCATCACATGCGGATTTCAGATCCCGCCAGAGGGCCTCGTCCCAGTTTTTCTTAGTCTCTTTTTGAACTCTCCTATAGGTGTCCCCCGCTTTCCTCACCCCTAAGATATTCTTATTTTTGAGTTCTATGCTAAGGTTCTGGCGGGCTTCTCTACAAGACTTATCATACCATCCTGATTTAGGCATTTTATTTTGGGGGTTTCCTGGTTTCTTCTCCTTCTTAAAGAACTCCTGAAGCTTGGTGAAAAGAGTAGTGTGAGCTTCAAGCATAATTTCAGAGAAATTTCGCTTGTTAACGTGTCGATTAATCTCAGCTATTTCTTCTGACACAACTTTTTTAAGCTCCCCTAATCACTCTACGTTCTCTATTAATCTGCCCCATTTAATGTGACGCTGATTATTCGAAGTTACAATATCTAGGGTAGTTTTAACTCCCCCCTGATTTATTTCTCTCGATCCTTCGGTTTCTTTAAGGCCCATACAAAGAGGATTATGATCACTCTCCATTCGGGTTATTACTTCCATGTCAATCAGCCTGTGCCATAATCTAACATCCACTAGGATGTAATCTATTCGACTACAGGATCTACCATTATCAAACGTTTTGTTTCCCTGTCGATCCGAGGGGGTTCGCCCATTTGTTGCTCTAAGTCCTCTAGCTAGACATAGGGCCTTCATTTGGATAGCCACCGCTGTCCATCTAGTAATTGCGGGAAGCTCTAGCTGCGGGATACCCCACTTACTATCCTCTTCTTCGGTTAAGATTTGGTCTTCTAGGCCAAGCGGTTCGAAGGTAGTATTAACGTCGCCCCAACGATGAAGAGCAGATGATTTGGGAGAGCTTCAAGCTCATGATCCAAGGCGGTTATAACTTCTGATGTTTTGCCACCCACTACTCCCCTGGCATAGATATTGAATATGACCATCCCATGGCCGTTAACCCAAGTAAGAATAATTGACAGTATATCGTCTGTTAAAGAGCTCCTTTGTTGAATGCTGCAACATAAATTTTGGCGGACCCAGATTATCAGGCCCCCCACCGGTCGACCCTTAGGGTTTTTTATGGCTGGGATGTGGAAATTAAGGTAGCCTAAATGATATATTGGGGTCACAGACCATGTTTCCTGGAACAGTAGGATATCAAACTGGTCTATGAATGTGCACCATTCCGGTAATATCAGCTTATTTGTGTGAGAAGTTGGCCTGATATGCAGTGCTCACTATTCTAGTGATCACTATGTATCAGTCCAAACAACCCTTATTGATGATTGGTTGTAAGTCAACCTTATAGACCAGCTATCCTAGTAGCATGGATACGAGCAGTCTAAGGCTAAGACTCTAGAGGGTGTGTTAAGCCAGCTGTTTTACCATCACATTACCCCTTGAACACCAAGTGAAAGGACACCACACAAGTTGTTATGAAAATAAACAGATATTTATTTATAACAAGACTACCCGGAACTCTTTATGAGTCAGGGAGCTAAGCACACAACAAAACTCTTACGAAAATACTTTAAGTCGCACAATTTACACAAATGCCCTAGGGGCACGAAAAACCATATACACAGTAAGTGGAATGCGAACTTGCTAGCAGGTAAGTAATACTTTTCTAGACTCAGGAATCGCTGGACCTACAATTCTAAACACTGGGATTAGATGCAGGAGGCCTGTGGACGTCGTGTGCAGAGTGGGAACTCTCACGCGTAAGGCGGGAAAAAGTCTATGGAGGCTAGCAGTTGCAAAGTTACTGTTCTCGGGCGAACCCGACTAGGTGGGTCGAAAACGGGAGTGGATCCGAACACTTAGGGTGTTGGACTATGCTGGAGCACCGGAGTACTCAGTTTACCTAGCCCAGGGGCTGCGGCTGCATAGGGTTGAAGTTGCGTCGGAAACCCACGTTGAAGAACCAGGAGCCTGAAGAAAGAGTTGCTGGCAGGCGGCCAGTGAAGAAAGTTCGTGGAGATCCAAGCCTGGATCAGGGAAGAAGAAGGACCTGAAAGCAGAGGGGACCAAGTTCTAAATCACTAGCCAGTGATTAAGTGGCCACCAGGATGGCACCGGGCGAAGTCACCTGGACCAGGTGAGTGGGCGCTGCTGGGCTCTGCAGTCTCTCGGACCAGGAGGCGTTGTCGGCGACCAGGATGGAGGTGCGAGCTGTCCCACGAAGGTACTTGCTGTCGACGTCGCTGGACCCAGGATTGGGCAACAAGTCTTGGCAAATGCAAGGCCCACGCGGTGGACCTAAAATGGCGTCTTGAGTGGACCAGGAGGGTCCGGGGTGCTCCTCTGTTGGAGGGGAGCAAGGGCTAGTCTGGAGCAACCAGACCAGCAGTGTTAGTTGTCGTGGAGCGTCGTGAGGGGGTCACTAGCCAACGGGCAAGTGACCTGGACAACGCGGTGAGCAGCAAAGAGCAGAAGGGCCCCACACAGATCTCATGGATGCAGGGGGGCTGAACTTCGGTGCTGGAGCTGCTCAGGGTCGGGGCTTCTCTTACCCCAAAGCACTCGGTCGAGGGTCACTCGGGAGTCGTGCTGGACAAGCGTCGTGCAGTTCTGAAGATGGCCGGTCCCTCGAGGTCTCATCACACCCACGGATCACAGCTGGGCTGATGATGTAGGTTGAGGTCAGAGGTGCCAGGGAAGCCGGTTCTCGTTGTGCTGGAGCAGTCTTGATCCGAAGGAGAGACTGGCAACAAACCGCGATGCTTGGTTGGTGCCTGCTGCTGCAGGGTGACTACTCCTTAGTCACAAGGGAGAAAATCTTAAAAAGAGTCTTGAGTTCTTCATGTAGAAGGTCGGTTCAGGATTCAAAGATTGATCTAATTTGGAAGGGGGCCTGCTCCTACCTTTATCCTGAAAAAGGGGGCTGGCACGCAACTAAGTCCTGCCCTATGGGTGGGACCAGGAAGGGGGTGGTTACACCCCTCTCCTTTGGCGGGCTTTCCCCAGCTCAGGGTCTGGTGTGCCCCTGGAACTGGTTCAAGCCGGCCTATGCACAGTGAGCACCGGGGTGCCACTTGCAGTCACCTTCCTCTAAAGCCCTGCCTACCTAGAATACACAAAACCCTGTCTGGGACGGTGCTGGCACCGTCCCTGGCAGGAAACCCTTTGTCCTTGCCTCCTGCTCTGGGAGGACTCCCAGCAGCAGGAGGGCAGACTTGTGTCTCGGTGGCAGCATCCATTTTGTGGAGCTAAGGCTCTGTCTGACTTTAACCGGGGTTATAGGTTACATACATGTCGTGTCCCTCTAGAAGGGTGGAATGCTAACCCCGTCGCCAGAATTGGCAAGGGGTTAGTATTCCAATTCGTATGACACCTTACTCGACATGTTTTGATAAAGCGATACCAGAGTTGGCATATAACCGCGAGGATTATAATGCACTTAAGAGTATATGGTATGCGATATCATGGAAACGGCTAAGGGATAGATCCCGAAAGCCGCAGACAGGCTCAGCTCATGCCAGAGCACCATCTCACACGATTCCAAGCACTCTGCCTTCAGGATTGTCAAGGCCTGCCATAGGAGTGACTGACAGGAGATCTGTGTGTCCATTTAGGTTTAGATATAGGTATACTATATCTAAAGCAAAGGGTGATTACACCACCTTGCCCCAGCTGTCAAGCAGCCAGTTGTGTCAGATTTGGATGGCCAGCCAGGGGTGGCATAATACATGCTGCAGCCCCTGGTAGGCCCTGGGTACACCCATGCCCTGGGTACCTAAGGTACACTGTACAGGGACTGATAAGGTGCCTCAGTATCCAATTAGATATGTACCTAGGGTACATGGAATCCATTTTACAGAGAGAGCAGTAGGCCTGGGGTCCTGAATAGCAGGGCCCCAGGTCAACTAAGTCAGAAAACCAGCAAAACACCAGGCAAAAAGTTGGGGGTAACCATAGTCAGGGATCTACCTTCCTACATAACCCCCCCCCCCAAACGAAAGGAGATAAGGCTAGCCTTGCCAGGTAAGCCTATATTGCCTGAGTGGCCATATAAGGAAGTACCAGCACTGGCATGGTTACCCCCTATCTCATGGTCCACTAAGCAATCCCTCACCCTAAGGGTGTCTGAGGGTCTCCACCATAGGGTATCTCTACCTGTGGTGTGTTTTGGCAAAGTAAAAGGCTGGTGCTGAAATTGAGTACTGAAGTGAGGCTCCACTAATTTTGGGCTCAGCTTCCTCCAATCATTATCCACCATAGAGGCCTTTCTTTCCAAGACTGAGTTGTTTTGGGCTCTCAGGGTCAACCTCTGGCTACCTACAGCTGGAGGTTGGGTCCCTCTGTTTGGCTTACTGGAGGGATAGGTCAGGTCTGGGGCCCTCAGGTCCCAAGTTTGGCTGTGCCCAACAGTGTCCATCTGGGGGAGGTCCCTAACTAATTTTAAGGGGGATCCCTCAGGAGTGTGTTTTATTTTCACTTGGCTAGGTCTGCTAGCTTCAGTGCCCTTAATCTGCTGATTGGGAAATTCTTTTGGACAGGGGGCCCTTTGGGGTCCAACACTGGCCTCCCTGACCTCTACAGCCCTGGGCTGACTGAGGCAGGGTAGAGAGGGGCAGGTTACCTGCTCCAGACTGGAAGGGTCCACTGACATCAGGGGTTCTGCCAGGCTAGGCCTGACTACCTCTGGGGCAGTTCCTTCACAAGGGGTGAGATCAGTTCCCTGAGGAGGCTGATCCTTTCCTAAAGTCTGGTGGGAGGGAGATTTCTCTTCCTCCTCAATACTCTCTGTCTGAGTGGAGGGATCCATAGTTTCAGGCTTCACAACACTATTATCTGTCTGAGTTTGAGCTGTGGCCATCACAACTCCACCAACCTTTTCAGGAGGGGACTCAGTTTGGGTATGGGCTGTGACCATCACAGCCCTGCCAACCTTTTCTGGGAAGGAAGCTGTCTGAGATTGGGCTGTGACTGGCACAGCCCTCCTGACCTGTTCAGGGAGGACATCTTGGACTGGGGCTGTGGCTATCACTGCTCTACTAACCTTACCATGGGGGTTTACCATTCTAGAATGGGTTTCTTGCTCTACCTCAGCCCAGGCTGAGGTCTCTAAATCGTTCCCCAGTAGGCAATCTACAGGCAAGTTGGATGACACTGCCACTCTCTTGGGGCCAGTGACACTTCCCCAGCTGAGATTTACTACTGCCATGGGATGAGTTTTCTTCACTCCATCAATGTTTGTCACCTGGTATGTGGCACCAGGTAAAAGTTGCCTTGAGGGGACTAGACTCTCAGTCACCATGGTGATGCTAGCCCCTGTGTCTCTGTAGGCCTCAACTTTCATTCCATTGATGAGGGGCTCTTGTCTGTATTTGCCCAAAGTGTTGGGACAAGTGGTGAAGTTGGCAAACCCCATGCCAGTCTCACAGACAAGAGTATCTAAGTTTGGGGACCTGGTTAGGCCAGAGTCCCCAGGAACTCCCAAAGTAAATGCACCCAAATTCTTGGGGGCACTCCCACCACCTGGGGGATTACTACTAGTAGTAACAGGAGGTTTGGGAATGTTACCTGGGGGTATGTTCTCCTTATTGTTGTTCTTTGGGCAACTGCTGTCAGTTTTTAAATGGCCCACCTGTTTACAGGGATAACAATAAGGTTTCTTCTGGTTATTAGAAGGATTCTGGGACCCACCCCCCTCAGAGGATTTTTGGGGCCCTGATGTGGTTTGATCTGTAGATTTATTCCCACCCTTCTCTTGAGGCTTGGTTGATTCCTTTTTCTGGTCACCACCTTGGTTCTTGGGCCTAATCCTGGTTCTGACCCATTTGTCTGCCCTCTTACCCAATTCTTGTGGAGAGGTCAGATCAGAGTCTACCAGGTGCTGGTGTAATAACTGGTTCTGACAATTATTTAAGACTTGCTCTCTCATTATAAGATTATACAATCCTGTGAAGTCAGTAACCTTGCTACCCAGTAGCCAGCCTTCCAAAGCCTTAGTGGCACAATCAACAAAGTCAGACCAGTCCTGAGACTGAGTTTTCTGGGTGTCTCTGAACAGCAACCTGTACTGCTCAGTGGTTAAGCCAAACCCATCAACCAGTGCATTTTTCAGGACCTGGTAATTGTTAGCATCCTCAACTCTAGTAGTGAGGAGCTTATCTCTACCTTTGCCATCAAAGGAGAGCCACAGTATAGCTGCCCACTGACTCTGGGGAATGCACTGCACAGTGCAGGCCCTCTCCAAAGCAGCCATCCATTTCTGGATGTCATCCCCTTGTTTAAAGGGAGGCACTATCTTTGTCAGGTGTTTAGTATCTAAACCCTTCTCTCTATCTCTTGGGAGATTGCTGCCACCAGTGGGAACTGTCCCACTCATCTGCTGCTCTCTAGCAAAGGCAAGCTTCTCTTTGGCCAGGGCAAGTTCTTCCCTTTCAATCCTCAGTTTAGCTTGTCTCATCCTTGCTTCATGCTCTCTTCTCTGAGGGGAAGTCAATCTCCTCTGGGGAGAGTTCCTTCTCCCCTGAGAAGAGGCATTAGAGTGCAGAGATCTAATGGAGTCCCTAGAAGGAGATCTATTTCTCCTAACTCCAATGTTAGGCCTGATTAGGGTCAGTACTGGGGGGCCCCCAGCTCCTTTCCCAAGCAGGTCTAAGTTGGCCCTAGTGAGTCTGCTGACTAGTTCAGGCCTGTCTGCCTCATCCCCAGAGAGTTCCTCTTGATCCTCCTCCCCAACTGCATTTTCAGTGTCAAGGAGGTCTGGATCACCACGAGTACCCTCCAAGGCTGGCATATTCCCATCTGCCTGGGATGCTTTCCTAGCATCATAAGTCTCTAAGAGACCTATCAGAAAGGGAATGGTGGGGTTAGACCCCTGTTTCAGTTTCCTGGAGGTACACACTTGTCTCATCTCCTGGAAACTGAGAGCTGCATATCTTGAGATGACCTGTGGAGGGTCAATCACCACAAGGGGAGTCTCTGAAGACTCTCCATGGGTAGACATGCTTTTCTAGTGAGGTGTAAGTGGTGCACTTACCTACACTATATGTTTACCTACTGATCCCTTGCTAGAGTTGTAGTTTAGGGTGTGCTAGGCCCTAGGAGCTACAACAGCTGGTTCAGTAGAACTCAGAGTATTCTAAGCTAAGTTATATGTACCTCAGTACTTATGTGATCTTTCAAATGATATTCTTAGGATATGTGTGGTAAAACAACAGCAAGCTCAAATCCCAACCGCTGCTCACCAATGTGAGAAGTTGGCCTGATATGCAGTGCTCACTATTCTAGTGATCACTATGTATCAGTCCAAAACAACCCTTATTGATGATTGGTTGTAAGTCAACCTTATAGACCAGCTATCCTAGTAGCATGGATACGAGCAGTCTAAGGCTAAGACTCTAGAGGGTGTGTTAAGCCAGCTGTTTTACCATCACATTACCCCTTGAACACCAAGTGAAAGGACACCACACAAGTTGTTATGAAAATAAACAGATATTTATTTATAACAAGACTACCCTGAACTCTTTATGAGTCAGGGAGCTAAGCACACAACATAACTCTTACGAAAATACTTTAAGTCGCACAATTTACACAAATGCCCTAGGGGCACGAAAAACCATATACACAGTAAGTGGAATGCGAACTTGCTAGCAGGTAAGTAATACTTTTCTAGACTCAGGAAACGCTGGACCTACAATTCTAAACACTGGGATTAGATGCAGGAGGCCTGTGGACGTCGTGTGCAGAGTGGGAACTCTCACGCGTAAGGCGGGAAAAAGTCTATGGAGGCTAGCAGTTGCAAAGTTACTGTTCTCGGGCGAACCCGACTAGGTGGGTCGAAAACGGGAGTGGATCCGAACACTTAGGGTGTTGGACTATGCTGGAGCACCGGAGTACTCAGTTTACCTAGCCCAGGGGCTGCGGCTGCATAGGATTGAAGTTGCGTCGGAAACCCACGTTGAAGAACCAGGAGCCTGAAGAAAGAGTTGCTGGCAGGCGGCCAGTGAAGAAAGTTCGTGGAGATCCAAGCCTGGATCAGGGAAGAAGAAGGACCTGAAAGCAGAGGGGACCAAGTTCTAAATCACTAGCCAGTGATTAAGTGGCCACCAGGATGGCACCGGGCGAAGTCACCTCGACCAGGTGAGTGAGCGCTGCTGGGCTCTGCAGTCTCTCGGACCAGGAGGCGTTGTCGGCAACCAGGATGGAGGTGCGAGCTGTCCCACGAAGGTACTTGCGGTCGAAGTCGCTGGACCCAGGATTGGGCAACAAGTCTTGGCAAATGCAAGGCCCACGCGGTGGACCTAAAATGGCGTCTTGAGTGGACCAGGAGGGTCCGGGGTGCTCCTCTGTTGGAGGGGAGCAAGGGCTAGTCTGGAGCAACCAGACCAGCAGTGTTAGTTGTCGTGGAGCGTCGTGAGGGGGTCACTAGCCAACGGGCAAGTGACCTGGACAACGCGGTGAGCAGCAAAGAGCAGAAGGGCCCCACGCAGATCTCGTGGATGCAGGGGGGCTGAACTTCGGTGCTGGAGCTGCTCAGGGTCGGGGCTTCTCTTACCCCAAAGCACTCGGTCGAGGGTCACTCGGGAGTTGTGCTGACAAGCGTCGTGCAGTTCTGAAGATGGCCGGTCCCTCGAGGTCTCGTCACACCCACGGATCACAGCTGGGCTGATGATGTAGGTTGAGGTCAGAGGTGCCAGGGAAGCCGGTTCTCGTCGTGCTGGAGCAGTCTTGATCCGAAGGAGAGACTGGCAACAAACCGCGATGCTTGGTTGGTGCCTGCTGCTGCAGTGTGACTACTCCTTAGTCACAAGGGAGAAAATCTTAAAAAGAGTCTTGAGTTCTTCGTGTAGAAGGTCGGTTCAGGATTCAAAGATTGATCTAATTTGGAAGGGGGCCTGCTCCTACCTTTATCCTGAAAAAGGGGGCTGGCACGCGACTAAGTCCTGCCCTATGGGTGGGACCAGGAGGGGGGTGGTTACACCCCTCTCCTTTGGCGGGCTTTCCCCAGCTCAGGGTCTGGTGTGCCCCTGGAACTGGTTCAAGCCGGCCTATGCACAGTGAACACCGGGGTGCCACTTGCAGTCACCTTCCTCTAAAGCCCTGCCTACCTAGAATACACAAAACCCTGTCTGGGACGGTGCTGGCACCGTCCCTGGCAGGAAACCCTTTGTCCTTGCCTCCTGCTCTGGGAGGACTCCCAGCAGCAGGAGGGCAGACTTGTGTCTCGGTGGCAGCATCCATTTTGTGGAGCTAAGGCTCTGTCTGACTTTAACCGGGGTTATAGGTTACATACATGTCGTGTCCCTCTAGAAGGGTGGAATGCTAACCTCGTCGCCAGAATTGGTGAGGGGTTAGTATTCCAATTCGTATGACACCTTACTCGACATGTTTTGATAAAGCGATACCAGAGTTGGCATATAACCGCGAGGATTATAATGCACTTAAGAGTATATGGTATGCGATATCATGGAAACGGCTAAGGGATAGATCCCGAAAGCCGCAGACAGGCTCAGCTCATGCCAGAGCACCATCTCACACGATTCCAAGCACTCTGCCTTCAGGATTGTCAAGGCCTGCCATAGGAGTGACTGACAGGAGATCTGTGTGTCCATTTAGGTTTAGATATAGGTTTACTATATCTAAAGCAAAGGGTGATTACACCACCTTGCCCCAGCTGTCAAGCAGCCAGTTGTGTCAGATTTGGATGGCCAGCCAGGGGTGGCATAATACATGCTGCAGCCCCTGGTAGGCCCTGGGTACACCCATGCCCTGGGTACCTAAGGTACACTGTACAGGGACTGATAAGGTGCCTCAGTATCCAATTAGATATGTACCTAAGGTACATGGAATCCATTTTACAGAGAGAGCAGTAGGCCTGGGGTCCTGAATAGCGGGGCCCCAGGTCAACTAAGTCAGAAAACCAGCAAAACAGGCAAAAAGTTGGGGGTAACCATAGTCAGGGATCTACCTTCCTACAATTTGTGATCCCAGCAATGTTCCAGGAGAGAAAAGACAACCCTGGCACCTCTATTCCCTCTACTTCTGGGGGGACATAAGGTAGAAAAGAGCTTTGTAAGTCATCCCCCAGCCCTCTATCTAAATCAATGTTGGTGTCATGATGGTGTGTGTGTTGAAGCTCAGGTGCAACTAGATCAGGCTGGCATTTTTCTCTGGGAAAGGTTCCAACACTGCCTCTACTGCAGTACGCTCTGTGCTGCCTCTTCCCTCTGAAGCGTGCAGAGCTCTGCAGAGGACGCTCTCTCCCAGGGGACCCCTCACCCACTCCTGTGAGGTGCCTGACAGGTTCAGACTGAAAAAAAACATATGTTACTTTGTTTCTTTTCAGTCCTGGGCCAGGGCTGTGTCAGCTCAAAGCAGGCTGCACACTGCAACTGCTTTAGAGAGACACATGCTGCACAGACAAGCTGAGCGGACCCCATTTCTGTAGAGAAGATTCCCGCACTTCGGGGACGGCGATGGTGTTCGTTACACCCCTGAAACATGGCTCCCGTCTGCTGTGGTACACGTACGTTTGAGAGTATGGCCCTTGTAATATGTGGGATAGTGGGGCGTCTGCAGTGGCGGCTCCTCTATGGGGGCGTTTGGGCGCCACCCCCCTGCTTTCTCGCCGTGCGAGAAAGCAGAAACAAATGGTAGTTATTACTGTAATAATTACCATTTGTTTCTGCCTTCTCGCACGGCGAGAAAGCAGAAGTTCCTGATTGAGAGTGGGCAGCGTTTCACGAGGGCAGGGGGGAGTGGCTTGCCCACTGTTGTTAATACTGTCTGTTTGGGCAGCCTGAGGCCGCCCAAACAGACAGCATTAACAAGAGTGGGCAAGCCACTCCCCCCTGCCCTCGAGAAACGCCGTCCACTGTCCTTTTCTCTCTGTATGCTACAGCATACAGAGAGAAATGACGCAGGTGGGGCAGTCGGCCGCACCAATCAACAACTTTTTTTTGTCAACGTAGTTTATTGGTTTGTTATACAAAACATCCATGGGTCCGTGTGTAGTACTTGTCATCACATCCCAAAAGGCTCAAACAATAACCCCCCACTAGTCACACAGTACATGGTATGATGATACGTTAGCTTCCATAATCAACTCCAAGTGAGGCAGGACCCTTAATAACATAGCCCTTATGTTTAATCCTATGAAACCCCTCCCTTGTGTCCCACCACCTACGCAGTCAACTGTATCTGAACTCCGTTAGTATGTAGTCCCAGGAATAGCCATGTGTTAAGTTATGTGATGTGCCTGTTGTGTTCTGGCTCAGCTCTCCTACCATCGTCATGTTCTTCCCCTCCGATATGGGGCTCAGGGTCTCGTAATGCCTGCACTAGTGCCTCCCATGCAGCCGCTGCCTCTAGCGCCTTATCATCCTTGCACCTGCGCGCCATTTGATATCTTAGTGCGCTTTCACTGGTGGGCCATTTCAGAAACTCGGTCCTCCATCTTTTACTGGTGGGAGCTATTGTTGCTTTCCAGTGCCTCGTGATTTCCCGCTTTGCTAATAGCAGCCCCATATCTATGAACTTGCTCGTAATCTTATTCTTGGGAGTGTGTGGGAACCAATGTAGTATACTAATGGCCATATCGAACTGCAGACGCCTCTCTGTCACCTCATTCAGGGTATCACCCACTTCCTTCCAGTATTGTCCTAGCGCTGGGCAAGTCCACAGCATGTGGTCTAGTTCCGCCCCCCCCTCTCCTACATCTGGGGCACGCCGCCTCTTCCACCCCAAAATGTTTTTGGATTTTCCCAGGTGTTAAGTATGCTCTGTGGAGGATGTAGAAATGCACTAGTTGGAAGCTAGCATTCCTTGTGCTCTTCCGAGCTCGCCGCACTATCTGTGCCCAGGTTGTCTCAGGGATGTCTTTGCCTAAATCAATTTCCCACTTTTCTTTCAGTGCGGTCAAGGGCGGCAGATTTTCACGAAGCATTCTAGCGTACAGGCATGTAACTGCCTTGAAGGTCCCAGCCGCCATCATGGTGTACTGACAGGCCATAGTTGTCTTGGGTTCTAGCAACCCCTCCTTCCAATGCGGCTGTATTGCTCTAGTAATTGCGGTATGCAGCAAGAATCCTCCCCTCGGTAGACAAACCTCTCTTGGAGAATTTGGTAGGGAAGAAGCGCCCAGTCTTCATATAGATCTCCTATTACTTGTAGCCCTACTTCCTCCCAAATCTGTAGCTGCGCCCAATCACCGCCATGCGGTAATGCCGTCACCATCCGGAGCGGTATCTCGGGTGCATATGGGTGAATCACCCCGGCCGCACCAATCAACAACGCGGCAGTGGAGGAGAGGGAGGCTGCCTGCAGCCTTCCTGATGACGACGAGCCCAGACGAATTCAAACGCAGGACGGCGGGAGTCTGCAGTCTCGGGACTTAAGGAAAGCGGAAAGCCAAGGTAAGTTTTACTTTTATTATTCATGGTCCACATTAATTACCACTGTAACTGCATTTTTTCTGTGTGCCCTCTCAGTTTTCCGACTCCGGCTTCACAAAGCATGTTGTTTCATGAGTAGACTAGTCAAATGTACTTTTCAGGAGTAAGACTTTCTTACTTTCTGGTTCGAAGAATACGCATATTTTATTCCTGAAAACTACCGGATGGATATTCGCATCACAGACGGCAGCAGGAGACGCCTACTGATGAAAGCGCTTTGTGAATGGAGTCCGCGGTGTTCAATCTCGGATCCCAGGCCCAGCAGTTTTTATTGCTTATTAATGTGCCAACGTATTCTACGATTGATCAATGTTAGGAACCTAATTTCCAATCCTAATTCAGCAGTAAATATATAGCCACAATATAGACATCAATCAAGCCTTGCGAGGCTGGGATCAGTAAGCGTCACGGGACCATTCAGGGTTTATTGCTGCCATAGGCGAGTCTGAACCGAACCAGGCCAGCTGATGTTAATTACCAAGGGGTTTGCCTGTTCGTCGAGAATCAAAAAAGCCTGCTTGTAATCCATTGCCAGTAACGTTGTCGTCAAAAAGAAAACACGCAATCTGATAACAGAAGGTGGCCGGGGTGAAAGGTTCGCCACTCCGGGATGTATGACGTTACAGCGCAGGCTATTACAACGCCTGCCTTTACAACGCGGTTTTTACATCGCAAACCTTTACAACGCATAGCGCTTAGAGGTGCTGGATAGTGGTAAGTATAATTTTCTATTCCAACTCCAGTCCCCGTGGACACTAGGGAAGGTGTTGGATAGAAAATTAAACTTATTCCCTATCCTAGAGCGCCCCCCAGCGCAATGCGTTGTAATGACCGCGTTGTAATGGTAGTGCGTTGTAATAGTTTCGTTGTAAAGGTTGTTCACCGCCACTCCGGCATTGTGAACAAGCATTACTAACATTGATTTATTTTTTACCATACACCAACTTTGGTGTGCCGGTTGACTGGAGCATTTAATCATTCATTAGAAGCCCAGTCCAAGAAAAAAACAGCAGCACGAACACTTACATAACACCTGTTAATTGTTATCATTAACAGGAAGTCGCCGCTTTCCTTAATTAAGTCTCTTCACTAAAATACATTTTAGGTTTCTCATTTGGGAGTTCCTTACTGCTGACAGTGGCTAGCGAGGCCAGCGTCAAGAACATTTAGTCATGGCTGAGTGAGACAATTTGGAAGTACTATACCTTCTGCCAGTAAGAGGTAGAGAAGAACAGAACAAGAGGCACACAAAATGCCTGTTGATACAACTCGCTATTTCAAACTAGAGATATATAATGCTATAAAAGGATAAATGTGTTTTAGGGCCAGATGTAGGTAATTCTATTTTACCGACTCATAAATACCGAATTTTACCGATTCAGTATTTATGAATCGGTAAAATAGAAGGAGGGAGATTTAGGTAAATTCGGTAATTGAATTACCAAATCTGTAAAAGTCGGTATTTACCGATTCGGTAATGCCCATTGATTCCTATGGGCATTGAAGCCCATAGGAATCAATGGGCATTACCGAATACCGATTCCAGCAAGGGTGCAGGGGGTGTCACTTTGACACCCTCTAGCACCCCAAATACCTAAGGGCATGTCTGTCTGTCACATGGCATAGGTGTGCATGCACACATGTGCATGCACACCTGGATTCGGTATTTTACCACCCAATTGGATTGGGTGGTAAAATACCGAATCTGAAAGCCCTTTGGGACTCAGAAGAGTCCCACCTACATCTCGAAGTTACCGAATCGGTAGAAATACGATTCTGTATTTTACCGATTCGGTAAATTTACCGATTCGGTAAATTTACCGAATCTGTAAAATTGGCCCCCTACATCCCAAATACCCATTTACCGGTCGATAACGGCCGAAATCGGCCGTTACCAGTCGGTAAATGGCCACCTACATCTGGCCCTTAGTCTCTTAGGATGTGGTTGAGGGAGGCTGATGACTTGATCATTTGTAATTGTCGCCTGCACCTCGAGAGAGTATTTTCAGAATATAAAACACCAGTTACTAATTATGCATTTTATACTGTATATTTAATTTAGTTGTACTGATTAAAAAACATAAGGTGGGGTGTCAGTACTGCAGGTTTAGCTATCTGATTAGATATACAGTGTAATGTGATGTAATGATGCAAAGTGCGTTAGCACTAAGTCCACAGAGCAGCATGTGTTCCAGTTCCAAAATATACATTTTGGGTCCTGTTTTCAGTGGTTCTGTTTTCTCGTGAATTCTGCAAGTATTTCCTGTGTTTTCTAAAGTTGCTTTTATTGCGCTGCAGGCATGTTCTCCTTAGTACTCCTTTCCAATGTAGTTTGTAGGACATTTGCAAATATGATGTTCATTTTTATTATTTTAGATTAAAGCATAAATGCAACAGTTATTTTAAACATGAAAGGAAAAGTGGGTGTTTTAGACAGTTAAATCTCGGACATCACTGGCAAGGTGGGGAACATAACTTGTGATGCAGGACATGATGGCGCAGTGTCTGATCTGTCCAGGTACTGCATAGAGTCCACTGATCAGAAAGTAACTGGAAAAAAACTGGTTTGCCTGGATGTGCTTAATTTCTGGTTGGCGTCAGGTAGAATTGCAGTGACCTTTATCGTATGTCCAGCAGTTTATTTTAATATGGGCAAATGATAACCTCAGCATAAACAAAGATTGTCCTTTATAGGTCATAACAATTGGCAATTTCTTAAGTTATACATTAATTCAATGGTATTGCTGTATTAACCTTCCTGCTTCCTCAAATTTGCTTGTAAATGCACCATTTATCCACTCTTTTTCTCAAATTTTTCTCCGGGGAGAACTGCATTGTAGGTTGTTTGAGCTTGCTCGCTACGCTTGCTCGCCACTCTCGCTCGCCACAGTGCAGTACTGCAAAAATGTTACGCCCTACCACTTTCAAATGTCACCAGCCGCCACTGGGCGTCTGTCACGTTTATGATGAGTATCCCATCCACTAAACTTGAAATCAGGCCCTTTGTCATAAGTGGATGTCTTTGTATGAGTTGACTTTGTTCATTCTGGGTAGGGACAACAGGCATACTCAGCAGAGCATGTTAGACGAAACACTGCGCACATCCTCGACTGCCCAGGTATATCACTCTATCAACGTGCGCCCAACACCAGTTCTCACCAGGGCACACCATGCACTGGCATACAGCAGAACACCTCATGACAGAACTCCTAACATACATCAGACGAGTGTAATATACCACAAGCGGGTTACTCCTGTGCTCAACAGTCCTCACTGCCATTAATTGTACCACAGACATACACCTATAATGGCCAGTTGGGATGCATCCATCCTGGAAGGAGCATAAGATACACCTCTCCAGTTACGCTAGAGCATTCACTCACAATCCATTGAAGTTGATGTATTCACCATACATAGTCGCATACATACCGTCCCTACTGAAAGCACACCTTCCCAAGCCGACTGTGACCTGGTCTGTGTTGTACAACTGAGAAGTATTTAGCAAGCCACCTCCGATATACTGAAAGCGCTATCATGCTACAGCACTGGTAGATTGGGCGCTATGTAGGTGGAAGTAACATAATTTGATAATGCCTTGTTGTCCTGAAACGGATGTATGGTAGCCCAGATTCTCAAAAAAAATCACAGCATGCAGCAGAGCAGCCAAAAATGCTGCACTGAGTTGCTTGACAGGGAGGGAGCGAGAAAGTGCCTTATCTACAGGGATATGGCTCTCTCCTCCCCTCTTCTCTCCCCCCTCCCCGCTCCTCTCTCCACGTTGATTTCATCTACTGTGCTCCAGGCACACACTTTAGAACCATAGTGCTAGGGTATGTGCCTAAGTCTTCCATAGGTTTTGTACAGAAATGATACCCTTCCTATACAACATACTTTGGCTAGGCAAGTTTAAAACCTTTTTCTACTTTGCAAGTGTGCTGCACATTGTAGTATAGAGAAATTAAAACATTTCTCCGTTTAATGCCTGGTTTTCAGCTGCATTAATTTTAGACGCCAAACCCTGTCTGCTAATGTTAGAAGATAGAGCTTAGCACCAAAAAGCATTGCTGGTTGCATAGGATCACCCATGTAACCCCCTTGATGCACAGTAATGCATAGCAGCTTGTTTTTCCCTGCTCCCCCACCCCACCGCTCTCCCTCCCCACTCCCTTTCAATCAGTCACGGGGCTCCAGCTTGCGCCTGCAGCACAGCGGAGGCGCGTGGACAGAAATGGAGGGCTGTGCAGGTAGTGTCCAATGCCCTCGCCTTAAGGCTGAAGAGCTGGCGGCAGATAGTGGTGTCCCTGCCTCGCCCGTTGCTGGAATTCACCGATCGTGAGGCTTGACAGACACAGCAGGAGGGAGGTAGCTGTGCTGGAGAATGAGGGCCTCTCAGCCAAGGACAAACAGACTAAAAGAGCTTCCTTGTTCATAAATCAAGCTACAGTAGGCTACATGCATAAGACTGTGCACAATTTTGCACAAGTGAAGGCAAAATTATCAACTTGTCAGAGGGCACATGGTCACTCAATGAAAAATGCAAATTTCTTGAAAAACGTAGATCAAATTACCATAGAAAACACCTTTGCTGCATCTGCAGAACAGCAGCACAGTGAAGGGCAGACCCCTTAACAACTTAGCAGGCACCTTGAAACTCGCTGTGGAATGCACATTTCTAATTTGCTTTCAAAAGCAAAGGGTAACCCAGCTTAAAAAACATTAACCACTGAAGCACCATAGCCCTACCATAGCCATACTTAGCATGATTATAGGCAACATATGCCCAAAGTCCAATTAATACCACTTAACAAATGAAAACAGACAGATTTGATGTGTTCCCTCAGGTAAAGTCGATGTTGAAATAGTACAGCACCTTATGTCATGAAACATAACCAGGAACAATAAGGCAGCAATCATGGGGAGCGAGTGGTGCGTGAAGAAATGGCCTAATGCGTGGCGTAAGAAGAAGATCACGGCCAAGGCCACTGTACTGGAAATATTCCCTATAGTGGCAGCCCTACATCTATGGTCAGAGACTCTGGCGTTGGGAAGGGTCTTGTTCTGGTCTCATAATATGGCAGTGATTCAGGCGATAAACGCACAATCAGCTAAGTGTCCACTGGTGCTCTGCTTACTGAGAGAACTGATGCGGGCTTTCTTGCTTAACAACGTGAAGTTTAGGGATAGGCACATCCAAGGGGTCAAGAATGTGGCAGCTGATGCTCTCTCTCATTTTCAGTGGCTCTGCTTCCGGGAGGAGTGGCCGCGAGCGAGAATGAACCCATTCCCGTCATACCTTTGGCACCTTCTATAGTGGAACAACAGTTAATGGAACTGGGCGAACTCTTCCGAGCACATGGGACCAGGAGGCAGTACAAGGCCTGCGTCTCCACTTTCTGCAAGGTGGTAGGGTCTTGGAGAGGGGATACATCCACATTGGAACACAAAGTCTAACTATTTGTCTTGTGGGCCAATGATCAGGGTATGAGCCACTCCTGAACCACGGGCCACCTAGCTGCTGTGAGCCATCATGCCACAATCAGGGGCAAAAGGATCCTGCCAGGGTGTTCTCCATCAGGGCAGCGCTTAAGGGATGGGCTAGAGGGGAGACACGGGTTCTAGACTCTCTGTCCCCTATTGTGTTCTGCACACTACAGGGTATGAAAGGCGAAGTGCACAGGGATACATACTCGCCTTTTGAAGCTAACCTCTTCGCTGCGACTTTTAGCTTGGCATTCTTTAGGGCATTCAGAATAAGTGAGTTGGTGACAGGGTCTAAGAATGATGAGTCTAGGCAACATCCAGATCATAAGTGACTCCTTTAGAATACAGGTGAAAAGATCTAAAGATGACCAAGCAGGGCTGGGGAAGGTTATTTTGCCAAAACCCCTGGGGGACAAGAGGTGTCCTGTGGACCTGGCCGCCGAGTACTTAGCCCTCCACCCTAAATCGGAAGGCTACCTGTTAATGCACGCCGATCACAGGCTTCTCACCAAATTCCAAATCGAGCAGGTCATGAATGCTTGCTTGGCGAGGTCAGGGAACCATGGGCCGGGAGGCGTTTTATCAGCCATTCTTTCCGGATAGGAGCGGCCACTTCAGCTTTTTTTTTTTACTTTATTTTTCAATTTACATTATACAAATACAGAAACAAATTGGCATCAATATAGCGTACATAGGCATATTGTTGACATTATCACTGGCACGTAGAACCGAAGGTCGCATGCGGGGGGAAAGATACCATGGGGTCACATAAGCATCCCGAGTGAGGAGGTAGCATGGGGTATAGCAACGCTTCCCATTGTGCATATAACTGAGGTCAGTCCTTTCACTCCGTGGCAAGGGAAGGCCCACTTTCAACATCCAACCTACTCTCCTTGCCATCAGTTGTATCCTGCAAGGAGGACTCTCTCTCAGCTAACCCTGAGGAACACAATTTCTGCCAAATCATTAGATCTTCTTGCAGCTTCTCAGTCCTTTGGGTGAGCTGCATGTGTGTTTCTTCCTCTAGGGACCACTATCGGACATCTTTAAGCAAGGTGGACCCTTCTGGGCCCCTCTGCCCCATCCACTTTCTAGCTACCCTTCGCCTAGCGAGCACCAGTACACAGTACACACCTTAGCGCCATAGTGCTAGGGCGTGTGCCTAAGTCTTCCATAGGTTTTGTACAGAAATGATACCCTTCCTGTACAAAATACTTTGGCTAGGCAAGTTTAAAACACTTTTCTACTTTGTAAGTGTGCTGCACATTGCAGAATAGAGAAATAAAAAAATGTCTCCATTTAATGCCTGGTTTTCAGCTGCATTAATTTTAGGTGCTAAACTCTGTCTGCTAATGTTAGAAGATAGAGCTTAGCACCAAAAAGCATTGCTGGTTGCATAGGACCCCCAATGTAAGCCCCTTGATGCACAGTAATGCATAGTAGCTTGTTTTTTCCCTGCTCCTCCACCCCACTCCCTTTCAATCAGTCACGGGGCTCCAGCTTGCGCCTGCAGGACAGCGGAGGCGCGTGGACAGAAATGGAGGACTGTGCAGGTACTTTCCAAATCCCTCGCCTTAAGGCTGAAGAGCTGGCGGCAGAGAGCGGTGTCCCTGCCACGCCCGTTGCTGGAATTCACTGCTCGTGAGGCTTGGCAGACAGAGCAGGAGAGAGGTAGCTGTGCTGGAGGATGTATGTCAGTACAACGCGATCGCAGACTTGCGTTGGAGGGCACGGATTTAGGAATTTAATAATTTTATATTCCAACACCAGTCCCCGTAACAGTAGGGAAGGTGTTGGAATATAAATTTACAACATTCCTTATCCCACAGCGCCATCCAGCGCAAGGCGTAGTTACGACTTGCGTTGTAATAGCTGCGTGGAAAAGGTCGTGCGGTGTAAACACCGCGTTGTAAATGACGTTTCCCGTGCTGGAGACTGAAGGCCTCTCAGCCAAGGACAAACAGACTAAAAGAGCTTCCTTGTTCATAAATCAAGCTACAGTAGATTAAATGCATAAGACTGTGCACAATTTTGCACAAGTGAAGGCAAAATTATCAACTTGTCAGAGGGCACACCGTCACTCACTGAAAAATGCTAATTTCTTGAAAAGCGTAGATCAAATTACCATAGAAAACACCTTTGCTGCATCTGCAGAACAGCAGCACAGTGAAGGGCAGACCCCTTAACAACTTAGCAGGCACCTTGAAACTCGCTGTGGAATGCACATTTCTAATTTGCTTTCAAAAGCAAAGGGTAACCCAGCTTAAAAAACATTAACCACTGAAGCACCATAGCCCTACCATAGCCATACTTAGCATGATTATAGGCAACATATGCCCAAAGTCCAATTAATACCACTTAACAAATAAAAACAGACAGATTTGATGTGTTCCCTCAGGTAAAGTCAATGTTGAAATAGTACAGCACCTTATGTCATGAAACATAACCAGGAACAATAAGGCAGCAATCATGGGGAGCGAGTGGTGCGTGAAGAAATGGCCTAATGCGTGGCGTAAGAAGAAGATCACGGCCAAGGCCACTGTATTGGAAATATTCCCTATAGTGGCAGCCCTACATCTATGGTCAGAGACTCTGGCGTTGGGAAGGGTCTTGTTCTGGTCTCATAATATGGCAGTGATTCAGGCGATAAACGCACAATCAGCTAAGTGTCCACTGGTGCTCTGCTTACTGAGAGAACTGGTGCGGGCTTTCTTGCTTAACAACGTGGAGTTTAGGGATAGGCACATCCAAGGGGTCAAGAATGTGGCAGCTGATGCTCTCTCTCATTTTCAGTGGCTCTGCTTCCGGGAGGAGTGGCCGCGAGCGAAAATGAACACATTCCCGTCATACCTTTGGCACTTTCTATAGTGGAACAACAGTTAATGGAACTGGGCGAACTCTTCCGAGCACATGGGACCAGGAGACAGTACAAGGCCTGCGTCTCCACTTTCTGCAAGGTGGTAGGGTCTTGGAGAGGGGATACATCCACATTGGAACACAAAGTCTAACTATTTGTCTTGTGGGCCAATGATCAGGGTATGAGCCACTGCTGAACCACGGGCCACCTAGCTGCTGTGAGCCATATACATACTCGCCTTTTGAAGCTAACCTCTTCGCTGCGACTTTTAGCTTGGCATTCTTTAGGGCATTCAGAATAAGTGAGTTGGTGAGCGGGTCTAAGAATGATGAGTCTAGGCAACATCCAGATCATAAGTGACTCCTTTAGAATACTGGTGAAAAGATCTAAAGCTGACCAAGCAGGGCTGGGGAAGGTTATTTTGCCAAAACCCCTGGGGGACAAGAGGTGTCCTGTGGACCTGGCCGCCGAGTACTTAGCCCTCCACCCTAAATCGGAAGGCTACCTGTTAATGCACGCCGATCACAAGCTTCTCACCAAATTCCAAATCGAGCAGGTCATGAATGCTTGCTTGGCGAGGTCAGGGAACCATGGGCCGGGAGGCTTTTTATCAGCCATTCTTTCCGGATAGGAGCGGCCACTTCAGCTTTTTTTTTTTTTACTTTATTTTTCAATTTACATTATACAAATACAGAAACAAATCGGCATCAATATAGCGTACATAGGCATATTGTTGATATTATCAATGGCACGTAGAACAGAAGGTCGCATCCGGGGGAAAGATACCATGGGGTCACATAAGCATCCCGAAGCATATTACAGTGAGGAGGGAGCATGGGGTATAGCAACGCTTCCCATTGTGCATATAACTGAGGTCAGTCCTTTCACTCCGTGGCAAGGGAAGGCCCACTTTCAACATCCAACCTACTCTCCTTGCCATCAGTTGCATCCTGCGAGGAGGACTCTCTCTCAGTTAACCCTGATGAACACAACTTCTGCCAAATCATTAGATCTTCTTGCAGCTTCTCATCCCTTTGGGTGAGCTGCATGTGTGTTTCTTCCTCTAGGGACCACTCTCGGACATCTTTAAGCCAGGTGGGCACTTCTGGGCCCCTCTGCCCCATCCACGTTCTAGCGACCCTTCGCCTAGCGAGCACCAGCATTATTTGTAGGAGCTTATATGGGAGTTTCCTATTCTTTGGCTTCCGGACAAATGCAAGTAAGCAATTCAGGGGTTCAAGCTGCAATCGAATACCTGTGGCTGCCCCAATCCTGCCCACCACCTCCACCCAAAACTGCTTGATCAGTAGTCAATCCCAGGCTAAATGTAAAAAGCCCGCTTTTTCTGCGACACATCTAGGGCATTGTCAGGGGGTCCCCTGCTCGGCCCCGGCTGGGCTAATTGATTCTTCGTCTCGTCAACAGGCGGACTACTACGGGCCCTTTAAGGATAGCCTTTGTGTTCGTGACGAAGGCCTCGCCCCTGGACCACCTGACTTTCTGGACCTATCAGGAGCCACCTCTCGCCATATCTGCGAAGACCCGGAAGACGCCGTGTCTCCGTCGTGGGAGGAGGTCCTGAAGCGCCAGGAGAAGACGAGTCTGGAAGCGGAGATCAACGCGACAGGACCGGGAGTCGAAGGAAAGGCGACGGAGCCCTTCGGGAGAACCGACACCGGGAGCGGAGAAGGCACCAGGACGGGACCGGAGGAGAAACAGACGTCGGCAGCTGTAAAGCCAGGAGGCCAACGACACCTCGGTTCGCCCAGCCACGCGAAGGAGGACGCGTGGCTTTACCAGGTGTGTGCTCGTTTGAGTTCACTGCTACCGTTCAAGAAGGGAGGGACCGGGTAGGAAACGATAGAGAGCACTTGGGCACATCGTTATTTGTGGATGTTGCACGAGTCACTATTAGTGTGGTGGTGGTTCTGGTTCTTTACCTCACACCCTCCCCCTCTTTCTGCAAGTCTCTATAAAGTGAACAGCCCACTAAAGCCTCGTTTTCTCCTTTTCTTACATGCGCTGGAGAACCCATACATCGTCCCAAGGAACTGACCTGAGGACCTAAGGAAGGATCCCGGACCTTTATTGTTTTGTATACTTCCAAGAACCTTTTGTTTGATGTGAACTACCAAATTAAAAGAGGCATAAAGTCGCCCCTAGTGTTGGCTCCTTCTCTTCTTGTGACCCAAAGGTGACAAGTGGCGAGCCAGCCAGGAGTTAATCCATCTGATACTACAAGATGGAGACCTTATTGAATCAAATGAGTGAAGGACAGTCCAAACTAGAGTGGGCGATTGGGCGGTCTAACGAGCAAGCAGACAGTGATAGAGCTACATTCACGGCAGCTATTCAACAACAGGCTGATCATCTCACTAAACTTGCAGAAGGGCAAACGCAACTGTTAGCTGCTCTGGGACAAAGCCGAGCCGCACACCCTCCTGGAGCAGTAGTACCGCTCCAAAAGTATGTTTCCGGAGATGATCCTGTTGCTTTCTTCCTAAATTTTGAAAGGGCGGCCCGAGCCACCGCCTGGCCGGGGGAGAGATGGCCCTTTTACCTAGCTCCTCTCCTAACAGGAGAAGCACAAGCAGCATACCAGTTGGCCAATAAGGATGGCACCGCCGCCTATGGACACGTGAAACAAATAATTCTAGATAGACTGGGGGTTGATGATGAGACTCACAGAATACGGTTCCGGTAAGAAAGAGGAACCCCAAACGATGCTCCTAAGACTCTTTTCTACAAGTTGAAAGACGCAGCAGACAGGTGGTTGAAACCACAAGAGGGTAATATTGATAACGTGATGAACAAAATCTACCTGGAACAGTTTCTTGAGGCATTGCCCTATGGCACCCAACGGTGGCTCAGACAGCATGCAGGGCTGACCTTAGATCACGCCATTGAAATGGCTAACTCCTATGCTAGAGCTCAAACCAGGCCTGTATTCCGTGAAACCGAGAAACCTGTTGTCAACAAAACCCCCATAAAACCTGACAAAAATCCCTACAAACATCAAAGCGAACCTCCTCCTATTAAGCCTAGACCCTTGAAGGTAGAACCGCCAGTCTTTACGGGTCCACAATGTTATGAATGGGGCGAATGGGGACATATTGCGAGGTACTGCCGCAAAAAGAAAGAAAAAGAAGAAGAACCCATGGAGGTCGGGTATGCTCCTCGTGCCATCCTGTATGCCCAAGAGACAGGACCAGCATTTTATGTAAGTGTCTTAGTAGACGATAAGAAAACCCGTGCCTTGTTGGACTCAGGATGTCGCCATTCCGTGATAAAGAAAAGCGCACTGAGCAATTCTTCTGTACTGTTGGACCGTACTGTCCGGATAAAATGTGTACACGGAGACGTGCGTACTTACCCTCTAGCCCAGGTCACTTTAACAACAGAAAAGGGTACACAAGTACAGTGCGAATTGGGAGTTCTTCCTGATCTACCCGAATCCCTTCTTATAGGAACAGACAATAAGTGGTTCTCCACTCTGATGGCGGAAGTCCTAGAAAATCAGGGTAGAAATGGGGTCCGGGAGGGACTGTTAGCTGAAGAACCTTGGTCCACTGATTCTAACTTCCGGGCGGCCCAATTAAACGATGCTTCCTTGTCAACTGCTTGGCGGAACGCACAGGATAACAAAGACCAGAACCAACTTACCTACCCCTGTTTTATTGAGCAAAACGGCCTCTTATACAGAGTAGGACAGAATCAGGCCACTCCCCAGCTAATAGTACCAACCATGTTTCACGAGCAAGTAATGTTTTATGCTCATGCTCACCTTTTAGCAGGTCATTCTGGTGCAGAAAAGACCACTAACTCCATCATTGAGCATTTCTATTGGCCAGGGGTATATGCGCAAGTTAAGAAATACTGTCAGGAATGCCAGATCTGTCATAAAAGAAACCCGTACGTTCCTCCTAAAGTCCCTCTTGTCCCTCTTCCAATCATAGGGAAACCTTTTGAAAGAATAGGGGTAGACATCATAGGGCCTTTACCAAAGTCCCACAGGGGGTACCAATACGTCATGGTAGTAGTCGACTATTCAACGCGTTACCCCGAGGCGTTTCCTTTAAGAGCAGCTACTACTAGTGCCATTTCTCAGAAATTGGTTGAATTGTTTGCCAGAATGGGATTCCCCAAGGATCTTATAACAGACCAAGGGAACACCGTTCGTATCTCGTCTCATGAAGCAAGTGTGTACTCTACTAAACGTGAAACATCTACGTACCTCGGTGTATCACCCACAAACCGATGGCCTGGTCGAACGGTACAATGGTTTGATAAAGACCACTTTAAAAAAACTATTGTCCGGAGACGGCAAGCAGTGGGACCAACTGCTTCCGTTGGCCCTTTATGTACTAAGAAGCCAATACCAAAGCAGTATAGGAACTTCACCCTTCGAGTTGCTGTTTGGAAGGAAACCCCGTACACTGTTAGAAATAACCAGAGATAGCTGGGAGAAGACAGGGTCACAAGACGCTGAAGAGTTGTTAGACTACTCCCAGCAGCTGAAGTCCCGGTTACACAACCTACGTACCTTGTCCTATGAAACTCTGGAGAAAGCACAAGGTAAACAAAAGACCTTTTACGATAAAGGCAAGAAGCGGAGAGAGTTAAACCTAGGAGACTGGGCTCTGGTCCTTCTTCCTACCTCTACTCACAAACTCCGAAAGGAGTGGCAAGGCCCGTTTCAGGCAGTAAGGAAAATAGGTAGGACTACGTATGCCCTGAAACTGTCTCCTTCCCGAACCCAGATTTACCACATTAACATATTAAAGAAGTGGCTGGGTCCCCCTCCTAAAAATCCTGTCTCAGTGTCCTTAGCTACACCTCCTGCTCATACCATTGAGCACGCGGTTGTGAACCCCGACCTTCCCGAACCCAAGAAGAACGAACTGAAGGATTTGATGTTGAAACATCAGTCCATTTTTTCAGATCAAGCAGGTCGAACCTCCTTGGCTGAACACCACATTCCGACCATTTCGGGGGTAACTGTAAAACAAAAGCCCTATCGGGTCCCAGAAGCCCGACGGGCATTGATAAAAGAGGAGGTACAGAAAATGTTAAAGGCAGGGATCATAGTGCCCTCTAAGAGCAATTGGTCTTCTCCAGTGGTACTAGTGCCAAAACCCGATGGAAGTAAGAGATTTTGTATCGACTTCAGAGCGGTGAACAAGGTTTCAAAACAAGATGGGTATCCCTTACCAAGAGTCGATGAAATGATAGAGCGCCTCGGTGAGGCTCAATATATAACAACCATTGACCTCACCAAAGGATACTGGCAGGTGCCCCTTTCCCTACAAGATCAGGAAAAGACAGCGTTCACCACCCCAGACGGTCTCTTTCATTTCACAGTTTTGCCCTTTGGCCTCCATGGGGCTCCTGCTACGTTCCAACGTCTTATGGATACAGTGTTAGCCCCATACCGACAATTTTCAGCAGCCTACTTGGATGATATTGTCATCCATAGTCCAGATTGGCAGACCCATTTACAACATGTGGGACAGATCCTGGGGGCCTTGGAAAAGGCGGGCTTACACATAAACTCCAAAAAATCACGCTTTGCCTTTTCCCAAGTTAAATACCTAGGGTACATATTGGGTAACGGTCAGTTGGGATCACTGACATAATATCGACGACACAAATATCGAGATACACAAATATCGAGTCAAAAATATCGATTGACAAAATATCGACTCCCTATCTTCAAACAGGTAAGTACCAAAATATCGACTCCAAAATATCGACTTACAAAAATATAGACTGTCAAAATATCGATTTTTTAAAATGTCTTAAAAGTAAGTTAAAACTAATATAGTAATAAATATATTTAATATAAACTTAGAAATAATTATTAAAAAAATATAATTTTAATAAATAATTTATATAATTAAAAAAATTATATCACCAAAAATTACACACACACACATATATATATATATATATATATTTAAACATATTATTAAATAAACATATATAACATTTTAGAAAATGTTTAAAATTTATTGTTACAACTATAGTGAGTTCAACATTAGCAAAAGTGTTGGATAGCGTAGAGGTAAAATTTACTACTCCCACTCCAGTGGGTGCAACAGTAGGGAAAGCGCTGGATAGCGTAGAGGTTAAAATTACTATTCCCACTCCAGGGATGTATGACGTTACAACGCATACTTTTACAACGCCTACCATTACAACAAAACTTTTACAACGCAAAAACTTTTACAACGCATACATTTACAACGCAAGATTTTACAACGCATATACCTTTACAACGCATACCATTACAACATAAGTATTGGTAAGTATATAATAATTTTTTGAATATAAATTAATAAAAAATATTATAATATAATTTAATATAATTTAATTTTATTAAATAAATGTAATTTAAATGTAATTTTACTTTATTTTTACAAAGTACCCCTGTACCCCAAAAACCCAAAACTGACCCTGAACCCTAAAAATACCCCTTTACTCATAAACTGAAAACTGACCCTGAACCCTAAAAATACCCCTTTACCCGAAAACTGAAAACTGACCCTGAACCCTAAAAATACCCCTTTACCCAAAAACTGAAAACTGACCCTGAACCCTAAAAATACCCCTTTACCTACAAACTGAAAACTGACCCTGAACCCTAAAAATACCCCTTTACCCCAAAAACTGAAAACTGACCCTGAACCCTAAAAATACCCCTTTACCCAAAAACTGAAAACTGACCCTGAACCCTAAAAATACCCCTTTACCTACAAACTGAAAACTGACCCTGAACCCTAAAAAAAACCCTTTACCCCAAAAACTGAAAACTGACCCTGAACCCTAAAAATACCCCTTTACCCAAAAACTGAAAACTGACCCTGAACCCTAAAAATACCCCTTTACCCAAAAACTGAAAACTGACCCTGAACCCTAAAAATACCCCTTTACCTACAAACTGAAAACTGACCCTGAACCCTAAAAAAACCCCTTTACCCCAAAAACTGAAAACTGACCCTGAACCCTAAAAATACCCCTTTACCCAAAAACTGAAAACTGACCCTGAACCCTAAAAATACCCCTTTACCCAAAAACTGAAAACTGACCCTGAACCCTAAAATTAAAATATTTATCAATTAATCAATTATAATTAATTACCAATTATATTTTAATTAATTACCAATTAATAATTAATTAACAATTAATTTTTAAAAAATATCAATAAATAAATTAACATATTTAATTAATTATAATTAAATTACTTCCCACCCTATTCCCCTATAAACCCACAACCCGCTACAGAAAATAAATTACTAAAATTAAAATATTTATCAATCAATTATAATTAATTACCAATTATATTTTAATTAATTACCAATTAATAATTAATTAACAAATAATTCTAAATTATTATCAATAAATAAATTAACATATTTAATTAATTATAATTAAATTACTTCCCACCCTATTCCCCTATAAACCCACAACCCGCTACAGAAAATAAATTACTAAAATTTAAATATTTATCAATTAATCAATTATAATTAATTACCAATTATATTTTAATTAATTACCAATTAATAATTAATTAACAATTAATTCTAAATATATATCAATAAATCAATTAACATATTTAATTAATTAGAATTAAATTACTTCCCACCCTATTCCCCTATAAACCCACAACCCGCTACAGACTTATATTACACAAAAAATAAAAATTATTATTAACTTACCTTAAATTCGATATTTTTGTTGTCTATATTATGTCTAGTCGATATTATGTCCATTCTATATTTTTGATTCGATATTATGTCCATTCTATTCGATATTAATTTTCTCTAGTCGATATTTTTGTTGTCTATATTATGTCTAGTCGATATTATGTCCATTCTATATTTTTTACTCGATATTCTGTCCAGTCGAAATAATTGACTCGATATTATGACTGTACACCGGTCAGTTGTACCCCCAACAAGAGAAGGTAAAACCCATTCAATGTCAAGGGTTCCCCAATAACAGGCGGGATCTCCGAGCCTTTCTTGGCTTGGTTGGATATTACCGACGGTTCATTCCTCACTTTGCCTCTCTCTCAGCTCCTTTGACGGATCTGTTGAAGAAAACGGCCACTTCCATCCAGTTTAAACAACCCTCCCCCCAAGCTCAAACTGCTTTTCAGGCACTAAAAGATGTTTTCTCCTCGTCTTTGACAAGCCTTTCTATCTCCAGACCGATGCTTCAGGGGTTGGACTGGGTGCTGTTTTGTCTTAGTTAGATCAGGATGGGAGGGAACGACCAATCCTGTACTTGAGCAGGAAACTTTTCCCTAGGGAGACAGCCTATCCCACGATAGAAAAAGAGTGCCTGGCTGTGAAATGGAGCATTGAAAAACTTCGCTATTACCTAGATGGGCGACATTTTACACTGTTCTCGGACCATGCCCCTTTGCAATGGCTGCAACAGAATAAGGGCCACAATGATCACATCCTCCGTTGGTTCTTGTCCTTACAACCCTATGATTTTGAGGTGTGTCACCAAAAGGGTTCTGCTCAGACGAATGCTGACTACTTGCTGACTACTTGTCCCGTTATCCACTTTCCCCCGAACGGGAAAAGTCTAGGGGGGGGATTTGTCAGGGGGTCCCCTGCTCGGCCCCGGCTGGGCTAACTGATTCTTCGTCTCGTCAACAGGCGGACTACTACGGGCCCTTTAAGGATAGCCTTTGTGTTTGTGACGAAGGCCTCGCCCCTGGACCACCTGACTTTCTGGACCTATCAGAAGCCACCTCTCGCCATATCTGCGAAGACCCGGAAGACGCCGTGTCTCCGTCGTGGGAGGAGGACCTGAAGCGCCAGGAGAAGACGAGTCTGGAAGCAGAGATCAATGCGACAGGACCGGGAGTCGAAGGAAAGGCGACGGAGCCCTTCGAGAGAACCGACACCGGGAGCGGAGAAGGCGCCAGGACGGGACCGGAGGAGAAACAGACGTCGGCAGCTGTAAAGCCAGGAGGCCAACGACACCGCGGTTCGCCCAGCCACGCGAAGGAGGACGCGTGGCTTTACCAGGTGCGTGCTCGTTTGAGTTCACTGCTACCGTTCAAGAAGGGAGGGACCGGGTAGGAAACGATAGAGAGCACTTGGGCACATCGTTATTTGTGGATGTTGCACGAGTCACTATTAGTGTGGTGGTGGTTCTGGTTCTTTACCTCACACCCTCCCCCTCTTTCTGCAAGTCTCTATAAAGTGAACAGCCCACTAAAGCCTCATTTTCTCCTTTTCTTACATGCGCTGGAGAACCCATACATCGTCCCAAGGAACTGACCTGAGGACCTAAGGAAGGATCCCGGACCTTTATTGTTTTGTATACTTCCAAGAACCTTTTGTTTGATGTGAACTACCAAATTAAAAGAGCCATAAAGTCGCCCCTAGTGTTGGCTCCTTCTCTTCTTGTGACCCAAAGGTGACAGGCATCTATCTCCCTTGTCAGGCGAAATGCGGTTCAGGGATACTGGGCATTGCAGTAGACTTTTCACGTGAGTGCGCCTTTGCATGCCCATTGTTTCTCCTCCAGATAAAGAGAGAGGTCCTTCTCCGAAGCAGCCCGAGATGGCGGCACCGGATGGGCAGAGTCTTGTTTCATAGCCTTGTAGAGGAAAGAGATCAGTTTGCGACCTGTACCGCACATGAGCAGGATATCTAGGGTGTGCGTGAGGGGTGGAATATCCGGCAACTGTGGCCAAGTGGTTTTCTCTATGACCTGAATTCCACTGAAGTGTAGGAATTGACCCTGCTTGTTCTTAGGTGAGGAAGGCCTCGTTAGGAAAAAGGTCGGCAAGAACTTCGCATCCACCCTCCCTCCAAGGTTGAAAGGACATGTATCGTCCCATGTCTATGAAGAGGGTCAGTATCCAAATCGAGAGCTCCCTGTGAAAGGGTGCTTTCCGTAGGACTTTTTTGACAAAACACTGCCATGTACTGGCTGTGTGTCGCACTATGTAGGGAAGAGCTGTGTCGTACCCCCTGCCCTGCATCAGAGCTTCCTGCAGTGCCTGATTATCCACCCAGCCAGAGAGAAGGCGTTTTTCCCAATTATCCACGTCTGACATCCAGCGTGCCGCATGTTGCAATTGGGCCGCGAAATAATATAAGTCAAAGCGTGGGGCTTCCAAACCACCCTCCTCATAGCTTCGTATGCTGAGAGCTACTCTGCTGCGCTGGCCCGACCAAAATAGGGACGTGAGCAGCATGTTGAGGGTTTTTAAGACACCCGGCGGTAACAGATTTAGGGAATTTTGGAGTACATATAGTGTCCTTGGGAGCATCACCAACTTAGAGATGGCCAGCCTACCCATCAATGACAGTGGAAGAGTATTCCAAAACGTCACCGATTGTTGTAGAGACGCGATTATGCAGTCCACATTCTGGGCTAGCGCCTGTGTGTCCGTCGGGCCACCTGTATCCCAAGGTAGTGGAATCCCACCTGTTCCCAATGCAGTCCCAGGTCTGCCCCCCCCCCCCCCTCCAGGGGCACCGAGGCCAGTCCCGCCAACGCGAAGATCAGGGACTTACCGCGGTTGAACTGCAAGCCAGAGACCTCACCAAATCTGTCGAAGTGGTGCAGCAGGATCGGTAGTGCATCCCGGGGAGAAGTCAAGTAAAACAGGGCATCGTCAGCATATAGGGAAATAATATGACTCGTGCCACCCAATGTAATTCCTCATCGTTCCATGTCAGTCCTGATCCGGACCGCGAAGGGCTCTATGGCCAGGGCAAACAATGCGGGGAAGAGGAGAGGGGACACCCCTGGCGGGTGCCCCTTCGCACTTGTCAGTCCTCCGATCATGCTCTCCCAAGTTTAAGCCTTGTGCGGGACGCTATATACAGGATGCGAATCCAATGACAAAATTTAGGGCCTAACCCCACAGCGCGGAGGACCTTGTGAAGGTATCCCCAATATACTGTGTCCAAAGCCTTGGCTAGGTCAATGGGTACCAATGCCAGATGTTCCTCTCCACTTCAGCTTTTAAGGTGGGATTGCCACCTGAATTCATCAAAAAAGTGGGGCGGTAGGAGTTACAGTGCTACAAGCACTTTATTCATCCATAAAGGTTGCAAAGGAGAAATAGGGCCGTGCTATGTAGATCAGTGTGTCAAGATAAGTTAGATGAGCTTGCAGTGTTAGTAGGGGTCATAGAGTTTAGTAGGATTTATAGAGTTTGGTCATTGATTTCGTGTTATTTGGTTTCCCAAGTGTGTATTGTATATGTTAATTAAATGGTGTTTGCAACTTCGCATTTATTTATTTTGCCAGGAGCCAAGGTGTGGGTGATCAGCCATTCAGGTATCTATAGGGTGGCGCAATGTGCAGAAAGCAGGAGTTGGAGGCACAGGTTCTCTGTCACTCAGATAGACTGGTTGGGGTTCAACCAGTGAGCAAGCTGTGCTTCTTGAGCAGAGCTTGCTCAAGAAGCTGCAGCAGAGACTAACAGGTCACAGACCCCCTCCTGACAGTTTGGTCATTCACCTTGGGGCCAACGATCTGATATGAATGGTTAGAAGGGTGCTTTTACAGTCTATGAAGGCCACAATATGTGAGATTAGTAATCACATGGGACAATATGAGTTATGGTGGTCGAAGATCCCCCCGAGGAGGGTCTGGCATGGGGCCAGGTCAGGGGAGGCCATCGAACTTTCTCGTAGAAGGGTAAACAGCACCATGCGCAAGTTCACGGAACAGAGGGGTTTTGGCTTCAGTAGACATGGACTTCTACATGCCAATGTCACAGGGTATTTAGATGATGATGGTGTCCATCTGTCCCCAGGTGGGCATGGACCTGTTCTTGTTGGACCTGGGAGAAGCCTTAGAAACTGCGGAATGTAAGTAAGAAAGTTGCCTGCCTTGGTGGGGGGTTCAGGATGTGACGGCTGCCACATCCAGAGCTGTGGCAGAATTAGAGTGTGATCCGAAGGTTGAATGGTCCCTAGGGGTACCCTCTTCAGGAGCACAATAGGGGTGCACATGCCAAACCACCCAGGAGTCTTTACGGATGGACCCTGGAGGAAAACGTCGGTGCCCTGCTAGTCCTTTGGGCAGTTGTAAGCCTGAGTAACCAGGGGCTTGCCTGGACATGCTCTGCCCCTAAAAAGGCGTGAGTAAAGTGATGGACTGGTGGTCCATGGTATTTAAGGGGGATAAGCCCCACAAAATGGTAGCACTAATTGGGTTGGCACGGTACCGTTGGCTCATCAAGCGTGTGGGTCAGCTTAGGCTAGTCACCGCTGCCTCCCTTGGATCACCCTTAACCGCATGCGTGCGGCGGCTTTTTTCGCGCTGCGTGGCTTTTTTTAAAAAGCCGCGTTACATGACGAGCTCAGCTCGTCATCAGCGTGCGAGCGGCGCAACTGATGACGAGCTCAGCTCGTCATCAGCGCCGAACCGGTTAAGTTAACCCACCATGTTGGAATACTTCTTGTATAAAATATACCTGCAGCAAAATGTTTTCTCACAAGCAAGTCTCATGTGGTTATTTATTGCAGTGCATGCTATGTCTCCATATTGGGATGATTTGCCCATATTGGCACTATGAGGCTACCCGCGGCACACACAGTGTGCCCATTTAGGTTGACGGCCAGCTTAGTGCACATTAGGCACTGCCACAAGTCTAGTGTTTCGGACCCCCGGGGTCTCCAAAGTCCAGGGCAGTACATGTGTCATTTAAGGCGTGTTTGCAGGTGGGAGCAAGGTACTTATACCTGCCCCTCCCACCTGACCTGCCTTTCTGAGCATTGCGCCACCCCGTCTCCCTCCCTACCGCATACCCGGCGTGTTGGCTGGTGTGGGTAGCTAGGGCATGAATCTGATAACTTGTTATTTTGTGTTGCAGGTGGAGTTACAGGGAGGCTGAATGGTACATAGGGGTACCCTCTTCAGGAGCCCAATCGGTGTGTATATGCCAAACAACCCCAGGAGTCTTTAAGGGAGGACCCTGGAGGAAAACGACGGTGCCCCTCTAGTCCTTCAGGCAGTTGTAAGCCTGAGCAACCGGGAGCTTGCCTGGACCCTCTCCGCTCCGCCCCAAAAAGGCGTGAGTATAAGGATGGACTGGTGGTCCATGGTATTTAAGGGGGATAATCCTCACTTAAATAGTAGCACCGATTGGATTGGCCACGGTGCAGTTGGCTCATCAGCTGGGCAGGGCAGCTTAGGTCAGTCACCGCTGCCTGCCCTTGGATCACCCGTAAGTTAACCCACCATGTTGGCATAATTCTTGTATGAAATAAACCTGCAGCAAAATGTTTTCCCACAAACAAGTCTCATGTGGTTATTTATTGCAGTGCATGCTTTGTCTCCATATTGGGTTGAGTTCCCTATATTGACACTAATGTGGAGTCAGCCAAAAACACACACCAGACTGACTACTCACCCTGTTTATGCAATAGACTCACATTTTTTTTTTACAAACGAATGACGTCCGATATGTGAACCTGCCTCCCTCCTACAGTGTCCCTAAAGCCAAGGCAAGGTGATAGTTTGTTGCAGAAATAATATTAACCTGTCTTCTGAGGAGGATGTTTTAGAGTTAACATATTTGAGACACTGGAACACACACAGATAAATACATACTTAATAAAACACAGAAAGCACAAACACTCACACATATTAAAACATGTATAGAAGACACACAAAACATCACATATGTCCAAGAACAGAAGATACACAGACGCAATTATAACAAATATGGTTATACATATACAATAAACACAGTCATGCGAACACAAAACGTACAAGAACTCACACCAGCACGTATGCAGACTCACAAACATGCACAGGAGATTGCAGGCACACCAATAAACACACACAGAGCGGCACTAGAACACAGGCAGGCACACACATGCTATCAAATTTACAGTATGGGCATATAAATATTCCATGCATCTCTCTTTAGCACCAGGGAGCACACCACCCAAGCAGTAGCTGTAGTATTTTTTAGGTCTCGCCTTTTCCATTCCGAAGGAATGGGAAATGGCGAGAATTCAAGTGCTCGAAATACCCGTGAAACCACAGGTTTTTTC
Organism: Lissotriton helveticus; assembly: GCF_964261635.1. Taxonomy (NCBI): domain Eukaryota; kingdom Metazoa; phylum Chordata; class Amphibia; order Caudata; family Salamandridae; genus Lissotriton; species Lissotriton helveticus. Next base: position 485,545,034 of record NC_136060.1, read on the forward strand.
GTGCGGTTTTCATCGAGTTCACGTGGCCACAGGCACGCGCTTTTGGGCCATAAACTCCCCCTCCCCAGCCAGCTTCCCCCAGGCCGTAGCAGCACTCCTCCCACACCTTTGAAGTGAAGCTTAGCTTCACTTCATAGGCCCCTGCTGCTTCACACCCGCCGTGTCGCATTTCTCCTCCCCCTCCTCTGCCTTCCCTCCGTCTTGTTTTGTTAGGCATCGGGATGTGCCCAGGATCACATAATGTTGATATGACGCTAGGACTCGAACCTCGCTCCCCAAGTCGCAAGAAGGCAGCTCTGGCCACATCTCCCCCTTTCTTTTCAGCTTTTAACACAAGCTTTTAATCCAGGCCGTAGCAGCACTCCTCACTGCATTGAAGCCTCAACAATTAGTACACGTTCTGTTCTTTTAGTTCTTTCTTCAAGCTATTAAGACCAAGGCCCCCCAAAAAACCATCTTCGGAGGCTGTGCATAGTTAATCGATTTTTGCTGCGTTTTCGAATAAATTCGGATCACAGCATTGTATTGTTAGGTCTTGCCTAAATAGGCTGCTTCGTCAGTCCAATGTCTTTAAATAAATACATACGTATATTTGCATATCGAGGGACTTTTTGTCAGGCCTCTTCATCCACAAGTGTCATTCACATGTTGCATCCACCTGCCACAACCTAGAGCATGGGGCAATCTGTCAGCTCACTTCAACCATTGGCTCACTTTAATGTGACGTCATTTTGCTCTTGAAAATGTGTACATTCTCCTAAAAAGTGTTCACTTCACTTCCAGAGCTGGTAAGCTAATCTTTACTTACAATATTTGTTTTTAGTTTTTATTTATTTTAGCGTGATGTCCTATTAAATTTTTTTTTTTAAAGAAGTTAAAAATTAAAACAATGGGCATCCTACAGCCCTACAACTTTGCCAACGCTTGTTTTTCGTACCACAGCTTAGCCGTTTGTATTGAGTTGGTGAAATATCATGAAGTAGCTATCGATATGCATGGTGAAGGTTTACATGTAGTTGTGTCCTCTGATAGAAACGTGCTTAATTTGAGCCGGAGGGTGCCAGTAGGGCCCATCGTTACTCATTGTTAGGTCCAGCACTTATTTTCCTCACGAGTCATTTCCCACGAACAAGAGAAGGAAAAACAACAAAAGGAAAGACTGAGGAAAAGAAAGACGGGAAACTGTCACAACGGGAGAAAGCATGAACCTGCACGTGTGAGATAAGGGGGCAGGGAGTGCAGTTGGTTAAAGAGCCATGAGATGGGTTCCAGACTACGCAGCTTTGGTGTTTGGTGCGCAGACCTTTAATAGCGCTTGCTGCGGGCTTCTGAGCACATGGGCACCGGCCCTCGTTCTTTTATAGATTAAGCACGAAACTGACAAAGCAAATAGGCTTGATATTTTTAATAAGTGAAAGCTGCTTCACACCCGCCGTGTCGCATTTCTCCTCCCCCCTCCCCTTCTCTGCCTTCCCTCCGTCTTGTTTTGTTAGGCATCGGGATGTGCCCAGGATCACATAATGTTGATATGACGCTAGGACTCGAACCTCGCTCCCCAAGTCGCAAGAAGGCAGCTCTGGCCACATCTCCCCCTTTCTTTTCAGCTTTTAACACAAGCTTTTAATTAAGTCTAACACTTACTAAAACTATCGAGGAAGCGACAGAAGCATTTCGGATCTGGGCCCATCCTAACCACCAGGCTGAACTCTCATTGCGTTTCCAATTTTCATGACTTATTTTTTTTTGTTTCTCTTCCATCACTCCGAGGTGAAGTTTTAACACTTTGTAAAACTACTCAATAAAATGCACTCACAGGCTCACTTTGTCGTCAAAAGAGTGGAAAATAACTATTTTCTTAAAGCAGTGATAAAGTGGACAAGGTCACAGGCAGACATCACACAAAGCACAATTGTGAAACTCCTGCTGCTATCGCAGCTAAACTGCTTAATTTGGAACACGAGGAGTTAGGATCCAATCCCAGCCTTGTTGGCACTTGTGTGAAAATTCGCGTGATTCTAGGTATATAACCCTCCCTGTGCCTTAATAAGTAAAATGCCATTGTACTTAAGTAAAATGTAATGATTGTGTAATGTAAATCCCCACTTGTACGTTTTTTTTTTTAACTTCTCCTGGCGCTCTTGTAATGAAAAGTGATTTGTCGGGTACCTATAGCAACGCAATATAAATACCAGTGGGTAAAGTAATGTTTCCCCTTGTCGTTTCGACGAGGTCTGCGCGAGTAAAATGAGCCCTAAACAGGCAGGATCTACGTGAAAGTTGTGTGAAAATTTTGGGTGGTGGAAAGGATGGCCGTATACGCTAAATGACTGCAAGCCGTGCTCTCGGTTAGGCCCATTGTTCCCGGGTGGTAGCAGGGGGGCTGCGTTTTCAATACCTTGACCACTATTTTGGGACATCAGCTTTTTCCCCTGTCGTTTGTTGCTGGCCTTCGCTGCACCCGCCCGCCACTGCCCAGCAGGCATTTCCATACTTTACAAATGGCAACTACACCCCGCTGTATATTTTCGCCAGCTTCAGCCTGTTAATTTCCTTCTCAAAACGCCAACTCCCGCCCAACTTCCGTCCCCTTCTTCTCTCAAGACTTCACAGGAACGCCCAGGCCAGAGGAGGGTGAAACCTGAACAAACATTCCCTTCTCTGAAGTACTCGGGGAACTGGCCGGAAGCCAGAATCTGCCTCAACAAACACGCTTCCCTCTGTGCTGTTGCCGTGCACGATCAATCCACAGGCCTTGGTGCATTCAGATCTTGGGGGCAGAGAGAGGTTTCTGTAAGGTAATCCAAAGAGGGGTTTCTGTGGCACCTGGCAGGAGAAGGTGTGGGTGATGTGTATTCTAGGGCAATGGTACTCTCTGAAGGCAATGCTCCCTATCTGCAGATCTTGCGGCCCTCCAAACTAACCCACGTGACTGATGGAACTTGTTCCCACGTTCCCTGTCCTCGAGGCTCCCTAGATGAATTAGAGGATGAATGGTCACTGAACCGTATATAGACAGTCAGGTGTGGTGAGGTAGATAGATGGTATTTATATTTTGAAACAAGAGCGGATCGGATCCCTTTTGTATCACTCACTCTCTGTCAAAAACCATCCGACACTGAATAACTCATGTTAGAGTAAAGAAAATCTCAACCTTCCCTTCCATGCACCCCACAGTCTTGACACTGGACACTGTTTCATATAAAAATGTCAAGTTTATTAAAAATGTGTAAATCTAGTTGTACCTTCCCCCCCCCCCCCGCCCCTCCCCCCTCCAGAATGACGAAGAGGAAATTGTGACATCTCTAGTGAAGATCTGTTTTGATCAGTAGCATATACTCTCAGGGTGGTTGGATCAGATACAATCTTTTTGAATCAAGGAAACTGAGCAGAAGATCTGAGAGGTTAGTTCCCTCATGACATCTGTCTTCTAGCGGCTACTCGCGTAGAAAACAACCAGACATTCCCATGCCCCACTTTTCAGCACAACACACTGCAATAAAAACAAGCATTTGCCACGCAATAGGTCTCGTTTTTTTTTTTTTCCGTGAAACTGGCATAGCGCTCAATTGGCCATAAGACCGGCATCTCCGCGCTTTTGTTTGACCGGGAATAACATCTGTGTTGTGTTTGCGGTAGGAAACCTTTCTCATGCTCGCTTCGCCTGTCCTCTGTGTTTGGGCTGACATTTGACTCAGTGGTGCCTCTAAGATGCCTGCAGGGTGTGTCTCCATGCATTGTCCCGCTATTTCCTTCGTCCATCTTTGTTTCATGGGTGTTGCACATCTACACAGCAATTGCAGCAGAATATCACGCTATCGCCACCGTGATCAATATCTGTGGTATTTCACGCCCAAGCTTACAGTAGTGAAACGAGTACAGGGAAATACGTATTTTTTTTTTGCTTGCTTGTGTTTTTTTTTTCAAGTGACTAGGAAGCGGTAGGAACCGCAGACTGACAGCCGGCGCAAACCGAGGAAACTCTCTGTCACACACGCATAACTCATGTGCACTAAAATAGTTTATAGCGCTGCCTCCTGAAAAGGGCAACTCGTTAATTCAGCACAGCAAAGTGGCACGGAAAGCTACGTACACTATTGTCTTTTTTTGTTGTTTTTTTAAACGCCCATGGAGTTAAAACTAACCACTTGAAATAAATATCAAATACGTTCAGCAATTATTCTCTTTGTGCATAAGCATCGAGTAAGCCATTGGTACTCGTTTCATGACCTGGGGAGGGTGAAGATGTAGGTCAGTCTTGTTCAAGGCTAGTTCGACTTATGGCATGTGATGTCAGCCTTCTCCATCGGACAATGGTGCACCCTTTCTCCTCCAGCAACTCGTTACTGCTTTTTACACTCTCATGAGCCCCTTTTCCGTTGTGTTCCCTTCTCTCTTCTACTATTCCTGTGTCCTCTCACACATGCAGGTTATGTGTCCCCGTCCTGTCACTGTTTCTTCCCTTTCTCTCTACTTGCGACCCTCTCTTCAGTCGCTCCCCATGTCATAGGTCGCTTTTGAGGATTTCTCTGGAGTGCTTTATAGTGAGTACATGATGATGATTATGTAAGTCCAGGTACCAAGGGTGGAGTTAAGAGCCGAATTGGACTAACTGTGTAGGCGGAGTTGAGTCGCAAAAATATGTTGCCTCCTGCCATTATAAATTACAATCACTTTTATTTAAGTATTAATTATTTAAAAAAATTAAAAGCCATTGTTATTTGTAATATCAATACATCTAAGTCACGTCAATACAAAACATGTGGCATTACAAATGCTAAAAGTGTCACATTTGCTAAAGTTAAAAGTATTGGCATTGTAAATCACAAAACATAAATATAAAATGTCATTTACAAAACCAATAGCTCCAACTTTCCTACTGCGAGACCTATTGGCAACGCCAGTGCTTGTTTTTACTTACTTCCCTTCTTCTGTAAGTTTAGAATGTATCTGTTTGTATCTTTTATGTTATTCATAAAGTGCTTCATGAAGTGCTTCTGTAATGTAACTGGTTTTATTGTAAAGCGCTTTGACACCTTCAGGTAAAGTTTGTGCTGTATAAGAACAAATAATAAATCAATCCCTGGGAGGCCCCACCCGTCCTCCTCCTCCCTGCTGTACATTGTATTCTCAATTACTGTTGCCTGCGTATATTCCCCTCACTCTGTCTGCCTCATTCACATACCAAGCATTTACAATGCATTAGGTCTCCCATTTGCGAAGATTGAGCTATTGGCATTGTGAATGACAATGCCTTTTTATTTATGTGTTGGTTTTCAAAACAGATCATTAAAAGGCATTGTCATTTACTATGGCAGTAGCTTAAACTCTCGCAAATGGGAGACCTGTTGTATTGCAAATGCTTAGAAGATTAAGCAGTCAGCAAATTACTTTTTTCACTCTTTTAGGTAGGTTGTTGACTAGGATTTGTACATCATTTTCACAGATATGAAAATACGTAATTTCTGACGCACTTTCAAATACTGATAAATATAATCTTTACATGGGATTATATACCTCCATCTATACAGTCTAAGGATATTGGAAGTCACTGTGATCTTGCATGACCCTTTAGGGGCACAAGGATGCACGTCTATTGCCTTACTAAGGGCATGGGAAGTTCAGGCTCAATAGCTGTATAATGTACCTGGTTAGGAGTGCATTATACCTTATAGTGAGGCACAGCTATAAAGTCACCCAATGTCTTCACCTGGTTTGACAAGCCACATCGGTCCCATTTCCTGCCCGAGAGCGACGACAGAGGGGTGTGCCATTATGTGCAGACTTACAGCAGTCAAATGACAGGGATTGTCTCTCCTGCTCTGTAGTTTGTATCCATGCCAATGATAGGCCTCCTTCCTCCCTGGGGTGAGGTCTCAGAAGAATGTCTCATACACATTCGCACCAACTGTAGATGGAGCTGTAATGTTACTATTCACTATTAATAAACAGCAGTAAGTGAGTAGTGATAACATTTTCTCTACAGGGGTGTTCTGACATCAAAATGATATATATATATATATACTATATATTATCTACTGGCGGTCGCCTGTAGATAGTTATAGTTAGGACCTATTTTCCATAGGAAAAGCGTTTTTTGTTTTCATAATAACTTTGGTGCCGGATGACGAATCTTTGCAAAATTTTCCAAACAGGTAGGGCATTCTGGTCAGCTTCCGTCTTAAAAGTTTCGGGGTGATTCGGCAAGCGGGGACCGAGAAAAAAGGAGGGTCCTGAAACGTGTTTTCTCCATGTTATTTTCTACAGGAAACTTTAGACCAGGCTACAGCTCGAAGTGCTGAACGTAATTACACCAAATTTGGCAAAAAGGTCGCCCTTGGTTCAGAAAGATACCTTTTTGTTAAATGGCGTAAATCCGTTCAGTAGTTGCTGAGAAAATCAAAAAATAAAAGTTTCGATATATAGAGGGTCGGTGAATCCGTGAACCCTCCCGTCCATGAGCTTTATTCTAATTGGCTGTCAACACTCCAAACCAGGAAGTGTTGGCAGGCATATTGTGATTCGATAGAACCGAGTCATAAGGAAACAGAAAAACAAACGCATAAAACAAGAATAGGGGGCAGGGTAGAAGCACCATGACACCCTCACAAGGACCCCCGAGGCCAAAAAAAGCATTTTTTTTTTTAATCGGCAAAAGTCACGGAGGATCTGCGGATCCTGCTGCGAAAATAAAAAAAACAAAGCGCGGGCTTCCGTGCTTTGTTATTATTTAGGTCCGGGCGGGCCAAGTCCCGGGGGCATGCTATATTGTGATTGTGGGGGCCCACGGGCGCCCGCACAGCCCCAGGGACCACCACCCCCCAGGGCTTTCCTTAAATATTTGCGCGGGGCACACGGCCCCACGCAGCCCCGGGGACCGCCACACCCGGGGCTCATTTTTAAAATGGGTGGGGGGCCTCCAAGGCCCTCCTAAGTCCCGGGGACCGCTACCCCCGGGGCTTATCTTAAATATTTGCGGGGGGCACATGGTCCTTCCACAGCCTCAGGGACCACCACCCCCCCCGGGGTTTTTTTTTTTTAAAGAACCTGTGTGGGGGGGCTCAAGCGCCCCCACACGCCCCGGGGACCGCCACCTCCCCGGGGCACTAATTATGTAAATTCGGGGACCACCACCACCCCTCAGGGCCAGCTCCTGCAGTGTTCCAGGGTGCCCACCCCTGGGACACTGCTGTTTGCAATGACAGGGCGGGAGCCGCGCGGCTCCCACCCTGTCATTGCAAACTGCTTTGCTTCATTGAAGCGAGAGCAGAGAAACCTGCTCTCTCTTCAATGAAGCAAAGCAGATTGCTTTTCCACACGGGGAGCTGCATGTTAGCATCTCCCCATGTGGAAAAGCAATGCCGGCTCCTGCTGGACGCGGGGGGACTGTGAGGGCATTGGGGCTCCCCCCCACGGTCCCCAACGGATACGGTCTGCCCCAGGGGATGGGGTGCCGGGGCTAGAACTGGCCCGGGAGGGGGGCCACATAGCCCCCCTCCCCAAAATTAAAAATTACAAAATAAGGGCCGGCCCCGGGAATGGGGTCCCCGGGTCCAATAGAGGCCTTAGGAGGGGGGGGCCACGCAACCCCCTCCATAAAAAAAAATGTGCCCATGCCCCGGGGAATGGGGTCCCCAGGGCCGGAATTGGCCACGGGAGGGAGGCCTACGCTGCCCCCTTCCCGTTCATTGTTTTTTAATAAAAGGGATCAGGCCCTGGGGGATAAAAAATAAGACCCCAATCGTGCCGGAGGCCCCGCCCCCTCCCAGCAACACTCTTCAAACGCGCCCTGGGGTGCTTACTGGAGGTACCTGGTGGCCTAATAGGACCCCAGGGAACCTCAAGATTCAAGGGGACTTAATCCCCCACCTTAAAACGCACCACGGGTGCGTTTGCACAGTGGTGAAGGGAAGGGGCGGGCCTGAGGTGACATATGTGCAAACACGCCCTGTGGTGCGTTTCAAGGTAGGGAATTAATTAATCCCCCAACTTACAACGCCCCAGGGGGCGTGTTTGCAGAGTCGTGGAGAAAGGCGAATGGCCTTTGTCTACCTCTCACCAATCCCACTGCGTGGGGCTTACTAGAGGTAAAAGGTGGGCTAGTTGGCCCCTAAAGGACCCCCAACAGTGAAGGGGACTTAATTTCCCATCCAAGAGCGTGGCAGGGAGCGCGTTTGTAGAGTGGTGGGCAAAGTGAGCGTATCCTGGTACGAGTACTTACCAATGCTGCTGTGTGGGACTGACTGGAGGTAATAGTTTGGGAAGTTGCCCCCCAAGGATGTCCTTGAGGGTCAACTACCCCTCTTGTTACCTCCAGTAAGTCCCACACTGTGGGATTGCCAAAACGTCTACGGAGGCCATGGCCCCCTTTCTCTACCACTCTGCAAACGTGCCTCGTGGCAGACTACGGGATGGGGGATGAAGTCCTATTTAGTCCTGAGGGAGTTTGGGGGCCAAGAATCCCTGCTGGTAGCTCCTGTAAGTTTAACACAGCGGAATTCCTGAGCGATGGTTGGACGCCCAGCACTCTTTCTCCACCACTCTGCAAATGCGACTACTAGTTAAAGTAGCATATTTCTGTACCTCTGACTTAGAGGTAGTTTTATTCCCCCTGCCCTGTTATGTACTAGAGCCTTACAGAGGAGGTCATGGTAATCACAGGAGTACCCCAACGCATAGTGTTCCCTAGTGTATGTAGTTGTTTTCACTGTATTCGAAGTGTCTTTTAGCATTGCACTGGCTCTAGGCCTGGTTAGTCAGAGTCCGTTACCACCAGTGCCCGTCTGAAAAGTTGTGGGCACAGGATGATTTTGCAACAAGGCCTATTTCTGCTCCTCTGTTGGTTCTTTCTGCACATCTCTTCTTATTCCTGCACTTTTCTTCATCTTTTTGGACTTCTGTTGTCTCTTTCTGCATTTGTCTTGCTTCTTTCTGCGCTTTTCTTCCTCTTTCTTCACATGTCCTACCTTTGTAGGCATAGTTAGAAATTAGCATTTAAAAAACCTTTGAAATTCACTGAAAAAAACATAAGTTTCAGGCACGTTATAGTTAGAAATTAGCATTTAAAAAACCTTAGAAATTCACTGAAAAAAACATAGGTTTCAGGGACATTATAGTCAGTTGAAGATTTCACTCGTATAAAACCATAGAAATTCGGCCTTTATAGTAAGTAGACCTAACTATAACTCGCGCCCCCGCAATGCACTGCTGATGACGTCACATATTACATCACTCATGACATGCTCAGCTACATCACCCATGACATCACTTATGACATCTCAAATTACATCACTGATGACATCACTGATTACATCATCGACATGATCATCTGATGCACCTCCTCATATCCTAATAAAATCTTTCATACACCCACTCTAAAATACAGACCACCAATATCGAAACCATAGACAGAGCAATAGCAGTTAGTACATACCTGCTCAGTGATTCATACATCTACACACGCATCCACCCACTAACCTATACAGTCACTCATACACACAGTCATTCATCTATACAGCCACTGATACATTCACTCATAAACCCATATAGACATTCACACACTGCCACTCACCCAAAGTGTTACTCATACATCTGGTCAGTCATGCAAAGAAACTATCATACACCCATTTCCTTGCTTATACAGTCATACACACACCACCACACTGTTTTATAGAGATACTAACACATACTTACTCTCTTAAACAATCACTCATAGAAACACACACTCATCTATACATACTCTTGCAAACACTCTCTCACATTTAGTCATTTATTCCCTCCAACACTCACATATAATGTTTTAAAACATGTTGTTACTCACACATGCACCACTGATACATCCATGTACTCACCAACACACCCATACACACACTCACCCACACATACAGATGTTTCCATATGCACTCTTGAGCCTATACACACAGTAAAACAACTACTCACATATCTATGCACAGAGTCATACACACCCCCACCCACCAACAAAGACACTCAGCCACCCATACAGATACTCATACAACCAATAAATAACCCATATAGACACTCATGTAGCTACTCACCAAGCCATGCAGCCGCTTACACACTAAATAAAGACATTCACATTATTTAGTCTCTAAACCATGCATTCAGTAAGACACATTTAATCACTGACTTATACAGTGAGTTGTACACCTACTAAATCATCCATTCAGACACTCATACCCCCACTCATACTTCAATACACCTTGGCACAGTAGAAGTCAATCATAGAAGAAATACATTCTCCTGATTATGTTTTTTAAAATCTCCTTTTCCTCTTCTTAACCCCTTCGGGGCTGATCAGCTCGTCATGGGCGTAACCTGCGCTACGCGGATGACGAGCTGAGCTCGTCACGTAACGCGTTTTTTTTTAAAATCGCAGCGCGCAGCGGGAAAACCGCTTGCGCGCATGCGGTTAAATGTTGCCATGTATGATAATCTGAAAACCTGAAAGCAATGGCTGTGTAAGTAAAGAATCAAGCAGAATACAAGCGACTGTGCTCTTAATGGAATTTAAACTTTTTATGTAAAGTTAGGAACTTTTGTATTTCCAGTTCTAATTTCAGATATATGTTTGAAACTCTTTAAGAGCAGTAGCCCTCAAACAGTGGGCCACTAGCTCACAATGCCCTTTTCAATTTCATGTTCGAATTCGAAAGCATTTTAAAACCATCCAAACACACCAATCCAAGATGGCGTCTGAAGTCAACGCCCCCCTAGCCCCGCCCCCCCCCCAAACCTGGTTCATCGCAAGCTTCCACTTGACGTCCATAATAAAATGTCAATTATAAAACTACAATACAGCGAAAAAAACTGTTCAAAGGGGGTGAAATGCTGTCCGAGTTCTTAATTTCGAAAAGGAGAGACGTAAAGTTTTTTAAGTAATAGCGTCTCAAAAAAGTATTTAAAATATTATACCTTCATACGCAGCGAACCTGACTTATCACCAAATACAGACAACAAACATCCAGTAGTTTGTGACTGGCTCTTGTCCTTCGTCTTTGTCTAGTGCTCCGGAGGTTGAAAGATGGCGGCGCTCAGGAAGGTCCTTGCTGTTCCCCAGGTGAGGCTTTAAGAGTGCGGGGAGACAGGGGAGCTGGAGGGGGTAACGGTGGAGTAGAGAGAGAGACACTGTTCCCCTGGGAGCCCCAGTGTTGAAGAGATTGAGAAGGATAAGGGAAGGAGCCATCGCTAGACCAGCCTGTTGGTCACCTGTGCTGTTGCCTCTGGGGTCCCTGGCCTGCACTCCTGACCTGGGTGACCCGCAGCACTGGCCTCGGTGGCTCTAGTCCTTGCCCTGCACAGGCCTGTAATTATCCTCTGGGAATATTTTATCATTTCACGTTGAGTCCTGGGTTGGAATGCAATGCATTGTGGATGCTGTAGTCTTCGATTATCTTCAGTTGAACCCGACCAAAACACACGAGGAGCGCGATCTTGTGAAACCAAAATCAGATTATAAACATGGGATGGAATTATTTTAATTTGCCGCGGGGTAAATTTCCTGACATTGATCGACAACCTTCTACTAAAAGCGGACTTGGAATAAATAATTGGGGCTGGAACAGGACTGGAAATTTTATAAAAATTGTAAACACTTTAAACAATGCATTACATTTTTGGAAATGCCATTCTTTTAAATTTTGACAGTTTTTAAAATTATTTATTGTGTGCTTTATGGTTTCTGACTAACCAAATAAAGTTTTTTTTTTACGGACTCCCTCCCCCCCTCTACTTCCCACCTCCCACCCACTGGTCCAGCTCTCAAACATAGCTATTGTAATGTGCCTCTGCCAACCACGCTCTCTACATGTGCATCTTAGTCTCTCCCAGCCTGTGCCTTGGGGCCAAACAACTGCAGCAGCGAGCAATCTGTATACAACAATTTTGGGTGTGCCACTGCCAGATCTCTCTTGTTCTTTACGTACTTGCTACTGGCATACGTGTGTCATGGCTGGTTGAAGGTTTGAATGATCAGTGTGCTTACTGCTGTATTGAATATAGCATACATATAACATGCCCTGCTTCCAGTAAGTGTTATGGTGTTCAGAATTTTTTGAAGGGATCTTATGTGCCTGCAGGTGACAAAATTCTAGCTTTGTAAATATTTTAGTGTGCTTTTCCAGTTCTTCTGCCATTCCCCCAGCTCACCTCCACCCTCTGTCCTAGTGGTCCTTGTCGGCCCTTCCCCTCAGGGTGGCCAAACTTTCTGTTATCACTTAAAAGGACACTTTACATACAGGAAGACACTAGAAGCTATGTGTTGGGGAGCAGAAGCACAATGAGTCGTGTAACACATTATTGGGGGTTCGTTCTAAATCTCTCACCTCTGCATTGAGCCATCTTAAAAGATATAATTTCGCCAAAGGTTGATTTTTTTTTTCTCATGTGATTAATATTCATATTGTACATGAGTTTTAATCTCACTGCCCAGAGCACAGGTCTTAAAGCTGCGTGGCGTGCTCCCTTGGGGGTCCATGACTGCATTCCCACATTCAACGTCTGCAAGGAAGGACTCATAAATGAAAATGGCCTGGAAGCGGTTCTCAAGGATGTCTTCTTTCATATGCAGAAGTTAAACTGCATTAAAAAGTGCAACTGTAATCCTGAGTGTACCGTCGCACAGCCAGCGAGTAGGGTGACGCGGTTCAGGGCTAAATTCAATATACTGAATAACTATATAATTTTGCACCTTCAGATAATTGCATACAAAAAAACACGCACAAACAATAACTGAAAAAACAAAGTAAATGAAACTAAATTTTGGAACATATTCTGTCTTACATTATAAACCTCAGTTAGCTAAATCAATCACAGCAGATGTCTGTGTCAGACCAGAGATTTGCTGAATTTAATCCTGTTTTTCACAGTGGGTAATAGTAACTTGAGTATTTATAGAGCTAAAAGTTCTGAGCCTGTGGTAAAAAGCACTCGGACTCCATCAGTTAAAGCATAAATTAGCTCCTCAGCAGCTTTTATAATTGTTCCTTAACCAGTTGCACAGGGTCCAGCATTATGAGTGGCCAATTAAAGCCAGGGTCACTGGAATTATGCGTTGGGCTGACCAAATCATGTGACAGGGTTGACTAAATTATGTGGCACAAAAATGAAAATTGCGTGGCGTTCTACAGCATATTTTGTGATACATTTACTTTGTTATTTTTCATTATTGCATTGAGTAACACTATCTGGGCATATGTTTCACCTCATTAATACCCAAATATAGCAAAAAGCAACAGAAAAGTGACCAGTCAAGCTTTGCAAAGGGCCTTTCACTGTGCGGTGGTACGAAAGGGGGTGGTGATGGACGGAGCATCTGAATCAATCAAACACTCACACCCAGTCAAAAGATCTGGGTTTAATCCATCACCGTTCTTTAGCCTACTCTGGCACCCCAGTTCAGACATGGCTATATGCAAATCAGTCTGACCCTGTGCCTCATGGGAACAGTCCAGCCCGAACTGCCAAGCCATGTCTTCCCTGGACCGGAAACAAGCTTCCGAGGACCGGTTTCTGGCATTCCAGCCGTCTTCAGCCCGGCTTGAATGAATGAATGAATGAATACAGTATTTAATAAAGCGCATGGTGGCCGAACGGCTTCCTGGCGCTGGGGACCTGATCAGAGCTCAGCAGAGGGAACCCAAGGAGGTTTAGGAGGGGAATGCCTGAGAGAAAAGAAAAGTTTTAAGAGCTTTTCGGAAGTGAGTGTAGATGGGAATGGAACGGATAGAGCGAGGGAGACTGTTCCAGAACTGGGGGGCCAGGACTGAGAACCGAGTGCCCCCCGTTCTGGATTTACGGAAGCGAGGGATGTGAAGAAGAGAAAGAGAAGAAGAGCGGAGAGTGCGGACCGGGGCATGAGAAGAAACAAGAGAAGTGATGAACAGGGGCGCAGAACGGAAATTAGCCCGAAAAGCTAAACAGGCCAATTTGAAAAAGGATCTAAAGTGAACTGGAAGCCAATGAAGTGATTTGAGAACCGGGGTGATATGAGAAGATTTGGGAAGGGAAAGAATAAGACGAGCAGCTTGATTTTGAATGGCCTGTAGGCGGCGGGATTCGTAAGCCGGTATGCCCACGTACAAGCCATTCCCATAGTCAAGGCGGGAGATGACCAAGGCCATGACTATGGATTTAAGTGCATCGGTAGAAAAAAAGCGTGACATTTTCCGGATTAAACGAAGAGAGAGAAAGCAGGAAGACACGACAGAGCTGATCTGACTGTGCATGGATAAGTCATGGCTGACTTTAATACCAAGAGTGCGAACAGAAGAGGCGGGCACCAGGGGGGGGCAAAAGAGAGGGGCCAATGTGCAGGGGACCAAGGGTTGGAGGGGCCACCCGTGAGAACAAGTTCCGTCTTGTCTGGATTGAGCTTCAGATGGTTAGCGCTCATCCAGTCAGAGATGAAAACTAGAATGGAGCAGAACTTGGGAAGAGAGTCAGGGGAAGAGGAAAGATCAAAGACGAGCTGGAGGTCATCTGCGTAGTTGTACACCGAGACCCCCAGCTCAAGGAGAGAGGTGATGAGGGGGTTAATGTAAAGATTGAAAAGGAGGGGGGAAAGAGAGGAACCTTGGGGAACACCGCAAGTGACAGGGCGGGGGGGAGCAGAAAAAACGGGGAGATGGACTGCCTGGGACCTGTCCCGCAGGAAGGACGCCAGCCAGGAGAAGGCCGCGCCCCGGATGCCCGCTGCGCTGACACGGTCGAGAAGGATGGAATGGTCAACCGTGTCAAACGCAGCGGACAGATCAAGAAGGACCAGGGCTTGGGGGAGGTTGGAATCGGCCTTCCCCTTGAGCTCGTCCAAGACTGCGAGGACCAACATCTCCGTGGAATGGCCCGGGCGGAATCCCGCCTGGTGAGATGCAAGGAGGCCGTTCTCCTCTATATAAGTGGAGAGGCAGGAAGTGACATGAGCTTCAAGGATCTTGCCGAGGTAGGGAAGAAGAGAAATGGGGCGGAAATTGGAGGGAAGAGAGGGATCTAGGCCAGTTTTTTTTAGGATGGGAAGGACTATAGCGGATTTGAAGGAAGAGGGGACAGATCCAAGAGCCAAAGAGGAATTAAGAAGAGCAAGAGGGGGGGCAGGACAGTTGGTGAAAAGAGTTTTGAGAATGCGTGCTGGCGCGCAATCCGCAGGAGAACCTGACTTGATTTTGACCAAAAGTTTAAAAAATAAATCGGTGGAGATGGGAGGGAAAAGGGCGAAAGGGGAAGAGGGACAGATAGGGGAGCAGGTGGGACGGGGTTGAGGCACTGTGGGAATGTTGGCTTTGATCTTCACGATCTTGTCGATAAAAAAGTCGTCCAAAAAACTGTCCAGCCCGAACTGCCAAGCCATGTCTTCCCTGGACCGGAAACAAGCTTCCGAGGACCGGTTTCTGGCATTCCAGCCGTCTTCAGCCCGGCTTGCTAGAATCCAGTGGCAAAGTGAGCAAGGGACTCACGTCTGAGCATACCCACACCGTTCTTTAGCCCACTCTGCCACCCCAGTTCAGACATGGCTATATGCAAATCAGTCTGACCCTGTGCCTCATGGGAACAGTCCAGCCCGAACTGCCAAGCCATGTCTTCCCTGGACCGGAAACAAGCTTCCGAGGACCGGTTTCTGGCATTCCAGCCGTCTTCAGCCCGGCTTGCTCACAGTGCGGCAACACACAATTATGACTCTGATTCTAAAAAATAAGATGGCGTTAATTTTCCTTAGCAGCTTAGGGATGGGAGCACCTTTGCTGCAAAAAGATGAGGGCAACACGTTGGAGCTACTTGTTTTCTAAAAGGGAGGAGATGTGGTCTAACAGCGAGAGCTGCCTACTTTGGAACCTAGTTCAAGTCAGCTCAACTTTGTGTGATTCTGGGCAAATCACTTAATCGCCCAGTACCTAAAAAAAAAGTGTTCCAATGCCCCTGGGCCGAGACCGCCCTATATAGAACCTAAAAAAAAAAAAAAGTAATGGATAACCTGGTTCAAGTTTGGGGTGAGGCCAGGCATGGCCGGCAAGTTGTGAAAGAGGCAGAGGAGATAGACTTCTACCTAGGACTTCAGCTATCATTATTGCAGTAGGCGCAGTTGCGTCTGGGCCCTGGAGTGCGAGGCGCTCGCAATAACCAAATTATGGAGAGAACAGTTTATTAGTCAACTTCTCTTCTTGTTTGATGATTTTGTCCTATTACATGTTTCACATTTATTGTGGATTATGAGCTAAAAAAAAAGATCTATGATATGATCTCAAAAGTTCTGCCTCTGCGCTCAGCCCTGCCTCTCCTGCTCCCTGATCTTTGAATTAAGTTTTGCAGGGGGGGCGCTTACTTCAAAACATTTTGCTGGGGGGGGGGGGGGGTCAGAGCTAAAATGTTTGAAGACCTCGGACCTAGAGGAAGCTCTGACTGCACGCCATTGCAATTTTTTAGAGACAAGTTTAGAGAATGAACAACTCTGGTATTAAAATGAAAGGGGATTGTCCTAAGCTTTGATAATCCAACAGTAAACATCCGAAACCTACCACTCAGACTACCTAGTATGCACCTACTGCACAGGGCAGTGGGTATGTTTTAGCCATGGAACTATGATACTCGACATCTAATCTCAGCTTTACCATTTCACCTGCATATATAGGGGAAAAACACCATATTCTGAAGCTGAGCAGGGACCACAACACAGTGACATTTACTTGGGAACAGCAGCCAGTTGTAAGGTTTTTCTTTTAAGTTGTTAGGAGTTCACTTTTCATCAACATATTTCTTCTTCCTATTCTCCTGCCAGTACTGTACCATTTCCTCCCGCATTCCATACTCCCTTCCTCCACCATGCCTCCTTGCCTCATGGTCTATTTGGAATGTTCTCGCCTGTCAACTGGCATCTTAGAATGTTGTTGTGAGACAGGTCACCTTTACATTAGAATCACTGTAAATGTAAATGTGTGGGACTTGTAAAGCGCACGGCTGCCCGTAAGCGTCCCGGCACTGAAGACCGCTGGGGAACCTGTCCTGGCTTTCCCTGCGAGATGGTCCCTTCTGGGTATCTCCAAGGTGAAACCAGGCATCCCCGGCATCTGTGGGGGGCAGTTGTAGAGATGAGGCAAGTTTAATGCCCAGAGTTGCCGAGTGTGATCCCTGGTTAGAAGAGGCACCGAGGCGAGAATTGTCGAGTCCGCTGACCCTGGTCCACGACCCTGCCACGTCGGGAATTGAACCCTGGTCCCGGGCCGTTCTCTGCTTCCGGGTCTGCCGCCTCTAACCAGTGAGCCACACCACTCCACTGCCACCCCAGTTGTGGTCTATTGTACTAGTTGGAAATGTGGAACCAGGAAACATGCTTTTTAGTTCCAGTACCCTATTTGGCCAACTTGTGTGCTCTGTGGCAGTCGCCTTTTCAGCTTCTTCCTCTGCTCCCTTTTGCCAAGAATGCGTACCTGCCAATATTTTACGACTGGCAAGTAGGGAAGTCTGAAAAAAAATGGGGGAATGTTTATCCAATTGACTTCTATCGAAGCTGAGGAAATATTAGGTCGGATAAATCTAAAAGAAAAAAAGGCAATTTTTGCATAGAATATCGTGCGTCTCCCAGCTGCATAGGGTCTGTTGGCATGTATGAGAAAGGGAGTATTGGGGTTCAATGTAAAAGCTACTAGTAAGTATGTCGTTGAAAATGTGTGCTGGATATTACCTGGAAGGGGGTGAGAATTGCCCATTCTCATGGTATATTCACCAAAATGGAATATGGTGGTAAATGTTAAGCCTCTGTAGGGAGTATCAGTGTGCTCCCTTCTCAGGTCTACCATTAAGTGTTTGGTACTGGGCAAATCCTACGTGCCTTGTATTTCGTCCACTTATGTGGGAATATATCAGCACTTTGAAACCGGTTTAATGGAAGCACTAAACACCACAGACATACTCCCAGGACAGGTCCCCAGAAGGGTTTTCGTTTGCGCATTCGTGGCTTTTCATCTACAGGTAGTTGGGCTTGTATCTCTCTAGCTGAACGTGTTTCTGTGGTTGCCTTGTACAGGACTTCTACTGTGCTGAAACTCCTATCCCAAGACCACCAATAGGTACTTTTCTCACAGCTCATAAACGGCCGAAAGAGTGAGAGTTGTTTTATAAGTGTGGTTATGAAAGTGTTAAATGTGGCAGGGAGAAAGGTGCAGTGAACCAGAATGTGGAACCGTGGGCATCTCACAGTTCCTTTGTAAGGGCATGAGGACACATCAGTGACAATTGCAGGACAATCCTGCAAATTGTGGATGGTTGGCCACTCTACCTCCAGTCTGTTGCTCCTGAACTTGAATGCCCAACTCCCCCATATGCTGCTTGTTCCCCTAATGTCCACCCTGGCCTGTTAGCATTAATGCAGTACCCCAGTTTCTGGTGGTCCTTGTGGGGTGCTCCCTTTTGTGACGCTGTCTTCCCCATCTTGTCCCTTGGTGACTTCCTCCCCCTTTTGCATCTCATGATGGTCCCCGGCTGGTGCTCCTGATGGTTCGTCTCCATCCAGTCCTGAACACTGGAATAAACCCTGCTTAGCCTCCCCTCCAGCCCCCAGTTTTGTTCTTCATATCACAGACCTGAAAATCACCAACCCCTCCCCAATCGTCTTTTTCTTCAAACCGTAGGAACCAACTCCTAGCTTTATTTGGACCACAGTCTTACCACCACCACCCCAGCCCGCCCCCCCCTGTTCTTTAGACACAAACGCCAGTGGATCACTGTTCCTTGGCCCGTGCTGCTGGTTGCTCTCAACTGACCCATGTCACTTCCTCTTTCAGACTGATCTTGAACCTGTGGCCCAGATTGTTTCAAAACTTGTGTTCTTCATCATTTACCACTGCAACCACACGTTCTATTTCAGCCATAAGGAAAAGGAACATCAAGTACAGTGAAGGCAGAAACAAGCTTGACATGGAGCAAATGTGGATGCCTTCTGCCTTCTAAATACTCTGGAGTTTTCGGTCAGAACTCAGTAAAAAAAAAGAGCATGTACAATGTCACGTAAACAAAGGGTCAAAGACAAACTACTGTACAGGGCTATCTTTTTGTTCCTCGGATTTGCCTTGCTTTGCCCTTGTCCTCGCTCACTAAGGCAAAGGAACGTGCTTCTTTTTCTCCTCTGAGATCTTTGTTGCAAGATGGTGTTACTTTTACAAGTTCCTGATTGCCATTTGCTCCTAACAATCCTTTTTGGGTTCCGACCCAGGATTGTATATAGAGCTTCCTTTAAATCTTCACATTTTCACAGTTATTTAAAAAATTCTTTTTGTCAGGCCTTCAGCATCTTTGTATTTTTACAACTTACCTTTGCTTATTAGCGCATTACTTTTATTTTTAGTATAGTTGTTTACCTGCAACTCTACTGGTGTAAAGTATGTATGAAAATGTTATTCTTATTTCTCCTAAGTTTATCTTTGTCTTATTTTTTGTGCTGTTATCTTTTTATGCCCTTTTGTACAATAGTCAATATCCCTACCAGTATAGGGAACACATAACATAGCTTGAAAAAATATATCTTCAGGGTTGTGCGTTTTATTCACTGAATTTTTTTCAATTAATTTGCAAAAGAAGAGTTGAAATGGACAACTTTTGGATCCAGCCAACCAAATGGGATTATTGGAGGACTGAAGCGTATTGCGTGTCATTATGGTGGCAACGTATGATCCTGCAAGTCTATGAAAGCAAGGTGGTGCCCATCGTGTTCTTTGCAGCTCTGCTGTGTGGCCGCTCATATGAGGGTTTGTTGGAGAGAATAGCAAAGTGGCTGATAACGCACTAGGAGCAGCATCAAAACACTTAACGCAGTCCTAAAATTGAAATGGTGTAAACGGTATTGAACATGCTGTAAATGATGGTGTACAGAGGCACGAGCTAACTATAAGAAGCGATGGTAACACAGTTACCTACTTGAAGGACCTGGAGCTCAAGACGGTCTTGGAGTCACATTAGCAAGGACTATTAGTCTGCATCTAGAATGTACTGAAGTATTCCCAGTTTCCAGGTTTCAATTGCCTGCCATGCCTTACTCTCACAAGGGCCTCTAGATTCAGGAAGTGAAGCAGTAAGGCTTCTAACAGCACATGTATCCTTGCAGAAACAGTACAACACCTTCACAGAACAACCTAATAGGGACATGCTGCCTGAATACCTTTGAGAACAGGAAACTGTGCTCCTTCACAGCGGCAGCTACTGTGCACTGTCATACGTGGATGATAAAGTGGGCTAGAACAGGAAGCCTGAATGCCCTGGTGCAGCACATGCTTATTAAACATCTGCTATGGCCTCCTTTTTTGTCCTAATACTATCACTGTCTGAGACTTAGCTGTCCAGCAAAGACATGCATGATATGTTGAGTGACGTAGCATAGGCAAGAAAGTAGCTGACGAGCAGGTGCATTTGTCCAGAAACCCCAAATCATCAAAAAGAGCCCAGATAGAAGACCATATAAATCCAAGCGCCAGCGCAGGGGAAGTGATCGGATGAAAGCACAAATGTTGTCTAGAGTTGCAGATGGAAATATGAGCACCTAAACCTGCATTAGTCCCTTCTCAGCCTTTGGAAACCTTAAAACCCGGTTCCCACACCAGCCGTTGGACATCTTCCACAAACCAGTCACAAATCTGCTGTGTCTGAGCACCAAGTGGAAACTGTAAAAAAATATCCAACATCCACACTAATTGTTTGGGCGCAAGTAAAAGAATGTACCCACCGCAACCAATCTAGAATTCTTGCTCCATTGTTATTATTTTGTTAATTCATACATATTGCGTAACTGTTCCATCAATAATTTGATAGAGTGGGAGAGGAGGCTCTGTTTGCATCACTTGAGGGTGTACACAAAAAGACCAGGACTATCTTGGCATTAGTGACCTCGCTGCACAGTATGTCTGAAGCATGGACAGTGCCCCTCACAGATATGGAGATAAGTGTTTGGAAAATTGAAAACCAGGTCATGGTGAAGAAAGAGCTGGTGGTTGATCCAAGGTCCTGCTGAATTTCAGTAATGCTGTAAATATCAGGATTGTATTGGAGAACCGGTGGGATGAGGCAGACACGATGCTCCGGGCTGGTGATGTTAGGCACCTGGAGACGCCTACTGGAGGCAAAGGATGATGATGATGGGCATTGCTGGAAGAAGATCTCTGCCTAGATTGATGGAAGAGGCCTCTAATACAGAAAGATGTACAAGTCAAGAGTGAGATGATTATTCTGGGGAACATCAACCGTGGGATAGTAAAGTAGTGGTCACAAAAAGTGATTTAGATGTGCAGATATGAGTGCTCCTGTTCTTTTACTTCAGGAACACAGATGCTGAAAAATAAGCAGTAGATAATCCATCCATCCGGAGTGAGGCTGAAATAACTGATCTGACAAGTGCCCAAGCTTTGGGTATAAGAAATAAGAAAAAAATATATGTTCATGGAGGTGGCCGTAGTTTATCCTTTAATATACAGCGTTAAATGCAAGATAACATATATCGCTAAGTGTATTTGTATAAGTCTGATCTAACCCGAGAGTAGGGGCATTTGAGCACTTGTATATATAACAACAGGCACATTGAATATGACAGAATTAACCAAACCCAATGAGGCCTTTAATAGATCCTTTAATGGCCCTTGGACAACAAGAAGGGAGTAGCATGCACTTCTAGGAGGCACGCCTTGAAAACCTGTTTTCTTAAGGCCTGCGGAATGTCTAGAGGCTGGTTACTGGTGTGACACTTGCAGCAAAAAAACATTTGTATCTTTTGCGATAAAAGACATCAACATTGCATCACATGTATGTTCAAGGGACAGTAGTGTAAATGTAAGTTGAGTTTGTTCATTTCTTTTCTTTCTCCCCCAGTACGTGACTTGTACCTTTTTAGACTTTTGTGGTTGGGTAGTGGATATATTTTCCAAGAGTCAGTGGTATTTCATTCAGTCAATGAAGCACCTTCAAAGCCCCCGTAACTAGCGTTCCACATGCTCAACCCATAATTGATTAAATGCACAGTGGGACCTTTGAAGACTGACTGTAATTGTATTATAAAGCATTGTATTTCTTGTTTTAAGTATCACTGCGCGCAGTTCTTATCATAAAGCTGCTGGTTCTTAGGCACACTCGCACTTTAAAATGGTAAGAGTAATTTAATAGCTTAAGACTAACTCGGATCAGATCAAAAGAATATATGCCTGAGGCTTAGTACTTGCACTTTATTTCACAATGCATGTGTTTTATTAGTGTTGTTTAAATTTTAATGACCGTAAGCCCTTTTTGCATTGAGTGTGACTTCGCTTAGGTGTTTTTTCCGTTTGCGTATGTTATGTCATTTTTACCTTTTTGCAAATTGTAACGATTTTAATCAATCATACAATAAACTATGAAACCAACAAAAAAAAACATTCAGTCAGTCAACTGCAACTTTATTCGGTCAAGCTAGACCATAAAAGTATAAAACGGTAAATCCATACAGACGAATACAAACGGCAATAAATTTATACAACAGGCGGATTGCAATTAAAACACAATAAAAACCATAAAGTACAAATACCATAAAATATAAGAGACACATGCAGACACCAGCAAATAAGAGTGCATCAATTATCACATAATCAACGCCGCCCTCTGCTTTATCGCACACAGAATGAAAGTGGCAGTTAGAAAACAAATTTTCAAAGAGGAAAGAGTCTGTAAATAATTGAAAGGCGACTTACAGTATCGAATGTTCTCTTCTTTTAAAAAAGGAGGCAGATAGCTTTTTATCAGCAAAGAATAACATTTACAGAAAAACATCAAGTGAATTGTGCTTTATGCTGAGTGACTGTCACAGGGACAAGCAGGTAGACTATGGAATAAACAGCCCTGATGTGGAAAACCGGCCAGAAAGAGCACAGTATAGTCTGAATCTGACTAACTAAAATCTGTGGTGCTCATAACACACCCATGTGAGGTAAGGTTCAATGCTATTGTTTATGCAAATCCGCATGTATGCCTGGACAGTGAGCATATAACAACCCTCCAAATTCTCTCATCCATTCGGCTGACTAAAAAAGTTCTCTTAACTGAAGTGTGGGAGGCAACTGCTCATCTACTAGGAGAGCTGAACAGGTCTTCGTGTCCCAGACTTATGCAAGTGTCACGAATATACCTTATCCAGGGAATGGTCAGGCCTGGTCCAGTTTGGGACAGTCGGCGAGCACGGCTCTATTGAATAAAGTCAGACTCCTAGATCAAATTCGAAACAACAGGAGGAGTGGTTACAACCTTATAAAATCATGTATATACCGATCCCAACCTTAGAGTGGCAAATGAAAGAGCTGGTGCTTCTGGGGACAGATAGTAACCTTTTGATAAAACCATTCTCAATTGCTTCTATGCTCTGCTCATCCGTGATGCCCTATAACCCGGCCCCATAGGCGGCAACGGCACAGCTTTTGACTTCATAAATGTCCACAAGTTCCTTAATTGGCTTATGGCCTAATCTGTGGGCAAAGTTGAGGAGAGCCTCGACGGCTTTAGAAAAAGCAGCGGCTCCACTGGTCTTTAAGGGGCCCCCATGCTAAATGAGAGTCGAAGGGAATACCTAGATATGAGAACTAAGGCACAGTGCTATCCTTAGCGATAGTAACTGCAAAGGAGGTGATGTTCTTTTTCTTTGCACCAAAGATCATAACATGGTTCTTGGCCTGGTTAACCTTCAGATCTAAGCTAGTCATGAACTGACAAAAAACAATCCAGCAAGCGTTGTAAGCCGATTGCTGTCCTGGTCATTAAGACAGTACTGTTGGTATAAACTGGCATTGAACAAGGGTGGTTACTCTTGCGAGGGCAGTCGGGCTGAAGTTCCAGCAGATTTTCCTCTTGGCTATTTATGTACAATGAGAAGGATCTGCAGCTTCTAATTACTTTCTGGTCTCTTGGGTTCTACTTTAGGGTAGCATGCAGATGGTGTGTGCTTTGGTGCAATGGAGATTGAACCATTTAGTGAGCGATCTACTATCTAACCAAACTGGGACCAAAATCAGTTAATAAGCTGTACTGCAAATTCTATTAAAACTCTCTAGAAGCTCCAGGCCACTACCCTGTTTACAATCATCGACTAGGCATTTTAAAAAATGCCAAAGAGAGGAGACCACAAGCTGAGTTAGAAAGGTGGTTTCATCGTTCTCTGCCCAGCTCTTGATAACCCCATGGTTCCTAGAAAATATATGGGGGAGGCGATAATTCACGACAGCCTTAGCGACAAAGGACGGGCAAGCAATGAAAGGGCCAACAGTCTATGGTCACTCAATTGAGAGTCAGCAAGGCTATAATCCAGCACCCATTTCCCCAGTGACTTGGAAAAAAGAATAAAATCTATGCGACTCTGGATACCCCTCCTAACAAAAGTGGGTGTGGTAACTGGTACTGTACTTGGAAAGTTATAAGAGAAAATTAAATTAAGTTTGGCCAGCTATATATATCAAGTACGTCCCCCTTAGGGCAGTGATTAAAGTAGGTGAAAGGGTCCCCAAAATCGTCCACCAGGCCATATACTCTGGAAGCAGGAAACTGACAAGGTCTCATATTAAATTCTGGTAGGAGTGACGAGAATCCGTTGCTGAGAATCTCTCCCAAAACAGTGGACTTTAAACCGATTCCACCATGCCTTTCACCAAATGCAGGCAGTCGTTTTTCGGAATTCACAAAGGCTTTCCAGCAGTGCCTCTGTAAACATGCGACAGTCGCAGATTTTGAGGCGCGCGCTTGAAAACCTTTATAATTCCTATGGATTTTCTGTACCCATGCAGGGTCATTTACTTGCGGGCAAAAATGTCCAAAATGTTTTGGGAATCAGATCCATCCACGGCTGTAGGATCTTTATTTGTTTCCCTGTTTCTGTGTGAGCGTGAAGTGCGATAAGAAATGTTTTGGTTTTAGAGCGCCATGGGGGTTGTATGAACCACTCGACTGGATGACGCTCCGGTGCTTTCAGTCAGTAACCCTACCCCACCCCCTCCACACCCGTCTAGGTGCTCACTAACGTTATTGGATTATCAGTCCCTGGCTATGGGCAGACTTCGTCCCTGATCCCTTCGACACCTGCAGATAAAGGTTTTTTGGGATAAACACCTTTGCTAACGTGGAAGGTGGCCCCGTTTGGGAGTGAATCAGTGCCTCGAAGCCCTTGCCATGCATGCCTGGCTCTAGAGTAAATAATAAGGGCTTCAGCTTCTTGTAAGCACTACCTGGCAGCATAAAGAACTGCGTTACAAGGTGCCGTTGTGTTCATTGGATCTCACAAGTAAAGTATCCTGGTTTAGAAACACAGGGGCATATTATCAACAACTAGCGATATTTATCTCTAAATAAGCTTAGAGACATTTTTTCTATCGCCGCGCATCGCCGGATTTTATCGCAGAGATAACGTGCTATTAGCAACGTTTATCTCAAATGCGATAAAATATCCGGCGATAGCGGCTCAATGCGATATTCAGGCATTAACGCCAATAGGGTCTTAACCTGAATATACAACTCCCATTGGACATACAGGTTAAGAAGTGGTCTGAGCAGGCATTAGTTTTCAGCGATATTTGCGCCTAGCGCAAATTATTTTATCGGTACGCCTGCGTTGCTAATAGGCGATAGCGATGTTAGCGACTGCTTTCATTCGCTAACAGGTTGGGTATGCCTACTTTGCATGTCATTAGCGATAAATATTGCTGACATGCAAAGCGGGCCCCAAACCGCTCGCTATCGCCTACAAACTGTTGTTAACTGCTGTTGGCGACAGCTTGCTAATAGGGCGATGTAATTATCGCCGCTTCTCGGCCGAAAACGGCCGCAAAATCTGCGATAATTTCATATCGCCTGCGTTACTAATATGCCCCATATTCTTTAAATTACAAAATTGGTAACTTAACCACCAAATTACATGGACTCTGCGTTTTAGTGAAGATCGGAGGTTTTAAAATAAGACCGTCATAAATTAATTAGTAGTAAATCAATCAAGAACTGGTGGGATAAACCGATTATACAGACATCCAGTCATGCTTGAAGACCTTTGCAGCCCCAGGTAAAATAGTATTTGACCACTTTGCTGTCCCTGAACTATCCTAGCAACAGGAGTATTTTTGAAACCTCAGTTGATATTAAAAACGTATTTGTGGTACGCCACGAGTGGCCTGTCTTGCATTTCCTTAATGTCCACTGAGCCTACGACAGACCCAAGACCTGCTGACCTTCAGGAGGTTACTCAAGACCTGGCTGTTCGATCAGTAGCCCCCCCCAACACCCCTCCATGCCTGGTCTCCATGTGTTTGGCGTGCACCGCACAAAGACCCCGCGGTAGGTACATTTGGAGGCCTGCCTGACAGCTGCATTCCTGTGACTGCAGCGAAGGGCAGAGAAACCTGCTTTTCCAGTGAGCCATTTCGAATCACCCCAATGACATGTTCCCGAAGCCCCATAAAGGCGGACAGATAACACTTGGCATGCACTCCGCTCCGTGCAGAGCTGCATAGGAGAGATTTAAAAACATGTTTTACGTGGTACACGGAGTACACAAAACCCAGAGCATCACACCCTTGGCTTCTAAAGACAATTTGTTTATGGAGAACGCTCCCTCGGGGGGAGGCAGGGAGACCGATCAGTTGTTTGTCAGAACAGTTTTTTTACCTGCTCAGATGAAGCATTTTTACTGCAAGGTTTTCGGTGGTATCCCAGCCCTCTGCCGAGCAAACTGGTCAGATGTATGAAGCTTCAAGGGTTAACAGGCGTGACATTTAAAAGCTGTGGTCCAAAGCAGTAGTTCATGTGCAGTGATGGACAGCTTCTTTACTCAAGACTCTAACACCAAACAGGCAATTCAGTGAGTCTGCCCAGTCTGAGGCTGTGTGCATTACGATGGGAGCTTCATGCTTACCTAGTGAGCCATGGTCTACTTACCTCTGACAAGCATTAAAGCCAACAAAGTGATGGATCTGCTGTTTGCGGCCTGCTGTCCACCTCCCCCACAGAACTGCAAGTAGTCTGTACTGCACTAGTCAATAGGCATCTGGCAGGCCTCTCCAGTCTTCATCTAGAACTTACTGCACACTTACCGTCCAACCTTGCCTCTGCCTGCAGTACCAAGGCAAATATATTATAAAATCATTCTCACCAGAATTCAAAATTGGATCGAGGATAATAATGTCCTGTCTGACTTACAGGCAGGATTCAGGGCCTCCACAAGCACCACTGACCAAGTCTTTAGATTCCTCCTGCTAATTTGGAAGGAAGTTACCATCAGAGGAGGTCATTTATATGTGGTGTTGGTGGATTTAAAAACAGCCTTTGACTCAATTGACTGGTCCCAACTTTGGCTAGCCTTGAGCAAATAAGGACTACCATCCTATATACTTAGAATCCTGATTCGGCTACACCACGACACCTATGGTGGAATTCGGATGGTAGCCTGACCAATAACATACTGGTTCGGAAAGGTGTGCACCAAGGTTGTGTCCTTGCCCCGACATTATTTACCCTCTATATCAATGGTCTAATTGGTGAACTATATAATTGTGGTGGTGACCCCCCGAAATTTGCAGGTAGAGCAGTGCCATGTCTGCTATTTGCAGACGATACACTGGTTATTGCTGGAACACCACGAGGAATCCAAAACCTCTTAAATAAATTTGCTAAAGTCTGCATAGAAAAGGGCTTAGAAATAAACTGCTCCAAAACTAAATATATGTCCTTTAATCCCTATAAATCTAGTAAAGGCAAACTTGTGTTGGGTACGCAAGTTATGGAGCAAGTAAAGTCCTTTGACTACCTGGGAGTTCGCATTAGCGACAGGCTGGCATGGAATGCGCAGCGTGTAAAGAGCACTTAGGCCCTCCAGCATGTAGATTGTGCCATAGTACGTAGGGCTAGGGCTTCCCCCTACCAGCCCATTTCACCTATTCTAGAACTGCATAGGGCAAAAGGTCTAGGAGCGGCTCTATATGGGGCCGAGTTATGGGGGTTGGAAAATCTTACGGACCTAACCATCACTGAAAACAAATTTATTAGAGCCATTATGAACCTGCCAGTGAATACACCACTTCTGCCACTGAGACTAGACCTTGGCCTAAAACCCATTGAACACTTTTCCATTCTCCGGGCTCTTTTACTCTGGATAAGGGTGTGGACAAGTAACAGCAAGGTCCCAATGAAGGAAGCCATGGTCAAGCTGATAGCCTTGCACAGGCAATCAGGTTTGTTAGAAAGGCGATCCTGGGGGAGGCAGAAGATTTCTGACTGACCACCCCTAGGTCCACCCCTCCGTCGAGAAGTAGCCGAGCGTTATCGAGAGGCCTCCTGGGTGAGGGTCCTCTCCTAGGATCGTACAGCAGGGTAACCACAACACTACAAACGGACACCACACAAGAGGTTAAGTTCTTAGACTTTATCAAGAATAAAGGTTGCTGGGTCCCAGCGGTATATACAGGCAGATCAAGGGATCTATAGAGTCTCGTAAAAGGGACAGGGTAGCGGGACAGTCTCGGTATGGATACAGGAAGGGATACCCTGTGCACAGCTCTCAATCCTCGAGCCGGGGGTTCCGAGAGGTCGAGCCGCGGCAGTGCCAGCAGGACTCGACAGGTGGTCTTAACGGAGAGGAGGCCGCGGCAGCGCCAGCAGGCTCTCAAGATGGTTCAGCCGCGGCAGCGCCAGCAGTCTCTCAAGATGGTTCAGCCGCGGCAGCGCCAGCAGTCTCTCAAGATGGTTCAGCCGCGGCAGCGCCAGCAGGCTCTCAAGATAGTTCAGCCGCGGCAGCGCCAGCAGGCTCTCAAGATGGTTCAGCCGCGGCAGCGCCAGTAGGCTCTTAAGATGGTACAGCAAAGGTGGGCCGCGGCAGCGCCAGCAGGCTCTCAGGGTCTCTTCAGGTTACAGGCAATGAGTTCTTCCGGTGTCGGCCGTGACGGCGTCAGCAGGGCTTCCAGTCCAGGATACAACTGCCGTCCTACTCCGGGGCTGGCCCAGATATGGGACTGGAGTCCTTTGATGTCTGGACCCTCTCGCCTGTAGGGGGGTGGAGCCAGCGCCCAGGGAGGCCGGAGGGCGATCGATACTAGGCGTCCGGGGACGGCTGGAGGGCCATCGAAACTCCCTTTTCTTCGGGATCTGTCGAGTGGCCACTCGACCACCTGGGTGGATCTTGGTGCCTCGATGTCTGGGCTTCGCTGGGGCCTGGGCCGGGGCCGAGGCCACGTGGTCGTGACGTGGTGGGCCCAAGATGGAGTCAGGCGCGGCCTCGTGCTTAGGTCGTGAGGGGCCCACGATGGAGCCAGGTCGGTAGTGGGGGTCCGGGATGGTGGCCGGACCAGCAATGTTGGGGCGTGCAGTGTCGGGCAAAAGGTCTGCCCGATGCTGGGTGGAGGGCAGATGTCGTCCTGGGCCCGCCATGCGGGAGGGGTAGGACCACGCCCTGAGGCCGGGTCCAACACGCGTCCCCCCTCGCCGAGGCGGAAGAATCGGGACAGGCCGTCAGCATTGGCGTGGTCGTTGCCGGGGCGATGCTCCACAGTGAAGTCCATCCCTTGCAGGGAGATGGACCATCGCAACAGTTTCGGGTTTTCTCCCCGCATCTGCATCAACCACCGCAGGGGCCGGTGGTCGGTCTGGAACCGGAAGTGGGTGCCGAAGAGGTAGGGCCGGAGCTTCTTTAGTGCCCACACGACGGCGAAGGCTTCCCTCTCGATGGTGCTCCAGCGCTGTTCTCTGGCCAGCAGCCGCCGGCTGATGAAGGCAACGGGAAGGTCGATTCCCTCAGGGTTCACTTGTGAGAGGAGCGCCCCAATGCCGTGCTCCGAGGCGTCGGATTGGACCACAAACTCTCGGCTGTAGTCGGGGGCTTGGAGCACAGGGGCGGTGCACATGGCAGTCTTTAGAGCCTCGAAGGCTGCTTGGCACTCTGGGGTCCAGCGCACCTTCTGGGGTAGCCTCTTGGAGGTCAGTTCTGTGAGGGGCCCCACAATGCTTCCATAGTCTTTTATGAAGCGCCGATAGTATCCTGTGAGCCCCAGGAAGGCTCGGACGGCTGTTTGGGTGATCGGGGGCCCCAGGCCCGGATGGCGTCAATCTTTGGCTGGAGGGGAGCCACCAGGCCGCTCCCCACTTGGTGTCCCAGATACGTCACGGACCCTTGGCCGATCTGGCACTTGCTGGCCTTTATTGTTAGTCCGGCCCGTCGGAGGGCCGACAGGACCTCCCGGAGGTGGGTCAGGTGCTCACCCCAGTGGCTGCTGTACACCGCAATGTCGTTTAGATAGGCGGCACTGAATTCTTCTAGTCCGGCCAGTACCCGGTTCACGAGTCTCTGGAAGGTGGCCGGGGCGTTTTTCATGCCGAAGGGCATTACTTTGAAGTGGTAGTGGCCATCAGGGGTCGAGAAGGCCGATCGCTCTTGTGCTCCAGGGGTGGGGCCGATCTGCCAATACCCAGCCGTGAGGTCGAAGATGCTGAGATATTTGGCGGCCCCCAGGCGATCGATCAGTTCATCCGCCCGGGGAATGGGATGGGCGTCGGTCCGGGTGACTGCATTCAGCCCCCGGTATTCAACACAGAACCGGAGCTCCGGGGGTGTGCCAGCGACGGTGGCTTTAGGGACCAGGACAACAGGACTGGCCCAGGGACTGTCTGAGGGTTCGACTACCCCCAGAGCTAGCATCTTGGCCACTTCGGATTGAATGCAGGCCCGAACGCGGTCTGGCACTCGGAAAGCTCGGTGTCTTACAGGCGGGTTGTCTCCGGTGTCCACATCGTGGACACACCACCGGGTGACTCCAGGGGTGAGGAAAAATAGGTCTGCAAATTGCCCCAGCAGCTCCCGCCAGTCTCGGTGCTGTTCTGCGGTCAGGGTAGAGGAGAGCGTGACCCCTTCGATGGAGCCGTCTTTCTCGGTGATGCTCATGAGATCTGGTACGGGTTCGGAGTCGTCTTCAGCTCCGTCATCGGTCGCTAGCAGCAGACTTAGTTCAGTGCGGGCGAAGTGCGGCTTGAGCCGGTTAGCGTGCAGAACCCGGAGGGGGTTCCGGGGGGATTCCAGGTCCACCAGGTAAGTGACGGGGCTCTTGCGCTCCACCACTTTGAAGGGCCCCGTCCATTTGTCCTGGAGGGCGCAAGGTTCAACCGGGGACATGACCCAGACTTGCTGGCCCGGCTCGAATTCGATGGATGAGGCGTTCTGGTCATACCAGCGTTTCATCTCCTCCTGACTGGCCTCGAGGTTGGCCTCTGCAAGTTCCCGGAACTTCCGAGTCTGGTTGCGGAGTGTCAGGAGGTACTGGTAGACATCTGGTGGGGCACCTCGGACAGCCGTCTCCCAGCCTTCTTTGACCAGGCTGAGGGGGCCTCGGACCGGGTGCCCATACAATAGTTCGAAGGGGCTGAACCCCAGGGACTTCTGGGGTACCTCTCGGTACGCAAACAGGAGGCAGGGCAGCAGGACGTCCCATCTGCGTCGTAGTGGCTCGTCTAAGCCCTTGATCATCCCCTTCAGCGTTCGGTTAAACCGTTCTACAAGTCCATTTCCTTGGGGGTGATACGGGGTGGTGAACTTATATGTGACCCCGCACTGTTGCCACAGGGATCGCATATGCTTGGAGATAAAGTTTGTACCCCGATCGCTCACGACTTCTCGGGGGAAGCCGACTCTGGAGAAGATCCCCATCAGGGCTCGGCCTACTACTGGGGCCGTGATGGTTCGGAGCGGGATGGCCTCAGGATAGCGGGTGGCATGGTCCACCAGAACGAGGATGAAGCGGTGCCCCTGAGAGGTGCGGGGGTCCAAGGGTCCCACAATGTCGATCCCCACTCTCTCGAAGGGGGTGGTGACCACAGGAAAGGGCTGGAGTGGGGCCTTGACTTTTCCCCCGCTCTTCCCGCTGGTTTGACACGTCGGACAGGATCGGCAGTGGTTGTGCACATCGTTGCGCATCTTCGGCCAGTAGAAATGGGTCACCAGGCGGCTGTAAGTTTTATCCTGCCCCAGGTGCCCGGCGAGGGGCACGTTGTGTGCCAAGTTCAAGAGGAAGTCTCTGAAACGGAGGGGAACGACCAGTACTCGGCTGGCCCCTAGTTCGGAAACTTTCTGCTCGCTGTAGAGAAGGTCGTGGTCCCAATAGACCCAGTGGGACCCCGAGGGGCCTCCAGCAGCTTGAGTGGCGGCTTGTTGTCAGATTCCCTCGAGGGAGGGACAGGTTTTCTGTTCCTGCCGGAATTGTTCGCGGGTGGGGCCACCTTCTTGGCGCC
Organism: Lissotriton helveticus; assembly: GCF_964261635.1. Classification (NCBI taxonomy): domain Eukaryota; kingdom Metazoa; phylum Chordata; class Amphibia; order Caudata; family Salamandridae; genus Lissotriton; species Lissotriton helveticus. The sequence continues at coordinate 485,577,278 of NC_136060.1, forward strand.
ATTGAGCTAGTTCTGGAAAGTGGCCGAGCTCGGTGAGGTCTTCATGGGTGGGCCCCTGGGGGCCAGGTTCAGGGTCGGCGTCCTCGGGGACGGCGGGCGGTGGCGGTGCGGGGCACTCTGGTTCCTCGGTCGGAGCATCCTCCGGTGGGGCGAAGGCTCGGGCGGACATGGAGCGGATGGTCGCACAGACCCACTCTGGAAGGCCTAGCATCCCCAGATGCTCTCTCCGCTCGACGCTGGCCCAGGGGGAACTTTCCAGGTCGTTCCCGAGGAGACAGTCCACGGGGGCATCGTCCCGGACGGTTACCTTCAGCATACCCGACACCCCTCCCCCATTTGAAGGGGATGCGGGCCATCTGGCACAAACTCTCTGAGTTGTCCGCCGTCCGCACCGGGCACATGATATTGGGGAGAATTTGCTCTGGGGTCACCAAGTGGCGTCGGACCGCTGTTACGCTGGCTCCAGTGTCTCGGAGGGCTTCGGCCCGGCGGCCGTTGATGGTGACCCATTGGCGATATTTCTGGGTGTTGCCTGGGATCGGGTCTCGGGGGACCATGTCTCGATCACCCAGGCATGCCAAGATCGTGGCGGCGGGCTCCCACTCGGCCTGTTCGGGGTCGTTGTCGTCTTCCTTGCCTATTTCTTCCCCCAGGGCGGCGGCCGCGATTTGGCGGTTGGGAGGACCGGTGGTGCCGGATCGCTGGTTCATCGGGCAGAGGGGGTCGTTTGCGTAGTGGCCCTGTCGCTGGCATCTGTGGCACGTCACATTCGGGCGGGGCCCGGGTCGGGCTAGGGGAACCCCCCTTCGGCCCAGGGCTGGTGAAGTGGAGGTAGGGAAGGACCCCGTGGGGGTGTCTCGACCCCTGCTCTGGCCTCCTCCTCCGCCTCGTGGTCGGTGGTTCCCCGGGGATCCCCGGCCGTAGTCTCCCATCGGACTCCGGGGGACTCTGGTGCTCACCCATCTATCCGCCTCGACAGCGAGTTTTCGGGGCTCAGTCAGTTTGCTGTCGAGGAGGTGCTGCCGGAGTTCGATGAAGCAGTTGTTGGACAGATGTTCCCATATAATGAGGTCGACCAACTGCTGGTAGGTGGTGACCTTGCTGCCTTTGATCCACCCCTCGAAGGCTCTGCTGTAAAAGTTCACGTATTCCACCCAAGTGGTACCGGGGATTTTCTTACAGTCTCGGAATCGCTGCCGGTACATCTCGGGGGTGAGTCCATAGCGAGTGAGGAGAGCGGTTTTCATGTGCTCGTATGAGGTCATCTCGGCGTCGGGGAGCTCTAGCAGGGCATCTCTCCCCTCATTGACGAACTTCCCCCACAGGCCGGCGCCCCAGTCCTTGAGGGGTACTCGATGTGCGGTCATGGCGACCTCGTAGGCTTTGAACCACTGTTGGATGTCGTCGTTCTTGTAGTATTCCTTGACGACATCCTTGGGTATGTGCACCTTTGTGTCCAAGGGCGGGGGCGAGGTCTTGCCCCCGGAGGCGTTGGCATCATTCGTTTTGGCCTTGAGTTCTAGTTCTTTTAGGCCGCGCTCATGCTCGAGCATGAGTCTCTTTTCTTCGAGGTCTCTTTGTCTTCGCTTCTCCTCCAGGTCTCCTTCTAGCCGTAGTTGCTCGAGTGCGATTTTCCTTTCCGCCAGCTGTAGTTCTCCATCCAACCGGAGTCGGGAGAGCTCCAACTCGTGGAGCCGGTTCCTCTCCCGCTCTCGGGCGTCTTCGTGGGGGCTCGTGCCTGGATTGGCGGGTCTCTCCCCCGCTGGGGTCGTGTCGGTCTCCGGGCGTCCGCTCGGGCCCGGGTTGTCTTCATTCCGGGGTGGTGTATCATCGGTGTCCACCCATGCTTGTAGGGCTGATTTAAAGTCTTCCTTGGTGCTTAGCCCAGTGGTAGCGATGCCCAGGTCTTTGCAGAATTGTTTTAATTCTTTGTGACTGTAATCTTCCATTTTTTCTTTCTGGAATTCCGTAGTCGGTCTTGTCTCTTGCGTAGTCATGGTCGTAGTGTGTTTTTCTCGGTAGTGAGTGAATCACCCTCTGTACGATCTGCGTCGGCTCGGATCCCGTCGCTTGCCACCAATGTTAGAAAGGCGATCCTGGGGGAGGCAGAAGATGTCTGACTGACCACCCCTAGGTCCACCCCTCCGTCGAGAAGTAGCCGAGCGTTATCGAGAGGCCTCCTGGGTGAGGGTCCTCTCCTAGGATCGTACAGCAGGGTAACCACAACACTACAAACGGACACCACACAAGAGGTTAAGTTCTTAGGCTTTATCAAGAATAAAGGTTGCTGGGTCCCAGCGGTATATACAGGCAGATCGAGGGATCTATAGAGTCTCGTAAAAGGGACAGGGTAGCGGGACCGTCTCGGTATGGATACAGGAAGGGATACCCTGCGCACAGCTCTCAATCCTCGAGCCGGGGGTTCCGAGAGGTCGAGCCGCGGCAGCGCCAGCAGGACTCGACAGGTGGTCTTAACGGAGAGGAGGCCGCGGCAGCGCCAGCGCCAGCAGGCTCTCAAGATGGTTCAGCCGCGGCAGCGCCAGCAGGCTCTCAAGATGGTTCAGCCGCGGCAGCGCCAGCAGGCTCTCAAGATAGTTCAGCCGCGGCAGCGCCAGCAGGCTCTCAAGATGGTTCAGCCGCGGCAGCGCCAGCAGGCTCTTAAGATGGTACAGCAAAGGTGGGCCGCGGCAGCGCCAGCAGGCTCTCAGGGTCTCTTCAGGTTACAGGCAATGAGTTCTTCCGGTGTCGGCCGTGACGGCGTCAGCAGGGCTTCCAGTCCAGGATACAACTGCCGTCCTACTCCGGGGCTGGCCCAGATATAGGACTGGAGTCCTTTGATGTCTGGACCCTCTCACCTGGGGGTCAGAGGGGCCGGGATGATAGTGTCCAAACACCCAGCAGGGGGTGGAGCCAGCGCCCAGGGAGGCCGGAGGGCGATCGATACTAGGCGTCCGGGGACGGCTGGAGGGCCATCGAAACTCCCTTTTCTTCGGGATCTGTCGAGTGGCCACTCGACCACCTGGGTGGATCTTGGTGCCTCGATGTGTTGAAAGGTAGGGCCGAATTCGACCAAGAACCCTTCAGTATTTGCCCGGCGTTAGCCGCCTCTCATACCATTCGAGATTACCAAACAAAGAGGCAGGCGCTGGAGACAGAAGGCAGGAAACAGGAGTTTATTCCGACGGAGCAGAACACGTCAAATCAGACAACAGGGTATCTTCTCGAGGTGCTCTAAACGCATCCTTGGGGCCTGGCCTCTTATACACAGGTTTATTGCTTTATTACATAAAACACATTCTTGTTAATGCTTTGATGTACGGAAAGGCATCCTCGGAATCTCCGCTCCAAACCCGTTCCCACACATATTTACAGTAAAAGTCCCACCCTGATCTCAGTAGGTGATGACTATCGCGCAGCTGGATATCCCTCCGGCTCCCGGAATGTGCGCGGCTGATCGGATCTCATGGGATGGGGGCCTTTATCATTCATAGATTCTTTGAAGAAGGACAGCTTCCTACTGTAAGGGGCAATAAACTGTGTCCGCGGGGCCAGGTGATGGCCTGGGATCGGGCGGGACAATCGGGCACAGAGGAAGGGGGTTCATCAAAGGATGCGTGATCACTAAAGGGACGGAGGGAGGTGTTAGTCGGGTACGGAATGTGGCTCCGAGGCAGGGCCGCGCTGAAGGGGTGGTTTATGGCCCAAGCATGTGAGAACGTGGGCTGTCAGCGCGCGGGGGATGCTGGCGGGGTCAGAGAGAGAGAGAGAAATGCGCGAGCTATCGGTAGTGGGCAGAGAGGCCATGGTGTTGCGCACGTTTGAGCTAAAAGGGGACAAGATGGCGCCGATAATGTTTACGTCGCAATCTAGATTTTAACAGTCCTCCCTTTTCAACATATCTAGCCAGCTTGTCAATTTATGTCTATCCCCATCATATTACGGATTTCTACATCATACAAAGCTTTCATACGTTCAGCTTCAAAGTTCGGAGTCTTAGGGCACACACAGTTAGCAAATAGTGAACACAGAGGTGGCAAGCATTGAATACCCAGGCAGAGTCCGCATATTACAACGATTGGTATCAGTGCAATCATGAGCAACCTCCATCCCCAGTCTTTTACAGTATTCCAGAACCAACTCCCGAGCGACCATCCTTCTTGTTCCTGGTGAACTTCTGAGGAGAGTCTGTGGAGGTGTTCGATGGCCTTGTAAACGGAGGGTGAATTGTCTGGTATGTAGGTACAACAGCTGGACCTGATGATACGACATGCTCCTCCACGGTCCGCCAGAACCACATCCAGAACAAGACGGTTTTGAAGAGCCACCAGACGGACCGCCTGAAGCTCGGCTGTATTGTTTGTGAGGATACCAGCTGTAATGTTCATCGTTGTCTCGACTGCCTGGGATAAATGTCGAATGGCACGACTGTTCGCCATCGGGCCCCAAAGTGGAACAAGTCCTTTTATTGCATCCAAGAATTGTGCTCCAGTGGAGTCGGCCTGCTCGATGTCTTTTGCTCGTCTCTGTCGGTGATGGTTTGCCGGAGCCACATAGGTTGGAGGAAGGATGAAGGCTATGTAGCAGGTACCTCCCCAGCCCTTTGGGAGCCAGGTGTAGGCTTTTGTACCAGAGACGAAGTACATGTTTGGAGAGGTGACAAAAGAGGGTGGGTCGGTTGAGTACAAAGTTCTGGTGATGCGGCAAGTACTGTGGCCCACCATTTGTGTCCCACGGCCTGTGATGCATACGAGGCCCGAGACATTGACGACAGATAGGGCCACAGTCAGGGTGGCAGCTGTTCGTTTCCGGAGGTAGGAGAAGGTGGGTCTGGCTGGATTGTTGAATATTTGCATCTCCACCCTTTCTTTGGTGGGGATGTCCATGTGAACAGAGGCATTGGAGGATAGAGGGCAAAAAGGAGCAGCAACTCTCCCGGTTTTGTTCAGCCAGACTCCATGATAAAAGTGTGACATAGTTTCGCTGGAAGTGGCGTTGTCTCTGTAGCTCTCTTGCAAGAGGATCAGCCAGGCAAGGCAGGAGCCGTGAACAGAGAAAGGTGAAGGGATGAAGGGAATGGAATGTCCGGTGGCATGTGGTATCAACCCACAGATCCAGCAATTCGTGGCATTTGCAGCAAGGTTGTGTTGGTGCAGCAACTGTACGAAGGAGTTGTTCCAGAACTCCTTACGCCTTTCTTGGATTTGAGGTGAAAGAGAGACCAGGTAGTGTTCTTTCGTGGTGGTAGGCTGCGCAGTCGTTAGAAATGTCTTATGGGCCGGTGCGTTCTCTTCCACGATCCAGAAGGTAGTCATGAGGAGGAGGCAAAAGAGAAGAGTGATAAGAAGAGCAATAGTCTTTGAGCTGTGCAAACTGTCAGTTTTCGGGTTCCTGTAGCGGGTCTTCGGATGTCCGGTTGCTTCCATCATCTTCGTATCGGGCGCTTCCATCAACTTCAAGGTGCTCGGTAGTGGGCAGAACCACAGACTTCGTTTGGTTTCTCTCCTGGCAGCCTTTGTTGTGTTAGGCCGCCGCTCTGAGAATGATAACTTAGTCAGTGGTCTACTTAGCCGAAGCTCCCTCCTTTCGTCGCAGGTTATACCCTTCTCTGGATGGCACAGTGGAATCAGGGAATTTCGCCAATTCGAGTGTCTCTGTCTCAGGGTAGCAGCTCAGGGATGGTCGGTCTTTGTTCAGGAGCTCTTCTTGGGTGGTCACGTCTTCGGTCGACGTCAGGGTCGGAGAGATTTTCTTGCAATGATGTGCATGCAGCCAATTTCGCTTCCCCTCCACTCGAAGAGCTGTTCGGGTGGTGATCAAGACTTGCCAGGGGCCCGTCCAGCGAGGTTCCAGACTCTTCTCCCGCTGGAAGTTCCGAATCAGGATGAAATCTCCAGGCCGCATGTCCGGGGACCCTGGAAGCATCGGGGATGGCCAGCAGCACCTGATGATGAATAACAGACAGTGTTTTAGTTAGGTTATACAGGTAGTCAGACATTAGGACGTCCGGGACGTCGTGAATAGATGTTGGTTTGGGTGCGGACCAGATACTCATGGGCCGGCCGAAAACGACCTCGTAAGGGGTCAAGTGGTGTTTGGTGGGGGTGGAACGCATTGACAGCAATGCTAGGGCGAGAGCGTCTGGCCATTTTAGTCCTGTGGTAGCCACTATTTTCGCCAGTTTTAGTTTCAATGTGGCATTGTGCCGCTCGACCAGTCCAGCAGATTGGGGGTGGAAAACTGCGTGGAATTTCTGTCGTACCCCCAGTCCTTTCAGGATGAGCTGGATAACCTCGGCTACAAAATGGGGGCCATTGTCACTCCATAAAATACGGCAAAGGCCGTAGCGAGGGAAGAACTCTTTCAGTAGTACTTTTGCAGTGGCAATAGCAGTGTTGTCACGCGTTGGGTAGGCTTCCACCCATTTGCTAAAAGCGCACACAACAACAAGTACATACTTCAGTCCTTGACATCTCTCTAACTGGATATAGTCCATCTGTAGGACTTCAAATGGATGGTTGGGGACCCCAAACCCTCCCCGGGGTACGACAGTTCCTTTCCCAGGGTTGTGTTGCAGGCAGACTAGACATTGTTGGACTAATCGTTTGGCCGAGTCTGTAATTCTGTCGTTATGCCAAACTCGGGAGACAAGTTCGGCCATAGGGGCAGATCCTATGTGTGCAGGGGAATGGGCCATCGTCAGTATGGGGATCAGGTACGAGTTGGGTAGCAACCATTTGTTCGTGTCTTTTGTCCGCCAGCAGCCTTCATCATCCTTTAATCCCACCCGTGCCCATTCAGTCAATTCTTGTGGTGAGCTGGCCATTTGGATGTCCCTAATAGTTTCCCTAGCGTCCGTCCTTTTTTCTGCTTGTGACCTAGTCACGTACATGCGAGTCGTCGTCCTGTTCTCAGCTGTGGTTCGGGCAGTGATGTCGGCCAGTGCATTTCCCTGCCCAATGATGTCTGTCACCTTTTTGTGTGCTTGGCATTTGATTACGGCAAGTTGTTTGGGGAGGAGAACCGCTTCAGTCAGAGCGGAGACTAGATCTCCGTGCAGGATGGGTGTACCATGAGATGTCAGAAATCCCCTCTTCTTCCATAAGAGCCCAAAATGATGAACCACCCCGAAGGTATACTGGCTGTCCGTGTAAATGTTTGCTGTCGTCCCCTGTGCTAGGATACATGCTCGTGTGAGGGCAATCAGTTCTGCCGCCTGGGCGGATCGTTGCGTGATGCGGGCGGTTTCAACTACAGTTCGGGCTGTGGTAACTGCATAGGCAGCTGAGGTGGTGCCGTCGGGGAGTTTAATGCAAGAGCCGTCTACCCATAGCTCTCTGTCAGGGTTTGGGAAGGCAGTGTCTCGGAGGTCAACTCTACTCCTAGTCTGTTCGTCCGTGAGGGTCACACAGTCATGTATAGGGGGCACATCGGGATCGTTTTCAGGCAGAGGCAGCAAGGTGGCTGGGTTCAGCGTGGTGCATCGTTTCAGCGTGATGTGAGGTGCGAGCAGTGTCAGTTCGTACCCAGTCATTCGCGCGCTGGTCAGGTGTTGTGTCTTTGTCTGGTTTAGGAGGGTGTCAACAGCATGAGGCACTAGTACCGTGAGGGAATTCGAGAGTACGATTCCCTCACTTTGTCAGATAGAGACAGCAGCAGCGGCTACTGCTCGAAGGCAGGCAGGCAAAGCTCTTGCTACAGGGTCAAGAGTGGCAGAGAAATAGGCACATAGTCGTTGTTTGGGGCCAATGGACTGAGTCAGGACAGACCAAGCACATCCCTCCCTTTCGTGAGTGTAGAGAGAGAAGGGCTTTGTATAATCAGGGGTTACGCTTTTTCATCTTCCTCACCCTGCTTCTTCACAATGGGTAGGATAGGGCTGTTGCAAACATTGCTAACTACTTCTTCTACCACTCCTGCATCTACCAGGGACTGGATGATTTTTACCAACGCCTTCTCGGCTTCGGGCGATATCCGATACTGCGGGAGTTTGGGGAGTACTGCGTCCTGTCGAACAGTTATGTGTACAGGGTCTATCATCATGCGTCCTACGTCCGAGTCAGTCTTTGCCCATAGGTACAGAGGTAGGGTGTCGAGCAAGGACAAATCAGTGTCAGTGATAGAGAACATGCGTTGTGTGCGGCAAGATCTGAGCAGTGTTGGGTTGTCGTACAGAATGACTCGAACTCCGTCTTGTGAACACCTAATAGTAGCTCGAAAGTGTTTCAATAAGTCAAGTCCCATAATGGCGTCGGGGGTGTTGGAGGAGAGCAAAAACGTTGTGTGAGTGATGTTATTGTCCAAATTAAAAGAGATCGGTGTGGACAAGGGATTAGTGGAGGGCGTTCCATCAAAACCTATTGATGTCACATGTGAGGCAGACAAGGGTGCCCTGGGAATCAATCGCTTAGACAACGCTCTACGTGTTGCACCAGTATCTACCAGAAATGGAGACTTCGTACCTAGGACCTTAGCGGTGACATAAGGGCCTTGCTGGTCAACATAGAGCTCGACTGGATCCCTTCCTTGCCCTTGGCAGTCCTATGCAAAGTCGTGGGCATTGTCGCAGTCAGACTGTTGGCACTGATTCTGTCGGGGACGGTCAAATGTGTTCGGTCTACCAGGCCTGTCATTGTTGGTGTCGTTTGGGTGCCCTCGTCCCTGTCCTCTATTTCTCGGCCCGCCCGCTACGTCTCTCGTGTCTTTATTTCTGAGTGCTTCTAGCAGAACTGGACATTGAGATTTCCAATGGCCATATCCTTTGCAAAACGCACACTGATTCTCATCGAGGTCTGTTCGTGGAGCGCCGGGTGCGGGCGTGCGGTCTCTAGGGGGTGGATTTCTAGGAGCATTCGACTGGTAGTTCCCTCTATACTGCTCCCTTCCTATAGTCACCCCTTGCAACTGAGCAATCATTACCCTCTCTTTCAAGTCCTTTTTCTTTTTCTCAGTCGCTTGATCGTTCTCGTTCTTTTGTCGCTCATAGTATTGAGCCATCTGAAGGATAGCTGCGGGCTTGGAGGCCGCCCAACTACTCTCGCTAGTCTGTAGTTTCTGCGAGACTTCTGGTGTCAGGCCTTTCACATAGTTCTGGACAAACAAGTGATGTCCGGTTGCAGTGGTCATGTCCTGGCCGCTGTAATCGGAGAACACCGTTTCAAACCGGGAGAAGTATTCTGATACGTCTTCCTGGGGTTTCTGGCGACAGGCCGTTACTACTGACCAGTCCACTTTCCTTTCTGGGACTAAGGTTTTTAGTTTCTGCACGATCTTATCTGGTAGGTCTAGAATGGCTTTCATAGGTTTCTGTCCCGGCTCTCGCTGTTTGTCTACATCACCGAGTTGTACCCAGGTATGTCCGAACAGCTCAAGGTGGTCGACTTTCCGGATTTGCTTCCACACATCAGCTGGCAGACATAACCCGAAAAACAAATCGATATCCGCTAGGGTCATAATCGTTGAACCCAGAGCGGTGGCTAATTCTGTATAGAAGGCTGTGGGGTTCTTTCGCAGATCAGGCAAGGACTTTCGGAAAGTCAGGATGTCTTGCCGATCCCATGGTTGATAAACCCAGTTGTAAACTACCCTCCCTCTCGCATCTTGGTGATTAATATCGTCGTGTGTTCCCAGTCCTCGTGGGGGAACCCAATAGGGGGCGGCCTCCTTTATGGGCATCATAGTGTCAATTTTTTCTACTCTGGCTTCAGGCACTGCAGGAGTCGTGGTGTTGGTTTCTGGTTTCAGTTCCGTGAGGTGGCGTAAAACTTCAAGCGTACGCGTGAAGAGGTTCGTCACATCACACTCGTCCCCATCCCCGATATCAATTTTCCTATACAGAGTCGTTAGGTTTTCAGGGCCTTTTCCTTGGTAGTGGTCTTCGTAGGCATTAAGGGTATGGTAACAAAGGCGTACGACAAAGTGTCGCCTGTGGCTATTGGTATATGTATGGTACATATCCGTTATATAATCCTCATTTTCCTTTCGCACCACCAGTGTCTTTACGATCTTATCGATCCCAGCTCATTCGTCCTTGCTTAATCGATTCGATCTCGCAGGGTCTTTCCTCCCCGCTTCGGGATCACCTGAAGTTGCTGCTTGTGCTGCGCTGAGTGCCAGGGATTCGGTCGGCGCAGAGGCCATGAGGACCGAGGCTCCGGCACTACTCTCGCCTGTCGGTGGGGGTTGCGGGTGCTGTGCTAAGGGTTGGGAAGGGGCGTATGGAGGGGGCATGTAGATGATCGGGGGACCTAGTAGTAAATCATCGTTCGTTCGCAGTTTCGAAGGTAGCTCGGGGTAAAGTGTAGAGGGTGTCCTGACGGGACACTGGCCTGATGATTCGGAATCTTGTTTTAGCTTGGTTTCCTCTCTTTCTTTTATTTCTTCCTTTAATTTGTTAGCGGCCAGGTGGGCTGCCTTGCGTAATTCCTTTTCTAACCTGACCTCATTTCTTTTCTGTCGTTGTTCTGTTTCTTTGCACCACATGCCGAAGCTATCGAGCATAGTGGGTGTTGTCTTATTGTTATAAAGGGCTGTTTCCAGCGCGTTTATTTTGTCGTTATCGAAGGACCCTATCAGTGGCCACTGACTTCCCTGATCCTTTCTCGTGTATTTATGCCACAGCTTGCTATAAGCCACGGTGACTAGTCCATATTTAGTAAACATGTCCATTAGGGGTGCCCTCCAGTGGAGCCGGATGGTTCACCTCTAATAAGCGGTCCGGGCTGAACCAACTACCAACAAACGGGGCGAAGACAGGCATGACGGGTTACAAAGGGGACAAAAGTCTGCACTACCTATGCTTCACTATCCGCAAAGACTAAACAGAGTATTGCGACCCTGTGCTTATTTGTGAATAGAGAATAACCCAAAGAGAACCAATTCCGAACGATCAATGTTCGGATAAACAATCAATCAAATGAGGGATAAAAATAGGCACGACGGATTACAACGGGGGCAAAAGCCTGCGTTACCTATCCTTCACTATTCACAAGGACTAAACAGAGTATTGCGACTCTGTGCTTTTTTGTAAATAGAGAATGATCCAAAAAGAACCAATTCCAAAACAGTAAATGCTTGGATAACAATCAATCAAATGGAGAGGGAAGTAGGCACGACGGGTTACAACGGGGGCAAAGGCCTGCGTTACCTACCCTTCACTATCTGCAAAGACTAAACAGAGTATGGCGACTCCGTGCTTGTTTGCAAATAGAGAATCTCTCAGAAACAATCAAATGAGTAATACTAGTATTTTCAAACAATCAAACAATCAATTCGCAATTCGTCGTGTTTCACGACCTTACCCGGACCGCATGGACAGTTTCTCGTCTTCCGCTTCCAGCGCCTGATCGTCCTCCGTTCTCCGTAATTGCTGTGGCACTCCTGATGGTTCCCAGTCAGGACCGTAGATCACTCGAGAGAGGTCTGCTCAGAACCGGTGAAGTTCGGATGATCGGCTGCCAGGCGAGGGTCTATAGGGCAGGAGCTCTTCCCGATCGTTGCAGTCGTTCACTCTGTCGTTGGGACCTCTCCCACTGGATCCACGCGTCGCTGATGGGCCAATTGTTGAAAGGTAGGGCCGAATTCGACCAAGAACCCTTCAGTATTTGCCCGGCGTTAGCCGCCTCTCATACCATTCGAGATTACCAAACAAAGAGGCAGGTGCTGGAGACAGAAGGCAGGAAACAGGAGTTTATTCCGACGGAGCAGAACACGTCAAATCAGACAACAGGGTATCTTCTCGAGGTGCTCTAAACGCATCCTTGGGGCCTGGCCTCTTATACACAGGTTTATTGCTTTATTACATAAAACACATTCTTGTTAATGCTTTGATGTACGGAAAGGCATCCTCGGAATCTCTGCTCCAAACCCGTTCCCACACATATTTACAGTAAAAGTCCCACCCTGATCTCAGTAGGTGATGACTATCGCGCAGCTGGATATCCCTCCGGCTCCCGGAATGTGCGCGGCTGATGGGATCTCATGGGGTGGGGGCCTTTATCATTCATAGATTCTTTGAATAAGGACAGCTTCCTACTGTAAGGGGCAATAAACTGTGTCCGCGGGGCCAGGTGATGGCCTGGGATCGGGCGGGACAATCGGGCACAGAGGAAGGGGGTTCATCAAAGGATGCGTGATCACTAAAGGGACGGAGGGAGGTGTTAGTCGGGTACGGAATGTGGCTCGAGGCAGGGCCGCTCTGAAGGGGTGGTTTATGGCCCAAGCATGTGAGAACGTGGGCTGTCAGCGCGCGGGGGATGCTGGCGGGGTCAGAGAGAGAGAGAGAAATGCGCGAACTATTGGTAGTGGGCAGAGAGGCCATGGTGTTCGAAATGGCTGCTATTTACGCGCACGTTTGAGCTAAAAGGGGACAAGATGGCACCGATAATGTTTACGTCGCAATCTAGATTTTAACAGATGTCTGGGCTTCACTGGGGCCTGGGCCGGGGCCGAGGCCACGTGGTCGTGACGTGTTGGGCCCAAGATGGAGTCGGGCGCGGCCTCGTGCTTAGGTCGTGAGGGGCCCACGATGGAGCCAGGTCGGTAGTGGGGGTCCGGGATGGTGGCCGGACCAGCAATGTTGGGGCGTGCAGTGTCGGGCAAAAGGGCTGCCCGATGCTGGGTGGAGGGCCGATGTCGTCCTGGGCCCGCCATGCGGGAGGGGTAGGACCACGCCCTGAGGCCGGCTCCAACAAGGTTGATTCAAGTGGTTCATAAAGATCAAGGCCTGGTTTTTAAAAATTGGGTTGGGGCAGCTCTGGGAGGAACCTGGGACCATTACTAAATCTATGGTCCCCCTTGTTAAAAAGAGGTTTTGGGGACTGATGATCTCGGAAAGTATTGAATGCTTTGCACATGGCACTTTAACTCTGAGGTTTTTTAAATGTCAAAGGTAGCTTTGGCTTCGAGTCTTTTCTGGACGACATCGAGCCACCACAGGCACGAGCACTGTATACCCAACTTAGATACAGAACCATTCCTCTAAATACAAGGAGAAGTAGTTGGGGAAATGTGTTGGTTAATTTATTGTGCCCCTCTTGCTCCCGAGACACTTGAGCATTTTCTCTTTTGCTGTCCGTCCTATGCTGATTTTAGAAGAACCTAGATAGCTCCTGCTTGTCGTATGCTTTCTATTAGGTGTCATTCAGAAGCTACACGCATTTTTAAATCTGATACGACACGTTGGTTAGTGTTTACTATTTCGAGATTCCTGCTATTTGCCTGATGGAGGAGGTTAAAATGTGTTAACCAGCCTTCGATAATTGCTGTGCCTTTCCAGTTCAATCTGTCTCAATGGATGATTCTGCCTATTGTGTTTTTATAGGACTTATAACTTTGTTTTTAATGGATATTTCTATGACCATTCTTTTAATGTAATATTAACTGTTTTTATTCTGATGTACTGTTTTTTTATGATGTGAATGATCATATTTTTGATCGAATAAAATAACAATATATTACAAATATATTTTAATTTCAAATGATGGTGGCACTTTATTGTTGGCTAGTGTAATATAATTTACATAAATGATGGTTGTACTTTCTTGTTAGCTAGTGCAGCATAATTATCATTATTTTTTTACCTCAATGCCCTTTTCTAGGCTAGATGTTAACCACAGCAGAGTGCCTTCTTGTTGCAACGTAGAGCTGGTTTTACCACAGATCTGCACATAAACAGTGCACACAGATTTAATTATCCTGCATGTACATGGACATGGGTCTGTGCATTTACTGCTGCATTGGACTATTGCAGTCCTCTAGGGGGTACTTGGTCGTTCCAGTGGTGCATGTATTAGGAGGTGCACGGTATTTATGTGCAGGTGATAAGAGGGAGCAGACTCTTGTCTACCTATTGTGTCCCATTTCTGTTTGTTGTGATAGTATTTACCTGAATCTCGACAGGAAGCTCTGTTTCTTCCCTTTCGACCCATGCATTTCTTGGCGCCTACTGCCTTTTATGCATCAACTCTACTATTCCTGCACTAGAAATGACCAGACCAACCCTATCGCCCAGGCCTCTACCTTCAGTGTCTTTTAATGAAGTGGACAGAAGCTATACAGAAACCTGTTAGTTGTCAAAAGCTTGCTTTAATGTAGCGGTAGAGTTAGGGATACAAAGCCACATCCTTTCCCTCTTCGTGGTACACACTATAAATTACCTTAAACATTACATTGCTTTATTCTTCACCTACCCTATCCCAAAACAGACAAGCATTTGCAATGCAATAGGTCTCGCTTTAATGCGAGTTTAAGCTATTGACATTGAAATAACAATGCCTTTTATTTTTGTTTTCGTTTTAAAAACATAAATAGAAAGCATTGTCATTTACAATGCCAATAGCTTAAACTCGCGTAAATGCGAGACCTATTGCATTGCAAATGCTGGTTGGAAGCTGCTGCAGAAAGGTGATTTGTTTATGTGTACATTAGTTTCTAAATAGCTTTTAGATTTGTTTATTCACTGTGTCTCAGATGCATTAAAATGCACATTTGATATGCATATTTTAATGTTTGCCCCAATATCCCAGCAAAACAGTGGACATTACACACATTAAATGTTATTTTTAAACAATACTTGGCAAATTTCACTTATCAATCACCTTTTGTAAGGAACATATCCACTGCTCATGCTTATGTCTACTTGACGATATAATCTGATTTTTATATCATGGGCTGTATTCTACAAAAAAATAACTATTGAGAATCCTGTATTTCATGGACTACTTTAGGTTATACCCAAGAAAATGAGAGATTGGTGCACTACTTCCGCCTGTGTGTGTGTCACAGATTACTCACTTTTTGGGCGTTGTGAGAAGCTGGGTTTCTGTTGCAGTAACCCGTCCCTCCCCCCACACAAACTTTTTGCCAGACTAATGATGCACTTTGACTTGATGTTCCCCCGGGTCCCTGCCTATCAGGTCCCTAGGGCCTGTGTTCTTTTCCCAAATATGTACCCAATTGGCATCTCTTGCCACAGGTCAGCCCCTGGTAAATGGTACCACAGGTACCCAGGGCACTTTGACGAGGGAAGACCTCTAAGGGATGCAGCACTTATTGTGCCACCCTTAGAGGCCCTGTACCTTTTTACTCACACACTGCCTTTGCAGGCTGCGTGTCTTGGTGCAGAACAAAGTGAAGAGTCGACATGGTACACATCCCTGTGTGTATTAGCTCGAACCTGATTTTAACCCCTTCGCTGAGGGGGGTAATTCCCCCGCTGTGCTGGGGGTGGGGTGGCGCGCTCAGCGCCCCCATTCTCATGACGAGCTCAGCTCGTCATGAGGCACGGCGCTCCGGTGCTCATGACGAGCTGAGCTTGTCACAGCTGCACCTGTTCCCGTGGAACGCTCAGCACAGCAGGGGAGTTATCCCCGCGTGTGAGCGTTCCACTGCTCATGACGGGCAGAGCTCGTCATGAGGCACGGTAAGTGTTAACAGCTTTATGAAATATTGAAAAATAAACATTTATACTTTTGGAATAATTGGCCAGTGTATGATTGTGTGGCAAGTGGCAAAGGTTTGAGTATTGATGTATGTGGTATGATTATGACCCAAAGGGAGTAAATTCTTAAGACTGCAGTCTATTCGGTGTCCTGTCCCTTTGGCAGTGTAGGACCCCTCTCTTTTGTTCTGCCCCACACATCCCCGTGTGCCATGCCTACAACCCACTGCCCTGGCATAGATCAGTCACCCCTCTAGCTTTGTGCCCTATACCAGAGGTGAGGGTACAGGTGCTTGAGCCCTGTACCCCTACAATGTCTAAGTCCATTCTTAGATATTGTAAGTGTAGTGCTGCTATTAAAAGTATATGGTGCTGGGAGTTTGTCATTACGAACTCCACAGCAATAAAATGGCTACACTGAAAACTGAGAAGCTTGGTATCACACTTCTCAACCCATTAAACCCACGTTGATGCCAGTGTGGGATTTAATGAAAAATGCACTGAGAGGGCATCTTAGAGATGCCCCCTGAAAAACGACCAGCCTCTGGTGGGTTTCCTGACTGGTACGCACCAGCCTGCCACCACAAGACAGGTTTCTGGACCCCTAGGGTGGGAGCCTTCGCTCCCTGAGCCCAGAAACAAAGCCTTTCCTGGGCGGAGGTGTTCACTCCTCCACCAGGCCAGGAAGAGCCATCTGTGGCAGGGGAGCTTCAAAGGGCTGACAGCTTTGTAATGCGACCCCCACCCTCTCCTGCTATCAGGAGCAGGCCCCTTTCCTGTCTCCCCTCCTTTTCGGCGGGACGACAGGTGGGAAAAATTAGGCAACCCAGAAGGTGTGCCCACCTCTGCCAACCCTACACCTCAAGTGGGGGCGGCGAGGTGAAGCCCACTCTTCAGTGCCCGCCATCTTGCAGATGATAGGTACTCCCCAATCAGGATTAGGGATTGTGCTAACTCCCCCACGTGGGGTGTGCACACCCAGGGTGTAGTCACCCTAAGGTCAGTAGCCCATTGGCTACTGACCTCGAAACCCCTAAATACAGTATATTAAGGGGGCAGCCCTGAACTAAGAACTCAGACAAGAAACCAGAAGAAGAAAAGAAGAAGGACCCAACAGCCGTGCTGAAACTAACAAGAGGAGGAGGCCCACTGACTTAGCCCCAGCCCTACCAGCCTGTCCCCGCCTCGAACCTACTCCAGCGAAGTCCCGGTGTGTCCTGCTTCCAGCAACCTCGAGAAACCTGCCTGCCTTAAATCCCAAAGACTCTGTCTCCCATGAACACTGGATTTGTTCAAACAACAGACTCCAGCTCCGCAAGGATCCGCAAGTTTGAACCACTCTGCACCCGGTGCCCACGGATGAGTTTGAGTTGCCCAACACCAAGAAGAGGTCTCCCAGGCGATCCTGACCCGAGATACGGTGACCCCTATCCTGCATCCAGCCGGCAGCCTCAAACCGGAAGGTCCCCCAACCACGACCAGGAGCTGTTAAGAAGATCCAACCCTAAAAGGCACCCCTTCACCCGACGCCCCAAGGCCTTGGGTGGGCCAACCGACAGTGCCTAACCAATCCCCAACATCCCAACTTACCTCTCCAAGTGGTGGTCGCACCCAGAAGACCTTCGTCCCCGAGCCTGCTGTGTGTTTGCAAACCGGAGACTCCCCATTAAAAGCGACAGGGCACTCGACGCCAAAACAGCACTCTGCACCTAGCCGAGGATGCATTTTTTGTGCTGGCCTAAACCCCCATTTGCCCTGAGCTTAAGTCCAGGAGCTTTGCTCCCACAACCAAGTGGCCTGCTCGTCAGCCACCAACTGTAGTCCTCATATCCTCCATTGGATAACATTGGGCCTCAGCACTCTGCACCCGGCCGCCATAGTGCCACTGAGGGTGTAACGAGTGCATCCTTGACCCTGGGGGACCTCTAGGCTAACCCCAGAATACCAACTCCCACAACAAAGTACTTACCTTTCAACCGATAAGACTATTTTCCTCCATGGGATAACATTTACTGTTTTTCTATGAAAATGTTTTAAGTGTGGAGTTGGAAAATCTAAGAAATCCTTTTACAACTGTGCTAAATAACAAAAACACGTTTACTTACCTGTTTACAGGAAATGTCCCAGTGTAGTATCCAGGTATACTACACTGTGTAAGAAAAGTAATCTGAAAGTAATGTACTGGTCATTTTACTAAAAAGCCCTTTCAAAGTGTATGTACTGTA
This sequence comes from Lissotriton helveticus, assembly GCF_964261635.1. Lineage (NCBI taxonomy): Eukaryota > Metazoa > Chordata > Amphibia > Caudata > Salamandridae > Lissotriton > Lissotriton helveticus. The sequence goes on from NC_136060.1 coordinate 485,594,939, forward strand.
CTTTCAAAGCATGCATTTCTCAGAAACAGTACTGTAAATCAAAACAAAGTGCATAAACCATTACAATCCAAACTGTGTTACAACTGTATATGTATTTAAAACTTACCTGTACCAGGCTTGCTTGGTTCTAGGAAATAAAATAGCTAAAAGAATATTTTTATACCAAAACAATTGGTCTGAAGTTCAGTCTTTGAGTGTGTGAATTCATGTGCTGGCTGAGTACAACAAATGCTGAACAGTGTCCTCTGATAAAGCCTACCATTTGGGTTCCACTGGACTCAGTGCACACTATACCTCACTTTGGTATAGTATGTGCGGAGCCAGCTTCCTACAGGCATCCCATAAACTGAACTTGTGTGTGAGTATTATATATTAGGCTTCATGTGTTTCAGGTTCTCACACTGTACTAATTTGTGTGTTGTCTCACACTAGGCTTTCATGTTTGTGAGCATCACACATATTTGGCATCTCGTTATCTCGTGTGAACATCTCACCGACTAGGCGTCTCATACTTGCATTTCACCATGCTACTCATCTTTCTGAGCGTCTTACACACAAGACCTCGCATATTTTGACCATCTCATACACTACGTTTCTTTTGAGTAACGCACACTAGGCTTCTCATGCTTACATTGCACCCTGCTACTCATCTCTCTGAGCATCTTACAAACACCAGTGTTCATATGTGAGACCATCTCATACTCTACATTTCTTCAGAGTATCTCGCACTAGGCTTCTCATGACTTGTGTCAAACCCAGAAGACCGCTATTAAAGGTCTAAGGTCCTACAGCCTGTTAGAGCAAAGAAGGCTGGCTCTAGGCTACTGTGGCAATCACTTAAGTTACTGTAGTGAGGCCTTTGGACTTTGGGAGTGCTTGCTTATTAAGCATTCTGTGCAGCAGTTGTCATCTCCTCATTCACTGATAGGTCTCCAGGCAAGTCCTTTTAGTTCACTGGAATATTGCAAATATTGCAAAGCTTCCATTTCTCCCTTGCAGAGACTGAGACTGTGAGTGTGTGGTGAGTGTGTGGTGCCATGCCTCTTCATTTCTAACGTATCTATGCCTTCTCTGCAGAGATTCATGGTGCCATGGACTCATGTGGGCTGGCGCACTCTTGCAACAACTCCCAGTCTCCAGCACCCTCTCAAGAAACAGGTGAGCTCCAAGGCTAAGCTGGGGCGAGTGGGAGCGGTGCATTGTGGATGGTGTGTTTGCGGGGATGTAGGAATGAGAATGTATGCCTATCCATCCCACTAGCTTGTTCAAAACTGGGGTGTTGGGAGATAATTGCAATGTCAATAGATCAAACTCGCGTAAATGTGAGACTTATTGTATTGCAAATGATTTTGCTTCATTTGACCACCAGATGGCAGTCACAGCACATAATCACCCAAACAACCATTCTGTTTCTAGTTTAAAACGAAACGTAAGTGGAATCAGTGCCGAGATAATTGATCTTCCTTCCTCTAAAAATCAGAAGCAAAACGCCGTCTTTTGTGCTCACGAGCCGTTGTCCTTTTTAGGGAAAATGGGTGGTGCCTGAACCCTAACACGGCAGCAGTGTTAACCAGGCATTTCACGAGCCTTACTGCAGGCTCTGCAGACGGACCGCACACAAGACCACCACAGGCGATCTCCAGCCCTCCAGGAAGTCCGGGTTCAAACATTCTTTAAAGTTTGTTAAAGATTAGCTAGGAGCGTTTCCTGAAGTTTTGTAATGCTACTTTAGTGGTGTAACGAAACCATTCTCTGATAATAACAAGCTGTCGCCATTGCCAAATGAAAAAAAAATTGTGCTCACCGACTAATGAAATAGACAGTGTAACACCGCAAGTAAAATATCCAGTCCCGATGAGCGGTCACAAAAGGAGACTGGCGGTAACAAGGAGGGCCTAAGAATCCTCATTATCAATCGGAAGCCAGGGTTTACCATGGACATTGACACCAGCCAATGAAAAATAAGGGTGGGGCTTCCACACCACTTCTAGAACATACCCTACTACAGCATGTCTTGCAGAGCGTGCAGCACATGCACTGCAACGCTAGGCTAGACCTGAGATCTGCAACAGCGAATAAATTTGCTGTGCCTAAAATAAGATTGTCACACATGGGAGGCAGATCCTTTGCCTATCTTGGCCCCTCCCTGTGGAACTCCATGCCACAAGTTCTGCGTTCAGAGGCTAACTACACCAGTTTTAGGAAAGCCATAAAAACCTGGCTGTTCAACATCTAAGTCAGCTGTCCAAACTCACTTTACTGAATCACAAGCGCCGGGAAACCCTTTGTTGGGTAGCTGTTTGCGCTATATAAACTAAATTAAATAAATAATAAATAAATAAATAGACCTAAAGACGTAGTGCAGATCAGATTTGAAAATAAATTTATCATAGCACAAATGAGATAGGCGGATATGGTTGTGAGGGAACTTGATTGATGTCTGGTAAGTTGATGTCTTTGCATCTGCCATCCTATTGCTTGTAACACTTCAGAATTCTATATTCAGGCTAAAGGCAATTGAGTGACCATTTTAAGCTCTAAAAGTGGACTGTGAGCAGTTTGATCTACGGAGCGCAGCTTTGAGATTGAGCATGGGTGCAGACTTGGGAACCTATGTGATTCTGTGTGGAAATGTCCGACCAGGTTCATCTACCGACCAAAGCTTGATCCAGGTTTGAATGGCATGGGTTGGATTGTTAACAAACTCTACGTAGAGGCCACATGCCCTTCAAAGCTAGGGTTAGATTGTTGCAAAAATGCTGTATGATTGACAGGTTCTTCAGATCACTGTCATCTGAACGGAGTCTCACTTTAGTCCTGTGTCTCTGTCCTGTGCTCATCTCCACAGCTTGCAGACTTCGCAGGCAAGCACTCCCCAACAGATATGACCCCTCCTTCAAGCAGGCTCTCTTTAGGCACCTGGGCATCTTGGTGCAAGTCACTCCATCAGGTTGGTTATTCAGATAGGTGCTGGTGTCCAGGATGTTGTGTCTCCCAGTTCTGGAGACAAGTTGTGTGGTCGGAAGCACAACCGAGAGACCAATATGCCTATCCCAGTGGTTTGACAAACAGTCAGCCAGCCTTTGTCCAGACAGGCAGCGAAGGCTTCTTTCTTATTGGGCCTCAAGTAGGTGACCTTATGCCAGTGACTCAGGCATGGGTTTTTGAAGGCCTGCCTAATTCCTCGTTGTTGATGATCCTTAAACAATCTAAGCAGTACTCCCCACTTGCAATTCCTATTTATTCAGCAATGTGAATGCGCCTCGATCTGAGATCTTATGTGGCGCATAATATTTCCCCGAAGCCTGTAAACCAACATCCAACATGTAGCAACCTGAGCTGAAAGGCATTGTGAGGAAAAGGGTCATATTATATGGTGTGGCTGTGGAATCAGACTGTGTAATACACATTCCGACCCCCGTTAGAACGCTTAGGTTTGTTTGTCAAACCTTCAGCTCAGCCCTGGATAGCTGTGGCTCTGAGCTGCCTCTCACAAGACACAAAGGAACAGGTGTAAAGCATTTAAACAGCAGCAAAACAATCGAAGAAGAAATCAATAAGACATTTAAAAAATCCGACATTGATTTATAAAAATACTGTATTTTAATGATTTTCTGACACCACAACAAAAAAGATCAACTGAAGGATTCCGGAGATGTAGAATTTACAAGGTATAGTAAATTAAAGCATTTCACTCAACAGCTAATAAACATTGGCAAATTCAACGAACTTGACACTTAAAACCCTTTTTACTGAAAAGTTAGGCTAGTTGTATTGCGGTCACTCAGTCACTTTAGGCGACCAAATCCAGAAGGGAGCCAGTCGTGGGAAAAGGCATGGTCCTTAGGAATAGTTACCTCAAGGGTAGAAGCAATCACTCAGTCAGAGGCACTTTTATCCATTGCAGTGGTTTCCTATGTAAGTGGTCCTGATAAAAGGGATGAAGGATGCTGTGAATGCGATATAGTCGACGGTGGTCTTTCTTCGGCTTCTCTTTGGTCCAAAAAAGGGGTAAGGTGGTTCTGGTCACAGAGTTGACGTCCCTTGAGATCCTCTTAGTGCTGGTTGAAGCCCAGACAGATCCTTACCTGGGCGATTACTCTGCTTCTGGGTGACCAAATTGCACTCCGATGATTCTCTCTGGCTCAGCGAACTCGGGTGCAACTTTCAGCATCAAGTCCTGGTCTCTGGTGATGCACGGCCGCGGTTAGCAACTTGCCTTAGCAGGCTTCTCGTCCTGTGCTGTGAACAGGAGGTCAGTCAGCTGAGCTTTAGCATCGCTTGACTTTGGCTAGGCTCTGAGACGACTTCTCCAAGAGCAAGACGCTGCAGGCACTGTCCCTTAAGTTTGCTAGCCACCAGGTGCAGTCCAAGCCGGTGCAGCCTCTCTTTACCGCTTCCATGGTGCAGCAGGGCACACCCTTTTCGGTCCTTCTTCCAATCGAGACGAGACCTGATTTCTGGGTACCCAGGTTATGCTGAGAAGATTGCCCTCAAGGTAGATACTGTCAGTAGCCAATGGCTTACTAGGTCCCCTGCCTCTTGCGAACCACTTTTTGGGAAGTGTGGCATCTGGCTATGCCAAAGTGCACCATTACGCCCACTCCCAAGGTGTCAGAACCTCTCTTGGGGTCCAAAATGACCCAGTTCAAACCTAGAGGTGTGGCTGCATGCCCCTGAAAAAAATTATTTGAAAACCGGTTTCCCCACTCCTTCTCGGGTGCCAACTTGGCTGCCCCTCTCCCATTTGCTCTTCAAAGACGGCTTTAGCTTTGTAGCTTGTCTTCTGGGCCATCATCCATATGACTTCCTGCAGGAGGGAGGTAACACCATCCAGTGCAGTCCCCTATTGTCTCCTTTCCTGGGAGTCGTTAGTAGGTCTCCCTAGGATGGCAGATTGGTGTCTTAGATTCAGGCGCCATGTGCAACCAATAAGGGCAGAGAAGATTGACGGCAGAAAAATGTCAACTTTGTAAAAGTTGCATACTGTAACTTGTTACATTAATTTCAACTTGAGGACCGAGTGAGCCTTAATGCAACAATTTGTTTGATACCTTGGAGTATTTTTGATTTCAAGAAGGTTTTATTGAGAAAGGAAATTATACAAATAGTAAAACCAGATACAATATAAGTGATACAATCAGTCACAAGCTGAAAAAATTCCTACCGGAGCCCAACTTAATAAGTAAGAAAATATTTGCGAATAAGATACAAAAGAAATCGATAAGAAATAAAGGATCTGATCCAATATAGGGCTTCCGTGAACAAAAACAAACCGTATCACTATCTGATTTAGGAATGGGGACAAGGGAGGGAACAGAAGAAAAGAAAAAGAAGTAGAAAGGCAAAGAAAATAGTAGCAAAAAAAAAGAGATGAAAGGGAAGAGAGGACAGGAAAGCAGAAACAAGAAAAAGAAGGATTCCCACAGGACTAACACAATCTAGAGCAAAGAACAGAGAAGAATTAGACAGACAAAGCAACAGGGAACTGAGGGACTAATCCTTTCGAGGAAAGTTCCATATAATCATCCAAAGCAGTCCAAACCCCCTTAGAAATGGAAGGCGTAAGGTGTGCTAGCTCGACCGAGGTGTGGGCACTACGTAAAAAGGATATCCACGCCCACCACGTATGATAAGATACAGAGGCAAAGGATTTCCATTCCATAAGAATGATTTTAACCGCCACAGTCAAAAGAAGATCTAGTAGCTGCAATTCCAAAGGGTCCAAAGGAAGAGGGGTAGGAGCAGCCAAGGGACCTAATAAAACTAAGGGAAAGGAGAGATGAAGCTCAATGTTAAAAATAAGAGATAAGTGTTTCTGTATGAGGTCCCAAAAAGGTTTAAGTAAGGAGCAGTGATAAAACATATGGGGAAAATCCCCAGCCTCCAAACCGCAGCTCCAGCATAGATCATCCTCTTTAAGGTTGAGCGAGTGAAGACGTGCAGGCGTCCAGTGGAGGAGATTGATCGAGAAAAACTTGGATTGCATAAGGGAGGGAGCTATTTTATTACGAAGAGATAGTTTACCAATGGATTGCCAAGCTTCTGATGAGATATGGTCCGTGATATTATGATCAAAATGACGTAACCATTTTTGTTGGACAATCGTCTGATCAGGAAGCGAAGTAGCAGACAAAAATTTATATATTTTAGAGGCAACATGCCCAGATTTGATCCAGATGTGGAACAGCGAAATGGTGGAGGAAGAGGGGTGCAGACGAACTTTAGAGACGGCAACCTTAATTTTAAGAAAGGTATAAAAGTCGAGATTTGTCAAAGAGTGCGTGTGCGCCAAGGAAGAGAACGGTAAGGTGTCCCCAGAGGCACTATACAAATGCTGAACAAGAGAGATACCCTTTGCTGCCCAATATGCCATGAGGGTGGAAGAAATATTTAGTTTGATTTTGGAGTTTCTCCAAATAGAAGACCATCTAGTTTTATGTAGAGGAATGGCCATCTTCCTATCTAATTTCTTGATCGCAGCAATTGTATCAAGAATAATAGACCGTGAAAATAGAATATGCAAAGACGATGTAGTACATAAAGAGGCAAGAGGTAAAGGTGACGCCAAATCTTGTTCGACGAGCAACCAAGAGGGAACATGACGAGATGGAAGAGCAAACCACAACGCTCCTTGGGAAGCCAAGAAAGCTGTTTGGTACTTCTCCCAATCAGGAAAATTACAACCTCCCATATCACAGGGTCGACGCAAAAATTTGTATGCTAAACGAGCACGTTTTCCATTCCATAGGAATTTAGATGTTATAGCATCAATTTCCCGAAAGAAGGAGACAGACAATTTAAGCGGGAGCATGGAGGAAACAAAATTAACGATCGGCGTGATCATCATTTTCAGAGTTGGTAGGCGACCCCACCATGAGATATGTTTGGGAGACCATGTATCCAACAGACTACGAACCTTGAGGAGAGTCTGAGATTCATTATAAGCCACAGTGGCCTGAAGAGTGGAGCAGAAATAAATCCCCAGATATTTGAGATGTTTAGATTGCCATTTAAAACCAGCCAAACCCATATGGGCAGGAAAACAATAGGCATTTAAAGGGAACATCTCCGTCTTATCTTTATTTAGGGTGTAACCCGAGACCTTTGAAAACAAGGAGATGGTGTCAGAAATAGCAGGGATGGCCAAGGCGATATCGTCTGAGAAAATTAGAACATCGTCCGCGTAAGCGGCAGTTTTAAGACAATGAGGGCCAAAAGAAAAACCTTTTACATCAGGGTGTAAGTCAATCAGCCGGAGAAGAGGATCAATAGATAATAAAAATAAGAGAGGGGACAAGGGACACCCCTGTCTCGTGCCTTGACGAAGATGAAAAAACGAAGACGTAGCACCATTAACTCTAATATTAGCTTTAGGTTGGGAATATAGGGACATTACCATATTAATGAAAGAGTCTCCGAGGTTATGAGCGCATAACACAGCTCGAAGGAAGGGCCAAGACACCTTGTCAAAGGCCTTTTCCGCATCAAGGGCCAAGGCCGCAGCAGGGAGATGCGATCGCTTGGCAGCACCGATAATATGACAAAAAGTGCGTATATTATCCCTTGCCAGACGACCTTTTACAAAACCAGTTTGGGAAGGATGCACCAGATGGGGAATAAAGGATTCTAACCGTTTAGCTAGGATTTTAGCAAAAATCTTTGCTTCCATGTTTAGGAGGGAAATAGGACGAAAGTTTTTAGGATCCGAATGATCTTTCCCCTCTTTTGGGATCACAACAATGGTGGCTTCAGCAGCCGAACCAGAAACAGAACCATTCTGAACAAAAGAATTAAACACCGATTGTAACTTAGGGACAAGCGAAGGAAGGAATGTTTTATAAAATAATATGGGATAACCATCAGGGCCAGGGGCTTTACCAGAACGTGTGGCCTTAATAGCAGACACTATTTCTTCAGACGAGATAGGGTCATTGAGAATAGAGCGATCTTCCTCAGAGACTGACTGAATCGGAATTGATTTTAAGAAGTCTTGACATTGGGTAAAAGAGGACTGATTAGAAGGAGTATACAATTTATTATAAAAGTCGCGAAAAACTTCAAGTATTTCTTCTGTTTGGAATTTTTTAGATCCGGTGTGGTCCGTAATAGAGGAGATTTGTGAGGACTTAAAGGAATTATCTTGAAATTTTAACGTAGCAGCTAAAAGTTTCCCAGCCCTATTCTTTAATAGCAGTTTCTTGGACTTTTGTGCTTGGACACCAAGATGAGCCCTTTTAGTAACAATTGTATTATATTTGTACTTAAGAGATTTTAATTGTTGTAAGCAAGACGGATTCTTAGTATGTCGGAAGGAGGCCTCAAGGGTTTTGATTTGAGAGGATAAGTTTAGAAGTTCATTTTTAATCGACGAGTTACGCTTGGACATACATTGAAGAACCTGACCCCGGAACGTACATTTAAAAGAGTCCCATAAAACGATCGGAGAAGAGACAGAACCTTCATTTTCACGGAAAAAAGTATCTATTGCTGTAGAAAATTCAGCAACCTGGGAAGAATCATATAGGACTTCAGTATTTAATCTCCATGAACGAGAACGTGGTTTAGGGGCAAAAGATGAAAGCGTAAAACTGACCGCGGCATGATCAGAGACCACAATAGGGTGTATAAGCGGCGCGGAAGAAGATGAGAGAAGAGAAGAATGAACTAGGAGATAATCAATA